>NC_091014.1:56766077-59539827 GCF_041296385.1 Aphelocoma coerulescens | reverse complement strand
TTCACAACAACCATCTTCCTTTTCCTGCAAGATACCATATTTATCATGTAGTATTTATTCACCTACCCACAGATTCTGTTCTTGAGAACAGAAGGATAGAGAGACAAGGCACAGTATTTTGTACTTCCTTAAATGTCCCTTGGATATTTTTTAAATAGTCTATATCCACTGGCTACAACTTTGTTCTGTTGAGGCAAGGAACTTTTGAGAGACCTCTGTATCCCAGAGTTCAGTCATGTTCCTTTGTGCATGAACACAGTTCCTGGTAATTCACTTCTATCCATTTTATCTATAGGTTCCATAATTTCATCTGCTGACACTTCCTTTCATCGAGGCTCTTGGGCCACTTTCCATGTCAGTTCTATTTTAGGATGAATGAAGCCTGCTCATCCTGCTAAGGTATGTCCTGATTTTGGTGTATTCTGAGAAAATTGAAATATATATGCCAGGGAAGAAAAAGGAAGAATGCAAATTGGTGCAAAATCTGCATGGATGATGAATTTTCAACGCATTTTTTATTAACCATAATCCTTTATTAGACCTCACAGAGGTGTAAACTATACATACAAATACATTAGAAAGATACCCTCTTAACAGTAATGCTTCACATTTTGGACCTGATACCAAGAGGGTTGCAAACATTTCAGTACATTCTACAAACCAAAGGGTGCATTAGCCTTTATGTATACAGAGTGACAAAGCCCTTTACTGAAATCAAAGTAGATAAAAGTGAAAATCAGTCAACTACCTCTTCCAACCTTTACCTACCATAAATGCATATAAAAGCCTTTAAAAGCATGAATACACTATTATTTATGGAGCAACGTTTACTGCTCTAGACAGCTCATAGAGAGAGGGGAATAGAATGGTCAAGATGGCATTACATGAACTGCAAACTAGCAAAACTTCTTGAAATTTTTTTATATTTGTACATATCAAGAGCTCCGTTTTTTTGATTTATTGGTTGTTACTAGAAAAGCTTGTAAGTGCTAAATGGGGAGAATAGCGCAACAAAGACATTGTTGAGGTATTTGGGGGATTCTGCAACACAATGATGTTACATACACAGTATGAAATATTATTTGTCATCAAGTAGTGACATTGTATTATGAGTAAGCACAAGAAAATAAAAAAGAAAGAATAAATCCAGTTAGAACTCTAATAGATATTTAAATGGTTTCTAGTAAATGAACACTTAACACTTGTCACTGTTTGGTTATAATGACTTGAAATGTTAATAGTAGGATTATTCAGTAGTGAAATCAGAAATTCATGTATCCACATTCATGCTTTGCATCATGGGAACCCCAGTTTTAGTCAAGATACCAACTGAGGTCCAACACTGAAGAAAGGGAGGACAGTTACTCCTTATGGAAAGGCTGTCCTGAAAACCAAGAGCTATTAATCTCTTCATTGAGCATTCTGGGTGGCTTTGCAGTAATTTGGAAGAAAAGAAAGCTTATACACAATTTGATTATCAGCAGCAGGTGGTGCTGCTTCTTATACTTTCATTTTGTTTCCTGAAATCCTCAGTCTTGATAAACATGTTTAATATTCAACCCAAAGACTCCAAGGATTAAGAAACTGTGAAACAGAATCATCGCATTCTGATAAAAGCAACGTGAGGTGTCAGACTACAGGTGAAACTGTTCAGAACATTATGAAGTACCAGTATGCTTTCAGTGGAGTGTTTTATGACTCATGTCTGATGAGACTCAGTTTAATCAGGCAACTATTATCGTTATACACTTTTGACAATTATTTTTTCACCTTGCACAGGATTTCTATAGAATTCTGTTGGACTAATTCCTTAGAAATGGTAATAAATGAAAAGGTATGATTTATATACTGTATCATGCACTGTCACTTGCATGTACTTTATTATATTCAAACTTGTCTCTAGGTGGAAATAATGAAGAGAACCATAATTCTTTTGCAGTATTTGTATCAATTTCATTTGAAATTCTAATGTAAAAAAATAGGATAGAATTCATCACTGTGCACAAAATAAGGACATTTTACCTCTATTGATAACACTTCAGTCTGTTGGTTTTGGATCCTTTGTCTCTTTGATCATTGTTAAAGTGAGGGTTTTTTCACACCATAAGTCAGGTTAATGCCAGTGTACCAGGAAGAGTAGAACATTCATTTGATTTTTAAATTTATGAAGTTAAATACTTCACTACAAAATATGAGTTTCATTTAATCAGTTGTGTATATAGTTATTTGGCTAAACCTTTTTCTGTAAAATGAGTACATGAAGCACGATCCTATTTGTCATGATAGAGTCCTTTTTGTTCTGCAGGTATTTTGTTGCTGCTTTAGAGGAATGAAATTATACTAATGAATGGAAAATACAATAAAATGCAATGCCTTTGATTTAGTTGAAGAATGGTGGGAAAAGTTGATCTTTCAATGGTATTTGTTTTGTTTCTTAAGAACCTCAAGAAAGTTTGAATATGTAGATATTTTAGGTGGGTGTATGTTAAGTACTTGTGGGAAAGAATGTTTAGCAGCAGAAGTATCACATTGGTGCTTTTTATGACTTTTGTGAGCCAAGCTGGCAAAATAAAGAGTTACTGAAGAACACAAAAAGTCAAGAATTACTATAAATAATCTGGGATATAGGAATTTGCTAAGCCTTTTCCACTTCTGATATAGTTAAGGGTGCTGTAGAGAGGGATAAATTATTCTTACAAAAAACATAAATGAAAAATTAATAGTTGAGGTGATAACAGAAATTTTCATTCTGCTCTGTTTATATTACCCAATATTCTTACTTTGAAGAGATGCTTACACCTAAAAATATCACACTTAATAGAAATTTTATGGAGAAAAATGACATAAAAGATAAAATTTTAATAAAGGTTTTCATAATATGGCCCTCAGAGTTAGTATTTTTTTTATCTGTATCTAAACAGATAAATATATTTGCCTGATGACAATGAAGAGGTGTCTTATGGTTTAAATATCTGGTCTTTAGGTAGGAAAAACAAAGACAGGATCTAAATTGTGACATCCATGTTACACAATGTTCTTCTAAAATTAGATTCCAGTTGGATTACTGAATATAACCCATAAGACTTGAAGAGAAAAAAGCAAGCATTTCAAATTTTACTTGACAGCAAAAAGAAAAGCATAATATACACGTGCACACACACATGCACATAGACATGCACACACTGTAACATTGCCTATATATACACATATATACATACATGTGTCTATATATGTGTATATATACACACATACACCCTTTCTGCAACTAGTATAAGGTTTCCTAATGTAAGCATCAGGGAGATCCTGCTCATTTTGGTCTCTGCTACAATGATATCTCTATGCTGTGTGACATGTAATCAAATTTCAAACATTCCCATAACGCCTTTGGTGTAAAAAAAAAAGATTTCTATATATCAGATACTGTGTGTTTGGGCATTTATAGTCCAGTAGAATATTCCAATGCTGTCAGAAGCAAAATGTCTAGTGTAGGAGTAGAATGGGTAAAAACTTTGTGTTCAAATCTTTTTTTCCTTCTTTCAAGACAAATTTAATCTAGTTGCTTTACTGAATGCTGCTTCCACACATAAATTGGATAATTAGTAATCTCATTAAGAAAAATTCTTTATTTTATGCAGATTGTACCCAAGAGAAAAAAATCACTCAAAAGCCTCATCTCCTCATCCTTACCCCTCGCCCCTGGAATCAAAACAAAGGGAATCAAAGCAAAACAACCCTCCCAAACAAATAGACAAACAACAAAATTATGTTGCAATAGTGTTTTAACTAGATTTGGTGGGCGGAGGAATAAATGTTGGTTTTGATTGGAAGTTGGGTATTTGGAAGACTTATTTCCACTGACCAGTATCCTAAAAAGAGGGACCAGTATAAGCAGACCTCCCAAATAAATTATTACTATTCCTTTTCAGACTAAAAATAAAATGTTTTAAATATATTGATTCATCAGAACAACATAAGTATTCTATCTGGCCTATAGGTTCCAAGAATCTCTTTTTGGGCTTAACTTAGCATAATTTCAAAACAAAAAAAAAAAGAAATGTGAATTTTTGCACATAAGGATGTTCATAGTGACCACATAAAGTAATAATAAAAAAAAAAATTCACAGACTGTTAGCCATATATTTCAACTTTTTCTCACAATTTAGAACTGGTGAGAATTGAAAAACCATCAATTTCCTGTAAGGAATATTTTTTTTCATTCCTTGTTAAATTCAGATGTGCTTGCATCTTTTGCAGGTTTTAAGACATTAAGTTTTGGATTATGTGCCATGAGTGAGAAAGTAATGGGGTAAAACTATAAAAATGGGTGCTCAGTGAAAATCTCAATCATATCATGCCACTGACCAAGCCAAACTCTACACTGATTTCAGGCTAGAGTGTGGCTTAAAAATCTGTTATGATACAGGACTCACATAATCTGAAAGGCTTTCAGTCATATCTGTTGTTCCCTGACTTCTAACAATTTTCTTCATCTGAATTTCTGATTGGAGTAAAGGTTCAGAATTTCATTTAAAGTCTATGAAGTTTTGTGGCATTTTGACTCTTATTCCTGCCCCATCTGCATTGCTATAAGATTACTTTGCTGTTTTCTGAGTGACAAAAAGTTGAAAAGTTATGGCTAGTTTTATTTCTATTTTAATAACCATACCTATGTAATTGTCATTTTCATACATTAAAAAAATATTTATGCTTTCTTTAATATTTTAGTCAAGTACTTTCTTAAACAAAACAATAGCACCACTTTGGCATTGCTGGCCAAATCAGTAACAGGTAAAGCAAATATGCAAACACACTTTTCTGATCTTGTCATATCACATCACATACTTGTTTTGTTGAATGCAGAGTCAAGAAGACACAGTGCTTGGCCTAAAGTCTTCATTAATCAGCTTTAACCATTGATACTGAGAGAACAAGGAGCTCATGGGGCAGCTGAGTGTGGCTCCTGGTTGTGTATGGAATTCACTTCTGTAAAGAGAGCCTACCACTAATTCACCCTTTAATTTTACCAAAGGAATCGACACTGTAATCTGCCCTGGGGAAAAAGGAGGCCTATTTTAATGTATCTACCAGGACTGGATGCCATATCCCAGGGTTTGATATTTCTTGTCTCTCTTGGCTGAATGGTGCAAATGAGCTCATACAAGTCTATCACAGAAATGGAAGTGTGGGTTTCTAACCACGTTTTGAGCAGAATAAAGAATTTATTGATTTTCTATTTAAACTCTTAATGACTAATTATGTTTACTATGGAGATGAGACTTAAATTTTGCTACCTTGATGACAGAGAGGTACTAACTTCAGTGGGTTTAGATCTGCAGTGCTTTTTGGATTGACTGAAAATGAAGCTTAATTAACTTATGCATTTCAGTGACATTCTGTGTAATAATTGGAATTTTAAGTCTATTCTAGAAAGCAAAAATCTGTGGTCTCTGTCATGTGACTTACACAATAGGGAAGGATAGGAAATGGGCTTTTCTTTACCTTTTTACTGATTTATGAGAATCAATGGCATCTGGTGGAAGCCCTGTTCCTAAATATCTGGAGTGCTTTTAAAAATCCAGCTGAATCTTTCAATTTCTCTAATTAGAAGTTTTTCGAAACTGACTGCTTTGTGCTTTTGGGAGGGAGATGCTTTGGCTCACGCTTCAACTTCTTTAAGTAGAGGATTTATTGAGATTATTAAGCTAATGCAGCCCTTTATCTTTCACACTAACTGGTTTATCATGTGCTCCTTGCCATATTACTGGAGGTTTCTTATACCTCTGTGGGGCTGGAGCTACTTTCCATTTATTGACACTATTTATTCTCTAGTAAAGCAAAGTGTTGCCTTTGAAGTTCACAGCTATTCATTATTTTAGTTGCTTTCAAGAATTGTTTTAATTTGTTTAGACAGTTGTCAAATTGTGATAAATATTGCTGTCTCTGAGTGACATTTTCTCATTATGGTTTCTCAACAGGAGAAATATGGTGGCATGAATGTGAGTGTGTGAATCCCAAGATAAGACCACAAATTTGAATTAATTTACAGGAATGAATGCAAAATGATGTATAGTTATTCAGTTAAGTTAACAGTGCATCAGTAAAAAAGTTATCTACAAAGAAACTTGCTGCCACAGATATTTGCAAATTGCTTTTTACATTCACACCTTTCTTCCCTCTTCCCCTTAGAACTTCAGAAGAGATAGGGGACAGAAAGGGTCATGGGGCATGAAATGGAAATATATATCATGTCTATGACATCAAAATAATGGCTTATTCTTAGATTGCATTGCAGCCATTCTTAGAATTCTTACAGCCATTAAAATGAAAGTCCTTCCCTCTCCATCCCCCCTGCCAAAAAAAGGCCTATAGGAGCTGTGACAGATACCAGAACTGCTAACTCCATTTATTGATTTGGTGGTAAATAATTTAGGTTAGTTTCCACATCTGTTTCTCTTTACTTTCTTCCTTTTTCAACATAACTATCTCAGTCAGTGAGAGCTGTGACATATTCTTTTTATTCGTTTACTGTTCTACTTTTACATTGCTATGGCAGCTTATTGTGCATATAGACATCCATCTCACAGAAAGCAGAGGGTTTAAAGAGTTGCATAGGAATACATTGCACTTGTTAAAAATACACACCGCAAATTTTCTATGGGAATAAGAAAGGAACTACAATGATTTGTTAGACTTTTATGACCTCTCCTTCTTGTTTCACAAGGGACTGCTGAGGAGCTGTACATAGGCAGTCTGGAGAGAACTTTCTCTTGTGTTTAAGTCAATAGTTATCGACTCCCTTGGTTGCAGTAGAAAGTCAGGCAGATTTGAGCTGCCCTTAAAAGGAGATACTTTCTTTATATATCTAATCTACCACCTCCCTAACTGCTCCCTTCATACACTATTCTCCAGTCCCCCTTTGGAGCTGACCAAGAGGTGCTTCATGCCTTGCCTGAGCTTACCACATGCAGCATAGTGAGGGGAAAATTTTGAATGGGATGACATTGGAGTTCTTGGATAGGGTGGAACAGTGCATTCTCCTCTGCCTTCCCTTCTCTCACAGACAAGTTTAATGCTCACCTTGGGACACTGTTGGCTGCTTATCCCCCTTTGCTGCATGGCCAACATATACTGAGCTGATTTACAAAAATTCAGCAGAGGACACAGTGTCATTCAAGGTAGAACCAGTGCAGGGCCTATCAAAGTTGTGTAGCAGAGGTTATCTGGGAATCTCTGTCTCCCACAAGAACACATGAATGGCAGTTGTAAGTAAGGGCATAAGGAAGTTACAGTTAATCTCTCCTCAAGGACTCATTCTACACTAGTAATTTGGTGATTAGGTTAGCTTTTCTGATTTACAGAGAGATGCAGCAGCCCAACTAACAGTCAGGTATGCTACATCTGATTGTGGGAAGAATTGGAATGGAGGGGAATTGAGCACCCCTTTATGATTGAAGAGAATGCTGATATTTCAGGAGGATTTAGGTCCTGGTGGACTACCCTTTGAAGCCACTTGAGGGCTGTTTTTCAGATTGTCTTCACTGGCCCTAGATATCTATGAGTTTGTGTACCACATAATCAGCTGTCTAAACACCACCCTTCAAATATCTAAAAGGAAACAAGTATGTGAATTTTCTTTTGAAGATGGTAAAGTTATTTTAATGTTGAAATCTGAAGCCATTTTAGTTGATTTAAGCTGAATATTTTTGAAAGTATTTAGTTATTTAATCTTTGGCTTGGTCTTTCCATATTTGCTTTTACCTATTACCGTTTTGGCCAGACCCTTTCATGTAACAAACTATAAAATAGCACCGTTGTACTATAAAACAGATTTTTACATACTGTTTGATATATGTGTATTATTGATATGCTAAATTTTACATACGGCATTATATGGAGGAAGAAAGAAGTTACCTATACTGTTGCAAAATAATTACCTGGAAGAATCATTACTGGTTCGAGAGCCTATGTATGCTTTAACTGCTTTTAAAAATCTTTTGTCTCACAAATTGCAAAAAAAAATGCGTGTTTGCAAGAGAAGGAAGAATAAAACTGTCTTAAAACAAATGCATCTATAACCCATATTTTGTTGAAATGCCACAGATGGAATTAATGGATGTTTAAAACTGTATATGTTACCTTACTGCTGCTGTTACTGGGAATGTCAAACTGTGCAAATATGAAGGGGTAGACAAACAATGTTTTCAGACACTGTAAAACAAACAGCCTGTTGCTTGTAAAGAAGTGCAAATAAAAAAACCACCACTTAGACAAGGCTGATGAATGACTCCAGCAGCCAGTGTTCATAGGTTAATTTAGTGCAATTGGATCCATCAAAGGCCCATAAATTTGTAGGCTTTTGAGGGGCACAGGACTTTGTTTTCGTGCAGGACATTTAAAATAGGTTAACAAACAGCATGTATCAACCACAGATTTTTTTATCTCTGGGCTGCTTTAAATGTTCTGTTCTCTAAAGACTTAGTATTGGAATGTTTAGTTGCGTTGTTCACTGGGAGAATGCCCATTGGTTGAAATTGCATCAAGCTTTTTAAAACAAAGGTTTTTTTTAAGTCTTCCAATGTTTAACAAATAATTTATTTACAGCAAAGTATCCTGCAGATGGCACATTCATTCTTCATTCTTGTGGATGGCATGTTCTTACATTCTGTAGTTTCTGTTTCCTGTGTTCCCTCTACTTGTATTCTTCAAATGCACTTCCTGAAAGTTTAGAAAGAAAAATTTATTACAGATAGGTTTGAATACGTTATATGATCACAAAACTTATAATAGTGGGAAAACAGTTGTCCAGAGTGCTGGAACTGTTAGACAATTGTATTTTAATCAGTAATTCTGTTATCTACAGAGAACTTAACTATGCAGAACTTCTGTACCCAAAATTCACTGTTCTCCTTGACTGTTGTCATTCTTGATCTTGGCAGAGGAGACATCTGCACACTGGAACCTAGATGGGCTTAGGGATACGGTAGGTACCAAAGATTTCCTTTCTTTCCCCAAGACATTTGCAAAAGCAGGATGTATAGGGGCCAGGGAACTTTAGAGTTGTAACAGCAGGATTTATGGAATCTCTTGGCCTTTGGTACCAGGTGTTTTCAAAATTGCTCTGCTAACTACGTATTGCATAAATGGCATATTGGATGTGTTGGATTTTGTTGGATAAGGCCTTGAGGAGGAAAAAAATTGTGGGTTCGCTGTAGGAGCTGCAGCCATATAGTTTGTTTTCTCAAAGCAGACAAGGTGATATGCTAGGCAAATCAAGAGAACTTTGGAATGAATAATGCCCTCAGTTCCCTGTCATTCCATGCACAGGCCAGTCTTCAGCAGCAGTGATGGGGGTGGTATATACATTTCAATTTGATTTCCTTGTTTACCGCACTAGTAAATATTAGCCAGGCCCAAGACTTTGCATATTCTGTATCAGACTAAAAGCAGAATTGTATTTATAATCCTCATATTTATAATCCTCCATATTTATAATCCTCATTGGAAGTCAAATTCTTAGTTAAGTGAAATTATAGGGGTTTTTTTCAAGAAAAGCCAAAAATAATAAAAAAGAAAATCTCTGTGACAGATGAAACCATGTGTATACAGCTCTACCACTGCACTAGTTGTTATTTAAGCCCTACAATTTAAAAAGTAGTAACATTTTCTTGCGTTTCTAATGTAGAGAAATAAAATGGAAGCTAGTTTGATGCATTAGTTTTCTGGGGGTTTTTAGTGATTGCCCATAGAAAATACTATTCTATATATAACCTTTCGATTTCCCTTCAGTATCTATTAAATATAAAATAAATCATAAACTTTCAAAGGATCACAAAACTATAGCTCACATAGAGCTTATTAATTTTCACTGGATTTGAACTAGCTTCTGATGGATATGAGTGGAGTTACTATTTTAAGTATATACAACAAAAATTAGGCAGTACTAGTAATTGTTAAATTAATTATACCACCACAGAGTATAAAAGATTGAGCCAAACTAGGATTTATCATCGCTGACAAGCCAAAGTTGTTAACAGCAAAATAGTCATAATGAAGAAAAGTTTTTGTTAGGAATCTGCCATTATAGACTAATCATCTAGTCACTATTCCTGTGAACAGTTCAGAAGGATACTGGCTTCTGCTCATTCAGTTTTGCTAATATTGCTGTAGTATAGCATCAATCAAATACAGAATCAGAAATGTCAACAGAATTCTGCTTATCCTTAAATTAAAATATGTATTTTTCTTTTCACTACCTGTTTCTCTTCCAGCTTTTCCAAAACTACCTTTGCTGTCTTTACTTCTTCCTAAGTTATACCTTGGTTTTCACCCTGGAGAGCTCATCCTGGGTAAACCCCCTAAACTGTCACTGATTTTCATTAAAGTCATCATTGCAGCATTTCACAGGAGTCTGCCAACACTAAGGATCCTGCCTTATTCTACAAATGCTTATATTGGTTACAGTGAGCTAAGAAAACAGGAATTTCTTTACTCATCTGCCCAGTTTTTTTTTTTTTCTACACAGCAACAAAACAAAATATTCTCTTCAGTGCTGACCCTAGGTGCTCTTCCTTGAAGAGAGTTTACCAGCATACAGGAAAAGCTATATGCTACATTTTATCTGCCAAAAGTCATATTTTCTTAAGGACTACAAACTCTTGATCCATAAAATGGACAGTGAGAGCCTTATAATGAAACAACAGCCATTTTACATTGCAGTGACTTTCAAAGTATATTTAGATTGAAAATTAACTGTGTGTTTCCCAAATGAAAATATAAGTTCTCTCTGCTACTGTCGTTGGCTGACTTTAAAAGGGATTTATCACCCAAATAAAGCAGACACTAAGATGCAGGATGGTTTCACTTATAGCTTTTAATACTGACATGTAGGTGGAAAAAGAGCTGTCATGCTACAGACTAGCTTTGAAATTGAGAGAAGATGGCAGGTTGCTTTTAGAACACTGCCTTCTCCAGAATCAGCATTTTGATGAATGACTACCAATAAGTGTACTGGTAGTAGCATGCATGCCAGAAAATGCTTTGATCCCCATAACACATTTTTTTCAAGTATGCATTGCTGAGACCACTGGGGAAAAAAACCCTAAAACCAAAAACCAGGTGTGAGTGCCTGAATTAAGTCCTCAGACCTGCATTTGTACTTGTATAGAAAAGTTTGGTTTATTTCTTAAGTCTTTGAGAAGAAGGTAACTAGAAAGAAAATTGCTCTGAGCTGATATTCAGACAAAGACAATCATAATTTTAAGATGAGAGATGCAAAATGTGAGCTATGTATAAGTCAGCTCAAGAACAGGGAAACAGACTTGTAGCCCATCACCTTCAGCATGGATCTTTGGAGATAAGGCATCATCAACAATAGGATAACAACTACCTTGGTGATGGTAATGGTCATTTGGCTGAGCTGGAAGGGCATTGGGAAGCATGCAGCAGCATTCTTATCCTATTAGGGCAGACATTCAAACCTCATATTGGCATTAAAGGTTCCCTTATTTACTGGTAATAGATGGAAATTCTAATGTTTGTAGTAACAGGCATGATACCTTAGCTATGAACTCTCTGGGGTCTCTTTGAAAGCTTTCTAGTTCTGTGGGCACTGTGATCACTAACATAAAAACAGGGCTGCAAAGTAAGCAGTGGGAGAAAATACTTCTCTGAAAAGGCCAAGTCCTTCTATCTGTTACACCTAAAAGTTCATTCATTGGCTTGGTAATGTGGCATGGCTTCAAGAGAAATTAAGAGTGGTGCCATAGTGCGTATTTTGGCCTGTAAATGTATCTGTGAGTTGATACTGAGCCAATTACAAAAGTCTTAGAAAAATTAATGAGAAATAATGCAATACTTTTTCTGTTTTCTTAATGGCATTTTCTTATACTAAAAATACTAATATCTTTTCCCTTTCTCTCTTAGTCCCACTCAGTGTTATTTAAATTTTGAAGATTAGAAAAATCTGGAAAGTATTTTTGAGAGAATCCACTTCCTAATCATACTTTGTTAGTATATATATTTATGCGTATTTTTCACATATGAGGCCTAAAGAAGAATAAGGACTGAAAATCCGAGGAAGAGCAAAATTATAGCTAGATATGCACCTCTTTTGCCATTTTGCTCAGGTTGCAAGGGGATGGCACTATGTTCATGAACAAGTTCAAGTAGTGCCAGGGGCAGTTTAGATTGGATGGTAGGAAAACTTTTTTCACAGAAAACATTGCCAAGCACTGAAACAAGCTGCCTAAGGAAGTTGTGGAGTTATTACCCTTGGAGTTATGTAAATATATATGTAGATGTGGCACTTATGGACAGGGTTTACTGGTGGACTTGGCAGTGCTGAGTTAATGGCTGAACTCAATACTCTTAGAGTCCTTTCCAGCCTAAATGGTTGTATGATTCTTTTTTTACTGGATTTTAAAATCAGCCTCACCAGCGTTCACATTCAGTAGTAATTTTCAAGGTACCTTGAAAACCGATAGGAATTTTGACATTATTTCTGTGACACTGCTTCATTTGAAAAGGTCACAGTCTTCTCTCATGTGTACAGTTGTGGAAATTGCTCAGTTGTTTCCCTTGGTAGGGCAGTGTTCTTCAAAGGTGCTACTCAGTAGTTTTCCAAATTGCTGTTTAAGTTTAGTTCACTTCAGGGTAATTGACTAAACTTTAGCATTTTTCAGAAGAGAAAGAAACAAGTGAAAGAAAAGCTAGATGGTACCATGACAATGAAGACAAGACTTTAACTCCCCTTCTTGCTCTTGTTTTGCACTTTAAAACTCTAAATATAGGGTAAAACTAGGAGAAACTATTACTTTGCTTTCTAGCAGAAATACTGAAACCGTAAAGAAGAGAAGATCCCTACTCCACTGGACTAAGATCTTCTACCAAATTGTGCCTAGCAGGAACGACCTGCCCAAGGAACTGAGGAAATAGACCACTTAAGCACTAGAAACTCTCTAAAAACAAACAAAACCCCAAATACTGGATTTGTAATTTAAAATTTAAAAAGATTACAGGGAGATGCTAAACAAAGGCTCTATCAGATGTATGAAATGAATAAGAAACTGATTCTCTATGAAATCTGAGAGGAACAGTACAACATCTTATATATTGTACTTATATATCCTACCTTACATCTTAGATCCAAATAAGAAAATTTTGAAGAGGTCGTATATATATTCATTTTCTATGAATAAGATATAGGTCTCATATATAACATATAATATTGAGAGAGAAACAAATTGTTTAACTTAAAATTTATATGAGTTAAGCATATCTATTTTTTTATTTAAAATCAGGGGCATATCAACAGTATGAACTAGCTAAATACATTTATCTTGGGAGAGTCTGTCCAAAAGAGTTTGAACATAGTTGCCTTCCTTAATGGTGGCATGTACAACTGACTGCAAAAAGGAAAGAGAGTAAAAATTAAATGAGGATATGTACCAGTTTTTCCTAATGAATTCACTTTCTCTTCCCTCCACAGTATTTTCCTTTTATCTATCATATATCAGAATTATAATTTCTCCTACCCCTTCTCTCTTTTTGTTTCCTCAATCTAATTTTCTCCATCTGCAGATAAAAAAGAAAATTTGTTTATATTTCCCATCAGATTTGTTATTTTATTGCCAAGTTCCTATCGAGAAGAATATATGGTTTCTTTTATTCTGTTCAACATGCTCCTTTTTGCATACAGTTTCTTTGAAGGTGTTTTTTTCTTTAATATTAATTTGTCTCTAATTTCATTTTCTCAAAATTCCATTCTTTATTTGTGATGCACGCTGGTTCCTTCAGTTTTGCAGTATTTTACATCTCAACCTCTTGATCTAATTCCCTCTCCCTTTTTTTTTTTTTTTTTTTTTTTCCTAATGCTCTTCATTGTCCCTTTGCTGCCCCTTTCACCTCTTGATTTTTCCCCTTTTTAATTTCTGGGATGATTTCTTCAGCAGCTAGGCTCTCTCAATTACTCAATTACATACTCCATCTATTTTATCTTTTTTCCAGTACCCCTCCTGAGTGCTACCTCCTCTGATGCTGCAGAAAGATACAAAGTCTTTCCTGTCTGTAAAAAATCCGTGCTCTCCTGCCTTTTTTTAGAACTGGGAAAAGGACAGCTGCCTAAAGATGACATCATTCCTTAGTCCTCCAAGGAAAGTGATGTGGAGATCCATCAAAGACCTGGCAGGTATCTTGTCTCCTTTACTCGAATGTTTATCCATTGCCTTAGCAACAAGCATGGGAAGGAGCACACAGGTTCCTGGCCAAGCCTGTTTTCTCCTTTTCCAGCAAGCCTTAGGTTTATGTGTGCCCAGATAGGAATAAACCTAAGGTTTAACAAGAGTTTCTTGCCTACAGTTGAGCTTTACCTGAAGAAGTCTTCCCTTGCTGCCCTGTGTGCCCTTTGAGCTAAAGGGCTGAGGCGATACTTCCCAGGAAGGATCATGCAGACACTGATTTTTGGAAAACTCTTGAGGAAGAGGGGAAAGGATTCCATTCTATGGATTGACTTACGGTAAGGAATGGATGCTGGAATGATTACAATAGTTCTTTTCATAAAGTTGATATTAAGGATTTTAATATACAGCACTGGTTTCCTGACTTCCTATGAAATCTTAGGTTCCATGTCTTGTAAGCAGAAATTTTCAGATAACTGCAGGAGTGGTGCCAATATGTGTAGGACAGACAGGGTCAACAGCAATAAAATAAATCACAGGAGACTTACAGCAGAAGACAGATAATATGTAAAACAGATGTTCAGACCTCAAACAAGAGGGACAGTTGGACATGAGCTTAATTGTAGCCTAGTCTAAGATGGGTTTTCTGAACTATAGGCTCTGTTGATACATATATGTACAGTATATCTGGTATCAGAGGAGCAAAAATCTGGATACTCAGAACTCTGCAACTATGTAAATAATACCAATCAACGTTGGAAGTGCTTGGAGAACATACATATTAAACTTCAAATAGTAAAAATGGAGTATGCAATGATTGCAGCGACTATCAATTTAATTTAGTTTTGATAAATAAAAAAAAAAAAAAGGCAAACATAATGAAGGAAAAAAAGATTTGTTCATTTAAGTGTAAAATGAATAGCAGAATGGCTGATTTCCGTCTTGAGCACTCACTCTACCTCTCCCTAAAAGTGGAGGATGAATGAAGAGATTCTGGATAAATGAGTTGTTAATCATTCAGTGTTTAGTTTCTCTTTTGAAAGAAGTCTTAGGTGATACTTATGATTGGATGATGCTGGTACTTGTCACTTACTACCCTGTGGAAGGATAAAACCTCATAACTACTAGCTTAGCAATTCCATGTTTTATTCACTGTTCTAAGAAATGAAATGGAACACACCACTTCCTACTTATTTTCCACCTTGGAAACTAATTTCCAAAGTTCCACTAGATCTAGTAGGCAGAAAACATCAATTGTTTTCTATGTTGCCAGCCTTGATAGAATTTTCCTCCCCTAAAATACGTAGAGGTTTTTTGGTTGGGTTTTGTTTTTGTTGGTTTGGCTTGGTTGTTTGTTGGCTGCAGTGGATTTTTCCCAGCCTGGCCTACCTTTTGTGCTTTTGGCATGTCGGTGTGGCGCTGAGCACGTACGGACCGTGCGGATTTAGGTGGCTTTATTGGAGCACAATACATCTCCAGCCTCCTCAGGTCACAACTCTGGAAGCAGCATTCATCCACTATTCCCTTGTGGTGTAAGCGTCTGCTGCTGGATCCATACCCTGTGGGCTTACCTATTCAAAACACAAAGGGAAAGGTTTTATGTTAGAAAGAAAATGCAAAGATCTCAGGTCGTATTATGAAGCTGTATTATGTTAACCGAATCACCACTGACCGCTGTAGAGCCTGCCTGTGTGTATCTATTCTAAGACCCTGTTCTCAGATACACCTTTGAAAGATATTCCTGGAAATGGACAGCTTTGATCTCTGCCTCTGGGTGGTTTCTATTTAAGCATTTGAGCAAATCTATGCCTTCTTAGAAAAGTATTATTAAAGTATTTTCTTGAACTGCCTGAGCCTCGAAAATGGAGAGGGAGGAAGCTGAAATCTGACCTTCAGAAACCTTACAAAGGAAGTTTGTCATTTAGCTTTTGTATGAAAACTGATTGTTGAGGCACCTGAGGTAGCTGGTGTGTAAAGACCATAGATCATGGCTGTGTTGTAGATAAGTATTTCCTAAGAAAAAAGGCTACACCGAGGTACTGTGTGAAGTCAGAGTGTGCTCCAAAGGGGAAATAAATACTGTGTACCACTGCACAGGCTGTAAGGTCTGCAAGCTCAAAAGTGGGAAGCAGGAATCAAGATAACAAAGTAACCAATGAAATACAAAGGTTGATGGAAGAGATAAAAGCAGAAGATTTTTATATTCCATAGATTTGCACAAGATAAGAAATGGGACTGACACAGCATGGCTTTCCTGTGCTTTGCGTTTGCACCAGCCATCTGTGGCTACTACTTAATTGGCAAATATTTTGCATTTTTCACTCAGCTCCAGTAGAGGCCAACATTTTCATTCATACAAGTCTTACACACTTACATTTTTGTCTTTTTCCCCTGTGGTTTATGATTTCCTTAGTAACTGCTGAATTCTCTGCTATCCTACGCAGAGATTAAAGGCCCATTATTTCCTGGGATTTTTTTGTACACAACCCGGTCAGATGTTGCAGTTGTTGTAGTTATGACTAACTACAAATGAAGGAATGGTAAATTCACAAAAAAAATAAGTAGTTGCTTACTTAATATATCTACTTTAAAATTCTGGTAGAATTTGATTTCAGACAGTAAAATTCTGAAAAGATTAAGTGTTTTGTTTTGACAATTTCAGCATTAAATGTTTCCATTTACAGAATGATCCACATTGGTTAAGAAGTGAAAAATACGGAAAAAGAAGACAAGTGTGCCAAGAGCCAAAAAATGAAGTAACTCAGTTCAGTCATCTCTACCAATTTCTTTCTTGCTTTTTTTTTTTCTCCTTCTCAGTTATATCACTTAGACCAAAAATCTGTTATTCACAGAGTTTGGCAGGAGTTTATGTTTTAAGAATTACTCAAGTTAGATAAAGGATAAGGATATCAAAAAAAGAGGAATATCCAGTTTCTCTTTGGAAAATTAATGCCCCCAATCTTATACAGCAAAGTCTAGATTGATACCCATATGTTTTTCCTGCAGTGGTCAATTTGAAAAGACAGCATTACATTTTACTGTTCCCTGTGATTAAAACGTATCCATTGATGAAGAACCCTTGAGGCCTTAGAACATCAGTAAATGAAAAGACCTCTAGTGGTACAGTACATCTCACATTTTAGCCAGCAATTCAGCCAGCTAAGAACTAACTATCCCTATGAGCTTTGTAAACCCAGAAAGCAGGTTTTTAAAATGTCGTCTTTTTTTTTTTTCTTCCCCCAGGGACTATAAATTAAACAAAAAGAAAAACATGCTTACTTAGTATATTGCAATCCACTGGAGGCCTCTACATTGTGCATTGCCTGCTAAATTATTTGTTTCATAAGACTAAACAGAACAGCAAGCCAGGAGTAGATTACAGTAATATTTTGGTTTGTCTCTGTGTGTTGTTTTATGTGTATCACTGAAAAGTATTCTAAATGCTAAGATGTGGAGTTGGTTTGGTTTTTTTTTTTCTCCCAGACTATTTTCTCTCACTGAGCTTTAATCTGAAATACAAGCTTTTCCCTGGAGATTTTTCCTGAAATCTGTTAATCTGGTTGTTTTAGCCTAAACTTTTAAAATTTAGCCCTCATGATAAAGTGTGGAGTGTCATTACTTTGCAGTATACCCACAGCTGTGCCACATTTTGTCTCACTCCCATTTAAAGCACGGAAAGGCAAATTGTGTTCCTGGATATGCAGGTGTAACCCTTCCTAAAAGATGCAGCCAAACTATAGGTATAAGATTTGATGAGTTAAGCTTCCCTTTCTTTTATCAATCTGTCAATTTTTCATAAGCAAGCATACCCTAAAAGCTTCTGTTCGAGTTATTTTACCCTACAGTGTCCAAATTTAATAATTTATAAAGTTGATAAAATACCTTTACTAACCTATGTCTGCTGCCTGCTTTATTTAGTCATCAGTAGCAACGTTCTTCCTCACTATCGTGTGCATAAATAGTTAATACAAATCCTGAATCCTGGAATCTTTCTGGTGAAAATCTTAGAGTACTTCAAAATCATTTTTAGTGTAGCCAGACAAGAGACATCTATGTTTTATTTTTCTTTCTGACAGAATAATAATTTTATGAAGGATTACATAATGTCTAATAGCTCTTTAAAAGGCCTGTATGGTACATGTAACAAGATGGGAATGGAATCTCTATCACATCAGTAATGGTGTCAGCTATGAAGTGTGACATTAACTTATTTGTAGGCTTAAATATTCGTGCATTACATGGCATACTAAATGCTCATCCTTTATATAAAGGTAACATTAGTATTGAGAAGTCAGAATTTTTTTTTTCAAGAAATGCTTTCCCAAGGCTTTTGAAAGAGCTAAGCAATCAAGTATACTTAAGATTTGTGTGATGTAGAAAATGATATTGCCTAAAGTGCTGTACAACAGAGAGAGAAAATTAACAGAAAAATACAATCCTTTTCAGTAATCATGATCCACAATCGTGATTGAGAAGTATCTGATGACTAAAGTAATTTAAAGCAATAGATTTTAAGTTGCTTCTGACCTCTGAAGTGCTGCAGTGTACAAATATGCTATCACAGAGAAAGATGAGATAAAGAATTACAAGGAGATAGCACCACTTCTACAGATGTTAATCACTATTTGGCCCATCTGTTCTGGCAGGACTGCAGGATCAGATGGTCCCAGTTCATCAAGTTACCAAAGTATGCACTTAGATCTAGGCAAATGTTCAAGCTCCTACGTGGTGTGTTGGACTAAATTGCATATTAAAAACAGTGAGCACATGCCTGAGTGCTCTCCTACATAGGAACTGATATAACTAAGCACTTAAGTTAATTTCTGGACAAAAATCCATACTGGTAAATAAATGGCTGCTGGTTCTGCATTTTTAATATAACTTCTCCTTCTTAATTTTTAAAAAAATATTATTGCCTTCAGTATGGATTACACCTTCTGTGTCACTATACTGGGAACACATATAGTTCTTTCTCATCTTTCTGACAGAATTTGAGTGCTGCCTTCCTGCTGTTATCAGAAGTTCCTTTTATTTACTCAACCATCAAAGTGCTGCCTGTGGACATACAACAATCCTAGGTGTTTCTTTTTGCTGATGTACACTGATTTCCTTGGAGGTTTCTTTCCTTTTTTGTCAGCTGCTAGCTCAAAAGAATTTCATATCATGTAGGTCAAAGTTTACTTAATAGAATATTTGGCTCTTATTTAATCTACTTTATCAAACCTGTGGATGTTTCTTTCAGTGTGTGACAAGCAGCTACAAAGTCTAGTCACATTGTTCTGAAGTGCTCTGAAAGCAGGCCAAGGTATAGGATTCCAATAGTTAAACAGCTGGCTTCTGCACTAACAGCACTTCCCTTTAAATGATGCAAAGTCAGTGGAGTAACGCAGCAGGACTTGTTTACACTTGCTTTCTCTGTTCCTCCTCATCCCTCCAAAATTCCCTACTGTTGCTGCCACTGCTTCTGCTCTAGCAGTGGTTTCAATGTGAGAAGCACTGGGTGTAGGTGGACTACAGAAGTTTCAAATGGCAAGTTATCTAGGCATTCTGGGTAGAATCATAATCTACTGTTGTAGTAGTAAAATTAGAAATTACATGAGAACTAGCCCAAGATAAATGCAAAGCTTATCTACTCTAAGACTCTAGGAAAGAACTGGGGTTATGTGTCCTGGAACTTTTATGTGACTACTTGTATTTGCTCTTGTGTCTCTTTTAACCAAGCAGTAGAACTCGAGAGTGCCATGTAGACTGTAATTCAGAAATACATCATAAATCTGAAAACCAGAGGATTTAATCCTAATCTAGCATTAGAGTCAATCTTCAGATGCAACTGCAGCTTTTAAAGTATGGTGGAAGGCCATTGACCTATTAGATTGCTACAGTCTTGTAGAGAGAAACCCCAAATGCTTCCATCAAAACATTGGGGTAAGGTAAAATTTGGGAGCATTGATAGCAGCTTACAGTATTGGGATGTATTGGAGCATCCTGTAAGGCAGCAGGTCAGTCAGACAGGATTTTCCTGTGGCCTGAACAACAGGCTGAGAGTTTGTGGTGCTGCATCACAACACAGTAATTGAACAAGCACGTCCTGTGTGCTAGACCCAGACTGGGAACTGGTGGTTGGAGAGGTTTTGAGTTGCATGTGCTGTCTGCCTCATGGTGGCACAGAAGGCGAGGGGGTGCCGAGTTTGACATTCATCTTGCTCATCCCTGGTCTCTGAAAATTAGGGATCTGGCTTAAGATAGTGAAGTCAACAGGTAGGTGTGTATGGAGAGTGAATTATTCCTGCATTGAATCTTTGCTTAAAATTAAATTTATTCTTGTCCTCTGAAAGAAATGGTCTTCTTTCATCGACTACAGATAAAGCTAATTGATCTGGTCTTAGCATATATGCAGAGCTTCTTCTAGGAGATAGAACTCAAGGAAAATGAATTAAATTAAAAATTATTTGTCCTAAATCACAGAATTTATGCGCCTGGTGGAGTAAAAGCTACTCTCTTTCATTTCCAATTTAACAATTAAATATAATGATAAATTGTTCTAAAGAACAGTCCAGCCAGTGTACTGTTTAATTATGTATCTCTGTGCCTCTTTGACTACATTCTGTATGTTAGTCTAGTATTTCTGTCTATATTTGCATCATAAATGCCTGCATATGCAAAATAAGAGACTGTTGATATCACTTTTCATCTCCTTGTAATCTTGAACAAATGGTTTAGTGTTATATTGGTAATACTTCTTGAGGGTGCTCTGGAATTTCTCATCTGTATTTGAAAAATTATGAGTCAATGTTCAATCAGCAGGAAATGCCTGGGTTTTGATATTTCTATGAAGTGTTAAAACAAACAAACAAGCAAATAAACAAACAAGCAAATAACAAATCTTGGGGATTGTTGTAAAGTCCCTTACCAGAAATACCTCAAGGTTTAAATGTGCAAAGTAGGCAATCTGATTTTCATGTAAATAAGTTGCATGCATTTGAAGTGACAATATTTAATGTTTAGTTTCCATTTTCCTTCAATGTTTTGTTAATGCAAAAAAAATTATTATGCTTAGACTGATTTTTGTTTGTATTCATCAAAATGAGCATATATTAGCATTTATAAATGCTCAATGAATGGATGCCCTAGCTCTGAAATCTAATTTAATATGCATGAGAGTAGAGGATAAGCTTTATCAGTATGCCCAAGTAAAATCTTTATGAAAGCATATGCATTTGTTAATATTGTGATATTGCACTACAGCTACTGCTTTGTGGAATACTAGATTGTATTAACTACTGAGTCCAAAGCAAGAAGATGTTTGTTCTTTGCTCTGAAATCCTAGGCAAGTAAGACTGGGAAAACATGGACACTCAGTATTGATCTAGAAGAGAAATCTGTCAGAACTTCAGAGTGTTTTGGCTGAATAAGTGAGATTTATAAATTTCACCTTTTGAAAAAAATTATAACTCCTTGATGTTTCAAATGCAGAGTAAAATAACTATTTCACTTCTCTAGGCAGTGAGACAAGTGTAGCTTTATTCCAGAAGATGTCTTAATTTGTAATTTTTATGTCTATGTTTACTTAGTCTGTCACATAGTTAAATAATTTTTTTTCTTCTAGAAATATCCCTTCAGAAACTTTTTTCCTTCATTGTGTATAGAATTGGGAAGAAATTCTTCTCTTCTCCTAAACTTATTTCCAAAGTACAGCACTTGCAACAATTTCCTCTCACATACAGGAGTGCTGTTCTCTGCCCTTGTTATGGAATAGCTGCTTTGGAGGCCATCAAATGTGCTAAGAATATGATAGAGCCATTATGCTTCACACAGTGATTCCCAAGTCATTTGCAATGTGTGAGGAGAAGGAGGTGTAGTTTTGAGTGTTGTACTGGGATATGAAGCAGGAATTTCAGAGTTTAGATACTTTTGAGGGGAAAAAAAATTGGAAAAAGAATGGGAAACAATATAATGTCTTATTTTACACCAATTCAGTGCTCTGGAGGCTGAAAACCTTGCCGACCTAGCACAATTTACAAGCCTGCATCAGATTCCAGGGCTGGAAAGTGCCAGATGCTGCCAAAAATATATATACTTTGGCAAGGGAAATGCTTTGCTGAAGAGAAATTCACTATTGCAAGAATAGCCAGGTTGATCAGGGTTTAGGACAAGATAATTAGAAGCCAGTAGGTCATTGTTACATTTGAATATTGCCCTTTAAAGTGCATTGAGGAGGGCAATGATAACACAGATATACAACCATAATGAAAATACATTCTCTCCCCTTCCTGTATATGCTCTCACAGGAAATAATTACTGCATAACCTTGCATGTGGTGGAAGTAGGAACAGTTGTGATAGAAACTTTCATATCCTTCTTATCCCAAGCCAGTGTAAAACTGCATTTTATTTGGATTACCAAATTAATAACAATGAAACCCTATAACTGGGTGAAATTGTAACATTGCTGAAGTCACTGGTAAATCTTTTAGTGCAGTAAGGATTATGTCTTGATGAATCAGACGCCAGAAGTTACTTACATATAACCTGATCCAAGGTCTACTCAAATCAGATTTCCACTGTCCTTAGTAGGCTTTTCAACATGCTGGTATTGAACACTTGCTTTTTCTTCCAACCTTGCTGTTCAATAAGTAAATACTGTCTTAGTGGCATCTAAAGAGATTACAGGGAATGGGTGTGATGAGATTCCTTGAAGGAGGTGAGAAGAAGAGGATACTGATGTATAGTGTGAAGCAGAATGACTGATATGTGGTTGGTGCCACTGACCACATAACAAGTAGTGCATTGCTTTGTACTTTGTAATCAGAATTTTTAGCTCTAGAAAAGTTACTCTTTCTCAGCTGTTCTCTGAGACATGAAAGTAAAGAGCAAATGGCAAGCATGGTGCTCTTGCATTTTGCCATCATCATCTGATTAAGGCAGAAGGTGGGAATGGCTGTTCCAAGGCTCATCTAATACCTTTTCCATTGTCCAGGAGTGCATACATTATGATTTTAATTTTTATTTATACAGAATATATATATCCTCTTTACAGGAGAATAAATAGGTGGGCACAGGCCAATGTCACCTAACAGAGAAGTAGACAATATTCATTCCCTTATTAGAAACAAGTGCTGGTTTGACAGCAGCTGAACATGAACCAGCAGTGGGCCCAGGTGGCCGAGAAGGCCAATGGCATCCTGGCTTGTGTCAGAAATAGTGTGGTCAGCAGGACGAGGGCAGGGACGGTCCCTCTGTTCTTGGTTCTAGTGAGGTCATCACACTTCGAGTGCTGTGTTCAGTTTGGGGCCACTCACTACAAGAAAGACATTGAGGGGCTGGAGTGTGTCCAGAGAAGGGCAACAGAGCTGATGAAGGGTCTGGAGCAGCTGAGGGAGCTGGGAATATTTAGCCTGGAGAAAAGGAGGCTCAGAGGAGACCTTATGACTCTCTACAACCACCTGAAATGAGGTTGTGGTAAGATAAGGGTTGGTTGATTTTTACTTCTTCCAAGTAAAAAGTGGTTGGAAAAGGGGAAATAGCCTCAAGTGCCAAGGGGAGGTTCAGGCTCAACAGCAGGAAAAATTTCTTCACTAAAAGGGTGGTTAAGTGTTGGAACAGGCTGATCAGGGAAACAGTGGAGTCACCACCCCTGGAAGTGTTCAAAAAACATGTAGGCATTTTGTGATACGGTTTAATGGGCAAGGTGGTATTCAGTCAAAGGCTGAACTCGATGATCTTGGAGGTCTTTTTCAACCTTAATGATTCTATAAGTGTGGCAATAAAAGAAAAAGTAGGAGGGGGAAAGAAGGTAAGGCCAGTAAGGGCCTGGCTCACTCCTCACTGATTAACTCACTCATTAACTTTAGTGGATTTGCTCTAATGTGCTCTAAGCTCTGTCTAGTAAGATCTCATGTAATTGCCAAGGGCTTTGCCAGGGAAAAGTGTCCAACCTTGTACATTGATGCAGCTATAGGGCATCAGGAGTAAACAATATTCAGTTTTGTACCTATGAAGTCTTGAATCTTCTTTAGACTTCCAGTTATTGAACTTTTCTGTACAAGTCAGAATGACATTAGTTACTTCAAAAGTTACTTAAGCATGGTAAGATGACTTAATGCTTTTGGTGAAAGTCCAGCATGTAGTTTTCTTACAGCCAACACTTTGAATGAATCATTTCCCAGAAAAAATATTTTTTATTGTCTGCTACTTTTGCCATATTGGGATGCTTTTACTTGTGGAAGTAGATTGCAAGATTGACTTGCACGATTCCTGATTATAAAGTACAAATTAACCACTACATTCAGAACAGAAATTAAGGCAGAAAGATTAAGAGACAGATTCTTTTATCATCTCTGATGCTAAACAGTACTGTACCCTAAATTACAAGAGGTCTCTGCAGAGAAAGATAAGAACTTAATTTGAGTAATATTTATGGAATCTAACTATCAATTATTTGCCCAGGAGAAGGCTGTGTCAGTGCCAGGAACTTAACCTACATCAACATAAGCACCAGGCCAATGCTTTAACTATATACCTGTCTTTCTTTAACCTTGCTTTTGAGTCAGTAGGGCATGCAAAAATATAATCTTGAAATGAAACATTCATTTGAGGTCATGATGCTCCTGGTTAAATTTGTCAAAGGAGATAAAAGAAAAGTGAAACTTTCCAGAGTGCATTGTCATTAGGGAGTGAGGATGAGGTCATTGGGATGAGAAAGGGACAGTGCATTGTGGCTGGAAACAAAACCAGAACTAAACCTAGCTAAAATATAGTGGTGTTTGATTCGTTTTTCACTCACAATGATTTTCTACCAGTTGTAGCTCCATCCTTTAGCAATTTAATTTTGCAGTAGGAGCTAGGAGAATCAATTCTAGTGGCAGGAACATAAAGAAGTCAGTGCTGAATAACAAATGAAACTACACTTGCTCTCCTTGTCCTTCCAGCTCACCTTGTTATTGCTGAAGAAATGCAGGGGGATTATAAGGGAACACTGTTATAGTGCAGGGAGAAATTAGTTCCACTATAACACTTTAAATACCAAAACTAGAGTTTCTGTAGGATGCTTGAAAGTGGAAGTGCTTATGGGCAGTAAAGCTGTTTTATGAAACAAGGAGGACACAATCCATCTTTTATGGGGCTGACAATGCCCTCTGCAGTCACGGTGTTTAAAAGGGAATGTAGTTTCTGAAAAGATTTTTCTTCAGTTCTCACTTGCTAAGTTTCAGTGGCCTTTTCAGGGAAGTTGAAAGATTTTTAAAGTTCATTTCTGTTAAAAGAGAAGTTTTTCTAAGTAACCAGAATTATTCCTTTCTTTTATTATTTATTTTCCAACTTGTTTAAGTTTGATTAATGATCAAAACCTTTGCATCAGTTAAAGATGTTTTTCAATGGCTTCTCTTATTTTACAATCCTGCTATCCTTTTATTTCACTACGCTTCTTCTCGGGGTCATATGGGAATACTATAAACTTTAAAAAGGCTATGGCAATGTTGAGGTTGACCTGGCCTTTACATTTTAGGTACTCACTGACTTTTTTTGAGCCACCACACCCACAATTATATAAGCAAGTGAATCCATTTCAGCAGAAAAGCAGTAGGATGAGTAAGTATTCTTACAATGGTGTAGAGTTTTTATTTTTCTTATAGGTGCCATAATGTGTAAGCTTAATGGTGACTCTGTAAAACCTAACTGTTAGATGCACTTTGTGTGCAAAATCATTCTTCCTAGTGCTGGGCCAATGTTTTTCACATCATGTCATCCACTTCATCAGTCTGAGCCTACCCCTGCTCAGGATCTATGGTGGTTATAAAAAAAAAAAAAAGAGAGAAAGAAGTATTGTGGAAAAAATACTTGTCTTAGGCATCATTGGCCAGTGGAGGGCTTACACGGTATCAGAGCAAATGCGAAAATAGAACCAAGTAATTCCTATGAAATGCATTTCTAAAGAATATCTTTTATTCCCTTGTTGGTTATTAAAGATCACAGCCTTTTTGAATTCTCAGGTCTTCAACACCTATAATTCATTTTTTATTCCTTTACATGCTAATAAATCTCAAAGCCTGGAGGACTTTGAA
Source organism: Aphelocoma coerulescens (assembly GCF_041296385.1). NCBI lineage: Eukaryota > Metazoa > Chordata > Aves > Passeriformes > Corvidae > Aphelocoma > Aphelocoma coerulescens. The sequence goes on along the minus strand of NC_091014.1, from coordinate 59,513,595 downwards.
TAAATCTTTTGATCATCTGAAAGCATAGATTCTGAGTTTTGTGTTGGACATAGGCATCAGTATGAATATCTTTGTTGTGAGTCTTTAGATACTTAGTTCTGTAGTTACAAGTTAGCTGTATTTGAAATTTAGAATCCAGTATTCAAATTAAGGGTCAAGGTACACAAAGGAAAATTACATTCAGGCATACCCTGTTGCTACCCAGAATTTGACTTAATAAGATCATAAATATTTTTAAATTACTATCCTTAAGTAGTTAATTGTAGTTAATCCTACAATTGGATCTAGTACTGTTGTACGTAAACTGAATCAAATAGGATAGAAAACAACACTTCCACACAACAAAACCACCTAAGCACCAAAATCCTTGTAATTTCTCATCTTCACTTCTTCTGATTTGATACAGCTAAAGGAGTGGGCAAATGTCCAGGTAGAGCTAAATAATTTTCAGATATTTTAGATGTGCAGCTGAAAAGTTTTTTGTTCAATAACATATCCAAATTAACTTTGTCATTATCCACTCAAATGTCATTGAGAAAATTGAAAAAGAATACTTGCAACTGCCTGCACTATTAGTATTTATACAGTTTTAGTGTGGATGTAGATGCCAGCAGTACAATATTTCTTTCTCTTAGGTCTTTTGTAGCAAAACCTTCTAGAGTTCTTTCCATCGAGAGTGATTTTTTGGATAAAATACGACCACTGCTCTCACTGAAACTTTGGGCAAAATGTATCCCAAATTAAATTGAATTTCTTGTGGTTTGGGAAGGTTGGATTAATTTTTTCCCTTGTTTTTTCTTTTAAATTCCTCTAAACTCCTCATTGCTTGCCAGAAAAGGAGGTGCCAAAATAACCCAAGGAGGCTGTGCAGCCTCTCCAGAAGTGAGAAGTTCAGCAAGTTTAGTGAGAGTGGCTGTTCACTCATCTTCCCCATTAGTGAAAGTTAGAAAAGTTTCATGTCTGCATCCAGGATAAAATCCTAAATGAAAGTACAATGAAGTCACTTTCAGAACTCTTCTTGTCTAAAACAGGTCTGAGTTTTCACTTCTTTTTTTCTAAATGACTACCTAAATGGCATCTCTTGTGATTTGGCTTAATTATTTGCAATTTCTCATCATCTGTTAGTGGCTTATGCCTCTCATGTGTTCCTTCTTGACTTCTTCCAATACCACTTCATAACTTTCCTAATTAATTTCCTAAACTCATTCCAGCATTCTAGGTGTTCTTTGTTTATCCCTCTAGCAGTTAGACAGCAGGGCATCAAATACATTGCTATCAATTTAAACTTCATAGTTGTTTTGACTTTCCATTCAGCATCATAAAACTGCTATGCAATCAACTGTGATCACTCTAAAGACAAAAACCACAAAAAATAAACTATTGCGTATGGTTTTCTCTATGCAACTTCAGAACAGGATTGCTTTAAACCAGATAAATTTAATGTATGTCTCATTTAGAATTGGTGACAATAAAATAAACAACATCCTTGCTATTTTGTTTTCTAATCTTAGTGATACAAAGCACAAACTAAAAGGTTTATATACAGAAATAGCCGTGTGTTATGGACCTGTGTGGGATTGAATATGTTTCTCTCTTGATTTGTCTGTCTCCCTCTACTTGCATGGCTGGGATCTTTTGCCATACTACCACTGGCAAACAGATCTGAGCACTGGAATTTCCTGGGTATGGTTATATTATAGTGCAAACTGGCTGTGTCTGAAAGATTTGAATGATTCTGAGATAACTGATAAATTTTATCCTAGTGTACGTAAGGCTTAAAAAAAGGCTTTCTGTCCTTTAAATGGTTTGTATCAATTGTTCTTAAGGTCACGGTCTATTGAAAAATTAAACAAAATATTTATCTGACAAGGGCTGCAGTTTATTTCTACCTTATTCTCAGGGTTTTGGATCCTTTTTTCAATTAAGACTGTCTTTGTGATCAGTCATACGTTAGCCCTGAAATCACATGATGACATACATATTTGTTTGTTTGAGTTCAGGGTTGAAACCCAGGGGGCTTTGTAGTTGTTGAATCTCCTGGGCAGTGTACGCTGTTGAAATGCCTGGAAACTGACAGGGACGTTGTTTGCAGTCATTGTTTTCCTGTGTTATTTGTGTGCAAATTATGGGCTGTATGTCCATTTCTTATTCACACTAGAGGGCTCCTTCACACTTCCTTAGCAATGTGGCAGCACCTACAAGTTAGAACAGTGGAAACATGCTGCAGTGCAAGGGTTTGCCTGCATTTCAGGACATAATAGGGTCCTGCATCCTCCCTTCACAGAAATTGCTTCTGCATATTGTAACACTGTCACCTCATGAGCGGTGTCAGAATGGCCTGTGATAATTTTCTCTCCTTCTTACCACATTATGTGGGAAGAACAGAAACACTACAGGACTATTTCTGAACAAAGAGAAGATTTTCTCCCTGTTCAGCTTAAAAGTACTCATGAGAATAATAAATGTCATAATCAAGCCAGCTGATAAACTGGAAATCTTACCTTGAATGTTTCCTAAAATTAGGTAAGATTGTTGAAGACTATTGAAAATCATGTGGACTTGTCTTTCTGCCTTTGGAGTGGCTGAGATGATCTGATTTCAGTAGTGAGGACCAGTGTTTTTACAAGTTGAAGAAAATGCTTATGCTAACTGAATGTTGCAGTAGTCTTTCCTGCCAGTACTTGTGTCTTGGACTACAGTAGCTCAGACAATGGAAAAGAACTAGAAAATTAGAAGAAAGATTAACTGTTGGAACAAGGCACCCCCATGTGATAACTACTCTTGACCTTTTTTTAGACTAGAATTTCAGATAATTTTGGCTTGTAAATACAGCTCTGAAATTTGAAAACTAAGTTGGTAGAGAAGATGTGTAAATCAGGAAGCAAAACACTTCTCAAATATCTGTGTTGTTATCTGTTATGTCCTCTTTTTCACAATATTAATAGTTTTCTTAATTGTCTATACAGAAATTTCTTAGTATTAATCAGCTTGGGCTTTCTTAATGTCTAATTTAAATGAAGTATTATGGCAGAAAACCCTGAAATTTACTAACAAAGTAGCTGTGTGCTGTAGTTCAGTAACCTTTTAATTTTCTAAAATAACTGAATTCTCTTCAGTGTGAGAGGCTGTGTAGTAAACAGTGGCCATTCAAGTAACAATATTGGAAACTGTTCCCAAAACACTGAGTTATGTTGATATTTTAAAACATTGCTACTGTTTTCCACAGCTTCGGCACTTAAGCTCTACCCTGCTCTTTGTCAGCTTCATGCTTGGGAAATGTCACTGGAGTGACAGCTGGTGGAGTGAAGGCAAAGAGCGGAGAAGAAGCACTGAAAAAGGCAAAGAGTGGAGACAAAGCACTGAAATAAATGCTTGGAACACATTCCTGTGTTGTAGGGAGAAAGGACGCCAGAAATAAAGAAACCAGTGCATGGCTTTTAATATGCACAACGTGTTCCATCCTATGTAAAAGCCTGTTCAGGGCTGGTTGCATTTAAACGTCCACGCACGATGGGCAGCGTATTTGTCAGGACTCCTTGCCACTCTTCAATAATGCAGCAACAAGGAAGATTATCTTTCTCCTACTCCAGGATGACGTCACTGCACTGATAAGAAGGACTTAGAAAAGGTTTATGTTCTTAGCACTAGATTTAAAGAATATAATGCTCCTTTTAATATAGTAATTTCTAGCTCTACTAATTTTCAATGTTGATCTTGCAGGATCGTTAGGAAATTCAGAAATCATTTCTCTGGTTTGAGAGGAAAAGAGTGGGGTGATCTAAGGATAAATAAGCTCTCTGCTGTAGAGTTCCTCTACCACTGTATCACATCTGGCAAGTATCCACAAGGTCTTTTCAAAGTGATATGCTGTAAAATTGCTAAAAATGCAGTCTTTAAAAATTCAAAATATTGTTTTTAGTGTTGAAGTTGGTAGTAGTTACTGAGTACTTGATTTTTTTCCTAATAGAGTAGACATTTTAAATTTATTATTTCACATTTTAAACTTTCACATTAGACACCATACTGGATCAAGAGAAAGTATCAGTGACAGGACACTTGTTCTTTCCTTTTAATCAGAAGAAAACAGATATTATTGTACCATATCCTGCATCTTGCTCAGATTCATTTTGACTCATTTCCTCACAGAAATTGCTGAAAACTCTCCAGAGTTCTTCATGGACAATTCATTCATTATTGTCTCATTGCCCTGGCACAATTATATTAAGTTGTATTTAGTGGATGTAGAAGAAGAAAGATGAAGAGTAGCTCTTCTGGATGGGCTATGTGGTATCTGCTATAGCTCAAACTGGAATCAGTGGGGGGCAGCCCAATTCCTAAAGAATAATTCATCCTGACTCATTGCACAAAGTGCATATAAGTGTTTGAGATTTAAATACTTCTGCAAAAGCAAACTAAATATCCTGCTACACTATTATCAGCTGATACACAACAGAACACAAAGTTTTGGTAATCATACATATAAATTCTGATTGTTTGGCATGGTAGAATTGTCACTAATTGTTGGAGCAGGTAATGACACCTAATCTTCATATTGCCTGACATTTCCTAATATTAATCTCTGCCTTAACACCCTTATAACTTAACCAAACATTGATTGTCTGGGTTTCAGGTTTTGTGGATTGTGTGTATTCTATAGGTTCTGGAGGTGTTTTGTTCTCTTCTTGTAGAAGACTTGCAAAGAAAAAGGTGCAACTAAAACCATTGAGTCATTTCTGACAGTAAGATTGGAAGCTATATGGTTTTGCCCCTGTTAAAATGTAACCCCCTCTTCCCTGAAGTGTTAGCCTGTTTTACTGAATAACCTTTGTGCTTCCATCATGTGAAGGTGGAATTTGGGGAAGAGGCAAAAAGTAATCATGGTTTGGGTTGGAAGGGACCTTAAAGATCATCTTGTTCCAACCCCCTCTGGGGATTATTTTGGTTCAGATACTTTTCTTGTTATACTCCCCTCATGATAATTTCAAGGAGTTGTCATCCAGCAACTTTCCTGCTGTTTAGAGTGGCTGGTATCATTTGTTACTGCTGCCATAGGTGAACCTGCTGTCTGATATTGACATTTCCCCACCTGAACATTGACATGAGGTTTCTCTTAAAAACATTTTTTCTTGGAATCTACTGATATTGAAGTTAAACAAGGTGTGGCTGCTTTGTGGTCAGGTGGGTTGGAGTGGGTGTTTCTGTAGAGATGCTTCAGAGTCTGCACTAACCAGGACTGCAAAATCGATATTTATGTATCTGTCCTCTGACATGCAATGGCTACTATGCAGGGCAGTCACTGCCCAGCCCAGATCTGATTAAGAAAAATGTGACAAGGTTGCATGTGCTGAGCGTTTGTGAGAGAACTGTCCTTGAAACCTGGTTCAAACATGGTTCACCCTCAAAGGAGTCAAAGTCCTAGTTCAGGTAAGGTAGCTGCCAAACACAGAACTTTGTTAGCAACTTTTAAAGGCTCCTCTGACTTAAATTATATTTTCTTCTGATTCATCGTTTTCACCTCTCTCTAGATGAGGTTTTTCTGCCTTTCTTGTAACACCTTTCTGTTACTGCTAATTCTCACCTTCTTTTCTCCTTGATGCAGTTCTGTTGTATAATGAATGCTTTTAAAAGAAGTATACTAGAGTATTGACTCCTTTAAATTCATGATGGATATCTCAAAGCTCAGACTAAGACCTTTTTTTCTATTGTTTCTGCATTAAGAATACTGGAAACTTTTGACCAGAGTTTCTATTAAATTTGAAAGAGTAAAACTTTTCTCAACTGAACTTTTCCAAGTCAAAAGTACTTAGCAATTCTGAAAAATAATGCCTTCACAGCTCATCAGCACAGTATTGACCCAGAACTGACAGATATCCTAACTACAGGGAAGTCACTGACTTCAGAAAATTAACCTCATGGGAATATTGATAGAAATGAGACTAGGAAAAGAGCATGCAAGGCAAGTGTGCTCTTCTCTGAGGTAGTTCTTTTGATTTATTGGCAGAATGTTGTGGAAAATAAAAGAAATTGCTTACTAGGCTCTACCACTTTATTGAGAGGATGCAAAGGAAGTGTGAAAAGTGGAATGTGTGGGGAATTAGAGTGAGAGCACAGTATTTTGTTGCTGGCAGATGTGTGCTAGGCTTCACCATTTTACTGGGGTGGTATAATTCAGTTGTTATGACACATCCAGGAAGAAAAACAGAAAACACGAGCTGGAGGCTTGGAGAAAATTAAATGATGATGACTCAGAACTTATACCCCAAAGTAAAATGAAGATTGAAACACTGCACCAATTCGTTTAGCAGAGAAATCTGATGCAAACATGAAAAAATGAGCTTCCTTAAAGTTATTCAGACTTTGCACTGATCTTCAGATGAAGAGGGTAATATTAGAAAGATAGTGTCAAGGTGAAAGGCAAGGATGATTACAGATAAACTGCAAATTGAGCTTATGTTTTTGGTGTAATTTTATTTTCAAAGTATTCTTTTTGTTCATTGTGCAGTCGGCCCTACATCTGCTTCTACTGAAAACCAAGGAAAAGTGTTTCATTGCCTAAAAGTGTTATTGTTTGACTTGTTTGGCTGGGAGAATGAGTCTCAAGTAACCTATGAACTCTGTGCCATATTCCTGCAGTAAGCAGAGGCCTGCTGGGGTGATCTACTTAACTTGCCATTAAGTTTTATGTAAACTGTTATAACATTGTTTAAAAACAGTTTGCAGGATTCTCTGCAGTAATATGGCATATATTAACTTCTAGACTGAAAGTAGTAGCCAATTTGTATCCCTTATGTAAACAGATCTATTTTTTTGTATTTACTGAACTGTCTTCCTAAGTTTGATAGACTATTACCTATAATTTATCAGCAGTACTGCAATGTGATACTTTGCTTAAAACTTTAACCCTTGCAGTATTTGGGTTATATGTGGGTGAGCTTCTAAAAAGTAGTATTTTGTTGGATCTGAATTGTTATCTGAATCAGAGGATTTCAAAAGCAGTTTTAAAAGGTGAATAAACATCATTGCCTCATTTTCACACATGGTGAAAGTAAGACAAATAAAGATAAAATTAGTTGGTTCAAGGTTATGTAAACCAGTTAGTCCCATAGCCAGAAATAGTCCTAGCCCTCCCACCTGCTTACTCTTTACCTGTTGTCTATCTAAAGAAACACTTTGTCTGTCCTCTGAAATACAGATGGGAGGTAGTTTACACCAATTAGGCTTCTCATATTAGAAAGTCTAATTTCTGGATTCTTGGAAAGCACAGAAAGGGACTGCGCTAGTCATAACTGCATACTGCTGGGCCCCTACATTTCAACATCTCATAATCTTTTTCATGGTTGCAAAATTTATAATTAAATGTTCTGTACATATGAGAAATTGGCTAGTAACAATATCATCTTATGCAGCATATTAATCAAGTGACTGTGGGTTTGATACTGTAAGTAATCTATGTCCAGAAGTCTTGTGCACTTTATGTAACATTTATAATTTCCTGGTGCTGAGAGGCAAGATGGTGGTCTTGTTACTTGTTACCAGAGAAATTCAGGTATTTTTACCTCTGCCAAAGAAGCTGTAATACTGTCTACCCTAGAGGATGGTGTTGCATGGAGCACATCATCCCTTATCTTCTGAAAGCATAGCCTCAAAACTCACTGAACACCGGGCAGCCTAAGGGGCACAGTGAGCTTTTATTTCATAGTTTTATGCATTGTAAAGACAGTGCTAGTGTTCTCCTTGATGGATAATCATGAGGGCAGAGGCTACATTACACCACTGCTGCTGACTGTGGTCACAGAAAAGCACAGTCAGACTGACATTAGTTCCTCTGGCTTACAGTTCCAACCTGCTGATATTCCAAAAGGATGGATAATAGATAACACTACCTACTCCACACCACGTGTCACCTGAGACAAAGGGTGCGTGTCATTCCCTTCACTAGTACCTGGCAATGCTGAGCTCTGTTTATCACCAGCCAGTTGGCAACAAGAACTATTCTTGGTTAGGGCTTTGCTGGTGTCCTGCAGAGCAGATACTCTGGAATTTCTGCAGCTCACAAGAACGAGGCAATTTCTGTTGTTCCAGTGAGAGGAGGAATAGGCTAATGATTCTCTGGAAGGGCACGTAGGGTTGAAAAAAAGGAGAGGAGGATTATATTCCCAGTTTCTGTTACATGTTAGTCACCACTGCTTGTAGTTGTTGGGCTGAACCTATATTAAGTTCACTTGGGTTGATAGCTGCATCATTTACTCAGCAATTTGGGTGTGCTATGGGTTTTTTTTATTGACTGTATATATTTTGGCACATTTTAGTCTGTTTGTAATGTAAAAGCCCAAGTGTATTGCTGTCCATTAAAATGATCATGATTAGCTCTCTTACTAGACTATAGCATTGTGAGTTAGATTGGTAATGAAACCTGTTCTTACTATGTCTGTTGTCTGAATCCAAACTTCCAGTGTTAACACTGGCTTAACAAGCTTTACATTTTCTGTTTCCTTTATAAAACAAAAAAAATACAAAGAGCTCATATTTCAAAATAAATCTCCTGAACTGTACTTTATTTAACAGCTGACACAGCTGAGATTTTAAGCAGCTGAATGCACATATAATGCATTTTAAGAAGTGACATTGCTATGGTTATGAGTTACACAACAATATGATGTCAGCCCTCTGATTGGTGCCATGGTATTTAGCAATGCCACTTGGACAGGAAAGTTCACACACAGAAGCCTGTCCAACAGTTCTAAGAATTTTATATCTTTTGAAGTATTCAATATATTTCTTTATGTGTTGAAGCACTGGCCTTCCAAAACCCTTGTTTTCATTTTCCAGCAATCTCAGTGAACTTGGGGTCATTGGATTGTTTGCTTTCTCACTGGCTGCACTGAAATCAAGCAGCCATCAGCTAAATTACTATAGTTTGAGTGTGTCTAAAAAGAATTCAAAGCAGTCCTTTAAAACAGCATTATGACTGTGCTTTTAACTTAGCATGAAGATATAATAGAAACTTAAGAGGTGGAGGCAGTTCAAAGGAAAGGTGGATTTTTAGTATTGGCTCAAAATAAATGCTGGGACTTTCAGATTTCAGCTGCATGCTTCAGTTTTCTGTGATTGTAGTTGTTTAGCAAGAAAACAATCTACTTTTGATACAAATTTAGTTTTAGTTTTCCAAGCCATCTCTCCATCTCCTGAGACTATAGGGAAACACCAAAATGAAAACTTTCACAAGATATTATCAATCTATACTGGCATTTTTTTCAGTGATAACTTATCAATTCCGGAAAAAAGAAAGATAAATTGAGGCCAGTTAAGACAGACTTGAACAAAAAAATCATATTTATCTGTTTAGGTTACTCAGAACCACCACTTTTCCAAGTGTTGTGTACAACATAGTGATGCAGAATGGAAAAAGGAGGAAGGAAACCAGGTGACGTACAAAGTGGCTTTTTATTGCAAACAAGGTTTGGTGTGTGAAAAACACTGAATTTTTATGGTGACTGTTGCAAAATGCACTGGTGGTCTCTGCTAAACACTCACATCATAAAATCACTTGAATGCATTTTCATCCAGTTAGTAGTTTCAACTGACTACCCATGTGGATAAGCCTAATCCATGTCACTACAGAGGACAGGAAATTGCTGAAGGTTTAGAAGGCAACTCTGAGCTGGCACTGTGCCCTTGCAGCCAGGAGGGCCAATGGTATCCTGGAGTGCCTTGGGAAGAGTGTGGCCAGCAGGTGAGGGAGCAGATCCTCCCTCTCTACTCAGCCCTGGTGAGGCACATCTGAAGTGCTGTGTCCAGTTCTGGGCTCCACAGCACAAGAGAGACAAGGAGCTGCTGGAGAGGGTGCAGTGGAAGGTGACAAAGATGATGCAGGGTCTGGAGCGCCTCTCTTATGAGAGACTGTGGGAGCTGGGTCTGTTTAGTCTAGAGACGACTGAGAGGGGATCTCATTAACACTCATAAATACCTCAGAGGTGGGTGCCAAGAGAATGGTGCCAGACTCCTTTTGGTGGTGCTCAGTGACAGGATGAGATGCAAAGGCCATAAACTGAAACACCAGAAGTTTCACCTCAACACGAGGAAGAACTTTTTTCCATTGAGGGTGTCAGAGCACTGGAGCAGGTCGTGGAATCTCCCTCTTTGGAGACGTTCCAAACCCATCTGGACTTGTTCCTGTGTCACCTGCTCTAGGTGACCTTGACTTGGCAGGGGGCTTGGACCACATGATTTCCAGAGGTCCCTTCCAACCCTAACAGTTCTGTGGTTCTGTGAACTCTGAGAAGTGTTAATGCAACTACAGTACTTGATGAACCTTTAGTGAACAAATTTAGGGGTTTTCTGTACCGCCTTTCATGGGATCCTTCATTAGCTGAAAAGGAAATTAATTATTTTATGTTCTCTCTTAATGGTTTCTAACATGTTCATCTAAAATTAGATCTCTTGACCAAGACATTTCAATAATTTAAAACTTTAATTGTTTTTGCACTGAATTCGATTTATCACCAGCCACTTGGCAGCAAACATTGTTCTTGGTCAGAGCTTTGCTGCTGTCCTGCCCAGGAGGTGCTCTGGAATGTCTGCAGCTCACATGAATGAAGCAATTTCTGTCACTCCCATGAAAGCAGAAAGAAGCTAATGATCCCTTGGAAAGGTGTTTAGATTTGAACAAAAACGGAGGAGGATTAAATTGCTTTTGTTTCCAGCTCTTTTGGCAAAAGTGCTTTGTTAATTCAGGTAGAGAGGGTATATGCTGAAGCTGCTTTTGAGGAAGGGGGACACTTGCAGCTGCATGCTTTGGAGATGGTTTTGTCTTTATCCTTCATTGTTCCCTGTATAAAGGGAAGGTACTACATCACTGTATTGCTAGGTTAAATTCATTCACATTTTTATTCTATTTTGAACATGTGAAGTTCTAGCAGAAATATAAAAATTGTTTTGGGAAGTAAAAGTTCTTGCCATCTCCAGTTGGATATGCAATCACTAGGGCAAAAAAACTCACAAATGTACAGAGGAATAGATGATTTCCTGGGATATTGTAGCATATAACGTATTTGTCTGAAGGCTGCAATTGAATACTTCTATGACGAGCACTTTAGAGGAGTTTATGAAGAAAATATTAATTCTTATTGTCTGCAGTGTTTGGATCTTGGAAGTCAATAAGGCATGAGACCACCCATTACATAATGAAGACACTGGTTTTTCTCCTTCTCCTAGGAAGTGTGTATTCTGCATAACTATGGATACAATTTAGTCATTTAGTGATGGACTGTGTGTCACAACATAAAATTCATTGGCCTGTGACCAAAATTAAGGCTAGTATTCCCTGATTTTAAGGAATTCCTAAAGACACATTTTCAGTCACTGATTCTTTCATTAAACTCTTCTGTTTGCATTGCAGCATGCTTAAAAGTGGGTTTAATTTACATATTCCTGTATTAGTCACTATTACACAAATACGACTTTCTAATAAAACGTATTCCTTATATTACAGTGTATTTTGAATGATTGCAGTAAATGTAGCTGCTGTCAGATAGTCTCATTGCAGGGGAGACAGGGTCTAAGTATGGTCACAAGTATGTGAAACTCCTAAATAAGACATCCTAAAGAAGTTTATGAGAATTTAAATTAAACTTTCCTGCTTAGAAGACAAAGAAAATGATAAGATATGCATTGTCTCCAACTTTCTGCAGTGATTATAATTTTTCTTATGTTTGATTTTTGTCCAGTATTGTTTGTGGTGCATGTTTAGACTTTAGCGTCTTGCAAGTGAGGTTAGTAGAAAGGTAGCATTTACTGTACTCATTAACCACTGTCTGTTCCATAATGCCTCTTAGAATATTTATTCAAATTCAGCCATCATTATTTTTAGCTTGCTTGGGAAATTATTAGCTTTCATCTGATGCCTCACATACTTATGCTAGAAATAAGAAGATTTCATACTAAGCGTATTAGTGTGTTTAACGTCAGAGAGGAAGCCAAGTCATTATGCCAATTCTTATTTTGAAGAGCTTTTAATAGTGATAGCTTTTTGACAAGTAGTCAATAAGGTCCATAAGCAAAATTTAGACAAGTAGCTAAGGACCCTGACTTGTATTTCCAAAGATCCTGAGGCAACTAAAAAGTCAGGCATATGCCTAGAAGGATTAGAAAAACAAAACAAAACAAAACAACCTGCCTAGGATCACCTATCATTGATTTTAGCATAAATTAGATACATGACTGCTTTTGAAAAATCTCTTGAGTGTCCATCTACCTCTTTAATGCCTAAAAACCATTGAAAATCTGACTCATATGCCTTTAGGAGCTTCAAAGGTCCCACTAGCTATTCATGAGACTCATGCTGATTTTTGAGAATAGAGTAACACTTCTCATAAGTTAGTTTTCAGTCTTTTAGATGTAGTCATCTACTTGCCACAAAATCAAGAATAATTTAGGTACTTTAGCAAACAGCTGAAGTATGAACTTCAGCAAATTAGAGAGAGGAGCAATCCCCAACTGCACGAAGTTTAGCAAGGGTAAGTGCTGGACACTGTACCTGGGGTGGGGCAGCCCTGGTCATGTGTACAGACTGGGGGAACGATAGCCTGGAGAGCAGAAAGGGCCCTGAGGATCCTGGGCAATGGCAAGCTGAACATGAGCCAGCAGTGCCCTGGCAGGCAGAAGGGCCAAGCATGTCCTGGGAGCATCAGGCACAGCATCACCAGCTGGGCGAGGGAGGGGATTGTCCCCTCTGCTCTGCACTGGGGCAGCCTCACCTCCAGTGCTGGGGGCAGTTTTGGGTGCCACAATAAAAAACAGATATTAAGCTGTTAGAGAGTGTCCAGAGGAGGCCACGGGGATGGTGAAGGGCCTTGAGGGGAAGCTGTGTGAGGAGCAGCTGAGAACACTTGGCTTGTTTAGCATGGAGGAGGGGAGACTGAGAGGAGACCTCATTGCAGCCTACAACTTGTGAGGGGAAGAGGAGGAGCAGACACTCATCTCTGTGGTGACAGGACTTGAGGAAACAACATGAAGCTGAGTAAGGGGAGGTTTAGGTTGGATATTAGGGAAAGGTTCTTCACCCAGTGCGTGATTGGGCACTGGAACCGTCTCCCCAGAGAAGTGGTCACAGCACCAAGCCTGACAGAGCTCAAGAAGTATTTGGACAATGCTCTCAGGCACATGGTGTAATTCTTGGAGTGTCCTCTGCAGCATCAGGAGTTGGATTCCATGATCCTAGTGGGTTTGTTCCAGCTCAGCATAGTCTATGTTTCTATGAAGAACTGAATGGTAAGTGAACTTTAAAATTACGCTCCAAACCTTTCAGGTTGGTCTGAATATTGTTAAAAATGAGGAGTTTTTTGATGTGCATGTACCCTTTTCAAATCAGGAACACATAGTATCTATTGATTGCTCAAAAGAGCCTTTATTTGCTATATTTATACACAGAAAGAAAAATATCAGAAGTTCAGCTGGTAGTTCTTAGGAAAAACAGGTGACTAGTAAGAAAGCAATGGGAATCCAGTCAAGGGAAAATATTTGTGGTGTAATGATACTTATGGCCAAAAGACCTAGGAAAATCAATGATCGATGTTTTCTTTAGTGACCATAGCACAGAGAACTCATGAAATAGAATTCCTCAGACTAACTCCTGCTCTCCTCAATGAACTGAGCTAAAGCCATTTGAAGTTAACAGATAACCCTGAATGAGTATCCGTGAATTCATAATTATGGATTATGAAGAAACTCTTGGACAGGGCCAGCCTGGATTATTAACATTACTATTTTCTCCTTCTCTGGCATCAGCTTTGTCCCTTCTTTTATTATACTACATATCAGATTTTCCTTAACATTTTCTCTTTGCCACATGAAAATGTAGAGATACACCTTAAAAATATTACATCCTAAGATAAAAAATAAACAAGGCACTTCCACCTGTTTCTTAATTCAAATATAATAATTTTTGCATTCAAAATCTGTTGCAGGTTATTGGATTCTTGATGGGGCAGGGAAAGCCTTATTTATTAAAAAAGTTTTGTTCTTTTTTCGCAGATCTGAATTTCATCTGTTTCATATCAGAGTATTAATTTCTATTTGAAAAGAACAGCAGGGTAAGAGTATCACCACTTATGAATTCTGCTCATTTTATTAGTCTTCATCTTAGTGATAACAGGAAATAGTTGTATTTTATTGCATCAAGTCCTACTGCTTTCAAAAACTAAAAGAAAATGCGTAGGAAAGAAAGATTAAGGTAGTTGACTTAATGCCAGTAGAGCTGCAGTTGTAGAATTTCATTCCATTTTTTGCAAAAATAAAGACAAGGGTGAAATTCTGCAAAATATCTTCCTTTTTTTTTTTTTTTTTTTTTTTTTTTTTTTGTAAAAGAACAGATTTTCTTGACCATTCCACTTTTTAAAATGTTTGTATCTTGGAATAGCTATATTAAATCTACTGTATGTAATTCCTGAAATAGTGGTGGAACTCCTTAAGTGTAAGAAAATAATTTTCATGTCTCATATGAGATCCTTTATGTCTTTTAAATGCAGAAGCAAATATATAACTGTGAAGTGAGAGCCTCTTTTCTACCCCATTTTCCTCAAGCCAAATCAACTGAGAATAGTACAGTGCACAAGACTAAGAGCATCTTGAAATAAGCTAAATTATATAAATATTTATTCATAGAAAATATAAATAATTCTTTCATGGTTTTAGTGGTGGTTTTTACTCTGCTTCAAAACAATACAGTTACTGAAAAAGGATTATCAATGTCCGAACTACCTAAAGGACAGTTCCTATTGCCATAGACGGTTTGGAAATTTTAACTGCTGTGATTACTGCTCGCTGCAAAGAGATCACTTTAGACAAGATCATGAAATACAAATGTCTTTTGTATTTCTGTGCTTTTCTATATTGCCTTGGATGAAGAGGGGTACTGAAGTGAGGAAGGTACAGATGCTTTGTGGTGTTGTTTCAGCTCACTGAATGGTTTACAGCCTCAGGTGAGATTCTTTCTTAACTCAGACTACTGCTTTTATATGTGAGCTCATTAGGTCAGCAGTAGCTATTTTTTAAATCTTTCAATTCATAGTATAGTTTGGGTTGAAGGAGACGTTTTAAGACCACCTAATCCAACTCCCTGCAATGAGCAAGAACATCTTCAACTAGATCAGAGCCCCATCCAACCTGAATAGGAATGTTTTATTTCCTGAGTATCTCAAAACTGTGCTTGAGTGTCATTCTGTGTCCTTTCTCCATGATGATACCATTATAGAAGGCACAGCACTGTAACAGAGAAAATCCTTCTTTAATGACACCTGATATTTAGCTGTCACTATAGGTTATAAGTATTATTATTGTCTCAATTTCTTAGAAAACTGCTGGGAGATGAATATTCATAGAAATAGAAATGATCTTGTGTGAACAGCAGTGTAAAAAAACTGCTTCATTACTTATGCACCTTATCTTGCAGGAATAAAACATGAAGGAGTTTTACTTGTTATGGCATGTAAGAGTATATTCTATCCATTGTATCAAGAAAGAAAAGATAGATAAGCTTTTCCCTTGTACTTTTACTGTGTCAAACTGCAGTGCTTTCTCCAACAGGATTCACACTTAGACTAAAGCCTGGGAGTTGTTAAGAGCCAAAGGAGAAGCTCGAACTGGTGTTACCTGCATAAGGTACTTTCTGGGTCTTTGCTTAACTGTATCATATCATAGCAGCTAAAATAAGTTTGGATTTACTTTGATCTAAATTGTGATCTGTATGAGTGCATCCTTACCTCTACATGGAAGTTCAGAGTGTGGTTTTAAACAGATTCGTTCCACCAAAATGTAGGCTTTTAATGGAGGGTCCTTACTCAACTGACTTAACAAGCATAAGGATACAATAAGGATACAATAAGCTACAGCTTCCTTGCTTAATTTAATGGAGAAGGAAAAGTATGTCCTAGGGAAAATTTATAAATTAAGGAGAGCTCTGAAAGATTTTTAGTATTCTCACTGACTGCAGGATGAGCTTGAGTAGACTCCTAACTCAGAATCCTCATTTAAGTGCCCAAAAGTAGATGGACTGAATCTGAACCAGAATCTCCTTACTTCAGGTCACACTCTCTTCAGTGTTTATCATTCAGCAAGTTCATTCTGTATGTGGATAAATGAAAATGATGTATGTCTAGAAAGGTCTGAATTTAAAAGTCTTTTGTCTGAAAAGACATGAAAGGAACAATACAGTCAATAACATAAAATACAAATGAGAGCCTCTTGAATACATCTATCCTTCCTCTATATGAATTGTGGAGGTATAATAACATCAACTGTTCTTCCTATACCTCTATCCTCTCTTGAAAAAAAACAAAAAACCACAACCAAAAAATATCATAAGGAACACTTTTATATTACTGAATTGCAAAATATAAGTAGGATTGTAATGCAAATTGTTTCAACTAGTGCCTCTGTTTTTCATTCAACACCCATTGATTTAGAGTAAAATGCCAAAAACAATTAGAAAAAAAAACACAGAAGTGTTCTAAAAGCAAATATATATGGTATTTTTTGCATTTAATCTTAGCTATATATTTCAGAAATAAACATGGCTTTTATTCAGGACATGTATTTGCCAATAATACATTTGATTAAACTAGGAAAATTAGACATACTATCAGTAGCTTGGTCCCAAATTACACAAGAAGAAATTAGATACATTTTCAGTAGCTTGCTCTCAAATTTCTACAGTCTATGAGTCACCAGATTCTTCCTGCCAAACTAAATATGTCTGTGAAAGGCTGGAAACTTTAATGGAAAGAAACATAAAACTTGAAATATGTAGGAAAAAATAAGTTTTTTTCATGGAAGACCTGTTGACTAGTAATTCAGGAATTCAGGGGATGTAGAAACAAATTGTTACAACAATATTATTATTTGTCCACAGAAGTTTCAAGGTAAGAAACGTATTCAAGTTAAACCTGCTATGTTAACCTAAAATAGATAGACTTATTAGCTTTCATGTAATCTGAAGTAATCAATGAAGACTTACAATAAGAAGCTGTAAGGCTTCATGATGAGAGTAGAAGCTCATATCCAGTAATTTTGATGGGGCTGAGTTAAAAGAAACCTTCAGTATAGTAAATGCAAGTCTAAAAAAAGTATCCCTCTTGTAAATTGGACTTACTATACATGGTCTGGAACAGCCATCAAACATAATTGGGAATGTACTAATTTTTTCAGATCCACAAGCAGAATGACATCTTCCCTACGATATTCCCCACAACACTTAGCCTTTTTATACCTTTGCATAAACCATACAGTTTAAAACTTTCTTTAGAATACAGACTTGTGAAATACAGAGTTTCTGTGCGTAATTTAAGATTTTATCCATTGCCTTAGAAGGATATGGCTGTTAATGAACCTCCTTTTGAAGTCAAACCAATTTTCAGTAGTATTTGTTTTACTCAGAATCTGCTGTTTATAGGATTTGGGGGTATTAAGTGTTTACTTTTTTGGAGATAGAAATAGTATTCCTAGAATATTTATTTTCAGAAAGAAAACACTTCACTGAGCTGGATTGAATCATCATGGTCTGAGCCAGCCCCTTCCTTTTTCTGCATACTCAGCCTTGTGCAAATTTCTACCCAACACACAAAGAAACAAACAATATAAACAAATAGCTCTGTTTAAAAAACATCATATAATTTCAGGTTTGTGTGAGTCATAATTTCCCAAAGGAAGTGCTTTGACAGGACACTCTTTCCCTACTTCCATACTTTTATGGGCACATAAGGAAGCAGAAGGGCCTGCTGTCTGGATGCATCCTCTTACTCTAGAAGAGTTATATTACATAAATGGAAGACTGGGATCACAGCTGGATTTCAAAATAAGATGGGAAATATTTAAATATACTCTCAGGGGAAAAAAAAGGGCCCTAGAAAGTGTCTTTGATAAAAGGAAGCTATTCCAGTTTTCGCTAGCAAAGGATTGAACATGAGATAAACAAATGCATTCTGCTCTGCCTTGTAAGACTAACGACACTGAAAACATAAAATTTCTCTGCATATGCGATTCAATCAGAAAACAGAGCAAGTATCTCAGACTTGAGTTGGAGTTTGTAGGAATTTAAGTAACTTTCCACAAGCTGGAGTCATCCACTGGTATGCCCTTCCAAAGACCCTGGATGTGTTAAAATTCTTGTTTGCAGAACCTCATTTACTGAGGCAAACATGAAATATGCCTGTCATTTCTTAAAAGTTAGACCCAGTACTTGGGCTTTATCTTTCATAATGGTTTTGCACTAAATGCACCACATAGAAACTATGAATTAATGGCTTTTTCTTCCTCTTGACGTTGAAGTTCCTGTGGTTATTACCAGAGATAAATTTAGCATAAATTCTTCAATAAGTATACATTTGTGGTATTTCTTTTGTCTTGCTTTCTAGACAGAGAAATTACTTAACTGTTGGTTATCCCTTGCATTTGTTGTCATATTTTTGAACAATTACTTGTGTCACAGGGAAATACTGACATTAGGGTATGGTTTAATAAACAAGTCCAGATCCATCCTTTTTTAACAATGCTCTGAGATGAAAATGGCTTTAAGTCTTTATTTGATTTTCAGTGATGTGAAAGGGTTTGAAACATGCATAAGTGCTGGAGTGCTGAATAAGCCCTAGAGAAACAGCTCTGTGAACTTCTGCCTTTGAATGAGCACTCTGTACAGAATGCCCTTCATGCACAGGTAGTAAATACAAAAGGTTTTCATTAGCAGAGCGTGTGGCTCTGCAGACTGAATCATTTGCTTTGTGGCTCCTGCCGCTGTTGATCAAGAATCGCAAGCGCTTTATTGATACCAGAACAAACAAAGAGGTCCATATGCAAAGGTTTTGGCCAATTGCATAAAGCATGTGCCAGAGCTGAAGTCAGTGAAGGGTTTTTCTTGGTATTTAAGATTCAGTGGAAAAGTAAAAGGGGCAGCTATGCCAAGAATTAATGTTGATCTTGCCAAGTGCTTCTTTGAGTGACTTTATCCAACATGAGACTAAACAATGTATTAAATACACATATAGCAGTTAGGGAATCAAATGTCAAGTAACAGCTTTCTGTTATTTGAGACCAAATTTGAAGCTTGGTCTAGTGCGTAAAAAAAAGTAAACATCATAAAAAGCATTAACATCTCTAATATCTACCAGCTAACAAGGACATATATAAATTGAACTTCTGGAGAAAATGTACTTATTTGGTTTTGGCAGTGGGCACTTTTTTCAAAGATGTTTCTTGTAGAAATTTTGATCAATGATTTGTTTCCAGTCACTTTATTAAAATTATCATCACTACTGCAGTCCCTGTTAAGGAAAAGGTTGAACAATTACAAAATCCTTGGTGACCTGAGAAACTAGCTGTAGAGGAGATCTGTTTGCAGGGACTAAATTTAGTGTATATCAGAGTCTAAATCCTCCTAGACTCACTCTGCAATCCATGGAGAAGGAAGAACCTCTCTCTTTCTGTTATTAAGAAGATAAGCCTCACTAAACTAAGGTTAGCCTTTATGAACACTCCTTACCCTTTCTTAATGTGGTAAAAAATGAGAAAATTCTTTCAAAGACTGGCTTATTTTCAGAGAACTTCCTCAATGTTTACTACCAGGGGCAACAAAGCACACATCTAACTTGTGTCAGCTGTTTGACTATACAGTGATATCATTCCAGAAGTCAGAGCTGTTCTCTTTCTCACAGAGATACGTCAGTAGCTGTGCCTATAGTTTTGGTTCCCTGAGCACTGACCCTGTAGACTTGGCTAAAGCACATCTGAGCTCCTTTCCAGGTTAGCTTTCCTGTAAGAAGGAACCTAGGGACAGACAGAGGAATACACTCAAATCTTCCATAGATACAGTATTTGGACATGAATGGGGCACATAGCCAGACCAAGGAACTTAAAAACACTCTCAGATCTTGCTGTGTGAACACAGCCAAGATGACCAGCGTTTGTTTGCAAAGATTTGTAAGACTGTCAGTGACACCAGAGTCTGTGTGTGTCCGTGGCAGCTTTTCAGCATGCCTCTGCTGGGCTTCTAACATTAACATTCCTTTCAATCAGGGATGCAGAGAGGAGCTAATGACTCATAGCTCCTACAGGTATGGAGTACTTAAAGAACTGAGTGCCATGCCATCTCTTGTAATTATGCTGATAGGTTTGACAGGCCTAGAAACTTTAATAACATCTTAAAAGCAGACTTCCTGAAGTAAACAAGAAGCTCTTAACTAGAGGGAAATGGAAGAAGCAAAACGTAATTGCCTATTGCTATGCTGCTTGTTTCCTCTTTTCTAAGGCAGCAATTCCTCCACATATACCTTAGTTCTACAAAGCAATGAGATCTCATGACAGCTCTCATTACCCAGAATTATGTTCAGGGGCTTATCCTGATTTTCTGATGATTCTAAACTAATAGTCTTACATTGTGCACAGCTGGGGATTTTCCCAAGAACAACACACAATTTTGATTGTCTTAGTGGACAAAAAAATGTAGTAAAAATCTGCAGTAATTCTCCACAAAGTACTTGACACAGGGAACATTAAGCTGGATATCAGAAAAGCCCATCTTTTATGGGATTCACTGCTTTACACACGGAAGCATGTGCTAGATCATTCTCCATTCTCTGAAAAACATCAGAGGAACTTCAGTGTCTCAGGTACCTAAATTCAGCTCTTTCTTTTTTATGCATGTGATGGTTCAGAAGATTCACATGAGACTAAAGCAGTGTTTTTATCAGGAAAAAAGTTGGAGTTTTAATTCATGAAGTTGATTGCCATGATTTCAAATAAGTATTTCCATCTAACTTTGGCTTTAGAAATGAGAAGACTGAAAATGTCTAAGGAAATAAGAAATCTGTTTCTTTATTGACACTCGTGTATTGTTAGCCAGACTGCTATGTATTTATTGTAAAAGGAAAAGGCATATTTTCAAAGGAGAAGAAACTAGATAAAAAAGAATACAGTATTTTCTCCTTAGAATAAGCTACCTGATCTTCCCTTCCTCATGGTAGTAGTAGTCCTCAGAAAAGAGCATGAGCAAGAATGCATGATTGTCCAGCAACGTAAAAATTTATTAAAAATAATCTTTTTTTTACTAATCTACTAAATAAATTCCTGTGATAAGACTAGACTATTTCAAGGAAAATTTCCCCCCTCTTTGGCTATCACTTCTGTAAGTTTCCTGTAATTTCTCCTTTCAGTTTTTCCAATGTTCTCTGCTCTCAGCATTGTTTGGTAATAAGTGTACCATGGTAGACCTCTCTAGACATTAAAGTTCAAGTGAATGTTGAAGCCATCCCACTTTGTTTTGAGAGTGAAGAAATATTGAGAAAAGCTGTGTTTAAGTGTAGGCGCTTGTGTAGCTGTGGCCAGGTTCTCTGTCACCTTCTCCTAATAAAACCTAGCACATATGAGGGCTAGAAGTTCTCCTAGAGGGTGTCCCTGCAAAAAACAATCTGCTTTTCCCTGGTAAATCACGGGAGACAAAAAGCTGTCTGAGGAGTAGCCAGTGCTGGTTGGAGTTAAATGTGACCAAGGAGAAACGTAGATGCTCAGTTTGGGGATTTGTGCTGTGTTTTCCCCTAAAAAACTTAGAAAAATGCTCCTTTTCAGTCTATCTCAAGACAAAAGAGAGTGGTAGAAACCACATTTGACTTCCTCTTGAAGTCAATACTTTTCTTTGTGTGTGGTAATAAGCAGCTGGGGCATATCCTCAGAAGCTGTAAAGAGTTTCCTTTTATAGCTAGAAAGCTGGGCAGAGTAGACTATATAAAGGAGATTTTTGTCTTCCAGTCCTAGCCATAGATATAGCCTTGTGGTTGGGAAGCACAGAGTTTCAACAGAAAGTAACACAATTATTTCTATCTTCACTTCCACCCACAACTCCCAAGGAATAGTCAGAAGCTTTGACCTTGACTCTGAACCAGGAATTCCACCTCAGCCAAAAGGTATTCTTTATATTTGGAGTCTCTAGTGAAATACAGAATGATGGAAGAAAAAAAAAATTCACAGCTATTTCCTGTGCAAGTTAAAGGCAAACACTACCATTGATTATACTTTAAATAAAGGAACCATAGTATGAGAGTAGAAGGCTTAAAATACTACTTTTATTGACATACTGTTTACAACAAAAGAAAAATTTCACTGGGTTTTTTACCTCTGCAAATGATGTGGCATTCTTAAAAAGTCCCAAGAAATCGAGCAACATTTTTAACTTCTAATAGTATGCTGCATTCTGTACTACATTTGATATGGGGGGGTCTCAATTTGTTTTACCAGTGTTACTGGGCTTACTTTTCCCTGATTTTGTGTTTTAGATTGAACTCGAGCAAATAAGAGGGAGAAGGTTAAAACAGATTAAATTTCTTCCTCCCGAATAAGAGGTAGTCTGGTAGAGCACAGGCATTACTTAGCATCCAAGGGGCCACAGACATATCAGCTTCATAAAATTTCTATTGAATGATGCAACTGTAGTCTATTGATTACAACTGTGCAAGACTTCCCTAAAACAGGGTGGTCATTCATGAATAAAACCTTTTCCATATAAAACAAGGTCGACATTTATAGTGTCGTTACATTATTTCAAGTGAAAACTCAGAAATGTCAGAAAACAACAAAGATTAGAGAGAAAGTCTAAAACTGACAGCAGATAAAAGTCAAAATTGCAAAGGTAAAATGTAATGATCTCCTTTGAAATGTTGGAAGCCCATCCTGGTATTTTAAATTAAGGATGACCTATCTTAGGGTAGAGATTTAAAACAGATTGTGAAACCTTAGAATAGCTGAGATTGAAACCAAAGAGAGTTATTGCTAATGATTAGCATTTCACATGACCTCTTACCTTGAGGATCACAAAGTACACATCACAGTAGGTCTGATTGCTCGGCAGTAACAGCTACTCTCGTGGAAAGCAAGCACGAGAGGTCTCTGAACCAGCAGCAAACATTTTGCTGGGAGAGAAACACCTGAGATACATACACAGTAAAAAAAATTGCTCTGCTGTTCTAAGGATGTATTGTCTCATCTTTCTCTGGTGCAGAAACAGGAGGGGGAGATGACAGTCTTTCAATTCACTCCAGCAATAAAATATTTGTAGGAAACTCAAATAGCCCCTAACTCCGCTGCTAATAAATGCAACAGACTTTGGTGTACAAATGAACACCTGATGAGTTGGTAGAAAAATGCAAATACCTCTATGAGAGATTCCAGTAGTTTTAGTATTGTGTTTAGCACTAAGCTAAACAGCACCCTGGAGGAAGTGCTTATCAACAATAGCTGAGGTGTTAAATACAGAAAAGAAGGGTTCTTCTCTGAATAGTGGATTACTTTACATATATGAAACTAAGGCTTCAAAAGTGAACTTTAACAGAATGTGCCAAGAAGATAGTAAAAATCCCTACAATTTATACACTGAGGAAATTAGGATTTTCTGTAATTTAGAAGTGCAAGAATCTGAATTTCTGTTTTTATTGCAAGCAAGGAGAAAATATTGAAAGCAATGACTTAATGAATAGAAATAAATAGGAATAGTGTGGGTATGATCAGAAAACCAAAAATGCTCGCTTAGAAGAGAAGACTCTTCGGCCACAAAGGAATATCGAGAATATCAGAGAAACACATATTGTTAGTAAAAGTAAATGCTAGCTTCAGAGGCTATGAGAGCACAAATTCTATCATGTTTTGAAAAATTATAATAATGAATGTATTCCGAATGAATATATTCCTAGCTAAAAGTTTCATTACCTTTGTTGTTTAAATAGCAAATAGCTGGAAATCAGAAATAGATTTCTATTACTTAAAAGCTGAGTATTTCTTGATCCTCACTATTGCAGAGTTAATTTTATCTGTTGCCTGTACTGGTGTTAGTCTTTATTATCTCACCATGCATGAATTTTCCTCCACCTGTATTTAACTGATGAAGCATGTGGATACTTGGATATGGTAACTTTCTGCTTGCTGCCTTCCAACTCTTCTTTTTTTTCAAACCAGATGTTGAAGCTTAGTGTGTTTTTAATGTGATACAGTGTGTACTTAAAGTGTTTACTAGTAGTCTGACATAACAGGTACATGTAGTTCTGCCTCATGAATGTCTTGGGTTTAGTGTGTGCTTTCATTAATTTAATTTCAGTGACAGTCAGTGGAAAGCAGTAATAAAGCAGGTGGAATAGCAGCAGCTGGAAAGTGGTGAAAAACAATAACAAGCCTGAGAACGAAAATGTTTCAGAAACTCAGAGGGGTTGAACACAGGCACAACTTTATTCTTTACTGAGGCTTCATGGTGACTGAAGGCTTGAGCATCTTCCAGGTACAGGATACCAGTCCTAGTTTGGCAGCCTCGATGATTATAGCTAAGCTCCTTTAGAGCAGTTGCAGACTCCAATGGATTACATGAAAGCTTTTAGCAGTTAAATGAAAGAAAGGGATGACTTACTGAAGTAAAAGCCTCTGTCTCCACACACGAACTGAAGAGCATCAACCAGCTCAGCACCACAGAGTGTTTCCGGGCCAGCAGCAACAGAACTGGTTAAGGTAAGCAAACACAGGCCAAGGTAGAAGAAATGGATGTAGGACACAGTGTGCATCTTCACCTGCCAAGGAAGCAAAAGCAGTGTCAGAATTTCCCCAAAGAGTCTTAAAGAAAATGACTCCTGAACCTTTGTGAATGAAAATGAATATGTACTGTGATTTCTTGGACAAATAACATGGTATCAGGAAATGTCTCACCATGATTTTGCAACTGCCTACACGTTCTAGTCCATGCATTTTGCAAACTGATAATTTATTCTGGTGAATAGTCACAATCACATCTAGTTAGGGAACCCTGTAGTAACTATGGCTTGTATTCGCTTTTGCAAAAGGGGGATGTGGAAGAGTGGAATAGACAGACAAAGGGAAGCCTGGAATAATAGGAATAAGGAACACAACCTTGAATTGGTTTTTCTCAGACCAGATAAACTAAGAGGGAATATGCCAGGTGCCTGCAAATATACTGTGGGAAATGGGAGTGGCATATGATGGAGAAGAGCTATTTAAACTAAAACTAACATTGTCACAAGAATAAACAGCTCTACACTTGCTGGGAGGAAATTTGGTCCAATAGGAAAAGAGCTCATAATTAGTACTTCACAGTTCTCCAACTGCCTTAAAAAGGAAAATACCAGGACAACCCAAAAATGTTGCAAGGTTCAATTCGCCAAAGTTACAAAAGTTGATGTGGGATCTTCTGTAGCAGAGGATCACATTCAGTGACTTTTACAGTCCCCTGTTACTAGCAGACAAACATTTGGAAACATTTGAGAAATTAACAGTAGCATGAGTGGGACCATTAAAGATTTGAATTTTTACTTGTTGCAAGCAGCTATACTTCACTGACCTTCATTATACCCTCTTAGGCAGCTGTGGCCATACACAGAGGTGATAATTCTTCTCTCATTTACATTTGGTTACAAACTATCTTTTTCTTGCACTTATGATTGAAGAAAGTCCAGTTCTCAATGGGTGTAAAATTGCACCAATCCATTTATCCACTTCTTTTCTATCACTTGATGTCCACCTAATTTCTTACCCAACATGCAAAGAAGATACCTTTTTCTTTTAATACTAGGAAAAGCTATGTATGTATAGTATCAGGACACTGAGTGATGTGCTTAATGCATGTTCTGAACTTATTTAGATCACTTGCCAAAAAGGATAGTTTTGTAAGGTGTAAATCTGCATTTAATTTCATTCTCTTTCAAGGTTAACATTAGCATTGCAGTCAGGTAAGAAGTTACAAATCTGTCTTCCACATACAGTTAAACTTGGCTTAAAACTGCTGTGTGTTAGCAGTCTAGTGCAAAGTGATTGGAGTAAAATAATTAATCTTCCCTAAAGTTTCTTTCAGGGTTTCAGGGACCATTTAATCTTTAATATTTCTTCACTGAACTTTTGAAAAAGAGATGAAATTATTTATTTTCTGATCAATTGGGATCTGATCCAGGGGGTATTGGGCCTGTTTTAGTCAATAATTTTTAAGAATTCTTATTTTCTTGGCAAGAGATCTTAGTGCCTTGCTGGATGAGCCCCTTATTTCCACTGTGAAAATAATGAACAATTTAAAATCCCATGATATATCATCAAAAAAGAAAGAATAATTATTTTTCCATTCACAAGTGTCTTTAACCAACTTTGCCATGCAAAACCCAACAAGATTGAACGCATGGACATGACTTCAATGGTAGATGGAAAAAGATCAGATTATGAATGAATGATGATAACATGAGGAACTACTTCCTGTAATGATTCCCTATCTTAAGAACAATTTCTTTTTTCCTTTGCCGTATTTTTGAATTTATAAGATAAATGTAATGCACCTGCAGTTTAAGATGGTTCCCAGTTCTGAGGAGGTAAAGCAGAAAGCTGTTTAGCACACTGCCTCAGAAAGCTGAAAGACATTACAAATACAAGAACATTATGTATTTAACAATTTGTTCTCGTATAACATTTGGTCCAGAAATAAACATAAATTTTAGACATTTAACAATTTTTTATTTTTCAAGGCTTCTCAGCTGGCTTGCATTTTCAGATAAATATCAGCACTGAACTACGACAAAACAGATTATCTACTGTTTTTCCTTTAGTGGAAGCCAAAAAAGGCTACACAGTATAAACCACAGAGAATTTCTAACTTTATCTCCAAATTTAACAACAGACAAGAACTTTCAAACAAGTAAAAACTTTGCAGAAAAGAAAACAGGCTCACATGGTTGTAGGGTTCAATCAATTACTTAATAAATTAAGTATTGTTTCTTAAAAGCAAATTCCAAAACATAGTTTAAAACTTTAACTTTACTTCATCATTTTAATTAAACACAACATTAATTGATTCAATATGCTTGTGATAAAATCAAAGTACCCCATTATATCTGAGGGGAATATTCTTAAGAAAATACAGAGTTGTAATCCAATATTGCTTCAGGTTCTGTACAATCAAACAGAGTACTTACATTATCCTCAATTTGACTAGAAAGTTGAGAGCTTAAAAGAAAATGCATTGGCATGTGGGTGGGGTTTATCGAAGCATCTAATTACATTAGGAAATTGAATACAGGTTCAAGATGAGCCTGGTTAAGCACTTCTTTTAGTTGCATAGAATGACTGACCATATTTTCACAGCTGGAATTTCCTCTTTTTTTAGTAAACTAGCCAGCTTTTGCTACATTCCTCTTTTAGTAGTCCAGAAGAGTAGCACCACAAAAGAATGTTATATATGAACACACTGCATCTCATTTGCTTCTTAATTCTTCTATGTAAGTCTCCTTCATTTAACAAACTCTCACTTGACACAAGTTGTACATAAGAATTCTTCAGATGCTTGGTCATTTCAGTAACATGTAAGAACATCTGCAATAATTATAAGTATCTTGAAGGAGGCAACATTTTTTTGGAGAGTATATGCTACAGCAATAAATCAAGAGCTATATATTCAAAATTACATTTTATTCCAGAGGGGTTGGGCCTGGTTATCAAGCCATAGTAGAAATGTGTAATTCTTATGAAATATCAGTATTCACAAGTAATTATTATATAAATAAAGCATATATACTCTAGAGCGGATCAAGGTTTAAATACTGTTAACTTTGAGTAAAGAATCTGGGCTACATGCTAACCTAAATCAATATGTTCCATTGATTCCAAGGAAGCTTGGCAGGATGCACAGCTGAGGAACTAGCACATTACTTTTATGTCTCTTAGTGCCTTGCTCAATACTTTAAAAAAACAAACCTTCGTCTTTCAAGTATATTGGAAAGGATGCCCATTTATACATTAAGGGAATGATTTCATCCCTTGCAATTACAGACCTGTAATTAGGTCATTAAGGAATGAGATAAGTGTGTTTTAAGTGTAAGACCCTCGAAAAAAAATAATTAGGCCCTAAACAATTAAAATAGGATAATTCTTTCAATGACATAAATGTCCTTGCAAAATATTAAGGAAAAGAAGTTCTTGAAGGATATAAATTTGCAGATAATGGAAAGTTGGACTGGAGCCAACTGACAGAAACAGAGGTCAGTGCACCTACTGAAGTCAAATTTACCTTAAGACAGTTTAGTAATCTATGCAGAAATTATAGGGTCATAACATCAAACTTCACATTCAAACTTTCCTGAAACAGCCCTCCCTAGAAGGGAAAACTTGGAGATGAACATGTAAGGGAATTTCCATTTTCTTTATGTACAATTGCTTAAGCTGTACAAATATGCAAGGTCAGCAAGAGTCGCAGCTGGTTTCTAATGTAGAAAACAAACTGAACTTCTCATTTACTTTTAATTTATGAAAGCAAAAACCAAGTAAATGCTACGATGCTGCCAGAAAATTGCTGCAGTGACAACATCCCTTAAAAGTTTCCTTGAGAAAGCATGAACATTTTCTCTATAATTGTGTATAATAAAACTGCAGAAACTTAACATGTGAATATTACCTTTTTTCCTATAAAACCCTGCACCTGCAGAAAATAGCTAAAAGTTCTTGTTTTCAGAAGCATTCATTAACAATATAGACAATGATGTAATTGGACCTTTTAATAATGACATAACTGAAATATTACAAAGTTCTCTGAATAGAAGTGAAATTTAAGACATGTATTTGCAATAGTTTACCCTTACAGTTATCTATGTAATTGCAACTATTACATACAGCCATTTTCCAGATCACATAAAATTGCATGTTCAGCAATTTATAAATAATTCTCAGTTCTAAAATAATGTTATTAAAAAGTGCACAATACTCTTCAAGCCAGAAGCAGACAATACACAGCAAAATAAAACTAAAAAATTATTTGAAATAGTAATAAAGGTTTACCTTCAAGAAATCACACAAGCAGCACTTAACTAATTGTGTTGAAAGACTGTTGATTTTTTCCATTGCTTCTTAAAAGTGCAAAGTCTGGAAATGAATTTGTTAGCAGTAATGATGAGAAAAAAGAAATCCAGAGAGATGTGAGATGTTGAGAGCAATGTCACATTTCAATATTGAGGACTTTATTCCATTGCGCAGGCTCTATCTGCTCTGATTTTAGCAGTGACAGTGAGATTTAGCAAACAGAAGAGGGATTTAGAGAAAATCCTCACATTTATCTACATTACACAGACACTGTAGACAGGAAACAGCTGGGGGAGCATTTGCCTCTCTCTCTCTCCCTCTTCTGGCAAAGTTACCGAGTAAGGACTTTTTTGGGCATGGTGACAAATAACATCATACCTTTGCATTTTAAAACTAGAGCACAGAAGCATATTTTTTTCCCTTTAAAAGAATGTGAATTAGTGACTGCGGGGTTAGCAGACAAAAAGAGCTTGTGCTGCCATGAAAAATAAGAAAATGTATTCTGGTTAACTTTCAGGTAGCTGTGTGTGCATTTGTATTTATGTGTGTGTGTCTGCATTTCAAATATATAAAAACTTACATATGGGCAATATTTGTACATGTGCATACCTTTATATATATATATGTACATGCAGATTTTATTTATGCATAGAAACATAGGTATTTTATTTATATAGTACAGAAAGACAGGCAGGCAGTTACCTACTTTTCTCTTAATGTGTCTTTACGTTATTAAACTTGGCACGCCTATATGCTGAGTAACAATTAAAACCTCCAACTCTCTGTGCCATTAACCCCAAAATAGCAGTTTGTAATTTGCTAAAAAACCCAGAATTGTTGAGAACTGCTTGTAAATAGGGCAAAATAGCTTTATGATCTTTCAACAACCACACAGGAGAAATCATGTAATTTCCTAGAACTTACAGTACTATGAATACAGTAACACTAGTAGCCCAGTTTGGGGGGGCTTCCATGACATTTTTCTTAAATCTGCTGCTATAATTATAAAGTGATTACCCCCCCTTCCCCCCCCTTTTTAGTAGTAATCTTCAAATTTCTCTTGATAACAATTTAAATGACACTGGGAAAGAGAGAATTCAACTTATTAGTTCTGCAATACCTAACTTCTGCCTTTTTATTTTTCCTCAATTATGAGTATATTATAAATAACACCAGCTGGCCAGCAACATGCTCTCACGGGTTATGATGTCATTCAAATCCCTCAACTGTGTTAGTGGCTTGCAATGTGCTCCAAGCCAGCTGTTTTTCTATTTATAATGTATGCTTGCATTTCAATACTTAGCTATTGAGAATAAAGTTGTAATATTGTTTTATAGATACAGTTTATACTTGTTACCCTTTGGGTTTGGAAGATGGCATTCAAAAGTGGACGACTAAACAAGACTGCAGCTCCAGAGACCAAACACATGTCACAAACAGTGCATGATTTCCATAAAAGCTGTTTGAGAACACTGCATTTTGTCCCTGTCCACTTCCACTAAGTGAGAGTTGCATGCTGAGGTGCTAGCTGTACTTTATTATTGAAAATAACAATTGAGATCATGTTGGCCCAGATCTGTTCTCAGTTTTCAGATCCACCTTGAACTATAGGGTGCTTGCCAGGCAGAAAGGACACATTTAGTTATTTGCATCCTCTATGAATGGCTAATACTCTGCTTTGTGCAATTTTAAACAGTGTATGGTTAGCTAAGCTGATTAGTCTTTGGAAGGGATTTCTTCTAATGTAACATAACGGCAGAAGCACAGGGGGCTTTGAGGTAAGTTTGCTTAGTACAGGTAATACTAGTATTTCAAGTATTCTAATACACATTTGTACTGCAGGTGCTGTATTTTAATATTCTGGTCTGGTTTATTCTCCCCTCTGCATTTCAGAGGTCACGGAATGGTGGCACCATTCTGCGCATGGCTTGATGAAGCCTGCTGCCACTCGTACCACAGGCATCACTTATTCCACTAGCCTTAGAGAAGAATGTGGGAAGACAAATTAGCAAAGCTCTGATAATATTTATCTTTTTTTTTTTTTGCTTTTACAGTACTCCAGATGGGTGCACATACTTCTGCCTTTTTCTTCCTAAATAAGAGAAGGAATACACTCATTCATAACAGCCCTGCTGCTTGGGCTTCAAACGCTCTTCTCACTCCTCACTGCTTGCTTTCTCCTTGGTTTCACCAGGCCTCTCTTGGTCATGAGGGCAGCATTGAGCAAAAGATTCCACTTTGGGCTGTCAGGTTAATCAGAGAATCATAGGGTCTCTAAACAACTGGTAATTCTGGTTCTTTCCACAGAGCCACTCTCAACACCTTTCCTCAATGCACCTGACCAGCCTAAGGTTCTGTTGCACTTTATTTCTCTCTTCTGGTTCTTGTTTTAAAGTGGTGTTATGAGAAGGCAGGAAAACAAGAGATTCAAGAAAGGTTTCCATTAGTTATTTTTGGACTTAGTGCAGTGTTTATCTTTACTAAGAAGTTATTCCATTTTTTTTTAACAGAAAATTAAAAATCACTCAGGTCATCCTCAGATCATCAGATCCCTGATCTGGGGATCACTGCTTACCTGAAATATAGCTTCTACGCTGGTGGTAATATTCTAGTCAGTATAGCAGTCAGTTAACTACTGGAGATTGGTTCATTTCTCCCCTGTTAAATATAATAACTTTTTAAACTACTTAAAATACTGTATGACTGCACACTTATGCAGTTGCATACATTCCCTTGAATAAAATACACCTGTAAACTCCAGAGTTTATGGTATTCTTCAAAGTACTGAAAAAGATGTCCAGGTCAGAAAAAGTTATCTAACTGGTATGTGTATAGCTATTATATATTAAAAAGCAATAGCATATATATCCTTCTTTGGCTTCTTAAGTATAACCTTCAGTACTATAGTAGCCACAAAGATATATGAAATGTGTGAGAGATGTAATGAGGTATTTAGGAATTTATGTGTCCTGATCCTCATCTTTTTTACTTTAATTCTTCCATGATTTCACTAGCATGCTCTAATGTTATAGAGCTCATGTATCAGTTTTTCCAGGGATAACTATTTTATAGATTATAAAAAAGATACAAATAAGCAATTATCCTAATTAATATATTGTTCATACTTAAATCCTTTCTTAAAAGGTAGGAACATTGCCACAATGCCTTAAAAAGCCTGAACCAGCTTGCTTTTGTCTTACATTCTTCTGTGTTAGATCACTCTTACCTATATGCAATTATTTGTAGCTGTTGTTTAGATTTTTTACACTGAGATTACAAGTTTTCTGATAGAAAACTAAGATAGAACTACTGTAATAGATATCACCAAGAGGGTGATAGGGCAGACAGCAAGGTTTAGGAGAGGATGGAAGAATACAATAAATACAGTAGCTGGCAAACAGCTGTTCTTCATTATATAAAATAGCAGAGACAAGTTTGTCTTTGGAGGAAAAGATGAAGGGGAGTATTTTATTGATATGGAATTCTGTGTTGGAGTTAGTGATTAGTCAAGTATATTGTGGAAAATTCTTTTCATCAAGTTAAAAGTTGGGAAATCAAGAAAAAAAGAAATTTTGCTAATTGATTTGAGCTAAAGAACGTTTTAAAAAAAAAACCCTCAAATACCTTTTGTAATGGTCACCTAAGAAGCATCATCACTAGATGAAATGGAAATAAAAAATTTGATGGGAAGCATGAGGGTATGAAATCTGAGCTGTCATTACACTGTCAGTATTGAAGAGACACCATGGAGAGAACAGTGCCATGAAAACCAGTTTTTCATTTGGGCAAAACAGGGAGAGTGCAAGCTTCATGATTAAGTTTTAGAGAGGATC
Source organism: Aphelocoma coerulescens (assembly GCF_041296385.1). Lineage (NCBI taxonomy): Eukaryota > Metazoa > Chordata > Aves > Passeriformes > Corvidae > Aphelocoma > Aphelocoma coerulescens. Next base: position 59,480,905 of record NC_091014.1, on the reverse strand, counting down.
ACATAAACTGAAATCCTTTGTATTTGCTGATCAAGAAAAGCATGAGTGTTTCAAAGCAGGTTGAATGTATGAGAAACTCAGTCCACAATTATGACTTATAGGTAGCAGTGGTAGAAAAATCGATGTTAGTAACAGCTCAAAAGTAATCCATGGACTTGTAAACTGACAGTGTATGGTGAGAATGCTGTGATGAAAAAAATAAAATTATTTCATCACTTTAATGTACAGTATAAATTAAAGTAGCTACTGTTTTGAATATCTTTACATTAACATGGGGTTTTCTCTGGTTTTAGAAACAAATGTGCTGAGATACAAAATGTGTGATAATACAAAGCCAGATATTGATCTTCTGTTCCTACACAAGTGAAATATGCATCAACTATTGGATATAATTGTTCACAATTTGAACAATTAATTTTAAAAAAATTATAATATATTAAGGAAATTACATATTAATTAAGTGACATGAGATGAGCTATAGCTATGACTAAAACAAAAATACAACATATGAAAAGTAATATTATAGAAACAAAACTGAAAAGTTCAAACAAAATGTGTTTCAACATTTTTGAAAGCATTTTTTTAGGTTTTTTTTTTTTTTTGATTTCTGCTTTGTGGGAAATTTTGAAATAGTTTGTTCTGATTCAGAATAATCAAAATACCAGCATTTTCCATTAAACTGGAAATTCCCAGTTTTAGCTGTTTGTAGTCTTGCTCTCACTTTCCCAATGTTATGCCCTGAATAGGTCATCTTTGCTCAAAAAAGTTGCTTACTTTCTTATTCCTAAAAGCAGCACAAAGTCAGAGTTAGTAAAGAAAGAAATTTAGGAGCTATGACTGCATAAGCTCTATCCTTGCATGCATACAAAGAAGGTAAAATAAGTGGGAATTGGGATGGGCAACTGTTAACATACATGTGTATGAAGGGTGATATCCTTGAGTCATTTGAGTGCCTCTATCACAGGAAGAAAAATGCATGACCTTATATATCCCCTTAATTTCCTAGACTGTTTCTTCCACGTTTATGTGAAATGTAGAGCCATATTAATTTTTTTCCTGAGTCATCATTAGCGTCAAGGCTAAATCTGTGCTCACAGATTTTTACAAAAAAGGGTCTAGCACATACGTTTAATGGTATTTTGCTTTTTCTGTAAGTTAGACACTGGAATGCCAATGCTCATGTGTGATTTTTTTTTTTATTTTTTATTTGCTGATTTAGGAAAAACCATAATGAGAACTGAATACTGTAAATTTTATGGCAAGCAGGTTGTGTATGTCCGTACAAAGCAAACAAGGTAAGTGCTTGGAAAAAATACATATCTGTTTTATCTTGGCCTGAAGAGTATTTGCATAAGTTAGAGGCTTCAGAAACTACTCCTTATTGTACTTATAAGCAAACTCTCTTTGGAGATGAAATAAGATGTCTCTAAAAAAACCAGAACATCTGCTTCATCCATTTTTAGTTTATTTAATTTACAATTACTCTGCTTCTTACTGTATGTCTTCGGACAATTTCTTCTGGGTTCATTTCTCTTCACTCTCAGGATTTACTACTCAGAAGGGGCTTATCCCATTAAATTTATACAGTGTTCTGTGGCCTGAAGCCAATATGTTCTGCACCTTCAGATGCTAACCTCCCTCACTGACATTTTTCTGTATTATTTCTTCAAATAGAAGTTACAGATAAATCAGTCCCCTCCAGTTTGGCTTATTGATACAGTGATACTCTGGTTTATTTTGAACAAAACATTAAAAGCTAATGGAAAAAAAATTAACCTAAAGCCATAAACAACCTCATCTCATTATGATTCTTAGATTTTGGTCAACTATGCTTTCATTAAGAAACTGCTGAATAATTTAAGTACTAAAAAGAACCCACAGAATGCGAAAGTTGCTCCAAAAAAAAAGCTATATTGACTCTAATTCATGAGTTCTCTGATTACAGACTTCACTGTGTCATTTTAAGCTCAGACTTCAATCTATACTGTAGCAGTAGGATATAGGAACCATCTCCTCAAGTGTCGCTTTGAACAGAATTGTCTGATCAAATGACCAATTCTGATTTCCTTTCCCTATTTTTGTCTTAAAATATGAAGTATGTTGAACTATAGGAGAATTTTCTTAACTTATGTATGGATTTTGTGGTTCTGAGCAATATCTGCTTAGTAAGCTTGATGTATTTTACACCCCTTATTTTTATCTGCTTTGCTTTGATAATGTTATTTTGCCATTGGATGTGGTTTTAGGTTTTTCTGGAAGGTGGTGGCAGCTTAGGCCATTGAGACTGATTTTGCAAACCTGTGGTTCTGGGTTTCAGGGCATCCTGTATGTGAATGAATTAAAACAAACAAAAATGCACCTTTGATCTCTAACAGATCTTAAATATGGTTTCATTGAACTTGGCTCTTACTATAGTTTCTACCTTTGAATTTCTTGAGCCACTTGAGTAATTTCTCCAATCAGTTCCATGTTTTCCTGTCTGTGAGGAAGGAATAATAGTTACTTTAGGTACTTTGAGACTCAGAGAGAGAAAGCAGAGCAAGCCATATTATGTATTTTTTGGAAAATGTTATCATGGCTGAAAGAACACCTCTGTATATTTATAGGAAGTGACAAGCTACTATGTTAGCCTTGCACATATTATGTCTCTGTCATCTTCCAAATGTGTTAAGCACAGCTGGAAGAATTCCCAAACAGATGCTTCCTTTTACTTGTTTTCTTATTTTTTTTTCTATTACACCATTCACAAGTGTTCTTGTCAAAGACCTACTTCACAAAACTTTTTCAGGAATGATTGTTGTACGATACAAGTACTATTAGTTACGATAAAAGTATATGCTTCATTTCTATGCTGCTTAAAAAAAGCAAGGCTGTTATTTAAACTTGGGTAAGTGAGGAGTAACATCTCTAAAAACAGTCCAATGTAACTGGAAAGGGAACTGCATCCCATGAAGTGGCAGAAACCAATGCCTAGCTAATGTATTAGTTAAGATGTAAGGGAACAATTTAATAACTCAGTCGTTAGTCTAAATATGGACACATGGCTGGTTAATAGAATAAGGTCCTGATTCTGCAGACTCATTAGCATGACATTTTTTCCAGTCTTTGAACCTGCCTATGAATTGAGCCATGCCCCTGTCCAGAAAAAAAACCCTTTCTGGCAAGGAGGTTACTGGCTGGAGTGGTTTTCAGTGGTAATGAGCACCTACAGTGCTGACTGGACTTCTTTTGGTGCTAATAGGTGGTAACTACCCCTTAAGATTGGCAAGCTCATTTTGAATCCTATGTATGCTTTCTGTGATAGTTCAACCTCTTTTCCTTCAGTGCTATGTAAAATTTTAAATTAAAAAAACCCCAAACAAAACAACAAAGTAAGAAATAATTAATATGAAAGGTTTTGTTATATAAAAAAAAAAGAAGTAAGAAAGTAAGAAAACGCGTTTTAACTTCTTTAAAGAGGGGCAAGTATCATGGGCTAGAAGTTTAAATGATGAAGAGAAATAAATCTTTAGCTATTTTGTTTTATTGTTTGGAATTTTAGCAAGAGATTGAGAAGGAGAACATATTTACTTCATGTTCTCTGTTATCTGTTTAAACAGGACTTTCCTGTTTCTATGTCTACTTTACAGCTATCATTTTCAGTTTCCTAAATCTTTATTTTTCTTGCTTTTTTTTGTGACATAGGATATTTCCTACATCAAAGAGTATTACTGCTTCTTTAAAAGAATGTTTCTGTTTGAAAGCTTTCTTTTTTATGGGCAACAGGATCAGCATTATTATAAAGAACTGAATATTGGGGCAGTTCTGAGATCATCACACATCATCAATGTTTCAAAACACTCTAAAGTTTGAAAAGCATAGCAGGTTGTGTAGCAAATTTTACCAGTGGAGCAAAAATCTTTGCTTAGTATTTGATTTTAAAGGTTTCTCATTATTTATAACTTTCTATTTCCATTCTTTTTCCTTTTGACACAAAGGAAAGAGTACATACCAGCACAGCATCTACCTATATTTTGCAATGCTGGATTTATTTGGGATTTTTTTTTTTTGATACTTTTCTGTCTTTTGGTGAATGATTCATATTTTAGCAGAACTTTTTTCATGTCATTGTAGTGGATGTGTATGGGACGAGGTCATTCAGAAACACAAGTCTGAGCGAGATCAGCTGTGAGCACAAGATCACGTTTCCGCTAATAAGGCAGAGCAGAATTCAGCGTTGATGTGGTTTTATGCTGGTTGCAGAAGGAGGCATGGAATTTCATTCTTCATAACGTTATAGGGGTGAAAGCAATTGTTATGTGAGCTGGCATAAAGACTGCAGGTACAGAATTAACCTGTCAAAACTCCAGCAAATTTCAACAGGCACACTGAGTTTTGTTTGAAGCTTTGTGTCATGTACGCCTGGAATATTTTTATCTAATATCAGAAGCCCTAAAATTCAGTACTAATAATTGAACCGTGGACTCTAGCAATATTGGAACATATTGGCTTAGAATCAGTTGGTGTTTTAAAATTCTAAAATTATCTTTGATTCTCTTTATAGAAGATTACAGTAATCTGATAAGTGCATTAACTTCCTTTATTCTAATATTTACTGATAATTTTTATCATTTTCTTCTGCTCTTATTCTAGAAACATTTTTTTACATGGAATCAAAAAATATGCCAGGTGCTTTTCTGTCTACTTTTTGTTGTGATAGATATATATGATTCTATTCATATTGAAATACACGCAAACTTATTGTTCAGTTCATTACTGGAAAAACATTTGTCTATTTTGCCAGTATTTCTTCCATCATAAGAATCCAAAATACTGCTACTGCATAAAAATAGCATCTCTTTAAATTAAATAATGGGATTTTATGGTAAAAAATCAAGCACAGGATACGAAAAGAATAAGATACAGTTGCACCTAAACCCTTTCATCAGCCCCCACTGTGCATTCGGTTTCTTTCCTGAATGAAAATTGAGTATTTTTTGGGAAATACCCTATGGCTATGTAACTACAGAGTAATAAAAGGATGGACTCAGGGCAACCTGAGTGGGCACATATTTGGCATCTCCAAGACCACTTTACAGGCTTGCAAAACACCCATCTGAACAGCAAGCATATCCTTTCTTGGGCTTTGAGCATGGAACTCACTCTTTTTCTTCATAATTTACTCTTCTTGCCACAAAAGTGGTATCTCATGTCTATTTAGTAAAATTGTTATTGCTTCTCTGTGGATGCCCAAAGACTGGAAAACCATCCTGTATTGTTGTGTTCAGTGCCATACTTACCAGCAATGTTTTTTGGGGCTGTGCCTACACTTCACTGGTCAGACAACCCAGGCACCACCTTTCTTTGGAAATCACAGCTGAGAAGGTCTCACAATGTGCTCAGGCCTTGACTCGAGGCTCAAGATGCACATCTCAGCTGGGGAACTCAGAAGTCTGTCTCAGTTTCACTGTCCATATGTAGCCACAGGAGCCTCACTGACTAAAGATTGCCTGGGAAGCAGCCTCCTATAATTTTTATGTGTGTCAGTCTTCCTGGAGGCAACCATTTCATGACCTTGCACATCAAAAAATCTGATGTGATCCAGAGGCATTGTGTACTAATTACTTGTATTTGCTAACTAGTACTGGGTTTTCTTGGCTGTCAGGTGAGCTGAGAAGTCTAGAGCAATCTTCATTCCAAACACAAGAAATGCTTTCATAGCTCAGCAAGCACATGGCCTTTGGCTATCTCACTAATATATATGACAAATTAACCAGGGTGTTCTCATTATATAGCTGGGAAGCTCTGTCAAAGGGGTTTGTCTGCTAAAAAAAAATGGCTTAACCAACACTTTTATTATCCCTAAAGGTGTGAAGACATACACTGATGCCAAAAGCAGGAGTTAATGACAGGTACTCGGTCCCCATTATCCTTGTAGTTGCAGATGGTTGTTTTTTAGTTTCCTTCCTGTCTTGCACTGATACGTCATCCTGTGCATAGTGAAAAAGGGCCTGTTGTGTTCCACTTAGGCTTTATACAAGGAGATATTTTTACCATTCTGACATAATCAAATCTAATGAAGTCTGTATTTGATTTTTTTGATCATGTATGCCTCTTTTTAAGAGACATGTTTGTTTGAATAACAGGTGAGACAGAATGGTTTGACAAAAAGAAAAAAATTTTCTCTTCCATCCAAAGTGGTTGCTGGCTTCCTTACTACCTACAGAACTGTTAACATGTTGACATGTCAACTTAAATACTGTTCAGTATTACATGGGTAGTGAAATCTGTCCTCAAAACAACTGCTTGGACTGGTAAGTAATCCTAATATTAATGAAAATGTTTTCGGAATCATGTCTTACAATACAGTATTTTAAATATGCATTATGTGTACACGTCTGGCTTGAGTTGGTTGTGTGTTATAAGAACCAGCTGAAGTTCATGATGTAACCATGTTAACACTTTTTAATAGCTTTTTGAGAACACAACACAATTGTGTTAATGATAATCAGTTAAAGATTCTATTTGTTCCAGATGTTACTTTTCCAGGCAAAAAAAAAAAAAATTTTCTTCCATATCCCTGCTTACTATCAAGTAGTCAGAAAAGTCCTAATGTGAACTTAATCTCTTTCTTTAGATAACATACTACTGAGCCATAGCTTGAATTGGATATGTGAATACAATTGTGAAAGAAACATAGATGCCTAGAAAAGCTTTTTTTTTTTTTTTTTTTTTTCCTGGCATGGTTCTTTAGTTCCCAGTGGCCTAAAGTCCCACACCACAAAATCACTATAATTGGTATGGCTGGCAACTTCTTCTCTCATTGTCAAACAGATCTTTTACAGTAAATTTGTAGGAACTCTGAAATTGAGCTAATACCAGAAGTATCAAAAGAGAAAAAAGAAAGCAAACCACACACAGATTCAAGCATACCATTAAACGACTGACTTTTGATAAACTGTACTATTAAGTGACCTATATTAACAAAAAAAAGAAGCATTTACTTACTAGTTGCTTACATTTCAAAGGGTCATCCAAGACAAACTTGGCATTTAATGCCTCATTGATAAGAAGGGTACATTTTACTAGACTTATAATGAATGGACATGTCCAGGCTTGTTACTAATGTTAAATAAAGATTGATCTTAAAGAATATATCTTCAGGAAAGAAAAGACTCTGGAACTTTGGAGGTAGGGAAACATGCATGTAAATCTGTGCTGCAGTTGTAGCTGGAAAATATCCTCAGTCATTGCAGTGAACTGCAAGAAATACCTTTTCTAGGACTTTTCATTCCTGCATAAAATAGGAATAGGTATGATGGCCCAGAAATCTCCTGCACTAGGACAAAGAAAGGAAGGAAGTTAATTATGGGTTCTAGATTCCTACACTTATGCACTTCTCTGCATTGCTCCAGAGGAGCAATCTGTAAAGATATCTCTGGCAGAGGACATATACAAGACCACATGACTTCCAGCCGTGTCATTCACGTTCACAGGATGTCCTTGGCATACAGTCACCTCTTGTAAGGATACTTCCTCCTTTCTTTGCTCTATGCCATGAACACTCTGTGACCCATCACTCTGCTTTTCATAAATGAACCTTGTCACTGCTGCCCTTCAACATTGCTGTTGGCCTTTCTGTGACTGTGTGTTACTGCTCGTGACTAACAATGCTGAAGAAGAGTGAGGAAGGAAGCAGGAGGCTCCAAGGAAAGAGCTGACCCTACTGCCCAGAAGGAAAGCAGGATTATTCTGCCCTGGCACTAGTCATTCTGGGCATGCTTTGTCAGTATCCCCACCCAATGAGGTGACTAAAAGGAATTTAGCTATCCAGGTGCCACCTATCTGCTGAGATTTCCTCTAATTTAGTCAAAGCACAGAGGCATTGCCTATGAAGCAGGTGGACTGGCAGTGTGGAGAGTGCTATAGCGATCACTCAGGACTCTAAAGCTCTTCAAAATGCCTGTGGGGAGAGCATGGATTGTCACTGTTTATATGAATACAGTGAAGACCTTGACCTTGGTGGATGCTGCTCTTGCAAGGTAAGGGAAATATACCATCTGTATCAACATATATTGGGCATTAGGCCAAAAAAATAGTCTCTTTGCAAACAGCAAAACCATTTCTTTTGGTCAAGTGCAAAAGTCACTTCTGTTTCGCAGTTTCACTTCTGTTTTACAATTTAAGATGATTTTTATTAGCCTTACGTGGGGAAAAGAGTTGTAAAATATAGTAAAATCTGAAAGACAGGCCTTTTTTCCTCAATTGTTAAACACAAACACTCTTCCCCAAAAGGCACAGAATTATTGTTGCCAATACAGACAGAATCTATATAAAAAGGCTACCCATATTAATCACAGTCAGAATAATCACTGACTTTTTTTAGAAGCACTATAATATGTTTATGCCCTTGAATGGGCTGCCTTATTTTGATGTTTTTATAGTGTTAGAAAATTTTTCAGTTCAGGGAAAACCAGAAAATTTAAGTACCAGTCATGCAGTGACGAGGTGGTTTTTTTTCCAAATTATTTAAGAAAAAAGCATCCCCTAACAGCCATATGTGTTTGTGAAAGAACAATGGGCAAAGAGTGAGTGCCACTAACCTTCTCTGTCATGCAGACTGTTGAATTCTCCACTGAGTGTTGATTAAAAAATGTCTGTTATCATATTTTCTGCATGTGACTGTGAACAGAGTGTTCTGTGGCCATGTAGACAGGAGAGATGTTCCACTGCGCCCTCATGACTGTAGACCTGGGTATCTGCTTCACTGAGTTTGCCCTCTCAGGGAATGATGTACTCCACTTCCTCTTGCTTGTCCCAGATATCATGGTCACACCTTGTCTCCAAAGGAAAAAAATGCTTGCCAATGAGTTTGGTCTGTTCAGCAGGGTTTTGGAAAGGACATATCTTATGTAGAGCTACAGGGGTTAAGAAGTCTGATATGAGATTGGGGCAGGATGGGTTGTGCTGTGTTGGGCATGATGTTTTGGGGTGGGCTGGCAGGAATCCGGGTCATCTAAGCTGTGTAAGGAATTCAGAGCATGATGGAGGAGAACTCTCTTAAGGTTTATTTCTTGACATTAAAACCGCAATGCTCTCAGTTTCGCATAAAGGAGATGTGAAGTGCTAGACAATGTGGGCAGTCAGGGAATCTGGTCTTGAGTGTGTTGCTGAAACTGTAACAAGGCAAGCTGTAACTGCAGCACAGGAGTTGACTTGACTTGTTCTGGCCATAGCCCTGGCATGGGTGTTTTAACATGTGCCAAGCTGATTATAGTCTGCAGGAGACTATGTGCCAGCTGAGAATTGCTGGAAGGCAGGCCAACATCAAAACAGTTAGAGGGTAAACTGCTTGTTGACTTTGTGAGTGACTTCTGGGAAGAGGGGCAGCCTCTGGCAGCCTCTGAAATTGCTGAGAATGGAAGGAAGTAGTGTCCTCTCAGAAATGCAGCTTAGGGTGGTTATGAGAAAAAATAACCCTTGTGCTTCTTTGAGACAAGAGTTGTGGGAAAGATAAAGTGAGTACATGGACTTAGTGTGGGGGAAGGGAATGAAGAAACTAAAGTGAGTACATGGACTTAGTGTGGGGGAAGGGAATGAAGAAACTTGCTGGGTTTGTTAGGAAATTGGTTAGTTTTGCCTTGTTCGCTCCAGCTCAGTCTGGAGGATTGGGACCCTCTATCAGCCAGTGAAGTCAGGAGGGTTTGGTCCTTGTTTGCCACAAAAGCCAAAAAGAGAATGTGTATAAGTACAACCTTTTAATAAAAATGGGCACACATCATGCAGATATCATTGCACTTTACTCTTTCTGCTGGTAGTAGATTGACCAACACCCCTCAGTTTACCCTTGCCAGTTTTCTTAATAGGGACTGAAATTCCAAGTCATAGCTGTATTTCTTGGCTTTGGTCTGTGCTTAAAATCATTGCAGATGGAGCCAGAGAGGATAGGTAAACTTGTGGCACTTAAATCCAGGCACTTATTAATGATAAATTGTATTTAGTTCATTAAATCAATCTCTCTGAGCATTTTTTCTTCTGCCCTCAATTCCCTGTATCACTACAACCAAGGGGAGTTGTAGTGTCTGCATGTTTCTAAAATAAACAGAAAAATCCTTGATGGTGCTGGACTAGATGTTCCTGATAACATGTTGCCAACAGAAAAGTTCTCATCCTTGAAGAAAGTTTTTCAAGTGGTCATGACACTCTCAATCGCGTAAGCCTCTCTTCAGAACAGACATTCGGTGCCCTCAAATGACTCTTCAGACTTGGCTCAGAAACAGGCTGACACAAAAGGGGCTAATTAACACACACATTTTCATGTGGAGGAATCTGGTTTCCAAACAGATTTTTACCAGTAATATAGCTGACAAGCTGAATCTGCTAGGACTGTTTCTTCCGTCCAATTTGAATGAAAATGGGAACAAGGGATAGGAGAAAGAGACATTTCATTCCACTGACAGTACAGACACGATGAATTCCTTTGAGCCCAACTTCTGTCATGTTATATTTCTTCTTAAATGGAGCAATGCACAAAATATAAGAGGCAACAAATTAAAATACAGATAAATGTTGTATGTGCCATGTACATATCTACAGAAAATGTGGGTATGAACATTTCAGGAGCATGTATGCATTTATGGAGAAGAAAGAGAACAGGGCTAAAAAAGTGGTTCTACATTATAGCACTGGCACATTATAAACTCCATTTTTCACTTCTGCTATAGACTTCAGATCCTGTAATTCTCTTATAATGGTTGCAACAGTACAGCCCTCCTCTGCACAAAATATTTTAAGTCTGTCTGTGTGTCTGTCCAGACAATTGTAAACAGGACTTTGAGGCAAAACAGGGCAATTAGTAGAACCCAAGATTCAAACACTTCCTCTGCTCCCTCACACTCCCCCAACACCAGTTAGGAGAACTCATCTTTAATGTGCAGGGCCTTGGGCTCTCCTACTTACTGTCATATTCTCTCTGTTCTACCTAGATTGATTCTGAACCAATTATTATTTTTACTGTCTCCTTTATGGGAAATTATACATATACCTCTCTCCCACCACAGCAACAACTACCAAGTGTTGATAGCTAATTGCTCCAGACTAATCCACTGCCTGCACCCCTGTATCTGGCAGGGTATTGTAGTGGCTTCTAGTAAAGGGCTCTGGAGATAAGAACAGATTTTCACATGTTTTGGTGAAACTCACAAGGAGTCCATTGTAACACTGTGCCCTTTGGATTAAGATTAAAGAAATTACTTTTTGTCAGTTTATCAAAGGAAAATTAAAGTTCCTTAGACATCAGTTACATTGAATCTGAGCCTATAATCATACTGACAAGAAAAGATAGAGAATTTGAACTAAAGAATGTGTTCATAGTCTCAATGTTGGATGGTTGGTATTTAACTCTGTGTAAACTACTGATTTTTATCGGGAAGAGTTTTAACTCACCAGAGTTATGTACTTCTGTATCATTTCAGTTTGAAGTATTCTACCCCATATCACTCTATACATTTATTCCATGTGGTAGACTGGATCACTCCAAAGACTATTAGATAAAATTCTGGAAATGCTTCATTCACAAACCTGTTTGGTTTGCATCCAGCAAAACAAGGAACTCGAGCAGAAGTTCAGGGGGAAAAAAAGTTGTGATTCTCAATGACACTGCCTGGGCAGTCTTTAGTCCACGTGAAACTCTATTTGCAGTACTACCAAATATTAATATACTGAAAGCTGTTATAAATGGGTGCTGGACCAACTCCCAGAAAAACCTTTAAGAAATACTTAATGAAAAAAAAAGTGTTGAACTTGAGGCTTATCTTTGAGAAAGTAAGAAAATGCTAAGTGGAAATCATATGTAAACAGAAGGTGATCTGGTTAATACATGAACTACTATGCAGTTATTTCAGATTACAGGCTTTTCCACATCTGACCAATAGAAAAATGTACAAACAAGTTATAATTCCAGAAAGAAAGCCTCCTGGACAGACAGCTGGGGGTAATTATGAGACCGTGACCAAGCCATCAACAGTGTAGGTGTTACTTTCAGTTCAGAGCCAAAGGGAAAAGGAGGCAGTTAAAAAGTGCCCTGGGGAGGGGTAGGATGGAGCTGTAAATACAATAACAAAGAGGGGCCACCTTAAAAAATAGTAGTAGCAGTAGAGAGCATATAAGGATTAAAACATATACATGTTCAAAAGAAAAACAGAGTTTTAGAAGCAGAAAAGTGCAGAAATAGCTTAGGAGTTGTCCAAAGAAAAGCTGAATCAGATGTTACATTCTTCCCCCACACCCCCCAAAACTTAAATAAAATATGTATCTAATTTTTCTTCGACTCTTCCTAGAGTGGGTTTGGGACACTTTTTTTATCTGTTGTCCTATAGTTTTCTTTTTTCTCTTTCTGTATATTTTGCAGTGCACCACAAGTTTTGTGATTCCCCTGTGTTATGTGCTATTCTTCACTTTTATTAATGTGCACTTTCTTGGATTGTCTGCCTCCTTTAGCATTAATTCTCCTTTTCACTGCTATTTACTAACTCTACCATATTGAGGATTTGGGACAATGAAATTTAGGTGGAATGAGGCATACAAGAGACTTTTCTTAAGAAAGCTTTGCTTCTAATTAAACAATTTTTTTTTTTTTTTTTTTTTTTTGCTATGAGGGATGTCCAGTTATTGAATGTCATGGGTGGTAACTTCTGCCATATAACATGAATACATATTCACTGGAAGCCTAACATTGTTGACAGGTACAGTCATCTACTTGACATTTATCCTGGCCTTTACTCAACAGAACAGTGTTAAATTCAGTACTGCTAGATAGTTGAGAGAACTGGAATTGTCAGTTCTGCAGTGATGCAAGATGCGGAAAGAGATTTATCAGTGTTGTTGATCCAGAAAGAGTAATTTTTCTTTCTGAACCCTTAAAAATGTAAGCAAGACTGACCAGTTCCAGGCCCTGGAGGAACTATGAGATGAAATTCAGTCTCTCATTCAGAGCCAAGGAAAATAATTATGAGAGAAGGTCAATATGCATTCATACAAAAAATGGGTAATGAGAATCAAAGAGGCTAAGTCCTGTCACTAAGTCTCCTCTGAAACACCTGGTGCAAGCAGATCTGTAGCTCCCTAGTTGTGTTACAACTTGATTAAAGTACAGCTGAATTTTGGTTGATTTTGAATGATAGATTTTCTGCTATGTGTTCTACCTTCAAACTAGTCATTTTTTTTTTTCCATTTCATAAATTGCCTGTTCAGATTTTGTGACTTGCTTCTTGCCTTTGGACCTACTGGTTAATGCTCTGAAATTCTGGTTTATAATTTGATTGACACTAGGAGACATCAGGTACACTGTGTGTAGGTTTTGAGCATTTTTTAGCCTAAGTTCTTGAAGAAGCACCATACAAACACCAGAAAATCTTTTGACAAAAAAATCTTGAAGGCTGTTGAAAGAAAATATTGAGCTATGGAGAACAAAAAAATAAAAATATGTAACTTTAGCTTGTTATGTTGGTGTGGACTGAGCATGTATTCCACTGTTTGGGAGGTGTCAAGTTGAGCATGCTGTCTTAACCACAGCCCTTTATAGTGGCTGAGGTCTAAACTTGACCCAAGTGCATGTTTAGCCAGATGTCACTTGTGATTACAGGAATTTGGACCGACTTTCAGCTAAACCACAAACCTGGATGAATGAGTGTTGTTCCAGATGCATTATCTCATAATCCTAAAGAAAATAACATCTCAGATGAAAGGACTATAGAACTTTCCTTTGTATGAGCTTTGAAAGCTAAGGCTAATCCTGAGATCATTGAAAAGGTTTAACCTACCACTCTATGAAATTTTAGCCAAACAGAACTTAAGAGCTTTAATACTTTTAGAATCCCCTCAAATTAGTAAAAGAATATTCAAAATTAATTGAACTGGAAACAGAGATCTCAAAACTTATAACAATTTCTCACTTTAAAACATCTTAATACATTTTTAAGTGTTAGCTTACATTGTGTTAGTAACATCTCGATCATGTATGGAATATGCTTAATTGTAGGGAACCCTTTACATATACTATTATCCAGAAAGATCCCAGGAATAGTATAATCCAATAACCAAAGAATCTTTTAGGTTGGAAAAGATTTTTAAGATCGAGTCCAACCATTAACCCACTGTCAAGTCAAAATTTGTTGACATAAAGACCTGTATTGAATATCTGGAGAAAAAGGAACTGGGGGAAAGACAGCGAATGTTTTGGGGAGTTCCAAGCAATAAATAGCTGCTGTACATTTCTAATGATATATATGTGTCTATATATATTATTAATATTGTCACTCTCAATCTTACTCTTCTGTGCTTCAGAAGACACTCCAGGTTTCTAGTCTAGCTCCTGACTTTTAGCTTAAGACCTTAGATGAAATCTTCTCCCTCACAAAATATTCCAGAAGACACAAAAATAGGCAGGGCTTTCAGAGAGACATGTAAGACCTATATGTTCAGTGCACAGCTGAAGGTCAGCTATAGTTAATACTATGCTATTAACCTGGATTTCAAGTCAGGTTATAGTGTGTTACCATGCTGTCTTCTATTAGCTGAACTATTGCAAATCTAAGTGGGTCTTCTTAGCCTGTAGCATGGACAGAAATGAGTCTCAGTTTTAGTTGTTTTTGTTGCAGACTGATCTAAGTCACAGTAATTTCCCGTTGTTTCTGGCAGAGTGAACTGGCAAACAAAGATCATGTGTTGTACAATAATTTGTCAAGCAACTTGATGGTGTGTCTGAGTCTTATTGAGAGCTATCTGAGATTTTGTAAAAGAGGTATGCCTGGTAAAACTTACAGAGCAAGATGATTTATATGCAGATGCAATAATTAACAAAAGCAGGCCCATTTTCTTAATGGTGGGGCAATTTATTGGATTGCTGGAATAACAGAATTAAAACGGGGAGAATAACATGTATCTCCCTAAAAGACTGTGAGTATCATTGGTTGATTTCTTTGGTGTGCCCAGAGTGGTTACTAGTTTTTGAACTCCAGTTGCAGAAGGAGCCAGAAAATGAATGGATATAGAAGTATGTGAAACAGTGGCATGGGCTATACGTACGCAAATATGAAATCAGTTATGCTGAAAATGTTACTTTTAATCTCTTAGAAAAAATATTTGGGTTTGCTCACAGTGCATATACCTTTGAGATGTATGTATTAAGCTAATGATGAAGGATTAGGTACTAAATTAGGTGGCTAATTCACACATGCTTGTGTCAGAAAAGATATTCTCTTAGCTGGAATTTGACACCTTGTTACAGATAATTTAGAGTGTATGAGTGTATCTTTTTGATGCCAAACAGAAATCTCCAGTAATGGCCAGCACTGTTATGATCAGCATCACAGATTTGAGTAACTATTCCTTCCAAGTATACCCTTTTGTAAGAGAAGTGAGTGTCTGCTAACATGATATTCAATTATTTCCCTTCGTTCTTAAAATTTAACTTTCAGCAGCCAAGTAGGTCTCTTCTCATTGACTGTATACATAACTAATTCTTTCCCACCATGGAGAGTTTAAGATAAATAACAACTACTCGCTGAAATAAACTTTATTCTGCTTTTGTTTCATGATTTGTTTTAACTCAGGTGATGCTCTTATCATCTTGGGAAGAATAGGGAGAAGAAGCAATTACTGGCTTTGCTAAGAAGAGCTAGTGCAAAAATCACCTGAAGTAGATTTAAATTCTGTACCTGTGCAACATAAATCAGAAAACACAGCTGACAGACAATTCAAGGGTTTTTTTCCACATATACATATAAATTAGCTACAGGATTGTTTTGATACTGTTTTCTAAATGTGGTGAAACACTGCTGAGGAAATAATCATTTAAGAGTGCTGAGGCAGTCATCCAATGTCATTGCAAGGCTGCTCTAAAAAAATCTTTGAAAAGTCATGGCAGTTGGACAAAATTCTCAAGGACTGACAGACAGCAAAGGCACTCCTGTCTTCAAGAAGCATAAAAAAAAAGGAGCTGATATTGTTTATTTTGACTTTTACAAGGTTTTCTCCTATAATATCTACATAGGGAAACTGATGAAGTTTGGATGACATAGTGAGGTGGATTGAAGACTGGCTGAACTTCTGGGATCAAAGAGAAGCAGCATGAAGTTGTACTGGAGAGTAGTCATGATTTGTGGGCTCCAAGACTGGGATTGTGGAGCTGATACTGTTTAGCATCTTCGCATATGATCTACATACAGGGGCAGAATGCACACACAGCAAGTGTGTGGATGATGCAAAATTAGAATGATTAGCACACTAAATGGTTGTGCTGCCTTTTAGAGAGACCTTGACAGGCTGGAGACATGAGTCAACAGAAATCTCATGATTTCTAACAAAGGGAAGTGTAATGTCCTGTACCTGTGAAGCTTCATGGTTTAGAAATGGTATTCTCCAACTTAATTCTTCCCACTGAAACCACTCCAAGATACGTACCTCTCGTTCGCTCCTTGCAGTGGGCTGGAGAGGAGAATTCTAGGCACAAAAGGTAAAGATCATGGGTTGAGGTAAGAACAATTTACTGTAAGCAGCAATGGCATTAGTAAACAAAGAGTAACAGCAACAATGCTAATGGCAGAGGGGAGAAGAAAAGGTTATTGCTCACCGCGGCATCACCATAGACAATTCCAGATGGCTCCTGCTGCCATGCTCCCCCCACCACTCCCTCTGGCTCTAACAGGCTGCCATGCTCTCCCCATAGCTCCCTCTGTCATGCTTTGACATGTCCTTTTTGTCACTGCAAAAATTCATCCCTGTCCTGGCCAGAACCAGAACAAAGGAATAGCCCCCTTTGCCGACACAGGCTGGAGACCAACCAGCTGGAAATCAGCTTTCCAGAAAAGGCTTTTGTACCCTGAGGATTCTGGTGGACAAGTGGACCATGGGCTAAGATTGTGACCTTGTGGCAAAGAAAGCCTGCCAAGATCTGGGCTGTATTAGCCAAATAATTGCCAGAGGATGGAGGGAATTTCCCTTTTTGCACTCCATTCCTGGACTCCCCTATATTCGAAAAGGATGTTGTTGTACTGGAGTGAAGCCATTAAAGAGCATGAAGATGATTTAGGGACTGGAGCATCTGACATGTGGATGAGAGACAGAGATCTAGACTTGTTAAACCTAGAGAAGTCTTAGAGGGATCTTGCCAAAGTGGAAAGAGGGAGAAGGAGCAAGAAAGAAGTTGGATTCTTCTCACTGATATCCTATTAAAAGATAGGAAGCAATGGAAACAAACTGAAACACAATATATTTAGATAAAACATAAGAGAAAGGTTTTCAGAGTGAGTGTGTTCAAAGTCTGGAAGAAGTTGCCTACAGAGATTGCAGAGCCTCTGTTCTCAGAGACATTGAAACCCCACATGGACATAGTACCAAACAAGGAGCTTTAGTTGACCCTACTCAAACCAAAAAGGGGGGGTGCATAAGGGGAGAACAGCTGATATTTTTAGGGGATTGATAAACCATCATTCAAGAGGGAATCATTGGGACTGGAATGACTTTCAAGAACTACACTTTCCATGCACTGTTTACAACCTATGAAATCTAGAATGTTGGCATAAAACTGTCAAGACTTACATGACTGAAACAGTCAGAAGATCTGTCTGATTAGGCAAAATGTTGTTTTGTGAACCATAGTGCACAAGAATTTAACCTTGAACTTTTTCCTGAGGTTGTGACAAATTGGTTGTGTGCACAGGTAGCAGAGAAGTATGGTCAGGGCAGTTCTTTGGAAGAAGCCCATTTAGTTTCCACTTCTAGCTCATGAGAAAGTTTTGACAGTTGTCTTGGCATTTAGTTGTTTACAGGAAACAATATGCAGGATATGCACAGCAAAAGTCTGAAACTGTTGACCATTCTTCAGTTTCCATGAGACTACATTCCTACAGAAAAAGTAGATCACGTATATTGACTTATTAATAAGTTGGAGAATATTTTGTCTCTTAATAAATAAGACTTCTGCTAAAGTAACAACTCCCATTCTCTGTGAAATACCTTACAGTGTATCTCAGAAATTAAGAAGAGCTGCATTTCTAGTTCTCAGTATTAACTTATTTGGGATAACATATTTTTTTCTTGTATGGAGACAAATAGCTGGGTAAAGCATACTATTATTACTAATTTGGCTCAAGTCACAATTATGATGTTCAAAACTAGACAGTACTTCTACAAATATCTTGCTTTTTTTTGCTGTCTGAAGTTTTATATATTTTAACTTTCATCACTAAATGTGTCACTCATCCAGAAGCATTATCCAAAAGTCATAGTTGGCACACACTCCATTACACCAAATAATACTAAATAATGAAGAAGAATGGAGACTGATTATTAATGCAAAATGGCTTGAATAAGCAAATGAATAGAATGACAAAAATAGATTAAATAATTGAGTCTCAGAAAGGATGTTAGAATGTATGTCTTACATAAATCAAAAATGAAGTGTGTACGACACAGAATGAGTCACCCTGTGAATAAGAGGAAGATGAATTCAAATGTTATTTGCCAGTAGTAATAGATGGTACCACTCTGGTTCTGCCAATCTGCTAAATAATAAAGATGGACCTAATACAGGAAGTCAGTAGGAGTTTTGCTTGGCTAAGGAATGTAGCATAGAGCACTAGGAAAATAATGAATTTAAATACTGAATATCTGTTGTGTTGGCCTACATTCTAATCCTGTCTCTAGTGAGTTAACTAGCTAAATGTTTATTAGCATCACTGAGAACAAGGAAGGACCCCCTCTCCTCTGGTACCAATTAATTTATTTGTTTTAGATGAAAGTAAAATTTTAAGTAATCTGCAAATAGTCTATAAAATGTTAATTTTGATCAAAATAGTAAAATCTTTAACAGACTTTTTTGTAATGTCTATCAGTGAAGGACAAGGTAGAAATGCTGTTCATTATAGGGTCAGTAGAAATTTTTATCATATGTCAGAGCATACATGAAAGAAATGGCAAACCTATAAGACAAGAAATTTTAAGAATTAGCATTCAGATAATCTCACATTATCAAATCTGAATTATATAAATAGATATTACTACATTACTAGCATTGAACATTTCATTATTGGATTAGAAAATGAAAGTTTAATACCAAATGGCATTTCCATATGAATTTTTGACTATGCATAAGATACCACAAATGAAGTTTGAAAGTTGCTATTGTTTTCAGCCATGTCCAGATTGAATCAGTTTTTGAAAGTCTCCTTCTTTGCTCTACATATTAGGCTGAAAAAATCAGGACAATGACTTCAGTTTTATTGCTCTTACTAATCTGAATTCTCAAGTTTTAGTTTGTCACTGCTAAAGGGAAAATAAAAGAAGAAATAGTGGCGTTGTTTTAGTGCACTAAGAGTAGAAAAAAAAGTAGAGAAGTAGAAAGAGGCTAGAGAGACAGAGGGGAAATAAACTTGGCAAAAAAAGTCTTGAAGTGCAGGAAGGTCAGAACAGGAGAGAAAGCTTGGAGGAGACAGATGTGCTTGGGAACAAAAAGGGTAAATGCAATTTCTGGAGTAGAGCGAAGCCTTGGACTCATTAAAGCAGAGCAAAACAATCAAGAAGGAGACTTTGGGGAGCAAAGAGAGCAATCACACCTTGGAAGGAAAAAGAGAAAGAAACTGGGAAGTGGGCCTGAAAGAGGAGAGCAGGGGAGAATTGAGAAATGAGGTTTTGGGAGAAGAGATAGGGCTTTGTTAGGATGGAGTTAAGCAAAAAATATTGCTAAAGGCTCCAGCTCTCTGAAATGTCAGCCAAGGTGGCTGTCTGTAAATCTCCGGGTTTATTTATTTGTATTGCCACAATATATAAAGGAATTTATTTAGTTAGTGAAATGCATTTTTTTTGCATTCTGCAGAGCCTATTCTCCCTTTAGTGTACATGCTAATGGGAGATTGTTGCATATATCGATGGGAGAACAGATGTCTCTGAGTAGTTTTCCATTGGCAATTTTTTCTTGCTATTTAGAATTTTTAAGAATATGTGAACTTTTGGAAAAGTTTGCATAGAATGTGCCTAATTCATGCAGGCTAGAAACTCAGAAAGTTGTACTTAATTGTGAAATACAGAGGGCTGACAAACAGCTAGGTGATATAACCCTGAATCACTTAATCACTAACATGGTTAGGTTGTCAATGTTGTTATTCCACCAGAAAGTGCTCCCCTGCGTGAAAAACAGTTGTACACTGTATTCCAAAGACTATCTTGGACAGTGAATTAAGCAGTCTGGGTGATTAATGGATTTGGTGAATGCTGGAATGGATTAATCAGTCTTTGATTATGGTGTGCCAAGAAGTAAAGAAGTTGTAAAAAAAAGACATGAGTTCTGTTAATGGTATAGTTCTTCCATTTAAGTATATGAAGTTTCATAGAATTTGTCCAATTATACAATCAGATATGACACATTAGGAAAAGAGTCTGCTTCCTTTGCTCATAACAATTAGTATGTCACTTTTCAGGTGGGATACCTGAAGGCAGCAGAAGGCCTTGAAAAGTAACGTACTGTTCTTCACATAAAGAGTAGGTAAGGAGTTTAAAAGCTTCTTTCAATATTTTGCTCTTTTTTTCCACTATATATCAGCACAATGCTTTGAAAAGTTTCCTTCCTTGTTTAATCTGATTGTTGGCTTACAACACTGAATGGCAAACTGAGCTAAACCAAAGCAACCTAAACCCCATTGAATTTGCCGTGTCTCATCTACTAATGCCCACATTTTGTCACAGGTTTCATAATTAGTGAAGTATATAAGAATGTGTTTGCACCTGTTGGAAAACCTATAGCTGATCTACTGTGAAGACAAAAATAAGGAATACAAAATGTTTTCACAACAACTACCAAAAATACTACTTTTCTTTTACTATGATGTGACATTTGTTTTATTTTGGACTAGGATATTAAGAAACAAATATTAAAGACTTCTTGTACTTAGAAAACACATCTTGTCTGGGATCCTGATGGTCTTAATCTGTTCAGTTTAGTAAAAACATACATAAATATGTATGCATAAAGTTCTTTTCCCTGTTGAGTGTTATAGTGACACACGCATGCATAAATTAGTCTGAAAAAAGAAGGCGGATGGGTTGCACAAATTCTTTTAGGTCGTTGTGATGTGGGTAGAGAGGACAAACCATTCCCAAAAACTAGAAGGATATGGGTTCTCTGCCATGTCACTGAGGGGAGGAAAGGACAGCCTTAGATATATTAGATGCAGGAATTGTCAGGTTCCATGTGTTGAACCAGCTGCCATGAACAGAGTGGTTTCTGGCATCTGGTCTGAATCATCTGCTGGTGGCTGGTACATGGACCCATAATCATCATATCAGAAAGAGGGAAACTGTCTGGATTCCATTTGAATGCTGACTGTTACAAAGGGTCTTTGTTTTTAGCAGGGATTGCAACCCAGGATGAATAGAATTCTGAACTATTCATTTAAATCTTGGCTGCAGGAAAGATTATTTTCCTTATTTTGACTAGTCTAGAAAAGGCTGATACAATCCTTGGTTTGAGTTTTGTCACTTTGGGGTACCCATCTCAAAACCAGGCTGAGCAGCTTTTGTCATGATATGAGTGACTGATGCACAAAAGAGGCTGGTATCACAAGACTTGCCTTCAACTGACCTCTGTGAGACTGCATCCACAGCCTCCCATAGGGATCTGAGTGACTACTAGACCCCCAACAGGTCAGAGAATTCTGCCAACTTGCATCAAGTTTACATTAAAACAAGAAAGGAAAAATAAATTTTCAAACCTTTCAAATGGAGAAACATTTTGTGAATTAAGATTTATTACTTGGTTTCATAATCTGTTACTTGACAGCAGCTGGCTATACAAAGTGTGGAGTCTATTGGATTAGTTTATATAACAGATGGTTCTGTTTTCAAATTTATTCCAAATGTTCAGATGCTTTAGTAAATTAATATTTCCCATCTGATAATAGCTCATGGATTCAGCTTTAATCTTCGGTCTTTCAAAAAAAAAAAAAGAATTAAGAAAGACCACTGGGAATCATTGACACTCAATTTGAAAATGATAGCCTGGGGAGTGACAGGACTGGGGCAAAATGCATAAGAAATGGCAGCAAGAGTACTGTACTGAGGTTTAAACTAAAATCACAGTGTATGCAGTATCAGAGTGTATTTCTCAAAATATTTTTGTTGGAAGATTTCAAGACCTGTTTCATGTCTTAGACAGTTGTGTGTGTTTTTTGCACTATCCGTAAGTTCTACATATATAAAAATCAGTCTTGAAAGAGCATAAATAAAGAAATACCAGGACAATAAATTCCTTAAGCTTCATGAAAGTTCTGTAAAGTTGGTGAGATTATCATTGTAGTGCAACACCCTATTGCGGTATAAGAATTATAATGAATGGCTTATCCCATATATTTTTTTGAGCCATTGGAAGAAAAAGAAAAAAGAAATCCAAGACAGCTTCTAAACACCTGCAGGCAGTACAGTGTTGTCTGTTTCTTACTCAGTAGACATATGGAGATGTTCTATGTCTGCATGTCAACCCTATATCAACTTTCAACAATTTTCTTCCTTTGTCTAAACTGACATCTAAAAAAAACCTTACTAAAGGATGTGAGGAAAATAGGAACTGCAAACAGTGAAGCTGCTGTTTCAACATAAATTTGCTCTCTGTATATAGATGTGATGTGATACCTGTTTATATTACATAGCACTTTTAATTAGGCAGCCCACTTTTTCTACATAATTCCAGCCTCATTAATGACTATGACAAATGGTGCTCATTGTAGATTGGTCTTTATTTGGCAGTTCTTCACGGTCTCATTTTTCAATATATAACCATATAAAATATTTATCATGTGCCATCTAAACCATGTCCTCAATATAGAAATTTTACTGTGTACAGAAATATTTCTACTGGGCCCTTGCATTAGTGCCAATGGATTAGTTCAAAAAGAATATGTGACTGCAGACAGGATTTCATAACCCTAGAGTTATGTGCCCAAGCTCCACGTGTGGTGTAAAGGGAGAGCAAAGATATTTCACAGGGCTATGTGGATTAACTCTCAGGTTGAATAGACTGCTGTCCAGGGATGACACATAGAGGGTGTCTGAAAAGGAAAAATGCTCTTAAAGTCTTTCCACTGTGAAAACTTAAGACTTTCACTTCGGACAGAAGTCTATCCCTCATCCTTGGTGAAGTATCTAAGTTCTTGCTTTCAATAAAGAGCAGGAAGCATTATTATTTCAGAATTTGACTAGAGGAGGAGGCAGCAAAGGATTTGAGGGTACTCTTACTGTGATATTGGTTGTGCAACAGTTTACTGGTTAAGCATTTGCTTGACATTTTAGAAATCCAGGTTTCATTATTTTCTGTCTCACTCTGATAGAGGAATAAAAAGTGTGCTCAACAGCCATTGCTCTGTGCACTAAAGCAAGTTCCACTCAATAAGGCAAGAAAGAAGACCAGGTGTACCAATATTTCTTAGTTTAATGGCTAGAGCATGCAGTTGAGAATGAAGGAGGAAAGGAGTGAGCATCTGCTACCCAAAATAGGGAATATTTATTTTGCTGCTTTTTCCTAATATGGAGTCCTTAAAAAAATATGAAAACCTACAATGGAGTGCAGGGCTTTCTGATCCAGTCCTGCTGTTCCCTGGAGCCTAAAGCTTGTCCAGAAAGTTGATGAACAAAATCCTTTCATGTTGTGGCAGAGTTTCAAAAGGAACCAGTGTTCTACCCTCCCTTCCTTGCATTCCCTAAAGCCTATTGTGTGGAAGCTTTGAGTATGACTCACCTCAGAAGAAAGGGGAAATTGAGACTGCACCTCCTACATCCCCGAGAAATGCCATATTGACTAGGCTGTTGCCTAAGAGGAGGCACCACCTTCTTGGTCAGTTAGGTTTTAACAGAAATCAGTGGGAGTAAGCTTCTTAATAGATATAGATGGGAGTTTTTAGAGCCAAATCAGGCTGAGGAAAGCATGTTAGATTGAAATAGGCCCTATTTACAGTGACATACCTCTCAGTGAATAAGGAGAAGTAGAATTTTAGACACTTGTTAAAATGTGAGGTTGTTGAGACTCTTACAGAGATGAGGTAATTCCAAGATTGGGTTGAAACAGACATGGGTGTTAGAGGAGCTCAGAATGTTTTTATCTTAGTGACAGTCCTGTCCAGTAGGGACTATTTTTATCACAGAACTATGACAGACTATAGATAAAACAATGAAAGAAAATAAAGTGGCCAGACTGACAGTTTAGTTGACATTGTAAGAACAGTAAAAGTGAAGAGTAGGGCTCATCCTGAGGCCTCTTTGGTCTCAGTGATCGAAGTTACAGGAGTAAGAGCTCAGTGCACTTGCTGCACAACAAACTAGGAGCAACCATGTTGTCCACTTCAGAAAATTTCAGATCCTTTGACTTTCCCAGCAGGACTAAGAGCTACAATAGGAGCTGAGACAGAATCAATTTACCCTAGGGAAGCTTTAACTACTCTAGCTTTGAGGACATCCTTCTGCCTCCTGTATGTTTCAGTCTCAGTGCTAGGTTTATGGCAAAACTCAGGTAGCTCCCCTCATTCAACAGACAGCCTTGAGTACCATGCACTAAATAAGGCCTGGCTTCATTTGGAAGAATTACATCACCATGGAATTTGATTGTATCTATGTATGCATGAGGGAGGCACATCACAGCTTCCTAAAGCAGTTTGCCATGCAGTAACGCAGGAACAAAAATCAGACCGAAAAACCACGGAACATTCAATCCTGCGATGTATGGCAGATCCTCACGTGGGTCATCAGTGGGTCTGGGCTCCTGGTTTGTAACATGGCTGTTTAGCACTTGAGCTGACAAAGTAATTTGTAGTAGCAGAAGACTTTTATCTTCCACTAGGGGGGAATGGATACACATACTTTGCTGGTAAGTTAACAAATCTTTGCTAGCCCATGAACAAATTATGAGACTTGGGGGTAATAGGTTAACTGGTCCTAAGGCAAGGATTAAGAAAGTCATAGTCTGAAAATAGAAGCACACCCCAAGAATGTTGCCTTGTCTCCTTTTATCTTCTGTGTTTCTGTGAGCTTTTGAAAATGCTTAGGTCAAACTTTTTTCTTTGACTGAGAGGGGAAAAAAATGAAAAAGTAGGACTTTAAGGAGAACACCATGTATTGCAAGATGCACAGTAAAAGTGTATGGATAGTTGAAAAAGATAATTTTTTGGTGACTGAAAGCTAAGTTGTCAGTTCAAAAACCCTGAGCTGCCTGCACCACAGACAGCAGTTCCTGTGCTACTCACAATGGCTCAAAGCTCCCTCAGTCCATTCACCACAGTCAATAGCAGCTGACCTGACAAACCATCCCAGCTGTTTCTACATCCAATTACTGTGAAGCAAAGGTGACATGACCTGACATTTAGTCAGAGATCTTTCCAAAATCCAAAACAGTGGCACGACAGTCCCAGTTCTTGGATCTTTGATTTCTGAAGTTGGGAGAGCTTTTGAGTTTGGGTCTCAGTCAGGCCCTCAGTTGTGTGATGTGCCAAGGGCCCCTGGCTTCCCAACAGCCTTATATATGGATGCTCTTCTGACTGTGTCAGCTTGGGCCTCAGTTACTGCTCTCAGCTTTTAATTTCCCTATGCCTGTTCATTCTTCCATTAATGCCAGTTGTCCACCCTTTCCCACCCTCGTGGGAATGAATTTTCATTCACTGTGGGCCTCTCCAGTTCCCACTGTAGTCAAGAGTGCTTTGCCATTGACTTCCATGAGAACAAGATCTGGCCTTTCCTATTTTGTTCTCTCTTCACCCACCCACAGCTGTCGGCCATCTATTCTTATGCTGTTTCTCTAGGCATTTTTTTTGTAATTCTGTGTCCAATATTATAAACTTCATAATTTTTTTTTAATATTTCTCTGGCCTCTTTATGTGCTGTAATCTGAACCCTTTGCTCTAAATCTCCCTAACTTTTCACACACCCATTCCCTTGTCCCGCTTTCATTTTGTTTCTTTTCCAGCTTTTGGCTTTCCTATTTTAACCTCTCTGACTGACACAGGAAACAGAAAAATAAACGAAAGTACTAAGACTTTCACACAGTAGCTGAATGAGGTGGTGGTTTGAATTCATCAAAGGGTATTCGTTTTTCAAATTTTAATAGCCTGGGTAGGAATCTTGTTCATTATTAATCTGTGTTAGAATTGTAATGAAACACTGTGGTGGTGGTAATTAAATTTCAAGACAGATGCTTCATAAATAAAGAAGCATTTCATAAATATCAAATTATGCCACTATCTTAACATGTGCAGGTTCTCTGTCATCACAGAAATGTGATAATTATCTCTGGTTATTTGTTACAATTTAAGAATGGATAAAGAATAGAAAATGTAGGCATGAAGGAGGGAAATACCTGTAGCATTGAGGCTGTACCTTAGCTCTTTTGTATGTGAGTTTTAAAGGGGTTTGCATTTTTAATTCAGTGCTCATTTCAGCAGGGAAAATTAATATGTAGTTAAGTAGAACCTGTCTTCAACAGTACATTTAACTGTATCTTTCACTAACTGCTGAATAGCACTTTTCCTTGCAACGGGCTCTCCCTTTGAGCACTACTCTGTTCCCACTGGTGCTTTCATAGATATGGTCAACTTGAAAACTTATTTTGTTGGGTTTTAAAATCTCTTGAAGTGAGACTGACAGGCCTGTAGTTTCCAAGGTCCTCCTTCTTGGCCTTCTTGAAAACTGGGACAACGTTTGCCAACTTCCAGTGAGCTGGGACCTCTTTGGATTCCCAAGACCTCTCAAAAACCATTGAGAGAGGTTTTACAGTTACTAAAGCGTTGCAGTGAGGTCCATTTTGTGAACTGGAGAGAAGTTTCAGTTATGCATCACTCGCACACAATATTCCTCTAGCATATTCACATATAAATATAGCAGTAGATTCATCCTTGTATTGTATCCATGTTAATATTTTGTGTGTGCAGAGGTGTGCTTCATTGTATAATTCCAAATCATGTGGCAAAATCCAGTCAACACCTTTGTGGATTTAAATGCAAATCAAGTAGTTCTGGCATTTAATTTTTATTAATCACATAGTACTCTAAACTTTCTCAGAGTCTGATCTTTTCATCCTAAGCTTGTTTGATCTTCATCCAAGTAACCAGCATGATTCAGTATTCTCCCAGGATATAATATTATAGTTTGCAAAGTGATTGTTAAATGCATTAATAATTTCAATGGGATCATTAATAACATCTCTTGTCAGCGACCTAGCTCAGATAATAACTTTCTTGTGACTTGCATGAAGTAAATTTTTTTTCTGGGGGGAAGGGTATTCTTTTTCAGAGGTTTCGAGATGTCTTTCAGTTGTTTTCCAGTGGCTGAAATAGCTTTTAACTGTGGTATGTCTTGAGGTTTATGCACTCATTTCTAAGAAAATGTGATAATTGGTTAACCAATCATTCCTCTGTAGTTGTCCTGATTACTTAACCTAACAAATCCACCAATATTTTCTGTAAATAATGGTAATTATATGTATTTTTCATAATAATGTCTTATTAATACAAAAGAATTTAAGGTAGCAAATGTCTATTGACAGAAGTCATGTTAATGTACTAAAATAGTATGGCAAAGACATATTTTGTGGACTGAAAATTAATTTGGCAGAATTTCAGTTTATAAGACCAATATATCATCATTGATAATATTTTCATATCAAGATAGTCACAGGGCTGCAAAGGGTAGCTCTCTGGCTGTTAGCATATTGTTGAGAACCCTAAAATGCAATATAACTTGAAGAGAGACAGTGATCATCTTTGTCTCCCTGTTTACCCCTGCCAGACTGATAGATTGCTGTCTGGCAACATTCATCTTGCAGATCACCATATCCTCCTTGAATGACAACAATCTATCCCTGTGCATCTCTACGTTCCCTGTATTGCTGTCCCCTCTCTACTGTGTGTGGAATAAAGCAAGTCCAACTACTTGCTGGCCACAGTTCAAGCAAGAATCACTCTTCCTTCTTTATCTACCTTGCTATGATGTGTAACAATGGAGTCAAGGGCCAAGGTGTCATCCTTTATCAAAAGAAATAAGTTAATACAAAAAATTCAGTTGTGGAAACAATATATCCTGCTAAAACAATGAAAGGGAAATCCCTGCCAAATGTTGACATAACTCATTAGCAACCAGTTCTGTAAGAAGTTGCCTCTGTGCATTGTCTAATGTGAGCAAGCCAGATTTCACTGTCTTAGGAAAATGAAAAAGTCCTAAGGTAGGTCTGCTTGTAACTGTCCTTCACTGAAACATATTCTGGTTACTCTTCTCTGCTTCTATCTGATACATCAGTGTTGTACAGCTGAAGAACAAGATTTATTATGTATTATCAACAGCGGTCACACCTTTGTGTTTTTTGCACATGCATTGAAATGGCAGGATGGGGTCTATACCTGTAGACTACAATGGTTACTATGGTTTGTGTTCTTTGCATAGTGAATGAAGTATATTTACAGGTGCAAGACAATTAATTTACTGTCCCATCCCTGGCAGTGTTCAAGGCCAGGCTGGATGGAGCTGTGAGCAACCTGGTCAAGTGGAAAGTGTCCCTGCCCACGGCAGGGGTTTGGAACTAGATCATTTATCTAGTTGGTTGGCCTTCCAACCCAAACCATTCTATAGTTCCATGATTCTATAATTCTATTTATTCTTTCTAAGCCTAGAAATTTTAAATAACATTTTTCAGAAGCATATTGTTATAACTGTACTTTTGGAAGTACAATTTATCTTGGATCTCCTGTTCTTCAGTCCATTCCCTAGGTCAAGTTAGAGTCACCCGTAAGAATCTTTATCTAAAGTCAGCAAGCAGTGGGTGCAACTGAGCAGGTTGTAGCAGCTGGGAAATGCAGGCATTCCCACAATGACTGTGTCATTGTGTGCACTGGCATAAGCATCACTCTTGGAACTTTGCCCAGTTGTGCTTACCCTCTTCCCTTACCTTTTGCAGAAAAAAAAAGTTCACCATTTAGTGACTGCTTTACTCTTCTGAATCATTTCACTGAAGCAATGCCTAAACACAAAATAGGGGTACACAATTAGCTGGAGACAGAATTTTCCAGCAAACCCCAGCTCAGACAATCATTAGTAGAGTGGAAAGAAGGATGTTCAATCTGGCCTTGTTTTACACAGTCCCTATAGGTGTTATTTATTATCAAGGTACTAAACAAGATGCTAATCAAGCATTGTAGCTTCTTTTCTGTGAAGTTTTGTATCCTGTAGCTTTAATTCTTCTTTGCATGCAGGAAAACTGGGTAAGTATTTATCTCTTCTATTCAGATGAGATGCTGAAACTTATGTTGTTAGTATTACAGAATCATAGAAATTAAAGATGGAAAAATTTTATTAGATCATCTACAGTAGTAGTTCATCATCTTGCCAATACAAGCATTTTACTATAGAACAATGACTCCTTGCCCAAAGCCGCAGAGAGAATCAGTGTCAGAGCCAGGATTAAAACTTAAGGAGTTTCTGGCTCCCTGTCCTCTACTCAGACGGCGAGAGCATACTGCAGAAAAGCTAGATTGTCCAAACATTAACAAAAACCAGCAGGGATGATTTGATTAATTCAGATTTGTTGCTAAAAGGCCTGTAGTGTTTTTGATTAGCTCTTGGGCCCTCATCAGGCTTAGAGGGGTGTGTGTGGTAAATTTCCTTTTACCAGTATGTTACCGACAAGATCCTGAAGTGATATGTATTCTTGAGAAACCTGCAATTAAAACACTTCTTCAAGCAAATCCCTATGAATACATGGATCAGCATCTTTATGTTAAATAGGTCAGACTTAATCCTATAAGCACTTAAAGACGGACTATGTTTTCAATGTGTCCATACAGTGCCTTACTGGACATTCTGAAAAGTATTGTGATATGTATAAATAATAATATATATTTATTCACTGGACAGGAGAGCTAAAGTTAGAAGTTGTTTCTGAGGGGTAGCTTCACTTGTTCATAAGAAACTGCACCATGAAAATTCTATATGCTTAATGTGCCGGGCTAAACAAAGTACCAGTTGTTCTGCATCCCATACACATTTGCAAGGATGAGTAGTACATTGGAGGTACTTAATATTGTTATTATTACTGCATAGAACTCAGTGTATATATTTTTATAGATGCTCATGTAGCACCTACAGAAAGAACACTCAAAAAGTCAATATTTGCTGCACAGCTTGGTTTTCACTTCCACACCAGAATTTTCTCACACATGTTTCTACAATAGAAGCACTATTATTGGTACTGGAAAAAGTGCCTACTATTACAGATTTCAGATGTATCTCATTATAAGGTCTTGTTTTCAGTAGCTAAACTTTAACTATGTAAGGAAACTTTTCATTTATATGTCTCCACCTCAGATAGGATTTTTTTTGAGAAAATTTCTAAGAAACTGAGAAGAAAAAATGCATCTATTTTAGTGAGATCTGAATCCCTGTGTTTAGTAACAGGAATATAAAATTTGTCAAAAGGGGATCTTTATCTTAGATGTCTGCTTTCTTTCTGTTTCGAACAAAGTTTTAAGGATATTCTGAGATGTTCTGGAAGCAATTTTTCTTCTCTCAACTTTTCCCACTTAAAAATGAAGTTTTCCACTGGTCTGATTCTGTTTGCTCTTGAACACCAAGGTTTTTGCCTCTTCAGTGCTCTTTTGGTCCTTTCCCCATTGTCAGATGACTTCTCAGACACTAAAAAGTGACACTCAGTGTTGAGTTTTACATTGCATTTTAGCAGGAATCTGAGAATGAGTGGTTACATGCTGTGGCAATGCAGAAGATAATGAGAATTAACTCTGCATGCAGCTAAGGTTGTGCTTTCACAATCACTTGAAGATGATCTAAGTAGATGCTTCTGCCAAAAGTGGTGACCTCACCTATCCCCAGACAATGGTGGCATATTCCTGCTTCTTGACTTTGACAGAACTGACCCAGATGAGGACTACTAACTTTTCAGCTGAATTAGTTTCCTAACACTATCCATAAAGATGGTAGCACAGAAGTAGGGGTAAGATTGCTTACCTCTGGCAGGGACAGGAAATGCTAGCTCATACAGGCAGCAGCTGGAATTCTCTTTATTTAGCACTAGCAGTCATCCTCCTCACCTTTCTGTTGATGGTATACAATCTTTAAATTCAGTCAGCAGTCTGCCAGCATAGAGATTAGTTAATGAGTCATGGTTGGTAAATGTCAACAGCTTTTGAATATCCTACTGGAGATACTTATCTGCTACTTAAAAATTATTAGGGATGTTCATAGGGATTTTGTTGTATGCCTGTGCTTCCTTTATTGTGTTACAGACCACCTGAGTTGCACGTTTAATTTGGCTGTGGAGGATGAAATTCATTTCAATTGTCTGTAATGTAAAATTTGAAACTGATTTGACCACCTAGGCTCCCTTTAATCATCAATGAAATGTTATTGGGACCTCTTTCAGTAATCTGTCATTAGGATTAATCATGCTCTAGAAATGCTTACCTTGCTCTATTGAGTAAATAAAAAAATTAATTCTCTGCAGATGAGTAGTCACATGACAACATATGCATGGTTACATGAAATGAAGCCAATCAAAAAGCCTAATCTGGTAAATCCAAGGACTGGTTAGGCAAGGAGAACGAAAAGATAAGGCTTCCGTATGGGAGTATCCATGCTAACATTTGTGCCCATCATCTGAGTCTTACCAGTGCAACACTGCTGTACCCTCCAGATCTTCTGGCTTACTTGTAGGTGTAGTATCCAGGTTCAGGGTAATTAGATATAAAGAATAAATTCTTCACTATGAGTGTATTGGAACACTGCAACACATTGCTCAGAGGAGCTGTGGGTGCCCCATCCCTGGAAGCGTTCAAGGTCAAGTTGGAGTGATCTAGTGGAAGGTGTCCCTGCCCATGACAGAAGTTTGGAACTAGATCATCTTTAAGATCCCTTCCAACCCAAAGAATTCTGTGATTCTGTGAGATTTGGCCGGAGCAACTGGAATTGTTTGGCAAATTCATGATGCAGCTGGGAATAAATGGGGCTGAACACAGAACAACCAGTAAGAACAATCAACTACCAACTCACTTCTTCTAAACCATAGTAGTCTGTGCCATACAGCAGAGTGTATCAGCCCCATTCATGACTTGTGAGTATCAGAATAGTGCAATGTGATGGATGTTGCCATTTCTCTACTTCTCTGTTTTAAAAATATAGGTATTGATTCAAAGTCAAGCACTGGACAGTGAGAATTACCACTAAGTTCATCCCTAAAGGATCATCATCTATGCTACATTTTCTGTGAAAGAGAGATCTCAGATGGGAATTTACACTGTTCCTCTTCAAGGTTAGCATATTTCCCTGAATTTCAAGGAAGATATTAAAAAAAAAAAAACTTTAGGATTAAATCATGCTTGCAAAATATAACTCACTTTCTAAAACCTTTGTAAATATTTTTGTTTGTTTTTAAACTAAATCTGATGAATGCCACTGTGTACAGTAGTATTGTCATGCTTTGTTCGGTGTTAGGAATCAGAGATCTATTTACACAATGAAAATTAGACAGATTTTAAGTATTTGTCAAATTGAGGCCAAAGCAAGTAAAGTTTACATACCATTCAATTAAATTATATTTTAAATATAAACAGTAGATACATGTTAATTGAGTAATATGTAAGAAATAAACAGCTCACTTTCCAGCTGGGCATTTACAGCCTTTGGCAGGTAACTAACAGTAGCTTCAGAGCGATTTAAGTAGTCAGGTTAAGTGCTATGCATGGGAGCATGAGGTGTGAGAAGAGCTTCAGCATGTGAGAGCAGGGGATGATCCCAATGAAAAGCACATATGTGCATTTCATATCCTGTGAATTCTCTGGCTCCAGTTGGAGATCATGCCATTGTTTCTAAATAGCTCTGATATTCCCCTCTGTGTCAGTGCAAAGCATTGTTAAAGTTTAATACTACTTCTGTGCTGTTCAGTTTTTTAGTTTTCTTGGCACACTCAGCTGAGGAAGAGGAATGCTCAGGGCTAAAAATGAATAACTTAATTACTGGGCAAAATTCTGAGTCCCTCAACTGAGCAGAACTCCCACTAATTTGAGAAGAACTTTTGTTCAATTGACTGCATAACTTAAATCATTGTCCCATGTTAACCTCTGGTATCTTAGTTAGTCTCATTGCAAGATGCACAGGGAAAACATCTTAATCCCGAGGAGCTGAGTCTAAAAATGTGTCACTAAAAACCCTCTTCTGAAATAGTTGTTATGTTCTAGCTTCACTTTGATTTAATATTCTCAGCTGCTGGTGATACAGGGTACCTCTTCCACACTAGCCAAAGCTTTGGTTTTGAGTTATACTGCTGCATCCTGGGAGAGCAAGAGTAAAATTTTGGACTGTTTTTCAGTAAAAAAAAAATCTATTTGGAAATTACTTGCATGTTCTTGCAAGATGATTGCTTTTACTAATGCAGCTAACTGCCTCAAATTCACTGTAATTTCAGATGAGCAAGCCACTGGGAAACTTTGTTGTGTTGCACTCAAGGATGGTTGCATTTCACAGATGGATAAAACAGGGGGTCCTCCCTCCTGTTCTGTTTATGACAGTCAGCAATATGTTCTGTAATATTTCTGGAAGAAAGAAATAGTGCTGCAAGAAATATGGCTTAAAAGACTGTTTTTAAAGGCTTCTAGTCTGGCTGCATGCATGGTTGCTTTGTTCTCAAAAGCAAAAGCACCTTATGTGAGAACTATTACTAACATTTTTATTGCTTAAGGAATTTACTATGAAAAGAATGTAAAGGAGAAAACTAGCCAGCTCCTTGACAGTTGTCAGCTTTTGTGACAGTAAGAGTAAGACTTTCAGAAGTCCTCAAATTTACTTTACACTATGCATTTTCAGAAGCAAAAATAGCATTACGTTTGATGGAATTTAGATCAGAATGGAAAAAAAAATCATTTGAAATTGCAGAGAAATAGAAAACTTCAGATTGTATTGTCATCTGTTGGTCTCACAGACTGACATTTATGGGAATATTTCCATTCTGTTTTTCATGTCTTGTGACCGATGTTATCACAATCTTATTCTAAATCTTGTCTTAACAACCTTACTCTTAAGCCCCTTTTGATTGATTTAGGAAAAACAGTTTAAGACATTTGTTTTTCATTCAATGACTTAAAGTGGTGAATGATTTCACCATAACACTTCTAAGTTATTTGTTATTATCTTGATAATCCAAAACATGCACCTTATTTTTGTTCTCAATTTGTCAAGCTTCAACTTCCAGTTATTGGTTCTTGATATTTATCTCCTTTAATTAAAAAAACCCCAACAAAACTACTACCAAAAGTATTCTTATTTAATCACTAATAAGATATTATCAGATCATCTAGTTATCCTTGGACAAATTGACTAGACTGAGCTGTTCTGTTCTGTCATTCTATGACTAATTTTCCACACTATGATTCATTCTTACTTTGCTTTCCTGAGCCCTGCACAATTTTTTAACATCTTTGTTTTAAGTCTGGACATCAAGAACTACACACACTATTCTAGTAGTGGCCTCACTGGTGAGAATCACATGTGAAAATCACTACAAAATGCATTATTCAACTGCTATTGCCATAGGGGCCAGATAGTACCTAGCTACCAGGGTAGATATAAAAGCTGTAATAACATTCCATCCCAACCTTTTCTTTGGTTTTGGTTCCTGTGGTTCTATGCACTCACCATGCCCATTTAGCTTTGAGTTTTGGTTGTTCCAAAACTGTAAAGTGAAACTCATCTCAGCCCACAGTTCTTCCCTTTCTGCCCCCTGAATTTTGTGCTGAAACTATGCAAAAATGTGCATTTTTGTTATTTTTATTTAAACAGCAAAAATAGTTTGGCTCAAGTGTGCTGAAAACTGGGTCATGGCTTGTTCAAAATATTTGCAGCCCTTTCAAGGAACATTGGTTATACTTAGGGCTTGTAAGGAACTCTGAATTTAACAGTTTTAGGTGGCAGGTGAGAACATTGTCCTGAGTTAAATGACTTTGCTTTTTAATGTTTCAGAACATACTATTGTAAGATAACTCCTGTTCATTTTCTTCCAGTAAGTTAGTGATTGAAGTTAAAATATTTTTGTGTTCAGAAGGCAAGTGTCACATTGAATTTAAATTAAGTTTACTGAATGTGAAACTCTCTCCATAAGGAATTAAACTCAGGTCTGTTTTCCAATAATGCCTGTGCTTGTCATTTCGTGAAAACAGAGCCTTGTACAAACTGGGCTCAGCATGGTTAGGCTGAGGGCTCACAGCAAAGTCACATTGGTTTAACAAGGCATCATGTGCCAGCAGAGCAACAGTTACAGCATGGAGGATGTCCTCAGCTCAAAGCAAATATAAGGTCATCCAACAAGAGTGTTCAGGCACATGGTTGAATTACAGAAGCTTTTTTAAGTCTTGGTAGCTGAATCTATGTGTCCTCTCAGACAGTCGGCCATAAATTAATAAAACCTAGCTTAAGTCTGAAGGAAAAAGTAGGAGAAAGGTTATACTGCCTTGCACATGAAGGAGAGTAGCTAACAAGACAAACATAAAACGTCATAGAATTTCCATTGGTTATATGGTAACATGGTTGTCTATATGATGTAATGTATAACAGTAATGCAGATTGCTTTAAAAAGTGTATCTCTTGTGGTATGTGTTTAATATTATGAAACTGCTGGTAAATGAACTCCAACTCACAGATTTTAACAAGGACTGCAAGACTTTTTGGCAAAATAGGCTGGATTTCCAGCAAATATGGAGCAAACTTTTCTTTGGAGGGGAGCTGTGTAAAGTCTGTCTATTTCAGCTTTTTTTTTGCTTTTTGATCTGATACAAACCTATAGGCTTAAATGAAAAAAACCTATTCTTTAGCAACTGTTCAGTCTAGCTCTGAAAGCTGAATAAAACTGGATTTATGGGAAGAGTAGGTTCCATACTTTCTCTGAATGTGAATGGGAGAATGATAACAACTTTGTACTTACATCATTTTCACTCTAAGCATGGGTGAGAGAACACCAGCTAAAATGAAGTTGTCAGTTCATTTATGTTATTTTTGTAAATAGATGGCAGCATGTTTATAAGAATTCAGTCTGTTCAAGGAGTGAGGAAATCAAACCTTAGGCATGTGCTTTGAGTTGATAGTAATTACCACAATTTCAGATTAGCACTGAGAGATTTTAAAAAGTGTATTTAATTTATTAAATCTTTATGCTATGTCTTGAAATTAAAATACAAAGTAAAACACAAGAAGTATGGAGCTATTAGGCATGACTGCTGCACAAAAGGCACAGAATCACAGGTTGCTGTATTTCTCACATGAGGAAACATGGAATTAAAACTCAGCAAGTTTTGAAAATCGTTGCAAATTCTAGACCCATTCCAGCTCTTTGAAATGCCTGGGAAACCTTAGGGTAACTCATGGTTTGAATTTTAGGAAAGCATGAATCAATACCTGAGTAAACTTTGGGGACCAGACACCACATGACTCTGCTGTGATGAAGTCACTGATGTGCTCCTCTGCAATGCGGTGGAGGGGTTGAAGGGATTTACAGTGCCAGGGTATCTACTGGACCCAAACCTGTTGTTATTGACTTCCTTAAAAATAATGCAGAAAATGAAAACAAAGTCCTGTGTAAATTTTTTTGGTTACATTTTTAAGAGTGTGGGAAAATTACAAGTCACCTGAGTTAACAGTACTTAGGAAAACCCTTGTGTAGGTGCCCTTAAGTCAGCAAAAAGGCACATTTTTTCATGTAACTGCGCCTCAGAATATAATACATCTCAAAGACAAAGTAATGAAGCATGGCATATTTGTAGCAATGCAGGAATTACTCACAATATTTACTAGGATGATTTAAAGGTTGGCCAAAATCCCGTTAATGAAAACCCTGAATATTTTTAAACTTGTGATAGCAAACATGCAAAATCTTTGGGTGTTCCAGAAAGCAGTCACTCTTCACTTTAGCAAGCATAAGACATAGATAAAGCTAAATAAAACATATATTTCTCTGTTTCTCTTTCTTTACACCTTCAACTGATACAAGTCATATTTTTTTTGGATATCAGACAAAAGTCTTCAAGTCACTTTTGTAGCTAATTTTCTGCTTGAAGTTGCTTCTTGAGCTCATCTCTTAACTTATTGTTATTTCTTAAGTTTCCTTTTGTTGAATCTCATCACTTTGATCAGATGATCACATATTTTCCACTAGAGATTCATTGCTAATTATCAATCTACCTTGCTTCATTGGTGTTTTGGCTTCTTTCTTCAGCATATTCAGATACCAGACACTGTGATCACTCAGTCCAGAGCTGTGTATGTGACACAGGTTTGTCCACTACTCATATAAATCCCAGCAGACATGTCCAAGAGAAATCACCAGTCTGAAGTCCAGGAACATGGATCACAAAGTTAATCAGGTAAAGGGATGTATATTATAAACATTTAATGAAGAGGTTTATTTGCCATATAATCTTCCCCTTCATGAGAAGGCTTTGTCAGCTCTAGCATAACAAGCAAACCCTACCCAGCACACATAAATACCACATTCAGAGCCATCCCTTGTAAACCAATACCATCATGCTTCAGGTAACTCTCTTCATATCTGCTATAAAACCTAAACAAAATGGGGTGAGTTGAGGACAGAGTTGCAGCCCTAACTCTAAATTTCCTGGCTTTTGTGGGCTTAAGTCATACCCTTAATGTTATTTGAAAGTATTTTTTTGTGGTTTAATATATACTATAACTTTTTCTTTTGTGACAACTGGATTTATACTGGCTTCATCCCTAATACCACTGGAAACTGGAAGCAGGTCATAGTGTGAGCCTGTCTTCCAAATATTTTAAACAGAAAGTCACCATTCGGCACTCATCGCTCTTGTTCTCCAATAAAAGTTCAGTGTTCCATTTTCATTAGAATGATACCTCTTATGTCAATACCACATCCAACTTGTAGACTCTTTGTCCTCCTGTATGCTAAAGGTGAACAAATTAACAAAAATCTCTTTGTACTTTTCTGCTTTCTATTTTATTCATATTTATTCATATGAAAAGACCCCCTGACTTAGTGAAAAAATAGGTGTTTTTTCACTAGAAATTATTTTCCTATATTTTAATTTGATTTTCCTTGGTTGATTCTATAGTAACTTTATTCTATGGTAAAATATTTTAATGCTACAGACTGCATTCACATTGACAAAAATCTGTGTATCTCACCAATAAGTACTGTTTAATGTCTTCATACTAAAGCCATAGTCCTTGCTTGTCTGAGCAATGTTACATCACATGAAAAAATGAGTTCATGTGAAGTTGTTGATGTCAAGTCCTGCCTCCTAATGACTTCTCAGGACACAGTACTGAAGTGTATTGCTGGAGGTCAAATCACTTCCATCAGGATGCTCTTCCACCTACATATGTACACAAGTGTTAATTAAGCCAAAATCCTTGTCACACCAATTCTGTGTAGCACTGCCTGCCTGCAGAATGCTGTCATTTTTCTTTACCACTGAATGAGCTGTATCATTCTCATTCATACACAGTTCATTCATACAGCCTCGGAGAGAAGCTGGATAAGAGGAAGTATTCCAGAGACAGAGAGGTCAGAAAAAACCTTGAACAGCTGATCTGCTCCCTGTCTGATCAAAAAAACTTTGCTGAGGTCACTTTTGTAATTCAAAAGCTTTTGTTGTATATCCAGAAAGTCAGTAGACACTGGCTTATTTTTGGACAGATAACCGTTGTTTGCAATTTGCTTGGTTTCTTATATTTTCGTAAAGGTGTAATTCAGCATTTCACAGGTTCTGAAATTGATTCTCTCACACTGGTTTGATTTTCAGGGTTTATCTCTGTTTTGCCAG
This sequence comes from Aphelocoma coerulescens, assembly GCF_041296385.1. NCBI lineage: Eukaryota > Metazoa > Chordata > Aves > Passeriformes > Corvidae > Aphelocoma > Aphelocoma coerulescens. The sequence goes on along the minus strand of NC_091014.1, from coordinate 59,442,056 downwards.
GAGAATACTGTTAAAATTGTTTTCAACTTCATGTAAAAATTGATAGGATGTAATTTTCAATGGTGGGCATTGTGATGAGTATATAATTTGGGGATGTGTTAGAATGTGTCTCTTTTAAGGCTACCTGCAATTATTTTTTAATTTTATAAATTGAATAATTAAGCAAGAATCATCACTGTCATATAAATGGAAGGCTAGATTTTCTCTCACTTCAAGAAGCTGAGAAGCTGAAAGAGTGTTAGCCATATGGAAAATGGTCAAAATTAAATTTTAGAAGACGTTACCTCTGTGGCAGCCACTGTCTAAAAGGTATTTCTCAGAAGACTGTATAAGGTCTATATTTTCAGGAGAAATCCCTTTTACACAGATCTGTAATACTCTTCAATAATATCTAATTTCATTAAAGAGCACTTAAGAAAGCTCAATTTTTGCAGCTGTCTAAAGCATTTCCTCCATTAAACTAACTCTCTTCCTTTGTTGTCTGATGTAGCTTTCACTTTGAAGAACATCTGTAATAAGGAGGAGAAACAATACCTTTTTACTTCAGAAAGTCAGTTGTGAAATTTTGGTATTTGGTAGATTAAGTGTTAATTTTTCTGTCACCTTATTGGCCCCCAGTTCTTCTCACCTGTTCTGAGGTCCACACACTTACCCCTTGTATCACTTGTACTTTTCTGACAATGCAAAGAAGTTGAGCTGTTTTGGTTTTTTGCATGGGGGCATTTCAAATACATTTGGAGATTGTCATGGTAAGCCACATGATCTATTTCTTCCACCTTCCTCTCTTTTTGGTGGCTAGCAGAAGTTTGCACAGGGCTCTTGAAATTCCAGACTGAAAAACTATTTTCCTAGTAAGTGGTGTAAGCGCCATTAAAGTTAAGTTTTTCATCTGTATTGTTTTGCAGAAAGAGCAGGAGTTCACAAGACTCTGAATTTGTCAAAAATATGGTAATGTTTTGGTAAAGGGGACACCTGCCCAGATTTTCAAAGTTAAAAAATCTCACCAAAATGACAGTGGTGGTATTGTGGCAGGTGTATAGTTGTAAGGTCATTGTCTTGCTGCAGGTGGCAGATCATCTCTTGTTCATCTTGTTTCCATTCTTTTGGGCTGGTCTCTAAGTAGCAAAAGGAGCTTGTCTGCTCCCTCAAAATACAGTACAGAACAGAGGAATGTGTGTGTCTATGTATGGACACACATAAGTGCACAAAACCACAGAGGTTAGTTCTAATTTACTTTAAAATACGTAAGTGTATTTGGGAGATGGAAACTAAGAAAATTCATAATAAGACTGAATGTAGTCCAGGAACCTTGTAAGATTGGAGAATAGAAAGCAGTTTTCCAATCTTTCATGTATGGAAATACCAGATGAGTCAATGGGTGTTCTTCGAGCTAGGAGCTTCCAGGGCTGCTTTCTCTATGCCAGCAGCATTGCCTTATAACTTGTTTTTAAAGGCCACCCAGTATCCACAGCCACCTCTGATTTAACTGGAGTTTTGGGTGCTCAGTGCCCCTGAAACTGGGCTTATGGCTGCCGTGGTGCTTCTGGAAACCAGTCACAGAAAAACAGTTTAGGGAAATTAACATCTGGCATTCAGGTTAATGTAAGACTTGCTAAAGGTGAAAATTCCTGGTAAAAAATTGCACTGGAGATTTTAAAACAAACAAAAAACCCCCCATGAAACAAAATGAAAAAAACAAGAAAGGAAAGAAAACCTGACTTACTCATCGTGTAATAACACTGGGCTTTTAAAATGCTTTTGACCACAAACAGTTTGGAGCAACCAACTGCAATCTATTAAATTTCAGCTCACAGGGATTTTACTTTTTCCTCAACCATTTCTTGTACATTATATAAGTATTTTTAGGAAATTCACAGTTCTTATTGAATTTAAAAGAAGTATCTAGCTTTATGAGGAGAAAACAATTAATATCCATAGCTTCTAAGGTAGACTTTGGAAACTAAGGAGATTTTTCACTATTGATTGATGGATGTATTCTATATTAAATTATTTTTCTTTTACCTTCTGGGACTTATTTCATTTTAACTTTAGGGTAAAATCCAGCCTGATTTATGCAAGTGTCATTATGTAGAATGCTGGAATTTTTATTACATTTCTTTTTTTGGGATGAATAAAATAAGCAGAAGTTGCCTTAGAGAGTGTGTCTATACAGAGAATGATTTTTTTTTTCAATATCTACCTTATATGGGACAGATTTTTACACATAATAATTCATGAAAGATGAATATATAAGTAACAGAGGCAATATTTAAATGCTGTATAAGTACTTATAATTAGAGTAATTCTTTATCCACATAGACCTTTCAGGAGTTTCAATGAGAACTGAAAGCTCTTCATCTCAATGGTCATGGAAATAATTATTTTTGCAAATTAATAAAAAAAATAGGCCATGTTGTTTGGGTAATCTGTTTTGGAAGCCAAGAAGCAATGAAACCTAATGACTAAATCCTTCTTTCACCGATTTTCAGAGGCAGTCCATTATCAGCTATTCTACTTTTGTAGGGTTTATTAAATATTTTATGGAGAAGTCTCATTTCACATTTTATCAGGCTCTGTTAGGATGGTGGTTCTTGTATCTAGGAACAGACGTGCTTAATGGCTAGAAGTGTTCTATAATGCTTCTTGGAAGCTGTTTAAAGACAATTAGTGGTTGCTTTGGAGCTGTGATGTTTTTAAGTCTTTTTAGAGAATTCACCTAATATCCTTCCTTTCCCCACCATGTTTTTGTTTGGGTTTTTTTTTTGTTTTGTTTTTTTTTTTTGGCTATGCCAGAAATAAACAGCTGAATGACTTGTGATATGAAATTTGTGAACTAATTTTTATCAAAGTTGCCATCAAAACAATTTTGAGTGTTGTCAGAAGAGATGGGGATGTGGGGGTGAAGATTGGGCCTTTCCTTACATGGAGAAAATAGAGGCTTTCAGGTAACAAGTCTGAGGTGACAGGATCAGAGAGAGAGAAAGGAGCTGCAATAGTCCAGTCCATGGGTGAAGGGGCAGTAGGAACACGAGGCAGATTTAGCTTGGGAACTACTTCTGATTCTGATACCTGATTTAGAACAAAACCATTTTCAGCTTGGTCCTTGTAACTAACTGATGGAAGAATTAAAAGAAAATGCAAGTTGTGGGGGTGAAAAAAAATTACTTGGAAGCATCTCTGCCTACCTATTTTGCCAGGAGAATACCATTGGATTTGGTTTCCATTTCATGCAAAAATTGATAGGATATAATTTGTGATGATGGGCATTACACTGAGTATATAATTTGGGGATGTGTTAGAATCTGTCTCTTTTAAGGCTGTTTGCAATTATTGTTTGATAAATTGGATAATTAAGCAATAATCATCACTGTCACATAAATGGAGAGTTAGATTTTCTCTCACTTTAAGAAGCTGAGAAGCTGAAATAGTGTTAGCTTCATGGAGAATGGTCAAAAGTTATCTGTACTATGCCTTCCACTTGAAAACAAAAGAAATATATTCTTGAGTTTAAGAAATAAATAAGTAACTCAGTGCTTGTACAAAGCTCTCTTGATTTCAGGGGAGATGCGCCGTGTAACAGAGTGAATGAATCTGAAGCCTTCAGCCTTCCCATTTGCTTTTCTGGGGATAAATTCAGGCAGAGGCAAGTATGTCTGATACAGAGTCTATGTCATGGATTAACACCCTACACAGCATTCCAAATTAATATTTTTCTGGGAAAAAACTTCAGTGTGTATTATAATAAATCATCAATACTACTGTAATTTAGTATACTGATGAGGTAATTTTAGTAAAATTCTTCTAGTTATGAAGCTATTCTAGAGTTATGCTTTGTCTTGTAGTTCATGGAGCTTTGTTTACTGAAGAATGAAGCCAAAAAACATGCTTTGCAGTTATTTGAAAGCATGACTTTTGAAGAGCATCATACTAATTCTGTAAAGTTTAGCAAATATTTCTGAGATTTCCAGGAACTATCTTCCTACGTAAAAAAGGTGGTAAAGGAACATTGTCTACTGGTACTAAGGTTACTGGGGAAAGTTCATGGACTCAGGGAGGTTTTCAGGGTGATTAACCTCAGGTGCTAAGGTTGATCCATAGCATTTTTTCTCTGAGAAATAACTCATACTGATCTGATTAGATTAAAGAGGGTGCAGCAGATCATGTTCTTACAACTGTCTGTACCAACACTTGTGGATGAAATATTGGATATTCCAATATAGAACGAGGTTCTGTATTAAACAAAGATACAGGTGGAAAGGTCTGAATTTAAAAGCTTCTCCAATACTTCTTTTTGGGTTCCTCATGTAGAAGATGATTACCTGCCTGATAAACTAGATCTGCATAGAAGATCTTCATTGCTTCATGAATTGTTGTCTCTGAAGCTTTTATTGTTCTGTGTAGATGATAACTAACACACTTACAGGTGCTTGCATTACTAGTCCTGATGTTGTCCCAGTGAGAAGATGGGTAAAAGTTCCTCCATGAAGTCAGTCTTGCAGAGATCAGCTCAAAGAGCCACTGGCTCAATCTCCCCCTGGATGGAGGGAAAATAAATGTTTCATAATCAAAATATTGTATCATTTCAAGGTTTTAAAACTTAACTAGGACCACTGAAAGAGACACAATGGATTAGAGGTGCAATAACCACAGAAACCGTACCAGACACCCTCTGGGACACACCAATCTGTGAGAGTTTTGTGAAGAGGGAAGATAAAAGAAAGGTTAGACAGGTCTTCAGTGTGCTCAATGTCTCTCACATTTTTTTATAAAATAATATAACTGAACTGTGCTTAACTCAATTTAAAATTTTACTTTGTGGTTGACCTTTTCCAGCTTAATGACACAGTTTCAGTGGTAGGACACAGGAGACATGCCAGTTACAGTGATTAAATTAAAAAAAGAAACCCATTAAGAGAAACCTTGTATATTGTTGCCTAGCAGAGAACTGAAACATTGTTTTCTTGAAAGCCAGATGAATTTATTTTCCGGGTGTTAAAAAGGGCACTGGACATCAATAGAAAAGAACTGGAGGAGAGAGCTGGTGTGTAGTTGTTCTTTGGATGATAATTATTATAATATCTCCAAATGATTTTTATATGAAAATAAACATTGAGTTTGAAAAAAATAATGCCAGATTTAATAATGTTAAGGTCACACTCCAAGTAGATCTTTTAAAATGGGCTTCACTTTACTGACTTTAATTACTGTCTCTCTCTACCTATTTCCAGATGTTACTTCAAGTCTGATATGTATGAATGAAGACTTAATATTTTCCCTATTAATCCCTTTTGCCTTCTTTCTAATCAGTATGAATAATGCTAATCTATTTACTCAGCCCTAGAATCCAGGCATAACCTTTGGGTTGGGCTTTATTCCAGATCTTCACATCCAGGCTCTGCATGTGTCTTTGCCATCTGAGACCTCTGTTCTGGGCTGGGATAAATCTGTCTCTGAACATGTCAGTTTATATACCCTAACTATATATAGACAGCAAAAGCAAGTAGTTTAGGTTAGATAAATTTTTAGCAGGCCACAGTTGGATAAAGCGAATCCCTAGATGAGATGATGTGGGCCTGGATCAAGGATTTAGCAACATGTAAGAATAGAAAGGTGGAATATGAAAGATGATCCGGAGAAGGAACTTGAAGGCATAGCACCATTTTGAGACGTCTAGGCAAAAAGGTTGTTTTTATTCTGTCTGGAATTAATAAGAGCTGCTTCTTTCTTTTTTTCTTTTTTTTTTTTTTTTAATTTCCGAAGAAAGGCAAATCCCTGACTTTTGTTCTCTTCAAAACAAGAATTAAGATACATGTGTTGGAAGAACATTACTGAAGTCACCCAAAGTGTAAGTATTCAAAAAACAATGAGCTTTGAAGATGGCATTGAAAAGCACAGTTTTTACACCAGGCAAGGAATAGGAGCAGTAAATGAAACCTCATCCAAAGGATTCTGTTAACTTTTGCTAGGAGAGGCAATGGGCTGATTGGGACAGTTTATATTCTCTTCAGTCCCTGAGACTTGAAGCTGTGAGAGCAGGCTACCACCTGGGAAGATTATGCTGGCTTCATGGCCTAGAATGCAGGCTGATTTTCCTATGATTTGGAGAATTGCTTTTGAATCAATCAAATATGTTAAGCACCAGGGCAATTCCTTCCTTTTCTTGACACTTGAAGTGAATGATCAGTCAATGCAAGTGCTTAATTTTCTAAATATGAAGTCATCTAGCATATAAACTGCACGGATTTTTGCTTGTTTCATGTCTATGACATACAAAGTCTAAATCTGTGTTTGATAAGTGGAGGGTGAGAAAGGCCTCTAATTTACCCCTGTTTTGTATGTTAAATGTTCACTTATATTCCTGAGCGAAAAAAGCAGGGCTTTTAATAACAAGTTTTCCCTTGTTTGTTTGTTTCTTTATTTGGGTTGGTTGCCTTTTATTTTTTTTTTTTTGTAATTTATAAAAATGAAAGCTTATTTTTAAGCAGGAAGTAATCAATTTAATTATTCTGTCATTTCTTCGAAACTTGATGCCAAGACCAGCTATGGTTTCCTGAAGATCTTCAGGTAGCTTCCTTCTTTTATATTTATTTAAATTTTGGGGGATTTTTCTGTCTTCTCAAAAAATAAACAAACCAACAACAAAGATGGTAAGCATCCTAGCATTAGTGGTGTACTTACCAAGCAGAAAATATGGTTGCCATGTCCCTTATGGAGGCATTGCTGAAATGCCCCTGTACAAGGAACATATCTAGTTTGCCTTCATACTGCTGATATATTTAGTGTATATTCATCTTTCTTGTGGCTGGGTGTTGTGATTCCTTCTCAAATGCAGCTATTTCTGCTCTGAAATTACCCCATCAATACAAGCAGAGGTGGTTCTACCTCCGATTTCCATTTCTTCAACATCAGGGCTATGCATATGAGGTTTTGGTTTGCAGTTGGGGATTATATTCTTGGTTTACTTATGTGGACTCCAACTACAACCAAAATGGATTTTATTCATTTAAAGAGGGCTATGAATGTTCTTAAGATAGATATTTAGATTACCTGAATGAGTACCATTTCTGCAGGCAGACAAGACACATATATTTAGTCCATGTTTCCAGTTTTTTTCTACTTCTCTGGCAATTTGAAATGCAAAGTCTCATCTGCCTCTTTCATCACACTGGGATAAAAAGCCCAACACTACATGAAATCTATTTTTTTCCCCCTTTTCGAATGACTATTCAAACAAGCTGTGTTGTTCAGGTATCCAAAATCTCTATATGGTATTCACTGCTAAGGATAACCCAATTTCAGGGAGACTGAAAGTAATAGATTTCATGGGCATTACTTAAGTAAAATTACCACCTAAGTGAAAGGGGAAAGCATCACACAAAAACCAAACAAAACTGTCTTGTTAAAAGATGTCTTAAGCCCAAATGAAGTAAGAATATAATTGAGTCTAGTTAAAAATCGAGGTGAAAAACTGGGAGAAATTTGCAGGAAACTTTTCCATTTTGTTTTACAGAAAATGAATGGATATGTTCCCATTCCTGTGGAAAATTTTGGAGGTACCTCACATAATTTATAATTGATTTTCCACTAAACTGTTGAAGAATCATTTTTGCTTCAGTTGCTAAAGTGCAGCAACAGCAAAAAACCTGCAGAATATCTTGGCAAATTCTTCAGAAATTACCTCTACCTCAAAAACCTGAAACTATGATTTTTTTGGTTTGTTTTTAGGGTCTCTTGGGTTTGGTTTTTTTTTTTTGTATTTGAAAAAGAAAATACCATAAACGTGTGGAATAACATTAGTTCCATAATTCAGTAGAGTCATAATACTGTAGTACATTTTAGCAGAACATTTCAAATGACATTTTAAGGTAAATCATACACTTTATAGATTTGAAATTTAATAATGCCTTTTTAAAGCTCTTGGATCTAATCTGTGACTTAAAAGCCATACACAAGCAAGTGTCAAACCTGCACTTGGTTTGCTGTTTCCTAGATTTCCAAGAGTCTGGATATTAGAACTTTTTAAATAATCATCTCATGAGTTTTATTACTGTGTAATGACTCTCTCAGCTTTGAGTTGCTGCTGAATTTTCTGTAGCAACAAAAATGCTTTATTACCTGGAGAACAACTTAAAGAAATCAGAAGTTTCATTTAGCGTGTGAGAACTTTGCTCGCAACTTGAGCGCAGTACAACGAGTCATTAGAGTCAACGTGAATTGACAACTTCACTAGAAATCAAGGAGAAATTTATCCTTTATAAATACATTATAAAGTTAATAAATAACTAACTGGCATTTAAATTAAATACAATTTTATCTGCACTGTTTTGGTGTCTCATGTTTGATATAGGTGGGAGTGAGATGTCCTCTTTTACTGCTCATTATTGTAGTCATGCTGTGGAGGATGAAGTCTTCAGCTAAATGTGAAGGTTCTTTGGAACTAAATACACATTTTACTGTTGATGTCAGGAAGGTTAGCATTTTGCCCTTAGGTTCCATAAAAATCAACCTGAAATCATCCCCTATTGTTGTGGTTAAACCCCAGTCAGCCATCAAGCCTCACACAGTCCCTCTCTCACTCCCTCACCAGAGGGATCAGGGAGAGAATTGGAAAGGTAAAAGCTGGAAAACTCGTGGGTTGAGATAAAGACAGTTTACCAGGGAAAGCAAAAGCTGTGCACACAAGCAAATCAAACCAAGGAATTAAGTCATCTCATCCCATGGGCAGGCAGGTGTTGAGCCATGTCCAGGAGAGCAGGGACCCATCACATCCCATGATGTGGATCTATCTTGGGAAGACAAACTCCATCACCCCAAACATCCCCACTTCCTCCTTCTTCCCTCTACTTTATATAGAGAGCATGATATCACATGGTCTGGAATATCCCTTTGGTCAGTTTGGATCATCTGTTCCATCTGTGTCTCCTCCCAACCACCCAGGCACCCCCGACTTCCTCACCATCCTGGCAGTACAAAAAGCAGAAAAGGCCTTGGCTCTGTGTAAGCCCTGCTCAGCAATAACAAAAATATCTCTGTATTATCAAACCAGTGTTCAGCACAGCCCCATACCAACCCCTGCTGAGAAAAATAACTCTACCCCAGGCAAAACCAGCACACCAATGCACTACACTGATTTTTCAATCCTGTCTCTGCAGCATCTTTTGCAAAATTACCTACACAGTAGATTGCAGAGACAGCTGAATGAACGGGTTCCAATCGTTCTCTCAAGCAATAGACATTAAGCTACCTTTTATCTCCTAAAGCCCTTGAGAATATGTTGTAGTTTAGCTGTGGTATTAGTGCTGGTTGTATCACTGATATGAGAAAGAATGTGTATTATTAGTTTCACTGCCAGTACTCTTATCTATTTCACATTTCACTTGTGAGATTTACAGATACTCTTTCAAAAATATTTCTGCCAGTATTTTCTGTTGCTACAGAGCCATTATATAGCTTGAAAAGTACTGCTTAAGACATAGGTTCATCCCTTTGTCTCCCTTTTCCTAACACTTAATATTAGATTGTGCATATTAAGTTGCTAAAACCTAGTTTTACTCAAGCTCATTTTCAAAATGCCCATTTTTATCTGTGTCTGGATACATGGCCAAGACTGGATATTATCATGTTTTTTTGACTTGAAAACCTTCAAATGAATGCTAGAATATTAACTGAAAATTCTGAACTAATATTTACCTGACAATACCATTACCACATGAGGTTCAAGCCAGTGTTGACTACTTTCTACGTGTTTTATGCCTATGAATTATAGCCAGGTTCTGCACTTCAAAGAGAGTATTTCTAGTTTAGGTATATTTTATATTTAATAAGTTGATTCCTGTCTTCAAATTAATTATTTCGTGACTGATACTGGAAATAAAAATTTTTTAAAATCCTACCTGATCTTTGACATAGAATTTAGGGTTTTTTTCCCCTTGCACTATATATCTGTTATTCTTTTTTTGTGGTGACGACTGATCATTTCTTAAGCTCTAAACTCTTGTGTATATATAATGCAAATCAACTGAGTTTCACTTTATTTAAGGTAATACCTGTCTTAAAGACACTAAAGGGAAAGTATGAAATCAGACTTCAGATTAGCAATCTATTATTGTATTGTTTCAGGTATCGAAATAATTGTCATGCACTCTCTGGAATCTCAATTAATGACTCAAGGCTTCTGTGCTCAGGTATATTTGCTATGGTGGGCTTTGGCTGTGAAGCTTCTCATGCTGGTATTTATGAGTGTGACATGGCTTTGTTTCCTGAAAGCTTATTTGATTTATGGGACTTATTTGTGATTATTTAGGATGCTAATTCTCATTCTGAGCTGACAGGTTAGATGGGTACCCTAAAAAGGAGTCCTTTTCATTTATTAATTGTTTAATTTGGTAATAATAGAATGCCACTTCATAAATAAATTGATCTCTAAGCTCACAAAGACAAAACTGTCAAGGAAATTAGTGGCAAAATAACTCTCACCCTTTCCCCTTCTATTTAATATAGGAATTATATCTGTTTTCAAGCTAACATATCCCAAGGGAAAATTGCTGTGTAACTTCTCTCTCTAGAAGAAAGCTCTTCAGTCAGGTAAAAAATAATGGCCAAAGATTTACTCTGTATCTCCTGAAGGTTACTTCAATGCATAGAAAAATAAGAAGGCACAACTACCTTTCTATAAGTTGAGTATTAGCCTTATTTTCACAATTTTATGAGTTCTTTTTAGTTCCTTGTTCAAGTGGGGTGATTCAGATGCAAATTCCTCTGTGTTATTTTTTCTGGGTTTTGGTTTGTTTTTTTTTTAAAGAAAAACTTTTCAACATAATCAATTATATGCTGGAAGACACCTTTGGCTCAGATAAATACATGTTTGGAGTAGGAAAATGCAATTACATGTAGGACTTGAGAGCATATGGTGAGATCCTTGGCTATTTTAAACATGTCTCTGAACAGATTCAAATGGATGAAAATAATCCTGGATGTAAAAGTGGTAATATAAACTAATCCACCTTTTTTTTTTTTTTTTTAATGAAGTTGTTTGTTAAGTACAAAAGAAATTGTAAGTACTCCAGACTAAGTTATCTTCCCTTCTTATCTCTCATATTTTCATCTGCTGCGATGTCTTTGAGGAATACAAATTCATTCTAATTCAAATTTATTTTTCTTTCTTTCCATTCTGATTTCACCTAGCCTTTCACCTCTATTACTCTTTTCCATCACACAATCTGCAAACACTATCTATGCTTTTGGAGCCAGTGATTCTCTTCGACCCAAATTTGTACCCAAGGTGCTACAAACAGTAGGATGCAATAAATATCAAGTAGTATAATATTTAATTCTGCACTGTGATTGGAAATGTGGAAGGAAAATGATTAGTGTTTTGTACAGCATGAAAGAAATTGTTGTTACTTAGTTGTGTGCTGCAGAAATTTATACAGATAGCTGAAGATCTTTTGATATATTAGTGGCATCGTATGTGAGAAAATTCTGACGTTTTCCATTATAAGGTGCTTTTTTTTTAAATTGCTTTCAACTTTGCTAGAATTGAACTGTTGAAGTTGCAATTTCCTTGTCTGACCAGAGCTGGTTTTGTTCATTTAAGTTTCAGTTTCACAGAACGTAAGTTTTACACATCATATTACACTTGTTGCCATGACAATGATGATCATGAGTATAGACTTTGGAGCAGGGACTTGATACGTGCAAGAAGAATGTTTTGAGTTTTAGGGATGGATCATTTACTTGCCCTTGAAAATTTGTTCAGTTTTGGCTAACTTACAATTGTTTGAATAGTCTTAATTTATACATCCTCAGTAGAGTTTTGTTAACAAATTTTTGCACACATTTAATGAACATTCCCTATGCTTTAGGCATGCTTAGTCTGCTCAGAGAGCCAATGGGCAATTTACACTGTTTGAAACATCTTCAATCTCATCGAGGAAATATCTGTTTTCATTGTTTTCAGGACACTGCATGAGGAACATCCACACCATGCAAAATTTTAGTGTTTTCCATGCTGGCTTGGGATGACCAGCTGTATCTGCATTGCACAGAGCAAGTGCAGTTATTCTTGCCTCTACACAGTGGTGACCCTCACTTGCTTCTGATCCTGGCTTAACTAGCTGATTTAGGTATCTGCATTTTCCTCTCTCACCTGCTGTAATTATATCCACTGCCTACCTGTACTCTCCATAATCTTGCTCTTGCTCCCAAAATGTCATGGAGAAGGTAGAGGGGAGGAAGGGTGTACAAGAAAGAGAGCGAAGGCTAAGGCTGATCTGCCCTAACAAACGGAGCTTTAAGCAATTCCCTTTAGCAAATCAGACTTTTTACCAGAGTGTGTAGAGACAGTACAAGGGGCAGTGGTTTTAAAGTGATAGATTTAACTTGGACAAAAGGAATTTTTTACAATTACAGTAATGAGACACAGGAACAGGTTGCCCAGAAGAGTTGTGTGTGGCCCATCGTTGGAAGCATTGAAGGTCAGGTTGAAGGAGGCTTCGAGCAAATTGATAGTGAAAGATGTCCCTAGGGAAAATGGACTAGGTGATTTTTAAAGGTCGTTTCCAACTCTCACTTTCTCAGCTTCTTCTCCTGCCATTTACTGCATTAGTGCAGGTTGTAAACGACTGTGTTGCGATTCTAAAAGTTGTGATTCAGATGAGGACCAATAACTTTGGGTCAGACTTCTAGTTTACAAGATAAATTTCAGGAAATTACATTAAAAATACTGCAAGGGTGTTGTAGTTGAAAAGTCAAATACTTCAAAACTGTGCCAAAATTAAATATACTTGTTCTTTTTCCAGCAGAGCTGTGTGACTACATTATAATGGTACTTCTAACTGTGTTTTTGAATGCTAAATACTTTTCTTTGCTCCACTGATGAGGCAAAGCTGTTAATGAATGGTAAGACAAGTGCTGGATATTTTGACTGCTGGACAAGATGGATTAAAAGTGTCAGAAAGCAACAAGTGAGGAAACAAGAGAGGAGGGGAGGGGCGGGGCATTGTTTGCTCTTCATTTCATTAACAGATGGCAAGGGTTAAAGGGGTGTGAGGGAAGGGAAGCTGGATAAAGCTAATATTGGTTTTGCATGACTTTGTCTAAGACAACTGCAACGACCCATCTGATTATTCCATGTGGGTCAGAAAGGTACCCTCAAAAAGGAAGCCTTTTACCCCTACTGAAACAAGAGCTTCTCTCCTTCTGTTCCTTTTTTTTTTTTTTTTTTTTTGCTACTTTAGTGAAATGATTAATCCATCCTGTGTTTATGCTTTTGGCTGAAGCACCTATTCCTAGAGCAGCTACGCCCTTCCAGCTTAATGATGGGCCATTAACACCCCATGGCTTGCATACCCTGCCTTGAAGGTCCTCACAGCTGGACCTCCTCAGTCCCAACAACTACCTCCATCCTCCCACTCACAATGCATTCAGGAGCCAAGCTCTCTGCATGCCTATTCCCCTGCAAAGTCAGAAAGGGACCACTATTCAACAACCCATGGACCAGGCATGTAGCTTTAAGCAACAGCCAAAAATCTGAGTGGGAGGAACACCTGCAGCTGAACAGGAATGTGTCAGCAAAAGTGTTCAAACTACAAATTTTTATTCCCTGGGAGGGCAAACATGACCCATAAGTTGCCAGAAGATGAAGAGGGAGGGAGATTTGGAGGGAGGTGTGAGTGAATAGGAAATATAGAAAAGGGATCAGTGTAGTTAATATGCCCACCACTCAGAAATTCCTTAGTAAGGTAGCTTGGCCCACTAAGGACTAAAACCCTCAAAATGCCAGTGCAGCAGTTCTTACACATCAGGATTGTTGAGAAGACTAGAAAGGCTGCAGTAGATGCCCTGCTGAGTAAATCCTGCTGACATGCTTTGCTTGCCTGGGCCAATTTGGAAGCATAAGGGGTGTTTCTGAGTACTGAGGATAGGGTGAGACCCCACCTGGAGTACTGTGCACTGTTCAGGTCTTCCCAACAAAAGAAGGACATGGAACTGTTGGAGCAATTCCAGAGGAGGGCCATGAAGTTGATAAGAGGACTGGAGCATTTTTCCTTCTAAGACAGGCTGAGAAAATTGGGGCTGTTCAGACTGGAGAAGAGAAGGTTACATGGAGACCTCACAGCAATATTCCACTATCTTAAGTTGGACTACTGGGAAGTCATAGAGGGACTCTTTATCAGGAACTGTAGTGATAGGACAAGAAGTAATGGGTACAAACTGAAAGAGGGGAAATTTAAGTTAGATATTTGGAAGAAATTCTTTAGTATGAGGATGGGTAGCCACTGGAGCAGGTTGCCCAGGGAGATTGTGGATGCCCCAACCCTGACAGTGTTCAAGGCCAGGTTGGATGGGTCATTGACAACCTGGTCTAGTGGGAGATGCTCATGCCCATGGCAGCAGGGTTGGGGGCTAGATGATCTTTAAAGTCCATTCCAACCCCTTAATATTCTATGATTTGATCCCATATCAGGATTCAGCTGACCTTTCTTCTCTGGTGTCTCCTGCAGCTGGCCAACACATCATAGCCAAGGGAGCAGGATTCTGGAGGAGGACCAAAAGTGTCATAGAGGCTACTGTTTACACAATTTCTCCAGCCCTTCCTGCTCTCAAGGAATCACCAATTCTCTCAGACCCAGTAGCTGTTGTACAGGCAGCCATGACAATTCTACCAGGGAATCCTGCTGCTGGAGGAATGTTTGGACCTCTCCCAGTGGAGGCTGACAGGTATTATGTCTTTGGAGACTTAGGAGACATCTTGAAGGTTCATCTAAGAAGCTTCCCCTTGACACTGGGGAAAAAGAATTTGAAAATGTCATGGGAGAATGGAGAGGATAATAAAAAGAGTCTGAGTACAGGAACAAAAATATCAAGGTCAGGTAAAAAAGAAGGGATGCTGCGGCAGCCAAAAGGTTGGATAGATGAAGAAGTCCAGTTGCACAGTCTTGAGAGCTAGTGTACAGTAGCCACACAAAGGCGTGGACAAATTTTGTCATTTTATATAATATGAGAATTGATCCAGGGTTTTAGATATCAACAGTACCAGGGCATTGTGTTATTGTATGTGTGGTTGATACAACCTGGAAGACTTCGCAATAAGGCAGTCACCTCATCAACAGTTGTTCTGCACTGGAATGCTGACTTCACAGTCTGAACTGATACCTGGTAAGCAAGGATAAGAGGGGTATTGTCATGGGTTAGCAAGCATAATCCCAGAAGGGATGTCCTTGCTAAGGGTGCTTACAGCTTCCTCTGGGACCTGACAGAACCTATCAGCTGGCCAGTTTGAATATGGACAATTCTTTGAGCCACTTAAAGTTGTGACCGCCTCTGTGATCCACACTTAAGAATAGGAAACCCCGAGGCAGAGCCTCTGTCTCATTTCCAGCCCTGGGACAGGTGGCTGCAGGCCCCATGGGGGGGCCAGTGGGCCCGGCCCAGGCCCTGCTCGGGCCAGGCCAGGCCGGGCCACGGCCATCCTGGAGCCGATGGGCCCTGTCCAGCCATGGAACCCCCCCCACAGCCCTGCTGTGGGCAGCCGGAGCAGCTCGGCTCTCCCCCCCCCCCCACTGTGGTCGAGATTCAGCTAAAGCTGCACCTCTGTCCGACAGAGGTCATGTGACCGACAGTGATAATCGACATTCCAGCTGCAAGGCCTAGGTGAGATTAACCCTTTTAGTGCTGTGGAGAGCTGAAAACCTGAGGGAAGAGAAAGAGGAGATGCTTAAAGCTGAAATTCTGTTGTAAAGCTATGATATATCAGAGTATCCCATTGTAATTTCATGAAGGCATAGGGGGAGTGGAGTGTTCAACTCGTACTTGTGATCTCAGCACCTGCGCTGAGATAGGCAGATGCTGACGCAGCTGTAATTTCATGAGAAGTTGAACAGGGAAAGATGGAAATGATGAGGACTTTTGCTCCAAATGGAAAAGGAGAAAACCTCAGTTCCTAGAGATGCTCCCAAAGATTTCTTAGAGATGAAATGCTCCCAGAGATGGGTGAAGAGAACTTTTGTTTCTGAACGGCTCAACCTTAAAATTGTACCCCAAAAAACTTCAAGAGTGGACCCTCGAAAGCAGTTGTAGGAAAGCTGCAAGTTGGGGGAAGGGACTCTCATGCAAGCAGAGAGACTCCTCTTCCTAAATGGACTGAACAAAGTTATTTGGAAATGGGTGGCTGTCTCGGTGTGATAATGTGTTCATAGCATGGACAAGAAAGACTCCTCTTCCTAAATGGACTGAACAAGGTTATTATGGAAGTGGTAAACAGACTGAACATCTTAAGGGTTGTCTTTTTACATTGTCAGTGGGAGAAGGGAGGAAGGTGGGGGGAGGAGAAGAGTTTTGAAGGTGTAGAATGATTTTTTTTCCTTCTTTTAGGTCTGTTAATAAACTTCTTTATATTCTTTCAAGTTTGGTGCCTGCTTTGCGTTTCTCCTAATTCTTATCTCACAGAAGGTAAACAGTAATGAGTATTTTGGACCAAACCACTACACTAAATTGGTGTTTCTGCCCAGTTACAAACCCAACCCGCTACAGGTATTTGCTTTAAATGCCACAACAGATTTAGATGCATACAGGTTATATCTGTCCACTAGGCCTGTTGGTTGATCTGTTTTACTACCAGTTTATATCTGCTTTTCCAGGAGGATGTTGCTTAGATTATTGAATCTTTGCTAAGAGGCAAGGGTGGAAAGAAACAGAACACCTTATTGGATTGGTTAATGAAAAATATCTATGCTTACATTATGTAATTACTGGAATTGGCACTTCGTTCTGGGTGTCAGTTTATTGTTTCAAATTCAAGCTAGCTGTCTTTGACAACTATATAAAACTAAGATGTGATTTCAGACATTTATTTTAATGAAGCTGTTTTCATCAGCACCTTTGTAAGGGTTGTATGTCTATTTTGCTTATCATTGTAACACTTAATGAGATTCTTGCTGGTTATTTTATTTTTCATTTGATTTTATCTCCTGAGGTCAAGTTATTAATTCTTTTAGTGTCACTATTCAGGTATCTGCTATTCACACTTTGCATCTGAGATAACCTTTAAAATACTCAGTATTTTGCCTTAGTAAATTTCGCTTTTTGTCCAGAACAATGAAGACTAACTACAAGATTCTCTCAATGACAATGCTGATGGTTTTCCAATCTTCTTTAATTTTTCTATTTAATTACTCTTGATTGTTTGCCAGAAAATCATACTAATGATTTAGAGGTTTCCTCAGCTAACTGAAGACTCTTGAACCTAAGATATCTGAATTTGTAAATGTTTAGTTGTCACAGAGACTACCTCATATCCTCCTTGGTTATGCATAGCTAACTATTTGATCTATCAGTAATACATTCAGAAGTAGCTACACATCTTCATTCCTTCCAAATTCCACTGAAATATCTACTGGACATTTCTGCTTTTCCTTGATCCCATTGCACTATCCCACTGTCTGAATCTAGCTATTGACTTATAATTAATTCACCGAGTTTATTGCTTCTGGAATACTTTTAAATGCCTTATTATTTTAAATTTTTTGATTTGTGAAAACTCATTCATTCGAGTTACCTCATTACCCATTTGCTTCTATTTGTATTTTATAGTAATCTCATTGGTTTTTTAATTCCCTCTCCATGTATACATGCTATATGTTTGTATATGTATATAGGTGTAAATACAAAATTTATGTGATTGCTTTCACCAAGAAGATCTCCTTCAGTCAAGTATATTTTTTTGAATTTGAGGGATCTTGGCTTCTTGGGCATCCAGCAAGATGCTCCTGAAAAATTCCCAGTTGTTTTAGCACTTCTTCATTTAAACGTATTTTCTCAACTCTAATCTCAACTGTTCCTCTCAGTTTCAAAAACCTGCAGGTTTTAAAAGATCCAACAAGACATATTTCAGGTTGGTGACATATCCTGTTTGCATTAAATAAATCAAGCCTCATTTCATTGGGCAATTTTTCAATTTTTCAATTTTTGTAAAAGCCATTAACTGTTCCTTATTTATCATAATGAGGTCCATTATGGTGAGTAATTGATAATGGACATAACTGGGTTACTTGATATCCCATGCAGGGTTTCTGTGCTAAGAAAAAATCCATTACTTCTAGAAATTTCTGAAGTTGTATTACTGATTGTGTAGACTGAGAAAATGATCTGTAGGATGAAAGTCACTTTGGGTAACAGAATTTTCCTTTCTGCTCTTACAACCAGATTTTTTGAGGGGAAGCTCCTATAATTTTGTGAAACGTGGTAGTCTGTTGAAGAGACCTTCTAGTTTGATTTTGTTTGTTTAGCTAATTAGCACTTTAATCACGAATGCTGTGGAGCCCACTCAGTCATCTATGACCTTCTAATCATATAGCAGGATATTGGATGCAAAATATCACCACCACCTGATCTGATTTTCCACTGTAGCTTTTATGGAACACATTAGACATGAAATACAATCCTCCAAAACCCATTGGACTTACCCCATCAGGTTTCTCTATTATTAATCACATAATTTCTTTTCTCCTACATGACCATTTCCAACTACCCTTATTGACTCTCCAAGCTCCACATGATAGTACTCATGTTACCTCTCAGCATACTTACTTGCTTTTTGTTTTGTCATAAAAAATGATGCTTTTATTTGGCCTATGTGCTTGGATATGTATGTCTTGTTCTGTCATCATGATTCTCTCCTTTCATGTAGTTTGAGTAGATTAAGTCTTTCTGACTACTTCATCTGTCAACCAGAAGACTGGTACATATTTGGCTGAAATTAAAGCCATAATACCATGTTATCTTTTATTTCTATAGAAGTTACCTTGCTCTTTTATTGAACCAAAACGTTCTCTTACTTGACCTACCCACCCCTACTATTGAACTCCATCATTTTCTGCCTGCTTTTAAATTTTGCTTGTAAAAAAAGAGTTTAAGGTTTTTAAAGTATCAGGTGGGGTAGCTTTTTTCACCTTTTCTCAGCTGGCTGTTTGATTAATGTTTTTAGTGGCTGAAAATCACCTGAAATAAATAAATAATCCTGGCTTCAAACCTTTTTAATTGCCCTTAGTGTTTCCTGTTGTCTGTTGTGTATTGTGGAATACATCTTAGGCACATGCCCAAGGCATTTCTGGGGCACTTTTGTGTACTCTGGTTTGAGCCGAACATCAGCCCTCTGCATTTTCCTCTGCTAAATTAATAGATTCGTTCTTACAGGCTGTTCTTTCTGATGCCTCACACACTATCAGGTAGTTATTTGATACTTTCAGCTGGGAGTAATAGGCTCTAGAGACTCTCAAAATGTAGAGTGAAAACAGATTAATATTTGTAGTTTCTCACTTGACATTGGGAAACTGGAAGATCTCCTGTCATACCAACCTAGCTGATCCACTGGGGAATCCCACATATGGACAGTATATGAACTTCAGTATCATGGATTTCTTTCCCATTTTGGTTATCAGAGTGAACCTCATGTAGAGGTGAAATTTCTATTCACAAGGAAGGATATAGATAATACTAGATTTGGTGTTGGTCACAGAAAATGATGACTATTCATCTTTGTTGCTATAGCAAAACCACATGCATACAGCAAAACTTATAAACACTGTTCTGCAAATTCTGGTGGAAACTGCTGCTAACTCCTCTATTTATATTTCACAGTGTCTGTATTAGCTAGCTTTTATTCATTGTTCAAGTCAATCCCATCCTGTGTCAAGAATTGTCAGCAAAGTTCAAACACCAGATGAAGAGCACATGCCTCAGGTGGTGTGTGTGAAAATCAGTGATACATTCCTGTAATTGTTCGTGAAACTTCCAGACAGGAGGCTTTTACTCGGCCATATATTCCACTCTTTCCTCTCATGATGATATACTGCTTGAACTCCGCCTTTGGTCTCTCCCTGTTTGTCACCCTGGCTGCTCTAGGGCTTGGTTCTACTCCTTGTTGTGGAAGTATTTTGAAACTATTACGCCTTTGTTTTCTGAGAAGCAAGATTTATAGGGAAGGTAATATCCTTTATTAGACTGTTCGGTTCATTTGGAAAAAATGGGCATTCTTGTGGGGTCAGAGTCCCTTCATTACACTTGTTTTCTGCCTGCTTGGTTTTTCCATGTCTGAAAGCACTGCTTAGAGAAAGCAGGCCCACTCCTTTTGTTCTTTTTGGTTGCTACATTTTCTTCCAGAGTAATAGAGGGAACACATGTACTTGTGCGATTTTGTGGAGACTTGTGTTTTTTTGTGGAGACTTGTGTGCTTGTTTTTCCAAAATCCAAAATAAAAATAATAAAACCAATTTTAGGCCAAACATCTGTATTTTGGCCCTGGTGTATGGAAACCTCACTGCCTCCAGGTTTTTTGGAAAAAGTCCTGGACTGATATGATCAACTTCTCTTTTTTTTAGAGGAAAAATAAAAATCTGCTTTATCAGTTACATAAGAGGCAGAGAAAAACCCTATGGATAATAGCAAGATATATGTATTGATTTAAAAATGACAAATAGAAACATTCCAAATATTTGCAAATTATTTCTTCTGCTGCTTACACCCCAACTAATGGAAAAACAATCTGTATTGAGTAAGAGACTGTAGGTTTTGAATATTTTTAAGGTCTAATGCAGTTCTGAATTCCAGACACATGGAACTCCTCAGATATCTAGCAGAGTTTGCATAAGTTTTAACTGATTTAAATACCAATGTATTTTTGCTTGACAGCATGGCCTATACATAGTGGGCAAAGAGGCCTTACACTCTTCTAGTAATTCCATTCTATGCTTTTCTCACTCTGTTTACTTCTCCCTGAAATGACCGTGACCTTCTGCCAGATTTTCTTGAAGGTTATGCTAATCTTCATTGGCAAGAGAAACAGTAGCTGGAGCAAAAAAAGTGAAAGAGAATGCCACATGAGAATGAACAGCATGCAGAGCGTGAGAAGTTTCTGCAATAATTGGAACTGGAGCAGCCTTGTCAGCATGCAGTCCCCGGAGCAGTAAGTGGGGATGTACACACTGGAATGTTCAAGAATGAAATCTTAGTTAATATTCAGGTAATCAAAAAGGCATTTGGGATAAATCCTTTGCTAAGGGAGGTGGGTGCCCCTCAGGTACTTTCCATGAAGTTTTGTGTGTCTCACACAGCCCCTCATTTGGCCCCAAAACTCATTTCTCTCATGTTTAAATCCAAATGAATTTGTTTATCTCCCTGAGAGTTCTGTGTACAGTCTCTCACACATAAGTGGTGAATGTGTTTATGTGCAGGGTCAAACAAACTTCCCACAGTATTTTCTGACCTGATATCAAATAAACACATCTTAAAACATGGTCAAAATTAAGCTGCCTCGTGTTAGATTTGTGCAGATAAGTATATTTAACGAGATAGAAGTATTCTTATGGAGTGGAGTGAAAGGGTTAATGCCACTCTCTTTAAGGAGCTGGAATTGCTGCTGCTTCCTAGAAGATCCCAAGCATTGCAGTTTAAGCCACTTCAGGCTCTTGAACGTTGCAACATCTGTAGCATGGTTCAGGGCCAAAATGCAAACAGTTATGTCACATCGACTTTACAAGATGGAACGTGGTTTAACCAAGTTGAGGGGCAAGCATGCTGTAGGGAGGCCCCACAATATGTTTGTTTTTGTAGAACAGATGAACCCTAAATTAGTACCAGATGTCAGTACTAGGTCTGTTGTATGGGGAACACAGCAGGGAACAAGCAATTATGGTGGAGCCACTGTGAGGCCATATTTAAGGTTGCATTCTGTTTTACACTGACAGGGAGAACTCAGTCTTTTTTATTATATTAAAACACCATCTTGCTCCTTCCAGCGTTGGTCCATGTGTGTATCTACTGGGGGGATGACGAAGTGCCTTCTGCTGTCAAACCAAAGTACTATCTGCCTTTGGAGTGCCTAAACAGCACTATTTCTATTTGTGCTCTGCACAGAGATTGCAAAGAGTGGTGTGAGCCTCTTCTTTCTTGGTTTGCTTCAACTGCCTTTGGCTTCAGATGTAGCTCTGCTCTCATCACAGGCTGCAATGTTTTTGGCCTTGTGATCATTTTTCTGTCATTTTGCTTGTTAGTTTGTTCATTTGGTTACTTAGCAATTTTCTTTGTTTTCCTAGACTTTTTTTGTTGCCAAGAAATTTCCTCTTGGCAAACAGGGAAAAGAGGAGATTTTCAGTTTGAGTTAAGCCATGTGGCTTCCAATAGCCTTTTAGTTCCCTGCCTCAGAACAGTTTAGTCCCCTATCCCACATGACTTTTTTTGTGACAAGGTCTTCTTGCTCGCACTTCCCATCACATGTGTTGAGGGCATGTGTTAGGAAGAATCCTTATTGTCGGGACGATAATTGTTTCAGAAAGAATTCTTTATTCTGGAGATTCTGCTATCTCCAGGTCTTTCACTTGCTCAGATAAAAGAAAAGATCTTCAGTACCATCTCCTGAACTTAATTGGAAATCTATGAGGGTTTCTTCAGACACCAGCAGGGCAATTCAGAGGGCAAGGAATCCATGTTTGGAAGACCTTTTTTTCTCATTAATGTCTGAGTAGTTTTCCTTTGGTGCAATAGAGTGCATGGGGAGTTCAAGGAAGATAATTTAATCCAAAGTCTTCAAATAAATGTCTCTTGTTTCTTCCTTGCTTTTTAACTTTCATGACTTAGTGGTCCCACAGGCTACATCTGTAGAATTATACTGTAAAAGGCCATGATTTAGAACTTGGCTACCATTCTCTTATAATCCACAGTGTCTAGCTGATAGCACACACTTTTGCACAGTTTGCATGACAACTAACATCCTCCAAAGTAGCACTCAGTTACAGCTGAGGTTATAGTAAGGGCCAGAGCGTGTTTGTAGAAAACAATATGGATAAAACCACTTGGTTTGGGGTAGCTATAGTGCATGGCTATGAGGGCACAAGTTGGCTCTCAAGAGCATGTCATTCCTTCTAAAGGACAGAAAATGGACCCTGGGATGCTTCATTTGCTTGTGCAGCTGTAGCTATATTGGTCCTGAAGAGGTTCAGATTAATGTTTGTAAGAATAACTCAGTGCTGAGCTCCTGTGATGACACAAAATCATCAGGAACAGCAGGAAGCCTTTGGTATTCACCTACTGGAGTAAAAATTGTATCTTCTGAGAACTGTTGATCCAACTGTATAGACCCTTTTCGTCACTCCAGGACAGCACAGGAACCTGTTGCCATTCAGAGAAAGGTCTCTACACAGTTCTGCCCACTGGAAATTATTTTTCTAGTAACACATACTCCTTTTACAGGATCAGAAAACCTTTTTCTTTTGATAGAAACTAATCCCTTCCCTTCCCTTCCCTTCCCTTCCCTTCCCTTCCCTTCCCTTCCCTTCCCTTCCCTTCCCTTCCCTTCCCTTCCCTTCCCTTCCCTTCCCTTCCCTTCCCTTCCCTTCCCTTCCCTTCCCTTCCCTTCCCTTCCCTTCCCTTCCCTTCCCTTCCCTTCCCTTCCCTTCCCTTCCCTTCCCTTCCCTCCGGCTGTTGTCCCTACACACTGCATGTCTCCATTAGCACTGGGACCTCCCTTACTACCATTTTGCCACCTGTTTTATGACTTCTTGAACAACTCCTTAAATGAGAAACAAGTCTTATGGTGTTCACAACTACATAATTAAAGCTGACTCCTCAGGCCCTCAGAACTGATAAAAGGTGCTTTTTTTCATTTGAGATTCTCAGAAGAAACAAACTCATCATCCCCTGTCCCCTGGGGTAAGAATCTACTCTTACATGTGCCTACAGATTTTATTAGCCTAATCTTTTCCACAATCAGGCAAACTCAGTGGTACCTGTCAGGGACATAGTTGTGAACAGAGCCTTGCAACCTGTTACCCATCTTTTTCAGCCCAAATGAAGCTGGAGTTAAAGTTTATTTAAACATAAGTGCCACCTAATGAACTACAGTGCCCTGAATCTACTATCTTCATCTCCTCTAGATAAGTCTGCAGTCTCTCCTGACACTTAGGAGATAATTTAAAGTGGTTCCAAAAGATAATAAAGTGGCCCAGGCTTTTGTGACCATAGTAGAGGAATGAAAGGTGTTATTGTCTTTTATACTCAGTCTGAATTTTACAGTCAAACATTATATGTCTGTGAAAATTTACACCTCTTTAATCCATTAATAAAACCTTAGTGGGATGAAAAGGTTCAAAAAATGGAGTGATGATAGTCTGAGTGAATTTACTCAAAATTTTCTTTAGTATGCTACTGCATATTTCAGAACTGCATAATTTTCAGTCCCCTCTGCCTTAACATTTAGAAAAGTAAAAGATATGTATGGAATGAAAGTTTGATAGATTTGCTGGAGTTAGAGCATATTTTTTCTCTCTGTTAATCAACCAAGTTTTATTTCTTCAGCGGCAATTTTATGTATGTTAGAGTAAGTTAATGGTAAAACCATTCTGCTCAACGTCTGTCCTCTGACTCAATTTCAAGAGACAAAAACCCCAGTAATATATTACTTTAGTTGATATGCCCCATGTCTTTAGGGTTAAAACCTAGATTTTTCCTGGCTGGAGAAAGAAAAGTAGTAAAGGAGTTCTTAAGTTATGCAAAAAAGACTTCGGTTCTTGAACATTACAATACTTTTCATGTTTAGGTGAGACAATTCTAAATATATGCCAGCAGGCAAATCACTTGCCCTGTTTGTGGGGACAAAGCTTTGATGAATTTTGAGGAAGGCAGCCCTGAACAAGCAAAATTTGCCATGCTATCAGGGACACATGGGGCTGCCTGTGGAACAAAGTTGTGTGCCACTGGGAGCTTTACCTTTCCCAGTTTCTTTACTCTGCTTTGTGTTAAATGTGGTACACAAGTAACAGGTAACACCCTTACGATGTGGTTTTGTGGCACATCAGTCTGAGGGGGCTATGGAAGAACATGATGCCTCAGAAGAAGGTTCACTTTCAACATAAGAGATGCCAGTTTGAAGAACATTCTGTAGATTTTCAGCAAATGAGGCATCTCACCCATGACTACTCTGAAAATAAGACATCTCTATCAAGATTTGAAGGATCTAGTTCTGGATCCACATTTTTCTAAGAGTTCCTTTAGCATACAAAGGTGGAGAAATGTTTGCTTCCTCCTGCAGGTAATCATGCCTAGCATGCCAGAGCCCAGCCTGCACTAGAGGTATTGTGCAGGGAGCTTGCCAAATGCAGACTTCACGGAATACTGGTCATTAGGCTAATGGAAGGCTTTTTCAGAGTGAGAGAAAAACACACATAGCACTAATGCTTGTGAAATATATTGTGTGACTCGCCCTGAGCAAATGCTTCCCAGCCAAGGGATTGAAGAATGGGATTTCTGATACTTCTACTAATTAAATGAGGGGTAGGGTGTTCAAAATATGGATGTCTTGGATGATACTCCAGTTGATAACCATGCAGATGAATGAGATCAGGGAATAGGGGTGATACAGCCTTGCATGATATTCTCTGTTTGAAACTCATGGCACAGTTACAATACATTGTAAGGAAAAAGTTAGTCCTGGAGCTGTTAGAGGTTTAGAGCTCACATAACACCTAACAGTTCACCTAACTTTTGACTTGTTTCTGAGTGAGAAAAGAGGAAACTCCCAAAATAGGTTGCTGTCAGCGTCTCAGATGTTTTTTGCTTTGGTTACTGTAATCTTCTCCTGTCTGGACCCATGGTTCCTCTGCTGTCTCCCTCACATCTGTCCTAAATGTCTCTGCTAAAGTCATCCTAGTTTCCTCCCACACATTAGCACTCCACTGATTTCCTGTCACTTGCCATGTCAACTTCAAGCTGCTCATCTTTACCTACAACACCCTTATTGTGTGCTCCTATATATTTAGTTTCATTTCCTCTGACTCCCACTCCCACATCTCTGATCTGGAAATGACCTCAGTTCACAGAATTTGTGGTCCACAAAAGAAAAGACAGAAGTGAAACTGTTTTTAATCAACACTGGTTGATTAAAATCATCTTGATTTTAATCAATTGGTTTCTGTAGCAAGTTGTACCCCCTCAATAGAATTACATCAACCTAACATAATTTTAGGTCAATGTAATAAAACAAGGGCAGATTTCTTTTGGGGTATTCCTCTTATTATCGTATAAGCCTATGATACACGCATTAGCTTGCATTGGCATGCAGAAGCTAAACTGATAAAACCATTTTGAGCACCAATATGAGCGTTGACAAGAAAACAATTTTCTTCCATTTTACACTTCTGAGATTTGAAAAGAATAAATAAATATCTTGTCTTCCAACTGAAACAAAGCTCTCAGAGAATTTCTAGAAATGAGAAAGGCCTGCACCAGTAACATAACAGTGGGGCATGAAGAGAAGATTGATTCCTTGTGAATGAAACAGAAGAAAGTTATCCTTGGTGTTTCCTGCTTTCTCACACTTTGCCTACTTACTAAGATCTTTATTGGTCTGTAATCTGGAGGGAAGCTGTGCCTCCCTTTCCGTCATGCTACCAGCTCCTCTTCCTAATTTCCCAGCATGTCTTTTCTATTTTTTTGGTCTCTTTGCTTATTGCCTTTTGTAGCCATGGTATAGAGGTGATGGGCATCTAGAGAAGCACTAGGAGTAGACTGATATACATAAGAACTTTGCATGGTGCGCTTTACCAGCAGTAACTGTGTACAATTTTGACCGTGGATATCTCCAATGTAGCAATCAAATTACCCAATACCCCATCTGTGCATACCTCTGTGGATAGGTACATCTGATCCTTGCTGTGTCCGAGTATGTCCTTTGCTATGTCTTCTTCTGCCCACTTCTGATGTGGGCAAAAGTTACCTAGTTAGTAGTTACATTTACTTAATTCAGCTTAACAACTAACTTCTAAAATAACTCAAACTTCCTCATTTCCTTGTGACTTTCCCACAGTGAAATCTGATTATGTGGGTGATAGGGAGACTGGCCTTTTTCTCCTTCTATGCTGAAAGAGAATGCTAGAGATATCTGTACATGTACACAAGGAGTACTTCAACTTCTAGTAGCTCCTAGTTCAATTTTATGTACCTAGTCATTCACCTAAACGTTTGTATGGAGGTTTTATGCTTAAGACTTGTTGATTCTTTCTTTTTCTCATTGTCAAGAAGATACGTGTTTGGGAAGGCTCTACTTGTTTAGAGAACCTAGCATTAAACACTGGCTCAGTCAATTTGACACTGTTTTACTTATAAATCTCCTGCAAAATGTGTCAGTGCTCAGGGGAAATATCCTGAGTGTTGCCATGCTACAGAAGTCTGCACAGGACAGCTCTAAGGGCTGAGTTCTCTTGAAATAAAACAGAAGAACAGAGAAGCCAAGAACATAGTGCACACTGCACGTGTGTGTGCATGTTTGTGTGATGGTTAGGGTAGTTTTTTTCTGAATTTGTTTGCTTTGAGGCTGGAGGTGAAAACAAGTGGACCTCTCTTTTACTGAGGTCACAATAGGTCAAATACACCCACTGTGTAAAAGTGGTTTGGCATCCTGGTTCTCCTCACCTGAGCTAGCAGTGACTGTTTATCAAGCACATTTATCAGCAGAGATAAAGCAAGCTGAGGCAGAAGGGGTGGGGGTTACACGAGAGGCCAAGGGCAGGGAGCTTTTTGTGCAGCCTCTCAAACACTTTGATTGTAGTTTGGGATTTTTCAAAGCTGCACATGTTGAGTAATATCTGCCAATAAACACAGCTCAGTGGGTGAGAAATCTGTCTGCCTCTTGCTGAGGATTAGAAGAGAAAAGACACCAAATGAGCAGTTTCTTCATATGTGGGTCATGCCCCTCACTGGGGTACTTGCCCCTGACCTAATCCTGTTCTACTTTGTCTCCCTCACTCCCTCCTGTCTTCCTTCCCCCTTCTACTCCTCTACTGCTGCACTACTGGTGGTCTGGTGCATGCTGCACAGATGTTTTCCCCATGCTATTATAAGATTATTTTTCAAGTGGCTTCTTGGAACAGATGTTCCAGTGTATGCACTCTCCTTGTCTTGGCTGAAAGTGCTCTTTGCAAAGAGCAGATTGCATTGCTGCTCTCCTTTTGATCTAAAGAGCGAGCGCGAGAAAAAATCCCCACACAAATGATGCTGGGTTTTGTTTTGGGCTGCTTGGCAATGGTGCACCTGGGTGTGTGTCTCCTGCTTCTTTTCTCCCCGTCACTAATGCTGCTTGCAGATGGTTTTCTCTGTGTCTTTCTTCCTCAGCCCATTTTCTTTCCCTTTGTGATCCAATACTTTACTCCCACTGCCTTTAAATTTTCTTTCATCTAACACTCTGGTATTCGTGCTTCCAAAATCATTCTCTACCATTGCCAGCACCTCATCTTTTCCTTCCCTTGGCAACTCTTGGACCATTAGTATGGATTAGTCCCATGAGTTTGGGTACAGGACCTGTCCCCCTTTTGGTCTTTTTGTTTTGAATTTATAGTCTTTGCTCAATTTCTCAATTGTCCCAGTGAATTCACCTGGACATTGTTGCTGCTGCTTTTTCATTTTATTTCTCCTATAGAGTTAGGAACATTTTCAAGAATCAAATGTTCTTATGATGTTAAAGGAACACCTTTTCCAAGTGCCGCTTAACTTGGAGATGTAACAAAGGCATGACATAAGGAGGTTGTGAAATGTATGCTATGTTTTAGGACCCTGTAGCTAGACCTAACCCACCGAATCTCATCTTCTGTGATAAAAAAAAAAAATTAATTACAAAATCTTTATTTGCTCACATCCTGTCCTTTAAATAGACAGCATGTCAACTTCAACTCTGCAGCCCTTAAAAATTCAACTTACAGGAATTCAGTCTATAGGGATAAAAATAAATATTGCTAATCTTTTCTGAGCCAATGAGAGAGAATTTTGAGTGGGATAAACTTACTGTTTATCAGGTTCAGTTGATTTGGGATGATTTACATCAGCAGAGAATTTGCTTTGGATATGTCTTCAAAAAAACCTGCTCATTTTTATTCTTGTTTTAATATGGCCAACACTCTATGCACCCATCACTTCTTTTTATGTTGTCTTCTTATGGAAAAGTCCTGCAGAATTTAATAGAGAATGATAACCTCACATAGGAATGTAAAGGACTCTCTAACAGGAATATTACTTTCTGTTGCATTTCCAGTCTGTCCTACATTCCTCCAGAAATGTTAATATTCTTTGTTTCTTTATAGACATGCAGAGAAATTTCTCTAGAACTCACCTGGGCTAAAATTATAAAGTATCCCATCTTTCCAGGATATATTTTTAAACCACAATTGTAACCTAGTGAACCCTTCCCTTCTCTAGCTTCTCTCATTAGATTGTTCAACAACATTGTACCTCAGTGTGTATTAGCAAAAAATGAATAAACACCCAAATTTACATACGTATATATATACATATATATACATACATATATGAAGTGCTTTGACAGCATTTCCCATCCATTAAACTACTCCTACCTGTGAGCTAAGCCTGTAAGAATAGCTGTAGTTTTGATGTGCTGCTCTCAAAGTAAGACTACCTGTAAAACTGACATATGGGTATAAGTTTACCTACAATCCAAATAATCCATTTCAGATAAATGATTCTATTTCCATTCACATTTGGGGCCAGACTACCACACATTCTTCTCTGGAAACTCAGAAAACTGGCCTTTCAGTACTACTGCTGGAAGGTTACTCCTTCCTCTTGTGTTCTGCACTGAAGTATTAGAAAGCTGCCTTAGCCACCTCAGTATTGTTAGGATCTAAAAGGGTAGTGGAAGGGTAGAAGAAGAAAACTGACTGGTGTACTGATGATTTTCAACAGGCTTGTGAAAGAAAGATCATATGACAGAAAGCATGTGATCTCAGGAAACTGGATTCTCATGCTGCAGGAAATCCAGTCCTATTTCCTGACCTTTCTATGTGATTGGTATTGCAGGTGACATTGCAAACATAGTAACTTTCAGCAGGAACCTGAAATTTGCAAAAAAGCCCCAACAATCTATCCTTTCAAACAAAATTTCGTTGAAAATAGGCTGAAAAAACAGCCATATGTTGGCCATCCAGGTAATTTCCTCTGACCCAAACCAGATGCAAGTAATTCAGAACAGATACTATTTTGCCTTCTTGTTATGATTTTTGTTGCCAGAAATGCCATAGGGCTGCCAGCCTATTCCAGTGTTCAACTATTCCTGCTGCCCAAAAAGTTTTCCAAGTGCTGAATGACATTTATGGTTGCCATGTACAGGCAGCTGCAGTAGGGTTTCTCCAAAAACTCACAGGTGACACTAAGAATATCTTGTCTGTTTCAGCTGGGCTTCTCCAAGCCTCTGATTTAGGTGTAACCTGTTATCATAAGTCCTATGGCAGCAGCCAGGGGTTGCTTTAGTTTGGTTTTGTTTGTTTAGATTAAATGATAAAAGTTAAAGCTTAACATATATTTGCTTTCTTTTTTATATAAATAAGTATTTATATAAATTTAATTAATTTGTCAAAATAAAAATTTAGGAGGTTGGTTGGTTGGTTTTTTCAGTTGCTCTTTTGCCTTTTAGCAGACCTAAAAAATAAAACAAGTGGAATTATTATTTTCAAAAAGTGGAAAAATTCAGTGTCACCTAAACTAATCTCTAGCTGATAATGTTCTCTGTGAGGATGGTATTTTAGCTGCACTTTCTGTCTATCCTTCTTCAAAAGAATATGGAGTAGTGTGATAGAGGGCTTAAACTGCACATTTCCAGAAGATAGTATCTCAGATGTCTCTGATGAAGATGTGCTTCCACATTAGATATCTTCCTTACTTCATGGTCCAAGGAAGAATTGATCTTAAAGCACTCTTGATCTGTGCAGGGCAGAAAAATGTGAAGAACTTCAACTCCTCTTGCAATGTAAATTTGCAGAAGTAAGCAGCCAAGAACAGCAGGGATTGAAAGCTGCACAGCCCCTGCAGAGTTTCTTAGAGATTTACTACAAATTGTAATTACGATTTAGACAAAATAAAAACCTAACCTGTAGTGATTGGCAGTTATCTGGATTTGAGTGAGGTGACAGCTGTCATGACTTTATTCATAGAATCATAGAATCGTTTGCATTGGAAGAGGACCAAAAGATCATCTGGGCTCCAGCCCCCTCTGCCATGGAGCAGCCTGGACCCGGTTGCACAAAATCCCATCCAAACTGGCCTTGAGTCCCCTTGTCATTTTGATTTGGTTTTTAATAAATCGTCAGCTTTATAACATGCTCCTGTACATTTCACTTTTGGAGTCCTTTGGAGGACAAATTGCATTTCTCTGCCTCCAGATGTGACCATCCCCAAATTTCCTGTGCCAGGTATTGCTAACAGAGCTTGGGCAAAAGAAATCATGAGAAAGTGGCTTTCCAAGTGCATGCAGACCATGAATAGTAGGACAAAGAAGTGATAGCTCTTGGCTGTAAAAATGAAAAGCGTAGATCCTAAATTATTGAATCTAAACACTTAAAGAAAGATTTAACAAGGGTAAAATCCTATTTCTTCTACAATCCTATTATTTAATAATGTAGGAAACCAACAACAAGGTAATAAATTTCAGAAAATATTATTCACAATAGACTGCTGTCAGTAACTTGACTTAATTCTGTATATTCATTAACAGTTATACTCGATCAGAGCACTTTGAAATAAGATGGCAAGTCTTGTCCTATTTTATCTGAGAAGGTAGAAAGGACAGACTCATCATACCAAAGGTTAAAGGAAGTATTGCTATAACTTGGAGTTTTGAACTCCAGTCCCTAAAGTGCACTGAGTAGTCCTCATGGGGGGCTTCCATTAACTCTTGATCACTTTGCATCAGGGCCTCTGCCTCCTGCCCTCTGTCATAGATATACCTAGAGATATATAGGCACCTTGAACCTCAACCCTACAATTTATAGGCTGTGGATGAGGTGGAGTTCCAAGGACTTCATCTTTCATGGTGACAGGTTTGTGCTCTTGGGCTGAGATCTCCGTACTACATTTTCCTGAATCATAATAAATACTTTTTTTTTTCTGACCAGCATTCTGATAACTATGATGTTCAGAACATGATGTTCCTGAAAGACAGAAGAGAGGATATTTGTTTTGTCCTTTTGCTCTCCAATTGCCTTTTTATTCTATGTGCACATTCTATAACACCTATACCTTGTGCTTTGAAACTTCCATAGGGTTACGGACTTAGCAGAGGCCTGAAGGACTAACTCACACTAAGTCTTATTTAACATCACTATCTATCTTTTGTGATTTCCAGCTTCCTGAGCTGCCCTAAGCAACCTTTTCCTGGATTGTGGAAAGGTTTGTTTGATCAGACTCTGTATTGCTTAGAAGTAGGGCTACTAGTTTTGGCTTGTAATTGTAACTAAGTATCAAATAATGCAAAAATGGTAAAAAACCCCATCCCAAACATTGTGATGATAAACTGAGACTAAGTACCATTTTCTGGGAAGTTTTTCTGTTCCATCAGGGTCTGAACATTCCCTTTTCTTCACAGATTGTGCTGGACATTCATGTCCTCTCGTTCCCGCATGCCTCTGGATACCACAGTTTGTCACTCTCATCTCAGACACTTGTCCTATCCCTCTTCTTTTCCTCAGTCCAGCGCAGCTCTGGATGTATCTGGATGTATCACTGCTGATGCTAACCTTGCTGGAACTGTTTGTCCCTGGATACTTGAGGCTGCAGTCTAAAATTACCTTGCAGGAAGGATAGGATTAAAAAGCATCATGGGGTTCACAGGAAAGTATTCTCTGGGCAAGGATAAGGCACATCTAATCTACAGGATGATCTTGCTTCACCAGTTCCTTACAATTGTCCTACAGGACTAATTATAAATAGTTCAGTAATCATGAGCTGGGAAATGTTTTTAATGACAAACCTCACTTCCAACGCTTCTGTGTCCCTTCTCCCTGGACAAACATGTGGCAATCTATTAATATTAAACCAAATGTTGCTTATTTAACTGATAAATGGGAACCATGTTATTGGTTAACAGCTCTTTTTGGAAACAGCTTTAGAGGTGGTCATGTAACAAAATGGGAGGACACCCAAGTGGCAGCACAGAGCATTAAAGCTGAGGTGGCAACAAATGCAGGCAGTCAGATAGGAAAGGCTGTCAGAACTTACAAACAGGAGAATGGGGAAGTTTGATTTGGAAATCAGGTTTTAAGCCATATTTTCTGATTGCACAATTGAATTTAACTCTTAGCTAACAAACAGACCTGGCATTTGAAGTTGCAAAGTCCAGGATGTTTTCCTCCTGGCTCATAAGGGTTATGAAGCAGGCATTTTTTGTTTGTTTGTTTTTGTCACTGCAGTGCAGTTGATTTCAGAGAAGGCTTAAATAACATTGCAGAAGTCTTCCTTTCCAAAAGACAGCCAAAACTTCCTTGGCTCACCTGCCAGTTCTGTTCTGACTCTTGTGTGTCACACAGCTGTCGGCTCACACCACACAGTTGGATGACTACTGAGTTTATGAGAATATTTGTGACCACTCTTAATTTAGATGAAAGCTATGACTCCAGCAGCCAATGGCAGGCAAACATTGGCTGCCTAAAAGATATGAGCACTTTCTTTTATAAAAATGCATTCTGGTTTCTGGCACTTCCTAGATGGCTGAGCTCAAGGGCTGGAGAATGTGAGGTTGGGACACTGTGATTCAGCTGTTTGCTGTATAGCATTCATTATTATCTTGTGTATTTTCCCACAAGGACAGTTATAAATAATTTTGTAGTGATCAGATGGGAAAAGTAAGCACAATCCTTACTCAGCACAACTGGAGAACAAGCAGTTCATCATCCCTCCCCCCCTTCTCTCTCTGACATCCTTGTTTTTCCCTGACCACTTTTACTACTGGGGTAGTGGCCCCAGCCTGGGTGCTGGTGGTGCAGGGACTCCTCACCTGTGGGGGTGAACAGGAGGGCAAAGAACCATGAGGAATGCAAGGAACCTGACTCTGCCTCCACCTCCACAGGCCAGCTAGATCAAATGGCTGTAGGTCTGATTCAGGGTCCTCTGAAGTCCATGCAAATATTTGTGTTGATTTCAGTGGCTTTGGATCAGCACCTATGTACACAGATGAAAGTAAGGCTTTTTTCCCATAAAAGGACAAAGTCATGTTTTCCTTTCATAGAGAGAAGGGAAGCACCAATACTGCCTTCCCTGCTCTGGTCCTAGGATAGTCCCTCTTGGTGCTGCTGTGCATCCTGATTAGTCGTTCTAGCTGATCCCTAGAAAGTCTTACTCATGTACACGCCTCCATTCTTCTTGTTCCAAGACAAAGGAATGATGCATGACGTTTTCCGCCTCATAGGTTTCAATGTTCAGGGGGTAATGAAAGCCCAGGAACATTTTATGAAATGTGTCCATTCCAAGAGAGGGAAAATTAAACTTTTTTGCCTAAGGCATCTGTAAGTCAGTGTGAGTGACACAGCACCTTAATTCTTTAAAAGTGCATTCCACTTGTGCTACCATGTGATTCCTGTTTTTCCTTTAAAGCCTTTGTACCTGAAGCTGTGTGTTTTAACTGATTTGTTTGGGTTTTTTTCCTTGGAAGAATATAGATGAGGAACTCACAAACAAATAAAATCTTAGGCTACACTCCAGATAAGTTTGCCATTTAACAAGTCACTTAAGTTCATGTTTATGTTCCTGCATCTCTGAAAAAAAAATTGTAATAAGGTCAAGCCCCAGGGACTTGCATGATTTTAAGAAAAAAACAATTTATAGCCCATGATTCATCAGTTTGATTGACTGCTGTTGAGTTAATGATCTGTGTTTAATCCATTTTCTTCACTTTAATTCTGTGGTTTCAAAGTCTATCTCATAGGTTGATCAAGTCCCTCAGTATAAAGCCCTACTTTTAAATTTGGATCACAAAAACTTTCTTTTACATGTCATCAGGATCATAATGAAGTCAAAATGAAAAAGATTATGGCAGTAATTCTGTGGGATTAAAAAATTACTTCATATTGTTTTTCAGCTGCAAGGAAAAGATGGCTTTCTGCATTCTTTTGAAATGCAAAGGAGTTCAGTTATTCTATTCCTGGAGTATGTTTCTATTGATCTCTTATGATTCATCTCTGGAAGAAGTCTCTAGATAAAACACTTCTAAATAAAAATCTTGTCGTTTGGGGGAAAATGGACATTAATGGTGTTTTGAGAACCCTTGCAATGCTTTCATAAGTGACAGTACTTTGATGGAGGCTAAGGTTCTGTGTTCTGGTCAATAATACAAAATTTTCCAACTCTTTATGGAACACCAGTCTGGGGCAAAGCAATGGTGATGCGTTGCAGGAGGTGATGAAGGTAAGTATGTTTGTGTGCAAATGAGAAGAAATTGGGGAGATATTGGTAACAGGAATATGCAGCAATGACAGATTTGGAGGTCAGAGAATTGTGGAAAGTCAAAGATCACAGAAATTTAGAGAAGCATATGGCATAGGGAACAGCATCACTTTGGAAGCCAGGAGGGTAAATTGACCACAGAGAGGGAAAAAGTGAATGAGAGGAATGAGATTTGTTGACTCAAGAGCCAAAACCCTGTTTAGCCCTGGGAGAAACATAAAGGGTGGTTGATTAAATATTAAGTCAATACTTGGAGAAGGTGAGTACATAAAGTTATACGAGATGCAATTGATCAGAGCAGAAATTGAGGCCATGTGATTTCTGCCAGGTTTCTGGAACAGTCAGGGCAAAAATTGCTGGCAGATGTCCTATGTCCTTACTCTTAGGCTATGTACAAATAATTCTTTACAGTCCCCAGACCTTTGTGAACCACCTTCAAGGCCATCTCTGGCACCATCCAGAATGCCTGACAGGTACAAAGGGTGAGGGTAGAAGTACCTGCTGAGCTGATGAAAGGAGCTTGGCCAAAGGACAGAAAGACCACTTTAGACATAATTGTTGTTTGGTTTTTATATTTATTTTGCATGTTAGAGCACAAGTAAGGGTTAGAGTTGAAGAAGCTTCTCTTTATTTTCCCTAGGTTTTTTCCAGAACAATTATCTGAGGACCCAGCAAGCCTGATTTTTAAGCTCCTTACTAGTTCCAGAGAATTCTCAGACAAGTGAGGACAAATAATTTTCCTATATTAAGTGTCTGGTGCCATTTTTCCCTTTTTCAGCCTGGGCTCTCTGTTCCTCATGCTGGTAAACTCTGCTGCTTCAAATCTCTTGGTTGCCTCTCTGGAAAGGCTGGTTGAGACCTGGATGTGTGATAGGGGGTTGGGAGAGAGCACAGCAGAGATCAAGGCTCCAAGGTCTCAAAGGTAGCATGTACTTGGGGTATGTGTTACACATAATTATGGAGAAACAGTTCATTTTGGCTGATGTTAATCGGCTGGCAAGGTTTAGTGAAGACACAGGGAAGAAGGAAAGCAAAATAAAGAGATGCAGGGGCAAGTTTTCCTGCCATGAACAGGGATAAACAAGGAAATGCGCTAATTTTAGTGTCACCCCTGTAGGACTAGGTGACACCAGTGGTATGTATTCACAATCTGGTAGAAGACCAGACTAAGAGCATTGTTGACCCAAGTCCCAAACTGTTTGAAGGGAGGGTTCTTGTCAGAAATTATGAAGGAAGGGCTCAAGAAATGTCTTCATTTGGAGCCTGTCAAAGTTTTGTGTGTTGCCCTCAGAGCTTACAGACATACCTCTCTTCCTCAGAGTGTGGCATGAGCCTTGATGGCCAATCTGCCTTATCCACCAGAGACACTTCTTTGATTAAAGAATCCTGGCCCTTCTGGGTTGAGTCAAACTTTTGATACAGGGCAGAGTTGGTGGTTTTAGAATTGTGAGGTGAAAATATACCAGAAAAAAAAAAAGGAACTGTCTACCGAGTAGCAAAAGTTTGGGAGTAAGACTACCTGTAAGCAAAACCAGACTAGATTTGGCTCAATTTGAGGTGTTCTAAAAGCCTGGACTGTGAGGACAGATGGGGCATTTCAGCCAAATACCATAACAAGCAGTGCTTGCAAGCACTGTTTGAGAGGTGTGGATGTGACCAAATGGTAATTTATAGTGTCTGCCAGAATCCCAGTGCTTTCCAAAGAGTGATTTTGAGAGTGGAACGTCATACTACTGTGACAAAATACTTGTGCTGCCTTATCCAGCTGTCTTAGCTCATGCATAAGGGACAAAAGAAGGAGAAGTTAGAAATAATGTAAAGTGTCTAGCATATGACAAAACAAACCCCAAATGGTAATGAGTACAGGAAATAAAATTGAAATATAACATTATCTGATTATGAAACTACACAGTGGAAGGAGTGTGACAGTGGTAGCCTATTATGTTCAGTGAGCTGTTAATAATGGACTGTCTACTGGAAAAATTTAAGATCTGTGACTGTGAATTCAAGAGGAACACTAAAGACTCACATGTCACCAAGCCCTGGAGATAAGTGGGAGCTGGGCTGTGCACATATCCACCATGCTTGCAGATAAATAGACAGTCAAGCTGCCATGGCTGGGGTCTTGGCCCTGGGCAGCAAAGGAACCAAAAAATCATTCTTGAATTTCTCTCACTAGGGACTGGAAAAGGGAGAGCTTGAAGCTGTGGTTACCTCTCATACCCCTGCTGCCAGATTTGCCCAAATATGATTGTAAATTTATATTGTGTCCCATTAAGGCTTTAGCAACCTTCTACCTTCCTAGTGCTATATCAGTACCAACTACTCTCTGCTCTCTGCACCCATTTGTCCCTGCCCCCTGCTTGTCTAGGAGAAAGATACGAGTGTTGCATATTAAGTAACTATATTTGAAATAAGAACCATAGCCTTTTTTAATTGTGTGAAGATATGAAGAAATATCCATAAAAAGACAAACACATTTGTTTAAAAATTATATCTGCTAAGGTGGTACAATGCATTTATGTTTTAACCTGAAAATTTTCTCCTGCAAATGTGGACCTCTTGATGACTTTTTTTTTTTTGAGAAATTAGATCTAGATATTCAGCAAATATTTTCCCAAATCTTGAAGTGTTCTGAAAGTCTGTTTTGGATTGTGGGGTGAGAGCGGAGGATATGGGCTCTTCTAAAATGATGCCCTAAATCAACACTGAGGAATAATAATTTCCATTCACATTGAAGAAGTCTTTCCTGTAAGCCCTGTCTTTAAAATAGAGTTTGAACTGGCTCATCCTTGTGGATTTTCTGATTTACTCTAAAAGTAGAAAAATTAAAATGGAATCAGTGGAGCTGGTTCTCTAATACAACGGGTTAGAGTTTGCAAGGCCAGCTGCTATTTCTCATATTCGAGGTAGTCAGGTAAAGGCCAAATAAACACCTGGAGTGATTACTCAGCAGAGAGGGGCTTGCATGGAGTGGAGGGAAATTAATTCTGGCAGAAGTCTCAAAAAAGGAAGATACAGGCAATCAAGGCATGATTCTTTTAAGAATCACAGGCTATTGCTTTGCAGAGTGGTCACAGTAAATCACTGCTGTCGCCAGTGCATATAGTGATATTAGGGGCTATAAAATTCATCTAAGAATTAAGAGAGTGGCTCAAAATGAAGCACCAACAGTAGTCTAAAATGATGAGCTGAGCCAGACCAAGGTCTTAAGATGGTGAAAATAAGAATTAGAAGGGAGGATGGAGCTGAATGATGAGAATTTTTACATACAAATTATAGAAGAAGACATATTATAAAAATTATGCTCAGGAAATATTTCACAGCTCAAGAGCATAGAAGTACACAGCCTGATAAGGTAGGCTAGACTTGAGTTTTATGTAGGAAATTACTGTTTAGACTTATCTTTTCTAATCTCAAGGTTCTGTGTTTGAGGGAATTATTCTTGGCTTTTTTTGGGAAGCTAAGGTCTGAAAGTTGTTCTTTGCTAAAGAGACTTTTCTGGGACAATATTTTGCTCCATTTCTATCTTAGTTTCCCTTTTGAATGATCTGCCTGTCATTGTGGTATTTAAATTCCACATACAAAACAAAGAAATCCAACACAAACATACTTAGGTGACATAGAACTAATGAATATAGATGGAAAATGATTCCTTCTGTAAGCAGAAATGTAATATAAAAACACATTTAAATGAAAACAAAAATTATGGATCTGTAATTGTACTATTTTTCATGTTGAAAGCTTACAGTTTTAGACATTGAACAATACGTAGGAAAACAAAATCTTGATTTCACACTACAATATCTGTGAGTGTTTTTTCTCATATAAGTAACTGTATTCCAATGTGTAAGACCTCTGTTCTGCAATGCTTCAGTATGCAACTTGGTCAATTTTGTTTAGGACAGCCATCAACCTAAATGAGTAGCATATTTGGAGTCAAACTCCCCAAAAGGGGTAGAGAAGTTAAAGTTACTCACATATATAATAGGTTCTGTGTAACTGCTCAGATATGGACAGATATTTATGAATTTGCAGGAGGGAATTATTAGATCTAGGCCTTATTTTAGATTCTGGTCCAGTTTATTACTTTGTCTGGCCAGAAATAAATGCATGTTTTAGATTTTAGGGATTAATCTTGCAAATGAGCAATGCAGATTTAATTTTACCATATCTGAAAAAGTTTTAAGGTATGTTAGTATTATCAGGCTAAGGTTCTCCAGGCAGGGGAAACCTGACTTTCTCATTGACTTTCAATTGGTATCAGCAGAGTCAGGATTTGCAGTGGTATCCATGATATATGAATTTATATCCATGATATAAACCATAAGGAATACATATACATTTTTAAGTGTCCTTTAGGGACTTTCAGACAACTTTCCTATAATCTTGTGTTTTGTTTCAGATCTTGCTTTCTGGCATACTTCTGCTCTAAAACCAAGATGCAAAAACGTTTAAGGGAAGTAATAGCCATATCATTTGCTGTCTGAATGATCATAATAATCGGTCAGTAATCAGAGGAAGAGGACTGTGGTTCTTGTGTAAAGGGGATGCATCTGTGAATAACATCTTCGTTGGCACGTCCTTAACAAACACCAGATTGCTGATAGTCACAGCTGGTTGCAATGCTAGGTCTCAAGGAAAATTAAGGCTGACTACCTCAAGGAAGATGGGGCTTCTAGGAGTGTTTTTAGAAGGATTGTCACGATTAAATTTATAATTTTTCTCCAAAGTCAGTAAAGGAGGAGATATAATTTTATCACATTTTGAAGTGTAGGATAATGGACGAATTCAAGGTGGAGGTGATTTCTTCTTTTTCTTCTTCTTGAGCAGGGCAAGCTCTAAGACCAGACCAGGTTACTTAGAGCTTTATTTAGTCTGGTCTTGAAAACCTCCAGTCTTCCTAGGTCTCCACTGCTTAACTGTCCTACTAAAGAACATTTCTGTGAGGCAGCAGGAGATACTGAGCTGGTTCATGTGCTTTCTTGGGGCAAGCCAGGAACACGAGAAAATTGCTTTCCCAGATGAAGTTTTCAAGAACCATGGATGAGAAGGTCCCTGTGAGGGAAAGAGAGGTGAGTTGCAATTTATTTCTGTGTGTTCTGTTTCTAAGAGTGGTGGGAGCCTGGGTGTGGAGCAGCTGTGGGATGTGATTATTCTCTGTTGTGGTATATCTGCTTCCTTCAAAATAGTTTTGTGATACCAGCAGTGCTTGGAGAGTCAATTTCAAAACAATGTAATTGAAATGTCAAATAGGTAACAGAAAGGGCAGTGGTTACTTAGTATAAGAACAGTAAAATTATTTTTATGCACCTGAGTGACAAAAATCACACTATCATAGTAAAGCTGAACAACCAGCTCTCAGATTTTAGAACAGCTCGATGCCATTCTGATAACCATAAGGTGTTAAGCAGATCTACTGGATGGGGCATGGATAGTCTTATTACTGTATAGTTTATAATTATCGTGTAAGGTAGAAACGTATCAAGGATGTAACACAACATTGCAGACTCTAGTTTACTGCCAAAACATACATACAATGGAAATAAACCTTTCAGTGCCCTGGAGAAGAAAGTTAAAGGGCTAGCAGACTTAGAATGTGCTAAATGAAGTCAGTGAACTGATGGTATGGCCACTGTATACGTTTAGAAGGGAGGCAAAGATATCAAATAATCTCTTCGCCTGTGAGAAAAGCTAGAAAGGCCAAACCTACATTATCTCCTTAAATTATTATATTCTTTGACTTTTTTTTCCTCTAGCCTTTGGTTTTGGCATGTTGACTTAGAATCTTCTCCTTGGGCAGATAAGTTGAAGCTCTTTCACTGCAGGATTCCACTGACACATAAGATGTACCAAAGTCTCTTTGACTGGAATTAATGATTGATGATGTGCTTATTTGGGACAGAAATTATTATGTGTTATAAAAATCTATGCAATGCATGCCAAGCAAAAAAAAAAAAAAAAAAAAAAAAAAAAAAAAAGCCTTAAATTGAGTGAGAACTAATATCCAGTTGGGATGAGTAAGACTGGTTATTTAGAAAACCTACCATGATTCGTGCGTCGTGACAAAGGAATTTGACTGAACATGAGTAAGGTAACTGGACAAGTGGAAAGACTTCAAAAGAGAGAGGCCACCCAGAGATTCACAGCCTCATTACTATTTCTAAGCAGACCTATTCCCTGATTTATTATAAATATTCCACTGAGCATATTGCTAGGGGACGATAGTGAATGCTCCTGTGATTACAAGGGGAAAGACTCAGGAGACAGTCACAGAGGAGCTGAAACTAATTTTTCTCCGATGAAGAAAGAGTCCAAAATGAGACAAGTTTTTGTAGATTGAGACTTCACTTTGGGAACAAGATGATCTGGGGGCATATCCTTTCAACACATAGATTTGATTGAGATAGAACTGTACTCAGATTGGGAAATGCAACTGCTGGTTATGGGATTGACTTATGAGTGGTTTCATGTATATGTTTATAAATCACTTGAGGTAAAAACAGACCATATTACCACGGCAATCTATGTGATAGAAACTACTTCACAGATCACCCTTTTAGCCTCAGAAAGTGTCCATTTATCATGAAATTGATTAAAAAAAAGCTTTCAATTTGAAAAGGACATGATTAGAATATCCATGATTATGAGAGGAAGCATGAAGTGGTCTATGAGGGCTCTTTTCAGGGAGATCCTTGCCTAAGCATAGATTTTTGCAAAGGTGTTGGAAGTGAAATGGAACATGCTGAGATCGGGAGGGTGTCACTAGGTAGTGTCAAAATGTCCCTGTGCTGACTGTTGGAGAAGTGCTAATGGAATTTTAAATAATCTTTTCTTCTCCTTAGGTCTCGTAATGTGTAGCTTTCTTTGCTCCAAGGACCTGAGTATATTATCAGAGTTTAAGTATTAACAGGTTTCTAAGAAACAGAATGCTGATAAACAAACAAGAAGTTGAAACAATAGGAAGATCTTGCTTGCTTTTGTCTGAATTTGATTCATCATTTTGGATTACATTTTTTAATGAGAAGGGTTTTGTTTAAATTTAAGTTGCTGTATGTTACATCTCAGAAAGCAACCAGTTATGAATTTGTATTATGATCTTCCTTCCCCCACATACAGGATTCCAGATGAATTAATAACCAATTGTGTACAGCGGTCCATAAATTTCTACTCTTTTCAGCCAGCCTTTTATGAATATTTGCATGGGTTAGCAGAAATATTTTGGTTATGAGAATATATTCTGGAGCGTTTAACAAACTTATTCACATTGAGCACTGTTGCAAAACATCATACATCTCGCTGCACAGAGATGATGTTAGAGACTTCAGGGCAGAAGAACAGAGGTTTCAGTGCCAGAATGTAATGGGTTTCTTGAACTGAAGGTGGTTAACTGTGGTTAGCCAGAAGTACTATACATCAAGAATGACGAATTGGGCAGAAAACAAACTCCAAGAATGTACAATAGTTGCCATTAATGCCTCAGAGCATATTTCAGGCAAATCCATGGGACTTCCGCTGAGGGAATAAGTTGATGATCTTAACAATGCCCTTTCTTATAAGCACTCATGATGGTAAAAGCTCTCAGAAGAGAATGTCAGGAGTCACTGGCTTTCTGTTTCTTGAGAACAAATATGCAGCCCTTAGAAAAGGAAAGCCACGGAAACTGGGTGTAGAAACCTCCAGAAGTGCTCCCACTTCCAGAGTTGGTTGGGCAGCCTCATGAGCTTCAGAGTGCATGGTGACACTGTGATGGTAAACCATGAATAATAGAGGGGTTTGCTGCTAACAGAGATCCCAAAGGCATCAGTACAATCTGCTTATGACTGTGGGGAATTCTGAGAGTTTACCATGTCTTCCATAGTTATTGATTTATTCTTTACTAATTGCTTGAATTCATCTGTGGTAGTTGTTAGTTTGGGTTGAAACATTTGCTTTTCTAATCTAATTTTCCAAGATTAAGAAATATCTGGAGTGTAAGAGGATATAATTTAGCTACTAAATCCAGTAGCTGGGTCTTTTATGACCCAGCCCATACCCTATGGCTTATGCCAGGAAATACCAGCACTCCTTTGTGTTACATTGCAAGGTCTAAAATGCTGAAAGAATGTTATCTTTCATTAAATTAAACAGTCCTTCAGCAGCTTCTCAGATAAGTCATACAAGCAGTAATTTTATGTACTGCAGTAAAGGCTGAGATGCCCACTTTGCAGCTCAGAATCTTTGCCCACTTTCCAAACTCTAATAGGGCTTTTTTGATGGGCAATCTATTATTGCCCCAGTGCTACTGGTTCCCACTAACAGGGTACTACTGTAACCATAAATATTTGTGTGAATGAACTCTTAGTAGTGTCTCTGGCACATCACATCCCTTTCCAATGAAGCAATGTACCTATCTGAAAAAAAACCCCAATCAGGTTTAACTCTCCAGTGGTGTTCTGTCTGTGATAGTTCTCAGGTGCAAATAACTTTGCCTAGAAATATTTAAAAATATTTTTCAAGATATATTAGGACAAAATTATTGCATCTCAAACATTCCTGGATTATTGATCAGTATTTTTAATGTAATGAGACTGATCAGTATTTTTAATGTAATGAGACTGCTGCAGTCTTTTCCAATAAACTTCCTTTTTAAAACGTGCCTTCATGATCTACTGCAGAACACTGAAATCTCATTCTTTATGTGCATACATTCACCCTTGATGAAAACCTTTATTTTTAAATAAAGTGTAAGCCCAACATTCTAGTGAAGAACTGCAGTAATAATATTCCTAGAAAATAGAAAAGTTCAGGTGGTATTTTCTGCTTGTAAATAGAAGTGATGAAGCAGTTTTACAGTTAAATTGCACCTTCTTAATTAAAATACATTTAATTTACTTCAATTAGTTGCTTAAGATTCTTTTGTTGGCTTCTTGTTTTTTCATTATGAACAGTGAGAACAGTGACTTTATAGAAGCTCTTGCATGTCTTTACCTCCCATTTGTCTTTTTCAAGGCTGAAGAAGTCTAGATTTCTCCTCAAACATAGGCTACCCCACACTTTTCATACTTCTTGTCATCTT
The DNA here is from genome assembly GCF_041296385.1 of Aphelocoma coerulescens. Classification (NCBI taxonomy): domain Eukaryota; kingdom Metazoa; phylum Chordata; class Aves; order Passeriformes; family Corvidae; genus Aphelocoma; species Aphelocoma coerulescens. The sequence goes on along the minus strand of NC_091014.1, from coordinate 59,397,733 downwards.
TTTTTATACTGTTTCTAGTTCTTGGTTTGGTTAGTTTATGTTGGGGCATTTTTGAGAAGTCACCAGAACCACATGGTGGCTTTGTAATGTTCTTTGGTTTGGGTTTGAGAGTAGATACTCAGAGAAGTACATTAGAGAAGGTTATTGTACAGAATCCCTCTCTTCTCCCACTGCCTAGAGCTTGCTTTAGTAACAGAAGCTCTTTTGTCAGAAGTGTCTACAGCAAAGACTGACCCAAATTCTCTTATCCAATTCACTGGGTAAGCCTGTGTTTTTCAGGGCAGAAGTGGTTTGGTATAAAAAGGAAGAAAGGATCAGGGACTCCTTAATTTAGAGGGATGAAGCAGTGCAAAACTCTGACCTAGGACGTACATTCTGGATCAGGATTATAGAAGTTGTTACTTTTTTTCTTTAATGTTACTTGGGGCTGGAGGGGGAAGGTTCAGTGGTTGAACCCAAAATAAATAAGTACTTGTAGTCAGCCCAAAATCAAATTTTTGTGTAAATTGAAACAAATAGTCATTACCAGTAGGAATGCTCAAACCCTTATGGATAAAATGCAGTTTCTACAGTCTGATCTCAACAGCAAAGGTTCTCAACAAATATTCACCTTTTGCACCGTATGCTTGCATGACACACGGTAACCCCACATCCTGTTGCTGTGAATAAGAATAAAGGCTTTCCTATGCATGTTTTCATTTTTCCTGTTTCTGAAAGAAATGCAATGTTGTTTAACAGCAAATCTAATTTGGATGTGATTATTACTGTTGAGAGAATAAGTGCTGGCTGGCTGGGTAGGGAGCCAGAAAAGGTTTCTAGCTACAAGCAAAGAAGTCAGAAACATGGAACTCAGCAACTCCATGCCCTTGATAAAAAAGAGAATACAAATTTTGAGAGAAGGTCTCTCTCACAGGCACAAAGACTTTTGCATGTTGGGTACTGAAGTATATCACTGGGTTGTTATGGTCCCAAAGAAGCTTTAAGCAAGTGGGAGAGATCATAAGCATTTGGTGCTTGTAATGAGAAGATAAGGTAAGAAAGGCACATAAGTCTCACTTCTTTAAACTTTTGTGTATCTGCAAAAAAGCAGGGGTTTGTAACTTTTTCTGAGGGAGAAGACTCATGCTTTGGTCTGTTCACTAGTACCTGGCTGTGGTTGGTCTAAAACCTGGGAAGAAAGACTGAGTTTACAGTGGTATTACAGTGATATCCAACTCTGGGCAAAAATTTCCTAGTATGAAAAGAATAAATAAACACAAAATCACAGTGTGTTGGGGCTGAGGGGGAAGAAAGTGAGGAAATAGAGATATAGGTTTACCCCTCCCCTCCCCCACCCCCCTCCCCCAGCCCCTCCATCCTTGTAGAGGACCACTTCTGTAAGAACAACAAGCCAAGCATAAGATAGTTATGTAGGCCCTGATAAGTAAATTATTTAACTCCACCCTGAAATTCCTCAGATTGCACACAGTCCCCAGATCCCCAGGTTCCTTGGAAATTCTCTTTGGCACAATTTTTAATGACAGTAGAGAGCAAGTGCAAGACAAAGCGAATGCAACAGAAGACTGGCAGAGTATGCAGTCAATAGTTTGTATAACCTGCATGATTCTGAAAGTTGTGTTTCACTTTATCTCGAGTGGGTTTGCTCTGAGTCAGTTACGATCTCTCAGAATTGCTCACCCCTCCACTGTGTGCTTGTATCACTACCAGCAGCAGAAGTCATTTATTTTGCAAAGAAACCATGGTCTGTGCTAAGCCAGCAGCTGTTACTGTACATGCCTGGAGTTGTAGCACGACTGAGAACACTCCCCCAGTTAAGCTGAAATGAAGGGTGTTCAGTAGATCACTGGGGGACTCACTCTGTGACTTGTAAGAATAAGAAAGCATGTCTTATGGCAGGAATTGTCATTGCCGATACACATTCTTTAACTTATAAAGGTTATGAAGAACTCACCATTGAAATAATTTAAGTAGCTCTGTTGGAAATTCTTTTCCTTTAAAGATCTCAGCCAGAAAATTGGATGCATTTCTAAAATATTTTTTTAAAGACAACACTAAAAAATCCCCTACAGAAAGCAAGTATCCTTGTGAAAAATTGTTGGTTTTGTTTGTTTCCCTTGCCAAATCCCCAATTTTCTATCACATAGTTTCAATAATTTTTTTTCTGAGAGCCCAAAGACCAAGAGAGATCACATGAAATCTATGAAGTGCTCTTAAAATTGAGAGGAGGGGAAAATCCTACAAAGAAAAAAATGTTAAGCTGTTTGGACCACAAAAGAATACTTAGGAAGTTTACTAAGACTTGTCTGTGTCTTGTTGATTTGCCCTGAAACTGCTAAACAGCTAATGAAGCAAAAGTTCAACTTGAACAGTTTAATCTAGAGCTGATGGAAAAAATACTTGGAGTAAAATATTTCAATATAAAATGGCTTTTTTCCAAAACCAGAACTTTCAGGAAAAGCTTTCAGTTTCTTCTAAATTTTCTTTTTTTTTTATTGGAAACAAATATTTTGTGCTTCTATTCATATTTTTTTTTCCTTCCTCCCTGCACCCTACTTTCTTTTGCCTCTGAATGCAATGTAAAGACTAATGTCGAGGGACTACTCGCTCCTGAAATTTTCCATAAGATTTTCTTTCTTTGTTTTGTAGGGGGTTTTGTTTGTTTATTTCTTAGCTTTGAAAAGACTTTAATGTAACAAGTAGAGAAAGCTTTGAAAATTCGCAGATTAGATTTTCTGCTGAATAAAATTAATGTTGTCCAAAGAAAAAGAATGGGCTCAAAAACTGAAATTTAATTTAAAACTTGACAAAAGCTTCATAGTTCAAGCCACATATGAACAAGCAATGTCAAAATGTTTTTTCCAGGCCATCAGATCATTCTGTTTTCTGTAGATTGCAGGCCATAACATAGCACCAGTTATTCCTGCTAGAACTTAGTTACTATGCCCAACAAATGTGGGACTTCTGGGATTGCTTGTGGACCTCCAAGGTTGGCAGATGCTGTCAATTACCACTTGAAACTTGACTGATAACCTTGCCACCGTGCAGCAAAGACTGGAGAGCTATAGGCTTGCTCTGTATTTTCTTCAAAACTCACAACACACTCACAGGAATGGTTGAATTTCCATCTAGACATGCCTGGGCTCCTTCAGAAATGCCTGGGTTTGACACCAGGAGTCAAGGCTGCAAAACAAGCACAAGGACCCAGGTGGATGCTTAGACATTTTGTCTGTGCTGAGCTTCAGTCTGCTGCAGATGGACTCCTGCCTGAGGCACCTTAGGTCTCTCTGCACAGCTGTTCTCACTGTTGGACAGAGATATCTTTAGAGGCAAGCTTAAATATTTTACTGACCCTAGACCTCAGTTAATGTGAAATATCAGTCAGAGGAGTCAGTGCCTCTGGGAGCACAATCAACCAGCATAAGCCACAGACTGAACACAAATGAAACATGAATGCTAATTGAACATCTGAAGCAGACCCCCAAAGGAGGACAGCAAATAACTGCTGGTCCTGGGTGAAAATAGGTGTCAGGCTGTGGAAGTGTCAGGCTGCCTGTGTCTCACTGCAAAATCTCAAGGTTTACCAAGTTTTCTATTCTGCTGGTTGGCAAGGACCAGTACTATGCTCCCACCATGGTGGAACCCACTGGCATTGGTGTAAGAACTCTATTCTGCTCCCCCTGGCTGTGAATAACCTAGGTGTTCCCCCTTACTGTTGTTTTTATTTGAGAATGGATAGTGGAAAGCCTGGGAGAAGAGTCAAGGGACACAGAGACAAGAGACAATGGAACTGGGTTGTGATTATGAAAGAAACAAGAAAGATTTTTTGTGGTACCCTGAATTTTAAAGGATGGGTGCAGGAAAAAATATGTCAAGAGAAGGCAATGAGTAACTGTGAGATTAGGAAGAAGTCCAAGAATTATTCTAGATTTTAAACAATATAGGACCAAGGGTATGAAAGAAAACAATTCAAAGGAGTAAGTGAATCAAACATAAGAGCATTTGGTAGTTTTGAGGAAGGAGGAAAAATATGTAGGAGAGGAGAATTTAAAGCAGAGAAACTTAACATTGGAAAGAAAAGTAATGATTTGAGAAATGTGTGTCAAATTTGATTCAGAAATAATAGTTTGAGTAGGTGTGAAGGGAAGAAAAAAGCTCACAGAGGAAGTGGTAGGGGCTGCAGAAAACACATGGAGATGTGAAAAGTGTCAGGAGCTCAGAGAAATATAACAATGAATTGTGAGGAGGAGTATTTTGGGGTGAAAGGCATACAAAGAAACAATTCTTTTTTTTTTTTCCCCTCTTTTTTTTTTCTCTGTTGTTTGTTTATTCTACTGCAGACAATGTGATCTTTCTCTCTCTGTCCATGCTCTTGTATCTCTGGCTTTGCTGGTGTGATAGCCATCCCTATTACAAGAGGATTTGGTGTGCAAAAACTAGAAGGATATGACTGTGCATAGTGTCAATTGTGTGCTTAGCTAACAGCACAGGAATCAAGCCTAGACTGACTCTAGCAAATTAAACAATGCCAGGGAATGTTCCTGAGAGCTGAAGACCACTTTTTGCCACTAAATTTTTAGCATGGATGCTGGCAACACTCTGACCCAGGTCAGATAGCACTGTCCTAGATGATTCCCAAATATTGCTCAGGAGTTACTGCATGCCAAGGGCAGCTCCCAGTAGGCAGTTTGGATGCACTCGCCCCAGTTTGGCAGGTAAAGGATGTGAATGGGATTGAGGCAGCCTGTTCTGTGCCAGATGTTGCTGTGGGCCAGGGAACATTCCTTAGTACATTTAGTTTACTAGCATGGATGCAGCCAAAGAGTGCATTGTTTCCTCTCTTTAAAAGAGGGGATGCAATTGCTCCTTAGCTTAGAACAAGGTCACCTTCCTTTAGATAGAAGAGGTAAAGAGTTAGAAAGCTTCTGGAAGAAACACATGAAAAGGAAGAGACAAGATACACACAAAAGAGTAGAAACACCTCCAGGCAATGGAAGAATGGGAAACTACAAAACTAGAGGTGCCTGCATAAATCTTGGGTGGGGAGGGGAACCAAAGTGAAGCTAGAGCTGTATCAGGATATGCTGAAACCATTGCCTACCCTGATGAAAATATCAGTGCTGTATTTGTACAGGTGTACATGTGAGGTCTTTTCTGTGCTTACAAGCACTAGGACAGAGTATCAGACACAGGAGGGGACAGTGTCACAGTGTCACTTGTTTATCATCCTCTGTAATGGCTGTGCTCATGAAAGCAAATGTAGTGAATTATGCTGCTGTAGGCAGAACATGCAGTCTAGAAGCAACATGAATCTAGTGGGAAATGTGAAAATGCTGAACTTTCAAACTGGCAGATGATCAGATGGAGGTACTTGGATGTTAGGTACAACTAGATCTGGAAGTATGTACACAGTTTTCAGGTCATTCTTCACTTCCTGCTAGCATTAGTTAAAGTCCACATGTTGATGAAAAGTGCTTTATAAAATTATAATTAATGTATTTAAAAATGGTATTGTTTTACTGGCTTGCGTAAATTGTGCCTTTGTACCTAGATCCCTCCAGTCAGCTAAAAGAAATTACTGATTAAAAACAGCTTTTAATGTGAATACCCTGACAATGAATACAATCTTCTGGTGTGCCAGAAGTGTCGCTTTGCTCTGTTAGCAAGGAGAGTCTACAGGAAGATCCTGCATGTTTGCAGGACATTGGAGAGTTTAACAATGGAGCGCGGTGCTGTGATCTTGTCAAGTGAAATCCTCTGGCCTCGTATTCTCCATCTGTTTCCATTCAGGTCAAGTGCACGTGCTTCTCATTTATTACTGTCTGTCATCTGCATGACAGGAATACTGAGAGGCCCCACCTGAGATCAGCTCCTGCCGATTCTAGATATTGTGCAGACACTCATACTTAGTTTATAGCACAAATGGCTGGGACAAAAAAAAGGATGAAATAAAGGGCTTCAGGTGGAAGATCAAGAGCTCCAATGCAAGTAGACGAAGATGAAATCCTGTCCTCATGTCAGTAAGAGTTTTGCCATTCATTTCCATGTGACCTGGATTTCTTCCCTGGCTGACTTGTGCAAAACTTTAGGGGAAATCTGCATCAGAGACAGGAATTGAACTCTGGGTCCTCATCCCGTGACATCGCCCTTCCTGACAAAGGGGTGGGGTGATTAGATCTGCTCCATGTATGGTTCTCTCCACAAAATTGATGGAAGCTGTTTATGTTGAGGGACTACAGGCTTGATCTGTTTGTTCTTTGTAAATCTTTTCCCTTCATCTCTTAGTAGAACCTCTGAGTTCTAACTGTGTGAGATGAGTAAACTCAGCAGGTTCACAAAGAAGGCACATATGAACCTTCTACAGCCTGAATGAGAGCTTAAGGTTGGAAGGAATCCAAAACCTCAAAAGGAAATTCAGCTGAAATGACCAACTTTTGCCTGGTTTGGGGTCAAAACCTAGGGAAAACAACACTTCAGATGGTTTCTATATAAAAAACATGAAGCCACCCAGGTTTATAGAAAACCACTTCAAATTTTCTTACTGTGCAGCCAGGTTCAGAAAGAAAGTATGGAAAATTGAGTAATACTGCTCAAGTTCCAGATTGATGGCACAGATTCAAAATATTTTAAACCTGCTGTACTCTAGGTTCATTTCGCTTTCAAAGCTTGGCAGAAATCCAGTAGCTACCTCAAATGGTATAGTACCAAGATACTTACCAGACATTTGTAGTCTTCTCCACCAAACCATTTGCTAAGCTTTTTTAGCTTTTTTTTTTTTTTTTGACATTTACATTTAAACCTCAGGGACTCGTGTTGATCCTCCCAGAAAACTCATGGCTTCTCATATTCCTTGGAGGTTTATTCTCAAGAATTTTGATTTCAGACGGGTCCACCCAAACAAAGGAAACAAAATGCTAAGGTCTAAACTAAATACAATCCAAGAGTTCTCCTTAATGATACACCATCAGCCTACAGTGCCTGTAAAAACACAAGACTACAGGAATGCAGTAAATCAGTAGTTTTGGTAGAGCTAGAGCTCACGAATGCTTGTTCTTCCAGCAGTTGACAGTTGTCAGCTTCATCTTCAGAAGTATGTGAGAGCCTTTTTGTCATGGTGAAATGTGAGACAATAATCCTTCCTGTGGACTAAAAATGTGTTTGCTAAAACTTCACGGCATTAGATAAGGGTCTGCAAACAATGATATATTGGCCACTTACATAGAGCAAAAGCCTGGAAAAGAAAAAACCTCTTAAGAGAAAACGGTCCTGATTCAAATCTCACTGAAAATATTTGCATTGCTTTCTTCATAGAATCTGAGTACTGTGCTTAACGCTGAACTAGATAGTCACTAGCTTGGAATTAAGTCAGGTGGAAAAAAAAATCACTGTGATTTCAATAAAGCCTTTCTTCTTGGGAAAATCTACTAATGATGACACTTGAATGAAGCATTAAAAAAAAAAGAATTTGAATTCATTAAATCTTTTCTAACTGAAAAGTCGTATGCACAGACATTATTGAAGGATCTCAGGTAGAAGTTTTGTTACCTCTGGTTCTGACGCTGCCTGTTACCCATTATGAGCTGAGAAAAACTACTCTTCATAGCATTTGAACAATGTTCTTATCACAAATGTGAATCAGGATAGCATCTTTAGTCCATGAATGAGACACAAAAGCAGATAACACAGAGATAAAAAGTAACTTCTCTATAAGACAACACCTTACACTCTGTGTGTTTTTAGCAGCCCCCAGGCTGCCTTTAGCCTTCTCTGAACCAAGAACAAGATTTCCATAGAAAATAAATGCTCTTTTCACCTTTGCTAAATTTAAAGTTTGCTAATGTTAGTAGTCACATTATGTGAATAACATAACATTCCTTCTGCTAGTCTCTTTTATAATGACGAGAAACAAAATTGAAATGGAGGAGAAAAAAATAAGGAGGATATAAACTGCAAGTGAACTAGATAACACCTAATCCGTGAAAGAAGAGGGCCCATCTTACACCATTGTACTTCTGTTTGTATTGTGCTTACTGTCAGATATTACAGAAGCTTGTAGGATACAGATGCCCCAGGGAATTACCTGCAGTTAAATCCTACCACTGCTACAAAAGAAGAATTTTGTCCAACTTATGAGAGAGATAAGTGCTTAGATAAGAAAACTTCTGATTTCATTTCAGTGCTACCATCTGGTGGGCAAAATGCAGACAGCAAAAATCCCATTGCTGTAACACTGGAACATTCTGATACAGTGAGTTTTTGTTTTATTTTGTGAAGGAAACATAAGATATTATTAAAACAACTTGAACATCTGGTTTGGGGATAAAGTCATTTTGCAGTGTTGCTGCCAACCCTCAGGGCCAAGTGCAAAGAGAACAACCTTCCCTTCCAGACTCTCCATAATGCATAACACCAAACTAAAATTTCATGTCCAACACAAATGAAGAACAAAATATACTGGAGCTGGAGCTGTACACATCTAGGGAAATTCAGCTGATAGCTTGAAAGCCAGAGAATTGTATGAGATTGAAGCTGCAGAATTTAAAAAACGAACAGCAGGGAAGAGGAGTCATGTTTATTATGGGTAAGTTAAAGACAAAGTTACATCAGGCATTTTGAGGAAAAGAAAGGAAAATCACTAGGAAATCTATGTAATTAGTTATTGAAAGGATCTGTTGAGACACCATAATGAAGAGAGGTGCTGTATTTTTTGGTACACTTAGAACTTACACTGTGAAGGTGGAAATAAGGGTAAGATCCAATCTTCTGCAACTACTGCCTGAGCTTTTGAGATCTGGAAGAAAAGGGACTAATAGTTCCAATTTTGTTACTTACTTTCAAATGAATCTAACCCAAAACCTCAAACATTTATGCAAACTCCTTGCCTGTTAAGATGTACGTAACTGTCATAACCACACAACTTTAATTTTTACAAAACTTTGGGAGCGTTTTTGCTGAAAATACTTCTTCAGGGTAGAAGTTCTGGTGTCATTTAACCTTAGTATGGCTGAGATTTTACCCTTGGCATTCTTCAACTTTCCTATACTGTCATTTTCTTAGATGTAAATGAGAATTAGCCACTGATATTTCAAATGCTTCCAGTCCCTACTCGAATGCTCTTTTTGGCCATCTGCCTGCATGCAAAAATGAACTGTATTTTAAAAAGTGACTGAAGTTGTATTATACCATCAGGGATTTCTGTCACCTTTAACCTGGCATAAATATATTAAAAGGAAACCCAGCTAGAAAAATTTAATCAATAATGAGGTTTTTGGGCAGGTGTGAATAGTGGTCTCTTAGACTGATCTATTCAATCCTGTGATTTAACTTGGCAAGCTTTATATAAAAATCTTCAGTGATTAAATGCTGATATTGGTATTTTTTGAGTCTTGGGTAATGTAAATCTACTACTTCAAAAGGTCAGCCAGTAGGTGACTTAGTGTCTCTAAGAACTTCCACTAATGAGTACAACAGTAATTCATGATAATTTCAGCCTTGGTAATCAGGTTCACAGAGATCTGGTCAAGCATTCCAGAACTCCAGCTTCATCAGGAAATTTGTACTGTGGTTGAATGAGAATAAATAACCTTCTCTGAGATTTGTCTCTTATATTGTTCTACTGAGCTCCTGCCAGCCTGTCAACTAGAACAAATATTCATTTCTTCCAGTATAGATTAAAGTGATTTCTATTTTTCCTACTACAGACTTGGCTCTTGACTTAGAAGTGATAGAGATCAGATGCAAGAAAGACTGAGATGAGTTCCTGTGTTATATGTAAAGAAATGGAAACCATTCTTTGTCTCTTGATAAAAAATGTTCCTGAGGTTTCTGAGGTTTAAGCCCCTCTACACATTTTATGATGAAAAGGTGAATAAATAATAGAAATTCACAGATTTTAATGCCAGAAGAGCAGAAAGAACAACTGCTGTTCATTTAATCAGATTTCCCACAGCAAGTATTTCAAGGGAATATGGAAGTTTGTGGAGTTTGTGGTGTGTTTTGGTTTCCTTTTATTTTTAAATGCAAGTGTATTATCTTTTGAGATATCTCTTTTTTGCAGTACCCCAGAAAATCAATGATTCAATGATTACTCGCATTAAGACCCATACAGAGGAAATGACACATGCTGGCTCAGAGATGCTACTTCTCTCATGCATGCTGTTCTGTATTTTTGGTGGAGCAACACTGATCAGAATATCTTTTGCCAAATGCTGAGCTTGAAAGGAGCTCTGGGAGTTTGATAGAGTGTACTTTCCCTTCAGTTTAAAGAGTTAACTAGGCATTTATTGTCAGAGACAGACTACTGGGCTTGGCAGAGCTTCTCTGACCCTGTGCTTGTGTTTATTAGCACACTCAGGTGAGGCCCAGTTACTGCTTTCCTTTATAGCAAAATCTCCTCAAACCCCATGAGCCCAAAAGTAGAGATGCTGCATGTATGGCATGGAGCAGCTTGGCTGCCTCTCTCCTGGGACAGAGGCCTCAGAGGAATCTGGGGGTCTGGAGCAGCTGCCTCAGGACAGAGGCCATATCCTGACTCACTGGTGTTGGCTCTTGGATCCAGCTAATTCGAAGTTTACCATATGCCCCAACTCCTATGGGGATGGAATCTTCTCTGCTTGAGAGACAAATTATTTTGTATCCCCCTTTGCTGACCTATATTGAACCTTTCTCTTTCATTTCAAGCCCCTCCTGTAGCATCCCAGCCACAAGTTATTCCCTAGAAATGGCTTTATTTAGCATACTTCTTCATTTTGATTGCTATGGTATCTTTTGGAAGGCGATCTTGTTCTGATCTGAAAACTTGACTTGATAAGTTTTCCTTCGTCTCCTCAATGTTCAGTAACCCTACTACATATGTGTGCATACATTTATTTATTCTTTGGCCTTGAGTTAGGATAGTACGTGTCCAGGGAAAAGATATAAAACCATGGCCAAAAGAAAAGGATGAAAAGAAAACTGCAAGGATTTCTTACTCAGGCTTTAGTGCCTTTTGAAGAAAATTCTTTTTGACATTTTTTCACAGTTTTTGGCTTGTGCTTTGTGGTAGTTTGCAATAACCATTTTGAGGTAAATACTCCTTAGAGAGCGTGACTGGAAAGATCTCCATGTCATGATAAGGTGCTGGTAATACTTACTGTAGAAACAATATTCCTTTGAGATGATCTAGGAGATCTGATAGTTTTTCTGTTGCATCATTCCATTTTTTTCTGATGACCCACTCAGATGGGTGCATGAAAGTTGTCTTGGGCTCTGGTCTTCCATAGAAGGCATGATTGTCACCATTGAAATTACCTTAATGAAGCTTTTCTGGCCTTCATAATTTTCTTCATTGCAGACTACTGGCCTTGCTGCTAGTGTCCATGTCATTAGGTGTACTCAGAGCTGCTTGTTTCCTCCACAGGGGGCCCAAGTTGATTTTTAAACTGAGAGTAGCAAAGATGGAGTTCTGCAAATACTGTGTATTTTTTGATATGTCTAGCAATACTAGATTTGAGAGAGGCAATTTCCTGTATTTAATGTTTTAGCATGCTGAGTGGTGAAGTAATGACTATTTTCAATAACTGAATTTTTTTTTTCCAGTGGAAGCTCATTCCCTTTTCATACAGCAGCTGCTTCCTACAGGGCGACTTTAAGGCTGCAGACATTACAAAGAGGTATTGAAAGCCACAATGGCTGGATGTGCTTCAAGTACATCGGAAGAGAACCCTATTGGCCCTCAAAGTGCCTGGGATGGGTGGCATGGGATTAGAGGATGGAGAATGGTACTCCTATTGGATCAGAAGCTGGATCCCAAGAGTCCATCTGTTCTGGGCTTTTGTTGTTTAACCATGCATTAGCAATAATTTCACATATATTCTGCCAATTCCCCAGGCTTGTCTGGTTGTAGGGTTCCTTCTGCCAGATTTTTCTGCCTGTCTTCTGGAGCCCTTCCCTGGGGGATCACTCCCACTTCCTTTATGTCAGAATGGATAACAAGGCACTTACCTCAGTAAGCCAGCAGAGTCTATCCAACCTTTCCCTGCAGGCTTCGCCTTGGATAACGAAGGGGATTGTCTCAGTGTCTTGTGATAGAGTCCTTTTAAAAGCTGTGGTGAAATAGGGTTTACAGTGATACTGGCTATTGAGAATTCGATTTCTCTGGTGCTGTTAATAGAGTTGTTTTTTTCGTCCTTCAGCTTTTTGTCTCGTAGCAATACTATCCATTCATTTTATGAACATATGAATGCTTTTATGATCCTTCACGGCCAACAATGATGTCTGGCACTAGAACATTTGATCATGGACAGCAGAACAGAAAGTGAAAATGTAACCTCCCTATAGAAATTTTAGAGATTTAAGGGGGGATATATGGAAAATACAGATTAGAGGAGAACCTTCCTGCAGAAATGGCTGGCTTTCCAGGCTCTTCTTATTGATGCAGTATATAATAAATGGTACTATATCACCATTTAACTTTTTGCTGCTGTATTTTGAATTGTACCACAGCCTAATGAGTGAAAATCTTGGATTCCAGTACCAGCTTTTTCAAGACCCAGTAGACTCTAGTGAAATCCCTTTTTCTGTATTTTTCTTTTCTATAGTATTAAACTATGGAGACAAGCATTTCACCAGACCTATGGAACACATTCTAACAACTTTCCTGAGTCTTACATTACACGTCAGCTCTATAGATGTGAGGGGGAAAAAAAAGCCAGTCTCCTTTAGAAGGCTTAATTAATAATAAACAGAGTGGGTAAAAACTGCTTCTTATTTCACTGGACCTGGGATAAAGATGATGAGTATACAGCATTTCCAGTGTAAATCCTCCTATCCACCTATGTTTGTAGCCACAGTGTCTTTATTTGTAACATAGGATTACTCAAAAGTCACAGATAACTGTAAGAGAGACAGCAGACAAAACTGCAAGCAAACAACTAAAAAAAATCAGAAACCAAAAGACCAAACCATAGACAATACATTTCTATAAGGGCAAGATAAAGTTCAAAGAGAGAGCTCAGACATTCATTTATGAGAGATTTATGACTCTACTGGAGAAATATTTAAATATGACAGTTCCCTTGTTTATGGGCAAAATAGCACGTTCCCATGCAGATAAATAAAATGCATTTCAATATTATTAAACTAGTCTTTGTTTATATGAGTTTATTCCAGAATTCAGACTAAAGATAAGGGTTTGCTACTGCAAATAACTAAAGATTAACCCAGATGTTGGTGTTGTTTCTTAGAGGAGTAGAAAGGAGATTTATTGAAAGCAGTGGGCCTGCTGTTGATGGTTTCTTATCTTTGGTATTACATTTTGTAATGTGTGGCAGAGATGAAAGCAGTGCATGGAATGGATGAATGATATTTCAATAGTTGGTATGGAGCAATTAGTAAGAAACACATTTTGTACTGGATGGCGGATAATGTTGAAGAACTCAGCCTTATCTTTAGTGCTTCTGTTGAATTATATGTTCTTATTAAAAATCTCATTTTCCTTATGTCTCTTTCATTGTTATAGAGAAAAACATTGCGGTTTTTCCATTAAGAGTTGTGGTGTTTCTTTTTCAGGAAAAAAAAAGGTGCTGTTCTGCTCTCTAAATCTGAATGCCATGCTAAAGAATGGGATGGAATGTGACTTTACCATGGATTAACAGATAGGGAAAAACCTGCTCACTCCTAGTGCACAGAAGGACAGCTGCTACTCACTGACTGTAATTTCCCGGGAACCATGGAAGCTGGAGGCCCCATTCAGTCTGATAGCCAGTTTGTGCTCTTGGCTCATATTTACATAGGAGAAATACCAATAGCCACTCACGAAACCATGAACAACAGAGTGGGCAATGCAGGGAGAGGAGCATCAAAGCTCCACTTATTCTTCCAGAAATTTGAAACCTTTTAGTTTCCAGCCCAACTTTAGTCCTAGACAATGTGCAACCACTGACACTGTTATTATCTAGATTTTCAAATTTCTTCTCTCTATCTAGTTTATACTTTTCCTTATGTCTGCTGAGCTTACAATCACTGGGACATCCAGCAGCCTTTGATTGCTGGGCTGAACAATCAGTTGGCTTCGGTCTTCTTCTATAAGGCATGTTCTGATCAGCTGTGTGGCCATTCTCTGTACCTGCTTCATTTTCTACATCTTTGCCACACATGGGTGGTCAGAATTGTATTGTATTCAGAGTGGAGGCTTGCCAAAGTTTTCTGGAATGACAATAATGCTTCCCTTTCTTTAGCAAGACATGCTAGAGTCATAGCTGTCATCTTCTTTGTGGCTGCATTTCATTAATGACTAATCATCAACCCTTTCCCCCCTTCTGTCCTGTTTGTGCTGTCCTAATAAGATCTGTAGCTATGGACTGTAACTAGTAAGATAGGTTTGGGTTTTTTTGCAAGGCAGTGCTTGGACTAAAACTTTGCCATAAAACTTTCAAAAGAGAAGTTCATTCTGTTCACACTTTTTAGGCAAAATTCACTGCTCACTCTGATCTCAGTAAGCCAGAAGATTATTTTAATAGGTGTGGCATTTACAGGTAAAATTTAACAAGTGAGGTTGGTTTGTGGTTGTTTTTTCCCCTTTTTCATGCTTCGCTGTGATTATGATGAAAGATCCAGAGGTTCAGATGAGCAGAGTCAGCCTATGTCAGATGGTCCCACATCATCTTGATTCACAGAGGGAAAGGATTCACCGGCTGAGTAGCAGGACCACATTATTTAGGTGACTGACATTTTCCTTGACAGTGCCACTTGGCAGCTGTGCTCATGGCCAGAGTTGGAGGCTGCTTAGCCCTGCCTGCCTTCCCTCACACCAGCCTGAAGGAGCTGCCTGGACCAGGGGTCAGTTATTAAGAAATACACACAAACTCTCACAGGCGTGGGGGAACAGAAAAGCAGAACAACAGTCAAGGGGTCCCCTCAGTCTCTCAGTAGCACACACCTTGGTGTTCCCTGATATCCCAAATCGCCATCTGCTTCCTAATGGGCCCCAATGCCCACCTCTCAAATTCTTAGCTTCATAACGTCTATGCAACTGCAGAGATCATAGAATCACATAATGGTTTGGATTGGAAGGGACCTTTAATGGTCATTTCATTCAAGCCACCTGATGTGGACCACATGTTGATTCATCTTCTCTCTAGGAAACAAATTTAAATCAGTCTCTGTTGTTCTCTGTGTTGTGGTCATGACAGTCACCATAAGGTAGAGTCTGGGACATTTGAGTAGTTGCTGCAAACTTTTATCAATAGGATCCAGCACCACCAGTCCTTGATTCCTGTTGATATAATGCCCCAAGGCTGTTTCCCCAAATTTTTAGGGAAGAAGCCTCCATGTTATTTCAAGGATTCTTGGGACATTGGTTCTTCACAAGGAAAGAAAAGTCAGCGGAGAGGCAGATCTTTTGTTAACTGGATCTTCTGTTAGTCTCTAAAGTCCCCCTTCTCTCTCTCTTAACCTCAGAATAGCTGCAGGCATTTCCAGGGTGCATCCCAAATCTCTACTGGTTTGTATTCTTCTCCAAAGAAAGTATAGAAAAGCAAGAGGAAGCTTCTGGCCAGAACAGCTAACAGCCCGTGAAGCCAGGCCTGTAGATAGCAGAGGATCAGCAACAACAGCATCTCTTTTTCCTTGCCTTTGCCTAACTCTTAACTTGTTAGAGGATTTTAAGAAGCCTGGATAATCCTCTGCCCCTGCTTCCAGTGTTAGGAGCTTAAAATCCTGACAAACTAAGCCCTAGTCAATGTCTTCAGAATGGATTAGGTGGAATGCTCTAGGATTTACTAGAACTCCATTAGGAATACACTAGGAATAGAGTTTATCTCTTCACAGCCTATTGATACATTAATACTGCTACTGCTACTACTATAAACACCAATAATCATAAATATTACAGCTTATCTTGTACCAGATATACAGGTATCTGAAGGACACCTAAAACTGATATAAAATACCATGTATATTTTGGATAACACTTAATTAAATTTTTAATCTACTTCATGTTCACTTTCCTTGGGCATTTGCTGTTGACACTGGTTACCTTGTCACTGTAGCCCAAATTGCCTTTCAAGGCATAATTCTCTGCCTTCTTCTCTTGAGTAATTTGTTTTGATTTCAAGTTTCTTTTCCAGTGGGTGGAAAATATGGCCATCAGCAACAAGTGATTCTTTTGCATTGAAGACACGGGGCTCTCTTTTTTTTTTTTTTGTAAGACTACTTTGGTGCGTAAAAGCAGCTTTACTGCTCTGTTCCCAGTCCTGTGATCCCAAAGCATTTGGTCAAGGCTCTCAGTGGTTTCTCTGCCACCAGAAGGTCCCTTTCTTATGCTGCTCTTAGCTCCCAAAGGGCTGTTTCTTGAGCTAGAGAGTAATAAGGCTATAAGGTCTTTCTACTTACACTGTTATCTTGCTGCCCTACCCAACACTGGGACTTGAGCTGAGTGTTGCAGTATTCCCAAACTGCCATCCTCTATAACCCAGAGCCCTTCCCAAAGCCTGTGGAGCCAGGTGTGAGGCATGTTTATGTCCCTGGGTTGCTGCACAGTAGTCTTGCCGGAGCTGGCAGGCTGGCCTGGACCATAAGTGTGTTCTGAGAGGCAGGCAATTCAGAAACTCAGGAGCCACTTCTCTGCGTGCTGGCCACAATTCCTGCTTCCCCTGCCAATGTGCTTATGGTTTGGCATTTGTAGACACACCGCAGCTGTCCAGTTGATAAACTGACACACTCTGGGTGGCCCTCATCTCTTGAGATTTTACAACTGCTGTTTGCTCCACCAGACATGAATTGAAGTCTTCCAAACTCTCCCACAGAGACTTTCCTGGTACTCTGGTGTCAAGTTCAGAACAAGAATCTGGAGCAGACTTTTTATTCCTAGTAACACTTGTTTTCCTACAGTGTTGCTCTCCTTCAGCTAACCGGTGCCTGTGATGAACACGTGTTTCTGTTCACTGGTTCGTCCTGCTCAGCAGAAGTCAGAAGTTATTTACAGAACCCTGCAATCCATTAGCCCTCTACCCTTGAAGAAAAAAGGTCTGTGTATGCACAGCGAAACTCAGGATTACAGATCAAATGTGTTGCTGTGCATGTGTATTTTTATGACCCTTGTGGCTCTTTCTGGTGTTTCCTGCATGCTCGTTGTCCAGGTTAAAGAAAGAGGCATCACTTACTCATGCACAGTAAAATAACATTGAAAAATGCCATCTGTATAGCAGTGATGTTGAGAATTACAACTGCTGGGTTGCCTGCGTGTAAGGTGAATTGTGTAGCATCTTTCAGTGTGTGGTATGTGTCTCTCATACAATTTTTGCTTTCCTCACATATTACTCCTGGAATATGTGGCTACTTCATCTAGTAGAAAAGAAAGAAAATAAATAACACCAATAGGAGGTGATGTTTCAAGCACGGGGAAATGAAATAGCTTTAGTTTTCAGTGGCCACCATCAAAATCTTGTCAGTCTGGTTCTTTTCCAGCTCCACATCACGGCATTCAGGTAGCAGTGAAACGGATTTACAGATAACTCTCATTTAATGCCAAATTGATGCCATGGTGGAGCAACTGTTGGATTGCAGACAGAAAGAGAGGTATTCATTTCCTTTTGCTTCTGCAGTAGATTCACTGAAATGTGTTAGCTCAGCTGTGTGCATATATGCTGATGTAATCAAGCCAGGTGCATGCACAGGATTTTCTAACAGGAGGTGGAGATGAGTCTGGATCATGTAAAGAGGAGCTGGAGAACTGTGCAGGATGTTTAAAGGTCACAAGGATGCTTAGCATTTTGTATCAGACATGTGAGGAAGAAAAATAGCACAGGGGTAGAGTCATTAATGTGCTGAATGGCAAGAAGGATACAAGTTGGGCATTTCAAGGTCCAGAATTCCAGATTATGTATGGTGCATGGGAGAGAGGAGGGGACTATGCTCCTTTCTGAGTTTTGATAGAAAAGGTTAACAAAACTGGGCCTCTTATAGGAAAGGCAGGGAATTGAGTAAGGATTATTTAGGGAACAGTTTACTATGCCACTTGAACCCAACCGAACTTTTTGGTAGGCAAATATTTGTTTCAAGCAAAACAGACTCTGAAGCAGCTCTTATAAAATGTATAAGGTTTTTTTCCCTTGTCCAAATACTGCATTCTAGTTCAGTCTATTGATTTTCAAGAGAATGTATTTTTTTCTTTGTCTTCTTGGGAGCAGAGAGAGAGATGGGACAATGGTGTACAAGAGGACAGGCAGATAAACAAGGCTGAGTTTGTAGAGAAGGCTCTCCAGACTGATTCTTGTCACCAGAGACTTGTACACCATTAAAATTCTTCGATATCTTCTCAGATTGTATAAGTGAAAAAGACATTACATAAACTGCCAGCATTATTCTCCTTTTTCACTTTGAGAACCACCCTTGTGGGACAATTGTAAGGAATTTAGTGGGGTTGGCTCTAATAAGTTTCTGTGGATAGTACTCTAAAAATACAGACACAAGAGGAAGCAGTGTTGGGTTTTTCTGGTTTTGTTTTTAAACAGTTACAGAATTCTACAAAAGGGATACAATTCTTTTAAAAAGCTTTATAGGTTACTGTGAGAAACCTTTCAGTTTTCATTGCACTCTGTTCTGCTTTCAGTAGAAGGAGGCACTGGCAGGTATTTTCAGTGGAAGCGAGTATGTGCATTCAGTTCTCACCAAATCCCAGCTGGATCATGTGTTTAATCCACAAAACTTCATGTGACCTGATAACTGCAGGTTGCTTCAGTTTTGCATTCTTAAAGAGTTCACCGCTTTGACAGGGATTGTTATTCCAGCCCTACAAGAAATGGCACGCTGCTGCAGCCCCAGAAAGCCTGAGTGTCCAGCTACAAATTCACTGAAAGAGTAGTTGAATAAGGAAATAAGTCATGTCCCTCCATGCTGGTCATCAAGGGTGCCCATCACAAATTATTATCACCTTTGGCCACCCTAAGCAATAACTCCCTGTGTTCACCCTTTCTTCTAAATCACAACTGCTGTCTCTTAATATTAGTGGCAGTATCCCAGTAGTCTAGGATAGCAATAGTCTGGGATAGAAAAAACCCTCTTTTTTTTCTAGTTTCAGGAAAAGTTTTGTGACCCATGAAAACTCGCATGGAATCCAAATCCAGTTACTTTAGTTTCCAGGTTATATGGAGGTCCAAGGTCAGTTTCTCACAAAGAACTGGGATGCAGGGCAATGTGTGGTCTCACACAGAACTCTGGACCTGGGTCATATAGGAAAGCCCTGGCTCATAGCTGTCCCTTTTCAGCTGTCTCTCTTTTTCCCCCATGGGGTTACTCAGAATGAACTGACTTATGCAACGAAAGCTGACCGAGGTCTCTGTTGGTAAACCCAGTATTACAGGCCTTTGCATAATAGTTCCAGGATCAGTCTTTCTCTCCATCTTCCAAGAAATTTGATAGTTAAAGATTATGACACCTCTGCAGAGTGACTTTTCCAGAGCACTGACCATTCCCTATGAAAGTTTCTTCTGTCACTGCATGTTTACAGTAACTTTGGAAACAACTTCTTCTCTCCTTTTTTACCTACACCAGTTTGGTATTAGTAATGTTGTTTCCAAGGTCAAATCTATAGCAGTATTCATTTTCATGAGGATCACTAGTAACCTCTTAAACAAATGACCTCATAAATGACACTTTTTGTCAAAGGCTTTTCAGGGAGAACAGTGCCATAGACACATACACACACACTCTGCAGCTGGGAAAAAAGCTCTTCTCAGCACTCTTCTTCATGTATATTTTTTGTAGCCAAAAACTAGAGTGGGAAAGGAAAAGATAACATCTGAGTTGGGATGACCAAAGTACATGGAGAGAACAATTTAGTCTCTTAAAACAATGCAAGAAGTTAGATTCCAGTAGTAATTCAAGTGAAGGCAGGAGGTTGGGCCAGATCCAAACATCTATGCAGTCCCAGTGACCCAAACTATCACATGTGATATACCTCACTTCTTTATTTGCTTGTTTATTCTGAATGACTACAAGGGCACTGGATGTGATAAAAAGTGGACAATGTCCTGAGTTCAGCTGGAGTGAGTTAGGATATTATCTTTCTGGAGCTTGTCCCTACAGTAATGATGATACCCGTTTTGGGGTTAATCTTCTGTTGAATAAGCACGTCAGGTTTTAAGGCACAGGTCCAGACTGTAAACAAGTCAGTCTCTTTGGAGCCTGCTTTGGCAGCTCTGCTGAGGTTGCTATTTGTATTAAAATATTTGCTAACCTATTCTTCATAAAGCCAGGTATGTTTCCGTGAAAAGGAGAGGCAATGTTGACATCTGTCCTCTTGCCAGCAGCAGCAATCATATTACCTTGTTATCTCAGCTAGCCCTCCCCCATGCTGATGCCCTAAATAAGGGACTGCTGAAATTCTGACCCAGGGCTTATTACATTTCTGGTCCACACACAATTTTGAGTCTCTGTGCAAAATTTAGTCCCAGCATTTCAGTGGCACCGAGATCAGAAGAAACCTTACTGCTGAGAGAAATCAGTGATAGAAAACTCTGGGATGTAAATTTTAGATGAGCTAGACATTTTCACATGTGGCTGACAAGCAATTTAAAGCACTAAGGAGAGTTCAAGAGGGAGTTAAGTGGTCCACGTAGATATAGGGATACTGGAATAATTTGGATGCATTTAGGATACAGGATAGACAAAGAATTCATCTCATCCCTGAGCTCTTTGGGGCTGTGACTGCATTTTGGTTCTCAGCTTGTATTAAGTTTTCTGTAGCAAGTCTGACCCCAGCTCTAATAGATCATTGTAATGGCTCTGTTCACATGACAAGGCTGGGGAGTGGAAAGAAAACAACCTAAACAATGTAAGACCACCACAATCACTTCAATTGTTTTAATAGGTTGCCCATAAAATTGTGGGCACTTTTCAGACATAGAAAGTAGCATAGACTTGGACTTAGATCTTTTAGCCTAAAGCTTTAGCCCAGTGCCTATTCCTTGCACTTTCAATACTCCCATTGATGGGAGTAGTAGATCAAGCTCAGGATTATTATTTATGTTCCAAGATTAAATGAGGTGTCTACAAGAAGAAAAAGAACCAGCCTCTGGGGACAGAAGGTTGCTGTCCCTTTAGCATAAATGTGCAATCTGGAGTGCAATAATAGGTTTTACCTGGTCAAGGGTTTGATCCTTCCATTTGCCATTGGGTAGAATAGCTAGTGATAACTTTGCTTTCCTGTTCTCCATTTCTTTTCTTTTGATATACAGTTCAAAGTCTGATGAAGAAATGTGAAAAATATTTGATGCTGTATACACAAAAAAGGAGTTAATTCATGCACTCTGGTGTTTGATTTTTAAAAGATGGTATATATATCTATAAGGCACAGAATTTTTTCTTTGAAATAGGTAAGATTTTTCAAAGCTGGCCTCATCCTGCTCCCACCAAAATGACAGTTTAAGGTTTCCTTTTCTTCAATAGGAGCAAATATGCATTATGAGCATATTTGGGAGCATTCCCTGTCAAGAAATTAGGACTAAGCATTGCTTCTGGGCAGATCCTGAAGTGATTTATCAGCTGATGAAATTAGATGTGCGTACACTTTACTCAGTGTAGCTGAGTTAATTTATATCTGACCGTTTGTTCTGGGAATTCCTAGTGACTTATTGATATAACTATGACAGGCTAAGAAAACAGGAAAAATTAATTTTGTGGGAAGCGGTGGTATGGTTGTTACTCCAACTTATATTGCTGGAAGTTCCAACAACCATCAGGGCATTTCAAATCCTTTTCTCATTTTATACCTGAAGGTTGATCTCTTTTTCTTTAGGCATGTTTATTTTTTTCCTAATGGTATTAGTTGTACTGATGTGAGATACTATCTTTCTCTGCAAACTTACATACAGGGATTTCTTCAAGATGTGATTGTTACAGCTTTTTCTCAGGTGTCGGTATCATATACAGCGGCCACATTTTTTTCACTAATTTCTGCTGCTCTTAATTTCAGCCCATTTTCTTCTCTACTTCCCAGTTCTGCCCATTCCCATACATTAGGCTTCCCTTTTGATAATCATTATGCTGAACTCCTCTTAATTTTTTTTTCCTTATTTGGTGGTATGAATGGGCTTGCTCCACAAAAGACAATGTACTCCACAGTATCTTTATTATGCGTTTTGGCATTTTTTGATTCTCATGTAATTATAGGCTGAGTTACTTGATATGGATCTGATCCAGCTTCTGAGTATTTTGTTGGTTTGTATACACTCAGTGTTAAAAATTACTTTTTCCTTTTAAAGTGAGAAGCTTCCCATATTTTTCCCATCTTTTTTTTATTAGCTTTTCTTGACAGTAGGTCAGGTTAGGTGCTTTGCCACCTCTGCTGCTTCTGTCATCTCCTAATGTTGAAACTGACTTTTACAGAGGCTGTTTTTTTTATCTTTGAGCTTTCAGAGTAAGGTCTGTATGCGAGGTAGTTTTGTTTTTTTTTCTTTCTCTGTCTTCTTTGCTGTCTCTGCTTCTTGTCTTTTGGTTTGTCTTTGGCTTTTGTCTTTCTGTTTTTTTGGCTCAGATGTACAGTAGTAGAGGCACAGTTACAGTGAGCTGGCTGAGAGAAAATACAAGATGGAGAAGCTCTTCCATAATCTAGTTTGATGCAAGATCTTCCATTTTAAGGTTGATTTTGAACCCCACCCTGACTTTGTCAAGCTGAAATTAATCCACCTGAAATTGCACAGGGAAACTTCTATGTCAGACTACAATTTTCCAGGAAAACGTGACTGATACTAGGCAAAATATTTGGGAGATACAAAGATATTTTACAAAGTGGGGTGATCTCACTTTTTGGATGATTTCCTGATGTTTATTTTAAAGAAATGTCATGACTCAAAGCTATCTTGACCGAGAAACTCCAAACTTAGGTTACTTTATTGTCCCTGGCAAGGATTGGTACTTTGGACTTGGTTTGGAAGGTGTAGGGGGGTAGTGTTTATAATTTAGATATTACTTGCAACAACATCCACATACATTAGAAACACATCAGCTCTCCAAATACCACATTCTGGCTTGTGCATTGTTTATAAACCACAGACCCAGGAGCCTTTGTGCTGTTTGACCAGCGTGCAGCACTACACACTCCTTTGGAAGCACATAGCCAAAGGCTACCAGATGCCTGAACAGTTGCTATTATATCCATTGAGCAGGATGTAAGAAGCACTCAGTTTGAAGCATCTTCTGATCTCCACAGGAGTTTCTACAGAGTCTGTCAACTTCTTGGGCATCCTTAGGATTGTGCTGGCTGAGAAGACCTCTCAGTGCCTCCCAAACGTGAGGTCTCAATGAACCCTCCTCCTAGCCTACTGCTTGACTGGGAGTAGTTCCCTGCATTAACTGTGGCTTTTAGGAAGCACTTAAACATTTCTCTTAAGCCCCAGAATGCTGAAATAAGGACATTCTCTAACCTAGAATTGAGTCCAAGGAAAAAAGAGTAGTTGAAAGGGGATGTGGAAGTACTTATGGATAAAAGGATAATCCTGAAATTATGTCATTACTCAAACTGCTCAGGTACTGGCAAATAAACATATGAAAAGCACAGAATTAGGGCAAACTGGACCTAAACATCCTGATAGAGAAAATGATTTTGTTATGCCTGAATTTTAGTACATTCAAAGACAACTAGTTCTGCCATGGAAGGACTGCACAGCCTCTAAATACTCTGGTCCATATTTCCTGGAGTCCCAAGCCTGCTTTTTGTGTTCTTCTGCTCTCAATAAAACTGATGTAGGTCAGGCAAGTACTTTATTAACTGGTCTTACTATGGCACATACTAGGACATCTTAGGAGTGAGTTTTGAGTGAGCTGTGATTCCACTGAAACGTGGAGGTGGCAGACTTGGCCTCCAGCTGCGGATGAGTGCCAGCAGGGCAATTCTGGTCATGGGAGCAGGAAATTCAGCAGAGGCTGCAAAACTCTCCCAAGATGGGCAAATTAGCCCTTACTAAGCTCCTTGCTGGCACAGTGAGTCAGCTACCGGTGTGCAAGCAAGGCAGCTTAGGTTAGATAAGTTTACATTGCAAAACCATTCCATCTGCCACGTAGAGAAATGTTGAAACATTCTGAAATTCCTCTAATAGCAGTACCTTTATTCATTATGAGTCTGGGAAATTGTACCACCTAGTAAAACCATAGTCCAGACTTATTCAGTGTGTAAATAGTCACAGTAATTAATTCAAACAAGTGCGATCAAATCCATTTCCAAAAAAAGGAGACCACACACCTCCAAGATAGCAGTTTGAATGCTTCTCTTTCGAACATCCCAGGGGCCAGGGGAAAGTAGTGAAGCTGAAATGCTCCATTCTAAAATCTTCCATAGAGCAGTGCACCAACAAGGAAAAGTCATCCTGTTGTGAAATGCATGCATTTTGCTATTTTGGACCCAAGACCTCTGTTCCACTCTGGAGGAATGAGAAACAAATTTATTACATTAGTGAAAGGGGCAATGGCTGCCTCTTCAGTAGAGACCTTGTGTACTCCAGTGATTAGCTTTGGGATAAGTTGTCCAGGCAAAAGAAAAATGGAGCTAATAAATTTAAGTGCATCTTCTGAGAAGCACGAACTACCTTTTGCCCTGGGAGGGGAAAATTTTGACTGGTTAGGATTTTCTAGAACACAATATTTCCTTCATGAAGAACACCTCCTTCAAAATCAGTCTCAACTGTGTTTGCTGTGTGTTTCAAACAACAACAGAAACATTTTGGGGATAAAGGATAATTTTCTAGAGAATGCTTTGGTAAAACGAAGGGTCTCTAGCCAAATACGACAATAGTCAACATAGTTCCTTTTGTACTTCACAGTTAAGTAATGTTACTGAAAGTTCAAAGGATTGGATTAAATTCCTCTTGGATTTCCTGTGATAATCTCAGTTGGATCATCTGCTCCTACATGCTAGAGTTCACAATGTCTGAATCTGTTAAGGAAATATGACATTTATTAGACACAACTTTCTTTTACAAACCTTCCTCATCTGACTGGGACAACATATGCTATTTAAAGGGCTGTCTTGCAACTAATGAGAATTTTGCATAGATAACCAAAAAATGATGTCAGATGGGAAATAATGAACTCCATTAGCCCTTTACCATTAAAAAAAAAAAAAATAAAAGTGTTTTTGGACTTGGTTCTCTCTCTCCATGTGTTAGAATCCATTTATTTTATACTGCAATTTCAGGGGGGTTTTAGCAAAGGTTAAATTCATCTGGCCTTGCATTACTGTATGACAAGTAGTTTGGTGAACTTTAAGGATCAGAGTCCTTGGATATAGACTTGTATTTCAGGAGATGTGGTTTGTGGGGTTTGAAGGATAAAACATCAATCAAATGGATTTCTTTTGGGCAGAAGAATTATTCTTTGAATTTGCTCTTTGTATATTTATTGGCAACCCTCATAAGCTATTTTAAGGACACTTACACTTTGCAAAGGATGCTTATATGTTTGTTGTGTTAAAATCTAAGTGGGCAAGTACTAAATGTTCAGCTAATAGAGACTAACACCACTAATATTAAATTTACTCAGCTAATTATCTCTTCTGTTGTCTGTGAAGTAATTGGAAATTGTCCTGTCAACTTTAGAGGACCAGTTTTTGCTCTTTCAAATGTTCAAACAGCTATACTTAGGAAGTGTTATGCTGATGAGTGCTTTGAATTCATTTGATAAAGTTTGTAATTTGTTGTTCCATGTGGTGAGAATGCATACATTGGTATTTTGCTTGGTTTAATCTATTTTTATAGAGTACTTGGGGAGAAATGCATAAATTTGTGTAGTTTAGTCTTTAAGTCAAGTGAGTGTAGTGACCTCTTTTTGGCTAGGTCTTAGTTTCTCTATTTCAAATGCAGAATTTCTCTCATAAAGATTTTCCTTTATGACAGAAGCAAGGTTGCTAATTCTGCCTATTAACAAATATGGATTTTACTTGAGCAAGGTTAAATGACTGATAGTGATCTGTGTCATGACACAAATACAAGTATGGAAGGAAGTTTGTGCTGCCTTCCCTGAAAGAATGCCGTTGCTGATTTTTATAGGATTCATCCAGAACTCAACAAGAGAACTCTTCAGTGCTGTTAGAGAGGCAGAAACATTTCCAAGAAAAAGGAAAATTTGAAAATCTGCATTTTCAGCAGTGACTATTACCAGTTATTCCTCAGTCTCCAAGTTCACAAACAGAGAATTCAAAGGAAAATTTGGAAGAAAATCCAAACTAAAAGGGGCCCCAGTTTTCTGCTTCTCAGACTCTTCTTTTGAAGTGCCTCCACCCAGACAACTGAAGCACTAGTCATTTTAGAACTCTCAATCTCATTCTTTTCTTTTCCTCATCTTTTTCTCTTTTCCTCTTCTCTTTTCTATTAAGGTCAAATCCTGCTTCTCCTGATGCCAATAATAAAACTCCCATTGATTTCAACATCACCAGGAAATATGCAGTTTGTTATTTACCACAACCACCACAATGAATCTCTGGGAAGAATTCATTTATATTCATTCCAACAATGCCATGAAAAATGGGCTCTTGCTATTTTATCACATCCAAACTGTTGCTCTAACTCTAACATCCTAGCTGTTGCTAACAAGTCAGTGATGATTTGTAAACCAACAATTTATGGTAACCACATTCCATCCCCATTATGATATGTGGTTTGGAAATGGAAAAGTAATCAAGACCTCCTGTTAAGAGACTTTATTTCAGTTGAGGGTTTCTGTAAATAAAAGCATTTTGAAAGGATCATTGCTATATGATTCTAACTCCAAATTGTTCATTTGATCTAGGCCCCATCTATGCTCCAAATTCCTGCCAGGCTCTGTCTGTCAGGAGTGTGAGATCCCCAACAGTGGCATGAGCATACTGGCAAAACTGTTTTTATCAGTACAAGTATTTTCACTCAACTGGATAGTTTCACTAGACAGGAACAGCAGTTCCATTTCTTGGAGACAGCTATGTCCATTCCTTGGAATACTTTGCAATACTTTATCAGCACACTATAAGGGTACTCTGACATAAATAAAGGCCTCCTACTACAGTTACAGTAAGAGATGAAGGATTGCAGTCAGCCCCATGGTATGTAGTGATGCCCTGGGGAACGAAGAGCCTGCGTAGTTTGTGCAACACTTTGTCTTGGTTGTAAGGATTGTGGGCAGTCACTATGACACTGAGGAGGGCTTTCCAGCACTTTGGTGGGAGACCACCTAGAATCACTGGTAAATAAACCCAAACAAGGGAATTTTGTTCCAGTACTAGGTTCAACCAGCCAGGTTGAAAACCTTCTTTTGATCTCTTTGGCACTAACACACCATGTCCTCTCAACCCTGTGTAGGAAGCCCAGCAGCCTGGCTTTGAGGCTAGAGACACTTTGCTTAGTGACCTGTTGAAAGAGAGAGCAATTTAGGCAGTCTAGAGAGTACCCTACTAATGAGCCCTAAGTATTATATGATATGATGGTAGAGACGACACTAATTAGGAGATAAAGCTCTCTTCTTACCTTTTCCTCTCCAGCAAAAATCACTATTTGATTAAGTTACATATCCCAGAATTGAGCACAATTCACTGAGGGTAGAATGTCACTTCAAAGGGTTTTGCTCTGATTTTCTATTGAACAGAAGACTGACTACTAAAAATCACTCTTAAAATTTACTTTTATTTTGTGACCTAATTCTTTGAAGATGATTTGAGCATGTATGAATCCTCATGAGGTGTTCATTAGCTTGGCTGTATTTTAATAATAGTACAAAAATGAATATAGATATTTTGTTATTAAGTAACTTTTTAAGTAGTTATCTCTGTAGCATTAAAGTGAATTACATGGTTTAAAGGAAATTTTACCTCATTTAGTACAATAGACTGAAAACTAAGACACAAATCCTGGCAGGAGAGCTTGTTCAACAGCAGAAACTAAGCATATATCCATGCTAAAAAGGGTTCATGGGGTTAGCTCTGGTTTAATGTGTTTCTCCCCCCTCCCAACCCTCTGCTGTAAGTAGAATGTCTGCTTGTTTGTGATGGCACAGCAGTTCGTGAACCTGCGTTGGACTGCTGGAATTTGGTTAAGGA
The DNA here is from genome assembly GCF_041296385.1 of Aphelocoma coerulescens. NCBI lineage: Eukaryota > Metazoa > Chordata > Aves > Passeriformes > Corvidae > Aphelocoma > Aphelocoma coerulescens. The sequence continues at coordinate 59,369,700 of NC_091014.1, read as the reverse complement.
AAACCAGTTTGTATAATGGAGGGAATAATAATGGCAAAAGAGTTTCCTGATCTGTCATAGTTGTGCTGCCAGGTGTGGTGTGTAGCAATGAGTGTAGAAAGGCAGAGAAGGTTTTAGATGGGACTGTCTGAAACCAGTAGTAGTGCCAAGGACAAAACTTAAACTAGTTTTAGAAAAGAGCTCAAATATTTCACTAGAGAGATGCCCAGTGTGTTGTCCTACAAGCTGCTAGACATGGATTCTGGTGGGCCTTGAAAGGACAATCTGTCACACTCGGCAGCCACTTGAGTGTGATGATAGGGACCGCTGCAGCCCAGACTGCTTCATCCCCCTGGAGCAGCATTTGATAATATCTGGCCTCCCCAGTTCTGAAAACAAGTCAAAATCTCAAAGCTGAATTACATGATTTTATCCCTATCACTCATTCTTTCCACACAGCCCTCTGGGGCATGGAATAGATATCTCTTCTTTATTCTTAAGTATTTATTCTCACAGATATATTAGGCCTTTGGCGTAATATATCACGCTGTTCTTTAGAAAGTCAGTGAAAAGGAAGAATATTGCCCACATTTTTTCAGTAGTAGGAGTGTGTCAAGTAACAGGGCAGGAGCTCAGCCAAGCCCCGTGTTTACATTAATCTGATGCTGCGCTACCACCTTGTGGGCAAAAGGTAAATAGCGCTGAGCTGCTCGACGCGCAGGGACAGGGTCCTGGGAACAAACACGGCAGTGTACGCGCAGGTGACTTGATAAGTGGGCAGGTGTGCATGATAAGGACAGCACAGTCTGAATCCTCCAGGCTGAGGCAGTTTGGGATCTGGGCAGCCAAGAGAAGCCGAGCAGATTGTGAAAATCTGCTGGAGCTCTGAAGTGTGATAGCAGGTGAAGGGTAGCCTTCAAAGGGTTGTGACAGCCTGGTATTCCTGTAGGATATAAAGAGAAGCAAGTAGGATGAAATCATGTTCCTATTATGCTAGAGTACCAGTGCCTTTATATAAGTAACTCTTCTGATCTGCTTGCTCTTAACCACAATCCTCAGAGCTACTTACAAGTTCCTTGACTGGCTTCCACCTGCTAACTCCAGCGACAAGTCTCTTGGCAGTGTGTTGCCTTGGAGTACCAACACCTCCATGGTGTTCTCTCCACATTCCAGGATTACTACAGCTCTCTTGAATTTCAGTGCTGTGCTTCAGGGAAGAATAGAAATAAGAAAGCCTCCTAAAAGTCAAGTTATTGAATATGTTATTAATAAGAATATTACTGGTAGCCTGTTCATCCCATCAGGATTTAGTACCCCATGGCACTTAACAGATTCCAAGAGAAGATGTATTCAAAACATCATCTTCTTTTTCCCCTAAATCCCCCTGCACATCTGAGACTCTGCACAATCAGATGTAGTGTCTGATGCGCCTCCTCACACATAACTACAGAGGGATTTAAAATACAAGTGTTTCTCTGACATCTGTTACATGCCAAAGAATTCCCTGGAATTGTTCAAGGAATGACTTGACCTGGCACTTAGTGCTGTGATTTAATTGATAGGGTGACAGCTGGTCAAAGGTTGGATCTTGGAGGTTTTTACCAACCTAAAGATTCTGTGGCTCTGTGATTGGCTGAAGGAGAAAGCATTTGAGGAACTGAGCCTCCTGTTTGCCAGCAGGTCAGAGTTCCAGATACACACTGATGCCCAATTCTGGGGTGGGATGTGATGCAAAATCTTGCTGAGGATTTCCACATCCAGAGAACCTGTCCAATGACCCCAGTTAATTTGATATTACAGAACAAACCTTTCTCAGTTGCTCTTCATTTAAAGCAGTCCACATCATAAATGAGAGGTATCTGCTGGAGTAAGCACATAAACTTGGGTCTCTAACATGACTACAGGTTGTCTTAGTAGAAAGCAGTAGAATTCTTTCTGCTTTCCTTCTGTCTCACCTCCCCCATCTCTACATTTTCATAAGACAGTTTGAGCATTTTGTCCAGGATTGCCTCTTCCAAGCTCAAGAATGATCCATCCTGACAGACAGGAAGCCAAGGAAAGATGGCAGGAGGCCTGCATGGATGAAACAGAAGCTCCAGAAAAAGCTCAAACACAAAAAAAGAAACATGCAAGAGGTGGAATTAGTTTCAGATCTCCCATAAGGAATATAGACACATTATATCACGCAAGGATGAGGTTAGGAAAACGAAAGCCCAGCTGGAGTTGAATCTGGTGAGGGATATAAAGGAAAACAGGAAGGGCTTCTACGAGTGTATTTACAGGAAAAGAAAAAAAAAGAGGGGGACTGTGGAATGCAGGTTGCTGCTGAATGAGACCATGGAAAAGCCTGATGAACTCACTGAATTCTTGTCTGGAGATATGGGACAACCAAAATCTTGGGGAAACACTGCACCTGATGATGATTAGCCCCAGGCACCAGTGCAGACCAGGGAGATCCACCAGCTGCAAAGCAGCTTGGCAGAAAGGGCCTGATGGCCTGAGAGTGCTGGTGGACAACCAATTGACCATAAGCCAGGAATCTGCCCTTGAAACAAAGATGGCCAACAGCATCCTGGATGGCATTAAGAAGACCATTGCAGGCAGATGGGGTTGGGTGAACCTTCCTTTGTGCTCACCACTGCTGAAACGTCTGGAGTGCTGCAGCCAGAAGGATAAGGACAAAGATATACACAGGTAAGTCTAATGAAGGAACATGAAGATTATCCATGGATTGGAGCATGTGACATACAGGAAGACACTGAGAAAGCTGGAAAGGTTTTCAGCCTGGGAAAGAGAAGGCTCAGTGGGATCTGAACAATCTGTATAAATACCTGATGGAGACAGTAAAGAAGTTAGAGAATCTTCTCAGCAGTATCCTGTGAAAAGAGTCAAGACAATGGGCACAAAATCAAATACATGAAATTCCATTCAAATTTTAAAAGCTTTTTTTAAAATTATTGTGTAGGGTCAATTGCTAAAACAGGCTTCCCTGAGAGTTTGTGTAGTCTCTATCCCGGGAGATGTTCAAAGCCTGACTAGACATGGTACTGAGCAACATGGTCTAGCTGATGTCTCTGGGTAGGGTGCTGGAGAAGACAATCTCCAGAGGTCCCTTCCAAACCCAGTGATTCTGTACAGTAACACATTTATTATTCTAGGCACATTTCTGATAGGACCGATGCTTCTGTGTACAACTTCTTTTTCCCTTTTTGGCAGAGAGATGAAAAATCTATCTTTTGATTTCTGCTTTCAGGATAACATTCAACTCACAGTTATTGTGGGACATGAGTCCTACATGCTCTCTTCAGCAGTTTTCCCTGCCCTACTTCTCCTGTTGCCCAAGGAAACTTACTGAAGCATCACAGCTCACCTCTAGCCCCAGCTTCTGTCTTACAAGGAGATGGAAAAGACCAAAGTATGTATTATCTTTTCGTGTGGGGTAAGCACAGGACATGCTTGAGGCATGTAGAACAGCATGTGCTCTGCAGGCACTCATCCACTCCAGCTCTGTGTGAGAGTGGTCCTTTAATTCAGGAGTAGATCACTCACCCCTTACTCTGCCTCAAGCATGGCAAAATTGCTGCTCAGAACTACCATGTATCCAGGACTCCCTCCCATTTTTTCACACCTGCTGTCCTTTTGCTTCTCTCTTCCACTGTCCAACAGTGTGAAATAGCACAGCTGCTGTGGAGTAACAGGTTGGGTACTACAGCTCTTAATCTTGAAGATGTGCTAATTTCATCTACCAAGATCTTGTTAGTGAAAGATTTTCATGTCATGCTTGAAATAACTCCTTTGCTGAGGGTGGAAGTCTGTTAATGTGACAAATGCTGAACCTGTTTCTCTGGAGAGAAATTGCTAGCAGAAGACTGTGATGGTGTTGTAGGAGGAATTCAGGGTAAAACAGTTCTTGCTGGTTTTTGTTGGTCCCCTCAGCCACAGGAGTACATTCTTCCTCACTCATATGAGTGGGGCTCCATATGTAAAAAAAAAACTTCTTCTTGCTCCATGTTTCCTAAATGATACAATTTATCTTGCTTTGTGTTGCACACAAATATAAACAGCATTTCACAATCTCAAAGCTGTTACATTAGAAAGCAAAAGACCTGAACTTCCTTTCCTGAATTCTCAGGCAACATAGTACACCATAGAATATAGCCTAAGACAGCTCTTCTGAAATACTGTTCTAACACCACTTTTTATCAGCTTAGATATAGAATTAAGGCATCCGTGGGAATGACACGGGGCCCCGCAGTCCTCTGTAACAATTTTAGTGTCTTCAACTGTTAGTCAACACTCAAAGTCTTTGGTAAACTTCTTGAATGTGAGGAAGAATTTTCAGAAGTTGAGGGAAGTCTTCATACAGCCCATCTTTTCCATTTAAGTAGTAAAGAGTGATGTGTTCTCTAGGTTTCTGTATAATGACATCATTGCTTCTTTGCTTCACACTTTCAGTCTGGTTCTTGGACAAATAGAGACGTCAAGGCAGTCAGAAATCAATTTTCTCCATGCAATTTTTTTTTAAAATCTATCTTTAGCTCCATTTAACCGAGTAATATAGCAATACAGAAACTAATGATGTATCACAAAGTACAGAGAAATTGTTCTTGAATGGCTTGCCCACACCACAGACAGGCAATATCATCAGAAAGCCAGTACCTCATTAGTGATGGCGTGGAATTATTCCCAAAGTGTGTATGCACAGGCTAGCAATATTGGCTGATACATTTGTAACAGAAAACCCACTCTGGTAACCTTTAATTTGTTTCCTGACCAAGGATAAAGATTATAATTGGAGGAAAGTTACTAAGCAACAGTGGCTAGCACATTTCATTTACAACACTCCGTCCTCCTCAACCTCCCTGCAGCTCACACAGTATTTCACGAAGGGGCTAAACCTCAAATTCAGTTGCAAAGTTTGCCTTTGTAGGACACTAGACACAGCAATCAAGTTAAATAATTTTATTTGCTCAGATTTAAACCAAGAAATATGAACTAATTCAAGAGTCAGAACCAAATTGAAATGTCTGAAGTACAAGAATTAAACACAACAAAATTCATATCATCATCCAGCACACATTCCATTTCTAACCCATCAGTTTTGGGATTCATTCAGGAAATACTTAAAAACAGGCCTTTCTTCCCTTTTTTCTTTTTCTTTCCTTTTTTTCCTTTTTTTTTTTTTTTTTTAATAATTTTTTAAAAATTTTTTTATTTTACAGGTTCTATTGAGGCTGCTCCTAACAGACTTGTACAAAACACAATGTTGATCATCTGTGTCATCTTGTGAGATGTTATTGAAAGACAGCATTTGCTAATTAATAGATTAATAGATATTTTCCTTCTATTAATTCATTTTAATTGTCTATTTATATCAGAGTATTCAAAGTGTGCCCGTCTACCACTTCAAGAAAAATTGAATAATACTGACAGTTGGGGTTTTTTTTCTCTGTCAGTAAATATAAGAGGAAAGTACTAAATGATGCACAGTGGTACGACTGCAAATGGATCCTTTATTTTTACTTCCACATTAGCCATTAGCCTACTCAACAGAAATTTAGCTGTTGATTCTGAGTCTGCAAGTGAGATCAGTCAAACTGGCTTCACTAAAGCCAGTTTTATTGCACACCATGCCCGAACTCCACAACTTCAGCAACAGCTGAAATAGACCACATCACAGTAAATGGTATCCAAATTTTTATTAAGCAGGATTCTTCTAGTTACTGTACCTGTACTGTACCTGACAAGTGTTAGCTGCTATGGTTTATATTTAGATGTTTATGTTTAAATCTATCACGGTTAATGTTGTGAAAGATGTACCTTGAAGATTAGCACCACTGGTTGTGGATGGGAGCAGAGGTTCGTTTTGGATACATCAGAGGGTAGCTGTCACCTTCTTTACCCAAGTGTAACCATTTTGCCAGGTCTTAATTGCCTTCATCAAGGGCCAGGTTTAAGTTTAAGAGTGTCCATGTGTTGGTCAAGTTCCACCCAAAACCCTGGGAAAATAATCTTGAACTTTCTTGTGTTCAAAGAGCTGGTTTTCCCCATTTGCAAGCACAAATCAAAAGGATCGATAAATAACATTTTAAACTAATGGAAATAAGAAAGCTCTTGACAAAACAGTTAAACAGGGTAAAAGACAGCACCTAGCATATAGTTATAGAAACAATAATTTTACAGTCTTCTGCTGAGAAGGCAGTGCTTGGCCAGCTGCTCACTTTTCCTTCCTAAGGCAGCCTTCACTTAAAATTTAGGACTACTCTGTCTTGCAAGGCCTGGTCACCTTCATCTTTCACAGAATTGTAGAATCATAGAATTGTCAAGGTTGGAAGAGACCTTCAAGATCATCCACTCCCACTGTCTACCTAGAACTACCATTGTAACTCCTGAATGATTAAACCGCATCCCCTAGTGCCAGATCCAGATACCTCTTGAACACCTCCAGGAATGGTGACTCCATCACCTTCCTGGGCAACCTATTCCAATGCCTGACCACCCAAGCAGGGAACAAATTTTTCAGATATCTAACCTGAATCTCCCCTGTCTCAGCTGAAGGCCACTTCCTCTTGTCCTCTCACTGCAGGTACAGCAGAAGAGACTGACCCTCCTTCCAGGGAGTTGCAGAGAGTGACAAGGTCCCCCAAAACTCTTATTCTTGAGACTAAACAAACCCATCTCTCTCAGCTGTTACTCATAAGACAGTTTTCTAAACCTTTCACAAGACTTTTTGCCCTTCTCTGGTGTGTTGTTTCTACACATCCCAACTCTTTTCTAAAGACCTCTTTTTCTGCTCTCCAACTTTTGTATCCCATGTCAAAAGTAAATGCCTTAGATAAAGCTAACACTCCTCAGGCATGGTTAAAAAGTCTTAAGTGACCTTGACTCCTCCACACTCTCACAGGTACAAAATTTCCTCCTTTATGCTAAAAAGCTCCCGTTCAGACAGAAATGTTTCTCTAATATAATGAAGCAGCATATGCAAAGCAAGCATGTTTCAGGCATATCTACTGGTCCTTTCTGTTCCTCATCCCTTTGCTCCGCCAGTTGTCAGCCTTTCTGCTCCTTTTCTAGTCTGTCTTTCTTTCCCCTGGGGAATATGTGTGGTGGCAGAGGGTGCCAGAGATTTGCTTTCACTTTGGGCCTCAGCCACCAGCTTTACCCAAACCTAATGTATATTTAATATGATACAGCCAATAACCCTTTCTGCCAGCTTCTGATCATGTGCCAGCTGAAGAATGCTGCGAAGTAATGTCTTCTGACTAAATCTCAAAGCCCACGTATAAACTCCTGATTAGGGGTGGGTGAGATTACTGGGGATGTGTGTATATACCCCTCTGCTTCTATGCCAACTGGAATTTCTCCATACTGTAGGATATGTACGGAAGCAGGCTCCAGAGAACCTTCTGTTTTTGCAGTAGGTGCGTAAGGCAAAGCTGCTGCAGGGTTTTTCCTGGTAGCTTCACTTCCTGACTCAAGAAGTCGTGTAACACTTCTGTGCATGGTTAATTGGTGGTCGTGATTTACTGGGGGAATTATGGCATTCCAGTCATGGGTGTAAGGAGATCTTCATGTGTGGATTGCACACACTGGAAGAATATAATGTTGTAGGTTTCTTTGGGAATACACTATCTTTTCCATGGAAGCTTGATATGTTTTCTTCTTTCTTCATGGATCAGCAGAGATAAAGAAGACTGAGGGTAATGAAGTTTCCTTTCTTGGAAGGTCTTTTTCTTTTTTCTTTTTTTTTTTTTTTCTTTCTCTGCTCACCCCTCCTTCCCCTCACCCCCACCCCAGCCTTTCTTGAAGGGGTTAAGAAAGGTTTATATTTGCCAGGTAGTACAAAGATCAAAATGTTAAGGGAACCAGAGGGAAGTGACTGAGAAGGTCTTTCTGAGGATGACAGCTCTGCCTTGTAATACAATACTATTTCTCATGGGAGTGGGTGGGAGGCCAGCCTAAATTTCCTCTTCCTGTCCTGCCAAATTCCCCAAATTGCATAACTGTGTATTCTCCTTACACAGTGGTACCCTTGGCATCCCTAGCAAATCTGCAGGGAAGCAGTGAAGCAGCTGGAGGCTTGAAGGTGGACCAAAATTGGTAGAGGAGAGACTTGGTTAGACAAAAAACAAAACAAACCCAAACCCACAAACTGAATTTACTAACTCTCCCATGTATAACAGAACAGCACAATACAGATTTAATAACATACACTATTTTGTTCTAAATGCACTCCATCTAGGAAAAATAAGTTTATCGGGATAAGCAAAGGGCCCATGGGGAGTTCATCAGTTCAGTTTCAAGTCACAAGATGTGTTTTACTTGGCTTTGGAACTTTCTTGTGCAAGATTAATATGAAACTGCTGAAATGCAAACTGACAAAAAGACATATTTTTACTGGTTGGTGCTTTTTCCTCTGTGCCATTATTTTAATTGGGAGGCCCCATCGCTGCCTTTCCCATCACTGCTGCCTTAGACTGACAGGAGGATGAGGTATTTGTTGGCTTCTGTGAGGAAATGAAAGAATGACTATTGGAAGAGCAGAATGACCAGTGTAACTCATAAGGATGTAACCCTGAAGGCTTTTGTTTTGTCACTACACTGAATCAAAAGAAAAGAATTTGGACCTTTTCGGAGGGGAGTGTCAAACATGGCTAGCCTGGGGTAGGTTCTGCCTGAGTAAGGAGGGAAGATTTACCTCCTTTGGAAAAATATCTACACACCTTAAAAGTTCAGGTAGCCAAATCCATTACTTTTGTAGCTTCACCAACTTTCACTGCAGCCTATCCTAGCCATGTATGCCAGCTGACTATCACTAAGACAAGGAAAAAGAAAGTACACCCACTGTGGTTTTGATAATCTTGCTCTTATTGCCTATGTGCAGCACCTTAAACAGGCTCAGAGCTGTTGCTTGAGATTGCTTGAGAGGCTGGGTACTACTCAGCATGTGTAAGGGTGGGAGAATCTGGCTCCAAAATGGTTTCTTTTTCTTTCCTTGCTACAGGAACTGGAAAAGACAAGGGTGTGTGGGCGGGCCTGGAGTCCCTCCAAAGAAAGTGTGAGGCCTTGGGCAAAACAAATCCATCAGGTCTCTGATTTCTTCCAAATATAGGTCTGTTCTGAGTAATAGCCAAACTCAAGTCTAAATTCCACATTCAACCATTTCAGAGGGAATACTTGAAAAAGACCCTATGGCCCAGAGAGTCCGTCTATAGAAAATATTTTGATAGCTCTTCCGCTCTGGTGTTATCTTCCACTTAAAAAGAAAGAAAAGGAAAACACACAGAATTGGAGCACATGATTCAATTTGCACTGTAAAAGAACTGATTGATGAAAATAACACTTCTGAAAACAATCTGTTGTGAGCTATCAAATATTTTTGCCTATGCACCAATTGGCAGGAAGCAGACAGATAAATTGTTACAATATGTAAGGAAACAAATTGCTCTGAGGAGGAATGGTATTTGTGTGTGTGTGTTTATGAGCAGGATAAGTCGAATTAAACCCATAAAAGCATGCTGAGAGATCATCTTCCATCACAGCAGAAATATACTGGAAGCAAAGGAACTCACTTCAGCTCTGTCTCTGGCTGAATTTCTAGCAAAACAGGGCTTATGATACACAAGTGTTCTCCTGGAGTAGAATTTTTTAAAAAATTAAAATAAAAAAGGAGCTTGGGATGTTCCTGCTGTTGAGAGGAAGGGGGTCTCACAGCCATTTTTTCCAAGATACTTCCAAATTTTTCAGGCATCACCACATTTTAATAAAATGGAGCAGTTGCAGCAGGTTCCCAGATCCTGAATATTACTGCCCATGGGAAAATTTTCAGGAGTGCTGTAGACACGAAGGTTTAAGAGGCAGCATTCTTTTGACTTTCAATAAGACAGTTTCTATAGAGCCTAACAAATGGAAAAATTACAGTGAGATAAGGTCTGTATGAAATAACAGCCTGTGGCTTTCTCTGTGGTGACTGTGTACATGCTCCTATCCCACAGTGAGCAGTTCAGGCAGAGTTGGTGAGTCCTTTTCCCATAACTCCTTTTCCATCAAGAGCCAAACCACCTCACACTTTCCTCAGAGCTCAGACCCTGTACACTGGCAGCTAGTGGGTAGCAGTGGACAAGGCAGCCACATGCTAAACACAATTCTGAATAAATAAATAGAGCTTCCAAGCGGCACGGGGTAAATCTACCTTTACATTTGTGGATAACTATCACCCAGCCTGAGCCGTGAGATCCACATTTTCCCTGCTTATGCCATGCCTGTAACCTGCATTGACCCCATCTGCTCACACTGCTGCTAAGAGCAGAGGGACTCCTTCTGGTCTTGGGCATCATCTTCTTTTCCTGAACTACCCTCTATTTGTGCACTGTAGAGGAAGGAAGGGGACATGAACAGCATGGAAGTCTGGAAGAGGAGACTGATTCTGGGAAACAAGACCTGTGGAGTGTAAATAAATTTCAGGCACATCTCAGAGAGGGGTTGGAGGAGGAGACAAGATGGGTTGGAGAACATATCAGATATTTTTTCCATAGCAAGGCTATACAGCTGCTAGTGGCTGATCTTAGGTTTTCCACTAGGTGTTCCATAGATTTGGCCCTTTGATTATTACTACAGTTATCATGATACTAATAAGAAGCAAAGATTTCTAAAGGTGTCCAGGAGAATCTGAATGCCATAAAAAAGGCAATGCAAGCCTATTTGCTAAAGGCCTCTTTGCAAATCTTTCCTTACACAAGAATTTCCTTCCCAAAATTTAAATTTCCCATTCAAAGTAAGCATCCTTGTATGTGACAGAGCCAGAGCATCTTGGGCCTTTTATTTTCTGCCTTCTTTTTAATCAAGATACAACTATTCTGTGATTTAAAGTGTGACAAGAAATTATTTTGTCATATTTGCAGGCTACTGAATGAGATGAGTACTTAAATAGTGAGCAGAAGTGCTGCTCTTACAAGCTCTTCTATTTGCATATTTTAAGGGGACCATTCATAGTGTGTGGGCAATAGCTGATGCTAATTGCTAGCAGCAAGGAGTTAGCTGCAAGGACTGCTGACTGTAGGCAGCTAGCCAGCCTAAGAGGTTGTGATCATGTCATTAAGGCAGCAAGTAAAACACTGTGTGGATGGAAAGTTACCCTGCTATTTTGTGACAGATAACTTGGAAAGGTGACAGGGGAAGGAAAAAAGCCTGTAAGAGTCCCGTAACACTACAGTCAGATGTAGTTCATATCACCTACCAAAAATTGGAGTAAGCTGGTCTTGTTTGTTGTTGAAACATTCTAAGCAGGAGCCCATTATTTTTTCTAAGTCAGCAGCCTAAAACACAGTGAAAAGATTATCTGAACTGAGCTGGTTTGTGCATTCAAGATTTCTGTCTGTGAGTACCGCTTCATCACTAAGCCTTCAAGAACTAGCACTACCTACAAGTATCTCAGTGACAGGTGAGATGTGTTGCTGCAGTTTTAAGAGAGGTTTTCAAGGCACAAGCAGAGGTTTTTCAGTTCCTCTTTTATCTGGTGGAGTGCCCTCTTGACTTTCTGTGGTGTGTTCAGAACCTCTATGCGGCTGGTGAAGGGGTCATAGTGCAGAGCAAAAGGCTTCTTGATCTTCATCGTGTAGTTCCTGTGGGGAGACAGGACAGAGCTTCTAGTGCAAGAGGCATTTCCTTAAGTGCAAAACATGCAGGACCTAATTTCTCAGTTTGTAGTCACGGCCTTACTGGGGAGCTGAGGCTGCTGTGACACCTCCTCACTGCATCTCCTGAGCTTTGCCTGGTGCAGTACATCCTGCCCACAGCTCAACCACAGGCAGCCCCAAAGATCTGCAGTGCCTCATCTCAGCCTGGCTGGCTTAAACCCATCTGTGCTCTCACAGCTCTGCGTTCACACAATTCAGAGTTATTACAACCACAAGCTGAGGAATGCAGGAGCACAGCATGTCTGCCGCCTTCACTTCCAAGAAATAACCTGGAGCAGCTCTTTCTGTGTAATTTTCTAAAAACCTGTTGATACTAGGCATCCTGGGCTATTTTTCTGTCTCTATTAAAAGAAAAAACCATGATTGCTTGCCATTTTTTGACAATATTTCCATTAAGTACATGCTGGTAGGAACCCCCTGTGCTGATGTTGCCTTATGTTTTCTGTGCTGACAGATTCTTGTGCCTTCAGTCATTTTGAGCAGCCTTGGCTGTGCAACTGCCTTGAAAAAATGTATGAAAAAGCTTCATGTCTGAGAGTGGTGTATTCCTTGTCCTCATACGTTCTTTGCAGGTTTGCCTGAGTCAAATGCTCTGCAAGTCCTCTCTCTTCTACCAGTGAGTACTCACCCACGTTTTTACACATATTTAAAATTTAATGTGAACATTCAGATTTAAGATGAGGAGCCTAATTAGCCATGTCTATAGCCCCAGCAAACAGTACCTCTGGGGAAGAGGGAGAGAGAGTAGGGAAGAAGTCTGGCTCAGGTTCTCTTCCTCTAATAAATTCCTCATTTCAGCTCCTACATGCTCCCCAGTAGCTCCACAACCAACATACTGCCTCCAGCCAGAACTGGTCCTGTTGTTCTAACTGTTGGAGATGAAGGCCAGAATTTAAACCCTGCTTACTTAAAAACACAAAGAAAAAACCATCCATCCTTACTGTACAGCATCACAGTTAAGGAAATGTGTTTAGAAACACCTCAAGCTAATTTGAAATAATGTTATCTAGGTTGCAGACAGCTACTTTGTTGAAATTAGATTGCATGTGAATGCTGATTCTGCATTCTTGTGCAGATATAATCAGAGGAGAAAGGCAATCTTGTTTTTAAGCCCCCTGCTGATCCATGTTAATTCCAGAGACTGCTATAAAATTTCCATGTGACCTTGGGTAAATCGGTTCTTCACGACCTCCTGTTTGTATGGACTAGCACATAGGGTGGGATTGCACTCTCACAGTTCAGTTACAGAATTTACTTCAGAAGCTGCTAAAATGAAGCATTAAGATGAAGCATGGAGCACAGCATAGCAGAGTATAATTCTGAATTCCTATGAACCTTTTCTGAGATAAACAAGCTCATGCTCAACTTTGTTGTACAAAAGCCACTATGCAGATGCAGTGAGATAGCCTGACATGGTTGTTGCAAAAGTAGTAGATGTATTTGAGATTAAGAATCAACCCAGTGTGCCCCCCTCAATGAAAACACCCACAAACACTTTACTTACTGAAGCTTGACTTTGGCATCTTCCAAATTTTCTGCTATGAAATAGACAGGCTGGAAGGCTTGATCCTGATACGGGTGAACTGCAGTCACTTCTGGATCAAAAGGCTTGTACTCTGGCTCGTTTGACAAGGCATACTTTGTAGCAGCAGCAACACAGGTTAGAGCAGGTGAATGAATAGAGAAAGAATTAGTCCCTGCCGGGCTGTGAAATTCTCTCTGGGGAATAGTTACGGGCAATATAAAGTCCTGTACTTTCATAGGTCAAAGCTGATTTTCATAATTAGCAGTTAATAAACCAAATAATATATATATATTTTTTTAAGAGGGAAAAAAAAAAAGAAAAAAAAGAAATATATGTTTAGCATGATGTAAAATTGAATAGCATAGCCATGTTCTCAGACAGGGAGGGGAAGGTCTATGGCACCCCCCAAAATACAAATATCTAGAAGAAAAAAATAATATCATGCTGCTACTTTTTGAATAGTATTGTAGAATATTTGCAGTCCTATCTAGCATTACTTTAAAGTCCCCTAGACCATGTCACAAATTTCACAGTTCCTGGTGCACTGAAGAACAGATGACAGAATGTGTCTGGTATTTAATGCACAGCTTCCAGGCCAGTATAGCAGCCTAAAATCTTCCCCGAATTCCAAGATATATTTTTGGACCCACAGAGGTTCTTCTATATGTTCTTCTCAAGTTCTTGTACATTGTCTCCCCAAGCCAACAGGAGGCTTATGGAAGCCACTTCTGCCCACACTGCAGTCCATAGATACCTCTGTACCATTCGTTTACATTTACTGGAAGTGCCTTTTAAACCAGCCACCTGCAGAGAGTCCTGGGAAGGCAGCTCTGCTTAGGCTTAAAGTGAGTTCCCAAACACTTTGTCTGCCTGTGAAACCCAAGTGATGCACTTTAAACCTAGCTCAGCCCCAGGGACATTTGAGCTGCACCACAGATGTGCCTAAAAGCTGACTGGCCTCCAGCTGGCCAGGTTGGTGAAGTGTCCTGGGTACAAACCAAAAGGAAAAAGGCAACTCATCCCATCAATGCTGAGACCTTTTTTTCCACCTTCAGACTGGACAGTGGGTCCCACCCACCTGGGGACAGTCTTTTAGTACCCACCCTTCTCTGAGATCTGCCTCTTTGCCTTTCTCTCTTCTTCCCCAGTCTTCAGAAGGCTCCCTTCACCATTTTATAATCCAAATGTCAACTCCCAGGGTACTACTTGTAAATAACTGGTAAGATGCTGCACAAGACTTTCAGTTCAATCTGCTAGCTGGAAAAATTCAGACAGTATTCCTAAGCACATATTTAGACATTTCACTGAACTGGTGCATAAATAAATACCAGGCTTAAAAAAAAAACAACCTAAAAAAACACAAAGCCCAAAAAACCCCCAAGAATAAATAAAAGATGGTGTTTTTCTTGCTCTTAATTTGCAGTGTGTAATTGAAGAATAAACCTTGGATAGCACTCATACAATCTAAGATGGTTGGTATACACAAACATGAGGCTGCTCTTAGAATCTTAGAAGCTCTGGGGAACTAAAGGGAAAAGATTTCAGTAACTCAAAACCTGACAGGGGTCCCACTATACTGTCAGTGTTGAAGCAGAACTGAAATCCCATTGATTTCAGTGGAAGTTCAGCTCGAAACCGGATGGCCTTAAAGGCCTCTACAAGTTAAGTACTGGTTGTGCTGCAAGAAAAGCATATGTAGCACTGAGTGCTGCCAGAAGTGTGGTATGAGCCATAAGATTCTACAGTATGTAGGACAGAGTCCATCTGAGTGTTAACAGAAGAAGCATTTTGGATAATGTAGAACAGCTGACAGAATATAGTGAAATAAATAGTGCAATGCTGAGAGCTGTTGGGGAGGAATTCTTACAGTTCAGAGGAGGCAAGTTTGGCCAGCAGTCAGACCCATTACAACTGCTCCGTTTAGACTCAGGGATGGTTATCCTTCTGATACCTAGCTGCTGTTACT
Source organism: Aphelocoma coerulescens (assembly GCF_041296385.1). Lineage (NCBI taxonomy): Eukaryota > Metazoa > Chordata > Aves > Passeriformes > Corvidae > Aphelocoma > Aphelocoma coerulescens. The sequence goes on along the minus strand of NC_091014.1, from coordinate 59,354,534 downwards.
AAATGCTTCGTTAGATAACAGGGATTCAAGTGCAAGACTCGTGCAGAGAGTGTCTAGCTCTACCTCTCCTCCTCTGCCTTTCCCCCAAATTAGGCCCTGAGTTTGGGCAGGATCAACTCATCCAAAGAAAGTATCTACCTGAAGCTGAGTTCAAACTGGTAAGAGTGGGTGCTGTGGAGGAAAGGGAAATGTTTTGAAGATTTCACAGTCAGGATGTGGTTCCCTTGGTTACAGTCACACACCCACAGAGAATCAGTCCAGGCTGCAGTTCAGGGATGTTCCCAGGCTTCTTGCTGATGCTAAACTCTCATATAACATGAGCTGGATGACTGCTGCTTGCCCTCTCCCGCTGGTTAGTTGTTATCTTCTTGTAGCCAACCATCTAACCGTAGTAACTCATGCCCTTATTCCCTCCTTGGTGACTGAATCATTCTGCTATTCCTGGCCCAGAAGCCTTCAGGGACAAGGAAACCCCTCCCTTGCACAGACTGCTGCAGTGTGTCTCCTTCAACACATGAACTGCAGTGAGAATCCTACAGTACTTGCTATATTCACTGCCAACAAAGTGCCAAAACTTCACTGCCTCTGCCAAATAAGCTGATCAGCTAAATGATAGGGAATCAAGTCTGGGACCTCCACGCAGAAGTCTGTGTCTGGGCCCACTGAGAAGACTGGCAGATAATTATTAGGTTGGATTATGGCTTTCTGACAAGCAGCAACTAAACTTATCTAGAGCAATAAAATGAAGTCTATCACGAGCCTCACCATCTTCCAATCTTCATCTTCTCTAACAGATCTGTCTAGACACTGCTTTACTTCTAAAAAAATCCCTCCCATGAAATAGGCACTGCACTACACATATTTTCTCTCTTCAGCTGTAAAAGAAGCAGTTGGTATACGTTTGTCATTTGCTAGCAGGTGCTTAGGCATTGGACCTCACTGCTTTACTCACACTGCCAGTGTCTGTATTGGACTTAGAATCAGATGCTCAGGCAGACTAGAATGAATAAATGGAAATATTTCTATATAATAAAAATCTACGAGATGAAATCAGCTAAAGAAGGAAATTTCAGCACTTAAGTTCATGTGTATTATTATCTTGTGTACAACAAGTTTCAGGAGCTCGAGGTGAAGCGCACAGAACCACTAAGCCATTGTCCCGGAAGGTGCACAGTGAGGAAATTGCAGAGCTCACAAAGGGATTGTGTAGGGTGCATTAGAGACATTGCTGGTTAACTGCTTGCCCATCTTCAGATTTAGGTGTTGTATATGAGAAGGACATGCTGCAAGGGGGATAATCCTTATTCATTACCTGTTAAATACAAATGCTATCATCCCTGCATACATTTTCAGTAATATGATGGATGAAGACACAGGTAGACCCATCTCTATCTACTTTATCCAGTAGCTTTTAACCAACAACTACCAGTGATAAAAGTAACAAGAAACTGCCATTTATCAGCTCAAGGACAGTTAGGACTTCCATTGTCAGCTTCAGAGGTAGGGAGTTTGAGATGCAGTTGTGCTTTCATGTTCTATATCACACAGTTTTGTGCACAAGCAGTCCTTGCCTACAAGGACTTTTAAGTCTAAAGTCCTTTTAAGCAAAAGCAGAAGAGCTTGTTGGTGTCTGGGGAAGAAAAGGGTGGAAATAGAGGAGAGAGAGCACAAGGCTGGTGCATTTGACTCCAGACACCAAAACTGAGCATTTCTGATGAGATCTTTACCTTATTTTGAGTCAAATTTAAACAGAAAAAGGAGGTAACCACATGCAGATAGATTTTGTCATGCATATTGCTATGAAAGCTACATAAATGCCATCAATATCCTTATCTCTGCCCTTTAGTACCCTGTTTAACATGTAAATGACTTTGATTTAAAACCATAAAGTATTAAGCCAGGCAAAGTAGAATAAACATTGCCTTGAAATGTGCTTTGATTGGACATTTCTGATTTTACTGGGTAAATAAAAGCAAGTTTATATTTCCTGTTTGTTGTCTGTGAATATAGCAAGTACTGAAGGATTACCAGATAAACAGTAGCTTCAGCAGTACATAGTGTGAGCACACTTCTGCTGAAGTTAATGAGCAGTCAGGCCAAGCTCAGGCTTCAATGTAGAAAGGAAGTCACGTCTGTTCCTCTAGAGGGCTAATGAACACGCAGATCTTTCAGCTTATCAAGAGAGAAAGCTCTCCACAGATTTTCCTCACAAAAATCTTCAAATTGCAAGTGTCATGAGGAAAAACAATGCTAAACTCAGCAAGTGGTAAAAATGAAGGTTGATGTCTGAGAAGGTTTCCCTTTCTTTGTGTTAATTTCAGCTGCCCCTTCTGTGGGGACTCCTACTTGAAATGTCTTGAGATACATAAAAATGTTGTTTTTTCCTCCTGTCAATTGACTGGGAAGTGGGTTGACCTGTACACCATTGGGAGAGTTTTGTAAAATGTTTACTGTCATAACAACCCAACTACCTCCAGTTCTGGGAGTCCAAGCTATGCTAATTCAGCCACAATTCCATGTGAATGTATAATATATCTGGCTGTTAGGCTGCTGAGTTTATGTGTTAAGCTTAAAATATATCTCCCATGAAAAAAGAGAAAAAGGTTTCTGGTTCATAAAAATGCTTGAAAAGAGTGGTATTTATTTTCCTTTGGCTCTTACCAATTAAAATAAATCATCCAGTATCTGCACAGCTTGAAGCCTTTGAGCCCTACTGATAACAGTTTAGGGTTTTTGCAATTAAAAAGTGATCAACTGCTTCAGTGTTCTTCAAAACTAAGGAGAAATTAATATCTCTCCTATCAGCTGATTGGTCAAAGGAGGGGAAACCCATAAGCTTTCTGAAAAAATGTATACAAGTCCTCTTTCTACAGTTAAATTAACTGAGCAAGGCAGTATGAAACCTGTGCACACAGACTTTGATCTATGTAAAACTAGAGCTGAAATTAATTTTGAAATTTGTTTAGGAATGAAAAATACTAAAGCATTTTCTTTTTGTCAGTGCCCATGCTATCTCCAGTTTCTTTGCACTTCATTTGGTCCAGTCAGTCAGTGCCTTTCCAGTTCATATGTGTGTGAATGTCAATGGCATGGACGAAAAAGCCAAGCTCATAATAGGCATAACATTGCCCTCTAGTGAGTAATTCAGAAAGGAACGTGAGTTTTGTGTCAAAGTCAGCTGCATTACTACTGGCAGGAGCAGGAAGAAACAAATCTAATATTTTATAGGATGGTTGCTTTCATTGCATTTCATCTCTTTAGATGGAAGACAGGTAGAATACCACAGTATTTTCCCCCCACTCAGTAACTTCTGGGAAGGAAAAATTAATTTCTTTGTAAAAGAAAAACCTGAATTTCAAATCACATTGATTTTTTGTAGAAAAACATAGTTTGCTTTTTCCAGAGTTCAGGAAACTGAATTATAGAAATCTTTCTGTACTATGCATTTGACACATACCATCAGCTCCCCATAGGATGAAAGCAGTCCTGCCCCGTAAGCTTTGATCAATCCATTTTGCTTGCAGAGGCCAAACTCCACAGTGAACCAATAAAGCTGGGAATAAGAGCAACTTGTGAAAAACAGTCTGAAAAGGCTTTTAAGCTTCTCATATTTCCTTTAATTTTTTTTATCTTCATTCCCTAATATCTTCGTATCTTCAAATTTTATAGCTCCATATTTTAAGAATATTATTTTTTTCCCCTCAACATGTAACATACACTAAATGTAACATGTATTTTTTCAAAATTTCCTGTCCTACTTAAAAAAAAAAGTTAAAAATTTTGAATGACAATACATGGGTAGATGAAGTCATATCCTTTTATTTCTTTGGAAGATGTTACAAATTACCCTGCAACCTCTTAGCCCTGAGCCTCTTCACAGCCAGTGGAAGCTGACAGATTTCCACCCACAGTCCCCAGAAGGACAGGTAGATCCTGACAGAGGGTTCAAGACCTTTGGAAAGGTACTTGAAAGGAGATTTTCCCTCCTTCTTTGTCCATGTGATCTCATTCAGAAGAATTGAAGAATGCCTTTTTCCATATTGTGCCAATTATATCTTAGTCATGCTCCAGCAGAAAATAATGATACATTTCTCTGGGCTTTTCTTGTGATAAAGCATACTTAAGACCATAATTCCTTTGCCTGCTGGACAGTAGTGGGATGAAAGCAACTCTTGGCTCTGCCAAACTTTTGGTCCTTCCCTTATCAAAAACTCTAAGGAAATGGACTTTGGAGAACCGTTCTGGACGCAGCCTGATGCCCTGAGAAGCTGGATAGGTATTGTGCAAAGGGAAAACATGGTAAATGAAGCATTTCCAGAATATGGTTTCATGCCACAACTCTTCAAGGCTCCTTTAGAGACAGAGAGCACTTTGCTGCCTCAGACACAGCAGTAGAGCTTGGCTTCACAAATATGGTGTTTCGGGACCCTGCTTAAAGAACTGCAGACAATTTGTAAAACAGTGTGAAGCTCTGTATTATTCTGTCTATTCTGCCTCTTTCATACATTCTCTTTATTTCTCCCACCCTCTCTCATACACCTTTTCATTCTGATGACTTGGTTTTAGCCTTCAAATTTATCACTGAAGAAACAACAGGCCAGGATCTTTCTTTTTGCAGGATCCTGAGTTGCTTTCTCTACAGTTCAGCAAATAATTCAGCATTTATATTCTGTTAATGATCTTGATTCTTATTATTTCATAGTGAAAAGTCTTTTGAGTATCTCCTCATTGTGCAGGAGGCTTTTTTGGCTGCAGAATGAGACATGGGAGGAGGAATTTTTTTAGTGCTTCTTAAGATATCCTGTATTTGGCTTTTGGTTAATGAGGTTCTTTCAAGCTCTCACTGTTTTAACACAGTACAAAAAATGTATTAGTGGCACTCTGGATGACAAGGACACTGGCAGTTTCCCATCTCTGGTGCATGGATCCACCTGCTTAGAGAAGTCACGGGCCTGAATGAAATAATGGCATTTCAAAATTTGTCTTACAAATGTTGTAGACCATAGCAACAAACAATTCTGAGATTCTTTAAAGAAACTTCTAAACTAATTACTAACATTCTCTTTATAAAGAACAGGGAATGACAGGAACTTCCAGAAATAATGATGGAATTCATGTTAGACTTTCATGTCAGGATAATGTATACACTTCAGGTTCCTCTCTGTCTTCACTTTCTAGAAAAGGAACTCAAAAAGTTAGTCTTGATTAGGTATATAAATTTTAAACATTTTAATATTGAGATGTTAATCCAGAATAGGTTTACTGTTCAGAATACTTGATGGCACTTACAAAATTTTATTCTCACAGACCCTGAACCGCAGGTAGCTCTTTCAAAAAGGTGCCCTTATTCTACATGGCCAAACCCTGGATGATATTATGAAAGTTTCAGACACGAGACCCATTATTCTTCTAATCTTAACCCTATCTCTTGTCTAGTCCTACTCAGTTCAGAATCAGGAAGAGGTGCTTGCAGAGGAATGCTTTATAAGCCATGGGCCTTAACCCAATTTCACCAAGACCTGGGGAATGATGCAAAATGGTTCTCTAGGACTTAGAATTTTTTCACCCTAGCAAAGGCATGGATCTTAATCTCACTCTAGCCTCTCTAGACCCAGACAGTGGAAGAGGAAATGTGGACTGCCACTGTCGTAGTCTCCTCACATCACTAGCCCAGGATGTGGATGATGTTACAAAGAATTCAGCACTCGTACCTTTTGCCCTCCAAACTTCAAAAATAATGGTAGCGTTACTTAATCCTAACCCAAGGATGGATATCTGCAGATGGATTTTAGGTGAGCCACAATCTCCTTCCTGAGTGGGACTGTGGACCAGGTAAGGAATTTCAGGAGTGACATTCTCCTGTCATTCACTACCTGTACTAAATGAGTCTCACACAGCTGGGTAAGGGTAAGACTCTTCTCCTCCCCTGAAAAAATCATCAGGACTGGTAAATGGCTTCAATTATCAGAAAAGAAAAAGTCACCTGGCCTCCAGATGACTTTCATAATAAGTTTAGATGGCAGTAAGGGGCTGTACAAATCGTTTAGACAGTGGTAAACAGCCTAGTGATTCAGAAGTGAATGGCAGTACCTGCTCTCAAATTGCTTTTAAGTGCTCACCTGTTTGGTGAGGTTAATGAATAGGGGGTGAACCAAATTCTGATGGTTTTCTGCACCTTGTGTAGGAGAAGATAGAGGTATCACACTGGGTACTTAGTCTTTTAGATGAATCTGGAAAGTGAGTTGGGACCATCGTATGGCTGAAATTGTAAAAACTTGTAAGAAGAAATTTTATTTCTTATAAAATCAAGAAGAGTAAGCATTTCCTCAGGTGGAGTCACATGATTCTGGGCTCCCTCAGAGGGACTCCAGTCCCTACTCCAGCACTTTTCTAACCTGTGCAGGAGAAGAGACAATCCTGCTGATGCTCCCATTTTTGTAGTTAATCTGAGACACAAAAAGAGCCTTCCCTGCACAGTAAGGGATATCCAGTGAATCATTTGGGGTTTGCCTCCAATATTAAACTGCCATGTGTACTTACTGTGGCCAGTTTCTCAATCTCCTCTTCAGATGATCCAAGAGAAGCCAGTCCAATATCCTAAAGCAAGTAAGCAAGCAGACAGTGTTACACTAGTGTGATTATTCAGCCCAAGGGAGAGAAAGAGGGGAAGGGAGGGCCACATAATTTCTAGCATGAATAGCATGAACTATTCATTGTTTTTGTCACCCAAAATGACCTTCCATGGCTTCCAGGATGCCTACCTCTCCCTGGCCCCCAGCTACATACCACTGGGAGTCGCATTAGATGAGTGTTTAATCCTCAGTGTTCTTTGTGTAAAATTAACCACCTCTTGTCTTAATGCTGGACTATCTACCACAGGCAAAAATTTACAGGGAGGCATGAGAAGGGTTTTATCTTTGCCATTACCTTTCTATCCCTCGCTCTCTCTGACAGCCCTTAATGAGTGTGTCAGATCTGTGGAGCGATGATTCTGTTTACTTTCATCTGTGCTCCCTGTTAAATGTTATTTTCACAATAGGAATCTGTAGATGTCTCTTTTTTGCTATCCCAGGAGCCATATCATGCAACAAACAAACAAAATTAGGGCATTTTCACCATTCATCGTCTCATATTGAATGGAACAAAAAAGAGCTTTCATGGGGTGAATTTCAACTATGAAAATACTTTGAGGGGAAAAAAAAAAGTGAAATGTGAAAATTCAGTGAATGTTATCCCATGTTGTATAGTCTGAGTTATTGATAGGAAAAGAAGAAAACTGAAAGCTTTGAAATTGCTATGATCTCTTATTTCTAATGTGTCTTAAGTTGCAGTATTGAACTGAAGAGGTTTCTTCCAGAAGAAATTAAAGACGACTAGGATGCTTAAAGTACTACTCTTCTGATTCTGATAATAACCAATATTTATGATCAAAATGGCAACTGGCATGTATTCAAGTTGATATGACTGGAAATCACATCATATGAGGTGAACTGCTTTTCTTTTACAGATATTTCTTCAGAGATCTTCAGAGATGATGTTGGGACCTACATCATGTTACCCCTCTGATCTTATTGCCAGTTTCCACACTGGCCACTGATTGATAAGCCTGGACAATGAGATATCTTCTTCCCTCTGGCGTGGTTTTGAGGAACATTCATAGTTCTGAAGTCTTTAATTATGAGAGGTTATTGAGTTCACTCGGGTCTGACACTGACTGCTCATACTAAATAGCCCCTTATTGTACAAAGAAGCTCTGTTTGCTTTTTGGAGCCTCCTCGCCAGTGTGAGCAATGCTGTGAGAATCTGGTGAGTTGTAAAGGGAAAAACAATTCTGATGAATGACATAGTGATGGACACAATTAAAGTCTCATGTGAGACAAGAATGTACATCCAGAGACAGACCAGCTTGGAGGCTTGGCAGCTGTTGCTATGTAGGTTCATGTGGTGTAGGACAGGAAGCCAGGGGAGCAGCTCAGTCAGTAGAGCTCAGACTCCAGCCCTACAGAGACAGCCTTCTCCAGACTGACACAGCCCTCCCACAGAGAAATCCCACAAGCTCTGCCTGCTCTGCCCTGCCTTCCACACCGTGTCTGTAGGGAGCAGTGCTACCACTCCCTTGGAGTAAATGTCTCCCAGGGCACTGCTAGCCCACCACGCCTGGAGGCCATGACTCAGGCAGAATCCAGTCTTAAAATTGCATTTTGTGGTGAGCTGCATGTACTTAAGGCACCTCTGGCCTGCTATCCAGAGCAGTTGGTTAAAAAGCCAGCAGAAAATGTTCTTACCTGTGAGAACTGGGCAAACTCCTTGTCAGCCAGCATGGGAACATGACCCAACAACTCATGGCAGCAGTCTCTGGAAAATAAGTGACCTTCTTGTTTATTAAAGGCTTCCTTTTTCTGCCCTTCATGAACTCCCCGTGAAGGACTTTAGCCAATAGACCCCAAAGGGAGCTGATGTTAGTGGCTGCCTCCATACCTGGCCTTATTCTGCAAGGATCAGAGCATTCCCTCCTGCCACAGGCAGCCAGCTGCCCCCTGCCACCTTGTCTATTGTCTGGTTGGGATGGCATGGGCACTAACCTTCTGTGTCACAACATCTTTGAAAGGTCCCTGTTTTGTCCCAGCATACAACAAAAGCATCTGTGTGAACTGGTAATCTTTCATGAAATGTAATTCCTGTTGTCTGGCCAGCACTTAGTGGGAGAGTTTCACAGCAGGAAATCAAACCCCAACAGATGGTAACTGAAGGCAGGATGAAAAGATTAAACCACATATTCTTCAGTCTTTTCCTTCCCCAGACAACTTTGCAAGAGAGACAGAGAACCACACCCTCTCATGCATGACTTCCCCTTCTAACTCTCCGGCTACCAGTTTCTCAAATTGTTTCATTCTGTGGACTACTGGATAGAACTCCAGAGCCAGTCCCAAGAGAATGATCCCAAACACATTCAGAAGGATGGAATTATGCCAGGGCATCAAACTTACGGTTCTGGGGAATGCATGGGAGAAGAGAAATGCCTAATATACTGTGTGCACTGGAAGACACGAAATGCCAGGCTGGCAAGGAAGTCCCGAGCAGACAGCAGTCCTGGAGCTGGTGTCAGCTGGAAACCTGTTCTCTCTGCAAAGGGAAGGGACACCAAATTTAGCTGTTTCTAGGGTTAACTACACAGCACATTTACTTTAGCTATAGATTCAGGGATCCTTCCTGCTCTGTTGCAATAGCTCCCTCCACCAAGCATAGCAGGCACACCCTGGCTTATCATTAATGTGCCCTTGTACTGTTACGGGGCCAGCTCCTGCAGCATGGAATCACCTCCCCATCCAGCCTGTGTGTATTCACACAGCAATGAGACGAGGTGTGGCAGTACTGCCCACCCCAGTTCACTTTTTTTGCACATTTACACACATTTACCTATGTTCCACATGACAGTGGTGTGTCTGAGATGACACATGGTCCTTACAATCAAGCAGGGAACAGAATCTGCATCTGGATTTTTTTTTCTTTTTTTTTTTTTCTTTTTTTTTCTTTTTTTGCCATTATGTTTGTCTAGAAGTCACTACACAGCCTCCCAGTGATGTGATCATAGGTGTTTTGCTTTGCATGTGTCTACAGAACAGGACAGAGGTAATGCAACATTTCTGCACTGTGATTTCAGCTTGTACATCCAGTGTTACCCCAGAGCACTCTGCATTACCATGAAAGGACTGTGAGAGACAACTAGAAAAAATAACCAGTCTGGTGGTCAATAGAACACAAAATCTACATCTCCATGGGAAACATGTTGGTGGTCTGCAAAGCTAAGAAAATTGAAAATCACTGCTTTCAAAGTAAGCCAACAATAATCTTTCTGAAGTCCTATATTCAAAATCTGTGTTGCATTCTCAGCTCCCATAAATGACATGTCATCTTCTTTAAAGCATAAAACTACATTTTTAAAAAATTAGGAATGGCTTTATTCTCAATTCTTTATCCATATTCTAATGCGTCAGGAATCCTGTAACCTTTTTTTTGTGTGTGTGTGTGTAAACAAAGAAAAAAAATCCCACCCAGAAACCAAGCCATTTTCAAGATTTGTTTTCGTTTGTTTTTTTCATGTTTCTTCCAGAATTTCTTGTCTTACTCTGTCAGGCTATTAGTACTTTTCCCATTAAAAAAAAAAAAAGAAACAACAAAACAAAGCAAAAAAAGCACACAGAGAAAGAAAAAAAAAAAGAAAAAAAAACAAAAGAAGTGAAAAAATATATGAAGAAATATAGGAATGAGAGGACAACAAGGAGTGCTTCTACCTGACATTGAGATGGACTAGGTGGTGGGCATTTGTCAAAGTTATCTTCTATTGCTCCACTCAATTCAAAGGTAATCAGTACAGAATTACCTCAGAAGTGAACAATATAAAGAAAACCCTATGGAGATTATGTACCTATCTTTGTCTATATGCTAGTCCAATCCAGAGGAATGTGAAAATTTCAGAATCTGGTAATCTTTGGGCTGAATTCTGAGTGAAGTGAAAATTGCACTGGCTGAAAAATATATTGTATGAAAACCAAGACCTTAGTAACTCAATTTTGGAAGGACTATGAAAGAGTCTAGGGAAATTTATACAGCTTTAGCATCCATGTTGGAGGAGAAGGAGAGAAAATGAAAATTACGGCTTGTGTTCCCTGAGATGTCCTTTTAAATATAGGCCAGTGAATCAGACAGTCTGCTGATGGAAGAGATTTGGCCAGCTGCCTTGAAAAGCCCCAGGAAAAAGTTATCTGCTGAAGGTAATATCTGCAAAATCTGAACCTCTAGTTCATGACTGCACAATAAAACCAGCAATCAGTAGAGAATTGGGGGTGTGGCTGGTTGGACCTGCTGCCCGAAGATCTGGGAAATCAAAATGCATTGAAGAGAAGGTCTTGAGCGGTTGACCTAAAGTGATCTGCAAGGCTTAATTCTTGGCTTAAAGACTGGTGTATACAGGCGGCCTGTGCATTGTAGTGTGAGCTTGCTTGAGTTCACTGTTGTAATTTCTTCCAGCTGTGGAGCACAATGACTGCCTAAATCCAAACATCTTTCCTAGAAAGAAAGATGTGCCGAGGTTCATCTAGTTAACCCTTTGGAAAAACACTTGCCATGTGTAAACAATCACACTGTTACCCACTTAATTCCCTTTAAGTAATTATGAAATATTTGTGAAGTACAGTTCATTTCTCTTCAAACCAGCCTCAGTAATAGGTAATAACAGATAGCTGTCGTGCTGAATCAAAAGGAATTGATTTCTTAGGGTTACAGATATCGCTAAGTTAAAGAGAAGATGGAAGTTTATCTGGCTCTATGGGCTGGTTTTAACACGATCACTTTCTTTCCAGGTTATCCCCCTCCCTCTCTCTCTCTCTCTCTCTGCCTCCTATAGTTTATTATTTTCAAAGCTGTCCAAGGGGAGGTTCAGAATGGACATTCAGAAGCATTTCTTTTCTGAGAGGGTGGTCAAACACTGAAATAGGCTCCCTAGCGAACTGGTCAATGTCCCAAGCCTGACAGCATTTAAGAGGAGTTTGGACAATGCCCTTAACAACATGCTTTAACTTTTGGTCAGATTTTAGACCTCGCAGTTGCTTCTGACTCAGACTAAGTTTTGGCCATGTGTTGGTGTGACCCAGCCCAGCGAGATGCCAATCAATCCCAGCCCCTCCCCTGGATCGAGTTTCCCAAAGAGGCAGACTCAGAGGGTGGGTCGAGGGGCGGTGCAGAAGCCTAAGCCGCACCCCCTGGGCGGTGCCCGGGTCCAAGCCGCCTCCCCCGGTTCGGGAAAATTCCCGGTTTCTCGGTTGTTCACTGGTTCTCTGTTATAACTCCCGCCTCTCGGTTCCCCCCCACCCCCCCAGTGGTTCTTGTTAAATTGTATCCTCCCCCGGCTTGTAACTCATTGGTTGTTTTCCCCTTTCACCGGGGTTTTCAAATTCCCTTAAAATTGAGGACGAGCTCGGGCGGAGCCATCCCATCCCATTGCATTAAAGCTGTTAGAAGCCAGACCAGAACAGCCTCTCTCTTCCTTTGTCTCCGAGCTAACGTGAGCCGATCCCATCGGTTCCTGCTGTGTTCCCTCTGCAAAGAAGCCAGCTAGCTAGCCCAGCCAGCAGCTCTTTTCCTGATGCCGAAGTCATCAGCGACCCGCAGAAGTAGCGCAGCTGGACTCTCTCTGACCTGGGGCACGCCAGAGTCTGTGCCTCGAGCACCCCAACACTGCGTTAGCCGTGCAATGAGGTCAATCTTCGTGCTATTCTAGAAAGTATTCTGCCTAATGAAATGACATAGAGGAAAGCAAGGTAGGATATCCATTCAAAGCCTCTTATAATGGGACAAAAATAGTTTCCTCTCTTTTGTCTCCTAATTGTCTAGCTGTTAACACAGCTCTTCTGAAAATATTTTGTTTCATTCATGCATAACCTGTACGCTAAAGTAATCCAGTTTTAATCTACAGTTTAATGAGGGTAGGACCAGTGGTTCCAAGAACCATTCTTTCCATTATCCTTAGCCATCCATTCCAGAATGAAATAAAATGCCTCTGAAATGCTTGATTCTCACTCCCAGTTAGTTCACACAATTAGCTTACAGTAGACACCTTGTGTTTATAGTAAATGAGTTGAAACTCACTGAGAACATCTTTCCAAATATTATTGGCGGATTTTTCAGCATTGCTGTTTGGTTTTTTAGGTTTTTTTGTCTATGACACAGAGAAAATTTAGAACCAGAGCCTGTACAAGAAGTGAGCAGACTCCATGCAATCAAATCCTGTCAACCAACATGAACAATACAAATAGGTTTATGACAGGATAGTCTTACAGTATTCTAAATTCTCCCACTTTGATATCACCTGATACACTTAAGGTATGAATATCTGTGGTAATCAAGTCAGAATCACAATTCCTGGAGCTCCCTCCTGTCAGTTACTGTGTAAATTAAATGAGATCAATGCTTCAAGAGAAAAAATATTTATCAGCCCAATTATTGTAAGAGGGAAGTAAGATGGGTAGTTGAATAGAAGGGAGAATACATGAGAAAATACATAATGCCTACACAGAAAAATTCCCACAGCTGGGTGCAATGGTGTTCGTGGAAGATGCTTTTCACATAGCAACCCTCCCTTCCCTTACACTAAACATGCAATAAAAGCCTTGTCATCGAACAGCTTAGTCTTCATTAGAAATGCTAATGTCTTAAAAACTCTTCAGCAACAGAAAGCTTATTCAAGCAAACTTGTATCCCCTACTCTTATACAGAGCAGGTCTCTTGCTTTTCTGAATATTGTATTTAAATATAATTTATTTAAAGTTAAGCCATATTTTTTATTGTTTATTTAATCATAGTGATAAGCTGTCTTCTCTCTGGCACATCTTTTCACTGAAGAGGAAGAAGGCAGCTTTAAAGTTCACCTTTCTTTACTAATTCTTGATAATCAGGTGGTTTACACAAAAGCACCTGGCCTTCGGTGCAGCCTGTGGCCTCATAAAGATAATGCAGGCTCCCTTGCTCTCCTGCTCTTTGCTAGTCAGCCCCCAGCTAACAGGTCAGCCTAGCAAACTTGTGTGTTCTTTTTCCAAGGTCACATCTTCATGCCTTTATGGACTAGCACCTCAGCCTTTGTGCTCTCCTGTCAGCCACATGGTAGGCACCAACAAGTTTAGTGTGGCAAGTGGTGCTACGGAGAAGCAGAGTTGTTTCAAGGCAGCTGCTGATTGACTAGAAGAATCTCCTGGAAATATTTTTCTCCAGCACATATCCCCATCCTGCCTCATGCATCAGGAACAAAGTGTACTTGAGAGGTATGTACCTGTACTTGTGTTTGGCTCTTACTGTCAGCATGGCTATAGAAGCATAAAACAGCCTAAACAGCAAAAAGGCTGTGAGGAAGTCATGCTGAGCAGTGTCTGCTGTGACTGTAGTGCTGCTAGCCCTGGGATTAGCTGGTTAGTGCCACACAACTGCTGCCACTCACAGAACAGGCACAAACTTACAGCCTGGTCCCTCAGTGTGCCTGGTGTGAATGTCCTGTGCTACAGTTCCCCGTGCCTGAGGGAATGCTACAGCTCACCAGCCTGTTTCCTAGGAAATGGTTTGTGGTGCACAAATTAATGCAGGGAAACCCTAGAATAAGCCACGGTTTTTAGTGACCTGACCTTTTAAAAATCTGGAGACATCCTGAAGTTGAGGTATGTTATCCTCTCGGTAGCCACAGTGCTTCTCAAGCTGCTGGAAAGCATCCAGGTACTGTGTACAGGCGTGAGTAGGGTAAAGGCTCCTCAGCTTCCTGTAGACTTCTCCCCTGAAAATCAAAAACTGTACAGCATGAGACCCCTTAATAAATAAGTCCTTATCTGTCCTATCTACAGATCCACAGAGAGATGTAAACCCCCAGCAGACATCGTGGTCTAAAAATATGAGCTCAGGACACCTGGTGCTTGAAAGCTGGTGCTGGTTGGGTGTAGCAAACCAGAATGGCTTTTTGCTTCACTTTTCCTTCAGAAAGTGTCCTTTAATGTAACAGAACTCTAATACTCATACAGAAGTGTTTCTTGATTAGGCACCTTCTTCCTTACGGTGTTGGAGGCATCAGGGAAATCCCAGGGAGAGAGCTGAATCTGGGATACTCTGTTGTTCAGTTTAGGAACAGAATGAATCGGGTATTCTTCCCTTTCAATACTGGGGTAGAACTTGGAATGCTGGTCCCTCCTTTTCCATGCTGAAGCCTAGCCTAGATTTGCCTCTTAAAAACCTCAGAAAAAAGCACCTTTTCTGATACTGAAGAGTAATATCTGGACAGGTGAAGAGGTTTGTATTTTTGCAGTTCGAAATGCCTGGCACAGGCTATAGGTTTGAAAGATATGCCAGCTTCTTGAAATATTTATCCCATTAAACAAAAAGAGACCAGCTGAAAATAATGTAACCTGATTTGGGCACAGGTTTTAAGCTTCTCACAAACCTGATGGTGCTTGGATTTAGAGTTGTGGTTTGGAATATATTTAGCTGTTGCAAAATAAGCAAGTAATAATAGGATGGCAAAGAACCTTATAGAAATGGTTATTTTTGTTCAGACGTGGCCCTAGGGTGTTAACAACTTTATAAACATTGTTTTATGAAAATTGAGATCATTCTTGGAAATGCTGGGTACGGGAAATGACCTTTCATTGGTTTTGTAATTTTTCTTTTTTTTACTATTATTATTATTATTATTACTCTCTTTTTTTGTGATGCTATTGTTGCTATGGAGGTGATAGCCAGTCCTTGGTAAAGGCTCTTTATTTGTACGAATGTCTTGCGCAGCGTGGGAGTAATGAACCAGAATGAAGCAGGGGAGGAAAACCTTAGGAGAAAAAAAGTTAAAAGAACAGAGGGAAACAGTGGCTGCTGTCACTATTGCAAAAGCCACAGGAGACTGGGCCATTTCCATGGAAGAATTAGGAAAAAATGAGGAGGACTAGAGTTCAAGTGTTGCCCTGGCTTATTTCCTCATAGAATACCACTGACTTCAGTGGGGTTGTGTGGGATTTGAACCAGCCCATGGTTCATGCCCAGACTGGAGTCTAGAGAGAGCAGGCTTGTTTACACTTCTGCACATATGGTCTCTTTTATCAAAGTGTCATTCTGCTGTGTGTCCAAACATTGGCTACCACAGAAATGCAGGCGGTCCCAGAGACCAGTGATGAACTATCCAAAGCTAAATGTACCTCTAAGACAATCATCTGAGTATTCTCCAAAGTCAAGGGAGTAGCAGGTATGAAAGAACTGCTGGAAGCAGAGTCTATGAAACACTCTAGAAAGGAGACTCCTAACAAAAGATGGAGCCAGATGCTTGAAAGACTTTGAAGGCAATAACCTTATTTTACATCATTTCCTTATTGTTCAGGAAAAAAAAAAAAAAGTGGCACTATTCAACTTCATTATGAAGATATGACAGGTGCATCCCCATAATTTTGTCCTGAATTCTCTGTTCTTACACAGCTTTTACCCATATGGCATCTCTGACTGCTTAGTTTCAGGGCCTTCCAAGAAGTTGTTTTGAAAACAAAAGCTCAGATCATCTGTACCCTCTGTTTTCTGAAAGTCATATTTCTTCACTGGCTTGGTTTTCATTTTTATAACCATGTTGCTTCAAACTGAAGGCATCCAGCAACTCTTCAGAGTCACACCAAGGGAATTTAGTCTGTGCTACAAATTTTGCCTGCAATTGCACAGTGCTCAATTAAGTTGTGCTGTAATGCAGCTGACCTCAGGGCACAGCCTCAGGGGGCTGTGATAACAATTGGGAAGGCTAATTTTGGAAACAGCTTTACTTAACAAGACAACCTGGGTTGCTGGGGTTGGCTGTTTAGGGAAATGGGCAGATACTCCTTTAAAAGTCTATTCTGTTGCCACAATGGGTCTAATTCTAGGTGGAGAAGAGCTGGAATGACGAAGGTTGGCAACAAAAGAGAAAAACAGGAAAGAACACAAAATTAAATTTTCTTAAATGTGACATTCCCACACACCATCTCATGCCAAGATTGCTGGCTGGTGGTAGTAATCATGAGCATGACACTGACCATCAATCTTTGACTATTGAAAGATGCTATAAAAACCTATTTGAGCTTAATAAAAATGTGTCCTCCTGGATGAGTTGGATGCAAGGTTTTTATGTGGTCATGGCTTTCTGTGGCACAGTAGATTTTATTTTAAGTAAAGTAAGTACTGAAAGAGATGGGATGGCAGCGTGGTTGAGATTCTGGCATGACACAGCTAGTCTATGGATTTAAATTCTGGCATTGGAATAAACTTTGCATGTGATTTAGGGCAAATTACTGACGTTCTCGAGTTTTCAGTTGCGCAGTTAGAAAATGTGGTCTTCATTCTTCCTTTCTCCCACCTAAGGCCTTCTTTCCATTTATATTGTAAACTTTTCTGAACAAAGACTCTCCTATGTGCACATGTGGCACCTTGCACAATCCCAGGACTCTGCCCTTACTTGAGGCATTTGGACATATTAATGCTTTGTAGTAACATGCAAATGTGTAATTCCTGCTGCTTACTGATATATTTTAAAGTCAGTGGGAGAAAGTGGAAACAGAGGTATTTCAAATCTGCTCTATTTCAAATCTGCCACATATTTCACATAATGTTTAAAAATTTAATTTGAATTTTAATTTTGTTTAATTCATTGGTTTATTTTTAGGTTTTGGGGTTTTTTGGGTTTTTTTTTGAGTGGCAAACCTTCAGGAAAAGCAAAGCCCCAGTGACGAAATGCTGTACCCTTGTAAAAGTAACTTACCATCATTTCATATGATATCTAAGGCCCTTTTAAAGTTTAAATAATGTACCCTGGAAGGGTATTTCAAAATTTCCTCTACTTTCAGTTTGAGAAAATGATATGTATTCATGTTAAAAGCAGTGAATACTTGAAGGAGAACAAGCTATTCTGTGAATATTGAGTTAGCCATATCGTCTGAGTGAATTTCCATCCCATGAGTGAGCATTTTTCTCCTGGGAACAGGTTTGAAAAGGTGGTATTTTTGCCAGCACCATGGCTGTGGTAAATTAGAGGTCAGTTAGAAGTTATTCTATAGGCTCCAGGTGTTTTCTGGGGATCAGCAGGAAGGGGGACGGTCAGGAAAATGCCTTTTGCTCTAGGATGTGAATAGTTAAACCAGCCCAGAGAATGGCATTTTGCAAAACAAATGACCAGAAGATGACATTTAACCAAAGAGTAAAATGTGGGGTGGATGAATACAGTTTTAAAAAGGTTATAGCTGTCTCACACTGCCAGTCTTTCCCGGGACCGTTGTGGAATGGCACAGGAATTGGAGCAAAAGTACCAAACTCACCACGTTGCTGTTTCCTGTGCTGTGTACTCGATGTGAGGTAAAGGGTCTCCTCTGTAACAAAGAGAAGAAATATGATATGTGTCTCAAGAAAGTTTCAAGTTCAGTTTCCAAGTACTATATTTTTGTTTTGCCTGCACCATGAATATTTGCTGGAATGAAATTAGAAACAGTAAAATAGTAAATATGGAACTATTTTTTTGTCTTGGTTGGCTCTGATGTTGGCATTCTCTGCTCTGTTACAATGTGGGGAGGAAACAGAGGGACATGTAAGTAAGAGATCTGTGTTCAGAAGGTTTACAGATGGAATAAGAGACCTTCAGGCTTGCCATCACCTCTGCTGAAGGCAATCTAGCAAGCAAAACACAGTGTGTGGCTGGAGGGTCCTCCCCTGGAGGATGTGATCAGCACAGTACTGTCACAGAGAACTTTCATAAAGCCGTGAGCAGAGAGCTGCCCGGGCATTCACTGCATGGTTAGCACTGACTTCCCTGATGGGTGCTCTTTTCTCCTCTTCCTCACTGTTGCTTCTTCTGTAGCTCTGAGTCAGTTCAGTTCTGCTCTTGGGCTGTTCTGAGCTGGGCTGACTCTGGTATTTGATGGCAGAGAGAAAACTGTACTCAGAAGTCTCACAAGACTTTGGAGACTCCACCAGTTCTTGGATGCCATGAGGCTGATAATCCACGATCAGTTTTACCTATACCTTTGATTTACCCTATCAGAAAGTAGTGTAATTCTGGTGAAGGCTTACACATAAAGGTGGAAACATTTTTATTCTCTTACACAAGAACTGAGAGCTTTGTATCTTTTTAGGTAGTTAATGTGCATAGATGGAGACATTTAAAAAAGGAAATAAAAAAATAATAAATTGCTTTCCACTGCCAAATATATATATGTTAGTAAATAGTGTTCCTTAAATTTCCCTGAAAAAGATTGGCCTCAGCTCAGGACCAAGTCCTAAAAGGAGCTAGAAAATTGAAATAAAGAGTCATATTGAAATCAATTCTGCTAAAACAAAATCCGTCACTGGGCTGGGATATGTGAACACAATCTTAAGATTTTTTCCTTAAAATGTATTTGTTGTGTTGTCACAAAAGCCAATTTTGTATGGAGTGAAAGCTTTTGTGCCTGAATTTTGTTCTCTCAAAAGTGGCCCCACTGATACATCTCTGACATTTCTTGCACATGAAGTCTGAAAATACATGAGGACCACTGAACTCTCCCTTCAGCAGCCTTGTACTTACACTCTGTAATTAAAGGCCAGGTCAGCAAAGAACGCCCTCCGTTTGTTATACTCCAGGTCAGCATATCCCTGGGTTAGAAAACAATTCGGGGGAAAAAAAAGTCTTACATTTTGAGAGATCTGTGGGCATAAGTAGAAATCAACAGAACCACCACTGGATCTGTAGGAAGTACGGACTCCCCACCCAATCTCCCCTGCGCCTTTATTACTGTGTTGTGACAAACAGACTCAGCTGTATCTGTTTAAAGGGGAAGTTTACCTACTGGATACCAGAGTTTTCTTTCTGCTCCTTGTGTGTTTACTAGAATTTAAACTTCAAGCAGGCTTTGCCAGCTATTGAACATGCATACTGACATGGAATCACATTCCTTTTAATTTTACATCCTTCATAATAGGAATTAAAACTGAAATCTGGAACTGTGTGCTAATATAACTCATAAAACAGAGTTGATCAGCATCACTGTTCAAATATTTATTATTCTAAAATATTCAGAACTTACTGGAACCACTTGGTATACTACAAGCCAAATTTGTCCCTTAGGTTTATTCACACAATTTTTAGTGTAGCAATAATACCAGTAACCCTGCAGTTAATGAGTGTTGTGTGTGTGAATCTGAGGAAAGGGCTGGATCCTGGGAGCATGTTTATTTTGTCATGTGCTGTGGATAATATGTTCATTCAGACACCACCCTTACTTGTCAGTGGCTGTAACAAGTCCATTTACATGAAAAAACACGAAGAACTGTTGGGCCAGGTTTACATAGATGCTGTGACCTCTCAGCTTTGCCCCTGCTGTTCTGAGGGCTCTGTACCCACCCTCTGAGCAGCAGGAGCCTCCCTGGGGGACCTGCAGCCAGTGACAGGCTGGCCCAGAAACTGGTGTCACAATGACATCAGTTTGATTGGTTTTGGCCAGTAAAGAGAAAGTAAGGAACAAACTGAAGGTGTGGAGATAAACAACCCAAACTGTCTACTTGGTAGGAAATGTTTATGCAAAATCTTTCCTGAGCTACCTGTACATCAGCTTCTTTTGTGTTTTCCCCCAGCCTCTCCATTTTTTGAGCCCTGCTCAGAAGCATGATAAACAAGCCCATGCTGTGCTCTCTGCTGCCACAGACAAGCAATGTTCAGTGCCTGAGGTAACTTGTTTTCAACTTGTTAGGTATTTCTAAATTGCACTACATTCTGCAATTTAAATTTATCCCCACACAATACTTTGGTTACTCTGCACCACTGCTGCTTTCTCTCAACTTCTTCAGTGCTCACACCTTCTATTTGGCAAAGATGAGGGGAACGTGGTCCGGTTCAAAGAATTCCCAATACATGTTAATTTGTCTAATGAGAAACAGCCTAAGAGCTCAGGAAAATTACAAATACTTGGACTGTTTGCATCAGAAAGAAATGAGGAAGAATTAAATATGCCCTGATTATTGAAGATATGAAGCTCTCCTAGAGCATTATAGTTGAATAAGTGATCCTCAAAACAGAAGATAGACTTATAGACTTGGAAAGGTCTATTTCATATTACACAGGACTGTACATAGTTCACAACAAAATATGGTTTAAGGTTAATGAAAGGGACTAAATAGAATTCAGACATGTAGAGAAGGGAATGACAAAACCTTTCTTGTAGATTCTGTTGACACATATCTACACCTGCACTGCATTTCTCAGTGCAAAGTATGTCCTTTTTCTTTCCTTTCTATGCATCCCTTCTGTGTGATGCTTGACAGGACACAATGCTGCTGTGACCTGCCTTGTCGATTGGCAAACGGCCCTTTGGAGTCCCTTTTGTGTCTGTGCCTAACTCACACCTCATCTGTACTAAAGCTGGGAAACTTTGATGAGAAATGAGTGTTTGTTTGTTTGTTCCCAGTACTTTGCCTTAATATTATCACTAGAGCAGGACTCCACAGTGCATTTTCCCCTTCCCTCTCTTAGAGTTTGTGCTTAGGGCATGGCTAAGAGTACACATGTAAAGCTCTTACAGTAAAACCCTTTTTGTGGTCCACTCCTGCAGGGACTCATGCAGTCCCTAATTCCACTGAAGATGAGTTTTTATCTGCCCCTTTGTTTTTGCTCTTCATTCTAGAGTATTTCTTTACTCTTGAAGTTTCCCTTACAACAATCTCCCTACAGAGAGTTTCTCTTTTAAAGATGAAATAACAGTAATGTTAAACTTACAGGCTGGCCATGGTCCAAACTGGGATCATACTTCGTGATCAGATGGTGGCACTTGTCCAGATCTTGGATTTTTCTAGGGAACCAGGGCACTGGAGAGAAAGCAGAGAGTTAAACAAGAGAGAATCAAATAAATTTTAGAAGACAGAGTAAATAAAAGCTGTGATGAAGATTAAAAGCTTTCTTTTTATCAATATTTAAGAATATTCATATCTACATGTTACCATAATTGTCATCATACATGGCAAGTTACTTGTTTCCTGGCCAAACTGGCAGATTGGATGAAAAATTATCTGAAATTAACTTGCTGTGATAATCTCTCAGTTTTAATTAGTAGAAACAATTTTTAAAGGCAAAAATATCTTTTAGATCAAATGTGCTGTTCTGTTTGACACAGGACAGCAAATTTATTTCAGCATTCTGGATTTAAGAGTATATTTTGTTCTTGTCTAAAAAGCAGTCTTACGTTTTCATACCTTTAAAAGTGAAATAATATTTTAATAGGAAAACGTGAAATTTCTAAAATTTCTAGAAACTGAACAGGCGAAGAAGCATCTTCAAGTTTTTTTCCTTCTGGCTCTTTTTTTTTTTTTCCAGCAACATTATTCTTTAGCTAAACTTCCAAACAGCTTCCTTCTCATGAAGTGGGAAGCTTTTCCAGTGACTAAGATTAAAATAAAGTGTGAACATTTTAATTTAAATGTCAGTATTTATGAGAAATTAATTTTAAAAGAAGTGTTGGAAAAACACAAAGTTGATACTGCTTTCGGAGGTCAGACTGATGCTGTAATCAAACTTTCTGTGGTACAACTCAGGTCCATTTGGGGTCACCCTTAATCTCATACTGGACAAGACGTCAGACATCTCTCTACTGAATGTTAAATTTAACTTTTGCTGTATTATATTATATCCAGGCACATCAAGTTTAGAAAAGTACAAACCTAAAAATACTCAGATATTGGGGAAAGTCCATTTTTTTTCATGCATTACAACCAATTCTGTGATACAACAGAAGAAATACCTGTTTGACAGATGTCTTAGGTGCACCCAGAACTTTTTTCTGAGCCTTTGTCTCTGGCTGTACCAGTGGTTCTGCATGCAAGGTACCTTTCCTGCCACCTATTACCACGTCCCCTCAAAACCTGTACCTGATCACAGCTGCCCCCATGTATGTCCCCACACACATATTGCCTGTTCCTTGCAGAATTGAACATTAACACACCCTCTTTCAACAGTGCCTTGTTTTTATTGTAGTTCCACATCCTGGCACATCTGAAACCTCCCAAATCCCAATGAAATCCTAAAGAAATGCTTCTCCAGCTCCTAAACCCTCTTTGGCTCTCCAGTTTCCCTGATAATAGTGATGCCCTCTTGATATCCCCACGGTTCCTGAGAACAGCTTGGTGTGGACTGCGTCTTGTAGTTAGCCTGACTGTGAATTTCAAACAATACCCAAAGGTGCCCAAACGGGTCTGTATTAGTTAAAAGTGCTCTGGGAATGTCTGTCTGGCCTTGTCAAGGGAGGGAAACCCCATGGCAATTCTGTATTCAGAGAACTCAGCCTGTGAGCTGGACCCTCAGCCTTCTCTTCTGTCATCCTCAGGATTGCATTAAAGGTCTCTAACGGCTGTATTCACCCATTCCTGCCTGCAAACAGGAAAAATACCTGTCTGCCTCTGTGTTTTTCTTGAAGCAAGCAGTTCTCTGCACAGCTCTCAGCACACAATCTTCCTGTCATTGAGGAGTTTCTAGTTTCTCCTCAGCTTTTTGTTCTGCTGCTCTTTCTCATCTCCCTCTTTTCTGGAACACTTTTCTCACCTCAGTTCTGCTGGCTATGATGAAGTGCTTCTCTTTCGGAACCAATGGCAATGGAAAGCAGCCATGAAGAGACAAATAATGAATGCACACTCACTGGCTTTCCAGACAAATTAAATTATTATCATGAAGCTGAAGCTAAAACTAAAAAGTTACTTTGAAAGAACAGCACTAATAGATGCATACATTGCTTACCTTTGTCTTCTCTGCTGGCTTTCACATCCTTTGCTACTCTCTTTAAGGTGGTGATGAGGATACCAACATCAGCACTGTGAACTTCACATTCAACAAAAATGTCAAGATCATCAGCAGAGTTCTTGGGCTTTTTCGTTCGACGGGTTTCAAAGTGATAGATTTGAGTTTCAAACATCTGCAAGAGCCAAGTGTTCATATGATGAAGCTTCTCCAAAGACTGAAAATCCAGGTAAGCCTAGATACACTTCCACACTGTCTTTAAAAGGTGACTAAAAGAAGTATTAATTAGAAGTGCATGTTAAGCAATGAAGTCCAATAATACCTGGTTTAGAAAGAGCTAAAATACAGACAGAGCTAAAGATTAAACACTGTAGAAATGGGTAGAGAGAGAAGGAGATGAAAGATGAGATACTCTTGACTGTAGAATTTCATCTGGGCAGAAACAGTAAATGAATGGCTGGGTAACTCAAAACCCTGCCAGAATGAAAGCAGATCTATTGATGTATAATAGCACCATAATCGTTAAAAAATTGGGAAAATAAATAACAAGTACAATGCTTGTCTTTAGAGTTATTCATTTTCCCAGATGAGAGTGAGCACCTGGAAGGGGTACTTCAAGTGCCCAGACTACATAATGCCTGTGTGGTTCACAGCTCTTATAGTCTTTGAATCTCCTGCCAAATATGCAGAGAAAATTCACTGGCTTCTAACATCTCCACAGTCTGAGTGCTTGAAATGCTGGCCACCACAACTGCTAGAAAGAAACAACAGATTGGTATCTGCTCTAAACAACCCTTGCATAAAACGTTGATTCTTCTAAGAGACTGTGCCTAGATGCTCCCTTCCCCCAGAGCACTCTCCCTCTTTGCCCTGAGACCAGGCCGCCTCTCTGAGCAGCTGGAGCAAAACCAGGACAGTGAGAAAGGGGGAAGGCAGCATGAGGTGCAAGTCAGGCAGGCAGCAGGAGAGGGATGAGAGAGGGAGAGATGCAGACTGGGAGACCTGAAGGCAGTAGACACAGAAGAGAGGGTTCAGCAAAGGAAGGGAATATTGAGGTCTGTACCTCAAAGACTTCGGCTGCCTTAGAGAGCTCAATCTTCTTCACGTTGTAGAGGGTGAGGGTCAGGAGGAGAGAACCTCTGTCATCCTCCCTGTTGGAGT
This sequence comes from Aphelocoma coerulescens, assembly GCF_041296385.1. NCBI lineage: Eukaryota > Metazoa > Chordata > Aves > Passeriformes > Corvidae > Aphelocoma > Aphelocoma coerulescens. Next base: position 59,330,095 of record NC_091014.1, on the reverse strand, counting down.
CCAGGCTGCCTTGGCTGTTCAATGACTGTATGCCACACATCTTCTCCTTGTTGACCTCTTCTTTTGGGCCTGAGATCCCCACCAAATCCATCTTCATTGGGAGAGAGGGGAGGGGATTGCAATAGCCAGGTGTTGAGTGGAAACTGCCTGAGGGTGAGGGAGAAATGGCCAGGGGAATTGGTGGGACTGGAGATGCAGTGTGTCTGTGTGGGCCGTGAGCTCAGAGCTGCCAGAAGCAGGGAGACAAGTCTGTTGCTGTGTGTCAGGCGTAGGGATGTTTATGTTGGCCGTGCCAGACACATCAAGGGAAGCCGCCTGTATGGGATGTGCGCAACACCCAAAGATGGCCCTCCTCCCCTTGGTGCCTTCAAAGTGCTGTCCTTCTGCTCTGTTTGAAGGTGTCTGCAAGTTGTTCAGCCCTGGATGGGAATTCCTTTGTGGAGAGGCAGTCAATTAGCCTGAACTCCATTTACATCTCCCAGTCTGGACTGACCTGCACAGTGTCTGAGACTGTCCTGCCTCCCCACTCTCTCACCTCACTGGGGCCCTCTCGATATTGTCTATAGCCCCAGTAAACCAAGGGGGTCTTCTCCCAAATCACAGCCCAATCCAAATATTGTCTTCCCTGCACAGACACAATTCTGGGAGTGCTAGAGACATCTCAGCCAGAGTCAGAACTCATTGCCTACATCTGAGCTTTTCCTGCTCACAGGACCTGAACCTTTTCTACCCTACCCCTCCAAGAGATGAGTGCTTCCTCCAGGCTACATTCCTCAGTTGGAACTTGTTTCTGTCATGATTTTATCTCCAGCAAAATAGGCTCTTAAAAAAAAAACCAGGGTCACACCTTTTTCACGGGTGGCAGGACAAGGTCCAGTGGAATTCAGCTCTGCTCCTGACAGGGCAGGCATATCTTCCCTTCCCTTTTACTTGACATCAACAAACCTGGTTTTGGATATGAGCATCTATATCTTCATACCCCAAGTTACAGTGGGCCAGACCTATTACAGCTGGTGGTGGGGTCAGTGGCTCTGTCCGGAGATATGGTCCCGAAAGGGATCGCCTTCCCAAGGCCCAGTGTCTTCCTCTCAGCTGCTGGCAGAGGGGCCCTTGCAGAGACTGCCAGCTCTTTGGTGATTATCAGCTCATGATTTCAGCTCAGCTCTGCAGGGCACCTCCAGGCCAAACCAGACCAGAGAGAGACGAGAAGGCCCGTGTGGCTGGTTCCGCACAGAGGTAGCTTTATTGTTGGTCCCCTCCGGCGAAGGGGAAAGCCAGGGACGGGCTCTCTCTCCCCACAGAGCCAGGGGGCTTCCTTTTATAGGGATACAGGGGATCAGTAGGGGACCAATGGGTTACAGAGGGTCTGGGACAGACCAATGGGTTACAGAAAGATCTGCATAGTGTCTCTCAAAGGATTGTGGGTCCACTTTTCCTCGCCATGACCCAAGAAGTGGCTGCCTTTTCAGGGAGTCCTGGTGGGCGATTGTGAAATCTCTTGTCTCAGCAGAGATCCCTCCAGGGCAAGGGCTGGGCATATCCCACACAGACCCCCTGTGAAGGTCATCCTGCAGGTCCAGAGATAAGACCACCCCTCTGGCCTCCCTTTGGAGATAGAGCTATTTTTTATGTCCCCCTTAGCTTATCCCGGCTCGGTCATACCCCCAAGTGCTATAGTGCTCTTGCCTCTTCCCTGGCCAGGGAAGATAAACAAAATTTTGTTCTATAAGCATCATGACAGCACCATGGGTTCCCTTGGGCCAAGACAGAGTACTGGGAAGGTCTCAATTTCCTCATCTACATTGCTGACAGACAAACCCATGGTGAATTTCACAGCACCGTGCCCAGGAGGCAGGTCTCAGCATCCTGAGGAATGTTGGCTCCTCCAGACCTCAGGCACAGTGAGCTTTGCAGGGTGTGGTGAGTGCCAGCCTAGGAAGAGGCATCTCCCAGCCATGCCCAGCCTGGGCCCAGGGCTCATGAGACAGGCTACAGTCTGCCATGCAGAACCCAGCCCTGTTGCCCACTGCAGCGCCCTCCAGGCCCGGTTTGTGTCCCAGGTGACTCCAGAAGGGCAAGGGGGCATCTGAGAGGTGGTGAATGACAGCTGCAACTGAATTAATTGGGTGGAGAAGTGGGCTTTAAAAGGGGAAAAGGCTCTTCCTACTCCCACATTCCCCAGCAGTGGTGGCAAGGCTGGGCACAAGAGAAGAAGGCCATGTCTGATCACCACAGATCAGATTACTGTGCTACCACTGCAGATATCTCCCTCCACCCTGTATGAGCAGAGTGCCACTCATTTGAGATGGATGCAGCATTTATATTTTTAGTTTATTTAGGTTAATTTAGATGGTTACATCTGAACAGCAAAATGACTTCTCTGACAGCTGCTGGCATGGTTTGAAGCAGCAGAGGGACGTTCAAAAAGAATGCACTCCTGTGGACTGCTCCTGTGCTTAATCCCCTTTTCAAAAATTTCTGCATTCTTTGGGGAATAAAATGTCCCCTCTCCAAGGCTGGTGTCAGATCTAGGCATCTTAAGACACCCACAGGAGTCCACTAGTGCTGACAAGCCCTCCCTCCATCACAATCATTGACCCAGGCCAAGGTCACTTTAAAGGAAAGAGCTTTATGAAAGGGCTTCTTCGATCACCCCAAACTGAGTTGGAGGTGGGGACACCAAGAAATGTGATTATAGTGGGATAGAAGAGAGGAAGGCTACTCAAAAGATTAGCTTGGGATAGCTTAGTCAGAGTAGCACTCAAAGATTTATGGAGTATACAAATGCAGAGAAAGCTGGGCTTTGTTGTGCATTTCTAGGTAATGATACACATTAAGAAGGTTTTTTGTTTGTATCTGTCGTGAGACGCTCAGGGATGAAAGAGACAGGGCAGATTGCTTGGATGCAATAAGCCGATTTTATTGATACAGAGCTGAGCATTTATACCTTTTTTGCAGTTATATAAGCAGCAATCACTATAACAACCATATCTATGTTTCTTAATAACATTGCAAAACTAGAAGCTAGCACTATCACAGGTACATACCCAGCATGCCTTTTATGCTGTTTCATTATAGGCCTTACTGCCTGCCGTGGTTTGCGGCCTAGCAGCGTTAGCGCGTCTACTTCTGACATGAGTTTAGCAGTGCTCTCACTTCTGCTTTCTAGCTGTATCTCCACATGTATCAGTCTCATAATCTTCTCTGGATAAGTGACAAGTGCAAGAAAGCCTTTTTTTGTGTTGGGGAACATCTCAGACGGGCATGTCCTCCTACCTGGGTATCTAGTTCTGGTTGACTTGTGTGATTACCATACAAGGAGGAATTACACTGTTCAGATAATGCAAAAAGCATTTTCCTACACAGCTGTAGCTTTCCTTAAGCATGGAAATAAGAAGTCACCCATTAAGGAGTACTATTTAAAATGTGATTTATTTGCAGTATTTGGAGTACTTATGTACAAGCTATTTGTTCTGCAAGAAAATCTACTTTCCATACATTTCCTCTGCTTTTAAAATGCTGAACATTTAACTTTTTCTCATCTCTGTCTTGCTGAGCAGCCATGCTATGCTGCTTTGGCTGGAGCTATTGCTCATTTAAACCTGCATTAAGGGACAGAGAATCAGACATGCGACATCAATATTCTCTAACTATTCCACTTGCACATAAAAGAAAATCATGAGTCCTGGGTTCTCAATATCACCATATAACTACTGCTGCTGCCATTCATAGCAACAACCAGAAGCAGAGGAGCTTGGAAAGCTGTCTGAGGATTAGTTTGAAAGACTTTACCCTTGGGATGAAATTGTCTCTTTGTAGCATACAGTTACCTCATGGGTCCTATTATATTAAGAGAGAAAAAGATGGGCTACTTTCTCACTGAAAATACATGTCAAGTGGGATTGAAAGATCTAGAGGGACATTGTGATGAGGAAAAAAAGAACAAAAAAGATACAGAGATAAAAAGGATTACTTCAAAGCATCAAAATGATACCATTTTGCATAAGTATATGTGTATTGAAAATAGTTCCAGCTGGTATCCTTAGATTAATGTTATTACATACCATATATATAATGAAAACAGCTGCACTTTCTATCTTCTTAAAAGATGATGCTTACATTAAAGCAGTATTGATTTTCAAACTATGAATACGAAATCAGTACTACAGCAGATATGAGACTCATGGACTTTCAAATGCCTCTCTGACTGTCCTAACAGAAATGTGACCCCTGAGTCATGTCAGTGTCATGCTGCAAAATTGTTTCAGGCTGGAAATACTGTTCAGCTTTGCTTTCCTCTCTTCTGCTCCAATGTTCAAGTGCTGATTCCCTCCTTCAGCCAGGAGGTATTATACAATGCAGACCAGTCTGAGAGGACATTTAGCTGATTTGGGTGAAATTTATTGGATAAACACAGAAACAGCTTCCTGAACGGCAAAACTCTTCTCTCTCCATGCTCAGCCATTGAGTTAAGCTGGAATCACCTTTGGTTCCATTTGCTGACTCAGCTGAGATATACTCCAGGGAAAATAAAACTGCTTTCACCAAAACAAGGGAGATTAAAACTCAAATGGGCAGTGGAGATTCAAAAAGGTGTCATCACTTAGGGCCTGTCTTGAAAGATAACATGTTTGGGTTTGAATGCAGTTAGACTGGGACATAGCTGACCCAGGTCTTCCACAGCTTTGGTGGGGACTTTAGCCACAGACAGTGGGTGAGTTAGGGGTTTGAAGACTCTGATGTCTTCAGCTGCATTGCAACAAGCACTTCCTCTCCATTTCAAAGGTGCTGGTTTCTACCTTCTAGGTTGTGAGAGCAGAAAGTTAGGAGACACCTCACAGTAGTATTGAATAAGGCACTCTCAGGGAAGGACACACACAAAAAAATGTAGCCTTCACACATCAGCCTTCCACAGTGAGTAGCTGAGTAGGTCTATTAAGAGAAATCTCCCACTATACCCTGAAAGATCTCCCTTTTAGGATAGAAGATGAAAAGTGAAGAGTTTCAGACTCTGTGGGAACCTTGGACAACTGGGAGGGACTGAGGGGAGAGCGACTGTGACAGAAGGCAAAGAGGATTACTCTGTTCATCTTTGACATCCCAGACCTCACAGGTGCAGCAGATTATTGCTCTGCATGGTGAAGATCTCCTCCTTCTGCTAATCTTTGGCACAAGACATATATAGACTTCCCCCAGATTCCCAGAAATAAGGTAATTTTTATACATTAGTGAGAAAAAAATGGATTAGTGTCTGAAGGCCAGAAGAGTTAAGGGTCACCTGCAGATGTCTGTTTCATTGATAATCTCTAATAATTAAGATATATAGCATAAGCATTCCTGCACTACCCTGCAAGATAAAAGATTGAGGCTAGACAAAGACTGGCACTTGCACATGGTAGCTTCTAGTCACTAGCAAGTTACAGCAAATCTTCATTTTATCTTCTGGAGGGCATTGCAAAGGATCCCAATCTCACCTGCAAAGGAAATAATCAGAGCAGTTAATTCCACAGCTAGCCCATTTCTAACACTCCTGTATATTTTTTACCCTTTATATCCATTCTCTTAAAGAATAAGGTGGGCAGAGAAGTGCTGAATTGGACATATTTATTAGGGTATTACTGGAGTCAGGTCTGCAGAGTCAGCCTTTTGCCTTCATCAGCCATACAAGGCTGGCTCACAGGATCAGAGGAGCTGGCTCTCTGCAGGCTAGCCAATGTGAGGGGGAAAATGTGATTAAACCCATGTTTCTCCTTCTCTTCCTTACCAAAACCAGCTAGACCCACACATCAGGATCCACCTCAAGGCCATCTGACCTTCCCTAGCATCTCCCCCAAAACTGGGTCTTTCAGATTTAACAAGCTACAGTCAAGTGAAAATGCTTGTTGAAGCTTGGCTAGAATTGGGAAGTTATTTTTTCATGAGAAAGGAGATGTGTGCTGCCTTATCTTGGATAGGCTCAGAGCATTAAATGCAACCAGATGGAATCTGCCTTGTGGTTCCTATTTCTGACCCAAGTTTTGAGGAATTCAAGGTAAAAAATCTGTAATTTCTTACTATTGATGGTGTCAGCTAAGTTCTTCAGCTGCTTTGCATTGTCCAAGACTTCAATCCTCTGGGTGTAGGGGTTATACCGAACAGAGAAAGGACGAGGGATTGTTTGAGCAAATTTCCTGATGAAAAAAATCATAAACAAATGTAGAGTTGAATTTTTTTTTCCACTAACTCTTTTCTTGGTGTATGCATTTGTTGATTGTGGGGATAAGAAAATCTATGGGAGGAAATAACTGAAATTCCTGCTGAGTGATCTGAGACCTGTAACGTTCTGCAACACACTTGAAACTGCATTTGTCCGTATCACCTCTGTTTTTCCTGAACAGCACTAATTAAGCCATTGGCATGGCAACACCGCTCCTGGCATAGGCCAACTATGTAGCAACCAGGATCTGTCAAGCTTGAAAACCTATTTTCCTTTCAGTAGTGCAAAATGTAGGAGTTCTAATCCAAGTCTGAGTTTCTGGGAAAATAAGGTCACATCTCTATGCCATCCTGGTGTGCCAAGGAGCAAGCAGAGACCTAACTTCAGGCATGGTTTGTAATAGCTTCCAGGTAATTTAAGAGCTAGAAGATGGTTAATGGAGTGAAGCAGCATTCTCTGTTGAAAAATAGCTAATTCCATGTCAGAAGCATTAAGAGTTTGGTATCTTGGAAAAATATTAATTTGCATAATCACAGAACTGTGGAAAGAAGGACTCTGAATGAGATGAGATGATCAGAGCTGTTGTTCCAGGCTCCTTGTAGACCCCAGCAGGATACTGGCTTATATATCTGCTTTGTATTACTGAAGTTATTGCTGAAAGAGGAAGGGAAGCACGCAGGAGCTGATTATGGAGCCCCACTACACAGACTGTCACTCAGCAGGGTAAATCCCCTACACCCAGAACAGTGGAATATGCTGGATACCACCCCCATAATGCTTCTTCAGTTTAAACCTAATTATTGTCAGCTAAGGACATTGTCTCTAGCAGAATTCAGTGTGAAAAGGCCACAAGGTGTGACAGTGAAAAAGTATTACGTTGACTATGATGAATTTAGCAGCATTGGTATAGTTTTTCTAAGAGGAGACATCACATTAGAAGATGGCTTTCCTAAATCTCAGCTGAAGGTAAGATGCCTGTTAGAAGATGAATGCCTTAAGCTGAGATCTTTTAGGTCAGTATAAAAATAATTTTTCAGAAAGGTATTCTGTTACACACAAACATACATGTCCAGATGCAAGCCACTAACACAGGCATTGGGCCAAGCCCCAAAACCTCTATCTCAATTTAACCACTTTTGTAATTTGGCCACAAATTACAATAAAAAGAGCTCCAAGATATTCTGTTGCTGCTAAGTAAGGCAGCATCTTCCTCAAGGAACTTGCTACTCAGTTGGAGATGTATACAGAGAAGATAGAAGCTGTGTGCAGTATATTAATAGCACAGACCAGAAGAGAAGGCCATTTTTCCCAGGTATTTCCCCAGAGGAAAGGGCACAAGGAGAAGCTGCAGGCTTATGACAACTAAGGAAGCAGCAGGGGAGAGAGCTAGGAAGGCCTCAGAGCTGGGGAGCCTGAGGTAGCAGAATATCTTGGGATGCAACATAGTTTATCTGTGAATGGTACAAAGATAAGGGACTTCAGGTCTGGGACAAGTCCCTGTGTGGCATCTCCAAGTGAAAAATCTGTTGAGTGTGAACCAAGGCTAACTCCCAGTGGCTTGACTAGCATCCAGAAATATGGTGTGGTGTGTTGATGTTTCAACAGGAATAGAAATTCTGTCAAGGTGAAAACCAAGCTGAAGCCCAAACACGGGCTGATATATCCCTGTTACAAGAATCAGAACTGAACCTGGACATAAGTTCAGAGGAAAAGGAGCGGATGCCACGAGGATTTTTTACAAGAACTGATAATTCTAGTAATGGTAAATTTACTTGGTTTGCATTAACTAGACAGATTTAACCTTAAATGTTGGTGTAATTGCAATTGAACTGATAATTTTTTTGTTGCATTTTGGTTAGAGAGATGAAACTCTTAGTTACACTAAGCACAATTCTTGGCTTCATGCATAAGGTATATTCCTGTTATTGCTCATTTTTGCCCAAGATTCTGAAAATGTAAAATGTTTATCATCTCTAGGCATTGCACAATTTTTTCTAATGCCTCTCAAAACATGATTGTCAACCCGAGACCCCTTATGGCAATGAGATCCAATGTATTTACAACAGATAAGAACGGGTTCTTCTCTGGAATGAATGGATTACCTCAGCTTTTCTTTTGCATCTTTAAAACTCTCAGCAACATAGTAGATAGGCTGGAACTCAGTTACAGGATATTTCTGCATGGAAGTCTTCTCCAGGACTAGAGGCTGAATCTCAGGCTTACTTGATAAACAATACTATGAACAAAAAGGTAAGAAATTTATTTCAGTTTAAGAGGGTTTGAATGTGCTGTGAAAAAAATAAAGAGCCACCCCATTTCAGACAGGGAAGAGTTGCTCCTGTGGTATAAAATGATAATGTGATTTATTGGGAAAGAAGCAGGTGTGAGTTCCCTGTGTATCCATACACTTACACATTTATCAGAGCTCTACAATGAAGCACCACATTTCATGCTACTTCTATGCACAAAGTATGAAGCGACACCAAAGATCTGAAGACATTCAGAAAATAAATTTGAGTAATTCTTAACATATTTGAAATATTTTCTAGAACACACCTGCAGCTCCCCAAATGAAGACAGCAGCCCTGCACCATATGCCTTGAGGGAATCTCCTTCCTTACACAGTCCAAACTCAACTGTAAACCAATAAACCTGGAAAGAAAATGAGACAGAGACTTACAATTCCTTGTCAAAAGTAATATGTGTACACTATTTATTTGAAGACATTTGGAGTTTTCGTTTCTATATAAAATGTTGTCATGTGTCAAATCCAAGTGTATAAATGCAATAAGTGTTCCTTCAGATTGAAATTTTCTGGGGACAAGCACAGCATTAGATTCTGTGTGCCTGAAAATCAGTTCAGTTCCCTGACAATCAAAGCTGTGTTTTACTGCGCTTATCTTTGTCAGCAGGGGCAATGAAACTATAGCAATAAAGCTTTACTTTGGCTGGCCAACCCAGTGGAAGTTTGAACATTAGTTTAGAAAAGTTTGAGTCCTGCTTCATACAGGGCATCTAACTGCAGCAGGGGCTTAACAGGCTGTTGGTGCAATAGGGAAGGAAGATGGTGTGTGGCCCCATTTGACTCCTGGGTCTGTCCTTTTGGAGAGATACCTGCCCTGGTTCAGGAAAACTACCCCATCTATCAGACACGCCAATTCTTTGCCCATGTGGCCCCCAGCTGGCATTGGGGCACTAATCTCAGAGGAACACCCTCGTTTTTATTTGAAGTTTGCAGTTCTGGGTCTCAGTAGTCTCAGAGGTAGCATCCAGGTGAGCTATGTTGACTGCAGAGGACATGATCTGCCTGGCAAAGTGCAAGAGATGCTTGAAGGTAAAACAACTACAGAAGCTGTCTATTGAAATTTCCTGTGGGGATGTAGTAACAATCTTTTCTTGCCCAATATGTTTGTGCTGGAGGAAATCTAGTTTAGGCTTCTGTGTTTAATCACAACTGTCACTTTGAATAAGGGGTGCCAAAGCTCTTTTCCTTTAATGCAACTGTTTCAGGGTGGGGTTTTCCAATCGTGCTCTTCCCTCTGATCCCATTCAGCTCTATGGGAGTTCTATCAGTGACTTCAGTGGCAGCAGAATTAAGGCAACACAGGGTGCTTTGGAAAATTGAGCCCTCATTTATTAATTACCGTAGCAAGTTTCTCGATGAAATCATCTGGAGCTCCCAAAGATGCCAGTCCAATTTCCTGTAACAATAAACCACTATTCTTCAAGCTGTTTATTGCAAACATTCTTCCTGCCTCCTCTTATGTCATTGCTCACATTTTAAATGTTGCCATTGCTTACTACCACACACAAATGTTTACAGGACACGTTCCTATTATGCAAGATCAATTTTAAACCAGAAATCTTGCCAAAAATGAACAAAGGGTCTTGTCCAAATGTCATTTACAAGGCATGATCCTTTGTGCCTGGTACAAAGCCCATTGAAGTCAAGCAAAATTTTCCTCTTGCATTGACAGGCTTTTGATCAAGCCTACAATGAACATCTGAGAGAATGATAGGGGTAAAAGGAGGCAAATCAATCACACCTACATACCTTATATATTTCTCTTTGTTTTGATGGGTCCTGATTAAAGGAGTTTTCCTGGAGCCTTGAAGGAGCTATTTTTTCTGAATGACAGGGCATGATTTGAAAGAGTTTATTCATACCATGGAAGATAAAGGAGATTTTTCTGGGAGGCATGCACTAGCTGGATTCAACAGACAGACATGTGAGACTATGTATAACCAGGTTCCTTTCTTGATTTGCTCTAGGGAGGACTTCATAGTGCAAAAATCAAAAGAGCTCCCCCCACACACGGAAAAGACATGGGAGCAGATGTCACCGTGTCAAATCCTACTAAGCCAAGGTACAGTAGCAAGTTGTCTAGAAGGAAAAACCAGATCTGGGAACGGACAAAGCCTGAATGTGATACTGCGAACTTATTAAGATCAAACTAAATTTAAAATTTTGAGATGTTACATCAAGCAAGCCTTCCTGCCTTCCTTGCTTTCCTCATTCCCTCTTTCTCTTTTTCTTGCTCTCTTTTGTCCTTTTTTGGCTCTTTCATTACTCTCTTTCTTTTCTCTTTTTCGTTCCCTTTTTCGATCTTTCCTTTCTCTTCCTTTTTGTTCTATTTTTCCCTCTTTTCTTCCTATTTTTATACCCTTCTTACCCTTTTCCCTTTACTCGTTCGTTGCTCACTCTTCCTTGTTCCCCTTTTCCCTGCACTCGTTCCTTGCTCACTCATTCTTGTTGCTCTTTTCCATCCACTAGTTTCATGCTCGCTCTTCCATGTCCCCCTTTTCCCTGCACTCGTTCGTTGCTCGATTTTCCTCGTTCCCTTTTTCACTGCACTCGTTCGTTGCTCGATTTTTGTCGTTCCCTATTTCCCTGCACTCCTTCGTTGCTCGCTTTTTCTCAGTCCCTTTTTCCCTGCACTAGTTTGTTGCTCGCTTTTTCTCGTTCCCTTTTTCCCTGCACTCGTTCGTTGCTCGATTTTTCCCTGCGCTCGTTCGTTGCTCGCTTTTTCTCATTCCCTTTTTCCCTGCACTCGTTTGTTGCTCGCTTTTTCTCGTTCCCTTTTTCCCTGCACTCATTCGTTGCTCGCTCTTCCTCGTTCCCTTTTTCCCTGCACTCGTTCGTTGCTCGCTTTTTCTCGTTCCCTTTTTCCCTGCACTCGTTCATCGCTCGCTCTTCCTCGTTCCCTTTTTCCCTGCACTCGTTCATTGTTCGCTCTTTCTCATTCCCTTTTTCCCTGCACTCGTTCGTTGCTCGCTCTTTCTCGTTCCCTTTTTCCCTGCACTCGTTCGTTGCTCGCCCTTTCTCATTCCCTTTTTCCCTGCACTCGTTCGTTGCTCGCTTTTGCTCGTTCCCTTTTTTCCTGCACTCGTTCGTTGCTCGCTTTTTATCGTTCCCTTTTTCCCTGCGCTCGTTCATTCCTCGCCTTTTCTCGTTCCCTTTTTCCCTGCACTCGTTCGTTGCTCGCTTTTTCTCGTTCTGTTTTTCCCTGCACTCGTTCGTTGCTCGCTTTTTCGCGTTCCCTTATTCCCTGCACTCGTTCGTTGCTCGGATTTTCTGGTTCCCTTTTTCCCTGCACTCGTTCGTTTCTTGCTTTTTCTCGTTCCCCTTTTCCCTGCACTCGTTCGTTGCTCAATTTTTCTCGTTCCCCTTTTCCCTGCACTCGTTCGTTGCATGGATTTTCTCGTTCCCCTTTTCCCTGCACTCGTTCGTTGCTCGCTTTTTCTCGTTCCCTTTTTCTCTGCTGTCATAGGTTAGCAAGCATAGTTCCGGAAGGGATATCCTTGCTAAGGGGTGCTTACAGCTTCCTCTGGGACCTGATAGAACCTATCAGCTGGCCAGTTTGAATATGGACAATTCTTTAAGCCACTTAAAGTTGTGACCGCCTCTGTGATCCACACTTAAGAATAGACAAACTCCCCCCCAAGCTCTCTCTCGTTTCCGGCGCTGGGACAGGTGGCTGCAGGCCCCGTGCGGGGGCCAGCAGGCCTGGCCAGGCCCTGCTTAGGCCAGGCCGGGCCGGGCCACGGCCAGCCTGGAGCCATGGGCCTGCTCCAGCCGTGGAACCCCCCCCCCACTGCCTTGCCGTGGGCGGCCAGAGAGGCTCGGAACCCCCCCCCCCCTCCACTGCGGCCGAGATTCAGCTAAAGCGGCACCTCTGTCCGGCAGAGGTCAGGTGACCAACAGCGATAAGCCACATTCCAGCTGCAAGGCTGAGGTGAGATCAACCCTTTTATTGCTGTGGAGAGCTGAAAACCTGAGGGAAGAGAGAGAGGAGATGCTTAAAGCTGAAAGTCTGTTGTGAAGCTATGATATATCAGAGTATCCCGTTGTAATTTCATGAAGATATGGGGGGTGGAGTGTTCAACTCGTAAGCAATAGGCAGATGCTGCCGCAGCTGTAATTTCATGAGAAGTTTGGACAGAGAGAGATGAACCAGATGAACCAGATGAGGACTTTTGCTCCAAAGAGAAAAGGAGAAAAACCTCAATTCCTAGAGATGCTCCCAGAGATAGTCTTAGAGATGAAGATGACCCTTGCTCCCAGGGAAGGAGAAGGGCCTCTGTTTTTTTGTTTCTGAACAGCTCAACCTTAAAATTGTACCCCAAAAAACTTCAAGAGTGGACCCTCGAAAGCAGTTGCGGGAAAAGCTGCAAGTCGGGGGAAGGGACTCACATCGCAAGCAGAGAGACTCCTCTTCCTAAATGGACTGAACAATATTTGGAAGTGGGTGGCTGTCTCGGTGTGATACTGTTTTCATAGCACGAGCAAAAAGAGACTTCTCTTTCTAAATGGACTGAACAAGGTTATTATGGAAGTGTGGTAAACAGACTGAACATCTTAAGGGTTGTCTTTACATTGTCAGTGGGAGGAAGGTGGGGGGAGGAGGAGAGTTCTGAAGGTGGTATAATTTTTTTTCTTTTCTTCTTTTAGGTCTGTTAATAAACTTCTTTATATTCATTCAAGTTGGTGCCTGCTTTGCATTTCTCCTAATACTTATCTCACAGAAGATAAAGAGCAATGAGTATTTTAGACCAAACCACTACACTAAATTGGTGTTTCTGCCCGGTTACAAACCCAACCCGCGACACCTGCCCTCGTTCGTTGCTCGCTCTTTCTCATTCCCTTTTTCCTTGCACTCGTTCGTTGCTCGCTTTTTCTCGTTCCCTTTTTCCCTGCGCTCGTTCGTTCCTCGCTTTTTCTCGTTCCCTTTTTCCCTGCACTCGTTCGTTGCTCGGTTTTCCTCGTTCCCTTTTTCCCTGCACTCGTTCGTTGCTCGCTTTTTCTCGTTCCCTTTTTCCCTGCACTCGTTCGTTGCTCGCTCTTTCTCGTTCCCTTTTCCCCTGCACTTGTTCGGTGCTCGCTCTTTCTCGTTCCCTTTTTCCCTGCACTCGTTCGTTGCTCGCTTTTTCTCGTTCCCTTTTTCCCTGCACCCGTTCGTTGCTCGATTTTTCTCGTTCCGTTTTTCCTTGCACTCGTTCGTTCGCCCTTTCTCGTTCCCTTTTTCCCTGCACTCGTTCGTTGCTCGCTTTTTCTCGTTCCCTTTTTCCCTGCGCTCATTCGTTGCTCGCTCCTCCTCGTTCCCTTTTTCCCTGCACTCGTTTGTTGCTCTCTCTTTCTCGGTCCCTTTTTCCCTGCACTCGTTCGTTGCTCGCTTTTTCTCGTTCCCCTTTTCCATGCAATCATTCGTTGCGCGGATTTTCTCGTTCCCTTTTTCCCTGCACGCGTTCATCGCTCGCTCTTCCTCGTTCCCTTTTTCCCTGCTCTGGTGTGTTGCTCGCTTTTTCTCGTTCCCTTTTTAACTGCACTTCTTCGTTGCTCGGTTTTTCCTCATTCCCTTTTCCCTGCACTCGTTCGTTGCTCGCTCTTTTCGTTCCCTTTTCCCTGCACTCGTTCATTGCTTGCACTTCCTCGTTCCCTTTTTCCCTGCACTCGTTCGTTTCTCGCTCTTCCTCGTTCCCTTTTTCCCTGCACTCGTTCATCGCTCGCTCTTCCTCGTTCCCATTTTCCCTGCACTTGTTCGTTGCTTGCACTTCCTCGTTCCCTTTTTCCCTGCACTCGTTCGTTGCTCGCATTTTCTCGTTCCCATTTTCCCTGCACTTGTTCGTTGCTCGCTATTCCTCGTTCCCTTTTTCCCTGCACTCGTTCGTTGCTCGATTTTCCCTGCACTCGTTCGTTGCTCGCCCTTTCTTGTTCCCTTTTTCCCTGCGCTCGTTCGTTGCTCGCTTTTCCTCGTTCCCTTTTTCCCTGCACTCGTTCGTTGCTCGCCTTTTCTCGTTCCCTTTTTCCCTGCCCTGGTGCGTTGCTCGCTTTTGCTCGTTCCCTTTTTCCCTGCACTCGTTCGTTGCTCGCCTTTTCTCATTCCCCTTTTCCCTGCACTCATTCGTTGCTCGCTTTTTCTCGTTCCCCTTTTCCCTGCACTCGTTCATTGCTCGCTTTTTCTCGTTCCCTTTTTCCCTGCACTCGTTCGTTGCTCGCTTTTTCTCGTTCCCTTTTTCCCTGCTGTCATAGGTTAGCAAGCATAGTCCCGGAAGGGATATCCTTGCTAAGGGGTGCTTACTGTTCCTCTGGGACCTGATAGAACCTATCAGCTGGCCAGTTTGAATATGGACAATTCTTTAAGCCACTTAAAGTTGTGACCGCCTCTGTGATCCACACTTAAGAATAGACAAACTCCCCCCCAAGCTCTCTCTCGTTTCCGGCGCTGGGACAGGTGGCTGCAGGCCCCGTGCGGGGGCCAGCAGGCCTGGCCAGGCCCTGCTTAGGCCAGGCCAGGCCGGGCCGCGGCCAGCCTGGAGCCATGGGCCTGCTCCAGCCGTGGAACCCCCCCCCCACTGCCTTGCCGTGGGCGGCCAGAGAGGCTCGGAACCCCCCCCCCTCCACTGCGGCCGAGATTCAGCTAAAGCGGCACCTCTGTCCGGCAGAGGTCAGGTGACCAACAGCGATAAGCCACATTCCAGCTGCAAGGCCGAGGTGAGATTAACCCTTTTATTGCTGTGGAGAGCTGAAAACCTGAGGGAAGAGAGAGAGGAGATGCTTAAAGCTGAAAGTCTGTTGTGAAGCTATGATATATCAGAGTATCCCGTTGTAATTTCATGAAGATATGGGGGGTGGAGTGTTCAACTCGTAAGCAATAGGCAGATGCTGCCGCAGCTGTAATTTCATGAGAAGTTTGGACAGAGAGAGATGAACCAGATGAACCAGATGA
This sequence comes from Aphelocoma coerulescens, assembly GCF_041296385.1. NCBI lineage: Eukaryota > Metazoa > Chordata > Aves > Passeriformes > Corvidae > Aphelocoma > Aphelocoma coerulescens. The sequence goes on along the minus strand of NC_091014.1, from coordinate 59,314,672 downwards.
GGACTTTTGCTCCAAAGAGAAAAGGAGAAAAACCTCAATTCCTAGAGATGCTCCCAGAGATAGTCTTAGAGATGAAGATGACCCTTGCTCCCAGGGAAGGAGAAGGGCCTCTGTTTTTTTGTTTCTGAATAGCTCAACCTTAAAATTGTACCCCAAAAAACTTCAAGAGTGGACCCTCGAAAGCAGTTGCGGGAAAAGCTGCAAGTCGGGGGAAGGGACTCACATCGCAAGCAGAGAGACTCCTCTTCCTAAATGGACTGAACAATATTTGGAAGTGGGTGGCTGTCTCGGTGTGATACTGTTTTCATAGCACGAGCAAGAAGAGACTTCTCTTTCTAAATGGACTGAACAAGGTTATTATGGAAGTGTGGTAAACAGACTGAACATCTTAAGGGTTGTCTTTACATTGTCAGTGGGAGGAAGGTGGGGGGAGGAGGAGAGTTCTAAAGGTGGTATAATTTTTTTTTCTTTTCTTCTTTTAGGTCTGTTAATAAACTTCTTTATATTCATTCAAGTTGGTGCCTGCTTTGCATTTCTCCTAATACTTATCTCACAGAAGATAAAGAGCAATGAGTATTTTAGACCAAACCACTACACTAAATTGGTGTTTCCGCCCGGTTACAAACCCAACCCGCGACACCCGCCCTCGTTCGTTGCTCGCTCTTTCTCATTCCCTTTTCCCTGCACTCGTTCATTGCTTGCACTTCCTCGTTCCCTTTTTCCCTGCACTCGTTCGTTGCTCGCTCTTCCTCGTTCCCTTTTTCCCTGCACTCGTTCATCGCTCGCTCTTCCTCGTTCCCTTTTCCCTGCACTCGTTCATCGCTTGCTCTTCCTCGTTCCCTTTTTCCCTGCACTCGTTCGTTGCTCGGATTTTCTCGTTCCCTTTTTCCCTGCACTTGCTCGTTGCTCGCTATTCCTTGTTCCCTTTTTCCCTGCACTCGTTCGTTGCTCGATTTTCCCTGCACTCGTTCGTTGCTCGCCCTTTCTTGTTCCCTTTTTCCCTGCGCTCGTTCGTTGCTCGCTTTTCCTCGTTCCCTTTTTCCCTGCACTCGTTCGTTGCTCAATTTTTCTCGTTCCCTTTTTCCCTGCACTCGTTCGTTGTTCGCTTTTTCTCGTTCCCTTTTTCCCTGCACTCGTTCGTTGCTCGCCTTTTCTCATTCCCCTTTTCCCTGCACTCATTCGTTGCTCGCTTTTTCTCATTCCCCTTTTCCCTGCACTCGTTCGCTGCTCGGATTTTCTCGTTCCCTTTTTCCATGCACTCATTCATTGCTCGGATTTTCTCGTTCCCTTTTTCCCTGCACTTGTTCATTGCTCGCTATTCCTCGTTCCCTTTTTCCCTGCACTCGTTTGTTGCTCGATTTTCCCTGCACTCTTTCGTTGCTCGCCCTTTCTTGTTCCCTTTTTCCCTGCGCTCGTTCGTTTCCCGCTCTTTCTCGTTCCCTTTTTCCCTGCACTCGTTCATTGCGCGGATTTTCTTGTTCCCTTTTTCCCTGCACTCGTTCGTTGTTCGCTTTTTCTCGTTCCCTTTTTCCCTGCACTCATTCGTTGCTCGGATTTTCTCGTTCCCTTTTTCCCTGCTCTCGTTCGTTGCTCGATTTTTCTCGTTCCCTTTTTCCCTGCACTCGTTCATTGCGCGGATTTTCTCGTTCCCTTTTTCCCTGCACTCGTTCATTGCGCGGATTTTCTCGTTCCCTTTTTCCCTGCACTTCTTCGTTGCTCGCTCTTTCTCATTCCCTTTTTCCCTGCACTCGTTCAATCCATGGACTTTTCTCGTTCCCTTTTTCCCTGCACTCGTTCGTTGCTCAATTTTTCTCGTTCCCTTTTTCCCTGCACTCGTTCGTTGCTCGCTTTTTCTCGTTCCCTTTTTCCCTGCACTCGTTCATTGCGCGGATTTTCTCGTTCCGTTTTTCCCTGCACTTCTTCGTTGCTCGCTCTTTCTCATTCCCTTTTTCCCTGCACTCGTTCATTCCATGGATTTTTCTCGTTCCCTTTTTCCCTGCACTCGTTCGTTGCTCAATTTTTCTCGTTCCCTTTTTCCCTGCACTCGTTCGTTGCTCGGATTTTCTCGTTCCCTTTTTCCCTGCACTCGTTCGTTGCTCGCTTTTTCTCGTTCCCTTTTTCCCTGCACTCGTTCATTGCGCGGATTTTCTCGTTCCCTTTTTCCCTGCACTCGTTCGTTGCTCGCTTTTTCTCGTTCCCTTTTTCCCTGCACTCGTTCGTTGCTCGGATTTTCTCGTTCCCTTTTTCCCTGCACTCGTTCGTTGCTTGCACTTTCTCGTTCCCTTTTTCCCTGCACTCGTTCGTTGCTCAATTTTTCTCGTTCCCTTTTTCCCTGCACTCGTTCGTTGTTCGCCTTTTCTCGTTCCCTTTTTCCCTGCACTCGTTCGTTGCTCAATTTTTCTCGTTCCCTTTTTCCCTGCACTCGTTCGTTGTTCGCTTTTTCTCGTTCCCTTTTTCCTGCACTTGTTCATTGCGCGGATTTTCTCGTTCCCTTTTTCCCTGCACTCGTTCGTTGCTCGCATTTTCTCATTCCCTTTTTCCCTGCACTCGTTCGTAGCTCAGATTTTCTCGTTCCCTTTTTTCCTGCACGTGTTCGTTGCTCGCTTTTTCTCGTTCCCTTTTTCCCTGCACTCGTTCGTTGCGCGGATTTTCTCGTTCCCTTTTTCCCTGCACTCGTTCGTTGCTCGCTTTTTCTCGTTCCCTTTTTCCCTGCACTCGTTCGTTGCTCGCTTTTCCTCGTTCCCTTTTTCCCTGCACTCGTTCATTGCGCGGATTTTCTCGTTCCCTTTTTCCCTGCACTCGTTCGTTGCTCGCTTTTTCTCGTTCCCTTTTTCCCGGCACTCGTTCGTTCCTCGCTTTTTCTCGTTCCCTTTTTCCCTGCACTCGTTCGTTGTTCGCTTTTTCTCGTTCCCTTTTTCCCTGAACTCGTTCGTTGTTCACTTTTTCTCGTTCCCTTTTTCCCTGCACTCGTTCGTTGCTCGGATTTTCTCGTTCCCTTTTTCCCTGCACTCGTTCGTTGTTCGCTTTTTCTCGTTCCCTTTTTCCCTGCACTCGTTCGTTGCTCGCTTTTTCTCGTTCCCTTTTTCCCTGCACTCGTTCGTAGCTCGGATTTTCTCGTTCCCTTTTTCCCTGCACGTGTTCATTGCTCGCTTTTTCTCGTTCCCTTTTTTCCTGCACTCGTTCATTGTTCGCCTTTTCTCGTTCCCTTTTTCCCTGCACTCGTTCGTTGCTCGCTTTTTCTCGTTCCCTTTTTCCCTGCACTCGTTCATTGCGCGGATTTTCTCGTTCCCTTTTTCCCTGCACTCGTTCGTTGTTCGCTTTTTCTCGTTCCCTTTTTCCCTGCACTCGTTCGTTGCTCGGATTTTCTCATTCCCTTTTTCCCTGCACTCGTTCGTTGCTCGCTTTTCCTCGTTCCCTTTTTCCCTGCACTCGTTCATTGCTCGCTTTTTCTGGTTCCCTTTTTCCCTGCACTCGTTCGTTGCTCGGATTTTCTCGTTCCCTTTTTCCCTGCACTCGTTCATTGCGCGGATTTTCTCGTTCCCTTTTTCCCTGCACTCGTTCGTTGCTCGCTTTTTCTCGTTCCCTTTTTCCCTGCACTCGTTCGTTGCTCGGATTTTCTCGTTCCCTTTTTCCCTGAACTCGTTCGTTGTTCACTTTTTCTCGTTCCCTTTTTCCCGGCACTCGTTCGTTGCTCGGATTTTCTCGTTCCCTTTTTCCCTGCATTCGTTCCTTGCTCACTTTTTCTCGTTCCCTTTTTCCCTGCACTCGTTCGTTGCTCGCTTTTTCTCGTTCCCTTTTTCCCTGCACTCGTTCATTGCTCGCTTTTTCTCGTTCCCTTTTTCCCTGCACTCGTTCGTTGCTCGGATTTTCTCGTTCCCTTTTTCCCTGCACTCGTTCGTTGCGCAGATTTTCTCGTTCCCTTTTTCCCTGCACTCGTTCGTTGCTCGCCTTTTCTCGTTCCCTTTTTCCCTGCACTCGTTCGTTGTTCGCTTTTTCTCGTTCCCTTTTTCCCTGCACTCGTTCGTTGCATGGATTTTCTCGTTCCCTTTTTCCCTGCACTCGTTCGTTGTTCGCTTTTTCTCGTTCCCTTTTTCCCTGCACTCGTTCCTTGCTCGCTTTTTCTCGTTCCCTTTTTCCCTGCACTCATTCGTAGCTCGGATTTTCTCGTTCCCTTTTTCCCTGCACGTGTTCGTTGCTCGCTTTTTCTCGTTCCCTTTTTCCCTGCACTCGTTCGTTGCTCGGATTTTCTCATTCCCTTTTTCCCTGCACTCGTTCGTTGCTCGCTTTTCCTCGTTCCCTTTTTCCCTGCACTCGTTCATTGCTCGCTTTTTCTCGTTCCCTTTTTCCCTGCACTCGTTCGTTGCTCGGATTTTCTCGTTCCCTTTTTCCCTGCACTCGTTCGTTGTTCGCTTTTTCTCGTTCCCTTTTTCCCTGCACTCGTTCTTTGCGCAGATTTTCTCGTTCCCTTTTTCCCTGCACTCGTTCGTTGCTCGCCTTTTCTCGTTCCCTTTTTCCCTGCACTCGTTCGTTGTTCGCTTTTTCTCGTTCCCTTTTTCCCTGCACTCGTTCGTTGTTCGGTTTTTCTCGTTCCCTTTTTCCCTGCACTCGTTCATTGCTCGCTTTTTCTCGTTCCCTTTTTCCCTGCTCTCGTTCGTTGTTCGCTTTTTCTCGTTCCCTTTTTCCCTGCACTCGTTCATTGCTCGCTTTTTCTCGTTCCCTTTTTCCCTGCACTTGTTCGTTGCTCGGATTTTCTCGTTCCCTTTTTCCCTGCACTCGTTCGTTGCGCAGATTTTCTCGTTCCCTTTTTCCCTGCACTCGTTCGTTGCTCGGATTTTCTCGTTCCCTTTTTCCCTGCACTCGTTCGTTGTTCGCTTTTTCTCGTTCCCTTTTTCCCTGCACTCGTTCATTGCTCGCTTTTTCTCGTTCCCTTTTTCCCTGCACTCGTTCGTTGTTCGGATTTTGTCGTTCCCTTTTTCCCTGCACGTGTTCGTTGCTCGGATTTTCTCGTTCCCTTTTTCCCTGCACTCGTTCGTTGTTCACTTTTTCTCGTTCCCTTTTTCCCTGCACTCGTTCGTAGCTCGGATTTTCTCGTTCCCTTTTTCCCTGCACTCGTTCGTTGCGCGGATTTTCTCGTTCCCTTTTTCCCTGCACTCGTTCGTTGTTCGCTTTTTCTCGTTCCCTTTTTCCCTGCACTCGTTCGTTGTTCGCTTTTTCTCGTTCCCTTTTTCCCTGCACTCCTTCGTTGCTCGATTTTTCTCGTTCCCTTTTTCCCTGCACTCGTTCATTGCGCGGATTTTCTCGTTCCCTTTTTCCCTGCACTCGTTCGTTGCTCGCTTTTTCTCGTTCCCTTTTTCCCTGCACTCGTTCGTTGCTCGGATTTTCTTGTTCCCTTTTTCCCTGAACTCGTTCGTTGTTCACTTTTTCTCGTTCCCTTTTTCCCTGCACTCGTTCATTGCGCGGATTTTCTCGTTCCCTTTTTCCCTGCACTCGTTCGTTGCTCGGATTTTCTCGTTCCCTTTTTCCCTGCACTCGTTCGTTGTTCGCTTTTTCTCGTTCCCTTTTTCCCTGCACTCGTTCATTGCTCGGATTTTCTCGTTCCCTTTTTCCCTGCACTCGTTCGTTGCTCGGATTTTCTCGTTCCCTTTTTCCCTGCACTCGTTCATTGCGCAGATTTTCTCGTTCCCTTTTTCCCTGCACTCGTTCGTTGCTCGCCTTTTCTCGTTCCCTTTTTCCCTGCACTCGTTCGTTGCTCGCTTTTCCTCGTTCCCTTTTTCCCTGCACTCGTTCATTGTGCGGATTTTCTCGTTCCCTTTTTCCCTGCACTCGTTCGTTGCACGGATTTTCTCGTTCCCTTTTTCCCTGCACTCGTTCGTTGCTCGGATTTTCTCGTTCCCTTTTTCCCGGCACTTGTTCGTTGCACAGATTTTCTCGTTCCCTTTTTCCCTGAACTCGTTCGTTGTTCACTTTTTCTCGTTCCCTTTTTCCCTGCACTCGTTCATTGCGTGGATTTTCTCGTTCCCTTTTTCCCTGCACTCGTTCGTTGCTCGCTTTTTCTCGTTCCCTTTTTCCCTGCACTCGTTCGTTGTTCGCTTTTTCTCGTTCCCTTTTTCCCTGCACTCGTTCGTTGTTCGCTTTTTCTCGTTCCCTTTTTCCCTGCACTCGTTCGTTGCTCGGATTTTCTCGTTCCCTTTTTCCCTGCACTCGTTCGTTGCTCGGATTTTCTCGTTCCCTTTTTCCCTGCACTCGTTCGTTGCTCGCCTTTTCTCGTTCCCTTTTTCCCTGCACTCGTTCGTTGTTCGCTTTTTCTCGTTCCCTTTTTCCCTGCACTTGTTCGTTGTTCGGTTTTTCTCGTTCCCTTTTTCCCTGCACTCGTTCGTTGCTCGCCTTTTCTCGTTCCCTTTTTCCCTGCACTCGTTCATTGCGCGGTTTTTCTCGTTCCCTTTTTCCCTGCACTCGTTCATTGCGCGGATTTTCTCGTTCCCTTTTTCCCTGCACTCGTTCATTGCTCGCTTTTTCTCGTTCCCTTTTTCCCTGCATTCGTTCGTTGCTCGCTTTTTCTCGTTCCCTTTTTCCCTGCACTCGTTCATTGCTCGCTTTTTCTCGTTCCCTTTTTCCCTGCACTCGTTCGTTGCTCGGATTTTCTCGTTCCCTTTTTCCCTGCACTCGTTCGTTGCATGGATTTTCTCGTTCCCTTTTTCCCTGCACTCATTCGTTGCTCGCCTTTTCTCGTTCCCTTTTTCCCTGCACTCGTTCGTTGTTCGCTTTTTCTCGTTATCTTTTTCCCTGCACTCGTTCGTTGTTCGCTTTTTCTCGTTCCCTTTTTCCCTGCACTCGTTCATTGCGCGGATTTTCTCGTTCCCTTTTTCCCTGCACTCGTTCATTGCTCGCTTTTTCTCGTTCCCTTTTTCCCTGCACTCGTTCGTTGCTCGGATTTTCTCGTTCCCTTTTTCCCTGCACTCGTTCGTTGTTCGCTTTTTCTCGTTCCCTTTTTCCCTGCACTCGTTCATTGCTCGCTTTTTCTCGTTCCCTTTTTCCCTGCACTCGTTCGTTGCGCAGATTTTCTCGTTCCCTTTTTCCCTGCACTCGTTCGTTGTTCGCTTTTTCTCGTTCCCTTTTTCCCTGCACTCGTTCATTGCTCGCTTTTTCTCGTTCCCTTTTTCCCTGCACTCGTTCGTTGCGCAGATTTTCTCGTTCCCTTTTTCCCTGCACTCGTTCGTTGCTCGCCTTTTCTCGTTCCCTTTTTCCCTGCACTCGTTCGTTGTTCGCTTTTTCTCGTTCCCTTTTTCCCTGCACTCGTTCGTTGTTCGCTTTTTCTCGTTCCCTTTTTCCCTGCACTCGTTCCTTGCGCGGATTTTCTCGTTCCCTTTTTCCCTGCACTCGTTCGTTGCTCGCCTTTTCTCGTTCCCTTTTTCCCTGCACTCGTTCATTGCGCGGATTTTCTCGTTCCCTTTTTCCCTGCACTCGTTCGTTGTTCGCTTTTTCTCGTTCCCTTTTTCCCTGCACTTGTTCGTTGTTCAGTTTTTCTCGTTCCCTTTTTCCCTGCACTCGTTCGTTGTTCGCCTTTTCTCGTTCCCTTTTTCCCTGCACTCGTTCGTTGTTCGCTTTTTCTCGTTCCCTTTTTCCCTGCACTCGTTCATTGCGCGGTTTTTCTCGTTCCCTTTTTCCCTGCACTCGTTCATTGCGCGGATTTTCTCGTTCCCTTTTTCCCTGCACTCGTTCGTTGTTCGCTTTTTCTCGTTCCCTTTTTCCCTGCACTCGTTCGTTGCTCGGATTTTCTCGTTCCCTTTTTCCCTGCACTCGTTCGTTGCGCAGATTTTCTCGTTCCCTTTTTCCCTGCACTCGTTCGTTGCTCGCCTTTTCTCGTTCCCTTTTTTCCCTGCACTCGTTCGTTGCTCGGATTTTCTCGTTCCCTTTTTCCCTGCACTCGTTCGTTGCTCGCCTTTTCTCGTTCCCTTTTTCCCTGCACTCGTTCGTTGTTCGCTTTTTCTTGTTCCCTTTTTCCCTGCACTTGTTCGTTGTTCGGTTTTTCTCGTTCCCTTTTTCCCTGCACTCGTTCGTTGCTCGCCTTTTCTCGTTCCCTTTTTCCCTGCACTCGTTCATTGCGCGGTTTTTCTCGTTCCCTTTTTCCCTGCACTCGTTCATTGCGCGGATTTTCTCGTTCCCTTTTTCCCTGCACTCGTTCATTGCTCGCTTTTTCTCGTTCCCTTTTTCCCTGCATTCGTTCGTTGCTCGCTTTTTCTCGTTCCCTTTTTCCCTGCACTCGTTCATTGCTCGCTTTTTCTCGTTCCCTTTTTCCCTGCACTCGTTCATTGCTCGGATTTTCTCGTTCCCTTTTTCCCTGCACTCGTTCGTTGCATGGATTTTCTTGTTCCCTTTTTCCCTGCACTCATTCGTTGCTCGCCTTTTCTCGTTCCCTTTTTCCCTGCACTCGTTCGTTGTTCGCTTTTTCTCGTTCCCTTTTTCCCTGCACTCGTTCATTGCGCGGTTTTTCTCGTTCCCTTTTTCCCTGCACTCGTTCATTGCGCGGATTTTCTCGTTCCCTTTTTCCCTGCACTCGTTCGTTGTTCGCTTTTTCTCGTTCCCTTTTTCCCTGCACTCGTTCGTTGCTCGGATTTTCTCGTTCCCTTTTTCCCTGCACTCGTTCGTTGCGCAGATTTTCTCCTTCCCTTTTTCCCTGCACTCGTTCGTTGCTCGCCTTTTCTCGTTCCCTTTTTTCCCTGCACTCGTTCGTTGTTCGCTTTTTCTCGTTCCCTTTTTCCCTGCACTCGTTCGTTGCTCGCCTTTTCTCGTTCCCTTTTTCCCTGCACTCGTTCTTTGCGCGGTTTTTCTCGTTCCCTTTTTCCCTGCACTCGTTCATTGCGCGGATTTTCTCGTTCCCTTTTTCCCTGCACTCGTTCGTTGCTCGCTTTTTCTCGTTCCCTTTTTCCCTGCACTCGTTCGTTGCTCGGATTTTCTCGTTCCCTTTTTCCCTGCACTCGTTCGTTGTTCGCTTTTTCTCGTTCCCTTTTTCCCTGCACTCGTTCGTTGTTCGCTTTTTCTCGTTCCCTTTTCCCTGCACTCGTTCGTTGCGCAGATTTTCTCGTTCCCTTTTTCCCTGCACTCGTTCGTTGCTCGCCTTTTCTCGTTCCCTTTTTCCCTGCACTCGTTCGTTGTTCGCTTTTTCTCGTTCCCTTTTTCCCTGCACTCGTTCGTTGTTCGCTTTTTCTCGTTCCCTTTTTCCCTGCACTCGTTCATTGCGCGGATTTTCTCGTTCCCTTTTTCCCTGCACTCGTTCGTTGCTCGCTTTTTCTCGTTCCCTTTTTCCCTGCACTCGTTCGTTGCTCGCTTTTTCTCGTTCCCTTTTTCCCTGCACTCGTTCATTGCGCGGATTTTCTCGTTCCCTTTTTCCCTGCACTCGTTCGTTGCTCGGATTTTCTCGTTCCCTTTTTCCCTGCACTCATTCGTTGCACAGATTTTCTCGTTCCCTTTTTCCCTGCACTCGTTCGTTGTTCGCTTTTTCTCGTTCCCTTTTTCCCTGCACACGTTCATTGCGCGGATTTTCTCGTTCCCTTTTTCCCTGCACTCGTTCGTTGTTCGCTTTTTCTCGTTCCCTTTTTCCCTGCACTCGTTCGTTGCTCGGATTTTCTCGTTCCCTTTTTCCTTGCACTCCTTCGTTGCGCAGATTTTCTCGTTCCCTTTTTCCCTGCACTCGTTCGTTGCTCGCCTTTTCTCGTTCCCTTTTTTCCCTGCACTCGTTCGTTGTTCGCTTTTTCTCGTTCCCTTTTTCCCTGCACTCGTTCGTTGCTCGGATTTTCTCGTTCCCTTTTTCCCTGCACTCGTTCTTTGCGCGGTTTTTCTCGTTCCCTTTTTCCCTGCACTCGTTCATTGCGCGGATTTTCTCGTTCCCTTTTTCCCTGCACTCGTTCGTTGCTCGCTTTTTCTCGTTCCCTTTTTCCCTGCACTCGTTCGTTGCTCGCTTTTTCTCGTTCCCTTGTTCCCTGCACTCGTTCGTTGCTCGCCTTTTCTCGTTCCCTTTTTTCCCTGCACTCGTTCGTTGTTCGCTTTTTCTCGTTCCCTTTTTCCCTGCACTCGTTCGTTGCTCGGATTTTCTCGTTCCCTTTTTCCCTGCACTCGTTCATTGCGCGGTTTTTCTCGTTCCCTTTTTCCCTGCACTCGTTCATTGCGCGGATTTTCTCGTTCCCTTTTTCCCTGCACTCGTTCATTGCTCGCTTTTTCTCGTTCCCTTTTTCCCTGCATTCGTTCGTTGCTCGCTTTTTCTCGTTCCCTTTTTCCCTGCACTCGTTCGTTGCTCGCTTTTTCTCGTTCCCTTTTTCCCTGCACTCGTTCGTTGCTCGGATTTTCTCGTTCCCTTTTTCCCTGCACTCGTTCGTTGCGCAGATTTTCTCGTTCCCTTTTTCCCTGCACTCATTCGTTGCTCGCCTTTTCTCGTTCCCTTTTTCCCTGCACTCGTTCGTTGTTCGCTTTTTCTCGTTCCCTTTTTCCCTGCACTCGTTCATTGCGCGGATTTTCTCATTCCCTTTTTCCCTGCACTCGTTCGTTGCTCGCTTTTTCTCGTTCCCTTTTTCCCTGCACTCGTTCGTTGCTCGGATTTTCTCGTTCCCTTTTTCCCTGCACTCGTTCGTTGTTCGCTTTTTCTCGTTCCCTTTTTCCCTGCACTCGTTCATTGCGCGGTTTTTCTCGTTCCCTTTTTCCCTGCACTCGTTCGTTGCTCGGATTTTCTCGTTCCCTTTTTCCCTGCACTCATTCGTTGCGCAGATTTTCTCGTTCCCTTTTTCCCTGCACTCGTTCGTTGCTCGCCTTTTCTCGTTCCCTTTTTCTCTGCACTCGTTCGTTGTTCGCTTTTACTCGTTCCCTTTTTCCCTGCACTCGTTCGTTGCTCGGATTTTCTCGTTCCCTTTTTCCCTGCACTCGTTCGTTGCTCGCTTTTTCTCGTTCCCTTTTTCCCTGCACTCGTTCATTGCTCGCTTTTTCTCGTTCCCTTTTTCCCTGCACTCGTTCGTTGTTCGGTTTTTCTCGTTCCCTTTTTCCCTGCACTCGTTCGTTGCTCGGATTTTCTCGTTCCCTTTTTCCCTGCACTCGTTCGTTGTTCGCTTTTTCTCGTTCCCTTTTTCCCTGCACTCGTTCATTGTGCGGTTTTTCTCGTTCCCTTTTTCCCTGCACTCGTTCATTGCGGGGATTTTCTCGTTCCCTTTTTCCCTGCACTCGTTCGTTGTTCGCTTTTTCTCGTTCCCTTTTTCCCTGCACTCGTTCGTTGCTCGCTTTTTCTCGTTCCCTTTTTCCTTGCACTCGTTCGTTGCGCAGATTTTCTCGTTCCCTTTTTCCCTGCACTCGTTCATTGCGCGGATTTTCTCGTTCCCTTTTTCCCTGCACTCGTTCGTTGCTCGCTTTTTCTCGTTCCCTTTTTCCCTGCACTCGTTCGTTGCTCGGATTTTCTCGTTCCCTTTTTCCTTGCACTCGTTCGTTGCGCAGATTTTCTCGTTCCCTTTTTCCCTGCACTCGTTCGTTGCTCGCCTTTTCTCGTTCCCTTTTTCCCTGCACTCGTTCGTTGTTCGCTTTTTCTCGTTCCCTTTTTCCCTGCACTTGTTCGTTGTTCAGTTTTTCTCGTTCCCTTTTTCCCTGCACTCGTTCGTTGTTCGCCTTTTCTCGTTCCCTTTTTCCCTGCACTCGTTCATTGCTCGCTTTTTCTCGTTCCCTTTTTCCCTGCACTCGTTCATTGCGCGGTTTTTCTCGTTCCCTTTTTCCCTGCACTCGTTCATTGCGCGGATTTTCTCGTTCCCTTTTTCCCTGCACTCGTTCGTTGTTCGCTTTTTCTCGTTCCCTTTTTCCCTGCACTCGTTCGTTGCTCGGATTTTCTCGTTCCCTTTTTCCTTGCACTCGTTCGTTGCGCAGATTTTCTCGTTCCCTTTTTCCCTGCACTCGTTCGTTGCTCGCCTTTTCTCGTTCCCTTTTTTCCCTGCACTCGTTCGTTGTTCGCTTTTTCTCGTTCCCTTTTTCCCTGCACTCGTTCGTTGTTCGCTTTTTCTCGTTCCCTTTTTCCCTGCACTCGTTCGTTGTTCGCTTTTTCTCGTTCCCTTTTTCCCTGCACTCGTTCGTTGCTCGGATTTTCTCGTTCCCTTTTTCCCTGCACTCGTTCGTTGCGCAGATTTTCTCGTTCCCTTTTTCCCTGCACTCGTTCGTTGCTCGCCTTTTCTCGTTCCCTTTTTCCCTGCACTCGTTCGTTGTTCGCTTTTTCTCGTTCCCTTTTTCCCTGCACTCGTTCGTTGTTCGGTTTTTCTCGTTCCCTTTTTCCCTGCACTCGTTCATTGCGCAGATTTTCTCGTTCCCTTTTTCCCTGCACTCGTTCGTTGCTCGCTTTTTCTCGTTCCCTTTTTCCCTGCACTCGTTCGTTGCTCGGATTTTCTCGTTCCCTTTTTCCCTGCACTCGTTCGTTGTTCGCTTTTTCTCGTTCCCTTTTTCCCTGCAGTCGTTCGTTGCTCGCTTTTTCTCGTTCCCTTTTTCCCTGCACTCGTTCGTTGTTCGCTTTTTCTCGTTCCCTTTTTCCCTGCACTCGTTCGTTGCTCGGATTTTCTCGTTCCCTTTTTCCCTGCACTCGTTTGTTGCTCGCTTTTTCTCGTTCCCTTTTTCCCTGCACTCGTTCGTTGCTCGCTTTTTCTCGTTCCCTTTTTCCCTGCACTCGTTCGTTGCTCGCTTTTTCTCGTTCCCTTGTTCCCTGCACTCGTTCGTTGCTCGCCTTTTCTCGTTCCCTTTTTTCCCTGCACTCGTTCGTTGCTCGGATTTTCTCGTTCCCTTTTTCCCTGCACTCGTTCTTTGCGCGGTTTTTCTCGTTCCCTTTTTCCCTGCACTCGTTCATTGCGCGGATTTTCTCGTTCCCTTTTTCCCTGCACTCGTTCGTTGCTCGCTTTTTCTCGTTCCCTTTTTCCCTGCACTCGTTCGTTGCTCGCTTTTTCTCGTTCCCTTGTTCCCTGCACTCGTTTGTTGCTCGCCTTTTCTCGTTCCCTTTTTTCCCTGCACTCGTTCGTTGTTCGCTTTTTCTCGTTCCCTTTTTCCCTGCACTCGTTCGTTGCTCGGATTTTCTCGTTCCCTTTTTCCCTGCACTCGTTCGTTGCTCGCTTTTTCTCGTTCCCTTTTTCCCTGCACTCGTTCGTTGCTCGGATTTTCTCGTTCCCTTTTTCCCTGCACTCGTTCGTTGCTCGCTTTTTCTCGTTCCCTTTTTCCCTGCACTCGTTCATTGCTCGCTTTTTCTCGTTCCCTTTTTCCCTGCACTCGTTCGTTGCTCGCTTTTTCTCGTTCCCTTTTTCCCTGCACTCGTTCATTGCTCGCTTTTTCTCGTTCCCTTTTTCCCTGCACTCGTTCGTTGTTCGGTTATTCTCGTTCCCTTTTTCCCTGCACTCGTTCGTTGCTCGGATTTTCTCGTTCCCTTTTTCCCTGCACTCGTTTGTTGCTCGCTTTTTCTCGTTCCCTTTTTCCCTGCTCTCGTTCGTTGCTCGGATTTTCTCGTTCCCTTTTTCCCTGCACTCGTTTGTTGCTCGCTTTTTCTCGTTCCCTTTTTCCCTGCACTCGTTCGTTGCTCGGATTTTCTCGTTCCCTTTTTCCCTGCACTCGTTCGTTGTTCGCTTTTTCTCGTTCCCTTTTTCCCTGCACTCGTTCATTGCGCGGATTTTCTCGTTCCCTTTTTCCCTGCACTCGTTCGTTGCTCGGATTTTCTCGTTCCCTTTTTCCCTGCACTCGTTCGTTGTGCAGATTTTCTCGTTCCCTTGTTCCCTGCACTCGTTCGTTGCTCGCCTTTTCTCGTTCCCTTTTTTCCCTGCACTCGTTCGTTGTTCGCTTTTTCTCGTTCCCTTTTTCCCTGCACTCGTTCGTTGCTCGGATTTTCTCGTTCTTTTTTTCCCTGCACTCGTTCTTTGCGCGGTTTTTCTCGTTCCCTTTTTCCCTGCACTCGTTCATTGCGCGGATTTTCTCGTTCCCTTTTTCCCTGCACTCGTTCGTTGCTCGCTTTTTCTCGTTCCCTTGTTCCCTGCACTCGTTCGTTGCTCGCTTTTTCTCGTTCCCTTGTTCCCTGCACTCGTTCGTTGCTCGCCTTTTCTCGTTCCCTTTTTTCCCTGCACTCGTTCGTTGTTCGCTTTTTCTCGTTCCCTTTTTCCCTGCACTCGTTCGTTGCTCGGATTTTCTCGTTCCCTTTTTCCCTGCACTCGTTCGTTGCTCGCTTTTTCTCGTTCCCTTTTTCCCTGCACTCGTTCGTTGCTCGGATTTTCTCGTTCCCTTTTTCCCTGCACTCGTTCGTTGTTCGCTTTTTCTCGTTCCCTTTTTCCCTGCACTCGTTCATTGCTCGCTTTTTCTCGTTCCCTTTTTCCCTGCACTCGTTCGTTGCTCGGATTTTCTCGTTCCCTTTTTCCCTGCACTCGTTGGTTGCATGGATTTTCTCGTTCCCTTTTTCCCTGCACTCATTCGTTGCTCGCCTTTTCTCGTTCCCTTTTTCCCTGCACTCGTTCGTTGTTCGCTTTTTCTCGTTCCCTTTTTCCCTGCACTCGTTCGTTGTTCGCTTTTTCTCGTTCCCTTTTTCCCTGCACTCGTTCATTGCGCGGATTTTCTCGTTCCCTTTTTCCCTGCACTCGTTCGTTGCTCGGATTTTCTCGTTCCCTTTTTCCGTGCACTCGTTCGTTGCTCGCCTTTTCTCGTTCCCTTTTTCCCTGCACTCGTTCGTTGTTCGCTTTTTCTCGTTCCCTTTTTCCCTGCACTTGTTCGTTGTTCAGTTTTTCTCGTTCCCTTTTTCCCTGCACTCGTTCGTTGTTCGCCTTTTCTCGTTCCCTTTTTCCCTGCACTCGTTCGTTGTTCGCTTTTTGTCGTTCCCTTTTTCCCTGCACTCGTTCATTGCGCGGTTTTTCTCGTTCCCTTTTTCCCTGCACTCGTTCATTGCGCGGATTTTCTCGTTCCCTTTTTCCCTGCACTCGTTCGTTGTTCGCTTTTCCTCGTTCCCTTTTTCCCTGCACTCGTTCGTTGCTCGGATTTTCTCGTTCCCTTTTTCCTTGCACTCGTTCGTTGCGCAGATTTTCTCGTTCCCTTTTTCCCTGCACTCGTTCGTTGCTCGCCTTTTCTCGTTCCCTTTTTTCCCTGCACTCGTTCGTTGTTCGCTTTTTCTCGTTCCCTTTTTCCCTGCACTCGTTCGTTGCTCGGATTTCCTCGTTCCCTTTTTCCCTGCACTCGTTCTTTGCGCGGTTTTTCTCGTTCCCTTTTTCCCTGCACTCGTTCATTGCGCGGATTTTCTCGTTCCCTTTTTCCCTGCACTCGTTCGTTGCTCGCTTTTTCTCGTTCCCTTTTTCCCTGCACTCGTTCGTTGCTCGCACTTTCTCGTTCCCTTGTTCCCTGCACTCGTTCGTTGCTCGCCTTTTCTCGTTCCCTTTTTTCCCTGCACTCGTTCGTTGTTCGCTTTTTCTCGTTCCCTTTTTCCCTGCACTCGTTCGTTGCTCGGATTTTCTCGTTCCCTTTTTCCCTGCACTCGTTCGTTGCTCGCTTTTTCTCGTTCCCTTTTTCCCTGCACTCGTTCGTTGCTCGGATTTTCTCGTTCCCTTTTTCCCTGCACTCGTTCGTTGTTCGCTTTTTCTCGTTCCCTTTTTCCCTGCACTCGTTCATTG
The DNA here is from genome assembly GCF_041296385.1 of Aphelocoma coerulescens. Lineage (NCBI taxonomy): Eukaryota > Metazoa > Chordata > Aves > Passeriformes > Corvidae > Aphelocoma > Aphelocoma coerulescens. The sequence goes on along the minus strand of NC_091014.1, from coordinate 59,299,043 downwards.
CTCGCTTTTTCTCGTTCCCTTTTTCCCTGCACTCGTTCGTTGCTCGGATTTTCTCGTTCCCTTTTTCCCTGCACTCGTTCGTTGCATGGATTTTCTCGTTCCCTTTTTCCCTGCACTCATTCGTTGCTCGCCTTTTCTCGTTCCCTTTTTCCCTGCACTCGTTCGTTGTTCGCTTTTTCTCGTTCCCTTTTTCCCTGCACTCGTTCGTTGTTCGCTTTTTCTCGTTCCCTTTTTCCCTGCACTCGTTCGTTGCACGGATTTTCTCGTTCCCTTTTTCCCTGCACTCGTTCGTTGCTCGCTTTTTCTCGTTCCCTTTTTCCCTGCACTCGTTCGTTGCTCGGATTTTCTCGTTCCCTTTTTCCCTGCACTCGTTCGTTGTTCGCTTTTTCTCGTTCCGTTTTTCCCTGCACTCGTTCATTGCTCGCTTTTTCTCGTTCCCTTTTTCCCTGCACTCGTTCGTTGCTCGGATTTTCTCGTTCCCTTTTTCCCTGCACTCGTTCGTTGCGCAGATTTTCTCGTTCCCTTTTTCCCTGCACTCGTTCGTTGCTCGCCTTTTCTCGTTCCCTTTTTCCCTGCACTCGTTCGTTGCTCGCTTTTTCTCGTTCCCTTTTTCCCTGCACTCGTTCATTGCGCAGATTTTCTCGTTCCCTTTTTCCCTGCACTCGTTCGTTGCTCGCTTTTTCTCGTTCCCTTTTTCCCTGCACTCGTTCGTTGCTCGGATTTTCTCGTTCCCTTTTTCCCTGCACTCGTTCGTTGCTCGCTTTTTCTCGTTCCCTTTTTCCCTGCACTCGTTCGTTGCTCGCTTTTTCTCGTTCCCTTTTTCCCTGCACTCGTTCGTTGTTCGCTTTTTCTCGTTCCCTTTTTCCCTGCACTCGTTCGTTGCTCGGATTTTCTCGTTCCCTTTTTCCCTGCACTCGTTTGTTGCTCGCTTTTTCTCGTTCCCTTTTTCCCTGCACTCGTTCGTTGTTCGCTTTTTCTCGTTCCCTTTTTCCCTGCACTCGTTCATTGCGCGGATTTTCTCGTTCCCTTTTTCCCTGCACTCGTTCGTTGTTCAGTTTTTCTCGTTCCCTTTTTCCCTGCACTCGTTCGTTGTTCGCCTTTTCTCGTTCCCTTTTTCCCTGCACTCGTTCGTTGTTCGCTTTTTCTCGTTCCCTTTTTCCCTGCACTCGTTCATTGCGCGGTTTTTCTCGTTCCCTTTTTCCCTGCACTCGTTCATTGCGCGGATTTTCTCGTTCCCTTTTTCCCTGCACTCGTTCGTTGTTCGCTTTTTCTCGTTCCCTTTTTCCCTGCACTCGTTCGTTGCTCGGATTTTCTCGTTCCCTTTTTCCTTGCACTCGTTCGTTGCGCAGATTTTCTCGTTCCCTTTTTCCCTGCACTCGTTCGTTGCTCGCCTTTTCTCGTTCCCTTTTTTCCCTGCACTCGTTCGTTGTTCGCTTTTTCTCGTTCCCTTTTTCCCTGCACTCGTTCGTTGCTCGGATTTTCTCGTTCCCTTTTTCCCTGCACTCGTTCTTTGCGCGGTTTTTCTCGTTCCCTTTTTCCCTGCACTCGTTCATTGCGCGGATTTTCTCGTTCCCTTTTTCCCTGCACTCGTTCGTTGCTCGCTTTTTCTCGTTCCCTTTTTCCCTGCACTCGTTCGTTGCTCGCTTTTTCTCGTTCCCTTGTTCCCTGCACTCGTTCGTTGCTCGCCTTTTCTCGTTCCCTTTTTTCCCTGCACTCGTTCGTTGTTCGCTTTTTCTCGTTCCCTTTTTCCCTGCACTCGTTCGTTGCTCGGATTTTCTCGTTCCCTTTTTCCCTGCACTCGTTCGTTGCTCGCTTTTTCTCGTTCCCTTTTTCCCTGCACTCGTTCGTTGCTCGGATTTTCTCGTTCCCTTTTTCCCTGCACTCGTTCGTTGTTCGCTTTTTCTCGTTCCCTTTTTCCCTGCACTCGTTCATTGCTCGCTTTTTCTCGTTCCCTTTTTCCCTGCACTCGTTCGTTGCTCGCTTTTTCTCGTTCCCTTTTTCCCTGCACTCGTTCATTGCTCGCTTTTTCTCGTTCCCTTTTTCCCTGCACTCGTTCGTTGTTCGGTTATTCTCGTTCCCTTTTTCCCTGCACTCGTTCGTTGCTCGGATTTTCTCGTTCCCTTTTTCCCTGCACTCGTTTGTTGCTCGCCTTTTCTCGTTCCCTTGTTCCCTGCACTCGTTCGTTTCTCGCCTTTTCTCGTTCCCTTTTTTCCCTGCACTCGTTCGTTGTTCGCTTTTTCTCGTTCCCTTTTTCCCTGCACTCGTTCGTTGCTCGCTTTTTCTCGTTCCCTTTTTCCCTGCACTCGTTCGTTGCTCGGATTTTCTCGTTCCCTTTTTCCCTGCACTCGTTCGTTGCTCGCTTTTTCTCGTTCCCTTTTTCCCTGCACTCGTTCGTTGCTCGGATTTTCTCGTTCCCTTTTTCCCTGCACTCGTTCGTTGTTCGCTTTTTCTCGTTCCCTTTTTCCCTGCACTCGTTCATTGCTCGCTTTTTCTCGTTCCCTTTTTCCCTGCACTCGTTCGTTGTTCGCTTTTTCTCGTTCCCTTTTTCCCTGCACTCGTTCGTTGCATGGATTTTCTCGTTCCCTTTTTCCCTGCACTCATTCGTTGCTCGCCTTTTCTCGTTCCCTTTTTCCCTGCACTCGTTCGTTGTTCGCTTTTTCTCGTTCCCTTTTTCCCTGCACTCGTTCGTTGCTCGCTTTTTCTCGTTCCCTTTTTCCCTGCACTCGTTCGTTGCTCGGATTTTCTCGTTCCCTTTTTCCCTGCACTCGTTCGTTGTTCGCTTTTTCTCGTTCCCTTTTTCCCTGCACTCGTTCATTGCTCGCTTTTTCTCGTTCCCTTTTTCCCTGCACTCGTTCGTTGTTCGCTTTTTCTCGTTCCCTTTTTCCCTGCACTCGTTCGTTGCGCAGATTTTCTCGTTCCCTTTTTCCCTGCACTTGTTCGTTGCTCGCCTTTTCTCGTTCCCTTTTTCCCTGCACTCGTTCGTTGCTCGCTTTTTCTCGTTCCCTTTTTCCCTGCACTCGTTCGTTGTTCGGTTTTTCTCGTTCCCTTTTTCCCTGCACTCGTTCATTGCGCAGATTTTCTCGTTCCCTTTTTCCCTGCACTCGTTCGTTGCTCGCTTTTTCTCGTTCCCTTTTTCCCTGCACTCGTTCGTTGCTCGGATTTTCTCGTTCCCTTTTTCCCTGCACTCGTTCGTTGCTCGCTTTTTCTCGTTCCCTTTTTCCCTGCACTCGTTCGTTGCTCGCTTTTTCTCGTTCCCTTTTTCCCTGCACTCGTTCGTTGTTCGCTTTTTCTCGTTCCCTTTTTCCCTGCACTCGTTCGTTGCTCGGATTTTCTCGTTCCCTTTTTCCCTGCACTCGTTTGTTGCTCGCTTTTTCTCGTTCCCTTTTTCCCTGCACTCGTTCGTTGTTCGCTTTTTCTCGTTCCCTTTTTCCCTGCACTCGTTCATTGCGCGGATTTTCTCGTTCCCTTTTTCCCTGCACTCGTTCGTTGCTCGGATTTTCTCGTTCCCTTTTTCCCTGCACTCGTTCGTTGCTCGCCTTTTCTCGTTCCCTTTTTCCCTGCACTCGTTCGTTGTTCGCTTTTTCTCGTTCCCTTTTTCCCTGCACTTGTTCGTTGTTCAGTTTTTCTCGTTCCCTTTTTCCCTGCACTCGTTCGTTGTTCGCCTTTTCTCGTTCCCTTTTTCCCTGCACTCGTTCGTTGTTCGCTTTTTCTCGTTCCCTTTTTCCCTGCACTCGTTCATTGCGCGGTTTTTCTCGTTCCCTTTTTCCCTGCACTCGTTCATTGCGCGGATTTTCTCGTTCCCTTTTTCCCTGCACTCGTTCGTTGTTCGCTTTTTCTCGTTCCCTTTTTCCCTGCACTCGTTCGTTGCTCGGATTTTCTCGTTCCCTTTTTCCTTGCACTCGTTCGTTGCGCAGATTTTCTCGTTCCCTTGTTCCCTGCACTCGTTCGTTGCTCGCCTTTTCTCGTTCCCTTTTTCCCTGCACTCGTTCGTTGCTCGGATTTTCTCGTTCCCTTTTTCCCTGCACTCGTTCGTTGCTCGCTTTTTCTCGTTCCCTTTTTCCCTGCACTCGTTCGTTGCTCGGATTTTCTCGTTCCCTTTTTCCCTGCACTCGTTCGTTGTTCGCTTTTTCTCGTTCCCTTTTTCCCTGCACTCGTTCATTGTTCGCTTTTTCTCGTTCCCTTTTTCCCTGCACTCGTTCGTTGCTCGCTTTTTCTCGTTCCCTTTTTCCCTGCACTCGTTCATTGCTCGCTTTTTCTCGTTCCCTTTTTCCCTGCACTCGTTCGTTGTTCGGTTATTCTCGTTCCCTTTTTCCCTGCACTCGTTCGTTGCTCGGATTTTCTCGTTCCCTTTTTCCCTGCACTCGTTTGTTGCTCGCTTTTTCTCGTTCCCTTTTTCCCTGCACTCGTTCGTTGTTCGCTTTTTCTCGTTCCCTTTTTCCCTGCACTCGTTCGTTGTTCGCTTTTTCTCGTTCCCTTTTTCCCTGCACTCGTTCATTGCGCGGATTTTCTCGTTCCCTTTTTCCCTGCACTCGTTCGTTGCTCGGATTTTCTCGTTCCCTTTTTCCCTGCACTCGTTCGTTGCTCGCCTTTTCTCGTTCCCTTTTTCCCTGCACTCGTTCGTTGTTCGCTTTTTCTCGTTCCCTTTTTCCCTGCACTTGTTCGTTGTTCAGTTTTTCTCGTTCCCTTTTTCCCTGCACTCGTTCGTTGTTCGCCTTTTCTCGTTCCCTTTTTCCCTGCACTCGTTCGTTGTTCGCTTTTTCTCGTTCCCTTTTTCCCTGCACTCGTTCATTGCGCGGTTTTTCTCGTTCCCTTTTTCCCTGCACTCGTTCATTGCGCGGATTTTCTCGTTCCCTTTTTCCCTGCACTCGTTCGTTGTTCGCTTTTTCTCGTTCCCTTTTTCCCTGCACTCGTTCGTTGCTCGCTTTTTCTCGTTCCCTTTTTCCCTGCACTCGTTCGTTGCGCAGATTTTCTCGTTCCCTTTTTCCCTGCACTCGTTCGTTGTTCGCTTTTTCTCGTTCCCTTTTTCCCTGCACTCGTTCATTGCACGGATTTTCTCGTTCCCTTTTTCCCTGCACTCGTTCGTTGCTCGCTTTTTCTCGTTCCCTTTTTCCCTGCACTCGTTCGTTGCTCGGATTTTCTCGTTCCCTTTTTCCCTGCACTCGTTCGTTGTTCGCTTTTTCTCGTTCCCTTTTTCCCTGCACTCGTTCATTGCTCGCTTTTTCTCGTTCCCTTTTTCCCTGCACTCGTTCGTTGCTCGGATTTTCTCGTTCCCTTTTTCCCTGCACTCGTTCGTTGCGCAGATTTTCTCGTTCCCTTTTTCCCTGCACTCGTTCGTTGCTCGCCTTTTCTCGTTCCCTTTTTCCCTGCACTCGTTCGTTGCTCGCTTTTTCTCGTTCCCTTTTTCCCTGCACTCGTTCATTGCGCAGATTTTCTCGTTCCCTTTTTCCCTGCACTCGTTCGTTGCTCGCTTTTTCTCGTTCCCTTTTTCCCTGCACTCGTTCGTTGCTCGGATTTTCTCGTTCCCTTTTTCCCTGCACTCGTTCGTTGCTCGCTTTTTCTCGTTCCCTTTTTCCCTGCACTCGTTCGTTGCTCGCTTTTTCTCGTTCCCTTTTTCCCTGCACTCGTTCGTTGTTCGCTTTTTCTCGTTCCCTTTTTCCCTGCACTCGTTCGTTGCTCGGATTTTCTCGTTCCCTTTTTCCCTGCACTCGTTTGTTGCTCGCTTTTTCTCGTTCCCTTTTTCCCTGCACTCGTTCGTTGTTCGCTTTTTCTCGTTCCCTTTTTCCCTGCACTCGTTCATTGCGCGGATTTTCTCGTTCCCTTTTTCCCTGCACTCGTTCATTGCGCGGTTTTTCTCGTTCCCTTTTTCCCTGCACTCGTTCGTTGTTCGCCTTTTCTCGTTCCCTTTTTCCCTGCACTCGTTCGTTGTTCGCTTTTTCTCGTTCCCTTTTTCCCTGCACTCGTTCATTGCGCGGTTTTTCTCGTTCCCTTTTTCCCTGCACTCGTTCATTGCGCGGATTTTCTCGTTCCCTTTTTCCCTGCACTCGTTCGTTGTTCGCTTTTTCTCGTTCCCTTTTTCCCTGCACTCGTTCGTTGCTCGCTTTTTCTCGTTCCCTTTTTCCTTGCACTCGTTCGTTGCGCAGATTTTCTCGTTCCCTTTTTCCCTGCACTCGTTCGTTGCTCGCCTTTTCTCGTTCCCTTTTTTCCCTGCACTCGTTCGTTGTTCGCTTTTTCTCGTTCCCTTTTTCCCTGCACTCGTTCGTTGCTCGGATTTTCTCGTTCCCTTTTTCCCTGCACTCGTTCTTTGCGCGGTTTTTCTCGTTCCCTTTTTCCCTGCACTCGTTCATTGCGCGGATTTTCTCGTTCCCTTTTTCCCTGCACTCGTTCGTTGCTCGCTTTTTCTCGTTCCCTTTTTCCCTGCACTCGTTCGTTGCTCGCTTTTTCTCGTTCCCTTGTTCCCTGCACTCGTTCGTTGCTCGCCTTTTCTCGTTCCCTTTTTTCCCTGCACTCGTTCGTTGTTCGCTTTTTCTCGTTCCCTTTTTCCCTGCACTCGTTCGTTGCTCGGATTTTCTCGTTCCCTTTTTCCCTGCACTCGTTCGTTGCTCGCTTTTTCTCGTTCCCTTTTTCCCTGCACTCGTTCGTTGCTCGGATTTTCTCGTTCCCTTTTTCCCTGCACTCGTTCGTTGTTCGCTTTTTCTCGTTCCCTTTTTCCCTGCACTCGTTCATTGCTCGCTTTTTCTCGTTCCCTTTTTCCCTGCACTCGTTCGTTGCTCGCTTTTTCTCGTTCCCTTTTTCCCTGCACTCGTTCATTGCTCGCTTTTTCTCGTTCCCTTTTTCCCTGCACTCGTTCGTTGTTCGGTTATTCTCGTTCCCTTTTTCCCTGCACTCGTTCGTTGCTCGGATTTTCTCGTTCCCTTTTTCCCTGCACTCGTTTGTTGCTCGCACTTTCTCGTTCCCTTGTTCCCTGCACTCGTTCGTTTCTCGCCTTTTCTCGTTCCCTTTTTTCCCTGCACTCGTTCGTTGTTCGCTTTTTCTCGTTCCCTTTTTCCCTGCACTCGTTCGTTGCTCGGATTTTCTCGTTCCCTTTTTCCCTGCACTCGTTCGTTGCTCGCTTTTTCTCGTTCCCTTTTTCCCTGCACTCGTTCGTTGCTCGGATTTTCTCGTTCCCTTTTTCCCTGCACTCGTTCGTTGTTCGCTTTTTCTCGTTCCCTTTTTCCCTGCACTCGTTCGTTGCTCGGATTTTCTCGTTCCCTTTTTCCCTGCACTCGTTCGTTGTTCGCTTTTTCTCGTTCCCTTTTTCCCTGCACTCGTTCGTTGTTCGCTTTTTCTCGTTCCCTTTTTCCCTGCACTCGTTCGTTGCATGGATTTTCTCGTTCCCTTTTTCCCTGCACTCATTCGTTGCTCGCCTTTTCTCGTTCCCTTTTTCCCTGCACTCGTTCGTTGTTCGCTTTTTCTCGTTCCCTTTTTCCCTGCACTCGTTCGTTGCGCGGATTTTCTCGTTCCCTTTTTCCCTGCACTCGTTCATTGCGCGGATTTTCTCGTTCCCTTTTTCCCTGCACTCGTTCGTTGCTCGCTTTTTCTCGTTCCCTTTTTCCCTGCACTCGTTCGTTGCTCGGATTTTCTCGTTCCCTTTTTCCCTGCACTCGTTCGTTGTTCGCTTTTTCTCGTTCCCTTTTTCCCTGCACTCGTTCATTGCTCGCTTTTTCTCGTTCCCTTTTTCCCTGCACTCGTTCGTTGCTCGGATTTTCTCGTTCCCTTTTTCCCTGCACTCGTTCGTTGCGCAGATTTTCTCGTTCCCTTTTTCCCTGCACTTGTTCGTTGCTCGCCTTTTCTCGTTCCCTTTTTCCCTGCACTCGTTCGTTGCTCGCTTTTTCTCGTTCCCTTTTTCCCTGCACTCGTTCGTTGTTCGGTTTTTCTCGTTCCCTTTTTCCCTGCACTCGTTCATTGCGCAGATTTTCTCGTTCCCTTTTTCCCTGCACTCGTTCGTTGCTCGCTTCTTCTCGTTCCCTTTTTCCCTGCACTCGTTCGTTGCTCGGATTTTCTCGTTCCCTTTTTCCCTGCACTCGTTCGTTGCTCGCTTTTTCTCGTTCCCTTTTTCCCTGCACTCGTTCGTTGTTCGCTTTTTCTCGTTCCCTTTTTCCCTGCACTCGTTCGTTGCTCGGATTTTCTCGTTCCCTTTTTCCCTGCACTCGTTTGTTGCTCGCTTTTTCTCGTTCCCTTTTTCCCTGCACTCGTTCGTTGTTCGCTTTTTCTCGTTCCCTTTTTCCCTGCACTCGTTCATTGCGCGGATTTTCTCGTTCCCTTTTTCCCTGCACACGTTCGTTGCTCGGATTTTCTCGTTCCCTTTTTCCCTGCACTCGTTCGTTGCTCGCCTTTTCTCGTTCCCTTTTTCCCTGCACTCGTTCGTTGTTCGCTTTTTCTCGTTCCCTTTTTCCCTGCACTTGTTCGTTGTTCAGTTTTTCTCGTTCCCTTTTTCCCTGCACTCGTTCGTTGTTCGCCTTTTCTCGTTCCCTTTTTCCCTGCACTCGTTCGTTGTTCGCTTTTTCTCGTTCCCTTTTTCCCTGCACTCGTTCATTGCGCGGATTTTCTCGTTCCCTTTTTCCCTGCACTCGTTCGTTGTTCGCTTTTTCTCGTTCCCTTTTTCCCTGCACTCGTTCGTTGCTCGGATTTTCTCGTTCCCTTTTTCCTTGCACTCGTTCGTTGCTCGGATTTTCTCGTTCCCTTGTTCCCTGCACTCGTTCGTTGCTCGCCTTTTCTCGTTCCCTTTTTCCCTGCACTCGTTCGTTGTTCGCTTTTTCTCGTTCCCTTTTTCCCTGCACTCGTTCGTTGCTCGGATTTTCTCGTTCCCTTTTTCCCTGCACTCGTTCGTTGCTCGCTTTTTCTCGTTCCCTTTTTCCCTGCACTCGTTCGTTGTTCGCTTTTTCTCGTTCCCTTTTTCCCTGCACTCGTTCATTGCTCGCTTTTTCTCGTTCCCTTTTTCCCTGCACTCGTTCGTTGCTCGCTTTTTCTCGTTCCCTTTTTCCCTGCACTCGTTCATTGCTCGCTTTTTCTCGTTCCCTTTTTCCCTGCACTCGTTCGTTGTTCGGTTATTCTCGTTCCCTTTTTCCCTGCACTCGTTCGTTGCTCGGATTTTCTCGTTCCCTTTTTCCCTGCACTCGTTTGTTGCTCGCTTTTTCTCGTTCCCTTTTTCCCTGCACTCGTTCGTTGTTCGCTTTTTCTCGTTCCCTTTTTCCCTGCACTCGTTCGTTGTTCGCTTTTTCTCGTTCCCTTTTTCCCTGCACTCGTTCATTGCGCGGATTTTCTCGTTCCCTTTTTCCCTGCACTCGTTCGTTGCTCGGATTTTCTCGTTCCCTTTTTCCCTGCACTCGTTCGTTGCTCGCCTTTTCTCGTTCCCTTTTTCCCTGCACTCGTTCGTTGTTCGCTTTTTCTCGTTCCCTTTTTCCCTGCACTTGTTCGTTGTTCAGTTTTTCTCGTTCCCTTTTTCCCTGCACTCGTTCGTTGTTCGCCTTTTCTCGTTCCCTTTTTCCCTGCACTCGTTCGTTGTTCGCTTTTTCTCGTTCCCTTTTTCCCTGCACTCGTTCATTGCGCGGTTTTTCTCGTTCCCTTTTTCCCTGCACTCGTTCATTGCGCGGATTTTCTCGTTCCCTTTTTCCCTGCACTCGTTCGTTGTTCGCTTTTTCTCGTTCCCTTTTTCCCTGCACTCGTTTGTTGCTCGGATTTTCTCGTTCCCTTTTTCCCTGCACTCGTTCGTTGCGCAGATTTTCTCGTTCCCTTTTTCCCTGCACTCGTTCGTTGCTCGCCTTTTCTCGTTCCCTTTTTTCCCTGCACTCGTTCGTTGTTCGCTTTTTCTCGTTCCCTTTTTCCCTGCACTCGTTCGTTGCTCGCCTTTTCTCGTTCCCTTTTTCCCTGCACTCGTTCTTTGCGCGGTTTTTCTCGTTCCCTTTTTCCCTGCACTCGTTCGTTGTTCGCCTTTTCTCGTTCCCTTTTTCCCTGCACTCGTTCGTTGTTCGCTTTTTCTCGTTCCCTTTTTCCCTGCACTCGTTCATTGCGCGGATTTTCTCGTTCCCTTTTTCCCTGCACTCGTTCGTTGTTCGCTTTTTCTCGTTCCCTTTTTCCCTGCACTCGTTCGTTGCTCGGATTTTCTCGTTCCCTTTTTCCTTGCACTCGTTCGTTGCGCAGATTTTCTCGTTCCCTTGTTCCCTGCACTCGTTCGTTGCTCGCCTTTTCTCGTTCCCTTTTTCCCTGCACTCGTTCGTTGTTCGCTTTTTCTCGTTCCCTTTTTCCCTGCACTCGTTCGTTGCTCGGATTTTCTCGTTCCCTTTTTCCCTGCACTCGTTCGTTGCTCGCTTTTTCTCGTTCCCTTTTTCCCTGCACTCGTTCGTTGTTCGCTTTTTCTCGTTCCCTTTTTCCCTGCACTCGTTCATTGCTCGCTTTTTCTCGTTCCCTTTTTCCCTGCACTCGTTCGTTGCTCGGTTTTTCTCGTTCCCTTTTTCCCTGCACTCGTTCATTGCTCGCTTTTTCTCGTTCCCTTTTTCCCTGCACTCGTTCGTTGTTCGGTTATTCTCGTTCCCTTTTTCCCTGCACTCGTTCGTTGCTCGCTTTTTCTCGTTCCCTTTTTCCCTGCACTCGTTTGTTGCTCGCTTTTTCTCGTTCCCTTTTTCCCTGCACTCGTTCGTTGTTCGCTTTTTCTCGTTCCCTTTTTCCCTGCACTCGTTCGTTGTTCGCTTTTTCTCGTTCCCTTTTTCCCTGCACTCGTTCATTGCGCGGATTTTCTCGTTCCCTTTTTCCCTGCACTCGTTCGTTGCTCGGATTTTCTCGTTCCCTTTTTCCCTGCACTCGTTCGTTGCTCGCCTTTTCTCGTTCCCTTTTTCCCTGCACTCGTTCGTTGTTCGCTTTTTCTCGTTCCCTTTTTCCCTGCACTTGTTCGTTGTTCAGTTTTTCTCGTTCCCTTTTTCCCTGCACTCGTTCGTTGTTCGCCTTTTCTCGTTCCCTTTTTCCCTGCACTCGTTCGTTGTTCGCTTTTTCTCGTTCCCTTTTTCCCTGCACTCGTTCATTGCGCGGTTTTTCTCGTTCCCTTTTTCCCTGCACTCGTTCATTGCGCGGATTTTCTCGTTCCCTTTTTCCCTGCACTCGTTCGTTGTTCGCTTTTTCTCGTTCCCTTTTTCCCTGCACTCGTTTGTTGCTCGGATTTTCTCGTTCCCTTTTTCCCTGCACTCGTTCGTTGCGCAGATTTTCTCGTTCCCTTTTTCCCTGCACTCGTTCGTTGCTCGCCTTTTCTCGTTCCCTTTTTTCCCTGCACTCGTTCGTTGTTCGCTTTTTCTCGTTCCCTTTTTCCCTGCACTCGTTCGTTGCTCGCCTTTTCTCGTTCCCTTTTTCCCTGCACTCGTTCTTTGCGCGGTTTTTCTCGTTCCCTTTTTCCCTGCACTCGTTCATTGCGCGGATTTTCTCGTTCCCTTTTTCCCTGCACTCGTTCGTTGCTCGCTTTTTCTCGTTCCCTTTTTCCCTGCACTCGTTCGTTGCTCGCTTTTTCTCGTTCCCTTTTTCCCTGCACTCGTTCGTTGCTCGGATTTTCTCGTTCCCTTTTTCCCTGCACTCGTTCGTTGTTCGCTTTTTCTCGTTCCCTTTTCCCTGCACTCGTTCGTTGCTCGGATTTTCTCGTTCCCTTTTTCCCTGCACTCATTCGTTGCGCAGATTTTCTCGTTCCCTTTTTCCCTGCACTCGTTCGTTGCTCGCCTTTTCTCGTTCCCTTTTTCCCTGCACTCGTTCGTTGCTCGCTTTTTCTCGTTCCCTTTTTCCCTGCACTCGTTCGTTGTTCGGATTTTCTCGTTCCCTTTTTCCCTGCACTCGTTCGTTGCTCGCTTTTTCTCGTTCCCTTTTTCCCTGCACTCGTTCGTTGTTCGCTTTTTCTCGTTCCCTTTTTCCCTGCACTCGTTCATTGCGCGGATTTTCTCGTTCCCTTTTTCCCTGCACTCGTTCGTTGCTCGGATTTTCTCGTTCCCTTTTTCCCTGCACTCGTTCGTTGCTCGCCTTTTCTCGTTCCCTTTTTCCCTGCACTCGTTCGTTGTTCGCTTTTTCTCGTTCCCTTTTTCCCTGCACTTGTTCGTTGTTCGCTTTTTCTCGTTCCCTTTTTCCCTGCACTCGTTCGTTGCTCGCCTTTTCTCGTTCCCTTTTTCCCTGCACTCGTTCATTGCGCGGTTTTTCTCGTTCCCTTTTTCCCTGCACTCGTTCATTGCGCGGATTTTCTCGTTCCCTTTTTCCCTGCACTCGTTCATTGCTCGCTTTTTCTCGTTCCCTTTTTCCCTGCATTCGTTCGTTGCTCGCTTTTTCTCGTTCCCTTTTTCCTGCACTCGTTCATTGCTCGCTTTTTCTCGTTCCCTTTTTCCCTGCACTCGTTCGTTGCTCGGATTTTCTCGTTCCCTTTTTCCCTGCACTCGTTCGTTGCATGGATTTTCTCGTTCCCTTTTTCCCTGCACTCATTCGTTGCTCGCCTTTTCTCGTTCCCTTTTTCCCTGCACTCGTTCGTTGTTCGCTTTTTCTCGTTCCCTTTTTCCCTGCACTCGTTCATTGCGCGGATTTTCTCGTTCCCTTTTTCCCTGCACTCGTTCGTTGCTCGCTTTTTCTCGTTCCCTTTTTCCCTGCACTCGTTCATTGCTCGCTTTTTCTCGTTCCCTTTTTCCCTGCACTCGTTCGTTGCTCGGATTTTCTCGTTCCCTTTTTCCCTGCACTCATTCGTTGCGCAGATTTTCTCGTTCCCTTTTTCCCTGCACTCGTTCGTTGCTCGCCTTTTCTCGTTCCCTTTTTCCCTGCACTCGTTCGTTGTTCGCTTTTTCTCGTTCCCTTTTTCCCTGCACTCGTTCGTTGTTCGGTTTTTCTCGTTCCCTTTTTCCCTGCACTCGTTCATTGCGCGGATTTTCTCGTTCCCTTTTTCCCTGCACTCGTTCGTTGCTCGCTTTTTCTCGTTCCCTTTTTCCCTGCACTCGTTCGTTGCTCGGATTTTCTCGTTCCCTTTTTCCCTGCACTCGTTCGTTGCTCGCTTTTTCTCGTTCCCTTGTTCCCTGCACTCGTTCGTTGCTCGCTTTTTCTCGTTCCCTTTTTCCCTGCACTCGTTCGTTGTTCGCTTTTTCTCGTTCCCTTTTTCCCTGCACTCGTTCGTTGCTCGGATTTTCTCGTTCCCTTTTTCCCTGCACTCGTTCGTTGTTCGCTTTTTCTCGTTCCCTTTTTCCCTGCACTCGTTCGTTTTTCGCTTTTTCTCGTTCCCTTTTTCCCTGCACTCGTTCATTGCGCGGATTTTCTCGTTCCCTTTTTCCCTGCACTCGTTCGTTGCGCAGATTTTCTCGTTCCCTTTTTCCCTGCACTCGTTCGTTGCTCGCCTTTTCTCGTTCCCTTTTTCCCTGCACTCGTTCGTTGTTCGCTTTTTCTCGTTCCCTTTTTCCCTGCACTCGTTCATTGCGCGGTTTTTCTCGTTCCCTTTTTCCCTGCACTCGTTCATTGCGCGGATTTTCTCGTTCCCTTTTTCCCTGCACTCGTTCGTTGTTCGCTTTTTCTCGTTCCCTTTTTCCCTGCACTCGTTCGTTGCTCGCTTTTTCTCGTTCCCTTTTTCCCTGCACTCGTTCGTTGCGCAGATTTTCTCGTTCCCTTTTTCCCTGCACTCGTTCGTTGCTCGCCTTTTCTCGTTCCCTTTTTCCCTGCACTCGTTCGTTGTTCGCTTTTTCTCGTTCCCTTTTTCCCTGCACTCGTTCGTTGTTCGCTTTTTCTCGTTCCCTTTTTCCCTGCACTCGTTCATTGCGCGGATTTTCTCGTTCCCTTTTTCCCTGCACTCGTTTGTTGCTCGCTTTTTCTCGTTCCCTTTTTCCCTGCACTCGTTCGTTGCTCGGATTTTCTCATTCCCTTTTTCCCTGCACTCGTTCGTTGCTCGCTTTTTCTCGTTCCCTTTTTCCCTGCACTCGTTCGTTGTTCGCTTTTTCTCGTTCCCTTTTTCCCTGCACTTGTTCATTGTTCGGTTTTTCTCGTTCCCTTTTTCCCTGCACTCGTTCATTGCTCGCTTTTTCTCGTTCCCTTTTTCCCTGCACTCGTTCGTTGCTCGGATTTTCTCGTTCCCTTTTTCCCTGCACTCGTTCGTTGCTCGCCTTTTCTCGTTCCCTTTTTCCCTGCACTCGTTCATTGCGCGGTTTTTCTCGTTCCCTTTTTCCCTGCACTCGTTCATTGCGCGGATTTTCTCGTTCCCTTTTTCCCTGCACTCGTTCATTGCTCGCTTTTTCTCGTTCCCTTTTTCCCTGCATTCGTTCGTTGCTCGCTTTTTCTCGTTCCCTTTTTCCCTGCACTCGTTCATTGCTCGCTTTTTCTCGTTCCCTTTTTCCCTGCACTCGTTCATTGCTCGGATTTTCTCGTTCCCTTTTTCCCTGCACTCGTTCGTTGCATGGATTTTCTTGTTCCCTTTTTCCCTGCACTCATTCGTTGCTCGCCTTTTCTCGTTCCCTTTTTCCCTGCACTCGTTCGTTGTTCGCTTTTTCTCGTTCCCTTTTTCCCTGCACTCGTTCATTGCGCGGTTTTTCTCGTTCCCTTTTTCCCTGCACTCGTTCATTGCGCGGATTTTCTCGTTCCCTTTTTCCCTGCACTCGTTCGTTGTTCGCTTTTTCTCGTTCCCTTTTTCCCTGCACTCGTTCGTTGCTCGGATTTTCTCATTCCCTTTTTCCCTGCACTCGTTCGTTGCGCAGATTTTCTCGTTCCCTTTTTCCCTGCACTCGTTCGTTGCTCGCCTTTTCTCGTTCCCTTTTTTCCCTGCACTCGTTCGTTGTTCGCTTTATCTCGTTCCCTTTTTCCCTGCACTCGTTCGTTGCTCGCCTTTTCTCGTTCCCTTTTTCCCTGCACTCGTTCTTTGCGCGGTTTTTCTCGTTCCCTTTTTCCCTGCACTCGTTCATTGCGCGGATTTTCTCGTTCCCTTTTTCCCTGCACTCGTTCGTTGCTCGCTTTTTCTCGTTCCCTTTTTCCCTGCACTCGTTCGTTGCTCGGATTTTCTCGTTCCCTTTTTCCCTGCACTCGTTCGTTGTTCGCTTTTTCTCGTTCCCTTTTTCCCTGCACTCGTTCGTTGTTCGCTTTTTCTCGTTCCCTTTTCCCTGCACTCGTTCGTTGCGCAGATTTTCTCGTTCCCTTTTTCCCTGCACTCGTTCGTTGCTCGCCTTTTCTCGTTCCCTTTTTCCCTGCACTCGTTCGTTGTTCGCTTTTTCTCGTTCCCTTTTTCCCTGCACTCGTTCGTTGTTCGCTTTTTCTCGTTCCCTTTTTCCCTGCACTCGTTCATTGCGCGGATTTTCTCGTTCCCTTTTTCCCTGCACTCGTTCGTTGCTCGCTTTTTCTCGTTCCCTTTTTCCCTGCACTCGTTCGTTGCTCGCTTTTTCTCGTTCCCTTTTTCCCTGCACTCGTTCATTGCGCGGATTTTCTCGTTCCCTTTTTCCCTGCACTCGTTCGTTGCTCGGATTTTCTCGTTCCCTTTTTCCCTGCACTCATTCGTTGTGCAGATTTTCTCGTTCCCTTTTTCCCTGCACTCGTTCGTTGTTCGCTTTTTCTCGTTCCCTTTTTCCCTGCACTCGTTCGTTGCTCGGATTTTCTCGTTCCCTTTTTCCTTGCACTCCTTCGTTGCGCAGATTTTCTCGTTCCCTTTTTCCCTGCACTCGTTCGTTGCTCGCCTTTTCTCGTTCCCTTTTTTCCCTGCACTCGTTCGTTGTTCGCTTTTTCTCGTTCCCTTTTTCCCTGCACTCGTTCGTTGCTCGGATTTTCTCGTTCCCTTTTTCCCTGCACTCGTTCTTTGCGCGGTTTTTCTCGTTCCCTTTTTCCCTGCACTCGTTCATTGCGCGGATTTTCTCGTTCCCTTTTTCCCTGCACTCGTTCGTTGCTCGCTTTTTCTCGTTCCCTTTTTCCCTGCACTCGTTCGTTGCTCGCTTTTTCTCGTTCCCTTGTTCCCTGCACTCGTTCGTTGCTCGCCTTTTCTCGTTCCCTTTTTTCCCTGCACTCGTTCGTTGTTCGCTTTTTCTCGTTCCCTTTTTCCCTGCACTCGTTCGTTGCTCGGATTTTCTCGTTCCCTTTTTCCCTGCACTCGTTCATTGCGCGGTTTTTCTCGTTCCCTTTTTCCCTGCACTCGTTCATTGCGCAGATTTTCTCGTTCCCTTTTTCCCTGCACTCGTTCATTGCTCGCTTTTTCTCGTTCCCTTTTTCCCTGCATTCGTTCGTTGCTCGCTTTTTCTCGTTCCCTTTTTCCCTGCACTCGTTCGTTGCTCGCTTTTTCTCGTTCCCTTTTTCCCTGCACTCGTTCGTTGCTCGGATTTTCTCGTTCCCTTTTTCCCTGCACTCGTTCGTTGCGCAGATTTTCTCGTTCCCTTTTTCCCTGCACTCATTCGTTGCTCGCCTTTTCTCGTTCCCTTTTTCCCTGCACTCGTTCGTTGTTCGCTTTTTCTCGTTCCCTTTTTCCCTGCACTCGTTCATTGCGCGGATTTTCTCGTTCCCTTTTTCCCTGCACTCGTTCGTTGCTCGCTTTTTCTCGTTCCCTTTTTCCCTGCACTCGTTCGTTGCTCGCCTTTTCTCGTTCCCTTTTTCCCTGCACTCGTTCGTTGTTCGCTTTTTCTCGTTCCCTTTTTCCCTGCACTTGTTCGTTGTTCAGTTTTTCTCGTTCCCTTTTTCCCTGCACTCGTTCGTTGTTCGCCTTTTCTCGTTCCCTTTTTCCCTGCACTCGTTCGTTGTTCGCTTTTTCTCGTTCCCTTTTTCCCTGCACTCGTTCATTGCGCGGTTTTTCTCGTTCCCTTTTTCCCTGCACTCGTTCATTGCGCGGATTTTCTCGTTCCCTTTTTCCCTGCACTCGTTCGTTGTTCGCTTTTTCTCGTTCCCTTTTTCCCTGCACTCGTTTGTTGCTCGGATTTTCTCGTTCCCTTTTTCCCTGCACTCGTTCGTTGCGCAGATTTTCTCGTTCCCTTTTTCCCTGCACTCGTTCGTTGCTCGCCTTTTCTCGTTCCCTTTTTTCCCTGCACTCGTTCATTGCTCGCTTTTTCTCGTTCCCTTTTTCCCTGCACTCGTTCGTTGCTCGCCTTTTCTCGTTCCCTTTTTCCCTGCACTCGTTCTTTGCGCGGTTTTTCTCATTCCCTTTTTCCCTGCACTCGTTCATTGCGCGGATTTTCTCGTTCCCTTTTTCCCTGCACTCGTTCGTTGCTCGCTTTTTCTCGTTCCCTTTTTCCCTGCACTCGTTCGTTGCTCGCTTTTTCTCGTTCCCTTTTTCCCTGCACTCGTTCGTTGCTCGGATTTTCTCGTTCCCTTTTTCCCTGCACTCGTTCGTTGTTCGCTTTTTCTCGTTCCCTTTTCCCTGCACTCGTTCGTTGCTCGGATTTTCTCGTTCCCTTTTTCCCTGCACTCATTCGTTGCGCAGATTTTCTCGTTCTCTTTTTCCCTGCACTCGTTCGTTGCTCGCCTTTTCTCGTTCCCTTTTTCCCTGCACTCGTTCGTTGCTCGCTTTTTCTCGTTCCCTTTTTCCCTGCACTCGTTCGTTGTTCGGATTTTCTCGTTCCCTTTTTCCCTGCACTCGTTCGTTGCTCGCTTTTTCTCGTTCCCTTTTTCCCTGCACTCGTTCGTTGTTCGCTTTTTCTCGTTCCCTTTTTCCCTGCACTCGTTCATTGCGCGGATTTTCTCGTTCCCTTTTTCCCTGCACTCGTTCGTTGCTCGGATTTTCTCGTTCCCTTTTTCCCTGCACTCGTTCGTTGTTCGCTTTTTCTCGTTCCCTTTTTCCCTGCACTTGTTCGTTGTTCGCTTTTTCTCGTTCCCTTTTTCCCTGCACTCGTTCGTTGCTCGCCTTTTCTCGTTCCCTTTTTCCCTGCACTCGTTCATTGCGCGGTTTTTCTCGTTCCCTTTTTCCCTGCACTCGTTCATTGCGCGGATTTTCTCGTTCCCTTTTTCCCTGCACTCGTTCATTGCTCGCTTTTTCTCGTTCCCTTTTTCCCTGCATTCGTTCGTTGCTCGCTTTTTCTCGTTCCCTTTTTCCTGCACTCGTTCATTGCTCGCTTTTTCTCGTTCCCTTTTTCCCTGCACTCGTTCGTTGCTCGGATTTTCTCGTTCCCTTTTTCCCTGCACTCGTTCGTTGCATGGATTTTCTCGTTCCCTTTTTCCCTGCACTCATTCGTTGCTCGCCTTTTCTCGTTCCCTTTTTCCCTGCACTCGTTCGTTGTTCGCTTTTTCTCGTTCCCTTTTTCCCTGCACTCGTTCATTGCGCGGATTTTCTCGTTCCCTTTTTCCCTGCACTCGTTCGTTGCTCGCTTTTTCTCGTTCCCTTTTTCCCTGCACTCGTTCATTGCTCGCTTTTTCTCGTTCCCTTTTTCCCTGCACTCGTTCGTTGCTCGGATTTTCTCGTTCCCTTTTTCCCTGCACTCATTCGTTGCGCAGATTTTCTCGTTCCCTTTTTCCCTGCACTCGTTCGTTGCTCGCCTTTTCTCGTTCCCTTTTTCCCTGCACTCGTTCGTTGTTCGCTTTTTCTCGTTCCCTTTTTCCCTGCACTCGTTCGTTGTTCGGTTTTTCTCGTTCCCTTTTTCCCTGCACTCGTTCATTGCGCGGATTTTCTCGTTCCCTTTTTCCCTGCACTCGTTCGTTGCTCGCTTTTTCTCGTTCCCTTTTTCCCTGCACTCGTTCGTTGCTCGGATTTTCTCGTTCCCTTTTTCCCTGCACTCGTTCGTTGCTCGCTTTTTCTCGTTCCCTTGTTCCCTGCACTCGTTCGTTGCTCGCTTTTTCTCGTTCCCTTTTTCCCTGCACTCGTTCGTTGTTCGCTTTTTCTCGTTCCCTTTTTCCCTGCACTCGTTCGTTGCTCGGATTTTCTCGTTCCCTTTTTCCCTGCACTCGTTTGTTGCTCGCTTTTTCTCGTTCCCTTTTTCCCTGCACTCGTTCGTTGTTCGCTTTTTCTCGTTCCCTTTTTCCCTGCACTCGTTCGTTGTTCGCTTTTTCTCGTTCCCTTTTTCCCTGCACTCGTTCATTGCGCGGATTTTCTCGTTCCCTTTTTCCCTGCACTCGTTCGTTGCGCAGATTTTCTCGTTCCCTTTTTCCCTGCACTCGTTCGTTGCTCGCCTTTTCTCGTTCCCTTTTTCCCTGCACTCGTTCGTTGTTCGCTTTTTCTCGTTCCCTTTTTCCCTGCACTCGTTCATTGCGCGGTTTTTCTCGTTCCCTTTTTCCCTGCACTCGTTCATTGCGCGGATTTTCTCGTTCCCTTTTTCCCTGCACTCGTTCGTTGTTCGCTTTTTCTCGTTCCCTTTTTCCCTGCACTCGTTCGTTGCTCGCTTTTTCTCGTTCCCTTTTTCCCTGCACTCGTTCGTTGCGCAGATTTTCTCGTTCCCTTTTTCCCTGCACTCGTTCGTTGCTCGCCTTTTCTCGTTCCCTTTTTCCCTGCACTCGTTCGTTGTTCGCTTTTTCTCGTTCCCTTTTTCCCTGCACTCGTTCGTTGTTCGCTTTTTCTCGTTCCCTTTTTCCCTGCACTCGTTCATTGCGCGGATTTTCTCGTTCCCTTTTTCCCTGCACTCGTTTGTTGCTCGCTTTTTCTCGTTCCCTTTTTCCCTGCACTCGTTCGTTGCTCGGATTTTCTCATTCCCTTTTTCCCTGCACTCGTTCGTTGCTCGCTTTTTCTCGTTCCCTTTTTCCCTGCACTCGTTCGTTGTTCGCTTTTTCTCGTTCCCTTTTTCCCTGCACTTGTTCATTGTTCGGTTTTTCTCGTTCCCTTTTTCCCTGCACTCGTTCATTGCTCGCTTTTTCTCGTTCCCTTTTTCCCTGCACTCGTTCGTTGCTCGGATTTTCTCGTTCCCTTTTTCCCTGCACTCGTTCGTTGCTCGCCTTTTCTCGTTCCCTTTTTCCCTGCACTCGTTCATTGCGCGGTTTTTCTCGTTCCCTTTTTCCCTGCACTCGTTCATTGCGCGGATTTTCTCGTTCCCTTTTTCCCTGCACTCGTTCATTGCTCGCTTTTTCTCGTTCCCTTTTTCCCTGCATTCGTTCGTTGCTCGCTTTTTCTCGTTCCCTTTTTCCCTGCACTCGTTCATTGCTCGCTTTTTCTCGTTCCCTTTTTCCCTGCACTCGTTCATTGCTCGGATTTTCTCGTTCCCTTTTTCCCTGCACTCGTTCGTTGCATGGATTTTCTTGTTCCCTTTTTCCCTGCACTCATTCGTTGCTCGCCTTTTCTCGTTCCCTTTTTCCCTGCACTCGTTCGTTGTTCGCTTTTTCTCGTTCCCTTTTTCCCTGCACTCGTTCATTGCGCGGTTTTTCTCGTTCCCTTTTTCCCTGCACTCGTTCATTGCGCGGATTTTCTCGTTCCCTTTTTCCCTGCACTCGTTCGTTGTTCGCTTTTTCTCGTTCCCTTTTTCCCTGCACTCGTTCGTTGCTCGGATTTTCTCGTTCCCTTTTTCCCTGCACTCGTTCGTTGCGCAGATTTTCTCGTTCCCTTTTTCCCTGCACTCGTTCGTTGCTCGCCTTTTCTCGTTCCCTTTTTTCCCTGCACTCGTTCGTTGTTCGCTTTATCTCGTTCCCTTTTTCCCTGCACTCGTTCGTTGCTCGCCTTTTCTCGTTCCCTTTTTCCCTGCACTCGTTCTTTGCGCGGTTTTTCTCGTTCCCTTTTTCCCTGCACTCGTTCATTGCGCGGATTTTCTCGTTCCCTTTTTCCCTGCACTCGTTCGTTGCTCGCTTTTTCTCGTTCCCTTTTTCCCTGCACTCGTTCGTTGCTCGGATTTTCTCGTTCCCTTTTTCCCTGCACTCGTTCGTTGTTCGCTTTTTCTCGTTCCCTTTTTCCCTGCACTCGTTCGTTGTTCGCTTTTTCTCGTTCCCTTTTCCCTGCACTCGTTCGTTGCGCAGATTTTCTCGTTCCCTTTTTCCCTGCACTCGTTCGTTGCTCGCCTTTTCTCGTTCCCTTTTTCCCTGCACTCGTTCGTTGTTCGCTTTTTCTCGTTCCCTTTTTCCCTGCACTCGTTCGTTGTTCGCTTTTTCTCGTTCCCTTTTTCCCTGCACTCGTTCATTGCGCGGATTTTCTCGTTCCCTTTTTCCCTGCACTCGTTCGTTGCTCGCTTTTTCTCGTTCCCTTTTTCCCTGCACTCGTTCATTGCTCGCTTTTTCTCGTTCCCTTTTTCCCTGCACTCGTTCGTTGCTCGGATTTTCTCGTTCCCTTTTTCCCTGCACTCATTCGTTGCGCAGATTTTCTCGTTCCCTTTTTCCCTGCACTCGTTCGTTGTTCGCTTTTTCTCGTTCCCTTTTTCCCTGCACTCGTTCGTTGCTCGGATTTTCTCGTTCCCTTTTTCCTTGCACTCCTTCGTTGCGCAGATTTTCTCGTTCCCTTTTTCCCTGCACTCGTTCGTTGCTCGCCTTTTCTCGTTCCCTTTTTTCCCTGCACTCGTTCGTTGTTCGCTTTTTCTCGTTCCCTTTTTCCCTGCACTCGTTCGTTGCTCGGATTTTCTCGTTCCCTTTTTCCCTGCACTCGTTCTTTGCGCGGTTTTTCTCGTTCCCTTTTTCCCTGCACTCGTTCATTGCGCGGATTTTCTCGTTCCCTTTTTCCCTGCACTCGTTCGTTGCTCGCTTTTTCTCGTTCCCTTTTTCCCTGCACTCGTTCGTTGCTCGCTTTTTCTCGTTCCCTTGTTCCCTGCACTCGTTCGTTGCTCGCCTTTTCTCGTTCCCTTTTTTCCCTGCACTCGTTCGTTGTTCGCTTTTTCTCGTTCCCTTTTTCCCTGCACTCGTTCGTTGCTCGGATTTTCTCGTTCCCTTTTTCCCTGCACTCGTTCATTGCGCGGTTTTTCTCGTTCCCTTTTTCCCTGCACTCGTTCATTGCGCGGATTTTCTCGTTCCCTTTTTCCCTGCACTCGTTCATTGCTCGCTTTTTCTCGTTCCCTTTTTCCCTGCATTCGTTCGTTGCTCGCTTTTTCTCGTTCCCTTTTTCCCTGCACTCGTTCGTTGCTCGCTTTTTCTCGTTCCCTTTTTCCCTGCACTCGTTCGTTGCTCGGATTTTCTCGTTCCCTTTTTCCCTGCACTCGTTCGTTGCGCAGATTTTCTCGTTCCCTTTTTCCCTGCACTCATTCGTTGCTCGCCTTTTCTCGTTCCCTTTTTCCCTGCACTCGTTCGTTGTTCGCTTTTTCTCGTTCCCTTTTTCCCTGCACTCGTTCATTGCGCGGATTTTCTCGTTCCCTTTTTCCCTGCACTCGTTCGTTGCTCGCTTTTTCTCGTTCCCTTTTTCCCTGCACTCGTTCGTTGCTCGGATTTTCTCGTTCCCTTTTTCCCTGCACTCGTTCGTTGTTCGCTTTTTCTCGTTCCCTTTTTCCCTGCACTCGTTCATTGCGCGGTTTTTCTCGTTCCCTTTTTCCCTGCACTCGTTCGTTGCTCGGATTTTCTCGTTCCCTTTTTCCCTGCACTCATTCGTTGCGCAGATTTTCTCGTTCCCTTTTTCCCTGCACTCGTTCGTTGCTCGCCTTTTCTCGTTCCCTTTTTCTCTGCACTCGTTCGTTGTTCGCTTTTACTCGTTCCCTTTTTCCCTGCACTCGTTCGTTGTTCGGTTTTTCTCGTTCCCTTTTTCCCTGCACTCGTTCGTTGCTCGCTTTTTCTCGTTCCCTTTTTCCCTGCACTCGTTCATTGCTCGCTTTTTCTCGTTCCCTTTTTCCCTGCACTCGTTCGTTGTTCGGTTTTTCTCGTTCCCTTTTTCCCTGCACTCGTTCGTTGTTCGGATTTTCTCGTTCCCTTTTTCCCTGCACTCGTTCGTTGTTCGCTTTTTCTCGTTCCCTTTTTCCCTGCACTCGTTCATTGTGCGGTTTTTCTCGTTCCCTTTTTCCCTGCACTCGTTCATTGCGCGGATTTTCTCGTTCCCTTTTTCCCTGCACTCGTTCGTTGTTCGCTTTTTCTCGTTCCCTTTTTCCCTGCACTCGTTCGTTGCTCGCTTTTTCTCGTTCCCTTTTTCCTTGCACTCGTTCGTTGCGCAGATTTTCTCGTTCCCTTTTTCCCTGCACTCGTTCATTGCGCGGATTTTCTTGTTCCCTTTTTCCCTGCACTCGTTCGTTGCTCGCTTTTTCTCGTTCCCTTTTTCCCTGCACTCGTTCGTTGCTCGGATTTTCTCGTTCCCTTTTTCCTTGCACTCGTTCGTTGCATGGATTTTCTCGTTCCCTTTTTCCCTGCACTCGTTCGTTGCTCGCCTTTTCTCGTTCCCTTTTTCCCTGCACTCGTTCGTTGTTCGCTTTTTCTCGTTCCCTTTTTCCCTGCACTTGTTCGTTGTTCAGTTTTTCTCGTTCCCTTTTTCCCTGCACTCGTTCGTTGTTCGCCTTTTCTCGTTCCCTTTTTCCCTGCACTCGTTCATTGCTCGCTTTTTCTCGTTCCCTTTTTCCCTGCACTCGTTCATTGCGCGGTTTTTCTCGTTCCCTTTTTCCCTGCACTCGTTCATTGCGCGGATTTTCTCGTTCCCTTTTTCCCTGCACTCGTTCGTTGTTCGCTTTTTCTCGTTCCCTTTTTCCCTGCACTCGTTCGTTGCTCGGATTTTCTCGTTCCCTTTTTCCTTGCACTCGTTCGTTGCGCAGATTTTCTCGTTCCCTTTTTCCCTGCACTCGTTCGTTGCTCGCCTTTTCTCGTTCCCTTTTTTCCCTGCACTCGTTCGTTGTTCGCTTTTTCTCGTTCCCTTTTTCCCTGCACTCGTTCGTTGCTCGGATTTTCTCGTTCCCTTTTTCCCTGCACTCGTTCTTTGCGCGCTTTTTCTCGTTCCCTTTTTCCCTGCACTCGTTCATTGCGCGGATTTTCTCGTTCCCTTTTTCCCTGCACTCGTTCGTTGCTCGCTTTTTCTCGTTCCCTTTTTCCCTGCACTCGTTCGTTGCTCGCACTTTTTCGTTCCCTTGTTCCCTGCACTCGTTCGTTGCTCGCCTTTTCTCGTTCCCTTTTTTCCCTGCACTCGTTCGTTGTTCGCTTTTTCTCGTTCCCTTTTTCCCTGCACTTGTTCGTTGCTCGGATTTTCTCGTTCCCTTTTTCCCTGCACTCGTTCGTTGCTCGCTTTTTCTCGTTCCCTTTTTCCCTGCACTCGTTCGTTGCTCGGATTTTCTCGTTCCCTTTTTCCCTGCACTCGTTCGTTGTTCGCTTTTTCTCGTTCCCTTTTTCCCTGCACTCGTTCCTTGCTCGCTTTTTCTCGTTCCCTTTTTCCCTGCACTCGTTCGTTGCTCGGATTTTCTCGTTCCCTTTTTCCCTGCACTCGTTCGTTGCATGGATTTTCTCGTTCCCTTTTTCCCTGCACTCATTCGTTGCTCGCCTTTTCTCGTTCCCTTTTTCCCTGCACTCGTTCGTTGTTCGCTTTTTCTCGTTCCCTTTTTCCCTGCACTCGTTCGTTGTTCGCTTTTTCTCGTTCCCTTTTTCCCTGCACTCGTTCATTGCGCGGATTTTCTCGTTCCCTTTTTCCCTGCACTCGTTCGTTGCTCGCTTTTTCTCGTTCCCTTTTTCCCTGCACTCGTTCGTTGCTCGGATTTTCTCGTTCCCTTTTTCCCTGCACTCGTTCGTTGTTCGCTTTTTCTCGTTCCCTTTTTCCCTGCACTCGTTCATTGCTCGCTTTTTCTCGTTCCCTTTTTCCCTGCACTCGTTCGTTGCTCGGATTTTCTCGTTCCCTTTTTCCCTGCACTCGTTCGTTGCGCAGATTTTCTCGTTCCCTTTTTCCCTGCACTCGTTCGTTGCTCGCCTTTTCTCGTTCCCTTTTTCCCTGCACTCGTTCGTTGTTCGCTTTTTCTCGTTCCCTTTTTCCCTGCACTCGTTCGTTGTTCGGTTTTTCTCGTTCCCTTTTTCCCTGCACTCGTTCATTGCGCAGATTTTCTCGTTCCCTTTTTCCCTGCACTCGTTCGTTGCTCGCTTTTTCTCGTTCCCTTTTTCCCTGCACTCGTTCGTTGCTCGGATTTTCTCGTTCCCTTTTTCCCTGCACTCGTTCGTTGTTCGCTTTTTCTCGTTCCCTTTTTCCCTGCAGTCGTTCGTTGCTCGCTTTTTCTCGTTCCCTTTTTCCCTGCACTCGTTCGTTGTTCGCTTTTTCTCGTTCCCTTTTTCCCTGCACTCGTTCGTTGCTCGGATTTTCTCGTTCCCTTTTTCCCTGCACTCGTTTGTTGCTCGCTTTTTCTCGTTCCCTTTTTCCCTGCACTCGTTCGTTGTTCGCTTTTTCTCGTTCCCTTTTTCCCTGCACTCGTTCATTGCGCGGATTTTCTCGTTCCCTTTTTCCCTGCACTCGTTCGTTGCTCGGATTTTCTCGTTCCCTTTTTCCCTGCACTCGTTCGTTGCTCGCCTTTTCTCGTTCCCTTTTTCCCTGCACTCGTTCGTTGCTCGGATTTTCTCGTTCCCTTTTTCCCTGCACTCGTTCGTTGCTCGCTTTTTCTCGTTCCCTTTTTCCCTGCACTCGTTCGTTGCTCGCCTTTTCTCGTTCCCTTTTTCCCTGCACTCGTTCGTTGTTCGCTTTTTCTCGTTCCCTTTTTCCCTGCACTCGTTCGTTGCTCGGATTTTCTCGTTCCCTTTTTCCTTGCACTCGTTCGTTGCGCAGATTTTCTCGTTCCCTTTTTCCCTGCACTCGTTCGTTGCTCGCCTTTTCTCGTTCCCTTTTTTCCCTGCACTCGTTCGTTGTTCGCTTTTTCTCGTTCCCTTTTTCCCTGCACTCGTTCGTTGCTCGGATTTTCTCGTTCCCTTTTTCCCTGCACTCGTTCTTTGCGCGGTTTTTCTCGTTCCCTTTTTCCCTGCACTCGTTCATTGCGCGGATTTTCTCGTTCCCTTTTTCCCTGCACTCGTTCGTTGCTCGCTTTTTCTCGTTCCCTTTTTCCCTGCACTCGTTCGTTGCTCGCTTTTTCTCGTTCCCTTGTTCCCTGCACTCGTTTGTTGCTCGCCTTTTCTCGTTCCCTTTTTTCCCTGCACTCGTTCGTTGCTCGCTTTTTCTCGTTCCCTTTTTCCCTGCACTCGTTCATTGCTCGCTTTTTCTCGTTCCCTTTTTCCCTGCACTCGTTCGTTGTTCGGTTATTCTCGTTCCCTTTTTCCCTGCACTCGTTCGTTGCTCGGATTTTCTCGTTCCCTTTTTCCCTGCACTCGTTTGTTGCTCGCTTTTTCTCGTTCCCTTTTTCCCTGCTCTCGTTCGTTGCTCGGATTTTCTCGTTCCCTTTTTCCCTGCACTCGTTTGTTGCTCGCTTTTTCTCGTTCCCTTTTTCCCTGCACTCGTTCGTTGCGCGGATTTTCTCGTTCCCTTTTTCCCTGCACTCGTTCGTTGTTCGCTTTTTCTCGTTCCCTTTTTCCCTGCACTCGTTCATTGCGCGGATTTTCTCGTTCCCTTTTTCCCTGCACTCGTTCGTTGCTCGGATTTTCTCGTTCCCTTTTTCCCTGCACTCGTTCGTTGTGCAGATTTTCTCGTTCCCTTGTTCCCTGCACTCGTTCGTTGTTCGCTTTTTCTCGTTCCCTTTTTCCCTGCACTCGTTCGTTGCTCGGATTTTCTCGTTCCCTTTTTCCCTGCACTCGTTCTTTGCGCGGTTTTTCTCGTTCCCTTTTTCCCTGCACTCGTTCATTGCGCGGATTTTCTCGTTCCCTTTTTCCCTGCACTCGTTCGTTGCTCGCTTTTTCTCGTTCCCTTGTTCCCTGCACTCGTTCGTTGCTCGCTTTTTCTCGTTCCCTTGTTCCCTGCACTCGTTCGTTGCTCGCCTTTTCTCGTTCCCTTTTTTCCCTGCACTCGTTCGTTGTTCGCTTTTTCTCGTTCCCTTTTTCCCTGCACTCGTTCGTTGCTCGGATTTTCTCGTTCCCTTTTTCCCTGCACTCGTTCGTTGCTCGCTTTTTCTCGTTCCCTTTTTCCCTGCACTCGTTCGTTGCTCGGATTTTCTCGTTCCCTTTTTCCCTGCACTCGTTCGTTGTTCGCTTTTTCTCGTTCCCTTTTTCCCTGCACTCGTTCATTGCTCGCTTTTTCTCGTTCCCTTTTTCCCTGCACTCGTTCGTTGCTCGGATTTTCTCGTTCCCTTTTTCCCTGCACTCGTTGGTTGCATGGATTTTCTCGTTCCCTTTTTCCCTGCACTCATTCGTTGCTCGCCTTTTCTCGTTCCCTTTTTCCCTGCACTCGTTCGTTGTTCGCTTTTTCTCGTTCCCTTTTTCCCTGCACTCGTTCGTTGTTCGCTTTTTCTCGTTCCCTTTTTCCCTGCACTCGTTCATTGCGCGGATTTTCTCGTTCCCTTTTTCCCTGCACTCGTTCGTTGCTCGGATTTTCTCGTTCCCTTTTTCCCTGCACTCGTTCGTTGCTCGCCTTTTCTCGTTCCCTTTTTCCCTGCACTCGTTCGTTGTTCGCTTTTTCTCGTTCCCTTTTTCCCTGCACTCGTTCGTTGTTCAGTTTTTCTCGTTCCCTTTTTCCCTGCACTCGTTCGTTGTTCGCCTTTTCTCGTTCCCTTTTTCCCTGCACTCGTTCGTTGTTCGCTTTTTCTCGTTCCCTTTTTCCCTGCACTCGTTCATTGCGCGGTTTTTCTCGTTCCCTTTTTCCCTGCACTCGTTCATTGCGCGGATTTTCTCGTTCCCTTTTTCCCTGCACTCGTTCGTTGTTCGCTTTTCCTCGTTCCCTTTTTCCCTGCACTCGTTCGTTGCTCGGATTTTCTCGTTCCCTTTTTCCTTGCACTCGTTCGTTGCGCAGATTTTCTCGTTCCCTTTTTCCCTGCACTCGTTCGTTGCTCGCCTTTTCTCGTTCCCTTTTTTCCCTGCACTCGTTCGTTGTTCGCTTTTTCTCGTTCCCTTTTTCCCTGCACTCGTTCGTTGCTCGGATTTCCTCGTTCCCTTTTTCCCTGCACTCGTTCTTTGCGCGGTTTTTCTCGTTC
This sequence comes from Aphelocoma coerulescens, assembly GCF_041296385.1. Taxonomy (NCBI): domain Eukaryota; kingdom Metazoa; phylum Chordata; class Aves; order Passeriformes; family Corvidae; genus Aphelocoma; species Aphelocoma coerulescens. The sequence continues at coordinate 59,271,249 of NC_091014.1, read as the reverse complement.
CCTTTTTCCCTGCACTCGTTCATTGCGCGGATTTTCTCGTTCCCTTTTTCCCTGCACTCGTTCGTTGCTCGCTTTTTCTCGTTCCCTTTTTCCCTGCACTCGTTCGTTGCTCGCACTTTCTCGTTCCCTTTTTCCCTGCACTCGTTCGTTGCTCGCCTTTTCTCGTTCCCTTTTTTCCCTGCACTCGTTCGTTGTTCGCTTTTTCTCGTTCCCTTTTTCCCTGCACTCGTTCGTTGCTCGGATTTTCTCGTTCCCTTTTTCCCTGCACTCGTTCGTTGCTCGCTTTTTCTCGTTCCCTTTTTCCCTGCACTCGTTCGTTGCTCGGATTTTCTCGTTCCCTTTTTCCCTGCACTCGTTCGTTGTTCGCTTTTTCTCGTTCCCTTTTTCCCTGCACTCGTTCATTGCTCGCTTTTTCTCGTTCCCTTTTTCCCTGCACTCGTTCGTTGCTCGGATTTTCTCGTTCCCTTTTTCCCTGCACTCGTTCGTTGCATGGATTTTCTCGTTCCCTTTTTCCCTGCACTCATTCGTTGCTCGCCTTTTCTCGTTCCCTTTTTCCCTGCACTCGTTCGTTGTTCGCTTTTTCTCGTTCCCTTTTTCCCTGCACTCGTTCGTTGTTCGCTTTTTCTCGTTCCCTTTTTCCCTGCACTCGTTCGTTGCACGGATTTTCTCGTTCCCTTTTTCCCTGCACTCGTTCGTTGCTCGCTTTTTCTCGTTCCCTTTTTCCCTGCACTCGTTCGTTGCTCGGATTTTCTCGTTCCCTTTTTCCCTGCACTCGTTCGTTGTTCGCTTTTTCTCGTTCCCTTTTTCCCTGCACTCGTTCATTGCTCGCTTTTTCTCGTTCCCTTTTTCCCTGCACTCGTTCGTTGCTCGGATTTTCTCGTTCCCTTTTTCCCTGCACTCGTTCGTTGCGCAGATTTTCTCGTTCCCTTTTTCCCTGCACTCGTTCGTTGCTCGCCTTTTCTCGTTCCCTTTTTCCCTGCACTCGTTCGTTGCTCGCTTTTTCTCGTTCCCTTTTTCCCTGCACTCGTTCATTGCGCAGATTTTCTCGTTCCCTTTTTCCCTGCACTCGTTCGTTGCTCGCTTTTTCTCGTTCCCTTTTTCCCTGCACTCGTTCGTTGCTCGCTTTTTCTCGTTCCCTTTTTCCCTGCACTCGTTCGTTGCTCGCTTTTTCTCGTTCCCTTTTTCCCTGCACTCGTTCGTTGTTCGCTTTTTCTCGTTCCCTTTTTCCCTGCACTCGTTCGTTGCTCGGATTTTCTCGTTCCCTTTTTCCCTGCACTCGTTTGTTGCTCGCTTTTTCTCGTTCCCTTTTTCCCTGCACTCGTTCGTTGTTCGCTTTTTCTCGTTCCCTTTTTCCCTGCACTCGTTCATTGCGCGGATTTTCTCGTTCCCTTTTTCCCTGCACTCGTTCGTTGTTCAGTTTTTCTCGTTCCCTTTTTCCCTGCACTCGTTCGTTGTTCGCCTTTTCTCGTTCCCTTTTTCCCTGCACTCGTTCGTTGTTCGCTTTTTCTCGTTCCCTTTTTCCCTGCACTCGTTCATTGCGCGGTTTTTCTCGTTCCCTTTTTCCCTGCACTCGTTCATTGCGCGGATTTTCTCGTTCCCTTTTTCCCTGCACTCGTTCGTTGTTCGCTTTTTCTCGTTCCCTTTTTCCCTGCACTCGTTCGTTGCTCGGATTTTCTCGTTCCCTTTTTCCTTGCACTCGTTCGTTGCGCAGATTTTCTCGTTCCCTTTTTCCCTGCACTCGTTCGTTGCTCGCCTTTTCTCGTTCCCTTTTTTCCCTGCACTCGTTCGTTGTTCGCTTTTTCTCGTTCCCTTTTTCCCTGCACTCGTTCGTTGCTCGGATTTCCTCGTTCCCTTTTTCCCTGCACTCGTTCTTTGCGCGGTTTTTCTCGTTCCCTTTTTCCCTGCACTCGTTCATTGCGCGGATTTTCTCGTTCCCTTTTTCCCTGCACTCGTTCGTTGCTCGCTTTTTCTCGTTCCCTTTTTCCCTGCACTCGTTCGTTGCTCGCTTTTTCTCGTTCCCTTGTTCCCTGCACTCGTTCGTTGCTCGCCTTTTCTCGTTCCCTTTTTTCCCTGCACTCGTTCGTTGTTCGCTTTTTCTCGTTCCCTTTTTCCCTGCACTCGTTCGTTGCTCGGATTTTCTCGTTCCCTTTTTCCCTGCACTCGTTCGTTGCTCGCTTTTTCTCGTTCCCTTTTTCCCTGCACTCGTTCGTTGCTCGGATTTTCTCGTTCCCTTTTTCCCTGCACTCGTTCGTTGTTCGCTTTTTCTCGTTCCCTTTTTCCCTGCACTCGTTCATTGCTCGCTTTTTCTCGTTCCCTTTTTCCCTGCACTCGTTCGTTGCTCGCTTTTTCTCGTTCCCTTTTTCCCTGCACTCGTTCATTGCTCGCTTTTTCTCGTTCCCTTTTTCCCTGCACTCGTTCGTTGTTCGGTTATTCTCGTTCCCTTTTTCCCTGCACTCGTTCGTTGCTCGGATTTTCTCGTTCCCTTTTTCCCTGCACTCGTTTGTTGCTCGCCTTTTCTCGTTCCCTTGTTCCCTGCACTCGTTCGTTTCTCGCCTTTTCTCGTTCCCTTTTTTCCCTGCACTCGTTCGTTGTTCGCTTTTTCTCGTTCCCTTTTTCCCTGCACTCGTTCGTTGCTCGGATTTTCTCGTTCCCTTTTTCCCTGCACTCGTTCGTTGCTCGCTTTTTCTCGTTCCCTTTTTCCCTGCACTCGTTCGTTGCTCGGATTTTCTCGTTCCCTTTTTCCCTGCACTCGTTCGTTGCTCGCTTTTTCTCGTTCCCTTTTTCCCTGCACTCGTTCGTTGCTCGGATTTTCTCGTTCCCTTTTTCCCTGCACTCGTTCGTTGTTCGCTTTTTCTCGTTCCCTTTTTCCCTGCACTCGTTCATTGCTCGCTTTTTCTCGTTCCCTTTTTCCCTGCACTCGTTCGTTGTTCGCTTTTTCTCGTTCCCTTTTTCCCTGCACTCGTTCGTTGCATGGATTTTCTCGTTCCCTTTTTCCCTGCACTCATTCGTTGCTCGCCTTTTCTCGTTCCCTTTTTCCCTGCACTCGTTCGTTGTTCGCTTTTTCTCGTTCCCTTTTTCCCTGCACTCGTTCGTTGTTCGCTTTTTCTCGTTCCCTTTTTCCCTGCACTCGTTCATTGCGCGGATTTTCTCGTTCCCTTTTTCCCTGCACTCGTTCGTTGCTCGCTTTTTCTCGTTCCCTTTTTCCCTGCACTCGTTCGTTGCTCGGATTTTCTCGTTCCCTTTTTCCCTGCACTCGTTCGTTGTTCGCTTTTTCTCGTTCCCTTTTTCCCTGCACTCGTTCATTGCTCGCTTTTTCTCGTTCCCTTTTTCCCTGCACTCGTTCGTTGCTCGGATTTTCTCGTTCCCTTTTTCCCTGCACTCGTTCGTTGCGCAGATTTTCTCGTTCCCTTTTTCCCTGCACTTGTTCGTTGCTCGCCTTTTCTCGTTCCCTTTTTCCCTGCACTCGTTCGTTGCTCGCTTTTTCTCGTTCCCTTTTTCCCTGCACTCGTTCGTTGTTCGGTTTTTCTCGTTCCCTTTTTCCCTGCACTCGTTCATTGCGCAGATTTTCTCGTTCCCTTTTTCCCTGCACTCGTTCGTTGCTCGCTTTTTCTCGTTCCCTTTTTCCCTGCACTCGTTCGTTGCTCGGATTTTCTCGTTCCCTTTTTCCCTGCACTCGTTCGTTGCTCGCTTTTTCTCGTTCCCTTTTTCCCTGCACTCGTTCGTTGCTCGCTTTTTCTCGTTCCCTTTTTCCCTGCACTCGTTCGTTGTTCGCTTTTTCTCGTTCCCTTTTTCCCTGCACTCGTTCGTTGCTCGGATTTTCTCGTTCCCTTTTTCCCTGCACTCGTTTGTTGCTCGCTTTTTCTCGTTCCCTTTTTCCCTGCACTCGTTCGTTGTTCGCTTTTTCTCGTTCCCTTTTTCCCTGCACTCGTTCGTTGCTCGCCTTTTCTCGTTCCCTTTTTCCCTGCACTCGTTCGTTGCTCGGATTTTCTCGTTCCCTTTTTCCCTGCACTCGTTCGTTGCTCGCCTTTTCTCGTTCCCTTTTTCCCTGCACTCGTTCGTTGTTCGCTTTTTCTCGTTCCCTTTTTCCCTGCACTTGTTCGTTGTTCAGTTTTTCTCGTTCCCTTTTTCCCTGCACTCGTTCGTTGTTCGCCTTTTCTCGTTCCCTTTTTCCCTGCACTCGTTCATTGCGCGGATTTTCTCGTTCCCTTTTTCCCTGCACTCGTTCGTTGCTCGCTTTTTCTCGTTCCCTTTTTCCCTGCACTCGTTCGTTGCTCGGATTTTCTCGTTCCCTTTTTCTCTGCACTCGTTCGTTGTTCGCTTTTTCTCGTTCCCTTTTTCCCTGCACTCGTTCATTGCTCGCTTTTTCTCGTTCCCTTTTTCCCTGCACTCGTTCGTTGCTCGGATTTTCTCGTTCCCTTTTTCCCTGCACTCGTTCGTTGCGCAGATTTTCTCGTTCCCTTTTTCCCTGCACTTGTTCGTTGCTCGCCTTTTCTCGTTCCCTTTTTCCCTGCACTCGTTCGTTGCTCGCTTTTTCTCGTTCCCTTTTTCCCTGCACTCGTTCGTTGTTCGGTTTTTCTCGTTCCCTTTTTCCCTGCACTCGTTCATTGCGCAGATTTTCTCGTTCCCTTTTTCCCTGCACTCGTTCGTTGCTCGCTTTTTCTCGTTCCCTTTTTCCCTGCACTCGTTCGTTGCTCGGATTTTCTCGTTCCCTTTTTCCCTGCACTCGTTCGTTGCTCGCTTTTTCTCGTTCCCTTTTTCCCTGCACTCGTTCGTTTCTCGCTTTTTCTCGTTCCCTTTTTCCCTGCACTCGTTCGTTGTTCGCTTTTTCTCGTTCCCTTTTTCCCTGCACTCGTTCGTTGTTCGGATTTTCTCGTTCCCTTTTTCCCTGCACTCGTTTGTTGCTCGCTTTTTCTCGTTCCCTTTTTCCCTGCACTCGTTCGTTGTTCGCTTTTTCTCGTTCCCTTTTTCCCTGCACTCGTTCATTGCGCGGATTTTCTCGTTCCCTTTTTCCCTGCACTCGTTCGTTGCTCGGATTTTCTCGTTCCCTTTTTCCCTGCACTCGTTCGTTGCTCGCCTTTTCTCGTTCCCTTTTTCCCTGCACTCGTTCGTTGTTCGCTTTTTCTCGTTCCCTTTTTCCCTGCACTTGTTCGTTGTTCAGTTTTTCTCGTTCCCTTTTTCCCTGCACTCGTTCGTTGTTCGCCTTTTCTCGTTCCCTTTTTCCCTGCACTCGTTCATTGCGCGGTTTTTCTCGTTCCCTTTTTCCCTGCACTCGTTCATTGCGCGGATTTTCTCGTTCCCTTTTTCCCTGCACTCGTTCGTTGTTCGCTTTTTCTCGTTCCCTTTTTCCCTGCACTCGTTCGTTGCTCGGATTTTCTCGTTCCCTTTTTCCTTGCACTCGTTCGTTGCGCAGATTTTCTCGTTCCCTTGTTCCCTGCACTCGTTCGTTGCTCGCCTTTTCTCGTTCCCTTTTTCCCTGCACTCGTTCGTTGTTCGCTTTTTCTCGTTCCCTTTTTCCCTGCACTCGTTCGTTGCTCGGATTTTCTCGTTCCCTTTTTCCCTGCACTCGTTCGTTGCTCGCTTTTTCTCGTTCCCTTTTTCCCTGCACTCGTTCGTTGCTCGGATTTTCTCGTTCCCTTTTTCCCTGCACTCGTTCGTTGTTCGCTTTTTCTCGTTCCCTTTTTCCCTGCACTCGTTCATTGTTCGCTTTTTCTCGTTCCCTTTTTCCCTGCACTCGTTCGTTGCTCGCTTTTTCTCGTTCCCTTTTTCCCTGCACTCGTTCATTGCTCGCTTTTTCTCGTTCCCTTTTTCCCTGCACTCGTTCGTTGTTCGGTTTTTCTCGTTCCCTTTTTCCCTGCACTCGTTCGTTGCTCGGATTTTCTCGTTCCCTTTTTCCCTGCACTCGTTTGTTGCTCGCTTTTTCTCGTTCCCTTTTTCCCTGCACTCGTTCGTTGTTCGCTTTTTCTCGTTCCCTTTTTCCCTGCACTCGTTCGTTGTTCGCTTTTTCTCGTTCCCTTTTTCCCTGCACTCGTTCATTGCGCGGATTTTCTCGTTCCCTTTTTCCCTGCACTCGTTCGTTGCTCGGATTTTCTCGTTCCCTTTTTCCCTGCACTCGTTCGTTGCTCGCCTTTTCTCGTTCCCTTTTTCCCTGCACTCGTTCGTTGTTCGCTTTTTCTCGTTCCCTTTTTCCCTGCACTTGTTCGTTGTTCAGTTTTTCTCGTTCCCTTTTTCCCTGCACTCGTTCGTTGTTCGCCTTTTCTCGTTCCCTTTTTCCCTGCACTCGTTCGTTGTTCGCTTTTTCTCGTTCCCTTTTTCCCTGCACTCGTTCATTGCGCGGTTTTTCTCGTTCCCTTTTTCCCTGCACTCGTTCATTGCGCGGATTTTCTCGTTCCCTTTTTCCCTGCACTCGTTCGTTGTTCGCTTTTTCTCGTTCCCTTTTTCCCTGCACTCGTTCGTTGCTCGCTTTTTCTCGTTCCCTTTTTCCCTGCACTCGTTCGTTGCGCAGATTTTCTCGTTCCCTTTTTCCCTGCACTCGTTCGTTGTTCGCTTTTTCTCGTTCCCTTTTTCCCTGCACTCGTTCATTGCACGGATTTTCTCGTTCCCTTTTTCCCTGCACTCGTTCGTTGCTCGCTTTTTCTCGTTCCCTTTTTCCCTGCACTCGTTCGTTGCTCGGATTTTCTCGTTCCCTTTTTCCCTGCACTCGTTCGTTGTTCGCTTTTTCTCGTTCCCTTTTTCCCTGCACTCGTTCATTGCTCGCTTTTTCTCGTTCCCTTTTTCCCTGCACTCGTTCGTTGCTCGGATTTTCTCGTTCCCTTTTTCCCTGCACTCGTTCGTTGCGCAGATTTTCTCGTTCCCTTTTTCCCTGCACTCGTTCGTTGCTCGCCTTTTCTCGTTCCCTTTTTCCCTGCACTCGTTCGTTGCTCGCTTTTTCTCGTTCCCTTTTTCCCTGCACTCGTTCATTGCGCAGATTTTCTCGTTCCCTTTTTCCCTGCACTCGTTCGTTGCTCGCTTTTTCTCGTTCCCTTTTTCCCTGCACTCGTTCGTTGCTCGGATTTTCTCGTTCCCTTTTTCCCTGCACTCGTTCGTTGCTCGCTTTTTCTCGTTCCCTTTTTCCCTGCACTCGTTCGTTGTTCGCTTTTTCTCGTTCCCTTTTTCCCTGCACTCGTTCGTTGCTCGGATTTTCTCGTTCCCTTTTTCCCTGCACTCGTTTGTTGCTCGCTTTTTCTCGTTCCCTTTTTCCCTGCACTCGTTCGTTGTTCGCTTTTTCTCGTTCCCTTTTTCCCTGCACTCGTTCGTTGTTCGCTTTTTCTCGTTCCCTTTTTCCCTGCACTCGTTCATTGCGCGGATTTTCTCGTTCCCTTTTTCCCTGCACTCGTTCATTGCGCGGTTTTTCTCGTTCCCTTTTTCCCTGCACTCGTTCGTTGTTCGCCTTTTCTCGTTCCCTTTTTCCCTGCACTCGTTCGTTGTTCGCTTTTTCTCGTTCCCTTTTTCCCTGCACTCGTTCGTTGTTCGCTTTTTCTCGTTCCCTTTTTCCCTGCACTCGTTCATTGCGCGGATTTTCTCGTTCCCTTTTTCCCTGCACTCGTTCGTTGTTCGCTTTTTCTCGTTCCCTTTTTCCCTGCACTCGTTCGTTGCTCGCTTTTTCTCGTTCCCTTTTTCCTTGCACTCGTTCGTTGCGCAGATTTTCTCGTTCCCTTTTTCCCTGCACTCGTTCGTTGCTCGCCTTTTCTCGTTCCCTTTTTTCCCTGCACTCGTTCGTTGTTCGCTTTTTCTCGTTCCCTTTTTCCCTGCACTCGTTCGTTGCTCGGATTTTCTCGTTCCCTTTTTCCCTGCACTCGTTCTTTGCGCGGTTTTTCTCGTTCCCTTTTTCCCTGCACTCGTTCATTGCGCGGATTTTCTCGTTCCCTTTTTCCCTGCACTCGTTCGTTGCTCGCTTTTTCTCGTTCCCTTTTTCCCTGCACTCGTTCGTTGCTCGCTTTTTCTCGTTCCCTTGTTCCCTGCACTCGTTCGTTGCTCGCCTTTTCTCGTTCCCTTTTTTCCCTGCACTCGTTCGTTGTTCGCTTTTTCTCGTTCCCTTTTTCCCTGCACTCGTTCGTTGCTCGGATTTTCTCGTTCCCTTTTTCCCTGCACTCGTTCGTTGCTCGCTTTTTCTCGTTCCCTTTTTCCCTGCACTCGTTCGTTGCTCGGATTTTCTCGTTCCCTTTTTCCCTGCACTCGTTCGTTGTTCGCTTTTTCTCGTTCCCTTTTTCCCTGCACTCGTTCATTGCTCGCTTTTTCTCGTTCCCTTTTTCCCTGCACTCGTTCGTTGCTCGCTTTTTCTCGTTCCCTTTTTCCCTGCACTCGTTCATTGCTCGCTTTTTCTCGTTCCCTTTTTCCCTGCACTCGTTCGTTGTTCGGTTATTCTCGTTCCCTTTTTCCCTGCACTCGTTCGTTGCTCGGATTTTCTCGTTCCCTTTTTCCCTGCACTCGTTTGTTGCTCGCACTTTCTCGTTCCCTTGTTCCCTGCACTCGTTCGTTTCTCGCCTTTTCTCGTTCCCTTTTTTCCCTGCACTCGTTCGTTGTTCGCTTTTTCTCGTTCCCTTTTTCCCTGCACTCGTTCGTTGCTCGGATTTTCTCGTTCCCTTTTTCCCTGCACTCGTTCGTTGCTCGCTTTTTCTCGTTCCCTTTTTCCCTGCACTCGTTCGTTGCTCGGATTTTCTCGTTCCCTTTTTCCCTGCACTCGTTCGTTGTTCGCTTTTTCTCGTTCCCTTTTTCCCTGCACTCGTTCGTTGTTCGCTTTTTCTCGTTCCCTTTTTCCCTGCACTCGTTCGTTGCATGGATTTTCTCGTTCCCTTTTTCCCTGCACTCATTCGTTGCTCGCCTTTTCTCGTTCCCTTTTTCCCTGCACTCGTTCGTTGTTCGCTTTTTCTCGTTCCCTTTTTCCCTGCACTCGTTCGTTGTTCGCTTTTTCTCGTTCCCTTTTTCCCTGCACTCGTTCATTGCGCGGATTTTCTCGTTCCCTTTTTCCCTGCACTCGTTCGTTGCTCGCTTTTTCTCGTTCCCTTTTTCCCTGCACTCGTTCGTTGCTCGGATTTTCTCGTTCCCTTTTTCCCTGCACTCGTTCGTTGTTCGCTTTTTCTCGTTCCCTTTTTCCCTGCACTCGTTCATTGCTCGCTTTTTCTCGTTCCCTTTTTCCCTGCACTCGTTCGTTGCTCGGATTTTCTCGTTCCCTTTTTCCCTGCACTCGTTCGTTGCGCAGATTTTCTCGTTCCCTTTTTCCCTGCACTTGTTCGTTGCTCGCCTTTTCTCGTTCCCTTTTTCCCTGCACTCGTTCGTTGCTCGCTTTTTCTCGTTCCCTTTTTCCCTGCACTCGTTCGTTGTTCGGTTTTTCTCGTTCCCTTTTTCCCTGCACTCGTTCATTGCGCAGATTTTCTCGTTCCCTTTTTCCCTGCACTCGTTCGTTGCTCGCTTTTTCTCGTTCCCTTTTTCCCTGCACTCGTTCGTTGCTCGGATTTTCTCGTTCCCTTTTTCCCTGCACTCGTTCGTTGCTCGCTTTTTCTCGTTCCCTTTTTCCCTGCACTCGTTCGTTGTTCGCTTTTTCTCGTTCCCTTTTTCCCTGCACTCGTTCGTTGCTCGGATTTTCTCGTTCCCTTTTTCCCTGCACTCGTTTGTTGCTCGCTTTTTCTCGTTCCCTTTTTCCCTGCACTCGTTCGTTGCTCGGATTTTCTCGTTCCCTTTTTCCCTGCACTCGTTCGTTGCGCAGATTTTCTCGTTCCCTTTTTCCCTGCACTCATTCGTTGCTCGCCTTTTCTCGTTCCCTTTTTCCCTGCACTCGTTCGTTGTTCGCTTTTTCTCGTTCCCTTTTTCCCTGCACTCGTTCATTGCGCGGATTTTCTCGTTCCCTTTTTCCCTGCACTCGTTCGTTGCTCGCTTTTTCTCGTTCCCTTTTTCCCTGCACTCGTTCGTTGCTCGGATTTTCTCGTTCCCTTTTTCCCTGCACTCGTTCGTTGTTCGCTTTTTCTCGTTCCCTTTTTCCCTGCACTCGTTCATTGCGCGGTTTTTCTCGTTCCCTTTTTCCCTGCACTCGTTCGTTGCTCGGATTTTCTCGTTCCCTTTTTCCCTGCACTCATTCGTTGCGCAGATTTTCTCGTTCCCTTTTTCCCTGCACTCGTTCGTTGCTCGCCTTTTCTCGTTCCCTTTTTCTCTGCACTCGTTCGTTGTTCGCTTTTACTCGTTCCCTTTTTCCCTGCACTCGTTCGTTGTTCGGTTTTTCTCGTTCCCTTTTTCCCTGCACTCGTTCGTTGCTCGCTTTTTCTCGTTCCCTTTTTCCCTGCACTCGTTCATTGCTCGCTTTTTCTCGTTCCCTTTTTCCCTGCACTCGTTCGTTGTTCGGTTTTTCTCGTTCCCTTTTTCCCTGCACTCGTTCGTTGCTCGGATTTTCTCGTTCCCTTTTTCCCTGCACTCGTTCATTGCTCGCTTTTTCTCGTTCCCTTTTTCCCTGCACTCGTTCATTGCGCGGTTTTTCTCGTTCCCTTTTTCCCTGCACTCGTTCATTGCACGGATTTTCTCGTTCCCTTTTTCCCTGCACTCGTTCGTTGTTCGCTTTTTCTCGTTCCCTTTTTCCCTGCACTCGTTCGTTGCTCGGATTTTCTCGTTCCCTTTTTCCTTGCACTCGTTCGTTGCGCAGATTTTCTCGTTCCCTTATTCCCTGCACTCGTTCGTTGCTCGCCTTTTCTCGTTCCCTTTTTTCCCTGCACTCGTTCGTTGTTCGCTTTTTCTCGTTCCCTTTTTCCCTGCACTCGTTCGTTGCTCGGATTTTCTCGTTCCCTTTTTCCCTGCACTCGTTCTTTGCGCGGTTTTTCTCGTTCCCTTTTTCCCTGCACTCGTTCATTGCGCGGATTTTCTCGTTCCCTTTTTCCCTGCACTCGTTCGTTGCTCGCTTTTTCTCGTTCCCTTTTTCCCTGCACTCGTTCGTTGCTCGCACTTTCTCGTTCCCTTGTTCCCTGCACTCGTTCGTTGCTCGCCTTTTCTCGTTCCCTTTTTTCCCTGCACTCGTTCGTTGTTCGCTTTTTCTCGTTCCCTTTTTCCCTGCACTTGTTCGTTGCTCGGATTTTCTCGTTCCCTTTTTCCCTGCACTCGTTCGTTGCTCGCTTTTTCTCGTTCCCTTTTTCCCTGCACTCGTTCGTTGCTCGGATTTTCTCGTTCCCTTTTTCCCTGCACTCGTTCGTTGTTCGCTTTTTCTCGTTCCCTTTTTCCCTGCACTCGTTCCTTGCTCGCTTTTTCTCGTTCCCTTTTTCCCTGCACTCGTTCGTTGCTCGGATTTTCTCGTTCCCTTTTTCCCTGCACTCGTTCGTTGCATGGATTTTCTCGTTCCCTTTTTCCCTGCACTCATTCGTTGCTCGCCTTTTCTCGTTCCCTTTTTCCCTGCACTCGTTCGTTGTTCGCTTTTTCTCGTTCCCTTTTTCCCTGCACTCGTTCGTTGTTCGCTTTTTCTCGTTCCCTTTTTCCCTGCACTCGTTCATTGCGCGGATTTTCTCGTTCCCTTTTTCCCTGCACTCGTTCGTTGCTCGCTTTTTCTCGTTCCCTTTTTCCCTGCACTCGTTCGTTGCTCGGATTTTCTCGTTCCCTTTTTCCCTGCACTCGTTCGTTGTTCGCTTTTTCTCGTTCCCTTTTTCCCTGCACTCGTTCATTGCTCGCTTTTTCTCGTTCCCTTTTTCCCTGCACTCGTTCGTTGCTCGGATTTTCTCGTTCCCTTTTTCCCTGCACTCGTTCGTTGCTCGCCTTTTCTCGTTCCCTTTTTCCCTGCACTCGTTCGTTGTTCGCTTTTTCTCGTTCCCTTTTTCCCTGCACTCGTTCGTTGTTCGGTTTTTCTCGTTCCCTTTTTCCCTGCACTCGTTCATTGCGCAGATTTTCTCGTTCCCTTTTTCCCTGCACTCGTTCGTTGCTCGCTTTTTCTCGTTCCCTTTTTCCCTGCACTCGTTCGTTGCTCGGATTTTCTCGTTCCCTTTTTCCCTGCACTCGTTCGTTGTTCGCTTTTTCTCGTTCCCTTTTTCCCTGCAGTCGTTCGTTGCTCGCTTTTTCTCGTTCCCTTTTTCCCTGCACTCGTTCGTTGTTCGCTTTTTCTCGTTCCCTTTTTCCCTGCACTCGTTCGTTGCTCGGATTTTCTCGTTCCCTTTTTCCCTGCACTCGTTTGTTGCTCGCTTTTTCTCGTTCCCTTTTTCCCTGCACTCGTTCGTTGTTCGCTTTTTCTCGTTCCCTTTTTCCCTGCACTCGTTCATTGCGCGGATTTTCTCGTTCCCTTTTTCCCTGCACTCGTTCGTTGCTCGGATTTTCTCGTTCCCTTTTTCCCTGCACTCGTTCGTTGCTCGCCTTTTCTCGTTCCCTTTTTCCCTGCACTCGTTCGTTGCTCGGATTTTCTCGTTCCCTTTTTCCCTGCACTCGTTCGTTGCTCGCTTTTTCTCGTTCCCTTTTTCCCTGCACTCGTTCGTTGCTCGCCTTTTCTCGTTCCCTTTTTCCCTGCACTCGTTCGTTGTTCGCTTTTTCTCGTTCCCTTTTTCCCTGCACTCGTTCGTTGCTCGGATTTTCTCGTTCCCTTTTTCCTTGCACTCGTTCGTTGCGCAGATTTTCTCGTTCCCTTTTTCCCTGCACTCGTTCGTTGCTCGCCTTTTCTCGTTCCCTTTTTTCCCTGCACTCGTTCGTTGTTCGCTTTTTCTCGTTCCCTTTTTCCCTGCACTCGTTCGTTGCTCGGATTTTCTCGTTCCCTTTTTCCCTGCACTCGTTCTTTGCGCGGTTTTTCTCGTTCCCTTTTTCCCTGCACTCGTTCATTGCGCGGATTTTCTCGTTCCCTTTTTCCCTGCACTCGTTCGTTGCTCGCTTTTTCTCGTTCCCTTTTTCCCTGCACTCGTTCGTTGCTCGCTTTTTCTCGTTCCCTTGTTCCCTGCACTCGTTTGTTGCTCGCCTTTTCTCGTTCCCTTTTTTCCCTGCACTCGTTCGTTGTTCGCTTTTTCTCGTTCCCTTTTTCCCTGCACTCGTTCGTTGCTCGGATTTTCTCGTTCCCTTTTTCCCTGCACTCGTTCGTTGCTCGCTTTTTCTCGTTCCCTTTTTCCCTGCACTCGTTCGTTGCTCGGATTTTCTCGTTCCCTTTTTCCCTGCACTCGTTCGTTGCTCGCTTTTTCTCGTTCCCTTTTTCCCTGCACTCGTTCATTGCTCGCTTTTTCTCGTTCCCTTTTTCCCTGCACTCGTTCGTTGCTCGCTTTTTCTCGTTCCCTTTTTCCCTGCACTCGTTCATTGCTCGCTTTTTCTCGTTCCCTTTTTCCCTGCACTCGTTCGTTGTTCGGTTATTCTCGTTCCCTTTTTCCCTGCACTCGTTCGTTGCTCGGATTTTCTCGTTCCCTTTTTCCCTGCACTCGTTTGTTGCTCGCTTTTTCTCGTTCCCTTTTTCCCTGCTCTCGTTCGTTGCTCGGATTTTCTCGTTCCCTTTTTCCCTGCACTCGTTTGTTGCTCGCTTTTTCTCGTTCCCTTTTTCCCTGCACTCGTTCGTTGCGCGGATTTTCTCGTTCCCTTTTTCCCTGCACTCGTTCGTTGTTCGCTTTTTCTCGTTCCCTTTTTCCCTGCACTCGTTCATTGCGCGGATTTTCTCGTTCCCTTTTTCCCTGCACTCGTTCGTTGCTCGGATTTTCTCGTTCCCTTTTTCCCTGCACTCGTTCGTTGTGCAGATTTTCTCGTTCCCTTGTTCCCTGCACTCGTTCGTTGCTCGCCTTTTCTCGTTCCCTTTTTTCCCTGCACTCGTTCGTTGTTCGCTTTTTCTCGTTCCCTTTTTCCCTGCACTCGTTCGTTGCTCGGATTTTCTCGTTCCCTTTTTCCCTGCACTCGTTCTTTGCGCGGTTTTTCTCGTTCCCTTTTTCCCTGCACTCGTTCATTGCGCGGATTTTCTCGTTCCCTTTTTCCCTGCACTCGTTCGTTGCTCGCTTTTTCTCGTTCCCTTGTTCCCTGCACTCGTTCGTTGCTCGCTTTTTCTCGTTCCCTTGTTCCCTGCACTCGTTCGTTGCTCGCCTTTTCTCGTTCCCTTTTTTCCCTGCACTCGTTCGTTGTTCGCTTTTTCTCGTTCCCTTTTTCCCTGCACTCGTTCGTTGCTTGGATTTTCTCGTTCCCTTTTTCCCTGCACTCGTTCGTTGCTCGCTTTTTCTCGTTCCCTTTTTCCCTGCACTCGTTCGTTGCTCGGATTTTCTCGTTCCCTTTTTCCCTGCACTCGTTCGTTGTTCGCTTTTTCTCGTTCCCTTTTTCCCTGCACTCGTTCATTGCTCGCTTTTTCTCGTTCCCTTTTTCCCTGCACTCGTTCGTTGCTCGGATTTTCTCGTTCCCTTTTTCCCTGCACTCGTTGGTTGCATGGATTTTCTCGTTCCCTTTTTCCCTGCACTCATTCGTTGCTCGCCTTTTCTCGTTCCCTTTTTCCCTGCACTCGTTCGTTGTTCGCTTTTTCTCGTTCCCTTTTTCCCTGCACTCGTTCGTTGTTCGCTTTTTCTCGTTCCCTTTTTCCCTGCACTCGTTCATTGCGCGGATTTTCTCGTTCCCTTTTTCCCTGCACTCGTTCGTTGCTCGGATTTTCTCGTTCCCTTTTTCCCTGCACTCGTTCGTTGCTCGCCTTTTCTCGTTCCCTTTTTCCCTGCACTCGTTCGTTGTTCGCTTTTTCTCGTTCCCTTTTTCCCTGCACTTGTTCGTTGTTCAGTTTTTCTCGTTCCCTTTTTCCCTGCACTCGTTCGTTGTTCGCCTTTTCTCGTTCCCTTTTTCCCTGCACTCGTTCGTTGTTCGCTTTTTCTCGTTCCCTTTTTCCCTGCACTCGTTCATTGCGCGGTTTTTCTCGTTCCCTTTTTCCCTGCACTCGTTCATTGCGCGGATTTTCTCGTTCCCTTTTTCCCTGCACTCGTTCGTTGTTCGCTTTTCCTCGTTCCCTTTTTCCCTGCACTCGTTCGTTGCTCGGATTTTCTCGTTCCCTTTTTCCTTGCACTCGTTCGTTGCGCAGATTTTCTCGTTCCCTTTTTCCCTGCACTCGTTCGTTGCTCGCCTTTTCTCGTTCCCTTTTTTCCCTGCACTCGTTCGTTGTTCGCTTTTTCTCGTTCCCTTTTTCCCTGCACTCGTTCGTTGCTCGGATTTCCTCGTTCCCTTTTTCCCTGCACTCGTTCTTTGCGCGGTTTTTCTCGTTCCCTTTTTCCCTGCACTCGTTCATTGCGCGGATTTTCTCGTTCCCTTTTTCCCTGCACTCGTTCGTTGCTCGCTTTTTCTCGTTCCCTTTTTCCCTGCACTCGTTCGTTGCTCGCACTTTCTCGTTCCCTTGTTCCCTGCACTCGTTCGTTGCTCGCCTTTTCTCGTTCCCTTTTTTCCCTGCACTCGTTCGTTGTTCGCTTTTTCTCGTTCCCTTTTTCCCTGCACTCGTTCGTTGCTCGGATTTTCTCGTTCCCTTTTTCCCTGCACTCGTTCGTTGCTCGCTTTTTCTCGTTCCCTTTTTCCCTGCACTCGTTCGTTGCTCGGATTTTCTCGTTCCCTTTTTCCCTGCACTCGTTCGTTGTTCGCTTTTTCTCGTTCCCTTTTTCCCTGCACTCGTTCATTGCTCGCTTTTTCTCGTTCCCTTTTTCCCTGCACTCGTTCGTTGCTCGGATTTTCTCGTTCCCTTTTTCCCTGCACTCGTTCGTTGCATGGATTTTCTCGTTCCCTTTTTCCCTGCACTCATTCGTTGCTCGCCTTTTCTCGTTCCCTTTTTCCCTGCACTCGTTCGTTGTTCGCTTTTTCTCGTTCCCTTTTTCCCTGCACTCGTTCGTTGCACGGATTTTCTCGTTCCCTTTTTCCCTGCACTCGTTCGTTGCTCGCTTTTTCTCGTTCCCTTTTTCCCTGCACTCGTTCGTTGCTCGGATTTTCTCGTTCCCTTTTTCCCTGCACTCGTTCGTTGTTCGCTTTTTCTCGTTCCCTTTTTCCCTGCACTCGTTCATTGCTCGCTTTTTCTCGTTCCCTTTTTCCCTGCACTCGTTCGTTGCTCGGATTTTCTCGTTCCCTTTTTCCCTGCACTCGTTCGTTGCGCAGATTTTCTCGTTCCCTTTTTCCCTGCACTCGTTCGTTGCTCGCCTTTTCTCGTTCCCTTTTTCCCTGCACTCGTTCGTTGCTCGCTTTTTCTCGTTCCCTTTTTCCCTGCACTCGTTCATTGCGCAGATTTTCTCGTTCCCTTTTTCCCTGCACTCGTTCGTTGCTCGCTTTTTCTCGTTCCCTTTTTCCCTGCACTCGTTCGTTGCTCGGATTTTCTCGTTCCCTTTTTCCCTGCACTCGTTCGTTGCTCGCTTTTTCTCGTTCCCTTTTTCCCTGCACTCGTTCGTTGCTCGCTTTTTCTCGTTCCCTTTTTCCCTGCACTCGTTCGTTGTTCGCTTTTTCTCGTTCCCTTTTTCCCTGCACTCGTTCGTTGCTCGGATTTTCTCGTTCCCTTTTTCCCTGCACTCGTTTGTTGCTCGCTTTTTCTCGTTCCCTTTTTCCCTGCACTCGTTCGTTGTTCGCTTTTTCTCGTTCCCTTTTTCCCTGCACTCGTTCATTGCGCGGATTTTCTCGTTCCCTTTTTCCCTGCACTCGTTCGTTGTTCAGTTTTTCTCGTTCCCTTTTTCCCTGCACTCGTTCGTTGTTCGCCTTTTCTCGTTCCCTTTTTCCCTGCACTCGTTCGTTGTTCGCTTTTTCTCGTTCCCTTTTTCCCTGCACTCGTTCATTGCGCGGTTTTTCTCGTTCCCTTTTTCCCTGCACTCGTTCATTGCGCGGATTTTCTCGTTCCCTTTTTCCCTGCACTCGTTCGTTGTTCGCTTTTTCTCGTTCCCTTTTTCCCTGCACTCGTTCGTTGCTCGGATTTTCTCGTTCCCTTTTTCCTTGCACTCGTTCGTTGCGCAGATTTTCTCGTTCCCTTTTTCCCTGCACTCGTTCGTTGCTCGCCTTTTCTCGTTCCCTTTTTTCCCTGCACTCGTTCGTTGTTCGCTTTTTCTCGTTCCCTTTTTCCCTGCACTCGTTCGTTGCTCGGATTTTCTCGTTCCCTTTTTCCCTGCACTCGTTCTTTGCGCGGTTTTTCTCGTTCCCTTTTTCCCTGCACTCGTTCATTGCGCGGATTTTCTCGTTCCCTTTTTCCCTGCACTCGTTCGTTGCTCGCTTTTTCTCGTTCCCTTTTTCCCTGCACTCGTTCGTTGCTCGCTTTTTCTCGTTCCCTTGTTCCCTGCACTCGTTCGTTGCTCGCCTTTTCTCGTTCCCTTTTTTCCCTGCACTCGTTCGTTGTTCGCTTTTTCTCGTTCCCTTTTTCCCTGCACTCGTTCGTTGCTCGGATTTTCTCGTTCCCTTTTTCCCTGCACTCGTTCGTTGCTCGCTTTTTCTCGTTCCCTTTTTCCCTGCACTCGTTCGTTGCTCGCTTTTTCTCGTTCCCTTTTTCCCTGCACTCGTTCGTTGTTCGCTTTTTCTCGTTCCCTTTTTCCCTGCACTCGTTCATTGCTCACTTTTTCTCGTTCCCTTTTTCCCTGCACTCGTTCGTTGCTCGCTTTTTCTCGTTCCCTTTTTCCCTGCACTCGTTCATTGCTCGCTTTTTCTCGTTCCCTTTTTCCCTGCACTCGTTCGTTGTTCGGTTATTCTCGTTCCCTTTTTCCCTGCACTCGTTCGTTGCTCGGATTTTCTCGTTCCCTTTTTCCCTGCACTCGTTTGTTGCTCGCCTTTTCTCGTTCCCTTGTTCCCTGCACTCGTTCGTTTCTCGCCTTTTCTCGTTCCCTTTTTTCCCTGCACTCGTTCGTTGTTCGCTTTTTCTCGTTCCCTTTTTCCCTGCACTCGTTCGTTGCTCGGATTTTCTCGTTCCCTTTTTCCCTGCACTCGTTCGTTGCTCGCTTTTTCTCGTTCCCTTTTTCCCTGCACTCGTTCGTTGCTCGGATTTTCTCGTTCCCTTTTTCCCTGCACTCGTTCGTTGCTCGCTTTTTCTCGTTCCCTTTTTCCCTGCACTCGTTCGTTGCTCGGATTTTCTCGTTCCCTTTTTCCCTGCACTCGTTCGTTGTTCGCTTTTTCTCGTTCCCTTTTTCCCTGCACTCGTTCATTGCTCGCTTTTTCTCGTTCCCTTTTTCCCTGCACTCGTTCGTTGTTCGCTTTTTCTCGTTCCCTTTTTCCCTGCACTCGTTCGTTGCATGGATTTTCTCGTTCCCTTTTTCCCTGCACTCATTCGTTGCTCGCCTTTTCTCGTTCCCTTTTTCCCTGCACTCGTTCGTTGTTCGCTTTTTCTCGTTCCCTTTTTCCCTGCACTCGTTCGTTGTTCGCTTTTTCTCGTTCCCTTTTTCCCTGCACTCGTTCATTGCGCGGATTTTCTCGTTCCCTTTTTCCCTGCACTCGTTCGTTTCTCGCTTTTTCTCGTTCCCTTTTTCCCTGCACTCGTTCGTTGCTCGGATTTTCTCGTTCCCTTTTTCCCTGCACTCGTTCGTTGTTCGCTTTTTCTCGTTCCCTTTTTCCCTGCACTCGTTCATTGCTCGCTTTTTCTCGTTCCCTTTTTCCCTGCACTCGTTCGTTGCTCGGATTTTCTCGTTCCCTTTTTCCCTGCACTCGTTCGTTGCGCAGATTTTCTCGTTCCCTTTTTCCCTGCACTTGTTCGTTGCTCGCCTTTTCTCGTTCCCTTTTTCCCTGCACTCGTTCGTTGCTCGCTTTTTCTCGTTCCCTTTTTCCCTGCACTCGTTCGTTGTTCGGTTTTTCTCGTTCCCTTTTTCCCTGCACTCGTTCATTGCGCAGATTTTCTCGTTCCCTTTTTCCCTGCACTCGTTCGTTGCTCGGATTTTCTCGTTCCCTTTTTCCCTGCACTCGTTCGTTGCTCGCTTTTTCTCGTTCCCTTTTTCCCTGCACTCGTTCGTTGCTCGCTTTTTCTCGTTCCCTTTTTCCCTGCACTCGTTCGTTGTTCGCTTTTTCTCGTTCCCTTTTTCCCTGCACTCGTTCGTTGCTCGGATTTTCTCGTTCCCTTTTTCCCTGCACTCGTTTGTTGCTCGCTTTTTCTCGTTCCCTTTTTCCCTGCACTCGTTCGTTGTTCGCTTTTTCTCGTTCCCTTTTTCCCTGCACTCGTTCATTGCGCGGATTTTCTCGTTCCCTTTTTCCCTGCACTCGTTCGTTGCTCGGATTTTCTCGTTCCCTTTTTCCCTGCACTCGTTCGTTGCTCGCCTTTTCTCGTTCCCTTTTTCCCTGCACTCGTTCGTTGTTCGCTTTTTCTCGTTCCCTTTTTCCCTGCACTTGTTCGTTGTTCAGTTTTTCTCGTTCCCTTTTTCCCTGCACTCGTTCGTTGTTCGCCTTTTCTCGTTCCCTTTTTCCCTGCACTCGTTCGTTGTTCGCTTTTTCTCGTTCCCTTTTTCCCTGCACTCGTTCATTGCGCGGTTTTTCTCGTTCCCTTTTTCCCTGCACTCGTTCATTGCGCGGATTTTCTCGTTCCCTTTTTCCCTGCACTCGTTCGTTGTTCGCTTTTTCTCGTTCCCTTTTTCCCTGCACTCGTTCGTTGCTCGGATTTTCTCGTTCCCTTTTTCCTTGCACTCGTTCGTTGCGCAGATTTTCTCGTTCCCTTGTTCCCTGCACTCGTTCGTTGCTCGCCTTTTCTCGTTCCCTTTTTCCCTGCACTCGTTCGTTGTTCGCTTTTTCTCGTTCCCTTTTTCCCTGCACTCGTTCGTTGCTCGGATTTTCTCGTTCCCTTTTTCCCTGCACTCGTTCGTTGCTCGCTTTTTCTCGTTCCCTTTTTCCCTGCACTCGTTCGTTGCTCGGATTTTCTCGTTCCCTTTTTCCCTGCACTCGTTCGTTGTTCGCTTTTTCTCGTTCCCTTTTTCCCTGCACTCGTTCATTGTTCGCTTTTTCTCGTTCCCTTTTTCCCTGCACTCGTTCATTGCGCAGATTTTCTCGTTCCCTTTTTCCCTGCACTCGTTCGTTGCTCGCTTTTTCTCGTTCCCTTTTTCCCTGCACTCGTTCGTTGCTCGGATTTTCTCGTTCCCTTTTTCCCTGCACTCGTTCGTTGCTCGCTTTTTCTCGTTCCCTTTTTCCCTGCACTCGTTCGTTGCTCGCTTTTTCTCGTTCCCTTTTTCCCTGCACTCGTTCGTTGTTCGCTTTTTCTCGTTCCCTTTTTCCCTGCACTCGTTCGTTGCTCGGATTTTCTCGTTCCCTTTTTCCCTGCACTCGTTTGTTGCTCGCTTTTTCTCGTTCCCTTTTTCCCTGCACTCGTTCGTTGTTCGCTTTTTCTCGTTCCCTTTTTCCCTGCACTCGTTCATTGCGCGGATTTTCTCGTTCCCTTTTTCCCTGCACTCGTTCGTTGCTCGGATTTTCTCGTTCCCTTTTTCCCTGCACTCGTTCGTTGCTCGCCTTTTCTCGTTCCCTTTTTCCCTGCACTCGTTCGTTGTTCGCTTTTTCTCGTTCCCTTTTTCCCTGCACTTGTTCGTTGTTCAGTTTTTCTCGTTCCCTTTTTCCCTGCACTCGTTCGTTGTTCGCCTTTTCTCGTTCCCTTTTTCCCTGCACTCGTTCGTTGTTCGCTTTTTCTCGTTCCCTTTTTCCCTGCACTCGTTCATTGCGCGGTTTTTCTCGTTCCCTTTTTCCCTGCACTCGTTCATTGCGCGGATTTTCTCGTTCCCTTTTTCCCTGCACTCGTTCGTTGTTCGCTTTTTCTCGTTCCCTTTTTCCCTGCACTCGTTCGTTGCTCGGATTTTCTCGTTCCCTTTTTCCTTGCACTCGTTCGTTGCGCAGATTTTCTCGTTCCCTTGTTCCCTGCACTCGTTCGTTGCTCGCCTTTTCTCGTTCCCTTTTTCCCTGCACTCGTTCGTTGTTCGCTTTTTCTCGTTCCCTTTTTCCCTGCACTCGTTCGTTGCTCGGATTTTCTCGTTCCCTTTTTCCCTGCACTCGTTCGTTGCTCGCTTTTTCTCGTTCCCTTTTTCCCTGCACTCGTTCGTTGCTCGGATTTTCTCGTTCCCTTTTTCCCTGCACTCGTTCGTTGTTCGCTTTTTCTCGTTCCCTTTTTCCCTGCACTCGTTCATTGTTCGCTTTTTCTCGTTCCCTTTTTCCCTGCACTCGTTCGTTGCTCGCTTTTTCTCGTTCCCTTTTTCCCTGCACTCGTTCATTGCTCGCTTTTTCTCGTTCCCTTTTTCCCTGCACTCGTTCGTTGTTCGGTTATTCTCGTTCCCTTTTTCCCTGCACTCGTTCGTTGCTCGGATTTTCTCGTTCCCTTTTTCCCTGCACTCGTTTGTTGCTCGCTTTTTCTCGTTCCCTTTTTCCCTGCACTCGTTCGTTGTTCGCTTTTTCTCGTTCCCTTTTTCCCTGCACTCGTTCGTTGTTCGCTTTTTCTCGTTCCCTTTTTCCCTGCACTCGTTCATTGCGCGGATTTTCTCGTTCCCTTTTTCCCTGCACTCGTTCGTTGCTCGGATTTTCTCGTTCCCTTTTTCCCTGCACTCGTTCGTTGCTCGCCTTTTCTCGTTCCCTTTTTCCCTGCACTCGTTCGTTGTTCGCTTTTTCTCGTTCCCTTTTTCCCTGCACTTGTTCGTTGTTCAGTTTTTCTCGTTCCCTTTTTCCCTGCACTCGTTCGTTGTTCGCCTTTTCTCGTTCCCTTTTTCCCTGAACTCGTTCGTTGCTCGCTTTTTCTCGTTCCCTTTTTCCCTGCACTCGTTCGTTGTTCGGTTTTTCTCGTTCCCTTTTTCCCTGCACTCGTTCATTGCGCAGATTTTCTCGTTCCCTTTTTCCCTGCACTCGTTCGTTGCTCGCTTTTTCTCGTTCCCTTTTTCCCTGCACTCGTTCGTTGCTCGGATTTTCTCGTTCCCTTTTTCCCTGCACTCGTTCGTTGTTCGCTTTTTCTCGTTCCCTTTTTCCCTGCAGTCGTTCGTTGCTCGCTTTTTCTCGTTCCCTTTTTCCCTGCACTCGTTCGTTGTTCGCTTTTTCTCGTTCCCTTTTTCCCTGCACTCGTTCGTTGCTCGGATTTTCTCGTTCCCTTTTTCCCTGCACTCGTTTGTTGCTCGCTTTTTCTCGTTCCCTTTTTCCCTGCACTCGTTCGTTGTTCGCTTTTTCTCGTTCCCTTTTTCCCTGCACTCGTTCATTGCGCGGATTTTCTCGTTCCCTTTTTCCCTGCACTCGTTCGTTGCTCGGATTTTCTCGTTCCCTTTTTCCCTGCACTCGTTCGTTGCTCGCCTTTTCTCGTTCCCTTTTTCCCTGCACTCGTTCGTTGCTCGGATTTTCTCGTTCCCTTTTTCCCTGCACTCGTTCGTTGCTCGCTTTTTCTCGTTCCCTTTTTCCCTGCACTCGTTCGTTGCTCGCCTTTTCTCGTTCCCTTTTTCCCTGCACTCGTTCGTTGTTCGCTTTTTCTCGTTCCCTTTTTCCCTGCACTCGTTCGTTGCTCGGATTTTCTCGTTCCCTTTTTCCTTGCACTCGTTCGTTGCGCAGATTTTCTCGTTCCCTTTTTCCCTGCACTCGTTCGTTGCTCGCCTTTTCTCGTTCCCTTTTTTCCCTGCACTCGTTCGTTGTTCGCTTTTTCTCGTTCCCTTTTTCCCTGCACTCGTTCGTTGCTCGGATTTTCTCGTTCCCTTTTTCCCTGCACTCGTTCTTTGCGCGGTTTTTCTCGTTCCCTTTTTCCCTGCACTCGTTCATTGCGCGGATTTTCTCGTTCCCTTTTTCCCTGCACTCGTTCGTTGCTCGCTTTTTCTCGTTCCCTTTTTCCCTGCACTCGTTCGTTGCTCGCTTTTTCTCGTTCCCTTGTTCCCTGCACTCGTTTGTTGCTCGCCTTTTCTCGTTCCCTTTTTTCCCTGCACTCGTTCGTTGTTCGCTTTTTCTCGTTCCCTTTTTCCCTGCACTCGTTCGTTGCTCGGATTTTCTCGTTCCCTTTTTCCCTGCACTCGTTCGTTGCTCGCTTTTTCTCGTTCCCTTTTTCCCTGCACTCGTTCGTTGTTCGCTTTTTCTCGTTCCCTTTTTCCCTGCACTCGTTCGTTGCTCGCTTTTTCTCGTTCCCTTTTTCCCTGCACTCGTTCATTGCTCGCTTTTTCTCGTTCCCTTTTTCCCTGCACTCGTTCGTTGCTCGCTTTTTCTCGTTCCCTTTTTCCCTGCACTCGTTCATTGCGCGGATTTTCTCGTTCCCTTTTTCCCTGCACTCGTTCGTTGTTCGGTTATTCTCGTTCCCTTTTTCCCTGCACTCGTTCGTTGCTCGGATTTTCTCGTTCCCTTTTTCCCTGCACTCGTTTGTTGCTCGCTTTTTCTCGTTCCCTTTTTCCCTGCTCTCGTTCGTTGCTCGGATTTTCTCGTTCCCTTTTTCCCTGCACTCGTTTGTTGCTCGCTTTTTCTCGTTCCCTTTTTCCCTGCACTCGTTCGTTGCGCGGATTTTCTCGTTCCCTTTTTCCCTGCACTCGTTCGTTGTTCGCTTTTTCTCGTTCCCTTTTTCCCTGCACTCGTTCATTGCGCGGATTTTCTCGTTCCCTTTTTCCCTGCACTCGTTCGTTGCTCGGATTTTCTCGTTCCCTTGTTCCCTGCACTCGTTCGTTGCTCGCCTTTTCTCGTTCCCTTTTTTCCCTGCACTCGTTCGTTGTTCGCTTTTTCTCGTTCCCTTTTTCCCTGCACTCGTTCGTTGCTCGGATTTTCTCGTTCCCTTTTTCCCTGCACTCGTTCTTTGCGCGGTTTTTCTCGTTCCCTTTTTCCCTGCACTCGTTCATTGCGCGGATTTTCTCGTTCCCTTTTTCCCTGCACTCGTTCGTTGCTCGCTTTTTCTCGTTCCCTTGTTCCCTGCACTCGTTCGTTGCTCGCTTTTTCTCGTTCCCTTGTTCCCTGCACTCGTTCGTTGCTCGCCTTTTCTCGTTCCCTTTTTTCCCTGCACTCGTTCGTTGTTCGCTTTTTCTCGTTCCCTTTTTCCCTGCACTCGTTCGTTGCTCGGATTTTCTCGTTCCCTTTTTCCCTGCACTCGTTCGTTGCTCGCTTTTTCTCGTTCCCTTTTTCCCTGCACTCGTTCGTTGCTCGGATTTTCTCGTTCCCTTTTTCCCTGCACTCGTTCGTTGTTCGCTTTTTCTCGTTCCCTTTTTCCCTGCACTCGTTCATTGCTCGCTTTTTCTCGTTCCCTTTTTCCCTGCACTCGTTCGTTGCTCGGATTTTCTCGTTCCCTTTTTCCCTGCACTCGTTGGTTGCATGGATTTTCTCGTTCCCTTTTTCCCTGCACTCATTCGTTGCTCGCCTTTTCTCGTTCCCTTTTTCCCTGCACTCGTTCGTTGTTCGCTTTTTCTCGTTCCCTTTTTCCCTGCACTCGTTCGTTGTTCGCTTTTTCTCGTTCCCTTTTTCCCTGCACTCGTTCATTGCGCGGATTTTCTCGTTCCCTTTTTCCCTGCACTCGTTCGTTGCTCGGATTTTCTCGTTCCCTTTTTCCCTGCACTCGTTCGTTGCTCGCCTTTTCTCGTTCCCTTTTTCCCTGCACTCGTTCGTTGTTCGCTTTTTCTCGTTCCCTTTTTCCCTGCACTTGTTCGTTGTTCAGTTTTTCTCGTTCCCTTTTTCCCTGCACTCGTTCGTTGTTCGCCTTTTCTCGTTCCCTTTTTCCCTGCACTCGTTCGTTGTTCGCTTTTTCTCGTTCCCTTTTTCCCTGCACTCGTTCATTGCGCGGTTTTTCTCGTTCCCTTTTTCCCTGCACTCGTTCATTGCGCGGATTTTCTCGTTCCCTTTTTCCCTGCACTCGTTCGTTGTTCGCTTTTCCTCGTTCCCTTTTTCCCTGCACTCGTTCGTTGCTCGGATTTTCTCGTTCCCTTTTTCCTTGCACTCGTTCGTTGCGCAGATTTTCTCGTTCCCTTTTTCCCTGCACTCGTTCGTTGCTCGCCTTTTCTCGTTCCCTTTTTTCCCTGCACTCGTTCGTTGTTCGCTTTTTCTCGTTCCCTTTTTCCCTGCACTCGTTCGTTGCTCGGATTTCCTCGTTCCCTTTTTCCCTGCACTCGTTCTTTGCGCGGTTTTTCTCGTTCCCTTTTTCCCTGCACTCGTTCATTGCGCGGATTTTCTCGTTCCCTTTTTCCCTGCACTCGTTCGTTGCTCGCTTTTTCTCGTTCCCTTTTTCCCTGCACTCGTTCGTTGCTCGCACTTTCTCGTTCCCTTGTTCCCTGCACTCGTTCGTTGCTCGCCTTTTCTCGTTCCCTTTTTTCCCTGCACTCGTTCGTTGTTCGCTTTTTCTCGTTCCCTTTTTCCCTGCACTCGTTCGTTGCTCGGATTTTCTCGTTCCCTTTTTCCCTGCACTCGTTCGTTGCTCGCTTTTTCTCGTTCCCTTTTTCCCTGCACTCGTTCGTTGCTCGGATTTTCTCGTTCCCTTTTTCCCTGCACTCGTTCGTTGTTCGCTTTTTCTCGTTCCCTTTTTCCCTGCACTCGTTCATTGCTCGCTTTTTCTCGTTCCCTTTTTCCCTGCACTCGTTCGTTGCTCGGATTTTCTCGTTCCCTTTTTCCCTGCACTCGTTCGTTGCATGGATTTTCTCGTTCCCTTTTTCCCTGCACTCATTCGTTGCTCGCCTTTTCTCGTTCCCTTTTTCCCTGCACTCGTTCGTTGTTCGCTTTTTCTCGTTCCCTTTTTCCCTGCACTCGTTCGTTGTTCGCTTTTTCTCGTTCCCTTTTTCCCTGCACTCGTTCGTTGCACGGATTTTCTCGTTCCCTTTTTCCCTGCACTCGTTCGTTGCTCGCTTTTTCTCGTTCCCTTTTTCCCTGCACTCGTTCGTTGCTCGGATTTTCTCGTTCCCTTTTTCCCTGCACTCGTTCGTTGTTCGCTTTTTCTCGTTCCCTTTTTCCCTGCACTCGTTCATTGCTCGCTTTTTCTCGTTCCCTTTTTCCCTGCACTCGTTCGTTGCTCGGATTTTCTCGTTCCCTTTTTCCCTGCACTCGTTCGTTGCGCAGATTTTCTCGTTCCCTTTTTCCCTGCACTCGTTCGTTGCTCGCCTTTTCTCGTTCCCTTTTTCCCTGCACTCGTTCGTTGCTCGCTTTTTCTCGTTCCCTTTTTCCCTGCACTCGTTCATTGCGCAGATTTTCTCGTTCCCTTTTTCCCTGCACTCGTTCGTTGCTCGCTTTTTCTCGTTCCCTTTTTCCCTGCACTCGTTCGTTGCTCGGATTTTCTCGTTCCCTTTTTCCCTGCACTCGTTCGTTGCTCGCTTTTTCTCGTTCCCTTTTTCCCTGCACTCGTTCGTTGCTCGCTTTTTCTCGTTCCCTTTTTCCCTGCACTCGTTCGTTGTTCGCTTTTTCTCGTTCCCTTTTTCCCTGCACTCGTTCGTTGCTCGGATTTTCTCGTTCCCTTTTTCCCTGCACTCGTTTGTTGCTCGCTTTTTCTCGTTCCCTTTTTCCCTGCACTCGTTCGTTGTTCGCTTTTTCTCGTTCCCTTTTTCCCTGCACTCGTTCATTGCGCGGATTTTCTCGTTCCCTTTTTCCCTGCACTCGTTCGTTGTTCAGTTTTTCTCGTTCCCTTTTTCCCTGCACTCGTTCGTTGTTCGCCTTTTCTCGTTCCCTTTTTCACTGCACTCGTTCGTTGTTCGCTTTTTCTCGTTCCCTTTTTCCCTGCACTCGTTCATTGCGCGGTTTTTCTCGTTCCCTTTTTCCCTGCACTCGTTCATTGCGCGGATTTTCTCGTTCCCTTTTTCCCTGCACTCGTTCGTTGTTCGCTTTTTCTCGTTCCCTTTTTCCCTGCACTCGTTCGTTGCTCGGATTTTCTCGTTCCCTTTTTCCTTGCACTCGTTCGTTGCGCAGATTTTCTCGTTCCCTTTTTCCCTGCACTCGTTCGTTGCTCGCCTTTTCTCGTTCCCTTTTTTCCCTGCACTCGTTCGTTGTTCGCTTTTTCTCGTTCCCTTTTTCCCTGCACTCGTTCGTTGCTCGGATTTTCTTGTTCCCTTTTTCCCTGCACTCGTTCTTTGCGCGGTTTTTCTCGTTCCCTTTTTCCCTGCACTCGTTCATTGCGCGGATTTTCTCGTTCCCTTTTTCCCTGCACTCGTTCGTTGCTCGCTTTTTCTCGTTCCCTTTTTCCCTGCACTCGTTCGTTGCTCGCTTTTTCTCGTTCCCTTGTTCCCTGCACTCGTTCGTTGCTCGCCTTTTCTCGTTCCCTTTTTTCCCTGCACTCGTTCGTTGTTCGCTTTTTCTCGTTCCCTTTTTCCCTGCACTCGTTCGTTGCTCGGATTTTCTCGTTCCCTTTTTCCCTGCACTCGTTCGTTGCTCGCTTTTTCTCGTTCCCTTTTTCCCTGCACTCGTTCGTTGCTCGCTTTTTCTCGTTCCCTTTTTCCCTGCACTCGTTCGTTGCTCGCTTTTTCTCGTTCCCTTTTTCCCTGCACTCGTTCGTTGCTCGCTTTTTCTCGTTCCCTTTTTCCCTGCACTCGTTCGTTGCTCGCTTTTTCTCGTTCCCTTTTTCCCTGCACTCGTTCGTTGTTCGGTTATTCTCGTTCCCTTTTTCCCTGCACTCGTTCGTTGCTCGGATTTTCTCGTTCCCTTTTTCCCTGCACTCGTTTGTTGCTCGCCTTTTCTCGTTCCCTTGTTCCCTGCACTCGTTCGTTTCTCGCCTTTTCTCGTTCCCTTTTTTCCCTGCACTCGTTCGTTGTTCGCTTTTTCTCGTTCCCTTTTTCCCTGCACTCGTTCGTTGCTCGGATTTTCTCGTTCCCTTTTTCCCTGCACTCGTTCGTTGCTCGCTTTTTCTCGTTCCCTTTTTCCCTGCACTCGTTCGTTGCTCGGATTTTCTCGTTCCCTTTTTCCCTGCACTCGTTCGTTGCTCGCTTTTTCTCGTTCCCTTTTTCCCTGCACTCGTTCGTTGCTCGGATTTTCTCGTTCCCTTTTTCCCTGCACTCGTTCGTTGTTCGCTTTTTCTCGTTCCCTTTTTCCCTGCACTCGTTCATTGCTCGCTTTTTCTCGTTCCCTTTTTCCCTGCACTCGTTCGTTGTTCGCTTTTTCTCGTTCCCTTTTTCCCTGCACTCGTTCGTTGCATGGATTTTCTCGTTCCCTTTTTCCCTGCACTCATTCGTTGCTCGCCTTTTCTCGTTCCCTTTTTCCCTGCACTCGTTCGTTGTTCGCTTTTTCTCGTTCCCTTTTTCCCTGCACTCGTTCGTTGTTCGCTTTTTCTCGTTCCCTTTTTCCCTGCACTCGTTCATTGCGCGGATTTTCTCGTTCCCTTTTTCCCTGCACTCGTTCGTTGCTCGCTTTTTCTCGTTCCCTTTTTCCCTGCACTCGTTCGTTGCTCGGATTTTCTCGTTCCCTTTTTCCCTGCACTCGTTCGTTGTTCGCTTTTTCTCGTTCCCTTTTTCCCTGCACTCGTTCATTGCTCGCTTTTTCTCGTTCCCTTTTTCCCTGCACTCGTTCGTTGCTCGGATTTTCTCGTTCCCTTTTTCCCTGCACTCGTTCGTTGCGCAGATTTTCTCGTTCCCTTTTTCCCTGCACTCGTTCGTTGCTCGCTTTTTCTCGTTCCCTTTTTCCCTGCACTCGTTCGTTGTTCGGTTTTTCTCGTTCCCTTTTTCCCTGCACTCGTTCATTGCGCAGATTTTCTCGTTCCCTTTTTCCCTGCACTCGTTCGTTGCTCGCTTTTTCTCGTTCCCTTTTTCCCTGCACTCGTTCGTTGCTCGGATTTTCTCGTTCCCTTTTTCCCTGCACTCGTTCGTTGCTCGCTTTTTCTCGTTCCCTTTTTCCCTGCACTCGTTCGTTGCTCGCTTTTTCTCGTTCCCTTTTTCCCTGCACTCGTTCGTTGTTCGCTTTTTCTCGTTCCCTTTTTCCCTGCACTCGTTCGTTGCTCGGATATTCTCGTTCCCTTTTTCCCTGCACTCGTTTGTTGCTCGCTTTTTCTCGTTCCCTTTTTCCCTGCACTCGTTCGTTGTTCGCTTTTTCTCGTTCCCTTTTTCCCTGCACTCGTTCATTGCGCGGATTTTCTCGTTCCCTTTTTCCCTGCACTCGTTCGTTGCTCGGATTTTCTCGTTCCCTTTTTCCCTGCACTCGTTCGTTGCTCGCCTTTTCTCGTTCCCTTTTTCCCTGCACTCGTTCGTTGTTCGCTTTTTCTCGTTCCCTTTTTCCCTGCACTTGTTCGTTGTTCAGTTTTTCTCGTTCCCTTTTTCCCTGCACTCGTTCGTTGTTCGCCTTTTCTCGTTCCCTTTTTCCCTGCACTCGTTCGTTGTTCGCTTTTTCTCGTTCCCTTTTTCCCTGCACTCGTTCATTGCGCGGTTTTTCTCGTTCCCTTTTTCCCTGCACTCGTTCATTGCGCGGATTTTCTCGTTCCCTTTTTCCCTGCACTCGTTCGTTGTTCGCTTTTTCTCGTTCCCTTTTTCCCTGCACTCGTTCGTTGCTCGGATTTTCTCGTTCCCTTTTTCCTTGCACTCGTTCGTTGCGCAGATTTTCTCGTTCCCTTGTTCCCTGCACTCGTTCGTTGCTCGCCTTTTCTCGTTCCCTTTTTCCCTGCACTCGTTCGTTGTTCGCTTTTTCTCGTTCCCTTTTTCCCTGCACTCGTTCGTTGCTCGGATTTTCTCGTTCCCTTTTTCCCTGCACTCGTTCGTTGCTCGCTTTTTCTCGTTCCCTTTTTCCCTGCACTCGTTCGTTGCTCGGATTTTCTCGTTCCCTTTTTCCCTGCACTCGTTCGTTGCTCGCTTTTTCTCGTTCCCTTTTTCCCTGCACTCGTTCATTGTTCGCTTTTTCTCGTTCCCTTTTTCCCTGCACTCGTTCATTGCGCAGATTTTCTCGTTCCCTTTTTCCCTGCACTCGTTCGTTGCTCGCTTTTTCTCGTTCCCTTTTTCCCTGCACTCGTTCGTTGCTCGGATTTTCTCGTTCCCTTTTTCCCTGCACTCGTTCGTTGCTCGCTTTTTCTCGTTCCCTTTTTCCCTGCACTCGTTCGTTGCTCGCTTTTTCTCGTTCCCTTTTTCCCTGCACTCGTTCGTTGTTCGCTTTTTCTCGTTCCCTTTTTCCCTGCACTCGTTCGTTGCTCGGATTTTCTCGTTCCCTTTTTCCCTGCACTCGTTTGTTGCTCGCTTTTTCTCGTTCCCTTTTTCCCTGCACTCGTTCGTTGTTCGCTTTTTCTCGTTCCCTTTTTCCCTGCACTCGTTCATTGCGCGGATTTTCTCGTTCCCTTTTTCCCTGCACTCGTTCGTTGCTCGGATTTTCTCGTTCCCTTTTTCCCTGCACTCGTTCGTTGCTCGCCTTTTCTCGTTCCCTTTTTCCCTGCACTCGTTCGTTGTTCGCTTTTTCTCGTTCCCTTTTTCCCTGCACTTGTTCGTTGTTCAGTTTTTCTCGTTCCCTTTTTCCCTGCACTCGTTCGTTGTTCGCCTTTTCTCGTTCCCTTTTTCCCTGCACTCGTTCGTTGTTCGCTTTTTCTCGTTCCCTTTTTCCCTGCACTCGTTCATTGCGCGGTTTTTCTCGTTCCCTTTTTCCCTGCACTCGTTCATTGCGCGGATTTTCTCGTTCCCTTTTTCCCTGCACTCGTTCGTTGTTCGCTTTTTCTCGTTCCCTTTTTCCCTGCACTCGTTCGTTGCTCGGATTTTCTCGTTCCCTTTTTCCTTGCACTCGTTCGTTGCGCAGATTTTCTCGTTCCCTTGTTCCCTGCACTCGTTCGTTGCTCGCCTTTTCTCGTTCCCTTTTTCCCTGCACTCGTTCGTTGTTCGCTTTTTCTCGTTCCCTTTTTCCCTGCACTCGTTCGTTGCTCGGATTTTCTCGTTCCCTTTTTCCCTGCACTCGTTCGTTGCTCGCTTTTTCTCGTTCCCTTTTTCCCTGCACTCGTTCGTTGCTCGGATTTTCTCGTTCCCTTTTTCCCTGCACTCGTTCGTTGTTCGCTTTTTCTCGTTCCCTTTTTCCCTGCACTCGTTCATTGTTCGCTTTTTCTCGTTCCCTTTTTCCCTGCACTCGTTCGTTGCTCGCTTTTTCTCGTTCCCTTTTTCCCTGCACTCGTTCATTGCTCGCTTTTTCTCGTTCCCTTTTTCCCTGCACTCGTTCGTTGTTCGGTTATTCTCGTTCCCTTTTTCCCTGCACTCGTTCGTTGCTCGGATTTTCTCGTTCCCTTTTTCCCTGCACTCGTTTGTTGCTCGCTTTTTCTCGTTCCCTTTTTCCCTGCACTCGTTCGTTGTTCGCTTTTTCTCGTTCCCTTTTTCCCTGCACTCGTTCGTTGTTCGCTTTTTCTCGTTCCCTTTTTCCCTGCACTCGTTCATTGCGCGGATTTTCTCGTTCCCTTTTTCCCTGCACTCGTTCGTTGCTCGGATTTTCTCGTTCCCTTTTTCCCTGCACTCGTTCGTTGCTCGCCTTTTCTCGTTCCCTTTTTCCCTGCACTCGTTCGTTGTTCGCTTTTTCTCGTTCCCTTTTTCCCTGCACTTGTTCGTTGTTCAGTTTTTCTCGTTCCCTTTTTCCCTGCACTCGTTCGTTGTTCGCCTTTTCTCGTTCCCTTTTTCCCTGCACTCGTTCGTTGTTCGCTTTTTCTCGTTCCCTTTTTCCCTGCACTCGTTCATTGCGCGGTTTTTCTCGTTCCCTTTTTCCCTGCACTCGTTCATTGCGCGGATTTTCTCGTTCCCTTTTTCCCTGCACTCGTTCGTTGTTCGCTTTTTCTCGTTCCCTTTTTCTCTGCACTCGTTCGTTGCTCGCTTTTTCTCGTTCCCTTTTTCCCTGCACTCGTTCGTTGCTCGGATTTTCTCGTTCCCTTTTTCCCTGCACTCGTTCGTTGTTCGCTTTTTCTCGTTCCCTTTTTCCCTGCACTCGTTCGTTGTTCGCTTTTTCTCGTTCCCTTTTTCTCTGCACTCGTTCGTTGCTCGCTTTTTCTCGTTCCCTTTTTCCCTGCACTCGTTCGTTGCTCGGATTTTCTCGTTCCCTTTTTCCCTGCACTCGTTCGTTGCTCGCCTTTTCTCGTTCCCTTTTTCCCTGCACTCGTTCGTTGTTCGCTTTTTCTCGTTCCCTTTTTCCCTGCACTTGTTCGTTGTTCAGTTTTTCTCGTTCCCTTTTTCCCTGCACTCGTTCGTTGTTCGCCTTTTCTCGTTCCCTTTTTCCCTGCACTCGTTCGTTGTTCGCTTTTTCTCGTTCCCTTTTTCCCTGCACTCGTTCATTGCGCGGTTTTTCTCGTTCCCTTTTTCCCTGCACTCGTTCATTGCGCGGATTTTCTCGTTCCCTTTTTCCCTGCACTCGTTCGTTGTTCGCTTTTTCTCGTTCCCTTTTTCTCTGCACTCGTTCGTTGCTCGCTTTTTCTCGTTCCCTTTTTCCCTGCACTCGTTCGTTGCTCGGATTTTCTCGTTCCCTTTTTCCCTGCACTCGTTCGTTGTTCGCTTTTTCTCGTTCCCTTTTTCCCTGCACTCGTTCGTTGCTCGGATTTTCTCGTTCCCTTTTTCCCTGCACTCGTTCGTTGCGCAGATTTTCTCGTTCCCTTTTTCCCTGCACTCGTTCGTTGCTCGCCTTTTCTCGTTCCCTTTTTCCCTGCACTCGTTCGTTGCTCGCTTTTTCTCGTTCCCTTTTTCCCTGCACTCGTTCCTTGCGCAGATTTTCTCGTTCCCTTTTTCCCTGCACTCGTTCGTTGCTCGCTTTTTCTCGTTCCCTTTTTCCCTGCACTCGTTCGTTGCTCGGATTTTCTCGTTCCCTTTTTCCCTGCACTCGTTCGTTGCTCGCTTTTTCTCGTTCCCTTTTTCCCTGCACTCGTTCGTTGCTCGCTTTTTCTCGTTCCCTTTTTCCCTGCACTCGTTCGTTGTTCGCTTTTTCTCGTTCCCTTTTTCCCTGCACTCGTTCGTTGCTCGGATTTTCTCGTTCCCTTTTTCCCTGCACTCGTTTGTTGCTCGCTTTTTCTCGTTCCCTTTTTCCCTGCACTCGTTCGTTGTTCGCTTTTTCTCGTTCCCTTTTTCCCTGCACTCGTTCATTGCGCGGATTTTCTCGTTCCCTTTTTCCCTGCACTCGTTCATTGCGCGGTTTTTCTCGTTCCCTTTTTCCCTGCACTCGTTCGTTGTTCGCCTTTTCTCGTTCCCTTTTTCCCTGCACTCGTTCGTTGTTCGCTTTTTCTCGTTCCCTTTTTCCCTGCACTCGTTCATTGCGCGGTTTTTCTCGTTCCCTTTTTCCCTGCACTCGTTCATTGCGCGGATTTTCTCGTTCCCTTTTTCCCTGCACTCGTTCGTTGTTCGCTTTTTCTCGTTCCCTTTTTCCCTGCACTCGTTCGTTGCTCGCTTTTTCTCGTTCCCTTTTTCCTTGCACTCGTTCGTTGCGCAGATTTTCTCGTTCCCTTTTTCCCTGCACTCGTTCGTTGCTCGCCTTTTCTCGTTCCCTTTTTTCCCTGCACTCGTTCGTTGTTCGCTTTTTCTCGTTCCCTTTTTCCCTGCACTCGTTCGTTGCTCGGATTTTCTCGTTCCCTTTTTCCCTGCACTCGTTCATTGCGCGGTTTTTCTCGTTCCCTTTTTCCCTGCACTCGTTCATTGCGCGGATTTTCTCGTTCCCTTTTTCCCTGCACTCGTTCGTTGCTCGCTTTTTCTCGTTCCCTTTTTCCCTGCACTCGTTCGTTGCTCGCTTTTTCTCGTTCCCTTGTTCCCTGCACTCGTTCGTTGCTCGCCTTTTCTCGTTCCCTTTTTTCCCTGCACTCGTTCGTTGTTCGCTTTTTCTCGTTCCCTTTTTCCCTGCACTCGTTCGTTGCTCGGATTTTCTCGTTCCCTTTTTCCCTGCACTCGTTCGTTGCTCGCTTTTTCTCGTTCCCTTTTTCCCTGCACTCGTTCGTTGCTCGGATTTTCTCGTTCCCTTTTTCCCTGCACTCGTTCGTTGCTCGCTTTTTCTCGTTCCCTTTTTCCCTGCACTCGTTCATTGCTCGCTTTTTCTCGTTCCCTTTTTCCCTGCACTCGTTCGTTGCTCGCTTTTTCTCGTTCCCTTTTTCCCTGCACTCGTTCGTTGTTCGCTTTTTCTCGTTCCCTTTTTCCCTGCACTCGTTCGTTGCTCGGATTTTCTCGTTCCCTTTTTCCCTGCACTCGTTTGTTGCTCGCACTTTCTCGTTCCCTTGTTCCCTGCACTCGTTCGTTTCTCGCCTTTTCTCGTTCCCTTTTTTCCCTGCACTCGTTCGTTGTTCGCTTTTTCTCGTTCCCTTTTTCCCTGCACTCGTTCGTTGCTCGGATTTTCTCGTTCCCTTTTTCCCTGCACTCGTTCGTTGCTCGCTTTTTCTCGTTCCCTTTTTCCCTGCACTCGTTCGTTGCTCGGATTTTCTCGTTCCCTTTTTCCCTGCACTCGTTCGTTGTTCGCTTTTTCTCGTTCCCTTTTTCCCTGCACTCGTTCGTTGCTCGGATTTTCTCGTTCCCTTTTTCCCTGCACTCGTTCGTTGTTCGCTTTTTCTCGTTCCCTTTTTCCCTGCACTCGTTCATTGCTCGCTTTTTCTCGTTCCCTTTTTCCCTGCACTCGTTCGTTGCTCGCTTTTTCTCGTTCCCTTTTTCCCTGCACTCGTTCGTTGCATGGATTTTCTCGTTCCCTTTTTCCCTGCACTCATTCGTTGCTCGCCTTTTCTCGTTCCCTTTTTCCCTGCACTCGTTCGTTGTTCGCTTTTTCTCGTTCCCTTTTTCCCTGCACTCGTTCGTTGTTCGCTTTTTCTCGTTCCCTTTTTCCCTGCACTCGTTCATTGCGCGGATTTTCTCGTTCCCTTTTTCCCTGCACTCGTTCGTTGCTCGCTTTTTCTCGTTCCCTTTTTCCCTGCACTCGTTCGTTGCTCGGATTTTCTCGTTCCCTTTTTCCCTGCACTCGTTCGTTGTTCGCTTTTTCTCGTTCCCTTTTTCCCTGCACTCGTTCATTGCTCGCTTTTTCTCGTTCCCTTTTTCCCTGCACTCGTTCGTTGCTCGGATTTTCTCGTTCCCTTTTTCCCTGCACTCGTTCGTTGCGCAGATTTTCTCGTTCCCTTTTTCCCTGCACTTGTTCGTTGCTCGCCTTTTCTCGTTCCCTTTTTCCCTGCACTCGTTCGTTGCTCGCTTTTTCTCGTTCCCTTTTTCCCTGCACTCGTTCGTTGTTCGGTTTTTCTCGTTCCCTTTTTCCCTGCACTCGTTCATTGCGCAGATTTTCTCGTTCCCTTTTTCCCTGCACTCGTTCGTTGCTCGCTTTTTCTCGTTCCCTTTTTCCCTGCACTCGTTCGTTGCTCGGATTTTCTCGTTCCCTTTTTCCCTGCACTCGTTCGTTGCTCGCTTTTTCTCGTTCCCTTTTTCCCTGCACTCGTTCGTTGCTCGCTTTTTCTCGTTCCCTTTTTCCCTGCACTCGTTCGTTGTTCGCTTTTTCTCGTTCCCTTTTTCCCTGCACTCGTTCGTTGCTCGGATTTTCTCGTTCCCTTTTTCCCTGCACTCGTTTGTTGCTCGCTTTTTCTCGTTCCCTTTTTCCCTGCACTCGTTCGTTGTTCGCTTTTTCTCGTTCCCTTTTTCCCTGCACTCGTTCATTGCGTGGATTTTCTCGTTCCCTTTTTCCCTGCACACGTTCGTTGCTCGGATTTTCTCGTTCCCTTTTTCCCTGCACTCGTTCGTTGCTCGCCTTTTCTCGTTCCCTTTTTCCCTGCACTCGTTCGTTGTTCGCTTTTTCTCGTTCCCTTTTTCCCTGCACTTGTTCGTTGTTCAGTTTTTCTCGTTCCCTTTTTCCCTGCACTCGTTCGTTGTTCGCCTTTTCTCGTTCCCTTTTTCCCTGCACTCGTTCGTTGTTCGCTTTTTCTCGTTCCCTTTTTCCCTGCACTCGTTCATTGCGCGGATTTTCTCGTTCCCTTTTTCCCTGCACTCGTTCGTTGTTCGCTTTTTCTCGTTCCCTTTTTCCCTGCACTCGTTCGTTGCTCGCTTTTTCTCGTTCCCTTTTTCCTTGCACTCGTTCGTTGCGCAGATTTTCTCGTTCCCTTGTTCCCTGCACTCGTTCGTTGCTCGCCTTTTCTCGTTCCCTTTTTCCCTGCACTCGTTCGTTGTTCGCTTTTTCTCGTTCCCTTTTTCCCTGCACTCGTTCGTTGCTCGGATTTTCTCGTTCCCTTTTTCCCTGCACTCGTTCGTTGCTCGCTTTTTCTCGTTCCCTTTTTCCCTGCACTCGTTCGTTGCTCGGATTTTCTCGTTCCCTTTTTCCCTGCACTCGTTCGTTGTTCGCTTTTTCTCGTTCCCTTTTTCCCTGCACTCGTTCATTGCTCGCTTTTTCTCGTTCCCTTTTTCCCTGCACTCGTTCGTTGCTCGCTTTTTCTCGTTCCCTTTTTCCCTGCACTCGTTCATTGCTCGCTTTTTCTCGTTCCCTTTTTCCCTGCACTCGTTCGTTGTTCGGTTATTCTCGTTCCCTTTTTCCCTGCACTCGTTCGTTGCTCGGATTTTCTCGTTCCCTTTTTCCCTGCACTCGTTTGTTGCTCGCTTTTTCTCGTTCCCTTTTTCCCTGCACTCGTTCGTTGTTCGCTTTTTCTCGTTCCCTTTTTCCCTGCACTCGTTCGTTGTTCGCTTTTTCTCGTTCCCTTTTTCCCTGCACTCGTTCATTGCGCGGATTTTCTCGTTCCCTTTTTCCCTGCACTCGTTCGTTGCTCGGATTTTCTCGTTCCCTTTTTCCCTGCACTCGTTCGTTGCTCGCCTTTTCTCGTTCCCTTTTTCCCTGCACTCGTTCGTTGTTCGCTTTTTCTCGTTCCCTTTTTCCCTGCACTTGTTCGTTGTTCAGTTTTTCTCGTTCCCTTTTTCCCTGCACTCGTTCGTTGTTCGCCTTTTCTCGTTCCCTTTTTCCCTGCACTCGTTCGTTGTTCGCTTTTTCTCGTTCCCTTTTTCCCTGCACTCGTTCATTGCGCGGTTTTTCTCGTTCCCTTTTTCCCTGCACTCGTTCATTGCGCGGATTATCTCGTTCCCTTTTTCCCTGCACTCGTTCGTTGCTCGCTTTTTCTCGTTCCCTTTTTCCCTGCACTCGTTCGTTGCTCGCTTTTTCTCGTTCCCTTTTTCCCTGCACTCGTTCGTTGTTCGCTTTTTCTCGTTCCCTTTTCCCTGCACTCGTTCGTTGCTCGGATTTTCTCGTTCCCTTTTTCCCTGCACTCATTCGTTGCGCAGATTTTCTCGTTCCCTTTTTCCCTGCACTCGTTCGTTGCTCGCCTTATCTCGTTCCCTTTTTCCCTGCACTCGTTCGTTGCTCGCTTTTTCTCGTTCCCTTTTTCCCTGCACTCGTTCGTTGTTCGGATTTTCTCGTTCCCTTTTTCCCTGCACTCGTTCGTTGCTCGCTTTTTCTCGTTCCCTTTTTCCCTGCACTCGTTCGTTGTTCGCTTTTTCTCGTTCCCTTTTTCCCTGCACTCGTTCATTGCGCGGATTTTCTCGTTCCCTTTTTCCCTGCACTCGTTCGTTGCGCGGATTTTCTCGTTCCCTTTTTCCCTGCACTCGTTCGTTGCTCGCCTTTTCTCGTTCCCTTTTTCCCTGCACTCGTTCGTTGTTCGCTTTTTCTCGTTCCCTTTTTCCCTGCACTTGTTCGTTGTTCGCTTTTTCTCGTTCCCTTTTTCCCTGCACTCGTTCGTTGCTCGCCTTTTCTCGTTCCCTTTTTCCCTGCACTCGTTCATTGCGCGGTTTTTCTCGTTCCCTTTTTCCCTGCACTCGTTCATTGCGCGGATTTTCTCGTTCCCTTTTTCCCTGCACTCGTTCATTGCTCGCTTTTTCTCGTTCCCTTTTTCCCTGCATTCGTTCGTTGCTCGCTTTTTCTCGTTCCCTTTTTCCTGCACTCGTTCATTGCTCGCTTTTTCTCGTTCCCTTTTTCCCTGCACTCGTTCGTTGCTCGGATTTTCTCGTTCCCTTTTTCCCTGCACTCGTTCGTTGCATGGATTTTCTCGTTCCCTTTTTCCCTGCACTCATTCGTTGCTCGCCTTTTCTCGTTCCCTTTTTCCCTGCACTCGTTCGTTGTTCGCTTTTTCTCGTTCCCTTTTTCCCTGCACTCGTTCATTGCGCGGATTTTCTCGTTCCCTTTTTACCTGCACTCGTTCGTTGCTCGCTTTTTCTCGTTCCCTTTTTCCCTGTACTCGTTCGTTGCTCGCTTTTTCTCGTTCCCTTTTTCCCTGCACTCGTTCATTGCTCGCTTTTTCTCGTTCCCTTTTTCCCTGCACTCGTTCGTTGCTCGGATTTTCTCGTTCCCTTTTTCCCTGCACTCATTCGTTGCGCAGATTTTCTCGTTCCCTTTTTCCCTGCACTCGTTCGTTGCTCGCCTTTTCTCGTTCCCTTTTTCCCTGCACTCGTTCGTTGTTCGCTTTTTCTCGTTCCCTTTTTCCCTGCACTCGTTCGTTGTTCGGTTTTTCTCGTTCCCTTTTTCCCTGCACTCGTTCATTGCGCGGATTTTCTCGTTCCCTTTTTCCCTGCACTCGTTCGTTGCTCGCTTTTTCTCGTTCCCTTTTTCCCTGCACTCGTTCATTGCGCGGATTTTCTCGTTCCCTTTTTCCCTGCACTCGTTCGTTGCTCGCTTTTTCTCGTTCCCTTGTTCCCTGCACTCGTTCGTTGCTCGCTTTTTCTCGTTCCCTTTTTCCCTGCACTCGTTCGTTGTTCGCTTTTTCTCGTTCCCTTTTTCCCTGCACTCGTTCGTTGCTCGGATTTTCTCGTTCCCTTTTTCCCTGCACTCGTTTGTTGCTCGCTTTTTCTCGTTCCCTTTTTCCCTGCACTCGTTCGTTGTTCGCTTTTTCTCGTTCCCTTTTTCCCTGCACTCGTTCGTTGTTCGCTTTTTCTCGTTCCCTTTTTCCCTGCACTCGTTCATTGCGCGGATTTTCTCGTTCCCTTTTTCCCTGCACTCGTTCGTTGCGCAGATTTTCTCGTTCCCTTTTTCCCTGCACTCGTTCGTTGCTCGCCTTTTCTCGTTCCCTTTTTCCCTGCACTCGTTCGTTGTTCGCTTTTTCTCGTTCCCTTTTTCCCTGCACTCGTTCATTGCGCGGTTTTTCTCGTTCCCTTTTTCCCTGCACTCGTTCATTGCGCGGATTTTCTCGTTCCCTTTTTCCCTGCACTCGTTCGTTGTTCGCTTTTTCTCGTTCCCTTTTTCCCTGCACTCGTTCGTTGCTCGCTTTTTCTCGTTCCCTTTTTCCCTGCACTCGTTCGTTGCGCAGATTTTCTCGTTCCCTTTTTCCCTGCACTCGTTCGTTGCTCGCCTTTTCTCGTTCCCTTTTTCCCTGCACTCGTTCGTTGTTCGCTTTTTCTCGTTCCCTTTTTCCCTGCACTCGTTCGTTGTTCGCTTTTTCTCGTTCCCTTTTTCCCTGCACTCGTTCATTGCGCGGATTTTCTCGTTCCCTTTTTCCCTGCACTCGTTTGTTGCTCACTTTTTCTCGTTCCCTTTTTCCCTGCACTCGTTCGTTGCTCGGATTTTCTCATTCCCTTTTTCCCTGCACTCGTTCGTTGCTCGCTTTTTCTCGTTCCCTTTTTCCCTGCACTCGTTCGTTGCTCGCTTTTTCTCGTTCCCTTTTTCCCTGCACTCGTTCGTTGCTCGGATTTTCTCGTTCCCTTTTTCCCTGCACTCGTTCGTTGCTCGCTTTTTCTCGTTCCCTTTTTCCCTGCACTCGTTCGTTGCTCGCTTTTTCTCGTTCCCTTTTTCCTTGCACTCGTTCGTTGTTCGCTTTTTCTCGTTCCCTTTTTCCCTGCACTCGTTCGTTGCTCGGATTTTCTCGTTCCCTTTTTCCCTGCACTCGTTTGTTGCTCGCTTTTTCTCGTTCCCTTTTTCCCTGCACTCGTTCGTTGTTCGCTTTTTCTCGTTCCCTTTTTCCCTGCACTCGTTCATTGCGTGGATTTTCTCGTTCCCTTTTTCCCTGCACACGTTCGTTGCTCGGATTTTCTCGTTCCCTTTTTCCCTGCACTCGTTCGTTGCTCGCCTTTTCTCGTTCCCTTTTTCCCTGCACTCGTTCGTTGTTCGCTTTTTCTCGTTCCCTTTTTCCCTGCACTTGTTCGTTGTTCAGTTTTTCTCGTTCCCTTTTTCCCTGCACTCGTTCGTTGTTCGCCTTTTCTCGTTCCCTTTTTCCCTGCACTCGTTCGTTGTTCGCTTTTTCTCGTTCCCTTTTTCCCTGCACTCGTTCATTGCGCGGATTTTCTCGTTCCCTTTTTCCCTGCACTCGTTCGTTGTTCGCTTTTTCTCGTTCCCTTTTTCCCTGCACTCGTTCGTTGCTCGCTTTTTCTCGTTCCCTTTTTCCTTGCACTCGTTCGTTGCGCAGATTTTCTCGTTCCCTTGTTCCCTGCACTCGTTCGTTGCTCGCCTTTTCTCGTTCCCTTTTTCCCTGCACTCGTTCGTTGTTCGCTTTTTCTCGTTCCCTTTTTCCCTGCACTCGTTCGTTGCTCGGATTTTCTCGTTCCCTTTTTCCCTGCACTCGTTCGTTGCTCGCTTTTTCTCGTTCCCTTTTTCCCTGCACTCGTTCGTTGCTCGGATTTTCTCGTTCCCTTTTTCCCTGCACTCGTTCGTTGTTCGCTTTTTCTCGTTCCCTTTTTCCCTGCACTCGTTCATTGCTCGCTTTTTCTCGTTCCCTTTTTCCCTGCACTCGTTCGTTGCTCGCTTTTTCTCGTTCCCTTTTTCCCTGCACTCGTTCATTGCTCGCTTTTTCTCGTTCCCTTTTTCCCTGCACTCGTTCGTTGTTCGGTTATTCTCGTTCCCTTTTTCCCTGCACTCGTTCGTTGCTCGGATTTTCTCGTTCCCTTTTTCCCTGCACTCGTTTGTTGCTCGCTTTTTCTCGTTCCCTTTTTCCCTGCACTCGTTCGTTGTTCGCTTTTTCTCGTTCCCTTTTTCCCTGCACTCGTTCGTTGTTCGCTTTTTCTCGTTCCCTTTTTCCCTGCACTCGTTCATTGCGCGGATTTTCTCGTTCCCTTTTTCCCTGCACTCGTTCGTTGCTCGGATTTTCTCGTTCCCTTTTTCCCTGCACTCGTTCGTTGCTCGCCTTTTCTCGTTCCCTTTTTCCCTGCACTCGTTCGTTGTTCGC
The DNA here is from genome assembly GCF_041296385.1 of Aphelocoma coerulescens. Lineage (NCBI taxonomy): Eukaryota > Metazoa > Chordata > Aves > Passeriformes > Corvidae > Aphelocoma > Aphelocoma coerulescens. Next base: position 59,230,493 of record NC_091014.1, on the reverse strand, counting down.
TTTTTCTCGTTCCCTTTTTCCCTGCACTTGTTCGTTGTTCAGTTTTTCTCGTTCCCTTTTTCCCTGCACTCGTTCGTTGTTCGCCTTTTCTCGTTCCCTTTTTCCCTGCACTCGTTCGTTGTTCGCTTTTTCTCGTTCCCTTTTTCCCTGCACTCGTTCATTGCGCGGTTTTTCTCGTTCCCTTTTTCCCTGCACTCGTTCATTGCGCGGATTATCTCGTTCCCTTTTTCCCTGCACTCGTTCGTTGCTCGCTTTTTCTCGTTCCCTTTTTCCCTGCACTCGTTCGTTGCTCGCTTTTTCTCGTTCCCTTTTTCCCTGCACTCGTTCGTTGTTCGCTTTTTCTCGTTCCCTTTTCCCTGCACTCGTTCGTTGCTCGGATTTTCTCGTTCCCTTTTTCCCTGCACTCATTCGTTGCGCAGATTTTCTCGTTCCCTTTTTCCCTGCACTCGTTCGTTGCTCGCCTTTTCTCGTTCCCTTTTTCCCTGCACTCGTTCGTTGCTCGCTTTTTCTCGTTCCCTTTTTCCCTGCACTCGTTCGTTGTTCGGATTTTCTCGTTCCCTTTTTCCCTGCACTCGTTCGTTGCTCGCTTTTTCTCGTTCCCTTTTTCCCTGCACTCGTTCGTTGTTCGCTTTTTCTCGTTCCCTTTTCCCTGCACTCGTTCATTGCGCGGATTTTCTCGTTCCCTTTTTCCCTGCACTCGTTCGTTGCGCGGATTTTCTCGTTCCCTTTTTCCCTGCACTCGTTCGTTGCTCGCCTTTTCTCGTTCCCTTTTTCCCTGCACTCGTTCGTTGTTCGCTTTTTCTCGTTCCCTTTTTCCCTGCACTTGTTCGTTGTTCGCTTTTTCTCATTCCCTTTTTCCCTGCACTCGTTCGTTGCTCGCCTTTTCTCGTTCCCTTTTTCCCTGCACTCGTTCATTGCGCGGTTTTTCTCGTTCCCTTTTTCCCTGCACTCGTTCATTGCGCGGATTTTCTCGTTCCCTTTTTCCCTGCACTCGTTCATTGCTCGCTTTTTCTCGTTCCCTTTTTCCCTGCATTCGTTCGTTGCTCGCTTTTTCTCGTTCCCTTTTTCCTGCACTCGTTCATTGCTCGCTTTTTCTCGTTCCCTTTTTCCCTGCACTCGTTCGTTGCTCGGATTTTCTCGTTCCCTTTTTCCCTGCACTCGTTCGTTGCATGGATTTTCTCGTTCCCTTTTTCCCTGCACTCATTCGTTGCTCGCCTTTTCTCGTTCCCTTTTTCCCTGCACTCGTTCGTTGTTCGCTTTTTCTCGTTCCCTTTTTCCCTGCACTCGTTCATTGCGCGGATTTTCTCGTTCCCTTTTTACCTGCACTCGTTCGTTGCTCGCTTTTTCTCGTTCCCTTTTTCCCTGTACTCGTTCGTTGCTCGCTTTTTCTCGTTCCCTTTTTCCCTGCACTCGTTCATTGCTCGCTTTTTCTCGTTCCCTTTTTCCCTGCACTCGTTCGTTGCTCGGATTTTCTCGTTCCCTTTTTCCCTGCACTCATTCGTTGCGCAGATTTTCTCGTTCCCTTTTTCCCTGCACTCGTTCGTTGCTCGCCTTTTCTCGTTCCCTTTTTCCCTGCACTCGTTCGTTGTTCGCTTTTTCTCGTTCCCTTTTTCCCTGCACTCGTTCGTTGTTCGGTTTTTCTCGTTCCCTTTTTCCCTGCACTCGTTCATTGCGCGGATTTTCTCGTTCCCTTTTTCCCTGCACTCGTTCGTTGCTCGCTTTTTCTCGTTCCCTTTTTCCCTGCACTCGTTCATTGCGCGGATTTTCTCGTTCCCTTTTTCCCTGCACTCGTTCGTTGCTCGCTTTTTCTCGTTCCCTTGTTCCCTGCACTCGTTCGTTGCTCGCTTTTTCTCGTTCCCTTTTTCCCTGCACTCGTTCGTTGTTCGCTTTTTCTCGTTCCCTTTTTCCCTGCACTCGTTCGTTGCTCGGATTTTCTCGTTCCCTTTTTCCCTGCACTCGTTTGTTGCTCGCATTTTCTCGTTCCCTTTTTCCCTGCACTCGTTCGTTGTTCGCTTTTTCTCGTTCCCTTTTTCCCTGCACTCATTCGTTGTTCGCTTTTTCTCGTTCCCTTTTTCCCTGCACTCGTTCATTGCGCGGATTTTCTCGTTCCCTTTTTCCCTGCACTCGTTCGTTGCTCGCTTTTTCTCGTTCCCTTTTTCCCTGCACTCGTTCGTTGCTCGGATTTTCTCGTTCCCTTTTTCCCTGCACTCGTTCGTTGTTCGCTTTTTCTCGTTCCCTTTTTCCCTGCACTCGTTCATTGCTCGCTTTTTCTCGTTCCCTTTTTCCCTGCACTCGTTCGTTGCTCGCTTTTTCTCGTTCCCTTTTTCCCTGCACTCATTCGTTGCGCAGATTTTCTCGTTCCCTTTTCCCTGCACTCGTTCGTTGCTCGCCTTTTCTCGTTCCCTTTTTCCCTGCACTCGTTCGTTGTTCGCTTTTTCTCGTTCCCTTTTTCCCTGCACTCGTTCGTTGTTCGCTTTTTCTCGTTCCCTTTTTCCCTGCACTCGTTCATTGCGCGGATTTTCTCGTTCCCTTTTTCCCTGCACTCGTTCGTTGCTCGCCTTTTCTCGTTCCCTTTTTCCCTGCACTCGTTCGTTGCTCGCCTTTTCTCGTTCCCTTTTTCCCTGCACTCGTTCGTTGCTCGCTTTTTCTCGTTCCCTTTTTCCCTGCACTCGTTCGTTGTTCGGTTTTTCTCGTTCCCTTTTTCCCTGCACTCGTTCGTTGCTCGGATTTTCTCGTTCCCTTTTTCCCTGCACTCGTTCGTTGCTCGCCTTTTCTCGTTCCCTTTTTCCCTGCACTCGTTCGTTGTTCGCTTTTTCTCGTTCCCTTTTTCCCTGCACTTGTTCGTTGTTCGGTTTTTCTCGTTCCCTTTTTCCCTGCACTCGTTCGTTGCTCGCCTTTTCTCGTTCCCTTTTTCCCTGCACTCGTTCATTGCGCGGTTTTTCTCGTTCCCTTTTTCCCTGCACTCGTTCATTGCGCGGATTTTCTCGTTCCCTTTTTCCCTGCACTCGTTCATTGCTCGCTTTTTCTCGTTCCCTTTTTCCCTGCATTCGTTCGTTGCTCGCTTTTTCTCGTTCCCTTTTTCCCTGCACTCGTTCGTTGTTCGCTTTTTCTCGTTCCCTTTTTCCTTGCACTTGTTCGTTGTTCAGTTTTTCTCGTTCCCTTTTTCCCTGCACTCGTTCGTTTTTCACCTTTTCTCGTTCCCTTTTTCCCTGCACTCGTTCGTTGTTCGCTTTTTCTCGTTCCCTTTTTCCCTGCACTCGTTCATTGCGCGGTTTTTCTCGTTCCCTTTTTCCCTGCACTCGTTCATTGCGCGGATTTTCTCGTTCCCTTTTTCCCTACACTCGTTCGTTGTTCGCTTTTTCTCGTTCCCTTTTTCCCTGCACTCGTTCGTTGCTCGGATTTTCTCGTTCCCTTTTTCCTTGCACTCGTTCGTTGCGCAGATTTTCTCGTTCCCTTTTTCCCTGCACTCGTTCGTTGCTCGCCTTTTCTCGTTCCCTTTTTTCCCTGCACTCGTTCGTTGTTCGCTTTTTCTCGTTCCCTTTTTCCCTGCACTCGTTCGTTGCTCGGATTTTCTCGTTCCCTTTTTCCCTGCACTCGTTCGTTGTTCGCTTTTTCTCGTTCCCTTTTTCCCTGCACTCGTTCATTGCGCGGATTTTCTCGTTCCCTTTTTCCCTGCACTCGTTCGTTGCTCGCTTTTTCTCGTTCCCTTTTTCCCTGCACTCGTTTGTTGCTCGCTTTTTCTCGTTCCCTTTTTCCCTGCACTCGTTCGTTGCTCGGATTTTCTCGTTCCCTTTTTCCCTGCACTCGTTCGTTGCTCGCTTTTTCTCGTTCCCTTTTTCCCTGCACTCGTTCGTTGCTCGCACTTTCTCGTTCCCTTTTTCCCTGCACTCGTTCGTTGCTCGGATTTTCTCGTTCCCTTTTTCCCTGCACTCGTTCGTTGTTCGCTTTTTCTCGTTCCCTTTTTCCCTGCACTCGTTCATTGCGCGGATTTTCTCGTTCCCTTTTTCCCTGCACTCGTTCGTTGCTCGCTTTTTCTCGTTCCCTTTTTCCCTGCACTCGTTCGTTGCTCGGATTTTCTCGTTCCCTTTTTCCCTGCACTCGTTCGTTGCTCGCTTTTTCTCGTTCCCTTGTTCCCTGCACTCGTTCGTTGCTCGCTTTTTCTCGTTCCCTTTTTCCCTGCACTCGTTCGTTGCTCGGATTTTCTCGTTCCCTTTTTCCCTGCACTCGTTTGTTGCTCGCTTTTTCTCGTTCCCTTTTTCCCTGCACTCGTTCGTTGTTCGCTTTTTCTCGTTCCCTTTTTCCCTGCACTCGTTCATTGCGCGGATTTTCTCGTTCCCTTTTTCCCTGCACTCGTTCGTTGCTCGGATTTTCTCGTTCCCTTTTTCCCTGCACTCGTTCGTTGCTCGCCTTTTCTCGTTCCCTTTTTCCCTGCACTCGTTCGTTGCTCGCTTTTTCTCGTTCCCTTTTTCCCTGCACTCGTTCGTTGTTCGCTTTTTCTCGTTCCCTTTTTCCCTGCACTCGTTCATTGCGCGGATTTTCTCGTTCCCTTTTTCCCTGCACTCGTTTGTTGCTCGGATTTTCTCATTCCCTTTTTCCCTGCACTCGTTCGTTGCTCGCCTTTTCTCGTTCCCTTTTTCCCTGCACTCGTTCGTTGTTCGCTTTTTCTCGTTCCCTTTTTCCCTGCACTTGTTCGTTGTTCGGTTTTTCTCGTTCCCTTTTTCCCTGCACTCGTTCGTTGCTCGCCTTTTCTCGTTCCCTTTTTCCCTGCACTCGTTCATTGCGCGGTTTTTCTCGTTCCCTTTTTCCCTGCACTCGTTCATTGCGCGGATTTTCTCGTTCCCTTTTTCCCTGCACTCGTTCGTTGTTCGCTTTTTCTCGTTCCCTTTTTCCCTGCACTTGTTCGTTGTTCAGTTTTTCTCGTTCCCTTTTTCCCTGCACTCGTTCGTTGTTCGCCTTTTCTCGTTCCCTTTTTCCCTGCACTCGTTCGTTGCTCGGATTTTCTCGTTCCCTTTTTCCCTGCACTCGTTCGTTGCATGGATTTTCTCGTTCCCTTTTTCCCTGCACTCATTCGTTGCTCGGATTTTCTCGTTCCCTTTTTCCCTGCACTCGTTCGTTGTTCGCTTTTTCTCGTTCCCTTTTTCCCTGCACTCATTCGTTGTTCGCTTTTTCTCGTTCCCTTTTTCCCTGCACTCGTTCATTGCGCGGATTTTCTCGTTCCCTTTTTCCCTGCACTCGTTTGTTGCTCGCTTTTTCTCGTTCCCTTTTTCCCTGCACTCGTTCGTTGCTCGGATTTTATCGTTCCCTTTTTCCCTGCACTCGTTCGTTGTTCGCTTTTTCTCGTTCCCTTTTTCCCTGCACTCGTTCATTGCTCGCTTTTTCTCGTTCCCTTTTTCCCTGCACTCGTTCGTTGCTCGGATTTTCTCGTTCCCTTTTTCCCTGCACTCATTCGTTGCGCAGATTTTCTCGTTCCCTTTTTCCCTGCACTCGTTCGTTGCTCGCCTTTTCTCGTTCCCTTTTTCCCTGCACTCGTTCGTTGTTCGCTTTTTCTCGTTCCCTTTTTCCCTGCACTCGTTCGTTGTTCGGTTTTTCTCGTTCCCTTTTTCCCTGCACTCGTTCATTGCGCGGATTTTCTCGTTCCCTTTTTCCCTGCACTCGTTCGTTGCTCGCTTTTTCTCGTTCCCTTTTTCCCTGCACTCGTTCGTTGCTCACCTTTTCTCGTTCCCTTTTTCCCTGCACTCGTTCGTTGTTCGGTTTTTCTCGTTCCCTTTTTCCCTGCACTCGTTCGTTGCTCGGATTTTCTCGTTCCCTTTTTCCCTGCACTCGTTTGTTGCTCGCTTTTTCTCGTTCCCTTTTTCCCTGCACTCGTTCGTTGTTCGCTTTTTCTCGTTCCCTTTTTCCCTGCACTCGTTCGTTGTTCGCTTTTTCTCATTCCCTTTTTCCCTGCACTCGTTCGTTGCTCGCTTTTTCTCGTTCCCTTTTTCCCTGCACTCGTTCGTTGCTCGCTTTTTCTCGTTCCCTTTTTCCCTGCACTCGTTCGTTGTTCGGATTTTCTCGTTCCCTTTTTCCCTGCACTCGTTCGTTGCTCGGATTTTCTCGTTCCCTTTTTCCCTGCACTCGTTCGTTGCTCGCTTTTTCTCGTTCCCTTTTTCCCTGCACTCGTTCGTTGTTCGCTTTTTCTCGTTCCCTTTTTCCCTGCACTCGTTCGTTGTTCGCTTTTTCTCGTTCCCTTTTTCCCTGCAATCGTTCATTGCGCGGATTTTCTCGTTCCCTTTTTCCCTGCACTCGTTCGTTGCTCGGATTTTCTCATTCCCTTTTTCCCTGCACTCGTTCGTTGCTCGCCTTTTCTCGTTCCCTTTTTCCCTGCACTCGTTCGTTGTTCGCTTTTTCTCGTTCCCTTTTTCCCTGCACTCGTTCGTTGCTCGGATTTTCTCGTTCCCTTTTTCCCTGCACTCGTTCGTTGCATGGATTTTCTCGTTCCCTTTTTCCCTGCACTCATTCGTTGCTCGCCTTTTCTCGTTCCCTTTTTCCCTGCACTCGTTCGTTGTTCGCTTTTTCTCGTTCCCTTTTTCCCTGCACTCATTCGTTGTTCGCTTTTTCTCGTTCCCTTTTTCCCTGCACTCGTTCATTGCGCGGATTTTCTCGTTCCCTTTTTCCCTGCACTCGTTTGTTGCTCGCTTTTTCTCGTTCCCTTTTTCCCTGCACTCGTTCGTTGCTCGGATTTTCTCGTTCCCTTTTTCCCTGCACTCGTTCGTTGTTCGCTTTTTCTCGTTCCCTTTTTCCCTGCACTCGTTCGTTGTTCGCTTTTTCTCGTTCCCTTTTTCCCTGCACTCGTTCATTGCGCGGATTTTCTCGTTCCCTTTTTCCCTGCACTCGTTCGTTGTTCGCTTTTTCTCGTTCCCTTTTTCCCTGCACTCGTTCGTTGTTCGCTTTTTCTCGTTCCCTTTTTCCCTGCACTCACTCGTTGCTCGGATTTTCTCGTTCCCTTTTTCCCTGCACTCGTTCGTTGCTCGGATTTTCTCGTTCCCTTTTTCCCTGCACTCGTTCGTTGCTCGCCTTTTCTCGTTCCCTTTTTCCCTGCACTCGTTCGTTGTTCGCTTTTTCTCGTTCCCTTTTTCCTTGCACTTGTTCGTTGTTCAGTTTTTCTCGTTCCCTTTTTCCCTGCACTCGTTCGTTTTTCACCTTTTCTCGTTCCCTTTTTCCCTGCACTCGTTCGTTGCTCGGATTTTCTCATTCCCTTTTTCCCTGCACTCGTTCGTTGCTCGCCTTTTCTCGTTCCCTTTTTCCCTGCACTCGTTCGTTGTTCGCTTTTTCTCGTTCCCTTTTTCCCTGCACTCGTTCGTTGCTCGGATTTTCTCGTTCCCTTTTTCCCTGCACTCGTTCGTTGCATGGATTTTCTCGTTCCCTTTTTCCCTGCACTCATTCGTTGCTCGCCTTTTCTCGTTCCCTTTTTCCCTGCACTCGTTCGTTGTTCGCTTTTTCTCGTTCCCTTTTTCCCTGCACTCATTCGTTGTTCGCTTTTTCTCGTTCCCTTTTTCCCTGCACTCGTTCATTGCGCGGATTTTCTCGTTCCCTTTTTCCCTGCACTCGTTTGTTGCTCGCTTTTTCTCGTTCCCTTTTTCCCTGCACTCGTTCGTTGCTCGGATTTTCTCGTTCCCTTTTTCCCTGCACTCGTTCGTTGTTCGCTTTTTCTCGTTCCCTTTTTCCCTGCACTCGTTCGTTGTTCGCTTTTTCTCGTTCCCTTTTTCCCTGCACTCGTTCATTGCGCGGATTTTCTCGTTCCCTTTTTCCCTGCACTCGTTCGTTGTTCGCTTTTTCTCGTTCCCTTTTTCCCTGCACTCGTTCGTTGTTCGCTTTTTCTCGTTCCCTTTTTCCCTGCACTCGTTCATTGCGCGGATTTTCTCGTTCCCTTTTTCCCTGCACTCGTTCGTTGCTCGGATTTTCTCGTTCCCTTTTTCCCTGCACTCGTTCGTTGCTCGCCTTTTCTCGTTCCCTTTTTCCCTGCACTCGTTCGTTGTTCGCTTTTTCTCGTTCCCTTTTTCCTTGCACTTGTTCGTTGTTCAGTTTTTCTCGTTCCCTTTTTCCCTGCACTCGTTCGTTTTTCACCTTTTCTCGTTCCCTTTTTCCCTGCACTCGTTCGTTGTTCGCTTTTTCTCGTTCCCTTTTTCCCTGCACTCGTTCATTGCGCGGTTTTTCTCGTTCCCTTTTTCCCTGCACTCGTTCATTGCGCGGATTTTCTCGTTCCCTTTTTCCCTACACTCGTTCGTTGTTCGCTTTTTCTCGTTCCCTTTTTCCCTGCACTCGTTCGTTGCTCGGATTTTCTCGTTCCCTTTTTCCTTGCACTCGTTCGTTGCGCAGATTTTCTCGTTCCCTTTTTCCCTGCACTCGTTCGTTGCTCGCCTTTTCTCGTTCCCTTTTTTCCCTGCACTCGTTCGTTGTTCGCTTTTTCTCGTTCCCTTTTTCCCTGCACTCGTTCGTTGCTCGGATTTTCTCGTTCCCTTTTTCCCTGCACTCGTTCGTTGTTCGCTTTTTCTCGTTCCCTTTTTCCCTGCACTCGTTCATTGCGCGGATTTTCTCGTTCCCTTTTTCCCTGCACTCGTTCGTTGCTCGCTTTTTCTCGTTCCCTTTTTCCCTGCACTCGTTTGTTGCTCGCTTTTTCTCGTTCCCTTTTTCCCTGCACTCGTTCGTTGCTCGGATTTTCTCGTTCCCTTTTTCCCTGCACTCGTTCGTTGCTCGCTTTTTCTCGTTCCCTTTTTCCCTGCACTCGTTCGTTGCTCGCACTTTCTCGTTCCCTTTTTCCCTGCACTCGTTCGTTGCTCGGATTTTCTCGTTCCCTTTTTCCCTGCACTCGTTCGTTGTTCGCTTTTTCTCGTTCCCTTTTTCCCTGCACTCGTTCATTGCGCGGATTTTCTCGTTCCCTTTTTCCCTGCACTCGTTCGTTGCTCGCTTTTTCTCGTTCCCTTTTTCCCTGCACTCGTTCGTTGCTCGGATTTTCTCGTTCCCTTTTTCCCTGCACTCGTTCGTTGCTCGCTTTTTCTCGTTCCCTTGTTCCCTGCACTCGTTCGTTGCTCGCTTTTTCTCGTTCCCTTTTTCCCTGCACTCGTTCGTTGCTCGGATTTTCTCGTTCCCTTTTTCCCTGCACTCGTTTGTTGCTCGCTTTTTCTCGTTCCCTTTTTCCCTGCACTCGTTCGTTGTTCGCTTTTTCTCGTTCCCTTTTTCCCTGCACTCGTTCATTGCGCGGATTTTCTCGTTCCCTTTTTCCCTGCACTCGTTCGTTGCTCGGATTTTCTCGTTCCCTTTTTCCCTGCACTCGTTCGTTGCTCGCCTTTTCTCGTTCCCTTTTTCCCTGCACTCGTTCGTTGTTCGCTTTTTCTCGTTCCCTTTTTCCCTGCACTTGTTCGTTGTTCAGTTTTTCTCGTTCCCTTTTTCCCTGCACTCATTCGTTGTTCGCCTTTTCTCGTTCCCTTTTTCCCTGCACTCGTTCGTTGTTCGCTTTTTCTCGTTCCCTTTTTCCCTGCACTCGTTCATTGCGCGGTTTTTCTCGTTCCCTTTTTCCCTGCACTCGTTCATTGCGCGGATTTTCTCGTTCCCTTTTTCCCTGCACTCGTTCGTTGTTCGCTTTTTCTCGTTCCCTTTTTCCCTGCACTCGTTCGTTGCTTGGATTTTCTCGTTCCCTTTTTCCTTGCACTCGTTCGTTGCGCAGATTTTCTCGTTCCCTTTTTCCCTGCACTCGATCGTTGCTCGCCTTTTCTCGTTCCCTTTTTTCCCTGCACTCGTTCGTTGTTCGCTTTTTCTCGTTCCCTTTTTCCCTGCACTCGTTCGTTGCTCGGATTTTCTCGTTCCCTTTTTCCCTGCACTCGTTCGTTGTTCGCTTTTTCTCGTTCCCTTTTTCCCTGCACTCGTTCGTTGCTCGCTTTTTCTCGTTCCCTTTTTCCCTGCACTCGTTCGTTGCTCGCTTTTTCTCGTTCCCTTTTTCCCTGCACTCGTTCGTTGCTCGCTTTTTCTCGTTCCCTTTTTCCCTGCACTCGTTCGTTGCTCGCTTTTTCTCGTTCCCTTTTTCCCTGCACTCGTTCATTGCGCGGATTTTCTCGTTCCCTTTTTCCCTGCACTCGTTCGTTGCTCGGATTTTCTCATTCCCTTTTTCCCTGCACTCGTTCGTTGCTCGCCTTTTCTCGTTCCCTTTTTCCCTGCACTCGTTCGTTGTTCGCTTTTTCTCGTTCCCTTTTTCCCTGCACTTGTTCGTTGTTCGGTTTTTCTCGTTCCCTTTTTCCCTGCACTCGTTCGTTGCTCGCCTTTTCTCGTTCCCTTTTTCCCTGCACTCGTTCATTGCGCGGTTTTTCTCGTTCCCTTTTTCCCTGCACTCGTTCATTGCGCGGATTTTCTCGTTCCCTTTTTCCCTGCACTCGTTCGTTGTTCGCTTTTTCTCGTTCCCTTTTTCCCTGCACTTGTTCGTTGTTCAGTTTTTCTCGTTCCCTTTTTCCCTGCACTCGTTCGTTGTTCGCCTTTTCTCGTTCCCTTTTTCCCTGCACTCGTTCGTTGCTCGGATTTTCTCGTTCCCTTTTTCCCTGCACTCGTTCGTTGCATGGATTTTCTCGTTCCCTTTTTCCCTGCACTCATTCGTTGCTCGGATTTTCTCGTTCCCTTTTTCCCTGCACTCGTTCGTTGTTCGCTTTTTCTCGTTCCCTTTTTCCCTGCACTCATTCGTTGTTCGCTTTTTCTCGTTCCCTTTTTCCCTGCACTCGTTCATTGCGCGGATTTTCTCGTTCCCTTTTTCCCTGCACTCGTTTGTTGCTCGCTTTTTCTCGTTCCCTTTTTCCCTGCACTCGTTCGTTGCTCGGATTTTATCGTTCCCTTTTTCCCTGCACTCGTTCGTTGTTCGCTTTTTCTCGTTCCCTTTTTCCCTGCACTCGTTCATTGCTCGCTTTTTCTCGTTCCCTTTTTCCCTGCACTCGTTCGTTGCTCGGATTTTCTCGTTCCCTTTTTCCCTGCACTCATTCGTTGCGCAGATTTTCTCGTTCCCTTTTTCCCTGCACTCGTTCGTTGCTCGCCTTTTCTCGTTCCCTTTTTCCCTGCACTCGTTCGTTGTTCGCTTTTTCTCGTTCCCTTTTTCCCTGCACTCGTTCGTTGTTCGGTTTTTCTCGTTCCCTTTTTCCCTGCACTCGTTCATTGCGCGGATTTTCTCGTTCCCTTTTTCCCTGCACTCGTTCGTTGCTCGCTTTTTCTCGTTCCCTTTTTCCCTGCACTCGTTCGTTGCTCACCTTTTCTCGTTCCCTTTTTCCCTGCACTCGTTCGTTGTTCGGTTTTTCTCGTTCCCTTTTTCCCTGCACTCGTTCGTTGCTCGGATTTTCTCGTTCCCTTTTTCCCTGCACTCGTTTGTTGCTCGCTTTTTCTCGTTCCCTTTTTCCCTGCACTCGTTCGTTGTTCGCTTTTTCTCGTTCCCTTTTTCCCTGCACTCGTTCGTTGTTCGCTTTTTCTCATTCCCTTTTTCCCTGCACTCGTTCGTTGCTCGCTTTTTCTCGTTCCCTTTTTCCCTGCACTCGTTCGTTGCTCGCTTTTTCTCGTTCCCTTTTTCCCTGCACTCGTTCGTTGTTCGGATTTTCTCGTTCCCTTTTTCCCTGCACTCGTTCGTTGCTCGGATTTTCTCGTTCCCTTTTTCCCTGCACTCGTTCGTTGCTCGCTTTTTCTCGTTCCCTTTTTCCCTGCACTCGTTCGTTGTTCGCTTTTTCTCGTTCCCTTTTTCCCTGCACTCGTTCGTTGTTCGCTTTTTCTCGTTCCCTTTTTCCCTGCAATCGTTCATTGCGCGGATTTTCTCGTTCCCTTTTTCCCTGCACTCGTTCGTTGCTCGGATTTTCTCATTCCCTTTTTCCCTGCACTCGTTCGTTGCTCGCCTTTTCTCGTTCCCTTTTTCCCTGCACTCGTTCGTTGTTCGCTTTTTCTCGTTCCCTTTTTCCCTGCACTCGTTCGTTGCTCGGATTTTCTCGTTCCCTTTTTCCCTGCACTCGTTCGTTGCATGGATTTTCTCGTTCCCTTTTTCCCTGCACTCATTCGTTGCTCGCCTTTTCTCGTTCCCTTTTTCCCTGCACTCGTTCGTTGTTCGCTTTTTCTCGTTCCCTTTTTCCCTGCACTCATTCGTTGTTCGCTTTTTCTCGTTCCCTTTTTCCCTGCACTCGTTCATTGCGCGGATTTTCTCGTTCCCTTTTTCCCTGCACTCGTTTGTTGCTCGCTTTTTCTCGTTCCCTTTTTCCCTGCACTCGTTCGTTGCTCGGATTTTCTCGTTCCCTTTTTCCCTGCACTCGTTCGTTGTTCGCTTTTTCTCGTTCCCTTTTTCCCTGCACTCGTTCGTTGTTCGCTTTTTCTCGTTCCCTTTTTCCCTGCACTCGTTCATTGCGCGGATTTTCTCGTTCCCTTTTTCCCTGCACTCGTTCGTTGTTCGCTTTTTCTCGTTCCCTTTTTCCCTGCACTCGTTCGTTGTTCGCTTTTTCTCGTTCCCTTTTTCCCTGCACTCGTTCATTGCGCGGATTTTCTCGTTCCCTTTTTCCCTGCACTCGTTCGTTGCTCGGATTTTCTCGTTCCCTTTTTCCCTGCACTCGTTCGTTGCTCGCCTTTTCTCGTTCCCTTTTTCCCTGCACTCGTTCGTTGTTCGCTTTTTCTCGTTCCCTTTTTCCTTGCACTTGTTCGTTGTTCAGTTTTTCTCGTTCCCTTTTTCCCTGCACTCGTTCGTTTTTCACCTTTTCTCGTTCCCTTTTTCCCTGCACTCGTTCGTTGTTCGCTTTTTCTCGTTCCCTTTTTCCCTGCACTCGTTCATTGCGCGGTTTTTCTCGTTCCCTTTTTCCCTGCACTCGTTCATTGCGCGGATTTTCTCGTTCCCTTTTTCCCTACACTCGTTCGTTGTTCGCTTTTTCTCGTTCCCTTTTTCCCTGCACTCGTTCGTTGCTCGGATTTTCTCGTTCCCTTTTTCCTTGCACTCGTTCGTTGCGCAGATTTTCTCGTTCCCTTTTTCCCTGCACTCGTTCGTTGCTCGCCTTTTCTCGTTCCCTTTTTTCCCTGCACTCGTTCGTTGTTCGCTTTTTCTCGTTCCCTTTTTCCCTGCACTCGTTCGTTGCTCGGATTTTCTCGTTCCCTTTTTCCCTGCACTCGTTCGTTGTTCGCTTTTTCTCGTTCCCTTTTTCCCTGCACTCGTTCATTGCGCGGATTTTCTCGTTCCCTTTTTCCCTGCACTCGTTCGTTGCTCGCTTTTTCTCGTTCCCTTTTTCCCTGCACTCGTTTGTTGCTCGCTTTTTCTCGTTCCCTTTTTCCCTGCACTCGTTCGTTGCTCGGATTTTCTCGTTCCCTTTTTCCCTGCACTCGTTCGTTGCTCGCTTTTTCTCGTTCCCTTTTTCCCTGCACTCGTTCGTTGCTCGCACTTTCTCGTTCCCTTTTTCCCTGCACTCGTTCGTTGCTCGGATTTTCTCGTTCCCTTTTTCCCTGCACTCGTTCGTTGTTCGCTTTTTCTCGTTCCCTTTTTCCCTGCACTCGTTCATTGCGCGGATTTTCTCGTTCCCTTTTTCCCTGCACTCGTTCGTTGCTCGCTTTTTCTCGTTCCCTTTTTCCCTGCACTCGTTCGTTGCTCGGATTTTCTCGTTCCCTTTTTCCCTGCACTCGTTCGTTGCTCGCTTTTTCTCGTTCCCTTGTTCCCTGCACTCGTTCGTTGCTCGCTTTTTCTCGTTCCCTTTTTCCCTGCACTCGTTCGTTGCTCGGATTTTCTCGTTCCCTTTTTCCCTGCACTCGTTTGTTGCTCGCTTTTTCTCGTTCCCTTTTTCCCTGCACTCGTTCGTTGTTCGCTTTTTCTCGTTCCCTTTTTCCCTGCACTCGTTCATTGCGCGGATTTTCTCGTTCCCTTTTTCCCTGCACTCGTTCGTTGCTCGGATTTTCTCGTTCCCTTTTTCCCTGCACTCGTTCGTTGCTCGCCTTTTCTCGTTCCCTTTTTCCCTGCACTCGTTCGTTGTTCGCTTTTTCTCGTTCCCTTTTTCCCTGCACTTGTTCGTTGTTCAGTTTTTCTCGTTCCCTTTTTCCCTGCACTCATTCGTTGTTCGCCTTTTCTCGTTCCCTTTTTCCCTGCACTCGTTCGTTGTTCGCTTTTTCTCGTTCCCTTTTTCCCTGCACTCGTTCATTGCGCGGTTTTTCTCGTTCCCTTTTTCCCTGCACTCGTTCATTGCGCGGATTTTCTCGTTCCCTTTTTCCCTGCACTCGTTCGTTGTTCGCTTTTTCTCGTTCCCTTTTTCCCTGCACTCGTTCGTTGCTCGGATTTTCTCGTTCCCTTTTTCCTTGCACTCGTTCGTTGCGCAGATTTTCTCGTTCCCTTTTTCCCTGCACTCGATCGTTGCTCGCCTTTTCTCGTTCCCTTTTTTCCCTGCACTCGTTCGTTGTTCGCTTTTTCTCGTTCCCTTTTTCCCTGCACTCGTTCGTTGCTCGGATTTTCTCGTTCCCTTTTTCCCTGCACTCGTTCGTTGTTCGCTTTTTCTCGTTCCCTTTTTCCCTGCACTCGTTCGTTGCTCGCTTTTTCTCGTTCCCTTTTTCCCTGCACTCGTTCGTTGCTCGCTTTTTCTCGTTCCCTTTTTCCCTGCACTCGTTCGTTGCTCGCTTTTTCTCGTTCCCTTTTTCCCTGCACTCGTTCGTTGCTCGCTTTTTCTCGTTCCCTTTTTCCCTGCACTCGTTCATTGCGCGGATTTTCTCGTTCCCTTTTTCCCTGCACTCGTTCGTTGCTCGGATTTTCTCATTCCCTTTTTCCCTGCACTCGTTCGTTGCTCGCCTTTTCTCGTTCCCTTTTTCCCTGCACTCGTTCGTTGTTCGCTTTTTCTCGTTCCCTTTTTCCCTGCACTTGTTCGTTGTTCGGTTTTTCTCGTTCCCTTTTTCCCTGCACTCGTTCGTTGCTCGCCTTTTCTCGTTCCCTTTTTCCCTGCACTCGTTCATTGCGCGGTTTTTCTCGTTCCCTTTTTCCCTGCACTCGTTCATTGCGCGGATTTTCTCGTTCCCTTTTTCCCTGCACTCGTTCGTTGTTCGCTTTTTCTCGTTCCCTTTTTCCCTGCACTTGTTCGTTGTTCAGTTTTTCTCGTTCCCTTTTTCCCTGCACTCGTTCGTTGTTCGCCTTTTCTCGTTCCCTTTTTCCCTGCACTCGTTCGTTGCTCGGATTTTCTCGTTCCCTTTTTCCCTGCACTCGTTCGTTGCATGGATTTTCTCGTTCCCTTTTTCCCTGCACTCATTCGTTGCTCGGATTTTCTCGTTCCCTTTTTCCCTGCACTCGTTCGTTGTTCGCTTTTTCTCGTTCCCTTTTTCCCTGCACTCATTCGTTGTTCGCTTTTTCTCGTTCCCTTTTTCCCTGCACTCGTTCATTGCGCGGATTTTCTCGTTCCCTTTTTCCCTGCACTCGTTTGTTGCTCGCTTTTTCTCGTTCCCTTTTTCCCTGCACTCGTTCGTTGCTCGGATTTTATCGTTCCCTTTTTCCCTGCACTCGTTCGTTGTTCGCTTTTTCTCGTTCCCTTTTTCCCTGCACTCGTTCATTGCTCGCTTTTTCTCGTTCCCTTTTTCCCTGCACTCGTTCGTTGCTCGGATTTTCTCGTTCCCTTTTTCCCTGCACTCATTCGTTGCGCAGATTTTCTCGTTCCCTTTTTCCCTGCACTCGTTCGTTGCTCGCCTTTTCTCGTTCCCTTTTTCCCTGCACTCGTTCGTTGTTCGCTTTTTCTCGTTCCCTTTTTCCCTGCACTCGTTCGTTGTTCGGTTTTTCTCGTTCCCTTTTTCCCTGCACTCGTTCATTGCGCGGATTTTCTCGTTCCCTTTTTCCCTGCACTCGTTCGTTGCTCGCTTTTTCTCGTTCCCTTTTTCCCTGCACTCGTTCGTTGCTCACCTTTTCTCGTTCCCTTTTTCCCTGCACTCGTTCGTTGTTCGGTTTTTCTCGTTCCCTTTTTCCCTGCACTCGTTCGTTGCTCGGATTTTCTCGTTCCCTTTTTCCCTGCACTCGTTTGTTGCTCGCTTTTTCTCGTTCCCTTTTTCCCTGCACTCGTTCGTTGTTCGCTTTTTCTCGTTCCCTTTTTCCCTGCACTCGTTCGTTGTTCGCTTTTTCTCATTCCCTTTTTCCCTGCACTCGTTCGTTGCTCGCTTTTTCTCGTTCCCTTTTTCCCTGCACTCGTTCGTTGCTCGCTTTTTCTCGTTCCCTTTTTCCCTGCACTCGTTCGTTGTTCGGATTTTCTCGTTCCCTTTTTCCCTGCACTCGTTCGTTGCTCGGATTTTCTCGTTCCCTTTTTCCCTGCACTCGTTCGTTGCTCGCTTTTTCTCGTTCCCTTTTTCCCTGCACTCGTTCGTTGTTCGCTTTTTCTCGTTCCCTTTTTCCCTGCACTCGTTCGTTGTTCGCTTTTTCTCGTTCCCTTTTTCCCTGCAATCGTTCATTGCGCGGATTTTCTCGTTCCCTTTTTCCCTGCACTCGTTCGTTGCTCGGATTTTCTCATTCCCTTTTTCCCTGCACTCGTTCGTTGCTCGCCTTTTCTCGTTCCCTTTTTCCCTGCACTCGTTCGTTGTTCGCTTTTTCTCGTTCCCTTTTTCCCTGCACTCGTTCGTTGCTCGGATTTTCTCGTTCCCTTTTTCCCTGCACTCGTTCGTTGCATGGATTTTCTCGTTCCCTTTTTCCCTGCACTCATTCGTTGCTCGCCTTTTCTCGTTCCCTTTTTCCCTGCACTCGTTCGTTGTTCGCTTTTTCTCGTTCCCTTTTTCCCTGCACTCATTCGTTGTTCGCTTTTTCTCGTTCCCTTTTTCCCTGCACTCGTTCATTGCGCGGATTTTCTCGTTCCCTTTTTCCCTGCACTCGTTTGTTGCTCGCTTTTTCTCGTTCCCTTTTTCCCTGCACTCGTTCGTTGCTCGGATTTTCTCGTTCCCTTTTTCCCTGCACTCGTTCGTTGTTCGCTTTTTCTCGTTCCCTTTTTCCCTGCACTCGTTCGTTGTTCGCTTTTTCTCGTTCCCTTTTTCCCTGCACTCGTTCATTGCGCGGATTTTCTCGTTCCCTTTTTCCCTGCACTCGTTCGTTGTTCGCTTTTTCTCGTTCCCTTTTTCCCTGCACTCGTTCGTTGTTCGCTTTTTCTCGTTCCCTTTTTCCCTGCACTCACTCGTTGCTCGGATTTTCTCGTTCCCTTTTTCCCTGCACTCGTTCGTTGCTCGGATTTTCTCGTTCCCTTTTTCCCTGCACTCGTTCGTTGCTCGCCTTTTCTCGTTCCCTTTTTCCCTGCACTCGTTCGTTGTTCGCTTTTTCTCGTTCCCTTTTTCCTTGCACTTGTTCGTTGTTCAGTTTTTCTCGTTCCCTTTTTCCCTGCACTCGTTCGTTTTTCACCTTTTCTCGTTCCCTTTTTCCCTGCACTCGTTCGTTGCTCGGATTTTCTCATTCCCTTTTTCCCTGCACTCGTTCGTTGCTCGCCTTTTCTCGTTCCCTTTTTCCCTGCACTCGTTCGTTGTTCGCTTTTTCTCGTTCCCTTTTTCCCTGCACTCGTTCGTTGCTCGGATTTTCTCGTTCCCTTTTTCCCTGCACTCGTTCGTTGCATGGATTTTCTCGTTCCCTTTTTCCCTGCAC
This sequence comes from Aphelocoma coerulescens, assembly GCF_041296385.1. Taxonomy (NCBI): domain Eukaryota; kingdom Metazoa; phylum Chordata; class Aves; order Passeriformes; family Corvidae; genus Aphelocoma; species Aphelocoma coerulescens. The sequence goes on along the minus strand of NC_091014.1, from coordinate 59,212,909 downwards.
TCATTCGTTGCTCGCCTTTTCTCGTTCCCTTTTTCCCTGCACTCGTTCGTTGTTCGCTTTTTCTCGTTCCCTTTTTCCCTGCACTCATTCGTTGTTCGCTTTTTCTCGTTCCCTTTTTCCCTGCACTCGTTCATTGCGCGGATTTTCTCGTTCCCTTTTTCCCTGCACTCGTTTGTTGCTCGCTTTTTCTCGTTCCCTTTTTCCCTGCACTCGTTCGTTGCTCGGATTTTCTCGTTCCCTTTTTCCCTGCACTCGTTCGTTGTTCGCTTTTTCTCGTTCCCTTTTTCCCTGCACTCGTTCGTTGTTCGCTTTTTCTCGTTCCCTTTTTCCCTGCACTCGTTCATTGCGCGGATTTTCTCGTTCCCTTTTTCCCTGCACTCGTTCGTTGTTCGCTTTTTCTCGTTCCCTTTTTCCCTGCACTCGTTCGTTGTTCGCTTTTTCTCGTTCCCTTTTTCCCTGCACTCGTTCATTGCGCGGATTTTCTCGTTCCCTTTTTCCCTGCACTCGTTCGTTGCTCGGATTTTCTCGTTCCCTTTTTCCCTGCACTCGTTCGTTGCTCGCCTTTTCTCGTTCCCTTTTTCCCTGCACTCGTTCGTTGTTCGCTTTTTCTCGTTCCCTTTTTCCTTGCACTTGTTCGTTGTTCAGTTTTTCTCGTTCCCTTTTTCCCTGCACTCGTTCGTTTTTCACCTTTTCTCGTTCCCTTTTTCCCTGCACTCGTTCGTTGTTCGCTTTTTCTCGTTCCCTTTTTCCCTGCACTCGTTCATTGCGCGGTTTTTCTCGTTCCCTTTTTCCCTGCACTCGTTCATTGCGCGGATTTTCTCGTTCCCTTTTTCCCTACACTCGTTCGTTGTTCGCTTTTTCTCGTTCCCTTTTTCCCTGCACTCGTTCGTTGCTCGGATTTTCTCGTTCCCTTTTTCCTTGCACTCGTTCGTTGCGCAGATTTTCTCGTTCCCTTTTTCCCTGCACTCGTTCGTTGCTCGCCTTTTCTCGTTCCCTTTTTTCCCTGCACTCGTTCGTTGTTCGCTTTTTCTCGTTCCCTTTTTCCCTGCACTCGTTCGTTGCTCGGATTTTCTCGTTCCCTTTTTCCCTGCACTCGTTCGTTGTTCGCTTTTTCTCGTTCCCTTTTTCCCTGCACTCGTTCATTGCGCGGATTTTCTCGTTCCCTTTTTCCCTGCACTCGTTCGTTGCTCGCTTTTTCTCGTTCCCTTTTTCCCTGCACTCGTTTGTTGCTCGCTTTTTCTCGTTCCCTTTTTCCCTGCACTCGTTCGTTGCTCGGATTTTCTCGTTCCCTTTTTCCCTGCACTCGTTCGTTGCTCGCTTTTTCTCGTTCCCTTTTTCCCTGCACTCGTTCGTTGCTCGCACTTTCTCGTTCCCTTTTTCCCTGCACTCGTTCGTTGCTCGGATTTTCTCGTTCCCTTTTTCCCTGCACTCGTTCGTTGTTCGCTTTTTCTCGTTCCCTTTTTCCCTGCACTCGTTCATTGCGCGGATTTTCTCGTTCCCTTTTTCCCTGCACTCGTTCGTTGCTCGCTTTTTCTCGTTCCCTTTTTCCCTGCACTCGTTCGTTGCTCGGATTTTCTCGTTCCCTTTTTCCCTGCACTCGTTCGTTGCTCGCTTTTTCTCGTTCCCTTGTTCCCTGCACTCGTTCGTTGCTCGCTTTTTCTCGTTCCCTTTTTCCCTGCACTCGTTCGTTGCTCGGATTTTCTCGTTCCCTTTTTCCCTGCACTCGTTTGTTGCTCGCTTTTTCTCGTTCCCTTTTTCCCTGCACTCGTTCGTTGTTCGCTTTTTCTCGTTCCCTTTTTCCCTGCACTCGTTCATTGCGCGGATTTTCTCGTTCCCTTTTTCCCTGCACTCGTTCGTTGCTCGGATTTTCTCGTTCCCTTTTTCCCTGCACTCGTTCGTTGCTCGCCTTTTCTCGTTCCCTTTTTCCCTGCACTCGTTCGTTGTTCGCTTTTTCTCGTTCCCTTTTTCCCTGCACTTGTTCGTTGTTCAGTTTTTCTCGTTCCCTTTTTCCCTGCACTCATTCGTTGTTCGCCTTTTCTCGTTCCCTTTTTCCCTGCACTCGTTCGTTGTTCGCTTTTTCTCGTTCCCTTTTTCCCTGCACTCGTTCATTGCGCGGTTTTTCTCGTTCCCTTTTTCCCTGCACTCGTTCATTGCGCGGATTTTCTCGTTCCCTTTTTCCCTGCACTCGTTCGTTGTTCGCTTTTTCTCGTTCCCTTTTTCCCTGCACTCGTTCGTTGCTCGGATTTTCTCGTTCCCTTTTTCCTTGCACTCGTTCGTTGCGCAGATTTTCTCGTTCCCTTTTTCCCTGCACTCGATCGTTGCTCGCCTTTTCTCGTTCCCTTTTTTCCCTGCACTCGTTCGTTGTTCGCTTTTTCTCGTTCCCTTTTTCCCTGCACTCGTTCGTTGCTCGGATTTTCTCGTTCCCTTTTTCCCTGCACTCGTTCGTTGTTCGCTTTTTCTCGTTCCCTTTTTCCCTGCACTCGTTCGTTGCTCGCTTTTTCTCGTTCCCTTTTTCCCTGCACTCGTTCGTTGCTCGCTTTTTCTCGTTCCCTTTTTCCCTGCACTCGTTCGTTGCTCGCTTTTTCTCGTTCCCTTTTTCCCTGCACTCGTTCGTTGCTCGCTTTTTCTCGTTCCCTTTTTCCCTGCACTCGTTCATTGCGCGGATTTTCTCGTTCCCTTTTTCCCTGCACTCGTTCGTTGCTCGGATTTTCTCATTCCCTTTTTCCCTGCACTCGTTCGTTGCTCGCCTTTTCTCGTTCCCTTTTTCCCTGCACTCGTTCGTTGTTCGCTTTTTCTCGTTCCCTTTTTCCCTGCACTTGTTCGTTGTTCGGTTTTTCTCGTTCCCTTTTTCCCTGCACTCGTTCGTTGCTCGCCTTTTCTCGTTCCCTTTTTCCCTGCACTCGTTCATTGCGCGGTTTTTCTCGTTCCCTTTTTCCCTGCACTCGTTCATTGCGCGGATTTTCTCGTTCCCTTTTTCCCTGCACTCGTTCATTGCTCGCTTTTTCTCGTTCCCTTTTTCCCTGCATTCGTTCGTTGCTCGCTTTTTCTCGTTCCCTTTTTCCCTGCACTCGTTCATTGCTCGCTTTTTCTCGTTCCCTTTTTCCCTGCACTCGTTCGTTGCTCGGATTTTCTCGTTCCCTTTTTCCCTGCACTCGTTCGTTGCATGGATTTTCTCGTTCCCTTTTTCCCTGCACTCATTCGTTGCTCGCCTTTTCTCGTTCCCTTTTTCCCTGCACTCGTTCGTTGTTCGCTTTTTCTCGTTCCCTTTTTCCCTGCACTCATTCGTTGTTCGCTTTTTCTCGTTCCCTTTTTCCCTGCACTCGTTCATTGCGCGGATTTTCTCGTTCCCTTTTTCCCTGCACTCGTTCGTTGCTCGCTTTTTCTCGTTCCCTTTTTCCCTGCACTCGTTCGTTGCTCGGATTTTCTCGTTCCCTTTTTCCCTGCACTCGTTCGTTGTTCGCTTTTTCTCGTTCCCTTTTTCCCTGCACTCGTTCATTGCTCGCTTTTTCTCGTTCCCTTTTTCCCTGCACTCGTTCGTTGCTCGCTTTTTCTCGTTCCCTTTTTCCCTGCACTCATTCGTTGCGCAGATTTTCTCGTTCCCTTTTTCCCTGCACTCGTTCGTTGCTCGCCTTTTCTCGTTCCCTTTTTCCCTGCACTCGTTCGTTGTTCGCTTTTTCTCGTTCCCTTTTTCCCTGCACTCGTTCGTTGTTCGGTTTTTCTCGTTCCCTTTTTCCCTGCACTCGTTCATTGCGCGGATTTTCTCGTTCCCTTTTTCCCTGCACTCGTTCGTTGCTCGCTTTTTCTCGTTCCCTTTTTCCCTGCACTCGTTCGTTGCTCGCCTTTTCTCGTTCCCTTTTTCCCTGCACTCGTTCGTTGCTCGCTTTTTCTCGTTCCCTTTTTCCCTGCACTCGTTCGTTGTTCGCTTTTTCTCGTTCCCTTTTTCCCTGCACTTGTTCGTTGTTCAGTTTTTCTCGTTCCCTTTTTCCCTGCACTCATTCGTTGTTCGCCTTTTCTCGTTCCCTTTTTCCCTGCACTCGTTCGTTGTTCGCTTTTTCTCGTTCCCTTTTTCCCTGCACTCGTTCATTGCGCGGTTTTTCTCGTTCCCTTTTTCCCTGCACTCGTTCATTGCGCGGATTTTCTCGTTCCCTTTTTCCCTGCACTCGTTCGTTGTTCGCTTTTTCTCGTTCCCTTTTTCCCTGCACATGTTCGTTGCTCGGATTTTCTCGTTCCCTTTTTCCTTGCACTCGTTCGTTGCGCAGATTTTCTCGTTCCCTTTTTCCCTGCACTCGATCGTTGCTCGCCTTTTCTCGTTCCCTTTTTTCCCTGCACTCGTTCGTTGTTCGCTTTTTCTCGTTCCCTTTTTCCCTGCACTCATTCGTTGCTCGCTTTTTCTCGTTCCCTTTTTCCCTGCACTCGTTCGTTGCTCGCTTTTTCTCGTTCCCTTTTTCCCTGCACTCGTTCGTTGCTCGCTTTTTCTCGTTCCCTTTTTCCCTGCACTCGTTCCTTGCGCGGATTTTCTCGTTCCCTTTTTCCCTGCACTCGTTCGTTGCTCGGATTTTCTCATTCCCTTTTTCCCTGCACTCGTTCGTTGCTCGCCTTTTCTCGTTCCCTTTTTCCCTGCACTCGTTCGTTGTTCGCTTTTTCTCGTTCCCTTTTTCCCTGCACTTGTTCGTTGTTCGGTTTTTCTCGTTCCCTTTTTCCCTGCACTCGTTCGTTGCTCGCCTTTTCTCGTTCCCTTTTTCCCTGCACTCGTTCATTGCGCGGTTTTTCTCGTTCCCTTTTTCCCTGCACTCGTTCATTGCGCGGATTTTCTCGTTCCCTTTTTCCCTGCACTCGTTCATTGCTCGCTTTTTCTCGTTCCCTTTTTCCCTGCATTCGTTCGTTGCTCGCTTTTTCTCGTTCCCTTTTTCCCTGCACTCGTTCATTGCTCGCTTTTTCTCGTTCCCTTTTTCCCTGCACTCGTTCGTTGCTCGGATTTTCTCGTTCCCTTTTTCCCTGCACTCGTTCGTTGCATGGATTTTCTCGTTCCCTTTTTCCCTGCACTCATTCGTTGCTCGCCTTTTCTCGTTCCCTTTTTCCCTGCACTCGTTCGTTGTTCGCTTTTTCTCGTTCCCTTTTTCCCTGCACTCATTCGTTGTTCGCTTTTTCTCGTTCCCTTTTTCCCTGCACTCGTTCATTGCGCGGATTTTCTCGTTCCCTTTTTCCCTGCACTCGTTCGTTGCTCGCTTTTTCTCGTTCCCTTTTTCCCTGCACTCGTTCGTTGCTCGGATTTTCTCGTTCCCTTTTTCCCTGCACTCGTTCGTTGTTCGCTTTTTCTCGTTCCCTTTTTCCCTGCACTCGTTCATTGCTCGCTTTTTCTCGTTCCCTTTTTCCCTGCACTCGTTCGTTGCTCGCTTTTTCTCGTTCCCTTTTTCCCTGCACTCATTCGTTGCGCAGATTTTCTCGTTCCCTTTTTCCCTGCACTCGTTCGTTGCTCGCCTTTTCTCGTTCCCTTTTTCCCTGCACTCGTTCGTTGTTCGCTTTTTCTCGTTCCCTTTTTCCCTGCACTCGTTCGTTGTTCGCTTTTTCTCGTTCCCTTTTTCCCTGCACTCGTTCGTTGTTCGGATTTTCTCGTTCCCTTTTTCCCTGCACTCGTTCGTTGCTCGGATTTTCTCGTTCCCTTTTTCCCTGCACTCGTTCGTTGCTCGCTTTTTCTCGTTCCCTTTTTCCCTGCACTCGTTCGTTGTTCGCTTTTTCTCGTTCCCTTTTTCCCTGCACTCGTTCGTTGTTCGCTTTTTCTCGTTCCCTTTTTCCCTGCAATCGTTCATTGCGCGGATTTTCTCGTTCCCTTTTTCCCTGCACTCGTTCGTTGCTCGGATTTTCTCATTCCCTTTTTCCCTGCACTCGTTCGTTGCTCGCCTTTTCTCGTTCCCTTTTTCCCTGCACTCGTTCGTTGTTCGCTTTTTCTCGTTCCCTTTTTCCCTGCACTCGTTCGTTGCTCGGATTTTCTCGTTCCCTTTTTCCCTGCACTCGTTCGTTGCATGGATTTTCTCGTTCCCTTTTTCCCTGCACTCATTCGTTGCTCGCCTTTTCTCGTTCCCTTTTTCCCTGCACTCGTTCGTTGTTCGGTTTTTCTCGTTCCCTTTTTCCCTGCACTCGTTCGTTGCTCGGATTTTCTCGTTCCCTTTTTCCCTGCACTCGTTCGTTGCTCGCCTTTTCTCGTTCCCTTTTTCCCTGCACTTGTTCGTTGTTCGGTTTTTCTCGTTCCCTTTTTCCCTGCACTCGTTCGTTGCTCGCCTTTTCTCGTTCCCTTTTTCCCTGCACTCGTTCATTGCGCGGATTTTCTCGTTCCCTTTTTCCCTGCACTCGTTCATTGCTCGCTTTTTCTCGTTCCCTTTTTCCCTGCATTCGTTCGTTGCTCGCTTTTTCTCGTTCCCTTTTTCCCTGCACTCGTTCATTGCTCGCTTTTTCTCGTTCCCTTTTTCCCTGCACTCGTTCGTTGCTCGGATTTTCTCGTTCCCTTTTTCCCTGCACTCGTTCGTTGCATGGATTTTCTCGTTCCCTTTTTCCCTGCACTCATTCGTTGCTCGCCTTTTCTCGTTCCCTTTTTCCCTGCACTCGTTCGTTGTTCGCTTTTTCTCGTTCCCTTTTTCCCTGCACTCATTCGTTGTTCGCTTTTTCTCGTTCCCTTTTTCCCTGCACTCGTTCATTGCGCGGATTTTCTCGTTCCCTTTTTCCCTGCACTCGTTCGTTGCTCGCTTTTTCTCGTTCCCTTTTTCCCTGCACTCGTTCGTTGCTCGGATTTTCTCGTTCCCTTTTTCCCTGCACTCGTTCGTTGTTCGCTTTTTCTCGTTCCCTTTTTCCCTGCACTCGTTCATTGCTCGCTTTTTCTCGTTCCCTTTTTCCCTGCACTCGTTCGTTGCTCGCTTTTTCTCGTTCCCTTTTTCCCTGCACTCATTCGTTGCGCAGATTTTCTCGTTCCCTTTTTCCCTGCACTCGTTCGTTGCTCGCCTTTTCTCGTTCCCTTTTTCCCTGCACTCGTTCGTTGTTCGCTTTTTCTCGTTCCCTTTTTCCCTGCACTCGTTCGTTGTTCGGTTTTTCTCGTTCCCTTTTTCCCTGCACTCGTTCATTGCGCGGATTTTCTCGTTCCCTTTTTCCCTGCACTCGTTCGTTGCTCGCTTTTTCTCGTTCCCTTTTTCCCTGCACTCGTTCGTTGCTCGCCTTTTCTCGTTCCCTTTTTCCCTGCACTCGTTCGTTGCTCGCTTTTTCTCGTTCCCTTTTTCCCTGCACTCGTTCGTTGCTCGCTTTTTCTCGTTCCCTTTTTCCCTGCACTCGTTCGTTGCTCGGATTTTCTCGTTCCCTTTTTCCCTGCACTCGTTTGTTGCTCGCTTTTTCTCGTTCCCTTTTTCCCTGCACTCGTTCGTTGTTCGCTTTTTCTCGTTCCCTTTTTCCCTGCACTCGTTCGTTGTTCGCTTTTTCTCGTTCCCTTTTTCCCTGCACTCGTTCCTTGCGCGGATTTTCTCGTTCCCTTTTTCCCTGCACTCGTTCGTTGCTCGGATTTTCTCGTTCCCTTTTTCCCTGCACTCGTTCGTTGCTCGCCTTTTCTCGTTCCCTTTTTCCCTGCACTCGTTCGTTGTTCGCTTTTTCTCGTTCCCTTTTTCCCTGCACTTGTTCGTTGTTCAGTTTTTCTCGTTCCCTTTTTCCCTGCACTCGTTCGTTGTTCGCCTTTTCTCGTTCCCTTTTTCCCTGCACTCGTTCGTTGTTCGCTTTTTCTCGTTCCCTTTTTCCCTGCACTCGTTCATTGCGCGGTTTTTCTCGTTCCCTTTTTCCCTGCACTCGTTCATTGCGCGGATTTTCTCGTTCCCTTTTTCCCTGCACTCGTTCGTTGTTCGCTTTTTCTCGTTCCTTTTTTCCCTGCACTCGTTCGTTGCTCGGATTTTCTCGTTCCCTTTTTCCTTGCACTCGTTCGTTGCGCAGATTTTCTCGTTCCCTTTTTCCCTGCACTCGTTCGTTGCTCGCCTTTTCTCGTTCCCTTTTTTCCCTGCACTCGTTCGTTGTTCGCTTTTTCTCGTTCCCTTTTTCCCTGCACTCGTTCGTTGCTCGGATTTTCTCGTTCCCTTTTTCCCTGCACTCGTTCGTTGTTCGCTTTTTCTCGTTCCCTTTTTCCCTGCACTCGTTCATTGCGCGGATTTTCTCGTTCCCTTTTTCCCTGCACTCGTTCGTTGCTCGCTTTTTCTCGTTCCCTTTTTCCCTGCACTCGTTCGTTGCTCGCTTTTTCTCGTTCCCTTGTTCCCTGCACTCGTTCGTTGCTCGCCTTTTCTCGTTCCCTTTTTTCCCTGCACTCGTTCGTTGTTCGCTTTTTCTCGTTCCCTTTTTCCCTGCACTCGTTCGTTGCTCGGATTTTCTCGTTCCCTTTTTCCCTGCACTCGTTCGTTGCTCGCTTTTTCTCGTTCCCTTTTTCCCTGCACTCGTTCGTTGCTCGGATTTTCTCGTTCCCTTTTTCCCTGCACTCGTTCGTTGTTCGCTTTTTCTCGTTCCCTTTTTCCCTGCACTCGTTCATTGCTCGCTTTTTCTCGTTCCCTTTTTCCCTGCACTCGTTCGTTGCTCGCTTTTTCTCGTTCCCTTTTTCCCTGCACTCGTTCATTGCTCGCTTTTTCTCGTTCCCTTTTTCCCTGCACTCGTTCGTTGTTCGGTTATTCTCGTTCCCTTTTTCCCTGCACTCGTTCGTTGCTCGGATTTTCTCGTTCCCTTTTTCCCTGCACTCGTTTGTTGCTCGCACTTTCTCGTTCCCTTGTTCCCTGCACTCGTTCGTTTCTCGCCTTTTCTCGTTCCCTTTTTTCCCTGCACTCGTTCGTTGTTCGCTTTTTCTCGTTCCCTTTTTCCCTGCACTCGTTCGTTGCTCGGATTTTCTCGTTCCCTTTTTCCCTGCACTCGTTCGTTGCTCGCTTTTTCTCGTTCCCTTTTTCCCTGCACTCGTTCGTTGCTCGGATTTTCTCGTTCCCTTTTTCCCTGCACTCGTTCGTTGCTCGCTTTTTCTCGTTCCCTTTTTCCCTGCACTCGTTCGTTGTTCGGATTTTCTCGTTCCCTTTTTCCCTGCACTCGTTCGTTGCTCGCTTTTTCTCGTTCCCTTTTTCCCTGCACTCGTTCGTTGCTCGGATTTTCTCGTTCCCTTTTTCCCTGCACTCGTTCGTTGTTCGCTTTTTCTCATTCCCTTTTTCCCTGCACTCGTTCATTGCTCGCTTTTTCTCGTTCCCTTTTTCCCTGCACTCGTTCGTTGCTCGCTTTTTCTCGTTCCCTTTTTCCCTGCACTCGTTCGTTGTTCGGATTTTCTCGTTCCCTTTTTCCCTGCACTCGTTCGTTGCTCGGATTTTCTCGTTCCCTTTTTCCCTGCACTCGTTCGTTGCTCGCTTTTTCTCGTTCCCTTTTTCCCTGCACTCGTTCGTTGTTCGCTTTTTCTCGTTCCCTTTTTCCCTGCACTCGTTCATTGCGCGGATTTTCTCGTTCCCTTTTTCCCTGCACTCGTTTGTTGCTCGGATTTTCTCATTCCCTTTTTCCCTGCACTCGTTCGTTGCTCGCCTTTTCTCGTTCCCTTTTTCCCTGCACTCGTTCGTTGTTCGCTTTTTCTCGTTCCCTTTTTCCCTGCACTTGTTCGTTGTTCGGTTTTTCTCGTTCCCTTTTTCCCTGCACTCGTTCGTTGCTCGCCTTTTCTCGTTCCCTTTTTCCCTGCACTCGTTCATTGCGCGGTTTTTCTCGTTCCCTTTTTCCCTGCACTCGTTCATTGCGCGGATTTTCTCGTTCCCTTTTTCCCTGCACTCGTTCGTTGTTCGCTTTTTCTCGTTCCCTTTTTCCCTGCACTTGTTCGTTGTTCAGTTTTTCTCGTTCCCTTTTTCCCTGCACTCGTTCGTTGTTCGCCTTTTCTCGTTCCCTTTTTCCCTGCACTCGTTCGTTGCTCGGATTTTCTCGTTCCCTTTTTCCCTGCACTCGTTCGTTGCATGGATTTTCTCGTTCCCTTTTTCCCTGCACTCATTCGTTGCTCGGATTTTCTCGTTCCCTTTTTCCCTGCACTCGTTCGTTGTTCGCTTTTTCTCGTTCCCTTTTTCCCTGCACTCATTCGTTGTTCGCTTTTTCTCGTTCCCTTTTTCCCTGCACTCGTTCATTGCGCGGATTTTCTCGTTCCCTTTTTCCCTGCACTCGTTTGTTGCTCGCTTTTTCTCGTTCCCTTTTTCCCTGCACTCGTTCGTTGCTCGGATTTTCTCGTTCCCTTTTTCCCTGCACTCGTTCGTTGTTCGCTTTTTCTCGTTCCCTTTTTCCCTGCACTCGTTCATTGCTCGCTTTTTCTCGTTCCCTTTTTCCCTGCACTCGTTCGTTGCTCGGATTTTCTCGTTCCCTTTTTCCCTGCACTCATTCGTTGCGCAGATTTTCTCGTTCCCTTTTTCCCTGCACTCGTTCGTTGCTCGCCTTTTCTCGTTCCCTTTTTCCCTGCACTCGTTCGTTGTTCGCTTTTTCTCGTTCCCTTTTTCCCTGCACTCGTTCGTTGTTCGGTTTTTCTCGTTCCCTTTTTCCCTGCACTCGTTCATTGCGCGGATTTTCTCGTTCCCTTTTTCCCTGCACTCGTTCGTTGCTCGCTTTTTCTCGTTCCCTTTTTCCCTGCACTCGTTCGTTGCTCACCTTTTCTCGTTCCCTTTTTCCCTGCACTCGTTCGTTGTTCGGTTTTTCTCGTTCCCTTTTTCCCTGCACTCGTTCGTTGCTCGGATTTTCTCGTTCCCTTTTTCCCTGCACTCGTTTGTTGCTCGCTTTTTCTCGTTCCCTTTTTCCCTGCACTCGTTCGTTGTTCGCTTTTTCTCGTTCCCTTTTTCCCTGCACTCGTTCGTTGTTCGCTTTTTCTCATTCCCTTTTTCCCTGCACTCGTTCGTTGCTCGCTTTTTCTCGTTCCCTTTTTCCCTGCACTCGTTCGTTGCTCGCTTTTTCTCGTTCCCCTTTTCCCTGCACTCGTTCGTTGTTCGGATTTTCTCGTTCCCTTTTTCCCTGCACTCGTTCGTTGCTCGGATTTTCTCGTTCCCTTTTTCCCTGCACTCGTTCGTTGCTCGCTTTTTCTCGTTCCCTTTTTCCCTGCACTCGTTCGTTGTTCGCTTTTTCTCGTTCCCTTTTCCCTGCACTCGTTCGTTGTTCGCTTTTTCTCGTTCCCTTTTTCCCTGCAATCGTTCATTGCGCGGATTTTCTCGTTCCCTTTTTCCCTGCACTCGTTCGTTGCTCGGATTTTCTCATTCCCTTTTTCCCTGCACTCGTTCGTTGCTCGCCTTTTCTCGTTCCCTTTTTCCCTGCACTCGTTCGTTGTTCGCTTTTTCTCGTTCCCTTTTTCCCTGCACTTGTTCATTGTTCGGTTTTTCTCGTTCCCTTTTTCCCTGCACTCGTTCGTTGCTCGCCTTTTCTCGTTCCCTTTTTCCCTGCACTCGTTCATTGCGCGGTTTTTCTCGTTCCCTTTTTCCCTGCACTCGTTCATTGCGCGGATTTTCTCGTTCCCTTTTTCCCTGCACTCGTTCGTTGTTCGCTTTTTCTCGTTCCCTTTTTCCCTGCACTTGTTCGTTGTTCAGTTTTTCTCGTTCCCTTTTTCCCTGCACTCGTTCGTTGTTCGCCTTTTCTCGTTCCCTTTTTCCCTGCACTCGTTCGTTGCTCGGATTTTCTCGTTCCCTTTTTCCCTGCACTCGTTCGTTGCATGGATTTTCTCGTTCCCTTTTTCCCTGCACTCATTCGTTGCTCGCCTTTTCTCGTTCCCTTTTTCCCTGCACTCGTTCGTTGTTCGCTTTTTCTCGTTCCCTTTTTCCCTGCACTCATTCGTTGTTCGCTTTTTCTCGTTCCCTTTTTCCCTGCACTCGTTCATTGCGCGGATTTTCTCGTTCCCTTTTTCCCTGCACTCGTTTGTTGCTCGCTTTTTCTCGTTCCCTTTTTCCCTGCACTCGTTCGTTGCTCGGATTTTCTCGTTCCCTTTTTCCCTGCACTCGTTCGTTGTTCGCTTTTTCTCGTTCCCTTTTTCCCTGCACTCGTTCATTGCTCGCTTTTTCTCGTTCCCTTTTTCCCTGCACTCGTTCGTTGCTCGGATTTTCTCGTTCCCTTTTTCCCTGCACTCATTCGTTGCGCAGATTTTCTCGTTCCCTTTTTCCCTGCACTCGTTCGTTGCTCGCCTTTTCTCGTTCCCTTTTTCCCTGCACTCGTTCGTTGTTCGCTTTTTCTCGTTCCCTTTTTCCCTGCACTCGTTCGTTGTTCGGTTTTTCTCGTTCCCTTTTTCCCTGCACTCGTTCATTGCGCGGATTTTCTCGTTCCCTTTTTCCCTGCACTCGTTCGTTGCTCGCTTTTTCTCGTTCCCTTTTTCCCTGCACTCGTTCGTTGCTCACCTTTTCTCGTTCCCTTTTTCCCTGCACTCGTTCGTTGTTCGGTTTTTCTCGTTCCCTTTTTACCTGCACTCGTTCGTTGCTCGGATTTTCTCGTTCCCTTTTTCCCTGCACTCGTTTGTTGCTCGCTTTTTCTCGTTCCCTTTTTCCCTGCACTCGTTCGTTGTTCGCTTTTTCTCGTTCCCTTTTTCCCTGCACTCGTTCGTTGTTCGCTTTTTCTCGTTCCCTTTTTCCCTGCACTCGTTCATTGCGCGGATTTTCTCGTTCCCTTTTTCCCTGCACTCGTTCGTTGCTCGGATTTTCTCGTTCCCTTTTTCCCTGCACTCGTTCGTTGCTCGCCTTTTCTCGTTCCCTTTTTCCCTGCACTCGTTCGTTGTTCGCTTTTTCTCGTTCCCTTTTTCCTTGCACTTGTTCGTTGTTCAGTTTTTCTCGTTCCCTTTTTCCCTGCACTCGTTCGTTGTTCACCTTTTCTCGTTCCCTTTTTCCCTGCACTCGTTCGTTGTTCGCTTTTTCTCGTTCCCTTTTTCCCTGCACTCGTTCATTGCGCGGTTTTTCTCGTTCCCTTTTTCCCTGCACTCGTTCATTGCGCGGATTTTCTCGTTCCCTTTTTCCCTACACTCGTTCGTTGTTCGCTTTTTCTCGTTCCCTTTTTCCCTGCACTCGTTCGTTGCTCGGATTTTCTCGTTCCCTTTTTCCTTGCACTCGTTCGTTGCGCAGATTTTCTCGTTCCCTTTTTCCCTGCACTCGTTCGTTGCTCGCCTTTTCTCGTTCCCTTTTTTCCCTGCACTCGTTCGTTGTTCGCTTTTTCTCGTTCCCTTTTTCCCTGCACTCGTTCGTTGCTCGGATTTTCTCGTTCCCTTTTTCCCTGCACTCGTTCGTTGTTCGCTTTTTCTCGTTCCCTTTTTCCCTGCACTCGTTCATTGCGCGGATTTTCTCGTTCCCTTTTTCCCTGCACTCGTTCGTTGCTCGCTTTTTCTCGTTCCCTTTTTCCCTGCACTCGTTCGTTGCTCGCTTTTTCTCGTTCCCTTTTTCCCTGCACTCGTTCGTTGCTCGCACTTTCTCGTTCCCTTTTTCCCTGCACTCGTTCGTTGTTCGCTTTTTCTCGTTCCCTTTTTCCCTGCACTTGTTCGTTGTTCAGTTTTTCTCGTTCCCTTTTTCCCTGCACTCGTTCGTTGTTCGCCTTTTCTCGTTCCCTTTTTCCCTGCACTCGTTCGTTGCTCGGATTTTCTCGTTCCCTTTTTCCCTGCACTCGTTCGTTGCATGGATTTTCTCGTTCCCTTTTTCCCTGCACTCATTCGTTGCTCGGATTTTCTCGTTCCCTTTTTCCCTGCACTCGTTCGTTGTTCGCTTTTTCTCGTTCCCTTTTTCCCTGCACTCATTCGTTGTTCGCTTTTTCTCGTTCCCTTTTTCCCTGCACTCGTTCATTGCGCGGATTTTCTCGTTCCCTTTTTCCCTGCACTCGTTTGTTGCTCGCTTTTTCTCGTTCCCTTTTTCCCTGCACTCGTTCGTTGCTCGGATTTTCTCGTTCCCTTTTTCCCTGCACTCGTTCGTTGTTCGCTTTTTCTCGTTCCCTTTTTCCCTGCACTCGTTCATTGCTCGCTTTTTCTCGTTCCCTTTTTCCCTGCACTCGTTCGTTGCTCGGATTTTCTCGTTCCCTTTTTCCCTGCACTCATTCGTTGCGCAGATTTTCTCGTTCCCTTTTTCCCTGCACTCGTTCGTTGCTCGCCTTTTCTCGTTCCCTTTTTCCCTGCACTCGTTCGTTGTTCGCTTTTTCTCGTTCCCTTTTTCCCTGCACTCGTTCGTTGTTCGGTTTTTCTCGTTCCCTTTTTCCCTGCACTCGTTCATTGCGCGGATTTTCTCGTTCCCTTTTTCCCTGCACTCGTTCGTTGCTCGCTTTTTCTCGTTCCCTTTTTCCCTGCACTCGTTCGTTGCTCACCTTTTCTCGTTCCCTTTTTCCCTGCACTCGTTCGTTGTTCGGTTTTTCTCGTTCCCTTTTTCCCTGCACTCGTTCGTTGCTCGGATTTTCTCGTTCCCTTTTTCCCTGCACTCGTTTGTTGCTCGCTTTTTCTCGTTCCCTTTTTCCCTGCACTCGTTCGTTGTTCGCTTTTTCTCGTTCCCTTTTTCCCTGCACTCGTTCGTTGTTCGCTTTTTCTCGTTCCCTTTTTCCCTGCACTCGTTCGTTGCTCGCTTTTTCTCGTTCCCTTTTTCCCTGCACTCGTTCGTTGCTCGCTTTTTCTCGTTCCCTTTTTCCCTGCACTCGTTCGTTGTTCGGATTTTCTCGTTCCCTTTTTCCCTGCACTCGTTCGTTGCTCGGATTTTCTCGTTCCCTTTTTCCCTGCACTCGTTCGTTGTTCGCTTTTTCTCGTTCCCTTTTTCCCTGCACTCGTTCGTTGTTCGCTTTTTCTCGTTCCCTTTTTCCCTGCACTCGTTCGTTGTTCGCTTTTTCTCGTTCCCTTTTTCCCTGCAATCGTTCATTGCGCGGATTTTCTCGTTCCCTTTTTCCCTGCACTCGTTCGTTGCTCGGATTTTCTCATTCCCTTTTTCCCTGCACTCGTTCGTTGCTCGCCTTTTCTCGTTCCCTTTTTCCCTGCACTCGTTCGTTGTTCGCTTTTTCTCGTTCCCTTTTTCCCTGCACTTGTTCGTTGTTCGGTTTTTCTCGTTCCCTTTTTCCCTGCACTCGTTCGTTGCTCGCCTTTTCTCGTTCCCTTTTTCCCTGCACTCGTTCATTGCGCGGTTTTTCTCGTTCCCTTTTTCCCTGCACTCGTTCGTTGTTCGCTTTTTCTCGTTCCCTTTTTCCCTGCACTTGTTCGTTGTTCAGTTTTTCTCGTTCCCTTTTTCCCTGCACTCGTTCGTTGTTCGCCTTTTCTCGTTCCCTTTTTCCCTGCACTCGTTCGTTGCTCGGATTTTCTCGTTCCCTTTTTCCCTGCACTCGTTCGTTGCATGGATTTTCTCGTTCCCTTTTTCCCTGCACTCATTCGTTGCTCGCCTTTTCTCGTTCCCTTTTTCCCTGCACTCGTTCGTTGTTCGCTTTTTCTCGTTCCCTTTTTCCCTGCACTCATTCGTTGTTCGCTTTTTCTCGTTCCCTTTTTCCCTGCACTCGTTCATTGCGCGGATTTTCTCGTTCCCTTTTTCCCTGCACTCGTTTGTTGCTCGCTTTTTCTCGTTCCCTTTTTCCCTGCACTCGTTCGTTGCTCGGATTTTCTCGTTCCCTTTTTCCCTGCACTCGTTCGTTGTTCGCTTTTTCTCGTTCCCTTTTTCCCTGCACTCGTTCGTTGTTCGCTTTTTCTCGTTCCCTTTTTCCCTGCACTCGTTCATTGCGCGGATTTTCTCGTTCCCTTTTTCCCTGCACTCGTTCGTTGTTCGCTTTTTCTCGTTCCCTTTTTCCCTGCACTCGTTCGTTGTTCGCTTTTTCTCGTTCCCTTTTTCCCTGCACTCGTTCATTGCGCGGATTTTCTCGTTCCCTTTTTCCCTGCACTCGTTCGTTGCTCGGATTTTCTCGTTCCCTTTTTCCCTGCACTCGTTCGTTGCTCGCCTTTTCTCGTTCCCTTTTTCCCTGCACTCGTTCGTTGTTCGCTTTTTCTCGTTCCCTTTTTCCTTGCACTTGTTCGTTGTTCAGTTTTTCTCGTTCCCTTTTTCCCTGCACTCGTTCGTTGTTCACCTTTTCTCGTTCCCTTTTTCCCTGCACTCGTTCGTTGTTCGCTTTTTCTCGTTCCCTTTTTCCCTGCACTCGTTCATTGCGCGGTTTTTCTCGTTCCCTTTTTCCCTGCACTCGTTCATTGCGCGGATTTTCTCGTTCCCTTTTTCCCTACACTCGTTCGTTGTTCGCTTTTTCTCGTTCCCTTTTTCCCTGCACTCGTTCGTTGCTCGGATTTTCTCGTTCCCTTTTTCCTTGCACTCGTTCGTTGCGCAGATTTTCTCGTTCCCTTTTTCCCTGCACTCGTTCGTTGCTCGCCTTTTCTCGTTCCCTTTTTTCCCTGCACTCGTTCGTTGTTCGCTTTTTCTCGTTCCCTTTTTCCCTGCACTCGTTCGTTGCTCGGATTTTCTCGTTCCCTTTTTCCCTGCACTCGTTCGTTGTTCGCTTTTTCTCGTTCCCTTTTTCCCTGCACTCGTTCATTGCGCGGATTTTCTCGTTCCCTTTTTCCCTGCACTCGTTCGTTGCTCGCTTTTTCTCGTTCCCTTTTTCCCTGCACTCGTTCGTTGCTCGCTTTTTCTCGTTCCCTTTTTCCCTGCACTCGTTCGTTGCTCGCACTTTCTCGTTCCCTTTTTCCCTGCACTCGTTCGTTGTTCGCTTTTTCTCGTTCCCTTTTTCCCTGCACTTGTTCGTTGTTCAGTTTTTCTCGTTCCCTTTTTCCCTGCACTCGTTCGTTGTTCGCCTTTTCTCGTTCCCTTTTTCCCTGCACTCGTTCGTTGCTCGGATTTTCTCGTTCCCTTTTTCCCTGCACTCGTTCGTTGCATGGATTTTCTCGTTCCCTTTTTCCCTGCACTCATTCGTTGCTCGGATTTTCTCGTTCCCTTTTTCCCTGCACTCGTTCGTTGTTCGCTTTTTCTCGTTCCCTTTTTCCCTGCACTCATTCGTTGTTCGCTTTTTCTCGTTCCCTTTTTCCCTGCACTCGTTCATTGCGCGGATTTTCTCGTTCCCTTTTTCCCTGCACTCGTTTGTTGCTCGCTTTTTCTCGTTCCCTTTTTCCCTGCACTCGTTCGTTGCTCGGATTTTCTCGTTCCCTTTTTCCCTGCACTCGTTCGTTGTTCGCTTTTTCTCGTTCCCTTTTTCCCTGCACTCGTTCATTGCTCGCTTTTTCTCGTTCCCTTTTTCCCTGCACTCGTTCGTTGCTCGGATTTTCTCGTTCCCTTTTTCCCTGCACTCATTCGTTGCGCAGATTTTCTCGTTCCCTTTTTCCCTGCACTCGTTCGTTGCTCGCCTTTTCTCGTTCCCTTTTTCCCTGCACTCGTTCGTTGTTCGCTTTTTCTCGTTCCCTTTTTCCCTGCACTCGTTCGTTGTTCGGTTTTTCTCGTTCCCTTTTTCCCTGCACTCGTTCATTGCGCGGATTTTCTCGTTCCCTTTTTCCCTGCACTCGTTCGTTGCTCGCTTTTTCTCGTTCCCTTTTTCCCTGCACTCGTTCGTTGCTCACCTTTTCTCGTTCCCTTTTTCCCTGCACTCGTTCGTTGTTCGGTTTTTCTCGTTCCCTTTTTCCCTGCACTCGTTCGTTGCTCGGATTTTCTCGTTCCCTTTTTCCCTGCACTCGTTTGTTGCTCGCTTTTTCTCGTTCCCTTTTTCCCTGCACTCGTTCGTTGTTCGCTTTTTCTCGTTCCCTTTTTCCCTGCACTCGTTCGTTGTTCGCTTTTTCTCGTTCCCTTTTTCCCTGCACTCGTTCGTTGCTCGCTTTTTCTCGTTCCCTTTTTCCCTGCACTCGTTCGTTGCTCGCTTTTTCTCGTTCCCTTTTTCCCTGCACTCGTTCGTTGTTCGGATTTTCTCGTTCCCTTTTTCCCTGCACTCGTTCGTTGCTCGGATTTTCTCGTTCCCTTTTTCCCTGCACTCGTTCGTTGTTCGCTTTTTCTCGTTCCCTTTTTCCCTGCACTCGTTCGTTGTTCGCTTTTTCTCGTTCCCTTTTTCCCTGCACTCGTTCGTTGTTCGCTTTTTCTCGTTCCCTTTTTCCCTGCAATCGTTCATTGCGCGGATTTTCTCGTTCCCTTTTTCCCTGCACTCGTTCGTTGCTCGGATTTTCTCATTCCCTTTTTCCCTGCACTCGTTCGTTGCTCGCCTTTTCTCGTTCCCTTTTTCCCTGCACTCGTTCGTTGTTCGCTTTTTCTCGTTCCCTTTTTCCCTGCACTTGTTCGTTGTTCGGTTTTTCTCGTTCCCTTTTTCCCTGCACTCGTTCGTTGCTCGCCTTTTCTCGTTCCCTTTTTCCCTGCACTCGTTCATTGCGCGGTTTTTCTCGTTCCCTTTTTCCCTGCACTCGTTCATTGCGCGGATTTTCTCGTTCCCTTTTTCCCTGCACTCGTTCGTTGTTCGCTTTTTCTCGTTCCCTTTTTCCCTGCACTTGTTCGTTGTTCAGTTTTTCTCGTTCCCTTTTTCCCTGCACTCGTTCGTTGTTCGCCTTTTCTCGTTCCCTTTTTCCCTGCACTCGTTCGTTGCTCGGATTTTCTCGTTCCCTTTTTCCCTGCACTCGTTCGTTGCATGGATTTTCTCGTTCCCTTTTTCCCTGCACTCATTCGTTGCTCGCCTTTTCTCGTTCCCTTTTTCCCTGCACTCGTTCGTTGTTCGCTTTTTCTCGTTCCCTTTTTCCCTGCACTCATTCGTTGTTCGCTTTTTCTCGTTCCCTTTTTCCCTGCACTCGTTCATTGCGCGGATTTTCTCGTTCCCTTTTTCCCTGCACTCGTTTGTTGCTCGCTTTTTCTCGTTCCCTTTTTCCCTGCACTCGTTCGTTGCTCGGATTTTCTCGTTCCCTTTTTCCCTGCACTCGTTCGTTGTTCGCTTTTTCTCGTTCCCTTTTTCCCTGCACTCGTTCGTTGTTCGCTTTTTCTCGTTCCCTTTTTCCCTGCACTCGTTCATTGCGCGGATTTTCTCGTTCCCTTTTTCCCTGCACTCGTTCGTTGTTCGCTTTTTCTCGTTCCCTTTTTCCCTGCACTCGTTCGTTGTTCGCTTTTTCTCGTTCCCTTTTTCCCTGCACTCGTTCATTGCGCGGATTTTCTCGTTCCCTTTTTCCCTGCACTCGTTCGTTGCTCGGATTTTCTCGTTCCCTTTTTCCCTGCACTCGTTCGTTGCTCGCCTTTTCTCGTTCCCTTTTTCCCTGCACTCGTTCGTTGTTCGCTTTTTCTCGTTCCCTTTTTCCTTGCACTTGTTCGTTGTTCAGTTTTTCTCGTTCCCTTTTTCCCTGCACTCGTTCGTTTTTCACCTTTTCTCGTTCCCTTTTTCCCTGCACTCGTTCGTTGTTCGCTTTTTCTCGTTCCCTTTTTCCCTGCACTCGTTCATTGCGCGGTTTTTCTCGTTCCCTTTTTCCCTGCACTCGTTCATTGCGCGGATTTTCTCGTTCCCTTTTTCCCTACACTCGTTCGTTGTTCGCTTTTTCTCGTTCCCTTTTTCCCTGCACTCGTTCGTTGCTCGGATTTTCTCGTTCCCTTTTTCCTTGCACTCGTTCGTTGCGCAGATTTTCTCGTTCCCTTTTTCCCTGCACTCGTTCGTTGCTCGCCTTTTCTCGTTCCCTTTTTTCCCTGCACTCGTTCGTTGTTCGCTTTTTCTCGTTCCCTTTTTCCCTGCACTCGTTCGTTGCTCGCCTTTTCTCGTTCCCTTTTTCCCTGCACTCGTTCGTTGTTCGCTTTTTCTCGTTCCCTTTTTCCCTGCACTCGTTCATTGCGCGGATTTTCTCGTTCCCTTTTTCCCTGCACTCGTTCGTTGCTCGCTTTTTCTCGTTCCCTTTTTCCCTGCACTCGTTTGTTGCTCGCTTTTTCTCGTTCCCTTTTTCCCTGCACTCGTTCGTTGCTCGGATTTTCTCGTTCCCTTTTTCCCTGCACTCGTTCGTTGCTCGCTTTTTCTCGTTCCCTTTTTCCCTGCACTCGTTCGTTGCTCGCACTTTCTCGTTCCCTTTTTCCCTGCACTCGTTCGTTGCTCGGATTTTCTCGTTCCCTTTTTCCCTGCACTCGTTCGTTGTTCGCTTTTTCTCGTTCCCTTTTTCCCTGCACTCGTTCATTGCGCGGATTTTCTCGTTCCCTTTTTCCCTGCACTCGTTCGTTGCTCGCTTTTTCTCGTTCCCTTTTTCCCTGCACTCGTTCGTTGCTCGGATTTTCTCGTTCCCTTTTTCCCTGCACTCGTTCGTTGCTCGCTTTTTCTCGTTCCCTTGTTCCCTGCACTCGTTCGTTGCTCGCTTTTTCTCGTTCCCTTTTTCCCTGCACTCGTTCGTTGCTCGGATTTTCTCGTTCCCTTTTTCCCTGCACTCGTTTGTTGCTCGCTTTTTCTCGTTCCCTTTTTCCCTGCACTCGTTCGTTGTTCGCTTTTTCTCGTTCCCTTTTTCCCTGCACTCGTTCATTGCGCGGATTTTCTCGTTCCCTTTTTCCCTGCACTCGTTCGTTGCTCGGATTTTCTCGTTCCCTTTTTCCCTGCACTCGTTCGTTGCTCGCCTTTTCTCGTTCCCTTTTTCCCTGCACTCGTTCGTTGTTCGCTTTTTCTCGTTCCCTTTTTCCCTGCACTTGTTCGTTGTTCAGTTTTTCTCGTTCCCTTTTTCCCTGCACTCATTCGTTGCTCGCCTTTTCTCGTTCCCTTTTTCCCTGCACTCGTTCGTTGTTCGCTTTTTCTCGTTCCCTTTTTCCCTGCACCCGTTCATTGCGCGGATTTTCTCGTTCCCTTTTTCCCTGCACTCGTTCATTGCGCGGATTTTCTCGTTCCCTTTTTCCCTGCACTCGTTCGTTGTTCGCTTTTTCTCGTTCCCTTTTTCCCTGCACTCGTTCGTTTCTCGGATTTTCTCGTTCCCTTTTTCCTTGCACTCGTTCGTTGCGCAGATTTTCTCGTTCCCTTTTTCCCTGCACTCGTTCGTTGCTCGCTTTTTCTCGTTCCCTTTTTCCCTGCACTCGTTCGTTGTTCGCTTTTTCTCGTTCCCTTTTTCCCTGCAATCGTTCATTGCGCGGATTTTCTCGTTCCCTTTTTCCCTGCACTCGTTCGTTGCTCGGATTTTCTCATTCCCTTTTTCCCTGCACTCGTTCGTTGCTCGCCTTTTCTCGTTCCCTTTTTCCCTGCACTCGTTCGTTGTTCGCTTTTTCTCGTTCCCTTTTTCCCTGCACTTGTTCGTTGTTCGGTTTTTCTCGTTCCCTTTTTCCCTGCACTCGTTCGTTGCTCGCCTTTTCTCGTTCCCTTTTTCCCTGCACTCGTTCATTGCGCGGTTTTTCTCGTTCCCTTTTTCCCTGCACTCGTTCATTGCGCGGATTTTCTCGTTCCCTTTTTCCCTGCACTCGTTCGTTGTTCGCTTTTTCTCGTTCCCTTTTTCCCTGCACTTGTTCGTTGTTCAGTTTTTCTCGTTCCCTTTTTCCCTGCACTCGTTCGTTGTTCGCCTTTTCTCGTTCCCTTTTTCCCTGCACTCGTTCGTTGCTCGGATTTTCTCGTTCCCTTTTTCCCTGCACTCGTTCGTTGCATGGATTTTCTCGTTCCCTTTTTCCCTGCACTCATTCGTTGCTCGCCTTTTCTCGTTCCCTTTTTCCCTGCACTCGTTCGTTGCTCGCTTTTTCTCGTTCCCTTTTTCCCTGCACTCATTCGTTGTTCGCTTTTTCTCGTTCCCTTTTTCCCTGCACTCGTTCATTGCGCGGATTTTCTCGTTCCCTTTTTCCCTGCACTCGTTTGTTGCTCGCTTTTTCTCGTTCCCTTTTTCCCTGCACTCGTTCGTTGCTCGGATTTTCTCGTTCCCTTTTTCCCTGCACTCGTTCGTTGTTCGCTTTTTCTCGTTCCCTTTTTCCCTGCACTCGTTCGTTGTTCGCTTTTTCTCGTTCCCTTTTTCCCTGCACTCGTTCATTGCGCGGATTTTCTCGTTCCCTTTTTCCCTGCACTCGTTCGTTGTTCGCTTTTTCTCGTTCCCTTTTTCCCTGCACTCGTTCGTTGTTCGCTTTTTCTCGTTCCCTTTTTCCCTGCACTCGTTCATTGCGCGGATTTTCTCGTTCCCTTTTTCCCTGCACTCGTTCGTTGCTCGGATTTTCTCGTTCCCTTTTTCCCTGCACTCGTTCGTTGCTCGCCTTTTCTCGTTCCCTTTTTCCCTGCACTCGTTCGTTGTTCGCTTTTTCTCGTTCCCTTTTTCCTTGCACTTGTTCGTTGTTCAGTTTTTCTCGTTCCCTTTTTCCCTGCACTCGTTCGTTTTTCACCTTTTCTCGTTCCCTTTTTCCCTGCACTCGTTCGTTGTTCGCTTTTTCTCGTTCCCTTTTTCCCTGCACTCGTTCATTGCGCGGTTTTTCTCGTTCCCTTTTTCCCTGCACTCGTTCATTGCGCGGATTTTCTCGTTCCCTTTTTCCCTACACTCGTTCGTTGTTCGCTTTTTCTCGTTCCCTTTTTCCCTGCACTCGTTCGTTGCTCGGATTTTCTCGTTCCCTTTTTCCTTGCACTCGTTCGTTGCGCAGATTTTCTCGTTCCCTTTTTCCCTGCACTCGTTCGTTGCTCGCCTTTTCTCGTTCCCTTTTTTCCCTGCACTCGTTCGTTGTTCGCTTTTTCTCGTTCCCTTTTTCCCTGCACTCGTTCGTTGCTCGGATTTTCTCGTTCCCTTTTTCCCTGCACTCGTTCGTTGTTCGCTTTTTCTCGTTCCCTTTTTCCCTGCACTCGTTCATTGCGCGGATTTTCTCGTTCCCTTTTTCCCTGCACTCGTTCGTTGCTCGCTTTTTCTCGTTCCCTTTTTCCCTGCACTCGTCTGTTGCTCGCTTTTTCTCGTTCCCTTTTTCCCTGCACTCGTTCGTTGCTCGGATTTTCTCGTTCCCTTTTTCCCTGCACTCGTTCGTTGCTCGCTTTTTCTCGTTCCCTTTTTCCCTGCACTCGTTCGTTGCTCGCACTTTCTCGTTCCCTTTTTCCCTGCACTCGTTCGTTGCTCGGATTTTCTCGTTCCCTTTTTCCCTGCACTCGTTCGTTGTTCGCTTTTTCTCGTTCCCTTTTTCCCTGCACTCGTTCATTGCGCGGATTTTCTCGTTCCCTTTTTCCCTGCACTCGTTCGTTGCTCGCTTTTTCTCGTTCCCTTTTTCCCTGCACTCGTTCGTTGCTCGGATTTTCTCGTTCCCTTTTTCCCTGCACTCGTTCGTTGCTCGCTTTTTCTCGTTCCCTTGTTCCCTGCACTCGTTCGTTGCTCGCTTTTTCTCGTTCCCTTTTTCCCTGCACTCGTTCGTTGCTCGGATTTTCTCGTTCCCTTTTTCCCTGCACTCGTTTGTTGCTCGCTTTTTCTCGTTCCCTTTTTCCCTGCACTCGTTCGTTGTTCGCTTTTTCTCGTTCCCTTTTTCCCTGCACTCGTTCATTGCGCGGATTTTCTCGTTCCCTTTTTCCCTGCACTCGTTCGTTGCTCGGATTTTCTCGTTCCCTTTTTCCCTGCACTCGTTCGTTGCTCACCTTTTCTCGTTCCCTTTTTCCCTGCACTCGTTCGTTGTTCGCTTTTTCTCGTTCCCTTTTTCCCTGCACTTGTTCGTTGTTCAGTTTTTCTCGTTCCCTTTTTCCCTGCACTCATTCGTTGCTCGCCTTTTCTCGTTCCCTTTTTCCCTGCACTCGTTCGTTGTTCGCTTTTTCTCGTTCCCTTTTTCCCTGCACTCGTTCATTGCGCGGATTTTCTCGTTCCCTTTTTCCCTGCACTCGTTCATTGCGCGGATTTTCTCGTTCCCTTTTTCCCTGCACTCGTTCGTTGCTCGGATTTTCTCGTTCCCTTTTTCCTTGCACTCGTTCGTTGCGCAGATTTTCTCGTTCCCTTTTTCCCTGCACTCGATCGTTGCTCGCCTTTTCTCGTTCCCTTTTTTCCCTGCACTCGTTCGTTGTTCGCTTTTTCTCGTTCCCTTTTTCCCTGCACTCGTTCGTTGCTCGGATTTTCTCGTTCCCTTTTTCCCTGCACTCGTTCGTTGTTCGCTTTTTCTCGTTCCCTTTTTCCCTGCACTCGTTCGTTGCTCGCTTTTTCTCGTTCCCTTTTTCCCTGCACTCGTTCGTTGCTCGCTTTTTCTCGTTCCCTTTTTCCCTGCACTCGTTCGTTGCTCGCTTTTTCTCGTTCCCTTTTTCCCTGCACTCGTTCGTTGCTCGCTTTTTCTCGTTCCCTTTTTCCCTGCACTCGTTCATTGCGCGGATTTTCTCGTTCCCTTTTTCCCTGCACTCGTTCGTTGCTCGGATTTTCTCATTCCCTTTTTCCCTGCACTCGTTCGTTGCTCGCCTTTTCTCGTTCCCTTTTTCCCTGCACTCGTTCGTTGTTCGCTTTTTCTCGTTCCCTTTTTCCCTGCACTCGTTCGTTGCTCGCTTTTTCTCGTTCCCTTTTTCCCTGCACTCGTTCATTGCTCGCTTTTTCTCGTTCCCTTTTTCCCTGCATTCGTTCGTTGCTCGCTTTTTCTCGTTCCCTTTTTCCCTGCACTCGTTCATTGCTCGCTTTTTCTCGTTCCCTTTTTCCCTGCACTCGTTCGTTGCTCGGATTTTCTCGTTCCCTTTTTCCCTGCACTCGTTCGTTGCATGGATTTTCTCGTTCCCTTTTTCCCTGCACTCATTCGTTGCTCGCCTTTTCTCGTTCCCTTTTTCCCTGCACTCGTTCGTTGTTCGCTTTTTCTCGTTCCCTTTTTCCCTGCACTCATTCGTTGTTCGCTTTTTCTCGTTCCCTTTTTCCCTGCACTCGTTCATTGCGCGGATTTTCTCGTTCCCTTTTTCCCTGCACTCGTTCGTTGCTCGCTTTTTCTCGTTCCCTTTTTCCCTGCACTCGTTCGTTGCTCGGATTTTCTCGTTCCCTTTTTCCCTGCACTCGTTCGTTGTTCGCTTTTTCTCGTTCCCTTTTTCCCTGCACTCGTTCATTGCTCGCTTTTTCTCGTTCCCTTTTTCCCTGCACTCGTTCGTTGCTCGCTTTTTCTCGTTCCCTTTTTCCCTGCACTCATTCGTTGCGCAGATTTTCTCGTTCCCTTTTTCCCTGCACTCGTTCGTTGCTCGCCTTTTCTCGTTCCCTTTTTCCCTGCACTCGTTCGTTGTTCGCTTTTTCTCGTTCCCTTTTTCCCTGCACTCGTTCGTTGTTCGGTTTTTCTCGTTCCCTTTTTCCCTGCACTCGTTCATTGCGCGGATTTTCTCGTTCCCTTTTTCCCTGCACTCGTTCGTTGCTCGCTTTTTCTCGTTCCCTTTTTCCCTGCACTCGTTCGTTGCTCGCCTTTTCTCGTTCCCTTTTTCCCTGCACTCGTTCGTTGCTCGCTTTTTCTCGTTCCCTTTTTCCCTGCACTCGTTCGTTGTTCGCTTTTTCTCGTTCCCTTTTTCCCTGCACTTGTTCGTTGTTCAGTTTTTCTCGTTCCCTTTTTCCCTGCACTCATTCGTTGTTCGCCTTTTCTCGTTCCCTTTTTCCCTGAACTCGTTCGTTGTTCGCTTTTTCTCGTTCCCTTTTTCCCTGCACTCGTTCATTGCGCGGTTTTTCTCGTTCCCTTTTTCCCTGCACTCGTTCATTGCGCGGATTTTCTCGTTCCCTTTTTCCCTGCACTCGTTCGTTGTTCGCTTTTTCTCGTTCCCTTTTTCCCTGCACTCGTTCGTTGCTCGGATTTTCTCGTTCCCTTTTTCCTTGCACTCGTTCGTTGCGCAGATTTTCTCGTTCCCTTTTTCCCTGCACTCGATCGTTGCTCGCCTTTTCTCGTTCCCTTTTTTCCCTGCACTCGTTCGTTGTTCGCTTTTTCTCGTTCCCTTTTTCCCTGCACTCGTTCGTTGCTCGGATTTTCTCGTTCCCTTTTTCCCTGCACTCGTTCGTTGTTCGCTTTTTCTCGTTCCCTTTTTCCCTGCACTCGTTCGTTGCTCGCTTTTTCTCGTTCCCTTTTTCCCTGCACTCGTTCGTTGCTCGCTTTTTCTCGTTCCCTTTTTCCCTGCACTCGTTCGTTGCTCGCTTTTTCTCGTTCCCTTTTTCCCTGCACTCGTTCGTTGCTCGCTTTTTCTCGTTCCCTTTTTCCCTGCACTCGTTCATTGCGCGGATTTTCTCGTTCCCTTTTTCCCTGCACTCGTTCGTTGCTCGGATTTTCTCATTCCCTTTTTCCCTGCACTCGTTCGTTGCTCGCCTTTTCTCGTTCCCTTTTTCCCTGCACTCGTTCGTTGTTCGCTTTTTCTCGTTCCCTTTTTCCCTGCACTTGTTCGTTGTTCGGTTTTTCTCGTTCCCTTTTTCCCTGCACTCGTTCGTTGCTCGCCTTTTCTCGTTCCCTTTTTCCCTGCACTCGTTCATTGCGCGGTTTTTCTCGTTCCCTTTTTCCCTGCACTCGTTCATTGCGCGGATTTTCTCGTTCCCTTTTTCCCTGCACTCGTTCATTGCTCGCTTTTTCTCGTTCCCTTTTTCCCTGCATTCGTTCGTTGCTCGCTTTTTCTCGTTCCCTTTTTCCCTGCACTCGTTCATTGCTCGCTTTTTCTCGTTCCCTTTTTCCCTGCACTCGTTCGTTGCTCGGATTTTCTCGTTCCCTTTTTCCCTGCACTCGTTCGTTGCATGGATTTTCTCGTTCCCTTTTTCCCTGCACTCGTTCGTTGCTCGCCTTTTCTCGTTCCCTTTTTCCCTGCACTCGTTCGTTGTTCGCTTTTTCTCGTTCCCTTTTTCCCTGCACTCGTTCGTTGTTCGGTTTTTCTCGTTCCCTTTTTCCCTGCACTCGTTCATTGCGCGGATTTTCTCGTTCCCTTTTTCCCTGCACTCGTTCGTTGCTCGCTTTTTCTCGTTCCCTTTTTCCCTGCACTCGTTCGTTGCTCGCCTTTTCTCGTTCCCTTTTTCCCTGCACTCGTTCGTTGCTCACTTTTTCTCGTTCCCTTTTTCCCTGCACTCGTTCGTTGTTCGGTTTTTCTCGTTCCCTTTTTCCCTGCACTCGTTCGTTGCTCGGATTTTCTCGTTCCCTTTTTCCCTGCACTCGTTCGTTGCTCGCCTTTTCTCGTTCCCTTTTTCCCTGCACTCGTTCGTTGTTCGCTTTTTCTCGTTCCCTTTTTCCCTGCACTTGTTCGTTGTTCGGTTTTTCTCGTTCCCTTTTTCCCTGCACTCGTTCGTTGCTCGCCTTTTCTCGTTCCCTTTTTCCCTGCACTCGTTCATTGCGCGGTTTTTCTCGTTCCCTTTTTCCCTGCACTCGTTCATTGCGCGGATTTTCTCGTTCCCTTTTTCCCTGCACTCGTTCATTGCTCGCTTTTTCTCGTTCCCTTTTTCCCTGCATTCGTTCGTTGCTCGCTTTTTCTCGTTCCCTTTTTCCCTGCACTCGTTCATTGCTCGATTTTTCTCGTTCCCTTTTTCCCTGCACTCGTTCGTTGCTCGGATTTTCTCGTTCCCTTTTTCCCTGCACTCGTTCGTTGCATGGATTTTCTCGTTCCCTTTTTCCCTGCACTCATTCGTTGCTCGCCTTTTCTCGTTCCCTTTTTCCCTGCACTCGTTCGTTGTTCGCTTTTTCTCGTTCCCTTTTTCCCTGCACTCATTCGTTGTTCGCTTTTTCTCGTTCCCTTTTTCCCTGCACTCGTTCATTGCGCGGATTTTCTCGTTCCCTTTTTCCCTGCACTCGTTCGTTGCTCGCTTTTTCTCGTTCCCTTTTTCCCTGCACTCGTTCGTTGCTCGGATTTTCTCGTTCCCTTTTTCCCTGCACTCGTTCGTTGTTCGCTTTTTCTCGTTCCCTTTTTCCCTGCACTCGTTCATTGCTCGCTTTTTCTCGTTCCCTTTTTCCCTGCACTCGTTCGTTGCTCGCTTTTTCTCGTTCCCTTTTTCCCTGCACTCATTCGTTGCACAGATTTTCTCGTTCCCTTTTTCCCTGCACTCGTTCGTTGCTCGCCTTTTCTCGTTCCCTTTTTCCCTGCACTCGTTCGTTGTTCGCTTTTTCTCGTTCCCTTTTTCCCTGCACTCGTTCGTTGTTCGGTTTTTCTCGTTCCCTTTTTCCCTGCACTCGTTCATTGCGCGGATTTTCTCGTTCCCTTTTTCCCTGCACTCGATCGTTGCTCGCTTTTTCTCGTTCCCTTTTTCCCTGCACTCGTTCGTTGCTCGCCTTTTCTCGTTCCCTTTTTCCCTGCACTCGTTCGTTGCTCGCTTTTTCTCGTTCCCTTTTTCCCTGCACTCGTTCGTTGTTCGGTTTTTCTCGTTCCCTTTTTCCCTGCACTCGTTCGTTGCTCGGATTTTCTCGTTCCCTTTTTCCCTGCACTCGTTTGTTGCTCGCTTTTTCTCGTTCCCTTTTTCCCTGCACTCGTTCGTTTCTCGCTTTTTCTCGTTCCCTTTTTCCCTGCACTCGTTCCTTGCGCGGATTTTCTCGTTCCCTTTTTCCCTGCACTCGTTCGTTGCTCGGATTTTCTCGTTCCCTTTTTCCCTGCACTCGTTCGTTGCTCGCCTTTTCTCGTTCCCTTTTTCCCTGCACTCGTTCGTTGTTCGCTTTTTCTCGTTCCCTTTTTCCCTGCACTTGTTCGTTGTTCAGTTTTTCTCGTTCCCTTTTTCCCTGCACTAGTTCGTTGTTCGCCTTTTCTCGTTCCCTTTTTCCCTGCACTCGTTCGTTGTTCGCTTTTTCTCGTTCCCTTTTTCCCTGCACTCGTTCATTGCGCGGTTTTTCTCGTTCCCTTTTTCCCTGCACTCGTTCATTGCGCGGATTTTCTCGTTCCCTTTTTCCCTGCACTCGTTCGTTGTTCGCTTTTTCTCGTTCCCTTTTTCCCTGCACTCGTTCGTTGCTCGGATTTTCTCGTTCCCTTTTTCCTTGCACTCGTTCGTTGCGCAGATTTTCTCGTTCCCTTTTTCCCTGCACTCGTTCGTTGCTCGCCTTTTCTCGTTCCCTTTTTTCCCTGCACTCGTTCGTTGTTCGCTTTTTCTCGTTCCCTTTTTCCCTGCACTCGTTCGTTGCTCGGATTTTCTCGTTCCCTTTTTCCCTGCACTCGTTCGTTGTTCGCTTTTTCTCGTTCCCTTTTTCCCTGCACTCGTTCATTGCGCGGATTTTCTCGTTCCCTTTTTCCCTGCACTCGTTCGTTGCTCGCTTTTTCTCGTTCCCTTTTTCCCTGCACTCGTTCGTTGCTCGCTTTTTCTCGTTCCCTTGTTCCCTGCACTCGTTCGTTGCTCGCCTTTTCTCGTTCCCTTTTTTCCCTGCACTCGTTCGTTGTTCGCTTTTTCTCGTTCCCTTTTTCCCTGCACTCGTTCGTTGCTCGGATTTTCTCGTTCCCTTTTTCCCTGCACTCGTTCGTTGTTCGCTTTTTCTCGTTCCCTTTTTCCCTGCACTCGTTCGTTGCTCGGATTTTCTCGTTCCCTTTTTCCCTGCACTCGTTCGTTGTTCGCTTTTTCTCGTTCCCTTTTTCCCTGCACTCGTTCATTGCTCGCTTTTTCTCGTTCCCTTTTTCCCTGCACTCGTTCGTTGCTCGCTTTTTCTCGTTCCCTTTTTCCCTGCACTCGTTCATTGCTCGCTTTTTCTCGTTCCCTTTTTCCCTGCACTCGTTCGTTGTTCGGTTATTCTCGTTCCCTTTTTCCCTGCACTCGTTCGTTGCTCGGATTTTCTCGTTCCCTTTTTCCCTGCACTCGTTTGTTGCTCGCACTTTCTCGTTCCCTTGTTCCCTGCACTCGTTCGTTTCTCGCCTTTTCTCGTTCCCTTTTTTCCCTGCACTCGTTCGTTGTTCGCTTTTTCTCGTTCCCTTTTTCCCTGCACTCGTTCGTTGCTCGGATTTTCTCGTTCCCTTTTTCCCTGCACTCGTTCGTTGCTCGCTTTTTCTCGTTCCCTTTTTCCCTGCACTCGTTCGTTGCTCGGATTTTCTCGTTCCCTTTTTCCCTGCACTCGTTCGTTGCTCGCTTTTTCTCGTTCCCTTTTTCCCTGCACTCGTTCGTTGTTCGGATTTTCTCGTTCCCTTTTTCCCTGCACTCGTTCGTTGCTCGCTTTTTCTCGTTCCCTTTTTCCCTGCACTCGTTCGTTGCTCGGATTTTCTCGTTCCCTTTTTCCCTGCACTCGTTCGTTGTTCGCTTTTTCTCATTCCCTTTTTCCCTGCACTCGTTCATTGCTCGCTTTTTCTCGTTCCCTTTTTCCCTGCACTCGTTCGTTGCTCGCTTTTTCTCGTTCCCTTTTTCCCTGCACTCGTTCGTTGTTCGGATTTTCTCGTTCCCTTTTTCCCTGCACTCATTCGTTGCTCGGATTTTCTCGTTCCCTTTTTCCCTGCACTCGTTCGTTGCTCGCTTTTTCTCGTTCCCTTTTTCCCTGCACTCGTTCGTTGTTCGCTTTTTCTCGTTCCCTTTTTCCCTGCACTCGTTCATTGCGCGGATTTTCTCGTTCCCTTTTTCCCTGCACTCGTTTGTTGCTCGGATTTTCTCATTCCCTTTTTCCCTGCACTCGTTCGTTGCTCGCCTTTTCTCGTTCCCTTTTTCCCTGCACTCGTTCGTTGTTCGCTTTTTCTCGTTCCCTTTTTCCCTGCACTTGTTCGTTGTTCGGTTTTTCTCGTTCCCTTTTTCCCTGCACTCGTTCGTTGCTCGCCTTTTCTCGTTCCCTTTTTCCCTGCACTCGTTCATTGCGCGGTTTTTCTCGTTCCCTTTTTCCCTGCACTCGTTCATTGCGCGGATTTTCTCGTTCCCTTTTTCCCTGCACTCGTTCGTTGTTCGCTTTTTCTCGTTCCCTTTTTCCCTGCACTTGTTCGTTGTTCAGTTTTTCTCGTTCCCTTTTTCCCTGCACTCGTTCGTTGTTCGCCTTTTCTCGTTCCCTTTTTCCCTGCACTCGTTCGTTGCTCGGATTTTCTCGTTCCCTTTTTCCCTGCACTCGTTCGTTGCATGGATTTTCTCGTTCCCTTTTTCCCTGCACTCATTCGTTGCTCGGATTTTCTCGTTCCCTTTTTCCCTGCACTCGTTCGTTGTTCGCTTTTTCTCGTTCCCTTTTTCCCTGCACTCATTCGTTGTTCGCTTTTTCTCGTTCCCTTTTTCCCTGCACTCGTTCCTTGCGCGGATTTTCTCGTTCCCTTTTTCCCTGCACTCGTTTGTTGCTCGCTTTTTCTCGTTCCCTTTTTCCCTGCACTCGTTCGTTGCTCGGATTTTCTCGTTCCCTTTTTCCCTGCACTCGTTCGTTGTTCGCTTTTTCTCGTTCCCTTTTTCCCTGCACTCGTTCATTGCTCGCTTTTTCTCGTTCCCTTTTTCCCTGCACTCGTTCGTTGCTCGGATTTTCTCGTTCCCTTTTTCCCTGCACTCATTCGTTGCGCAGATTTTCTCGTTCCCTTTTTCCCTGCACTCGTTCGTTGCTCGCCTTTTCTCGTTCCCTTTTTCCCTGCACTCGTTCGTTGTTCGCTTTTTCTCGTTCCCTTTTTCCCTGCACTCGTTCGTTGTTCGGTTTTTCTCGTTCCCTTTTTCCCTGCACTCGTTCATTGCGCGGATTTTCTCGTTCCCTTTTTCCCTGCACTCGTTCGTTGCTCGCTTTTTCTCGTTCCCTTTTTCCCTGCACTCGTTCGTTGCTCACCTTTTCTCGTTCCCTTTTTCCCTGCACTCGTTCGTTGTTCGGTTTTTCTCGTTCCCTTTTTCCCTGCACTCGTTCGTTGCTCGGATTTTCTCGTTCCCTTTTTCCCTGCACTCGTTTGTTGCTCGCTTTTTCTCGTTCCCTTTTTCCCTGCACTCGTTCGTTGTTCGCTTTTTCTCGTTCCCTTTTTCCCTGCACTCGTTCGTTGTTCGCTTTTTCTCATTCCCTTTTTCCCTGCACTCGTTCGTTGCTCGCTTTTTCTCGTTCCCTTTTTCCCTGCACTCGTTCGTTGCTCGCTTTTTCTCGTTCCCCTTTTCCCTGCACTCGTTCGTTGTTCGGATTTTCTCGTTCCCTTTTTCCCTGCACTCGTTCGTTGCTCGGATTTTCTCGTTCCCTTTTTCCCTGCACTCGTTCGTTGCTCGCTTTTTCTCGTTCCCTTTTTCCCTGCACTCGTTCGTTGCTCGCTTTTTCTCGTTCCCTTTTTCCCTGCACTCGTTCGTTGTTCGCTTTTTCTCGTTCCCTTTTTCCCTGCACTCGTTCATTGCGCGGATTTTCTCGTTCCCTTTTTCCCTGCACTCGTTCGTTGCTCGGATTTTCTCATTCCCTTTTTCCCTGCACTCGTTCGTTGCTCGCCTTTTCTCGTTCCCTTTTTCCCTGCACTCGTTCGTTGTTCGCTTTTTCTCGTTCCCTTTTTCCCTGCACTTGTTCGTTGTTCGGTTTTTCTCGTTCCCTTTTTCCCTGCACTCGTTCGTTGCTCGCCTTTTCTCGTTCCCTTTTTCCCTGCACTCGTTCATTGCGCGGTTTTTCTCGTTCCCTTTTTCCCTGCACTCGTTCATTGCGCGGATTTTCTCGTTCCCTTTTTCCCTGCACTCGTTCATTGCTCGCTTTTTCTCGTTCCCTTTTTCCCTGCATTCGTTCGTTGCTCGCTTTTTCTCGTTCCCTTTTTCCCTGCACTCGTTCATTGCTCGCTTTTTCTCGTTCCCTTTTTCCCTGCACTCGTTCGTTGCTCGGATTTTCTCGTTCCCTTTTTCCCTGCACTCGTTCGTTGCATGGATTTTCTCGTTCCCTTTTTCCCTGCACTCGTTCGTTGCTCGCCTTTTCTCGTTCCCTTTTTCCCTGCACTCGTTCGTTGTTCGCTTTTTCTCGTTCCCTTTTTCCCTGCACTCGTTCGTTGTTCGGTTTTTCTCGTTCCCTTTTTCCCTGCACTCGTTCATTGCGCGGATTTTCTCGTTCCCTTTTTCCCTGCACTCGTTCGTTGCTCGCTTTTTCTCGTTCCCTTTTTCCCTGCACTCGTTCGTTGCTCGCCTTTTCTCGTTCCCTTTTTCCCTGCACTCGTTCGTTGCTCGCTTTTTCTCGTTCCCTTTTTCCCTGCACTCGTTCGTTGTTCGGTTTTTCTCGTTCCCTTTTTCCCTGCACTCGTTCGTTGCTCGGATTTTCTCGTTCCCTTTTTCCCTGCACTCGTTCGTTGCTCGCCTTTTCTCGTTCCCTTTTTCCCTGCACTCGTTCGTTGTTCGCTTTTTCTCGTTCCCTTTTTCCCTGCACTTGTTCGTTGTTCGGTTTTTCTCGTTCCCTTTTTCCCTGCACTCGTTCGTTGCTCGCCTTTTCTCGTTCCCTTTTTCCCTGCACTCGTTCATTGCGCGGTTTTTCTCGTTCCCTTTTTCCCTGCACTCGTTCATTGCTCGCTTTTTCTCGTTCCCTTTTTCCCTGCACTCGTTCATTGCTCGCTTTTTCTCGTTCCCTTTTTCCCTGCATTCGTTCGTTGCTCGCTTTTTCTCGTTCCCTTTTTCCCTGCACTCGTTCATTGCTCGCTTTTTCTCGTTCCCTTTTTCCCTGCACTCGTTCGTTGTTCGCTTTTTCTCGTTCCCTTTTTCCCTGCACTCATTCGTTGTTCGCTTTTTCTCGTTCCCTTTTTCCCTGCACTCGTTCGTTGTTCGCTTTTTCTCGTTCCCTTTTTCCCTGCACTCGTTCATTGCTCGCTTTTTCTCGTTCCCTTTTTCCCTGCACTCGTTCGTTGCTCGCTTTTTCTCGTTCCCTTTTTCCCTGCACTCATTCGTTGCGCAGATTTTCTCGTTCCCTTTTTCCCTGCACTCGTTCGTTGCTCGCCTTTTCTCGTTCCCTTTTTCCCTGCACTCGTTCGTTGTTCGCTTTTTCTCGTTCCCTTTTTCCCTGCACTCGTTCGTTGTTCGGTTTTTCTCGTTCCCTTTTTCCCTGCACTCGTTCATTGCGCGGATTTTCTCGTTCCCTTTTTCCCTGCACTCGATCGTTGCTCGCTTTTTCTCGTTCCCTTTTTCCCTGCACTCGTTCGTTGCTCGCCTTTTCTCGTTCCCTTTTTCCCTGCACTCGTTCGTTGCTCGCTTTTTCTCGTTCCCTTTTTCCCTGCACTCGTTCGTTGTTCGGTTTTTCTCGTTCCCTTTTTCCCTGCACTCGTTCGTTGCTCGGATTTTCTCGTTCCCTTTTTCCCGGCACTCGTTTGTTGCTCGCTTTTTCTCGTTCCCTTTTTCCCTGCACTCGTTCGTTGTTCGCTTTTTCTCGTTCCCTTTTTCCCTGCACTCGTTCGTTGTTCGCTTTTTCTCGTTCCCTTTTTCCCTGCACTCGTTCCTTGCGCAGATTTTCTCGTTCCCTTTTTCCCTGCACTCGTTCGTTGCTCGGATTTTCTCGTTCCCTTTTTCCCTGCACTCGTTCGTTGCTCGCCTTTTCTCGTTCCCTTTTTCCCTGCACTCGTTCGTTGTTCGCTTTTTCTCGTTCCCTTTTTCCCTGCACTTGTTCGTTGTTCAGTTTTTCTCGTTCCCTTTTTCCCTGCACTAGTTCGTTGTTCGCCTTTTCTCGTTCCCTTTTTCCCTGCACTCGTTCGTTGTTCGCTTTTTCTCGTTCCCTTTTTCCCTGCACTCGTTCATTGCGCGGTTTTTCTCGTTCCCTTTTTCCCTGCACTCGTTCATTGCGCGGATTTTCTCGTTCCCTTTTTCCCTGCACTCGTTCGTTGTTCGCTTTTTCTCGTTCCCTTTTTCCCTGCACTCGTTCGTTGCTCGGATTTTCTCGTTCCCTTTTTCCTTGCACTCGTTCGTTGCGCAGATTTTCTCGTTCCCTTTTTCCCTGCACTCGTTCGTTGCTCGCCTTTTCTCGTTCCCTTTTTTCCCTGCACTCGTTCGTTGTTCGCTTTTTCTCGTTCCCTTTTTCCCTGCACTCGTTCGTTGCTCGGATTTTCTCGTTCCCTTCTTCCCTGCACTCGTTCGTTGTTCGCTTTTTCTCGTTCCCTTTTTCCCTGCACTCGTTCATTGCGCGGATTTTCTCGTTCCCTTTTTCCCTGCACTCGTTCGTTGCTCGCTTTTTCTCGTTCCCTTTTTCCCTGCACTCGTTCGTTGCTCGCTTTTTCTCGTTCCCTTGTTCCCTGCACTCGTTCGTTGCTCGCCTTTTCTCGTTCCCTTTTTTCCCTGCACTCGTTCGTTGTTCGCTTTTTCTCGTTCCCTTTTTCCCTGCACTCGTTCGTTGCTCGGATTTTCTCGTTCCCTTTTTCCCTGCACTCGTTCGTTGCTCGCTTTTTCTCGTTCCCTTTTTCCCTGCACTCGTTCGTTGCTCGGATTTTCTCGTTCCCTTTTTCCCTGCACTCGTTCGTTGCTCGCTTTTTCTCGTTCCCTTTTTCCCTGCACTCGTTCATTGCTCGCTTTTTCTCGTTCCCTTTTTCCCTGCACTCGTTCATTGCTCGCTTTTTCTCGTTCCCTTTTTCCCTGCACTCGTTCGTTGCTCGCTTTTTCTCGTTCCCTTTTTCCCTGCACTCGTTCATTGCTCGCTTTTTCTCGTTCCCTTTTTCCCTGCACTCGTTCGTTGTTCGCTTTTTCTCGTTCCCTTTTTCCCTGCACTCGTTCGTTGCTCGGATTTTCTCGTTCCCTTTTTCCCTGCACTCGTTTGTTGCTCGCACTTTCTCGTTCCCTTGTTCCCTGCACTCGTTCGTTTCTCGCCTTTTCTCGTTCCCTTTTTTCCCTGCACTCGTTCGTTGTTCGCTTTTTCTCGTTCCCTTTTTCCCTGCACTCGTTCGTTGCTCGGATTTTCTCGTTCCCTTTTTCCCTGCACTCGTTCGTTGCTCGCTTTTTCTCGTTCCCTTTTTCCCTGCACTCGTTCGTTGCTCGGATTTTCTCGTTCCCTTTTTCCCTGCACTCGTTCGTTGCTCGCTTTTTCTCGTTCCCTTTTTCCCTGCACTCGTTCGTTGTTCGGATTTTCTCGTTCCCTTTTTCCCTGCACTCGTTCGTTGCTCGCTTTTTCTCGTTCCCTTTTTCCCTGCACTCGTTCGTTGCTCGGATTTTCTCGTTCCCTTTTTCCCTGCACTCGTTCGTTGTTCGCTTTTTCTCATTCCCTTTTTCCCTGCACTCGTTCATTGCTCGCTTTTTCTCGTTCCCTTTTTCCCTGCACTCGTTCGTTGCTCGCTTTTTCTCGTTCCCTTTTTCCCTGCACTCGTTCGTTGTTCGGATTTTCTCGTTCCCTTTTTCCCTGCACTCATTCGTTGCTCGGATTTTCTCGTTCCCTTTTTCCCTGCACTCGTTCGTTGCTCGCTTTTTCTCGTTCCCTTTTTCCCTGCACTCGTTCGTTGTTCGCTTTTTCTCGTTCCCTTTTTCCCTGCACTCGTTCATTGCGCGGATTTTCTCGTTCCCTTTTTCCCTGCACTCGTTTGTTGCTCGGATTTTCTCATTCCCTTTTTCCCTGCACTCGTTCGTTGCTCGCCTTTTCTCGTTCCCTTTTTCCCTGCACTCGTTCGTTGTTCGCTTTTTCTCGTTCCCTTTTTCCCTGCACTTGTTCGTTGTTCGGTTTTTCTCGTTCCCTTTTTCCCTGCACTCGTTCGTTGCTCGCCTTTTCTCGTTCCCTTTTTCCCTGCACTCGTTCATTGCGCGGTTTTTCTCGTTCCCTTTTTCCCTGCACTCGTTCATTGCGCGGATTTTCTCGTTCCCTTTTTCCCTGCACTCGTTCGTTGTTCGCTTTTTCTCGTTCCCTTTTTCCCTGCACTTGTTCGTTGTTCAGTTTTTCTCGTTCCCTTTTTCCCTGCACTCGTTCGTTGTTCGCCTTTTCTCGTTCCCTTTTTCCCTGCACTCGTTCGTTGCTCGGATTTTCTCGTTCCCTTTTTCCCTGCACTCGTTCGTTGCATGGATTTTCTCGTTCCCTTTTTCCCTGCACTCATTCGTTGCTCGGATTTTCTCGTTCCCTTTTTCCCTGCACTCGTTCGTTGTTCGCTTTTTCTCGTTCCCTTTTTCCCTGCACTCATTCGTTGTTCGCTTTTTCTCGTTCCCTTTTTCCCTGCACTCGTTCATTGCGCGGATTTTCTCGTTCCCTTTTTCCCTGCACTCGTTTGTTGCTCGCTTTTTCTCGTTCCCTTTTTCCCTGCACTCGTTCGTTGCTCGGATTTTCTCGTTCCCTTTTTCCCTGCACTCGTTCGTTGTTCGCTTTTTCTCGTTCCCTTTTTCCCTGCACTCGTTCATTGCTCGCTTTTTCTCGTTCCCTTTTTCCCTGCACTCGTTCGTTGCTCGGATTTTCTCGTTCCCTTTTTCCCTGCACTCATTCGTTGCGCAGATTTTCTCGTTCCCTTTTTCCCTGCACTCGTTCGTTGCTCGCCTTTTCTCGTTCCCTTTTTCCCTGCACTCGTTCGTTGTTCGCTTTTTCTCGTTCCCTTTTTCCCTGCACTCGTTCGTTGTTCGGTTTTTCTCGTTCCCTTTTTCCCTGCACTCGTTCATTGCGCGGATTTTCTCGTTCCCTTTTTCCCTGCACTCGTTCGTTGCTCGCTTTTTCTCGTTCCCTTTTTCCCTGCACTCGTTCGTTGCTCACCTTTTCTCGTTCCCTTTTTCCCTGCACTCGTTCGTTGTTCGGTTTTTCTCGTTCCCTTTTTCCCTGCACTCGTTCGTTGCTCGGATTTTCTCGTTCCCTTTTTCCCTGCACTCGTTTGTTGCTCGCTTTTTC
Organism: Aphelocoma coerulescens; assembly: GCF_041296385.1. Lineage (NCBI taxonomy): Eukaryota > Metazoa > Chordata > Aves > Passeriformes > Corvidae > Aphelocoma > Aphelocoma coerulescens. The sequence continues at coordinate 59,175,575 of NC_091014.1, read as the reverse complement.
TCGTTCCCTTTTTCCCTGCACTCGTTCGTTGTTCGCTTTTTCTCGTTCCCTTTTTCCCTGCACTCGTTCGTTGTTCGCTTTTTCTCATTCCCTTTTTCCCTGCACTCGTTCGTTGCTCGCTTTTTCTCGTTCCCTTTTTCCCTGCACTCGTTCGTTGCTCGCTTTTTCTCGTTCCCCTTTTCCCTGCACTCGTTCGTTGTTCGGATTTTCTCGTTCCCTTTTTCCCTGCACTCGTTTGTTGCTCGCTTTTTCTCGTTCCCTTTTTCCCTGCACTCGTTCGTTGTTCGCTTTTTCTCGTTCCCTTTTTCCCTGCACTCGTTCGTTGTTCGCTTTTTCTCATTCCCTTTTTCCCTGCACTCGTTCGTTGCTCGCTTTTTCTCGTTCCCTTTTTCCCTGCACTCGTTCGTTGCTCGCTTTTTCTCGTTCCCCTTTTCCCTGCACTCATTCGTTGTTCGCTTTTTCTCGTTCCCTTTTTCCCTGCACTCGTTCATTGCGCGGATTTTCTCGTTCCCTTTTTCCCTGCACTCGTTTGTTGCTCGCTTTTTCTCGTTCCCTTTTTCCCTGCACTCGTTCGTTGCTCGGATTTTCTCGTTCCCTTTTTCCCTGCACTCGTTCGTTGTTCGCTTTTTCTCGTTCCCTTTTTCCCTGCACTCGTTCATTGCTCGCTTTTTCTCGTTCCCTTTTTCCCTGCACTCGTTCGTTGCTCGGATTTTCTCGTTCCCTTTTTCCCTGCACTCATTCGTTGCGCAGATTTTCTCGTTCCCTTTTTCCCTGCACTCGTTCGTTGCTCGCCTTTTCTCGTTCCCTTTTTCCCTGCACTCGTTCGTTGTTCGCTTTTTCTCGTTCCCTTTTTCCCTGCACTCGTTCGTTGTTCGGTTTTTCTCGTTCCCTTTTTCCCTGCACTCGTTCATTGCGCGGATTTTCTCGTTCCCTTTTTCCCTGCACTCGTTCGTTGCTCGCTTTTTCTCGTTCCCTTTTTCCCTGCACTCGTTCGTTGCTCACCTTTTCTCGTTCCCTTTTTCCCTGCACTCGTTCGTTGTTCGGTTTTTCTCGTTCCCTTTTTCCCTGCACTCGTTCGTTGCTCGGATTTTCTCGTTCCCTTTTTCCCTGCACTCGTTTGTTGCTCGCTTTTTCTCGTTCCCTTTTTCCCTGCACTCGTTCGTTGTTCGCTTTTTCTCGTTCCCTTTTTCCCTGCACTCGTTCGTTGTTCGCTTTTTCTCATTCCCTTTTTCCCTGCACTCGTTCGTTGCTCGCTTTTTCTCGTTCCCTTTTTCCCTGCACTCGTTCGTTGCTCGCTTTTTCTCGTTCCCCTTTTCCCTGCACTCGTTCGTTGTTCGGATTTTCTCGTTCCCTTTTTCCCTGCACTCGTTCGTTGCTCGCTTTTTCTCGTTCCCTTTTTCCCTGCACTCGTTCGTTGTTCGCTTTTTCTCGTTCCCTTTTTCCCTGCACTCGTTCGTTGTTCGCTTTTTCTCGTTCCCTTTTTCCCTGCAATCGTTCATTGCGCGGATTTTCTCGTTCCCTTTTTCCCTGCACTCGTTCATTGCGCGGATTTTCTCGTTCCCTTTTTCCCTGCACTCGTTCATTGCGCGGATTTTCTCGTTCCCTTTTTCCCTGCACTCGTTCGTTGCTCGCTTTTTCTCGTTCCCTTTTTCCCTGCACTCGTTCGTTGCTCGCCTTTTCTCGTTCCCTTTTTCCCTGCACTCGTTCGTTGCTCGCTTTTTCTCGTTCCCTTTTTCCCTGCACTCGTTCGTTGTTCGGTTTTTCTCGTTCCCTTTTTCCCTGCACTCGTTCGTTGCTCGGATTTTCTCGTTCCCTTTTTCCCTGCACTCGTTCGTTGCTCGCCTTTTCTCGTTCCCTTTTTCCCTGCACTCGTTCGTTGTTCGCTTTTTCTCGTTCCCTTTTTCCCTGCACTTGTTCGTTGTTCGGTTTTTCTCGTTCCCTTTTTCCCTGCACTCGTTCGTTGCTCGCCTTTTCTCGTTCCCTTTTTCCCTGCACTCGTTCATTGCGCGGTTTTTCTCGTTCCCTTTTTCCCTGCACTCGTTCATTGCGCGGATTTTCTCGTTCCCTTTTTCCCTGCACTCGTTCATTGCTCGCTTTTTCTCGTTCCCTTTTTCCCTGCATTCGTTCGTTGCTCGCTTTTTCTCGTTCCCTTTTTCCCTGCACTCGTTCATTGCTCGCTTTTTCTCGTTCCCTTTTTCCCTGCACTCGTTCGTTGCTCGGATTTTCTCGTTCCCTTTTTCCCTGCACTCGTTCGTTGCATGGATTTTCTCGTTCCCTTTTTCCCTGCACTCATTCGTTGCTCGCCTTTTCTCGTTCCCTTTTTCCCTGCACTCGTTCGTTGTTCGCTTTTTCTCGTTCCCTTTTTCCCTGCACTCATTCGTTGTTCGCTTTTTCTCGTTCCCTTTTTCCCTGCACTCGTTCATTGCGCGGATTTTCTCGTTCCCTTTTTCCCTGCACTCGTTCGTTGCTCGCTTTTTCTCGTTCCCTTTTTCCCTGCACTCGTTCGTTGCTCGGATTTTCTCGTTCCCTTTTTCCCTGCACTCGTTCGTTGTTCGCTTTTTCTCGTTCCCTTTTTCCCTGCACTCGTTCATTGCTCGCTTTTTCTCGTTCCCTTTTTCCCTGCACTCGTTCGTTGCTCGCTTTTTCTCGTTCCCTTTTTCCCTGCACTCATTCGTTGCGCAGATTTTCTCGTTCCCTTTTTCCCTGCACTCGTTCGTTGCTCGCCTTTTCTCGTTCCCTTTTTCCCTGCACTCGTTCGTTGTTCGCTTTTTCTCGTTCCCTTTTTCCCTGCACTCGTTCGTTGTTCGGTTTTTCTCGTTCCCTTTTTCCCTGCACTCGTTCATTGCGCGGATTTTCTCGTTCCCTTTTTCCCTGCACTCGATCGTTGCTCGCTTTTTCTCGTTCCCTTTTTCCCTGCACTCGTTCGTTGCTCGCCTTTTCTCGTTCCCTTTTTCCCTGCACTCGTTCGTTGCTCGCTTTTTCTCGTTCCCTTTTTCCCTGCACTCGTTCGTTGTTCGGTTTTTCTCGTTCCCTTTTTCCCTGCACTCGTTCGTTGCTCGGATTTTCTCGTTCCCTTTTTCCCTGCACTCGTTCGTTGCTCGCTTTTTCTCGTTCCCTTTTTCCCTGCACTCGTTCGTTGTTCGCTTTTTCTCGTTCCCTTTTTCCCTGCACTCGTTCCTTGCGCGGATTTTCTCGTTCCCTTTTTCCCTGCACTCGTTCGTTGCTCGGATTTTCTCGTTCCCTTTTTCCCTGCACTCGTTCGTTGCTCGCCTTTTCTCGTTCCCTTTTTCCCTGCACTCGTTCGTTGTTCGCTTTTTCTCGTTCCCTTTTTCCCTGCACTTGTTCGTTGTTCAGTTTTTCTCGTTCCCTTTTTCCCTGCACTAGTTCGTTGTTCGCCTTTTCTCGTTCCCTTTTTCCCTGCACTCGTTCGTTGTTCGCTTTTTCTCGTTCCCTTTTTCCCTGCACTCGTTCATTGCGCGGTTTTTCTCGTTCCCTTTTTCCCTGCACTCGTTCATTGCGCGGATTTTCTCGTTCCCTTTTTCCCTGCACTCGTTCGTTGTTCGCTTTTTCTCGTTCCCTTTTTCCCTGCACTCGTTCGTTGCTCGGATTTTCTCGTTCCCTTTTTCCTTGCACTCGTTCGTTGCGCAGATTTTCTCGTTCCCTTTTTCCCTGCACTCGTTCGTTGCTCGCCTTTTCTCGTTCCCTTTTTTCCCTGCACTCGTTCGTTGTTCGCTTTTTCTCGTTCCCTTTTTCCCTGCACTCGTTCGTTGCTCGGATTTTCTCGTTCCCTTTTTCCCTGCACTCGTTCGTTGTTCGCTTTTTCTCGTTCCCTTTTTCCCTGCACTCGTTCATTGCGCGGATTTTCTCGTTCCCTTTTTCCCTGCACTCGTTCGTTGCTCGCTTTTTCTCGTTCCCTTTTTCCCTGCACTCGTTCGTTGCTCGCTTTTTCTCGTTCCCTTGTTCCCTGCACTCGTTCGTTGCTCGCCTTTTCTCGTTCCCTTTTTTCCCTGCACTCGTTCGTTGTTCGCTTTTTCTCGTTCCCTTTTTCCCTGCACTCGTTCGTTGCTCGGATTTTCTCGTTCCCTTTTTCCCTGCACTCGTTCGTTGCTCGCTTTTTCTCGTTCCCTTTTTCCCTGCACTCGTTCGTTGCTCGGATTTTCTCGTTCCCTTTTTCCCTGCACTCGTTCGTTGTTCGCTTTTTCTCGTTCCCTTTTTCCCTGCACTCGTTCATTGCTCGCTTTTTCTCGTTCCCTTTTTCCCTGCACTCGTTCGTTGCTCGCTTTTTCTCGTTCCCTTTTTCCCTGCACTCGTTCATTGCTCGCTTTTTCTCGTTCCCTTTTTCCCTGCACTCGTTCGTTGTTCGGTTATTCTCGTTCCCTTTTTCCCTGCACTCGTTCGTTGCTCGGATTTTCTCGTTCCCTTTTTCCCTGCACTCGTTTGTTGCTCGCACTTTCTCGTTCCCTTGTTCCCTGCACTCGTTCGTTTCTCGCCTTTTCTCGTTCCCTTTTTTCCCTGCACTCGTTCGTTGTTCGCTTTTTCTCGTTCCCTTTTTCCCTGCACTCGTTCGTTGCTCGGATTTTCTCGTTCCCTTTTTCCCTGCACTCGTTCGTTGCTCGCTTTTTCTCGTTCCCTTTTTCCCTGCACTCGTTCGTTGCTCGGATTTTCTCGTTCCCTTTTTCCCTGCACTCGTTCGTTGCTCGCTTTTTCTCGTTCCCTTTTTCCCTGCACTCGTTCGTTGTTCGGATTTTCTCGTTCCCTTTTTCCCTGCACTCGTTCGTTGCTCGCTTTTTCTCGTTCCCTTTTTCCCTGCACTCGTTCGTTGCTCGGATTTTCTCGTTCCCTTTTTCCCTGCACTCGTTCGTTGTTCGGTTTTTCTCGTTCCCTTTTTCCCTGCACTCGTTCATTGCTCGCTTTTTCTCGTTCCCTTTTTCCCTGCACTCGTTCGTTGCTCGCTTTTTCTCGTTCCCTTTTTCCCTGCACTCGTTCGTTGTTCGGATTTTCTCGTTCCCTTTTTCCCTGCACTCATTCGTTGCTCGGATTTTCTCGTTCCCTTTTTCCCTGCACTCGTTCGTTGCTCGCTTTTTCTCGTTCCCTTTTTCCCTGCACTCGTTCGTTGTTCGCTTTTTCTCGTTCCCTTTTTCCCTGCACTCGTTCATTGCGCGGATTTTCTCGTTCCCTTTTTCCCTGCACTCGTTTGTTGCTCGGATTTTCTCATTCCCTTTTTCCCTGCACTCGTTCGTTGCTCGCCTTTTCTCGTTCCCTTTTTCCCTGCACTCGTTCGTTGTTCGCTTTTTCTCGTTCCCTTTTTCCCTGCACTTGTTCGTTGTTCGGTTTTTCTCGTTCCCTTTTTCCCTGCACTCGTTCGTTGCTCGCCTTTTCTCGTTCCCTTTTTCCCTGCACTCGTTCATTGCGCGGTTTTTCTCGTTCCCTTTTTCCCTGCACTCGTTCATTGCGCGGATTTTCTCGTTCCCTTTTTCCCTGCACTCGTTCGTTGTTCGCTTTTTCTCGTTCCCTTTTTCCCTGCACTTGTTCGTTGTTCAGTTTTTCTCGTTCCCTTTTTCCCTGCACTCGTTCGTTGTTCGCCTTTTCTCGTTCCCTTTTTCCCTGCACTCGTTCGTTGCTCGGATTTTCTCGTTCCCTTTTTCCCTGCACTCGTTCGTTGCATGGATTTTCTCGTTCCCTTTTTCCCTGCACTCATTCGTTGCTCGGATTTTCTCGTTCCCTTTTTCCCTGCACTCGTTCGTTGTTCGCTTTTTCTCGTTCCCTTTTTCCCTGCACTCATTCGTTGTTCGCTTTTTCTCGTTCCCTTTTTCCCTGCACTCGTTCATTGCGCGGATTTTCTCGTTCCCTTTTTCCCTGCACTCGTTTGTTGCTCGCTTTTTCTCGTTCCCTTTTTCCCTGCACTCGTTCGTTGCTCGGATTTTCTCGTTCCCTTTTTCCCTGCACTCGTTCGTTGTTCGCTTTTTCTCGTTCCCTTTTTCCCTGCACTCGTTCATTGCTCGCTTTTTCTCGTTCCCTTTTTCCCTGCACTCGTTCGTTGCTCGGATTTTCTCGTTCCCTTTTTCCCTGCACTCATTCGTTGCGCAGATTTTCTCGTTCCCTTTTTCCCTGCACTCGTTCGTTGCTCGCCTTTTCTCGTTCCCTTTTTCCCTGCACTCGTTCGTTGTTCGCTTTTTCTCGTTCCCTTTTTCCCTGCACTCGTTCGTTGTTCGGTTTTTCTCGTTCCCTTTTTCCCTGCACTCGTTCATTGCGCGGATTTTCTCGTTCCCTTTTTCCCTGCACTCGTTCGTTGCTCGCTTTTTCTCGTTCCCTTTTTCCCTGCACTCGTTCGTTGCTCACCTTTTCTCGTTCCCTTTTTCCCTGCACTCGTTCGTTGTTCGGTTTTTCTCGTTCCCTTTTTCCCTGCACTCGTTCGTTGCTCGGATTTTCTCGTTCCCTTTTTCCCTGCACTCGTTTGTTGCTCGCTTTTTCTCGTTCCCTTTTTCCCTGCACTCGTTCGTTGTTCGCTTTTTCTCGTTCCCTTTTTCCCTGCACTCGTTCGTTGTTCGCTTTTTCTCATTCCCTTTTTCCCTGCACTCGTTCGTTGCTCGCTTTTTCTCGTTCCCTTTTTCCCTGCACTCGTTCGTTGTTCGGATTTTCTCGTTCCCTTTTTCCCTGCACTCGTTCGTTGCTCGGATTTTCTCGTTCCCTTTTTCCCTGCACTCGTTCGTTGTTCGCTTTTTCTCGTTCCCTTTTTCCCTGCACTCGTTCATTGCGCGGATTTTCTCGTTCCCTTTTTCCCTGCACTCGTTCGTTGCTCGGATTTTCTCATTCCCTTTTTCCCTGCACTCGTTCGTTGCTCGCCTTTTCTCGTTCCCTTTTTCCCTGCACTCGTTCGTTGTTCGCTTTTTCTCGTTCCCTTTTTCCCTGCACTTGTTCGTTGTTCGGTTTTTCTCGTTCCCTTTTTCCCTGCACTCGTTCGTTGCTCGCCTTTTCTCGTTCCCTTTTTCCCTGCACTCGTTCATTGCGCGGTTTTTCTCGTTCCCTTTTTCCCTGCACTCGTTCATTGCGCGGATTTTCTCGTTCCCTTTTTCCCTGCACTCGTTCATTGCTCGCTTTTTCTCGTTCCCTTTTTCCCTGCATTCGTTCGTTGCTCGCTTTTTCTCGTTCCCTTTTTCCCTGCACTCGTTCATTGCTCGCTTTTTCTCGTTCCCTTTTTCCCTGCACTCGTTCGTTGCTCGGATTTTCTCGTTCCCTTTTTCCCTGCACTCGTTCGTTGCATGGATTTTCTCGTTCCCTTTTTCCCTGCACTCGTTCGTTGCTCGCCTTTTCTCGTTCCCTTTTTCCCTGCACTCGTTCGTTGTTCGCTTTTTCTCGTTCCCTTTTTCCCTGCACTCGTTCGTTGTTCGGTTTTTCTCGTTCCCTTTTTCCCTGCACTCGTTCATTGCGCGGATTTTCTCGTTCCCTTTTTCCCTGCACTCGTTCGTTGCTCGCTTTTTCTCGTTCCCTTTTTCCCTGCACTCGTTCGTTGCTCGCCTTTTCTCGTTCCCTTTTTCCCTGCACTCGTTCGTTGCTCGCTTTTTCTCGTTCCCTTTTTCCCTGCACTCGTTCGTTGTTCGGCTTTTCTCGTTCCCTTTTTCCCTGCACTCGTTCGTTGCTCGGATTTTCTCGTTCCCTTTTTCCCTGCACTCGTTCGTTGCTCGCCTTTTCTCGTTCCCTTTTTCCCTGCACTCGTTCGTTGTTCGCTTTTTCTCGTTCCCTTTTTCCCTGCACTTGTTCGTTGTTCGGTTTTTCTCGTTCCCTTTTTCCCTGCACTCGTTCGTTGCTCGCCTTTTCTCGTTCCCTTTTTCCCTGCACTCGTTCATTGCGCGGTTTTTCTCGTTCCCTTTTTCCCTGCACTCGTTCATTGCGCGGATTTTCTCGTTCCCTTTTTCCCTGCACTCGTTCATTGCTCGCTTTTTCTCGTTCCCTTTTTCCCTGCATTCGTTCGTTGCTCGCTTTTTCTCGTTCCCTTTTTCCCTGCACTCGTTCATTGCTCGCTTTTTCTCGTTCCCTTTTTCCCTGCACTCGTTCGTTGCTCGGATTTTCTCGTTCCCTTTTTCCCTGCACTCGTTCGTTGCATGGATTTTCTCGTTCCCTTTTTCCCTGCACTCATTCGTTGCTCGCCTTTTCTCGTTCCCTTTTTCCCTGCACTCGTTCGTTGTTCGCTTTTTCTCGTTCCCTTTTTCCCTGCACTCATTCGTTGTTCGCTTTTTCTCGTTCCCTTTTTCCCTGCACTCGTTCATTGCGCGGATTTTCTCGTTCCCTTTTTCCCTGCACTCGTTCGTTGCTCGCTTTTTCTCGTTCCCTTTTTCCCTGCACTCGTTCGTTGCTCGGATTTTCTCGTTCCCTTTTTCCCTGCACTCGTTCGTTGTTCGCTTTTTCTCGTTCCCTTTTTCCCTGCACTCGTTCATTGCTCGCTTTTTCTCGTTCCCTTTTTCCCTGCACTCGTTCGTTGCTCGCTTTTTCTCGTTCCCTTTTTCCCTGCACTCATTCGTTGCGCAGATTTTCTCGTTCCCTTTTTCCCTGCACTCGTTCGTTGCTCGCCTTTTCTCGTTCCCTTTTTCCCTGCACTCGTTCGTTGTTCGCTTTTTCTCGTTCCCTTTTTCCCTGCACTCGTTCGTTGCTCGCCTTTTCTCGTTCCCTTTTTCCCTGCACTCGTTCGTTGCTCGCTTTTTCTCGTTCCCTTTTTCCCTGCACTCGTTCGTTGTTCGGTTTTTCTCGTTCCCTTTTTCCCTGCACTCGTTCGTTGCTCGGATTTTCTCGTTCCCTTTTTCCCGGCACTCGTTTGTTGCTCGCTTTTTCTCGTTCCCTTTTTCCCTGCACTCGTTCGTTGTTCGCTTTTTCTCGTTCCCTTTTTCCCTGCACTCGTTCGTTGTTCGCTTTTTCTCGTTCCCTTTTTCCCTGCACTCGTTCCTTGCGCGGATTTTCTCGTTCCCTTTTTCCCTGCACTCGTTCGTTGCTCGGATTTTCTCGTTCCCTTTTTCCCTGCACTCGTTCGTTGCTCGGATTTTCTCGTTCCCTTTTTCCCTGCACTCGTTCGTTGTTCGCTTTTTCTCGTTCCCTTTTTCCCTGCACTTGTTCGTTGTTCAGTTTTTCTCGTTCCCTTTTTCCCTGCACTAGTTCGTTGTTCGCCTTTTCTCGTTCCCTTTTTCCCTGCACTCGTTCGTTGTTCGCTTTTTCTCGTTCCCTTTTTCCCTGCACTCGTTCATTGCGCGGTTTTTCTCGTTCCCTTTTTCCCTGCACTCGTTCATTGCGCGGATTTTCTCGTTCCCTTTTTCCCTGCACTCGTTCGTTGTTCGCTTTTTCTCGTTCCCTTTTTCCCTGCACTCGTTCGTTGCTCGGATTTTCTCGTTCCCTTTTTCCTTGCACTCGTTCGTTGCGCAGATTTTCTCGTTCCCTTTTTCCCTGCACTCGTTCGTTGCTCGCCTTTTCTCGTTCCCTTTTTTCCCTGCACTCGTTCGTTGTTCGCTTTTTCTCGTTCCCTTTTTCCCTGCACTCGTTCGTTGCTCGGATTTTCTCGTTCCCTTTTTCCCTGCACTCGTTCGTTGTTCGCTTTTTCTCGTTCCCTTTTTCCCTGCACTCGTTCATTGCGCGGATTTTCTCGTTCCCTTTTTCCCTGCACTCGTTCGTTGCTCGCTTTTTCTCGTTCCCTTTTTCCCTGCACTCGTTCGTTGCTCGCTTTTTCTCGTTCCCTTGTTCCCTGCACTCGTTCGTTGCTCGCCTTTTCTCGTTCCCTTTTTTCCCTGCACTCGTTCGTTGTTCGCTTTTTCTCGTTCCCTTTTTCCCTGCACTCGTTCGTTGCTCGGATTTTCTCGTTCCCTTTTTCCCTGCACTCGTTCGTTGCTCGCTTTTTCTCGTTCCCTTTTTCCCTGCACTCGTTCGTTGCTCGGATTTTCTCGTTCCCTTTTTCCCTGCACTCGTTCGTTGTTCGCTTTTTCTCGTTCCCTTTTTCCCTGCACTCGTTCATTGCTCGGATTTTCTCGTTCCCTTTTTCCCTGCACTCGTTCGTTGCTCGCACTTTCTCGTTCCCTTTTTCCCTGCACTCGTTCATTGCTCGCTTTTTCTCGTTCCCTTTTTCCCTGCACTCGTTCGTTGTTCGGTTATTCTCGTTCCCTTTTTCCCTGCACTCGTTCGTTGCTCGGATTTTCTCGTTCCCTTTTTCCCTGCACTCGTTTGTTGCTCGCACTTTCTCGTTCCCTTGTTCCCTGCACTCGTTCGTTTCTCGCCTTTTCTCGTTCCCTTTTTTCCCTGCACTCGTTCGTTGTTCGCTTTTTCTCGTTCCCTTTTTCCCTGCACTCGTTCGTTGCTCGGATTTTCTCGTTCCCTTTTTCCCTGCACTCGTTCGTTGCTCGCTTTTTCTCGTTCCCTTTTTCCCTGCACTCGTTCGTTGCTCGGATTTTCTCGTTCCCTTTTTCCCTGCACTCGTTCGTTGCTCGCTTTTTCTCGTTCCCTTTTTCCCTGCACTCGTTCGTTGTTCGGATTTTCTCGTTCCCTTTTTCCCTGCACTCGTTCGTTGCTCGCTTTTTCTCGTTCCCTTTTTCCCTGCACTCGTTCGTTGCTCGGATTTTCTCGTTCCCTTTTTCCCTGCACTCGTTCGTTGTTCGCTTTTTCTCATTCCCTTTTTCCCTGCACTCGTTCATTGCTCGCTTTTTCTCGTTCCCTTTTTCCCTGCACTCGTTCGTTGCTCGCTTTTTCTCGTTCCCTTTTTCCCTGCACTCGTTCGTTGTTCGGATTTTCTCGTTCCCTTTTTCCCTGCACTCATTCGTTGCTCGGATTTTCTCGTTCCCTTTTTCCCTGCACTCGTTCGTTGCTCGCTTTTTCTCGTTCCCTTTTTCCCTGCACTCGTTCATTGCGCGGATTTTCTCGTTCCCTTTTTCCCTGCACTCGTTTGTTGCTCGGATTTTCTCATTCCCTTTTTCCCTGCACTCGTTCGTTGCTCGCCTTTTCTCGTTCCCTTTTTCCCTGCACTCGTTCGTTGTTCGCTTTTTCTCGTTCCCTTTTTCCCTGCACTTGTTCGTTGTTCGGTTTTTCTCGTTCCCTTTTTCCCTGCACTCGTTCGTTGCTCGCCTTTTCTCGTTCCCTTTTTCCCTGCACTCGTTCATTGCGCGGTTTTTCTCGTTCCCTTTTTCCCTGCACTCGTTCATTGCGCGGATTTTCTCGTTCCCTTTTTCCCTGCACTCGTTCGTTGTTCGCTTTTTCTCGTTCCCTTTTTCCCTGCACTTGTTCGTTGTTCAGTTTTTCTCGTTCCCTTTTTCCCTGCACTCGTTCGTTGTTCGCCTTTTCTCGTTCCCTTTTTCCCTGCACTCGTTCGTTGCTCGGATTTTCTCGTTCCCTTTTTCCCTGCACTCGTTCGTTGCATGGATTTTCTCGTTCCCTTTTTCCCTGCACTCATTCGTTGCTCGGATTTTCTCGTTCCCTTTTTCCCTGCACTCGTTCGTTGTTCGCTTTTTCTCGTTCCCTTTTTCCCTGCACTCATTCGTTGTTCGCTTTTTCTCGTTCCCTTTTTCCCTGCACTCGTTCATTGCGCGGATTTTCTCGTTCCCTTTTTCCCTGCACTCGTTTGTTGCTCGCTTTTTCTCGTTCCCTTTTTCCCTGCACTCGTTCGTTGCTCGGATTTTCTCGTTCCCTTTTTCCCTGCACTCGTTCGTTGTTCGCTTTTTCTCGTTCCCTTTTTCCCTGCACTCGTTCATTGCTCGCTTTTTCTCGTTCCCTTTTTCCCTGCACTCGTTCGTTGCTCGGATTTTCTCGTTCCCTTTTTCCCTGCACTCATTCGTTGCGCAGATTTTCTCGTTCCCTTTTTCCCTGCACTCGTTCGTTGCTCGCCTTTTCTCGTTCCCTTTTTCCCTGCACTCGTTCGTTGTTCGCTTTTTCTCGTTCCCTTTTTCCCTGCACTCGTTCGTTGTTCGGTTTTTCTCGTTCCCTTTTTCCCTGCACTCGTTCATTGCGCGGATTTTCTCGTTCCCTTTTTCCCTGCACTCGTTCGTTGCTCGCTTTTTCTCGTTCCCTTTTTCCCTGCACTCGTTCGTTGCTCACCTTTTCTCGTTCCCTTTTTCCCTGCACTCGTTCGTTGTTCAGTTTTTCTCGTTCCCTTTTTCCCTGCACTCGTTCGTTGCTCGGATTTTCTCGTTCCCTTTTTCCCTGCACTCGTTTGTTGCTCGCTTTTTCTCGTTCCCTTTTTCCCTGCACTCGTTCGTTGTTCGCTTTTTCTCGTTCCCTTTTTCCCTGCACTCGTTCGTTGTTCGCTTTTTCTCATTCCCTTTTTCCCTGCACTCGTTCGTTGCTCGCTTTTTCTCGTTCCCTTTTTCCCTGCACTCGTTCGTTGCTCGCTTTTTCTCGTTCCCCTTTTCCCTGCACTCGTTCGTTGTTCGGATTTTCTCGTTCCCTTTTTCCCTGCACTCGTTCGTTGCTCGGATTTTCTCGTTCCCTTTTTCCCTGCACTCGTTCGTTGCTCGCTTTTTCTCGTTCCCTTTTTCCCTGCACTCGTTCGTTGTTCGCTTTTTCTCGTTCCCTTTTTCCCTGCACTCGTTCGTTGTTCGCTTTTTCTCGTTCCCTTTTTCCCTGCAATCGTTCATTGCGCGGATTTTCTCGTTCCCTTTTTCCCTGCACTCGTTCGTTGCTCGGATTTTCTCATTCCCTTTTTCCCTGCACTCGTTCGTTGCTCGCCTTTTCTCGTTCCCTTTTTCCCTGCACTCGTTCGTTGTTCGCTTTTTCTCGTTCCCTTTTTCCCTGCACTTGTTCATTGTTCGGTTTTTCTCGTTCCCTTTTTCCCTGCACTCGTTCGTTGCTCGCCTTTTCTCGTTCCCTTTTTCCCTGCACTCGTTCATTGCGCGGTTTTTCTCGTTCCCTTTTTCCCTGCACTCGTTCATTGCGCGGATTTTCTCGTTCCCTTTTTCCCTGCACTCGTTCGTTGTTCGCTTTTTCTCGTTCCCTTTTTCCCTGCACTTGTTCGTTGTTCAGTTTTTCTCGTTCCCTTTTTCCCTGCACTCGTTCGTTGTTCGCCTTTTCTCGTTCCCTTTTTCCCTGCACTCGTTCGTTGCTCGGATTTTCTCGTTCCCTTTTTCCCTGCACTCGTTCGTTGCATGGATTTTCTCGTTCCCTTTTTCCCTGCACTCATTCGTTGCTCGCCTTTTCTCGTTCCCTTTTTCCCTGCACTCGTTCGTTGTTCGCTTTTTCTCGTTCCCTTTTTCCCTGCACTCATTCGTTGTTCGCTTTTTCTCGTTCCCTTTTTCCCTGCACTCGTTCATTGCGCGGATTTTCTCGTTCCCTTTTTCCCTGCACTCGTTTGTTGCTCGCTTTTTCTCGTTCCCTTTTTCCCTGCACTCGTTCGTTGCTCGGATTTTCTCGTTCCCTTTTTCCCTGCACTCGTTCGTTGTTCGCTTTTTCTCGTTCCCTTTTTCCCTGCACTCGTTCATTGCTCGCTTTTTCTCGTTCCCTTTTTCCCTGCACTCGTTCGTTGCTCGGATTTTCTCGTTCCCTTTTTCCCTGCACTCATTCGTTGCGCAGATTTTCTCGTTCCCTTTTTCCCTGCACTCGTTCGTTGCTCGCCTTTTCTCGTTCCCTTTTTCCCTGCACTCGTTCGTTGTTCGCTTTTTCTCGTTCCCTTTTTCCCTGCACTCGTTCGTTGTTCGGTTTTTCTCGTTCCCTTTTTCCCTGCACTCGTTCATTGCGCGGATTTTCTCGTTCCCTTTTTCCCTGCACTCGTTCGTTGCTCGCTTTTTCTCGTTCCCTTTTTCCCTGCACTCGTTCGTTGCTCACCTTTTCTCGTTCCCTTTTTCCCTGCACTCGTTCGTTGTTCGGTTTTTCTCGTTCCCTTTTTACCTGCACTCGTTCGTTGCTCGGATTTTCTCGTTCCCTTTTTCCCTGCACTCGTTTGTTGCTCGCTTTTTCTCGTTCCCTTTTTCCCTGCACTCGTTCGTTGTTCGCTTTTTCTCGTTCCCTTTTTCCCTGCACTCGTTCGTTGTTCGCTTTTTCTCGTTCCCTTTTTCCCTGCACTCGTTCATTGCTCGGATTTTCTCGTTCCCTTTTTCCCTGCACTCGTTCGTTGCTCGCCTTTTCTCGTTCCCTTTTTCCCTGCACTCGTTCGTTGTTCGCTTTTTCTCGTTCCCTTTTTCCTTGCACTTGTTCGTTGTTCAGTTTTTCTCGTTCCCTTTTTCCCTGCACTCGTTCGTTGTTCACCTTTTCTCGTTCCCTTTTTCCCTGCACTCGTTCGTTGTTCGCTTTTTCTCGTTCCCTTTTTCCCTGCACTCGTTCATTGCGCGGTTTTTCTCGTTCCCTTTTTCCCTGCACTCGTTCATTGCGCGGATTTTCTCGTTCCCTTTTTCCCTACACTCGTTCGTTGTTCGCTTTTTCTCGTTCCCTTTTTCCCTGCACTCGTTCGTTGCTCGGATTTTCTCGTTCCCTTTTTCCTTGCACTCGTTCGTTGCGCAGATTTTCTCGTTCCCTTTTTCCCTGCACTCGTTCGTTGCTCGCCTTTTCTCGTTCCCTTTTTTCCCTGCACTCGTTCGTTGTTCGCTTTTTCTCGTTCCCTTTTTCCCTGCACTCGTTCGTTGCTCGGATTTTCTCGTTCCCTTTTTCCCTGCACTCGTTCGTTGTTCGCTTTTTCTCGTTCCCTTTTTCCCTGCACTCGTTCATTGCGCGGATTTTCTCGTTCCCTTTTTCCCTGCACTCGTTCGTTGCTCGCTTTTTCTCGTTCCCTTTTTCCCTGCACTCGTTTGTTGCTCGCTTTTTCTCGTTCCCTTTTTCCCTGCACTCGTTCGTTGCTCGGATTTTCTCGTTCCCTTTTTCCCTGCACTCGTTCGTTGCTCGCTTTTTCTCGTTCCCTTTTTCCCTGCACTCGTTCGTTGCTCGCACTTTCTCGTTCCCTTTTTCCCTGCACTCGTTCGTTGCTCGGATTTTCTCGTTCCCTTTTTCCCTGCACTCGTTCGTTGTTCGCTTTTTCTCGTTCCCTTTTTCCCTGCACTCGTTCATTGCGCGGATTTTCTCGTTCCCTTTTTCCCTGCACTCGTTCGTTGCTCGCTTTTTCTCGTTCCCTTTTTCCCTGCACTCGTTCGTTGCTCGGATTTTCTCGTTCCCTTTTTCCCTGCACTCGTTCGTTGCTCGCTTTTTCTCGTTCCCTTGTTCCCTGCACTCGTTCGTTGCTCGCTTTTTCTCGTTCCCTTTTTCCCTGCACTCGTTCGTTGCTCGGATTTTCTCGTTCCCTTTTTCCCTGCACTCGTTTGTTGCTCGCTTTTTCTCGTTCCCTTTTTCCCTGCACTCGTTCGTTGTTCGCTTTTTCTCGTTCCCTTTTTCCCTGCACTCGTTCATTGCGCGGATTTTCTCGTTCCCTTTTTCCCTGCACTCGTTCGTTGCTCGGATTTTCTCGTTCCCTTTTTCCCTGCACTCGTTCGTTGCTCGCCTTTTCTCGTTCCCTTTTTCCCTGCACTCGTTCGTTGTTCGCTTTTTCTCGTTCCCTTTTTCCCTGCACTTGTTCGTTGTTCAGTTTTTCTCGTTCCCTTTTTCCCTGCACTCATTCGTTGTTCGCCTTTTCTCGTTCCCTTTTTCCCTGCACTCGTTCGTTGTTCGCTTTTTCTCGTTCCCTTTTTCCCTGCACTCGTTCATTGCGCGGTTTTTCTCGTTCCCTTTTTCCCTGCACTCGTTCATTGCGCGGATTTTCTCGTTCCCTTTTTCCCTGCACTCGTTCGTTGTTCGCTTTTTCTCGTTCCCTTTTTCCCTGCACTCGTTCGTTGCTCGGATTTTCTCGTTCCCTTTTTCCCTGCACTCGATCGTTGCTCGCCTTTTCTCGTTCCCTTTTTTCCCTGCACTCGTTCGTTGTTCGCTTTTTCTCGTTCCCTTTTTCCCTGCACTCGTTCGTTGCTCGGATTTTCTCGTTCCCTTTTTCCCTGCACTCGTTCGTTGTTCGCTTTTTCTCGTTCCCTTTTTCCCTGCACTCGTTCGTTGCTCGCTTTTTCTCGTTCCCTTTTTCCCTGCACTCGTTCGTTGCTCGCTTTTTCTCGTTCCCTTTTTCCCTGCACTCGTTCGTTGCTCGGATTTTCTCGTTCCCTTTTTCCCTGCACTCGTTCGTTGCTCGCTTTTTCTCGTTCCCTTTTTCCCTGCACTCGTTCATTGCGCGGATTTTCTCGTTCCCTTTTTCCCTGCACTCGTTCGTTGCTCGGATTTTCTCATTCCCTTTTTCCCTGCACTCGTTCGTTGCTCGCCTTTTCTCGTTCCCTTTTTCCCTGCACTCGTTCGTTGTTCGCTTTTTCTCGTTCCCTTTTTCCCTGCACTTGTTCGTTGTTCGGTTTTTCTCGTTCCCTTTTTCCCTGCACTCGTTCGTTGCTCGCCTTTTCTCGTTCCCTTTTTCCCTGCACTGGTTCATTGCGCGGTTTTTCTCGTTCCCTTTTTCCCTGCACTCGTTCATTGCGCGGATTTTCTCGTTCCCTTTTTCCCTGCACTCGTTCATTGCTCGCTTTTTCTCGTTCCCTTTTTCCCTGCATTCGTTCGTTGCTCGCTTTTTCTCGTTCCCTTTTTCCCTGCACTCGTTCATTGCTCGCTTTTTCTCGTTCCCTTTTTCCCTGCACTCGTTCGTTGCTCGGATTTTCTCGTTCCCTTTTTCCCTGCACTCGTTCGTTGCATGGATTTTCTCGTTCCCTTTTTCCCTGCACTCATTCGTTGCTCGCCTTTTCTCGTTCCCTTTTTCCCTGCACTCGTTCGTTGCTCGGATTTTCTCGTTCCCTTTTTCCCTGCACTCGTTCGTTGTTCGCTTTTTCTCGTTCCCTTTTTCCCTGCACTCGTTCATTGCTCGCTTTTTCTCGTTCCCTTTTTCCCTGCACTCGTTCGTTGCTCGCTTTTTCTCGTTCCCTTTTTCCCTGCACTCATTCGTTGCGCAGATTTTCTCGTTCCCTTTTTCCCTGCACTCGTTCGTTGCTCGCCTTTTCTCGTTCCCTTTTTCCCTGCACTCGTTCGTTGTTCGCTTTTTCTCGTTCCCTTTTTCCCTGCACTCGTTCATTGCGCGGATTTTCTCGTTCCCTTTTTCCCTGCACTCGTTCGTTGCTCGCTTTTTCTCGTTCCCTTTTTCCCTGCACTCGTTCGTTGCTCGCCTTTTCTCGTTCCCTTTTTCCCTGCACTCGTTCGTTGCTCGCTTTTTCTCGTTCCCTTTTTCCCTGCACTCGTTCGTTGTTCGGTTTTTCTCGTTCCCTTTTTCCCTGCACTCGTTCGTTGCTCGGATTTTCTCGTTCCCTTTTTCCCTGCACTCGTTTGTTGCTCGCTTTTTCTCGTTCCCTTTTTCCCTGCACTCGTTCGTTGTTCGCTTTTTCTCGTTCCCTTTTTCCCTGCACTCGTTCGTTGTTCGCTTTTTCTCGTTCCCTTTTTCCCTGCACTCGTTCCTTGCGCGGATTTTCTCGTTTCCTTTTTCCCTGCACTCGTTCGTTGCTCGGATTTTCTCGTTCCCTTTTTCCCTGCACTCGTTCGTTGCTCGCCTTTTCTCGTTCCCTTTTTCCCTGCACTCGTTCGTTGTTCGCTTTTTCTCGTTCCCTTTTTCCCTGCACTTGTTCGTTGTTCAGTTTTTCTCGTTCCCTTTTTCCCTGCACTCGTTCGTTGTTCGCCTTTTCTCGTTCCCTTTTTCCCTGCACTCGTTCGTTGTTCGCTTTTTCTCGTTCCCTTTTTCCCTGCACTCGTTCATTGCGCGGTTTTTCTCGTTCCCTTTTTCCCTGCACTCGTTCATTGCGCGGATTTTCTCGTTCCCTTTTTCCCTGCACTCGTTCGTTGTTCGCTTTTTCTCGTTCCCTTTTTCCCTGCACTCGTTCGTTGCTCGGATTTTCTCGTTCCCTTTTTCCTTGCACTCGTTCGTTGCGCAGATTTTCTCGTTCCCTTTTTCCCTGCACTCGTTCGTTGCTCGCCTTTTCTCGTTCCCTTTTTTCCCTGCACTCGTTCGTTGTTCGCTTTTTCTCGTTCCCTTTTTCCCTGCACTCGTTCGTTGCTCGGATTTTCTCGTTCCCTTTTTCCCTGCACTCGTTCGTTGTTCGCTTTTTCTCGTTCCCTTTTTCCCTGCACTCGTTCATTGCGCGGATTTTCTCGTTCCCTTTTTCCCTGCACTCGTTCGTTGCTCGCTTTTTCTCGTTCCCTTTTTCCCTGCACTCGTTCGTTGCTCGCTTTTTCTCGTTCCCTTGTTCCCTGCACTCGTTCGTTGCTCGCCTTTTCTCGTTCCCTTTTTTCCCTGCACTCGTTCGTTGTTCGCTTTTTCTCGTTCCCTTTTTCCCTGCACTCGTTCGTTGCTCGGATTTTCTCGTTCCCTTTTTCCCTGCACTCGTTCGTTGCTCGCTTTTTCTCGTTCCCTTTTTCCCTGCACTCGTTCGTTGCTCGGATTTTCTCGTTCCCTTTTTCCCTGCACTCGTTCGTTGTTCGCTTTTTCTCGTTCCCTTTTTCCCTGCACTCGTTCATTGCTCGCTTTTTCTCGTTCCCTTTTTCCCTGCACTCGTTCGTTGCTCGCTTTTTCTCGTTCCCTTTTTCCCTGCACTCGTTCATTGTTCGCTTTTTCTCGTTCCCTTTTTCCCTGCACTCGTTCGTTGTTCGGTTATTCTCGTTCCCTTTTTCCCTGCACTCGTTCGTTGCTCGGATTTTCTCGTTCCCTTTTTCCCTGCACTCGTTTGTTGCTCGCACTTTCTCGTTCCCTTGTTCCCTGCACTCGTTCGTTTCTCGCCTTTTCTCGTTCCCTTTTTTCCCTGCACTCGTTCGTTGTTCGCTTTTTCTCGTTCCCTTTTTCCCTGCACTCGTTCGTTGCTCGGATTTTCTCGTTCCCTTTTTCCCTGCACTCGTTCGTTGCTCGCTTTTTCTCGTTCCCTTTTTCCCTGCACTCGTTCGTTGCTCGGATTTTCTCGTTCCCTTTTTCCCTGCACTCGTTCGTTGCTCGCTTTTTCTCGTTCCCTTTTTCCCTGCACTCGTTCGTTGCTCGGATTTTCTCGTTCCCTTTTTCCCTGCACTCGTTCGTTGTTCGCTTTTTCTCGTTCCCTTTTTCCCTGCACTCGTTCATTGCTCGCTTTTTCTCGTTCCCTTTTTCCCTGCACTCGTTCGTTGTTCGCTTTTTCTCGTTCCCTTTTTCCCTGCACTCGTTCGTTGCATGGATTTTCTCGTTCCCTTTTTCCCTGCACTCATTCGTTGCTCGCCTTTTCTCGTTCCCTTTTTCCCTGCACTGGTTCGTTGTTCGCTTTTTCTCGTTCCCTTTTTCCCTGCACTGGTTCGTTGTTCGCTTTTTCTCGTTCCCTTTTTCCCTGCACTCGTTCATTGCGCGGATTTTCTCGTTCCCTTTTTCCCTGCACTCGTTCGTTGCTCGCTTTTTCTCGTTCCCTTTTTCCCTGCACTCGTTCGTTGCTCGGATTTTCTCGTTCCCTTTTTCCCTGCACTCGTTCGTTGTTCGCTTTTTCTCGTTCCCTTTTTCCCTGCACTCGTTCATTGCTCGCTTTTTCTCGTTCCCTTTTTCCCTGCACTCGTTCGTTGCTCGGATTTTCTCGTTCCCTTTTTCCCTGCACTCGTTCGTTGCGCAGATTTTCTCGTTCCCTTTTTCCCTGCACTTGTTCGTTGCTCGCCTTTTCTCGTTCCCTTTTTCCCTGCACTCGTTCGTTGCTCGCTTTTTCTCGTTCCCTTTTTCCCTGCACTCGTTCGTTGTTCGGTTTTTCTCGTTCCCTTTTTCCCTGCACTCGTTCATTGCGCAGATTTTCTCGTTCCCTTTTTCCCTGCACTCGTTCGTTGCTCGCTTTTTCTCGTTCCCTTTTTCCCTGCACTCGTTCGTTGCTCGGATTTTCTCGTTCCCTTTTTCCCTGCACTCGTTCGTTGCTCGCTTTTTCTCGTTCCCTTTTTCCCTGCACTCGTTCGTTGCTCGCTTTTTCTCGTTCCCTTTTTCCCTGCACTCGTTCGTTGTTCGCTTTTTCTCGTTCCCTTTTTCCCTGCACTCGTTCGTTGCTCGGATTTTCTCGTTCCCTTTTTCCCTGCACTCGTTTGTTGCTCGCTTTTTCTCGTTCCCTTTTTCCCTGCACTCGTTCGTTGTTCGCTTTTTCTCGTTCCCTTTTTCCCTGCACTCGTTCATTGCGCGGATTTTCTCGTTCCCTTTTTCCCTGCACTCGTTCGTTGCTCGGATTTTCTCGTTCCCTTTTTCCCTGCACTCGTTCGTTGCTCGCCTTTTCTCATTCCCTTTTTCCCTGCACTCGTTCGTTGTTCGCTTTTTCTCGTTCCCTTTTTCCCTGCACTTGTTCGTTGTTCAGTTTTTCTCGTTCCCTTTTTCCCTGCACTCGTTCGTTGTTCGCCTTTTCTCGTTCCCTTTTTCCCTGCACTCGTTCGTTGTTCGCTTTTTCTCGTTCCCTTTTTCCCTGCACTCGTTCATTGCGCGGTTTTTCTCGTTCCCTTTTTCCCTGCACTCGTTCATTGCGCGGATTTTCTCGTTCCCTTTTTCCCTGCACTCGTTCGTTGTTCGCTTTTTCTCGTTCCCTTTTTCCCTGCACTCGTTCGTTGCTCGGATTTTCTCGTTCCCTTTTTCCTTGCACTCGTTCGTTGCGCAGATTTTCTCGTTCCCTTGTTCCCTGCACTCGTTCGTTGCTCGCCTTTTCTCGTTCCCTTTTTCCCTGCACTCGTTCGTTGTTCGCTTTTTCTCGTTCCCTTTTTCCCTGCACTCGTTCGTTGCTCGGATTTTCTCGTTCCCTTTTTCCCTGCACTCGTTCGTTGCTCGCTTTTTCTCGTTCCCTTTTTCCCTGCACTCGTTCGTTGCTCGGATTTTCTCGTTCCCTTTTTCCCTGCACTCGTTCGTTGTTCGCTTTTTCTCGTTCCCTTTTTCCCTGCACTCGTTCATTGTTCGCTTTTTCTCGTTCCCTTTTTCCCTGCACTCGTTCGTTGCTCGCTTTTTCTCGTTCCCTTTTTCCCTGCACTCGTTCATTGCTCGCTTTTTCTCGTTCCCTTTTTCCCTGCACTCGTTCGTTGTTCGGTTATTCTCGTTCCCTTTTTCCCTGCACTCGTTCGTTGCTCGGATTTTCTCGTTCCCTTTTTCCCTGCACTCGTTCGTTGCTCGCTTTTTCTCGTTCCCTTTTTCCCTGCACTCGTTCGTTGCTCGGATTTTCTCGTTCCCTTTTTCCCTGCACTCGTTCGTTGTTCGCTTTTTCTCGTTCCCTTTTTCCCTGCACTCGTTCATTGCTCGCTTTTTCTCGTTCCCTTTTTCCCTGCACTCGTTCGTTGTTCGCTTTTTCTCGTTCCCTTTTTCCCTGCACTCGTTCGTTGCATGGATTTTCTCGTTCCCTTTTTCCCTGCACTCATTCGTTGCTCGCCTTTTCTCGTTCCCTTTTTCCCTGCACTCGTTCGTTGTTCGCTTTTTCTCGTTCCCTTTTTCCCTGCACTCGTTCGTTGTTCGCTTTTTCTCGTTCCCTTTTTCCCTGCACTCGTTCATTGCGCGGATTTTCTCGTTCCCTTTTTCCCTGCACTCGTTCGTTGCTCGCTTTTTCTCGTTCCCTTTTTCCCTGCACTCGTTCGTTGCTCGGATTTTCTCGTTCCCTTTTTCCCTGCACTCGTTCGTTGTTCGCTTTTTCTCGTTCCCTTTTTCCCTGCACTCGTTCATTGCTCGCTTTTTCTCGTTCCCTTTTTCCCTGCACTCGTTCGTTGCTCGGATTTTCTCGTTCCCTTTTTCCCTGCACTCGTTCGTTGCGCAGATTTTCTCGTTCCCTTTTTCCCTGCACTTGTTCGTTGCTCGCCTTTTCTCGTTCCCTTTTTCCCTGCACTCGTTCGTTGCTCGCTTTTTCTCGTTCCCTTTTTCCCTGCACTCGTTCGTTGTTCGGTTTTTCTCGTTCCCTTTTTCCCTGCACTCGTTCATTGCGCAGATTTTCTCGTTCCCTTTTTCCCTGCACTCGTTCGTTGCTCGCTTTTTCTCGTTCCCTTTTTCCCTGCACTCGTTCGTTGCTCGGATTTTCTCGTTCCCTTTTTCCCTGCACTCGTT
The DNA here is from genome assembly GCF_041296385.1 of Aphelocoma coerulescens. NCBI lineage: Eukaryota > Metazoa > Chordata > Aves > Passeriformes > Corvidae > Aphelocoma > Aphelocoma coerulescens. The sequence continues at coordinate 59,153,614 of NC_091014.1, read as the reverse complement.
CGTTGCTCGCTTTTTCTCGTTCCCTTTTTCCCTGCACTCGTTCGTTGCTCGCTTTTTCTCGTTCCCTTTTTCCCTGCACTCGTTCGTTGCTCGGATTTTCTCGTTCCCTTTTTCCCTGCACTCGTTCGTTGCTCGCTTTTTCTCGTTCCCTTTTTCCCTGCACTCGTTCGTTGTTCGCTTTTTCTCGTTCCCTTTTTCCCTGCACTCGTTCATTGCGCGGATTTTCTCGTTCCCTTTTTCCCTGCACTCGTTCGTTGCTCGGATTTTCTCGTTCCCTTTTTCCCTGCACTCGTTCGTTGCTCGCCTTTTCTCGTTCCCTTTTTCCCTGCACTCGTTCGTTGTTCGCTTTTTCTCGTTCCCTTTTTCCCTGCACTTGTTCGTTGTTCAGTTTTTCTCGTTCCCTTTTTCCCTGCACTCGTTCGTTGTTCGCCTTTTCTCGTTCCCTTTTTCCCTGCACTCGTTCGTTGTTCGCTTTTTCTCGTTCCCTTTTTCCCTGCACTCGTTCGTTGTTCGCTTTTTCTCGTTCCCTTTTTCCCTGCACTCGTTCATTGCGCGGATTTTCTCGTTCCCTTTTTCCCTGCACTCGTTCGTTGTTCGCTTTTTCTCGTTCCCTTTTTCCCTGCACTCGTTCGTTGCTCGGATTTTCTCGTTCCCTTTTTCCTTGCACCCGTTCGTTGCGCAGATTTTCTCGTTCCCTTGTTCCCTGCACTCGTTCGTTGCTCGCCTTTTCTCGTTCCCTTTTTCCCTGCACTCGTTCGTTGTTCGCTTTTTCTCGTTCCCTTTTTCCCTGCACTCGTTCGTTGCTCGGATTTTCTCGTTCCCTTTTTCCCTGCACTCGTTCGTTGCTCGCTTTTTCTCGTTCCCTTTTTCCCTGCACTCGTTCGTTGCTCGGATTTTCTCGTTCCCTTTTTCCCTGCACTCGTTCGTTGCTCGCTTTTTCTCGTTCCCTTTTTCCCTGCACTCGTTCGTTGCTCGCTTTTTCTCGTTCCCTTTTTCCCTGCACTCGTTCGTTGTTCGCTTTTTCTCGTTCCCTTTTTCCCTGCACTCGTTCGTTGCTCGGATTTTCTCGTTCCCTTTTTCCCTGCACTCGTTCATTGCGCGGATTTTCTCGTTCCCTTTTTCCCTGCACTCGTTCGTTGCGCAGATTTTCTCGTTCCCTTTTTCCCTGCACTCGTTCGTTGTTCGCTTTTTCTCGTTCCCTTTTTCCCTGCACTCGTTCATTGCACGGATTTTCTCGTTCCCTTTTTCCCTGCACTCGTTCGTTGCTCGCTTTTTCTCGTTCCCTTTTTCCCTGCACTTGTTCGTTGCTCGGATTTTCTCGTTCCCTTTTTCCCTGCACTCGTTCGTTGTTCGCTTTTTCTCGTTCCCTTTTTCCCTGCACTCGTTCATTGCTCGCTTTTTCTCGTTCCCTTTTTCCCTGCACTCGTTCGTTGCTCGGATTTTCTCGTTCCCTTTTTCCCTGCACTCGTTCGTTGCGCAGATTTTCTCGTTCCCTTTTTCCCTGCACTCGTTCGTTGTTCGCCTTTTCTCGTTCCCTTTTTCCCTGCACTCGTTCGTTTCTCGCTTTTTCTCGTTCCCTTTTTCCCTGCACTCGTTCATTGCGCAGATTTTCTCGTTCCCTTTTTCCCTGCACTCGTTCGTTGCTCGCTTTTTCTCGTTCCCTTTTTCCCTGCACTCGTTCGTTGCTCGGATTTTCTCGTTCCCTTTTTCCCTGCACTCGTTCGTTGCTCGCTTTTTCTCGTTCCCTTTTTCCCTGCACTCGTTCGTTGCTCGCTTTTTCTCGTTCCCTTTTTCCCTGCACTCGTTCGTTGTTCGCTTTTTCTCGTTCCCTTTTTCCCTGCACTCGTTCGTTGCTCGGATTTTCTCGTTCCCTTTTTCCCTGCACTCGTTTGTTGCTCGCTTTTTCTCGTTCCCTTTTTCCCTGCACTCGTTCGTTGTTCGCTTTTTCTCGTTCCCTTTTTCCCTGCACTCGTTCGTTGTTCGCTTTTTCTCGTTCCCTTTTTCCCTGCACTCGTTCATTGCGCGGATTTTCTCGTTCCCTTTTTCCCTGCACTCGTTCGTTGTTCAGTTTTTCTCGTTCCCTTTTTCCCTGCACTCGTTCGTTGTTCGCCTTTTCTCGTTCCCTTTTTCCCTGCACTCGTTCGTTGTTCGCTTTTTCTCGTTCCCTTTTTCCCTGCACTCGTTCATTGCGCGGTTTTTCTCGTTCCCTTTTTCCCTGCACTCGTTCATTGCGCGGATTTTCTCGTTCCCTTTTTCCCTGCACTCGTTCGTTGTTCGCTTTTTCTCGTTCCCTTTTTCCCTGCACTCGTTCGTTGCTCGGATTTTCTCGTTCCCTTTTTCCTTGCACTCGTTCGTTGCGAAGATTTTCTCGTTCCCTTTTTCCCTGCACTCGTTCGTTGCTCGCCTTTTCTCGTTCCCTTTTTTCCCTGCACTCGTTCGTTGTTCGCTTTTTCTCGTTCCCTTTTTCCCTGCACTCGTTCGTTGCTCGGATTTTCTCGTTCCCTTTTTCCCTGCACTCGTTCTTTGCGCGGTTTTTCTCGTTCCCTTTTTCCCTGCACTCGTTCATTGCGCGGATTTTCTCGTTCCCTTTTTCCCTGCACTCGTTCGTTGCTCGCTTTTTCTCGTTCCCTTTTTCCCTGCACTCGTTCGTTGCTCGCTTTTTCTCGTTCCCTTGTTCCCTGCACTCGTTCGTTGCTCGCCTTTTCTCGTTCCCTTTTTTCCCTGCACTCGTTCGTTGTTCGCTTTTTCTCGTTCCCTTTTTCCCTGCACTCGTTCGTTGCTCGGATTTTCTCGTTCCCTTTTTCCCTGCACTCGTTCGTTGCTCGCTTTTTCTCGTTCCCTTTTTCCCTGCACTCGTTCGTTGCTCGGATTTTCTCGTTCCCTTTTTCCCTGCACTCGTTCGTTGTTCGCTTTTTCTCGTTCCCTTTTTCCCTGCACTCGTTCATTGCTCGCTTTTTCTCGTTCCCTTTTTCCCTGCACTCGTTCGTTGCTCGCTTTTTCTCGTTCCCTTTTTCCCTGCACTCGTTCGTTGTTCGGTTATTCTCGTTCCCTTTTTCCCTGCACTCGTTCGTTGCTCGGATTTTCTCGTTCCCTTTTTCCCTGCACTCGTTTGTTGCTCGCACTTTCTCGTTCCCTTGTTCCCTGCACTCGTTCGTTTCTCGCCTTTTCTCGTTCCCTTTTTTCCCTGCACTCGTTCGTTGTTCGCTTTTTCTCGTTCCCTTTTTCCCTGCACTCGTTCGTTGCTCGGATTTTCTCGTTCCCTTTTTCCCTGCACTCGTTCGTTGCTCGCTTTTTCTCGTTCCCTTTTTCCCTGCACTCGTTCGTTGCTCGGATTTTCTCGTTCCCTTTTTCCCTGCACTCGTTCGTTGCTCGCTTTTTCTCGTTCCCTTTTTCCCTGCACTCGTTCGTTGCTCGGATTTTCTCGTTCCCTTTTTCCCTGCACTCGTTCGTTGTTCGCTTTTTCTCGTTCCCTTTTTCCCTGCACTCGTTCATTGCTCGCTTTTTCTCGTTCCCTTTTTCCCTGCACTCGTTCGTTGTTCGCTTTTTCTCGTTCCCTTTTTCCCTGCACTCGTTCGTTGCATGGATTTTCTCGTTCCCTTTTTCCCTGCACTCGTTCGTTGCTCGCTTTTTCTCGTTCCCTTTTTCCCTGCACTCGTTCATTGTTCGCTTTTTCTCGTTCCCTTTTTCCCTGCACTCGTTCGTTGTTCGGTTATTCTCGTTCCCTTTTTCCCTGCACTCGTTCGTTGCTCGGATTTTCTCGTTCCCTTTTTCCCTGCACTCGTTTGTTGCTCGCACTTTCTCGTTCCCTTGTTCCCTGCACTCGTTCGTTTCTCGCCTTTTCTCGTTCCCTTTTTTCCCTGCACTCGTTCGTTGTTCGCTTTTTCTCGTTCCCTTTTTCCCTGCACTCGTTCGTTGCTCGGATTTTCTCGTTCCCTTTTTCCCTGCACTCGTTCGTTGCTCGCTTTTTCTCGTTCCCTTTTTCCCTGCACTCGTTCGTTGCTCGGATTTTCTCGTTCCCTTTTTCCCTGCACTCGTTCGTTGCTCGCTTTTTCTCGTTCCCTTTTTCCCTGCACTCGTTCGTTGCTCGGATTTTCTCGTTCCCTTTTTCCCTGCACTCGTTCGTTGTTCGCTTTTTCTCGTTCCCTTTTTCCCTGCACTCGTTCATTGCTCGCTTTTTCTCGTTCCCTTTTTCCCTGCACTCGTTCGTTGTTCGCTTTTTCTCGTTCCCTTTTTCCCTGCACTCGTTCGTTGCATGGATTTTCTCGTTCCCTTTTTCCCTGCACTCATTCGTTGCTCGCCTTTTCTCGTTCCCTTTTTCCCTGCACTGGTTCGTTGTTCGCTTTTTCTCGTTCCCTTTTTCCCTGCACTGGTTCGTTGTTCGCTTTTTCTCGTTCCCTTTTTCCCTGCACTCGTTCATTGCGCGGATTTTCTCGTTCCCTTTTTCCCTGCACTCGTTCGTTGCTCGCTTTTTCTCGTTCCCTTTTTCCCTGCACTCGTTCGTTGCTCGGATTTTCTCGTTCCCTTTTTCCCTGCACTCGTTCGTTGTTCGCTTTTTCTCGTTCCCTTTTTCCCTGCACTCGTTCATTGCTCGCTTTTTCTCGTTCCCTTTTTCCCTGCACTCGTTCGTTGCTCGGATTTTCTCGTTCCCTTTTTCCCTGCACTCGTTCGTTGCGCAGATTTTCTCGTTCCCTTTTTCCCTGCACTTGTTCGTTGCTCGCCTTTTCTCGTTCCCTTTTTCCCTGCACTCGTTCGTTGCTCGCTTTTTCTCGTTCCCTTTTTCCCTGCACTCGTTCGTTGTTCGGTTTTTCTCGTTCCCTTTTTCCCTGCACTCGTTCATTGCGCAGATTTTCTCGTTCCCTTTTTCCCTGCACTCGTTCGTTGCTCGCTTTTTCTCGTTCCCTTTTTCCCTGCACTCGTTCGTTGCTCGGATTTTCTCGTTCCCTTTTTCCCTGCACTCGTTCGTTGCTCGCTTTTTCTCGTTCCCTTTTTCCCTGCACTCGTTCGTTGCTCGCTTTTTCTCGTTCCCTTTTTCCCTGCACTCGTTCGTTGTTCGCTTTTTCTCGTTCCCTTTTTCCCTGCACTCGTTCGTTGCTCGGATTTTCTCGTTCCCTTTTTCCCTGCACTCGTTTGTTGCTCGCTTTTTCTCGTTCCCTTTTTCCCTGCACTCGTTCGTTGTTCGCTTTTTCTCGTTCCCTTTTTCCCTGCACTCGTTCATTGCGCGGATTTTCTCGTTCCCTTTTTCCCTGCACTCGTTCGTTGCTCGGATTTTCTCGTTCCCTTTTTCCCTGCACTCGTTCGTTGCTCGCCTTTTCTCATTCCCTTTTTCCCTGCACTCGTTCGTTGTTCGCTTTTTCTCGTTCCCTTTTTCCCTGCACTTGTTCGTTGTTCAGTTTTTCTCGTTCCCTTTTTCCCTGCACTCGTTCGTTGTTCGCCTTTTCTCGTTCCCTTTTTCCCTGCACTCGTTCGTTGTTCGCTTTTTCTCGTTCCCTTTTTCCCTGCACTCGTTCATTGCGCGGTTTTTCTCGTTCCCTTTTTCCCTGCACTCGTTCATTGCGCGGATTTTCTCGTTCCCTTTTTCCCTGCACTCGTTCGTTGTTCGCTTTTTCTCGTTCCCTTTTTCCCTGCACTCGTTCGTTGCTCGGATTTTCTCGTTCCCTTTTTCCTTGCACTCGTTCGTTGCGCAGATTTTCTCGTTCCCTTGTTCCCTGCACTCGTTCGTTGCTCGCCTTTTCTCGTTCCCTTTTTCCCTGCACTCGTTCGTTGTTCGCTTTTTCTCGTTCCCTTTTTCCCTGCACTCGTTCGTTGCTCGGATTTTCTCGTTCCCTTTTTCCCTGCACTCGTTCGTTGCTCGCTTTTTCTCGTTCCCTTTTTCCCTGCACTCGTTCGTTGCTCGGATTTTCTCGTTCCCTTTTTCCCTGCACTCGTTCGTTGTTCGCTTTTTCTCGTTCCCTTTTTCCCTGCACTCGTTCATTGTTCGCTTTTTCTCGTTCCCTTTTTCCCTGCACTCGTTCGTTGCTCGCTTTTTCTCGTTCCCTTTTTCCCTGCACTCGTTCATTGCTCGCTTTTTCTCGTTCCCTTTTTCCCTGCACTCGTTCGTTGTTCGGTTATTCTCGTTCCCTTTTTCCCTGCACTCGTTCGTTGCTCGGATTTTCTCGTTCCCTTTTTCCCTGCACTCGTTCGTTGCTCGCTTTTTCTCGTTCCCTTTTTCCCTGCACTCGTTCGTTGCTCGGATTTTCTCGTTCCCTTTTTCCCTGCACTCGTTCGTTGTTCGCTTTTTCTCGTTCCCTTTTTCCCTGCACTCGTTCATTGCTCGCTTTTTCTCGTTCCCTTTTTCCCTGCACTCGTTCGTTGTTCGCTTTTTCTCGTTCCCTTTTTCCCTGCACTCGTTCGTTGCATGGATTTTCTCGTTCCCTTTTTCCCTGCACTCATTCGTTGCTCGCCTTTTCTCGTTCCCTTTTTCCCTGCACTCGTTCGTTGTTCGCTTTTTCTCGTTCCCTTTTTCCCTGCACTCGTTCGTTGTTCGCTTTTTCTCGTTCCCTTTTTCCCTGCACTCGTTCATTGCGCGGATTTTCTCGTTCCCTTTTTCCCTGCACTCGTTCGTTGCTCGCTTTTTCTCGTTCCCTTTTTCCCTGCACTCGTTCGTTGCTCGGATTTTCTCGTTCCCTTTTTCCCTGCACTCGTTCGTTGTTCGCTTTTTCTCGTTCCCTTTTTCCCTGCACTCGTTCATTGCTCGCTTTTTCTCGTTCCCTTTTTCCCTGCACTCGTTCGTTGCTCGGATTTTCTCGTTCCCTTTTTCCCTGCACTCGTTCGTTGCGCAGATTTTCTCGTTCCCTTTTTCCCTGCACTTGTTCGTTGCTCGCCTTTTCTCGTTCCCTTTTTCCCTGCACTCGTTCGTTGCTCGCTTTTTCTCGTTCCCTTTTTCCCTGCACTCGTTCGTTGTTCGGTTTTTCTCGTTCCCTTTTTCCCTGCACTCGTTCATTGCGCAGATTTTCTCGTTCCCTTTTTCCCTGCACTCGTTCGTTGCTCGCTTTTTCTCGTTCCCTTTTTCCCTGCACTCGTTCGTTGCTCGGATTTTCTCGTTCCCTTTTTCCCTGCACTCGTTCGTTGCTCGCTTTTTCTCGTTCCCTTTTTCCCTGCACTCGTTCGTTGCTCGCTTTTTCTCGTTCCCTTTTTCCCTGCACTCGTTCGTTGCTCGGATTTTCTCGTTCCCTTTTTCCCTGCACTCGTTTGTTGCTCGCTTTTTCTCGTTCCCTTTTTCCCTGCACTCGTTCGTTGTTCGCTTTTTCTCGTTCCCTTTTTCCCTGCACTCGTTCATTGCGCGGATTTTCTCGTTCCCTTTTTCCCTGCACTCGTTCGTTGCTCGGATTTTCTCGTTCCCTTTTTCCCTGCACTCGTTCGTTGCTCGCCTTTTCTCGTTCCCTTTTTCCCTGCACTCGTTCGTTGTTCGCTTTTTCTCGTTCCCTTTTTCCCTGCACTTGTTCGTTGTTCAGTTTTTCTCGTTCCCTTTTTCCCTGCACTCGTTCGTTGTTCGCCTTTTCTCGTTCCCTTTTTCCCTGCACTCGTTCGTTGTTCGCTTTTTCTCGTTCCCTTTTTCCCTGCACTCGTTCATTGCGCGGTTTTTCTCGTTCCCTTTTTCCCTGCACTCGTTCATTGCGCGGATTTTCTCGTTCCCTTTTTCCCTGCACTCGTTCGTTGTTCGCTTTTTCTCGTTCCCTTTTTCCCTGCACTCGTTCGTTGCTCGGATTTTCTCGTTCCCTTTTTCCTTGCACCCGTTCGTTGCGCAGATTTTCTCGTTCCCTTGTTCCCTGCACTCGTTCGTTGCTCGCCTTTTCTCGTTCCCTTTTTCCCTGCACTCGTTCGTTGTTCGCTTTTTCTCGTTCCCTTTTTCCCTGCACTCGTTCGTTGCTCGGATTTTCTCGTTCCCTTTTTCCCTGCACTCGTTCGTTGCTCGCTTTTTCTCGTTCCCTTTTTCCCTGCACTCGTTCGTTGCTCGGATTTTCTCGTTCCCTTTTTCCCTGCACTCGTTCGTTGCTCGCTTTTTCTCGTTCCCTTTTTCCCTGCACTCGTTCGTTGCTCGCTTTTTCTCGTTCCCTTTTTCCCTGCACTCGTTCGTTGTTCGCTTTTTCTCGTTCCCTTTTTCCCTGCACTCGTTCGTTGCTCGGATTTTCTCGTTCCCTTTTTCCCTGCACTCGTTCATTGCGCGGATTTTCTCGTTCCCTTTTTCCCTGCACTCGTTCGTTGCGCAGATTTTCTCGTTCCCTTTTTCCCTGCACTCGTTCGTTGTTCGCTTTTTCTCGTTCCCTTTTTCCCTGCACTCGTTCATTGCACGGATTTTCTCGTTCCCTTTTTCCCTGCACTCGTTCGTTGCTCGCTTTTTCTCGTTCCCTTTTTCCCTGCACTCGTTCGTTGCTCGGATTTTCTCGTTCCCTTTTTCCCTGCACTCGTTCGTTGTTCGCTTTTTCTCGTTCCCTTTTTCCCTGCACTCGTTCATTGCTCGCTTTTTCTCGTTCCCTTTTTCCCTGCACTCGTTCGTTGCTCGGATTTTCTCGTTCCCTTTTTCCCTGCACTCGTTCGTTGCGCAGATTTTCTCGTTCCCTTTTTCCCTGCACTCGTTCGTTGTTCGCCTTTTCTCGTTCCCTTTTTCCCTGCACTCGTTCGTTTCTCGCTTTTTCTCGTTCCCTTTTTCCCTGCACTCGTTCATTGCGCAGATTTTCTCGTTCCCTTTTTCCCTGCACTCGTTCGTTGCTCGCTTTTTCTCGTTCCCTTTTTCCCTGCACTCGTTCGTTGCTCGGATTTTCTCGTTCCCTTTTTCCCTGCACTCGTTCGTTGCTCGCTTTTTCTCGTTCCCTTTTTCCCTGCACTCGTTCGTTGCTCGCTTTTTCTCGTTCCCTTTTTCCCTGCACTCGTTCGTTGTTCGCTTTTTCTCGTTCCCTTTTTCCCTGCACTCGTTCGTTGCTCGGATTTTCTCGTTCCCTTTTTCCCTGCACTCGTTTGTTGCTCGCTTTTTCTCGTTCCCTTTTTCCCTGCACTCGTTCGTTGTTCGCTTTTTCTCGTTCCCTTTTTCCCTGCACTCGTTCGTTGTTCGCTTTTTCTCGTTCCCTTTTTCCCTGCACTCGTTCATTGCGCGGATTTTCTCGTTCCCTTTTTCCCTGCACTCGTTCGTTGTTCAGTTTTTCTCGTTCCCTTTTTCCCTGCACTCGTTCGTTGTTCGCCTTTTCTCGTTCCCTTTTTCCCTGCACTCGTTCGTTGTTCGCTTTTTCTCGTTCCCTTTTTCCCTGCACTCGTTCATTGCGCGGTTTTTCTCGTTCCCTTTTTCCCTGCACTCGTTCATTGCGCGGATTTTCTCGTTCCCTTTTTCCCTGCACTCGTTCGTTGTTCGCTTTTTCTCGTTCCCTTTTTCCCTGCACTCGTTCGTTGCTCGGATTTTCTCGTTCCCTTTTTCCTTGCACTCGTTCGTTGCGAAGATTTTCTCGTTCCCTTTTTCCCTGCACTCGTTCGTTGCTCGCCTTTTCTCGTTCCCTTTTTTCCCTGCACTCGTTCGTTGTTCGCTTTTTCTCGTTCCCTTTTTCCCTGCACTCGTTCGTTGCTCGGATTTTCTCGTTCCCTTTTTCCCTGCACTCGTTCGTTGCTCGCTTTTTCTCGTTCCCTTTTTCCCTGCACTCGTTCATTGCGCGGATTTTCTCGTTCCCTTTTTCCCTGCACTCGTTCGTTGCGCAGATTTTCTCGTTCCCTTTTTCCCTGCACTCGTTCGTTGTTCGCTTTTTCTCGTTCCCTTTTTCCCTGCACTCGTTCATTGCACGGATTTTCTCGTTCCCTTTTTCCCTGCACTCGTTCGTTGCTCGCTTTTTCTCGTTCCCTTTTTCCCTGCACTCGTTCGTTGCTCGGATTTTCTCGTTCCCTTTTTCCCTGCACTCGTTCGTTGTTCGCTTTTTCTCGTTCCCTTTTTCCCTGCACTCGTTCATTGCTCGCTTTTTCTCGTTCCCTTTTTCCCTGCACTCGTTCGTTGCTCGGATTTTCTCGTTCCCTTTTTCCCTGCACTCGTTCGTTGCGCAGATTTTCTCGTTCCCTTTTTCCCTGCACTCGTTCGTTGTTCGCCTTTTCTCGTTCCCTTTTTCCCTGCACTCGTTCGTTTCTCGCTTTTTCTCGTTCCCTTTTTCCCTGCACTCGTTCATTGCGCAGATTTTCTCGTTCCCTTTTTCCCTGCACTCGTTCGTTGCTCGCTTTTTCTCGTTCCCTTTTTCCCTGCACTCGTTCGTTGCTCGGATTTTCTCGTTCCCTTTTTCCCTGCACTCGTTCGTTGCTCGCTTTTTCTCGTTCCCTTTTTCCCTGCACTCGTTCGTTGCTCGCTTTTTCTCGTTCCCTTTTTCCCTGCACTCGTTCGTTGTTCGCTTTTTCTCGTTCCCTTTTTCCCTGCACTCGTTCGTTGCTCGGATTTTCTCGTTCCCTTTTTCCCTGCACTCGTTTGTTGCTCGCTTTTTCTCGTTCCCTTTTTCCCTGCACTCGTTCGTTGTTCGCTTTTTCTCGTTCCCTTTTTCCCTGCACTCGTTCGTTGTTCGCTTTTTCTCGTTCCCTTTTTCCCTGCACTCGTTCATTGCGCGGATTTTCTCGTTCCCTTTTTCCCTGCACTCGTTCGTTGTTCAGTTTTTCTCGTTCCCTTTTTCCCTGCACTCGTTCGTTGTTCGCCTTTTCTCGTTCCCTTTTTCCCTGCACTCGTTCGTTGTTCGCTTTTTCTCGTTCCCTTTTTCCCTGCACTCGTTCATTGCGCGGTTTTTCTCGTTCCCTTTTTCCCTGCACTCGTTCATTGCGCGGATTTTCTCGTTCCCTTTTTCCCTGCACTCGTTCGTTGTTCGCTTTTTCTCGTTCCCTTTTTCCCTGCACTCGTTCGTTGCTCGGATTTTCTCGTTCCCTTTTTCCTTGCACTCGTTCGTTGCGAAGATTTTCTCGTTCCCTTTTTCCCTGCACTCGTTCGTTGCTCGCCTTTTCTCGTTCCCTTTTTTCCCTGCACTCGTTCGTTGTTCGCTTTTTCTCGTTCCCTTTTTCCCTGCACTCGTTCGTTGCTCGGATTTTCTCGTTCCCTTTTTCCCTGCACTCGTTCTTTGCGCGGTTTTTCTCGTTCCCTTTTTCCCTGCACTCGTTCATTGCGCGGATTTTCTCGTTCCCTTTTTCCCTGCACTCGTTCGTTGCTCGCTTTTTCTCGTTCCCTTTTTCCCTGCACTCGTTCGTTGCTCGCTTTTTCTCGTTCCCTTGTTCCCTGCACTCGTTCGTTGCTCGCCTTTTCTCGTTCCCTTTTTTCCCTGCACTCGTTCGTTGTTCGCTTTTTCTCGTTCCCTTTTTCCCTGCACTCGTTCGTTGCTCGGATTTTCTCGTTCCCTTTTTCCCTGCACTCGTTCGTTGCTCGCTTTTTCTCGTTCCCTTTTTCCCTGCACTCGTTCGTTGCTCGGATTTTCTCGTTCCCTTTTTCCCTGCACTCGTTCGTTGTTCGCTTTTTCTCGTTCCCTTTTTCCCTGCACTCGTTCATTGCTCGCTTTTTCTCGTTCCCTTTTTCCCTGCACTCGTTCGTTGCTCGCTTTTTCTCGTTCCCTTTTTCCCTGCACTCGTTCGTTGTTCGGTTATTCTCGTTCCCTTTTTCCCTGCACTCGTTCGTTGCTCGGATTTTCTCGTTCCCTTTTTCCCTGCACTCGTTTGTTGCTCGCACTTTCTCGTTCCCTTGTTCCCTGCACTCGTTCGTTTCTCGCCTTTTCTCGTTCCCTTTTTTCCCTGCACTCGTTCGTTGTTCGCTTTTTCTCGTTCCCTTTTTCCCTGCACTCGTTCGTTGCTCGGATTTTCTCGTTCCCTTTTTCCCTGCACTCGTTCGTTGCTCGCTTTTTCTCGTTCCCTTTTTCCCTGCACTCGTTCGTTGCTCGGATTTTCTCGTTCCCTTTTTCCCTGCACTCGTTCGTTGCTCGCTTTTTCTCGTTCCCTTTTTCCCTGCACTCGTTCGTTGCTCGGATTTTCTCGTTCCCTTTTTCCCTGCACTCGTTCGTTGTTCGCTTTTTCTCGTTCCCTTTTTCCCTGCACTCGTTCATTGCTCGCTTTTTCTCGTTCCCTTTTTCCCTGCACTCGTTCGTTGTTCGCTTTTTCTCGTTCCCTTTTTCCCTGCACTCGTTCGTTGCATGGATTTTCTCGTTCCCTTTTTCCCTGCACTCATTCGTTGCTCGCCTTTTCTCGTTCCCTTTTTCCCTGCACTCGTTCGTTGTTCGCTTTTTCTCGTTCCCTTTTTCCCTGCACTCGTTCGTTGTTCGCTTTTTCTCGTTCCCTTTTTCCCTGCACTCGTTCATTGCGCGGATTTTCTCGTTCCCTTTTTCCCTGCACTCGTTCGTTGCTCGCTTTTTCTCGTTCCCTTTTTCCCTGCACTCGTTCGTTGCTCGGATTTTCTCGTTCCCTTTTTCCCTGCACTCGTTCGTTGTTCGCTTTTTCTCGTTCCCTTTTTCCCTGCACTCGTTCATTGCTCGCTTTTTCTCGTTCCCTTTTTCCCTGCACTCGTTCGTTGCTCGGATTTTCTCGTTCCCTTTTTCCCTGCACTCGTTCGTTGCGCAGATTTTCTCGTTCCCTTTTTCCCTGCACTTGTTCGTTGCTCGCCTTTTCTCGTTCCCTTTTTCCCTGCACTCGTTCGTTGCTCGCTTTTTCTCGTTCCCTTTTTCCCTGCACTCGTTCGTTGTTCGGTTTTTCTCGTTCCCTTTTTCCCTGCACTCGTTCATTGCGCAGATTTTCTCGTTCCCTTTTTCCCTGCACTCGTTCGTTGCTCGCTTTTTCTCGTTCCCTTTTTCCCTGCACTCGTTCGTTGCTCGCTTTTTCTCGTTCCCTTTTTCCCTGCACTCGTTCGTTGTTCGCTTTTTCTCGTTCCCTTTTTCCCTGCACTCGTTCGTTGCTCGGATTTTCTCGTTCCCTTTTTCCCTGCACTCGTTTGTTGCTCGCTTTTTCTCGTTCCCTTTTTCCCTGCACTCGTTCGTTGTTCGCTTTTTCTCGTTCCCTTTTTCCCTGCACTCGTTCATTGCGCGGATATTCTCGTTCCCTTTTTCCCTGCACTCGTTCGTTGCTCGCCTTTTCTCGTTCCCTTTTTCCCTGCACTCGTTCGTTGTTCGCTTTTTCTCGTTCCCTTTTTCCCTGCACTTGTTCGTTGTTCAGTTTTTCTCGTTCCCTTTTTCCCTGCACTCGTTCGTTGTTCGCCTTTTCTCGTTCCCTTTTTCCCTGCACTCGTTCGTTGTTCGCTTTTTCTCGTTCCCTTTTTCCCTGCACTCGTTCCTTGCGCGGATTTTCTCGTTCCCTTTTTCCCTGCACTCGTTCGTTGTTCGCTTTTTCTCGTTCCCTTTTTCCCTGCACTCGTTCGTTGCTCGGATTTTCTCGTTCCCTTTTTCCTTGCACTCGTTCGTTGCGCAGATTTTCTCGTTCCCTTGTTCCCTGCACTCGTTCGTTGCTCGCCTTTTCTCGTTCCCTTTTTCCCTGCACTCGTTCGTTGTTCGCTTTTTCTCGTTCCCTTTTTCACTGCACTCGTTCGTTGCTCGGATTTTCTCGTTCCCTTTTTCCCTGCACTCGTTCGTTGCTCGCTTTTTCTCGTTCCCTTTTTCCCTGCACTCGTTCGTTGCTCGGATTTTCTCGTTCCCTTTTTCCCTGCACTCGTTCGTTGTTCGCTTTTTCTCGTTCCCTTTTTCCCTGCACTCGTTCGTTGCTCGCTTTTTCTCGTTCCCTTTTTCCCTGCACTCGTTCGTTGCTCGCTTTTTCTCGTTCCCTTTTTCCCTGCACTCGTTCATTGCTCGCTTTTTCTCGTTCCCTTTTTCCCTGCACTCGTTCGTTGTTCGGTTATTCTCGTTCCCTTTTTCCCTGCACTCGTTCGTTGCTCGGATTTTCTCGTTCCCTTTTTCCCTGCACTCGTTTGTTGCTCGCTTTTTCTCGTTCCCTTTTTCCCTGCACTCGTTCGTTGTTCGCTTTTTCTCGTTCCCTTTTTCCCTGCACTCGTTCGTTGTTCGCTTTTTCTCGTTCCCTTTTTCCCTGCACTCGTTCATTGCGCGGATTTTCTCGTTCCCTTTTTCCCTGCACTCGTTCGTTGCTCGGATTTTCTCGTTCCCTTTTTCCCTGCACTCGTTCGTTGCTCGCCTTTTCTCGTTCCCTTTTTCCCTGCACTCGTTCGTTGTTCGCTTTTTCTCGTTCCCTTTTTCCCTGCACTTGTTCGTTGTTCAGTTTTTCTCGTTCCCTTTTTCCCTGCACTCGTTCGTTGTTCGCCTTTTCTCGTTCCCTTTTTCCCTGCACTCGTTCGTTGTTCGCTTTTTCTCGTTCCCTTTTTCCCTGCACTCGTTTGTTGCTCGGATTTTCTCGTTCCCTTTTTCCCTGCACTCGTTCGTTGCGCAGATTTTCTCGTTCCCTTTTTCCCTGCACTCGTTCGTTGCTCGCCTTTTCTCGTTCCCTTTTTTCCCTGCACTCGTTCGTTGTTCGCTTTTTCTCGTTCCCTTTTTCCCTGCACTCGTTCGTTGCTCGCCTTTTCTCGTTCCCTTTTTCCCTGCACTCGTTCTTTGCGCGGTTTTTCTCGTTCCCTTTTTCCCTGCACTCGTTCATTGCGCGGATTTTCTCGTTCCCTTTTTCCCTGCACTCGTTCGTTGCTCGCTTTTTCTCGTTCCCTTTTTCCCTGCACTCGTTCGTTGCTCGGATTTTCTCGTTCCCTTTTTCCCTGCACTCGTTCGTTGTTCGCTTTTTCTCGTTCCCTTTTTCCCTGCACTCGTTCATTGCTCGCTTTTTCTCGTTCCCTTTTTCCCTGCACTCGTTCGTTGTTCGCTTTTTCTCGTTCCCTTTTTCCCTGCACTCGTTCGTTGCATGGATTTTCTCGTTCCCTTTTTCCCTGCACTCATTCGTTGCTCGCCTTTTCTCGTTCCCTTTTTCCCTGCACTCGTTCGTTGTTCGCTTTTTCTCGTTCCCTTTTTCCCTGCACTCGTTCGTTGTTCGCTTTTTCTCGTTCCCTTTTTCCCTGCACTCGTTCATTGCGCGGATTTTCTCGTTCCCTTTTTCCCTGCACTCGTTCGTTGCTCGCTTTTTCTCGTTCCCTTTTTCCCTGCACTCGTTCGTTGCTCGGATTTTCTCGTTCCCTTTTTCCCTGCACTCGTTCGTTGTTCGCTTTTTCTCGTTCCCTTTTTCCCTGCACTCGTTCATTGCTCGCTTTTTCTCGTTCCCTTTTTCCCTGCACTCGTTCGTTGCTCGGATTTTCTCGTTCCCTTTTTCCCTGCACTCGTTCGTTGCGCAGATTTTCTCGTTCCCTTTTTCCCTGCACTTGTTCGTTGCTCGCCTTTTCTCGTTCCCTTTTTCCCTGCACTCGTTCGTTGCTCGCTTTTTCTCGTTCCCTTTTTCCCTGCACTCGTTCGTTGTTCGGTTTTTCTCGTTCCCTTTTTCCCTGCACTCGTTCATTGCGCAGATTTTCTCGTTCCCTTTTTCCCTGCACTCGTTCGTTGCTCGCTTTTTCTCGTTCCCTTTTTCCCTGCACTCGTTCGTTGCTCGCTTTTTCTCGTTCCCTTTTTCCCTGCACTCGTTCGTTGTTCGCTTTTTCTCGTTCCCTTTTTCCCTGCACTCGTTCGTTGCTCGGATTTTCTCGTTCCCTTTTTCCCTGCACTCGTTTGTTGCTCGCTTTTTCTCGTTCCCTTTTTCCCTGCACTCGTTCGTTGTTCGCTTTTTCTCGTTCCCTTTTTCCCTGCACTCGTTCATTGCGCGGATTTTCTCGTTCCCTTTTTCCCTGCACTCGTTCGTTGCTCGCCTTTTCTCGTTCCCTTTTTCCCTGCACTCGTTCGTTGTTCGCTTTTTCTCGTTCCCTTTTTCCCTGCACTTGTTCGTTGTTCAGTTTTTCTCGTTCCCTTTTTCCCTGCACTCGTTCGTTGTTCGCCTTTTCTCGTTCCCTTTTTCCCTGCACTCGTTCGTTGTTCGCTTTTTCTCGTTCCCTTTTTCCCTGCACTCGTTCATTGCGCGGTTTTTCTCGTTCCCTTTTTCCCTGCACTCGTTCGTTGTTCGCTTTTTCTCGTTCCCTTTTTCCCTGCACTCGTTCGTTGCTCGGATTTTCTCGTTCCCTTTTTCCTTGCACTCGTTCGTTGCGCAGATTTTCTCGTTCCCTTGTTCCCTGCACTCGTTCGTTGCTCGCCTTTTCTCGTTCCCTTTTTCCCTGCACTCGTTCGTTGTTCGCTTTTTCTCGTTCCCTTTTTCCCTGCACTCGTTCGTTGCTCGGATTTTCTCGTTCCCTTTTTCCCTGCACTCGTTCGTTGCTCGCTTTTTCTCGTTCCCTTTTTCCCTGCACTCGTTCGTTGCTCGGATTTTCTCGTTCCCTTTTTCCCTGCACTCGTTCGTTGTTCGCTTTTTCTCGTTCCCTTTTTCCCTGCACTCGTTCATTGCTCGCTTTTTCTCGTTCCCTTTTTCCCTGCACTCGTTCGTTGCTCGCTTTTTCTCGTTCCCTTTTTCCCTGCACTCGTTCATTGCTCGCTTTTTCTCGTTCCCTTTTTCCCTGCACTCGTTCGTTGTTCGGTTATTCTCGTTCCCTTTTTCCCTGCACTCGTTCGTTGCTCGGATTTTCTCGTTCCCTTTTTCCCTGCACTCGTTTGTTGCTCGCTTTTTCTCGTTCCCTTTTTCCCTGCACTCGTTCGTTGTTCGCTTTTTCTCGTTCCCTTTTTCCCTGCACTCGTTCGTTGTTCGCTTTTTCTCGTTCCCTTTTTCCCTGCACTCGTTCATTGCGCGGATTTTCTCGTTCCCTTTTTCCCTGCACTCGTTCGTTGCTCGGATTTTCTCGTTCCCTTTTTCCCTGCACTCGTTCGTTGCTCGCCTTTTCTCGTTCCCTTTTTCCCTGCACTCGTTCGTTGTTCGCTTTTTCTCGTTCCCTTTTTCCCTGCACTTGTTCGTTGTTCAGTTTTTCTCGTTCCCTTTTTCCCTGCACTCGTTCGTTGTTCGCCTTTTCTCGTTCCCTTTTTCCCTGCACTCGTTCGTTGTTCGCTTTTTCTCGTTCCCTTTTTCCCTGCACTCGTTTGTTGCTCGGATTTTCTCGTTCCCTTTTTCCCTGCACTCGTTCGTTGCGCAGATTTTCTCGTTCCCTTTTTCCCTGCACTCGTTCGTTGCTCGCCTTTTCTCGTTCCCTTTTTTCCCTGCACTCGTTCGTTGTTCGCTTTTTCTCGTTCCCTTTTTCCCTGCACTCGTTCGTTGCTCGCCTTTTCTCGTTCCCTTTTTCCCTGCACTCGTTCTTTGCGCGGTTTTTCTCGTTCCCTTTTTCCCTGCACTCGTTCATTGCGCGGATTTTCTCGTTCCCTTTTTCCCTGCACTCGTTCGTTGCTCGCTTTTTCTCGTTCCCTTTTTCCCTGCACTCGTTCGTTGCTCGGATTTTCTCGTTCCCTTTTTCCCTGCACTCGTTCGTTGTTCGCTTTTTCTCGTTCCCTTTACCCTGCACTCGTTCGTTGCTCGGATTTTCTCGTTCCCTTTTTCCCTGCACTCATTCGTTGCGCAGATTTTCTCGTTCCCTTTTTCCCTGCACTCGTTCGTTGCTCGCCTTTTCTCGTTCCCTTTTTCCCTGCACTCGTTCGTTGCTCGCTTTTTCTCGTTCCCTTTTTCCCTGCACTCGTTCGTTGTTCGGATTTTCTCGTTCCCTTTTTCCCTGCACTCGTTCGTTGCTCGCTTTTTCTCGTTCCCTTTTTCCCTGCACTCGTTCGTTGTTCGCTTTTTCTCGTTCCCTTTTTCCCTGCACTCGTTCATTGCGCGGATTTTCTCGTTCCCTTTTTCCCTGCACTCGTTCGTTGCTCGGATTTTCTCGTTCCCTTTTTCCCTGCACTCGTTCGTTGCTCGCCTTTTCTCGTTCCCTTTTTCCCTGCGCTCGTTCGTTGTTCGCTTTTTCTCGTTCCCTATTTCCCTGCACTTGTTCGTTGTTCGCTTTTTCTCGTTCCCTTTTTCCCTGCACTCGTTCGTTGCTCGCCTTTTCTCGTTCCCTTTTTCCCTGCACTCGTTCATTGCGCGGTTTTTCTCGTTCCCTTTTTCCCTGCACTCGTTCATTGCGCGGATTTTCTCGTTCCCTTTTTCCCTGCACTCGTTCATTGCTCGCTTTTTCTCGTTCCCTTTTTCCCTGCATTCGTTCGTTGCTCGCTTTTTCTCGTTCCCTTTTTCCTGCACTCGTTCGTTGTTCGCTTTTTCTCGTTCCCTTTTTCCCTGCACTCGTTCGTTGCTCGGATTTTCTCGTTCCCTTTTTCCCTGCACTCGTTCGTTGCATGGATTTTCTCGTTCCCTTTTTCCCTGCACTCATTCGTTGCTCGCCTTTTCTCGTTCCCTTTTTCCCTGCACTCGTTCGTTGTTCGCTTTTTCTCGTTCCCTTTTTCCCTGCACTCGTTCATTGCGCGGATTTTCTCGTTCCCTTTTTACCTGCACTCGTTCGTTGCTCGCTTTTTCTCGTTCCCTTTTTCCCTGCACTCGTTCGTTGCTCGCTTTTTCTCGTTCCCTTTTTCCCTGCACTCGTTCGTTGCTCGGATTTTCTCGTTCCCTTTTTCCCTGCACTCATTCGTTGCGCAGATTTTCTCGTTCCCTTTTTCCCTGCACTCGTTCGTTGCTCGGATTTTCTCGTTCCCTTTTTCCCTGCACTCGTTCGTTGCTCGCCTTTTCTCGTTCCCTTTTTCCCTGCACTCGTTCGTTGTTCGCTTTTTCTCGTTCCCTTTTTCCCTGCACTTGTTCGTTGTTCAGTTTTTCTCGTTCCCTTTTTCCCTGCACTCGTTCGTTGTTCGCCTTTTCTCGTTCCCTTTTTCCCTGCACTCGTTCGTTGTTCGCTTTTTCTCGTTCCCTTTTTCCCTGCACTCGTTTGTTGCTCGGATTTTCTCGTTCCCTTTTTCCCTGCACTCGTTCGTTGCGCAGATTTTCTCGTTCCCTTTTTCCCTGCACTCGTTCGTTGCTCGCCTTTTCTCGTTCCCTTTTTTCCCTGCACTCGTTCGTTGTTCGCTTTTTCTCGTTCCCTTTTTCCCTGCACTCGTTCGTTGCTCGCCTTTTCTCGTTCCCTTTTTCCCTGCACTCGTTCTTTGCGCGGTTTTTCTCGTTCCCTTTTTCCCTGCACTCGTTCATTGCGCGGATTTTCTCGTTCCCTTTTTCCCTGCACTCGTTCGTTGCTCGCTTTTTCTCGTTCCCTTTTTCCCTGCACTCGTTCGTTGCTCGGATTTTCTCGTTCCCTTTTTCCCTGCACTCGTTCGTTGTTCGCTTTTTCTCGTTCCCTTTTTCCCTGCACTCGTTCATTGCTCGCTTTTTCTCGTTCCCTTTTTCCCTGCACTCGTTCGTTGTTCGCTTTTTCTCGTTCCCTTTTTCCCTGCACTCGTTCGTTGCATGGATTTTCTCGTTCCCTTTTTCCCTGCACTCATTCGTTGCTCGCCTTTTCTCGTTCCCTTTTTCCCTGCACTCGTTCGTTGTTCGCTTTTTCTCGTTCCCTTTTTCCCTGCACTCGTTCGTTGTTCGCTTTTTCTCGTTCCCTTTTTCCCTGCACTCGTTCGTTGCTCGGATTTTCTCGTTCCCTTTTTCCCTGCACTCGTTCGTTGTTCGCTTTTTCTCGTTCCCTTTTTCCCTGCACTCGTTCATTGCTCGCTTTTTCTCGTTCCCTTTTTCCCTGCACTCGTTCGTTGTTCGCTTTTTCTCGTTCCCTTTTTCCCTGCACTCGTTCGTTGCATGGATTTTCTCGTTCCCTTTTTCCCTGCACTCATTCGTTGCTCGCCTTTTCTCGTTCCCTTTTTCCCTGCACTCGTTCGTTGTTCGCTTTTTCTCGTTCCCTTTTTCCCTGCACTCGTTCGTTGTTCGCTTTTTCTCGTTCCCTTTTTCCCTGCACTCGTTCATTGCGCGGATTTTCTCGTTCCCTTTTTCCCTGCACTCGTTCGTTGCTCGCTTTTTCTCGTTCCCTTTTTCCCTGCACTCGTTCGTTGCTCGGATTTTCTCGTTCCCTTTTTCCCTGCACTCGTTCGTTGTTCGCTTTTTCTCGTTCCCTTTTTCCCTGCACTCGTTCATTGCTCGCTTTTTCTCGTTCCCTTTTTCCCTGCACTCGTTCGTTGCTCGGATTTTCTCGTTCCCTTTTTCCCTGCACTCGTTCGTTGCGCAGATTTTCTCGTTCCCTTTTTCCCTGCACTTGTTCGTTGCTCGCCTTTTCTCGTTCCCTTTTTCCCTGCACTCGTTCGTTGCTCGCTTTTTCTCGTTCCCTTTTTCCCTGCACTCGTTCGTTGTTCGGTTTTTCTCGTTCCCTTTTTCCCTGCACTCGTTCATTGCGCAGATTTTCTCGTTCCCTTTTTCCCTGCACTCGTTCGTTGCTCGCTTTTTCTCGTTCCCTTTTTCCCTGCACTCGTTCGTTGCTCGCTTTTTCTCGTTCCCTTTTTCCCTGCACTCGTTCGTTGTTCGCTTTTTCTCGTTCCCTTTTTCCCTGCACTCGTTCGTTGCTCGGATTTTCTCGTTCCCTTTTTCCCTGCACTCGTTTGTTGCTCGCTTTTTCTCGTTCCCTTTTTCCCTGCACTCGTTCGTTGTTCGCTTTTTCTCGTTCCCTTTTTCCCTGCACTCGTTCATTGCGCGGATTTTCTCGTTCCCTTTTTCCCTGCACTCGTTCGTTGCTCGCCTTTTCTCGTTCCCTTTTTCCCTGCACTCGTTCGTTGTTCGCTTTTTCTCGTTCCCTTTTTCCCTGCACTTGTTCGTTGTTCAGTTTTTCTCGTTCCCTTTTTCCCTGCACTCGTTCGTTGTTCGCCTTTTCTCGTTCCCTTTTTCCCTGCACTCGTTCGTTGTTCGCTTTTTCTCGTTCCCTTTTTCCCTGCACTCGTTCATTGCGCGGTTTTTCTCGTTCCCTTTTTCCCTGCACTCGTTCGTTGTTCGCTTTTTCTCGTTCCCTTTTTCCCTGCACTCGTTCGTTGCTCGGATTTTCTCGTTCCCTTTTTCCTTGCACTCGTTCGTTGCGCAGATTTTCTCGTTCCCTTGTTCCCTGCACTCGTTCGTTGCTCGCCTTTTCTCGTTCCCTTTTTCCCTGCACTCGTTCGTTGTTCGCTTTTTCTCGTTCCCTTTTTCCCTGCACTCGTTCGTTGCTCGGATTTTCTCGTTCCCTTTTTCCCTGCACTCGTTCGTTGCTCGCTTTTTCTCGTTCCCTTTTTCCCTGCACTCGTTCGTTGCTCGGATTTTCTCGTTCCCTTTTTCCCTGCACTCGTTCGTTGTTCGCTTTTTCTCGTTCCCTTTTTCCCTGCACTCGTTCATTGCGCGGATTTTCTCGTTCCCTTTTTCCCTGCACTCGTTCGTTGCTCGCTTTTTCTCGTTCCCTTTTTCCCTGCACTCGTTCATTGCTCGCTTTTTCTCGTTCCCTTTTTCCCTGCACTCGTTCGTTGTTCGGTTATTCTCGTTCCCTTTTTCCCTGCACTCGTTCATTGCGCGGATTTTCTCGTTCCCTTTTTCCCTGCACTCGTTCATTGCTCGCTTTTTCTCGTTCCCTTTTTCCCTGCATTCGTTCGTTGCTCGCTTTTTCTCGTTCCCTTTTTCCTGCACTCGTTCGTTGTTCGCTTTTTCTCGTTCCCTTTTTCCCTGCACTCGTTCGTTGCTCGGATTTTCTCGTTCCCTTTTTCCCTGCACTCGTTCGTTGCATGGATTTTCTCGTTCCCTTTTTCCCTGCACTCATTCGTTGCTCGCCTTTTCTCGTTCCCTTTTTCCCTGCACTCGTTCGTTGTTCGCTTTTTCTCGTTCCCTTTTTCCCTGCACTCGTTCATTGCGCGGATTTTCTCGTTCCCTTTTTACCTGCACTCGTTCGTTGCTCGCTTTTTCTCGTTCCCTTTTTCCCTGCACTCGTTCGTTGCTCGCTTTTTCTCGTTCCCTTTTTCCCTGCACTCGTTCGTTGCTCGGATTTTCTCGTTCCCTTTTTCCCTGCACTCATTCGTTGCGCAGATTTTCTCGTTCCCTTTTTCCCTGCACTCGTTCGTTGCTCGGATTTTCTCGTTCCCTTTTTCCCTGCACTCGTTCGTTGCTCGCCTTTTCTCGTTCCCTTTTTCCCTGCACTCGTTCGTTGTTCGCTTTTTCTCGTTCCCTTTTTCCCTGCACTTGTTCGTTGTTCAGTTTTTCTCGTTCCCTTTTTCCCTGCACTCGTTCGTTGTTCGCCTTTTCTCGTTCCCTTTTTCCCTGCACTCGTTCGTTGTTCGCTTTTTCTCGTTCCCTTTTTCCCTGCACTCGTTTGTTGCTCGGATTTTCTCGTTCCCTTTTTCCCTGCACTCGTTCGTTGCGCAGATTTTCTCGTTCCCTTTTTCCCTGCACTCGTTCGTTGCTCGCCTTTTCTCGTTCCCTTTTTTCCCTGCACTCGTTCGTTGTTCGCTTTTTCTCGTTCCCTTTTTCCCTGCACTCGTTCGTTGCTCGCCTTTTCTCGTTCCCTTTTTCCCTGCACTCGTTCTTTGCGCGGTTTTTCTCGTTCCCTTTTTCCCTGCACTCGTTCATTGCGCGGATTTTCTCGTTCCCTTTTTCCCTGCACTCGTTCGTTGCTCGCTTTTTCTCGTTCCCTTTTTCCCTGCACTCGTTCGTTGCTCGGATTTTCTCGTTCCCTTTTTCCCTGCACTCGTTCGTTGTTCGCTTTTTCTCGTTCCCTTTTTCCCTGCACTCGTTCATTGCTCGCTTTTTCTCGTTCCCTTTTTCCCTGCACTCGTTCGTTGTTCGCTTTTTCTCGTTCCCTTTTTCCCTGCACTCGTTCGTTGCATGGATTTTCTCGTTCCCTTTTTCCCTGCACTCATTCGTTGCTCGCCTTTTCTCGTTCCCTTTTTCCCTGCACTCGTTCGTTGTTCGCTTTTTCTCGTTCCCTTTTTCCCTGCACTCGTTCGTTGTTCGCTTTTTCTCGTTCCCTTTTTCCCTGCACTCGTTCATTGCGCGGATTTTCTCGTTCCCTTTTTCCCTGCACTCGTTCGTTGCTCGCTTTTTCTCGTTCCCTTTTTCCCTGCACTCGTTCGTTGCTCGGATTTTCTCGTTCCCTTTTTCCCTGCACTCGTTCGTTGTTCGCTTTTTCTCGTTCCCTTTTTCCCTGCACTCGTTCATTGCTCGCTTTTTCTCGTTCCCTTTTTCCCTGCACTCGTTCGTTGCTCGGATTTTCTCGTTCCCTTTTTCCCTGCACTCGTTCGTTGCGCAGATTTTCTCGTTCCCTTTTTCCCTGCACTTGTTCGTTGCTCGCCTTTTCTCGTTCCCTTTTTCCCTGCACTCGTTCGTTGCTCGCTTTTTCTCGTTCCCTTTTTCCCTGCACTCGTTCGTTGTTCGGTTTTTCTCGTTCCCTTTTTCCCTGCACTCGTTCATTGCGCAGATTTTCTCGTTCCCTTTTTCCCTGCACTCGTTCGTTGCTCGCTTTTTCTCGTTCCCTTTTTCCCTGCACTCGTTCGTTGCTCGCTTTTTCTCGTTCCCTTTTTCCCTGCACTCGTTCGTTGTTCGCTTTTTCTCGTTCCCTTTTTCCCTGCACTCGTTCGTTGCTCGGATTTTCTCGTTCCCTTTTTCCCTGCACTCGTTTGTTGCTCGCTTTTTCTCGTTCCCTTTTTCCCTGCACTCGTTCGTTGTTCGCTTTTTCTCGTTCCCTTTTTCCCTGCACTCGTTCATTGCGCGGATTTTCTCGTTCCCTTTTTCCCTGCACTCGTTCGTTGCTCGCCTTTTCTCGTTCCCTTTTTCCCTGCACTCGTTCGTTGTTCGCTTTTTCTCGTTCCCTTTTTCCCTGCACTTGTTCGTTGTTCAGTTTTTCTCGTTCCCTTTTTCCCTGCACTCGTTCGTTGTTCGCCTTTTCTCGTTCCCTTTTTCCCTGCACTCGTTCGTTGTTCGCTTTTTCTCGTTCCCTTTTTCCCTGCACTCGTTCATTGCGCGGTTTTTCTCGTTCCCTTTTTCCCTGCACTCGTTCGTTGTTCGCTTTTTCTCGTTCCCTTTTTCCCTGCACTCGTTCGTTGCTCGGATTTTCTCGTTCCCTTTTTCCTTGCACTCGTTCGTTGCGCAGATTTTCTCGTTCCCTTGTTCCCTGCACTCGTTCGTTGCTCGCCTTTTCTCGTTCCCTTTTTCCCTGCACTCGTTCGTTGTTCGCTTTTTCTCGTTCCCTTTTTCCCTGCACTCGTTCGTTGCTCGGATTTTCTCGTTCCCTTTTTCCCTGCACTCGTTCGTTGCTCGCTTTTTCTCGTTCCCTTTTTCCCTGCACTCGTTCGTTGCTCAGATTTTCTCGTTCCCTTTTTCCCTGCACTCGTTCGTTGTTCGCTTTTTCTCGTTCCCTTTTTCCCTGCACTCGTTCATTGCTCGCTTTTTCTCGTTCCCTTTTTCCCTGCACTCGTTCGTTGCTCGCTTTTTCTCGTTCCCTTTTTCCCTGCACTCGTTCATTGCTCGCTTTTTCTCGTTCCCTTTTTCCCTGCACTCGTTCGTTGTTCGGTTATTCTCGTTCCCTTTTTCCCTGCACTCGTTCGTTGCTCGGATTTTCTCGTTCCCTTTTTCCCTGCACTCGTTTGTTGCTCGCTTTTTCTCGTTCCCTTTTTCCCTGCACTCGTTCGTTGTTCGCTTTTTCTCGTTCCCTTTTTCCCTGCACTCGTTCGTTGTTCGCTT
This sequence comes from Aphelocoma coerulescens, assembly GCF_041296385.1. Lineage (NCBI taxonomy): Eukaryota > Metazoa > Chordata > Aves > Passeriformes > Corvidae > Aphelocoma > Aphelocoma coerulescens. The sequence goes on along the minus strand of NC_091014.1, from coordinate 59,129,065 downwards.
TTTCTCGTTCCCTTTTTCCCTGCACTCGTTCATTGCGCGGATTTTCTCGTTCCCTTTTTCCCTGCACTCGTTCGTTGCTCGGATTTTCTCGTTCCCTTTTTCCCTGCACTCGTTCGTTGCTCGCCTTTTCTCGTTCCCTTTTTCCCTGCACTCGTTCGTTGTTCGCTTTTTCTCGTTCCCTTTTTCCCTGCACTTGTTCGTTGTTCAGTTTTTCTCGTTCCCTTTTTCCCTGCACTCGTTCGTTGTTCGCCTTTTCTCGTTCCCTTTTTCCCTGCACTCGTTCGTTGTTCGCTTTTTCTCGTTCCCTTTTTCCCTGCACTCGTTTGTTGCTCGGATTTTCTCGTTCCCTTTTTCCCTGCACTCGTTCGTTGCGCAGATTTTCTCGTTCCCTTTTTCCCTGCACTCGTTCGTTGCTCGCCTTTTCTCGTTCCCTTTTTTCCCTGCACTCGTTCGTTGTTCGCTTTTTCTCGTTCCCTTTTTCCCTGCACTCGTTCGTTGCTCGCCTTTTCTCGTTCCCTTTTTCCCTGCACTCGTTCTTTGCGCGGTTTTTCTCGTTCCCTTTTTCCCTGCACTCGTTCATTGCGCGGATTTTCTCGTTCCCTTTTTCCCTGCACTCGTTCGTTGCTCGCTTTTTCTCGTTCCCTTTTTCCCTGCACTCGTTCGTTGCTCGGATTTTCTCGTTCCCTTTTTCCCTGCACTCGTTCGTTGTTCGCTTTTTCTCGTTCCCTTTTCCCTGCACTCGTTCGTTGCTCGGATTTTCTCGTTCCCTTTTTCCCTGCACTCATTCGTTGCGCAGATTTTCTCGTTCCCTTTTTCCCTGCACTCGTTCGTTGCTCGCCTTTTCTCGTTCCCTTTTTCCCTGCACTCGTTCGTTGCTCGCTTTTTCTCGTTCCCTTTTTCCCTGCACTCGTTCGTTGTTCGGATTTTCTCGTTCCCTTTTTCCCTGCACTCGTTCGTTGCTCGCTTTTTCTCGTTCCCTTTTTCCCTGCACTCGTTCGTTGTTCGCTTTTTCTCGTTCCCTTTTTCCCTGCACTCGTTCATTGCGCGGATTTTCTCGTTCCCTTTTTCCCTGCACTCGTTCGTTGCTCGGATTTTCTCGTTCCCTTTTTCCCTGCACTCGTTCGTTGCTCGCCTTTTCTCGTTCCCTTTTTCCCTGCGCTCGTTCGTTGTTCGCTTTTTCTCGTTCCCTTTTTCCCTGCACTTGTTCGTTGTTCGCTTTTTCTCGTTCCCTTTTTCCCTGCACTCGTTCGTTGCTCGCCTTTTCTCGTTCCCTTTTTCCCTGCACTCGTTCATTGCGCGGTTTTTCTCGTTCCCTTTTTCCCTGCACTCGTTCATTGCGCGGATTTTCTCGTTCCCTTTTTCCCTGCACTCGTTCATTGCTCGCTTTTTCTCGTTCCCTTTTTCCCTGCATTCGTTCGTTGCTCGCTTTTTCTCGTTCCCTTTTTCCTGCACTCGTTCGTTGTTCGCTTTTTCTCGTTCCCTTTTTCCCTGCACTCGTTCGTTGCTCGGATTTTCTCGTTCCCTTTTTCCCTGCACTCGTTCGTTGCATGGATTTTCTCGTTCCCTTTTTCCCTGCACTCATTCGTTGCTCGCCTTTTCTCGTTCCCTTTTTCCCTGCACTCGTTCGTTGTTCGCTTTTTCTCGTTCCCTTTTTCCCTGCACTCGTTCATTGCGCGGATTTTCTCGTTCCCTTTTTACCTGCACTCGTTCGTTGCTCGCTTTTTCTCGTTCCCTTTTTCCCTGCACTCGTTCGTTGCTCGCTTTTTCTCGTTCCCTTTTTCCCTGCACTCGTTCATTGCTCGCTTTTTCTCGTTCCCTTTTTCCCTGCACTCGTTCGTTGCTCGGATTTTCTCGTTCCCTTTTTCCCTGCACTCATTCGTTGCGCAGATTTTCTCGTTCCCTTTTTCCCTGCACTCGTTCGTTGCTCGCCTTTTCTCGTTCCCTTTTTCCCTGCACTCGTTCGTTGTTCGCTTTTTCTCGTTCCCTTTTTCCCTGCACTCGTTCGTTGTTCGGTTTTTCTCGTTCCCTTTTTCCCTGCACTCGTTCATTGCGCGGATTTTCTCGTTCCCTTTTTCCCTGCACTCGTTCGTTGCTCGCTTTTTCTCGTTCCCTTTTTCCCTGCACTCGTTCGTTGTTCGGTTTTTCTCGTTCCCTTTTTCCCTGCACTCGTTCATTGCGCAGATTTTCTCGTTCCCTTTTTCCCTGCACTCGTTCGTTGTTCGGTTTTTCTCGTTCCCTTTTTCCCTGCACTCGTTCATTGCGCAGATTTTCTCGTTCCCTTTTTCCCTGCACTCGTTCGTTGCTCGCTTTTTCTCGTTCCCTTTTTCCCTGCACTCGTTAGTTGCTCGCTTTTTCTCGTTCCCTTTTTCCCTGCACTCGTTCGTTGTTCGCTTTTTCTCGTTCCCTTTTTCCCTGCACTCGTTCGTTGCTCGGATTTTCTCGTTCCCTTTTTCCCTGCACTCGTTTGTTGCTCGCTTTTTCTCGTTCCCTTTTTCCCTGCACTCGTTCGTTGTTCGCTTTTTCTCGTTCCCTTTTTCCCTGCACTCGTTCATTGCGCGGATTTTCTCGTTCCCTTTTTCCCTGCACTCGTTCGTTGCTCGCCTTTTCTCGTTCCCTTTTTCCCTGCACTCGTTCGTTGTTCGCTTTTTCTCGTTCCCTTTTTCCCTGCACTTGTTCGTTGTTCAGTTTTTCTCGTTCCCTTTTTCCCTGCACTCGTTCGTTGTTCGCCTTTTCTCGTTCCCTTTTTCCCTGCACTCGTTCGTTGTTCGCTTTTTCTCGTTCCCTTTTTCCCTGCACTCGTTCATTGCGCGGATTTTCTCGTTCCCTTTTTCCCTGCACTCGTTCGTTGTTCGCTTTTTCTCGTTCCCTTTTTCCCTGCACTCGTTCGTTGCTCGGATTTTCTCGTTCCCTTTTTCCTTGCACTCGTTCGTTGCGCAGATTTTCTCGTTCCCTTGTTCCCTGCACTCGTTCGTTGCTCGCCTTTTCTCGTTCCCTTTTTCCCTGCACTCGTTCGTTGTTCGCTTTTTCTCGTTCCCTTTTTCCCTGCACTCGTTCGTTGCTCGGATTTTCTCGTTCCCTTTTTCCCTGCACTCGTTCGTTGCTCGCTTTTTCTCGTTCCCTTTTTCCCTGCACTCGTTCGTTGCTCGCTTTTTCTCGTTCCCTTTTTCCCTGCACTCGTTCGTTGCTCGCTTTTTCTCGTTCCCTTTTTCCCTGCACTCGTTCATTGCTCGCTTTTTCTCGTTCCCTTTTTCCCTGCACTCGTTCGTTGCTCGCTTTTTCTCGTTCCCTTTTTCCCTGCACTCGTTCATTGCTCGCTTTTTCTCGTTCCCTTTTTCCCTGCACTCGTTCGTTGTTCGGTTATTCTCGTTCCCTTTTTCCCTGCACTCGTTCGTTGCTCGGATTTTCTCGTTCCCTTTTTCCCTGCACTCGTTTGTTGCTCGCTTTTTCTCGTTCCCTTTTTCCCTGCACTCGTTCGTTGTTCGCTTTTTCTCGTTCCCTTTTTCCCTGCACTCGTTCGTTGTTCGCTTTTTCTCGTTCCCTTTTTCCCTGCACTCGTTCATTGCGCGGATTTTCTCGTTCCCTTTTTCCCTGCACTCGTTCGTTGCTCGGATTTTCTCGTTCCCTTTTTCCCTGCACTCGTTCGTTGCTCGCCTTTTCTCGTTCCCTTTTTCCCTGCACTCGTTCGTTGTTCGCTTTTTCTCGTTCCCTTTTTCCCTGCACTCGTTCGTTGTTCAGTTTTTCTCGTTCCCTTTTTCCCTGCACTCGTTCGTTGTTCGCCTTTTCTCGTTCCCTTTTTCCCTGCACTCGTTCGTTGTTCGCTTTTTCTCGTTCCCTTTTTCCCTGCACTCGTTCATTGCGCGGTTTTTCTTGTTCCCTTTTTCCCTGCACTCGTTCATTGCGCGGATTTTCTCGTTCCCTTTTTCCCTGCACTCGTTCGTTGTTCGCTTTTTCTCGTTCCCTTTTTCCCTGCACTCGTTTGTTGCTCGGATTTTCTCGTTCCCTTTTTCCCTGCACTCGTTCGTTGCGCAGATTTTCTCGTTCCCTTTTTCCCTGCACTCGTTCGTTGCTCGCCTTTTCTCGTTCCCTTTTTTCCCTGCACTCGTTCGTTGTTCGCTTTTTCTCGTTCCCTTTTTCCCTGCACTCGTTCGTTGCTCGCCTTTTCTCGTTCCCTTTTTCCCTGCACTCGTTCTTTGCGCGGTTTTTCTCGTTCCCTTTTTCCCTGCACTCGTTCATTGCGCGGATTTTCTCGTTCCCTTTTTCCCTGCACTCGTTCGTTGCTCGCTTTTTCTCGTTCCCTTTTTCCCTGCACTCGTTCGTTGCTCGGATTTTCTCGTTCCCTTTTTCCCTGCACTCGTTCGTTGTTCGCTTTTTCTCGTTCCCTTTTCCCTGCACTCGTTCGTTGCTCGGATTTTCTCGTTCCCTTTTTCCCTGCACTCATTCGTTGCGCAGATTTTCTCGTTCCCTTTTTCCCTGCACTCGTTCGTTGCTCGCCTTTTCTCGTTCCCTTTTTCCCTGCACTCGTTCGTTGCTCGCTTTTTCTCGTTCCCTTTTTCCCTGCACTCGTTCGTTGTTCGCTTTTTCTCGTTCCCTTTTTCCCTGCACTCGTTCGTTGCTCGGATTTTCTCGTTCCCTTTTTCCCTGCACTCGTTCGTTGCTCGCCTTTTCTCGTTCCCTTTTTCCCTGCACTCGTTCGTTGCTCGCCTTTTCTCGTTCCCTTTTTCCCTGCACTCGTTCGTTGTTCGCTTTTTCTCGTTCCCTTTTTCCCTGCACTTGTTCGTTGTTCGCTTTTTCTCGTTCCCTTTTTCCCTGCACTCGTTCGTTGCTCGCCTTTTCTCGTTCCCTTTTTCCCTGCACTCGTTCATTGCGCGGTTTTTCTCGTTCCCTTTTTCCCTGCACTCGTTCATTGCGCGGATTTTCTCGTTCCCTTTTTCCCTGCACTCGTTCATTGCTCGCTTTTTCTCGTTCCCTTTTTCCCTGCATTCGTTCGTTGCTCGCTTTTTCTCGTTCCCTTTTTCCTGCACTCGTTCGTTGTTCGCTTTTTCTCGTTCCCTTTTTCCCTGCACTCGTTCGTTGCTCGGATTTTCTCGTTCCCTTTTTCCCTGCACTCGTTCGTTGCATGGATTTTCTCGTTCCCTTTTTCCCTGCACTCATTCGTTGCTCGCCTTTTCTCGTTCCCTTTTTCCCTGCACTCGTTCGTTGTTCGCTTTTTCTCGTTCCCTTTTTCCCTGCACTCGTTCATTGCGCGGATTTTCTCGTTCCCTTTTTACCTGCACTCGTTCGTTGCTCGCTTTTTCTCGTTCCCTTTTTCCCTGCACTCGTTCGTTGCTCGCTTTTTCTCGTTCCCTTTTTCCCTGCACTCGTTCGTTGCTCGGATTTTCTCGTTCCCTTTTTCCCTGCACTCATTCGTTGCGCAGATTTTCTCGTTCCCTTTTTCCCTGCACTCGTTCGTTGCTCGCCTTTTCTCGTTCCCTTTTTCCCTGCACTCGTTCGTTGTTCGCTTTTTCTCGTTCCCTTTTTCCCTGCACTCGTTCGTTGTTCGGTTTTTCTCGTTCCCTTTTTCCCTGCACTCGTTCATTGCGCGGATTTTCTCGTTCCCTTTTTCCCTGCACTCGTTCGTTGCTCGCTTTTTCTCGTTCCCTTTTTCCCTGCACTCGTTCGTTGCTCGGATTTTCTCGTTCCCTTTTTCCCTGCACTCGTTCGTTGCTCGCTTTTTCTCGTTCCCTTGTTCCCTGCACTCGTTCGTTGCTCGCTTTTTCTCGTTCCCTTTTTCCCTGCACTCGTTCGTTGTTCGCTTTTTCTCGTTCCCTTTTTCCCTGCACTCGTTCGTTGCTCGGATTTTCTCGTTCCCTTTTTCCCTGCACTCGTTTGTTGCTCGCTTTTTCTCGTTCCCTTTTTCCCTGCACTCGTTCGTTGTTCGCTTTTTCTCGTTCCCTTTTTCCCTGCACTCGTTCGTTGTTCGCTTTTTCTCGTTCCCTTTTTCCCTGCACTCGTTCATTGCGCGGATTTTCTCGTTCCCTTTTTCCCTGCACTCGTTCGTTGCTCGCTTTTTCTCGTTCCCTTGTTCCCTGCACTCGTTCGTTTCTCGCCTTTTCTCGTTCCCTTTTTTCCCTGCACTCGTTCGTTGTTCGCTTTTTCTCGTTCCCTTTTTCCCTGCACTCGTTCATTGCTCGCTTTTTCTCGTTCCCTTTTTCCCTGCACTCGTTCGTTGCTCGCTTTTTCTCGTTCCCTTTTTCCCTGCACTCGTTCGTTGCTCGGATTTTCTCGTTCCCTTTTTCCCTGCACTCGTTCGTTGCTCGCTTTTTCTCGTTCCCTTTTTCCCTGCACTCGTTCGTTGTTCGGATTTTCTCGTTCCCTTTTTCCCTGCACTCGTTCGTTGCTCGCTTTTTCTCGTTCCCTTTTTCCCTGCACTCGTTCGTTGCTCGGATTTTCTCGTTCCCTTTTTCCCTGCACTCGTTCGTTGTTCGCTTTTTCTCATTCCCTTTTTCCCTGCACTCGTTCATTGCTCGCTTTTTCTCGTTCCCTTTTTCCCTGCACTCGTTCGTTGCTCGCTTTTTCTCGTTCCCTTTTTCCCTGCACTCGTTCGTTGTTCGGATTTTCTCGTTCCCTTTTTCCCTGCACTCATTCGTTGCTCGGATTTTCTCGTTCCCTTTTTCCCTGCACTCGTTCGTTGCTCGCTTTTTCTCGTTCCCTTTTTCCCTGCACTCGTTCGTTGTTCGCTTTTTCTCGTTCCCTTTTTCCCTGCACTCGTTCATTGCGCGGATTTTCTCGTTCCCTTTTTCCCTGCACTCGTTTGTTGCTCGGATTTTCTCATTCCCTTTTTCCCTGCACTCGTTCGTTGCTCGCCTTTTCTCGTTCCCTTTTTCCCTGCACTCGTTCGTTGTTCGCTTTTTCTCGTTCCCTTTTTCCCTGCACTTGTTCGTTGTTCGGTTTTTCTCGTTCCCTTTTTCCCTGCACTCGTTCGTTGCTCGCCTTTTCTCGTTCCCTTTTTCCCTGCACTCGTTCATTGCGCGGTTTTTCTCGTTCCCTTTTTCCCTGCACTCGTTCATTGCGCGGATTTTCTCGTTCCCTTTTTCCCTGCACTCGTTCGTTGCTCGCTTTTTCTCGTTCCCCTTTTCCCTGCACTCGTTCGTTGTTCGGATTTTCTCGTTCCCTTTTTCCCTGCACTCGTTCGTTGCTCGGATTTTCTCGTTCCCTTTTTCCCTGCACTCGTTCGTTGCTCGCTTTTTCTCGTTCCCTTTTTCCCTGCACTCGTTCGTTGTTCGCTTTTTCTCGTTCCCTTTTTCCCTGCACTCGTTCGTTGTTCGCTTTTTCTCGTTCCCTTTTTCCCTGCAATCGTTCATTGCGCGGATTTTCTCGTTCCCTTTTTCCCTGCACTCGTTCATTGCGCGGATTTTCTCGTTCCCTTTTTCCCTGCACTCGTTCATTGCGCGGATTTTCTCGTTCCCTTTTTCCCTGCACTCGTTCGTTGCTCGCTTTTTCTCGTTCCCTTTTTCCCTGCACTCGTTCGTTGCTCGCCTTTTCTCGTTCCCTTTTTCCCTGCACTCGTTCGTTGCTCGCTTTTTCTCGTTCCCTTTTTCCCTGCACTCGTTCGTTGTTCGGTTTTTCTCGTTCCCTTTTTCCCTGCACTCGTTCGTTGCTCGGATTTTCTCGTTCCCTTTTTCCCTGCACTCGTTCGTTGCTCGCCTTTTCTCGTTCCCTTTTTCCCTGCACTCGTTCGTTGTTCGCTTTTTCTCGTTCCCTTTTTCCCTGCACTTGTTCGTTGTTCGGTTTTTCTCGTTCCCTTTTTCCCTGCACTCGTTCGTTGCTCGCCTTTTCTCGTTCCCTTTTTCCCTGCACTCGTTCATTGCGCGGTTTTTCTCGTTCCCTTTTTCCCTGCACTCGTTCATTGCGCGGATTTTCTCGTTCCCTTTTTCCCTGCACTCGTTCATTGCTCGCTTTTTCTCGTTCCCTTTTTCCCTGCATTCGTTCGTTGCTCGCTTTTTCTCGTTCCCTTTTTCCCTGCACTCGTTCATTGCTCGCTTTTTCTCGTTCCCTTTTTCCCTGCACTCGTTCGTTGCTCGGATTTTCTCGTTCCCTTTTTCCCTGCACTCGTTCGTTGCATGGATTTTCTCGTTCCCTTTTTCCCTGCACTCATTCGTTGCTCGCCTTTTCTCGTTCCCTTTTTCCCTGCACTCGTTCGTTGTTCGCTTTTTCTCGTTCCCTTTTTCCCTGCACTCATTCGTTGTTCGCTTTTTCTCGTTCCCTTTTTCCCTGCACTCGTTCATTGCGCGGATTTTCTCGTTCCCTTTTTCCCTGCACTCGTTCGTTGCTCGCTTTTTCTCGTTCCCTTTTTCCCTGCACTCGTTCGTTGCTCGGATTTTCTCGTTCCCTTTTTCCCTGCACTCGTTCGTTGTTCGCTTTTTCTCGTTCCCTTTTTCCCTGCACTCGTTCATTGCTCGCTTTTTCTCGTTCCCTTTTTCCCTGCACTCGTTCGTTGCTCGCTTTTTCTCGTTCCCTTTTTCCCTGCACTCATTCGTTGCGCAGATTTTCTCGTTCCCTTTTTCCCTGCACTCGTTCGTTGCTCGCCTTTTCTCGTTCCCTTTTTCCCTGCACTCGTTCGTTGTTCGCTTTTTCTCGTTCCCTTTTTCCCTGCACTCGTTCGTTGTTCGGTTTTTCTCGTTCCCTTTTTCCCTGCACTCGTTCATTGCGCGGATTTTCTCGTTCCCTTTTTCCCTGCACTCGATCGTTGCTCGCTTTTTCTCGTTCCCTTTTTCCCTGCACTCGTTCGTTGCTCGCCTTTTCTCGTTCCCTTTTTCCCTGCACTCGTTCGTTGCTCGCTTTTTCTCGTTCCCTTTTTCCCTGCACTCGTTCGTTGTTCGGTTTTTCTCGTTCCCTTTTTCCCTGCACTCGTTCGTTGCTCGGATTTTCTCGTTCCCTTTTTCCCTGCACTCGTTTGTTGCTCGCTTTTTCTCGTTCCCTTTTTCCCTGCACTCGTTCGTTGTTCGCTTTTTCTCGTTCCCTTTTTCCCTGCACTCGTTCGTTGTTCGCTTTTTCTCGTTCCCTTTTTCCCTGCACTCGTTCCTTGCGCGGATTTTCTCGTTCCCTTTTTCCCTGCACTCGTTCGTTGCTCGGATTTTCTCGTTCCCTTTTTCCCTGCACTCGTTCGTTGCTCGCCTTTTCTCGTTCCCTTTTTCCCTGCACTCGTTCGTTGTTCGCTTTTTCTCGTTCCCTTTTTCCCTGCACTTGTTCGTTGTTCAGTTTTTCTCGTTCCCTTTTTCCCTGCACTAGTTCGTTGTTCGCCTTTTCTCGTTCCCTTTTTCCCTGCACTCGTTCGTTGTTCGCTTTTTCTCGTTCCCTTTTTCCCTGCACTCGTTCATTGCGCGGTTTTTCTCGTTCCCTTTTTCCCTGCACTCGTTCATTGCGCGGATTTTCTCGTTCCCTTTTTCCCTGCACTCGTTCGTTGTTCGCTTTTTCTCGTTCCCTTTTTCCCTGCACTCGTTCGTTGCTCGGATTTTCTCGTTCCCTTTTTCCTTGCACTCGTTCGTTGCGCAGATTTTCTCGTTCCCTTTTTCCCTGCACTCGTTCGTTGCTCGCCTTTTCTCGTTCCCTTTTTTCCCTGCACTCGTTCGTTGTTCGCTTTTTCTCGTTCCCTTTTTCCCTGCACTCGTTCGTTGCTCGGATTTTCTCGTTCCCTTTTTCCCTGCACTCGTTCGTTGTTCGCTTTTTCTCGTTCCCTTTTTCCCTGCACTCGTTCATTGCGCGGATTTTCTCGTTCCCTTTTTCCCTGCACTCGTTCGTTGCTCGCTTTTTCTCGTTCCCTTTTTCCCTGCACTCGTTCGTTGCTCGCTTTTTCTCGTTCCCTTGTTCCCTGCACTCGTTCGTTGCTCGCCTTTTCTCGTTCCCTTTTTTCCCTGCACTCGTTCGTTGTTCGCTTTTTCTCGTTCCCTTTTTCCCTGCACTCGTTCGTTGCTCGGATTTTCTCGTTCCCTTTTTCCCTGCACTCGTTCGTTGCTCGCTTTTTCTCGTTCCCTTTTTCCCTGCACTCGTTCGTTGCTCGGATTTTCTCGTTCCCTTTTTCCCTGCACTCGTTCATTGTTCGCTTTTTCTCGTTCCCTTTTTCCCTGCACTCGTTCATTGCTCGCTTTTTCTCGTTCCCTTTTTCCCTGCACTCGTTCGTTGCTCGCTTTTTCTCGTTCCCTTTTTCCCTGCACTCGTTCATTGCTCGCTTTTTCTCGTTCCCTTTTTCCCTGCACTCGTTCGTTGTTCGGTTATTCTCGTTCCCTTTTTCCCTGCACTCGTTCGTTGCTCGGATTTTCTCGTTCCCTTTTTCCCTGCACTCGTTTGTTGCTCGCACTTTCTCGTTCCCTTGTTCCCTGCACTCGTTCGTTTCTCGCCTTTTCTCGTTCCCTTTTTTCCCTGCACTCGTTCGTTGTTCGCTTTTTCTCGTTCCCTTTTTCCCTGCACTCGTTCGTTGCTCGCCTTTTCTCGTTCCCTTTTTCCCTGCACTCGTTCGTTGCTCGCTTTTTCTCGTTCCCTTTTTCCCTGCACTCGTTCGTTGCTCGGATTTTCTCGTTCCCTTTTTCCCTGCACTCGTTCGTTGCTCGCTTTTTCTCGTTCCCTTTTTCCCTGCACTCGTTCGTTGTTCGGATTTTCTCGTTCCCTTTTTCCCTGCACTCGTTCGTTGCTCGCTTTTTCTCGTTCCCTTTTTCCCTGCACTCGTTCGTTGCTCGCTTTTTCTCGTTCCCTTTTTCCCTGCACTCGTTCGTTGTTCGCTTTTTCTCATTCCCTTTTTCCCTGCACTCGTTCATTGCTCGCTTTTTCTCGTTCCCTTTTTCCCTGCACTCGTTCGTTGCTCGCTTTTTCTCGTTCCCTTTTTCCCTGCACTCGTTCGTTGTTCGGATTTTCTCGTTCCCTTTTTCCCTGCACTCATTCGTTGCTCGGATTTTCTCGTTCCCTTTTTCCCTGCACTCGTTCGTTGCTCGCTTTTTCTCGTTCCCTTTTTCCCTGCACTCGTTCATTGCGCGGATTTTCTCGTTCCCTTTTTCCCTGCACTCGTTTGTTGCTCGGATTTTCTCATTCCCTTTTTCCCTGCACTCGTTCGTTGCTCGCCTTTTCTCGTTCCCTTTTTCCCTGCACTCGTTCGTTGTTCGCTTTTTCTCGTTCCCTTTTTCCCTGCACTTGTTCGTTGTTCGGTTTTTCTCGTTCCCTTTTTCCCTGCACTCGTTCGTTGCTCGCCTTTTCTCGTTCCCTTTTTCCCTGCACTCGTTCATTGCGCGGTTTTTCTCGTTCCCTTTTTCCCTGCACTCGTTCATTGCGCGGATTTTCTCGTTCCCTTTTTCCCTGCACTCGTTCGTTGTTCGCTTTTTCTCGTTCCCTTTTTCCCTGCACTTGTTCGTTGTTCAGTTTTTCTCGTTCCCTTTTTCCCTGCACTCGTTCGTTGTTCGCCTTTTCTCGTTCCCTTTTTCCCTGCACTCGTTCGTTGCTCGGATTTTCTCGTTCCCTTTTTCCCTGCACTCGTTCGTTGCATGGATTTTCTCGTTCCCTTTTTCCCTGCACTCATTCGTTGCTCGGATTTTCTCGTTCCCTTTTTCCCTGCACTCGTTCGTTGTTCGCTTTTTCTCGTTCCCTTTTTCCCTGCACTCATTCGTTGTTCGCTTTTTCTCGTTCCCTTTTTCCCTGCACTCGTTCATTGCGCGGATTTTCTCGTTCCCTTTTTCCCTGCACTCGTTTGTTGCTCGCTTTTTCTCGTTCCCTTTTTCCCTGCACTCGTTCGTTGCTCGGATTTTCTCGTTCCCTTTTTCCCTGCACTCGTTCGTTGTTCGCTTTTTCTCGTTCCCTTTTTCCCTGCACTCGTTCATTGCTCGCTTTTTCTCGTTCCCTTTTTCCCTGCACTCGTTCGTTGCTCGGATTTTCTCGTTCCCTTTTTCCCTGCACTCATTCGTTGCGCAGATTTTCTCGTTCCCTTTTTCCCTGCACTCGTTCGTTGCTCGCCTTTTCTCGTTCCCTTTTTCCCTGCACTCGTTCGTTGTTCGCTTTTTCTCGTTCCCTTTTTCCCTGCACTCGTTCGTTGTTCGGTTTTTCTCGTTCCCTTTTTCCCTGCACTCGTTCATTGCGCGGATTTTCTCGTTCCCTTTTTCCCTGCACTCGTTCGTTGCTCGCTTTTTCTCGTTCCCTTTTTCCCTGCACTCGTTCGTTGCTCACCTTTTCTCGTTCCCTTTATCCCTGCACTCGTTCGTTGTTCGGTTTTTCTCGTTCCCTTTTTCCCTGCACTCGTTCGTTGCTCGGATTTTCTCGTTCCCTTTTTCCCTGCACTCGTTTGTTGCTCGCTTTTTCTCGTTCCCTTTTTCCCTGCACTCGTTCGTTGTTCGCTTTTTCTCGTTCCCTTTTTCCCTGCACTCGTTCGTTGTTCGCTTTTTCTCATTCCCTTTTTCCCTGCACTCGTTCGTTGCTCGCTTTTTCTCGTTCCCTTTTTCCCTGCACTCGTTCGTTGCTCGCTTTTTCTCGTTCCCCTTTTCCCTGCACTCGTTCGTTGTTCGGATTTTCTCGTTCCCTTTTTCCCTGCACTCGTTCGTTGCTCGGATTTTCTCGTTCCCTTTTTCCCTGCACTCGTTCGTTGCTCGCTTTTTCTCGTTCCCTTTTTCCCTGCACTCGTTCGTTGCTCGCTTTTTCTCGTTCCCTTTTTCCCTGCACTCGTTCGTTGTTCGCTTTTTCTCGTTCCCTTTTTCCCTGCACTCGTTCATTGCGCGGATTTTCTCGTTCCCTTTTTCCCTGCACTCGTTCGTTGCTCGGATTTTCTCATTCCCTTTTTCCCTGCACTCGTTCGTTGCTCGCCTTTTCTCGTTCCCTTTTTCCCTGCACTCGTTCGTTGTTCGCTTTTTCTCGTTCCCTTTTTCCCTGCACTTGTTCGTTGTTCGGTTTTTCTCGTTCCCTTTTTCCCTGCACTCGTTCGTTGCTCGCCTTTTCTCGTTTCCTTTTTCCCTGCACTCGTTCATTGCGCGGTTTTTCTCGTTCCCTTTTTCCCTGCACTCGTTCATTGCGCGGATTTTCTCGTTCCCTTTTTCCCTGCACTCGTTCATTGCTCGCTTTTTCTCGTTCCCTTTTTCCCTGCATTCGTTCGTTGCTCGCTTTTTCTCGTTCCCTTTTTCCCTGCACTCGTTCATTGCTCGCTTTTTCTCATTCCCTTTTTCCCTGCACTCGTTCGTTGCTCGGATTTTCTCGTTCCCTTTTTCCCTGCACTCGTTCGTTGCATGGATTTTCTCGTTCCCTTTTTCCCTGCACTCGTTCGTTGCTCGCCTTTTCTCGTTCCCTTTTTCCCTGCACTCGTTCGTTGTTCGCTTTTTCTCGTTCCCTTTTTCCCTGCACTCGTTCGTTGTTCGGTTTTTCTCGTTCCCTTTTTCCCTGCACTCGTTCATTGCGCGGATTTTCTCGTTCCCTTTTTCCCTGCACTCGTTCGTTGCTCGCTTTTTCTCGTTCCCTTTTTCCCTGCACTCGTTCGTTGCTCGCCTTTTCTCGTTCCCTTTTTCCCTGCACTCGTTCGTTGCTCGCTTTTTCTCGTTCCCTTTTTCCCTGCACTCGTTCGTTGTTCGGCTTTTCTCGTTCCCTTTTTCCCTGCACTCGTTCGTTGCTCGGATTTTCTCGTTCCCTTTTTCCCTGCACTCGTTCGTTGCTCGCCTTTTCTCGTTCCCTTTTTCCCTGCACTCGTTCGTTGTTCGCTTTTTCTCGTTCCCTTTTTCCCTGCACTTGTTCGTTGTTCGGTTTTTCTCGTTCCCTTTTTCCCTGCACTCGTTCGTTGCTCGCCTTTTCTCGTTCCCTTTTTCCCTGCACTCGTTCATTGCGCGGTTTTTCTCGTTCCCTTTTTCCCTGCACTCGTTCATTGCGCGGATTTTCTCGTTCCCTTTTTCCCTGCACTCGTTCATTGCTCGCTTTTTCTCGTTCCCTTTTTCCCTGCATTCGTTCGTTGCTCGCTTTTTCTCGTTCCCTTTTTCCCTGCACTCGTTCATTGCTCGCTTTTTCTCGTTCCCTTTTTCCCTGCACTCGTTCGTTGCTCGGATTTTCTCGTTCCCTTTTTCCCTGCACTCGTTCGTTGCATGGATTTTCTCGTTCCCTTTTTCCCTGCACTCATTCGTTGCTCGCCTTTTCTCGTTCCCTTTTTCCCTGCACTCGTTCGTTGTTCGCTTTTTCTCGTTCCCTTTTTCCCTGCACTCATTCGTTGTTCGCTTTTTCTCGTTCCCTTTTTCCCTGCACTCGTTCATTGCGCGGATTTTCTCGTTCCCTTTTTCCCTGCACTCGTTCGTTGCTCGCTTTTTCTCGTTCCCTTTTTCCCTGCACTCGTTCGTTGCTCGGATTTTCTCGTTCCCTTTTTCCCTGCACTCGTTCGTTGTTCGCTTTTTCTCGTTCCCTTTTTCCCTGCACTCGTTCATTGCTCGCTTTTTCTCGTTCCCTTTTTCCCTGCACTCGTTCGTTGCTCGCTTTTTCTCGTTCCCTTTTTCCCTGCACTCATTCGTTGCGCAGATTTTCTCGTTCCCTTTTTCCCTGCACTCGTTCGTTGCTCGCCTTTTCTCGTTCCCTTTTTCCCTGCACTCGTTCGTTGTTCGCTTTTTCTCGTTCCCTTTTTCCCTGCACTCGTTCGTTGTTCGGTTTTTCTCGTTCCCTTTTTCCCTGCACTCGTTCATTGCGCGGATTTTCTCGTTCCCTTTTTCCCTGCACTCGATCGTTGCTCGCTTTTTCTCGTTCCCTTTTTCCCTGCACTCGTTCGTTGCTCGCCTTTTCTCGTTCCCTTTTTCCCTGCACTCGTTCGTTGCTCGCTTTTTCTCGTTCCCTTTTTCCCTGCACTCGTTCGTTGTTCGGTTTTTCTCGTTCCCTTTTTCCCTGCACTCGTTCGTTGCTCGGATTTTCTCGTTCCCTTTTTCCCGGCACTCGTTTGTTGCTCGCTTTTTCTCGTTCCCTTTTTCCCTGCACTCGTTCGTTGTTCGCTTTTTCTCGTTCCCTTTTTCCCTGCACTCGTTCGTTGTTCGCTTTTTCTCGTTCCCTTTTTCCCTGCACTCGTTCCTTGCGCGGATTTTCTCGTTCCCTTTTTCCCTGCACTCGTTCGTTGCTCGGATTTTCTCGTTCCCTTTTTCCCTGCACTCGTTCGTTGTTCGCTTTTTCTCGTTCCCTTTTTCCCTGCACTTGTTCGTTGTTCAGTTTTTCTCGTTCCCTTTTTCCCTGCACTAGTTCGTTGTTCGCCTTTTCTCGTTCCCTTTTTCCCTGCACTCGTTCGTTGTTCGCTTTTTCTCGTTCCCTTTTTCCCTGCACTCGTTCATTGCGCGGTTTTTCTCGTTCCCTTTTTCCCTGCACTCGTTCATTGCGCGGATTTTCTCGTTCCCTTTTTCCCTGCACTCGTTCGTTGTTCGCTTTTTCTCGTTCCCTTTTTCCCTGCACTCGTTCGTTGCTCGGATTTTCTCGTTCCCTTTTTCCTTGCACTCGTTCGTTGCGCAGATTTTCTCGTTCCCTTTTTCCCTGCACTCGTTCGTTGCTCGCCTTTTCTCGTTCCCTTTTTTCCCTGCACTCGTTCGTTGTTCGCTTTTTCTCGTTCCCTTTTTCCCTGCACTCGTTCGTTGCTCGGATTTTCTCGTTCCCTTTTTCCCTGCACTCGTTCGTTGTTCGCTTTTTCTCGTTCCCTTTTTCCCTGCACTCGTTCATTGCGCGGATTTTCTCGTTCCCTTTTTCCCTGCACTCGTTCGTTGCTCGCTTTTTCTCGTTCCCTTTTTCCCTGCACTCGTTCGTTGCTCGCTTTTTCTCGTTCCCTTGTTCCCTGCACTCGTTCGTTGCTCGCCTTTTCTCGTTCCCTTTTTTCCCTGCACTCGTTCGTTGTTCGCTTTTTCTCGTTCCCTTTTTCCCTGCACTCGTTCGTTGCTCGGATTTTCTCGTTCCCTTTTTCCCTGCACTCGTTCGTTGCTCGCTTTTTCTCGTTCCCTTTTTCCCTGCACTCGTTCGTTGCTCGGATTTTCTCGTTCCCTTTTTCCCTGCACTCGTTCGTTGTTCGCTTTTTCTCGTTCCCTTTTTCCCTGCACTCGTTCATTGCTCGCTTTTTCTCGTTCCCTTTTTCCCTGCACTCGTTCGTTGCTCGCTTTTTCTCGTTCCCTTTTTCCCTGCACTCGTTCATTGCTCGCTTTTTCTCGTTCCCTTTTTCCCTGCACTCGTTCGTTGTTCGGTTATTCTCGTTCCCTTTTTCCCTGCACTCGTTCGTTGCTCGGATTTTCTCGTTCCCTTTTTCCCTGCACTCGTTTGTTGCTCGCACTTTCTCGTTCCCTTGTTCCCTGCACTCGTTCGTTTCTCGCCTTTTCTCGTTCCCTTTTTTCCCTGCACTCGTTCGTTGTTCGCTTTTTCTCGTTCCCTTTTTCCCTGCACTCGTTCGTTGCTCGGATTTTCTCGTTCCCTTTTTCCCTGCACTCGTTCGTTGCTCGCTTTTTCTCGTTCCCTTTTTCCCTGCACTCGTTCGTTGCTCGGATTTTCTCGTTCCCTTTTTCCCTGCACTCGTTCGTTGCTCGCTTTTTCTCGTTCCCTTTTTCCCTGCACTCGTTCGTTGTTCGGATTTTCTCGTTCCCTTTTTCCCTGCACTCGTTCGTTGCTCGCTTTTTCTCGTTCCCTTTTTCCCTGCACTCGTTCGTTGCTCGGATTTTCTCGTTCCCTTTTTCCCTGCACTCGTTCGTTGTTCGCTTTTTCTCATTCCCTTTTTCCCTGCACTCGTTCATTGCTCGCTTTTTCTCGTTCCCTTTTTCCCTGCACTCGTTCGTTGCTCGCTTTTTCTCGTTCCCTTTTTCCCTGCACTCGTTCGTTGTTCGGATTTTCTCGTTCCCTTTTTCCCTGCACTCATTCGTTGCTCGGATTTTCTCGTTCCCTTTTTCCCTGCACTCGTTCGTTGCTCGCTTTTTCTCGTTCCCTTTTTCCCTGCACTCGTTCGTTGTTCGCTTTTTCTCGTTCCCTTTTTCCCTGCACTCGTTCATTGCGCGGATTTTCTCGTTCCCTTTTTCCCTGCACTCGTTTGTTGCTCGGATTTTCTCATTCCCTTTTTCCCTGCACTCGTTCGTTGCTCGCCTTTTCTCGTTCCCTTTTTCCCTGCACTCGTTCGTTGTTCGCTTTTTCTCGTTCCCTTTTTCCCTGCACTTGTTCGTTGTTCGGTTTTTCTCGTTCCCTTTTTCCCTGCACTCGTTCGTTGCTCGCCTTTTCTCGTTCCCTTTTTCCCTGCACTCGTTCATTGCGCGGTTTTTCTCGTTCCCTTTTTCCCTGCACTCGTTCATTGCGCGGATTTTCTCGTTCCCTTTTTCCCTGCACTCGTTCGTTGTTCGCTTTTTCTCGTTCCCTTTTTCCCTGCACTTGTTCGTTGTTCAGTTTTTCTCGTTCCCTTTTTCCCTGCACTCGTTCGTTGTTCGCCTTTTCTCGTTCCCTTTTTCCCTGCACTCGTTCGTTGCTCGGATTTTCTCGTTCCCTTTTTCCCTGCACTCGTTCGTTGCATGGATTTTCTCGTTCCCTTTTTCCCTGCACTCATTCGTTGCTCGGATTTTCTCGTTCCCTTTTTCCCTGCACTCGTTCGTTGTTCGCTTTTTCTCGTTCCCTTTTTCCCTGCACTCATTCGTTGTTCGCTTTTTCTCGTTCCCTTTTTCCCTGCACTCGTTCATTGCGCGGA
Organism: Aphelocoma coerulescens; assembly: GCF_041296385.1. Lineage (NCBI taxonomy): Eukaryota > Metazoa > Chordata > Aves > Passeriformes > Corvidae > Aphelocoma > Aphelocoma coerulescens. The sequence continues at coordinate 59,111,421 of NC_091014.1, read as the reverse complement.
TTTTCTCGTTCCCTTTTTCCCTGCACTCGTTTGTTGCTCGCTTTTTCTCGTTCCCTTTTTCCCTGCACTCGTTCGTTGCTCGGATTTTCTCGTTCCCTTTTTCCCTGCACTCGTTCGTTGTTCGCTTTTTCTCGTTCCCTTTTTCCCTGCACTCGTTCATTGCTCGCTTTTTCTCGTTCCCTTTTTCCCTGCACTCGTTCGTTGCTCGGATTTTCTCGTTCCCTTTTTCCCTGCACTCATTCGTTGCGCAGATTTTCTCGTTCCCTTTTTCCCTGCACTCGTTCGTTGCTCGCCTTTTCTCGTTCCCTTTTTCCCTGCACTCGTTCGTTGTTCGGTTTTTCTCGTTCCCTTTTTCCCTGCACTCGTTCATTGCGCGGATTTTCTCGTTCCCTTTTTCCCTGCACTCGTTCGTTGCTCGCTTTTTCTCGTTCCCTTTTTCCCTGCACTCGTTCGTTGCTCACCTTTTCTCGTTCCCTTTTTCCCTGCACTCGTTCGTTGTTCAGTTTTTCTCGTTCCCTTTTTCCCTGCACTCGTTCGTTGCTCGGATTTTCTCGTTCCCTTTTTCCCTGCACTCGTTTGTTGCTCGCTTTTTCTCGTTCCCTTTTTCCCTGCACTCGTTCGTTGTTCGCTTTTTCTCGTTCCCTTTTTCCCTGCACTCGTTCGTTGTTCGCTTTTTCTCATTCCCTTTTTCCCTGCACTCGTTCGTTGCTCGCTTTTTCTCGTTCCCTTTTTCCCTGCACTCGTTCGTTGCTCGCTTTTTCTCGTTCCCCTTTTCCCTGCACTCGTTCGTTGTTCGGATTTTCTCGTTCCCTTTTTCCCTGCACTCGTTCGTTGCTCGGATTTTCTCGTTCCCTTTTTCCCTGCACTCGTTCGTTGCTCGCTTTTTCTCGTTCCCTTTTTCCCTGCACTCGTTCGTTGTTCGCTTTTTCTCGTTCCCTTTTTCCCTGCACTCGTTCGTTGTTCGCTTTTTCTCGTTCCCTTTTTCCCTGCAATCGTTCATTGCGCGGATTTTCTCGTTCCCTTTTTCCCTGCACTCGTTCGTTGCTCGGATTTTCTCATTCCCTTTTTCCCTGCACTCGTTCGTTGCTCGCCTTTTCTCGTTCCCTTTTTCCCTGCACTCGTTCGTTGTTCGCTTTTTCTCGTTCCCTTTTTCCCTGCACTTGTTCATTGTTCGGTTTTTCTCGTTCCCTTTTTCCCTGCACTCGTTCGTTGCTCGCCTTTTCTCGTTCCCTTTTTCCCTGCACTCGTTCATTGCGCGGTTTTTCTCGTTCCCTTTTTCCCTGCACTCGTTCATTGCGCGGATTTTCTCGTTCCCTTTTTCCCTGCACTCGTTCGTTGTTCGCTTTTTCTCGTTCCCTTTTTCCCTGCACTTGTTCGTTGTTCAGTTTTTCTCGTTCCCTTTTTCCCTGCACTCGTTCGTTGTTCGCCTTTTCTCGTTCCCTTTTTCCCTGCACTCGTTCGTTGCTCGGATTTTCTCGTTCCCTTTTTCCCTGCACTCGTTCGTTGCATGGATTTTCTCGTTCCCTTTTTCCCTGCACTCATTCGTTGCTCGCCTTTTCTCGTTCCCTTTTTCCCTGCCCTCGTTCGTTGTTCGCTTTTTCTCGTTCCCTTTTTCCCTGCACTCATTCGTTGTTCGCTTTTTCTCGTTCCCTTTTTCCCTGCACTCGTTCATTGCGCGGATTTTCTCGTTCCCTTTTTCCCTGCACTCGTTTGTTGCTCGCTTTTTCTCGTTCCCTTTTTCCCTGCACTCGTTCGTTGCTCGGATTTTCTCGTTCCCTTTTTCCCTGCACTCGTTCGTTGTTCGCTTTTTCTCGTTCCCTTTTTCCCTGCACTCGTTCATTGCTCGCTTTTTCTCGTTCCCTTTTTCCCTGCACTCGTTCGTTGCTCGGATTTTCTCGTTCCCTTTTTCCCTGCACTCATTCGTTGCGCAGATTTTCTCGTTCCCTTTTTCCCTGCACTCGTTCGTTGTTCGCTTTTTCTCGTTCCCTTTTTCCCTGCACTCGTTCGTTGTTCGCTTTTTCTCGTTCCCTTTTTCCCTGCACTCGTTCGTTGTTCGGTTTTTCTCGTTCCCTTTTTCCCTGCACTCGTTCATTGCGCGGATTTTCTCGTTCCCTTTTTCCCTGCACTCGTTCGTTGCTCGCTTTTTCTCGTTCCCTTTTTCCCTGCACTCGTTCGTTGCTCACCTTTTCTCGTTCCCTTTTTCCCTGCACTCGTTCGTTGTTCGGTTTTTCTCGTTCCCTTTTTACCTGCACTCGTTCGTTGCTCGGATTTTCTCGTTCCCTTTTTCCCTGCACTCGTTTGTTGCTCGCTTTTTCTCGTTCCCTTTTTCCCTGCACTCGTTCGTTGTTCGCTTTTTCTCGTTCCCTTTTTCCCTGCACTCGTTCGTTGTTCGCTTTTTCTCGTTCCCTTTTTCCCTGCACTCGTTCATTGCGCGGATTTTCTCGTTCCCTTTTTCCCTGCACTCGTTCGTTGCTCGGATTTTCTCGTTCCCTTTTTCCCTGCACTCGTTCGTTGCTCGCCTTTTCTCGTTCCCTTTTTCCCTGCACTCGTTCGTTGTTCGCTTTTTCTCGTTCCCTTTTTCCTTGCACTTGTTCGTTGTTCAGTTTTTCTCGTTCCCTTTTTCCCTGCACTCGTTCGTTGTTCACCTTTTCTCGTTCCCTTTTTCCCTGCACTCGTTCGTTGTTCGCTTTTTCTCGTTCCCTTTTTCCCTGCACTCGTTCATTGCGCGGTTTTTCTCGTTCCCTTTTTCCCTGCACTCGTTCATTGCGCGGATTTTCTCGTTCCCTTTTTCCCTACACTCGTTCGTTGTTCGCTTTTTCTCGTTCCCTTTTTCCCTGCACTCGTTCGTTGCTCGGATTTTCTCGTTCCCTTTTTCCTTGCACTCGTTCGTTGCGCAGATTTTCTCGTTCCCTTTTTCCCTGCACTCGTTCGTTGCTCGCCTTTTCTCGTTCCCTTTTTTCCCTGCACTCGTTCGTTGTTCGCTTTTTCTCGTTCCCTTTTTCCCTGCACTCGTTCGTTGCTCGGATTTTCTCGTTCCCTTTTTCCCTGCACTCGTTCGTTGTTCGCTTTTTCTCGTTCCCTTTTTCCCTGCACTCGTTCATTGCGCGGATTTTCTCGTTCCCTTTTTCCCTGCACTCGTTCGTTGCTCGCTTTTTCTCGTTCCCTTTTTCCCTGCACTCGTTTGTTGCTCGCTTTTTCTCGTTCCCTTTTTCCCTGCACTCGTTCGTTGCTCGGATTTTCTCGTTCCCTTTTTCCCTGCACTCGTTCGTTGCTCGCTTTTTCTCGTTCCCTTTTTCCCTGCACTCGTTCGTTGCTCGCACTTTCTCGTTCCCTTTTTCCCTGCACTCGTTCGTTGCTCGGATTTTCTCGTTCCCTTTTTCCCTGCACTCGTTCGTTGTTCGCTTTTTCTCGTTCCCTTTTTCCCTGCACTCGTTCATTGCGCGGATTTTCTCGTTCCCTTTTTCCCTGCACTCGTTCGTTGCTCGCTTTTTCTCGTTCCCTTTTTCCCTGCACTCGTTCGTTGCTCGGATTTTCTCGTTCCCTTTTTCCCTGCACTCGTTCGTTGCTCGCTTTTTCTCGTTCCCTTGTTCCCTGCACTCGTTCGTTGCTCGCTTTTTCTCGTTCCCTTTTTCCCTGCACTCGTTCGTTGCTCGGATTTTCTCGTTCCCTTTTTCCCTGCACTCGTTTGTTGCTCGCTTTTTCTCGTTCCCTTTTTCCCTGCACTCGTTCGTTGTTCGCTTTTTCTCGTTCCCTTTTTCCCTGCACTCGTTCATTGCGCGGATTTTCTCGTTCCCTTTTTCCCTGCACTCGTTCGTTGCTCGGATTTTCTCGTTCCCTTTTTCCCTGCACTCGTTCGTTGCTCGCCTTTTCTCGTTCCCTTTTTCCCTGCACTCGTTCGTTGTTCGCTTTTTCTCGTTCCCTTTTTCCCTGCACTTGTTCGTTGTTCAGTTTTTCTCGTTCCCTTTTTCCCTGCACTCATTCGTTGTTCGCCTTTTCTCGTTCCCTTTTTCCCTGCACTCGTTCGTTGTTCGCTTTTTCTCGTTCCCTTTTTCCCTGCACTCGTTCATTGCGCGGTTTTTCTCGTTCCCTTTTTCCCTGCACTCGTTCATTGCGCGGATTTTCTCGTTCCCTTTTTCCCTGCACTCGTTCGTTGTTCGCTTTTTCTCGTTCCCTTTTTCCCTGCACTCGTTCGTTGCTCGGATTTTCTCGTTCCCTTTTTCCCTGCACTCGATCGTTGCTCGCCTTTTCTCGTTCCCTTTTTTCCCTGCACTCGTTCGTTGTTCGCTTTTTCTCGTTCCCTTTTTCCCTGCACTCGTTCGTTGCTCGGATTTTCTCGTTCCCTTTTTCCCTGCACTCGTTCGTTGTTCGCTTTTTCTCGTTCCCTTTTTCCCTGCACTCGTTCGTTGCTCGCTTTTTCTCGTTCCCTTTTTCCCTGCACTCGTTCGTTGCTCGCTTTTTCTCGTTCCCTTTTTCCCTGCACTCGTTCGTTGCTCGGATTTTCTCGTTCCCTTTTTCCCTGCACTCGTTCGTTGCTCGCTTTTTCTCGTTCCCTTTTTCCCTGCACTCGTTCATTGCGCGGATTTTCTCGTTCCCTTTTTCCCTGCACTCGTTCGTTGCTCGGATTTTCTCATTCCCTTTTTCCCTGCACTCGTTCGTTGCTCGCCTTTTCTCGTTCCCTTTTTCCCTGCACTCGTTCGTTGTTCGCTTTTTCTCGTTCCCTTTTTCCCTGCACTTGTTCGTTGTTCGGTTTTTCTCGTTCCCTTTTTCCCTGCACTCGTTCGTTGCTCGCCTTTTCTCGTTCCCTTTTTCCCTGCACTGGTTCATTGCGCGGTTTTTCTCGTTCCCTTTTTCCCTGCACTCGTTCATTGCGCGGATTTTCTCGTTCCCTTTTTCCCTGCACTCGTTCATTGCTCGCTTTTTCTCGTTCCCTTTTTCCCTGCATTCGTTCGTTGCTCGCTTTTTCTCGTTCCCTTTTTCCCTGCACTCGTTCATTGCTCGCTTTTTCTCGTTCCCTTTTTCCCTGCACTCGTTCGTTGCTCGGATTTTCTCGTTCCCTTTTTCCCTGCACTCGTTCGTTGCATGGATTTTCTCGTTCCCTTTTTCCCTGCACTCATTCGTTGCTCGCCTTTTCTCGTTCCCTTTTTCCCTGCACTCGTTCGTTGCTCGGATTTTCTCGTTCCCTTTTTCCCTGCACTCGTTCGTTGTTCGCTTTTTCTCGTTCCCTTTTTCCCTGCACTCGTTCATTGCTCGCTTTTTCTCGTTCCCTTTTTCCCTGCACTCGTTCGTTGCTCGCTTTTTCTCGTTCCCTTTTTCCCTGCACTCATTCGTTGCGCAGATTTTCTCGTTCCCTTTTTCCCTGCACTCGTTCGTTGCTCGCCTTTTCTCGTTCCCTTTTTCCCTGCACTCGTTCGTTGTTCGCTTTTTCTCGTTCCCTTTTTCCCTGCACTCGTTCGTTGTTCGGTTTTTCTCGTTCCCTTTTTCCCTGCACTCGTTCATTGCGCGGATTTTCTCGTTCCCTTTTTCCCTGCACTCGTTCGTTGCTCGCTTTTTCTCGTTCCCTTTTTCCCTGCACTCGTTCGTTGCTCGCCTTTTCTCGTTCCCTTTTTCCCTGCACTCGTTCGTTGCTCGCTTTTTCTCGTTCCCTTTTTCCCTGCACTCGTTCGTTGTTCGGTTTTTCTCGTTCCCTTTTTCCCTGCACTCGTTCGTTGCTCGGATTTTCTCGTTCCCTTTTTCCCTGCACTCGTTTGTTGCTCGCTTTTTCTCGTTCCCTTTTTCCCTGCACTCGTTCGTTGTTCGCTTTTTCTCGTTCCCTTTTTCCCTGCACTCGTTCGTTGTTCGCTTTTTCTCGTTCCCTTTTTCCCTGCACTCGTTCCTTGCGCGGATTTTCTCGTTCCCTTTTTCCCTGCACTCGTTCGTTGCTCGGATTTTCTCGTTCCCTTTTTCCCTGCACTCGTTCGTTGCTCGCCTTTTCTCGTTCCCTTTTTCCCTGCACTCGTTCGTTGTTCGCTTTTTCTCGTTCCCTTTTTCCCTGCACTTGTTCGTTGTTCAGTTTTTCTCGTTCCCTTTTTCCCTGCACTCGTTCGTTGTTCGCCTTTTCTCGTTCCCTTTTTCCCTGCACTCGTTCGTTGTTCGCTTTTTCTCGTTCCCTTTTTCCCTGCACTCGTTCATTGCGCGGTTTTTCTCGTTCCCTTTTTCCCTGCACTCGTTCATTGCGCGGATTTTCTCGTTCCCTTTTTCCCTGCACTCGTTCGTTGTTCGCTTTTTCTCGTTCCCTTTTTCCCTGCACTCGTTCGTTGCTCGGATTTTCTCGTTCCCTTTTTCCTTGCACTCGTTCGTTGCGCAGATTTTCTCGTTCCCTTTTTCCCTGCACTCGTTCGTTGCTCGCCTTTTCTCGTTCCCTTTTTTCCCTGCACTCGTTCGTTGTTCGCTTTTTCTCGTTCCCTTTTTCCCTGCACTCGTTCGTTGCTCGGATTTTCTCGTTCCCTTTTTCCCTGCACTCGTTCGTTGTTCGCTTTTTCTCGTTCCCTTTTTCCCTGCACTCGTTCATTGCGCGGATTTTCTCGTTCCCTTTTTCCCTGCACTCGTTCGTTGCTCGCTTTTTCTCGTTCCCTTTTTCCCTGCACTCGTTCGTTGCTCGCTTTTTCTCGTTCCCTTGTTCCCTGCACTCGTTCGTTGCTCGCCTTTTCTCGTTCCCTTTTTTCCCTGCACTCGTTCGTTGTTCGCTTTTTCTCGTTCCCTTTTTCCCTGCACTCGTTCGTTGCTCGGATTTTCTCGTTCCCTTTTTCCCTGCACTCGTTCGTTGCTCGCTTTTTCTCGTTCCCTTTTTCCCTGCACTCGTTCGTTGCTCGGATTTTCTCGTTCCCTTTTTCCCTGCACTCGTTCGTTGTTCGCTTTTTCTCGTTCCCTTTTTCCCTGCACTCGTTCATTGCTCGCTTTTTCTCGTTCCCTTTTTCCCTGCACTCGTTCGTTGCTCGCTTTTTCTCGTTCCCTTTTTCCCTGCACTCGTTCATTGCTCGCTTTTTCTCGTTCCCTTTTTCCCTGCACTCGTTCGTTGTTCGGTTATTCTCGTTCCCTTTTTCCCTGCACTCGTTCGTTGCTCGGATTTTCTCGTTCCCTTTTTCCCTGCACTCGTTTGTTGCTCGCACTTTCTCGTTCCCTTGTTCCCTGCACTCGTTCGTTTCTCGCCTTTTCTCGTTCCCTTTTTTCCCTGCACTCGTTCGTTGTTCGCTTTTTCTCGTTCCCTTTTTCCCTGCACTCGTTCGTTGCTCGGATTTTCTCGTTCCCTTTTTCCCTGCACTCGTTCGTTGCTCGCTTTTTCTCGTTCCCTTTTTCCCTGCACTCGTTCGTTGCTCGGATTTTCTCGTTCCCTTTTTCCCTGCACTCGTTCGTTGCTCGGATTTTCTCGTTCCCTTTTTCCCTGCACTCGTTCGTTGCTCGGATTTTCTCGTTCCCTTTTTCCCTGCACTCGTTCGTTGTTCGCTTTTTCTCGTTCCCTTTTTCCCTGCACTCGTTCATTGCTCGCTTTTTCTCGTTCCCTTTTTCCCTGCACTCGTTCGTTGTTCGCTTTTTCTCGTTCCCTTTTTCCCTGCACTCGTTCGTTGCATGGATTTTCTCGTTCCCTTTTTCCCTGCACTCATTCGTTGCTCGCCTTTTCTCGTTCCCTTTTTCCCTGCACTGGTTCGTTGTTCGCTTTTTCTCGTTCCCTTTTTCCCTGCACTCGTTCATTGCGCGGATTTTCTCGTTCCCTTTTTCCCTGCACTCGTTCGTTGCTCGCTTTTTCTCGTTCCCTTTTTCCCTGCACTCGTTCGTTGCTCGGATTTTCTCGTTCCCTTTTTCCCTGCACTCGTTCGTTGTTCGCTTTTTCTCGTTCCCTTTTTCCCTGCACTCGTTCATTGCTCGCTTTTTCTCGTTCCCTTTTTCCCTGCACTCGTTCGTTGCTCGGATTTTCTCGTTCCCTTTTTCCCTGCACTCGTTCGTTGCGCAGATTTTCTCGTTCCCTTTTTCCCTGCACTTGTTCGTTGCTCGCCTTTTCTCGTTCCCTTTTTCCCTGCACTCGTTCGTTGCTCGCTTTTTCTCGTTCCCTTTTTCCCTGCACTCGTTCGTTGTTCGGTTTTTCTCGTTCCCTTTTTCCCTGCACTCGTTCATTGCGCAGATTTTCTCGTTCCCTTTTTCCCTGCACTCGTTCGTTGCTCGCTTTTTCTCGTTCCCTTTTTCCCTGCACTCGTTCGTTGCTCGGATTTTCTCGTTCCCTTTTTCCCTGCACTCGTTCGTTGCTCGCTTTTTCTCGTTCCCTTTTTCCCTGCACTCGTTCGTTGCTCGCTTTTTCTCGTTCCCTTTTTCCCTGCACTCGTTCGTTGTTCGCTTTTTCTCGTTCCCTTTTTCCCTGCACTCGTTCGTTGCTCGGATTTTCTCGTTCCCTTTTTCCCTGCACTCGTTTGTTGCTCGCTTTTTCTCGTTCCCTTTTTCCCTGCACTCGTTCGTTGTTCGCTTTTTCTCGTTCCCTTTTTCCCTGCACTCGTTCATTGCGCGGATTTTCTCGTTCCCTTTTTCCCTGCACTCGTTCGTTGCTCGGATTTTCTCGTTCCCTTTTTCCCTGCACTCGTTCGTTGCTCGCCTTTTCTCATTCCCTTTTTCCCTGCACTCGTTCGTTGTTCGCTTTTTCTCGTTCCCTTTTTCCCTGCACTCGTTCGTTGTTCAGTTTTTCTCGTTCCCTTTTTCCCTGCACTCGTTCGTTGTTCGCCTTTTCTCGTTCCCTTTTTCCCTGCACTCGTTCGTTGTTCGCTTTTTCTCGTTCCCTTTTTCCCTGCACTCGTTCATTGCGCGGTTTTTCTCGTTCCCTTTTTCCCTGCACTCGTTCATTGCGCGGATTTTCTCGTTCCCTTTTTCCCTGCACTCGTTCGTTGTTCGCTTTTTCTCGTTCCCTTTTTCCCTGCACTCGTTCGTTGCTCGGATTTTCTCGTTCCCTTTTTCCTTGCACTCGTTCGTTGCGCAGATTTTCTCGTTCCCTTGTTCCCTGCACTCGTTCGTTGCTCGCCTTTTCTCGTTCCCTTTTTCCCTGCACTCGTTCGTTGTTCGCTTTTTCTCGTTCCCTTTTTCCCTGCACTCGTTCGTTGCTCGGATTTTCTCGTTCCCTTTTTCCCTGCACTCGTTCGTTGCTCGCTTTTTCTCGTTCCCTTTTTCCCTGCACTCGTTCGTTGCTCGGATTTTCTCGTTCCCTTTTTCCCTGCACTCGTTCGTTGTTCGCTTTTTCTCGTTCCCTTTTTCCCTGCACTCGTTCATTGTTCGCTTTTTCTCGTTCCCTTTTTCCCTGCACTCGTTCGTTGCTCGCTTTTTCTCGTTCCCTTTTTCCCTGCACTCGTTCATTGCTCGCTTTTTCTCGTTCCCTTTTTCCCTGCACTCGTTCGTTGTTCGGTTATTCTCGTTCCCTTTTTCCCTGCACTCGTTCGTTGCTCGGATTTTCTCGTTCCCTTTTTCCCTGCACTCGTTCGTTGCTCGCTTTTTCTCGTTCCCTTTTTCCCTGCACTCGTTCGTTGCTCGGATTTTCTCGTTCCCTTTTTCCCTGCACTCGTTCGTTGTTCGCTTTTTCTCGTTCCCTTTTTCCCTGCACTCGTTCATTGCTCGCTTTTTCTCGTTCCCTTTTTCCCTGCACTCGTTCGTTGTTCGCTTTTTCTCGTTCCCTTTTTCCCTGCACTCGTTCGTTGCATGGATTTTCTCGTTCCCTTTTTCCCTGCACTCATTCGTTGCTCGCCTTTTCTCGTTCCCTTTTTCCCTGCACTCGTTCGTTGTTCGCTTTTTCTCGTTCCCTTTTTCCCTGCACTCGTTCGTTGTTCGCTTTTTCTCGTTCCCTTTTTCCCTGCACTCGTTCATTGCGCGGATTTTCTCGTTCCCTTTTTCCCTGCACTCGTTCGTTGCTCGCTTTTTCTCGTTCCCTTTTTCCCTGCACTCGTTCGTTGCTCGGATTTTCTCGTTCCCTTTTTCCCTGCACTCGTTCGTTGTTCGCTTTTTCTCGTTCCCTTTTTCCCTGCACTCGTTCATTGCTCGCTTTTTCTCGTTCCCTTTTTCCCTGCACTCGTTCGTTGCTCGGATTTTCTCGTTCCCTTTTTCCCTGCACTCGTTCGTTGCGCAGATTTTCTCGTTCCCTTTTTCCCTGCACTTGTTCGTTGCTCGCCTTTTCTCGTTCCCTTTTTCCCTGCACTCGTTCGTTGTTCGCTTTTTCTCGTTCCCTTTTTCCCTGCACTCGTTCGTTGTTCGGTTTTTCTCGTTCCCTTTTTCCCTGCACTCGTTCATTGCGCAGATTTTCTCGTTCCCTTTTTCCCTGCACTCGTTCGTTGCTCGCTTTTTCTCGTTCCCTTTTTCCCTGCACTCGTTCGTTGCTCGGATTTTCTCGTTCCCTTTTTCCCTGCACTCGTTCGTTGCTCGCTTTTTCTCGTTCCCTTTTTCCCTGCACTCGTTCGTTGCTCGCTTTTTCTCGTTCCCTTTTTCCCTGCACTCGTTCGTTGCTCGGATTTTCTCGTTCCCTTTTTCCCTGCACTCGTTTGTTGCTCGCTTTTTCTCGTTCCCTTTTTCCCTGCACTCGTTCGTTGTTCGCTTTTTCTCGTTCCCTTTTTCCCTGCACTCGTTCATTGCGCGGATTTTCTCGTTCCCTTTTTCCCTGCACTCGTTCGTTGCTCGGATTTTCTCGTTCCCTTTTTCCCTGCACTCGTTCGTTGCTCGCCTTTTCTCGTTCCCTTTTTCCCTGCACTCGTTCGTTGTTCGCTTTTTCTCGTTCCCTTTTTCCCTGCACTTGTTCGTTGTTCAGTTTTTCTCGTTCCCTTTTTCCCTGCACTCGTTCGTTGTTCGCCTTTTCTCGTTCCCTTTTTCCCTGCACTCGTTCGTTGTTCGCTTTTTCTCGTTCCCTTTTTCCCTGCACTCGTTCATTGCGCGGTTTTTCTCGTTCCCTTTTTCCCTGCACTCGTTCATTGCGCGGATTTTCTCGTTCCCTTTTTCCCTGCACTCGTTCGTTGTTCGCTTTTTCGCGTTCCCTTTTTCCCTGCACTCGTTCGTTGCTCGGATTTTCTCGTTCCCTTTTTCCTTGCACCCGTTCGTTGCGCAGATTTTCTCGTTCCCTTGTTCCCTGCACTCGTTCGTTGCTCGCCTTTTCTCGTTCCCTTTTTCCCTGCACTCGTTCGTTGTTCGCTTTTTCTCGTTCCCTTTTTCCCTGCACTCGTTCGTTGCTCGGATTTTCTCGTTCCCTTTTTCCCTGCACTCGTTCGTTGCTCGCTTTTTCTCGTTCCCTTTTTCCCTGCACTCGTTCGTTGCTCGGATTTTCTCGTTCCCTTTTTCCCTGCACTCGTTCGTTGCTCGCTTTTTCTCGTTCCCTTTTTCCCTGCACTCGTTCGTTGCTCGCTTTTTCTCGTTCCCTTTTTCCCTGCACTCGTTCGTTGTTCGCTTTTTCTCGTTCCCTTTTTCCCTGCACTCATTCGTTGCTCGGATTTTCTCGTTCCCTTTTTCCCTGCACTCGTTCATTGCGCGGATTTTCTCGTTCCCTTTTTCCCTGCACTCGTTCATTGCGCAGATTTTCTCGTTCCCTTTTTCCCTGCACTCGTTCGTTGTTCGCTTTTTCTCGTTCCCTTTTTCCCTGCACTCGTTCATTGCACGGATTTTCTCGTTCCCTTTTTCCCTGCACTCGTTCGTTGCTCGCTTTTTCTCGTTCCCTTTTTCCCTGCACTCGTTCGTTGCTCGGATTTTCTCGTTCCCTTTTTCCCTGCACTCGTTCGTTGTTCGCTTTTTCTCGTTCCCTTTTTCCCTGCACTCGTTCATTGCTCGCTTTTTCTCGTTCCCTTTTTCCCTGCACTCGTTCGTTGCTCGGATTTTCTCGTTCCCTTTTTCCCTGCACTCGTTCGTTGCGCAGATTTTCTCGTTCCCTTTTTCCCTGCACTCGTTCGTTGCTCGCCTTTTCTCGTTCCCTTTTTCCCTGCACTCGTTCGTTTCTCGCTTTTTCTCGTTCCCTTTTTCCCTGCACTCGTTCATTGCGCAGATTTTCTCGTTCCCTTTTTCCCTGCACTCGTTCGTTGCTCGCTTTTTCTCGTTCCCTTTTTCCCTGCACTCGTTCGTTGCTCGGATTTTCTCGTTCCCTTTTTCCCTGCACTCGTTCGTTGCTCGCTTTTTCTCGTTCCCTTTTTCCCTGCACTCGTTCGTTGCTCGCTTTTTCTCGTTCCCTTTTTCCCTGCACTCGTTCGTTGTTCGCTTTTTCTCGTTCCCTTTTTCCCTGCACTCGTTCGTTGCTCGGATTTTCTCGTTCCCTTTTTCCCTGCACTCGTTTGTTGCTCGCTTTTTCTCGTTCCCTTTTTCCCTGCACTCGTTCGTTGTTCGCTTTTTCTCGTTCCCTTTTTCCCTGCACTCGTTCGTTGTTCGCTTTTTCTCGTTCCCTTTTTCCCTGCACTCGTTCATTGCGCGGATTTTCTCGTTCCCTTTTTCCCTGCACTCGTTCGTTGTTCAGTTTTTCTCGTTCCCTTTTTCCCTGCACTCGTTCGTTGTTCGCCTTTTCTCGTTCCCTTTTTCCCTGCACTCGTTCGTTGTTCGCTTTTTCTCGTTCCCTTTTTCCCTGCACTCGTTCATTGCGCGGTTTTTCTCGTTCCCTTTTTCCCTGCACTCGTTCATTGCGCGGATTTTCTCGTTCCCTTTTTCCCTGCACTCGTTCGTTGTTCGCTTTTTCTCGTTCCCTTTTTCCCTGCACTCGTTCGTTGCTCGGATTTTCTCGTTCCCTTTTTCCCTGCACTCGTTCGTTGTTCGCTTTTTCTCGTTCCCTTTTTCCCTGCACTCGTTCGTTGCTCGGATTTTCTCGTTCCCTTTTTCCTTGCACTCGTTCGTTGCTCGGATTTTCTCGTTCCCTTTTTCCTTGCACTCGTTCGTTGCGCAGATTTTCTCGTTCCCTTTTTCCCTGCACTCGTTCGTTGCTCGCTTTTTCTCGTTCCCTTTTTCCCTGCACTCGTTCGTTGCTCGGATTTTCTCGTTCCCTTTTTCCCTGCACTCGTTCTTTGCGCGGTTTTTCTCGTTCCCTTTTTCCCTGCACTCGTTCATTGCGCGGATTTTCTCGTTCCCTTTTTCCCTGCACTCGTTCGTTGCTCGCTTTTTCTCGTTCCCTTTTTCCCTGCACTCGTTCGTTGCTCGCTTTTTCTCGTTCCCTTGTTCCCTGCACTCGTTCGTTGCTCGCCTTTTCTCGTTCCCTTTTTTCCCTGCACTCGTTCGTTGTTCGCTTTTTCTCGTTCCCTTTTTCCCTGCACTCGTTCGTTGCTCGGATTTTCTCGTTCCCTTTTTCCCTGCACTCGTTCGTTGCTCGCTTTTTCTCGTTCCCTTTTTCCCTGCACTCGTTCGTTGCTCGGATTTTCTCGTTCCCTTTTTCCCTGCACTCGTTCGTTGTTCGCTTTTTCTCGTTCCCTTTTTCCCTGCACTCGTTCATTGCTCGCTTTTTCTCGTTCCCTTTTTCCCTGCACTCGTTCGTTGCTCGCTTTTTCTCGTTCCCTTTTTCCCTGCACTCGTTCGTTGTTCGGTTATTCTCGTTCCCTTTTTCCCTGCACTCGTTCGTTGCTCGGATTTTCTCGTTCCCTTTTTCCCTGCACTCGTTTGTTGCTCGCACTTTCTCGTTCCCTTGTTCCCTGCACTCGTTCGTTTCTCGCCTTTTCTCGTTCCCTTTTTTCCCTGCACTCGTTCGTTGTTCGCTTTTTCTCGTTCCCTTTTTCCCTGCACTCGTTCGTTGCTCGGATTTTCTCGTTCCCTTTTTCCCTGCACTCGTTCGTTGCGCGGTTTTTCTCGTTCCCTTTTTCCCTGCACTCGTTCGTTGCTCGGATTTTCTCGTTCCCTTTTTCCCTGCACTCGTTCGTTGCTCGCTTTTTCTCGTTCCCTTTTTCCCTGCACTCGTTCGTTGCTCGGATTTTCTCGTTCCCTTTTTCCCTGCACTCGTTCGTTGTTCGCTTTTTCTCGTTCCCTTTTTCCCTGCACTCGTTCATTGCTCGCTTTTTCTCGTTCCCTTTTTCCCTGCACTCGTTCATTGCTCGCTTTTTCTCGTTCCCTTTTTCCCTGCACTCGTTCGTTGTTCGCTTTTTCTCGTTCCCTTTTTCCCTGCACTCGTTCGTTGCATGGATTTTCTCGTTCCCTTTTTCCCTGCACTCATTCGTTGCTCGCCTTTTCTCGTTCCCTTTTTCCCTGCACTCGTTCGTTGTTCGCTTTTTCTCGTTCCCTTTTTCCCTGCACTCGTTCGTTGTTCGCTTTTTCTCGTTCCCTTTTTCCCTGCACTCGTTCATTGCGCGGATTTTCTCGTTCCCTTTTTCCCTGCACTCGTTCGTTGCTCGCTTTTTCTCGTTCCCTTTTTCCCTGCACTCGTTCGTTGTTCGGTTTTTCTCGTTCCCTTTTTCCCTGCACTCGTTCATTGCGCAGATTTTCTCGTTCCCTTTTTCCCTGCACTCGTTCGTTGCTCGCTTTTTCTCGTTCCCTTTTTCCCTGCACTCGTTCGTTGCTCGCTTTTTCTCGTTCCCTTTTTCCCTGCACTCGTTCGTTGTTCGCTTTTTCTCGTTCCCTTTTTCCCTGCACTCGTTCGTTGCTCGGATTTTCTCGTTCCCTTTTTCCCTGCACTCGTTTGTTGCTCGCTTTTTCTCGTTCCCTTTTTCCCTGCACTCGTTCGTTGTTCGCTTTTTCTCGTTCCCTTTTTCCCTGCACTCGTTCATTGCGCGGATTTTCTCGTTCCCTTTTTCCCTGCACTCGTTCGTTGCTCGCCTTTTCTCGTTCCCTTTTTCCCTGCACTCGTTCGTTGTTCGCTTTTTCTCGTTCCCTTTTTCCCTGCACTTGTTCGTTGTTCAGTTTTTCTCGTTCCCTTTTTCCCTGCACTCGTTCGTTGTTCGCCTTTTCTCGTTCCCTTTTTCCCTGCACTCGTTCGTTGTTCGCTTTTTCTCGTTCCCTTTTTCCCTGCACTCGTTCATTGCGCGGATTTTCTCGTTCCCTTTTTCCCTGCACTCGTTCGTTGTTCGCTTTTTCTCGTTCCCTTTTTCCCTGCACTCGTTCGTTGCTCGGATTTTCTCGTTCCCTTTTTCCTTGCACTCGTTCGTTGCGCAGATTTTCTCGTTCCCTTGTTCCCTGCACTCGTTCGTTGCTCGCCTTTTCTCGTTCCCTTTTTCCCTGCACTCGTTCGTTGTTCGCTTTTTCTCGTTCCCTTTTTCCCTGCACTCGTTCGTTGCTCGGATTTTCTCGTTCCCTTTTTCCCTGCACTCGTTCGTTGCTCGCTTTTTCTCGTTCCCTTTTTCCCTGCACTCGTTCGTTGCTCGGATTTTCTCGTTCCCTTTTTCCCTGCACTCGTTCGTTGTTCGCTTTTTCTCGTTCCCTTTTTCCCTGCACTCGTTCATTGCTCGCTTTTTCTCGTTCCCTTTTTCCCTGCACTCGTTCGTTGCTCGCTTTTTCTCGTTCCCTTTTTCCCTGCACTCGTTCATTGCTCGCTTTTTCTCGTTCCCTTTTTCCCTGCACTCGTTCGTTGTTCGGTTATTCTCGTTCCCTTTTTCCCTGCACTCGTTCGTTGCTCGGATTTTCTCGTTCCCTTTTTCCCTGCACTCGTTTGTTGCTCGCTTTTTCTCGTTCCCTTTTTCCCTGCACTCGTTCGTTGTTCGCTTTTTCTCGTTCCCTTTTTCCCTGCACTCGTTCGTTGTTCGCTTTTTCTCGTTCCCTTTTTCCCTGCACTCGTTCATTGCGCGGATTTTCTCGTTCCCTTTTTCCCTGCACTCGTTCGTTGCTCGGATTTTCTCGTTCCCTTTTTCCCTGCACTCGTTCGTTGCTCGCCTTTTCTCGTTCCCTTTTTCCCTGCACTCGTTCGTTGTTCGCTTTTTCTCGTTCCCTTTTTCCCTGCACTTGTTCGTTGTTCAGTTTTTCTCGTTCCCTTTTTCCCTGCACTCGTTCGTTGTTCGCCTTTTCTCGTTCCCTTTTTCCCTGCACTCGTTCGTTGTTCGCTTTTTCTCGTTCCCTTTTTCCCTGCACTCGTTTGTTGCTCGGATTTTCTCGTTCCCTTTTTCCCTGCACTCGTTCGTTGCGCAGATTTTCTCGTTCCCTTTTTCCCTGCACTCGTTCGTTGCTCGCCTTTTCTCGTTCCCTTTTTTCCCTGCACTCGTTCGTTGTTCGCTTTTTCTCGTTCCCTTTTTCCCTGCACTCGTTCGTTGCTCGCCTTTTCTCGTTCCCTTTTTCCCTGCACTCGTTCTTTGCGCGGTTTTTCTCGTTCCCTTTTTCCCTGCACTCGTTCATTGCGCGGATTTTCTCGTTCCCTTTTTCCCTGCACTCGTTCGTTGCTCGCTTTTTCTCGTTCCCTTTTTCCCTGCACTCGTTCGTTGCTCGGATTTTCTCGTTCCCTTTTTCCCTGCACTCGTTCGTTGTTCGCTTTTTCTCGTTCCCTTTTCCCTGCACTCGTTCGTTGCTCGGATTTTCTCGTTCCCTTTTTCCCTGCACTCATTCGTTGCGCAGATTTTCTCGTTCCCTTTTTCCCTGCACTCGTTCGTTGCTCGCCTTTTCTCGTTCCCTTTTTCCCTGCACTCGTTCGTTGCTCGCTTTTTCTCGTTCCCTTTTTCCCTGCACTCGTTCGTTGTTCGGATTTTCTCGTTCCCTTTTTCCCTGCACTCGTTCGTTGCTCGCTTTTTCTCGTTCCCTTTTTCCCTGCACTCGTTCGTTGTTCGCTTTTTCTCGTTCCCTTTTTCCCTGCACTCGTTCATTGCGCGGATTTTCTCGTTCCCTTTTTCCCTGCACTCGTTCGTTGCTCGGATTTTCTCGTTCCCTTTTTCCCTGCACTCGTTCGTTGCTCGCCTTTTCTCGTTCCCTTTTTCCCTGCACTCGTTCGTTGTTCGCTTTTTCTCGTTCCCTTTTTCCCTGCACTTGTTCGTTGTTCGCTTTTTCTCGTTCCCTTTTTCCCTGCACTCGTTCGTTGCTCGCCTTTTCTCGTTCCCTTTTTCCCTGCACTCGTTCATTGCGCGGTTTTTCTCGTTCCCTTTTTCCCTGCACTCGTTCATTGCGCGGATTTTCTCGTTCCCTTTTTCCCTGCACTCGTTCATTGCTCGCTTTTTCTCGTTCCCTTTTTCCCTGCATTCGTTCGTTGCTCGCTTTTTCTCGTTCCCTTTTTCCCTGCACTCGTTCGTTGCTCGCTTTTTCTCATTCCCTTTTTCCCTGCACTCGTTCGTTGTTCGGATTTTCTCGTTCCCTTTTTCCCTGCACTCGTTCGTTGCTCGGATTTTCTCGTTCCCTTTTTCCTTGCACTCGTTCGTTGCGCAGATTTTCTCGTTCCCTTGTTCCCTGCACTCGTTCGTTGCTCGCCTTTTCTCGTTCCCTTTTTCCCTGCACTCGTTCGTTGTTCGCTTTTTCTCGTTCCCTTTTTCCCTGCACTCGTTCGTTGCTCGGATTTTCTCGTTCCCTTTTTCCCTGCACTCGTTCGTTGCTCGCTTTTTCTCGTTCCCTTTTTCCCTGCACTCGTTCGTTGCTCGGATTTTCTCGTTCCCTTTTTCCCTGCACTCGTTCGTTGCTCGCTTTTTCTCGTTCCCTTTTTCCCTGCACTCGTTCATTGCTCGCTTTTTCTCGTTCCCTTTTTCCCTGCACTCGTTCGTTGCTCGCTTTTTCTCGTTCCCTTTTTCCCTGCACTCGTTCATTGCTCGCTTTTTCTCGTTCCCTTTTTCCCTGCACTCGTTCGTTGTTCGGTTATTCTCGTTCCCTTTTTCCCTGCACTCGTTCGTTGCTCGGATTTTCTCGTTCCCTTTTTCCCTGCACTCGTTTGTTGCTCGCTTTTTCTCGTTCCCTTTTTCCCTGCACTCGTTCGTTGTTCGCTTTTTCTCGTTCCCTTTTTCCCTGCACTCGTTCGTTGTTCGCTTTTTCTCGTTCCCTTTTTCCCTGCACTCGTTCATTGCGCGGATTTTCTCGTTCCCTTTTTCCCTGCACTCGTTCGTTGCTCGGATTTTCTCGTTCCCTTTTTCCCTGCACTCGTTCGTTGCTCGCCTTTTCTCGTTCCCTTTTTCCCTGCACTCGTTCGTTGTTCGCTTTTTCTCGTTCCCTTTTTCCCTGCACTTGTTCGTTGTTCAGTTTTTCTCGTTCCCTTTTTCCCTGCACTCGTTCGTTGTTCGCCTTTTCTCGTTCCCTTTTTCCCTGCACTCGTTCGTTGTTCGCTTTTTCTCGTTCCCTTTTTCCCTGCACTCGTTCATTGCGCGGTTTTTCTTGTTCCCTTTTTCCCTGCACTCGTTCATTGCGCGGATTTTCTCGTTCCCTTTTTCCCTGCACTCGTTCGTTGTTCGCTTTTTCTCGTTCCCTTTTTCCCTGCACTCGTTTGTTGCTCGGATTTTCTCGTTCCCTTTTTCCCTGCACTCGTTCGTTGCGCAGATTTTCTCGTTCCCTTTTTCCCTGCACTCGTTCGTTGCTCGCCTTTTCTCGTTCCCTTTTTTCCCTGCACTCGTTCGTTGTTCGCTTTTTCTCGTTCCCTTTTTCCCTGCACTCGTTCGTTGCTCGCCTTTTCTCGTTCCCTTTTTCCCTGCACTCGTTCTTTGCGCGGTTTTTCTCGTTCCCTTTTTCCCTGCACTCGTTCATTGCGCGGATTTTCTCGTTCCCTTTTTCCCTGCACTCGTTCGTTGCTCGCTTTTTCTCGTTCCCTTTTTCCCTGCACTCGTTCGTTGCTCGGATTTTCTCGTTCCCTTTTTCCCTGCACTCGTTCGTTGTTCGCTTTTTCTCGTTCCCTTTTCCCTGCACTCGTTCGTTGCTCGGATTTTCTCGTTCCCTTTTTCCCTGCACTCATTCGTTGCGCAGATTTTCTCGTTCCCTTTTTCCCTGCACTCGTTCGTTGCTCGCCTTTTCTCGTTCCCTTTTTCCCTGCACTCGTTCGTTGCTCGCTTTTTCTCGTTCCCTTTTTCCCTGCACTCGTTCGTTGTTCGGATTTTCTCGTTCCCTTTTTCCCTGCACTCGTTCGTTGCTCGCTTTTTCTCGTTCCCTTTTTCCCTGCACTCGTTCGTTGCTCGGATTTTCTCGTTCCCTTTTTCCCTGCACTCGTTCGTTGCTCGCCTTTTCTCGTTCCCTTTTTCCCTGCACTCGTTCGTTGTTCGCTTTTTCTCGTTCCCTTTTTCCCTGCACTTGTTCGTTGTTCAGTTTTTCTCGTTCCCTTTTTCCCTGCACTCGTTCGTTGCTCGGATTTTCTCGTTCCCTTTTTCCCTGCACTCATTCGTTGCGCAGATTTTCTCGTTCCCTTTTTCCCTGCACTCGTTCGTTGCTCGCCTTTTCTCGTTCCCTTTTTCCCTGCACTCGTTCGTTGTTCGCTTTTTCTCGTTCCCTTTTTCCCTGCACTCGTTCGTTGTTCGGTTTTTCTCGTTCCCTTTTTCCCTGCACTCGTTCATTGCGCGGATTTTCTCGTTCCCTTTTTCCCTGCACTCGTTCGTTGCTCGGATTTTCTCGTTCCCTTTTTCCCTGCACTCGTTCGTTGCTCGGATTTTCTCGTTCCCTTTTTCCCTGCACTCGTTCGTTGCTCGCTTTTTCTCGTTCCCTTGTTCCCTGCACTCGTTCGTTGCTCGCTTTTTCTCGTTCCCTTTTTCCCTGCACTCGTTCGTTGTTCGCTTTTTCTCGTTCCCTTTTTCCCTGCACTCGTTCGTTGCTCGGATTTTCTCGTTCCCTTTTTCCCTGCACTCGTTTGTTGCTCGCTTTTTCTCGTTCCCTTTTTCCCTGCACTCGTTCGTTGTTCGCTTTTTCTCGTTCCCTTTTTCCCTGCACTCGTTCGTTGCTCGCTTTTTCTCGTTCCCTTTTTCCCTGCACTCGTTCTTTCCTCGGATTTTCTCGTTCCCTTTTTCCCTGCACTCGTTCGTTGCGCAGATTTTCTCGTTCCCTTTTTCCCTGCACTCGTTCGTTGCTCGCCTTTTCTCGTTCCCTTTTTCCCTGCACTCGTTCGTTGTTCGCTTTTTCTCGTTCCCTTTTTCCCTGCACTCGTTCATTGCGCGGTTTTTCTCGTTCCCTTTTTCCCTGCACTCGTTCATTGCGCGGATTTTCTCGTTCCCTTTTTCCCTGCACTCGTTCGTTGTTCGCTTTTTCTCGTTCCCTTTTTCCCTGCACTCGTTCGTTGCTCGCTTTTTCTCGTTCCCTTTTTCCCTGCACTCGTTCGTTGCGCAGATTTTCTCGTTCCCTTTTTCCCTGCACTCGTTCGTTGCTCGCCTTTTCTCGTTCCCTTTTTCCCTGCACTCGTTCGTTGTTCGCTTTTTCTCGTTCCCTTTTTCCCTGAACTCGTTCGTTGTTCGCTTTTTCTCGTTCCCTTTTTCCCTGCACTCGTTCATTGCGCGGATTTTCTCGTTCCCTTTTTCCCTGCACTCGTTTGTTGCTCGCTTTTTCTCGTTCCCTTTTTCCCTGCACTCGTTCGTTGCTCGGATTTTCTCATTCCCTTTTTCCCTGCACTCGTTCGTTGCTCGCTTTTTCTCGTTCCCTTTTTCCCTGCACTCGTTCGTTGTTCGCTTTTTCTCGTTCCCTTTTTCCCTGCACTTGTTCATTGTTCGGTTTTTCTCGTTCCCTTTTTCCCTGCACTCGTTCGTTGCTCGCCTTTTCTCGTTCCCTTTTTCCCTGCACTCGTTCATTGCGCGGTTTTTCTCGTTCCCTTTTTCCCTGCACTCGTTCATTGCGCGGATTTTCTCGTTCCCTTTTTCCCTGCACTCGTTCATTGCTCGCTTTTTCTCGTTCCCTTTTTCCCTGCATTCGTTCGTTGCTCGCTTTTTCTCGTTCCCTTTTTCCCTGCACTCGTTCATTGCTCGCTTTTTCTCGTTCCCTTTTTCCCTGCACTCGTTCGTTGCATGGATTTTCTCGTTCCCTTTTTCCCTGCACTCATTCGTTGCTCGCCTTTTCTCGTTCCCTTTTTCCCTGCACTCGTTCGTTGTTCGCTTTTTCTCGTTCCCTTTTTCCCTGCACTCGTTCGTTGTTCGCTTTTTCTCGTTCCCTTTTTCCCTGCACTCGTTCATTGCGCGGATTTTCTCGTTCCCTTTTTCCCTGCACTCGTTCGTTGCTCGGATTTTCTCGTTCCCTTTTTCCCTGCACTCGTTCGTTGTTCGCTTTTTCTCGTTCCCTTTTTCCCTGCACTCGTTCATTGCGCGGATTTTCTCGTTCCCTTTTTCCCTGCACTCGTTCGTTGCGCGGATTTTCTCGTTCCCTTTTTCCCTGCACTCGTTCGTTGCTCGCTTTTTCTCGTTCCCTTTTTCCCTGCACTCGTTCGTTGCTCGGATTTTCTCGTTCCCTTTTTCCCTGCACTCGTTCGTTGCTCGGATTTTCTCGTTCCCTTGTTCCCTGCACTCGTTCGTTGCTCGCTTTTTCTCGTTCCCTTTTTCCCTGCACTCGTTCGTTGTTCGGTTTTTCTCGTTCCCTTTTTCCCTGCACTCGTTCGTTGCTCGGATTTTCTCGTTCCCTTTTTCCCTGCACTTGTTCGTTGCTCGCCTTTTCTCGTTCCCTTTTTTCCCTGCACTCGTTCGTTGTTCGCTTTTTCTCGTTCCCTTTTTCCCTGCACTCGTTCGTTTCTCGGATTTTCTCGTTCCCTTTTTCCCTGCACTCGTTCGTTGCTCGCTTTTTCTCGTTCCCTTTTTCCCTGCACTCGTTCGTTGCTCGCACTTTCTCGTTCCCTTGTTCCCTGCACTCGTTCGTTGCTTGCACTTTCTCGTTCCCTTGTTCCCTGCACTCGTTCGTTGCTCGCCTTTTCTCGTTCCCTTTTTTCCCTGCACTCGTTCGTTGTTCGCTTTTTCTCGTTCCCTTTTTCCCTGCACTCGTTCGTTGCTCGGATTTTCTCGTTCCCTTTTTCCCTGCACTCGTTCGTTGCTCGCTTTTTCTCGTTCCCTTTTTTCCCTGCACTCGTTCGTTGCTCGGATTTTCTCGTTCCCTTTTTCCCTGCACTCGTTCGTTGTTCGCTTTTTCTCATTCCCTTTTTCCCTGCACTCGTTCATTGCTCGCTTTTTCTCGTTCCCTTTTTCCCTGCACTCGTTCATTGCTCGCTTTTTCTCGTTCCCTTTTTCCCTGCACTCGTTCGTTGTTCGGATTTTCTCGTTCCCTTTTTCCCTGCACTCGTTCGTTGCTCGGATTTTCTCGTTCCCTTTTTCCCTGCACTCGTTCGTTGCTCGCTTTTTCTCGTTCCCTTTTTCCCTGCACTCGTTCATTGCGCGGATTTTCTCGTTCCCTTTTTCCCTGCACTCGTTCGTTGCTCGCTTTTTCTCGTTCCCTTTTTCCCTGCACTCGTTCGTTGCTCGCCTTTTCTCGTTCCCTTTTTTCCCTGCACTCGTTCGTTGCTCGCTTTTTCTCGTTCCCTTTTTCCCTGCACTCGTTCGTTGTTCGGTTTTTCTCGTTCCCTTTTTCCCTGCACTCGTTCGTTGCTCGGATTTTCTCGTTCCCTTTTTCCCTGCACTCGTTTGTTGCTCGCTTTTTCTCGTTCCCTTTTTCCCTGCACTCGTTCGTTGTTCGCTTTTTCTCGTTCCCTTTTTCCCTGCACTCGTTCATTGCGCGGATTTTCTCGTTCCCTTTTTCCCTGCACTCGTTCGTTGCTCGGATTTTCTCGTTCCCTTTTTCCCTGCACTCGTTCGTTGCTCGCCTTTTCTCGTTCCCTTTTTCCCTGCACTCGTTCGTTGTTCGCTTTTTCTCGTTCCCTTTTTCCCTGCACTTGTTCGTTGTTCAGTTTTTCTCGTTCCCTTTTTCCCTGCACTCGTTCGTTGTTCGCCTTTTCTCGTTCCCTTTTTCCCTGCACTCGTTCGTTGTTCGCTTTTTCTCGTTCCCTTTTTCCCTGCACTCGTTCATTGCGCGGTTTTTCTCGTTCCCTTTTTCCCTGCACTCGTTCATTGTGCGGATTTTCTCGTTCCCTTTTTCCCTGCACTCGTTCGTTGTTCGCTTTTTCTCGTTCCCTTTTTCCCTGCACTCGTTCGTTACTCGGATTTTCTCGTTCCCTTTTTCCTTGCACTCGTTCGTTGCGCAGATTTTCTCGTTCCCTTTTTCCCTGCACTCGTTCGTTGCTCGCCTTTTCTCGTTCCCTTTTTTCCCTGCACTCGTTCGTTGTTCGCTTTTTCTCGTTCCCTTTTTCCCTGCACTCGTTCGTTGCTCGGATTTTCTCGTTCCCTTTTTCCCTGCACTCGTTCGTTGTTCGCTTTTTCTCGTTCCCTTTTTCCCTGCACTCGTTCGTTGCGCGGATTTTCTCGTTCCCTTTTTCCCTGCACTCGTTCGTTGCTCGCTTTTTCTCGTTCCCTTTTTCCCTGCACTCGTTTGTTGCTCGCTTTTTCTCGTTCCCTTTTTCCCTGCACTCGTTCGTTGTTCGCTTTTTCTCGTTCCCTTTTTCCCTGCACTCGTTCGTTGTTCGCTTTTTCTCGTTCCCTTTTTCCCTGCACTCGTTCATTGCGCGGATTTTCTCGTTCCCTTTTTCCCTGCACTCGTTCGTTGCTCGGATTTTCTCGTTCCCTTTTTCCCTGCACTCGTTCGTTGTTCGCTTTTTCTCGTTCCCTTTTTCTCTGCACTCGTTCATTGCGCGGATTTTCTCGTTCCCTTTTTCCCTGCACTCGTTCGTTGCTCGCTTTTTCTCGTTCCCTTTTTCCCTGCACTCGTTCGTTGCTCGAATTTTCTCGTTCCCTTTTTCCCTGCACTCGTTCGTTGCTCGCTTTTTCTCGTTCCCTTGTTCCCTGCACTCGTTCGTTGCTCGCCTTTTCTCGTTCCCTTTTTCCCTGCACTCGTTCGTTGCTCGGATTTTCTCGTTCCCTTTTTCCCTGCACTCGTTCGTTGCTCGCTTTTTCTCGTTCCCTTTTTCCCTGCACTCGTTCGTTGCTCGGATTTTCTCGTTCCCTTTTTCCCTGCACTCGTTCGTTGTTCGCTTTTTCTCATTCCCTTTTTCCCTGCACTCGTTCATTGCTCGCTTTTTCTCGTTCCCTTTTTCCCTGCACTCGTTCGTTGCTCGCTTTTTCTCGTTCCCTTTTTCCCTGCACTCGTTCGTTGTTCGGATTTTCTCGTTCCCTTTTTCCCTGCACTCGTTCGTTGCTCGGATTTTCTCGTTCCCTTTTTCCCTGCACTCGTTCGTTGCTCGCTTTTTCTCGTTCCCTTTTTCCCTGCACTCGTTCGTTGTTCGCTTTTTCTCGTTCCCTTTTTCCCTGCACTCGTTCATTGCGCGGATTTTCTCGTTCCCTTTTTCCCTGCACTCGTTTGTTGCTCGGATTTTCTCATTCCCTTTTTCCCTGCACTCGTTCGTTGCTCGCCTTTTCTCGTTCCCTTTTTCCCTGCACTCGTTCGTTGTTCGCTTTTTCTCGTTCCCTTTTTCCCTGCACTTGTTCGTTGTTCGGTTTTTCTCGTTCCCTTTTTCCCTGCACTCGTTCGTTGCTCGCCTTTTCTCGTTCCCTTTTTCCCTGCACTCGTTCATTGCGCGGTTTTTCTCGTTCCCTTTTTCCCTGCACTCGTTCATTGCGCGGATTTTCTCGTTCCCTTTTTCCCTGCACTCGTTCGTTGTTCGCTTTTTCTCGTTCCCTTTTTCCCTGCACTTGTTCGTTGTTCAGTTTTTCTCGTTCCCTTTTTCCCTGCACTCGTTCGTTGTTCGCCTTTTCTCGTTCCCTTTTTCCCTGCACTCGTTCGTTGCTCGGATTTTCTCGTTCCCTTTTTCCCTGCACTCGTTCGTTGCATGGATTTTCTCGTTCCCTTTTTCCCTGCACTCATTCGTTGCTCGGATTTTCTCGTTCCCTTTTTCCCTGCACTCGTTCGTTGTTCGCTTTTTCTCGTTCCCTTTTTCCCTGCACTCATTCGTTGTTCGCTTTTTCTCGTTCCCTTTTTCCCTGCACTCGTTCATTGCGCGGATTTTCTCGTTCCCTTTTTCCCTGCACTCGTTTGTTGCGTGGATTTTCTCGTTCCCTTTTTCCCTGCACTCGTTCGTTGCTCGGATTTTCTCGTTCCCTTTTTCCCTGCACTCGTTCGTTGTTCGCTTTTTCTCGTTCCCTTTTTCCCTGCACTCGTTCATTGCTCGCTTTTTCTCGTTCCCTTTTTCCCTGCACTCGTTCGTTGCTCGGATTTTCTCGTTCCCTTTTTCCCTGCACTCATTCGTTGCGCAGATTTTCTCGTTCCCTTTTTCCCTGCACTCGTTCGTTGCTCGCCTTTTCTCGTTCCCTTTTTCCCTGCACTCGTTCGTTGTTCGCTTTTTCTCGTTCCCTTTTTCCCTGCACTCGTTCGTTGTTCGGTTTTTCTCGTTCCCTTTTTCCCTGCACTCGTTCATTGCGCGGATTTTCTCGTTCCCTTTTTCCCTGCACTCGTTCGTTGCTCGCTTTTTCTCGTTCCCTTTTTCCCTGCACTCGTTCGTTGCTCACCTTTTCTCGTTCCCTTTTTCCCTGCACTCGTTCGTTGTTCGGTTTTTCTCGTTCCCTTTTTCCCTGCACTCGTTCGTTGCTCGGATTTTCTCGTTCCCTTTTTCCCTGCACTCGTTTGTTGCTCGCTTTTTCTCGTTCCCTTTTTCCCTGCACTCGTTCGTTGTTCGCTTTTTCTCGTTCCCTTTTTCCCTGCACTCGTTCGTTGTTCGCTTTTTCTCGTTCCCTTTTTCCCTGCACTCGTTCGTTGCTCGCTTTTTCTCGTTCCCTTTTTCCCTGCACTCGTTCGTTGTTCGGATTTTCTCGTTCCCTTTTTCCCTGCACTCGTTCGTTGCTCGGATTTTCTCGTTCCCTTTTTCCCTGCACTCGTTCGTTGTTCGCTTTTTCTCGTTCCCTTTTTCCCTGCACTCGTTCATTGCTCGCTTTTTCTCGTTCCCTTTTTCCCTGCACTCGTTCGTTGCTCGGATTTTCTCGTTCCCTTTTTCCCTGCACTCATTCGTTGCGCAGATTTTCTCGTTCCCTTTTTCCCTGCACTCGTTCGTTGCTCGCCTTTTCTCGTTCCCTTTTTCCCTGCACTCGTTCGTTGTTCGCTTTTTCTCGTTCCCTTTTTCCCTGCACTCGTTCGTTGTTCGGTTTTTCTCGTTCCCTTTTTCCCTGCACTCGTTCATTGCGCGGATTTTCTCGTTCCCTTTTTCCCTGCACTCGTTCGTTGCTCGCTTTTTCTCGTTCCCTTTTTCCCTGCACTCGTTCGTTGCTCACCTTTTCTCGTTCCCTTTTTCCCTGCACTCGTTCGTTGTTCGGTTTTTCTCGTTCCCTTTTTCCCTGCACTCGTTCGTTGCTCGGATTTTCTCGTTCCCTTTTTCCCTGCACTCGTTTGTTGCTCGCTTTTTCTCGTTCCCTTTTTCCCTGCACTCGTTCGTTGTTCGCTTTTTCTCGTTCCCTTTTTCCCTGCACTCGTTCGTTGTTCGCTTTTTCTCGTTCCCTTTTTCCCTGCACTCGTTCGTTGCTCGCTTTTTCTCGTTCCCTTTTTCCCTGCACTCGTTCGTTGTTCGGATTTTCTCGTTCCCTTTTTCCCTGCACTCGTTCGTTGCTCGGATTTTCTCGTTCCCTTTTTCCCTGCACTCGTTCGTTGCTCGCTTTTTCTCGTTCCCTTTTTCCCTGCACTCGTTCGTTGTTCGCTTTTTCTCGTTCCCTTTTTCCCTGCACTCGTTCGTTGTTCGCTTTTTCTCGTTCCCTTTTTCCCTGCAATCGTTCATTGCGCGGATTTTCTCGTTCCCTTTTTCCCTGCACTCGTTCGTTGCTCGGATTTTCTCATTCCCTTTTTCCCTGCACTCGTTCGTTGCTCGCCTTTTCTCGTTCCCTTTTTCCCTGCACTCGTTCGTTGTTCGCTTTTTCTCGTTCCCTTTTTCCCTGCACTTGTTCGTTGTTCGGTTTTTCTCGTTCCCTTTTTCCCTGCACTCGTTCGTTGCTCGCCTTTTCTCGTTCCCTTTTTCCCTGCACTCGTTCATTGCGCGGTTTTTCTCGTTCCCTTTTTCCCTGCACTCGTTCATTGCGCGGATTTTCTCGTTCCCTTTTTCCCTGCACTCGTTCGTTGTTCGCTTTTTCTCGTTCCCTTTTTCCCTGCACTTGTTCGTTGTTCAGTTTTTCTCGTTCCCTTTTTCCCTGCACTCGTTCGTTGTTCGCCTTTTCTCGTTCCCTTTTTCCCTGCACTCGTTCGTTGCTCGGATTTTCTCGTTCCCTTTTTCCCTGCACTCGTTCGTTGCATGGATTTTCTCGTTCCCTTTTTCCCTGCACTCATTCGTTGCTCGCCTTTTCTCGTTCCCTTTTTCCCTGCACTCGTTCGTTGTTCGCTTTTTCTCGTTCCCTTTTTCCCTGCACTCGTTCATTGCGCGGATTTTCTCGTTCCCTTTTTCCCTGCACTCGTTTGTTGCTCGCTTTTTCTCGTTCCCTTTTTCCCTGCACTCGTTCGTTGCTCGGATTTTCTCGTTCCCTTTTTCCCTGCACTCGTTCGTTGTTCGCTTTTTCTCGTTCCCTTTTTCCCTGCACTCGTTCATTGCTCGCTTTTTCTCGTTCCCTTTTTCCCTGCACTCGTTCGTTGCTCGGATTTTCTCGTTCCCTTTTTCCCTGCACTCATTCGTTGCGCAGATTTTCTCGTTCCCTTTTTCCCTGCACTCGTTCGTTGCTCGCCTTTTCTCGTTCCCTTTTTCCCTGCACTCGTTCGTTGTTCGCTTTTTCTCGTTCCCTTTTTCCCTGCACTCGTTCGTTGTTCGGTTTTTCTCGTTCCCTTTTTCCCTGCACTCGTTCATTGCGCGGATTTTCTCGTTCCCTTTTTCCCTGCACTCGTTCGTTGCTCGCTTTTTCTCGTTCCCTTTTTCCCTGCACTCGTTCGTTGCTCACCTTTTCTCGTTCCCTTTTTCCCTGCACTCGTTCGTTGTTCGGTTTTTCTCGTTCCCTTTTTACCTGCACTCGTTCGTTGCTCGGATTTTCTCGTTCCCTTTTTCCCTGCACTCGTTTGTTGCTCGCTTTTACTCGTTCCCTTTTTCCCTGCACTCGTTCGTTGTTCGCTTTTTCTCGTTCCCTTTTTCCCTGCACTCGTTCGTTGTTCGCTTTTTCTCGTTCCCTTTTTCCCTGCACTCGTTCATTGCGCGGATTTTCTCGTTCCCTTTTTCCCTGCACTCGTTCGTTGCTCGGATTTTCTCGTTCCCTTTTTCCCTGCACTCGTTCGTTGCTCGCCTTTTCTCGTTCCCTTTTTCCCTGCACTCGTTCGTTGTTCGCTTTTTCTCGTTCCCTTTTTCCTTGCACTTGTTCGTTGTTCAGTTTTTCTCGTTCCCTTTTTCCCTGCACTCGTTCGTTGTTCACCTTTTCTCGTTCCCTTTTTCCCTGCACTCGTTCGTTGTTCGCTTTTTCTCGTTCCCTTTTTCCCTGCACTCGTTCATTGCGCGGTTTTTCTCGTTCCCTTTTTCCCTGCACTCGTTCATTGCGCGGATTTTCTCGTTCCCTTTTTCCCTGCACTCGTTCGTTGTTCGCTTTTTCTCGTTCCCTTTTTCCCTGCACTTGTTCGTTGCTCGGATTTTCTCGTTCCCTTTTTCCTTGCACTCGTTCGTTGCGCAGATTTTCTCGTTCCCTTTTTCCCTGCACTCGTTCGTTGCTCGCCTTTTCTCGTTCCCTTTTTTCCCTGCACTCGTTCGTTGTTCGCTTTTTCTCGTTCCCTTTTTCCCTGCACTCGTTCGTTGCTCGGATTTTCTCGTTCCCTTTTTCCCTGCACTCGTTCGTTGTTCGCTTTTTCTCGTTCCCTTTTTCCCTGCACTCGTTCATTGCGCGGATTTTCTCGTTCCCTTTTTCCCTGCACTCGTTCGTTGCTCGCTTTTTCTCGTTCCCTTTTTCCCTGCACTCGTTTGTTGCTCGCTTTTTCTCGTTCCCTTTTTCCCTGCACTCGTTCGTTGCTCGGATTTTCTCGTTCCCTTTTTCCCTGCACTCGTTCGTTGCTCGCTTTTTCTCGTTCCCTTTTTCCCTGCACTCGTTCGTTGCTCGCACTTTCTCGTTCCCTTTTTCCCTGCACTCGTTCGTTGCTCGGATTTTCTCGTTCCCTTTTTCCCTGCACTCGTTCGTTGTTCGCTTTTTCTCGTTCCCTTTTTCCCTGCACTCGTTCATTGCGCGGATTTTCTCGTTCCCTTTTTCCCTGCACTCGTTCGTTGCTCGCTTTTTCTCGTTCCCTTTTTCCCTGCACTCGTTCGTTGCTCGGATTTTCTCGTTCCCTTTTTCCCTGCACTCGTTCGTTGCTCGCTTTTTCTCGTTCCCTTGTTCCCTGCACTCGTTCGTTGCTCGCTTTTTCTCGTTCCCTTTTTCCCTGCACTCGTTCGTTGCTCGGATTTTCTCGTTCCCTTTTTCCCTGCACTCGTTTGTTGCTCGCTTTTTCTCGTTCCCTTTTTCCCTGCACTCGTTCGTTGTTCGCTTTTTCTCGTTCCCTTTTTCCCTGCACTCGTTCATTGCGCGGATTTTCTCGTTCCCTTTTTCCCTGCACTCGTTCGTTGCTCGGATTTTCTCGTTCCCTTTTTCCCTGCACTCGTTCGTTGCTCGCCTTTTCTCGTTCCCTTTTTCCCTGCACTCGTTCGTTGTTCGCTTTTTCTCGTTCCCTTTTTCCCTGCACTTGTTCGTTGTTCAGTTTTTCTCGTTCCCTTTTTCCCTGCACTCATTCGTTGTTCGCTTTTTCTCGTTCCCTTTTTCCCTGCACTCGTTCGTTGTTCGCTTTTTCTCGTTCCCTTTTTCCCTGCACTCGTTCATTGCGCGGTATTTCTCGTTCCCTTTTTCCCTGCACTCGTTCATTGCGCGGATTTTCTCGTTCCCTTTTTCCCTGCACTCGTTCGTTGTTCGCTTTTTCTCGTTCCCTTTTTCCCTGCACTCGTTCGTTGCTCGGATTTTCTCGTTCCCTTTTTCCTTGCACTCGTTCGTTGCGCAGATTTTCTCGTTCCCTTTTTCCCTGCACTCGATCGTTGCTCGCCTTTTCTCGTTCCCTTTTTTCCCTGCACTCGTTCGTTGTTCGCTTTTTCTCGTTCCCTTTTTCCCTGCACTCGTTCGTTGCTCGGATTTTCTCGTTCCCTTTTTCCCTGCACTCGTTCGTTGTTCGCTTTTTCTCGTTCCCTTTTTCCCTGCACTCGTTCGTTGCTCGCTTTTTCTCGTTCCCTTTTTCCCTGCACTCGTTCGTTGCTCGCTTTTTCTCGTTCCCTTTTTCCCTGCACTCGTTCGTTGCTCGGATTTTCTCGTTCCCTTTTTCCCTGCACTCGTTCGTTGCTCGCTTTTTCTCGTTCCCTTTTTCCCTGCACTCGTTCGTTGCTCGCTTTTTCTCGTTCCCTTTTTCCCTGCACTCGTTCATTGCGCGGATTTTCTCGTTCCCTTTTTCCCTGCACTCGTTCGTTGCTCGGATTTTCTCATTCCCTTTTTCCCTGCACTCGTTCGTTGCTCGCCTTTTCTCGTTCCCTTTTTCCCTGCACTCGTTCGTTGTTCGCTTTTTCTCGTTCCCTTTTTCCCTGCACTCGTTCATTGCGCGGATTTTCTCGTTCCCTTTTTCCCTGCACTCGTTCATTGCTCGCTTTTTCTCGTTCCCTTTTTCCCTGCATTCGTTCGTTGCTCGCTTTTTCTCGTTCCCTTTTTCCCTGCACTCGTTCATTGCTCGCTTTTTCTCGTTCCCTTTTTCCCTGCACTCGTTCGTTGCTCGGATTTTCTCGTTCCCTTTTTCCCTGCACTCGTTCGTTGCATGGATTTTCTCGTTCCCTTTTTCCCTGCACTCATTCGTTGCTCGCCTTTTCTCGTTCCCTTTTTCCCTGCACTCGTTCGTTGTTCGCTTTTTCTCGTTCCCTTTTTCCCTGCACTCATTCGTTGTTTGCTTTTTCTCGTTCCCTTTTTCCCTGCACTCGTTCATTGCGCGGATTTTCTCGTTCCCTTTTTCCCTGCACTCGTTTGTTGCTCGCTTTTTCTCGTTCCCTTTTTCCCTGCACTCGTTCGTTGCTCGGATTTTCTCGTTCCCTTTTTCCCTGCACTCGTTCGTTGTTCGCTTTTTCTCGTTCCCTTTTTCCCTGCACTCGTTCATTGCTCGCTTTTTCTCGTTCCCTTTTTCCCTGCACTCGTTCGTTGCTCGGATTTTCTCGTTCCCTTTTTCCCTGCACTCATTCGTTGCGCAGATTTTCTCGTTCCCTTTTTCCCTGCACTCGTTCGTTGCTCGCCTTTTCTCGTTCCCTTTTTCCCTGCACTCGTTCGTTGTTCGCTTTTTCTCGTTCCCTTTTTCCCTGCACTCGTTCGTTGTTCGGTTTTTCTCGTTCCCTTTTTCCCTGCACTCGTTCATTGCGCGGATTTTCTCGTTCCCTTTTTCCCTGCACTCGTTCGTTGCTCGCTTTTTCTCGTTCCCTTTTTCCCTGCACTCGTTCGTTGCTCGCCTTTTCTCGTTCCCTTTTTCCCTGCACTCGTTCGTTGCTCGCTTTTTCTCGTTCCCTTTTTCCCTGCACTCGTTCGTTGTTCGGTTTTTCTCGTTCCCTTTTTCCCTGCACTCGTTCGTTGCTCGGATTTTCTCGTTCCCTTTTTCCCTGCACTCGTTTGTTGCTCGCTTTTTCTCGTTCCCTTTTTCCCTGCACTCGTTCGTTGTTCGCTTTTTCTCGTTCCCTTTTTCCCTGCACTCGTTCGTTGTTCGCTTTTTCTCGTTCCCTTTTTCCCTGCACTCGTTCATTGCGCGGATTTTCTCGTTCCCTTTTTCCCTGCACTCGTTCGTTGCTCGGATTTTCTCGTTCCCTTTTTCCCTGCACTCGTTCGTTGCTCGCCTTTTCTCGTTCCCTTTTTCCCTGCACTCGTTCGTTGTTCGCTTTTTCTCGTTCCCTTTTTCCCTGCACTTGTTCGTTGTTCAGTTTTTCTCGTTCCCTTTTTCCCTGCACTCGTTCGTTGTTCGCCTTTTCTCGTTCCCTTTTTCCCTGCACTCGTTCGTTGTTCGCTTTTTCTCGTTCCCTTTTTCCCTGCACTCGTTCATTGCGCGGTTTTTCTCGTTCCCTTTTTCCCTGCACTCGTTCATTGCGCGGATTTTCTCGTTCCCTTTTTCCCTGCACTCGTTCGTTGTTCGCTTTTTCTCGTTCCCTTTTTCCCTGCACTCGTTCGTTGCTCGGATTTTCTCGTTCCCTTTTTCCTTGCACTCGTTCGTTGCGCAGATTTTCTCGTTCCCTTTTTCCCTGCACTCGTTCGTTGCTCGCCTTTTCTCGTTCCCTTTTTCCCTGCACTCGTTCGTTGCTCGCTTTTTCTCGTTCCCTTTTTCCCTGCACTCGTTCGTTGCTCGGATTTTCTCGTTCCCTTTTTCCCTGCACTCATTCGTTGTTCGCTTTTTCTCGTTCCCTTTTTCCCTGCACTCGTTCATTGCGCGGATTTTCTCGTTCCCTTTTTCCCTGCACTCGTTCGTTGCTCGCTTTTTCTCGTTCCCTTTTTCCCTGCACTCGTTAGTTGCTCGCTTTTTCTCGTTCCCTTTTTCCCTGCACTCGTTCGTTGTTCGCTTTTTCTCGTTCCCTTTTTCCCTGCACTCGTTCGTTGTTCGCTTTTTCTCGTTCCCTTTTTCCCTGCACTCGTTCATTGCGCGGATTTTCTCGTTCCCTTTTTCCCTGCACTCGTTCGTTGCTCGGATTTTCTCGTTCCCTTTTTCCCTGCACTCGTTCGTTGTTCGCTTTTTCTCGTTCCCTTTTTCCCTGCACTCGTTCATTGCGCGGATTTTCTCGTTCCCTTTTTCCCTGCACTCGTTCGTTGCTCGCTTTTTCTCGTTCCCTTTTTCCCTGCACTCGTTCGTTGTTCGGTTATTCTCGTTCCCTTTTTCCCTGCACTCGTTCGTTGCTCGGATTTTCTCGTTCCCTTTTTCCCTGCACTCGTTTGTTGCTCGCTTTTTCTCGTTCCCTTTTTCCCTGCACTCGTTCGTTGTTCGCTTTTTCTCGTTCCCTTTTTCCCTGCACTCGTTCGTTGTTCGCTTTTTCTCGTTCCCTTTTTCCCTGCACTCGTTCATTGCGCGGATTTTCTCGTTCCCTTTTTCCCTGCACTCGTTCGTTGCTCGGATTTTCTCGTTCCCTTTTTCCCTGCACTCGTTCGTTGCTCGCCTTTTCTCGTTCCCTTTTTCCCTGCACTCGTTCGTTGTTCGCTTTTTCTCGTTCCCTTTTTCCCTGCACTTGTTCGTTGTTCAGTTTTTCTCGTTCCCTTTTTCCCTGCACTCGTTCGTTGTTCGCCTTTTCTCGTTCCCTTTTTCCCTGCACTCGTTCGTTGTTCGCTTTTTCTCGTTCCCTTTTTCCCTGCACTCGTTCATTGCGCGGTTTTTCTCGTTCCCTTTTTCCCTGCACTCGTTCATTGCGCGGATTTTCTCGTTCCCTTTTTCCCTGCACTCGTTCGTTGTTCGCTTTTTCTCGTTCCCTTTTTCCCTGCACTCGTTTGTTGCTCGGATTTTCTCGTTCCCTTTTTCCCTGCACTCGTTCGTTGCGCAGATTTTCTCGTTCCCTTTTTCCCTGCACTCGTTCGTTGCTCGCCTTTTCTCGTTCCCTTTTTTCCCTGCACTCGTTCGTTGTTCGCTTTTTCTCGTTCCCTTTTTCCCTGCACTCGTTCGTTGCTCGCCTTTTCTCGTTCCCTTTTTCCCTGCACTCGTTCTTTGCGCGGTTTTTCTCGTTCCCTTTTTCCCTGCACTCGTTCATTGCGCGGATTTTCTCGTTCCCTTTTTCCCTGCACTCGTTCGTTGCTCGCTTTTTCTCGTTCCCTTTTTCCCTGCACTCGTTCGTTGCTCGGATTTTCTCGTTCCCTTTTTCCCTGCACTCGTTCGTTGTTCGCTTTTTCTCGTTCCCTTTTCCCTGCACTCGTTCGTTGCTCGGATTTTCTCGTTCCCTTTTTCCCTGCACTCATTCGTTGCGCAGATTTTCTCGTTCCCTTTTTCCCTGCACTCGTTCGTTGCTCGCCTTTTCTCGTTCCCTTTTTCCCTGCACTCGTTCGTTGCTCGCTTTTTCTCATTCCTTTTTTCCCTGCACTCGTTCGTTGTTCGGATTTTCTCGTTCCCTTTTTCCCTGCACTCGTTCGTTGCTCGCTTTTTCTCGTTCCCTTTTTCCCTGCACTCGTTCGTTGTTCGCTTTTTCTCGTTCCCTTTTTCCCTGCACTCGTTCATTGCGCGGATTTTCTCGTTCCCTTTTTCCCTGCACTCGTTCGTTGCTCGGATTTTCTCGTTCCCTTTTTCCCTGCACTCGTTCGTTGCTCGGATTTTCTCGTTCCCTTTTTCCCTGCACTCGTTCGTTGTTCGCTTTTTCTCGTTCCCTTTTTCCCTGCACTTGTTCGTTGTTCGCTTTTTCTCGTTCCCTTTTTCCCTGCACTCGTTCGTTGCTCGCCTTTTCTCGTTCCCTTTTTCCCTGCACTCGTTCATTGCGCGGTTTTTCTCGTTCCCTTTTTCCCTGCACTCGTTCATTGCGCGGATTTTCTCGTTCCCTTTTTCCCTGCACTCGTTCATTGCTCGCTTTTTCTCGTTCCCTTTTTCCCTGCATTCGTTCGTTGCTCGCTTTTTCTCGTTCCCTTTTTCCTGCACTCGTTCATTGCTCGCTTTTTCTCGTTCCCTTTTTCCCTGCACTCGTTCGTTGCTCGGATTTTCTCGTTCCCTTTTTCCCTGCACTCGTTCGTTGCATGGATTTTCTCGTTCCCTTTTTCCCTGCACTCATTCGTTGCTCGCCTTTTCTCGTTCCCTTTTTCCCTGCACTCGTTCGTTGTTCGCTTTTTCTCGTTCCCTTTTTCCCTGCACTCGTTCATTGCGCGGATTTTCTCGTTCCCTTTTTACCTGCACTCGTTCGTTGCTCGCTTTTTCTCGTTCCCTTTTTCCCTGCACTCGTTCGTTGCTCGCTTTTTCTCGTTCCCTTTTTCCCTGCACTCGTTCATTGCTCGCTTTTTCTCGTTCCCTTTTTCCCTGCACTCGTTCGTTGCTCGGATTTTCTCGTTCCCTTTTTCCCTGCACTCATTCGTTGCGCAGATTTTCTCGTTCCCTTTTTCCCTGCACTCGTTCGTTGCTCGCCTTTTCTCGTTCCCTTTTTCCCTGCACTCGTTCGTTGTTCGCTTTTTCTCGTTCCCTTTTTCCCTGCACTCGTTCGTTGTTCGGTTTTTCTCGTTCCCTTTTTCCCTGCACTCGTTCATTGCGCAGATTTTCTCGTTCCCTTTTTCCCTGCACTCGTTCGTTGCTCGGATTTTCTCGTTCCCTTTTTCCCTGCACTCGTTCGTTGCTCGCTTTTTCTCGTTCCCTTGTTCCCTGCACTCGTTCGTTGCTCGCTTTTTCTCGTTCCCTTTTTCCCTGCACTCGTTCGTTGTTCGCTTTTTCTCGTTCCCTTTTTCCCTGCACTCGTTCGTTGCTCGGATTTTCTCGTTCCCTTTTTCCCTGCACTCGTTTGTTGCTCGCTTTTTCTCGTTCCCTTTTTCCCTGCACTCGTTCGTTGTTCGCTTTTTCTCGTTCCCTTTTTCCCTGCACTCGTTCGTTGTTCGCTTTTTCTCGTTCCCTTTTTCCCTGCACTCGTTCATTGCGCGGATTTTCTCGTTCCCTTTTTCCCTGCACTCGTTCATTGCGCGGATTTTCTCGTTCCCTTTTTCCCTGCACTCGTTCGTTGCGCAGATTTTCTCGTTCCCTTTTTTCCTGCACTCGTTCGTTGCTCGCCTTTTCTCGTTCCCTTTTTCCCTGCACTCGTTCGTTGTTCGCTTTTTCTCGTTCCCTTTTTCCCTGCACTCGTTCATTGCGCGGTTTTTCTCGTTCCCTTTTTCCCTGCACTCGTTCGTTGCTCGCTTTTTCTCGTTCCCTTTTTCCCTGCACTCGTTCGTTGTTCGCTTTTTCTCGTTCCCTTTTTCCCTGCACTCGTTCGTTGCTCGCTTTTTCTCGTTCCCTTTTTCCCTGCACTCGTTCGTTGCGCAGATTTTCTTGTTCCCTTTTTCCCTGCACTCGTTCGTTGCTCGCCTTTTCTCGTTCCCTTTTTCCCTGCACTCGTTCGTTGTTCGCTTTTTCTCGTTCCCTTTTTCCCTGCACTCGTTCGTTGTTCGCTTTTTCTCG
Source organism: Aphelocoma coerulescens (assembly GCF_041296385.1). Taxonomy (NCBI): domain Eukaryota; kingdom Metazoa; phylum Chordata; class Aves; order Passeriformes; family Corvidae; genus Aphelocoma; species Aphelocoma coerulescens. The sequence goes on along the minus strand of NC_091014.1, from coordinate 59,075,574 downwards.
TTCCCTTTTTCCCTGCACTCGTTCATTGCGCGGATTTTCTCGTTCCCTTTTTCCCTGCACTCGTTTGTTGCTCGCTTTTTCTCGTTCCCTTTTTCCCTGCACTCGTTCGTTGCTCGGATTTTCTCATTCCCTTTTTCCCTGCACTCGTTCGTTGCTCGCTTTTTCTCGTTCCCTTTTTCCCTGCACTCGTTCGTTGTTCGCTTTTTCTCGTTCCCTTTTTCCCTGCACTTGTTCATTGTTCGGTTTTTCTCGTTCCCTTTTTCCCTGCACTCGTTCGTTGCTCGCCTTTTCTCGTTCCCTTTTTCCCTGCACTCGTTCATTGCGCGGATTTTCTCGTTCCCTTTTTCCCTGCACTCGTTCGTTGCTCGCTTTTTCTCGTTCCCTTTTTCCCTGCACTCGTTAGTTGCTCGCTTTTTCTCGTTCCCTTTTTCCCTGCACTCGTTCGTTGTTCGCTTTTTCTCGTTCCCTTTTTCCCTGCACTCGTTCGTTGTTCGCTTTTTCTCGTTCCCTTTTTCCCTGCACTCGTTCATTGCGCGGATTTTCTCGTTCCCTTTTTCCCTGCACTCGTTCGTTGCTCGGATTTTCTCGTTCCCTTTTTCCCTGCACTCGTTCGTTGTTCGCTTTTTCTCGTTCCCTTTTCCCTGCACTCGTTCATTGCGCGGATTTTCTCGTTCCCTTTTTCCCTGCACTCGTTCGTTGCTCGCTTTTTCTCGTTCCCTTTTTCCCTGCACTCGTTCGTTGTTCGGTTATTCTCGTTCCCTTTTTCCCTGCACTCGTTCGTTGCTCGGATTTTCTCGTTCCCTTTTTCCCTGCACTCGTTTGTTGCTCGCTTTTTCTCGTTCCCTTTTTCCCTGCACTCGTTCGTTGTTCGCTTTTTCTCGTTCCCTTTTTCCCTGCACTCGTTCGTTGTTCGCTTTTTCTCGTTCCCTTTTTCCCTGCACTCGTTCATTGCGCGGATTTTCTCGTTCCCTTTTTCCCTGCACTCGTTCGTTGCTCGGATTTTCTCGTTCCCTTTTTCCCTGCACTCGTTCGTTGCTCGCCTTTTCTCGTTCCCTTTTTCCCTGCACTCGTTCGTTGTTCGCTTTTTCTCGTTCCCTTTTTCCCTGCACTTGTTCGTTGTTCAGTTTTTCTCGTTCCCTTTTTCCCTGCACTCGTTCGTTGTTCGCCTTTTCTCGTTCCCTTTTTCCCTGCACTCGTTCGTTGTTCGCTTTTTCTCGTTCCCTTTTTCCCTGCACTCGTTCATTGCGCGGATTTTCTCGTTCCCTTTTTCCCTGCACTCGTTCGTTGTTCGCTTTTTCTCGTTCCCTTTTTCCCTGCACTCGTTTGTTGCTCGGATTTTCTCGTTCCCTTTTTCCCTGCACTCGTTCGTTGCGCAGATTTTCTCGTTCCCTTTTTCCCTGCACTCGTTCGTTGCTCGCCTTTTCTCGTTCCCTTTTTTCCCTGCACTCGTTCGTTGTTCGCTTTTTCTCGTTCCCTTTTTCCCTGCACTCGTTCGTTGCTCGCCTTTTCTCGTTCCCTTTTTCCCTGCACTCGTTCTTTGCGCGGTTTTTCTCGTTCCCTTTTTCCCTGCACTCGTTCATTGCGCGGATTTTCTCGTTCCCTTTTTCCCTGCACTCGTTCGTTGCTCGCTTTTTCTCGTTCCCTTTTTCCCTGCACTCGTTCGTTGCTCGGATTTTCTCGTTCCCTTTTTCCCTGCACTCGTTCGTTGTTCGCTTTTTCTCGTTCCCTTTTCCCTGCACTCGTTCGTTGCTCGGATTTTCTCATTCCCTTTTTCCCTGCACTCATTCGTTGCGCAGATTTTCTCGTTCCCTTTTTCCCTGCACTCGTTCGTTGCTCGCCTTTTCTCGTTCCCTTTTTCCCTGCACTCGTTCGTTGCTCGCTTTTTCTCGTTCCCTTTTTCCCTGCACTCGTTCGTTGTTCGGATTTTCTCGTTCCCTTTTTCCCTGCACTCGTTCGTTGCTCGCTTTTTCTCGTTCCCTTTTTCCCTGCACTCGTTCGTTGTTCGCTTTTTCTCGTTCCCTTTTTCCCTGCACTCGTTCATTGCGCGGATTTTCTCGTTCCCTTTTTCCCTGCACTCGTTCGTTGCTCGGATTTTCTCGTTCCCTTTTTCCCTGCACTCGTTCGTTGCTCGCCTTTTCTCGTTCCCTTTTTCCCTGCACTCGTTCGTTGTTCGCTTTTTCTCGTTCCCTTTTTCCCTGCACTTGTTCGTTGTTCGCTTTTTCTCGTTCCCTTTTTCCCTGCACTCGTTCGTTGCTCGCCTTTTCTCGTTCCCTTTTTCCCTGCACTCGTTCATTGCGCGGTTTTTCTCGTTCCCTTTTTCCCTGCACTCGTTCATTGCGCGGATTTTCTCGTTCCCTTTTTCCCTGCACTCGTTCATTGCTCGCTTTTTCTCGTTCCCTTTTTCCCTGCATTCGTTCGTTGCTCGCTTTTTCTCGTTCCCTTTTTCCTGCACTCGTTCATTGCTCGCTTTTTCTCGTTCCCTTTTTCCCTGCACTTGTTCGTTGCTCGGATTTTCTCGTTCCCTTTTTCCCTGCACTCGTTCGTTGCATGGATTTTCTCGTTCCCTTTTTCCCTGCACTCATTCGTTGCTCGCCTTTTCTCGTTCCCTTTTTCCCTGCACTCGTTCGTTGTTCGCTTTTTCTCGTTCCCTTTTTCCCTGCACTCGTTCATTGCGCGGATTTTCTCGTTCCCTTTTTACCTGCACTCGTTCGTTGCTCGCTTTTTCTCGTTCCCTTTTTCCCTGCACTCGTTCGTTGCTCGCTTTTTCTCGTTCCCTTTTTCCCTGCACTCGTTCATTGCTCGCTTTTTCTCGTTCCCTTTTTCCCTGCACTCGTTCGTTGCTCGGATTTTCTCGTTCCCTTTTTCCCTGCACTCATTCGTTGCGCAGATTTTCTCGTTCCCTTTTTCCCTGCACTCGTTCGTTGCTCGCCTTTTCTCGTTCCCTTTTTCCCTGCACTCGTTCGTTGTTCGCTTTTTCTCGTTCCCTTTTTCCCTGCACTCGTTCGTTGTTCGGTTTTTCTCGTTCCCTTTTTCCCTGCACTCGTTCATTGCGCGGATTTTCTCGTTCCCTTTTTCCCTGCACTCGTTCGTTGCTCGCTTTTTCTCGTTCCCTTTTTCCCTGCACTCGTTCGTTGCTCGGATTTTCTCGTTCCCTTTTTCCCTGCACTCGTTCGTTGCTCGCTTTTTCTCGTTCCCTTGTTCCCTGCACTCGTTCGTTGCTCGCTTTTTCTCGTTCCCTTTTTCCCTGCACTCGTTCGTTGTTCGCTTTTTCTCGTTCCCTTTTTCCCTGCACTCGTTCGTTGCTCGGATTTTCTCGTTCCCTTTTTCCCTGCACTCGTTTGTTGCTCGCTTTTTCTCGATCCCTTTTTCCCTGCACTCGTTCGTTGTTCGCTTTTTCTCGTTCCCTTTTTCCCTGCACTCGTTCGTTGTTCGCCTTTTCTCGTTCCCTTTTTCCCTGCACTCGTTCGTTGTTCGCTTTTTCTCGTTCCCTTTTTCCCTGCACTTGTTCGTTGTTCAGTTTTTCTCGTTCCCTTTTTCCCTGCACTCGTTCGTTGTTCGCCTTTTCTCGTTCCCTTTTTCCCTGCACTCGTTCGTTGTTCGCTTTTTCTCGTTCCCTTTTTCCCTGCACTCGTTCATTGCGCGGTTTTTCTCGTTCCCTTTTTCCCTGCACTCGTTCATTGCGCGGATTTTCTCGTTCCCTTTTTCCCTGCACTCGTTCGTTGTTCGCTTTTTCTCGTTCCCTTTTTCCCTGCACTCGTTTGTTGCTCGGATTTTCTCGTTCCCTTTTTCCCTGCACTCGTTCGTTGCGCAGATTTTCTCGTTCCCTTTTTCCCTGCACTCGTTCGTTGCTCGCCTTTTCTCGTTCCCTTTTTTCCCTGCACTCGTTCGTTGTTCGCTTTTTCTCGTTCCCTTTTTCCCTGCACTCGTTCGTTGCTCGCCTTTTCTCGTTCCCTTTTTCCCTGCACTCGTTCTTTGCGCGGTTTTTCTCGTTCCCTTTTTCCCTGCACTCGTTCATTGCGCGGATTTTCTCGTTCCCTTTTTCCCTGCACTCGTTCGTTGCTCGCTTTTTCTCGTTCCCTTTTTCCCTGCACTCGTTCGTTGCTCGGATTTTCTCGTTCCCTTTTTCCCTGCACTCGTTCGTTGTTCGCTTTTTCTCGTTCCCTTTTCCCTGCACTCGTTCGTTGCTCGGATTTTCTCGTTCCCTTTTTCCCTGCACTCATTCGTTGCGCAGATTTTCTCGTTCCCTTTTTCCCTGCACTCGTTCGTTGCTCGCCTTTTCTCGTTCCCTTTTTCCCTGCACTCGTTCGTTGCTCGCTTTTTCTCGTTCCCTTTTTCCCTGCACTCGTTCGTTGTTCGGATTTTCTCGTTCCCTTTTTCCCTGCACTCGTTCGTTGCTCGCTTTTTCTCGTTCCCTTTTTCCCTGCACTCGTTCGTTGTTCGCTTTTTCTCGTTCCCTTTTTCCCTGCACTCGTTCATTGCGCGGATTTTCTCGTTCCCTTTTTCCCTGCACTCGTTCGTTGCTCGGATTTTCTCGTTCCCTTTTTCCCTGCACTCGTTCGTTGCTCGCCTTTTCTCGTTCCCTTTTTCCCTGCACTCGTTCGTTGTTCGCTTTTTCTCGTTCCCTTTTTCCCTGCACTTGTTCGTTGTTCGCTTTTTCTCGTTCCCTTTTTCCCTGCACTCGTTCGTTGCTCGCCTTTTCTCGTTCCCTTTTTCCCTGCACTCGTTCATTGCGCGGTTTTTCTCGTTCCCTTTTTCCCTGCACTCGTTCATTGCGCGGATTTTCTCGTTCCCTTTTTCCCTGCACTCGTTCATTGCTCGCTTTTTCTCGTTCCCTTTTTCCCTGCATTCGTTCGTTGCTCGCTTTTTCTCGTTCCCTTTTTCCTGCACTCGTTCATTGCTCGCTTTTTCTCGTTCCCTTTTTCCCTGCACTCGTTCGTTGCTCGGATTTTCTCGTTCCCTTTTTCCCTGCACTCGTTCGTTGCATGGATTTTCTCGTTCCCTTTTTCCCTGCACTCATTCGTTGCTCGCCTTTTCTCGTTCCCTTTTTCCCTGCACTCGTTCGTTGTTCGCTTTTTCTCGTTCCCTTTTTCCCTGCACTCGTTCATTGCGCGGATTTTCTCGTTCCCTTTTTACCTGCACTCGTTCGTTGCTCGCTTTTTCTCGTTCCCTTTTTCCCTGCACTCGTTCGTTGCTCGCTTTTTCTCGTTCCCTTTTTCCCTGCACTCGTTCGTTGCTCGGATTTTCTCGTTCCCTTTTTCCCTGCACTCATTCGTTGCGCAGATTTTCTCGTTCCCTTTTTCCCTGCACTCGTTCGTTGCTCGCCTTTTCTCGTTCCCTTTTTCCCTGCACTCGTTCGTTGTTCGCTTTTTCTCGTTCCCTTTTTCCCTGCACTCGTTCGTTGTTCGGTTTTTCTCGTTCCCTTTTTCCCTGCACTCGTTCATTGCGCGGATTTTCTCGTTCCCTTTTTCCCTGCACTCGTTCGTTGCTCGCTTTTTCTCGTTCCCTTTTTCCCTGCACTCGTTCGTTGCTCGGATTTTCTCGTTCCCTTTTTCCCTGCACTCGTTCGTTGCTCGCTTTTTCTCGTTCCCTTGTTCCCTGCACTCGTTCGTTGCTCGCTTTTTCTCGTTCCCTTTTTCCCTGCACTCGTTCGTTGTTCGCTTTTTCTCGTTCCCTTTTTCCCTGCACTCGTTCGTTGCTCGGATTTTCTCGTTCCCTTTTTCCCTGCACTCGTTTGTTGCTCGCTTTTTCTCGATCCCTTTTTCCCTGCACTCGTTCGTTGTTCGCTTTTTCTCGTTCCCTTTTTCCCTGCACTCGTTCGTTGTTCGCTTTTTCTCGTTCCCTTTTTCCCTGCACTCGTTCATTGCGCGGATTTTCTCGTTCCCTTTTTCCCTGCACTCGTTCGTTGCGCAGATTTTCTCGTTCCCTTTTTTCCTGCACTCGTTCGTTGCTCGCCTTTTCTCGTTCCCTTTTTCCCTGCACTCGTTCGTTGTTCGCTTTTTCTCGTTCCCTTTTTCCCTGCACTCGTTCATTGCGCGGTTTTTCTCGTTCCCTTTTTCCCTGCACTCGTTCGTTGCTCGCTTTTTCTCGTTCCCTTTTTCCCTGCACTCGTTCGTTGTTCGCTTTTTCTCGTTCCCTTTTTCCCTGCACTCGTTCGTTGCTCGCTTTTTCTCGTTCCCTTTTTCCCTGCACTCGTTCGTTGCGCAGATTTTCTCGTTCCCTTTTTCCCTGCACTCGTTCGTTGCTCGCCTTTTCTCGTTCCCTTTTTCCCTGCACTCGTTCGTTGTTCGCTTTTTCTCGTTCCCTTTTCCCTGCACTCGTTCGTTGCTCGGATTTTCTCGTTCCCTTTTTCCCTGCACTCATTCGTTGCGCAGATTTTCTCGTTCCCTTTTTCCCTGCACTCGTTCGTTGCTCGCCTTTTCTCGTTCCCTTTTTCCCTGCACTCGTTCGTTGCTCGCTTTTTCTCGTTCCCTTTTTCCCTGCACTCGTTCGTTGTTCGGATTTTCTCGTTCCCTTTTTCCCTGCACTCGTTCGTTGCTCGCTTTTTCTCGTTCCCTTTTTCCCTGCACTCGTTCGTTGTTCGCTTTTTCTCGTTCCCTTTTTCCCTGCACTCGTTCATTGCGCGGATTTTCTCGTTCCCTTTTTCCCTGCACTCGTTCGTTGCTCGGATTTTCTCGTTCCCTTTTTCCCTGCACTCGTTCGTTGCTCGCCTTTTCTCGTTCCCTTTTTCCCTGCACTCGTTCGTTGTTCGCTTTTTCTCGTTCCCTTTTTCCCTGCACTTGTTCGTTGTTCGCTTTTTCTCGTTCCCTTTTTCCCTGCACTCGTTCGTTGCTCGCCTTTTCTCGTTCCCTTTTTCCCTGCACTCGTTCATTGCGCGGTTTTTCTCGTTCCCTTTTTCCCTGCACTCGTTCATTGCGCGGATTTTCTCGTTCCCTTTTTCCCTGCACTCGTTCATTGCTCGCTTTTTCTCGTTCCCTTTTTCCCTGCATTCGTTCGTTGCTCGCTTTTTCTCGTTCCCTTTTTCCTGCACTCGTTCATTGCTCGCTTTTTCTCGTTCCCTTTTTCCCTGCACTCGTTCGTTGCTCGGATTTTCTCGTTCCCTTTTTCCCTGCACTCGTTCGTTGCATGGATTTTCTCGTTCCCTTTTTCCCTGCACTCGTTCGTTGCTCGCTTTTTCTCGTTCCCTTGTTCCCTGCACTCGTTCGTTGCTCGCTTTTTCTCGTTCCCTTTTTCCCTGCACTCGTTCGTTGTTCGCTTTTTCTCGTTCCCTTTTTCCCTGCACTCGTTCGTTGCTCGGATTTTCTCGTTCCCTTTTTCCCTGCACTCGTTTGTTGCTCGCTTTTTCTCGATCCCTTTTTCCCTGCACTCGTTCGTTGTTCGCTTTTTCTCGTTCCCTTTTTCCCTGCACTCGTTCGTTGTTCGCCTTTTCTCGTTCCCTTTTTCCCTGCACTCGTTCGTTGTTCGCTTTTTCTCGTTCCCTTTTTCCCTGCACTTGTTCGTTGTTCAGTTTTTCTCGTTCCCTTTTTCCCTGCACTCGTTCGTTGTTCGCCTTTTCTCGTTCCCTTTTTCCCTGCACTCGTTCGTTGTTCGCTTTTTCTCGTTCCCTTTTTCCCTGCACTCGTTCATTGCGCGGATTTTCTCGTTCCCTTTTTCCCTGCACTCGTTCGTTGTTCGCTTTTTCTCGTTCCCTTTTTCCCTGCACTCGTTTGTTGCTCGGATTTTCTCGTTCCCTTTTTCCCTGCACTCGTTCGTTGCGCAGATTTTCTCGTTCCCTTTTTCCCTGCACTCGTTCGTTGCTCGCCTTTTCTCGTTCCCTTTTTTCCCTGCACTCGTTCGTTGTTCGCTTTTTCTCGTTCCCTTTTTCCCTGCACTCGTTCGTTGCTCGCCTTTTCTCGTTCCCTTTTTCCCTGCACTCGTTCTTTGCGCGGTTTTTCTCGTTCCCTTTTTCCCTGCACTCGTTCATTGCGCGGATTTTCTCGTTCCCTTTTTCCCTGCACTCGTTCGTTGCTCGCTTTTTCTCGTTCCCTTTTTCCCTGCACTCGTTCGTTGCTCGGATTTTCTCGTTCCCTTTTTCCCTGCACTCGTTCGTTGTTCGCTTTTTCTCGTTCCCTTTTCCCTGCACTCGTTCGTTGCTCGGATTTTCTCGTTCCCTTTTTCCCTGCACTCATTCGTTGCGCAGATTTTCTCGTTCCCTTTTTCCCTGCACTCGTTCGTTGCTCGCCTTTTCTCGTTCCCTTTTTCCCTGCACTCGTTCGTTGCTCGCTTTTTCTCGTTCCCTTTTTCCCTGCACTCGTTCGTTGTTCGGATTTTCTCGTTCCCTTTTTCCCTGCACTCGTTCGTTGCTCGCTTTTTCTCGTTCCCTTTTTCCCTGCACTCGTTCGTTGTTCGCTTTTTCTCGTTCCCTTTTTCCCTGCACTCGTTCATTGCGCGGATTTTCTCGTTCCCTTTTTCCCTGCACTCGTTCGTTGCTCGGATTTTCTCGTTCCCTTTTTCCCTGCACTCGTTCGTTGCTCGCCTTTTCTCGTTCCCTTTTTCCCTGCACTCGTTCGTTGTTCGCTTTTTCTCGTTCCCTTTTTCCCTGCACTTGTTCGTTGTTCGCTTTTTCTCGTTCCCTTTTTCCCTGCACTCGTTCGTTGCTCGCCTTTTCTCGTTCCCTTTTTCCCTGCACTCGTTCATTGCGCGGTTTTTCTCGTTCCCTTTTTCCCTGCACTCGTTCATTGCGCGGATTTTCTCGTTCCCTTTTTCCCTGCACTCGTTCATTGCTCGCTTTTTCTCGTTCCCTTTTTCCCTGCATTCGTTCGTTGCTCGCTTTTTCTCGTTCCCTTTTTCCTGCACTCGTTCATTGCTCGCTTTTTCTCGTTCCCTTTTTCCCTGCACTTGTTCGTTGCTCGGATTTTCTCGTTCCCTTTTTCCCTGCACTCGTTCGTTGCATGGATTTTCTCGTTCCCTTTTTCCCTGCACTCATTCGTTGCTCGCCTTTTCTCGTTCCCTTTTTCCCTGCACTCGTTCGTTGTTCGCTTTTTCTCGTTCCCTTTTTCCCTGCACTCGTTCATTGCGCGGATTTTCTCGTTCCCTTTTTACCTGCACTCGTTCGTTGCTCGCTTTTTCTCGTTCCCTTTTTCCCTGCACTCGTTCGTTGCTCGCTTTTTCTCGTTCCCTTTTTCCCTGCACTCGTTCATTGCTCGCTTTTTCTCGTTCCCTTTTTCCCTGCACTCGTTCGTTGCTCGGATTTTCTCGTTCCCTTTTTCCCTGCACTCATTCGTTGCGCAGATTTTCTCGTTCCCTTTTTCCCTGCACTCGTTCGTTGCTCGCCTTTTCTCGTTCCCTTTTTCCCTGCACTCGTTCGTTGTTCGCTTTTTCTCGTTCCCTTTTTCCCTGCACTCGTTCGTTGTTCGGTTTTTCTCGTTCCCTTTTTCCCTGCACTCGTTCATTGCGCGGATTTTCTCGTTCCCTTTTTCCCTGCACTCGTTCGTTGCTCGCTTTTTCTCGTTCCCTTTTTCCCTGCACTCGTTCGTTGCTCGGATTTTCTCGTTCCCTTTTTCCCTGCACTCGTTCGTTGCTCGCTTTTTCTCGTTCCCTTGTTCCCTGCACTCGTTCGTTGCTCGCTTTTTCTCGTTCCCTTTTTCCCTGCACTCGTTCGTTGTTCGCTTTTTCTCGTTCCCTTTTTCCCTGCACTCGTTCGTTGCTCGGATTTTCTCGTTCCCTTTTTCCCTGCACTCGTTTGTTGCTCGCTTTTTCTCGATCCCTTTTTCCCTGCACTCGTTCGTTGTTCGCTTTTTCTCGTTCCCTTTTTCCCTGCACTCGTTCGTTGTTCGCCTTTTCTCGTTCCCTTTTTCCCTGCACTCGTTCGTTGTTCGCTTTTTCTCGTTCCCTTTTTCCCTGCACTTGTTCGTTGTTCAGTTTTTCTCGTTCCCTTTTTCCCTGCACTCGTTCGTTGTTCGCCTTTTCTCGTTCCCTTTTTCCCTGCACTCGTTCGTTGTTCGCTTTTTCTCGTTCCCTTTTTCCCTGCACTCGTTCATTGCGCGGTTTTTCTCGTTCCCTTTTTCCCTGCACTCGTTCATTGCGCGGATTTTCTCGTTCCCTTTTTCCCTGCACTCGTTCGTTGTTCGCTTTTTCTCGTTCCCTTTTTCCCTGCACTCGTTTGTTGCTCGGATTTTCTCGTTCCCTTTTTCCCTGCACTCGTTCGTTGCGCAGATTTTCTCGTTCCCTTTTTCCCTGCACTCGTTCGTTGCTCGCCTTTTCTCGTTCCCTTTTTTCCCTGCACTCGTTCGTTGTTCGCTTTTTCTCGTTCCCTTTTTCCCTGCACTCGTTCGTTGCTCGCCTTTTCTCGTTCCCTTTTTCCCTGCACTCGTTCTTTGCGCGGTTTTTCTCGTTCCCTTTTTCCCTGCACTCGTTCATTGCGCGGATTTTCTCGTTCCCTTTTTCCCTGCACTCGTTCGTTGCTCGCTTTTTCTCGTTCCCTTTTTCCCTGCACTCGTTCGTTGCTCGGATTTTCTCGTTCCCTTTTTCCCTGCACTCGTTCGTTGTTCGCTTTTTCTCGTTCCCTTTTCCCTGCACTCGTTCGTTGCTCGGATTTTCTCGTTCCCTTTTTCCCTGCACTCATTCGTTGCGCAGATTTTCTCGTTCCCTTTTTCCCTGCACTCGTTCGTTGCTCGCCTTTTCTCGTTCCCTTTTTCCCTGCACTCGTTCGTTGCTCGCTTTTTCTCGTTCCCTTTTTCCCTGCACTCGTTCGTTGTTCGGATTTTCTCGTTCCCTTTTTCCCTGCACTCGTTCGTTGCTCGCTTTTTCTCGTTCCCTTTTTCCCTGCACTCGTTCGTTGTTCGCTTTTTCTCGTTCCCTTTTTCCCTGCACTCGTTCATTGCGCGGATTTTCTCGTTCCCTTTTTCCCTGCACTCGTTCGTTGCTCGGATTTTCTCGTTCCCTTTTTCCCTGCACTCGTTCGTTGCTCGCCTTTTCTCGTTCCCTTTTTCCCTGCACTCGTTCGTTGTTCGCTTTTTCTCGTTCCCTTTTTCCCTGCACTTGTTCGTTGTTCGCTTTTTCTCGTTCCCTTTTTCCCTGCACTCGTTCGTTGCTCGCCTTTTCTCGTTCCCTTTTTCCCTGCACTCGTTCATTGCGCGGTTTTTCTCGTTCCCTTTTTCCCTGCACTCGTTCATTGCGCGGATTTTCTCGTTCCCTTTTTCCCTGCACTCGTTCATTGCTCGCTTTTTCTCGTTCCCTTTTTCCCTGCATTCGTTCGTTGCTCGCTTTTTCTCGTTCCCTTTTTCCTGCACTCGTTCATTGCTCGCTTTTTCTCGTTCCCTTTTTCCCTGCACTCGTTCGTTGCTCGGATTTTCTCGTTCCCTTTTTCCCTGCACTCGTTCGTTGCATGGATTTTCTCGTTCCCTTTTTCCCTGCACTCATTCGTTGCTCGCCTTTTCTCGTTCCCTTTTTCCCTGCACTCGTTCGTTGTTCGCTTTTTCTCGTTCCCTTTTTCCCTGCACTCGTTCATTGCGCGGATTTTCTCGTTCCCTTTTTACCTGCACTCGTTCGTTGCTCGCTTTTTCTCGTTCCCTTTTTCCCTGCACTCGTTCGTTGCTCGCTTTTTCTCGTTCCCTTTTTCCCTGCACTCGTTCGTTGCTCGGATTTTCTCGTTCCCTTTTTCCCTGCACTCATTCGTTGCGCAGATTTTCTCGTTCCCTTTTTCCCTGCACTCGTTCGTTGCTCGCCTTTTCTCGTTCCCTTTTTCCCTGCACTCGTTCGTTGTTCGCTTTTTCTCGTTCCCTTTTTCCCTGCACTCGTTCGTTGTTCGGTTTTTCTCGTTCCCTTTTTCCCTGCACTCGTTCATTGCGCGGATTTTCTCGTTCCCTTTTTCCCTGCACTCGTTCGTTGCTCGCTTTTTCTCGTTCCCTTTTTCCCTGCACTCGTTCGTTGCTCGGATTTTCTCGTTCCCTTTTTCCCTGCACTCGTTCGTTGCTCGCTTTTTCTCGTTCCCTTGTTCCCTGCACTCGTTCGTTGCTCGCTTTTTCTCGTTCCCTTTTTCCCTGCACTCGTTCGTTGTTCGCTTTTTCTCGTTCCCTTTTTCCCTGCACTCGTTCGTTGCTCGGATTTTCTCGTTCCCTTTTTCCCTGCACTCGTTTGTTGCTCGCTTTTTCTCGATCCCTTTTTCCCTGCACTCGTTCGTTGTTCGCTTTTTCTCGTTCCCTTTTTCCCTGCACTCGTTCGTTGTTCGCTTTTTCTCGTTCCCTTTTTCCCTGCACTCGTTCATTGCGCGGATTTTCTCGTTCCCTTTTTCCCTGCACTCGTTCGTTGCGCAGATTTTCTCGTTCCCTTTTTTCCTGCACTCGTTCGTTGCTCGCCTTTTCTCGTTCCCTTTTTCCCTGCACTCGTTCGTTGTTCGCTTTTTCTCGTTCCCTTTTTCCCTGCACTCGTTCATTGCGCGGTTTTTCTCGTTCCCTTTTTCCCTGCACTCGTTCGTTGCTCGCTTTTTCTCGTTCCCTTTTTCCCTGCACTCGTTCGTTGTTCGCTTTTTCTCGTTCCCTTTTTCCCTGCACTCGTTCGTTGCTCGCTTTTTCTCGTTCCCTTTTTCCCTGCACTCGTTCGTTGCGCAGATTTTCTCGTTCCCTTTTTCCCTGCACTCGTTCGTTGCTCGCCTTTTCTCGTTCCCTTTTTCCCTGCACTCGTTCGTTGTTCGCTTTTTCTCGTTCCCTTTTCCCTGCACTCGTTCGTTGCTCGGATTTTCTCGTTCCCTTTTTCCCTGCACTCATTCGTTGCGCAGATTTTCTCGTTCCCTTTTTCCCTGCACTCGTTCGTTGCTCGCCTTTTCTCGTTCCCTTTTTCCCTGCACTCGTTCGTTGCTCGCTTTTTCTCGTTCCCTTTTTCCCTGCACTCGTTCGTTGTTCGGATTTTCTCGTTCCCTTTTTCCCTGCACTCGTTCGTTGCTCGCTTTTTCTCGTTCCCTTTTTCCCTGCACTCGTTCGTTGTTCGCTTTTTCTCGTTCCCTTTTTCCCTGCACTCGTTCATTGCGCGGATTTTCTCGTTCCCTTTTTCCCTGCACTCGTTCGTTGCTCGGATTTTCTCGTTCCCTTTTTCCCTGCACTCGTTCGTTGCTCGCCTTTTCTCGTTCCCTTTTTCCCTGCACTCGTTCGTTGTTCGCTTTTTCTCGTTCCCTTTTTCCCTGCACTTGTTCGTTGTTCGCTTTTTCTCGTTCCCTTTTTCCCTGCACTCGTTCGTTGCTCGCCTTTTCTCGTTCCCTTTTTCCCTGCACTCGTTCATTGCGCGGTTTTTCTCGTTCCCTTTTTCCCTGCACTCGTTCATTGCGCGGATTTTCTCGTTCCCTTTTTCCCTGCACTCGTTCATTGCTCGCTTTTTCTCGTTCCCTTTTTCCCTGCATTCGTTCGTTGCTCGCTTTTTCTCGTTCCCTTTTTCCTGCACTCGTTCATTGCTCGCTTTTTCTCGTTCCCTTTTTCCCTGCACTCGTTCGTTGCTCGGATTTTCTCGTTCCCTTTTTCCCTGCACTCGTTCGTTGCATGGATTTTCTCGTTCCCTTTTTCCCTGCACTCGTTCGTTGCTCGCTTTTTCTCGTTCCCTTGTTCCCTGCACTCGTTCGTTGCTCGCTTTTTCTCGTTCCCTTTTTCCCTGCACTCGTTCGTTGTTCGCTTTTTCTCGTTCCCTTTTTCCCTGCACTCGTTCGTTGCTCGGATTTTCTCGTTCCCTTTTTCCCTGCACTCGTTTGTTGCTCGCTTTTTCTCGATCCCTTTTTCCCTGCACTCGTTCGTTGTTCGCTTTTTCTCGTTCCCTTTTTCCCTGCACTCGTTCGTTGTTCGCCTTTTCTCGTTCCCTTTTTCCCTGCACTCGTTCGTTGTTCGCTTTTTCTCGTTCCCTTTTTCCCTGCACTTGTTCGTTGTTCAGTTTTTCTCGTTCCCTTTTTCCCTGCACTCGTTCGTTGTTCGCTTTTTCTCGTTCCCTTTTTCCCTGCACTCGTTCATTGCACGGTTTTTCTCGTTCCCTTTTTCCCTGCACTCGTTCATTGCGCGGATTTTCTCGTTCCCTTTTTCCCTGCACTCGTTCGTTGTTCGCTTTTTCTCGTTCCCTTTTTCCCTGCACTCGTTTGTTGCTCGGATTTTCTCGTTCCCTTTTTCCCTGCACTCGTTCGTTGCGCAGATTTTCTCGTTCCCTTTTTCCCTGCACTCGTTCGTTGCTCGCCTTTTCTCGTTCCCTTTTTTCCCTGCACTCGTTCGTTGTTCGCTTTTTCTCGTTCCCTTTTTCCCTGCACTCGTTCGTTGCTCGCCTTTTCTCGTTCCCTTTTTCCCTGCACTCGTTCTTTGCGCGGTTTTTCTCGTTCCCTTTTTCCCTGCACTCGTTCATTGCGCGGATTTTCTCGTTCCCTTTTTCCCTGCACTCGTTCGTTGCTCGCTTTTTCTCGTTCCCTTTTTCCCTGCACTCGTTCGTTGCTCGGATTTTCTCGTTCCCTTTTTCCCTGCACTCGTTCGTTGTTCGCTTTTTCTCGTTCCCTTTTCCCTGCACTCGTTCGTTGCTCGGATTTTCTCGTTCCCTTTTTCCCTGCACTCATTCGTTGCGCAGATTTTCTCGTTCCCTTTTTCCCTGCACTCGTTCGTTGCTCGCCTTTTCTCGTTCCCTTTTTCCCTGCACTCGTTCGTTGCTCGCTTTTTCTCGTTCCCTTTTTCCCTGCACTCGTTCGTTGTTCGGATTTTCTCGTTCCCTTTTTCCCTGCACTCGTTCGTTGCTCGCTTTTTCTCGTTCCCTTTTTCCCTGCACTCATTCGTTGTTCGCTTTTTCTCGTTCCCTTTTTCCCTGCACTCGTTCATTGCGCGGATTTTCTCGTTCCCTTTTTCCCTGCACTCGTTCGTTGCTCGGATTTTCTCGTTCCCTTTTTCCCTGCACTCGTTCGTTGCTCGCCTTTTCTCGTTCCCTTTTTCCCTGCACTCGTTCGTTGTTCGCTTTTTCTCGTTCCCTTTTTCCCTGCACTTGTTCGTTGTTCGCTTTTTCTCGTTCCCTTTTTCCCTGCACTCGTTCGTTGCTCGCCTTTTCTCGTTCCCTTTTTCCCTGCACTCGTTCATTGCGCGGTTTTTCTCGTTCCCTTTTTCCCTGCACTCGTTCATTGCGCGGATTTTCTCGTTCCCTTTTTCCCTGCACTCGTTCATTGCTCGCTTTTTCTCGTTCCCTTTTTCCCTGCATTCGTTCGTTGCTCGCTTTTTCTCGTTCCCTTTTTCCTGCACTCGTTCATTGCTCGCTTTTTCTCGTTCCCTTTTTCCCTGCACTCGTTCGTTGCTCGGATTTTCTCGTTCCCTTTTTCCCTGCACTCGTTCGTTGCATGGATTTTCTCGTTCCCTTTTTCCCTGCACTCATTCGTTGCTCGCCTTTTCTCGTTCCCTTTTTCCCTGCACTCGTTCGTTGTTCGCTTTTTCTCGTTCCCTTTTTCCCTGCACTCGTTCATTGCGCGGATTTTCTCGTTCCCTTTTTACCTGCACTCGTTCGTTGCTCGCTTTTTCTCGTTCCCTTTTTCCCTGCACTCGTTCGTTGCTCGCTTTTTCTCGTTCCCTTTTTCCCTGCACTCGTTCGTTGCTCGGATTTTCTCGTTCCCTTTTTCCCTGCACTCATTCGTTGCGCAGATTTTCTCGTTCCCTTTTTCCCTGCACTCGTTCGTTGCTCGCCTTTTCTCGTTCCCTTTTTCCCTGCACTCGTTCGTTGTTCGCTTTTTCTCGTTCCCTTTTTCCCTGCACTCGTTCGTTGTTCGGTTTTTCTCGTTCCCTTTTTCCCTGCACTCGTTCATTGCGCGGATTTTCTCGTTCCCTTTTTCCCTGCACTCGTTCGTTGCTCGCTTTTTCTCGTTCCCTTTTTCCCTGCACTCGTTCGTTGCTCGGATTTTCTCGTTCCCTTTTTCCCTGCACTCGTTTGTTGCTCGCTTTTTCTCGTTCCCTTGTTCCCTGCACTCGTTCGTTGCTCGCTTTTTCTCGTTCCCTTTTTCCCTGCACTCGTTCGTTGTTCGCTTTTTCTCGTTCCCTTTTTCCCTGCACTCGTTCGTTGCTCGGATTTTCTCGTTCCCTTTTTCCCTGCACTCGTTTGTTGCTCGCTTTTTCTCGATCCCTTTTTCCCTGCACTCGTTCGTTGTTCGCTTTTTCTCGTTCCCTTTTTCCCTGCACTCGTTCGTTGTTCGCTTTTTCTCGTTCCCTTTTTCCCTGCACTCGTTCATTGCGCGGATTTTCTCGTTCCCTTTTTCCCTGCACTCGTTCGTTGCGCAGATTTTCTCGTTCCCTTTTTTCCTGCACTCGTTCGTTGCTCGCCTTTTCTCGTTCCCTTTTTCCCTGCACTCGTTCGTTGTTCGCTTTTTCTCGTTCCCTTTTTCCCTGCACTCGTTCATTGCGCGGTTTTTCTCGTTCCCTTTTTCCCTGCACTCGTTCGTTGCTCGCTTTTTCTCGTTCCCTTTTTCCCTGCACTCGTTCGTTGTTCGCTTTTTCTCGTTCCCTTTTTCCCTGCACTCGTTCGTTGCTCGCTTTTTCTCGTTCCCTTTTTCCCTGCACTCGTTCGTTGCGCAGATTTTCTCGTTCCCTTTTTCCCTGCACTCGTTCGTTGCTCGCCTTTTCTCGTTCCCTTTTTCCCTGCACTCGTTCGTTGTTCGCTTTTTCTCGTTCCCTTTTCCCTGCACTCGTTCGTTGCTCGGATTTTCTCGTTCCCTTTTTCCCTGCACTCATTCGTTGCGCAGATTTTCTCGTTCCCTTTTTCCCTGCACTCGTTCGTTGCTCGCCTTTTCTCGTTCCCTTTTTCCCTGCACTCGTTCGTTGCTCGCTTTTTCTCGTTCCCTTTTTCCCTGCACTCGTTCGTTGTTCGGATTTTCTCGTTCCCTTTTTCCCTGCACTCGTTCGTTGCTCGCTTTTTCTCGTTCCCTTTTTCCCTGCACTCGTTCGTTGTTCGCTTTTTCTCGTTCCCTTTTTCCCTGCACTCGTTCATTGCGCGGATTTTCTCGTTCCCTTTTTCCCTGCACTCGTTCGTTGCTCGGATTTTCTCGTTCCCTTTTTCCCTGCACTCGTTCGTTGCTCGCCTTTTCTCGTTCCCTTTTTCCCTGCACTCGTTCGTTGTTCGCTTTTTCTCGTTCCCTTTTTCCCTGCACTCGTTCGTTGCTCGCCTTTTCTCGTTCCCTTTTTCCCTGCACTCGTTCATTGCGCGGTTTTTCTCGTTCCCTTTTTCCCTGCACTCGTTCGTTGCGCAGATTTTCTCGTTCCCTTTTTCCCTGCACTCGTTCGTTGCTCGCTTTTTCTCGTTCCCTTTTTCCCTGCACTCGTTCGTTGCTCGGATTTTCTCGTTCCCTTTTTCCCTGCACTCGTTCGTTGCTCGCTTTTTCTCGTTCCCTTGTTCCCTGCACTCGTTCGTTGCTCGCTTTTTCTCGTTCCCTTTTTCCCTGCACTCGTTCGTTGTTCGCTTTTTCTCGTTCCCTTTTTCCCTGCACTCGTTCGTTGCTCGGATTTTCTCGTTCCCTTTTTCCCTGCACTCGTTTGTTGCTCGCTTTTTCTCGATCCCTTTTTCCCTGCACTCGTTCGTTGTTCGCTTTTTCTCGTTCCCTTTTTCCCTGCACTCGTTCGTTGTTCGCTTTTTCTCGTTCCCTTTTTCCCTGCACTCGTTCATTGCGCGGATTTTCTCGTTCCCTTTTTCCCTGCACTCGTTCGTTGCGCAGATTTTCTCGTTCCCTTTTTTCCTGCACTCGTTCGTTGCTCGCCTTTTCTCGTTCCCTTTTTCCCTGCACTCGTTCGTTGTTCGCTTTTTCTCGTTCCCTTTTTCCCTGCACTCGTTCATTGCGCGGTTTTTCTCGTTCCCTTTTTCCCTGCACTCGTTCGTTGCTCGCTTTTTCTCGTTCCCTTTTTCCCTGCACTCGTTCGTTGTTCGCTTTTTCTCGTTCCCTTTTTCCCTGCACTCGTTCGTTGCTCGCTTTTTCTCGTTCCCTTTTTCCTGCACTCGTTCATTGCTCGCTTTTTCTCGTTCCCTTTTTCCCTGCACTCGTTCGTTGCTCGGATTTTCTCGTTCCCTTTTTCCCTGCACTCGTTCGTTGCATGGATTTTCTCGTTCCCTTTTTCCCTGCACTCGTTCGTTGCTCGCTTTTTCTCGTTCCCTTGTTCCCTGCACTCGTTCGTTGCTCGCTTTTTCTCGTTCCCTTTTTCCCTGCACTCGTTCGTTGTTCGCTTTTTCTCGTTCCCTTTTTCCCTGCACTCGTTCGTTGCTCGGATTTTCTCGTTCCCTTTTTCCCTGCACTCGTTTGTTGCTCGCTTTTTCTCGATCCCTTTTTCCCTGCACTCGTTCGTTGTTCGCTTTTTCTCGTTCCCTTTTTCCCTGCACTCGTTCGTTGTTCGCCTTTTCTCGTTCCCTTTTTCCCTGCACTCGTTCGTTGTTCGCTTTTTCTCGTTCCCTTTTTCCCTGCACTTGTTCGTTGTTCAGTTTTTCTCGTTCCCTTTTTCCCTGCACTCGTTCGTTGTTCGCCTTTTCTCGTTCCCTTTTTCCCTGCACTCGTTCGTTGTTCGCTTTTTCTCGTTCCCTTTTTCCCTGCACTCGTTCATTGCACGGTTTTTCTCGTTCCCTTTTTCCCTGCACTCGTTCATTGCGCGGATTTTCTCGTTCCCTTTTTCCCTGCACTCGTTCGTTGTTCGCTTTTTCTCGTTCCCTTTTTCCCTGCACTCGTTTGTTGCTCGGATTTTCTCGTTCCCTTTTTCCCTGCACTCGTTCGTTGCGCAGATTTTCTCGTTCCCTTTTTCCCTGCACTCGTTCGTTGCTCGCCTTTTCTCGTTCCCTTTTTTCCCTGCACTCGTTCGTTGTTCGCTTTTTCTCGTTCCCTTTTTCCCTGCACTCGTTCGTTGCTCGCCTTTTCTCGTTCCCTTTTTCCCTGCACTCGTTCTTTGCGCGGTTTTTCTCGTTCCCTTTTTCCCTGCACTCGTTCATTGCGCGGATTTTCTCGTTCCCTTTTTCCCTGCACTCGTTCGTTGCTCGCTTTTTCTCGTTCCCTTTTTCCCTGCACTCGTTCGTTGCTCGGATTTTCTCGTTCCCTTTTTCCCTGCACTCGTTCGTTGTTCGCTTTTTCTCGTTCCCTTTTCCCTGCACTCGTTCGTTGCTCGGATTTTCTCGTTCCCTTTTTCCCTGCACTCATTCGTTGCGCAGATTTTCTCGTTCCCTTTTTCCCTGCACTCGTTCGTTGCTCGCCTTTTCTCGTTCCCTTTTTCCCTGCACTCGTTCGTTGCTCGCTTTTTCTCGTTCCCTTTTTCCCTGCACTCGTTCGTTGTTCGGATTTTCTCGTTCCCTTTTTCCCTGCACTCGTTCGTTGCTCGCTTTTTCTCGTTCCCTTTTTCCCTGCACTCATTCGTTGTTCGCTTTTTCTCGTTCCCTTTTTCCCTGCACTCGTTCATTGCGCGGATTTTCTCGTTCCCTTTTTCCCTGCACTCGTTCGTTGCTCGGATTTTCTCGTTCCCTTTTTCCCTGCACTCGTTCGTTGCTCGCCTTTTCTCGTTCCCTTTTTCCCTGCACTCGTTCGTTGTTCGCTTTTTCTCGTTCCCTTTTTCCCTGCACTTGTTCGTTGTTCGCTTTTTCTCGTTCCCTTTTTCCCTGCACTCGTTCGTTGCTCGCCTTTTCTCGTTCCCTTTTTCCCTGCACTCGTTCATTGCGCGGTTTTTCTCGTTCCCTTTTTCCCTGCACTCGTTCATTGCGCGGATTTTCTCGTTCCCTTTTTCCCTGCACTCGTTCATTGCTCGCTTTTTCTCGTTCCCTTTTTCCCTGCATTCGTTCGTTGCTCGCTTTTTCTCGTTCCCTATTTCCTGCACTCGTTCATTGCTCGCTTTTTCTCGTTCCCTTTTTCCCTGCACTCGTTCGTTGCTCGGATTTTCTCGTTCCCTTTTTCCCTGCACTCGTTCGTTGCATGGATTTTCTCGTTCCCTTTTTCCCTGCACTCATTCGTTGCTCGCCTTTTCTCGTTCCCTTTTTCCCTGCACTCGTTCGTTGTTCGCTTTTTCTCGTTCCCTTTTTCCCTGCACTCGTTCATTGCGCGGATTTTCTCGTTCCCTTTTTACCTGCACTCGTTCGTTGCTCGCTTTTTCTCGTTCCCTTTTTCCCTGCACTCGTTCGTTGCTCGCTTTTTCTCGTTCCCTTTTTCCCTGCACTCGTTCGTTGCTCGGATTTTCTCGTTCCCTTTTTCCCTGCACTCATTCGTTGCGCAGATTTTCTCGTTCCCTTTTTCCCTGCACTCGTTCGTTGCTCGCCTTTTCTCGTTCCCTTTTTCCCTGCACTCGTTCGTTGTTCGCTTTTTCTCGTTCCCTTTTTCCCTGCACTCGTTCGTTGTTCGGTTTTTCTCGTTCCCTTTTTCCCTGCACTCGTTCATTGCGCGGATTTTCTCGTTCCCTTTTTCCCTGCACTCGTTCGTTGCTCGCTTTTTCTCGTTCCCTTTTTCCCTGCACTCGTTCGTTGCTCGGATTTTCTCGTTCCCTTTTTCCCTGCACTCGTTTGTTGCTCGCTTTTTCTCGTTCCCTTGTTCCCTGCACTCGTTCGTTGCTCGCTTTTTCTCGTTCCCTTTTTCCCTGCACTCGTTCGTTGTTCGCTTTTTCTCGTTCCCTTTTTCCCTGCACTCGTTCGTTGCTCGGATTTTCTCGTTCCCTTTTTCCCTGCACTCGTTTGTTGCTCGCTTTTTCTCGATCCCTTTTTCCCTGCACTCGTTCGTTGTTCGCTTTTTCTCGTTCCCTTTTTCCCTGCACTCGTTCGTTGTTCGCTTTTTCTCGTTCCCTTTTTCCCTGCACTCGTTCATTGCGCGGATTTTCTCGTTCCCTTTTTCCCTGCACTCGTTCGTTGCGCAGATTTTCTCGTTCCCTTTTTTCCTGCACTCGTTCGTTGCTCGCCTTTTCTCGTTCCCTTTTTCCCTGCACTCGTTCGTTGTTCGCTTTTTCTCGTTCCCTTTTTCCCTGCACTCGTTCATTGCGCGGTTTTTCTCGTTCCCTTTTTCCCTGCACTCGTTCGTTGCTCGCTTTTTCTCGTTCCCTTTTTCCCTGCACTCGTTCGTTGTTCGCTTTTTCTCGTTCCCTTTTTCCCTGCACTCGTTCGTTGCTCGCTTTTTCTCGTTCCCTTTTTCCCTGCACTCGTTCGTTGCGCAGATTTTCTCGTTCCCTTTTTCCCTGCACTCGTTCGTTGCTCGCCTTTTCTCGTTCCCTTTTTCCCTGCACTCGTTCGTTGTTCGCTTTTTCTCGTTCCCTTTTCCCTGCACTCGTTCGTTGCTCGGATTTTCTCGTTCCCTTTTTCCCTGCACTCATTCGTTGCGCAGATTTTCTCGTTCCCTTTTTCCCTGCACTCGTTCGTTGCTCGCCTTTTCTCGTTCCCTTTTTCCCTGCACTCGTTCGTTGCTCGCTTTTTCTCGTTCCCTTTTTCCCTGCACTCGTTCGTTGTTCGGATTTTCTCGTTCCCTTTTTCCCTGCACTCGTTCGTTGCTCGCTTTTTCTCGTTCCCTTTTTCCCTGCACTCGTTCGTTGTTCGCTTTTTCTCGTTCCCTTTTTCCCTGCACTCGTTCATTGCGCGGATTTTCTCGTTCCCTTTTTCCCTGCACTCGTTCGTTGCTCGGATTTTCTCGTTCCCTTTTTCCCTGCACTCGTTCGTTGCTCGCCTTTTCTCGTTCCCTTTTTCCCTGCACTCGTTCGTTGTTCGCTTTTTCTCGTTCCCTTTTTCCCTGCACTCGTTCGTTGCTCGCCTTTTCTCGTTCCCTTTTTCCCTGCACTCGTTCATTGCGCGGTTTTTCTCGTTCCCTTTTTCCCTGCACTCGTTCGTTGCGCAGATTTTCTCGTTCCCTTTTTCCCTGCACTCGTTCGTTGCTCGCTTTTTCTCGTTCCCTTTTTCCCTGCACTCGTTCGTTGCTCGGATTTTCTCGTTCCCTTTTTCCCTGCACTCGTTCGTTGCTCGCTTTTTCTCGTTCCCTTGTTCCCTGCACTCGTTCGTTGCTCGCTTTTTCTCGTTCCCTTTTTCCCTGCACTCGTTCGTTGTTCGCTTTTTCTCGTTCCCTTTTTCCCTGCACTCGTTCGTTGCTCGGATTTTCTCGTTCCCTTTTTCCCTGCACTCGTTTGTTGCTCGCTTTTTCTCGATCCCTTTTTCCCTGCACTCGTTCGTTGTTCGCTTTTTCTCGTTCCCTTTTTCCCTGCACTCGTTCGTTGTTCGCTTTTTCTCGTTCCCTTTTTCCCTGCACTCGTTCATTGCGCGGATTTTCTCGTTCCCTTTTTCCCTGCACTCGTTCGTTGCGCAGATTTTCTCGTTCCCTTTTTTCCTGCACTCGTTCGTTGCTCGCCTTTTCTCGTTCCCTTTTTCCCTGCACTCGTTCGTTGTTCGCTTTTTCTCGTTCCCTTTTTCCCTGCACTCGTTCATTGCGCGGTTTTTCTCGTTCCCTTTTTCCCTGCACTCGTTCGTTGCTCGCTTTTTCTCGTTCCCTTTTTCCCTGCACTCGTTCGTTGTTCGCTTTTTCTCGTTCCCTTTTTCCCTGCACTCGTTCGTTGCTCGCTTTTTCTCGTTCCCTTTTTCCCTGCACTCGTTCGTTGCGCAGATTTTCTCGTTCCCTTTTTCCCTGCACTCGTTCGTTGCTCGCCTTTTCTCGTTCCCTTTTTCCCTGCACTCGTTCGTTGTTCGCTTTTTCTCGTTCCCTTTTCCCTGCACTCGTTCGTTGCTCGGATTTTCTCGTTCCCTTTTTCCCTGCACTCATTCGTTGCTCGCTTTTTCTCGTTCCCTTTTTCCCTGCACTCGTTCGTTGTTCGCTTTTTCTCGTTCCCTTTTTCCCTGCACTCGTTCATTGCTCGCTTTTTCTCGTTCCCTTTTTCCCTGCACTCGTTCGTTGCTCGGATTTTCTCGTTCCCTTTTTCCCTGCACTCGTTCGTTGCATGGATTTTCTCGTTCCCTTTTTCCCTGCACTCATTCGTTGCGCGGTTTTTCTCGTTCCCTTTTTCCCTGCACTCGTTCATTGCTCGCTTTTTCTCGTTCCCTTTTTCCCTGCACTCGTTCGTTGCGCAGATTTTCTCGTTCCCTTTTTCCCTGCACTCGTTCGTTGCTCGCCTTTTCTCGTTCCCTTTTTCCCTGCACTCGTTCGTTGTTCGCTTTTTCTCGTTCCCTTTTCCCTGCACTCGTTCGTTGCTCGGATTTTCTCGTTCCCTTTTTCCCTGCACTCATTCGTTGCGCAGATTTTCTCGTTCCCTTTTTCCCTGCACTCGTTCGTTGCTCGCCTTTTCTCGTTCCCTTTTTCCCTGCACTCGTTCGTTGCTCGCTTTTTCTCGTTCCCTTTTTCCCTGCACTCGTTCGTTGTTCGGATTTTCTCGTTCCCTTTTTCCCTGCACTCGTTCGTTGCTCGCTTTTTCTCGTTCCCTTTTTCCCTGCACTCGTTCGTTGTTCGCTTTTTCTCGTTCCCTTTTTCCCTGCACTCGTTCATTGCGCGGATTTTCTCGTTCCCTTTTTCCCTGCACTCGTTCGTTGCTCGGATTTTCTCGTTCCCTTTTTCCCTGCACTCGTTCGTTGCTCGCCTTTTCTCGTTCCCTTTTTCCCTGCACTCGTTCGTTGTTCGCTTTTTCTCGTTCCCTTTTTCCCTGCACTCGTTCGTTGCTCGCCTTTTCTCGTTCCCTTTTTCCCTGCACTCGTTCATTGCGCGGTTTTTCTCGTTCCCTTTTTCCCTGCACTCGTTCGTTGCGCAGATTTTCTCGTTCCCTTTTTCCCTGCACTCGTTCGTTGCTCGCTTTTTCTCGTTCCCTTTTTCCCTGCACTCGTTCGTTGCTCGGATTTTCTCGTTCCCTTTTTCCCTGCACTCGTTCGTTGCTCGCTTTTTCTCGTTCCCTTGTTCCCTGCACTCGTTCGTTGCTCGCTTTTTCTCGTTCCCTTTTTCCCTGCACTCGTTCGTTGTTCGCTTTTTCTCGTTCCCTTTTTCCCTGCACTCGTTCGTTGCTCGGATTTTCTCGTTCCCTTTTTCCCTGCACTCGTTTGTTGCTCGCTTTTTCTCGATCCCTTTTTCCCTGCACTCGTTCGTTGTTCGCTTTTTCTCGTTCCCTTTTTCCCTGCACTCGTTCGTTGTTCGCTTTTTCTCGTTCCCTTTTTCCCTGCACTCGTTCATTGCGCGGATTTTCTCGTTCCCTTTTTCCCTGCACTCGTTCGTTGCGCAGATTTTCTCGTTCCCTTTTTTCCTGCACTCGTTCGTTGCTCGCCTTTTCTCGTTCCCTTTTTCCCTGCACTCGTTCGTTGTTCGCTTTTTCTCGTTCCCTTTTTCCCTGCACTCGTTCATTGCGCGGTTTTTCTCGTTCCCTTTTTCCCTGCACTCGTTCGTTGCTCGCTTTTTCTCGTTCCCTTTTTCCCTGCACTCGTTCGTTGTTCGCTTTTTCTCGTTCCCTTTTTCCCTGCACTCGTTCGTTGCTCGCTTTTTCTCGTTCCCTTTTTCCTGCACTCGTTCATTGCTCGCTTTTTCTCGTTCCCTTTTTCCCTGCACTCGTTCGTTGCTCGGATTTTCTCGTTCCCTTTTTCCCTGCACTCGTTCGTTGCATGGATTTTCTCGTTCCCTTTTTCCCTGCACTCGTTCGTTGCTCGCTTTTTCTCGTTCCCTTGTTCCCTGCACTCGTTCGTTGCTCGCTTTTTCTCGTTCCCTTTTTCCCTGCACTCGTTCGTTGTTCGCTTTTTCTCGTTCCCTTTTTCCCTGCACTCGTTCGTTGCTCGGATTTTCTCGTTCCCTTTTTCCCTGCACTCGTTTGTTGCTCGCTTTTTCTCGATCCCTTTTTCCCTGCACTCGTTCGTTGTTCGCTTTTTCTCGTTCCCTTTTTCCCTGCACTCGTTCGTTGTTCGCCTTTTCTCGTTCCCTTTTTCCCTGCACTCGTTCGTTGTTCGCTTTTTCTCGTTCCCTTTTTCCCTGCACTTGTTCGTTGTTCAGTTTTTCTCGTTCCCTTTTTCCCTGCACTCGTTCGTTGTTCGCCTTTTCTCGTTCCCTTTTTCCCTGCACTCGTTCGTTGTTCGCTTTTTCTCGTTCCCTTTTTCCCTGCACTCGTTCATTGCACGGTTTTTCTCGTTCCCTTTTTCCCTGCACTCGTTCATTGCGCGGATTTTCTCGTTCCCTTTTTCCCTGCACTCGTTCGTTGTTCGCTTTTTCTCGTTCCCTTTTTCCCTGCACTCGTTTGTTGCTCGGATTTTCTCGTTCCCTTTTTCCCTGCACTCGTTCGTTGCGCAGATTTTCTCGTTCCCTTTTTCCCTGCACTCGTTCGTTGCTCGCCTTTTCTCGTTCCCTTTTTTCCCTGCACTCGTTCGTTGTTCGCTTTTTCTCGTTCCCTTTTTCCCTGCACTCGTTCGTTGCTCGCCTTTTCTCGTTCCCTTTTTCCCTGCACTCGTTCTTTGCGCGGTTTTTCTCGTTCCCTTTTTCCCTGCACTCGTTCATTGCGCGGATTTTCTCGTTCCCTTTTTCCCTGCACTCGTTCGTTGCTCGCTTTTTCTCGTTCCCTTTTTCCCTGCACTCGTTCGTTGCTCGGATTTTCTCGTTCCCTTTTTCCCTGCACTCGTTCGTTGTTCGCTTTTTCTCGTTCCCTTTTCCCTGCACTCGTTCGTTGCTCGGATTTTCTCGTTCCCTTTTTCCCTGCACTCATTCGTTGCGCAGATTTTCTCGTTCCCTTTTTCCCTGCACTCGTTCGTTGCTCGCCTTTTCTCGTTCCCTTTTTCCCTGCACTCGTTCGTTGCTCGCTTTTTCTCGTTCCCTTTTTCCCTGCACTCGTTCGTTGTTCGGATTTTCTCGTTCCCTTTTTCCCTGCACTCGTTCGTTGCTCGCTTTTTCTCGTTCCCTTTTTCCCTGCACTCATTCGTTGTTCGCTTTTTCTCGTTCCCTTTTTCCCTGCACTCGTTCATTGCGCGGATTTTCTCGTTCCCTTTTTCCCTGCACTCGTTCGTTGCTCGGATTTTCTCGTTCCCTTTTTCCCTGCACTCGTTCGTTGCTCGCCTTTTCTCGTTCCCTTTTTCCCTGCACTCGTTCGTTGTTCGCTTTTTCTCGTTCCCTTTTTCCCTGCACTTGTTCGTTGTTCGCTTTTTCTCGTTCCCTTTTTCCCTGCACTCGTTCGTTGCTCGCCTTTTCTCGTTCCCTTTTTCCCTGCACTCGTTCATTGCGCGGTTTTTCTCGTTCCCTTTTTCCCTGCACTCGTTCATTGCGCGGATTTTCTCGTTCCCTTTTTCCCTGCACTCGTTCATTGCTCGCTTTTTCTCGTTCCCTTTTTCCCTGCATTCGTTCGTTGCTCGCTTTTTCTCGTTCCCTTTTTCCTGCACTCGTTCATTGCTCGCTTTTTCTCGTTCCCTTTTTCCCTGCACTCGTTCGTTGCTCGGATTTTCTCGTTCCCTTTTTCCCTGCACTCGTTCGTTGCATGGATTTTCTCGTTCCCTTTTTCCCTGCACTCATTCGTTGCTCGCCTTTTCTCGTTCCCTTTTTCCCTGCACTCGTTCGTTGTTCGCTTTTTCTCGTTCCCTTTTTCCCTGCACTCGTTCATTGCGCGGATTTTCTCGTTCCCTTTTTACCTGCACTCGTTCGTTGCTCGCTTTTTCTCGTTCCCTTTTTCCCTGCACTCGTTCGTTGCTCGCTTTTTCTCGTTCCCTTTTTCCCTGCACTCGTTCGTTGCTCGGATTTTCTCGTTCCCTTTTTCCCTGCACTCATTCGTTGCGCAGATTTTCTCGTTCCCTTTTTCCCTGCACTCGTTCGTTGCTCGCCTTTTCTCGTTCCCTTTTTCCCTGCACTCGTTCGTTGTTCGCTTTTTCTCGTTCCCTTTTTCCCTGCACTCGTTCGTTGTTCGGTTTTTCTCGTTCCCTTTTTCCCTGCACTCGTTCATTGCGCGGATTTTCTCGTTCCCTTTTTCCCTGCACTCGTTCGTTGCTCGCTTTTTCTCGTTCCCTTTTTCCCTGCACTCGTTCGTTGCTCGGATTTTCTCGTTCCCTTTTTCCCTGCACTCGTTTGTTGCTCGCTTTTTCTCGTTCCCTTGTTCCCTGCACTCGTTCGTTGCTCGCTTTTTCTCGTTCCCTTTTTCCCTGCACTCGTTCGTTGTTCGCTTTTTCTCGTTCCCTTTTTCCCTGCACTCGTTCGTTGCTCGGATTTTCTCGTTCCCTTTTTCCCTGCACTCGTTTGTTGCTCGCTTTTTCTCGATCCCTTTTTCCCTGCACTCGTTCGTTGTTCGCTTTTTCTCGTTCCCTTTTTCCCTGCACTCGTTCGTTGTTCGCTTTTTCTCGTTCCCTTTTTCCCTGCACTCGTTCATTGCGCGGATTTTCTCGTTCCCTTTTTCCCTGCACTCGTTCGTTGCGCAGATTTTCTCGTTCCCTTTTTTCCTGCACTCGTTCGTTGCTCGCCTTTTCTCGTTCCCTTTTTCCCTGCACTCGTTCGTTGTTCGCTTTTTCTCGTTCCCTTTTTCCCTGCACTCGTTCATTGCGCGGTTTTTCTCGTTCCCTTTTTCCCTGCACTCGTTCGTTGCTCGCTTTTTCTCGTTCCCTTTTTCCCTGCACTCGTTCGTTGTTCGCTTTTTCTCGTTCCCTTTTTCCCTGCACTCGTTCGTTGCTCGCTTTTTCTCGTTCCCTTTTTCCCTGCACTCGTTCGTTGCGCAGATTTTCTCGTTCCCTTTTTCCCTGCACTCGTTCGTTGCTCGCCTTTTCTCGTTCCCTTTTTCCCTGCACTCGTTCGTTGTTCGCTTTTTCTCGTTCCCTTTTCCCTGCACTCGTTCGTTGCTCGGATTTTCTCGTTCCCTTTTTCCCTGCACTCATTCGTTGCGCAGATTTTCTCGTTCCCTTTTTCCCTGCACTCGTTCGTTGCTCGCCTTTTCTCGTTCCCTTTTTCCCTGCACTCGTTCGTTGCTCGCTTTTTCTCGTTCCCTTTTTCCCTGCACTCGTTCGTTGTTCGGATTTTCTCGTTCCCTTTTTCCCTGCACTCGTTCGTTGCTCGCTTTTTCTCGTTCCCTTTTTCCCTGCACTCGTTCGTTGTTCGCTTTTTCTCGTTCCCTTTTTCCCTGCACTCGTTCATTGCGCGGATTTTCTCGTTCCCTTTTTCCCTGCACTCGTTCGTTGCTCGGATTTTCTCGTTCCCTTTTTCCCTGCACTCGTTCGTTGCTCGCCTTTTCTCGTTCCCTTTTTCCCTGCACTCGTTCGTTGTTCGCTTTTTCTCGTTCCCTTTTTCCCTGCACTCGTTCGTTGCTCGCCTTTTCTCGTTCCCTTTTTCCCTGCACTCGTTCATTGCGCGGTTTTTCTCGTTCCCTTTTTCCCTGCACTCGTTCGTTGCGCAGATTTTCTCGTTCCCTTTTTCCCTGCACTCGTTCGTTGCTCGCTTTTTCTCGTTCCCTTTTTCCCTGCACTCGTTCGTTGCTCGGATTTTCTCGTTCCCTTTTTCCCTGCACTCGTTCGTTGCTCGCTTTTTCTCGTTCCCTTGTTCCCTGCACTCGTTCGTTGCTCGCTTTTTCTCGTTCCCTTTTTCCCTGCACTCGTTCGTTGTTCGCTTTTTCTCGTTCCCTTTTTCCCTGCACTCGTTCGTTGCTCGGATTTTCTCGTTCCCTTTTTCCCTGCACTCGTTTGTTGCTCGCTTTTTCTCGATCCCTTTTTCCCTGCACTCGTTCGTTGTTCGCTTTTTCTCGTTCCCTTTTTCCCTGCACTCGTTCGTTGTTCGCTTTTTCTCGTTCCCTTTTTCCCTGCACTCGTTCATTGCGCGGATTTTCTCGTTCCCTTTTTCCCTGCACTCGTTCGTTGCGCAGATTTTCTCGTTCCCTTTTTTCCTGCACTCGTTCGTTGCTCGCCTTTTCTCGTTCCCTTTTTCCCTGCACTCGTTCGTTGTTCGCTTTTTCTCGTTCCCTTTTTCCCTGCACTCGTTCATTGCGCGGTTTTTCTCGTTCCCTTTTTCCCTGCACTCGTTCGTTGCTCGCTTTTTCTCGTTCCCTTTTTCCCTGCACTCGTTCGTTGTTCGCTTTTTCTCGTTCCCTTTTTCCCTGCACTCGTTCGTTGCTCGCTTTTTCTCGTTCCCTTTTTCCCTGCACTCGTTCGTTGCGCAGATTTTCTCGTTCCCTTTTTCCCTGCACTCGTTCGTTGCTCGCCTTTTCTCGTTCCCTTTTTCCCTGCACTCGTTCGTTGTTCGCTTTTTCTCGTTCCCTTTTCCCTGCACTCGTTCGTTGCTCGGATTTTCTCGTTCCCTTTTTCCCTGCACTCATTCGTTGCTCGCTTTTTCTCGTTCCCTTTTTCCCTGCACTCGTTCGTTGTTCGCTTTTTCTCGTTCCCTTTTTCCCTGCACTCGTTCATTGCTCGCTTTTTCTCGTTCCCTTTTTCCCTGCACTCGTTCGTTGCTCGGATTTTCTCGTTCCCTTTTTCCCTGCACTCGTTCGTTGCATGGATTTTCTCGTTCCCTTTTTCCCTGCACTCATTCGTTGCGCGGTTTTTCTCGTTCCCTTTTTCCCTGCACTCGTTCATTGCTCGCTTTTTCTCGTTCCCTTTTTCCCTGCACTCGTTCGTTGCGCGGTTTTTCTCGTTCCCTTTTTCCCTGCACTCGTTCATTGCGCGGATTTTCTCGTTCCCTTTTTCCCTGCACTCGTTCATTGCTCGCTTTTTCTCGTTCCCTTTTTCCCTGCATTCGTTCGTTGCTCGCTTTTTCTCGTTCCCTTTTTCCCTGCACTCGTTCATTGCTCGCTTTTTCTCGTTCCCTTTTTCCCTGCACTCGTTCGTTGCTCGGATTTTCTCGTTCCCTTTTTCCCTGCACTCGTTCGTTGCATGGATTTTCTCGTTCCCTTTTTCCCTGCACTCATTCGTTGCTCGCCTTTTCTCGTTCCCTTTTTCCCTGCACTCGTTCGTTGTTCGCTTTTTCTCGTTCCCTTTTTCCCTGCACTCGTTCGTTGTTCGCTTTTTCTCGTTCCCTTTTTCCCTGCACTCGTTCATTGCGCGGATTTTCTCGTTCCCTTTTTCCCTGCACTCGTTCGTTGCTCGGATTTTCTCGTTCCCTTTTTCCCTGCACTCGTTCGTTGTTCGCTTTTTCTCGTTCCCTTTTTCCCTGCACTCGTTCATTGCGCGGATTTTCTCGTTCCCTTTTTCCCTGCACTCGTTCGTTGCGCGGATTTTCTCGTTCCCTTTTTCCCTGCACTCGTTCGTTGCTCGCTTTTTCTCGTTCCCTTTTTCCCTGCACTCGTTCGTTGCTCGGATTTTCTCGTTCCCTTTTTCCCTGCACTCGTTCGTTGCTCGCTTTTTCTCGTTCCCTTGTTCCCTGCACTCGTTCGTTGCTCGCTTTTTCTCGTTCCCTTTTTCCCTGCACTCGTTCGTTGTTCGGTTTTTCTCGTTCCCTTTTTCCCTGCACTCGTTCGTTGCTCGGATTTTCTCGTTCCCTTTTTCCCTGCACTCGTTCGTTGCTCGCTTTTTCTCGTTCCCTTTTTCCCTGCACTCGTTCATTGCGCGGATTTTCTCGTTCCCTTTTTCCCTGCACTCGTTCGTTGCTCGCTTTTTCTCGTTCCCTTTTTCCCTGCACTCGTTCGTTGCTCGCCTTTTCTCGTTCCCTTTTTCCCTGCACTCGTTCGTTGCTCGCTTTTTCTCGTTCCCTTTTTCCCTGCACTCGTTCGTTGTTCGGTTTTTCTCGTTCCCTTTTTCCCTGCACTCGTTCGTTGCTCGGATTTTCTCGTTCCCTTTTTCCCTGCACTCGTTTGTTGCTCGCTTTTTCTCGTTCCCTTTTTCCCTGCACTCGTTCGTTGTTCGCTTTTTCTCGTTCCCTTTTTCCCTGCACTCGTTCGTTGTTCGCTTTTTCTCGTTCCCTTTTTCCCTGCACTCGTTCATTGCGCGGATTTTCTCGTTCCCTTTTTCCCTGCACTCGTTCGTTGCTCGGATTTTCTCGTTCCCTTTTTCCCTGCACTCGTTCGTTGCTCGCCTTTTCTCGTTCCCTTTTTCCCTGCACTCGTTCGTTGTTCGCTTTTTCTCGTTCCCTTTTTCCCTGCACTTGTTCGTTGTTCAGTTTTTCTCGTTCCCTTTTTCCCTGCACTCGTTCGTTGTTCGCCTTTTCTCGTTCCCTTTTTCCCTGCACTCGTTCGTTGTTCGCTTTTTCTCGTTCCCTTTTTCCCTGCACTCGTTCATTGCGCGGTTTTTCTCGTTCCCTTTTTCCCTGCACTCGTTCATTGCGCGGATTTTCTCGTTCCCTTTTTCCCTGCACTCGTTCGTTGTTCGCTTTTTCTCGTTCCCTTTTTCCCTGCACTCGTTCGTTACTCGGATTTTCTCGTTCCCTTTTTCCTTGCACTCGTTCGTTGCGCAGATTTTCTCGTTCCCTTTTTCCCTGCACTCGTTCGTTGCTCGCCTTTTCTCGTTCCCTTTTTTCCCTGCACTCGTTCGTTGTTCGCTTTTTCTCGTTCCCTTTTTCCCTGCACTCGTTCGTTGCTCGGATTTTCTCGTTCCCTTTTTCCCTGCACTCGTTCGTTGTTCGCTTTTTCTCGTTCCCTTTTTCCCTGCACTCGTTCCTTGCGCGGATTTTCTCGTTCCCTTTTTCCCTGCACTCGTTCGTTGCTCGCTTTTTCTCGTTCCCTTTTTCCCTGCACTCGTTTGTTGCTCGCTTTTTCTCGTTCCCTTTTTCCCTGCACTCGTTCGTTGTTCGCTTTTTCTCGTTCCCTTTTTCCCTGCACTCGTTCGTTGTTCGCTTTTTCTCGTTCCCTTTTTCCCTGCACTCGTTCATTGCGCGGATTTTCTCGTTCCCTTTTTCCCTGCACTCGTTCGTTGCTCGGATTTTCTCGTTCCCTTTTTCCCTGCACTCGTTCGTTGTTCGCTTTTTCTCGTTCCCTTTTTCTCTGCACTCGTTCATTGCGCGGATTTTCTCGTTCCCTTTTTCCCTGCACTCGTTCGTTGCTCGCTTTTTCTCGTTCCCTTTTTCCCTGCACTCGTTCGTTGCTCGAATTTTCTCGTTCCCTTTTTCCCTGCACTCGTTCGTTGCTCGCTTTTTCTCGTTCCCTTGTTCCCTGCACTCGTTCGTTGCTCGCTTTTTCTCGTTCCCTTTTTCCCTGCACTCGTTCGTTGCTCGGATTATCTCGTTCCCTTTTTCCCTGCACTCGTTCGTTGCTCGCCTTTTCTCGTTCCCTTTTTTCCCTGCACTCGTTCGTTGTTCGCTTTTTCTCGTTCCCTTTTTCCCTGCACTCGTTCGTTGCTCGGATTTTCTCGTTCCCTTTTTCCCTGCACTCGTTCGTTGTTCGCTTTTTCTCATTCCCTTTTTCCCTGCACTCGTTCATTGCTCGCTTTTTCTCGTTCCCTTTTTCCCTGCACTCGTTCGTTGCTCGCTTTTTCTCGTTCCCTTTTTCCCTGCACTCGTTCGTTGTTCGGATTTTCTCGTTCCCTTTTTCCCTGCACTCGTTCGTTGCTCGGATTTTCTCGTTCCCTTTTTCCCTGCACTCGTTCGTTGCTCGCTTTTTCTCGTTCCCTTTTTCCCTGCACTCGTTCGTTGTTCGCTTTTTCTCGTTCCCTTTTTCCCTGCACTCGTTCATTGCGCGGATTTTCTCGTTCCCTTTTTCCCTGCACTCGTTTGTTGCTCGGATTTTCTCATTCCCTTTTTCCCTGCACTCGTTCGTTGCTCGCCTTTTCTCGTTCCCTTTTTCCCTGCACTCGTTCGTTGTTCGCTTTTTCTCGTTCCCTTTTTCCCTGCACTTGTTCGTTGTTCGGTTTTTCTCGTTCCCTTTTTCCCTGCACTCGTTCGTTGCTCGCCTTTTCTCGTTCCCTTTTTCCCTGCACTCGTTCATTGCGCGGTTTTTCTCGTTCCCTTTTTCCCTGCACTCGTTCATTGCGCGGATTTTCTCGTTCCCTTTTTCCCTGCACTCGTTCGTTGTTCGCTTTTTCTCGTTCCCTTTTTCCCTGCACTTGTTCGTTGTTCAGTTTTTCTCGTTCCCTTTTTCCCTGCACTCGTTCGTTGTTCGCCTTTTCTCGTTCCCTTTTTCCCTGCACTCGTTCGTTGCTCGGATTTTCTCGTTCCCTTTTTCCCTGCACTCGTTCGTTGTTCGCTTTTTCTCGTTCCCTTTTCCCTGCACTCGTTCGTTGCTCGGATTTTCTCGTTCCCTTTTTCCCTGCACTCATTCGTTGCGCAGATTTTCTCGTTCCCTTTTTCCCTGCACTCGTTCGTTGCTCGCCTTTTCTCGTTCCCTTTTTCCCTGCACTCGTTCGTTGCTCGCTTTTTCTCGTTCCCTTTTTCCCTGCACTCGTTCGTTGTTCGGATTTTCTCGTTCCCTTTTTCCCTGCACTCGTTCGTTGCTCGCTTTTTCTCGTTCCCTTTTTCCCTGCACTCGTTCGTTGTTCGCTTTTTCTCGTTCCCTTTTTCCCTGCACTCGTTCATTGCGCGGATTTTCTCGTTCCCTTTTTCCCTGCACTCGTTCGTTGCTCGGATTTTCTCGTTCCCTTTTTCCCTGCACTCGTTCGTTGCTCGCCTTTTCTCGTTCCCTTTTTCCCTGCACTCGTTCGTTGTTCGCTTTTTCTCGTTCCCTTTTTCCCTGCACTTGTTCGTTGTTCGCTTTTTCTCGTTCCCTTTTTCCCTGCACTCGTTCGTTGCTCGCCTTTTCTCGTTCCCTTTTTCCCTGCACTCGTTCATTGCGCGGTTTTTCTCGTTCCCTTTTTCCCTGCACTCGTTCATTGCGCGGATTTTCTCGTTCCCTTTTTCCCTGCACTCGTTCATTGCTCGCTTTTTCTCGTTCCCTTTTTCCCTGCATTCGTTCGTTGCTCGCTTTTTCTCGTTCCCTTTTTCCTGCACTCGTTCATTGCTCGCTTTTTCTCGTTCCCTTTTTCCCTGCACTCGTTCGTTGCTCGGATTTTCTCGTTCCCTTTTTCCCTGCACTCGTTCGTTGCATGGATTTTCTCGTTCCCTTTTTCCCTGCACTCATTCGTTGCTCGCCTTTTCTCGTTCCCTTTTTCCCTGCACTCGTTCGTTGTTCGCTTTTTCTCGTTCCCTTTTTCCCTGCACTCGTTCATTGCGCGGATTTTCTCGTTCCCTTTTTACCTGCACTCGTTCGTTGCTCGCTTTTTCTCGTTCCCTTTTTCCCTGCACTCGTTCGTTGCTCGCTTTTTCTCGTTCCCTTTTTCCCTGCACTCGTTCATTGCTCGCTTTTTCTCGTTCCCTTTTTCCCTGCACTCGTTCGTTGCTCGGATTTTCTCGTTCCCTTTTTCCCTGCACTCATTCGTTGCGCAGATTTTCTCGTTCCCTTTTTCCCTGCACTCGTTCGTTGCTCGCCTTTTCTCGTTCCCTTTTTCCCTGCACTCGTTCGTTGCTCGCTTTTTCTCGTTCCCTTTTTCCCTGCACTCGTTCGTTGTTCGGTTTTTCTCGTTCCCTTTTTCCCTGCACTCGTTCATTGCGCGGATTTTCTCGTTCCCTTTTTCCCTGCACTCGTTCGTTGCTCGCTTTTTCTCGTTCCCTTTTTCCCTGCACTCGTTCGTTGCTCGGATTTTCTCGTTCCCTTTTTCCCTGCACTCGTTCGTTGCTCGCTTTTTCTCGTTCCCTTGTTCCCTGCACTCGTTCGTTGCTCGCTTTTTCTCGTTCCCTTTTTCCCTGCACTCGTTCGTTGTTCGCTTTTTCTCGTTCCCTTTTTCCCTGCACTCGTTCGTTGCTCGGATTTTCTCGTTCCCTTTTTCCCTGCACTCGTTTGTTGCTCGCTTTTTCTCGTTCCCTTTTTCCCTGCACTCGTTCGTTGTTCGCTTTTTCTCGTTCCCTTTTTCCCTGCACTCGTTCGTTGTTCGCTTTTTCTCGTTCCCTTTTTCCCTGCACTCGTTCATTGCGCGGATTTTCTCGTTCCCTTTTTCCCTGCACTCGTTCGTTGCGCAGATTTTCTCGTTCCCTTTTTTCCTGCACTCGTTCGTTGCTCGCCTTTTCTCGTTCCCTTTTTCCCTGCACTCGTTCGTTGTTCGCTTTTTCTCGTTCCCTTTTTCCCTGCACTCGTTCATTGCGCGGTTTTTCTCGTTCCCTTTTTCCCTGCACTCGTTCGTTGCTCGCTTTTTCTCGTTCCCTTTTTCCCTGCACTCGTTCGTTGTTCGCTTTTTCTCGTTCCCTTTTTCCCTGCACTCGTTCGTTGCTCGCTTTTTCTCGTTCCCTTTTTCCCTGCACTCGTTCGTTGCGCAGATTTTCTCGTTCCCTTTTTCCCTGCACTCGTTCGTTGCTCGCCTTTTCTCGTTCCCTTTTTCCCTGCACTCGTTCGTTGTTCGCTTTTTCTCGTTCCCTTTTTCCCTGCACTCGTTCGTTGTTCGCTTTTTCTCGTTCCCTTTTTCCCTGCACTCGTTCATTGCGCGGATTTTCTCGTTCCCTTTTTCCCTGCACTCGTTTGTTGCTCGCTTTTTCTCGTTCCCTTTTTCCCTGCACTCGTTCGTTGCTCGGATTTTCTCATTCCCTTTTTCCCTGCACTCGTTCGTTGCTCGCTTTTTCTCGTTCCCTTTTTCCCTGCACTCGTTCGTTGTTCGCTTTTTCTCGTTCCCTTTTTCCCTGCACTTGTTCATTGTTCGGTTTTTCTCGTTCCCTTTTTCCCTGCACTCGTTCGTTGCTCGCCTTTTCTCGTTCCCTTTTTCCCTGCACTCGTTCATTGCGCGGTTTTTCTCGTTCCCTTTTTCCCTGCACTCGTTCATTGCGCGGATTTTCTCGTTCCCTTTTTCCCTGCACTCGTTCATTGCTCGCTTTTTCTCGTTCCCTTTTTCCCTGCATTCGTTCGTTGCTCGCTTTTTCTCGTTCCCTTTTTCCCTGCACTCGTTCATTGCTCGCTTTTTCTCGTTCCCTTTTTCCCTGCACTCGTTCGTTGCTCGGATTTTCTCGTTCCCTTTTTCCCTGCACTCGTTCGTTGCATGGATTTTCTCGTTCCCTTTTTCCCTGCACTCATTCGTTGCTCGCCTTTTCTCGTTCCCTTTTTCCCTGCACTCGTTCGTTGTTCGCTTTTTCTCGTTCCCTTTTTCCCTGCACTCGTTCGTTGCTCGCTTTTTCTCGTTCCCTTTTTCCCTGCACTCGTTCATTGCGCGGATTTTCTCGTTCCCTTTTTCCCTGCACTCGTTCGTTGCTCGGATTTTCTCGTTCCCTTTTTCCCTGCACTCGTTCGTTGTTCGCTTTTTCTCGTTCCCTTTTTCCCTGCACTCGTTCATTGCGCGGATTTTCTCGTTCCCTTTTTCCCTGCACTCGTTCGTTGCGCGGATTTTCTCGTTCCCTTTTTCCCTGCACTCGTTCGTTGCTCGCTTTTTCTCGTTCCCTTTTTCCCTGCACTCGTTCGTTGCTCGGATTTTCTCGTTCCCTTTTTCCCTGCACTCGTTCGTTGCTCGCTTTTTCTCGTTCCCTTGTTCCCTGCACTCGTTCGTTGCTCGCTTTTTCTCGTTCCCTTTTTCCCTGCACTCGTTCGTTGTTCGGTTTTTCTCGTTCCCTTTTTCCCTGCACTCGTTCGTTGCTCGGATTTTCTCGTTCCCTTTTTCCCTGCACTCGTTCGTTGCTCGCCTTTTCTCGTTCCCTTTTTTCCCTGCACTCGTTCGTTGTTCGCTTTTTCTCGTTCCCTTTTTCCCTGCACTCGTTCGTTTCTCGGATTTTCTCGTTCCCTTTTTCCCTGCACTCGTTCGTTGCTCGCTTTTTCTCGTTCCCTTTTTCCCTGCACTCGTTCGTTGCTCGCACTTTCTCGTTCCCTTGTTCCCTGCACTCGTTCGTTGCTCGCACTTTCTCGTTCCCTTGTTCCCTGCACTCGTTCGTTGCTCGCCTTTTCTCGTTCCCTTTTTTCCCTGCACTCGTTCGTTGTTCGGTTTTTCTCGTTCCCTTTTTCCCTGCACTCGTTCGTTGCTCGGATTTTCTCGTTCCCTTTTTCCCTGCACTCGTTCGTTGCTCGCTTTTTCTCGTTCCCTTTTTTCCCTGCACTCGTTCGTTGCTCGGATTTTCTCGTTCCCTTTTTCCCTGCACTCGTTCGTTGTTCGCTTTTTCTCATTCCCTTTTTCCCTGCACTCGTTCATTGCTCGCTTTTTCTCGTTCCCTTTTTCCCTGCACTCGTTCATTGCTCGCTTTTTCTCGTTCCCTTTTTCCCTGCACTCGTTCGTTGTTCGGATTTTCTCGTTCCCTTTTTCCCTGCACTCGTTCGTTGCTCGGATTTTCTCGTTCCCTTTTTCCCTGCACTCGTTCGTTGCTCGCTTTTTCTCGTTCCCTTTTTCCCTGCACTCGTTCATTGCGCGGATTTTCTCGTTCCCTTTTTCCCTGCACTCGTTCGTTGCTCGCTTTTTCTCGTTCCCTTTTTCCCTGCACTCGTTCGTTGCTCGCCTTTTCTCGTTCCCTTTTTCCCTGCACTCGTTCGTTGCTCGCTTTTTCTCGTTCCCTTTTTCCCTGCACTCGTTCGTTGTTCGGTTTTTCTCGTTCCCTTTTTCCCTGCACTCGTTCGTTGCTCGGATTTTCTCGTTCCCTTTTTCCCTGCACTCGTTTGTTGCTCGCTTTTTCTCGTTCCCTTTTTCCCTGCACTCGTTCGTTGTTCGCTTTTTCTCGTTCCCTTTTTCCCTGCACTCGTTCGTTGTTCGCTTTTTCTCGTTCCCTTTTTCCCTGCACTCGTTCATTGCGCGGATTTTCTCGTTCCCTTTTTCCCTGCACTCGTTCGTTGCTCGGATTTTCTCGTTCCCTTTTTCCCTGCACTCGTTCGTTGCTCGCCTTTTCTCGTTCCCTTTTTCCCTGCACTCGTTCGTTGTTCGCTTTTTCTCGTTCCCTTTTTCCCTGCACTTGTTCGTTGTTCAGTTTTTCTCGTTCCCTTTTTCCCTGCACTCGTTCGTTGTTCGCCTTTTCTCGTTCCCTTTTTCCCTGCACTCGTTCGTTGTTCGCTTTTTCTCGTTCCCTTTTTCCCTGCACTCGTTCATTGCGCGGTTTTTCTCGTTCCCTTTTTCCCTGCACTCGTTCATTGCGCGGATTTTCTCGTTCCCTTTTTCCCTGCACTCGTTCGTTGTTCGCTTTTTCTCGTTCCCTTTTTCCCTGCACTCGTTCGTTACTCGGATTTTCTCGTTCCCTTTTTCCTTGCACTCGTTCGTTGCGCAGATTTTCTCGTTCCCTTTTTCCCTGCACTCGTTCGTTGCTCGCCTTTTCTCGTTCCCTTTTTTCCCTGCACTCGTTCGTTGTTCGCTTTTTCTCGTTCCCTTTTTCCCTGCACTCGTTCGTTGCTCGGATTTTCTCGTTCCCTTTTTCCCTGCACTCGTTCGTTGTTCGCTTTTTCTCGTTCCCTTTTTCCCTGCACTCGTTCCTTGCGCGGATTTTCTCGTTCCCTTTTTCCCTGCACTCGTTCGTTGCTCGCTTTTTCTCGTTCCCTTTTTCCCTGCACTCGTTTGTTGCTCGCTTTTTCTCGTTCCCTTTTTCCCTGCACTCGTTCGTTGTTCGCTTTTTCTCGTTCCCTTTTTCCCTGCACTCGTTCGTTGTTCGCTTTTTCTCGTTCCCTTTTTCCCTGCACTCGTTCATTGCGCGGATTTTCTCGTTCCCTTTTTCCCTGCACTCGTTCGTTGCTCGGATTTTCTCGTTCCCTTTTTCCCTGCACTCGTTCGTTGTTCGCTTTTTCTCGTTCCCTTTTTCTCTGCACTCGTTCATTGCGCGGATTTTCTCGTTCCCTTTTTCCCTGCACTCGTTCGTTGCTCGCTTTTTCTCGTTCCCTTTTTCCCTGCACTCGTTCGTTGCTCGAATTTTCTCGTTCCCTTTTTCCCTGCACTCGTTCGTTGCTCGCTTTTTCTCGTTCCCTTGTTCCCTGCACTCGTTCGTTGCTCGCTTTTTCTCGTTCCCTTTTTCCCTGCACTCGTTCGTTGCTCGCTTTTTCTCGTTCCCTTTTTCCCTGCACTCGTTCGTTGTTCGCTTTTTCTCGTTCCCTTTTTCCCTGCACTCGTTCATTGCGCGGATTTTCTCGTTCCCTTTTTCCCTGCACTCGTTTGTTGCTCGGATTTTCTCATTCCCTTTTTCCCTGCACTCGTTCGTTGCTCGCCTTTTCTCGTTCCCTTTTTCCCTGCACTCGTTCGTTGTTCGCTTTTTCTCGTTCCCTTTTTCCCTGCACTTGTTCGTTGTTCGGTTTTTCTCGTTCCCTTTTTCCCTGCACTCGTTCGTTGCTCGCCTTTTCTCGTTCCCTTTTTCCCTGCACTCGTTCATTGCGCGGTTTTTCTCGTTCCCTTTTTCCCTGCACTCGTTCATTGCGCGGATTTTCTCGTTCCCTTTTTCCCTGCACTCGTTCGTTGTTCGCTTTTTCTCGTTCCCTTTTTCCCTGCACTTGTTCGTTGTTCAGTTTTTCTCGTTCCCTTTTTCCCTGCACTCGTTCGTTGCTCGCCTTTTCTCGTTCCCTTTTTCCCTGCACTCGTTCGTTGCTCGGATTTTCTCGTTCCCTTTTTCCCTGCACTCGTTCGTTGCATGGATTTTCTCGTTCCCTTTTTCCCTGCACTCATTCGTTGCTCGGATTTTCTCGTTCCCTTTTTCCCTGCACTCGTTCGTTGTTCGCTTTTTCTCGTTCCCTTTTTCCCTGCACTCATTCGTTGTTCGCTTTTTCTCGTTCCCTTTTTCCCTGCACTCGTTCATTGCGCGGATTTTCTCGTTCCCTTTTTCCCTGCACTCGTTCGTTGCTCGGATTTTCTCGTTCCCTTTTTCCCTGCACTCGTTCGTTGTTCGCTTTTTCTCGTTCCCTTTTTCCCTGCACTCGTTCATTGCTCGCTTTTTCTCGTTCCCTTTTTCCCTGCACTCGTTCGTTGCTCGGATTTTCTCGTTCCCTTTTTCCCTGCACTCATTCGTTGCGCAGATTTTCTCGTTCCCTTTTTCCCTGCACTCGTTCGTTGCTCGCCTTTTCTCGTTCCCTTTTTCCCTGCACTCGTTCGTTGTTCGCTTTTTCTCGTTCCCTTTTTCCCTGCACTCGTTCGTTGTTCGGTTTTTCTCGTTCCCTTTTTCCCTGCACTCGTTCATTGCGCGGATTTTCTCGTTCCCTTTTTCCCTGCACTCGTTTGTTGCTCGCTTTTTCTCGTTCCCTTTTTCCCTGCACTCGTTCGTTGTTCGCTTTTTCTCGTTCCCTTTTTCCCTGCACTCGTTCGTTGCTCGGATTTTCTCGTTCCCTTTTTCCCTGCACTCGTTCATTGCGCGGATTTTCTCGTTCCCTTTTTCCCTGCACTCGTTCGTTGCTCGGATTTTCTCGTTCCCTTTTTCCCTGCACTCGTTCGTTGTTCGCTTTTTCTCGTTCCCTTTTTCTCTGCACTCGTTCATTGCGCGGATTTTCTCGTTCCCTTTTTCCCTGCACTCGTTCGTTGCTCGCTTTTTCTCGTTCCCTTGTTCCCTGCACTCGTTCGTTGCTCGCTTTTTCTCGTTCCCTTTTTCCCTGCACTCGTTCGTTGCTCGGATTTTCTCGTTCCCTTTTTCCCTGCACTCGTTCGTTGCTCGCTTTTTCTCGTTCCCTTTTTCCCTGCACTCGTTCGTTGCTCGGATTTTCTCGTTCCCTTTTTCCCTGCACTCGTTCGTTGTTCGCTTTTTCTCATTCCCTTTTTCCCTGCACTCGTTCGTTGCTCGCTTTTTCTCGTTCCCTTTTTCCCTGCACTCGTTCGTTGCTCGCTTTTTCTCGTTCCCTTTTTCCCTGCACTCGTTCGTTGTTCGGATTTTCTCGTTCCCTTTTTCCCTGCACTCGTTCGTTGCTCGGATTTTCTCGTTCCCTTTTTCCCTGCACTCGTTCGTTGCTCGCTTTTTCTCGTTCCCTTTTTCCCTGCACTCGTTCGTTGTTCGCTTTTTCTCGTTCCCTTTTTCCCTGCACTCGTTCATTGCGCGGATTTTCTCGTTCCCTTTTTCCCTGCACTCGTTTGTTGCTCGGATTTTCTCATTCCCTTTTTCCCTGCACTCGTTCGTTGCTCGGATTTTCTCGTTCCCTTTTTCCCTGCACTCGTTCGTTGTTCGCTTTTTCTCGTTCCCTTTTTCCCTGCACTCGTTCATTGCTCGCTTTTTCTCGTTCCCTTTTTCCCTGCACTCGTTCGTTGCTCGGATTTTCTCGTTCCCTTTTTCCCTGCACTCATTCGTTGCGCAGATTTTCTCGTTCCCTTTTTCCCTGCACTCGTTCGTTGCTCGCCTTTTCTCGTTCCCTTTTTCCCTGCACTCGTTCGTTGTTCGCTTTTTCTCGTTCCCTTTTTCCCTGCACTCGTTCGTTGTTCGCTTTTTCTCGTTCCCTTTTTCCCTGCACTCGTTCATTGCGCGGATTTTCTCGTTCCCTTTTTCCCTGCACTCGTTCGTTGCTCGCTTTTTCTCGTTCCCTTTTTCCCTGCACTCGTTCGTTGCTCACCTTTTCTCGTTCCCTTTTTCCCTGCACTCGTTCGTTGTTCGGTTTTTCTCGTTGCCTTTTTCCCTGCACTCGTTCGTTGCTCGGATTTTCTCGTTCCCTTTTTCCCTGCACTCGTTTGTTGCTCGCTTTTTCTCGTTCCCTTTTTCCCTGCACTCGTTCGTTGTTCGCTTTTTCTCGTTCCCTTTTTCCCTGCACTCGTTCGTTGTTCGCTTTTTCTCATTCCCTTTTTCCCTGCACTCGTTCGTTGCTCGCTTTTTCTCGTTCCCTTTTTCCCTGCACTCGTTCGTTGCTCGCTTTTTCTCGTTCCCTTTTTCCCTGCACTCGTTCGTTGTTCGGATTTTCTCGTTCCCTTTTTCCCTGCACTCGTTCGTTGCTCGGATTTTCTCGTTCCCTTTTTCCCTGCACTCGTTCGTTGCTCGCTTTTTCTCGTTCCCTTTTTCCCTGCACTCGTTCGTTGTTCGCTTTTTCTCGTTCCCTTTTTCCCTGCACTCGTTCGTTGTTCGCTTTTTCTCGTTCCCTTTTTCCCTGCAATCGTTCATTGCGCGGATTTTCTCGTTCCCTTTTTCCCTGCACTCGTTCGTTGCTCGGATTTTCTCATTCCCTTTTTCCCTGCACTCGTTCGTTGCTCGCCTTTTCTCGTTCCCTTTTTCCCTGCACTCGTTCGTTGTTCGCTTTTTCTCGTTCCCTTTTTCCCTGCACTTGTTCGTTGTTCGGTTTTTCTCGTTCCCTTTTTCCCTGCACTCGTTCGTTGCTCGCCTTTTCTCGTTCCCTTTTTCCCTGCACTCGTTCATTGCGCGGTTTTTCTCGTTCCCTTTTTCCCTGCACTCGTTCATTGCGCGGATTTTCTCGTTCCCTTTTTCCCTGCACTCGTTCGTTGTTCGCTTTTTCTCGTTCCCTTTTTCCCTGCACTTGTTCGTTGTTCAGTTTTTCTCGTTCCCTTTTTCCCTGCACTCGTTCGTTGTTCGCCTTTTCTCGTTCCCTTTTTCCCTGCACTCGTTCGTTGCTCGGATTTTCTCGTTCACTTTTTCCCTGCACTCGTTCGTTGCTCGCCTTTTCTCGTTCCCTTTTTCCCTGCACTCATTCGTTGCTCGCCTTTTCTCGTTCCCTTTTTCCCTGCACTCTTTCGTTGTTCGCTTTTTCTCGTTCCCTTTTTCCCTGCACTCATTCGTTGTTCGCTTTTTCTCGTTCCCTTTTTCCCTGCACTCGTTCATTGCGCGGATTTTCTCGTTCCCTTTTTCCCTGCACTCGTTTGTTGCTCGCTTTTTCTCGTTCCCTTTTTCCCTGCACTCGTTCGTTGCTCGGATTTTCTCGTTCCCTTTTTCCCTGCACTCGTTCGTTGTTCGCTTTTTCTCGTTCCCTTTTTCCCTGCACTCGTTCATTGCTCGCTTTTTCTCGTTCCCTTTTTCCCTGCACTCGTTCGTTGCTCGGATTTTCTCGTTCCCTTTTTCCCTGCACTCATTCGTTGCGCAGATTTTCTCTTTCCCTTTTTCCCTGCACTCGTTCGTTGCTCGCCTTTTCTCGTTCCCTTTTTCCCTGCACTCGTTCGTTGTTCGCTTTTTCTCGTTCCCTTTTTCCCTGCACTCGTTCGTTGTTCGGTTTTTCTCGCTCCCTTTTTCCCTGCACTCGTTCATTGCGCGGATTTTCTCGTTCCCTTTTTCCCTGCACTCGTTCGTTGCTCGCTTTTTCTCGTTCCCTTTTTCCCTGCACTCGTTCGTTGCTCACCTTTTCTCGTTCCCTTTTTCCCTGCACTCGTTCGTTGTTCGGTTTTTCTCGTTCCCTTTTTACCTGCACTCGTTCGTTGCTCGGATTTTCTCGTTCCCTTTTTCCCTGCACTCGTTTGTTGCTCGCTTTTTCTCGTTCCCTTTTTCCCTGCACTCGTTCGTTGTTCGCTTTTTCTCGTTCCCTTTTTCCCTGCACTCGTTCGTTGTTCGCTTTTTCTCGTTCCCTTTTTCCCTGCACTCGTTCATTGCGCGGATTTTCTCGTTCCCTTTTTCCCTGCACTCGTTCGTTGCTCGGATTTTCTCGTTCCCTTTTTCCCTGCACTCGTTCGTTGCTCGCCTTTTCTCGTTCCCTTTTTCCCTGCACTCGTTCGTTGTTCGCTTTTTCTCGTTCCTTTTTTCCTTGCACTTGTTCGTTGTTCAGTTTTTCTCGTTCCCTTTTTCCCTGCACTCGTTCGTTGTTCACCTTTTCTCGTTCCCTTTTTCCCTGCACTCGTTCGTTGTTCGCTTTTTCTCGTTCCCTTTTTCCCTGCACTCGTTCATTGCGCGGTTTTTCTCG
The DNA here is from genome assembly GCF_041296385.1 of Aphelocoma coerulescens. Taxonomy (NCBI): domain Eukaryota; kingdom Metazoa; phylum Chordata; class Aves; order Passeriformes; family Corvidae; genus Aphelocoma; species Aphelocoma coerulescens. The sequence goes on along the minus strand of NC_091014.1, from coordinate 59,032,120 downwards.
TTCCCTTTTTCCCTGCACTCGTTCATTGCGCGGATTTTCTCGTTCCCTTTTTCCCTGCACTCGTTCGTTGTTCGCTTTTTCTCGTTCCCTTTTTCCCTGCACTCGTTCGTTGCTCGGATTTTCTCGTTCCCTTTTTCCTTGCACTCGTTCGTTGCGCAGATTTTCTCGTTCCCTTTTTCCCTGCACTCGTTCGTTGCTCGCCTTTTCTCGTTCCCTTTTTTCCCTGCACTCGTTCGTTGTTCGCTTTTTCTCGTTCCCTTTTTCCCTGCACTCGTTCATTGCGCAGATTTTCTCGTTCCCTTTTTCCCTGCACTCGTTCGTTGCTCGCTTTTTCTCGTTCCCTTTTTCCCTGCACTCGTTTGTTGCTCGCTTTTTCTCGTTCCCTTTTTCCCTGCACTCGTTCGTTGCTCGGATTTTCTCGTTCCCTTTTTCCCTGCACTCGTTCGTTGCTCGCTTTTTCTCGTTCCCTTTTTCCCTGCACTCGTTCGTTGCTCGCACTTTCTCGTTCCCTTTTTCCCTGCACTCGTTCGTTGCTCGGATTTTCTCGTTCCCTTTTTCCCTGCACTCGTTCATTGCGCGGTTTTTCTCGTTCCCTTTTTCCCTGCACTCGTTCATTGCGCGGATTTTCTCGTTCCCTTTTTCCCTGCACTCGTTCGTTGTTCGCTTTTTCTCGTTCCCTTTTTCCCTGCACTTGTTCGTTGTTCAGTTTTTCTCGTTCCCTTTTTCCCTGCACTCGTTCGTTGTTCGCCTTTTCTCGTTCCCTTTTTCCCTGCACTCGTTCGTTGCTCGGATTTTCTCGTTCCCTTTTTCCCTGCACTCGTTCGTTGCATGGATTTTCTCGTTCCCTTTTTCCCTGCACTCATTCGTTGCTCGGATTTTCTCGTTCCCTTTTTCCCTGCACTCGTTCGTTGTTCGCTTTTTCTCGTTCCCTTTTTCCCTGCACTCATTCGTTGTTCGCTTTTTCTCGTTCCCTTTTTCCCTGCACTCGTTCATTGCGCGGATTTTCTCGTTCCCTTTTTCCCTGCACTCGTTCGTTGCTCGGATTTTCTCGTTCCCTTTTTCCCTGCACTCGTTCGTTGTTCGCTTTTTCTCGTTCCCTTTTTCCCTGCACTCGTTCATTGCTCGCTTTTTCTCGTTCCCTTTTTCCCTGCACTCGTTCGTTGCTCGGATTTTCTCGTTCCCTTTTTCCCTGCACTCATTCGTTGCGCAGATTTTCTCGTTCCCTTTTTCCCTGCACTCGTTCGTTGCTCGCCTTTTCTCGTTCCCTTTTTCCCTGCACTCGTTCATTGCGCGGATTTTCTCGTTCCCTTTTTCCCTGCACTCGTTCGTTGTTCGCTTTTTCTCGTTCCCTTTTTCCCTGCACTCGTTCGTTGCTCGGATTTTCTCGTTCCCTTTTTCCTTGCACTCGTTCGTTGCGCAGATTTTCTCGTTCCCTTTTTCCCTGCACTCGATCGTTGCTCGCCTTTTCTCGTTCCCTTTTTTCCCTGCACTCGTTCGTTGTTCGCTTTTTCTCGTTCCCTTTTTCCCTGCACTCGTTCGTTGCTCGGATTTTCTCGTTCCCTTTTTCCCTGCACTCGTTCGTTGTTCGCTTTTTCTCGTTCCCTTTTTCCCTGCACTCGTTCGTTGCTCGCTTTTTCTCGTTCCCTTTTTCCCTGCACTCGTTCGTTGCTCGCTTTTTCTCGTTCCCTTTTTCCCTGCACTCGTTCGTTGCTCGGATTTTCTCGTTCCCTTTTTCCCTGCACTCGTTCGTTGCTCGCTTTTTCTCGTTCCCTTTTTCCCTGCACTCGTTCGTTGCTCGCTTTTTCTCGTTCCCTTTTTCCCTGCACTCGTTCATTGCGCGGATTTTCTCGTTCCCTTTTTCCCTGCACTCGTTCGTTGCTCGGATTTTCTCATTCCCTTTTTCCCTGCACTCGTTCGTTGCTCGCCTTTTCTCGTTCCCTTTTTCCCTGCACTCGTTCGTTGTTCGCTTTTTCTCATTCCCTTTTTCCCTGCACTTGTTCGTTGTTCGGTTTTTCTCGTTCCCTTTTTCCCTGCACTCGTTCGTTGCTCGCCTTTTCTCGTTCCCTTTTTCCCTGCACTCGTTCGTTGTTCGCTTTTTCTCGTTCCCTTTTTCCCTGCACTCGTTCATTGCGCGGATTTTCTCGTTCCCTTTTTCCCTGCACTCGTTCATTGCTCGCTTTTTCTCGTTCCCTTTTTCCCTGCATTCGTTCGTTGCTCGCTTTTTCTCGTTCCCTTTTTCCCTGCACTCGTTCATTGCTCGCTTTTTCTCGTTCCCTTTTTCCCTGCACTCGTTCGTTGCTCGGATTTTCTCGTTCCCTTTTTCCCTGCACTCGTTCGTTGCATGGATTTTCTCGTTCCCTTTTTCCCTGCACTCATTCGTTGCTCGCCTTTTCTCGTTCCCTTTTTCCCTGCACTCGTTCGTTGTTCGCTTTTTCTCGTTCCCTTTTTCCCTGCACTCATTCGTTGTTCGCTTTTTCTCGTTCCCTTTTTCCCTGCACTCGTTCATTGCGCGGATTTTCTCGTTCCCTTTTTCCCTGCACTCGTTCGTTGCTCGCTTTTTCTCGTTCCCTTTTTCCCTGCACTCGTTCGTTGCTCGGATTTTCTCGTTCCCTTTTTCCCTGCACTCGTTCGTTGTTCGCTTTTTCTCGTTCCCTTTTTCCCTGCACTCGTTCATTGCTCGCTTTTTCTCGTTCCCTTTTTCCCTGCACTCGTTCGTTGTTCGCTTTTTCTCGTTCCCTTTTTCCCTGCACTCGTTCGTTGTTCGGTTTTTCTCGTTCCCTTTTTCCCTGCACTCGTTCATTGCGCGGATTTTCTCGTTCCCTTTTTCCCTGCACTCGTTCGTTGCTCGCTTTTTCTCGTTCCCTTTTTCCCTGCACTCGTTCGTTGCTCGCCTTTTCTCGTTCCCTTTTTCCCTGCACTCGTTCGTTGCTCGCTTTTTCTCGTTCCCTTTTTCCCTGCACTCGTTCGTTGTTCGGTTTTTCTCGTTCCCTTTTTCCCTGCACTCGTTCGTTGCTCGGATTTTCTCGTTCCCTTTTTCCCTGCACTCGTTTGTTGCTCGCTTTTTCTCGTTCCCTTTTTCCCTGCACTCGTTCGTTGTTCGCTTTTTCTCGTTCCCTTTTTCCCTGCACTCGTTCGTTGTTCGCTTTTTCTCGTTCCCTTTTTCCCTGCACTCGTTCCTTGCGCGGATTTTCTCGTTCCCTTTTTCCCTGCACTCGTTCGTTGCTCGGATTTTCTCGTTCCCTTTTTCCCTGCACTCGTTCGTTGCTCGCCTTTTCTCGTTCCCTTTTTCCCTGCACTCGTTCGTTGTTCGCTTTTTCTCGTTCCCTTTTTCCCTGCACTTGTTCGTTGTTCAGTTTTTCTCGTTCCCTTTTTCCCTGCACTCGTTCGTTGTTCGCCTTTTCTCGTTCCCTTTTTCCCTGCACTCGTTCGTTGTTCGCTTTTTCTCGTTCCCTTTTTCCCTGCACTCATTCATTGCGCGGTTTTTCTCGTTCCCTTTTTCCCTGCACTCGTTCATTGCGCGGATTTTCTCGTTCCCTTTTTCCCTGCACTCGTTCGTTGTTCGCTTTTTCTCGTTCCCTTTTTCCCTGCACTCGTTCGTTGTTCGCTTTTTCTCGTTCCCTTTTTCTTTGCACTCGTTCGTTGCGCAGATTTTCTCGTTCCCTTTTTCCCTGCACTCGTTCGTTGCTCGCCTTTTCTCGTTCCCTTTTTTCCCTGCACTCGTTCGTTGTTCGCTTTTTCTCATTCCCTTTTTCCCTGCACTCGTTCGTTGCTCGGATTTTCTCGTTCCCTTTTTCCCTGCACTCGTTCGTTGTTCGCTTTTTCTCGTTCCCTTTTTCCCTGCACTCGTTCATTGCGCGGATTTTCTCGTTCCCTTTTTCCCTGCACTCGTTCGTTGCTCGCTTTTTCTCGTTCCCTTTTTCCCTGCACTCGTTAGTTGCTCGCTTTTTCTCGTTCCCTTTTTCCCTGCACTCGTTCGTTGTTCGCTTTTTCTCGTTCCCTTTTTCCCTGCACTCGTTCGTTGTTCGCTTTTTCTCGTTCCCTTTTTCCCTGCACTCGTTCATTGCGCGGATTTTCTCGTTCCCTTTTTCCCTGCACTCGTTCGTTGCTCGGATTTTCTCGTTCCCTTTTTCCCTGCACTCGTTCGTTGTTCGCTTTTTCTCGTTCCCTTTTTCCCTGCACTCGTTCATTGCGCGGATTTTCTCGTTCCCTTTTTCCCTGCACTCGTTCGTTGCTCGCTTTTTCTCGTTCCCTTTTTCCCTGCACTCGTTCGTTGCTCGGATTTTCTCGTTCCCTTTTTCCCTGCACTCGTTCGTTGCTCGCTTTTTCTCGTTCCCTTTTTCCCTGCACTCGTTCGTTGTTCGGTTTTTCTCGTTCCCTTTTTCCCTGCACTCGTTCGTTGCTCGGATTTTCTCGTTCCCTTTTTCCCTGCACTCGTTTGTTGCTCGCTTTTTCTCGTTCCCTTTTTCCCTGCACTCGTTCGTTGTTCGCTTTTTCTCGTTCCCTTTTTCCCTGCACTCGTTCATTGCGCGGTTTTTCTCGTTCCCTTTTTCCCTGCACTCGTTCATTGCGCGGATTTTCTCGTTCCCTTTTTCCCTGCACTCGTTCGTTGTTCGCTTTTTCTCGTTCCCTTTTTCCCTGCACTCGTTCGTTGCTCGGATTTTCTCGTTCCCTTTTTCCTTGCACTCATTAGTTGCGCAGATTTTCTCGTTCCCTTTTTCCCTGCACTCGTTCGTTGCTCGCTTTTTCTCATTCCCTTTTTCCCTGCACTCGTTCGTTGCTCGGATTTTCTCGTTCCCTTTTTCCCTGCACTCGTTTGTTGCTCGCTTTTTCTCGTTCCCTTTTTCCCTGCACTCGTTCGTTGTTCGCTTTTTCTCGTTCCCTTTTTCCCTGCACTCGTTCATTGCGCGGATTTTCTCGTTCCCTTTTTCCCTGCACTCGTTCGTTGCTCGGATTTTCTCGTTCCCTTTTTCCCTGCACTCGTTCGTTGCTCGCCTTTTCTTGTTCCCTTTTTCCCTGCACTCGTTCGTTGTTCGTCTTTTCTCGTTCCCTTTTTCCCTGCACTTGTTCGTTGTTCAGTTTTTCTCGTTCCCTTTTTCCCTGCACTCATTCGTTGTTCGCTTTTTCTCGTTCCCTTTTTCCCTGCACTCGTTCGTTGTTCGCTTTTTCTCGTTCCCTTTTTCCCTGCACTCGTTCATTGCGCGGTTTTTCTCGTTCCCTTTTTCCCTGCACTCGTTCATTGCGCGGATTTTCTCGTTCCCTTTTTCCCTGCACTCGTTCGTTGTTCGCTTTTTCTCGTTCCCTTTTTCCCTGCACTCGTTCGTTGCTCGGATTTTCTCGTTCCCTTTTTCCTTGCACTCGTTCGTTGCGCAGATTTTCTCGTTCCCTTTTTCCCTGCACTCGTTCGTTGCTCGCCTTTTCTCGTTCCCTTTTTTCCCTGCACTCGTTCGTTGTTCGCTTTTTCTCGTTCCCTTTTTCCCTGCACTCGTTCGTTGCTCGGATTTTCTCGTTCCCTTTTTCCCTGCACTCGTTTGTTGCTCGCTTTTTCTCGTTCCCTTTTTCCCTGCACTCGTTCGTTGTTCGCTTTTTCTCGTTCCCTTTTTCCCTGCACTCGTTCATTGCGCGGATTTTCTCGTTCCCTTTTTCCCTGCACTCGTTCGTTGCTCGGATTTTCTCGTTCCCTTTTTCCCTGCACTCGTTCGTTGCTCGCCTTTTCTCGTTCCCTTTTTCCCTGCACTCGTTCGTTGTTCGCTTTTTCTCGTTCCCTTTTTCCCTGCACTCGTTCGTTGTTCAGTTTTTCTCGTTCCCTTTTTCCCTGCACTCGTTCGTTGTTCGCCTTTTCTCGTTCCCTTTTTCCCTGCACTCGTTCGTTGTTCGCTTTTTCTCGTTCCCTTTTTCCCTGCACTCGTTCATTGCGCGGTTTTTCTCGTTCCCTTTTTCCCTGCACTCGTTCATTGCGCGGATTTTCTCGTTCCCTTTTTCCCTGCACTCGTTCGTTGTTCGCTTTTTCTCGTTCCCTTTTTCCCTGCACTCGTTCGTTGCTCGGATTTTCTCGTTCCCTTTTTCCTTGCACTCATTAGTTGCGCAGATTTTCTCGTTCCCTTTTTCCCTGCACTCGTTCGTTGCTCGCCTTTTCTCGTTCCCTTTTTTCCCTGCACTCGTTCGTTGTTCGCTTTTTCTCGTTCCCTTTTTCCCTGCACTCGTTCGTTGCTCGGATTTTCTCGTTCCCTTTTTCCCTGCACTCGTTCGTTGCTCGGATTTTCTCGTTCCCTTTTTCCCTGCACTCGTTCATTGCGCGGATTTTCTCGTTCCCTTTTTCCCTGCACTCGTTCGTTGCTCGCTTTTTCTCGTTCCCTTTTTCCCTGCACTCGTTTGTTGCTCGCTTTTTCTCGTTCCCTTTTTCCCTGCACTCGTTCGTTGCTCGCTTTTTCTCGTTCCCTTTTTCCCTGCACTCGTTCATTGCGCGGATTTTCTCGTTCCCTTTTTCCGTGCACTCGTTCGTTGCTCGGATTTTCTCGTTCCCTTTTTCCCTGCACTCGTTCGTTGTTCGCTTTTTCTCGTTCCCTTTTTCCCTGCACTCGTTCATTGCTCGGATTTTCTCGTTCCCTTTTTCCCTGCACTCGTTCGTTGCTCGCTTTTTCTCGTTCCCTTGTTCCCTGCACTCGTTCGTTGCTCGCTTTTTCTCGTTCCCTTTTTCCCTGCACTCGTTCGTTGTTCGGTTTTTCTCGTTCCCTTTTTCCCTGCACTCGTTCGTTGCTCGGATTTTCTCGTTCCCTTTTTCCCTGCACTCGTTTGTTGCTCGCTTTTTCTCGTTCCCTTTTTCCCTGCACTCGTTCGTTGCTCGGATTTTCTCGTTCCCTTTTTCCCTGCACTCATTCGTTGCGCAGATTTTCTCGTTCCCTTTTTCCCTGCACTCGTTCGTTGCTCGCCTTTTCTCGTTCCCTTTTTCCCTGCACTCGTTCGTTGTTCGCTTTTTCTCGTTCCCTTTTTCCCTGCACTCGTTCGTTGTTCGGTTTTTCTCGTTCCCTTTTTCCCTGCACTCGTTCATTGCGCGGATTTTCTCGTTCCCTTTTTCCCTGCACTCGTTCGTTGCTCGCTTTTTCTCGTTCCCTTTTTCCCTGCACTCGTTCGTTGCTCGCCTTTTCTCGTTCCCTTTTTCCCTGCACTCGTTCGTTGCTCGCTTTTTCTCGTTCCCTTTTTCCCTGCACTCGTTCGTTGCTCACCTTTTCTCGTTCCCTTTTTCCCTGCACTCGTTCATTGCGCGGATTTTCTCGTTCCCTTTTTCCCTGCACTCGTTCGTTGCTCGGATTTTCTCGTTCCCTTTTTCCCTGCACTCGTTCGTTGCTCGCCTTTTCTCGTTCCCTTTTTCCCTGCACTCGTTCGTTGTTCGCTTTTTCTCGTTCCCTTTTTCCCTGCACTTGTTCGTTGTTCAGTTTTTCTCGTTCCCTTTTTCCCTGCACTCGTTCGTTGTTCGCCTTTTCTCGTTCCCTTTTTCCCTGCACTCGTTCGTTGTTCGCTTTTTCTCGTTCCCTTTTTCCCTGCACTCGTTCATTGCGCGGTTTTTCTCGTTCCCTTTTTCCCTGCACTCGTTCATTGCGCGGATTTTCTCGTTCCCTTTTTCCCTGCACTCGTTCGTTGTTCGCTTTTTCTCGTTCCCTTTTTCCCTGCACTCGTTCGTTGCTCGGATTTTCTCGTTCCCTTTTTCCTTGCACTCGTTCGTTGCGCAGATTTTCTCGTTCCCTTTTTCCCTGCACTCGTTCGTTGCTCGCCTTTTCTCGTTCCCTTTTTTCCCTGCACTCGTTCGTTGTTCGCTTTTTCTCGTTCCCTTTTTCCCTGCACTCGTTCGTTGCTCGGATTTTCTCGTTCCCTTTTTCCCTGCACTCGTTCGTTGTTCGCTTTTTCTCGTTCCCTTTTTCCCTGCACTCGTTCATTGCGCGGATTTTCTCGTTCCCTTTTTCCCTGCACTCGTTCGTTGCTCGCTTTTTCTCGTTCCCTTTTTCCCTGCACTCGTTTGTTGCTCGCTTTTTCTCGTTCCCTTTTTCCCTGCACTCGTTCGTTGTTCGCTTTTTCTCGTTCCCTTTTTCCCTGCACTCGTTCGTTGTTCGCTTTTTCTCGTTCCCTTTTTCCCTGCACTCGTTCATTGCGCGGATTTTCTCGTTCCCTTTTTCCCTGCACTCGTTCGTTGCTCGGATTTTCTCGTTCCCTTTTTCCCTGCACTCGTTCGTTGTTCGCTTTTTCTCGTTCCCTTTTTCCCTGCACTCGTTCATTGCGTGGATTTTCTCGTTCCCTTTTTCCCTGCACTCGTTCGTTGCTCGCTTTTTCTCGTTCCCTTTTTCCCTGCACTCGTTCGTTGCTCGGATTTTCTCGTTCCCTTTTTCCCTGCACTCGTTCGTTGCTCGCTTTTTCTCGTTCCCTTTTTCCCTGCACTCGTTCGTTGCTCGCCTTTTCTCGTTCCCTTTTTCCCTGCACTCGTTCGTTGCTCGCTTTTTCTCATTCCCTTTTTCCCTGCACTCGTTCGTTGCTCGGATTTTCTCGTTCCCTTTTTCCCTGCACTCGTTTGTTGCTCGCTTTTTCTCGTTCCCTTTTTCCCTGCACTCGTTCGTTGTTCGCTTTTTCTCGTTCCCTTTTTCCCTGCACTCGTTCATTGCGCGGATTTTCTCGTTCCCTTTTTCCCTGCACTCGTTCGTTGCTCGGATTTTCTCGTTCCCTTTTTCCCTGCACTCGTTCGTTGCTCGCCTTTTCTTGTTCCCTTTTTCCCTGCACTCGTTCGTTGTTCGTCTTTTCTCGTTCCCTTTTTCCCTGCACTTGTTCGTTGTTCAGTTTTTCTCGTTCCCTTTTTCCCTGCACTCATTCGTTGTTCGCTTTTTCTCGTTCCCTTTTTCCCTGCACTCGTTCGTTGTTCGCTTTTTCTCGTTCCCTTTTTCCCTGCACTCGTTCATTGCGCGGTTTTTCTCGTTCCCTTTTTCCCTGCACTCGTTCATTGCGCGGATTTTCTCGTTCCCTTTTTCCCTGCACTCGTTCGTTGTTCGCTTTTTCTCGTTCCCTTTTTCCCTGCACTCGTTCGTTGCTCGGATTTTCTCGTTCCCTTTTTCCTTGCACTCGTTCGTTGCGCAGATTTTCTCGTTCCCTTTTTCCCTGCACTCGTTCGTTGCTCGCCTTTTCTCGTTCCCTTTTTTCCCTGCACTCGTTCGTTGTTCGCTTTTTCTCGTTCCCTTTTTCCCTGCACTCGTTCGTTGCTCGGATTTTCTCGTTCCCTTTTTCCCTGCACTCGTTCGTTGTTCGCTTTTTCTCGTTCCCTTTTTCCCTGCACTCGTTCGTTGCTCGGATTTTCTCGTTCCCTTTTTCCCTGCACTCGTTCGTTGCTCGCTTTTTCTCGTTCCCTTTTTCCCTGCACTCGTTCGTTGCTCGCACTTTCTCGTTCCCTTGTTCCCTGCACTCGTTCGTTGCTCACCTTTTCTCGTTCCCTTTTTTCCCTGCACTCGTTCGTTGTTCGCTTTTTCTCGTTCCCTTTTTCCCTGCACTCGTTCGTTGCTCGGATTTTCTCGTTCCCTTTTTCCCTGCACTCGTTCGTTGCTCGCTTTTTCTCGTTCCCTTTTTCCCTGCACTCGTTCGTTGCTCGGATTTTCTCGTTCCCTTTTTCCCTGCACTCGTTCGTTGCTCGCTTTTTCTCGTTCCCTTTTTCCCTGCACTCGTTCGTTGCTCGGATTTTCTCGTTCCCTTTTTCCCTGCACTCGTTCGTTGTTCGCTTTTTCTCGTTCCCTTTTTCCCTGCACTCGTTCATTGCGCGGATTTTCTCGTTCCCTTTTTCCCTGCACTCGTTCGTTGCTCGGATTTTCTCGTTCCCTTTTTCCCTGCACTCGTTCGTTGCTCGCCTTTTCTCGTTCCCTTTTTCCCTGCACTCGTTCGTTGTTCGCTTTTTCTCGTTCCCTTTTTCCCTGCACTTGTTCGTTGTTCGGTTTTTCTCGTTCCCTTTTTCCCTGCACTCGTTCGTTGCTCGCCTTTTCTCGTTCCCTTTTTCCCTGCACTCGTTCATTGCGCGGTTTTTCTCGTTCCCTTTTTCCCTGCACTCGTTCATTGCGCGGATTTTCTCGTTCCCTTTTTCCCTGCACTCGTTCGTTGCTCGGATTTTCTCGTTCCCTTTTTCCCTGCACTCGTTCGTTGCTCGCCTTTTCTCGTTCCCTTTTTCCCTGCACTCGTTCGTTGTTCGCTTTTTCTCGTTCCCTTTTTCCCTGCACTTGTTCGTTGTTCAGTTTTTCTCGTTCCCTTTTTCCCTGCACTCGTTCGTTGTTCGCCTTTTCTCGTTCCCTTTTTCCCTGCACTCGTTCGTTGTTCGCTTTTTCTCGTTCCCTTTTTCCCTGCACTCGTTCGTTGCGCGGTTTTTCTCGTTCCCTTTTTCCCTGCACTCGTTCGTTGCTCGGATTTTCTCGTTCCCTTTTTCCCTGCACTCGTTCGTTGCTCGCCTTTTCTCGTTCCCTTTTTCCCTGCACTCGTTCGTTGTTCGCTTTTTCTCGTTCCCTTTTTCCCTGCACTTGTTCGTTGTTCAGTTTTTCTCGTTCCCTTTTTCCCTGCACTCGTTCGTTGTTCGCCTTTTCTCGTTCCCTTTTTCCCTGCACTCGTTCGTTGTTCGCTTTTTCTCGTTCCCTTTTTCCCTGCACTCATTCATTGCGCGGTTTTTCTCGTTCCCTTTTTCCCTGCACTCGTTCATTGCGCGGATTTTCTCGTTCCCTTTTTCCCTGCACTCGTTCGTTGTTCGCTTTTTCTCGTTCCCTTTTTCCCTGCACTCGTTCGTTTCTCGGATTTTCTCGTTCCCTTTTTCTTTGCACTCGTTCGTTGCGCAGATTTTCTCGTTCCCTTTTTCCCTGCACTCGTTCGTTGCTCGCCTTTTCTCGTTCCCTTTTTTCCCTGCACTCGTTCGTTGTTCGCTTTTTCTCATTCCCTTTTTCCCTGCACTCGTTCGTTGCTCGGATTTTCTCGTTCCCTTTTTCCCTGCACTCGTTCGTTGTTCGCTTTTTCTCGTTCCCTTTTTCCCTGCACTCGTTCATTGCGCGGATTTTCTCGTTCCCTTTTTCCCTGCACTCGTTCGTTGCTCGCTTTTTCTCGTTCCCTTTTTCCCTGCACTCGTTAGTTGCTCGCTTTTTCTCGTTCCCTTTTTCCCTGCACTCGTTCGTTGTTCGCTTTTTCTCGTTCCCTTTTTCCCTGCACTCGTTCGTTGTTCGCTTTTTCTCGTTCCCTTTTTCCCTGCACTCGTTCATTGCGCGGATTTTCTCGTTCCCTTTTTCCCTGCACTCGTTCGTTGCTCGGATTTTCTCGTTCCCTTTTTCCCTGCACTCGTTCGTTGTTCGCTTTTTCTCGTTCCCTTTTTCCCTGCACTCGTTCATTGCGCGGATTTTCTCGTTCCCTTTTTCCCTGCACTCGTTCGTTGCTCGCTTTTTCTCGTTCCCTTTTTCCCTGCACTCGTTCGTTGCTCGGATTTTCTCGTTCCCTTTTTCCCTGCACTCGTTCGTTGCTCGCTTTTTCTCGTTCCCTTTTTCCCTGCACTCGTTCGTTGTTCGGTTTTTCTCGTTCCCTTTTTCCCTGCACTCGTTCGTTGCTCGGATTTTCTCGTTCCCTTTTTCCCTGCACTCGTTTGTTGCTCGCTTTTTCTCGTTCCCTTTTTCCCTGCACTCGTTCGTTGTTCGCTTTTTCTCGTTCCCTTTTTCCCTGCACTCGTTCATTGCGCGGATTTTCTCGTTCCCTTTTTCCCTGCACTCGTTCGTTGCTCGGATTTTCTCGTTCCCTTTTTCCCTGCACTCGTTCGTTGCTCGCCTTTTCTCGTTCCCTTTTTCCCTGCACTCGTTCGTTGTTCGCTTTTTCTCGTTCCCTTTTTCCCTGCACTTGTTCGTTGTTCAGTTTTTCTCGTTCCCTTTTTCCCTGCACTCGTTCGTTGTTCGCCTTTTCTCGTTCCCTTTTTCCCTGCACTCGTTCGTTGTTCGCTTTTTCTCGTTCCCTTTTTCCCTGCACTCGTTCATTGCGCGGTTTTTCTCGTTCCCTTTTTCCCTGCACTCGTTCATTGCGCGGATTTTCTCGTTCCCTTTTTCCCTGCACTCGTTCGTTGTTCGCTTTTTCTCGTTCCCTTTTTCCCTGCACTCGTTCGTTGCTCGGATTTTCTCGTTCCCTTTTTCCTTGCACTCATTAGTTGCGCAGATTTTCTCGTTCCCTTTTTCCCTGCACTCGTTCGTTGCTCGCCTTTTCTCGTTCCCTTTTTTCCCTGCACTCGTTCGTTGTTCGCTTTTTCTCGTTCCCTTTTTCCCTGCACTCGTTCGTTGCTCGGATTTTCTCGTTCCCTTTTTCCCTGCACTCGTTCGTTGTTCGCTTTTTCTCGTTCCCTTTTTCCCTGCACTCGTTCATTGCGCGGATTTTCTCGTTCCCTTTTTCCCTGCACTCGTTCGTTGCTCGCTTTTTCTCGTTCCCTTTTTCCCTGCACTCGTTTGTTGCTCGCTTTTTCTCGTTCCCTTTTTCCCTGCACTCGTTCGTTGTTCGCTTTTTCTCGTTCCCTTTTTCCCTGCACTCGTTCATTGCGCGGATTTTCTCGTTCCCTTTTTCCGTGCACTCGTTCGTTGCTCGGATTTTCTCGTTCCCTTTTTCCCTGCACTCGTTCGTTGTTCGCTTTTTCTCGTTCCCTTTTTCCCTGCACTCGTTCATTGCGCGGATTTTCTCGTTCCCTTTTTCCCTGCACTCGTTCGTTGCTCGGATTTTCTCGTTCCCTTTTTCCCTGCACTCGTTCGTTGCTCGCCTTTTCTCGTTCCCTTTTTCCCTGCACTCGTTCGTTGTTCGCTTTTTCTCGTTCCCTTTTTCCCTGCACTTGTTCGTTGTTCAGTTTTTCTCGTTCCCTTTTTCCCTGCACTCGTTCGTTGTTCGCCTTTTCTCGTTCCCTTTTTCCCTGCACTCGTTCGTTGTTCGCTTTTTCTCGTTCCCTTTTTCCCTGCACTCGTTCATTGCGCGGTTTTTCTCGTTCCCTTTTTCCCTGCACTCGTTCATTGCGCGGATTTTCTCGTTCCCTTTTTCCCTGCACTCGTTCGTTGTTCGCTTTTTCTCGTTCCCTTTTTCCCTGCACTCGTTCGTTGCTCGGATTTTCTCGTTCCCTTTTTCCTTGCACTCGTTCGTTGCGCAGATTTTCTCGTTCCCTTTTTCCCTGCACTCGTTCGTTGCTCGCCTTTTCTCGTTCCCTTTTTTCCCTGCACTCGTTCGTTGTTCGCTTTTTCTCGTTCCCTTTTTCCCTGCACTCGTTCGTTGCTCGGATTTTCTCGTTCCCTTTTTCCCTGCACTCGTTCGTTGTTCGCTTTTTCTCGTTCCCTTTTTCCCTGCACTCGTTCATTGCGCGGATTTTCTCGTTCCCTTTTTCCCTGCACTCGTTCGTTGCTCGCTTTTTCTCGTTCCCTTTTTCCCTGCACTCGTTTGTTGCTCGCTTTTTCTCGTTCCCTTTTTCCCTGCACTCGTTCGTTGTTCGCTTTTTCTCGTTCCCTTTTTCCCTGCACTCGTTCGTTGTTCGCTTTTTCTCGTTCCCTTTTTCCCTGCACTCGTTCATTGCGCGGATTTTCTCGTTCCCTTTTTCCCTGCACTCGTTCGTTGCTCGGATTTTCTCGTTCCCTTTTTCCCTGCACTCGTTCGTTGTTCGCTTTTTCTCGTTCCCTTTTTCCCTGCACTCGTTCATTGCGTGGATTTTCTCGTTCCCTTTTTCCCTGCACTCGTTCGTTGCTCGCTTTTTCTCGTTCCCTTTTTCCCTGCACTCGTTCGTTGCTCGGATTTTCTCGTTCCCTTTTTCCCTGCACTCGTTCGTTGCTCGCTTTTTCTCGTTCCCTTTTTCCCTGCACTCGTTCGTTGCTCGCCTTTTCTCGTTCCCTTTTTCCCTGCACTCGTTCGTTGCTCGCTTTTTCTCATTCCCTTTTTCCCTGCACTCGTTCGTTGCTCGGATTTTCTCGTTCCCTTTTTCCCTGCACTCGTTTGTTGCTCGCTTTTTCTCGTTCCCTTTTTCCCTGCACTCGTTCGTTGTTCGCTTTTTCTCGTTCCCTTTTTCCCTGCACTCGTTCATTGCGCGGATTTTCTCGTTCCCTTTTTCCCTGCACTCGTTCGTTGCTCGGATTTTCTCGTTCCCTTTTTCCCTGCACTCGTTCGTTGCTCGCCTTTTCTCGTTCCCTTTTTCCCTGCACTTGTTCGTTGTTCAGTTTTTCTCGTTCCCTTTTTCCCTGCACTCATTCGTTGTTCGCTTTTTCTCGTTCCCTTTTTCCCTGCACTCGTTCGTTGTTCGCTTTTTCTCGTTCCCTTTTTCCCTGCACTCGTTCATTGCGCGGTTTTTCTCGTTCCCTTTTTCCCTGCACTCGTTCATTGCGCGGATTTTCTCGTTCCCTTTTTCCCTGCACTCGTTCGTTGTTCGCTTTTTCTCGTTCCCTTTTTCCCTGCACTCGTTCGTTGCTCGGATTTTCTCGTTCCCTTTTTCCTTGCACTCGTTCGTTGCGCAGATTTTCTCGTTCCCTTTTTCCCTGCACTCGTTCGTTGCTCGCCTTTTCTCGTTCCCTTTTTTCCCTGCACTCGTTCGTTGTTCGCTTTTTCTCGTTCCCTTTTTCCCTGCACTCGTTCGTTGCTCGGATTTTCTCGTTCCCTTTTTCCCTGCACTCGTTCGTTGTTCGCTTTTTCTCGTTCCCTTTTTCCCTGCACTCGTTCGTTGCTCGGATTTTCTCGTTCCCTTTTTCCCTGCACTCGTTCGTTGCTCGCTTTTTCTCGTTCCCTTTTTCCCTGCACTCGTTCGTTGCTCGCACTTTCTCGTTCCCTTGTTCCCTGCACTCGTTCGTTGCTCACCTTTTCTCGTTCCCTTTTTTCCCTGCACTCGTTCGTTGTTCGCTTTTTCTCGTTCCCTTTTTCCCTGCACTCGTTCGTTGCTCGGATTTTCTCGTTCCCTTTTTCCCTGCACTCGTTCGTTGCTCGCTTTTTCTCGTTCCCTTTTTCCCTGCACTCGTTCGTTGCTCGGATTTTCTCGTTCCCTTTTTCCCTGCACTCGTTCGTTGCTCGCTTTTTCTCGTTCCCTTTTTCCCTGCACTCGTTCGTTGCTCGGATTTTCTCGTTCCCTTTTTCCCTGCACTCGTTCGTTGTTCGCTTTTTCTCGTTCCCTTTTTCCCTGCACTCGTTCATTGCGCGGATTTTCTCGTTCCCTTTTTCCCTGCACTCGTTCGTTGCTCGGATTTTCTCGTTCCCTTTTTCCCTGCACTCGTTCGTTGCTCGCCTTTTCTCGTTCCCTTTTTCCCTGCACTCGTTCGTTGTTCGCTTTTTCTCGTTCCCTTTTTCCCTGCACTTGTTCGTTGTTCGGTTTTTCTCGTTCCCTTTTTCCCTGCACTCGTTCGTTGCTCGCCTTTTCTCGTTCCCTTTTTCCCTGCACTCGTTCATTGCGCGGTTTTTCTCGTTCCCTTTTTCCCTGCACTCGTTCATTGCGCGGATTTTCTCGTTCCCTTTTTCCCTGCACTCGTTCATTGCTCGCTTTTTCTCGTTCCCTTTTTCCCTGCATTCGTTCGTTGCTCGCTTTTTCTCGTTCCCTTTTTCCCTGCACTCGTTCGTTGCTCGGATTTTCTCGTTCCCATTTTCCCTGCACTCGTTCGTTGCATGGATTTTCTCGTTCCCTTTTTCCCTGCACTCATTCGTTGCTCGCCTTTTCTCGTTCCCTTTTTCCCTGCACTCGTTCGTTGTTCGCTTTTTCTCGTTCCCTTTTTCCCTGCACTCATTCGTTGTTCGCTTTTTCTCGTTCCCTTTTTCCCTGCACTCGTTCATTGCGCGGATTTTCTCGTTCCCTTTTTCCCTGCACTCGTTCGTTGCTCGCCTTTTCTCGTTCCCTTTTTCCCTGCACTCATTCGTTGTTCGCTTTTTCTCGTTCCCTTTTTCCCTGCACTCGTTCGTTGTTCGGTTTTTCTCGTTCCCTTTTTCCCTGCACTCGTTCGTTGTTCGGTTTTTCTCGTTCCCTTTTTCCCTGCACTCGTTCGTTGCTCGCTTTTTCTCGTTCCCTTTTTCCCTGCACTCGTTCGTTGCTCGCCTTTTCTCGTTCCCTTTTTCCCTGCACTCGTTCGTTGCTCGCTTTTTCTCGTTCCCTTTTTCCCTGCACTCGTTCGTTGTTCGGTTTTTCTCGTTCCCTTTTTCCCTGCACTCGTTCGTTGCTCGGATTTTCTCGTTCCCTTTTTCCCTGCACTCGTTTGTTGCTCGCTTTTTCTCGTTCCCTTTTTCCCTGCACTCGTTCGTTGTTCGCTTTTTCTCGTTCCCTTTTTCCCTGCACTCGTTCATTGCGCGGATTTTCTCGTTCCCTTTTTCCCTGCACTCGTTCGTTGCTCGGATTTTCTCGTTCCCTTTTTCCCTGCACTCGTTCGTTGCTCGCCTTTTCTCGTTCCCTTTTTCCCTGCACTCGTTCGTTGTTCGCTTTTTCTCGTTCCCTTTTTCCCTGCACTTGTTCGTTGTTCAGTTTTTCTCGTTCCCTTTTTCCCTGCACTCGTTCGTTGTTCGCCTTTTCTCGTTCCCTTTTTCCCTGCACTCGTTCGTTGTTCGCTTTTTCTCGTTCCCTTTTTCCCTGCACTCGTTCATTGCGCGGTTTTTCTCGTTCCCTTTTTCCCTGCACTCGTTCATTGCGCGGATTTTCTCGTTCCCTTTTTCCCTGCACTCGTTCGTTGTTCGCTTTTTCTCGTTCCCTTTTTCCCTGCACTCGTTCGTTGCTCGGATTTTCTCGTTCCCTTTTTCCTTGCACTCGTTCGTTGCGCAGATTTTCTCGTTCCCTTTTTCCCTGCACTCGTTCGTTGCTCGCCTTTTCTCGTTCCCTTTTTTCCCTGCACTCGTTCGTTGTTCGCTTTTTCTCGTTCCCTTTTTCCCTGCACTCGTTCGTTGCTCGGATTTTCTCGTTCCCTTTTTCCCTGCACTCGTTCGTTGTTCGCTTTTTCTCGTTCCCTTTTTCCCTGCACTCGTTCATTGCGCGGATTTTCTCGTTCCCTTTTTCCCTGCACTCGTTCGTTGCTCGCTTTTTCTCGTTCCCTTTTTCCCTGCACTCGTTCATTGCGCGGATTTTCTCGTTCCCTTTTTCCCTGCACTCGTTCGTTGCTCGGATTTTCTCGTTCCCTTTTTCCCTGCACTCGTTCGTTGTTCGCTTTTTCTCGTTCCCTTTTTCCCTGCACTCGTTCATTGCGCGGATTTTCTCGTTCCCTTTTTCCCTGCACTCGTTCGTTGCTCGCTTTTTCTCGTTCCCTTTTTCCCTGCACTCGTTCGTTGCTCGCTTTTTCTCGTTCCCTTTTTCCCTGCACTCGTTCGTTGCTCGCTTTTTCTCGTTCCCTTTTTCCCTGCACTCGTTCGTTGTTCGGTTTTTCTCGTTCCCTTTTTCCCTGCACTCGTTCGTTGCTCGGATTTTCTCGTTCCCTTTTTCCCTGCACTCGTTTGTTGCTCGCTTTTTCTCGTTCCCTTTTTCCCTGCACTCGTTCGTTGTTCGCTTTTTCTCGTTCCCTTTTTCCCTGCACTCGTTCATTGCGCGGATTTTCTCGTTCCCTTTTTCCCTGCACTCGTTCGTTGCGCAGATTTTCTCGTTCCCTTTTTCCCTGCACTCGTTCGTTGCTCGCCTTTTCTCGTTCCCTTTTTCCCTGCACTCGTTCGTTGTTCGCTTTTTCTCGTTCCCTTTTTCCCTGCACTTGTTCGTTGTTCAGTTTTTCTCGTTCCCTTTTTCCCTGCACTCATTCGTTGTTCGCCTTTTCTCGTTCCCTTTTTCCCTGCACTCGTTCGTTGTTCGCTTTTTCTCGTTCCCTTTTTCCCTGCACTCGTTCATTGCGCGGTTTTTCTCGTTCCCTTTTTCCCTGCACTCGTTCATTGCGCGGATTTTCTCATTCCCTTTTTCCCTGCACTCGTTCGTTGTTCGCTTTTTCTCGTTCCCTTTTTCCCTGCACTCGTTCGTTGCTCGGATTTTCTCGTTCCCTTTTTCCTTGCACTCGTTCGTTGCGCAGATTTTCTCGTTCCCTTTTTCCCTGCACTCGTTCGTTGCTCGCCTTTTCTCGTTCCCTTTTTTCCCTGCACTCGTTCGTTGTTCGCTTTTTCTCGTTCCCTTTTTCCCTGCACTCGTTCGTTGCTCGGATTTTCTCGTTCCCTTTTTCCCTGCACTCGTTCGTTGTTCGCTTTTTCTCGTTCCCTTTTTCCCTGCACTCGTTCGTTGCTCGGATTTTCTCGTTCCCTTTTTCCCTGCACTCGTTCGTTGCTCGCTTTTTCTCGTTCCCTTTTTCCCTGCACTCGTTCGTTGCTCGCACTTTCTCGTTCCCTTGTTCCCTGCACTCGTTCGTTGCTCACCTTTTCTCGTTCCCTTTTTTCCCTGCACTCGTTCGTTGTTCGCTTTTTCTCGTTCCCTTTTTCCCTGCACTCGTTCGTTGCTCGGATTTTCTCGTTCCCTTTTTCCCTGCACTCGTTTGTTGCTCGCTTTTTCTCGTTCCCTTTTTCCCTGCACTCGTTCGTTGTTCGCTTTTTCTCGTTCCCTTTTTCCCTGCACTCGTTCATTGCGCGGATTTTCTCGTTCCCTTTTTCCCTGCACTCGTTCGTTGCGCAGATTTTCTCGTTCCCTTTTTCCCTGCACTCGTTCGTTGCTCGCCTTTTCTCGTTCCCTTTTTCCCTGCACTCGTTCGTTGTTCGCTTTTTCTCGTTCCCTTTTTCCCTGCACTTGTTCGTTGTTCAGTTTTTCTCGTTCCCTTTTTCCCTGCACTCATTCGTTGTTCGCCTTTTCTCGTTCCCTTTTTCCCTGCACTCGTTCGTTGTTCGCTTTTTCTCGTTCCCTTTTTCCCTGCACTCGTTCATTGCGCGGTTTTTCTCGTTCCCTTTTTCCCTGCACTCGTTCATTGCGCGGATTTTCTCATTCCCTTTTTCCCTGCACTCGTTCGTTGTTCGCTTTTTCTCGTTCCCTTTTTCCCTGCACTCGTTCGTTGCTCGGATTTTCTCGTTCCCTTTTTCCTTGCACTCGTTCGTTGCGCAGATTTTCTCGTTCCCTTTTTCCCTGCACTCGTTCGTTGCTCGCCTTTTCTCGTTCCCTTTTTTCCCTGCACTCGTTCGTTGTTCGCTTTTTCTCGTTCCCTTTTTCCCTGCACTCGTTCGTTGCTCGGATTTTCTCGTTCCCTTTTTCCCTGCACTCGTTCGTTGTTCGCTTTTTCTCGTTCCCTTTTTCCCTGCACTCGTTCGTTGCTCGGATTTTCTCGTTCCCTTTTTCCCTGCACTCGTTCGTTGCTCGCTTTTTCTCGTTCCCTTTTTCCCTGCACTCGTTCGTTGCTCGCACTTTCTCGTTCCCTTGTTCCCTGCACTCGTTCGTTGCTCACCTTTTCTCGTTCCCTTTTTTCCCTGCACTCGTTCGTTGTTCGCTTTTTCTCGTTCCCTTTTTCCCTGCACTCGTTCATTGCTCGCTTTTTCTCGTTCCCTTTTTCCCTGCACTCGTTCGTTGCTCGGATTTTCTCGTTCCCTTTTTCCCTGCACTCGTTCGTTGCATGGATTTTCTCGTTCCCTTTTTCCCTGCACTCATTCGTTGCTCGCCTTTTCTCGTTCCCTTTTTCCCTGCACTCGTTCGTTGTTCGCTTTTTCTCGTTCCCTTTTTCCCTGCACTCATTCGTTGTTCGCTTTTTCTCGTTCCCTTTTTCCCTGCACTCGTTCATTGCGCGGATTTTCTCGTTCCCTTTTTCCCTGCACTCGTTCGTTGCTCGCTTTTTCTCGTTCCCTTTTTCCCTGCACTCGTTCGTTGCTCGGATTTTCTCGTTCCCTTTTTCCCTGCACTCGTTCGTTGTTCGCTTTTTCTCGTTCCCTTTTTCCCTGCACTCGTTCATTGCTCGCTTTTTCTCGTTCCCTTTTTCCCTGCACTCGTTCGTTGCTCGCTTTTTCTCGTTCCCTTTTTCCCTGCACTCATTCGTTGCGCAGATTTTCTCGTTCCCTTTTTCCCTGCACTCGTTCGTTGCTCGCCTTTTCTCGTTCCCTTTTTCCCTGCACTCGTTCGTTGTTCGCTTTTTCTCGTTCCCTTTTTCCCTGCACTCGTTCGTTGTTCGGTTTTTCTCGTTCCCTTTTTCCCTGCACTCGTTCATTGCGCGGATTTTCTCGTTCCCTTTTTCCCTGCACTCGATCGTTGCTCGCTTTTTCTCGTTCCCTTTTTCCCTGCACTCGTTCGTTGCTCGCCTTTTCTCGTTCCCTTTTTCCCTGCACTCGTTCGTTGCTCGCTTTTTCTCGTTCCCTTTTTCCCTGCACTCGTTCGTTGTTCGGTTTTTCTCGTTCCCTTTTTCCCTGCACTCGTTCGTTGCTCGGATTTTCTCGTTCCCTTTTTCCCGGCACTCGTTTGTTGCTCGCTTTTTCTCGTTCCCTTTTTCCCTGCACTCGTTCGTTGTTCGCTTTTTCTCGTTCCCTTTTTCCCTGCACTCGTTCGTTGTTCGCTTTTTCTCGTTCCCTTTTTCCCTGCACTCGTTCCTTGCGCGGATTTTCTCGTTCCCTTTTTCCCTGCACTCGTTCGTTGCTCGGATTTTCTCGTTCCCTTTTTCCCTGCACTCGTTCGTTGTTCGCTTTTTCTCGTTCCCTTTTTCCCTGCACTTGTTCGTTGTTCAGTTTTTCTCGTTCCCTTTTTCCCTGCACTAGTTCGTTGTTCGCCTTTTCTCGTTCCCTTTTTCCCTGCACTCGTTCGTTGTTCGCTTTTTCTCGTTCCCTTTTTCCCTGCACTCGTTCATTGCGCGGTTTTTCTCGTTCCCTTTTTCCCTGCACTCGTTCATTGCGCGGATTTTCTCGTTCCCTTTTTCCCTGCACTCGTTCGTTGTTCGCTTTTTCTCGTTCCCTTTTTCCCTGCACTCGTTCGTTGCTCGGATTTTCTCGTTCCCTTTTTCCTTGCACTCGTTCGTTGCGCAGATTTTCTCGTTCCCTTTTTCCCTGCACTCGTTCGTTGCTCGCCTTTTCTCGTTCCCTTTTTTCCCTGCACTCGTTCGTTGTTCGCTTTTTCTCGTTCCCTTTTTCCCTGCACTCGTTCGTTGCTCGGATTTTCTCGTTCCCTTTTTCCCTGCACTCGTTCGTTGTTCGCTTTTTCTCGTTCCCTTTTTCCCTGCACTCGTTCATTGCGCGGATTTTCTCGTTCCCTTTTTCCCTGCACTCGTTCGTTGCTCGCTTTTTCTCGTTCCCTTTTTCCCTGCACTCGTTCGTTGCTCGCTTTTTCTCGTTCCCTTGTTCCCTGCACTCGTTCGTTGCTCGCCTTTTCTCGTTCCCTTTTTTCCCTGCACTCGTTCGTTGTTCGCTTTTTCTCGTTCCCTTTTTCCCTGCACTCGTTCGTTGCTCGGATTTTCTCGTTCCCTTTTTCCCTGCACTCGTTCGTTGCTCGCTTTTTCTCGTTCCCTTTTTCCCTGCACTCGTTCGTTGCTCGGATTTTCTCGTTCCCTTTTTCCCTGCACTCGTTCGTTGTTCGCTTTTTCTCGTTCCCTTTTTCCCTGCACTCGTTCATTGCTCGCTTTTTCTCGTTCCCTTTTTCCCTGCACTCGTTCGTTGCTCGCTTTTTCTCGTTCCCTTTTTCCCTGCACTCGTTCATTGCTCGCTTTTTCTCGTTCCCTTTTTCCCTGCACTCGTTCGTTGTTCGGTTATTCTCGTTCCCTTTTTCCCTGCACTCGTTCGTTGCTCGGATTTTCTCGTTCCCTTTTTCCCTGCACTCGTTTGTTGCTCGCACTTTCTCGTTCCCTTGTTCCCTGCACTCGTTCGTTTCTCGCCTTTTCTCGTTCCCTTTTTTCCCTGCACTCGTTCGTTGTTCGCTTTTTCTCGTTCCCTTTTTCCCTGCACTCGTTCGTTGCTCGGATTTTCTCGTTCCCTTTTTCCCTGCACTCGTTCGTTGCTCGCTTTTTCTCGTTCCCTTTTTCCCTGCACTCGTTCGTTGCTCGGATTTTCTCGTTCCCTTTTTCCCTGCACTCGTTCGTTGCTCGCTTTTTCTCGTTCCCTTTTTCCCTGCACTCGTTCGTTGTTCGGATTTTCTCGTTCCCTTTTTCCCTGCACTCGTTCGTTGCTCGCTTTTTCTCGTTCCCTTTTTCCCTGCACTCGTTCGTTGCTCGGATTTTCTCGTTCCCTTTTTCCCTGCACTCGTTCGTTGTTCGCTTTTTCTCATTCCCTTTTTCCCTGCACTCGTTCATTGCTCGCTTTTTCTCGTTCCCTTTTTCCCTGCACTCGTTCGTTGCTCGCTTTTTCTCGTTCCCTTTTTCCCTGCACTCGTTCGTTGTTCGGATTTTCTCGTTCCCTTTTTCCCTGCACTCATTCGTTGCTCGGATTTTCTCGTTCCCTTTTTCCCTGCACTCGTTCGTTGCTCGCTTTTTCTCGTTCCCTTTTTCCCTGCACTCGTTCGTTGTTCGCTTTTTCTCGTTCCCTTTTTCCCTGCACTCGTTCATTGCGCGGATTTTCTCGTTCCCTTTTTCCCTGCACTCGTTTGTTGCTCGGATTTTCTCATTCCCTTTTTCCCTGCACTCGTTCGTTGCTCGCCTTTTCTCGTTCCCTTTTTCCCTGCACTCGTTCGTTGTTCGGTTTTTCTCGTTCCCTTTTTCCCTGCACTCGTTCGTTGCTCGGATTTTCTCGTTCCCTTTTTCCCTGCACTCGTTTGTTGCTCGCTTTTTCTCGTTCCCTTTTTCCCTGCACTCGTTCGTTGTTCGCTTTTTCTCGTTCCCTTTTTCCCTGCACTCGTTCATTGCGCGGATTTTCTCGTTCCCTTTTTCCCTGCACTCGTTCGTTGCTCGGATTTTCTCGTTCCCTTTTTCCCTGCACTCGTTCGTTGCTCGCCTTTTCTCGTTCCCTTTTTCCCTGCACTCGTTCGTTGTTCGCTTTTTCTCGTTCCCTTTTTCCCTGCACTTGTTCGTTGTTCAGTTTTTCTCGTTCCCTTTTTCCCTGCACTCGTTCGTTGTTCGCCTTTTCTCGTTCCCTTTTTCCCTGCACTCGTTCGTTGTTCGCTTTTTCTCGTTCCCTTTTTCCCTGCACTCGTTCATTGCGCGGTTTTTCTCGTTCCCTTTTTCCCTGCACTCGTTCATTGCGCGGATTTTCTCGTTCCCTTTTTCCCTGCACTCGTTCGTTGTTCGCTTTTTCTCGTTCCCTTTTTCCCTGCACTCGTTCGTTGCTCGGATTTTCTCGTTCCCTTTTTCCTTGCACTCGTTCGTTGCGCAGATTTTCTCGTTCCCTTTTTCCCTGCACTCGTTCGTTGCTCGCCTTTTCTCGTTCCCTTTTTTCCCTGCCCTCGTTCGTTGTTCGCTTTTTCTCGTTCCCTTTTTCCCTGCACTCGTTCGTTGCTCGGATTTTCTCGTTCCCTTTTTCCCTGCACTCGTTCGTTGTTCGCTTTTTCTCGTTCCCTTTTTCCCTGCACTCGTTCATTGCGCGGATTTTCTCGTTCCCTTTTTCCCTGCACTCGTTCGTTGCTCGCTTTTTCTCGTTCCCTTTTTCCCTGCACTCGTTCATTGCGCGGATTTTCTCGTTCCCTTTTTCCCTGCACTCGTTCGTTGCTCGGATTTTCTCGTTCCCTTTTTCCCTGCACTCGTTCGTTGTTCGCTTTTTCTCGTTCCCTTTTTCCCTGCACTCGTTCATTGCGCGGATTTTCTCGTTCCCTTTTTCCCTGCACTCGTTCGTTGCTCGCTTTTTCTCGTTCCCTTTTTCCCTGCACTCGTTCGTTGCTCGCTTTTTCTCGTTCCCTTTTTCCCTGCACTCGTTCGTTGCTCGCTTTTTCTCGTTCCCTTTTTCCCTGCACTCGTTCGTTGTTCGGTTTTTCTCGTTCCCTTTTTCCCTGCACTCGTTCGTTGCTCGGATTTTCTCGTTCCCTTTTTCCCTGCACTCGTTTGTTGCTCGCTTTTTCTCGTTCCCTTTTTCCCTGCACTCGTTCGTTGTTCGCTTTTTCTCGTTCCCTTTTTCCCTGCACTCGTTCATTGCGCGGATTTTCTCGTTCCCTTTTTCCCTGCACTCGTTCGTTGCGCAGATTTTCTCGTTCCCTTTTTCCCTGCACTCGTTCGTTGCTCGCCTTTTCTCGTTCCCTTTTTCCCTGCACTCGTTCGTTGTTCGCTTTTTCTCGTTCCCTTTTTCCCTGCACTTGTTCGTTGTTCAGTTTTTCTCGTTCCCTTTTTCCCTGCACTCATTCGTTGTTCGCCTTTTCTCGTTCCCTTTTTCCCTGCACTCGTTCGTTGTTCGCTTTTTCTCGTTCCCTTTTTCCCTGCACTCGTTCATTGCGCGGTTTTTCTCGTTCCCTTTTTCCCTGCACTCGTTCATTGCGCGGATTTTCTCATTCCCTTTTTCCCTGCACTCGTTCGTTGTTCGCTTTTTCTCGTTCCCTTTTTCCCTGCACTCGTTCGTTGCTCGGATTTTCTCGTTCCCTTTTTCCTTGCACTCGTTCGTTGCGCAGATTTTCTCGTTCCCTTTTTCCCTGCACTCGTTCGTTGCTCGCCTTTTCTCGTTCCCTTTTTTCCCTGCACTCGTTCGTTGTTCGCTTTTTCTCGTTCCCTTTTTCCCTGCACTCGTTCGTTGCTCGGATTTTCTCGTTCCCTTTTTCCCTGCACTCGTTCGTTGTTCGCTTTTTCTCGTTCCCTTTTTCCCTGCACTCGTTCGTTGCTCGGATTTTCTCGTTCCCTTTTTCCCTGCACTCGTTCGTTGCTCGCTTTTTCTCGTTCCCTTTTTCCCTGCACTCGTTCGTTGCTCGCACTTTCTCGTTCCCTTGTTCCCTGCACTCGTTCGTTGCTCACCTTTTCTCGTTCCCTTTTTTCCCTGCACTCGTTCGTTGTTCGCTTTTTCTCGTTCCCTTTTTCCCTGCACTCGTTCGTTGCTCGGATTTTCTCGTTCCCTTTTTCCCTGCACTCGTTTGTTGCTCGCTTTTTCTCGTTCCCTTTTTCCCTGCACTCGTTCGTTGTTCGCTTTTTCTCGTTCCCTTTTTCCCTGCACTCGTTCATTGCGCGGATTTTCTCGTTCCCTTTTTCCCTGCACTCGTTCGTTGCGCAGATTTTCTCGTTCCCTTTTTCCCTGCACTCGTTCGTTGCTCGCCTTTTCTCGTTCCCTTTTTCCCTGCACTCGTTCGTTGTTCGCTTTTTCTCGTTCCCTTTTTCCCTGCACTTGTTCGTTGTTCAGTTTTTCTCGTTCCCTTTTTCCCTGCACTCATTCGTTGTTCGCCTTTTCTCGTTCCCTTTTTCCCTGCACTCGTTCGTTGTTCGCTTTTTCTCGTTCCCTTTTTCCCTGCACTCGTTCATTGCGCGGTTTTTCTCGTTCCCTTTTTCCCTGCACTCGTTCATTGCGCGGATTTTCTCATTCCCTTTTTCCCTGCACTCGTTCGTTGTTCGCTTTTTCTCGTTCCCTTTTTCCCTGCACTCGTTCGTTGCTCGGATTTTCTCGTTCCCTTTTTCCTTGCACTCGTTCGTTGCGCAGATTTTCTCGTTCCCTTTTTCCCTGCACTCGTTCGTTGCTCGCCTTTTCTCGTTCCCTTTTTTCCCTGCACTCGTTCGTTGTTCGCTTTTTCTCGTTCCCTTTTTCCCTGCACTCGTTCGTTGCTCGGATTTTCTCGTTCCCTTTTTCCCTGCACTCGTTCGTTGTTCGCTTTTTCTCGTTCCCTTTTTCCCTGCACTCGTTCGTTGCTCGGATTTTCTCGTTCCCTTTTTCCCTGCACTCGTTCGTTGCTCGCTTTTTCTCGTTCCCTTTTTCCCTGCACTCGTTCGTTGCTCGCACTTTCTCGTTCCCTTGTTCCCTGCACTCGTTCGTTGCTCACCTTTTCTCGTTCCCTTTTTTCCCTGCACTCGTTCGTTGTTCGCTTTTTCTCGTTCCCTTTTTCCCTGCACTCGTTCATTGCTCGCTTTTTCTCGTTCCCTTTTTCCCTGCACTCGTTCGTTGCTCGGATTTTCTCGTTCCCTTTTTCCCTGCACTCGTTCGTTGCATGGATTTTCTCGTTCCCTTTTTCCCTGCACTCATTCGTTGCTCGCCTTTTCTCGTTCCCTTTTTCCCTGCACTCGTTCGTTGTTCGCTTTTTCTCGTTCCCTTTTTCCCTGCACTCATTCGTTGTTCGCTTTTTCTCGTTCCCTTTTTCCCTGCACTCGTTCATTGCGCGGATTTTCTCGTTCCCTTTTTCCCTGCACTCGTTCGTTGCTCGCTTTTTCTCGTTCCCTTTTTCCCTGCACTCGTTCGTTGCTCGGATTTTCTCGTTCCCTTTTTCCCTGCACTCGTTCGTTGTTCGCTTTTTCTCGTTCCCTTTTTCCCTGCACTCGTTCATTGCTCGCTTTTTCTCG
Organism: Aphelocoma coerulescens; assembly: GCF_041296385.1. Lineage (NCBI taxonomy): Eukaryota > Metazoa > Chordata > Aves > Passeriformes > Corvidae > Aphelocoma > Aphelocoma coerulescens. The sequence goes on along the minus strand of NC_091014.1, from coordinate 59,005,886 downwards.
TTCCCTTTTTCCCTGCACTCGTTCGTTGCTCGCTTTTTCTCGTTCCCTTTTTCCCTGCACTCATTCGTTGCGCAGATTTTCTCGTTCCCTTTTTCCCTGCACTCGTTCGTTGCTCGCCTTTTCTCGTTCCCTTTTTCCCTGCACTCGTTCGTTGTTCGCTTTTTCTCGTTCCCTTTTTCCCTGCACTCGTTCGTTGTTCGGTTTTTCTCGTTCCCTTTTTCCCTGCACTCGTTCATTGCGCGGATTTTCTCGTTCCCTTTTTCCCTGCACTCGATCGTTGCTCGCTTTTTCTCGTTCCCTTTTTCCCTGCACTCGTTCGTTGCTCGCCTTTTCTCGTTCCCTTTTTCCCTGCACTCGTTCGTTGCTCGCTTTTTCTCGTTCCCTTTTTCCCTGCACTCGTTCGTTGTTCGGTTTTTCTCGTTCCCTTTTTCCCTGCACTCGTTCGTTGCTCGGATTTTCTCGTTCCCTTTTTCCCGGCACTCGTTTGTTGCTCGCTTTTTCTCGTTCCCTTTTTCCCTGCACTCGTTCGTTGTTCGCTTTTTCTCGTTCCCTTTTTCCCTGCACTCGTTCGTTGTTCGCTTTTTCTCGTTCCCTTTTTCCCTGCACTCGTTCCTTGCGCGGATTTTCTCGTTCCCTTTTTCCCTGCACTCGTTCGTTGCTCGGATTTTCTCGTTCCCTTTTTCCCTGCACTCGTTCGTTGTTCGCTTTTTCTCGTTCCCTTTTTCCCTGCACTTGTTCGTTGTTCAGTTTTTCTCGTTCCCTTTTTCCCTGCACTAGTTCGTTGTTCGCCTTTTCTCGTTCCCTTTTTCCCTGCACTCGTTCGTTGTTCGCTTTTTCTCGTTCCCTTTTTCCCTGCACTCGTTCATTGCGCGGTTTTTCTCGTTCCCTTTTTCCCTGCACTCGTTCATTGCGCGGATTTTCTCGTTCCCTTTTTCCCTGCACTCGTTCGTTGTTCGCTTTTTCTCGTTCCCTTTTTCCCTGCACTCGTTCGTTGCTCGGATTTTCTCGTTCCCTTTTTCCTTGCACTCGTTCGTTGCGCAGATTTTCTCGTTCCCTTTTTCCCTGCACTCGTTCGTTGCTCGCCTTTTCTCGTTCCCTTTTTTCCCTGCACTCGTTCGTTGTTCGCTTTTTCTCGTTCCCTTTTTCCCTGCACTCGTTCGTTGCTCGGATTTTCTCGTTCCCTTTTTCCCTGCACTCGTTCGTTGTTCGCTTTTTCTCGTTCCCTTTTTCCCTGCACTCGTTCATTGCGCGGATTTTCTCGTTCCCTTTTTCCCTGCACTCGTTCGTTGCTCGCTTTTTCTCGTTCCCTTTTTCCCTGCACTCGTTCGTTGCTCGCTTTTTCTCGTTCCCTTGTTCCCTGCACTCGTTCGTTGCTCGCCTTTTCTCGTTCCCTTTTTTCCCTGCACTCGTTCGTTGTTCGCTTTTTCTCGTTCCCTTTTTCCCTGCACTCGTTCGTTGCTCGGATTTTCTCGTTCCCTTTTTCCCTGCACTCGTTCGTTGCTCGCTTTTTCTCGTTCCCTTTTTCCCTGCACTCGTTCGTTGCTCGGATTTTCTCGTTCCCTTTTTCCCTGCACTCGTTCGTTGTTCGCTTTTTCTCGTTCCCTTTTTCCCTGCACTCGTTCATTGCTCGCTTTTTCTCGTTCCCTTTTTCCCTGCACTCGTTCGTTGCTCGCTTTTTCTCGTTCCCTTTTTCCCTGCACTCGTTCATTGCTCGCTTTTTCTCGTTCCCTTTTTCCCTGCACTCGTTCGTTGTTCGGTTATTCTCGTTCCCTTTTTCCCTGCACTCGTTCGTTGCTCGGATTTTCTCGTTCCCTTTTTCCCTGCACTCGTTTGTTGCTCGCACTTTCTCGTTCCCTTGTTCCCTGCACTCGTTCGTTTCTCGCCTTTTCTCGTTCCCTTTTTTCCCTGCACTCGTTCGTTGTTCGCTTTTTCTCGTTCCCTTTTTCCCTGCACTCGTTCGTTGCTCGGATTTTCTCGTTCCCTTTTTCCCTGCACTCGTTCGTTGCTCGCTTTTTCTCGTTCCCTTTTTCCCTGCACTCGTTCGTTGCTCGGATTTTCTCGTTCCCTTTTTCCCTGCACTCGTTCGTTGCTCGCTTTTTCTCGTTCCCTTTTTCCCTGCACTCGTTCGTTGTTCGGATTTTCTCGTTCCCTTTTTCCCTGCACTCGTTCGTTGCTCGCTTTTTCTCGTTCCCTTTTTCCCTGCACTCGTTCGTTGCTCGGATTTTCTCGTTCCCTTTTTCCCTGCACTCGTTCGTTGTTCGCTTTTTCTCATTCCCTTTTTCCCTGCACTCGTTCATTGCTCGCTTTTTCTCGTTCCCTTTTTCCCTGCACTCGTTCGTTGCTCGCTTTTTCTCGTTCCCTTTTTCCCTGCACTCGTTCGTTGTTCGGATTTTCTCGTTCCCTTTTTCCCTGCACTCATTCGTTGCTCGGATTTTCTCGTTCCCTTTTTCCCTGCACTCGTTCGTTGCTCGCTTTTTCTCGTTCCCTTTTTCCCTGCACTCGTTCGTTGTTCGCTTTTTCTCGTTCCCTTTTTCCCTGCACTCGTTCATTGCGCGGATTTTCTCGTTCCCTTTTTCCCTGCACTCGTTTGTTGCTCGGATTTTCTCATTCCCTTTTTCCCTGCACTCGTTCGTTGCTCGCCTTTTCTCGTTCCCTTTTTCCCTGCACTCGTTCGTTGTTCGCTTTTTCTCGTTCCCTTTTTCCCTGCACTTGTTCGTTGTTCGGTTTTTCTCGTTCCCTTTTTCCCTGCACTCGTTCGTTGCTCGCCTTTTCTCGTTCCCTTTTTCCCTGCACTCGTTCATTGCGCGGTTTTTCTCGTTCCCTTTTTCCCTGCACTCGTTCATTGCGCGGATTTTCTCGTTCCCTTTTTCCCTGCACTCGTTCGTTGTTCGCTTTTTCTCGTTCCCTTTTTCCCTGCACTTGTTCGTTGTTCAGTTTTTCTCGTTCCCTTTTTCCCTGCACTCGTTCGTTGTTCGCCTTTTCTCGTTCCCTTTTTCCCTGCACTCGTTCGTTGCTCGGATTTTCTCGTTCCCTTTTTCCCTGCACTCGTTCGTTGCATGGATTTTCTCGTTCCCTTTTTCCCTGCACTCATTCGTTGCTCGGATTTTCTCGTTCCCTTTTTCCCTGCACTCGTTCGTTGTTCGCTTTTTCTCGTTCCCTTTTTCCCTGCACTCATTCGTTGTTCGCTTTTTCTCGTTCCCTTTTTCCCTGCACTCGTTCATTGCGCGGATTTTCTCGTTCCCTTTTTCCCTGCACTCGTTTGTTGCTCGCTTTTTCTCGTTCCCTTTTTCCCTGCACTCGTTCGTTGCTCGGATTTTCTCGTTCCCTTTTTCCCTGCACTCGTTCGTTGTTCGCTTTTTCTCGTTCCCTTTTTCCCTGCACTCGTTCATTGCTCGCTTTTTCTCGTTCCCTTTTTCCCTGCACTCGTTCGTTGCTCGGATTTTCTCGTTCCCTTTTTCCCTGCACTCATTCGTTGCGCAGATTTTCTCGTTCCCTTTTTCCCTGCACTCGTTCGTTGCTCGCCTTTTCTCGTTCCCTTTTTCCCTGCACTCGTTCGTTGTTCGCTTTTTCTCGTTCCCTTTTTCCCTGCACTCGTTCGTTGTTCGGTTTTTCTCGTTCCCTTTTTCCCTGCACTCGTTCATTGCGCGGATTTTCTCGTTCCCTTTTTCCCTGCACTCGTTCGTTGCTCGCTTTTTCTCGTTCCCTTTTTCCCTGCACTCGTTCGTTGCTCACCTTTTCTCGTTCCCTTTTTCCCTGCACTCGTTCGTTGTTCAGTTTTTCTCGTTCCCTTTTTCCCTGCACTCGTTCGTTGCTCGGATTTTCTCGTTCCCTTTTTCCCTGCACTCGTTTGTTGCTCGCTTTTTCTCGTTCCCTTTTTCCCTGCACTCGTTCGTTGTTCGCTTTTTCTCGTTCCCTTTTTCCCTGCACTCGTTCGTTGTTCGCTTTTTCTCATTCCCTTTTTCCCTGCACTCGTTCGTTGCTCGCTTTTTCTCGTTCCCTTTTTCCCTGCACTCGTTCGTTGCTCGCTTTTTCTCGTTCCCCTTTTCCCTGCACTCGTTCGTTGTTCGGATTTTCTCGTTCCCTTTTTCCCTGCACTCGTTCGTTGCTCGGATTTTCTCGTTCCCTTTTTCCCTGCACTCGTTCGTTGCTCGCTTTTTCTCGTTCCCTTTTTCCCTGCACTCGTTCGTTGTTCGCTTTTTCTCGTTCCCTTTTTCCCTGCACTCGTTCGTTGTTCGCTTTTTCTCGTTCCCTTTTTCCCTGCAATCGTTCATTGCGCGGATTTTCTCGTTCCCTTTTTCCCTGCACTCGTTCGTTGCTCGGATTTTCTCATTCCCTTTTTCCCTGCACTCGTTCGTTGCTCGCCTTTTCTCGTTCCCTTTTTCCCTGCACTCGTTCGTTGTTCGCTTTTTCTCGTTCCCTTTTTCCCTGCACTTGTTCATTGTTCGGTTTTTCTCGTTCCCTTTTTCCCTGCACTCGTTCGTTGCTCGCCTTTTCTCGTTCCCTTTTTCCCTGCACTCGTTCATTGCGCGGTTTTTCTCGTTCCCTTTTTCCCTGCACTCGTTCATTGCGCGGATTTTCTCGTTCCCTTTTTCCCTGCACTCGTTCGTTGTTCGCTTTTTCTCGTTCCCTTTTTCCCTGCACTTGTTCGTTGTTCAGTTTTTCTCGTTCCCTTTTTCCCTGCACTCGTTCGTTGTTCGCCTTTTCTCGTTCCCTTTTTCCCTGCACTCGTTCGTTGCTCGGATTTTCTCGTTCCCTTTTTCCCTGCACTCGTTCGTTGCATGGATTTTCTCGTTCCCTTTTTCCCTGCACTCATTCGTTGCTCGCCTTTTCTCGTTCCCTTTTTCCCTGCACTCGTTCGTTGTTCGCTTTTTCTCGTTCCCTTTTTCCCTGCACTCATTCGTTGTTCGCTTTTTCTCGTTCCCTTTTTCCCTGCACTCGTTCATTGCGCGGATTTTCTCGTTCCCTTTTTCCCTGCACTCGTTTGTTGCTCGCTTTTTCTCGTTCCCTTTTTCCCTGCACTCGTTCGTTGCTCGGATTTTCTCGTTCCCTTTTTCCCTGCACTCGTTCGTTGTTCGCTTTTTCTCGTTCCCTTTTTCCCTGCACTCGTTCATTGCTCGCTTTTTCTCGTTCCCTTTTTCCCTGCACTCGTTCGTTGCTCGGATTTTCTCGTTCCCTTTTTCCCTGCACTCATTCGTTGCGCAGATTTTCTCGTTCCCTTTTTCCCTGCACTCGTTCGTTGTTCGCTTTTTCTCGTTCCCTTTTTCCCTGCACTCGTTCGTTGTTCGCTTTTTCTCGTTCCCTTTTTCCCTGCACTCGTTCGTTGTTCGGTTTTTCTCGTTCCCTTTTTCCCTGCACTCGTTCATTGCGCGGATTTTCTCGTTCCCTTTTTCCCTGCACTCGTTCGTTGCTCGCTTTTTCTCGTTCCCTTTTTCCCTGCACTCGTTCGTTGCTCACCTTTTCTCGTTCCCTTTTTCCCTGCACTCGTTCGTTGTTCGGTTTTTCTCGTTCCCTTTTTACCTGCACTCGTTCGTTGCTCGGATTTTCTCGTTCCCTTTTTCCCTGCACTCGTTTGTTGCTCGCTTTTTCTCGTTCCCTTTTTCCCTGCACTCGTTCGTTGTTCGCTTTTTCTCGTTCCCTTTTTCCCTGCACTCGTTCGTTGTTCGCTTTTTCTCGTTCCCTTTTTCCCTGCACTCGTTCATTGCGCGGATTTTCTCGTTCCCTTTTTCCCTGCACTCGTTCGTTGCTCGGATTTTCTCGTTCCCTTTTTCCCTGCACTCGTTCGTTGCTCGCCTTTTCTCGTTCCCTTTTTCCCTGCACTCGTTCGTTGTTCGCTTTTTCTCGTTCCCTTTTTCCTTGCACTTGTTCGTTGTTCAGTTTTTCTCGTTCCCTTTTTCCCTGCACTCGTTCGTTGTTCACCTTTTCTCGTTCCCTTTTTCCCTGCACTCGTTCGTTGTTCGCTTTTTCTCGTTCCCTTTTTCCCTGCACTCGTTCATTGCGCGGTTTTTCTCGTTCCCTTTTTCCCTGCACTCGTTCATTGCGCGGATTTTCTCGTTCCCTTTTTCCCTACACTCGTTCGTTGTTCGCTTTTTCTCGTTCCCTTTTTCCCTGCACTCGTTCGTTGCTCGGATTTTCTCGTTCCCTTTTTCCTTGCACTCGTTCGTTGCGCAGATTTTCTCGTTCCCTTTTTCCCTGCACTCGTTCGTTGCTCGCCTTTTCTCGTTCCCTTTTTTCCCTGCACTCGTTCGTTGTTCGCTTTTTCTCGTTCCCTTTTTCCCTGCACTCGTTCGTTGCTCGGATTTTCTCGTTCCCTTTTTCCCTGCACTCGTTCGTTGTTCGCTTTTTCTCGTTCCCTTTTTCCCTGCACTCGTTCATTGCGCGGATTTTCTCGTTCCCTTTTTCCCTGCACTCGTTCGTTGCTCGCTTTTTCTCGTTCCCTTTTTCCCTGCACTCGTTTGTTGCTCGCTTTTTCTCGTTCCCTTTTTCCCTGCACTCGTTCGTTGCTCGGATTTTCTCGTTCCCTTTTTCCCTGCACTCGTTCGTTGCTCGCTTTTTCTCGTTCCCTTTTTCCCTGCACTCGTTCGTTGCTCGCACTTTCTCGTTCCCTTTTTCCCTGCACTCGTTCGTTGCTCGGATTTTCTCGTTCCCTTTTTCCCTGCACTCGTTCGTTGTTCGCTTTTTCTCGTTCCCTTTTTCCCTGCACTCGTTCGTTGTTCGCTTTTTCTCGTTCCCTTTTTCCCTGCACTCGTTCATTGCGTGGATTTTCTCGTTCCCTTTTTCCCTGCACTCGTTCGTTGCTCGCTTTTTCTCGTTCCCTTTTTCCCTGCACTCGTTCGTTGCTCGGATTTTCTCGTTCCCTTTTTCCCTGCACTCGTTCGTTGCTCGCTTTTTCTCGTTCCCTTTTTCCCTGCACTCGTTCGTTGCTCGCCTTTTCTCGTTCCCTTTTTCCCTGCACTCGTTCGTTGCTCGCTTTTTCTCATTCCCTTTTTCCCTGCACTCGTTCGTTGCTCGGATTTTCTCGTTCCCTTTTTCCCTGCACTCGTTTGTTGCTCGCTTTTTCTCGTTCCCTTTTTCCCTGCACTCGTTCGTTGTTCGCTTTTTCTCGTTCCCTTTTTCCCTGCACTCGTTCATTGCGCGGATTTTCTCGTTCCCTTTTTCCCTGCACTCGTTCGTTGCTCGGATTTTCTCGTTCCCTTTTTCCCTGCACTCGTTCGTTCTCGCCTTTTCTTGTTCCCTTTTTCCCTGCACTCGTTCGTTGTTCGTCTTTTCTCGTTCCCTTTTTCCCTGCACTTGTTCGTTGTTCAGTTTTTCTCGTTCCCTTTTTCCCTGCACTCATTCGTTGTTCGCTTTTTCTCGTTCCCTTTTTCCCTGCACTCGTTCGTTGTTCGCTTTTTCTCGTTCCCTTTTTCCCTGCACTCGTTCATTGCGCGGTTTTTCTCGTTCCCTTTTTCCCTGCACTCGTTCATTGCGCGGATTTTCTCGTTCCCTTTTTCCCTGCACTCGTTCGTTGTTCGCTTTTTCTCGTTCCCTTTTTCCCTGCACTCGTTCGTTGCTCGGATTTTCTCGTTCCCTTTTTCCTTGCACTCGTTCGTTGCGCAGATTTTCTCGTTCCCTTTTTCCCTGCACTCGTTCGTTGCTCGCCTTTTCTCGTTCCCTTTTTTCCCTGCACTCGTTCGTTGTTCGCTTTTTCTCGTTCCCTTTTTCCCTGCACTCGTTCGTTGCTCGGATTTTCTCGTTCCCTTTTTCCCTGCACTCGTTCGTTGTTCGCTTTTTCTCGTTCCCTTTTTCCCTGCACTCGTTCGTTGCTCGGATTTTCTCGTTCCCTTTTTCCCTGCACTCGTTCGTTGCTCGCTTTTTCTCGTTCCCTTTTTCCCTGCACTCGTTCGTTGCTCGCACTTTCTCGTTCCCTTGTTCCCTGCACTCGTTCGTTGCTCACCTTTTCTCGTTCCCTTTTTTCCCTGCACTCGTTCGTTGTTCGCTTTTTCTCGTTCCCTTTTTCCCTGCACTCGTTCGTTGCTCGGATTTTCTCGTTCCCTTTTTCCCTGCACTCGTTCGTTGCTCGCTTTTTCTCGTTCCCTTTTTCCCTGCACTCGTTCGTTGCTCGGATTTTCTCGTTCCCTTTTTCCCTGCACTCGTTCGTTGCTCGCTTTTTCTCGTTCCCTTTTTCCCTGCACTCGTTCGTTGCTCGGATTTTCTCGTTCCCTTTTTCCCTGCACTCGTTCGTTGTTCGCTTTTTCTCGTTCCCTTTTTCCCTGCACTCGTTCATTGCGCGGATTTTCTCGTTCCCTTTTTCCCTGCACTCGTTCGTTGCTCGGATTTTCTCGTTCCCTTTTTCCCTGCACTCGTTCGTTGCTCGCCTTTTCTCGTTCCCTTTTTCCCTGCACTCGTTCGTTGTTCGCTTTTTCTCGTTCCCTTTTTCCCTGCACTTGTTCGTTGTTCGGTTTTTCTCGTTCCCTTTTTCCCTGCACTCGTTCGTTGCTCGCCTTTTCTCGTTCCCTTTTTCCCTGCACTCGTTCATTGCGCGGATTTTCTCGTTCCCTTTTTCCCTGCACTCGTTCATTGCTCGCTTTTTCTCGTTCCCTTTTTCCCTGCATTCGTTCGTTGCTCGCTTTTTCTCGTTCCCTTTTTCCCTGCACTCGTTCGTTGCTCGGATTTTCTCGTTCCCTTTTTCCCTGCACTCGTTCGTTGCATGGATTTTCTCGTTCCCTTTTTCCCTGCACTCATTCGTTGCTCGCCTTTTCTCGTTCCCTTTTTCCCTGCACTCGTTCGTTGTTCGCTTTTTCTCGTTCCCTTTTTCCCTGCACTCATTCGTTGTTCGCTTTTTCTCGTTCCCTTTTTCCCTGCACTCGTTCATTGCGCGGATTTTCTCGTTCCCTTTTTCCCTGCACTCGTTCGTTGCTCGCCTTTTCTCGTTCCCTTTTTCCCTGCACTCATTCGTTGTTCGCTTTTTCTCGTTCCCTTTTTCCCTGCACTCGTTCGTTGTTCGGTTTTTCTCGTTCCCTTTTTCCCTGCACTCGTTCGTTGTTCGGTTTTTCTCGTTCCCTTTTTCCCTGCACTCGTTCGTTGCTCGCTTTTTCTCGTTCCCTTTTTCCCTGCACTCGTTCGTTGCTCGCCTTTTCTCGTTCCCTTTTTCCCTGCACTCGTTCGTTGCTCGCTTTTTCTCGTTCCCTTTTTCCCTGCACTCGTTCGTTGTTCGGTTTTTCTCGTTCCCTTTTTCCCTGCACTCGTTCGTTGCTCGGATTTTCTCGTTCCCTTTTTCCCTGCACTCGTTTGTTGCTCGCTTTTTCTCGTTCCCTTTTTCCCTGCACTCGTTCGTTGTTCGCTTTTTCTCGTTCCCTTTTTCCCTGCACTCGTTCATTGCGCGGATTTTCTCGTTCCCTTTTTCCCTGCACTCGTTCGTTGCTCGGATTTTCTCGTTCCCTTTTTCCCTGCACTCGTTCGTTGCTCGCCTTTTCTCGTTCCCTTTTTCCCTGCACTCGTTCGTTGTTCGCTTTTTCTCGTTCCCTTTTTCCCTGCACTTGTTCGTTGTTCAGTTTTTCTCGTTCCCTTTTTCCCTGCACTCGTTCGTTGTTCGCCTTTTCTCGTTCCCTTTTTCCCTGCACTCGTTCGTTGTTCGCTTTTTCTCGTTCCCTTTTTCCCTGCACTCGTTCATTGCGCGGTTTTTCTCGTTCCCTTTTTCCCTGCACTCGTTCATTGCGCGGATTTTCTCGTTCCCTTTTTCCCTGCACTCGTTCGTTGTTCGCTTTTTCTCGTTCCCTTTTTCCCTGCACTCGTTCGTTGCTCGGATTTTCTCGTTCCCTTTTTCCTTGCACTCGTTCGTTGCGCAGATTTTCTCGTTCCCTTTTTCCCTGCACTCGTTCGTTGCTCGCCTTTTCTCGTTCCCTTTTTTCCCTGCACTCGTTCGTTGTTCGCTTTTTCTCGTTCCCTTTTTCCCTGCACTCGTTCGTTGCTCGGATTTTCTCGTTCCCTTTTTCCCTGCACTCGTTCGTTGTTCGCTTTTTCTCGTTCCCTTTTTCCCTGCACTCGTTCATTGCGCGGATTTTCTCGTTCCCTTTTTCCCTGCACTCGTTCGTTGCTCGCTTTTTCTCGTTCCCTTTTTCCCTGCACTCGTTCGTTGCTCGCTTTTTCTCGTTCCCTTTTTCCCTGCACTCGTTCATTGCGCGGATTTTCTCGTTCCCTTTTTCCCTGCACTCGTTCGTTGCTCGGATTTTCTCGTTCCCTTTTTCCCTGCACTCGTTCGTTGTTCGCTTTTTCTCGTTCCCTTTTTCCCTGCACTCGTTCATTGCGCGGATTTTCTCGTTCCCTTTTTCCCTGCACTCGTTCGTTGCTCGCTTTTTCTCGTTCCCTTTTTCCCTGCACTCGTTCGTTGCTCGCTTTTTCTCGTTCCCTTTTTCCCTGCACTCGTTCGTTGCTCGCTTTTTCTCGTTCCCTTTTTCCCTGCACTCGTTCGTTGTTCGGTTTTTCTCGTTCCCTTTTTCCCTGCACTCGTTCGTTGCTCGGATTTTCTCGTTCCCTTTTTCCCTGCACTCGTTTGTTGCTCGCTTTTTCTCGTTCCCTTTTTCCCTGCACTCGTTCGTTGTTCGCTTTTTCTCGTTCCCTTTTTCCCTGCACTCGTTCATTGCGCGGATTTTCTCGTTCCCTTTTTCCCTGCACTCGTTCGTTGCGCAGATTTTCTCGTTCCCTTTTTCCCTGCACTCGTTCGTTGCTCGCCTTTTCTCGTTCCCTTTTTCCCTGCACTCGTTCGTTGTTCGCTTTTTCTCGTTCCCTTTTTCCCTGCACTTGTTCGTTGTTCAGTTTTTCTCGTTCCCTTTTTCCCTGCACTCATTCGTTGTTCGCCTTTTCTCGTTCCCTTTTTCCCTGCACTCGTTCGTTGTTCGCTTTTTCTCGTTCCCTTTTTCCCTGCACTCGTTCATTGCGCGGTTTTTCTCGTTCCCTTTTTCCCTGCACTCGTTCATTGCGCGGATTTTCTCATTCCCTTTTTCCCTGCACTCGTTCGTTGTTCGCTTTTTCTCGTTCCCTTTTTCCCTGCACTCGTTCGTTGCTCGGATTTTCTCGTTCCCTTTTTCCTTGCACTCGTTCGTTGCGCAGATTTTCTCGTTCCCTTTTTCCCTGCACTCGTTCGTTGCTCGCCTTTTCTCGTTCCCTTTTTTCCCTGCACTCGTTCGTTGTTCGCTTTTTCTCGTTCCCTTTTTCCCTGCACTCGTTCGTTGCTCGGATTTTCTCGTTCCCTTTTTCCCTGCACTCGTTCGTTGTTCGCTTTTTCTCGTTCCCTTTTTCCCTGCACTCGTTCGTTGCTCGGATTTTCTCGTTCCCTTTTTCCCTGCACTCGTTCGTTGCTCGCTTTTTCTCGTTCCCTTTTTCCCTGCACTCGTTCGTTGCTCGCACTTTCTCGTTCCCTTGTTCCCTGCACTCGTTCGTTGCTCACCTTTTCTCGTTCCCTTTTTTCCCTGCACTCGTTCGTTGTTCGCTTTTTCTCGTTCCCTTTTTCCCTGCACTCGTTCGTTGCTCGGATTTTCTCGTTCCCTTTTTCCCTGCACTCGTTTGTTGTTCGCTTTTTCTCGTTCCCTTTTTCCCTGCACTCGTTCGTTGTTCGCTTTTTCTCGTTCCCTTTTTCCCTGCACTCGTTCATTGCGCGGATTTTCTCGTTCCCTTTTTCCCTGCACTCGTTCGTTGCTCGGATTTTCTCGTTCCCTTTTTCCCTGCACTCGTTCGTTGCTCGCCTTTTCTCGTTCCCTTTTTCCCTGCACTCGTTCGTTGTTCGCTTTTTCTCGTTCCCTTTTTCCCTGCACTTGTTCGTTGTTCAGTTTTTCTCGTTCCCTTTTTCCCTGCACTCATTCGTTGTTCGCCTTTTCTCGTTCCCTTTTTCCCTGCACTCGTTCGTTGTTCGCTTTTTCTCGTTCCCTTTTTCCCTGCACTCGTTCATTGCGCGGTTTTTCTCGTTCCCTTTTTCCCTGCACTCGTTCATTGCGCGGATTTTCTCATTCCCTTTTTCCCTGCACTCGTTCGTTGTTCGCTTTTTCTCGTTCCCTTTTTCCCTGCACTCGTTCGTTGCTCGGATTTTCTCGTTCCCTTTTTCCTTGCACTCGTTCGTTGCGCAGATTTTCTCGTTCCCTTTTTCCCTGCACTCGTTCGTTGCTCGCCTTTTCTCGTTCCCTTTTTTCCCTGCACTCGTTCGTTGTTCGCTTTTTCTCGTTCCCTTTTTCCCTGCACTCGTTCGTTGCTCGGATTTTCTCGTTCCCTTTTTCCCTGCACTCGTTCGTTGTTCGCTTTTTCTCGTTCCCTTTTTCCCTGCACTCGTTCGTTGCTCGGATTTTCTCGTTCCCTTTTTCCCTGCACTCGTTCGTTGCTCGCTTTTTCTCGTTCCCTTTTTCCCTGCACTCGTTCGTTGCTCGCACTTTCTCGTTCCCTTGTTCCCTGCACTCGTTCGTTGCTCACCTTTTCTCGTTCCCTTTTTTCCCTGCACTCGTTCGTTGTTCGCTTTTTCTCGTTCCCTTTTTCCCTGCACTCGTTCGTTGCTCGGATTTTCTCGTTCCCTTTTTCCCTGCACTCGTTCGTTGCTCGCTTTTTCTCGTTCCCTTTTTCCCTGCACTCGTTCGTTGCTCGGATTTTCTCGTTCCCTTTTTCCCTGCACTCGTTCGTTGTTCGCTTTTTCTCATTCCCTTTTTCCCTGCACTCGTTCATTGCTCGCTTTTTCTCGTTCCCTTTTTCCCTGCACTCGTTCGTTGCTCGCTTTTTCTCGTTCCCTTTTTCCCTGCACTCGTTCGTTGTTCGGATTTTCTCGTTCCCTTTTTCCCTGCACTCGTTCGTTGCTCGCTTTTTCTCGTTCCCTTTTTCCCTGCACTCGTTCGTTGCTCGCTTTTTCTCGTTCCCTTTTTCCCTGCACTCGTTCGTTGTTCGCTTTTTCTCGTTCCCTTTTTCCCTGCACTCGTTCGTTGTTCGCTTTTTCTCGTTCCCTTTTTCCCTGCACTCGTTCATTGCGCGGATTTTCTCGTTCCCTTTTTCCCTGCACTCGTTCGTTGCTCGGATTTTCTCGTTCCCTTTTTCCCTGCACTCGTTCGTTGCTCGCCTTTTCTCGTTCCCTTTTTCCCTGCACTCGTTCGTTGTTCGCTTTTTCTCGTTCCCTTTTTCCCTGCACTTGTTCGTTGTTCGGATTTTCTCGTTCCCTTTTTCCCTGCACTCGTTCGTTGCTCGCCTTTTCTCGTTCCCTTTTTCCCTGCACTCGTTCATTGCGCGGTTTTTCTCGTTCCCTTTTTCCCTGCACTCGTTCGTTGCTCGCTTTTTCTCGTTCCCTTTTTCCCTGCACTCGTTCGTTGTTCGGATTTTCTCGTTCCCTTTTTCCCTGCACTCGTTCGTTGCTCGCTTTTTCTCGTTCCCTTTTTCCCTGCACTCGTTCGTTGCTCGCTTTTTCTCGTTCCCTTTTTCCCTGCATTCGTTCGTTGCTCGCTTTTTCTCGTTCCCTTTTTCCCTGGACTCGTTCATTGCTCGCTTTTTCTCGTTCCCTTTTTCCCTGCACTCGTTCGTTGCTCGGATTTTCTCGTTCCCTTTTTCCCTGCACTCGTTCGTTGCATGGATTTTCTCGTTCCCTTTTTCCCTGCACTCATTCGTTGCTCGCCTTTTCTCGTTCCCTTTTTCCCTGCACTCGTTCGTTGCTCGGATTTTCTCGTTCCCTTTTTCCTTGCACTCGTTCGTTGCGCAGATTTTCTCGTTCCCTTTTTCCCTGCACTCGTTCGTTGCTCGCCTTTTCTCGTTCCCTTTTTTCCCTGCACTCGTTCGTTGTTCGCTTTTTCTCGTTCCCTTTTTCCCTGCACTCGTTCGTTGCTCGGATTTTCTCGTTCCCTTTTTCCCTGCACTCGTTCGTTGTTCGCTTTTTCTCGTTCCCTTTTTCCCTGCACTCGTTCGTTGCTCGGATTTTCTCGTTCCCTTTTTCCCTGCACTCGTTCGTTGCTCGCTTTTTCTCGTTCCCTTTTTCCCTGCACTCGTTCGTTGCTCGCACTTTCTCGTTCCCTTGTTCCCTGCACTCGTTCGTTGCTCACCTTTTCTCGTTCCCTTTTTTCCCTGCACTCGTTCGTTGTTCGCTTTTTCTCGTTCCCTTTTTCCCTGCACTCGTTCGTTGCTCGGATTTTCTCGTTCCCTTTTTCCCTGCACTCGTTCGTTGCTCGCTTTTTCTCGTTCCCTTTTTCCCTGCACTCGTTCGTTGCTCGGATTTTCTCGTTCCCTTTTTCCCTGCACTCGTTCGTTGTTCGCTTTTTCTCATTCCCTTTTTCCCTGCACTCGTTCATTGCTCGCTTTTTCTCGTTCCCTTTTTCCCTGCACTCGTTCGTTGCTCGCTTTTTCTCGTTCCCTTTTTCCATGCACTCGTTCGTTGTTCGGATTTTCTCGTTCCCTTTTTCCCTGCACTCGTTCGTTGCTCGCTTTTTCTCGTTCCCTTTTTCCCTGCACTCGTTCGTTGCTCGCTTTTTCTCGTTCCCTTTTTCCCTGCACTCGTTCGTTGTTCGCTTTTTCTCGTTCCCTTTTTCCCTGCACTCGTTCGTTGTTCGCTTTTTCTCGTTCCCTTTTTCCCTGCACTCGTTCATTGCGCGGATTTTCTCGTTCCCTTTTTCCCTGCACTCGTTCGTTGCTCGGATTTTCTCGTTCCCTTTTTCCCTGCACTCGTTCGTTGCTCGCCTTTTCTCGTTCCCTTTTTCCCTGCACTCGTTCGTTGTTCGCTTTTTCTCGTTCCCTTTTTCCCTGCACTTGTTCGTTGTTCAGTTTTTCTCGTTCCCTTTTTCCCTGCACTCGTTCGTTGTTCGCCTTTTCTCGTTCCCTTTTTCCCTGCACTCGTTCGTTGTTCGCTTTTTCTCGTTCCCTTTTTCCCTGCACTCGTTCATTGCGCGGTTTTTCTCGTTCCCTTTTTCCCTGCACTCGTTCATTGCGCGGATTTTCTCGTTCCCTTTTTCCCTGCACTCGTTCGTTGTTCGCTTTTTCTCGTTCCCTTTTTCCCTGCACTCGTTCGTTGCTCGCTTTTTCTCGTTCCCTTTTTCCTTGCACTCGTTCGTTGCGCAGATTTTCTCGTTCCCTTTTTCCCTGCACTCGTTCGTTGCTCGCCTTTTCTCGTTCCCTTTTTTCCCTGCACTCGTTCGTTGTTCGCTTTTTCTCGTTCCCTTTTTCCCTGCACTCGTTCGTTGCTCGGATTTTCTCGTTCCCTTTTTCCCTGCACTCGTTCGTTGTTCGCTTTTTCTCGTTCCCTTTTTCCCTGCACTCGTTCATTGCGCGGATTTTCTCGTTCCCTTTTTCCCTGCACTCGTTCGTTGCTCGCTTTTTCTCGTTCCCTTTTTCCCTGCACTCGTTCGTTGTTCGCTTTTTCTCGTTCCCTTTTTCCCTGCACTCGTTCATTGCGCGGATTTTCTCGTTCCCTTTTTCCCTGCACTCGTTCGTTGCTCGGATTTTCTCGTTCCCTTTTTCCCTGCACTCGTTCGTTGTTCGCTTTTTCTCGTTCCCTTTTTCCCTGCACTCGTTCATTGCGCGGATTTTCTCGTTCCCTTTTTCCCTGCACTCGTTCGTTGCTCGCTTTTTCTCGTTCCCTTTTTCCCTGCACTCGTTCGTTGTTCGGTTTTTCTCGTTCCCTTTTTCCCTGCACTCGTTCGTTGCTCGGATTTTCTCGTTCCCTTTTTCCCTGCACTCGTTTGTTGCTCGCTTTTTCTCGTTCCCTTTTTCCCTGCACTCGTTCGTTGTTCGCTTTTTCTCGTTCCCTTTTTCCCTGCACTCGTTCATTGCGCGGATTTTCTCGTTCCCTTTTTCCCTGCACTCGTTCGTTGCGCAGATTTTCTCGTTCCCTTTTTCCCTGCACTCGTTCGTTGCTCGCCTTTTCTCGTTCCCTTTTTCCCTGCACTCGTTCGTTGTTCGCTTTTTCTCGTTCCCTTTTTCCCTGCACTTGTTCGTTGTTCAGTTTTTCTCGTTCCCTTTTTCCCTGCACTCATTCGTTGTTCGCCTTTTCTCGTTCCCTTTTTCCCTGCACTCGTTCGTTGTTCGCTTTTTCTCGTTCCCTTTTTCCCTGCACTCGTTCATTGCGCGGTTTTTCTCGTTCCCTTTTTCCCTGCACTCGTTCATTGCGCGGATTTTCTCATTCCCTTTTTCCCTGCACTCGTTCGTTGTTCGCTTTTTCTCGTTCCCTTTTTCCCTGCACTCGTTCGTTGCTCGGATTTTCTCGTTCCCTTTTTCCTTGCACTCGTTCGTTGCGCAGATTTTCTCGTTCCCTTTTTCCCTGCACTCGTTCGTTGCTCGCCTTTTCTCGTTCCCTTTTTTCCCTGCACTCGTTCGTTGTTCGCTTTTTCTCGTTCCCTTTTTCCCTGCACTCGTTCGTTGCTCGGATTTTCTCGTTCCCTTTTTCCCTGCACTCGTTCGTTGTTCGCTTTTTCTCGTTCCCTTTTTCCCTGCACTCGTTCGTTGCTCGGATTTTCTCGTTCCCTTTTTCCCTGCACTCGTTCGTTGCTCGCTTTTTCTCGTTCCCTTTTTCCCTGCACTCGTTCGTTGCTCGCACTTTCTCGTTCCCTTGTTCCCTGCACTCGTTCGTTGCTCACCTTTTCTCGTTCCCTTTTTTCCCTGCACTCGTTCGTTGTTCGCTTTTTCTCGTTCCCTTTTTCCCTGCACTCGTTCGTTGCTCGGATTTTCTCGTTCCCTTTTTCCCTGCACTCGTTCGTTGCTCGCTTTTTCTCGTTCCCTTTTTCCCTGCACTCGTTCATTGCGCGGATTTTCTCGTTCCCTTTTTCCCTGCACTCGTTCGTTGTTCGCTTTTTCTCATTCCCTTTTTCCCTGCACTCGTTCATTGCTCGCTTTTTCTCGTTCCCTTTTTCCCTGCACTCGTTCGTTGCTCGCTTTTTCTCGTTCCCTTTTTCCCTGCACTCGTTCGTTGTTCGGATTTTCTCGTTCCCTTTTTCCCTGCACTCGTTCGTTGCTCGCTTTTTCTCGTTCCCTTTTTCCCTGCACTCGTTCGTTGCTCGCTTTTTCTCGTTCCCTTTTTCCCTGCACTCGTTCGTTGTTCGCTTTTTCTCGTTCCCTTTTTCCCTGCACTCGTTCGTTGTTCGCTTTTTCTCGTTCCCTTTTTCCCTGCACTCGTTCATTGCGCGGATTTTCTCGTTCCCTTTTTCCCTGCACTCGTTCGTTGCTCGGATTTTCTCGTTCCCTTTTTCCCTGCACTCGTTCGTTGCTCGCCTTTTCTCGTTCCCTTTTTCCCTGCACTCGTTCGTTGTTCGCTTTTTCTCGTTCCCTTTTTCCCTGCACTTGTTCGTTGTTCGGATTTTCTCGTTCCCTTTTTCCCTGCACTCGTTCGTTGCTCGCCTTTTCTCGTTCCCTTTTTCCCTGCACTCGTTCATTGCGCGGTTTTTCTCGTTCCCTTTTTCCCTGCACTCGTTCATTGCGCGGATTTTCTCGTTCCCTTTTTCCCTGCACTCGTTCATTGCTCGCTTTTTCTCGTTCCCTTTTTCCCTGCATTTGTTCGTTGCTCGCTTTTTCTCGTTCCCTTTTTCCCTGCACTCGTTCATTGCTCGCTTTTTCTCGTTCCCTTTTTCCCTGCACTCGTTCGTTGCTCGGATTTTCTCGTTCCCTTTTTCCCTGCACTCGTTCGTTGCATGGATTTTCTCGTTCCCTTTTTCCCTGCACTCATTCGTTGCTCGCCTTTTCTCGTTCCCTTTTTCCCTGCACTCGTTCGTTGCTCGGATTTTCTCGTTCCCTTTTTCCTTGCACTCGTTCGTTGCGCAGATTTTCTCGTTCCCTTTTTCCCTGCACTCGTTCGTTGCTCGCCTTTTCTCGTTCCCTTTTTTCCCTGCACTCGTTCGTTGTTCGCTTTTTCTCGTTCCCTTTTTCCCTGCACTCGTTCCTTGCTCGGATTTTCTCGTTCCCTTTTTCCCTGCACTCGTTCGTTGTTCGCTTTTTCTCGTTCCCTTTTTCCCTGCACTCGTTCGTTGCTCGGATTTTCTCGTTCCCTTTTTCCCTGCACTCGTTCGTTGCTCGCTTTTTCTCGTTCCCTTTTTCCCTGCACTCGTTCGTTGCTCGCACTTTCTCGTTCCCTTGTTCCCTGCACTCGTTCGTTGCTCGGATTTTCTCGTTCCCTTTTTCCCTGCACTCGTTCGTTGCTCGCTTTTTCTCGTTCCCTTTTTCCCTGCACTCGTTCGTTGCTCGGATTTTCTCGTTCCCTTTTTCCCTGCACTCGTTCGTTGTTCGCTTTTTCTCATTCCCTTTTTCCCTGCACTCGTTCATTGCTCGCTTTTTCTCGTTCCCTTTTTCCCTGCACTCGTTCGTTGCTCGCTTTTTCTCGTTCCCTTTTTCCCTGCACTCGTTCGTTGTTCGGATTTTCTCGTTCCCTTTTTCCCTGCACTCGTTCGTTGCTCGCTTTTTCTCGTTCCCTTTTTCCCTGCACTCGTTCGTTGCTCGCTTTTTCTCGTTCCCTTTTTCCCTGCACTCGTTCGTTGTTCGCTTTTTCTCGTTCCCTTTTTCCCTGCACTCGTTCGTTGTTCGCTTTTTCTCGTTCCCTTTTTCCCTGCACTCGTTCATTGCGCGGATTTTCTCGTTCCCTTTTTCCCTGCACTCGTTCGTTGCTCGGATTTTCTCGTTCCCTTTTTCCCTGCACTCGTTCGTTGCTCGCCTTTTCTCGTTCCCTTTTTCCCTGCACTCGTTCGTTGTTCGCTTTTTCTCGTTCCCTTTTTCCCTGCACTTGTTCGTTGTTCGGATTTTCTCGTTCCCTTTTTCCCTGCACTCGTTCGTTGCTCGCCTTTTCTCGTTCCCTTTTTCCCTGCACTCGTTCGTTGCTCGCTTTTTCTCGTTCCCTTTTTCCCTGCACTCGTTCATTGCGCGGATTTTCTCGTTCCCTTTTTCCCTGCACTCGTTCATTGCTCGCTTTTTCTCGTTCCCTTTTTCCCTGCATTCGTTCGTTGCTCGCTTTTTCTCGTTCCCTTTTTCCCTGCACTCGTTCATTGCTCGCTTTTTCTCGTTCCCTTTTTCCCTGCACTCGTTCGTTGCTCGGATTTTCTCGTTCCCTTTTTCCCTGCACTCGTTCGTTGCATGGATTTTCTCGTTCCCTTTTTCCCTGCACTCATTCGTTGCTCGCCTTTTCTCGTTCCCTTTTTCCCTGCACTCGTTCGTTGTTCGCTTTTTCTCGTTCCCTTTTTCCCTGCACTCGTTCGTTGTTCGCTTTTTCTCGTTCCCTTTTTCCCTGCACTCGTTCATTGCGCGGATTTTCTCGTTCCCTTTTTCCCTGCACTCGTTCGTTGCTCGCTTTTTCTCGTTCCCTTTTTCCCTGCACTCGTTCGTTGCTCAGATTTTCTCGTTCCCTTTTTCCCTGCACTCGTTCGTTGTTCGCTTTTTCTCGTTCCCTTTTTCCCTGCACTCGTTCATTGCGCGGATTTTCTCGTTCCCTTTTTCCCTGCACTCGTTCGTTGCTCGGATTTTCTCGTTCCCTTTTTCCCTGCACTCATTCGTTGCGCAGATTTTCTCGTTCCCTTTTTCCCTGCACTCGTTCGTTGCTCGCCTTTTCTCGTTCCCTTTTTCCCTGCACTCGTTCGTTGTTCGCTTTTTCTCGTTCCCTTTTTCCCTGCACTCGTTCGTTGTTCGGTTTTTCTCGTTCCCTTTTTCCCTGCACTCGTTCATTGCGCGGATTTTCTCGTTCCCTTTTTCCCTGCACTCGTTCGTTGCTCGCTTTTTCTCGTTCCCTTTTTCCCTGCACTCGTTCGTTGCTCGCCTTTTCTCGTTCCCTTTTTCCCTGCACTCGTTCTTTGTTCGGTTTTTCTCGTTCCCTTTTTCCCTGCACTCGTTCGTTGCTCGGATTTTCTCGTTCCCTTTTTCCCTGCACTCGTTTGTTGCTCGCTTTTTCTCGTTCCCTTTTTCCCTGCACTCGTTCGTTGTTCGCTTTTTCTCGTTCCCTTTTTCCCTGCACTCGTTCGTTGTTCGCTTTTTCTCGTTCCCTTTTTCCCTGCACTCGTTCATTGCGCGGATTTTCTCGTTCCCTTTTTCCCTGCACTCGTTCGTTGCTCGGATTTTCTCGTTCCCTTTTTCCCTGCACTCGTTCATTGCGCGGATTTTCTCGTTCCCTTTTTCCCTGCACTCGTTCGTTGTTCGCTTTTTCTCGTTCCCTTTTTCCCTGCACTCGTTCGTTGCTCGGATTTTCTCGTTCCCTTTTTCCTTGCACTCGTTCGTTGCGCAGATTTTCTCGTTCCCTTTTTCCCTGCACTCGTTCGTTGCTCGCCTTTTCTCGTTCCCTTTTTTCCCTGCACTCGTTCGTTGTTCGCTTTTTCTCGTTCCCTTTTTCCCTGCACTCGTTCGTTGCTCGGATTTTCTCGTTCCCTTTTTCCCTGCACTCGTTCGTTGCATGGATTTTCTCGTTCCCTTTTTCCCTGCACTCATTCGTTGCTCGCCTTTTCTCGTTCCCTTTTTCCCTGCACTCGTTCGTTGCTCGGATTTTCTCGTTCCCTTTTTCCTTGCACTCGTTCGTTGCGCAGATTTTCTCGTTCCCTTTTTCCCTGCACTCGTTCGTTGCTCGCCTTTTCTCGTTCCCTTTTTTCCCTGCACTCGTTCGTTGTTCGCTTTTTCTCGTTCCCTTTTTCCCTGCACTCGTTCCTTGCTCGGATTTTCTCGTTCCCTTTTTCCCTGCACTCGTTCGTTGTTCGCTTTTTCTCGTTCCCTTTTTCCCTGCACTCGTTCGTTGCTCGGATTTTCTCGTTCCCTTTTTCCCTGCACTCGTTCGTTGCTCGCTTTTTCTCGTTCCCTTTTTCCCTGCACTCGTTCGTTGCTCGCACTTTCTCGTTCCCTTGTTCCCTGCACTCGTTCGTTGCTCGGATTTTCTCGTTCCCTTTTTCCCTGCACTCGTTCGTTGCTCGCTTTTTCTCGTTCCCTTTTTCCCTGCACTCGTTCGTTGCTCGGATTTTCTCGTTCCCTTTTTCCCTGCACTCGTTCGTTGTTCGCTTTTTCTCATTCCCTTCTTCCCTGCACTCGTTCATTGCTCGCTTTTTCTCGTTCCCTTTTTCCCTGCACTCGTTCGTTGCTCGCTTTTTCTCGTTCCCTTTTTCCCTGCACTCGTTCGTTGTTCGGATTTTCTCGTTCCCTTTTTCCCTGCACTCGTTCGTTGCTCGCTTTTTCTCGTTCCCTTTTTCCCTGCACTCGTTCGTTGCTCGCTTTTTCTCGTTCCCTTTTTCCCTGCACTCGTTCGTTGTTCGCTTTTTCTCGTTCCCTTTTTCCCTGCACTCGTTCGTTGTTCGCTTTTTCTCGTTCCCTTTTTCCCTGCACTCGTTCATTGCGCGGATTTTCTCGTTCCCTTTTTCCCTGCACTCGTTCGTTGCTCGGATTTTCTCGTTCCCTTTTTCCCTGCACTCGTTCGTTGCTCGCCTTTTCTCGTTCCCTTTTTCCCTGCACTCGTTCGTTGTTCGCTTTTTCTCGTTCCCTTTTTCCCTGCACTTGTTCGTTGTTCGGATTTTCTCGTTCCCTTTTTCCCTGCACTCGTTCGTTGCTCGCCTTTTCTCGTTCCCTTTTTCCCTGCACTCGTTCGTTGCTCGCTTTTTCTCGTTCCCTTTTTCCCTGCACTCGTTCATTGCGCGGATTTTCTCGTTCCCTTTTTCCCTGCACTCGTTCATTGCTCGCTTTTTCTCGTTCCCTTTTTCCCTGCATTCGTTCGTTGCTCGCTTTTTCTCGTTCCCTTTTTCCCTGCACTCGTTCATTGCTCGCTTTTTCTCGTTCCCTTTTTCCCTGCACTCGTTCGTTGCTCGGATTTTCTCGTTCCCTTTTTCCCTGCACTCGTTCGTTGCATGGATTTTCTCGTTCCCTTTTTCCCTGCACTCATTCGTTGCTCGCCTTTTCTCGTTCCCTTTTTCCCTGCACTCGTTCGTTGTTCGCTTTTTCTCGTTCCCTTTTTCCCTGCACTCGTTCGTTGTTCGCTTTTTCTCGTTCCCTTTTTCCCTGCACTCGTTCATTGCGCGGATTTTCTCGTTCCCTTTTTCCCTGCACTCGTTCGTTGCTCGCTTTTTCTCGTTCCCTTTTTCCCTGCACTCGTTCGTTGCTCAGATTTTCTCGTTCCCTTTTTCCCTGCACTCGTTCGTTGCTCGGATTTTCTCGTTCCCTTTTTCCCTGCACTCATTCGTTGCGCAGATTTTCTCGTTCCCTTTTTCCCTGCACTCGTTCGTTGCTCGCCTTTTCTCGTTCCCTTTTTCCCTGCACTCGTTCGTTGTTCGCTTTTTCTCGTTCCCTTTTTCCCTGCACTCGTTCGTTGTTCGGTTTTTCTCGTTCCCTTTTTCCCTGCACTCGTTCATTGCGCGGATTTTCTCGTTCCCTTTTTCCCTGCACTCGTTCGTTGCTCGCTTTTTCTCGTTCCCTTTTTCCCTGCACTCGTTCGTTGCTCGCCTTTTCTCGTTCCCTTTTTCCCTGCACTCGTTCTTTGTTCGGTTTTTCTCGTTCCCTTTTTCCCTGCACTCGTTCGTTGCTCGGATTTTCTCGTTCCCTTTTTCCCTGCACTCGTTTGTTGCTCGCTTTTTCTCGTTCCCTTTTTCCCTGCACTCGTTCGTTGTTCGCTTTTTCTCGTTCCCTTTTTCCCTGCACTCGTTCGTTGTTCGCTTTTTCTCGTTCCCTTTTTCCCTGCACTCGTTCATTGCGCGGATTTTCTCGTTCCCTTTTTCCCTGCACTCGTTCGTTGCTCGGATTTTCTCGTTCCCTTTTTCCCTGCACTCGTTCATTGCGCGGATTTTCTCGTTCCCTTTTTCCCTGCACTCGTTCGTTGTTCGCTTTTTCTCGTTCCCTTTTTCCCTGCACTCGTTCGTTGCTCGGATTTTCTCGTTCCCTTTTTCCTTGCACTCGTTCGTTGCGCAGATTTTCTCGTTCCCTTTTTCCCTGCACTCGTTCGTTGCTCGCCTTTTCTCGTTCCCTTTTTTCCCTGCACTCGTTCGTTGTTCGCTTTTTCTCGTTCCCTTTTTCCCTGCACTCGTTTGTTGCTCGCCTTTTCTCGTTCCCTTTTTCCCTGCACTCGTTCGTTGTTCGCTTTTTCTCGTTCCCTTTTTCCCTGCACTCGTTCATTGCGCGGATTTTCTCGTTCCCTTTTTCCCTGCACTCGTTCGTTGCTCGCTTTTTCTCGTTCCCTTTTTCCCTGCACTCGTTTGTTGCTCGCTTTTTCTCGTTCCCTTTTTCCCTGCACTCGTTCGTTGTTCGCTTTTTCTCGTTCCCTTTTTCCCTGCACTCGTTCGTTGTTCGCTTTTTCTCGTTCCCTTTTTCCCTGCACTCGTTCATTGCGCGGATTTTCTCGTTCCCTTTTTCCCTGCACTCGTTCGTTGCTCGCCTTTTCTCGTTCCCTTTTTCCCTGCACTCGTTCGTTGTTCGCTTTTTCTCGTTCCCTTTTTCCCTGCACTTGTTCGTTGTTCAGTTTTTCTCGTTCCCTTTTTCCCTGCACTCGTTCGTTGTTCGCCTTTTCTCGTTCCCTTTTTCCCTGCACTCGTTCGTTGTTCGCTTTTTCTCGTTCCCTTTTTCCCTGCACTCGTTCATTGCGCGGTTTTTCTCGTTCCCTTTTTCCCTGCACTCGTTCATTGCGCGGATTTTCTCGTTCCCTTTTTCCCTGCACTCGTTCGTTGTTCGCTTTTTCTCGTTCCCTTTTTCCCTGCACTCGTTCGTTGCTCGGATTTTCTCGTTCCCTTTTTCCTTGCACTCGTTCGTTGCGCAGATTTTCTCGTTCCCTTTTTCCCTGCACTCGTTCGTTGCTCGCCTTTTCTCGTTCCCTTTTTTCCCTGCACTCGTTCGTTGTTCGCTTTTTCTCGTTCCCTTTTTCCCTGCACTCGTTCGTTGCTCGGATTTTCTCGTTCCCTTTTTCCCTGCACTCGTTCGTTGTTCGCTTTTTCTCGTTCCCTTTTTCCCTGCACTCGTTCATTGCGCGGATTTTCTCGTTCCCTTTTTCCCTGCACTCGTTCGTTGCTCGCTTTTTCTCGTTCCCTTTTTCCCTGCACTCGTTCGTTGCTCGCACTTTCTCGTTCCCTTGTTCCCTGCACTCGTTCGTTGCTCGCCTTTTCTCGTTCCCTTTTTTCCCTGCACTCGTTCGTTGTTCGCTTTTTCTCGTTCCCTTTTTCCCTGCACTCGTTCTTTGCGCGGATTTTCTCGTTCCCTTTTTCCCTGCACTCGTTCGTTGCTCGCTTTTTCTCGTTCCCTTTTTCCCTGCACTCGTTCGTTGCTCGGATTTTCTCGTTCCCTTTTTCCCTGCACTCGTTCGTTGTTCGCTTTTTCTCGTTCCCTTTTTCCCTGCAATCGTTCGTTGCTCGCCTTTTCTCGTTCCCTTTTTCCCTGCACTCGTTCGTTGTTCGCTTTTTCTCGTTCCCTTTTTCCCTGCACTCGTTCGTTGCTCGGATTTTCTCGTTCCCTTTTTCCCTGCACTCGTTCTTTGCGCGGTTTTTCTCGTTCCCTTTTTCCCTGCACTCGTTCATTGCGCGGATTTTCTCGTTCCCTTTTTCCCTGCACTCGTTCGTTGCTCGCTTTTTCTCGTTCCCTTTTTCCCTGCACTCGTTCGTTGCTCGCCTTTTCTCGTTCCCTTTTTTCCCTGCACTCGTTCGTTGTTCGCTTTTTCTCGTTCCCTTTTTCCCTGCACTCGTTCGTTGCTCGGATTTTCTCGTTCCCTTTTTCCCTGCACTCGTTCGTTGTTCGCTTTTTCTCGTTCCCTTTTTCCCTGCACTCGTTCGTTGCTCGGATTTTCTCGTTCCCTTTTTCCCTGCACTCGTTCGTTGTTCGCTTTTTCTCGTTCCCTTTTTCCCTGCACTCGTTCATTGCTCGCTTTTTCTCGTTCCCTTTTTCCCTGCACTCGTTCATTGCGCGGATTTTCTCGTTCCCTTTTTCCCTGCACTCGTTCGTTGTTCGCTTTTTCTCGTTCCCTTTTTCCCTGCACTCGTTCGTTGCTCGGATTTTCTCGTTCCCTTTTTCCTTGCACTCGTTCGTTGCGCAGATTTTCTCGTTCCCTTTTTCCCTGCACTCGTTCGTTGCTCGCCTTTTCTCGTTCCCTTTTTTCCCTGCACTCGTTCGTTGTTCGCTTTTTCTCGTTCCCTTTTTCCCTGCACTCGTTTGTTGCTCGCCTTTTCTCGTTCCCTTTTTCCCTGCACTCGTTCGTTGTTCGCTTTTTCTCGTTCCCTTTTTCCCTGCACTCGTTCATTGCGCGGATTTTCTCGTTCCCTTTTTCCCTGCACTCGTTCGTTGCTCGCTTTTTCTCGTTCCCTTTTTCCCTGCACTCGTTTGTTGCTCGCTTTTTCTCGTTCCCTTTTTCCCTGCACTCGTTCGTTGTTCGCTTTTTCTCGTTCCCTTTTTCCCTGCACTCGTTCGTTGTTCGCTTTTTCTCGTTCCCTTTTTCCCTGCACTCGTTCATTGCGCGGATTTTCTCGTTCCCTTTTTCCCTGCACTCGTTCGTTGCTCGCCTTTTCTCGTTCCCTTTTTCCCTGCACTCGTTCGTTGTTCGCTTTTTCTCGTTCCCTTTTTCCCTGCACTTGTTCGTTGTTCAGTTTTTCTCGTTCCCTTTTTCCCTGCACTCGTTCGTTGTTCGCCTTTTCTCGTTCCCTTTTTCCCTGCACTCGTTCGTTGTTCGCTTTTTCTCGTTCCCTTTTTCCCTGCACTCGTTCATTGCGCGGTTTTTCTCGTTCCCTTTTTCCCTGCACTCGTTCATTGCGCGGATTTTCTCGTTCCCTTTTTCCCTGCACTCGTTCGTTGTTCGCTTTTTCTCGTTCCCTTTTTCCCTGCACTCGTTCGTTGCTCGGATTTTCTCGTTCCCTTTTTCCTTGCACTCGTTCGTTGCGCAGATTTTCTCGTTCCCTTTTTCCCTGCACTCGTTCGTTGCTCGCCTTTTCTCGTTCCCTTTTTTCCCTGCACTCGTTCGTTGTTCGCTTTTTCTCGTTCCCTTTTTCCCTGCACTCGTTCGTTGCTCGGATTTTCTCGTTCCCTTTTTCCCTGCACTCGTTCGTTGTTCGCTTTTTCTCGTTCCCTTTTTCCCTGCACTCGTTCATTGCGCGGATTTTCTCGTTCCCTTTTTCCCTGCACTCGTTCGTTGCTCGCTTTTTCTCGTTCCCTTTTTCCCTGCACTCGTTCGTTGCTCGCACTTTCTCGTTCCCTTGTTCCCTGCACTCGTTCGTTGCTCGCCTTTTCTCGTTCCCTTTTTTCCCTGCACTCGTTCGTTGTTCGCTTTTTCTCGTTCCCTTTTTCCCTGCACTCGTTCTTTGCGCGGATTTTCTCGTTCCCTTTTTCCCTGCACTCGTTCGTTGCTCGCTTTTTCTCGTTCCCTTTTTCCCTGCACTCGTTCGTTGCTCGGATTTTCTCGTTCCCTTTTTCCCTGCACTCGTTCGTTGTTCGCTTTTTCTCGTTCCCTTTTTCCCTGCAATCGTTCGTTGCTCGCCTTTTCTCGTTCCCTTTTTCCCTGCACTCGTTCGTTGTTCGCTTTTTCTCGTTCCCTTTTTCCCTGCACTCGTTCGTTGCTCGGATTTTCTCGTTCCCTTTTTCCCTGCACTCGTTCTTTGCGCGGTTTTTCTCGTTCCCTTTTTCCCTGCACTCGTTCATTGCGCGGATTTTCTCGTTCCCTTTTTCCCTGCACTCGTTCGTTGCTCGCTTTATCTCGTTCCCTTTTTCCCTGCACTCGTTCGTTGCTCGCCTTTTCTCGTTCCCTTTTTTCCCTGCACTCGTTCGTTGTTCGCTTTTTCTCGTTCCCTTTTTCCCTGCACTCGTTCGTTGCTCGGATTTTCTCGTTCCCTTTTTCCCTGCACTCGTTCGTTGTTCGCTTTTTCTCGTTCCCTTTTTCCCTGCACTCGTTCGTTGCTCGGATTTTCTCGTTCCCTTTTTCCCTGCACTCGTTCGTTGCTCGCTTTTTCTCGTTCCCTTTTTCCCTGCACTCGTTCATTGCTCGCTTTTTCTCGTTCCCTTTTTCCCTGCACTCGTTCGTTGCTCGCCTTTTCTCGTTCCCTTTTTCCCTGCACTCGTTCGTTGCTCGCTCTTTCTCGTTCCCTTTTTCCCTGCACTCGTTCGTTGTTCGCCTTTTCTCGTTCCCTTTTTCCCTGCACTCGTTCGTTGTTCGGTTTTTCTCGTTCCCTTTTTCCCTGCACTCGTTCATTGTGCGGATTTTCTCGTTCCCTTTTTCCCTGCACTCGTTCGTTGCTCGCTTTTTCTCGTTCCCTTTTTCCCTGCACTCGTTCGTTGCTCGCTTTTTCTCGTTCCCTTTTTCCCTGCACTCGTTCGTTGTTCGCTTTATCTCGTTCCCTTTTTCCCTGCACTCGTTCATTGCTCGCTTTTTCTCGTTCCCTTTTTCCCTGCACTCGTTCGTTGCGCAGATTTTCTCGTTCCCTTTTTCCCTGCACTCGTTCGTTGTTCGCTTTTTCTCGTTCCCTTTTTCCCTGCACTCGTTCGTTGTTCGCTTTTTCTCGTTCCCTTTTTCCCTGCACTCGTTCGTTGCTCGGATTTTCTTGTTCCCTTTTTCCCTGCACTCGTTCGTTGTTCGCTTTTTCTCGTTCCCTTTTTCCCTGCACTCGTTCGTTGCTCGGATTTTCTCGTTCCCTTTTTCCCTGCACTCGTTCGTTGCGCAGATTTTCTCGTTCCCTTTTTCCCTGCACTCGTTCGTTGCTCGCCTTTTCTCGTTCCCTTTTTCCCTGCACTCGTTCGTTGTTCGCTTTTTCTCGTTCCCTTTTTCCCTGCACTCGTTCGTTGCTCGCTTTTTCTCGTTCCATTTTTCCCTGCACTCGTTCGTTGCTCGGATTTTCTCGTTCCCTTTTTCCCTGCACTCGTTCGTTGTTCGCTTTTTCTCGTTCCCTTTTTCCCTGCACTCGTTCGTTGTTCGCTTTTTCTCGTTCCCTTTTTCCCTGCACTCGTTCATTGCGCGGTTTTTCTCGTTCCCTTTTTCCCTGCACTCGTTCATTGCTCGCTTTTTCTCGTTCCCTTTTTCCCTGCACTCGTTCGTTGTTCGCTTTTTCTCGTTCCCTTTTTCCCTGCACTCGTTCATTGCTCGCTTTTTCTCGTTCCCTTTTTCCCTGCACTCGTTCGTTGCTCGGATTTTCTCGTTCCCTTTTTCCCTGCACTCGTTCGTTGTTCGCTTTTTCTCGTTCCCTTTTTCCCTGCACTCGTTCGTTGTTCGGTTTTTCTCGTTCCCTTTTTCCCTGCACTCGTTCATTGCGCGGATTTTCTCGTTCCCTTTTTCCCTGCACTCGTTCGTTGTTCGCTTTTTCTCGTTCCCTTTTTCCCTGCACTCGTTCGTTGCTCGGATTTTCTCGTTCCCTTTTTCCCTGCACTCGTTCGTTGTTCGCTTTTTCTCGTTCCCTTTTTCCCTGCACTCGTTCATTGCGCGGTTTTTCTCGTTCCCTTTTTCCCTGCACTCGTTCATTGCGCGGATTTTCTCGTTCCCTTTTTCCCTGCACTCGTTCGTTGTTCGCTTTTTCTCGTTCCCTTTTTCCCTGCACTCGTTCGTTGCTCGGATTTTCTCGTTCCCTTTTTCCTTGCACTCGTTCGTTGCGCAGATTTTCTCGTTCCCTTTTTCCCTGCACTCGTTCGTTGCTCGCCTTTTCTCGTTCCCTTTTTTCCCTGCACTCGTTCGTTGTTCGCTTTTTCTCGTTCCCTTTTTCCCTGCACTCGTTCGTTGCTCGGATTTTCTCGTTCCCTTTTTCCCTGCACTCGTTCGTTGTTCGCTTTTTCTCGTTCCCTTTTTCCCTGCACTCGTTCATTGCGCGGATTTTCTCGTTCCCTTTTTCCCTGCACTCGTTCGTTGCTCGCTTTTTCTCGTTCCCTTTTTCCCTGCACTCGTTTGTTGCTCGCTTTTTCTCGTTCCCTTTTTCCCTGCACTCGTTCGTTGTTCGCTTTTTCTCGTTCCCTTTTTCCCTGCACTCGTTCGTTGCTCGGATTTTCTCGTTCCCTTTTTCCCTGCACTCGTTCGTTGTTCGCTTTTTCTCGTTCCCTTTTTCCCTGCACTCGTTCATTGCGCGGATTTTCTCGTTCCCTTTTTCCCTGCACTCGTTCGTTGCTCGCTTTTTCTCGTTCCCTTTTTCCCTGCACTCGTTCGTTGTTCGCTTTTTCTCGTTCCCTTTTTCCCTGCACTCGTTCGTTGCTCGGATTTTCTTGTTCCCTTTTTCCCTGCACTCGTTCGTTGTTCGCTTTTTCTCGTTCCCTTTTTCCCTGCACTCGTTCGTTGCTCGGATTTTCTCGTTCCCTTTTTCCCTGCACTCGTTCGTTGCTCGCCTTTTCTCGTTCCCTTTTTTCCCTGCACTCGTTCGTTGTTCGCTTTTTCTCGTTCCCTTTTTCCCTGCACTCGTTCGTTGCTCGGATTTTCTCGTTCCCTTTTTTCCCTGCACTCGTTCGTTGTTCGCTTTTTCTCGTTCCCTTTTTCCCTGCACTCGTTCGTTGCTCGGATTTTCTCGTTCCCTTTTTCCCTGCACTCGTTCGTTGTTCGCTTTTTCTCGTTCCCTTTTTCCCTGCACTCGTTCATTGCTCGCTTTTTCTCGTTCCCTTTTTCCCTGCACTCGTTCGTTGCTCGCCTTTTCTCGTTCCCTTTTTCCCTGCACTCGTTCGTTGCTCGCTCTTTCTCGTTCCCTTTTTCCCTGCACTCGTTCGTTGCTCGCTTTTTCTCGTTCCCTTTTTCCCTGCACTCGTTCGTTGTTCGGTTTTTCTCGTTCCCTTTTTCCCTGCACTCGTTCATTGTGCGGATTTTCCTCGTTCCCTTTTTCCCTGCACTCGTTCGTTGCTCGCTTTTTCTCGTTCCCTTTTTCCCTGCACTCGTTCGTTGCTCGCTTTTTCTCGTTCCCTTTTTCCCTGCACTCGTTCGTTGTTCGCTTTATCTCGTTCCCTTTTTCCCTGCACTCGTTCATTGCTCGCTTTTTCTCGTTCCCTTTTTCCCTGCACTCGTTCGTTGCGCAGATTTTCTCGTTCCCTTTTTCCCTGCACTCGTTCGTTGTTCGCTTTTTCTCGTTCCCTTTTTCCCTGCACTCGTTCGTTGTTCGCTTTTTCTCGTTCCCTTTTTCCCTGCACTCATTCGTTGCTCGGATTTTCTTGTTCCCTTTTTCCCTGCACTCGTTCGTTGTTCGCTTTTTCTCGTTCCCTTTTTCCCTGCACTCGTTCGTTGCTCGGATTTTCTCGTTCCCTTTTTCCCTGCACTCGTTCGTTGCTCGCCTTTTCTCGTTCCCTTTTTCCCTGCACTCGTTCGTTGTTCGCTTTTTCTCGTTCCCTTTTTCCCTGCACTCGTTCG
Source organism: Aphelocoma coerulescens (assembly GCF_041296385.1). Taxonomy (NCBI): domain Eukaryota; kingdom Metazoa; phylum Chordata; class Aves; order Passeriformes; family Corvidae; genus Aphelocoma; species Aphelocoma coerulescens. The sequence continues at coordinate 58,975,717 of NC_091014.1, read as the reverse complement.
TTGTTCGCTTTTTCTTGTTCCCTTTTTCCCTGCACTCGTTCATTGCGCGGATTTTCTCGTTCCCTTTTTCCCTGCACTCGTTCGTTGCTCGCTTTTTCTCGTTCCATTTTTCCCTGCACTCGTTCGTTGCTCGGATTTTCTCGTTCCCTTTTTCCCTGCACTCGTTCGTTGTTCGCTTTTTCTCGTTCCCTTTTTCCCTGCACTCGTTCGTTGTTCGCTTTTTCTCGTTCCCTTTTTCCCTGCACTCGTTCATTGCGCGGTTTTTCTCGTTCCCTTTTTCCCTGCACTCGTTCATTGCTCGCTTTTTCTCGTTCCCTTTTTCCCTGCACTCGTTCGTTGTTCGCTTTTTCTCGTTCCCTTTTTCCCTGCACTCGTTCATTGCTCGCTTTTTCTCGTTCCCTTTTTCCCTGCACTCGTTCGTTGCTCGGATTTTCTCGTTCCCTTTTTCCCTGCACTCGTTCGTTGCGCAGATTTTCTCGTTCCCTTTTTCCCTGCACTCGTTCGTTGCTCGCCTTTTCTCGTTCCCTTTTTCCCTGCACTCGTTCGTTGTTCGGTTTTTCTCGTTCCCTTTTTCCCTGCACTCGTTCATTGCGCGGATTTTCTCGTTCCCTTTTTCCCTGCACTCGTTCGTTGTTCGCTTTTTCTCGTTCCCTTTTTCCCTGCACTCGTTCGTTGCTCGGATTTTCTCGTTCCCTTTTTCCCTGCCCTCGTTCGTTGTTCGCTTTTTCTCGTTCCCTTTTTCCCTGCAGTCGTTCATTGCGCGGTTTTTCTCGTTCCCTTTTTCCCTGCACTCGTTCATTGCGCGGATTTTCTCGTTCCCTTTTTCCCTGCACTCGTTCGTTGTTCGCTTTTTCTCGTTCCCTTTTTCCCTGCACTCGTTCGTTGCTCGGATTTTCTCGTTCCCTTTTTCCTTGCACTCGTTCGTTGCGCAGATTTTCTCGTTCCCTTTTTCCCTGCACTCGTTCGTTGCTCGCCTTTTCTCGTTCCCTTTTTTCCCTGCACTCGTTCGTTGTTCGCTTTTTCTCGTTCCCTTTTTCCCTGCACTCGTTCGTTGCTCGGATTTTCTCGTTCCCTTTTTCCCTGCACTCGTTCGTTGTTCGCTTTTTCTCGTTCCCTTTTTCCCTGCACTCGTTCATTGCGCGGATTTTCTCGTTCCCTTTTTCCCTGCACTCGTTCGTTGCTCGCTTTTTCTCGTTCCCTTTTTCCCTGCACTCGTTTGTTGCTCGCTTTTTCTCGTTCCCTTTTTCCCTGCACTCGTTCGTTGTTCGCTTTTTCTCGTTCCCTTTTTCCCTGCACTCGTTCGTTGTTCGCTTTTTCTCGTTCCCTTTTTCCCTGCACTCGTTCATTGCGCGGATTTTCTCGTTCCCTTTTTCCCTGCACTCATTCGTTGCTCGGATTTTCTCGTTCCCTTTTTCCCTGCACTCGTTCGTTGCTCGCCTTTTCTCGTTCCCTTTTTCCCTGCACTCGTTCGTTGCTCGCTTTTTCTCGTTCCCTTTTTCCCTGCACTCGTTTGTTGCTCGCCTTTTCTCGTTCCCTTTTTCCCTGCACTCGTTCATTGCGCGGATTTTCTCGTTCCCTTTTTCCCTGCACTCGTTCGTTGTTCGCTTTTTCTCGTTCCCTTTTTCCCTGCACTCGTTCGTTGCTCGGATTTTCTCGTTCCCTTTTTCCTTGCACTCGTTCGTTGCGCAGATTTTCTCGTTCCCTTTTTCCCTGCACTCGTTCGTTGCTCGCCTTTTCTCGTTCCCTTTTTTCCCTGCACTCGTTCGTTGTTCGCTTTTTCTCGTTCCCTTTTTCCCTGCACTCGTTCGTTGCTCGGATTTTCTCGTTCCCTTTTTCCCTGCACTCGTTCGTTGTTCGCTTTTTCTCGTTCCCTTTTTCCCTGCACTCGTTCATTGCGCGGATTTTCTCGTTCCCTTTTTCCCTGCACTCGTTCGTTGCTCGCTTTTTCTCGTTCCCTTTTTCCCTGCACTCGTTCGTTGCTCGCACTTTCTCGTTCCCTTGTTCCCTGCACTCGTTCGTTGCTCGCCTTTTCTCGTTCCCTTTTTTCCCTGCACTCGTTCGTTGTTCGCTTTTTCTCGTTCCCTTTTTCCCTGCACTCGTTCGTTGCGCGGATTTTCTCGTTCCCTTTTTTCCCTGCACTCGTTCGTTGTTCGCTTTTTCTCGTTCCCTTTTTCCCTGCACTCGTTCGTTGCTCGGATTTTCTCGTTCCCTTTTTCCCTGCACTCGTTCGTTGTTCGCTTTTTCTCGTTCCCTTTTTCCCTGCACTCGTTCATTGCTCGCTTTTTCTCGTTCCCTTTTTCCCTGCACTCGTTCGTTGCTCGCCTTTTCTCGTTCCCTTTTTCCCTGCACTCGTTCGTTGCTCGCTCTTTCTCGTTCCCTTTTTCCCTGCACTCGTTCGTTGCTCGCTTTTTCTCGTTCCCTTTTTCCCTGCACTCGTTCGTTGTTCGGTTTTTCTCGTTCCCTTTTTCCCTGCACTCGTTCATTGTGCGGATTTTCCTCGTTCCCTTTTTCCCTGCACTCGTTCGTTGCTCGCTTTTTCTCGTTCCCTTTTTCCCTGCACTCGTTCGTTGCTCGCTTTTTCTCGTTCCCTTTTTCCCTGCACTCGTTCGTTGTTCGCTTTATCTCGTTCCCTTTTTCCCTGCACTCGTTCATTGCTCGCTTTTTCTCGTTCCCTTTTTCCCTGCACTCGTTCGTTGCGCAGATTTTCTCGTTCCCTTTTTCCCTGCACTCGTTCGTTGTTCGCTTTTTCTCGTTCCCTTTTTCCCTGCACTCGTTCGTTGTTCGCTTTTTCTCGTTCCCTTTTTCCCTGCACTCGTTCGTTGCTCGGATTTTCTTGTTCCCTTTTTCCCTGCACTCGTTCGTTGTTCGCTTTTTCTCGTTCCCTTTTTCCCTGCACTCGTTCGTTGCTCGGATTTTCTCGTTCCCTTTTTCCCTGCACTCGTTCGTTGCGCAGATTTTCTCGTTCCCTTTTTCCCTGCACTCGTTCGTTGCTCGCCTTTTCTCGTTCCCTTTTTCCCTGCACTCGTTCGTTGCTCGCCTTTTCTCGTTCCCTTTTTCCCTGCACTCGTTCGTTGTTCGCTTTTTCTCGTTCCCTTTTTCCCTGCACTCGTTCATTGCGCGGATTTTCTCGTTCCCTTTTTCCCTGCACTCGTTCGTTGCTCGCTTTTTCTCGTTCCATTTTTCCCTGCACTCGTTCGTTGCTCGGATTTTCTCGTTCCCTTTTTCCCTGCACTCGTTCGTTGTTCGCTTTTTCTCGTTCCCTTTTTCCCTGCACTCGTTCGTTGTTCGCTTTTTCTCGTTCCCTTTTTCCCTGCACTCGTTCATTGCGCGGTTTTTCTCGTTCCCTTTTTCCCTGCACTCGTTCATTGCTCGCTTTTTCTCGTTCCCTTTTTCCCTGCACTCGTTCGTTGTTCGCTTTTTCTCGTTCCCTTTTTCCCTGCACTCGTTCATTGCTCGCTTTTTCTCGTTCCCTTTTTCCCTGCACTCGTTCGTTGCTCGGATTTTCTCGTTCCCTTTTTCCCTGCACTCGTTCGTTGCGCAGATTTTCTCGTTCCCTTTTTCCCTGCACTCGTTCGTTGCTCGCCTTTTCTCGTTCCCTTTTTCCCTGCACTCGTTCGTTGTTCGGTTTTTCTCGTTCCCTTTTTCCCTGCACTCGTTCATTGCGCGGATTTTCTCGTTCCCTTTTTCCCTGCACTCGTTCGTTGTTCGCTTTTTCTCGTTCCCTTTTTCCCTGCACTCGTTCGTTGCTCGGATTTTCTCGTTCCCTTTTTCCCTGCCCTCGTTCGTTGTTCGCTTTTTCTCGTTCCCTTTTTCCCTGCACTCGTTCATTGCGCGGTTTTTCTCGTTCCCTTTTTCCCTGCACTCGTTCATTGCGCGGATTTTCTCGTTCCCTTTTTCCCTGCACTCGTTCGTTGTTCGCTTTTTCTCGTTCCCTTTTTCCCTGCACTCGTTCGTTGCTCGGATTTTCTCGTTCCCTTTTTCCTTGCACTCGTTCGTTGCGCAGATTTTCTCGTTCCCTTTTTCCCTGCACTCGTTCGTTGCTCGCCTTTTCTCGTTCCCTTTTTTCCCTGCACTCGTTCGTTGTTCGCTTTTTCTCGTTCCCTTTTTCCCTGCACTCGTTCGTTGCTCGGATTTTCTCGTTCCCTTTTTCCCTGCACTCGTTCGTTGTTCGCTTTTTCTCGTTCCCTTTTTCCCTGCACTCGTTCATTGCTCGCTTTTTCTCGTTCCCTTTTTCCCTGCACTCGTTCGTTGCTCGCTTTTTCTCGTTCCCTTTTTCCCTGCACTCGTTTGTTGCTCGCTTTTTCTCGTTCCCTTTTTCCCTGCACTCGTTCGTTGTTCGCTTTTTCTCGTTCCCTTTTTCCCTGCACTCGTTCGTTGTTCGCTTTTTCTCGTTCCCTTTTTCCCTGCACTCGTTCATTGCGCGGATTTTCTCGTTCCCTTTTTCCCTGCACTCATTCGTTGCTCGGATTTTCTCGTTCCCTTTTTCCCTGCACTCGTTCGTTGCTCGCCTTTTCTCGTTCCCTTTTTCCCTGCACTCGTTCGTTGTTCGCTTTTTCTCGTTCCCTTTTTCCCTGCACTTGTTCGTTGTTCAGTTTTTCTCGTTCCCTTTTTCCCTGCACTCGTTCGTTGTTCGCCTTTTCTCGTTCCCTTTTTCCCTGCACTCGTTCGTTGTTCGCTTTTTCTCGTTCCCTTTTTCCCTGCACTCGTTCATTGCGCGGTTTTTCTCGTTCCCTTTTTCCCTGCACTCGTTCATTGCGCGGATTTTCTCGTTCCCTTTTTCCCTGCACTCGTTCGTTGTTCGCTTTTTCTCGTTCCCTTTTTCCCTGCACTCGTTCGTTGCTCGGATTTTCTCGTTCCCTTTTTCCTTGCACTCGTTCGTTGCGCAGATTTTCTCGTTCCCTTTTTCCCTGCACTCGTTCGTTGTTCGCTTTTTCTCGTTCCCTTTTTCCCTGCACTCGTTCGTTGCTCGGATTTTCTCGTTCCCTTTTTCCCTGCACTCGTTCGTTGTTCGCTTTTTCTCGTTCCCTTTTTCCCTGCACTCGTTCATTGCGCGGATTTTCTCGTTCCCTTTTTCCCTGCACTCGTTCGTTGCTCGCTTTTTCTCGTTCCCTTTTTCCCTGCACTCGTTCGTTGCTCGCACTTTCTCGTTCTCTTGTTCCCTGCACTCGTTCGTTGCTCGGATTTTCTCGTTCCCTTTTTCCCTGCATTCGTTCGTTGCTCGCTTTTTCTCGTTCCCTTTTTCCCTGCACTCGTTCATTGCTCGCTTTTTCTCGTTCCCTTTTTCCCTGCACTCGTTCGTTGCTCGGATTTTCTCGTTCCCTTTTTCCCTGCACTCGTTCGTTGCATGGATTTTCTCGTTCCCTTTTTCCCTGCACTCGTTCATTGCGCGGATTTTCTCGTTCCCTTTTTCCCTGCACTCGTTTGTTGCTCGCATTTCTCGTTCCCTTTTTCCCTGCACTCGTTCGTTGCTCGGATTTTCTCGTTCCCTTTTTCCCTGCACTCGTTCGTTGTTCGCTTTTTCTCGTTCCCTTTTTCCCTGCACTCGTTCATTGCTCGCTTTTTCTCGTTCCCTTTTTCCCTGCACTCGTTCGTTGCTCGGATTTTCTCGTTCTCTTTTTCCCTGCACTCATTCGTTGCGCAGATTTTCTCGTTCCCTTTTTCCCTGCACTCGTTCGTTGCTCGCCTTTTCTCGTTCCCTTTTTCCCTGCACTCGTTCGTTGTTCGCTTTTTCTCGTTCCCTTTTTCCCTGCACTCGTTCGTTGTTCGGTTTTTCTCGTTCCCTTTTTCCCTGCACTCGTTCGTTGCGCGGATTTTCTCGTTCCCTTTTTCCCTGCACTCGTTCGTTGCTCGCTTTTTCTCGTTCCCTTTTTCCCTGCACTCGTTCGTTGCTCGGATTTTCTCGTTCCCTTTTTCCCTGCACTCGTTCGTTGCTCGCACTTTCTCGTTCCCTTGTTCCCTGCACTCGTTCGTTGCTCGCCTTTTCTCGTTCCCTTTTTTCCCTGCACTCGTTCGTTGTTCGCTTTTTCTCGTTCCCTTTTTCCCTGCACTCGTTCGTTGCTCGGATTTTCTCGTTCCCTTTTTCCCTGCACTCGTTCATTGCTCGCTTTTTCTCGTTCCCTTTTTCCCTGCACTCGTTCGTTGCGCAGATTTTCTCGTTCCCTTTTTCCCTGCACTCGTTCGTTGTTCGCTTTTTCTCGTTCCCTTTTTCCCTGCACTCGTTCGTTGTTCGCTTTTTCTCGTTCCCTTTTTCCCTGCACTCGTTCGTTGCTCGGATTTTCTTGTTCCCTTTTTCCCTGCACTCGTTCGTTGTTCGCTTTTTCTCGTTCCCTTTTTCCCTGCACTCGTTCGTTGCTCGCCTTTTCTCGTTCCCTTTTTCCCTGCACTCGTTCGTTGCGCAGATTTTCTCGTTCCCTTTTTCCCTGCACTCGTTCGTTGCTCGCCTTTTCTCGTTCCCTTTTTCCCTGCACTCGTTCGTTGTTCGCTTTTTCTCGTTCCCTTTTTCCCTGCACTCGTTCGTTGTTCGCTTTTTCTTGTTCCCTTTTTCCCTGCACTCGTTCATTGCGCGGATTTTCTCGTTCCCTTTTTCCCTGCACTCGTTCGTTGCTCGCTTTTTCTCGTTCCCTTTTTCCCTGCACTCGTTCGTTGTTCGCTTTTTCTCGTTCCCTTTTTCCCTGCACTCGTTCGTTGTTCGCTTTTTCTCGTTCCCTTTTTCCCTGCACTCGTTCGTTGTTCGCTTTTTCTCGTTCCCTTTTTCCCTGCACTCGTTCATTGCGCGGTTTTTCTCGTTCCCTTTTTCCCTGCACTCGTTCATTGCTCGCTTTTTCTCGTTCCCTTTTTCCCTGCACTCGTTCGTTGTTCGCTTTTTCTCGTTCCCTTTTTCCCTGCACTCGTTCATTGCTCGCTTTTTCTCGTTCCCTTTTTCCCTGCACTCGTTCGTTGCTCGGATTTTCTCGTTCCCTTTTTCCCTGCACTCATTCGTTGCGCAGATTTTCTCGTTCCCTTTTTCCCTGCACTCGTTCGTTGCTCGCCTTTTCTCGTTCCCTTTTTCCCTGCACTCGTTCGTTGTTCGGTTTTTCTCGTTCCCTTTTTCCCTGCACTCGTTCATTGCGCGGATTTTCTCGTTCCCTTTTTCCCTGCACTCGTTCGTTGTTCGCTTTTTCTCGTTCCCTTTTTCCCTGCACTCGTTCGTTGCTCGGATTTTCTCGTTCCCTTTTTCCCTGCACTCGTTCATTGCGCGGTTTTTCTCGTTCCCTTTTTCCCTGCACTCGTTCATTGCGCGGATTTTCTCGTTCCCTTTTTCCCTGCACTCGTTCGTTGTTCGCTATTTCTCGTTCCCTTTTTCCCTGCACTCGTTCGTTGTTCGGTTTTTCTCGTTCCCTTTTTCCCTGCACTCGTTCGTTGCGCGGATTTTCTCGTTCCCTTTTTCCCTGCACTCGTTCGTTGCTCGCTTTTTCTCGTTCCCTTTTTCCCTGCACTCGTTCGTTGCTCGGATTTTCTCGTTCCCTTTTTCCCTGCACTCGTTCGTTGCTCGCACTTTCTCGTTCCCTTGTTCCCTGCACTCGTTCGTTGCTCGCCTTTTCTCGTTCCCTTTTTTCCCTGCACTCGTTCGTTGTTCGCTTTTTCTCGTTCCCTTTTTCCCTGCACTCGTTCGTTGCTCGGATTTTCTCGTTCCCTTTTTCCCTGCACTCGTTCATTGCTCGCTTTTTCTCGTTCCCTTTTTCCCTGCACTCGTTCGTTGCGCAGATTTTCTCGTTCCCTTTTTCCCTGCACTCGTTCGTTGTTCGCTTTTTCTCGTTCCCTTTTTCCCTGCACTCGTTCGTTGTTCGCTTTTTCTCGTTCCCTTTTTCCCTGCACTCGTTCGTTGCTCGGATTTTCTTGTTCCCTTTTTCCCTGCACTCGTTCGTTGTTCGCTTTTTCTCGTTCCCTTTTTCCCTGCACTCGTTCGTTGCTCGCCTTTTCTCGTTCCCTTTTTCCCTGCACTCGTTCGTTGCGCAGATTTTCTCGTTCCCTTTTTCCCTGCACTCGTTCGTTGCTCGCCTTTTCTCGTTCCCTTTTTCCCTGCACTCGTTCGTTGTTCGCTTTTTCTCGTTCCCTTTTTCCCTGCACTCGTTCGTTGTTCGCTTTTTCTTGTTCCCTTTTTCCCTGCACTCGTTCATTGCGCGGATTTTCTCGTTCCCTTTTTCCCTGCACTCGTTCGTTGCTCGCTTTTTCTCGTTCCCTTTTTCCCTGCACTCGTTCGTTGTTCGCTTTTTCTCGTTCCCTTTTTCCCTGCACTCGTTCGTTGTTCGCTTTTTCTCGTTCCCTTTTTCCCTGCACTCGTTCGTTGTTCGCTTTTTCTCGTTCCCTTTTTCCCTGCACTCGTTCATTGCGCGGTTTTTCTCGTTCCCTTTTTCCCTGCACTCGTTCATTGCTCGCTTTTTCTCGTTCCCTTTTTCCCTGCACTCGTTCGTTGTTCGCTTTTTCTCGTTCCCTTTTTCCCTGCACTCGTTCATTGCTCGCTTTTTCTCGTTCCCTTTTTCCCTGCACTCGTTCGTTGCTCGGATTTTCTCGTTCCCTTTTTCCCTGCACTCATTCGTTGCGCAGATTTTCTCGTTCCCTTTTTCCCTGCACTCGTTCGTTGCTCGCCTTTTCTCGTTCCCTTTTTCCCTGCACTCGTTCGTTGTTCGGTTTTTCTCGTTCCCTTTTTCCCTGCACTCGTTCATTGCGCGGATTTTCTCGTTCCCTTTTTCCCTGCACTCGTTCGTTGTTCGCTTTTTCTCGTTCCCTTTTTCCCTGCACTCGTTCGTTGCTCGGATTTTCTCGTTCCCTTTTTCCCTGCACTCGTTCATTGCGCGGTTTTTCTCGTTCCCTTTTTCCCTGCACTCGTTCATTGCGCGGATTTTCTCGTTCCCTTTTTCCCTGCACTCGTTCGTTGTTCGCTTTTTCTCGTTCCCTTTTTCCCTGCACTCGTTCGTTGCTCGGATTTTCTCGTTCCCTTTTTCCTTGCACTCGTTCGTTGCGCAGATTTTCTCGTTCCCTTTTTCCCTGCACTCGTTCGTTGCTCGCCTTTTCTCGTTCCCTTTTTTCCCTGCACTCGTTCGTTGTTCGCTTTTTCTCGTTCCCTTTTTCCCTGCACTCGTTTGTTGCTCGCTTTTTCTCGTTCCCTTTTTCCCTGCACTCGTTCGTTGTTCGCTTTTTCTCGTTCCCTTTTTCCCTGCACTCGTTCATTGCGCGGATTTTCTCGTTCCCTTTTTCCCTGCACTCGTTCGTTGCTCGCTTTTTCTCGTTCCCTTTTTCCCTGCACTCGTTCGTTGCTCGCTTTTTCTCGTTCCCTTTTTCCCTGCACTCGTTCGTTGTTCGCTTTTTCTCGTTCCCTTTTTCCCTGCACTCGTTCGTTGTTCGCTTTTTCTCGTTCCCTTTTTCCCTGCACTCGTTCATTGCGCGGATTTTCTCGTTCCCTTTTTCCCTGCACTCATTCGTTGCTCGGATTTTCTCGTTCCCTTTTTCCCTGCACTCGTTCGTTGCTCGCCTTTTCTCGTTCCCTTTTTCCCTGCACTCGTTCGTTGTTCGCTTTTTCTCGTTCCCTTTTTCCCTGCACTTGTTCGTTGTTCAGTTTTTCTCGTTCCCTTTTTCCCTGCACTCGTTCGTTGTTCGCCTTTTCTCGTTCCCTTTTTCCCTGCACTCGTTCGTTGTTCGCTTTTTCTCGTTCCCTTTTTCCCTGCACTCGTTCATTGCGCGGATTTTCTCGTTCCCTTTTTCCCTGCACTCGTTCGTTGTTCGCTTTTTCTCGTTCCCTTTTTCCCTGCACTCGTTCGTTGCTCGGATTTTCTCGTTCCCTTTTTCCTTGCACTCGTTCGTTGCGCAGATTTTCTCGTTCCCTTTTTCCCTGCACTCGTTCGTTGCTCGCCTTTTCTCGTTCCCTTTTTTCCCTGCACTCGTTCGTTGTTCGCTTTTTCTCGTTCCCTTTTTCCCTGCACTCGTTCGTTGCTCGGATTTTCTCGTTCCCTTTTTCCCTGCACTCGTTCGTTGTTCGCTTTTTCTCGTTCCCTTTTTCCCTGCACTCGTTCATTGCGCGGATTTTCTCGTTCCCTTTTTCCCTGCACTCGTTCGTTGCTCGCTTTTTCTCGTTCCCTTTTTCCCTGCACTCGTTCGTTGCTCGCACTTTCTCGTTCCCTTGTTCCCTGCACTCGTTCGTTGCTCGCCTTTTCTCGTTCCCTTTTTTCCCTGCACTCGTTCGTTGTTCGCTTTTTCTCGTTCCCTTTTTCCCTGCACTCGTTCGTTGCGCGGATTTTCTCGTTCCCTTTTTCCCTGCACTCGTTCGTTGCTCGCTTTTTCTCGTTCCCTTTTTCCCTGCACTCGTTCGTTGCTCGGATTTTCTCGTTCCCTTTTTCCCTGCACTCGTTCGTTGTTCGCTTTTTCTCGTTCCCTTTTTCCCTGCACTCGTTCATTGCTCGCTTTTTCTCGTTCCCTTTTTCCCTGCACTCGTTCGTTGTTCGGATTTTCTCGTTCCCTTTTTCCCTGCACTCGTTCGTTGCTCGGATTTTCTCGTTCCCTTTTTCCCTGCACTCGTTCGTTGCTCGCTTTTTCTCGTTCCCTTTTTCCCTGCACTCGTTCGTTGTTCGCTTTTTCTCGTTCCCTTTTTCCCTGCACTCGTTCATTGCGCGGATTTTCTCGTTCCCTTTTTCCCTGCACTCGTTCGTTGCTCGCTTTTTCTCGTTCCCTTTTTCCCTGCACTCGTTCGTTGCTCGGATTTTCTCGTTCCCTTTTTCCCTGCACTCGTTCGTTGTTCGCTTTTTCTCGTTCCCTTTTTCCCTGCACTCGTTCATTGCTCGCTTTTTCTCGTTCCCTTTTTCCCTGCACTCGTTCGTTGCTCGGATTTTCTCGTTCTCTTTTTCCCTGCACTCATTCGTTGCGCAGATTTTCTCGTTCCCTTTTTCCCTGCACTCGTTCGTTGCTCGCCTTTTCTCGTTCCCTTTTTCCCTGCACTCGTTCGTTGTTCGCTTTTTCTCGTTCCCTTTTTCCCTGCACTCGTTCATTGCGCGGATTTTCTCGTTCCCTTTTTCCCTGCACTCGTTCGTTGTTCGCTTTTTCTCGTTCCCTTTTTCCCTGCACTCGTTCGTTGTTCGCTTTTTCTCGTTCCCTTTTTCCCTGCACTCGTTCATTGCGCGGATTTTCTCGTTCCCTTTTTCCCTGCACTCGTTCGTTGCTCGGATTTTCTCGTTCCCTTTTTCCCTGCACTCGTTCGTTGCTCGCCTTTTCTCGTTCCCTTTTTCCCTGCACTCGTTCGTTGTTCGCTTTTTCTCGTTCCCTTTTTCCCTGCACTTGTTCGTTGTTCAGTTTTTCTCGTTCCCTTTTTCCCTGCACTCGTTCGTTGTTCGCCCTTTCTCGTTCCCTTTTTCCCTGCACTCGTTCGTTGTTCGCTTTTTCTCGTTCCCTTTTTCCCTGCACTCGTTCATTGCGCGGTTTTTCTCGTTCCCTTTTTCCCTGCACTCGTTCATTGCGCGGATTTTCTCGTTCCCTTTTTCCCTGCACTCGTTCGTTGCTCGCTTTTTCTCGTTCCCTTTTTCCCTGCACTCGTTCGTTGCTCGGATTTTCTCGTTCCCTTTTTCCTTGCACTCGTTCGTTGCGCAGATTTTCTCGTTCCCTTTTTCCCTGCACTCGTTCGTTGCTCGCCTTTTCTCGTTCCCTTTTTTCCCTGCACTCGTTCGTTGTTCGCTTTTTCTCGTTCCCTTTTTCCCTGCACTCGTTCGTTGCTCGGATTTTCTCGTTCCCTTTTTCCCTGCACTCGTTCGTTGCTCGCTTTTTCTCGTTCCCTTTTTCCCTGCACTCGTTCATTGCGCGGATTTTCTCGTTCCCTTTTTCCCTGCACTCGTTCGTTGCTCGCTTTTTCTCGTTCCCTTTTTCCCTGCACTCGTTCGTTGCTCGCACTTTCTCGTTCCCTTGTTCCCTGCACTCGTTCGTTGCTCGCCTTTTCTCGTTCCCTTTTTTCCCTGCACTCGTTCGTTGTTCGCTTTTTCTCGTTCCCTTTTTCCCTGCACTCGTTCGTTGCTCGGATTTTCTCGTTCCCTTTTTCCCTGCACTCGTTCGTTGCTCGCTTTTTCTCGTTCCCTTTTTCCCTGCACTCGTTCGTTGCTCGGATTTTCTCGTTCCCTTTTGCCCTGCACTCGTTCGTTGTTCGCTTTTTCTCGTTCCCTTTTTCCCTGCACTCGTTCATTGCTCGCTTTTTCTCGTTCCCTTTTTCCCTGCACTCGTTCGTTGCTCGCTTTTTCTCGTTCCCTTTTTCCCTGCACTCGTTCGTTGCTCGGATTTTCTCGTTCCCTTTTTCCCTGCACTCGTTCGTTGCTCGGATTTTCTCGTTCCCTTTTTCCCTGCACTCGTTCGTTGTTCGCTTTTTCTCGTTCCCTTTTTCCCTGCACTCGTTCATTGCGCGGATTTTCTCGTTCCCTTTTTCCCTGCACTCGTTCGTTGCTCGGATTTTCTCGTTCCCTTTTTCCCTGCACTCGTTCGTTGCTCGCCTTTTCTCGTTCCCTTTTTCCCTGCACTCGTTCGTTGCTCGCTTTTTCTCGTTCCCTTTTTCCCTGCACTCGTTCATTGCGCGGATTTTCTCGTTCCCTTTTTCCCTGCACTCGTTCGTTGCTCGCTTTTTCTCGTTCCCTTTTTCCCTGCACTCGTTCGTTGCTCGCACTTTCTCGTTCCCTTGTTCCCTGCACTCGTTCGTTGCTCGCCTTTTCTCGTTCCCTTTTTTCCCTGCACTCGTTCGTTGTTCGCTTTTTCTCGTTCCCTTTTTCCCTGCACTCGTTCGTTGCTCGGATTTTCTCGTTCCCTTTTTCCCTGCACTCGTTCGTTGCTCGCTTTTTCTCGTTCCCTTTTTCCCTGCACTCGTTCGTTGCTCGGATTTTCTCGTTCCCTTTTGCCCTGCACTCGTTCGTTGTTCGCTTTTTCTCGTTCCCTTTTTCCCTGCACTCGTTCATTGCTCGCTTTTTCTCGTTCCCTTTTTCCCTGCACTCGTTCGTTGCTCGCTTTTTCTCGTTCCCTTTTTCCCTGCACTCGTTCGTTGCTCGGATTTTCTCGTTCCCTTTTTCCCTGCACTCGTTCGTTGCTCGCTTTTTCTCGTTCCCTTTTTCCCTGCACTCGTTCGTTGTTCGCTTTTTCTCGTTCCCTTTTTCCCTGCACTCGTTCATTGCGCGGATTTTCTCGTTCCCTTTTTCCCTGCACTCGTTCGTTGCTCGCTTTTTCTCGTTCCCTTTTTCCCTGCACTCGTTCGTTGCTCGCCTTTTCTCGTTCCCTTTTTCCCTGCACTCGTTCGTTGTTCGCTTTTTCTCGTTCCCTTTTTCCCTGCACTTGTTCGTTGTTCAGTTTTTCTCGTTCCCTTTTTCCCTGCACTCGTTCGTTGCTCGACTTTTCTCGTTCCCTTTTTCCCTGCACTCGTTCATTGCGCGGTTTTTCTCGTTCCCTTTTTCCCTGCACTCGTTCATTGCGCGGATTTTCTCGTTCCCTTTTTCCCTGCACTCGTTCATTGCTCGCTTTTTCTCGTTCCCTTTTTCCCTGCATTCGTTCGTTGCTCGCTTTTTCTCGTTCCCTTTTTCCCTGCACTCGTTCATTGCTCGCTTTTTCTCGTTCCCTTTTTCCCTGCACTCGTTCGTTGCTCGGATTTTCTCGTTCCCTTTTTCCCTGCACTCGTTCGTTGCATGGATTTTCTCGTTCCCTTTTTCCCTGCACTCATTCGTTGCTCGCCTTTTCTCGTTCCCTTTTTCCCTGCACTCGTTCGTTGTTCGCTTTTTCTCGTTCCCTTTTTCCCTGCACTCGTTCATTGCGCGGATTTTCTCGTTCCCTTTTTCCCTGCACTCGTTCGTTGCTCGCTTTTTCTCGTTCCCTTTTTCCCTGCACTCGTTCGTTGCTCGGATTTTCTCGTTCCCTTTTTCCCTGCACTCGTTCGTTGTTCGCTTTTTCTCGTTCCCTTTTTCCCTGCACTCGTTCATTGCTCGCTTTTTCTCGTTCCCTTTTTCCCTGCACTCGTTCGTTGCTCGGATTTTCTCGTTCCCTTTTTCCCTGCACTCATTCGTTGCGCAGATTTTCTCGTTCCCTTTTTCCCTGCACTCGTTCGTTGCTCGCCTTTTCTCGTTCCCTTTTTCCCTGCACTCGTTCGTTGTTCGCTTTTTCTCGTTCCCTTTTTCCCTGCTCTCGTTCGTTGTTCGGTTTTTCTCGTTCCCTTTTTCCCTGCACTCGTTCATTGCGCGGATTTTCTCGTTCCCTTTTTCCCTGCACTCGTTCGTTGCTCGCTTTTTCTCGTTCCCTTTTTCCCTGCACTCGTTCGTTGCTCGGATTTTCTCGTTCCCTTTTTCCCTGCACTCGTTCATTGCGCGGTTTTTCTCGTTCCCTTTTTCCCTGCACTCGTTCGTTGCTCGCTTTTTCTCGTTCCCTTTTTCCCTGCACTCGTTCGTTGTTCGGTTTTTCTCGTTCCCTTTTTCCCTGCACTCGTTCGTTGCTCGGATTTTCTCGTTCCCTTTTTCCCTGCACTCGTTTGTTGCTCGCTTTTTCTCGTTCCCTTTTTCCCTGCACTCGTTCGTTGTTCGCTTTTTCTCGTTCCCTTTTTCCCTGCACTCGTTCGTTGTTCGCTTTTTCTCGTTCCCTTTTTCCCTGCACTCGTTCGTTGCTCGCTTTTTCTCGTTCCCTTTTTCCCTGCACTCGTTCGTTGTTCGCTTTTTCTCGTTCCCTTTTTCCCTGCACTCGTTCATTGCGCGGATTTTCTCGTTCCCTTTTTCCCTGCACTCGTTCGTTGCTCGCTTTTTCTCGTTCCCTTTTTCCCTGCACTCGTTCGTTGCTCGGATTTTCTCGTTCCCTTTTTCCCTGCACTCGTTCGTTGTTCGCTTTTTCTCGTTCCCTTTTTCCCTGCACTCGTTCATTGCTCGCTTTTTCTCGTTCCCTTTTTCCCTGCACTCGTTCGTTGCTCGGATTTTCTCGTTCCCTTTTTCCCTGCACTCATTCGTTGCGCAGATTTTCTCGTTCCCTTTTTCCCTGCACTCGTTCGTTGCTTGCCTTTTCTCGTTCCCTTTTTCCCTGCACTCGTTCGTTGTTCGCTTTTTCTCGTTCCCTTTTTCCCTGCACTCGTTCGTTGTTCGGTTTTTCTCGTTCCCTTTTTCCCTGCACTCGTTCATTGCGCGGATTTTCTCGTTCCCTTTTTCCCTGCACTCGTTCGTTGCTCGCTTTTTCTCGTTCCCTTTTTCCCTGCACTCGTTCGTTGCTCGGATTTTCTCGTTCCCTTTTTCCCTGCACTCGTTCGTTGCTCGCTTTTTCTCGTTCCCTTTTTCCCTGCACTCGTTCGTTGTTCGCTTTTTCTCGTTCCCTTTTTCCCTGCACTCGTTCGTTGCTCGCTTTTTCTCGTTCCCTTTTTCCCTGCACTCGTTCGTTGCTCGGATTTTCTCGTTCCCTTTTTCCCTGCACTCGTTCGTTGCTCGCCTTTTCTCGTTCCCTTTTTTCCCTGCACTCGTTCGTTGTTCGCTTTTTCTCGTTCCCTTTTTCCCTGCACTCGTTCGTTGCTCGGATTTTCTCGTTCCCTTTTTCCCTGCACTCGTTCGTTGTTCGCTTTTTCTCGTTCCCTTTTTCCCTGCACTCGTTCATTGCGTGGATTTTCTCGTTCCCTTTTTCCCTGCACTCGTTCGTTGCTCGCTTTTTCTCGTTCCCTTTTTCCCTGCACTCGTTTGTTGCTCGCTTTTTCTCGTTCCCTTTTTCCCTGCACTCGTTCGTTGTTCGCTTTTTCTCGTTCCCTTTTTCCCTGCACTCGTTCGTTGCTCGCCTTTTCTCGTTCCCTTTTTCCCTGCACTCGTTCATTGCGCGGTTTTTCTCGTTCCCTTTTTCCCTGCACTCGTTCATTGCGCGGATTTTCTCGTTCCCTTTTTCCCTGCACTCGTTCATTGCTCGCTTTTTCTCGTTTCCTTTTTTCCCTGCATTCGTTCGTTGCTCGCTTTTTCTCGTTCCCTTTTTCCCTGCACTCGTTCATTGCTCGCTTTTTCTCGTTCCCTTTTTCCCTGCACTCGTTCGTTGCTCGGATTTTCTCGTTCCCTTTTTCCCTGCACTCGTTCGTTGCGCAGATTTTCTCGTTCCCTTTTTCCCTGCACTCGTTCGTTGCTCGCCTTTTCTCGTTCCCTTTTTCCCTGCACTCGTTCGTTGTTCGCTTTTTCTCGTTCCCTTTTTCCCTGCACTCGTTCGTTGTTCGGTTTTTCTCGTTCCCTTTTTCCCTGCACTCGTTCATTGCGCGGATTTTCTCGTTCCCTTTTTCCCTGCACTCGTTCATTGCTCGCTTTTTCTCGTTCCCTTTTTCCCTGCACTCGTTCGTTGTTCGCTTTTTCTCGTTCCCTTTTTCCCTGCACTCGTTCGTTGCTCGCCTTTTCTCGTTCCCTTTTTCCCTGCACTCGTTCGTTGTTCGGTTTTTCTCGTTCCCTTTTTCCCTGCACTCGTTCATTGCGCGGATTTTCTCGTTCCCTTTTTCCCTGCACTCGTTCGTTGTTCGCTTTTTCTCGTTCCCTTTTTCCCTGCACTCGTTCGTTGCTCGGATTTTCTCGTTCCCTTTTTCCCTGCCCTCGTTCGTTGTTCGCTTTTTCTCGTTCCCTTTTTCCCTGCACTCGTTCATTGCGCGGATTTTCTCGTTCCCTTTTTCCCTGCACTCGTTCGTTGTTCGCTTTTTCTCGTTCCCTTTTTCCCTGCACTCGTTCGTTGCTCGGATTTTCTCGTTCCCTTTTTCCTTGCACTCGTTCGTTGCGCAGATTTTCTCGTTCCCTTTTTCCCTGCACTCGTTCGTTGCTCGCCTTTTCTCGTTCCCTTTTTTCCCTGCACTCGTTCGTTGTTCGCTTTTTCTCGTTCCCTTTTTCCCTGCACTCGTTCGTTGCTCGGATTTTCTCGTTCCCTTTTTCCCTGCACTCGTTCGTTGTTCGCTTTTTCTCGTTCCCTTTTTCCCTGCACTCGTTCATTGCGCGGATTTTCTCGTTCCCTTTTTCCCTGCACTCGTTCGTTGCTCGCTTTTTCTCGTTCCCTTTTTCCCTGCACTCGTTTGTTGCTCGCTTTTTCTCGTTCCCTTTTTCCCTGCACTCGTTCGTTGTTCGCTTTTTCTCGTTCCCTTTTTCCCTGCACTCGTTCGTTGTTCGCTTTTTCTCGTTCCCTTTTTCCCTGCACTCGTTCATTGCGCGGATTTTCTCGTTCCCTTTTTCCCTGCACTCATTCGTTGCTCGGATTTTCTCGTTCCCTTTTTCCCTGCACTCGTTCGTTGCTCGCCTTTTCTCGTTCCCTTTTTCCCTGCACTCGTTCGTTGTTCGCTTTTTCTCGTTCCCTTTTTCCCTGCACTTGTTCGTTGTTCAGTTTTTCTCGTTCCCTTTTTCCCTGCACTCGTTCGTTGTTCGCCTTTTCTCGTTCCCTTTTTCCCTGCACTCGTTCGTTGTTCGCTTTTTCTCGTTCCCTTTTTCCCTGCACTCGTTCATTGCGCGGTTTTTCTCGTTCCCTTTTTCCCTGCACTCGTTCATTGCGCGGATTTTCTCGTTCCCTTTTTCCCTGCACTCGTTCGTTGTTCGCTTTTTCTCGTTCCCTTTTTCCCTGCACTCGTTCGTTGCTCGGATTTTCTCGTTCCCTTTTTCCTTGCACTCGTTTGTTGCTCGCTTTTTCTCGTTCCCTTTTTCCCTGCACTCGTTCGTTGCTCGCCTTTTCTCGTTCCCTTTTTTCCCTGCACTCGTTCGTTGTTCGCTTTTTCTCGTTCCCTTTTTCCCTGCACTCGTTCGTTGCTCGGATTTTCTCGTTCCCTTTTTCCCTGCACTCGTTCGTTGTTCGCTTTTTCTCGTTCCCTTTTTCCCTGCACTCGTTCATTGCGCGGATTTTCTCGTTCCCTTTTTCCCTGCACTCGTTCGTTGCTCGCTTTTTCTCGTTCCCTTTTTCCCTGCACTCGTTCGTTGCTCGCACTTTCTCGTTCCCTTGTTCCCTGCACTCGTTCGTTGCTCGCCTTTTCTCGTTCCCTTTTTTCCCTGCACTCGTTCGTTGTTCGCTTTTTCTCGTTCCCTTTTTCCCTGCACTCGTTCGTTGCGCGGATTTTCTCGTTCCCTTTTTCCCTGCACTCGTTCGTTGCTCGCTTTTTCTCGTTCCCTTTTTCCCTGCACTCGTTCGTTGCTCGGATTTTCTCGTTCCCTTTTTCCCTGCACTCGTTCGTTGTTCGCTTTTTCTCGTTCCCTTTTTCCCTGCACTCGTTCATTGCTCGCTTTTTCTCGTTCCCTTTTTCCCTGCACTCGTTCGTTGTTCGGATTTTCTCGTTCCCTTTTTCCCTGCACTCGTTCGTTGCTCGGATTTTCTCGTTCCCTTTTTCCCTGCACTCGTTCGTTGCTCGCTTTTTCTCGTTCCCTTTTTCCCTGCACTCGTTCGTTGTTCGCTTTTTCTCGTTCCCTTTTTCCCTGCACTCGTTCGTTGCTCGCCTTTTCTCGTTCCCTTTTTCCCTGCACTCGTTCGTTGTTCGCTTTTTCTCGTTCCCTTTTTCCCTGCACTTGTTCGTTGTTCGGTTTTTCTCGTTCCCTTTTTCCCTGCACTCGTTCGTTGCTCGGATTTTCTCGTTCCCTTTTTCCCTGCACTCGTTCATTGCGCGGTTTTTCTCGTTCCCTTTTTCCCTGCACTCGTTCATTGCGCGGATTTTCTCGTTCCCTTTTTCCCTGCACTCGTTCATTGCTCGCTTTTTCTCGTTCCCTTTTTCCCTGCATTCGTTCGTTGCTCGCTTTTTCTCGTTCCCTTTTTCCCTGCACTCGTTCATTGCTCGCTTTTTCTCGTTCCCTTTTTCCCTGCACTCGTTCGTTGCTCGGATTTTCTCGTTCCCTTTTTCCCTGCACTCGTTCGTTGCATGGATTTTCTCGTTCCCTTTTTCCCTGCACTCATTCGTTGCTCGCCTTTTCTCGTTCCCTTTTTCCCTGCACTCGTTCGTTGTTCGCTTTTTCTCGTTCCCTTTTTCCCTGCACTCGTTCGTTGTTCGCTTTTTCTCGTTCCCTTTTTCCCTGCACTCGTTCATTGCGCGGATTTTCTCGTTCCCTTTTTCCCTGCACTCGTTTGTTGCTCGCTTTTTCTCGTTCCCTTTTTCCCTGCACTCGTTCGTTGCTCGGATTTTCTCGTTCCCTTTTTCCCTGCACTCGTTCGTTGTTCGCTTTTTCTCGTTCCCTTTTTCCCTGCACTCGTTCATTGCTCGCTTTTTCTCGTTCCCTTTTTCCCTGCACTCGTTCGTTGCTCGGATTTTCTCGTTCTCTTTTTCCCTGCACTCATTCGTTGCGCAGATTTTCTCGTTCCCTTTTTCCCTGCACTCGTTCGTTGCTCGCCTTTTCTCGTTCCCTTTTTCCCTGCACTCGTTCGTTGTTCGCTTTTTCTCGTTCCCTTTTTCCCTGCACTCGTTCGTTGTTCGCTTTTTCTCGTTCCCTTTTTCCCTGCACTCGTTCGTTGCTCGGATTTTCTCGTTCCCTTTTTCCCTGCACTCGTTCGTTGTTCGCTTTTTCTCGTTCCCTTTTTCCCTGCACTCGTTCATTGCGCGGATTTTCTCGTTCCCTTTTTCCCTGCACTCGTTCGTTGCTCGCTTTTTCTCGTTCCCTTTTTCCCTGCACTCGTTTGTTGCTCGCTTTTTCTCGTTCCCTTTTTCCCTGCACTCGTTCGTTGTTCGCTTTTTCTCGTTCCCTTTTTCCCTGCACTCGTTCGTTGTTCGCTTTTTCTCGTTCCCTTTTTCCCTGCACTCGTTCATTGCGCGGATTTTCTCGTTCCCTTTTTCCCTGCACTCATTCGTTGCTCGGATTTTCTCGTTCCCTTTTTCCCTGCACTCGTTCGTTGCTCGCCTTTTCTCGTTCCCTTTTTCCCTGCACTCGTTCGTTGTTCGCTTTTTCTCGTTCCCTTTTTCCCTGCACTTGTTCCTTGTTCAGTTTTTCTCGTTCCCTTTTTCCCTGCACTCGTTCGTTGTTCGCCTTTTCTCGTTCCCTTTTTCCCTGCACTCGTTCGTTGTTCGCTTTTTCTCGTTCCCTTTTTCCCTGCACTCGTTCATTGCGCGGTTTTTCTCGTTCCCTTTTTCCCTGCACTCGTTCATTGCGCGGATTTTCTCGTTCCCTTTTTCCCTGCACTCGTTCGTTGTTCGCTTTTTCTCGTTCCCTTTTTCCCTGCACTCGTTCGTTGCTCGGATTTTCTCGTTCCCTTTTTCCTTGCACTCGTTCGTTGCGCAGATTTTCTCGTTCCCTTTTTCCCTGCACTCGTTCGTTGCTCGCCTTTTCTCGTTCCCTTTTTTCCCTGCACTCGTTCGTTGTTCGCTTTTTCTCGTTCCCTTTTTCCCTGCACTCGTTCGTTGCTCGGATTTTCTCGTTCCCTTTTTCCCTGCACTCGTTCGTTGTTCGCTTTTTCTCGTTCCCTTTTTCCCTGCACTCGTTCATTGCGCGGATTTTCTCGTTCCCTTTTTCCCTGCACTCGTTCGTTGCTCGCTTTTTCTCGTTCCCTTTTTCCCTGCACTCGTTCGTTGCTCGCACTTTCTCGTTCCCTTGTTCCCTGCACTCGTTCGTTGCTCGCCTTTTCTCGTTCCCTTTTTTCCCTGCACTCGTTCGTTGTTCGCTTTTTCTCGTTCCCTTTTTCCCTGCACTCGTTCGTTGCGCGGATTTTCTCGTTCCCTTTTTCCCTGCACTCGTTCGTTGCTCGCTTTTTCTCGTTCCCTTTTTCCCTGCACTCGTTCGTTGCTCGGATTTTCTCGTTCCCTTTTTCCCTGCACTCGTTCGTTGCTCGCTTTTTCTCGTTCCCTTTTTCCCTGCATTCGTTCGTTGCTCGCTTTTTCTCGTTCCCTTTTTCCCTGCACTCGTTCATTGCTCGCTTTTTCTCGTTCCCTTTTTCCCTGCACTCGTTCGTTGCTCGGATTTTCTCGTTCCCTTTTTCCCTGCACTCGTTCGTTGCATGGATTTTCTCGTTCCCTTTTTCCCTGCACTCATTCGTTGCTCGCCTTTTCTCGTTCCCTTTTTCCCTGCACTCGTTCGTTGTTCGCTTTTTCTCGTTCCCTTTTTCCCTGCACTCGTTCGTTGTTCGCTTTTTCTCGTTCCCTTTTTCCCTGCACTCGTTCATTGCGCGGATTTTCTCGTTCCCTTTTTCCCTGCACTCGTTTGTTGCTCGCTTTTTCTCGTTCCCTTTTTCCCTGCACTCGTTCGTTGCTCGGATTTTCTCGTTCCCTTTTTCCCTGCACTCGTTCGTTGTTCGCTTTTTCTCGTTCCCTTTTTCCCTACACTCGTTCATTGCTCGCTTTTTCTCGTTCCCTTTTTCCCTGCACTCGTTCGTTGCTCGGATTTTCTCGTTCTCTTTTTCCCTGCACTCATTCGTTGCGCAGATTTTCTCGTTCCCTTTTTCCCTGCACTCGTTCGTTGCTCGCCTTTTCTCGTTCCCTTTTTCCCTGCACTCGTTCGTTGTTCGCTTTTTCTCGTTCCCTTTTTCCCTGCACTCGTTCGTTGTTCGGTTTTTCTCGTTCCCTTTTTCCCTGCACTCGTTCATTGCGCGGATTTTCTCGTTCCCTTTTTCCCTGCACTCGTTCGTTGCTCGCTTTTTCTCGTTCCCTTTTTCCCTGCACTCGTTCGTTGCTCGGATTTTCTCGTTCCCTTTTTCCCTGCACTCGTTCATTGCTCGCTTTTTCTCGTTCCCTTTTTCCCTGCACTCGTTCGTTGCTCGCTTTTTCTCGTTCCCTTTTTCCCTGCACTCGTTCGTTGCTCGGATTTTCTCGTTCCCTTTTTCCCTGCACTCGTTCGTTGCTCGCTTTTTCTCGTTCCCTTTTTCCCTGCACTCGTTTGTTGCTCGCTTTTTCTCGTTCCCTTTTTCCCTGCACTCGTTCGTTGTTCGCTTTTTCTCGTTCCCTTTTTCCCTGCACTCGTTCGTTGTTCGCTTTTTCTCGTTCCCTTTTTCCCTGCACTCGTTCATTGCGCGGATTTTCTCGTTCCCTTTTTCCCTGCACTCGTTCGTTGCTCGGATTTTCTCGTTCCCTTTTTCCCTGCACTCGTTCGTTGCTCGCCTTTTCTCGTTCCCTTTTTCCCTGCACTCGTTCGTTGTTCGCTTTTTCTCGTTCCCTTTTTCCCTGCACTTGTTCGTTGTTCAGTTTTTCTCGTTCCCTTTTTCCCTGCACTCGTTCGTTGTTCGCCTTTTCTCGTTCCCTTTTTCCCTGCACTCGTTCGTTGTTCGCTTTTTCTCGTTCCCTTTTTCCCTGCACTCGTTCATTGCGCAGTTTTTCTCGTTCCCTTTTTCCCTGCACTCGTTCATTGCGCGGATTTTCTCGTTCCCTTTTTCCCTGCACTCGTTCGTTGTTCGCTTTTTCTCGTTCCCTTTTTCCCTGCACTCGTTCGTTGCTCGGATTTTCTCGTTCCCTTTTTCCTTGCACTCGTTCGTTGCGCAGATTTTCTCGTTCCCTTTTTCCCTGCACTCGTTCGTTGCTCGCCTTTTCTCGTTCCCTTTTTTCCCTGCACTCGTTCGTTGTTCGCTTTTTCTCGTTCCCTTTTTCCCTGCACTCGTTCGTTGTTCGGTTTTTCTCGTTCCCTTTTTCCCTGCACTCGTTCGTTGCGCGGATTTTCTCGTTCCCTTTTTCCCTGCACTCGTTCGTTGCTCGCTTTTTCTCGTTCCCTTTTTCCCTGCACTCGTTCGTTGCTCGGATTTTCTCGTTCCCTTTTTCCCTGCACTCGTTCGTTGCTCGCACTTTCTCGTTCCCTTGTTCCCTGCACTCGTTCGTTGCTCGCCTTTTCTCGTTCCCTTTTTTCCCTGCACTCGTTCGTTGTTCGGTTTTTCTCGTTCCCTTTTTCCCTGCACTCGTTCATTGCGCGGATTTTCTCGTTCCCTTTTTCCCTGCACTCGTTCGTTACTCGCTTTTTCTCGTTCCCTTTTTCCCTGCACTCGTTCGTTGCTCGGATTTTCTCGTTCCCTTTTTCCCTGCACTCGTTCGTTGTTCGCTTTTTCTCGTTCCCTTTTTCCCTGCACTCGTTCATTGCGCGGATTTTCTCGTTCCCTTTTTCCCTGCACTCGTTCGTTGCTCGCTTTTTCTCGTTCCCTTTTTCCCTGCACTCGTTCGTTGCTCGCACTTTCTCGTTCCCTTGTTCCCTGCACTCGTTCGTTGCTCGCCTTTTCTCGTTCCCTTTTTTCCCTGCACTCGTTTGTTGTTTGCTTTTTCTCGTTCCCTTTTTCCCTGCACTCGTTCGTTGCGCGGATTTTCTCGTTCCCTTTTTCCCTGCACTCGTTCGTTGCTCGCTTTTTCTCGTTCCCTTTTTCCCTGCACTCGTTCGTTGCTCGGATTTTCTCGTTCCCTTTTTCCCTGCACTCGTTCGTTGTTCGCTTTTTCTCGTTCCCTTTTTCCCTGCACTCGTTCATTGCTCGCTTTTTCTCGTTCCCTTTTTCCCTGCACTCGTTCGTTGTTCGGATTTTCTCGTTCCCTTTTTCCCTGCACTCGTTCGTTGCTCGGATTTTCTCGTTCCCTTTTTCCCTGCACTCGTTCGTTGCTCGCTTTTTCTCGTTCCCTTTTTCCCTGCACTCGTTCGTTGTTCGCTTTTTCTCGTTCCCTTTTTCCCTGCACTCGTTCGTTGCTCGCCTTTTCTCGTTCCCTTTTTCCCTGCACTCGTTCGTTGTTCGCTTTTTCTCGTTCCCTTTTTCCCTGCACTTGTTCGTTGTTCGGTTTTTCTCGTTCCCTTTTTCCCTGCACTCGTTCGTTGCTCGGATTTTCTCGTTCCCTTTTTCCCTGCACTCGTTCATTGCGCGGTTTTTCTCGTTCCCTTTTTCCCTGCACTCGTTCATTGCGCGGATTTTCTCGTTCCCTTTTTCCCTGCACTCGTTCATTGCTCGCTTTTTCTCGTTCCCTTTTTCCCTGCATTCGTTCGTTGCTCGCTTTTTCTCTTTCCCTTTTTCCCTGCACTCGTTCATTGCTCGCTTTTTCTCGTTCCCTTTTTCCCTGCACTCGTTCGTTGCTCGGATTTTCTCGTTCCCTTTTTCCCTGCACTCGTTCGTTGCATGGATTTTCTCGTTCCCTTTTTCCCTGCACTCGTTCGTTGCTCGCTTTTTCTCGTTCCCTTTTTCCCTGCACTCGTTCGTTGCTCGGATTTTCTCGTTCCCTTTTTCCCTGCACTCGTTCGTTGCTCGCTTTTTCTCGTTCCCTTTTTCCCTGCACTCGTTCGTTGCTCGGATTTTCTCGTTCCCTTTTTCCCTGCACTCGTTCGTTGTTCGCTTTTTCTCGTTCCCTTTTTCCCTGCACTCGTTCATTGCTCGCTTTTTCTCATTCCCTTTTTCCCTGCACTCGTTCGTTGCTCGGATTTTCTCGTTCTCTTTTTCCCTGCACTCATTCGTTGCGCAGATTTTCTCGTTCCCTTTTTCCCTGCACTCGTTCGTTGCTCGCCTTTTCTCGTTCCCTTTTTCCCTGCACTCGTTCGTTGTTCGCTTTTTCTCGTTCCCTTTTTCCCTGCACTCGTTCGTTGTTCGGTTTTTCTCGTTCCCTTTTTCCCTGCACTCGTTCGTTGCGCGGATTTTCTCGTTCCCTTTTTCCCTGCACTCGTTCGTTGCTCGCTTTTTCTCGTTCCCTTTTTCCCTGCACTCGTTCGTTGCTCGGATTTTCTCGTTCCCTTTTTCCCTGCACTCGTTCGTTGCTCGCACTTTCTCGTTCCCTTGTTCCCTGCACTCGTTCGTTGCTCGCCTTTTCTCGTTCCCTTTTTTCCCTGCACTCGTTCGTTGTTCGCTTTTTCTCGTTCCCTTTTTCCCTGCACTCGTTCGTTGCTCGGATTTTCTCGTTCCCTTTTTCCCTGCACTCGTTCATTGCTCGCTTTTTCTCGTTCCCTTTTTCCCTGCACTCGTTCGTTGCGCAGATTTTCTCGTTCCCTTTTTCCCTGCACTCGTTCGTTGTTCGCTTTTTCTCGTTCCCTTTTTCCCTGCACTCGTTCGTTGTTCGCTTTTTCTCGTTCCCTTTTTCCCTGCACTCGTTCGTTGCTCGGATTTTCTTGTTCCCTTTTTCCCTGCACTCGTTCGTTGTTCGCTTTTTCTCGTTCCCTTTTTCCCTGCACTCGTTCGTTGCTCGCCTTTTCTCGTTCCCTTTTTCCCTGCACTCGTTCGTTGCGCAGATTTTCTCGTTCCCTTTTTCCCTGCACTCGTTCGTTGCTCGCCTTTTCTCGTTCCCTTTTTCCCTGCACTCGTTCGTTGTTCGCTTTTTCTCGTTCCCTTTTTCCCTGCACTCGTTCATTGCGCGGATTTTCTCGTTCCCTTTTTCCCTGCACTCGTTCGTTGCTCGCTTTTTCTCGTTCCATTTTTCCCTGCACTCGTTCGTTGCTCGGATTTTCTCGTTCCCTTTTTCCCTGCACTCGTTCGTTGTTCGCTTTTTCTCGTTCCCTTTTTCCCTGCACTCGTTCGTTGTTCGCTTTTTCTCGTTCCCTTTTTCCCTGCACTCGTTCATTGCGCGGTTTTTCTCGTTCCCTTTTTCCCTGCACTCGTTCATTGCTCGCTTTTTCTCGTTCCCTTTTTCCCTGCACTCGTTCGTTGTTCGCTTTTTCTCGTTCCCTTTTTCCCTGCACTCGTTCGTTGCTCGGATTTTCTCGTTCCCTTTTTCCCTGCACTCATTCGTTGCGCAGATTTTCTCGTTCCCTTTTTCCCTGCACTCGTTCGTTGCTCGCCTTTTCTCGTTCCCTTTTTCCCTGCACTCGTTCGTTGTTCGGTTTTTCTCGTTCCCTTTTTCCCTGCACTCGTTCATTGCGCGGATTTTCTCGTTCCCTTTTTCCCTGCACTCGTTCGTTGTTCGCTTTTTCTCGTTCCCTTTTTCCCTGCACTCGTTCGTTGCTCGGATTTTCTCGTTCCCTTTTTCCCTGCACTCGTTCATTGCGCGGTTTTTCTCGTTCCCTTTTTCCCTGCACTCGTTCATTGCGCGGATTTTCTCGTTCCCTTTTTCCCTGCACTCGTTCGTTGTTCGCTTTTTCTCGTTCCCTTTTTCCCTGCACTCGTTCGTTGCTCGGATTTTCTCGTTCCCTTTTTCCTTGCACTCGTTCGTTGCGCAGATTTTCTCGTTCCCTTTTTCCCTGCACTCGTTCGTTGCTCGCCTTTTCTCGTTCCCTTTTTTCCCTGCACTCGTTCGTTGTTCGCTTTTTCTCGTTCCCTTTTTCCCTGCACTCGTTCGTTGCTCGGATTTTCTCGTTCCCTTTTTCCCTGCACTCGTTCGTTGTTCGCTTTTTCTCGTTCCCTTTTTCCCTGCACTCGTTCATTGCGCGGATTTTCTCGTTCCCTTTTTCCCTGCACTCGTTCGTTGCTCGCTTTTTCTCGTTCCCTTTTTCCCTGCACTCGTTTGTTGCTCGCTTTTTCTCGTTCCCTTTTTCCCTGCACTCGTTCGTTGTTCGCTTTTTCTCGTTCCCTTTTTCCCTGCACTCGTTCGTTGTTCGCTTTTTCTCGTTCCCTTTTTCCCTGCACTCGTTCATTGCGCGGATTTTCTCGTTCCCTTTTTCCCTGCACTCATTCGTTGCTCGGATTTTCTCGTTCCCTTTTTCCCTGCACTCGTTCGTTGCTCGCCTTTTCTCGTTCCCTTTTTCCCTGCACTCGTTCGTTGTTCGCTTTTTCTCGTTCCCTTTTTCCCTGCACTTGTTCGTTGTTCAGTTTTTCTCGTTCCCTTTTTCCCTGCACTCGTTCGTTGTTCGCCTTTTCTCGTTCCCTTTTTCCCTGCACTCGTTCGTTGTTCGCTTTTTCTCGTTCCCTTTTTCCCTGCACTCGTTCATTGCGCGGATTTTCTCGTTCCCTTTTTCCCTGCACTCGTTCGTTGTTCGCTTTTTCTCGTTCCCTTTTTCCCTGCACTCGTTCGTTGCTCGGATTTTCTCGTTCCCTTTTTCCTTGCACTCGTTCGTTGCGCAGATTTTCTCGTTCCCTTTTTCCCTGCACTCGTTCGTTGCTCGCCTTTTCTCGTTCCCTTTTTCCCTGCACTCGTTCGTTGTTCGCTTTTTCTCGTTCCCTTTTTCCCTGCACTTGTTCGTTGTTCGCTTTTTCTCGTTCCCTTTTTCCCTGCACTCGTTCGTTGTTCGGATTTTCTCGTTCCCTTTTTCCCTGCACTCGTTCGTTGCTCGGATTTTCTCGTTCCCTTTTTCCCTGCACTCGTTCGTTGCTCGCTTTTTCTCGTTCCCTTTTTCCCTGCACTCGTTCGTTGTTCGCTTTTTCTCGTTCCCTTTTTCCCTGCACTCGTTCGTTGCTCGCCTTTTCTCGTTCCCTTTTTCCCTGCACTCGTTCGTTGTTCGCTTTTTCTCGTTCCCTTTTTCCCTGCACTTGTTCGTTGTTCGGTTTTTCTCGTTCCCTTTTTCCCTGCACTCGTTCGTTGCTCGGATTTTCTCGTTCCCTTTTTCCCTGCACTCGTTCATTGCGCGGTTTTTCTCGTTCCCTTTTTCCCTGCACTCGTTCATTGCGCGGATTTTCTCGTTCCCTTTTTCCCTGCACTCGTTCATTGCTCGCTTTTTCTCGTTCCCTTTTTCCCTGCATTCGTTCGTTGCTCGCTTTTTCTCTTTCCCTTTTTCCCTGCACTCGTTCATTGCTCGCTTTTTCTCGTTCCCTTTTTCCCTGCACTCGTTCGTTGCTCGGATTTTCTCGTTCCCTTTTTCCCTGCACTCGTTCGTTGCATGGATTTTCTCGTTCCCTTTTTCCCTGCACTCGTTCGTTGCTCGGATTTTCTCGTTCCCTTTTTCCCTGCACTCGTTCGTTGCTCGGATTTTCTCGTTCCCTTTTTCCCTGCACTCGTTCGTTGCTCGCTTTTTCTCGTTCCCTTTTTCCCTGCACTCGTTCGTTGCTCGGATTTTCTCGTTCCCTTTTTCCCTGCACTCGTTCGTTGTTCGCTTTTTCTCGTTCCCTTTTTCCCTGCACTCGTTCATTGCTCGCTTTTTCTCGTTCCCTTTTTCCCTGCACTCGTTCGTTGCTCGGATTTTCTCGTTCTCTTTTTCCCTGCACTCATTCGTTGCGCAGATTTTCTCGTTCCCTTTTTCCCTGCACTCGTTCGTTGCTCGCCTTTTCTCGTTCCCTTTTTCCCTGCACTCGTTCGTTGTTCGCTTTTTCTCGTTCCCTTTTTCCCTGCACTCGTTCGTTGTTCGGTTTTTCTCGTTCCCTTTTTCCCTGCACTCGTTCGTTGCGCGGATTTTCTCGTTCCCTTTTTCCCTGCACTCGTTCGTTGCTCGCTTTTTCTCGTTCCCTTTTTCCCTGCACTCGTTCGTTGCTCGGATTTTCTCGTTCCCTTTTTCCCTGCACTCGTTCGTTGCTCGCACTTTCTCGTTCCCTTGTTCCCTGCACTCGTTCGTTGCTCGCCTTTTCTCGTTCCCTTTTTTCCCTGCACTCGTTCGTTGTTCGCTTTTTCTCGTTCCCTTTTTCCCTGCACTCGTTCGTTGCTCGGATTTTCTCGTTCCCTTTTTCCCTGCACTCGTTCATTGCTCGCTTTTTCTCGTTCCCTTTTTCCCTGCACTCGTTCGTTGCGCAGATTTTCTCGTTCCCTTTTTCCCTGCACTCGTTCGTTGTTCGCTTTTTCTCGTTCCCTTTTTCCCTGCACTCGTTCGTTGTTCGCTTTTTCTCGTTCCCTTTTTCCCTGCACTCGTTCGTTGCTCGGATTTTCTTGTTCCCTTTTTCCCTGCACTCGTTCGTTGTTCGCTTTTTCTCGTTCCCTTTTTCCCTGCACTCGTTCGTTGCTCGCCTTTTCTCGTTCCCTTTTTCCCTGCACTCGTTCGTTGCGCAGATTTTCTCGTTCCCTTTTTCCCTGCACTCGTTCGTTGCTCGCCTTTTCTCGTTCCCTTTTTCCCTGCACTCGTTCGTTGTTCGCTTTTTCTCGTTCCCTTTTTCCCTGCACTCGTTCGTTGTTCGCTTTTTCTTGTTCCCTTTTTCCCTGCACTCGTTCATTGCGCGGATTTTCTCGTTCCCTTTTTCCCTGCACTCGTTCGTTGCTCGCTTTTTCTCGTTCCATTTTTCCCTGCACTCGTTCGTTGCTCGGATTTTCTCGTTCCCTTTTTCCCTGCACTCGTTCGTTGTTCGCTTTTTCTCGTTCCCTTTTTCCCTGCACTCGTTCGTTGTTCGCTTTTTCTCGTTCCCTTTTTCCCTGCACTCGTTCATTGCGCGGTTTTTCTCGTTCCCTTTTTCCCTGCACTCGTTCATTGCTCGCTTTTTCTCGTTCCCTTTTTCCCTGCACTCGTTCGTTGCTCGCTTTTTCTCGTTCCCTTTTTCCCTGCACTCGTTCGTTGCTCGCTTTTTCTCGTTCCCTTTTTCCCTGCACTCGTTCGTTGCTCGGATTTTCTCGTTCCCTTTTTCCCTGCACTCATTCGTTGCGCAGATTTTCTCGTTCCCTTTTTCCCTGCACTCGTTCGTTGCTCGCCTTTTCTCGTTCCCTTTTTCCCTGCACTCGTTCGTTGTTCGGTTTTTCTCGTTCCCTTTTTCCCTGCACTCGTTCATTGCGCGGATTTTCTCGTTCCCTTTTTCCCTGCACTTGTTCGTTGTTCGCTTTTTCTCGTTCCCTTTTTCCCTGCACTCGTTCGTTGCTCGGATTTTCTCGTTCCCTTTTTCCCTGCACTCGTTCATTGCGCGGTTTTTCTCGTTCCCTTTTTCCCTGCACTCGTTCATTGCGCGGATTTTCTCGTTCCCTTTTTCCCTGCACTCGTTCGTTGTTCGCTTTTTCTCGTTCCCTTTTTCCCTGCACTCGTTCGTTGCTCGGATTTTCTCGTTCCCTTTTTCCTTGCACTCGTTCGTTGCGCAGATTTTCTCGTTCCCTTTTTCCCTGCACTCGTTCGTTGCTCGCCTTTTCTCGTTCCCTTTTTTCCCTGCACTCGTTCGTTGTTCGCTTTTTCTCGTTCCCTTTTTCCCTGCACTCGTTCGTTGCTCGGATTTTCTCGTTCCCTTTTTCCCTGCACTCGTTCGTTGTTCGCTTTTTCTCGTTCCCTTTTTCCCTGCACTCGTTCATTGCGCGGATTTTCTCGTTCCCTTTTTCCCTGCACTCGTTCGTTGCTCGCTTTTTCTCGTTCCCTTTTTCCCTGCACTCGTTCGTTGTTCGCTTTTTCTCGTTCCCTTTTTCCCTGCACTCGTTCGTTGTTCGCTTTTTCTCGTTCCCTTTTTCCCTGCACTCGTTCATTGCGCGGATTTTCTCGTTCCCTTTTTCCCTGCACTCATTCGTTGCTCGGATTTTCTCGTTCCCTTTTTCCCTGCACTCGTTCGTTGCTCGCCTTTTCTCGTTCCCTTTTTCCCTGCACTCGTTCGTTGTTCGCTTTTTCTCGTTCCCTTTTTCCCTGCACTTGTTCGTTGTTCAGTTTTTCTCGTTCCCTTTTTCCCTGCACTCGTTCGTTGTTCGCCTTTTCTCGTTCCCTTTTTCCCTGCACTCGTTCGTTGTTCGCTTTTTCTCGTTCCCTTTTTCCCTGCACTCGTTCATTGCGCGGATTTTCTCGTTCCCTTTTTCCCTGCACTCGTTCGTTGTTCGCTTTTTCTCGTTCCCTTTTTCCCTGCACTCGTTCGTTGCTCGGATTTTCTCGTTCCCTTTTTCCTTGCACTCGTTCGTTGCGCAGATTTTCTCGTTCCCTTTTTCCCTGCACTCGTTCGTTGCTCGCCTTTTCTCGTTCCCTTTTTTCCCTGCACTCGTTCGTTGTTCGCTTTTTCTCGTTCCCTTTTTCCCTGCACTCGTTCGTTGCTCGGATTTTCTCGTTCCCTTTTTCCCTGCACTCGTTCGTTGTTCGCTTTTTCTCGTTCCCTTTTTCCCTGCACTCGTTCATTGCGCGGATTTTCTCGTTCCCTTTTTCCCTGCACTCGTTCGTTGCTCGCTTTTTCTCGTTCCCTTTTTCCCTGCACTCGTTCGTTGCTCGCACTTTCTCGTTCCCTTGTTCCCTGCACTCGTTCGTTGCTCGCCTTTTCTCGTTCCCTTTTTTCCCTGCACTCGTTCGTTGTTCGCTTTTTCTCGTTCCCTTTTTCCCTGCACTCGTTCGTTGCGCGGATTTTCTCGTTCCCTTTTTCCCTGCACTCGTTCGTTGTTCGCTTTTTCTCGTTCCCTTTTTCCCTGCACTCGTTCGTTGCTCGCCTTTTCTCGTTCCCTTTTTCCCTGCACTCGTTCGTTGTTCGCTTTTTCTCGTTCCCTTTTTCCCTGCACTCGTTCGTTGTTCGGTTTTTCTCGTTCCCTTTTTCCCTGCACTCGTTCGTTGCTCGGATTTTCTCGTTCCCTTTTTCCCTGCACTCGTTCATTGCGCGGTATTTCTCGTTCCCTTTTTCCCTGCACTCGTTCATTGCGCGGATTTTCTCGTTCCCTTTTTCCCTGCACTCGTTCATTGCTCGCTTTTTCTCGTTCCCTTTTTCCCTGCATTCGTTCGTTGCTCGCTTTTTCTCGTTCCCTTTTTCCCTGCACTCGTTCATTGCTCGCTTTTTCTCGTTCCCTTTTTCCCTGCACTCGTTCGTTGCTCGGATTTTCTCGTTCCCTTTTTCCCTGCACTCGTTCGTTGCATGGATTTTCTCGTTCCCTTTTTCCCTGCACTCATTCGTTGCTCGCCTTTTCTCGTTCCCTTTTTCCCTGCACTCGTTCGTTGTTCGCTTTTTCTCGTTCCCTTTTTCCCTGCACTCGTTCGTTGTTCGCTTTTTCTCGTTCCCTTTTTCCCTGCACTCGTTCATTGCGCGGATTTTCTCGTTCCCTTTTTCCCTGCACTCGTTCGTTGCTCGCTTTTTCTCGTTCCCTTTTTCCCTGCACTCGTTCGTTGCTCGGATTTTCTCGTTCCCTTTTTCCCTGCACTCGTTCGTTGTTCGCTTTTTCTCGTTCCCTTTTTCCCTGCACTCGTTCATTGCTCGCTTTTTCTCGTTCCCTTTTTCCCTGCACTCGTTCGTTGCTCGGATTTTCTCGTTCTCTTTTTCCCTGCACTCATTCGTTGCGCAGATTTTCTCGTTCCCTTTTTCCCTGCACTCGTTCGTTGCTCGCCTTTTCTCGTTCCCTTTTTCCCTGCACTCGTTCGTTGTTCGCTTTTTCTCGTTCCCTTTTTCCCTGCACTCGTTCATTGCGCGGATTTTCTCGTTCCCTTTTTCCCTGCACTCGTTCGTTGTTCGCTTTTTCTCGTTCCCTTTTTCCCTGCACTCGTTCGTTGTTCGCTTTTTCTCGTTCCCTTTTTCCCTGCACTCGTTCATTGCGCGGATTTTCTCGTTCCCTTTTTCCCTGCACTCGTTCGTTGCGCGGATTTTCTCGTTCCCTTTTTCCCTGCACTCGTTCGTTGCTCGGATTTTCTCGTTCCCTTTTTCCCTGCACTCGTTCGTTGTTCACTTTTTTTCGTTCCCTTTTTCCCTGCACTTGTTCGTTGTTCAGTTTTTCTCGTTCCCTTTTTCCCTGCACTCGTTCGTTGTTCACCCTTTCTCGTTCCCTTTTTCCCTGCACTCGTTCGTTGTTCGCTTTTTCTCGTTCCCTTTTTCCCTGCACTCGTTCATTGCGCGGTTTTTCTCGTTCCCTTTTTCCCTGCACTCGTTCATTGCGCGGATTTTCTCGTTCCCTTTTTCCCTGCACTCGTTCGTTGCTCGCTTTTTCTCGTTCCCTTTTTCCCTGCACTCGTTCGTTGCTCGGATTTTCTCGTTCCCTTTTTCCTTGCACTCGTTCGTTGCGCAGATTTTCTCGTTCCCTTTTTCCCTGCACTCGTTCGTTGCTCGCCTTTTCTCGTTCCCTTTTTTCCCTGCACTCGTTCGTTGTTCGCTTTTTCTCGTTCCCTTTTTCCCTGCACTCGTTCGTTGCTCGGATTTTCTCGTTCCCTTTTTCCCTGCACTCGTTCGTTGCTCGCTTTTTCTCGTTCCCTTTTTCCCTGCACTCGTTCATTGCGCGGATTTTCTCGTTCCCTTTTTCCCTGCACTCGTTCGTTGCTCGCTTTTTCTCGTTCCCTTTTTCCCTGCACTCGTTCGTTGCTCGCACTTTCTCGTTCCCTTGTTCCCTGCACTCGTTCGTTGCTCGCCTTTTCTCGTTCCCTTTTTTCCCTGCACTCGTTCGTTGTTCGCTTTTTCTCGTTCCCTTTTTCCCTGCACTCGTTCGTTGCTCGGATTTTCTCGTTCCCTTTTTCCCTGCACTCGTTCGTTGCTCGCTTTTTCTCGTTCCCTTTTTCCCTGCACTCGTTCGTTGCTCGGATTTTCTCGTTCCCTTTTGCCCTGCACTCGTTCGTTGTTCGCTTTTTCTCGTTCCCTTTTTCCCTGCACTCGTTCATTGCTCGCTTTTTCTCGTTCCCTTTTTCCCTGCACTCGTTCGTTGCTCGCTTTTTCTCGTTCCCTTTTTCCCTGCACTCGTTCGTTGCTCGGATTTTCTCGTTCCCTTTTTCCCTGCACTCGTTCGTTGCTCGCTTTTTCTCGTTCCCTTTTTCCCTGCACTCGTTCGTTGTTCGCTTTTTCTCGTTCCCTTTTTCCCTGCACTCGTTCATTGCGCGGATTTTCTCGTTCCCTTTTTCCCTGCACTCGTTCGTTGCTCGGATTTTCTCGTTCCCTTTTTCCCTGCACTCGTTCGTTGCTCGCCTTTTCTCGTTCCCTTTTTCCCTGCACTCGTTCGTTGTTCGCTTTTTCTCGTTCCCTTTTTCCCTGCACTTGTTCGTTGTTCAGTTTTTCTCGTTCCCTTTTTCCCTGCACTCGTTCGTTGCTCGACTTTTCTCGTTCCCTTTTTCCCTGCACTCGTTCATTGCGCGGTTTTTCTCGTTCCCTTTTTCCCTGCACTCGTTCATTGCGCGGATTTTCTCGTTCCCTTTTTCCCTGCACTCGTTCATTGCTCGCTTTTTCTCGTTCCCTTTTTCCCTGCATTCGTTCGTTGCTCGCTTTTTCTCGTTCCCTTTTTCCCTGCACTCGTTCATTGCTCGCTTTTTCTCGTTCCCTTTTTCCCTGCACTCGTTCGTTGCTCGGATTTTCTCGTTCCCTTTTTCCCTGCACTCGTTCGTTGCATGGATTTTCTCGTTCCCTTTTTCCCTGCACTCATTCGTTGCTCGCCTTTTCTCGTTCCCTTTTTCCCTGCACTCGTTCGTTGTTCGCTTTTTCTCGTTCCCTTTTTCCCTGCACTCGTTCATTGCGCGGATTTTCTCGTTCCCTTTTTCCCTGCACTCGTTCGTTGCTCGCTTTTTCTCGTTCCCTTTTTCCCTGCACTCGTTCGTTGCTCGGATTTTCTCGTTCCCTTTTTCCCTGCACTCGTTCGTTGTTCGCTTTTTCTCGTTCCCTTTTTCCCTGCACTCGTTCATTGCTCGCTTTTTCTCGTTCCCTTTTTCCCTGCACTCGTTCGTTGCTCGGATTTTCTCGTTCCCTTTTTCCCTGCACTCATTCGTTGCGCAGATTTTCTCGTTCCCTTTTTCCCTGCACTCGTTCGTTGCTCGCCTTTTCTCGTTCCCTTTTTCCCTGCACTCGTTCGTTGTTCGCTTTTTCTCGTTCCCTTTTTCCCTGCTCTCGTTCGTTGTTCGGTTTTTCTCGTTCCCTTTTTCCCTGCACTCGTTCATTGCGCGGATTTTCTCGTTCCCTTTTTCCCTGCACTCGTTCGTTGCTCGGATTTTCTCGTTCCCTTTTTCCCTGCACTCGTTCGTTGCGTGGATTTTCTCGTTCCCTTTTTCCCTGCACTCGTTCGTTGCTCGCTTTTTCTCGTTCCCTTTTTCCCTGCACTCGTTCATTGCGCGGATTTTCTCGTTCCCTTTTTCCCTGCACTCGTTCGTTGCTCGGATTTTCTCGTTCCCTTTTTCCCTGCACTCGTTTGTTGCTCGCTTTTTCTCGTTCCCTTTTTCCCTGCACTCGTTCGTTGTTCGCTTTTTCTCGTTCCCTTTTTCCCTGCACTCGTTCGTTGCTCGCTTTTTCTCGTTCCCTTTTTCCCTGCACTCGTTCGTTGCTCGGATTTTCTCGTTCCCTTTTTCCCTGCACTCGTTCGTTGCTCGCCTTTTCTCGTTCCCTTTTTCCCTGCACTCGTTCGTTGTTCGCTTTTTCTCGTTCCCTTTTTCCCTGCACTTGTTCGTTGTTCAGTTTTTCTCGTTCCCTTTTTCCCTGCACTCGTTCGTTGTTCGCCTTTTCTCGTTCCCTTTTTCCCTGCACTCGTTCGTTGTTCGCTTTTTCTCGTTCCCTTTTTCCCTGCACTCGTTCATTGCGCGGTTTTTCTCGTTCCCTTTTTCCCTGCACTCGTTCATTGCGCGGATTTTCTCGTTCCCTTTTTCCCTGCACTCGTTCGTTGCTCGCTTTTTCTCGTTCCCTTTTTCCCTGCACTCGTTCGTTGCTCGGATTTTCTCGTTCCCTTTTTCCCTGCACTCGTTCGTTGCTCGCCTTTTCTCGTTCCCTTTTTTCCCTGCACTCGTTCGTTGTTCGCTTTTTCTCGTTCCCTTTTTCCCTGCACTCGTTCGTTGCTCGGATTTTCTCGTTCCCTTTTTCCCTGCACTCGTTCGTTGTTCGCTTTTTCTCGTTCCCTTTTTCCCTGCACTCGTTCCTTGCGCGGATTTTCTCGTTCCCTTTTTCCCTGCACTCGTTCGTTGCTCGCTTTTTCTCGTTCCCTTTTTCCCTGCACTCGTTTGTTGCTCGCTTTTTCTCGTTCCCTTTTTCCCTGCACTCGTTCGTTGTTCGCTTTTTCTCGTTCCCTTTTTCCCTGCACTCGTTCGTTGTTCGCTTTTTCTCGTTCCCTTTTTCCCTGCACTCGTTCATTGCGCGGATTTTCTCGTTCCCTTTTTCCCTGCACTCGTTCGTTGCTCGGATTTTCTCGTTCCCTTTTTCCCTGCACTCGTTCGTTGCTCGCCTTTTCTCGTTCCCTTTTTCCCTGCACTCGTTCGTTGTTCGCTTTTTCTCGTTCCCTTTTTCCCTGCACTTGTTCGTTGTTCAGTTTTTCTCGTTCCCTTTTTCCCTGCACTCGTTCGTTGTTCGCCCTTTCTCGTTCCCTTTTTCCCTGCACTCGTTCGTTGTTCGCTTTTTCTCGTTCCCTTTTTCCCTGCACTCGTTCATTGCGCGGTTTTTCTCGTTCCCTTTTTCCCTGCACTCGTTCATTGCGCGGATTTTCTCGTTCCCTTTTTCCCTGCACTCGTTCGTTGCTCGCTTTTTCTCGTTCCCTTTTTCCCTGCACTCGTTCGTTGCTCGGATTTTCTCGTTCCCTTTTTCCTTGCACTCGTTCGTTGCGCAGATTATCTCGTTCCCTTTTTCCCTGCACTCGTTCGTTGCTCGCCTTTTCTCGTTCCCTTTTTTCCCTGCACTCGTTCGTTGTTCGCTTTTTCTCGTTCCCTTTTTCCCTGCACTCGTTCGTTGCTCGGATTTTCTCGTTCCCTTTTTCCCTGCACTCGTTCGTTGCTCGCTTTTTCTCGTTCCCTTTTTCCCTGCACTCGTTCGTTGCTCGGATTTTCTCGTTCCCTTTTGCCCTGCACTCGTTCGTTGTTCGCTTTTTCTCGTTCCCTTTTTCCCTGCACTCGTTCATTGCTCGCTTTTTCTCGTTCCCTTTTTCCCTGCACTCGTTCGTTGTTCAGTTTTTCTCGTTCCCTTTTTCCCTGCACTCGTTCATTGCTCGCTTTTTCTCGTTCCCTTTTTCCCTGCACTCGTTCGTTGTTCGCTTTTTCTCGTTCCCTTTTTCCCTGCACTCGTTCGTTGTTCGCTTTTTCTCGTTCCCTTTTTCCCTGCACTCGTTCATTGCGCGGATTTTCTCGTTCCCTTTTTCCCTGCACTCGTTCGTTGCTCGGATTTTCTCGTTCCCTTTTTCCCTGCACTCGTTCGTTGCTCGCCTTTTCTCGTTCCCTTTTTCCCTGCACTCGTTCGTTGTTCGCTTTTTCTCGTTCCCTTTTTCCCTGCACTCGTTCGTTGTTCGCTTTTTCTCGTTCCCTTTTTCCCTGCACTCGTTCATTGCTCGCTTTTTCTCGTTCCCTTTTTCCCTGCACTCGTTCGTTGCTCGGATTTTCTCGTTCTCTTTTTCCCTGCACTCATTCGTTGCGCAGATTTTCTCGTTCCCTTTTTCCCTGCACTCGTTCGTTGCTCGCCTTTTCTCGTTCCCTTTTTCCCTGCACTCGTTCGTTGTTCGCTTTTTCTCGTTCCCTTTTTCCCTGCACTCGTTCATTGCGCGGATTTTCTCGTTCCCTTTTTCCCTGCACTCGTTCGTTGTTCGCTTTTTCTCGTTCCCTTTTTCCCTGCACTCGTTCGTTGTTCGCTTTTTCTCGTTCCCTTTTTCCCTGCACTCGTTCATTGCGCGGATTTTCTCGTTCCCTTTTTCCCTGCACTCGTTCGTTGCGCGGATTTTCTCGTTCCCTTTTTCCCTGCACTCGTTCGTTGCTCGGATTTTCTCGTTCCCTTTTTCCCTGCACTCGTTCGTTGTTCACTTTTTCTCGTTCCCTTTTTCCCTGCACTTGTTCGTTGTTCAGTTTTTCTCGTTCCCTTTTTCCCTGCACTCGTTCGTTGTTCACCCTTTCTCGTTCCCTTTTTCCCTGCACTCGTTCGTTGTTCGCTTTTTCTCGTTCCCTTTTTCCCTGCACTCGTTCATTGCGCGGTTTTTCTCGTTCCCTTTTTCCCTGCACTCGTTCATTGCGCGGATTTTCTCGTTCCCTTTTTCCCTGCACTCGTTCGTTGCTCGCTTTTTCTCGTTCCCTTTTTCCCTGCACTCGTTCGTTGCTCGGATTTTCTCGTTCCCTTTTTCCTTGCACTCGTTCGTTGCGCAGATTTTCTCGTTCCCTTTTTCCCTGCACTCGTTCGTTGCTCGCCTTTTCTCGTTCCCTTTTTTCCCTGCACTCGTTCGTTGTTCGCTTTTTCTCGTTCCCTTTTTCCCTGCACTCGTTCGTTGCTCGGATTTTCTCGTTCCCTTTTTCCCTGCACTCGTTCGTTGCTCGCTTTTTCTCGTTCCCTTTTTCCCTGCACTCGTTCATTGCGCGGATTTTCTCGTTCCCTTTTTCCCTGCACTCGTTCGTTGCTCGCTTTTTCTCGTTCCCTTTTTCCCTGCACTCGTTCGTTGCTCGCACTTTCTCGTTCCCTTGTTCCCTGCACTCGTTCGTTGCTCGCCTTTTCTCGTTCCCTTTTTTCCCTGCACTCGTTCGTTGTTCGCTTTTTCTCGTTCCCTTTTTCCCTGCACTCGTTCGTTGCTCGGATTTTCTCGTTCCCTTTTTCCCTGCACTCGTTCGTTGCTCGCTTTTTCTCGTTCCCTTTTTCCCTGCACTCGTTCGTTGCTCGGATTTTCTCGTTCCCTTTTGCCCTGCACTCGTTCGTTGTTCGCTTTTTCTCGTTCCCTTTTTCCCTGCACTCGTTCATTGCTCGCTTTTTCTCGTTCCCTTTTTCCCTGCACTCGTTCGTTGCTCGCTTTTTCTCGTTCCCTTTTTCCCTGCACTCGTTCGTTGCTCGCTTTTTCTCGTTCCCTTTTTCCCTGCACTCGTTCGTTGCTCGCTTTTTCTCGTTCCCTTTTTCCCTGCACTCGTTCGTTGTTCGCTTTTTCTCGTTCCCTTTTTCCCTGCACTCGTTCATTGCGCGGATTTTCTCGTTCCCTTTTTCCCTGCACTCGTTCGTTGCTCGGATTTTCTCGTTCCCTTTTTCCCTGCACTCGTTCGTTGCTCGCCTTTTCTCGTTCCCTTTTTCCCTGCACTCGTTCGTTGTTCGCTTTTTCTCGTTCCCTTTTTCCCTGCACTTGTTCGTTGTTCAGTTTTTCTCGTTCCCTTTTTCCCTGCACTCGTTCGTTGCTCGACTTTTCTCGTTCCCTTTTTCCCGGCACTCGTTCATTGCGCGGTTTTTCTCGTTCCCTTTTTCCCTGCACTCGTTCATTGCGCGGATTTTCTCGTTCCCTTTTTCCCTGCACTCGTTCATTGCTCGCTTTTTCTCGTTCCCTTTTTCCCTGCATTCGTTCGTTGCTCGCTTTTTCTCGTTCCCTTTTTCCCTGCACTCGTTCATTGCTCGCTTTTTCTCGTTCCCTTTTTCCCTGCACTCGTTCGTTGCTCGGATTTTCTCGTTCCCTTTTTCCCTGCACTCGTTCGTTGCATGGATTTTCTCGTTCCCTTTTTCCCTGCACTCATTCGTTGCTCGCCTTTTCTCGTTCCCTTTTTCCCTGCACTCGTTCGTTGTTCGCTTTTTCTCGTTCCCTTTTTCCCTGCACTCGTTCATTGCGCGGATTTTCTCGTTCCCTTTTTCCCTGCACTCGTTCGTTGCTCGCTTTTTCTCGTTCCCTTTTTCCCTGCACTCGTTCGTTGCTCGGATTTTCTCGTTCCCTTTTTCCCTGCACTCGTTCGTTGTTCGCTTTTTCTCGTTCCCTTTTTCCCTGCACTCGTTCATTGCTCGCTTTTTCTCGTTCCCTTTTTCCCTGCACTCGTTCGTTGCTCGGATTTTCTCGTTCCCTTTTTCCCTGCACTCATTCGTTGCGCAGATTTTCTCGTTCCCTTTTTCCCTGCACTCGTTCGTTGCTCGCCTTTTCTCGTTCCCTTTTTCCC
Source organism: Aphelocoma coerulescens (assembly GCF_041296385.1). Taxonomy (NCBI): domain Eukaryota; kingdom Metazoa; phylum Chordata; class Aves; order Passeriformes; family Corvidae; genus Aphelocoma; species Aphelocoma coerulescens. Next base: position 58,936,424 of record NC_091014.1, on the reverse strand, counting down.
TGCACTCGTTCGTTGTTCGCTTTTTCTCGTTCCCTTTTTCCCTGCTCTCGTTCGTTGTTCGGTTTTTCTCGTTCCCTTTTTCCCTGCACTCGTTCATTGCGCGGATTTTCTCGTTCCCTTTTTCCCTGCACTCGTTCGTTGCTCGGATTTTCTCGTTCCCTTTTTCCCTGCACTCGTTCGTTGCGTGGATTTTCTCGTTCCCTTTTTCCCTGCACTCGTTCGTTGCTCGCTTTTTCTCGTTCCCTTTTTCCCTGCACTCGTTCATTGCGCGGATTTTCTCGTTCCCTTTTTCCCTGCACTCGTTCGTTGCTCGGATTTTCTCGTTCCCTTTTTCCCTGCACTCGTTTGTTGCTCGCTTTTTCTCGTTCCCTTTTTCCCTGCACTCGTTCGTTGTTCGCTTTTTCTCGTTCCCTTTTTCCCTGCACTCGTTCGTTGTTCGCTTTTTCTCGTTCCCTTTTTCCCTGCACTCGTTCGTTGCTCGGATTTTCTCGTTCCCTTTTTCCCTGCACTCGTTCGTTGCTCGCCTTTTCTCGTTCCCTTTTTCCCTGCACTCGTTCGTTGTTCGCTTTTTCTCGTTCCCTTTTTCCCTGCACTTGTTCGTTGTTCAGTTTTTCTCGTTCCCTTTTTCCCTGCACTCGTTCGTTGTTCGCCTTTTCTCGTTCCCTTTTTCCCTGCACTCGTTCGTTGTTCGCTTTTTCTCGTTCCCTTTTTCCCTGCACTCGTTCATTGCGCGGTTTTTCTCGTTCCCTTTTTCCCTGCACTCGTTCATTGCGCGGATTTTCTCGTTCCCTTTTTCCCTGCACTCGTTCGTTGCTCGCTTTTTCTCGTTCCCTTTTTCCCTGCACTCGTTCGTTGCTCGGATTTTCTCGTTCCCTTTTTCCTTGCACTCGTTCGTTGCGCAGATTTTCTCGTTCCCTTTTTCCCTGCACTCGTTCGTTGCTCGCCTTTTCTCGTTCCCTTTTTTCCCTGCACTCGTTCGTTGTTCGCTTTTTCTCGTTCCCTTTTTCCCTGCACTCGTTCGTTGCTCGGATTTTCTCGTTCCCTTTTTCCCTGCACTCGTTCGTTGCTCGCTTTTTCTCGTTCCCTTTTTCCCTGCACTCGTTCGTTGCTCGGATTTTCTCGTTCCCTTTTGCCCTGCACTCGTTCGTTGTTCGCTTTTTCTCGTTCCCTTTTTCCCTGCACTCGTTCATTGCTCGCTTTTTCTCGTTCCCTTTTTCCCTGCACTCGTTCGTTGCTCGCTTTTTCTCGTTCCCTTTTTCCCTGCACTCGTTCGTTGCTCGGATTTTCTCGTTCCCTTTTTCCCTGCACTCGTTCGTTGCTCGCTTTTTCTCGTTCCCTTTTTCCCTGCACTCGTTCGTTGTTCGCTTTTTCTCGTTCCCTTTTTCCCTGCACTCGTTCATTGCGCGGATTTTCTCGTTCCCTTTTTCCCTGCACTCGTTCGTTGCTCGGATTTTCTCGTTCCCTTTTTCCCTGCACTCGTTCGTTGCTCGCCTTTTCTCGTTCCCTTTTTCCCTGCACTCGTTCGTTGTTCGCTTTTTCTCGTTCCCTTTTTCCCTGCACTTGTTCGTTGTTCAGTTTTTCTCGTTCCCTTTTTCCCTGCACTCGTTCATTGCGCGGATTTTCTCGTTCCCTTTTTCCCTGCACTCGTTCGTTGCTCGGATTTTCTCGTTCCCTTTTTCCCTGCACTCGTTCGTTGCTCGCCTTTTCTCGTTCCCTTTTTCCCTGCACTCGTTCGTTGTTCGCTTTTTCTCGTTCCCTTTTTCCCTGCACTCGTTCGTTGTTCGCTTTTTCTCGTTCCCTTTTTCCCTGCACTCGTTCATTGCTCGCTTTTTCTCGTTCCCTTTTTCCCTGCACTCGTTCGTTGCTCGGATTTTCTCGTTCTCTTTTTCCCTGCACTCATTCGTTGCGCAGATTTTCTCGTTCCCTTTTTCCCTGCACTCGTTCGTTGCTCGCCTTTTCTCGTTCCCTTTTTCCCTGCACTCGTTCGTTGTTCGCTTTTTCTCGTTCCCTTTTTCCCTGCACTCGTTCATTGCGCGGATTTTCTCGTTCCCTTTTTCCCTGCACTCGTTCGTTGTTCGCTTTTTCTCGTTCCCTTTTTCCCTGCACTCGTTCGTTGTTCGCTTTTTCTCGTTCCCTTTTTCCCTGCACTCGTTCATTGCGCGGATTTTCTCGTTCCCTTTTTCCCTGCACTCGTTCGTTGCGCGGATTTTCTCGTTCCCTTTTTCCCTGCACTCGTTCGTTGCTCGGATTTTCTCGTTCCCTTTTTCCCTGCACTCGTTCGTTGTTCACTTTTTCTCGTTCCCTTTTTCCCTGCACTTGTTCGTTGTTCAGTTTTTCTCGTTCCCTTTTTCCCTGCACTCGTTCGTTGTTCACCCTTTCTCGTTCCCTTTTTCCCTGCACTCGTTCGTTGTTCGCTTTTTCTCGTTCCCTTTTTCCCTGCACTCGTTCATTGCGCGGTTTTTCTCGTTCCCTTTTTCCCTGCACTCGTTCATTGCGCGGATTTTCTCGTTCCCTTTTTCCCTGCACTCGTTCGTTGCTCGCTTTTTCTCGTTCCCTTTTTCCCTGCACTCGTTCGTTGCTCGGATTTTCTCGTTCCCTTTTTCCTTGCACTCGTTCGTTGCGCAGATTTTCTCGTTCCCTTTTTCCCTGCACTCGTTCGTTGCTCGCCTTTTCTCGTTCCCTTTTTTCCCTGCACTCGTTCGTTGTTCGCTTTTTCTCGTTCCCTTTTTCCCTGCACTCGTTCGTTGCTCGGATTTTCTCGTTCCCTTTTTCCCTGCACTCGTTCGTTGCTCGGATTTTCTCGTTCCCTTTTTCCCTGCACTCGTTCATTGCGCGGATTTTCTCGTTCCCTTTTTCCCTGCACTCGTTCGTTGCTCGCTTTTTCTCGTTCCCTTTTTCCCTGCACTCGTTCGTTGCTCGCACTTTCTCGTTCCCTTGTTCCCTGCACTCGTTCGTTGCTCGCCTTTTCTCGTTCCCTTTTTTCCCTGCACTCGTTCGTTGTTCGCTTTTTCTCGTTCCCTTTTTCCCTGCACTCGTTCGTTGCTCGGATTTTCTCGTTCCCTTTTTCCCTGCACTCGTTCGTTGCTCGCTTTTTCTCGTTCCCTTTTTCCCTGCACTCGTTCGTTGCTCGGATTTTCTCGTTCCCTTTTGCCCTGCACTCGTTCGTTGTTCGCTTTTTCTCGTTCCCTTTTTCCCTGCACTCGTTCATTGCTCGCTTTTTCTCGTTCCCTTTTTCCCTGCACTCGTTCGTTGCTCGCTTTTTCTCGTTCCCTTTTTCCCTGCACTCGTTCGTTGCTCGCTTTTTCTCGTTCCCTTTTTCCCTGCACTCGTTCGTTGCTCGCTTTTTCTCGTTCCCTTTTTCCCTGCACTCGTTCGTTGTTCGCTTTTTCTCGTTCCCTTTTTCCCTGCACTCGTTCATTGCGCGGATTTTCTCGTTCCCTTTTTCCCTGCACTCGTTCGTTGCTCGGATTTTCTCGTTCCCTTTTTCCCTGCACTCGTTCGTTGCTCGCCTTTTCTCGTTCCCTTTTTCCCTGCACTCGTTCGTTGTTCGCTTTTTCTCGTTCCCTTTTTCCCTGCACTTGTTCGTTGTTCAGTTTTTCTCGTTCCCTTTTTCCCTGCACTCGTTCGTTGCTCGACTTTTCTCGTTCCCTTTTTCCCTGCACTCGTTCATTGCGCGGTTTTTCTCGTTCCCTTTTTCCCTGCACTCGTTCATTGCGCGGATTTTCTCGTTCCCTTTTTCCCTGCACTCGTTCATTGCTCGCTTTTTCTCGTTCCCTTTTTCCCTGCATTCGTTCGTTGCTCGCTTTTTCTCGTTCCCTTTTTCCCTGCACTCGTTCATTGCTCGCTTTTTCTCGTTCCCTTTTTCCCTGCACTCGTTCGTTGCTCGGATTTTCTCGTTCCCTTTTTCCCTGCACTCGTTCGTTGCATGGATTTTCTCGTTCCCTTTTTCCCTGCACTCATTCGTTGCTCGCCTTTTCTCGTTCCCTTTTTCCCTGCACTCGTTCGTTGTTCGCTTTTTCTCGTTCCCTTTTTCCCTGCACTCGTTCATTGCGCGGATTTTCTCGTTCCCTTTTTCCCTGCACTCGTTCGTTGCTCGCTTTTTCTCGTTCCCTTTTTCCCTGCACTCGTTCGTTGCTCGGATTTTCTCGTTCCCTTTTTCCCTGCACTCGTTCGTTGTTCGCTTTTTCTCGTTCCCTTTTTCCCTGCACTCGTTCATTGCTCGCTTTTTCTCGTTCCCTTTTTCCCTGCACTCGTTCGTTGCTCGGATTTTCTCGTTCCCTTTTTCCCTGCACTCATTCGTTGCGCAGATTTTCTCGTTCCCTTTTTCCCTGCACTCGTTCGTTGCTCGCCTTTTCTCGTTCCCTTTTTCCCTGCACTCGTTCGTTGTTCGCTTTTTCTCGTTCCCTTTTTCCCTGCTCTCGTTCGTTGTTCGGTTTTTCTCGTTCCCTTTTTCCCTGCACTCGTTCATTGCGCGGATTTTCTCGTTCCCTTTTTCCCTGCACTCGTTCGTTGCTCGGATTTTCTCGTTCCCTTTTTCCCTGCACTCGTTCGTTGCGTGGATTTTCTCGTTCCCTTTTTCCCTGCACTCGTTCGTTGCTCGCTTTTTCTCGTTCCCTTTTTCCCTGCACTCGTTCATTGCGCGGATTTTCTCGTTCCCTTTTTCCCTGCACTCGTTCGTTGCTCGGATTTTCTCGTTCCCTTTTTCCCTGCACTCGTTTGTTGCTCGCTTTTTCTCGTTCCCTTTTTCCCTGCACTCGTTCGTTGTTCGCTTTTTCTCGTTCCCTTTTTCCCTGCACTCGTTCGTTGCTCGGATTTTCTCGTTCCCTTTTTCCCTGCACTCGTTCGTTGCTCGCCTTTTCTCGTTCCCTTTTTCCCTGCACTCGTTCGTTGTTCGCTTTTTCTCGTTCCCTTTTTCCCTGCACTTGTTCGTTGTTCAGTTTTTCTCGTTCCCTTTTTCCCTGCACTCGTTCGTTGTTCGCCTTTTCTCGTTCCCTTTTTCCCTGCACTCGTTCGTTGTTCGCTTTTTCTCGTTCCCTTTTTCCCTGCACTCGTTCATTGCGCGGTTTTTCTCGTTCCCTTTTTCCCTGCACTCGTTCATTGCGCGGATTTTCTCGTTCCCTTTTTCCCTGCACTCGTTCGTTGCTCGCTTTTTCTCGTTCCCTTTTTCCCTGCACTCGTTCGTTGCTCGGATTTTCTCGTTCCCTTTTTCCCTGCACTCGTTCGTTGCTCGCCTTTTCTCGTTCCCTTTTTTCCCTGCACTCGTTCGTTGTTCGCTTTTTCTCGTTCCCTTTTTCCCTGCACTCGTTCGTTGCTCGGATTTTCTCGTTCCCTTTTTCCCTGCACTCGTTCGTTGTTCGCTTTTTCTCGTTCCCTTTTTCCCTGCACTCGTTCCTTGCGCGGATTTTCTCGTTCCCTTTTTCCCTGCACTCGTTCGTTGCTCGCTTTTTCTCGTTCCCTTTTTCCCTGCACTCGTTTGTTGCTCGCTTTTTCTCGTTCCCTTTTTCCCTGCACTCGTTCGTTGTTCGCTTTTTCTCGTTCCCTTTTTCCCTGCACTCGTTCGTTGTTCGCTTTTTCTCGTTCCCTTTTTCCCTGCACTCGTTCATTGCGCGGATTTTCTCGTTCCCTTTTTCCCTGCACTCGTTCGTTGCTCGGATTTTCTCGTTCCCTTTTTCCCTGCACTCGTTCGTTGCTCGCCTTTTCTCGTTCCCTTTTTCCCTGCACTCGTTCGTTGTTCGCTTTTTCTCGTTCCCTTTTTCCCTGCACTTGTTCGTTGTTCAGTTTTTCTCGTTCCCTTTTTCCCTGCACTCGTTCGTTGTTCGCCCTTTCTCGTTCCCTTTTTCCCTGCACTCGTTCGTTGTTCGCTTTTTCTCGTTCCCTTTTTCCCTGCACTCGTTCATTGCGCGGTTTTTCTCGTTCCCTTTTTCCCTGCACTCGTTCATTGCGCGGATTTTCTCGTTCCCTTTTTCCCTGCACTCGTTCGTTGCTCGCTTTTTCTCGTTCCCTTTTTCCCTGCACTCGTTCGTTGCTCGGATTTTCTCGTTCCCTTTTTCCTTGCACTCGTTCGTTGCGCAGATTTTCTCGTTCCCTTTTTCCCTGCACTCGTTCGTTGCTCGCCTTTTCTCGTTCCCTTTTTTCCCTGCACTCGTTCGTTGTTCGCTTTTTCTCGTTCCCTTTTTCCCTGCACTCGTTCGTTGCTCGGATTTTCTCGTTCCCTTTTTCCCTGCACTCGTTCGTTGCTCGCTTTTTCTCGTTCCCTTTTTCCCTGCACTCGTTCGTTGCTCGGATTTTCTCGTTCCCTTTTGCCCTGCACTCGTTCGTTGTTCGCTTTTTCTCGTTCCCTTTTTCCCTGCACTCGTTCATTGCTCGCTTTTTCTCGTTCCCTTTTTCCCTGCACTCGTTCGTTGCTCGCTTTTTCTCGTTCCCTTTTTCCCTGCACTCGTTCGTTGCTCGGATTTTCTCGTTCCCTTTTTCCCTGCACTCGTTCGTTGCTCGCTTTTTCTCGTTCCCTTTTTCCCTGCACTCGTTCGTTGTTCGCTTTTTCTCGTTCCCTTTTTCCCTGCACTCGTTCATTGCGCAGATTTTCTCGTTCCCTTTTTCCCTGCACTCGTTCGTTGCTCGGATTTTCTCGTTCCCTTTTTCCCTGCACTCGTTCGTTGCTCGCCTTTTCTCGTTCCCTTTTTCCCTGCACTCGTTCGTTGTTCGCTTTTTCTCGTTCCCTTTTTCCCTGCACTTGTTCGTTGTTCAGTTTTTCTCGTTCCCTTTTTCCCTGCACTCGTTCGTTGCTCGACTTTTCTCGTTCCCTTTTTCCCTGCACTCGTTCATTGCGCGGTTTTTCTCGTTCCCTTTTTCCCTGCACTCGTTCATTGCGCGGATTTTCTCGTTCCCTTTTTCCCTGCACTCGTTCATTGCTCGCTTTTTCTCGTTCCCTTTTTCCCTGCATTCGTTCGTTGCTCGCTTTTTCTCGTTCCCTTTTTCCCTGCACTCGTTCATTGCTCGCTTTTTCTCGTTCCCTTTTTCCCTGCACTCGTTCGTTGCATGGATTTTCTCGTTCCCTTTTTCCCTGCACTCATTCGTTGCTCGCCTTTTCTCGTTCCCTTTTTCCCTGCACTCGTTCGTTGTTCGCTTTTTCTCGTTCCCTTTTTCCCTGCACTCGTTCATTGCGCGGATTTTCTCGTTCCCTTTTTCCCTGCACTCGTTCGTTGCTCGCTTTTTCTCGTTCCCTTTTTCCCTGCACTCGTTCGTTGCTCGGATTTTCTCGTTCCCTTTTTCCCTGCACTCGTTCGTTGTTCGCTTTTTCTCGTTCCCTTTTTCCCTGCACTCGTTCATTGCTCGCTTTTTCTCGTTCCCTTTTTCCCTGCACTCGTTCGTTGCTCGGATTTTCTCGTTCCCTTTTTCCCTGCACTCATTCGTTGCGCAGATTTTCTCGTTCCCTTTTTCCCTGCACTCGTTCGTTGCTCGGATTTTCTCGTTCCCTTTTTCCCTGCACTCGTTCGTTGTTCGCTTTTTCTCGTTCCCTTTTTCCCTGCTCTCGTTCGTTGTTCGGTTTTTCTCGTTCCCTTTTTCCCTGCACTCGTTCATTGCGCGGATTTTCTCGTTCCCTTTTTCCCTGCACTCGTTCGTTGCTCGCTTTTTCTCGTTCCCTTTTTCCCTGCACTCGTTCGTTGCTCGGATTTTCTCGTTCCCTTTTTCCCTGCACTCGTTCGTTGCGTGGATTTTCTCGTTCCCTTTTTCCCTGCACTCGTTCGTTGCTCGCTTTTTCTCGTTCCCTTTTTCCCTGCACTCGTTCGTTGTTCGGTTTTTCTCGTTCCCTTTTTCCCTGCACTCGTTCGTTGCTCGGATTTTCTCGTTCCCTTTTTCCCTGCACTCGTTTGTTGCTCGCTTTTTCTCGTTCCCTTTTTCCCTGCACTCGTTCGTTGTTCGCTTTTTCTCGTTCCCTTTTTCCCTGCACTCGTTCGTTGTTCGCTTTTTCTCGTTCCCTTTTTCCCTGCACTCGTTCGTTGCTCGCTTTTTCTCGTTCCCTTTTTCCCTGCACTCGTTCGTTGTTCGCTTTTTCTCGTTCCCTTTTTCCCTGCACTCGTTCATTGCGCGGATTTTCTCGTTCCCTTTTTCCCTGCACTCGTTCGTTGCTCGCTTTTTCTCGTTCCCTTTTTCCCTGCACTCGTTCGTTGCTCGGATTTTCTCGTTCCCTTTTTCCCTGCACTCGTTCGTTGTTCGCTTTTTCTCGTTCCCTTTTTCCCTGCACTCGTTCATTGCTCGCTTTTTCTCGTTCCCTTTTTCCCTGCACTCGTTCGTTGCTCGGATTTTCTCGTTCCCTTTTTCCCTGCACTCATTCGTTGCGCAGATTTTCTCGTTCCCTTTTTCCCTGCACTCGTTCGTTGCTTGCCTTTTCTCGTTCCCTTTTTCCCTGCACTCGTTCGTTGTTCGCTTTTTCTCGTTCCCTTTTTCCCTGCACTCGTTCGTTGTTCGGTTTTTCTCGTTCCCTTTTTCCCTGCACTCGTTCATTGCGCGGATTTTCTCGTTCCCTTTTTCCCTGCACTCGTTCGTTGCTCGCTTTTTCTCGTTCCCTTTTTCCCTGCACTCGTTCGTTGCTCGGATTTTCTCGTTCCCTTTTTCCCTGCACTCGTTCGTTGCTCGCTTTTTCTCGTTCCCTTTTTCCCTGCACTCGTTCGTTGTTCGCTTTTTCTCGTTCCCTTTTTCCCTGCACTCGTTCGTTGCTCGCTTTTTCTCGTTCCCTTTTTCCCTGCACTCGTTCGTTGCTCGGATTTTCTCGTTCCCTTTTTCCCTGCACTCGTTCGTTGCTCGCCTTTTCTCGTTCCCTTTTTTCCCTGCACTCGTTCGTTGTTCGCTTTTTCTCGTTCCCTTTTTCCCTGCACTCGTTCGTTGCTCGGATTTTCTCGTTCCCTTTTTCCCTGCACTCGTTCGTTGTTCGCTTTTTCTCGTTCCCTTTTTCCCTGCACTCGTTCATTGCGTGGATTTTCTCGTTCCCTTTTTCCCTGCACTCGTTCGTTGCTCGCTTTTTCTCGTTCCCTTTTTCCCTGCACTCGTTTGTTGCTCGCTTTTTCTCGTTCCCTTTTTCCCTGCACTCGTTCGTTGTTCGCTTTTTCTCGTTCCCTTTTTCCCTGCACTCGTTCGTTGCTCGCCTTTTCTCGTTCCCTTTTTCCCTGCACTCGTTCATTGCGCGGTTTTTCTCGTTCCCTTTTTCCCTGCACTCGTTCATTGCGCGGATTTTCTCGTTCCCTTTTTCCCTGCACTCGTTCATTGCTCGCTTTTTCTCGTTTCCTTTTTTCCCTGCATTCGTTCGTTGCTCGCTTTTTCTCGTTCCCTTTTTCCCTGCACTCGTTCATTGCTCGCTTTTTCTCGTTCCCTTTTTCCCTGCACTCGTTCGTTGCTCGGATTTTCTCGTTCCCTTTTTCCCTGCACTCGTTCGTTGCGCAGATTTTCTCGTTCCCTTTTTCCCTGCACTCGTTCGTTGCTCGCCTTTTCTCGTTCCCTTTTTCCCTGCACTCGTTCGTTGTTCGCTTTTTCTCGTTCCCTTTTTCCCTGCACTCGTTCGTTGTTCGGTTTTTCTCGTTCCCTTTTTCCCTGCACTCGTTCATTGCGCGGATTTTCTCGTTCCCTTTTTCCCTGCACTCGTTCATTGCTCGCTTTTTCTCGTTCCCTTTTTCCCTGCACTCGTTCGTTGTTCGCTTTTTCTCGTTCCCTTTTTCCCTGCACTCGTTCGTTGCTCGCCTTTTCTCGTTCCCTTTTTCCCTGCACTCGTTCGTTGTTCGGTTTTTCTCGTTCCCTTTTTCCCTGCACTCGTTCATTGCGCGGATTTTCTCGTTCCCTTTTTCCCTGCACTCGTTCGTTGTTCGCTTTTTCTCGTTCCCTTTTTCCCTGCACTCGTTCGTTGCTCGGATTTTCTCGTTCCCTTTTTCCCTGCCCTCGTTCGTTGTTCGCTTTTTCTCGTTCCCTTTTTCCCTGCACTCGTTCATTGCGCGGATTTTCTCGTTCCCTTTTTCCCTGCACTCGTTCATTGCGCGGATTTTCTCGTTCCCTTTTTCCCTGCACTCGTTCGTTGTTCGCTTTTTCTCGTTCCCTTTTTCCCTGCACTCGTTCGTTGCTCGGATTTTCTCGTTCCCTTTTTCCTTGCACTCGTTCGTTGCGCAGATTTTCTCGTTCCCTTTTTCCCTGCACTCGTTCGTTGCTCGCCTTTTCTCGTTCCCTTTTTTCCCTGCACTCGTTCGTTGTTCGCTTTTTCTCGTTCCCTTTTTCCCTGCACTCGTTCGTTGCTCGGATTTTCTCGTTCCCTTTTTCCCTGCACTCGTTCGTTGTTCGCTTTTTCTCGTTCCCTTTTTCCCTGCACTCGTTCATTGCGCGGATTTTCTCGTTCCCTTTTTCCCTGCACTCGTTCGTTGCTCGCTTTTTCTCGTTCCCTTTTTCCCTGCACTCGTTTGTTGCTCGCTTTTTCTCGTTCCCTTTTTCCCTGCACTCGTTCGTTGTTCGCTTTTTCTCGTTCCCTTTTTCCCTGCACTCGTTCGTTGTTCGCTTTTTCTCGTTCCCTTTTTCCCTGCACTCGTTCATTGCGCGGATTTTCTCGTTCCCTTTTTCCCTGCACTCATTCGTTGCTCGGATTTTCTCGTTCCCTTTTTCCCTGCACTCGTTCGTTGCTCGCCTTTTCTCGTTCCCTTTTTCCCTGCACTCGTTCGTTGTTCGCTTTTTCTCGTTCCCTTTTTCCCTGCACTTGTTCGTTGTTCAGTTTTTCTCGTTCCCTTTTTCCCTGCACTCGTTCGTTGTTCGCCTTTTCTCGTTCCCTTTTTCCCTGCACTCGTTCGTTGTTCGCTTTTTCTCGTTCCCTTTTTCCCTGCACTCGTTCATTGCGCGGTTTTTCTCGTTCCCTTTTTCCCTGCACTCGTTCATTGCGCGGATTTTCTCGTTCCCTTTTTCCCTGCACTCGTTCGTTGTTCGCTTTTTCTCGTTCCCTTTTTCCCTGCACTCGTTCGTTGCTCGGATTTTCTCGTTCCCTTTTTCCTTGCACTCGTTCGTTGCGCAGATTTTCTCGTTCCCTTTTTCCCTGCACTCGTTCGTTGCTCGCCTTTTCTCGTTCCCTTTTTTCCCTGCACTCGTTCGTTGTTCGCTTTTTCTCGTTCCCTTTTTCCCTGCACTCGTTCGTTGCTCGGATTTTCTCGTTCCCTTTTTCCCTGCACTCGTTCGTTGTTCGCTTTTTCTCGTTCCCTTTTTCCCTGCACTCGTTCATTGCGCGGATTTTCTCGTTCCCTTTTTCCCTGCACTCGTTCATTGCTCGCTTTTTCTCGTTCCCTTTTTCCCTGCACTCGTTCGTTGTTCGGATTTTCTCGTTCCCTTTTTCCCTGCACTCGTACGTTGCTCGGATTTTCTCGTTCCCTTTTTCCCTGCACTCGTTCGTTGCTCGCTTTTTCTCGTTCCCTTTTTCCCTGCACTCGTTCGTTGTTCGCTTTTTCTCGTTCCCTTTTTCCCTGCACTCGTTCGTTGCTCGCCTTTTCTCGTTCCCTTTTTCCCTGCACTCGTTCGTTGTTCGCTTTTTCTCGTTCCCTTTTTCCCTGCACTTGTTCGTTGTTCGGTTTTTCTCGTTCCCTTTTTCCCTGCACTCGTTCGTTGCTCGGATTTTCTCGTTCCCTTTTTCCCTGCACTCGTTCATTGCGCGGTTTTTCTCGTTCCCTTTTTCCCTGCACTCGTTCATTGCGCGGATTTTCTCGTTCCCTTTTTCCCTGCACTCGTTCATTGCTCGCTTTTTCTCGTTCCCTTTTTCCCTGCATTCGTTCGTTGCTCGCTTTTTCTCGTTCCCTTTTTCCCTGCACTCGTTCATTGCTCGCTTTTTCTCGTTCCCTTTTTCCCTGCACTCGTTCGTTGCTCGGATTTTCTCGTTCCCTTTTTCCCTGCACTCGTTCGTTGCTCGCCTTTTCTCGTTCCCTTTTTCCCTGCACTCATTCGTTGCTCGCCTTTTCTCATTCCCTTTTTCCCTGCACTCGTTCGTTGTTCGCTTTTTCTCGTTCCCTTTTTCCCTGCACTCGTTCGTTGTTCGCTTTTTCTCGTTCCCTTTTTCCCTGCACTCGTTCATTGCGCGGATTTTCTCGTTCCCTTTTTCCCTGCACTCGTTTGTTGCTCGCTTTTTCTCGTTCCCTTTTTCCCTGCACTCGTTCGTTGCTCGGATTTTCTCGTTCCCTTTTTCCCTGCACTCGTTCGTTGTTCGCTTTTTCTCGTTCCCTTTTTCCCTGCACTCGTTCATTGCTCGCTTTTTCTCGTTCCCTTTTTCCCTGCACTCGTTCGTTGCTCGGATTTTCTCGTTCTCTTTTTCCCTGCACTCATTCGTTGCGCAGATTTTCTCGTTCCCTTTTTCCCTGCACTCGTTCGTTGCTCGCCTTTTCTCGTTCCCTTTTTCCCTGCACTCGTTCGTTGTTCGCTTTTTCTCGTTCCCTTTTTCCCTGCACTCGTTCGTTGTTCGGTTTTTCTCGTTCCCTTTTTCCCTGCACTCGTTCATTGCGCGGATTTTCTCGTTCCCTTTTTCCCTGCACTCGTTCGTTGCTCGCTTTTTCTCGTTCCCTTTTTCCCTGCACTCGTTCGTTGCTCGGATTTTCTCGTTCCCTTTTTCCCTGCACTCGTTCATTGCTCGCTTTTTCTCGTTCCCTTTTTCCCTGCACTCGTTCGTTGCTCGCTTTTTCTCGTTCCCTTTTTCCCTGCACTCGTTCGTTGCTCGGATTTTCTCGTTCCCTTTTTCCCTGCACTCGTTCGTTGCTCGCTTTTTCTCGTTCCCTTTTTCCCTGCACTAGTTTGTTGCTCGCTTTTTCTCGTTCCCTTTTTCCCTGCACTCGTTCGTTGTTCGCTTTTTCTCGTTCCCTTTTTCCCTGCACTCGTTCGTTGTTCGCTTTTTCTCGTTCCCTTTTTCCCTGCACTCGTTCATTGCGCGGATTTTCTCGTTCCCTTTTTCCCTGCACTCGTTCGTTGCTCGCTTTTTCTCGTTCCCTTTTTCCCTGCACTCGTTCGTTGCTCGCCTTTTCTCGTTCCCTTTTTCCCTGCACTCGTTCGTTGTTCGCTTTTTCTCGTTCCCTTTTTCCCTGCACTTGTTCGTTGTTCAGTTTTTCTCGTTCCCTTTTTCCCTGCACTCGTTCGTTGTTCGCCTTTTCTCGTTCCCTTTTTCCCTGCACTCGTTCGTTGTTCGCTTTTTCTCGTTCCCTTTTTCCCTGCACTCGTTCATTGCGCAGTTTTTCTCGTTCCCTTTTTCCCTGCACTCGTTCATTGCGCGGATTTTCTCGTTCCCTTTTTCCCTGCACTCGTTCGTTGTTCGCTTTTTCTCGTTCCCTTTTTCCCTGCACTCGTTCGTTGCTCGGATTTTCTCGTTCCCTTTTTCCTTGCACTCGTTCGTTGCGCAGATTTTCTCGTTCCCTTTTTCCCTGCACTCGTTCGTTGCTCGCCTTTTCTCGTTCCCTTTTTTCCCTGCACTCGTTCGTTGTTCGCTTTTTCTCGTTCCCTTTTTCCCTGCACTCGTTCGTTGTTCGGTTTTTCTCGTTCCCTTTTTCCCTGCACTCGTTCGTTGCGCGGATTTTCTCGTTCCCTTTTTCCCTGCACTCGTTCGTTGCTCGCTTTTTCTCGTTCCCTTTTTCCCTGCACTCGTTCGTTGCTCGGATTTTCTCGTTCCCTTTTTCCCTGCACTCGTTCGTTGCTCGCACTTTCTCGTTCCCTTGTTCCCTGCACTCGTTCGTTGCTCGCCTTTTCTCGTTCCCTTTTTTCCCTGCACTCGTTCGTTGTTCGGTTTTTCTCGTTCCCTTTTTCCCTGCACTCGTTCATTGCGCGGATTTTCTCGTTCCCTTTTTCCCTGCACTCGTTCGTTGCTCGCTTTTTCTCGTTCCCTTTTTCCCTGCACTCGTTCGTTGCTCGGATTTTCTCGTTCCCTTTTTCCCTGCACTCGTTCGTTGCTCGGATTTTCTCGTTCCCTTTTTCCCTGCACTCGTTCGTTGTTCGCTTTTTCTCGTTCCCTTTTTCCCTGCACTCGTTCATTGCGCGGATTTTCTCGTTCCCTTTTTCCCTGCACTCGTTCGTTGCTCGGATTTTCTCGTTCCCTTTTTCCCTGCACTCGTTCGTTGCTCGCACTTTCTCGTTCCCTTGTTCCCTGCACTCGTTCGTTGCTCGCCTTTTCTCGTTCCCTTTTTTCCCTGCACTCGTTCGTTGTTCGCTTTTTCTCGTTCCCTTTTTCCCTGCACTCGTTCGTTGCGCGGATTTTCTCGTTCCCTTTTTCCCTGCACTCGTTCGTTGCTCGCTTTTTCTCGTTCCCTTTTTTCCCTGCACTCGTTCGTTGTTCGCTTTTTCTCGTTCCCTTTTTCCCTGCACTCGTTCATTGCTCGGATTTTCTCGTTCCCTTTTTCCCTGCACTCGTTCGTTGCTCGCTTTTTCTCGTTCCCTTTTTCCCTGCACTCGTTCGTTGCGCAGATTTTCTCGTTCCCTTTTTCCCTGCACTCGTTCGTTGTTCGCTTTTTCTCGTTCCCTTTTTCCCTGCACTCGTTCGTTGTTCGCTTTTTCTCGTTCCCTTTTTCCCTGCACTCGTTCGTTGCTCGGATTTTCTTGTTCCCTTTTTCCCTGCACTCGTTCGTTGTTCGCTTTTTCTCGTTCCCTTTTTCCCTGCACTCGTTCGTTGCTCGCCTTTTCTCGTTCCCTTTTTCCCTGCACTCGTTCGTTGCGCAGATTTTCTCGTTCCCTTTTTCCCTGCACTCGTTCGTTGCTCGCCTTTTCTCGTTCCCTTTTTCCCTGCACTCGTTCGTTGTTCGCTTTTTCTCGTTCCCTTTTTCCCTGCACTCGTTCGTTGTTCGCTTTTTCTTGTTCCCTTTTTCCCTGCACTCGTTCATTGCGCGGATTTTCTCGTTCCCTTTTTCCCTGCACTCGTTCGTTGCTCGCTTTTTCTCGTTCCATTTTTCCCTGCACTCGTTCGTTGCTCGGATTTTCTCGTTCCCTTTTTCCCTGCACTCGTTCGTTGTTCGCTTTTTCTCGTTCCCTTTTTCCCTGCACTCGTTCGTTGTTCGCTTTTTCTCGTTCCCTTTTTCCCTGCACTCGTTCATTGCGCGGTTTTTCTCGTTCCCTTTTTCCCTGCACTCGTTCATTGCTCGCTTTTTCTCGTTCCCTTTTTCCCTGCACTCGTTCGTTGTTCGCTTTTTCTCGTTCCCTTTTTCCCTGCACTCGTTCATTGCTCGCTTTTTCTCGTTCCCTTTTTCCCTGCACTCGTTCGTTGCTCGGATTTTCTCGTTCCCTTTTTCCCTGCACTCATTCGTTGCGCAGATTTTCTCGTTCCCTTTTTCCCTGCACTCGTTCGTTGCTCGCCTTTTCTCGTTCCCTTTTTCCCTGCACTCGTTCGTTGTTCGGTTTTTCTCGTTCCCTTTTTCCCTGCACTCGTTCATTGCGCGGATTTTCTCGTTCCCTTTTTCCCTGCACTCGTTCGTTGTTCGCTTTTTCTCGTTCCCTTTTTCCCTGCACTCGTTCGTTGCTCGGATTTTCTCGTTCCCTTTTTCCCTGCACTCGTTCCTTGCGCGGTTTTTCTCGTTCCCTTTTTCCCTGCACTCGTTCATTGCGCGGATTTTCTCGTTCCCTTTTTCCCTGCACTCGTTCGTTGCTCGCTTTTTCTCGTTCCCTTTTTCCCTGCACTCGTTCGTTGCTCGGATTTTCTCGTTCCCTTTTTCCTTGCACTCGTTCGTTGCGCAGATTTTCTCGTTCCCTTTTTCCCTGCACTCGTTCGTTGCTCGCCTTTTCTCGTTCCCTTTTTTCCCTGCACTCGTTCGTTGTTCGCTTTTTCTCGTTCCCTTTTTCCCTGCACTCGTTCGTTGCTCGGATTTTCTCGTTCCCTTTTTCCCTGCACTCGTTCGTTGCGCGGATTTTCTCGTTCACTTTTTCCCTGCACTCGTTCGTTGCTCGCTTTTTCTCGTTCCCTTTTTCCCTGCACTCGTTTGTTGCTCGCTTTTTCTCGTTCCCTTTTTCCCTGCACTCATTCGTTGCTCGCCTTTTCTCGTTCCCTTTTTCCCTGCACTCGTTCGTTGTTCGCTTTTTCTCGTTCCCTTTTTCCCTGCACTCGTTCATTGCGCGGATTTTCTCGTTCCCTTTTTCCCTGCACTCGTTCGTTGCTCGCTTTTTCTCGTTCCCTTTTTCCCTGCACTCGTTCGTTGCTCGGATTTTCTCGTTCCCTTTTTCCCTGCACTCGTTCGTTGTTCGCTTTTTCTCGTTCCCTTTTTCCCTGCACTCGTTCATTGCTCGCTTTTTCTCGTTCCCTTTTTCCCTGCACTCGTTCGTTGCTCGGATTTTCTCGTTCCCTTTTTCCCTGCACTCATTCGTTGCGCAGATTTTCTCGTTCCCTTTTTCCCTGCACTCGTTCGTTGCTCGCCTTTTCTCGTTCCCTTTTTCCCTGCACTCGTTCGTTGTTCGCTTTTTCTCGTTCCCTTTTTCCCTGCTCTCGTTCGTTGTTCGGTTTTTCTCGTTCCCTTTTTCCCTGCACTCGTTCATTGCGCGGATTTTCTCGTTCCCTTTTTCCCTGCACTCGTTCGTTGCTCGCTTTTTCTCGTTCCCTTTTTCCCTGCACTCGTTCGTTGCTCGGATTTTCTCGTTCCCTTTTTCCCTGCACTCGTTCGTTGCGTGGATTTTCTCGTTCCCTTTTTCCCTGCACTCGTTCGTTGCTCGCTTTTTCTCGTTCCCTTTTTCCCTGCACTCGTTCATTGCGCGGATTTTCTCGTTCCCTTTTTCCCTGCACTCGTTCGTTGCTCGGATTTTCTCGTTCCCTTTTTCCCTGCACTCGTTTGTTGCTCGCTTTTTCTCGTTCCCTTTTTCCCTGCACTCGTTCGTTGTTCGCTTTTTCTCGTTCCCTTTTTCCCTGCACTCGTTCGTTGTTCGCTTTTTCTCGTTCCCTTTTTCCCTGCACTCGTTCGTTGCTCGGATTTTCTCGTTCCCTTTTTCCCTGCACTCGTTCGTTGCTCGCCTTTTCTCGTTCCCTTTTTCCCTGCACTCGTTCGTTGTTCGCTTTTTCTCGTTCCCTTTTTCCCTGCACTTGTTCGTTGTTCAGTTTTTCTCGTTCCCTTTTTCCCTGCACTCGTTCGTTGTTCGCCTTTTCTCGTTCCCTTTTTCCCTGCACTCGTTCGTTGTTCGCTTTTTCTCGTTCCCTTTTTCCCTGCACTCGTTCATTGCGCGGTTTTTCTCGTTCCCTTTTTCCCTGCACTCGTTCATTGCGCGGATTTTCTCGTTCCCTTTTTCCCTGCACTCGTTCGTTGCTCGCTTTTTCTCGTTCCCTTTTTCCCTGCACTCGTTCGTTGCTCGGATTTTCTCGTTCCCTTTTTCCCTGCACTCGTTCGTTGCTCGCCTTTTCTCGTTCCCTTTTTTCCCTGCACTCGTTCGTTGTTCGCTTTTTCTCGTTCCCTTTTTCCCTGCACTCGTTCGTTGCTCGGATTTTCTCGTTCCCTTTTTCCCTGCACTCGTTCGTTGTTCGCTTTTTCTCGTTCCCTTTTTCCCTGCACTCGTTCCTTGCGCGGATTTTCTCGTTCCCTTTTTCCCTGCACTCGTTCGTTGCTCGCTTTTTCTCGTTCCCTTTTTCCCTGCACTCGTTTGTTGCTCGCTTTTTCTCGTTCCCTTTTTCCCTGCACTCGTTCGTTGTTCGCTTTTTCTCGTTCCCTTTTTCCCTGCACTCGTTCGTTGTTCGCTTTTTCTCGTTCCCTTTTTCCCTGCACTCGTTCATTGCGCGGATTTTCTCGTTCCCTTTTTCCCTGCACTCGTTCGTTGCTCGGATTTTCTCGTTCCCTTTTTCCCTGCACTCGTTCGTTGCTCGCCTTTTCTCGTTCCCTTTTTCCCTGCACTCGTTCGTTGTTCGCTTTTTCTCGTTCCCTTTTTCCCTGCACTTGTTCGTTGTTCAGTTTTTCTCGTTCCCTTTTTCCCTGCACTCGTTCGTTGTTCGCCCTTTCTCGTTCCCTTTTTCCCTGCACTCGTTCGTTGTTCGCTTTTTCTCGTTCCCTTTTTCCCTGCACTCGTTCATTGCGCGGTTTTTCTCGTTCCCTTTTTCCCTGCACTCGTTCATTGCGCGGATTTTCTCGTTCCCTTTTTCCCTGCACTCGTTCGTTGCTCGCTTTTTCTCGTTCCCTTTTTCCCTGCACTCGTTCGTTGCTCGGATTTTCTCGTTCCCTTTTTCCTTGCACTCGTTCGTTGCGCAGATTTTCTCGTTCCCTTTTTCCCTGCACTCGTTCGTTGCTCGCCTTTTCTCGTTCCCTTTTTTCCCTGCACTCGTTCGTTGTTCGCTTTTTCTCGTTCCCTTTTTCCCTGCACTCGTTCGTTGCTCGGATTTTCTCGTTCCCTTTTTCCCTGCACTCGTTCGTTGCTCGCTTTTTCTCGTTCCCTTTTTCCCTGCACTCGTTCGTTGCTCGGATTTTCTCGTTCCCTTTTTCCCTGCACTCGTTCGTTGTTCGCTTTTTCTCGTTCCCTTTTTCCCTGCACTCGTTCATTG
Organism: Aphelocoma coerulescens; assembly: GCF_041296385.1. Taxonomy (NCBI): domain Eukaryota; kingdom Metazoa; phylum Chordata; class Aves; order Passeriformes; family Corvidae; genus Aphelocoma; species Aphelocoma coerulescens. The sequence goes on along the minus strand of NC_091014.1, from coordinate 58,917,955 downwards.
CTCGCTTTTTCTCGTTCCCTTTTTCCCTGCACTCGTTCGTTGCTCGCTTTTTCTCGTTCCCTTTTTCCCTGCACTCGTTCGTTGCTCGGATTTTCTCGTTCCCTTTTTCCCTGCACTCGTTCGTTGCTCGCTTTTTCTCGTTCCCTTTTTCCCTGCACTCGTTCGTTGTTCGCTTTTTCTCGTTCCCTTTTTCCCTGCACTCGTTCATTGCGCGGATTTTCTCGTTCCCTTTTTCCCTGCACTCGTTCGTTGCTCGGATTTTCTCGTTCCCTTTTTCCCTGCACTCGTTCGTTGTTCGCTTTTTCTCGTTCCCTTTTTCCCTGCACTCGTTCATTGCGTGGATTTTCTCGTTCCCTTTTTCCCTGCACTCGTTCGTTGCTCGCTTTTTCTCGTTCCCTTTTTCCCTGCACTCGTTTGTTGCTCGCTTTTTCTCGTTCCCTTTTTCCCTGCACTCGTTCGTTGTTCGCTTTTTCTCGTTCCCTTTTTCCCTGCACTCGTTCGTTGCTCGCCTTTTCTCGTTCCCTTTTTCCCTGCACTCGTTCATTGCGCGGTTTTTCTCGTTCCCTTTTTCCCTGCACTCGTTCATTGCGCGGATTTTCTCGTTCCCTTTTTCCCTGCACTCGTTCATTGCTCGCGTTTTCTCGTTTCCTTTTTTCCCTGCATTCGTTCGTTGCTCGCTTTTTCTCGTTCCCTTTTTCCCTGCACTCGTTCATTGCTCGCTTTTTCTCGTTCCCTTTTTCCCTGCACTCGTTCGTTGCTCGGATTTTCTCGTTCCCTTTTTCCCTGCACTCGTTCGTTGCGCAGATTTTCTCGTTCCCTTTTTCCCTGCACTCGTTCGTTGCTCGCCTTTTCTCGTTCCCTTTTTCCCTGCACTCGTTCGTTGTTCGCTTTTTCTCGTTCCCTTTTTCCCTGCACTCGTTCGTTGTTCGGTTTTTCTCGTTCCCTTTTTCCCTGCACTCGTTCATTGCGCGGATTTTCTCGTTCCCTTTTTCCCTGCACTCGTTCATTGCTCGCTTTTTCTCGTTCCCTTTTTCCCTGCACTCGTTCGTTGTTCGCTTTTTCTCGTCCCCTTTTTCCCTGCACTCGTTCGTTGCTCGCCTTTTCTCGTTCCCTTTTTCCCTGCACTCGTTCGTTGTTCGGTTTTTCTCGTTCCCTTTTTCCCTGCACTCGTTCATTGCGCGGATTTTCTCGTTCCCTTTTTCCCTGCACTCGTTCGTTGTTCGCTTTTTCTCGTTCCCTTTTTCCCTGCACTCGTTCGTTGCTCGGATTTTCTCGTTCCCTTTTTCCCTGCCCTCGTTCGTTGTTCGCTTTTTCTCGTTCCCTTTTTCCCTGCACTCGTTCATTGCGCGGATTTTCTCGTTCCCTTTTTCCCTGCACTCGTTCATTGCGCGGATTTTCTCGTTCCCTTTTTCCCTGCACTCGTTCGTTGTTCGCTTTTTCTCGTTCCCTTTTTCCCTGCACTCGTTCGTTGCTCGGATTTTCTCGTTCCCTTTTTCCTTGCACTCGTTCGTTGCGCAGATTTTCTCGTTCCCTTTTTCCCTGCACTCGTTCGTTGCTCGCCTTTTCTCGTTCCCTTTTTTCCCTGCACTCGTTCGTTGTTCGCTTTTTCTCGTTCCCTTTTTCCCTGCACTCGTTCGTTGCTCGGATTTTCTCGTTCCCTTTTTCCCTGCACTCGTTCGTTGTTCGCTTTTTCTCGTTCCCTTTTTCCCTGCACTCGTTCATTGCGCGGATTTTCTCGTTCCCTTTTTCCCTGCACTCGTTCGTTGCTCGCTTTTTCTCGTTCCCTTTTTCCCTGCACTCGTTTGTTGCTCGCTTTTTCTCGTTCCCTTTTTCCCTGCACTCGTTCGTTGTTCGCTTTTTCTCGTTCCCTTTTTCCCTGCACTCGTTCGTTGTTCGCTTTTTCTCGTTCCCTTTTTCCCTGCACTCGTTCATTGCGCGGATTTTCTCGTTCCCTTTTTCCCTGCACTCATTCGTTGCTCGGATTTTCTCGTTCCCTTTTTCCCTGCACTCGTTCGTTGCTCGCCTTTTCTCGTTCCCTTTTTCCCTGCACTCGTTCGTTGTTCGCTTTTTCTCGTTCCCTTTTTCCCTGCACTTGTTCGTTGTTCAGTTTTTCTCGTTCCCTTTTTCCCTGCACTCGTTCGTTGTTCGCCTTTTCTCGTTCCCTTTTTCCCTGCACTCGTTCGTTGTTCGCTTTTTCTCGTTCCCTTTTTCCCTGCACTCGTTCATTGCGCGGTTTTTCTCGTTCCCTTTTTCCCTGCACTCGTTCGTTGCTCGGATTTTCTCGTTCCCTTTTTCCCTGCACTCGTTCGTTGTTCGCTTTTTCTCGTTCCCTTTTTCCCTGCACTCGTTCATTGCGCGGATTTTCTCGTTCCCTTTTTCCCTGCACTCGTTCGTTGCTCGCTTTTTCTCGTTCCCTTTTTCCCTGCACTCGTTCGTTGCTCGCACTTTCTCGTTCCCTTGTTCCCTGCACTCGTTCGTTGCTCGCCTTTTCTCGTTCCCTTTTTTCCCTGCACTCGTTCGTTGTTCGCTTTTTCTCGTTCCCTTTTTCCCTGCACTCGTTCGTTGCGCGGATTTTCTCGTTCCCTTTTTCCCTGCACTCGTTCGTTGCTCGCTTTTTCTCGTTCCCTTTTTCCCTGCACTCGTTCGTTGCTCGGATTTTCTCGTTCCCTTTTTCCCTGCACTCGTTCGTTGTTCGCTTTTTCTCGTTCCCTTTTTCCCTGCACTCGTTCATTGCTCGCTTTTTCTCGTTCCCTTTTTCCCTGCACTCGTTCGTTGTTCGGATTTTCTCGTTCCCTTTTTCCCTGCACTCGTTCGTTGCTCGGATTTTCTCGTTCCCTTTTTCCCTGCACTCGTTCGTTGCTCGCTTTTTCTCGTTCCCTTTTTCCCTGCACTCGTTCGTTGTTCGCTTTTTCTCGTTCCCTTTTTCCCTGCACTCGTTCGTTGCTCGCCTTTTCTCGTTCCCTTTTTCCCTGCACTCGTTCGTTGTTCGCTTTTTCTCGTTCCCTTTTTCCCTGCACTTGTTCGTTGTTCGGTTTTTCTCGTTCCCTTTTTCCCTGCACTCGTTCGTTGCTCGGATTTTCTCGTTCCCTTTTTCCCTGCACTCGTTCATTGCGCGGTTTTTCTCGTTCCCTTTTTCCCTGCACTCGTTCATTGCGCGGATTTTCTCGTTCCCTTTTTCCCTGCACTCGTTCATTGCTCGCTTTTTCTCGTTCCCTTTTTCCCTGCATTCGTTCGTTGCTCGCTTTTTCTCGTTCCCTTTTTCCCTGCACTCGTTCATTGCTCGCTTTTTCTCGTTCCCTTTTTCCCTGCACTCGTTCGTTGCTCGGATTTTCTCGTTCCCTTTTTCCCTGCACTCGTTCGTTGCTCGCCTTTTCTCGTTCCCTTTTTCCCTGCACTCATTCGTTGCTCGCCTTTTCTCGTTCCCTTTTTCCCTGCACTCGTTCGTTGTTCGCTTTTTCTCGTTCCCTTTTTCCCTGCACTCGTTCGTTGTTCGCTTTTTCTCGTTCCCTTTTTCCCTGCACTCGTTCGTTGTTCGCTTTTTCTCGTTCCCTTTTTCCCTGCACTCGTTCATTGCTCGCTTTTTCTCGTTCCCTTTTTCCCTGCACTCGTTCGTTGCTCGGATTTTCTCGTTCTCTTTTTCCCTGCACTCATTCGTTGCGCAGATTTTCTCGTTCCCTTTTTCCCTGCACTCGTTCGTTGCTCGCCTTTTCTCGTTCCCTTTTTCCCTGCACTCGTTCGTTGTTCGCTTTTTCTCGTTCCCTTTTTCCCTGCACTCGTTCGTTGTTCGGTTTTTCTCGTTCCCTTTTTCCCTGCACTCGTTCATTGCGCGGATTTTCTCGTTCCCTTTTTCCCTGCACTCGTTCGTTGCTCGCTTTTTCTCGTTCCCTTTTTCCCTGCACTCGTTCGTTGCTCGGATTTTCTCGTTCCCTTTTTCCCTGCACTCGTTCCTTGCTCGCTTTTTCTCGTTCCCTTTTTCCCTGCACTCGTTCGTTGCTCGCTTTTTCTCGTTCCCTTTTTCCCTGCACTCGTTCGTTGCTCGGATTTTCTCGTTCCCTTTTTCCCTGCACTCGTTCGTTGCTCGCTTTTTCTCGTTCCCTTTTTCCCTGCACTCGTTTGTTGCTCGCTTTTTCTCGTTCCCTTTTTCCCTGCACTCGTTCGTTGTTCGCTTTTTCTCGTTCCCTTTTTCCCTGCACTCGTTCGTTGTTCGCTTTTTCTCGTTCCCTTTTTCCCTGCACTCGTTCATTGCGCGGATTTTCTCGTTCCCTTTTTCCCTGCACTCGTTCGTTGCTCGCTTTTTCTCGTTCCCTTTTTCCCTGCACTCGTTCGTTGCTCGCCTTTTCTCGTTCCCTTTTTCCCTGCACTCGTTCGTTGTTCGCTTTTTCTCGTTCCCTTTTTCCCTGCACTTGTTCGTTGTTCAGTTTTTCTCGTTCCCTTTTTCCCTGCACTCGTTCGTTGTTCGCCTTTTCTCGTTCCCTTTTTCCCTGCACTCGTTCGTTGTTCGCTTTTTCTCGTTCCCTTTTTCCCTGCACTCGTTCATTGCGCAGTTTTTCTCGTTCCCTTTTTCCCTGCACTCGTTCATTGCGCGGATTTTCTCGTTCCCTTTTTCCCTGCACTCGTTCGTTGTTCGCTTTTTCTCGTTCCCTTTTTCCCTGCACTCGTTCGTTGCTCGGATTTTCTCGTTCCCTTTTTCCTTGCACTCGTTCGTTGCGCAGATTTTCTCGTTCCCTTTTTCCCTGCACTCGTTCGTTGCTCGCCTTTTCTCGTTCCCTTTTTTCCCTGCACTCGTTCGTTGTTCGCTTTTTCTCGTTCCCTTTTTCCCTGCACTCGTTCGTTGTTCGGTTTTTCTCGTTCCCTTTTTCCCTGCACTCGTTCGTTGCGCGGATTTTCTCGTTCCCTTTTTCCCTGCACTCGTTCGTTGCTCGCTTTTTCTCGTTCCCTTTTTCCCTGCACTCGTTCGTTGCTCGGATTTTCTCGTTCCCTTTTTCCCTGCACTCGTTCGTTGCTCGCACTTTCTCGTTCCCTTGTTCCCTGCACTCGTTCGTTGCTCGCCTTTTCTCGTTCCCTTTTTTCCCTGCACTCGTTCGTTGTTCGGTTTTTCTCGTTCCCTTTTTCCCTGCACTCGTTCATTGCGCGGATTTTCTCGTTCCCTTTTTCCCTGCACTCGTTCGTTGCTCGCTTTTTCTCGTTCCCTTTTTCCCTGCACTCGTTCGTTGCTCGGATTTTCTCGTTCCCTTTTTCCCTGCACTCGTTCGTTGCTCGGATTTTCTCGTTCCCTTTTTCCCTGCACTCGTTCGTTGTTCGCTTTTTCTCGTTCCCTTTTTCCCTGCACTCGTTCATTGCGCGGATTTTCTCGTTCCCTTTTTCCCTGCACTCGTTCGTTGCTCGCTTTTTCTCGTTCCCTTTTTCCCTGCACTCGTTCGTTGCTCGCACTTTCTCGTTCCCTTGTTCCCTGCACTCGTTCGTTGCTCGCCTTTTCTCGTTCCCTTTTTTCCCTGCACTCGTTCGTTGTTCGCTTTTTCTCGTTCCCTTTTTCCCTGCACTCGTTCGTTGCGCGGATTTTCTCGTTCCCTTTTTCCCTGCACTCGTTCGTTGCTCGCTTTTTCTCGTTCCCTTTTTCCCTGCACTCGTTCGTTGCTCGGATTTTCTCGTTCCCTTTTTCCCTGCACTCGTTCGTTGTTCGCTTTTTCTCGTTCCCTTTTTCCCTGCACTCGTTCATTGCTCGCTTTTTCTCGTTCCCTTTTTCCCTGCACTCGTTCGTTGTTCGGATTTTCTCGTTCCCTTTTTCCCTGCACTCGTTCGTTGCTCGGATTTTCTCGTTCCCTTTTTCCCTGCACTCGTTCGTTGCTCGCTTTTTCTCGTTCCCTTTTTCCCTGCACTCGTTCGTTGTTCGCTTTTTCTCGTTCCCTTTTTCCCTGCACTCGTTCGTTGCTCGCCTTTTCTCGTTCCCTTTTTCCCTGCACTCGTTCGTTGTTCGCTTTTTCTCGTTCCCTTTTTCCCTGCACTTGTTCGTTGTTCGGTTTTTCTCGTTCCCTTTTTCCCTGCACTCGTTCGTTGCTCGGATTTTCTCGTTCCCTTTTTCCCTGCACTCGTTCATTGCGCGGTTTTTCTCGTTCCCTTTTTCCCTGCACTCGTTCATTGCGCGGATTTTCTCGTTCCCTTTTTCCCTGCACTCGTTCATTGCTCGCTTTTTCTCGTTCCCTTTTTCCCTGCATTCGTTCGTTGCTCGCATTTTCTCTTTCCCTTTTTCCCTGCACTCGTTCATTGCTCGCTTTTTCTCGTTCCCTTTTTCCCTGCACTCGTTCGTTGCTCGGATTTTCTCGTTCCCTTTTTCCCTGCACTCGTTCGTTGCATGGATTTTCTCGTTCCCTTTTTCCCTGCACTCGTTCGTTGCTCGCTTTTTCTCGTTCCCTTTTTCCCTGCACTCGTTCGTTGCTCGGATTTTCTCGTTCCCTTTTTCCCTGCACTCGTTCGTTGCTCGCTTTTTCTCGTTCCCTTTTTCCCTGCACTCGTTCGTTGCTCGGATTTTCTCGTTCCCTTTTTCCCTGCACTCGTTCGTTGTTCGCTTTTTCTCGTTCCCTTTTTCCCTGCACTCGTTCATTGCTCGCTTTTTCTCGTTCCCTTTTTCCCTGCACTCGTTCGTTGCTCGGATTTTCTCGTTCTCTTTTTCCCTGCACTCATTCGTTGCGCAGATTTTCTCGTTCCCTTTTTCCCTGCACTCGTTCGTTGCTCGCCTTTTCTCGTTCCCTTTTTCCCTGCACTCGTTCGTTGTTCGCTTTTTCTCGTTCCCTTTTTCCCTGCACTCGTTCGTTGCTCGGATTTTCTCGTTCCCTTTTTCCCTGCACTCGTTCGTTGCGCGGATTTTCTCGTTCCCTTTTTCCCTGCACTCGTTCGTTGCTCGCTTTTTCTCGTTCCCTTTTTCCCTGCACTCGTTCGTTGCTCGGATTTTCTCGTTCCCTTTTTCCCTGCACTCGTTCGTTGCTCGCACTTTCTCGTTCCCTTGTTCCCTGCACTCGTTCGTTGCTCGCCTTTTCTCGTTCCCTTTTTTCCCTGCACTCGTTCGTTGTTCGCTTTTTCTCGTTCCCTTTTTCCCTGCACTCGTTCATTGCTCGGATTTTCTCGTTCCCTTTTTCCCTGCACTCGTTCATTGCTCGCTTTTTCTCGTTCCCTTTTTCCCTGCACTCGTTCGTTGCGCAGATTTTCTCGTTCCCTTTTTCCCTGCACTCGTTCGTTGTTCGCTTTTTCTCGTTCCCTTTTTCCCTGCACTCGTTCGTTGTTCGCTTTTTCTCGTTCCCTTTTTCCCTGCACTCGTTCGTTGCTCGGATTTTCTTGTTCCCTTTTTCCCTGCACTCGTTCGTTGTTCGCTTTTTCTCGTTCCCTTTTTCCCTGCACTCGTTCGTTGCTCGCCTTTTCTCGTTCCCTTTTTCCCTGCACTCGTTCGTTGCGCAGATTTTCTCGTTCCCTTTTTCCCTGCACTCGTTCGTTGCTCGCCTTTTCTCGTTCCCTTTTTCCCTGCACTCGTTCGTTGTTCGCTTTTTCTCGTTCCCTTTTTCCCTGCACTCGTTCGTTGTTCGCTTTTTCTTGTTCCCTTTTTCCCTGCACTCGTTCATTGCGCGGATTTTCTCGTTCCCTTTTTCCCTGCACTCGTTCGTTGCTCGCTTTTTCTCGTTCCATTTTTCCCTGCACTCGTTCGTTGCTCGGATTTTCTCGTTCCCTTTTTCCCTGCACTCGTTCGTTGTTCGCTTTTTCTCGTTCCCTTTTTCCCTGCACTCGTTCGTTGTTCGCTTTTTCTCGTTCCCTTTTTCCCTGCACTCGTTCATTGCGCGGTTTTTCTCGTTCCCTTTTTCCCTGCACTCGTTCATTGCTCGCTTTTTCTCGTTCCCTTTTTCCCTGCACTCGTTCGTTGTTCGCTTTTTCTCGTTCCCTTTTTCCCTGCACTCGTTCATTGCTCGCTTTTTCTCGTTCCCTTTTTCCCTGCACTCGTTCGTTGCTCGGATTTTCTCGTTCCCTTTTTCCCTGCACTCATTCGTTGCGCAGATTTTCTCGTTCCCTTTTTCCCTGCACTCGTTCGTTGCTCGCCTTTTCTCGTTCCCTTTTTCCCTGCACTCGTTCGTTGTTCGGTTTTTCTCGTTCCCTTTTTCCCTGCACTCGTTCATTGCGCGGATTTTCTCGTTCCCTTTTTCCCTGCACTCGTTCGTTGTTCGCTTTTTCTCGTTCCCTTTTTCCCTGCACTCGTTCGTTGCTCGGATTTTCTCGTTCCCTTTTTCCCTGCACTCGTTCATTGCGCGGTTTTTCTCGTTCCCTTTTTCCCTGCACTCGTTCATTGCGCGGATTTTCTCGTTCCCTTTTTCCCTGCACTCGTTCGTTGCTCGCTTTTTCTCGTTCCCTTTTTCCCTGCACTCGTTCGTTGCTCGGATTTTCTCGTTCCCTTTTTCCTTGCACTCGTTCGTTGCGCAGATTTTCTCGTTCCCTTTTTCCCTGCACTCGTTCGTTGCTCGCCTTTTCTCGTTCCCTTTTTTCCCTGCACTCGTTCGTTGTTCGCTTTTTCTCGTTCCCTTTTTCCCTGCACTCGTTCGTTGCTCGGATTTTCTCGTTCCCTTTTTCCCTGCACTCGTTCGTTGCGCGGATTTTCTCGTTCCCTTTTTCCCTGCACTCGTTCGTTGCTCGCTTTTTCTCGTTCCCTTTTTCCCTGCACTCGTTTGTTGCTCGCTTTTTCTCGTTCCCTTTTTCCCTGCACTCGTTCGTTGTTCGCTTTTTCTCGTTCCCTTTTTCCCTGCACTCGTTCGTTGTTCGCTTTTTCTCGTTCCCTTTTTCCCTGCACTCGTTCATTGCGCGGATTTTCTCGTTCCCTTTTTCCCTGCACTCATTCGTTGCTCGGATTTTCTCGTTCCCTTTTTCCCTGCACTCGTTCGTTGCTCGCCTTTTCTCGTTCCCTTTTTCCCTGCACTCGTTCGTTGTTCGCTTTTTCTCGTTCCCTTTTTCCCTGCACTTGTTCGTTGTTCAGTTTTTCTCGTTCCCTTTTTCCCTGCACTCGTTCGTTGTTCGCCTTTTCTCGTTCCCTTTTTCCCTGCACTCGTTCGTTGTTCGCTTTTTCTCGTTCCCTTTTTCCCTGCACTCGTTCATTGCGCGGATTTTCTCGTTCCCTTTTTCCCTGCACTCGTTCGTTGTTCGCTTTTTCTCGTTCCCTTTTTCCCTGCACTCGTTCGTTGCTCGGATTTTCTCGTTCCCTTTTTCCTTGCACTCGTTCGTTGCGCAGATTTTCTCGTTCCCTTTTTCCCTGCACTCGTTCGTTGCTCGCCTTTTCTCGTTCCCTTTTTTCCCTGCACTCGTTCGTTGTTCGCTTTTTCTCGTTCCCTTTTTCCCTGCACTCGTTCGTTGCTCGGATTTTCTCGTTCCCTTTTTCCCTGCACTCGTTCGTTGTTCGCTTTTTCTCGTTCCCTTTTTCCCTGCACTCGTTCATTGCGCGGATTTTCTCGTTCCCTTTTTCCCTGCACTCGTTCGTTGCTCGCTTTTTCTCGTTCCCTTTTTCCCTGCACTCGTTCGTTGCTCGCACTTTCTCGTTCCCTTGTTCCCTGCACTCGTTCGTTGCTCGCCTTTTCTCGTTCCCTTTTTTCCCTGCACTCGTTCGTTGTTCGCTTTTTCTCGTTCCCTTTTTCCCTGCACTCGTTCGTTGCGCGGATTTTCTCGTTCCCTTTTTCCCTGCACTCGTTCGTTGCTCGCTTTTTCTCGTTCCCTTTTTCCCTGCACTCGTTCGTTGCTCGGATTTTCTCGTTCCCTTTTTCCCTGCACTCGTTCGTTGTTCGCTTTTTCTCGTTCCCTTTTTCCCTGCACTCGTTCATTGCTCGCTTTTTCTCGTTCCCTTTTTCCCTGCACTCGTTCGTTGTTCGGATTTTCTCGTTCCCTTTTTCCCTGCACTCGTTCGTTGCTCGGATTTTCTCGTTCCCTTTTTCCCTGCACTCGTTCGTTGCTCGCTTTTTCTCGTTCCCTTTTTCCCTGCACTCGTTCGTTGTTCGCTTTTTCTCGTTCCCTTTTTCCCTGCACTCGTTCGTTGCTCGCCTTTTCTCGTTCCCTTTTTCCCTGCACTCGTTCGTTGTTCGCTTTTTCTCGTTCCCTTTTTCCCTGCACTTGTTCGTTGTTCGGTTTTTCTCGTTCCCTTTTTCCCTGCACTCGTTCGTTGCTCGGATTTTCTCGTTCCCTTTTTCCCTGCACTCGTTCATTGCGCGGTTTTTCTCGTTCCCTTTTTCCCTGCACTCGTTCATTGCGCGGATTTTCTCGTTCCCTTTTTCCCTGCACTCGTTCATTGCTCGCTTTTTCTCGTTCCCTTTTTCCCTGCATTCGTTCGTTGCTCGCTTTTTCTCGTTCCCTTTTTCCCTGCACTCGTTCATTGCTCGCTTTTTCTCGTTCCCTTTTTCCCTGCACTCGTTCGTTGCTCGGATTTTCTCGTTCCCTTTTTCCCTGCACTCGTTCGTTGCATGGATTTTCTCGTTCCCTTTTTCCCTGCACTCATTCGTTGCTCGCCTTTTCTCGTTCCCTTTTTCCCTGCACTCGTTCGTTGTTCGCTTTTTCTCGTTCCCTTTTTCCCTGCACTCGTTCGTTGTTCGCTTTTTCTCGTTCCCTTTTTCCCTGCACTCGTTCATTGCGCGGATTTTCTCGTTCCCTTTTTCCCTGCACTCGTTCGTTGCTCGCTTTTTCTCGTTCCCTTTTTCCCTGCACTCGTTCGTTGCTCGGATTTTCTCGTTCCCTTTTTCCCTGCACTCGTTCGTTGTTCGCTTTTTCTCGTTCCCTTTTTCCCTGCACTCGTTCATTGCTCGGATTTTCTCGTTCCCTTTTTCCCTGCACTCGTTCGTTGCTCGGATTTTCTCGTTCTCTTTTTCCCTGCACTCATTCGTTGCGCAGATTTTCTCGTTCCCTTTTTCCCTGCACTCGTTCGTTGCTCGCCTTTTCTCGTTCCCTTTTTCCCTGCACTCGTTCGTTGTTCGCTTTTTCTCGTTCCCTTTTTCCCTGCACTCGTTCATTGCGCGGATTTTCTCGTTCCCTTTTTCCCTGCACTCGTTCGTTGTTCGCTTTTTCTCGTTCCCTTTTTCCCTGCACTCGTTCGTTGTTCGCTTTTTCTCGTTCCCTTTTTCCCTGCACTCGTTCATTGCGCGGATTTTCTCGTTCCCTTTTTCCCTGCACTCGTTCGTTGCGCGGATTTTCTCGTTCCCTTTTTCCCTGCACTCGTTCGTTGCTCGGATTTTCTCGTTCCCTTTTTCCCTGCACTCGTTCGTTGTTCACTTTTTCTCGTTCCCTTTTTCCCTGCACTTGTTCGTTGTTCAGTTTTTCTCGTTCCCTTTTTCCCTGCACTCGTTCGTTGTTCACCCTTTCTCGTTCCCTTTTTCCCTGCACTCGTTCGTTGTTCGCTTTTTCTCGTTCCCTTTTTCCCTGCACTCGTTCATTGCGCGGTTTTTCTCGTTCCCTTTTTCCCTGCACTCGTTCATTGCGCGGATTTTCTCGTTCCCTTTTTCCCTGCACTCGTTCGTTGCTCGCTTTTTCTCGTTCCCTTTTTCCCTGCACTCGTTCGTTGCTCGGATTTTCTCGTTCCCTTTTTCCTTGCACTCGTTCGTTGCGCAGATTTTCTCGTTCCCTTTTTCCCTGCACTCGTTCGTTGCTCGCCTTTTCTCGTTCCCTTTTTTCCCTGCACTCGTTCGTTGTTCGCTTTTTCTCGTTCCCTTTTTCCCTGCACTCGTTCGTTGCTCGGATTTTCTCGTTCCCTTTTTCCCTGCACTCGTTCGTTGCTCGCTTTTTCTCGTTCCCTTTTTCCCTGCACTCGTTCATTGCGCGGATTTTCTCGTTCCCTTTTTCCCTGCACTCGTTCGTTGCTCGCTTTTTCTCGTTCCCTTTTTCCCTGCACTCGTTCGTTGCTCGCACTTTCTCGTTCCCTTGTTCCCTGCACTCGTTCGTTGCTCGCCTTTTCTCGTTCCCTTTTTTCCCTGCACTCGTTCGTTGTTCGCTTTTTCTCGTTCCCTTTTTCCCTGCACTCGTTCGTTGCTCGGATTTTCTCGTTCCCTTTTTCCCTGCACTCGTTCGTTGCTCGCTTTTTCTCGTTCCCTTTTTCCCTGCACTCGTTCGTTGCTCGGATTTTTTCGTTCCCTTTTGCCCTGCACTCGTTCGTTGTTCGCTTTTTCTCGTTCCCTTTTTCCCTGCACTCGTTCATTGCTCGCTTTTTCTCGTTCCCTTTTTCCCTGCACTCGTTCGTTGCTCGCTTTTTCTCGTTCCCTTTTTCCCTGCACTCGTTCGTTGCTCGGATTTTCTCGTTCCCTTTTTCCCTGCACTCGTTCGTTGCTCGCTTTTTCTCGTTCCCTTTTTCCCTGCACTCGTTCGTTGTTCGCTTTTTCTCGTTCCCTTTTTCCCTGCACTCGTTCATTGCGCGGATTTTCTCGTTCCCTTTTTCCCTGCACTCGTTCGTTGCTCGGATTTTCTCGTTCCCTTTTTCCCTGCACTCGTTCGTTGCTCGCCTTTTCTCGTTCCCTTTTTCCCTGCACTCGTTCGTTGTTCGCTTTTTCTCGTTCCCTTTTTCCCTGCACTTGTTCGTTGTTCAGTTTTTCTCGTTCCCTTTTTCCCTGCACTCGTTCGTTGCTCGACTTTTCTCGTTCCCTTTTTCCCTGCACTCGTTCATTGCGCGGTTTTTCTCGTTCCCTTTTTCCCTGCACTCGTTCATTGCGCGGTTTTTCTCGTTCCCTTTTTCCCTGCACTCGTTCGTTGCTCGGATTTTCTCATTCCCTTTTTCCCTGCACTCGTTCGTTGCATGGATTTTCTCGTTCCCTTTTTCCCTGCACTCATTCGTTGCTCGCCTTTTCTCGTTCCCTTTTTCCCTGCACTCGTTCGTTGTTCGCCTTTTCTCGTTCCCTTTTTCCCTGCACTCGTTCATTGCGCGGATTTTCTCGTTCCCTTTTTCCCTGCACTCGTTCGTTGCTCGCTTTATCTCGTTCCCTTTTTCCCTGCACTCGTTCGTTGCTCGCACTTTCTCGTTCCCTTGTTCCCTGCACTCGTTCGTTGCTCGCCTTTTCTCGTTCCCTTTTTTCCCTGCACTCGTTCGTTGTTCGCTTTTTCTCGTTCCCTTTTTCCCTGCACTCGTTCGTTGCGCGGATTTTCTCGTTCCCTTTTTCCCTGCACTCGTTCGTTGCTCGCTTTTTCTCGTTCCCTTTTTCCCTGCACTCGTTCGTTGCTCGGATTTTCTCGTTCCCTTTTTCCCTGCACTCGTTCGTTGTTCGCTTTTTCTCGTTCCCTTTTTCCCTGCACTCGTTCATTGCTCGCTTTTTCTCGTTCCCTTTTTCCCTGCACTCGTTCGTTGTTCGGATTTTCTCGTTCCCTTTTTCCCTGCACTCGTTCGTTGCTCGGATTTTCTCGTTCCCTTTTTCCCTGCACTCGTTCGTTGCTCGCTTTTTCTCGTTCCCTTTTTCCCTGCACTCGTTCGTTGTTCGCTTTTTCTCGTTCCCTTTTTCCCTGCACTCGTTCGTTGCTCGCCTTTTCTCGTTCCCTTTTTCCCTGCACTCGTTCGTTGTTCGCTTTTTCTCGTTCCCTTTTTCCCTGCACTTGTTCGTTGTTCGGTTTTTCTCGTTCCCTTTTTCCCTGCACTCGTTCGTTGCTCGGATTTTCTCGTTCCCTTTTTCCCTGCACTCGTTCATTGCGCGGTTTTTCTCGTTCCCTTTTTCCCTGCACTCGTTCATTGCGCGGATTTTCTCGTTCCCTTTTTCCCTGCACTCGTTCATTGCTCGCTTTTTCTCGTTCCCTTTTTCCCTGCATTCGTTCGTTGCTCGCTTTTTCTCGTTCCCTTTTTCCCTGCACTCGTTCATTGCTCGCTTTTTCTCGTTCCCTTTTTCCCTGCACTCGTTCGTTGCTCGGATTTTCTCGTTCCCTTTTTCCCTGCACTCGTTCGTTGCATGGATTTTCTCGTTCCCTTTTTCCCTGCACTCATTCGTTGCTCGCCTTTTCTCGTTCCCTTTTTCCCTGCACTCGTTCGTTGTTCGCTTTTTCTCGTTCCCTTTTTCCCTGCACTCGTTCGTTGTTCGCTTTTTCTCGTTCCCTTTTTCCCTGCACTCGTTCATTGCGCGGATTTTCTCGTTCCCTTTTTCCCTGCACTCGTTCGTTGCTCGCTTTTTCTCGTTCCCTTTTTCCCTGCACTCGTTCGTTGCTCGGATTTTCTCGTTCCCTTTTTCCCTGCACTCGTTCGTTGTTCGCTTTTTCTCGTTCCCTTTTTCCCTGCACTCGTTCATTGCTCGGATTTTCTCGTTCCCTTTTTCCCTGCACTCGTTCGTTGCTCGGATTTTCTCGTTCTCTTTTTCCCTGCACTCATTCGTTGCGCAGATTTTCTCGTTCCCTTTTTCCCTGCACTCGTTCGTTGCTCGCCTTTTCTCGTTCCCTTTTTCCCTGCACTCGTTCGTTGTTCGCTTTTTCTCGTTCCCTTTTTCCCTGCACTCGTTCATTGCGCGGATTTTCTCGTTCCCTTTTTCCCTGCACTCGTTCGTTGTTCGCTTTTTCTCGTTCCCTTTTTCCCTGCACTCGTTCGTTGTTCGCTTTTTCTCGTTCCCTTTTTCCCTGCACTCGTTCATTGCGCGGATTTTCTCGTTCCCTTTTTCCCTGCACTCGTTCGTTGCGCGGATTTTCTCGTTCCCTTTTTCCCTGCACTCGTTCGTTGTTCACTTTTTCTCGTTCCCTTTTTCCCTGCACTTGTTCGTTGTTCAGTTTTTCTCGTTCCCTTTTTCCCTGCACTCGTTCGTTGTTCACCCTTTCTCGTTCCCTTTTTCCCTGCACTCGTTCGTTGTTCGCTTTTTCTCGTTCCCTTTTTCCCTGCACTCGTTCATTGCGCGGTTTTTCTCGTTCCCTTTTTCCCTGCACTCGTTCATTGCGCGGATTTTCTCGTTCCCTTTTTCCCTGCACTCGTTCGTTGCTCGCTTTTTCTCGTTCCCTTTTTCCCTGCACTCGTTCGTTGCTCGGATTTTCTCGTTCCCTTTTTCCTTGCACTCGTTCGTTGCGCAGATTTTCTCGTTCCCTTTTTCCCTGCACTCGTTCGTTGCTCGCCTTTTCTCGTTCCCTTTTTTCCCTGCACTCGTTCGTTGTTCGCTTTTTCTCGTTCCCTTTTTCCCTGCACTCGTTCGTTGCTCGGATTTTCTCGTTCCCTTTTTCCCTGCACTCGTTCGTTGCTCGCTTTTTCTCGTTCCCTTTTTCCCTGCACTCGTTCATTGCGCGGATTTTCTCGTTCCCTTTTTCCCTGCACTCGTTCGTTGCTCGCTTTTTCTCGTTCCCTTTTTCCCTGCACTCGTTCGTTGCTCGCACTTTCTCGTTCCCTTGTTCCCTGCACTCGTTCGTTGCTCGCCTTTTCTCGTTCCCTTTTTTCCCTGCACTCGTTCGTTGTTCGCTTTTTCTCGTTCCCTTTTTCCCTGCACTCGTTCGTTGCTCGGATTTTCTCGTTCCCTTTTTCCCTGCACTCGTTCGTTGCTCGCTTTTTCTCGTTCCCTTTTTCCCTGCACTCGTTCGTTGCTCGGATTTTTTCGTTCCCTTTTGCCCTGCACTCGTTCGTTGTTCGCTTTTTCTCGTTCCCTTTTTCCCTGCACTCGTTCATTGCTCGCTTTTTCTCGTTCCCTTTTTCCCTGCACTCGTTCGTTGCTCGCTTTTTCTCGTTCCCTTTTTCCCTGCACTCGTTCGTTGCTCGGATTTTCTCGTTCCCTTTTTCCCTGCACTCGTTCGTTGCTCGCTTTTTCTCGTTCCCTTTTTCCCTGCACTCGTTCGTTGTTCGCTTTTTCTCGTTCCCTTTTTCCCTGCACTCGTTCATTGCGCGGATTTTCTCGTTCCCTTTTTCCCTGCACTCGTTCGTTGCTCGGATTTTCTCGTTCCCTTTTTCCCTGCACTCGTTCGTTGCTCGCCTTTTCTCGTTCCCTTTTTCCCTGCACTCGTTCGTTGTTCGCTTTTTCTCGTTCCCTTTTTCCCTGCACTTGTTCGTTGTTCAGTTTTTCTCGTTCCCTTTTTCCCTGCACTCGTTCGTTGCTCGACTTTTCTCGTTCCCTTTTTCCCTGCACTCGTTCATTGCGCGGTTTTTCTCGTTCCCTTTTTCCCTGCACTCGTTCATTGCGCGGTTTTTCTCGTTCCCTTTTTCCCTGCACTCGTTCGTTGCTCGGATTTTCTCATTCCCTTTTTCCCTGCACTCGTTCGTTGCATGGATTTTCTCGTTCCCTTTTTCCCTGCACTCATTCGTTGCTCGCCTTTTCTCGTTCCCTTTTTCCCTGCACTCGTTCGTTGTTCGCTTTTTCTCGTTCCCTTTTTCCCTGCACTCGTTCATTGCGCGGATTTTCTCGTTCCCTTTTTCCCTGCACTCGTTCGTTGCTCGCTTTTTCTCGTTCCCTTTTTCCCTGCACTCGTTCGTTGCTCGGATTTTCTCGTTCCCTTTTTCCCTGCACTCGTTCGTTGTTCGCTTTTTCTCGTTCCCTTTTTCCCTGCACTCGTTCATTGCTCGCTTTTTCTCGTTCCCTTTTTCCCTGCACTCGTTCGTTGCTCGGATTTTCTCGTTCCCTTTTTCCCTGCACTCATTCGTTGCGCAGATTTTCTCGTTCCCTTTTTCCCTGCACTCGTTCGTTGCTCGCCTTTTCTCGTTCCCTTTTTCCCTGCACTCGTTCGTTGTTCGGTTTTTCTCGTTCCCTTTTTCCCTGCACTCGTTCATTGCGCGGATTTTCTCGTTCCCTTTTTCCCTGCACTCGTTCGTTGCTCGCTTTTTCTCGTTCCCTTTTTCCCTGCACTCGTTCGTTGCTCGGATTTTCTCGTTCCCTTTTTCCCTGCACTCGTTCGTTGCGTGGATTTTCTCGTTCCCTTTTTCCCTGCACTCGTTCGTTGCTCGCTTTTTCTCGTTCCCTTTTTCCCTGCACTCGTTCGTTGTTCGGTTTTTCTCGTTCCCTTTTTCCCTGCACTCGTTCGTTGCTCGGATTTTCTCGTTCCCTTTTTCCCTGCACTCGTTCGTTGCTCGCTTTTTCTCGTTCCCTTTTTCCCTGCACTCGTTCGTTGTTCGCTTTTTCTCGTTCCCTTTTTCCCTGCACTCGTTCGTTGCTCGGATTTTCTCGTTCCCTTTTTCCCTGCACTCGTTCGTTGCTCGCCTTTTCTCGTTCCCTTTTTCCCTGCACTCGTTCGTTGTTCGCTTTTTCTCGTTCCCTTTTTCCCTGCACTTGTTCGTTGTTCAGTTTTTCTCGTTCCCTTTTTCCCTGCACTCGTTCGTTGTTCGCCTTTTCTCGTTCCCTTTTTCCCTGCACTCGTTCGTTGTTCGCTTTTTCTCGTTCCCTTTTTCCCTGCACTCGTTCATTGCGCGGTTTTTCTCGTTCCCTTTTTCCCTGCACTCGTTCATTGCGCGGATTTTCTCGTTCCCTTTTTCCCTGCACTCGTTCGTTGTTCGCTTTTTCTCGTTCCCTTTTTCCCTGCACTCGTTCGTTGCTCGCTTTTTCTCGTTCCCTTTTTCCCTGCACTCGTTCGTTGCTCGGATTTTCTCGTTCCCTTTTTCCCTGCACTCGTTCGTTGCTCGCCTTTTCTCGTTCCCTTTTTTCCCTGCACTCGTTCGTTGTTCGCTTTTTCTCGTTCCCTTTTTCCCTGCACTCGTTCGTTGCTCGGATTTTCTCGTTCCCTTTTTCCCTGCACTCGTTCGTTGTTCGCTTTTTCTCGTTCCCTTTTTCCCTGCACTCGTTCATTGCGCGGATTTTCTCGTTCCCTTTTTCCCTGCACTCGTTCGTTGCTCGCTTTTTCTCGTTCCCTTTTTCCCTGCACTCGTTTGTTGCTCGCTTTTTCTCGTTCCCTTTTTCCCTGCACTCGTTCGTTGTTCGCTTTTTCTCGTTCCCTTTTTCCCTGCACTCGTTCGTTGTTCGCTTTTTCTCGTTCCCTTTTTCCCTGCACTCGTTCATTGCGCGGATTTTCTCGTTCCCTTTTTCCCTGCACTCGTTCGTTGCTCGGATTTTCTCGTTCCCTTTTTCCCTGCACTCGTTCGTTGCTCGCCTTTTCTCGTTCCCTTTTTCCCTGCACTCGTTCGTTGTTCGCTTTTTCTCGTTCCCTTTTTCCCTGCACTTGTTCGTTGTTCAGTTTTTCTCGTTCCCTTTTTCCCTGCACTCGTTCGTTTTTCGCCTTTTCTCGTTCCCTTTTTCCCTGCACTCGTTCATTGCGCGGTTTTTCTCGTTCCCTTTTTCCCTGCACTCGTTCATTGCGCGGATTTTCTCGTTCCCTTTTTCCCTGCACTCGTTCGTTGTTCGCTTTTTCTCGTTCCCTTTTTCCCTGCACTCGTTCGTTGCTCGGATTTTCTCGTTCCCTTTTTCCCTGCACTTGTTCGTTGCTCGCTTTTTCTCGTTCCCTTTTTCCCTGCACTCGTTCGTTGCTCGCCTTTTCTCGTTCCCTTTTTTCCCTGCACTCGTTCGTTGTTCGCTTTTTCTCGTTCCCTTTTTCCCTGCACTCGTTCGTTGCTCGGATTTTCTCGTTCCCTTTTTCCCTGCACTCGTTCGTTGCTCGGATTTTCTCGTTCCCTTTTTCCCTGCACTCGTTCGTTGTTCGCTTTTTCTCGTTCCCTTTTTCCCTGCACTTGTTCGTTGTTCGGTTTTTCTCGTTCCCTTTTTACCTGCACTCGTTCGTTGCTCGCCTTTTCTCGTTCCCTTTTTCCCTGCACTCGTTCATTGCGCGGTTTTTCTCGTTCCCTTTTTCCCTGCACTCGTTCTTTGCGCGGATTTTCTCGTTCCCTTTTTCCCTGCACTCGTTCATTGCTCGCTTTTTCTCGTTCCCTTTTTCCCTGCATTCGTTCGTTGCTCGCTTTTTCTCGTTCCCTTTTTCCCTGCACTCGTTCATTGCTCGCTTTTTCTCGTTCCCTTTTTCCCAGCACTCGTTCGTTGCTCGGATTTTCTCGTTCCCTTTTTCCCTGCACTCGTTCGTTGCTCGCCTTTTCTCGTTCCCTTTTTCCCTGCACTCGTTCATTGCGCGGTTTTTCTCGTTCCCTTTTTCCCTGCACTCGTTCATTGCGCAGATTTTCTCGTTCCCTTTTTCCCTGCACTCGTTCGTTGCTCGCTTTTTCTCGTTCCCTTTTTCCCTGCACTCGTTCGTTGTTCGCTTTTTCTCGTTCCCTTTTTCCCTGCACTCGTTCATTGCGCGGATTTTCTCGTTCCCTTTTTCCCTGCACTCGTTCGTTGCTCGCTTTTTCTCGTTCCCTTTTTCCCTGCACTCGTTCGTTGCTCGGATTTTCTCGTTCCCTTTTTCCCTGCACTCGTTCGTTGTTCGCTTTTTCTCGTTCCCTTTTTCCCTGCACTCGTTCATTGCTCGCTTTTTCTCGTTCCCTTTTTCCCTGCACTCGTTCGTTGCTCGGATTTTCTCGTTCCCTTTTTCCCTGCACTCATTCGTTGCGCAGATTTTCTCGTTCCCTTTTTCCCTGCACTCGTTCGTTGCTTGCCTTTTCTCGTTCCCTTTTTCCCTGCACTCGTTCGTTGTTCGCTTTTTCTCGTTCCCTTTTTCCCTGCACTCGTTCGTTGTTCGCTTTTTCTCGTTCCCTTTTTCCCTGCACTCGTTCATTGCGCGGATTTTCTCGTTCCCTTTTTCCCTGCACTCGTTCGTTGCTCGCTTTTTCTCGTTCCCTTTTTCCCTGCACTCGTTCGTTGCGCGGATTTTCTCGTTCCCTTTTTCCCTGCACTCGTTCGTTGCTCGCCTTTTCTCGTTCCCTTTTTTCCCTGCACTCGTTCGTTGTTCGCTTTTTCTCGTTCCCTTTTTCCCTGCACTCGTTCGTTGCTCGGATTTTCTCGTTCCCTTTTTCCCTGCACTCGTTCGTTGTTCGCTTTTTCTCGTTCCCTTTTTCCCTGCACTCGTTCGTTGTTCGCTTTTTCTCGTTCCCTTTTTCCCTGCACTCGTTCATTGCGCGGATTTTCTCGTTCCCTTTTTCCCTGCACTCGTTCGTTGCTCGGATTTTCTCGTTCCCTTTTTCCCTGCACTCGTTCGTTGCTCGCCTTTTCTCGTTCCCTTTTTCCCTGCACTCGTTCGTTGTTCGCTTTTTCTCGTTCCCTTTTTCCCTGCACTTGTTCGTTGTTCAGTTTTTCTCGTTCCCTTTTTCCCTGCACTCGTTCGTTGTTCGCTTTTTCTCGTTCCCTTTTTCCCTGCACTCGTTCATTGCGTGGATTTTCTCGTTCCCTTTTTCCCTGCACTCGTTCGTTGTTCGCTTTTTCTCGTTCCCTTTTTCCCTGCACTCGTTCGTTGCTCGCCTTTTCTCGTTCCCTTTTTCCCTGCACTCGTTCATTGCGCGGTTTTTCTCGTTCCCTTTTTCCCTGCACTCGTTCATTGCGCGGATTTTCTCGTTCCCTTTTTCCCTGCACTCGTTCATTGCTCGCTTTTTCTCGTTCCCTTTTTCCCTGCACTCGTTCGTTGCTCGGATTTTCTCGTTCCCTTTTTCCCTGCACTCGTTCGTTGCATGGATTTTCTCGTTCCCTTTTTCCCTGCACTCATTCGTTGCTCGCCTTTTCTCGTTCCCTTTTTCCCTGCACTCGTTCGTTGTTCGCTTTTTCTCGTTCCCTTTTTCCCTGCACTCGTTCATTGCGCGGATTTTCTCGTTCCCTTTTTCCCTGCACTCGTTCGTTGCTCGCTTTTTCTCGTTCCCTTTTTCCCTGCACTCGTTCGTTGCTCGGATTTTCTCGTTCCCTTTTTCCCTGCACTCGTTCGTTGTTCGCTTTTTCTCGTTCCCTTTTTCCCTGCACTCGTTCATTGCTCGCTTTTTCTCGTTCCCTTTTTCCCTGCACTCGTTCGTTGCTCGGATTTTCTCGTTCCCTTTTTCCCTGCACTCATTCGTTGCGCAGATTTTCTCGTTCCCTTTTTCCCTGCACTCGTTCGTTGCTCGCCTTTTCTCGTTCCCTTTTTCCCTGCACTCGTTCGTTGTTCGGTTTTTCTCGTTCCCTTTTTCCCTGCACTCGTTCATTGCGCGGATTTTCTCGTTCCCTTGTTCCCTGCACTCGTTCGTTGCTCGCTTTTTCTCGTTCCCTTTTTCCCTGCACTCGTTCGTTGCTCGGATTTTCTCGTTCCCTTTTTCCCTGCACTCGTTCGTTGCGTGGATTTTCTCGTTCCCTTTTTCCCTGCACTCGTTCGTTGCTCGCTTTTTCTCGTTCCCTTTTTCCCTGCACTCGTTCGTTGTTCGGTTTTTCTCGTTCCCTTTTTCCCTGCACTCGTTCGTTGCTCGGATTTTCTCGTTCCCTTTTTCCCTGCACTCGTTTGTTGCTCGCTTTTTCTCGTTCCCTTTTTCCCTGCACTCGTTCGTTGTTCGCTTTTTCTCGTTCCCTTTTTCCCTGCACTCGTTCGTTGTTCGCTTTTTCTCGTTCCCTTTTTCCCTGCACTCGTTCGTTGCTCGGATTTTCTCGTTCCCTTTTTCCCTGCACTCGTTCGTTGCTCGCCTTTTCTCGTTCCCTTTTTCCCTGCACTCGTTCGTTGTTCGCTTTTTCTCGTTCCCTTTTTCCCTGCACTTGTTCGTTGTTCAGTTTTTCTCGTTCCCTTTTTCCCTGCACTCGTTCGTTGTTCGCCTTTTCTCGTTCCCTTTTTCCCTGCACTCGTTCGTTGTTCGCTTTTTCTCGTTCCCTTTTTCCCTGCACTCGTTCATTGCGCGGTTTTTCTCGTTCCCTTTTTCCCTGCACTCGTTCATTGCGCGGATTTTCTCGTTCCCTTTTTCCCTGCACTCGTTCGTTGTTCGCTTTTTCTCGTTCCCTTTTTCCCTGCACTCGTTCGTTGCTCGCTTTTTCTCGTTCCCTTTTTCCCTGCACTCGTTCGTTGCTCGGATTTTCTCGTTCCCTTTTTCCCTGCACTCGTTCGTTGCTCGCCTTTTCTCGTTCCCTTTTTTCCCTGCACTCGTTCGTTGTTCGCTTTTTCTCGTTCCCTTTTTCCCTGCACTCGTTCGTTGCTCGGATTTTCTCGTTCCCTTTTTCCCTGCACTCGTTCGTTGTTCGCTTTTTCTCGTTCCCTTTTTCCCTGCACTCGTTCATTGCGCGGATTTTCTCGTTCCCTTTTTCCCTGCACTCGTTCGTTGCTCGCTTTTTCTCGTTCCCTTTTTCCCTGCACTCGTTTGTTGCTCGCTTTTTCTCGTTCCCTTTTTCCCTGCACTCGTTCGTTGTTCGCTTTTTCTCGTTCCCTTTTTCCCTGCACTCGTTCGTTGTTCGCTTTTTCTCGTTCCCTTTTTCCCTGCACTCGTTCATTGCGCGGATTTTCTCGTTCCCTTTTTCCCTGCACTCGTTCGTTGCTCGGATTTTCTCGTTCCCTTTTTCCCTGCACTCGTTCGTTGCTCGCCTTTTCTCGTTCCCTTTTTCCCTGCACTCGTTCGTTGTTCGCTTTTTCTCGTTCCCTTTTTCCCTGCACTTGTTCGTTGTTCAGTTTTTCTCGTTCCCTTTTTCCCTGCACTCGTTCGTTTTTCGCCTTTTCTCGTTCCCTTTTTCCCTGCACTCGTTCATTGCGCGGTTTTTCTCGTTCCCTTTTTCCCTGCACTCGTTCATTGCGCGGATTTTCTCGTTCCCTTTTTCCCTGCACTCGTTCGTTGTTCGCTTTTTCTCGTTCCCTTTTTCCCTGCACTCGTTCGTTGCTCGGATTTTCTCGTTCCCTTTTTCCCTGCACTTGTTCGTTGCTCGCTTTTTCTCGTTCCCTTTTTCCCTGCACTCGTTCGTTGCTCGCCTTTTCTCGTTCCCTTTTTTCCCTGCACTCGTTCGTTGTTCGCTTTTTCTCGTTCCCTTTTTCCCTGCACTCGTTCGTTGCTCGGATTTTCTCGTTCCCTTTTTCCCTGCACTCGTTCGTTGCTCGGATTTTCTCGTTCCCTTTTTCCCTGCACTCGTTCGTTGTTCGCTTTTTCTCGTTCCCTTTTTCCCTGCACTTGTTCGTTGTTCGGTTTTTCTCGTTCCCTTTTTCCCTGCACTCGTTCGTTGCTCGCCTTTTCTCGTTCCCTTTTTCCCTGCACTCGTTCATTGCGCGGTTTTTCTCGTTCCCTTTTTCCCTGCACTCGTTCTTTGCGCGGATTTTCTCGTTCCCTTTTTCCCTGCACTCGTTCATTGCTCGCTTTTTCTCGTTCCCTTTTTCCCTGCATTCGTTCGTTGCTCGCTTTTTCTCGTTCCCTTTTTCCCTGCACTCGTTCATTGCTCGCTTTTTCTCGTTCCCTTTTTCCCTGCACTCGTTCGTTGCTCGGATTTTCTCGTTCCCTTTTTCCCTGCACTCGTTCGTTGCTCGGATTTTCTCGTTCCCTTTTTCCCTGCACTCATTCGTTGCGCAGATTTTCTCGTTCCCTTTTTCCCTGCACTCGTTCGTTGCTTGCCTTTTCTCGTTCCCTTTTTCCCTGCACTCGTTCGTTGTTCGCTTTTTCTCGTTCCCTTTTTCCCTGCACTCGTTCGTTGTTCGGTTTTTCTCGTTCCCTTTTTCCCTGCACTCGTTCGTTGCTCGCTTTTTCTCGTTCCCTTTTTCCCTGCACTCGTTCGTTGCTCGGATTTTCTCGTTCCCTTTTTCCCTGCACTCGTTCGTTGCGTGGATTTTCTCGTTCCCTTTTTCCCTGCACTCGTTCGTTGCTCGCTTTTTCTCGTTCCCTTTTTCCCTGCACTCGTTCGTTGTTCGGTTTTTCTCGTTCCCTTTTTCCCTGCACTCGTTCGTTGCTCGGATTTTCTCGTTCCCTTTTTCCCTGCACTCGTTTGTTGCTCGCTTTTTCTCGTTCCCTTTTTCCCTGCACTCGTTCGTTGTTCGCTTTTTCTCGTTCCCTTTTTCCCTGCACTCGTTCGTTGTTCGCTTTTTCTCGTTCCCTTTTTCCCTGCACTCGTTCGTTGCTCGGATTTTCTCGTTCCCTTTTTCCCTGCACTCGTTCGTTGCTCGCCTTTTCTCGTTCCCTTTTTCCCTGCACTCGTTCGTTGTTCGCTTTTTCTCGTTCCCTTTTTCCCTGCACTTGTTCGTTGTTCAGTTTTTCTCGTTCCCTTTTTCCCTGCACTCGTTCGTTGTTCGCCTTTTCTCGTTCCCTTTTTCCCTGCACTCGTTCATTGCGCGGTTTTTCTCGTTCCCTTTTTCCCTGCACTCGTTCATTGCGCGGATTTTCTCGTTCCCTTTTTCCCTGCACTCGTTCGTTGTTCGCTTTTTCTCGTTCCCTTTTTCCCTGCACTCGTTCGTTGCTCGCTTTTTCTCGTTCCCTTTTTCCCTGCACTCGTTCGTTGCTCGGATTTTCTCGTTCCCTTTTTCCCTGCACTCGTTCGTTGCTCGCCTTTTCTCGTTCCCTTTTTTCCCTGCACTCGTTCGTTGTTCGCTTTTTCTCGTTCCCTTTTTCCCTGCACTCGTTCGTTGCTCGGATTTTCTCGTTCCCTTTTTCCCTGCACTCGTTCGTTGTTCGCTTTTTCTCGTTCCCTTTTTCCCTGCACTCGTTCATTGCGCGGATTTTCTCGTTCCCTTTTTCCCTGCACTCGTTCGTTGCTCGCTTTTTCTCGTTCCCTTTTTCCCTGCACTCGTTTGTTGCTCGCTTTTTCTCGTTCCCTTTTTCCCTGCACTCGTTCGTTGTTCGCTTTTTCTCGTTCCCTTTTTCCCTGCACTCGTTCGTTGTTCGCTTTTTCTCGTTCCCTTTTTCCCTGCACTCGTTCATTGCGCGGATTTTCTCGTTCCC
Organism: Aphelocoma coerulescens; assembly: GCF_041296385.1. Classification (NCBI taxonomy): domain Eukaryota; kingdom Metazoa; phylum Chordata; class Aves; order Passeriformes; family Corvidae; genus Aphelocoma; species Aphelocoma coerulescens. Next base: position 58,893,345 of record NC_091014.1, on the reverse strand, counting down.
TTTTTCCCTGCACTCGTTCGTTGCTCGGATTTTCTCGTTCCCTTTTTCCCTGCACTCGTTCGTTGCTCGCCTTTTCTCGTTCCCTTTTTCCCTGCACTCGTTCGTTGTTCGCTTTTTCTCGTTCCCTTTTTCCCTGCACTTGTTCGTTGTTCAGTTTTTCTCGTTCCCTTTTTCCCTGCACTCGTTCGTTTTTCGCCTTTTCTCGTTCCCTTTTTCCCTGCACTCGTTCATTGCGCGGTTTTTCTCGTTCCCTTTTTCCCTGCACTCGTTCATTGCGCGGATTTTCTCGTTCCCTTTTTCCCTGCACTCGTTCGTTGTTCGCTTTTTCTCGTTCCCTTTTTCCCTGCACTCGTTCGTTGCTCGGATTTTCTCGTTCCCTTTTTCCCTGCACTTGTTCGTTGCTCGCTTTTTCTCGTTCCCTTTTTCCCTGCACTCGTTCGTTGCTCGCCTTTTCTCGTTCCCTTTTTTCCCTGCACTCGTTCGTTGTTCGCTTTTTCTCGTTCCCTTTTTCCCTGCACTCGTTCGTTGCTCGGATTTTCTCGTTCCCTTTTTCCCTGCACTCGTTCGTTGCTCGGATTTTCTCGTTCCCTTTTTCCCTGCACTCGTTCGTTGTTCGCTTTTTCTCGTTCCCTTTTTCCCTGCACTTGTTCGTTGTTCGGTTTTTCTCGTTCCCTTTTTCCCTGCACTCGTTCGTTGCTCGCCTTTTCTCGTTCCCTTTTTCCCTGCACTCGTTCATTGCGCGGTTTTTCTCGTTCCCTTTTTCCCTGCACTCGTTCTTTGCGCGGATTTTCTCGTTCCCTTTTTCCCTGCACTCGTTCATTGCTCGCTTTTTCTCGTTCCCTTTTTCCCTGCATTCGTTCGTTGCTCGCTTTTTCTCGTTCCCTTTTTCCCTGCACTCGTTCATTGCTCGCTTTTTCTCGTTCCCTTTTTCCCAGCACTCGTTCGTTGCTCGGATTTTCTCGTTCCCTTTTTCCCTGCACTCGTTCGTTGCTCGGATTTTCTCGTTCCCTTTTTCCCTGCACTCATTCGTTGCGCAGATTTTCTCGTTCCCTTTTTCCCTGCACTCGTTCGTTGCTTGCCTTTTCTCGTTCCCTTTTTCCCTGCACTCGTTCGTTGTTCGCTTTTTCTCGTTCCCTTTTTCCCTGCACTCGTTCGTTGTTCGGTTTTTCTCGTTCCCTTTTTCCCTGCACTCGTTCATTGCGCGGATTTTCTCGTTCCCTTTTTCCCTGCACTCGTTCGTTGCTCGCTTTTTCTCGTTCCCTTTTTCCCTGCACTCGTTCGTTGCTCGGATTTTCTCGTTCCCTTTTTCCCTGCACTCGTTCGTTGCTCGCTTTTTCTCGTTCCCTTTTTCCCTGCACTCGTTCGTTGTTCGCTTTTTCTCGTTCCCTTTTTCCCTGCACTCGTTCGTTGCTCGCTTTTTCTCGTTCCCTTTTTCCCTGCACTCGTTCGTTGCTCGGATTTTCTCGTTCCCTTTTTCCCTGCACTCGTTCGTTGCTCGCCTTTTCTCGTTCCCTTTTTTCCCTGCACTCGTTCATTGCTCGCTTTTTCTCATTCCCTTTTTCCCTGCACTCGTTCGTTGCTCGGATTTTCTCGTTCCCTTTTTCCCTGCACTCGTTCGTTGTTCGCTTTTTCTCGTTCCCTTTTTCCCTGCACTCGTTCATTGCGTGGATTTTCTCGTTCCCTTTTTCCCTGCACTCGTTCGTTGTTCGCTTTTTCTCGTTCCCTTTTTCCCTGCACTCGTTCGTTGCTCGCCTTTTCTCGTTCCCTTTTTCCCTGCACTCGTTCATTGCGCGGTTTTTCTCGTTCCCTTTTTCCCTGCACTCGTTCATTGCGCGGATTTTCTCGTTCCCTTTTTCCCTGCACTCGTTCATTGCTCGCTTTTTCTCGTTCCCTTTTTCCCTGCACTCGTTCGTTGCTCGGATTTTCTCGTTCCCTTTTTCCCTGCACTCGTTCGTTGCTCGCTTTTTCTCGTTCCCTTTTTCCCTGCACTCGTTCGTTGTTCGCTTTTTCTCGTTCCCTTTTTCCCTGCACTCGTTCGTTGCTCGCTTTTTCTCGTTCCCTTTTTCCCTGCACTCGTTCGTTGCTCGGATTTTCTCGTTCCCTTTTTCCCTGCACTCGTTCGTTGCTCGCCTTTTCTCGTTCCCTTTTTTCCCTGCACTCGTTCGTTGTTCGCTTTTTCTCGTTCCCTTTTTCCCTGCACTCGTTCGTTGTTCGCTTTTTCTCGTTCCCTTTTTCCCTGCACTCGTTCGTTGTTCGGTTTTTCTCGTTCCCTTTTTCCCTGCACTCGTTCGTTGCTCGCCTTTTCTCGTTCCCTTTTTCCCTGCACTCGTTCATTGCGCGGTTTTTCTCGTTCCCTTTTTCCCTGCACTCGTTCTTTGCGCGGATTTTCTCGTTCCCTTTTTCCCTGCACTCGTTCATTGCTCGCTTTTTCTCGTTCCCTTTTTCCCTGCATTCGTTCGTTGCTCGCTTTTTCTCGTTCCCTTTTTCCCTGCACTCGTTCATTGCTCGCTTTTTCTCGTTACCTTTTTCCCTGCACTCGTTCGTTGCTCGGATTTTCTCGTTCCCTTTTTCCCTGCACTCGTTCGTTGCTCGGATTTTCTCGTTCCCTTTTTCCCTGCACTCATTCGTTGCGCAGATTTTCTCGTTCCCTTTTTCCCTGCACTCGTTCGTTGCTTGCCTTTTCTCGTTCCCTTTTTCCCTGCACTCGTTCGTTGTTCGCTTTTTCTCGTTCCCTTTTTCCCTGCACTCGTTCGTTGTTCGGTTTTTCTCGTTCCCTTTTTCCCTGCACTCGTTCGTTGCTCGCTTTTTCTCGTTCCCTTTTTCCCTGCACTCGTTCGTTGCTCGGATTTTCTCGTTCCCTTTTTCCCTGCACTCGTTCGTTGCGTGGATTTTCTCGTTCCCTTTTTCCCTGCACTCGTTCGTTGCTCGCTTTTTCTCGTTCCCTTTTTCCCTGCACTCGTTCGTTGTTCGGTTTTTCTCGTTCCCTTTTTCCCTGCACTCGTTCGTTGCTCGGATTTTCTCGTTCCCTTTTTCCCTGCACTCGTTTGTTGCTCGCTTTTTCTCGTTCCCTTTTTCCCTGCACTCGTTCGTTGTTCGCTTTTTCTCGTTCCCTTTTTCCCTGCACTCGTTCGTTGTTCGCTTTTTCTCGTTCCCTTTTTCCCTGCACTCGTTCGTTGCTCGGATTTTCTCGTTCCCTTTTTCCCTGCACTCGTTCGTTGCTCGCCTTTTCTCGTTCCCTTTTTCCCTGCACTCGTTCGTTGTTCGCTTTTTCTCGTTCCCTTTTTCCCTGCACTTGTTCGTTGTTCAGTTTTTCTCGTTCCCTTTTTCCCTGCACTCGTTCGTTGTTCGCCTTTTCTCGTTCCCTTTTTCCCTGCACTCGTTCGTTGTTCGCTTTTTCTCGTTCCCTTTTTCCCTGCACTCGTTCATTGCGCGGTTTTTCTCGTTCCCTTTTTCCCTGCACTCGTTCATTGCGCGGATTTTCTCGTTCCCTTTTTCCCTGCACTCGTTCGTTGTTCGCTTTTTCTCGTTCCCTTTTTCCCTGCACTCGTTCGTTGCTCGCTTTTTCTCGTTCCCTTTTTCCCTGCACTCGTTCGTTGCTCGGATTTTCTCGTTCCCTTTTTCCCTGCACTCGTTCGTTGCTCGCCTTTTCTCGTTCCCTTTTTCCCTGCACTCGTTCGTTGCTCGCTTTTTCTCGTTCCCTTTTTCCCTGCACTCGTTCGTTGCTCGGATTTTCTCGTTCCCTTTTTCCCTGCACTCGTTCGTTGCTCGCCTTTTCTCGTTCCCTTTTTTCCCTGCACTCGTTCGTTGTTCGCTTTTTCTCGTTCCCTTTTTCCCTGCACTCGTTCGTTGCTCGGATTTTCTCGTTCCCTTTTTCCCTGCACTCGTTCGTTGTTCGCTTTTTCTCGTTCCCTTTTTCCCTGCACTCGTTCATTGCGCGGATTTTCTCGTTCCCTTTTTCCCTGCACTCGTTCGTTGCTCGCTTTTTCTCGTTCCCTTTTTCCCTGCACTCGTTTGTTGCTCGCTTTTTCTCGTTCCCTTTTTCCCTGCACTCGTTCGTTGTTCGCTTTTTCTCGTTCCCTTTTTCCCTGCACTCGTTCGTTGTTCGCTTTTTCTCGTTCCCTTTTTCCCTGCACTCGTTCATTGCGCGGATTTTCTCGTTCCCTTTTTCCCTGCACTCGTTCGTTGCTCGGATTTTCTCGTTCCCTTTTTCCCTGCACTCGTTCGTTGCTCGCCTTTTCTCGTTCCCTTTTTCCCTGCACTCGTTCGTTGTTCGCTTTTTCTCGTTCCCTTTTTCCCTGCACTTGTTCGTTGTTCAGTTTTTCTCGTTCCCTTTTTCCCTGCACTCGTTCGTTTTTCGCCTTTTCTCGTTCCCTTTTTCCCTGCACTCGTTCATTGCGCGGTTTTTCTCGTTCCCTTTTTCCCTGCACTCGTTCATTGCGCGGATTTTCTCGTTCCCTTTTTCCCTGCACTCGTTCGTTGTTCGCTTTTTCTCGTTCCCTTTTTCCCTGCACTCGTTCGTTGCTCGGATTTTCTCGTTCCCTTTTTCCCTGCACTTGTTCGTTGCTCGCTTTTTCTCGTTCCCTTTTTCCCTGCACTCGTTCGTTGCTCGCCTTTTCTCGTTCCCTTTTTTCCCTGCACTCGTTCGTTGTTCGCTTTTTCTCGTTCCCTTTTTCCCTGCACTCGTTCGTTGCTCGGATTTTCTCGTTCCCTTTTTCCCTGCACTCGTTCGTTGCTCGGATTTTCTCGTTCCCTTTTTCCCTGCACTCGTTCGTTGTTCGCTTTTTCTCGTTCCCTTTTTCCCTGCACTTGTTCGTTGTTCGGTTTTTCTCGTTCCCTTTTTCCCTGCACTCGTTCGTTGCTCGCCTTTTCTCGTTCCCTTTTTCCCTGCACTCGTTCATTGCGCGGTTTTTCTCGTTCCCTTTTTCCCTGCACTCGTTCTTTGCGCGGATTTTCTCGTTCCCTTTTTCCCTGCACTCGTTCATTGCTCGCTTTTTCTCGTTCCCTTTTTCCCTGCATTCGTTCGTTGCTCGCTTTTTCTCGTTCCCTTTTTCCCTGCACTCGTTCATTGCTCGCTTTTTCTCGTTCCCTTTTTCCCAGCACTCGTTCGTTGCTCGGATTTTCTCGTTCCCTTTTTCCCTGCACTCGTTCGTTGCTCGGATTTTCTCGTTCCCTTTTTCCCTGCACTCATTCGTTGCGCAGATTTTCTCGTTCCCTTTTTCCCTGCACTCGTTCGTTGCTTGCCTTTTCTCGTTCCCTTTTTCCCTGCACTCGTTCGTTGTTCGCTTTTTCTCGTTCCCTTTTTCCCTGCACTCGTTCGTTGTTCGGTTTTTCTCGTTCCCTTTTTCCCTGCACTCGTTCATTGCGCGGATTTTCTCGTTCCCTTTTTCCCTGCACTCGTTCGTTGCTCGCTTTTTCTCGTTCCCTTTTTCCCTGCACTCGTTCGTTGCTCGGATTTTCTCGTTCCCTTTTTCCCTGCACTCGTTCGTTGCTCGCTTTTTCTCGTTCCCTTTTTCCCTGCACTCGTTCGTTGTTCGCTTTTTCTCGTTCCCTTTTTCCCTGCACTCGTTCGTTGCTCGCTTTTTCTCGTTCCCTTTTTCCCTGCACTCGTTCGTTGCTCGGATTTTCTCGTTCCCTTTTTCCCTGCACTCGTTCGTTGCTCGCCTTTTCTCGTTCCCTTTTTTCCCTGCACTCGTTCGTTGTTCGCTTTTTCTCGTTCCCTTTTTCCCTGCACTCGTTCGTTACTCGGATTTTCTCGTTCCCTTTTTCCCTGCACTCGTTCGTTGTTCGCTTTTTCTCGTTCCCTTTTTCCCTGCACTCGTTCATTGCGTGGATTTTCTCGTTCCCTTTTTCCCTGCACTCGTTCGTTGTTCGCTTTTTCTCGTTCCCTTTTTCCCTGCACTCGTTCGTTGCTCGCCTTTTCTCGTTCCCTTTTTCCCTGCACTCGTTCATTGCGCGGTTTTTCTCGTTCCCTTTTTCCCTGCACTCGTTCATTGCGCGGATTTTCTCGTTCCCTTTTTCCCTGCACTCGTTCGTTGCTCGGATTTTCTCGTTCCCTTTTTCCCTGCACTCGTTCGTTGCATGGATTTTCTCGTTCCCTTTTTCCCTGCACTCATTCGTTGCTCGCCTTTTCTCGTTCCCTTTTTCCCTGCACTCGTTCGTTGTTCGCTTTTTCTCGTTCCCTTTTTCCCTGCACTCGTTCATTGCGCGGATTTTCTCGTTCCCTTTTTCCCTGCACTCGTTCGTTGCTCGCTTTTTCTCGTTCCCTTTTTCCCTGCACTCGTTCGTTGCTCGGATTTTCTCGTTCCCTTTTTCCCTGCACTCGTTCGTTGTTCGCTTTTTCTCGTTCCCTTTTTCCCTGCACTCGTTCATTGCTCGCTTTTTCTCGTTCCCTTTTTCCCTGCACTCGTTCGTTGCTCGGATTTTCTCGTTCCCTTTTTCCCTGCACTCATTCGTTGCGCAGATTTTCTCGTTCCCTTTTTCCCTGCACTCGTTCGTTGCTCGCCTTTTCTCGTTCCCTTTTTCCCTGCACTCGTTCGTTGTTCGGTTTTTCTCGTTCCCTTTTTCCCTGCACTCGTTCGTTGCGCGGATTTTCTCGTTCCCTTTTTCCCTGCACTCGTTCGTTGCTCGCTTTTTCTCGTTCCCTTTTTCCCTGCACTCGTTCGTTGCTCGGATTTTCTCGTTCCCTTTTTCCCTGCACTCGTTCGTTGCGTGGATTTTCTCGTTCCCTTTTTCCCTGCACTCGTTCGTTGCTCGCTTTTTCTCGTTCCCTTTTTCCCTGCACTCGTTCGTTGTTCGGTTTTTCTCGTTCCCTTTTTCCCTGCACTCGTTCGTTGCTCGGATTTTCTCGTTCCCTTTTTCCCTGCACTCGTTTGTTGCTCGCTTTTTCTCGTTCCCTTTTTCCCTGCACTCGTTCGTTGTTCGCTTTTTCTCGTTCCCTTTTTCCCTGCACTCGTTCGTTGTTCGCTTTTTCTCGTTCCCTTTTTCCCTGCACTCGTTCGTTGCTCGGATTTTCTCGTTCCCTTTTTCCCTGCACTCGTTCGTTGCTCGCCTTTTCTCGTTCCCTTTTTCCCTGCACTCGTTCGTTGTTCGCTTTTTCTCGTTCCCTTTTTCCCTGCACTTGTTCGTTGTTCAGTTTTTCTCGTTCCCTTTTTCCCTGCACTCGTTCGTTGTTCGCCTTTTCTCGTTCCCTTTTTCCCTGCACTCGTTCGTTGTTCGCTTTTTCTCGTTCCCTTTTTCCCTGCACTCGTTCATTGCGCGGTTTTTCTCGTTCCCTTTTTCCCTGCACTCGTTCATTGCGCGGATTTTCTCGTTCCCTTTTTCCCTGCACTCGTTCGTTGTTCGCTTTTTCTCGTTCCCTTTTTCCCTGCACTCGTTCGTTGCTCGCTTTTTCTCGTTCCCTTTTTCCCTGCACTCGTTCGTTGCTCGGATTTTCTCGTTCCCTTTTTCCCTGCACTCGTTCGTTGCTCGCCTTTTCTCGTTCCCTTTTTTCCCTGCACTCGTTCGTTGTTCGCTTTTTCTCGTTCCCTTTTTCCCTGCACTCGTTCGTTGCTCGGATTTTCTCGTTCCCTTTTTCCCTGCACTCGTTCGTTGTTCGCTTTTTCTCGTTCCCTTTTTCCCTGCACTCGTTCATTGCGCGGATTTTCTCGTTCCCTTTTTCCCTGCACTCGTTCATTGCGCGGATTTTCTCGTTCCCTTTTTCCCTGCACTCGTTCGTTGCTCGGATTTTCTCGTTCCCTTTTTCCCTGCACTCGTTCGTTGCTCGCCTTTTCTCGTTCCCTTTTTCCCTGCACTCGTTCGTTGTTCGCTTTTTCTCGTTCCCTTTTTCCCTGCACTTGTTCGTTGTTCAGTTTTTCTCGTTCCCTTTTTCCCTGCACTCGTTCGTTTTTCGCCTTTTCTCGTTCCCTTTTTCCCTGCACTCGTTCATTGCGCGGTTTTTCTCGTTCCCTTTTTCCCTGCACTCGTTCATTGCGCGGATTTTCTCGTTCCCTTTTTCCCTGCACTCGTTCGTTGTTCGCTTTTTCTCGTTCCCTTTTTCCCTGCACTCGTTCGTTGCTCGGATTTTCTCGTTCCCTTTTTCCCTGCACTTGTTCGTTGCTCGCTTTTTCTCGTTCCCTTTTTCCCTGCACTCGTTCGTTGCTCGCCTTTTCTCGTTCCCTTTTTTCCCTGCACTCGTTCGTTGTTCGCTTTTTCTCGTTCCCTTTTTCCCTGCACTCGTTCGTTGCTCGGATTTTCTCGTTCCCTTTTTCCCTGCACTCGTTCGTTGCTCGGATTTTCTCGTTCCCTTTTTCCCTGCACTCGTTCGTTGTTCGCTTTTTCTCGTTCCCTTTTTCCCTGCACTTGTTCGTTGTTCGGTTTTTCTCGTTCCCTTTTTCCCTGCACTCGTTCGTTGCTCGCCTTTTCTCGTTCCCTTTTTCCCTGCACTCGTTCATTGCGCGGTTTTTCTCGTTCCCTTTTTCCCTGCACTCGTTCTTTGCGCGGATTTTCTCGTTCCCTTTTTCCCTGCACTCGTTCATTGCTCGCTTTTTCTCGTTCCCTTTTTCCCTGCATTCGTTCGTTGCTCGCTTTTTCTCGTTCCCTTTTTCCCTGCACTCGTTCATTGCTCGCTTTTTCTCGTTCCCTTTTTCCCAGCACTCGTTCGTTGCTCGGATTTTCTCGTTCCCTTTTTCCCTGCACTCGTTCGTTGCTCGGATTTTCTCGTTCCCTTTTTCCCTGCACTCATTCGTTGCGCAGATTTTCTCGTTCCCTTTTTCCCTGCACTCGTTCGTTGCTTGCCTTTTCTCGTTCCCTTTTTCCCTGCACTCGTTCGTTGTTCGCTTTTTCTCGTTCCCTTTTTCCCTGCACTCGTTCGTTGTTCGGTTTTTCTCGTTCCCTTTTTCCCTGCACTCGTTCATTGCGCGGATTTTCTCGTTCCCTTTTTCCCTGCACTCGTTCGTTGCTCGCTTTTTCTCGTTCCCTTTTTCCCTGCACTCGTTCGTTGCTCGGATTTTCTCGTTCCCTTTTTCCCTGCACTCGTTCGTTGCTCGCTTTTTCTCGTTCCCTTTTTCCCTGCACTCGTTCGTTGTTCGCTTTTTCTCGTTCCCTTTTTCCCTGCACTCGTTCGTTGCTCGCTTTTTCTCGTTCCCTTTTTCCCTGCACTCGTTCGTTGCTCGGATTTTCTCGTTCCCTTTTTCCCTGCACTCGTTCGTTGCTCGCCTTTTCTCGTTCCCTTTTTTCCCTGCACTCGTTCATTGCTCGCTTTTTCTCATTCCCTTTTTCCCTGCACTCGTTCGTTGCTCGGATTTTCTCGTTCCCTTTTTCCCTGCACTCGTTCGTTGTTCGCTTTTTCTCGTTCCCTTTTTCCCTGCACTCGTTCATTGCGTGGATTTTCTCGTTCCCTTTTTCCCTGCACTCGTTCGTTGTTCGCTTTTTCTCGTTCCCTTTTTCCCTGCACTCGTTCGTTGCTCGCCTTTTCTCGTTCCCTTTTTCCCTGCACTCGTTCATTGCGCGGTTTTTCTCGTTCCCTTTTTCCCTGCACTCGTTCATTGCGCGGATTTTCTCGTTCCCTTTTTCCCTGCACTCGTTCATTGCTCGCTTTTTCTCGTTCCCTTTTTCCCTGCACTCGTTCGTTGCTCGGATTTTCTCGTTCCCTTTTTCCCTGCACTCGTTCGTTGCTCGCTTTTTCTCGTTCCCTTTTTCCCTGCACTCGTTCGTTGTTCGCTTTTTCTCGTTCCCTTTTTCCCTGCACTCGTTCGTTGCTCGCTTTTTCTCGTTCCCTTTTTCCCTGCACTCGTTCGTTGCTCGGATTTTCTCGTTCCCTTTTTCCCTGCACTCGTTCGTTGCTCGCCTTTTCTCGTTCCCTTTTTTCCCTGCACTCGTTCGTTGTTCGCTTTTTCTCGTTCCCTTTTTCCCTGCACTCGTTCGTTGTTCGCTTTTTCTCGTTCCCTTTTTCCCTGCACTTGTTCGTTGTTCGGTTTTTCTCGTTCCCTTTTTCCCTGCACTCGTTCGTTGCTCGCCTTTTCTCGTTCCCTTTTTCCCTGCACTCGTTCATTGCGCGGTTTTTCTCGTTCCCTTTTTCCCTGCACTCGTTCTTTGCGCGGATTTTCTCGTTCCCTTTTTCCCTGCACTCGTTCATTGCTCGCTTTTTCTCGTTCCCTTTTTCCCTGCATTCGTTCGTTGCTCGCTTTTTCTCGTTCCCTTTTTCCCTGCACTCGTTCATTGCTCGCTTTTTCTCGTTCCCTTTTTCCCTGCACTCGTTCGTTGCTCGGATTTTCTCGTTCCCTTTTTCCCTGCACTCGTTCGTTGCTCGGATTTTCTCGTTCCCTTTTTCCCTGCACTCATTCGTTGCGCAGATTTTCTCGTTCCCTTTTTCCCTGCACTCGTTCGTTGCTTGCCTTTTCTCGTTCCCTTTTTCCCTGCACTCGTTCGTTGTTCGCTTTTTCTCGTTCCCTTTTTCCCTGCACTCGTTCGTTGTTCGGTTTTTCTCGTTCCCTTTTTCCCTGCACTCGTTCGTTGCTCGCTTTTTCTCGTTCCCTTTTTCCCTGCACTCGTTCGTTGCTCGGATTTTCTCGTTCCCTTTTTCCCTGCACTCGTTCGTTGCGTGGATTTTCTCGTTCCCTTTTTCCCTGCACTCGTTCGTTGCTCGCTTTTTCTCGTTCCCTTTTTCCCTGCACTCGTTCGTTGTTCGGTTTTTCTCGTTCCCTTTTTCCCTGCACTCGTTCGTTGCTCGGATTTTCTCGTTCCCTTTTTCCCTGCACTCGTTTGTTGCTCGCTTTTTCTCGTTCCCTTTTTCCCTGCACTCGTTCGTTGTTCGCTTTTTCTCGTTCCCTTTTTCCCTGCACTCGTTCGTTGTTCGCTTTTTCTCGTTCCCTTTTTCCCTGCACTCGTTCGTTGCTCGGATTTTCTCGTTCCCTTTTTCCCTGCACTCGTTCGTTGCTCGCCTTTTCTCGTTCCCTTTTTCCCTGCACTCGTTCGTTGTTCGCTTTTTCTCGTTCCCTTTTTCCCTGCACTTGTTCGTTGTTCAGTTTTTCTCGTTCCCTTTTTCCCTGCACTCGTTCGTTGTTCGCCTTTTCTCGTTCCCTTTTTCCCTGCACTCGTTCGTTGTTCGCTTTTTCTCGTTCCCTTTTTCCCTGCACTCGTTCATTGCGCGGTTTTTCTCGTTCCCTTTTTCCCTGCACTCGTTCATTGCGCGGATTTTCTCGTTCCCTTTTTCCCTGCACTCGTTCGTTGTTCGCTTTTTCTCGTTCCCTTTTTCCCTGCACTCGTTCGTTGCTCGCTTTTTCTCGTTCCCTTTTTCCCTGCACTCGTTCGTTGCTCGGATTTTCTCGTTCCCTTTTTCCCTGCACTCGTTCGTTGCTCGCCTTTTCTCGTTCCCTTTTTCCCTGCACTCGTTCGTTGCTCGCTTTTTCTCGTTCCCTTTTTCCCTGCACTCGTTCGTTGCTCGGATTTTCTCGTTCCCTTTTTCCCTGCACTCGTTCGTTGCTCGCCTTTTCTCGTTCCCTTTTTTCCCTGCACTCGTTCGTTGTTCGCTTTTTCTCGTTCCCTTTTTCCCTGCACTCGTTCGTTGCTCGGATTTTCTCGTTCCCTTTTTCCCTGCACTCGTTCGTTGTTCGCTTTTTCTCGTTCCCTTTTTCCCTGCACTCGTTCATTGCGCGGATTTTCTCGTTCCCTTTTTCCCTGCACTCGTTCGTTGCTCGCTTTTTCTCGTTCCCTTTTTCCCTGCACTCGTTTGTTGCTCGCTTTTTCTCGTTCCCTTTTTCCCTGCACTCGTTCGTTGTTCGCTTTTTCTCGTTCCCTTTTTCCCTGCACTCGTTCGTTGTTCGCTTTTTCTCGTTCCCTTTTTCCCTGCACTCGTTCATTGCGCGGATTTTCTCGTTCCCTTTTTCCCTGCACTCGTTCGTTGCTCGGATTTTCTCGTTCCCTTTTTCCCTGCACTCGTTCGTTGCTCGCCTTTTCTCGTTCCCTTTTTCCCTGCACTCGTTCGTTGTTCGCTTTTTCTCGTTCCCTTTTTCCCTGCACTTGTTCGTTGTTCAGTTTTTCTCGTTCCCTTTTTCCCTGCACTCGTTCGTTTTTCGCCTTTTCTCGTTCCCTTTTTCCCTGCACTCGTTCATTGCGCGGTTTTTCTCGTTCCCTTTTTCCCTGCACTCGTTCATTGCGCGGATTTTCTCGTTCCCTTTTTCCCTGCACTCGTTCGTTGTTCGCTTTTTCTCGTTCCCTTTTTCCCTGCACTCGTTCGTTGCTCGGATTTTCTCGTTCCCTTTTTCCCTGCACTTGTTCGTTGCTCGCTTTTTCTCGTTCCCTTTTTCCCTGCACTCGTTCGTTGCTCGCCTTTTCTCGTTCCCTTTTTTCCCTGCACTCGTTCGTTGTTCGCTTTTTCTCGTTCCCTTTTTCCCTGCACTCGTTCGTTGCTCGGATTTTCTCGTTCCCTTTTTCCCTGCACTCGTTCGTTGCTCGGATTTTCTCGTTCCCTTTTTCCCTGCACTCGTTCGTTGTTCGCTTTTTCTCGTTCCCTTTTTCCCTGCACTTGTTCGTTGTTCGGTTTTTCTCGTTCCCTTTTTCCCTGCACTCGTTCGTTGCTCGCCTTTTCTCGTTCCCTTTTTCCCTGCACTCGTTCATTGCGCGGTTTTTCTCGTTCCCTTTTTCCCTGCACTCGTTCTTTGCGCGGATTTTCTCGTTCCCTTTTTCCCTGCACTCGTTCATTGCTCGCTTTTTCTCGTTCCCTTTTTCCCTGCATTCGTTCGTTGCTCGCTTTTTCTCGTTCCCTTTTTCCCTGCACTCGTTCATTGCTCGCTTTTTCTCGTTCCCTTTTTCCCAGCACTCGTTCGTTGCTCGGATTTTCTCGTTCCCTTTTTCCCTGCACTCGTTCGTTGCTCGGATTTTCTCGTTCCCTTTTTCCCTGCACTCATTCGTTGCGCAGATTTTCTCGTTCCCTTTTTCCCTGCACTCGTTCGTTGCTTGCCTTTTCTCGTTCCCTTTTTCCCTGCACTCGTTCGTTGTTCGCTTTTTCTCGTTCCCTTTTTCCCTGCACTCGTTCGTTGTTCGGTTTTTCTCGTTCCCTTTTTCCCTGCACTCGTTCATTGCGCGGATTTTCTCGTTCCCTTTTTCCCTGCACTCGTTCGTTGCTCGCTTTTTCTCGTTCCCTTTTTCCCTGCACTCGTTCGTTGCTCGGATTTTCTCGTTCCCTTTTTCCCTGCACTCGTTCGTTGCTCGCTTTTTCTCGTTCCCTTTTTCCCTGCACTCGTTCGTTGTTCGCTTTTTCTCGTTCCCTTTTTCCCTGCACTCGTTCGTTGCTCGGATTTTCTCGTTCCCTTTTTCCCTGCACTCGTTCGTTGCTCGCCTTTTCTCGTTCCCTTTTTTCCCTGCACTCGTTCGTTGTTCGCTTTTTCTCGTTCCCTTTTTCCCTGCACTCGTTCGTTGCTCGGATTTTCTCGTTCCCTTTTTCCCTGCACTCGTTCGTTGTTCGCTTTTTCTCGTTCCCTTTTTCCCTGCACTCGTTCATTGCGTGGATTTTCTCGTTCCCTTTTTCCCTGCACTCGTTCGTTGTTCGCTTTTTCTCGTTCCCTTTTTCCCTGCACTCGTTCGTTGCTCGCCTTTTCTCGTTCCCTTTTTCCCTGCACTCGTTCATTGCGCGGTTTTTCTCGTTCCCTTTTTCCCTGCACTCGTTCATTGCGCGGATTTTCTCGTTCCCTTTTTCCCTGCACTCGTTCGTTGCTCGGATTTTCTCGTTCCCTTTTTCCCTGCACTCGTTCGTTGCATGGATTTTCTCGTTCCCTTTTTCCCTGCACTCATTCGTTGCTCGCCTTTTCTCGTTCCCTTTTTCCCTGCACTCGTTCGTTGTTCGCTTTTTCTCGTTCCCTTTTTCCCTGCACTCGTTCATTGCGCGGATTTTCTCGTTCCCTTTTTCCCTGCACTCGTTCGTTGCTCGCTTTTTCTCGTTCCCTTTTTCCCTGCACTCGTTCGTTGCTCGGATTTTCTCGTTCCCTTTTTCCCTGCACTCGTTCGTTGTTCGCTTTTTCTCGTTCCCTTTTTCCCTGCACTCGTTCATTGCTCGCTTTTTCTCGTTCCCTTTTTCCCTGCACTCGTTCGTTGCTCGGATTTTCTCGTTCCCTTTTTCCCTGCACTCATTCGTTGCGCAGATTTTCTCGTTCCCTTTTTCCCTGCACTCGTTCGTTGCTCGCCTTTTCTCGTTCCCTTTTTCCCTGCACTCGTTCGTTGTTCGGTTTTTCTCGTTCCCTTTTTCCCTGCACTCGTTCGTTGCGCGGATTTTCTCGTTCCCTTTTTCCCTGCACTCGTTCGTTGCTCGCTTTTTCTCGTTCCCTTTTTCCCTGCACTCGTTCGTTGCTCGGATTTTCTCGTTCCCTTTTTCCCTGCACTCGTTCGTTGCGTGGATTTTCTCGTTCCCTTTTTCCCTGCACTCGTTCGTTGCTCGCTTTTTCTCGTTCCCTTTTTCCCTGCACTCGTTCGTTGTTCGGTTTTTCTCGTTCCCTTTTTCCCTGCACTCGTTCGTTGCTCGGATTTTCTCGTTCCCTTTTTCCCTGCACTCGTTTGTTGCTCGCTTTTTCTCGTTCCCTTTTTCCCTGCACTCGTTCGTTGTTCGCTTTTTCTCGTTCCCTTTTTCCCTGCACTCGTTCGTTGTTCGCTTTTTCTCGTTCCCTTTTTCCCTGCACTCGTTCGTTGCTCGGATTTTCTCGTTCCCTTTTTCCCTGCACTCGTTCGTTGCTCGCCTTTTCTCGTTCCCTTTTTCCCTGCACTCGTTCGTTGTTCGCTTTTTCTCGTTCCCTTTTTCCCTGCACTTGTTCGTTGTTCAGTTTTTCTCGTTCCCTTTTTCCCTGCACTCGTTCGTTGTTCGCCTTTTCTCGTTCCCTTTTTCCCTGCACTCGTTTGTTGCTCGCTTTTTCTCGTTCCCTTTTTCCCTGCACTCGTTCGTTGTTCGCTTTTTCTCGTTCCCTTTTTCCCTGCACTCGTTCATTGCGCGGATTTTCTCGTTCCCTTTTTCCCTGCACTCGTTCGTTGTTCGCTTTTTCTCGTTCCCTTTTTCCCTGCACTCGTTCGTTGCTCGCTTTTTCTCGTTCCCTTTTTCCCTGCACTCGTTCGTTGCTCGGATTTTCTCGTTCCCTTTTTCCCTGCACTCGTTCGTTGCTCGCCTTTTCTCGTTCCCTTTTTTCCCTGCACTCGTTCGTTGTTCGCTTTTTCTCGTTCCCTTTTTCCCTGCACTCGTTCGTTGCTCGGATTTTCTCGTTCCCTTTTTCCCTGCACTCGTTCGTTGTTCGCTTTTTCTCGTTCCCTTTTTCCCTGCACTCGTTCATTGCGCGGATTTTCTCGTTCCCTTTTTCCCTGCACTCGTTCGTTGCTCGCTTTTTCTCGTTCCCTTTTTCCCTGCACTCGTTTGTTGCTCGCTTTTTCTCGTTCCCTTTTTCCCTGCACTCGTTCGTTGTTCGCTTTTTCTCGTTCCCTTTTTCCCTGCACTCGTTCGTTGTTCGCTTTTTCTCGTTCCCTTTTTCCCTGCACTCGTTCATTGCGCGGATTTTCTCGTTCCATTTTTCCCTGCACTCGTTCGTTGCTCGGATTTTCTCGTTCCCTTTTTCCCTGCACTCGTTCGTTGCTCGCCTTTTCTCGTTCCCTTTTTCCCTGCACTCGTTCGTTGTTCGCTTTTTCTCGTTCCCTTTTTCCCTGCACTTGTTCGTTGTTCAGTTTTTCTCGTTCCCTTTTTCCCTGCACTCGTTCGTTTTTCGCCTTTTCTCGTTCCCTTTTTCCCTGCACTCGTTCATTGCGCGGTTTTTCTCGTTCCCTTTTTCCCTGCACTCGTTCATTGCGCGGATTTTCTCGTTCCCTTTTTCCCTGCACTCGTTCGTTGTTCGCTTTTTCTCGTTCCCTTTTTCCCTGCACTCGTTCGTTGCTCGGATTTTCTCGTTCCCTTTTTCCCTGCACTTGTTCGTTGCTCGCTTTTTCTCGTTCCCTTTTTCCCTGCACTCGTTCGTTGCTCGCTTTTTCTCGTTCCCTTTTTTCCCTGCACTCGTTCGTTGTTCGCTTTTTCTCGTTCCCTTTTTCCCTGCACTCGTTCGTTGCTCGGATTTTCTCGTTCCCTTTTTCCCTGCACTCGTTCGTTGCTCGGATTTTCTCGTTCCCTTTTTCCCTGCACTCGTTCGTTGTTCGCTTTTTCTCGTTCCCTTTTTCCCTGCACTTGTTCGTTGTTCGGTTTTTCTCGTTCCCTTTTTCCCTGCACTCGTTCGTTGCTCGCCTTTTCTCGTTCCCTTTTTCCCTGCACTCGTTCATTGCGCGGTTTTTCTCGTTCCCTTTTTCCCTGCACTCGTTCTTTGCGCGGATTTTCTCGTTCCCTTTTTCCCTGCACTCGTTCATTGCTCGCTTTTTCTCGTTCCCTTTTTCCCTGCATTCGTTCGTTGCTCGCTTTTTCTCGTTCCCTTTTTCCCTGCACTCGTTCATTGCTCGCTTTTTCTCGTTCCCTTTTTCCCAGCACTCGTTCGTTGCTCGGATTTTCTCGTTCCCTTTTTCCCTGCACTCGTTCGTTGCTCGCCTTTTCTCGTTCCCTTTTTCCCTGCACTCGTTCATTGCACGGTTTTTCTCGTTCCCTTTTTCCCTGCACTCGTTCATTGCGCAGATTTTCTCGTTCCCTTTTTCCCTGCACTCGTTCGTTGCTCGCTTTTTCTCGTTCCCTTTTTCCCTGCACTCGTTCATTGCGCGGATTTTCTCGTTCCCTTTTTCCCTGCACTCGTTCGTTGCTCGCTTTTTCTCGTTCCCTTTTTCCCTGCACTCGTTTGTTGCTCGGATTTTCTCGTTCCCTTTTTCCCTGCACTCGTTCGTTGTTCGCTTTTTCTCGTTCCCTTTTTCCCTGCACTCGTTCATTGCTCGCTTTTTCTCGTTCCCTTTTTCCCTGCACTCGTTCGTTGCTCGGATTTTCTCGTTCCCTTTTTCCCTGCACTCATTCGTTGCGCAGATTTTCTCGTTCCCTTTTTCCCTGCACTCGTTCGTTGCTTGCCTTTTCTCGTTCCCTTTTTCCCTGCACTCGTTCGTTGTTCGCTTTTTCTCGTTCCCTTTTTCCCTGCACTCGTTCGTTGTTCGGTTTTTCTCGTTCCCTTTTTCCCTGCACTCGTTCATTGCGCGGATTTTCTCGTTCCCTTTTTCCCTGCACTCGTTCGTTGCTCGCTTTTTCTCGTTCCCTTTTTCCCTGCACTCGTTCGTTGCTCGGATTTTCTCGTTCCCTTTTTCCCTGCACTCGTTCGTTGCTCGCTTTTTCTCGTTCCCTTTTTCCCTGCACTCGTTCGTTGTTCGCTTTTTCTCGTTCCCTTTTTCCCTGCACTCGTTCGTTGCTCGCTTTTTCTCGTTCCCTTTTTCCCTGCACTCGTTCGTTGCTCGGATTTTCTCGTTCCCTTTTTCCCTGCACTCGTTCGTTGCTCGCCTTTTCTCGTTCCCTTTTTTCCCTGCACTCGTTCGTTGTTCGCTTTTTCTCGTTCCCTTTTTCCCTGCACTCGTTCGTTGCTCGGATTTTCTCGTTCCCTTTTTCCCTGCACTCGTTCGTTGTTCGCTTTTTCTCGTTCCCTTTTTCCCTGCACTCGTTCCTTGCGTGGATTTTCTCGTTCCCTTTTTCCCTGCACTCGTTCGTTGTTCGCTTTTTCTCGTTCCCTTTTTCCCTGCACTCGTTCGTTGCTCGCCTTTTCTCGTTCCCTTTTTCCCTGCACTCGTTCATTGCGCGGTTTTTCTCGTTCCCTTTTTCCCTGCACTCGTTCATTGCGCGGATTTTCTCGTTCCCTTTTTCCCTGCACTCGTTCATTGCTCGCTTTTTCTCGTTTCCTTTTTTCCCGGCATTCGTTCGTTGCTCGCTTTTTCTCGTTCCCTTTTTCCCTGCACTCGTTCATTGCTCGCTTTTTCTCGTTCCCTTTTTCCCTGCACTCGTTCGTTGCTCGGATTTTCTCGTTCCCTTTTTCCCTGCACTCGTTCGTTGCTCGGATTTTCTCGTTCCCTTTTTCCCTGCACTCGTTCGTTGCTCGCCTTTTCTCGTTCCCTTTTTCCCTGCACTCGTTCGTTGTTCGCTTTTTCTCGTTCCCTTTTTCCCTGCACTCGTTCGTTGTTCGGTTTTTCTCGTTCCCTTTTTCCCTGCACTCGTTCATTGCGCGGATTTTCTCGTTCCCTTTTTCCCTGCACTCGTTTGTTGCTCGCTTTTTCTCGTTCCCTTTTTCCCTGCACTCGTTCGTTGCTCGGATTTTCTCGTTCCCTTTTTCCCTGCACTCGTTCATTGCTCGCTTTTTCTCGTTCCCTTTTTCCCTGCACTCGTTCGTTGCTCGCTTTTTCTCGTTCCCTTTTTCCCTGCACTCGTTCGTTGCTCGGATTTTCTCGTTCCCTTTTTCCCTGCACTCGTTCGTTGCTCGCTTTTTCTCGTTCCCTTTTTCCCTGCACTCGTTCGTTGCTCGCTTTTTCTCGTTCCCTTTTTCCCTGCACTCGTTCGTTGTTCGCTTTTTCTCATTCCCTTTTTCCCTGCACTCGTTCTTTGCGCGGATTTTCTCGTTCCCTTTTTCCCTGCACTCGTTCGTTGCTCGCCTTTTCTCGTTCCCTTTTTCCCTGCACTCGTTCGTTGTTCGCTTTTTCTCGTTCCCTTTTTCCCTGCACTTGTTCGTTGTTCGCTTTTTCTCGTTCCCTTTTTCCCTGCACTTGTTCGTTGTTCGGTTTTTCTCGTTCCCTTTTTCCCTGCACTCGTTCATTGCGCGGATTTTCTCGTTCTTTTTTTCCCTGCACTCGTTCATTGCTCGCTTTTTCTCGTTCCCTTTTTCCCTGCATTCGTTCGTTGCTCGCTTTTTCTCGTTCCCTTTTTCCCTGCACTCGTTCATTGCTCGCTTTTTCTCGTTCCCTTTTTCCCTGCACTCGTTCGTTGCTCGGATTTTCTCGTTCCCTTTTTCCCTGCACTCGTTCGTTGCATGGATTTTCTCGTTCCCTTTTTCCCTGCACTCATTCGTTGCTCGCCTTTTCTCGTTCCCTTTTTCCCTGCACTCGTTCGTTGTTCGCTTTTTCTCGTTCCCTTTTTCCCTGCACTCGTTCATTGCGCGGATTTTCTCGTTCCCTTTTTCCCTGCACTCGTTCGTTGCTCGCTTTTTCTCGTTCCCTTTTTCCCTGCACTCGTTCGTTGCTCGGATTTTCTCGTTCCCTTTTTCCCTGCACTCGTTCGTTGTTCGCTTTTTCTCGTTCCCTTTTTCCCTGCACTCGTTCATTGCTCGCTTTTTCTCGTTCCCTTTTTCCCTGCACTCGTTCGTTGCTCGGATTTTCTCGTTCCCTTTTTCCCTGCACTCATTCGTTGCGCAGATTTTCTCGTTCCCTTTTTCCCTGCACTCGTTCGTTGCTCGCCTTTTCTCGTTCCCTTTTTCCCTGCACTCGTTCGTTGCTCGCTTTTTCTCGTTCCCTTTTTCCCTGCACTCGTTTGTTGCTCGCTTTTTCTCGTTCCCTTTTTCCCTGCACTCGTTCGTTGTTCGCTTTTTCTCGTTCCCTTTTTCCCTGCACTCGTTCATTGCGCGGATTTTCTCGTTCCCTTTTTCCCTGCACTCGTTCGTTGCTCGGATTTTCTCGTTCCCTTTTTCCCTGCACTCGTTCGTTGCTCGCCTTTTCTCGTTCCCTTTTTCCCTGCACTCGTTCGTTGTTCGCTTTTTCTCGTTCCCTTTTTCCCTGCACTTGTTCGTTGTTCAGTTTTTCTCGTTCCCTTTTTCCCTGCACTCGTTCGTTTTTCGCCTTTTCTCGTTCCCTTTTTCCCTGCACTCGTTCATTGCGCGGTTTTTCTCGTTCCCTTTTTCCCTGCACTCGTTCATTGCGCGGATTTTCTCGTTCCCTTTTTCCCTGCACTCGTTCGTTGTTCGCTTTTTCTCGTTCCCTTTTTCCCTGCACTCGTTCGTTGCTCGGATTTTCTCGTTCCCTTTTTCCCTGCACTTGTTCGTTGCTCGCTTTTTCTCGTTCCCTTTTTCCCTGCACTCGTTCGTTGCTCGCCTTTTCTCGTTCCCTTTTTTCCCTGCACTCGTTCGTTGTTCGCTTTTTCTCGTTCCCTTTTTCCCTGCACTCGTTCGTTGCTCGGATTTTCTCGTTCCCTTTTTCCCTGCACTCGTTCGTTGCTCGGATTTTCTCGTTCCCTTTTTCCCTGCACTCGTTCGTTGTTCGCTTTTTCTCGTTCCCTTTTTCCCTGCACTCGTTCGTTGCTCGCCTTTTCTCGTTCCCTTTTTCCCTGCACTCGTTCATTGCGCGGTTTTTCTCGTTCCCTTTTTCCCTGCACTCGTTCTTTGCGCGGATTTTCTCGTTCCCTTTTTCCCTGCACTCGTTCATTGCTCGCTTTTTCTCGTTCCCTTTTTCCCTGCATTCGTTCGTTGCTCGCTTTTTCTCGTTCCCTTTTTCCCTGCACTCGTTCATTGCTCGCTTTTTCTCGTTCCCTTTTTCCCAGCACTCGTTCGTTGCTCGGATTTTCTCGTTCCCTTTTTCCCTGCACTCGTTCGTTGCTCGCCTTTTCTCGTTCCCTTTTTCCCTGCACTCGTTCATTGCGCGGTTTTTCTCGTTCCCTTTTTCCCTGCACTCGTTCATTGCGCAGATTTTCTCGTTCCCTTTTTCCCTGCACTCGTTCGTTGCTCGCTTTTTCTCGTTCCCTTTTTCCCTGCACTCGTTCATTGCGCGGATTTTCTCGTTCCCTTTTTCCCTGCACTCGTTCGTTGCTCGCTTTTTCTCGTTCCCTTTTTCCCTGCACTCGTTCGTTGCTCGGATTTTCTCGTTCCCTTTTTCCCTGCACTCGTTCGTTGTTCGCTTTTTCTCGTTCCCTTTTTCCCTGCACTCGTTCATTGCTCGCTTTTTCTCGTTCCCTTTTTCCCTGCACTCGTTCGTTGCTCGGATTTTCTCGTTCCCTTTTTCCCTGCACTCATTCGTTGCGCAGATTTTCTCGTTCCCTTTTTCCCTGCACTCGTTCGTTGCTTGCCTTTTCTCGTTCCCTTTTTCCCTGCACTCGTTCGTTGTTCGCTTTTTCTCGTTCCCTTTTTCCCTGCACTCGTTCGTTGTTCGCTTTTTCTCGTTCCCTTTTTCCCTGCACTCGTTCATTGCGCGGATTTTCTCGTTCCCTTTTTCCCTGCACTCGTTCGTTGCTCGCTTTTTCTCGTTCCCTTTTTCCCTGCACTCGTTCGTTGCTCGGATTTTCTCGTTCCCTTTTTCCCTGCACTCGTTCGTTGCTCGCTTTTTCTCGTTCCCTTTTTCCCTGCACTCGTTCGTTGTTCGCTTTTTCTCGTTCCCTTTTTCCCTGCACTCGTTCGTTGCTCGCTTTTTCTCGTTCCCTTTTTCCCTGCACTCGTTCGTTGCTCGGATTTTCTCGTTCCCTTTTTCCCTGCACTCGTTCGTTGCTCGCCTTTTCTCGTTCCCTTTTTTCCCTGCACTCGTTCGTTGTTCGCTTTTTCTCGTTCCCTTTTTCCCTGCACTCGTTCGTTGCTCGGATTTTCTCGTTCCCTTTTTCCCTGCACTCGTTCGTTGTTCGCTTTTTCTCGTTCCCTTTTTCCCTGCACTCGTTCATTGCGTGGATTTTCTCGTTCCCTTTTTCCCTGCACTCGTTCGTTGTTCGCTTTTTCTCGTTCCCTTTTTCCCTGCACTCGTTCGTTGCTCGCCTTTTCTCGTTCCCTTTTTCCCTGCACTCGTTCATTGCGCGGTTTTTCTCGTTCCCTTTTTCCCTGCACTCGTTCATTGCGCGGATTTTCTCGTTCCCTTTTTCCCTGCACTCGTTCATTGCTCGCTTTTTCTCGTTTCCTTTTTTCCCTGCATTCGTTCGTTGCTCGCTTTTTCTCGTTCCCTTTTTCCCTGCACTCGTTCATTGCTCGCTTTTTCTCGTTCCCTTTTTCCCTGCACTCGTTCGTTGCTCGGATTTTCTCGTTCCCTTTTTCCCTGCACTCGTTCGTTGCTCGCCTTTTCTCGTTCCCTTTTTCCCTGCACTCGTTCGTTGTTCGCTTTTTCTCGTTCCCTTTTTCCCTGCACTCGTTCGTTGTTCGGTTTTTCTCGTTCCCTTTTTCCCTGCACTCGTTCATTGCGCGGATTTTCTCGTTCCCTTTTTCCCTGCACTCGTTTGTTGCTCGCTTTTTCTCGTTCCCTTTTTCCCTGCACTCGTTCGTTGCTCGGATTTTCTCGTTCCCTTTTTCCCTGCACTCGTTCATTGCTCGCTTTTTCTCGTTCCCTTTTTCCCTGCACTCGTTCGTTGCTCGCTTTTTCTCGTTCCCTTTTTCCCTGCACTCGTTCGTTGCTCGCTTTTTCTCGTTCCCTTTTTCCCTGCACTCGTTCGTTGCTCGCTTTTTCTCGTTCCCTTTTTCCCTGCACTCGTTCGTTGCTCGCTTTTTCTCGTTCCCTTTTTCCCTGCACTCGTTCATTGCGCGGATTTTCTCGTTCCCTTTTTCCCTGCACTCGTTCGTTGCTCGGATTTTCTCGTTCCCTTTTTCCCTGCACTCGTTCGTTGCTCGCCTTTTCTCGTTCCCTTTTTCCCTGCACTCGTTCGTTGTTCGCTTTTTCTCGTTCCCTTTTTCCCTGCACTCGTTCCTTGCTCGCTTTTTCTCGTTCCCTTTTTCCCTGCACTCGTTCGTTGTTCGCCTTTTCTCGTTCCCTTTTTCCCTGCACTCGTTCGTTGTTCGCTTTTTCTCGTTCCCTTTTTCCCTGCACTCGTTCATTGCGCGGTTTTTCTCGTTCCCTTTTTCCCTGCACTCGTTCATTGCGCGGATTTTCTCGTTCCCTTTTTCCCTGCACTCGTTCGTTGTTCGCTTTTTCTCGTTCCCTTTTTCCCTGCACTCGTTCGTTGCTCGGATTTTCTCGTTCCCTTTTTCCTTGCACTCGTTCGTTGCGCAGATTTTCTCGTTCCCTTTTTCCCTGCACTCGTTCGTTGCTCGCCTTTTCTCGTTCCCTTTTTTCCCTGCACTCGTTCGTTGTTCGCTTTTTCTCGTTCCCTTTTTCCCTGCACTCGTTCGTTGCTCGGATTTTCTCGTTCCCTTTTTCCCTGCACTCGTTCGTTGTTCGCTTTTTCTCGTTCCCTTTTTCCCTGCACTCGTTCATTGCGCGGATTTTCTCGTTCCCTTTTTCCCTGCACTCGTTCGTTGCTCGCTTTTTCTCGTTCCCTTTTTCCCTGCACTCGTTCGTTGCTCGCACTTTCTCGTTCCCTTGTTCCCTGCACTCGTTTGTTGCTCGCCTTTTCTCGTTCCCTTTTTTCCCTGCACTCGTTCGTTGTTCGCTTTTTCTCGTTCCCTTTTTCCCTGCACTCGTTCGTTGCTCGGATTTTCTCGTTCCCTTTTTCCCTGCACTCGTTCGTTGCTCGGATTTTCTCGTTCCCTTTTTCCCTGCACTCGTTCGTTGCTCGCTTTTTCTCGTTCCCTTTTTCCCTGCACTCGTTCATTGTTCGCTTTTTCTCGTTCCCTTTTTCCCTGCACTCGTTCGTTGCTCGCTTTTTCTCGTTCCCTTTTTCCCTGCACTCGTTCGTTGTTCGCTTTTTCTCGTTCCCTTTTTCCCTGCACTCGTTCGTTGTTCGCTTTTTCTCGTTCCCTTTTTCCCTGCACTCGTTCATTGCGCGGATTTTCTCGTTCCCTTTTTCCCTGCACTCGTTCGTTGCTCGGATTTTCTCGTTCCCTTTTTCCCTGCACTCGTTCGTTGCTCGCCTTTTCTCGTTCCCTTTTTCCCTGCACTCGTTCGTTGTTCGCTTTTTCTCGTTCCCTTTTTCCCTGCACTTGTTCGTTGTTCGGTTTTTCTCGTTCCCTTTTTCCCTGCACTCGTTCGTTGCTCGACTTTTCTCGTTCCCTTTTTCCCTGCACTCGTTCATTGCGCGGTTTTTCTCGTTCCCTTTTTCCCTGCACTCGTTCATTGCGCGGATTTTCTCGTTCCCTTTTTCCCTGCACTCGTTCATTGCTCGCTTTTTCTCGTTCCCTTTTTCCCTGCATTCGTTCGTTGCTCGCTTTTTCTCGTTCCCTTTTTCCCTGCACTCGTTCATTGCTCGCTTTTTCTCGTTCCCTTTTTCCCTGCACTCGTTCGTTGCTCGGATTTTCTCGTTCCCTTTTTCCCTGCACTCGTTCGTTGCATGGATTTTCTCGTTCCCTTTTTCCCTGCACTCGTTCGATGCTCGCCTTTTCTCGTTCCCTTTTTCCCTGCACTCGTTCGTTGTTCGCTTTTTCTCGTTCCCTTTTTCCCTGCACTCGTTCATTGCGCGGATTTTCTCGTTCCCTTTTTCCCTGCACTCGTTCGTTGCTCGCTTTTTCTCGTTCCCTTTTTCCCTGCACTCGTTCGTTGCTCGGATTTTCTCGTTCCCTCTTTCCCTGCACTCGTTCGTTGTTCGCTTTTTCTCGTTCCCTTTTTCCCTGCACTCGTTCATTGCTCGCTTTTTCTCGTTCCCTTTTTCCCTGCACTCATTCGTTGCGCAGATTTTCTCGTTCCCTTTTTCCCTGCACTCGTTCGTTGCTCGCCTTTTCTCGTTCCCTTTTTCCCTGCACTCGTTCGTTGTTCAGTTTTTCTCGTTCCCTTTTTCCCTGCACTCGTTCATTGCGCGGATTTTCTCGTTCCCTTTTTCCCTGCACTCGTTCGTTGCTCGCTTTTTCTCGTTCCCTTTTTCCCTGCACTCGTTCGTTGCTCGGATTTTCTCGTTCCCTTTTTCCCTGCACTCGTTCGTTGCGTGGATTTTCTCGTTCCCTTTTTCCCTGCACTCGTTCGTTGCTCGCTTTTTCTCGTTCCCTTTTTCCCTGCACTCGTTCGTTGTTCGCTTTTTCTCGTTCCCTTTTTCCCTGCACTCGTTCGTTGTTCGCTTTTTCTCGTTCCCTTTTTCCCTGCACTCGTTCGTTGCTCGGATTTTCTCGTTCCCTTTTTCCCTGCACTCGTTCATTGCGCGGATTTTCTCGTTCCCTTTTTCCCTGCACTCGTTCGTTGTTCGCTTTTTCTCGTTCCCTTTTTCCCTGCACTCGTTCGTTGCTCGGATTTTCTCGTTCCCTTTTTCCCTGCACTCGTTCGTTGCTCGCTTTTTCTCGTTCCCTTTTTCCCTGCACTCGTTCGTTGCTCGCTTTTTCTCGTTCCCTTTTTCCCTGCACTCGTTCGTTGTTCGCTTTTTCTCGTTCCCTTTTTCCCTGCACTCGTTCATTGCGCGGATTTTCTCGTTCCCTTTTTCCCTGCACTCGTTCGTTGCTCGGATTTTCTCGTTCCCTTTTTCCCTGCACTCGTTCGTTGCTCGCCTTTTCTCGTTCCCTTTTTCCCTGCACTCGTTCGTTGTTCGCTTTTTCTCGTTCCCTTTTTCCCTGCACTCGTTCATTGCTCGCTTTTTCTCGTTCCCTTTTTCCCTGCACTCGTTCGTTGTTTGCCTTTTCTCGTTCCCTTTTTCCCTGCACTCGTTCGTTGTTCGCTTTTTCTCGTTCCCTTTTTCCCTGCACTCGTTCATTGCGCGGTTTTTCTCGTTCCCTTTTTCCCTGCACTCGTTCATTGCGCGGATTTTCTCGTTCCCTTTTTCCCTGCACTCGTTCGTTGTTCGCTTTTTCTCGTTCCCTTTTTCCCTGCACTCGTTCGTTGCTCGGATTTTCTCGTTCCCTTTTTCCTTGCACTCGTTCGTTGCGCAGATTTTCTCGTTCCCTTTTTCCCTGCACTCGTTCGTTGCTAGCCTTTTCTCGTTCCCTTTTTTCCCTGCACTCGTTCGTTGTTCGCTTTTTCTCGTTCCCTTTTTCCCTGCACTCGTTCGTTGCTCGGATTTTCTCGTTCCCTTTTTCCCTGCACTCGTTCGTTGTTCGCTTTTTCTCGTTCCCTTTTTCCCTGCACTCGTTCATTGCGCGGATTTTCTCGTTCCCTTTTTCCCTGCACTCGTTCGTTGCTCGCTTTTTCTCGTTCCCTTTTACCCTGCACTCGTTCGTTGCTCGCACTTTCTCGTTCCCTTGTTCCCTGCACTCGTTTGTTGCTCGCCTTTTCTCGTTCCCTTTTTTCCCTGCACTCGTTCGTTGTTCGCTTTTTCTCGTTCCCTTTTTCCCTGCACTCGTTCGTTGCTCGGATTTTCTCGTTCCCTTTTTCCCTGCACTCGTTCGTTGCTCGCTTTTTCTCGTTCCCTTTTTCCCTGCACTCGTTCGTTGCTCGGATTTTCTCGTTCCCTTTTTCCCTGCACTCGTTCGTTGCTCGCTTTTTCTCGTTCCCTTTTTCCCTGCACTCGTTCATTGTTCGCTTTTTCTCGTTCCCTTTTTCCCTGCACTCGTTCGTTGCTCGCTTTTTCTCGTTCCCTTTTTCCCTGCACTCGTTCGTTGTTCGCTTTTTCTCGTTCCCTTTTTCCCTGCACTCGTTCGTTGTTCGCTTTTTCTCGTTCCCTTTTTCCCTGCACTCGTTCATTGCGCGGATTTTCTCGTTCCCTTTTTCCCTGCACTCGTTCGTTGCTCGGATTTTCTCGTTCCCTTTTTCCCTGCACTCGTTCGTTGCTCGCCTTTTCTCGTTCCCTTTTTCCCTGCACTCGTTCGTTGTTCGCTTTTTCTCGTTCCCTTTTTCCCTGCACTTGTTCGTTGTTCGGTTTTTCTCGTTCCCTTTTTCCCTGCACTCGTTCGTTGCTCGACTTTTCTCGTTCCCTTTTTCCCTGCACTCGTTCATTGCGCGGTTTTTCTCGTTCCCTTTTTCCCTGCACTCATTCGTTGCGCAGATTTTCTCGTTCCCTTTTTCCCTGCACTCGTTCGTTGCTCGCCTTTTCTCGTTCCCTTTTTCCCTGCACTCGTTCGTTGTTCAGTTTTTCTCGTTCCCTTTTTCCCTGCACTCGTTCATTGCGCGGATTTTCTCGTTCCCTTTTTCCCTGCACTCGTTCGTTGCTCGCTTTTTCTCGTTCCCTTTTTCCCTGCACTCGTTCGTTGCTCGGATTTTCTCGTTCCCTTTTTCCCTGCACTCGTTCGTTGCGTGGATTTTTTCGTTCCCTTTTTCCCTGCACTCGTTCGTTGCTCGCTTTTTCTCGTTCCCTTTTTCCCTGCACTCGTTCGTTGCTCGGATTTTCTCGTTCCCTTTTTCCCTGCACTCGTTTGTTGCTCGCTTTTTCTCGTTCCCTTTTTCCCTGCACTCGTTCGTTGTTCGCTTTTTCTCGTTCCCTTTTTCCCTGCACTCGTTCGTTGTTCGCTTTTTCTCGTTCCCTTTTTCCCTGCACTCGTTCGTTGCTCGGATTTTCTCGTTCCCTTTTTCCCTGCACTCGTTCATTGCGCGGATTTTCTCGTTCCCTTTTTCCCTGCACTCGTTCGTTGTTCGCTTTTTCTCGTTCCCTTTTTCCCTGCACTTGTTCGTTGTTCAGTTTTTCTCGTTCCCTTTTTCCCTGCACTCGTTCGTTGTTCACCTTTTCTCGTTCCCTTTTTCCCTGCACTCGTTCGTTGTTCGCTTTTTCTCGTTCCCTTTTTCCCTGCACTCGTTCATTGCGCGGTTTTTCTCGTTCCCTTTTTCCCTGCACTCGTTCATTGCGCGGATTTTCTCGTTCCCTTTTTCCCTGCACTCGTTCGTTGTTCGCTTTTTCTCGTTCCCTTTTTCCCTGCACTCGTTCGTTGCTCGCTTTTTCTCGTTCCCTTTTTCCCTGCACTCGTTCGTTGCTCGGATTTTCTCGTTCCCTTTTTCCCTGCACTCGTTCGTTGCTCGCCTTTTCTCGTTCCCTTTTTTCCCTGCACTCGTTCGTTGTTCGCTTTTTCTCGTTCCCTTTTTCCCTGCACTCGTTCGTTGCTCGGATTTTCTCGTTCCCTTTTTCCCTGCACTCGTTCGTTGTTCGCTTTTTCTCGTTCCCTTTTTCCCTGCACTCGTTCATTGCGTGGATTTTCTCGTTCCCTTTTTCCCTGCACTCGTTCGTTGTTCGCTTTTTCTCGTTCCCTTTTTCCCTGCACTCGTTCGTTGCTCGCCTTTTCTCGTTCCCTTTTTCCCTGCACTCGTTCATTGCGCGGTTTTTCTCGTTCCCTTTTTCCCTGCACTCGTTCATTGCGCGGATTTTCTCGTTCCCTTTTTCCCTGCACTCGTTCATTGCTCGCTGTTTCTCGTTTCCTTTTTTCCCTGCATTCGTTCGTTGCTCGCTTTTTCTCGTTCCCTTTTTCCCTGCACTCGTTCATTGCTCGCTTTTTCTCGTTCCCTTTTTCCCTGCACTCGTTCGTTGCTCGGATTTTCTCGTTCCCTTTTTCCCTGCACTCGTTCGTTGCTCGGATTTTCTCGTTCCCTTTTTCCCTGCACTCGTTCGTTGCTCGCCTTTTCTCGTTCCCTTTTTCCCTGCACTCGTTCGTTGTTCGCTTTTTCTCGTTCCCTTTTTCCCTGCACTCATTCGTTGTTCGGTTTTTCTCGTTCCCTTTTTCCCTGCACTCGTTCATTGCGCGGATTTTCTCGTTCCCTTTTTCCCTGCACTCGTTTGTTGCTCGCTTTTTCTCGTTCCCTTTTTCCCTGCACTCGTTCGTTGCTCGGATTTTCTCGTTCCCTTTTTCCCTGCACTCGTTCATTGCTCGCTTTTTCTCGTTCCCTTTTTCCCTGCACTCGTTCGTTGCTCGCTTTTTCTCGTTCCCTTTTTCCCTGCACTCGTTCGTTGCTCGGATTTTCTCGTTCCCTTTTTCCCTGCACTCGTTCGTTGCTCGCTTTTTCTCGTTCCCTTTTTCCCTGCACTCGTTCGTTGCTCGCTTTTTCTCGTTCCCTTTTTCCCTGCACTCGTTCGTTGTTCGCTTTTTCTCGTTCCCTTGTTCCCTGCACTCTTTTGTTGCTCGCCTTTTCTCGTTCCCTTTTTCCCTGCACTCGTTCGTTGCTCGGATTTTCTCGTTCCCTTTTTCCCTGCACTCGTTCGTTGCTCGCCTTTTCTCGTTCCCTTTTTCCCTGCACTCGTTCGTTGTTCGCTTTTTCTCGTTCCCTTTTTCCCTGCACTCGTTCATTGCTCGCTTTTTCTCGTTCCCTTTTTCCCTGCACTCGTTCGTTGTTCGCCTTTTCTCGTTCCCTTTTTCCCTGCACTCGTTCGTTGTTCGCTTTTTCTCGTTCCCTTTTTCCCTGCACTCGTTCATTGCGCGGTTTTTCTCGTTCCCTTTTTCCCTGCACTCGTTCATTGCGCGGATTTTCTCGTTCCCTTTTTCCCTGCACTCGTTCGTTGTTCGCTTTTTCTCGTTCCCTTTTTCCCTGCACTCGTTCGTTGCTCGCTTTTTCTCGTTCCCTTTTTCCTTGCACTCGTTCGTTGCGCAGATTTTCTCGTTCCCTTTTTCCCTGCACTCGTTCGTTGCTCGCCTTTTCTCGTTCCCTTTTTTCCCTGCACTCGTTCGTTGTTCGCTTTTTCTCGTTCCCTTTTTCCCTGCACTCGTTCGTTGCTCGGATTTTCTCGTTCCCTTTTTCCCTGCACTCGTTCGTTGTTCGCTTTTTCTCGTTCCCTTTTTCCCTGCACTCGTTCATTGCGCGGATTTTCTCGTTCCCTTTTTCCCTGCACTCATTCGTTGCTCGCTTTTTCTCGTTCCCTTTTTCCCTGCACTCGTTCGTTGCTCGCACTTTCTCGTTCCCTTGTTCCCTGCACTCGTTTGTTGCTCGCCTTTTCTCGTTCCCTTTTTTCCCTGCACTCGTTCGTTGTTCGCTTTTTCTCGTTCCCTTTTTCCCTGCACTCGTTCGTTGCTCGGATTTTCTCGTTCCCTTTTTCCCTGCACTCGTTCGTTGCTCGCTTTTTCTCGTTCCCTTTTTCCCTGCACTCGTTCGTTGCTCGGATTTTCTCGTTCCCTTTTTCCCTGCACTCGTTCGTTGCTCGCTTTTTCTCGTTCCCTTTTTCCCTGCACTCGTTCATTGTTCGCTTTTTCTCGTTCCCTTTTTCCCTGCACTCGTTCGTTGCTCGCCTTTTCTCGTTCCCTTTTTCCCTGCACTCGTTCGTTGTTCGCTTTTTCTCGTTCCCTTTTTCCCTGCACTCGTTCGTTGCTCGGATTTTCTCGTTCCCTTTTTCCCTGCACTCGTTCATTGCGCGGATTTTCTCGTTCCCTTTTTCCCTGCACTCGTTCGTTGCTCGGATTTTCTCGTTCCCTTTTTCCCTGCACTCGTTCGTTGCTCGCCTTTTCTCGTTCCCTTTTTCCCTGCACTCGTTCGTTGTTCGCTTTTTCTCGTTCCCTTTTTCCCTGCACTTGTTCGTTGTTCGGTTTTTCTCGTTCCCTTTTTCCCTGCACTCGTTCGTTGCTCGACTTTTCTCGTTCCCTTTTTCCCTGCACTCGTTCATTGCGCGGTTTTTCTCGTTCCCTTTTTCCCTGCACTCGTTCATTGCGCGGATTTTCTCGTTCCCTTTTTCCCTGCACTCGTTCATTGCTCGCTTTTTCTCGTTCCCTTTTTCCCTGCATTCGTTCGTTGCTCGCTTTTTCTCGTTCCCTTTTTCCCTGCACTCGTTCATTGCTCGCTTTTTCTCGTTCCCTTTTTCCCTGCACTCGTTCGTTGCTCGGATTTTCTCGTTCCCTTTTTCCCTGCACTCGTTCGTTGCATGGATTTTCTCGTTCCCTTTTTCCCTGCACTCGTTCGATGCTCGCCTTTTCTCGTTCCCTTTTTCCCTGCACTCGTTCGTTGTTCGCTTTTTCTCGTTCCCTTTTTCCCTGCACTCGTTCATTGCGCGGATTTTCTCGTTCCCTTTTTCCCTGCACTCGTTCGTTGCTCGCTTTTTCTCGTTCCCTTTTTCCCTGCACTCGTTCGTTGCTCGGATTTTCTCGTTCCCTCTTTCCCTGCACTCGTTCGTTGTTCGCTTTTTCTCGTTCCCTTTTTCCCTGCACTCGTTCATTGCTCGCTTTTTCTCGTTCCCTTTTTCCCTGCACTCGTTCGTTGCTCGGATTTTCTCGTTCCCTTTTTCCCTGCACTCATTCGTTGCGCAGATTTTCTCGTTCCCTTTTTCCCTGCACTCGTTCGTTGCTCGCCTTTTCTCGTTCCCTTTTTCCCTGCACTCGTTCGTTGTTCAGTTTTTCTCGTTCCCTTTTTCCCTGCACTCGTTCATTGCGCGGATTTTCTCGTTCCCTTTTTCCCTGCACTCGTTCGTTGCTCGCTTTTTCTCGTTCCCTTTTTCCCTGCACTCGTTCGTTGCTCGGATTTTCTCGTTCCCTTTTTCCCTGCACTCGTTCGTTGCGTGGATTTTCTCGTTCCCTTTTTCCCTGCACTCGTTCGTTGCTCGCTTTTTCTCGTTCCCTTTTTCCCTGCACTCGTTCGTTGCTCGGATTTTCTCGTTCCCTTTTTCCCTGCACTCGTTTGTTGCTCGCTTTTTCTCGTTCCCTTTTTCCCTGCACTCGTTCGTTGTTCGCTTTTTCTCGTTCCCTTTTTCCCTGCACTCGTTCGTTGTTCGCTTTTTCTCGTTCCCTTTTTCCCTGCACTCGTTCGTTGCTCGGATTTTCTCGTTCCCTTTTTCCCTGCACTCGTTCATTGCGCGGATTTTCTCGTTCCCTTTTTCCCTGCACTCGTTCGTTGTTCGCTTTTTCTCGTTCCCTTTTTCCCTGCACTTGTTCGTTGTTCAGTTTTTCTCGTTCCCTTTTTCCCTGCACTCGTTCGTTGTTCGCCTTTTCTCGTTCCCTTTTTCCCTGCACTCGTTCGTTGTTCGCTTTTTCTCGTTCCCTTTTTCCCTGCACTCGTTCATTGCGCGGTTTTTCTCGTTCCCTTTTTCCCTGCACTTGTTCATTGCGCGGATTTTCTCGTTCCCTTTTTCCCTGCACTCGTTCGTTGTTCGCTTTTTCTCGTTCCCTTTTTCCCTGCACTCGTTCGTTGCTCGCTTTTTCTCGTTCCCTTTTTCCCTGCACTCGTTCGTTGCTCGGATTTTCTCGTTCCCTTTTTCCCTGCACTCGTTCGTTGCTCGCCTTTTCTCGTTCCCTTTTTTCCCTGCACTCGTTCGTTGTTCGCTTTTTCTCGTTCCCTTTTTCCCTGCACTCGTTCGTTGCTCGGATTTTCTCGTTCCCTTTTTCCCTGCACTCGTTCGTTGTTCGGTTTTTCTCGTTCCCTTTTTCCCTGCACTCGTTCATTGCGCGGATTTTCTCGTTCCCTTTTTCCCTGCACTCGTTCATTGCTCGCTTTTTCTCGTTCCCTTTTTCCCTGCACTCGTTCGTTGCTCGGATTTTCTCGTTCCCTTTTTCCCTGCACTCGTTCGTTGCTCGGATTTTCTCGTTCCCTTTTTCCCTGCACTCGTTCGTTGCTCGCCTTTTCTCGTTCCCTTTTTTCCCTGCACTCGTTCGTTGTTCGCTTTTTCTCGTTCCCTTTTTCCCTGCACTCGTTCGTTGCTCGGATTTTCTCGTTCCCTTTTTCCCTGCACTCGTTCGTTGTTCGGTTTTTCTCGTTCCCTTTTTCCCTGCACTCGTTCATTGCGCGGATTTTCTCGTTCCCTTTTTCCCTGCACTCGTTCATTGCTCGCTTTTTCTCGTTCCCTTTTTCCCTGCACTCGTTCGTTGCTCGGATTTTCTCGTTCCCTTTTTCCCTGCACTCGTTTGTTGCTCGCTTTTTCTCGTTCCCTTTTTCCCTGCACTCGTTCGTTGTTCGCTTTTTCTCGTTCCCTTTTTCCCTGCACTCATTCGTTGTTCGCTTTTTCTCGTTCCCTTTTTCCCTGCACTCGTTCATTGCGCGGTTTTTCTCGTTCCCTTTTTCCCTGCACTCGTTCATTGCTCGCTTTTTCTCATTCCCTTTTTCCCTGCACTCGTTCGTTGTTCGCTTTTTCTCGTTCCCTTTTTCCCTGCACTCGTTCATTGCTCGCTTTTTCTCGTTCCCTTTTTCCCTGCACTCGTTCGTTGCTCGGATTTTCTCGTTCCCTTTTTCCCTGCACTCGTTCGTTGCGCAGATTTTCTCGTTCCCTTTTTCCCTGCACTCGTTCGTTGCTCGCCTTTTCTCGTTCCCTTTTTCCCTGCACTCGTTCGTTGTTCGCTTTTTCTCGTTCCCTTTTTCCCTGCACTCGTTCGTTGTTCGGTTTTTCTCGTTCCCTTTTTCCCTGCACTCATTCATTGCGCGGATTTTCTCGTTCCCTTTTTCCCTGCACTCGTTCGTTGCTCGCTTTTTCTCGTTCCCTTTTTCCCTGCACTCGTTCGTTGCTCGGATTTTCTCGTTCCCTTTTTCCCTGCACTCGTTCGTTGTTCGCTTTTTCTCGTTCCCTTTTTCCCTGCACTCGTTCATTGCTCGCTTTTTCTCGTTCCCTTTTTCCCTGCACTCGTTCGTTGCTCGGATTTTCTCGTTCCCTTTTTCCCTGCACTCGTTCGTTGCGCGGATTTTCTCGTTCCCTTGTTCCCTGCACTCTTTTGTTGCTCGCCTTTTCTCGTTCCCTTTTTCCCTGCACTCATTCGTTGTTCGCTTTTTCTCGTTCCCTTTTTCCCTGCACTCGTTCGTTGTTCGGTTTTTCTCGTTCCCTTTTTCCCTGCACTCGTTCGTTGCTCGGATTTTCTCGTTCCCTTTTTCCCTGCACTCGTTCGTTGCTCGCTTTTTCTCGTTCCCTTTTTCCCTGCACTCGTTCGTTGCTCGGATTTTCTCGTTCCCTTTTTCCCTGCACTCGTTCGTTGCTCGCTTTTTCTCGTTCCCTTTTTCCCTGCACTCGTTCATTGCTCGCTTTTTCTCGTTCCCTTTTTCCCTGCACTCGTTCGTTGCTCGGATTTTCTCGTTCCCTTTTTCCCTGCACTCGTTCGTTGCGCAGATTTTCTCATTCCCTTTTTCCCTGCACTCGTTCGTTGCTCGCCTTTTCTCGTTCCCTTTTTCCCTGCACTCGTTCGTTGCTCGCTCTTTCTCGTTCCCTTTTTCCCTGCACTCGTTCGTTGCTCGCTTTTTCTCGTTCCCTTTTTCCCTGCACTCGTTCGTTGCTCGGTTTTTCTCGTTCCCTTTTTCCCTGCACTCGTTCATTGCGCGGATTTTCTCGTTCCCTTTTTCCCTGCACTCGTTCGTTGCGCGGATTTTCTCGTTCCCTTTTTCCCTGCACTCGTTCATTGCTCGCTTTTTCTCGTTCCCTTTTTCCCTGCACTCGTTCGTTGCGCAGATTTTCTCGTTCCCTTTTTCCCTGCACTCGTTCGTTGTTCGCTTTTTCTCGTTCCCTTTTTCCCTGCACTCGTTTGTTGTTCGGTTTTTCTCGTTCCCTTTTTCCCTGCACTCGTTCGTTGCACGGTTTTTCTCGTTCCCTTTTTCCCTGCACTCGTTCGTTGCTCGGATTTTCTCGTTCCCTTTTTCCCTGCACTCGTTTGTTGCTCGCTTTTTCTCGTTCCCTTTTTCCCTGCACTCGTTCGTTGTTCGCTTTTTCTCGTTCCCTTTTTCCCTGCACTCATTCGTTGTTCGCTTTTTCTCGTTCCCTTTTTCCCTGCACTCGTTCATTGCGCGGTTTTTCTCGTTCCCTTTTTCCCTGCACTCGTTCATTGCTCGCTTTTTCTCGTTCCCTTTTTCCCTGCACTCGTTCGTTGTTCGCTTTTTCTCGTTCCCTTTTTCCCTGCACTCGTTCATTGCTCGCTTTTTCTCGTTCCCTTTTTCCCTGCACTCGTTCGTTGCTCGGATTTTCTCGTTCCCTTTTTCCCTGCACTCGTTCGTTGCGCAGATTTTCTCGTTCCCTTTTTCCCTGCACTCGTTCGTTGCTCGGATTTTCTCGTTCCCTTTTTCCCTGCACTCGTTCGTTGTTCGCTTTTTCTCGTTCCCTTTTTCCCTGCACTCGTTCGTTGTTCGCTTTTTCTCGTTCCCTTTTTCCCTGCACTCGTTCGTTGCGCAGATTTTCTCGTTCCCTTTTTCCCTGCACTCGTTCGTTGTTCGCTTTTTCTCGTTCCCTTTTTCCCTGCACTCGTTTGTTGTTCGGTTTTTCTCGTTCCCTTTTTCCCTGCACTCGTTCGTTGCACGGTTTTTCTCGTTCCCTTTTTCCCTGCACTCGTTCGTTGCTCGGATTTTCTCGTTCCCTTTTTCCCTGCACTCGTTTGTTGCTCGCTTTTTCTCGTTCCCTTTTTCCCTGCACTCGTTCGTTGTTCGCTTTTTCTCGTTCCCTTTTTCCCTGCACTCATTCGTTGTTCGCTTTTTCTCGTTCCCTTTTTCCCTGCACTCGTTCATTGCGCGGTTTTTCTCGTTCCCTTTTTCCCTGCACTCGTTCATTGCTCGCTTTTTCTCGTTCCCTTTTTCCCTGCACTCGTTCATTGCTCGCTTTTTCTCGTTCCCTTTTTCCCTGCACTCGTTCGTTGCTCGGATTTTCTCGTTCCCTTTTTCCCTGCACTCGTTCGTTGCGCAGATTTTCTCGTTCCCTTTTTCCCTGCACTCGTTCGTTGCTCGCCTTTTCTCGTTCCCTTTTTCCCTGCACTCGTTCGTTGTTCGCTTTTTCTCGTTCCCTTTTTCCCTGCACTCGTTCGTTGTTCGGTTTTTCTCGTTCCCTTTTTCCCTGCACTCGTTCGTTGCTCGGATTTTCTCGTTCCCTTTTTCCCTGCACTCGTTCGTTGCGCGGATTTTCTCGTTCCCTTGTTCCCTGCACTCTTTTGTTGCTCGCCTTTTCTCGTTCCCTTTTTCCCTGCACTCATTCGTTGTTCGCTTTTTCTCGTTCCCTTTTTCCCTGCACTCGTTCGTTGTTCGCTTTTTCTCGTTCCCTTTTTCCCTGCACTCGTTCGTTGTTCGGTTTTTCTCGTTCCCTTTTTCCCTGCACTCATTCATTGCGCGGATTTTCTCGTTCCCTTTTTCCCTGCACTCGTTCGTTGCTCGCTTTTTCTCGTTCCCTTTTTCCCTGCACTCGTTCGTTGCTCGGATTTTCTCGTTCCCTTTTTCCCTGCACTCGTTCGTTGTTCGCTTTTTCTCGTTCCCTTTTTCCCTGCACTCGTTCATTGCTCGCTTTTTCTCGTTCCCTTTTTCCCTGCACTCGTTCGTTGCTCGGATTTTCTCGTTCCCTTTTTCCCTGCACTCGTTCGTTGCGCAGATTTTCTCGTTCCCTTTTTCCCTGCACTCGTTCGTTGCTCGCCTTTTCTCGTTCCCTTTTTCCCTGCACTCGTTCGTTGTTCGCTTTTTCCCGTTCCCTTTTTCCCTGCACTCGTTCGTTGTTCGGTTTTTCTCGTTCCCTTTTTCCCTGCACTCATTCATTGCGCGGATTTTCTCGTTCCCTTTTTCCCTGCACTCGTTCGTTGCTCGCTTTTTCTCGTTCCCTTTTTCCCTGCACTCGTTCGTTGCTCGGATTTTCTCGTTCCCTTTTTCCCTGCACTCGTTCGTTGCTCGCTTTTTCTCGTTCCCTTTTTCCCTGCACTCGTTCATTGCTCGCTTTTTCTCGTTCCCTTTTTCCCTGCACTCGTTCGTTGCTCGGATTTTCTCGTTCCCTTTTTCCCTGCACTCGTTCGTTGCGCAGATTTTCTCATTCCCTTTTTCCCTGCACTCGTTCGTTGCTCGCCTTTTCTCGTTCCCTTTTTCCCTGCACTCGTTCGTTGCTCGCTCTTTCTCGTTCCCTTTTTCCCTGCACTCGTTCGTTGCTCGCTTTTTCTCGTTCCCTTTTTCCCTGCACTCGTTCGTTGCTCGGTTTTTCTCGTTCCCTTTTTCCCTGCACTCGTTCATTGCGCGGATTTTCTCGTTCCCTTTTTCCCTGCACTCGTTCGTTGCGCGGATTTTCTCGTTCCCTTTTTCCCTGCACTCGTTCATTGCTCGCTTTTTCTCGTTCCCTTTTTCCCTGCACTCGTTCGTTGCGCAGATTTTCTCGTTCCTATTTTCCCTGCACTCGTTCGTTGTTCGCTTTTTCTCGTTCCCTTTTTCCCTGCACTCGTTTGTTGTTCGGTTTTTCTCGTTCCCTTTTTCCCTGCACTCGTTCGTTGCACGGTTTTTCTCGTTCCCTTTTTCCCTGCACTCGTTCGTTGCTCGGATTTTCTCGTTCCCTTTTTCCCTGCACTCGTTTGTTGCTCGCTTTTTCTCGTTCCCTTTTTCCCTGCACTCGTTCGTTGTTCGCTTTTTCTCGTTCCCTTTTTCCCTGCACTCATTCGTTGTTCGCTTTTTCTCGTTCCCTTTTTCCCTGCACTCGTTCATTGCGCGGTTTTTCTCGTTCCCTTTTTCCCTGCACTCGTTCATTGCTCGCTTTTTCTCGTTCCCTTTTTCCCTGCACTCGTTCATTGCTCGCTTTTTCTCGTTCCCTTGTTCCCTGCACTCGTTCGTTGCTCGGATTTTCTCGTTCCCTTTTTCCCTGCACTCGTTCGTTGCGCAGATTTTCTCGTTCCCTTTTTCCCTGCACTCGTTCGTTGCTCGCCTTTTCTCGTTCCCTTTTTCCCTGCACTCGTTCGTTGTTCGCTTTTTCTCGTTCCCTTTTTCCCTGCACTCGTTCGTTGTTCGGTTTTTCTCGTTCCCTTTTTCCCTGCACTCATTCATTGCGCGGATTTTCTCGTTCCCTTTTTCCCTGCACTCGTTCGTTGCTCGCTTTTTCTCGTTCCCTTTTTCCCTGCACTCGTTCGTTGCTCGGATTTTCTCGTTCCCTTTTTCCCTGCACTCGTTCGTTGTTCGCTTTTTCTCGTTCCCTTTTTCCCTGCACTCGTTCATTGCTCGCTTTTTCTCGTTCCCTTTTTCCCTGCACTCGTTCGTTGCTCGGATTTTCTCGTTCCCTTTTTCCCTGCACTCGTTCGTTGCGCGGATTTTCTCGTTCCCTTGTTCCCTGCACTCTTTTGTTGCTCGCCTTTTCTCGTTCCCTTTTTCCCTGCACTCATTCGTTGTTCGCTTTTTCTCGTTCCCTTTTTCCCTGCACTCGTTCGTTGTTCGCTTTTTCTCGTTCCCTTTTTCCCTGCACTCGTTCGTTGTTCGGTTTTTCTCGTTCCCTTTTTCCCTGCACTCGTTCGTTGCTCGGATTTTCTCGTTCCCTTTTTCCCTGCACTCGTTCGTTGCTCGCTTTTTCTCGTTCCCTTTTTCCCTGCACTCGTTCGTTGCTCGGATTTTCTCGTTCCCTTTTTCCCTGCACTCGTTCGTTGCTCGCTTTTTCTCGTTCCCTTTTTCCCTGCACTCGTTCATTGCTCGCTTTTTCTCGTTCCCTTTTTCCCTGCACTCGTTCGTTGCTCGGATTTTCTCGTTCCCTTTTTCCCTGCACTCGTTCGTTGCGCAGATTTTCTCATTCCCTTTTTCCCTGCACTCGTTTGTTGCTCGCTTTTTCTCGTTCCCTTTTTCCCTGCACTCGTTCGTTGTTCGCTTTTTCTCGTTCCCTTTTTCCCTGCACTCGTTCGTTGTTCGCTTTTTCTCGTTCCCTTTTTCCCTGCACTCGTTCGTTGCTCGGATTTTCTCGTTCCCTTTTTCCCTGCACTCGTTCATTGCGCGGATTTTCTCGTTCCCTTTTTCCCTGCACTCGTTCGTTGTTCGCTTTTTCTCGTTCCCTTTTTCCCTGCACTTGTTCGTTGTTCAGTTTTTCTCGTTCCCTTTTTCCCTGCACTCGTTCGTTGTTCGCCTTTTCTCGTTCCCTTTTTCCCTGCACTCGTTCGTTGTTCGCTTTTTCTCGTTCCCTTTTTCCCTGCACTCGTTCATTGCGCGGTTTTTCTCGTTCCCTTTTTCCCTGCACTCGTTCATTGCGCGGATTTTCTCGTTCCCTTTTTCCCTGCACTCGTTCGTTGTTCGCTTTTTCTCGTTCCCTTTTTCCCTGCACTCGTTCGTTGCTCGCTTTTTCTCGTTCCCTTTTTCCCTGCACTCGTTCGTTGCTCGGATTTTCTCGTTCCCTTTTTCCCTGCACTCGTTCGTTGCTCGCCTTTTCTCGTTCCCTTTTTTCCCTGCACTCGTTCGTTGTTCGCTTTTTCTCGTTCCCTTTTTCCCTGCACTCGTTCGTTGCTCGGATTTTCTCGTTCCCTTTTTCCCTGCACTCGTTCGTTGTTCGGTTTTTCTCGTTCCCTTTTTCCCTGCACTCGTTCATTGCGCGGATTTTCTCGTTCCCTTTTTCCCTGCACTCGTTCATTGCTCGCTTTTTCTCGTTCCCTTTTTCCCTGCACTCGTTCGTTGCTCGGATTTTCTCGTTCCCTTTTTCCCTGCACTCGTTCATTGCGCGGATTTTCTCGTTCCCTTTTTCCCTGCACTCGTTCGTTGCTCGCTTTTTCTCGTTCCCTTTTTCCCTGCACTCGTTCGTTGCTCGGATTTTCTCGTTCCCTTTTTCCCTGCACTCGTTCGTTGCTCGCTTTTTCTCGTTCCCTTTTTCCCTGCACTCGTTCGTTGCTCGCTTTTTCTCGTTCCCTTTTTCCCTGCACTCGTTCGTTGCTCGGATTTTCTCGTTCCCTTTTTCCCTGCACTCGTTTGTTGCTCGCTTTTTCTCGTTCCCTTTTTCCCTGCACTCGTTCGTTGTTCGCTTTTTCTCGTTCCCTTTTTCCCTGCACTCATTCGTTGTTCGCTTTTTCTCGTTCCCTTTTTCCCTGCACTCGTTCATTGCGCGGTTTTTCTCGTTCCCTTTTTCCCTGCACTCGTTCATTGCTCGCTTTTTCTCGTTCCCTTTTTCCCTGCACTCGTTCGTTGTTCGCTTTTTCTCGTTCCCTTTTTCCCTGCACTCGTTCATTGCTCGCTTTTTCTCGTTCCCTTTTTCCCTGCACTCGTTCGTTGCTCGGATTTTCTCGTTCCCTTTTTCCCTGCACTCGTTCGTTGCGCAGATTTTCTCGTTCCCTTTTTCCCTGCACTCGTTCGTTGCTCGCCTTTTCTCGTTCCCTTTTTCCCTGCACTCGTTCGTTGTTCGGTTTTTCTCGTTCCCTTTTTCCCTGCACTCATTCATTGCGCGGATTTTCTCGTTCCCTTTTTCCCTGCACTCGTTCGTTGCTCGCTTTTTCTCGTTCCCTTTTTCCCTGCACTCGTTCGTTGCTCGGATTTTCTCGTTCCCTTTTTCCCTGCACTCGTTCGTTGTTCGCTTTTTCTCGTTCCCTTTTTCCCTGCACTCGTTCATTGCTCGCTTTTTCTCGTTCCCTTTTTCCCTGCACTCGTTCGTTGCTCGGATTTTCTCGTTCCCTTTTTCCCTGCACTCGTTCGTTGCATGGATTTTCTCGTTCCCTTGTTCCCTGCACTCTTTTGTTGCTCGCCTTTTCTCGTTCCCTTTTTCCCTGCACTCATTCGTTGTTCGCTTTTTCTCGTTCCCTTTTTCCCTGCACTCGTTCGTTGTTCGGTTTTTCTCGTTCCCTTTTTCCCTGCACTCGTTCGTTGCTCGGATTTTCTCGTTCCCTTTTTCCCTGCACTCGTTCGTTGCTCGCTTTTTCTCGTTCCCTTTTTCCCTGCACTCGTTCGTTGCTCGGATTTTCTCGTTCCCTTTTTCCCTGCACTCGTTCGTTGCTCGCTTTTTCTCGTTCCCTTTTTCCCTGCACTCGTTCATTGCTCGCTTTTTCTCGTTCCCTTTTTCCCTGCACTCGTTCGTTGCTCGGATTTTCTCGTTCCCTTTTTCCCTGCACTCGTTCGTTGCGCAGATTTTCTCATTCCCTTTTTCCCTGCACTCGTTCGTTGCTCGCCTTTTCTCGTTCCCTTTTTCCCTGCACTCGTTCGTTGCTCGCTCTTTCTCGTTCCCTTTTTCCCTGCACTCGTTCGTTGCTCGCTTTTTCTCGTTCCCTTTTTCCCTGCACTCGTTCGTTGCTCGGTTTTTCTCGTTCCCTTTTTCCCTGCACTCGTTCATTGCGCGGATTTTCTCGTTCCCTTTTTCCCTGCACTTGTTCGTTGCGCGGATTTTCTCGTTCCCTTTTTCCCTGCACTCGTTCGTTGTTCGCTTTTTCTCGTTCCCTTTTTCCCTGCACTCGTTCGTTGTTCGCTTTTTCTCGTTCCCTTTTTCCCTGCACTCGTTTGTTGTTCGGTTTTTCTCGTTCCCTTTTTCCCTGCACTCGTTCGTTGCACGGTTTTTCTCGTTCCCTTTTTCCCTGCACTCGTTCGTTGCTCGGATTTTCTCGTTCCCTTTTTCCCTGCACTCGTTTGTTGCTCGCTTTTTCTCGTTCCCTTTTTCCCTGCACTCGTTCGTTGTTCGCTTTTTCTCGTTCCCTTTTTCCCTGCACTCATTCGTTGTTCGCTTTTTCTCGTTCCCTTTTTCCCTGCACTCGTTCATTGCTCGCTTTTTCTCGTTCCCTTTTTCCCTGCACTCGTTCATTGCTCGCTTTTTCTCGTTCCCTTTTTCCCTGCACTCGTTCGTTGTTCGCTTTTTCTCGTTCCCTTTTTCCCTGCACTCGTTCATTGCTCGCTTTTTCTCGTTCCCTTTTTCCCTGCACTCGTTCGTTGCTCGGATTTTCTCGTTCCCTTTTTCCCTGCACTCGTTCGTTGCGCAGATTTTCTCGTTCCCTTTTTCCCTGCACTCGTTCGTTGCTCGCCTTTTCTCGTTCCCTTTTTCCCTGCACTCGTTCGTTGTTCGCTTTTTCTCGTTCCCTTTTTCCCTGCACTCGTTCGTTGTTCGGTTTTTCTCGTTCCCTTTTTCCCTGCACTCATTCATTGCGCGGATTTTCTCGTTCCCTTTTTCCCTGCACTCGTTCGTTGCTCGCTTTTTCTCGTTCCCTTTTTCCCTGCACTCGTTCGTTGTTCGCTTTTTCTCGTTCCCTTTTTCCCTGCACTCGTTCGTTGTTCGCTTTTTCTCGTTCCCTTTTTCCCTGCACTCGTTCATTGCTCGCTTTTTCTCGTTCCCTTTTTCCCTGCACTCGTTCGTTGCTCGGATTTTCTCGTTCCCTTTTTCCCTGCACTCGTTCGTTGCGCAGATTTTCTCGTTCCCTTTTTCCCTGCACTCGTTCGTTGCTCGCCTTTTCTCGTTCCCTTTTTCCCTGCACTCGTTCGTTGTTCGCTTTTTCTCGTTCCCTTTTTCCCTGCACTCGTTCGTTGTTCGGTTTTTCTCGTTCCCTTTTTCCCTGCACTCATTCATTGCGCGGATTTTCTCGTTCCCTTTTTCCCTGCACTCGTTCGTTGTTCGCTTTTTCTCGTTCCCTTTTTCCCTGCACTCGTTCATTGCTCGCTTTTTCTCGTTCCCTTTTTCCCTGCACTCGTTCGTTGCTCGGATTTTCTCGTTCCCTTTTTCCCTGCACTCGTTCGTTGCGCGGATTTTCTCGTTCCCTTGTTCCCTGCACTCTTTTGTTGCTCGCCTTTTCTCGTTCCCTTTTTCCCTGCACTCATTCGTTGTTCGCTTTTTCTCGTTCCCTTTTTCCCTGCACTCGTTCGTTGTTCGGTTTTTCTCGTTCCCTTTTTCCCTGCACTCGTTCGTTGCTCGGATTTTCTCGTTCCCTTTTTCCCTGCACTCGTTCGTTGCTCGCTTTTTCTCGTTCCCTTTTTCCCTGCACTCGTTCGTTGCTCGGATTTTCTCGTTCCCTTTTTCCCTGCACTCGTTCGTTGCTCGCTTTTTCTCGTTCCCTTTTTCCCTGCACTCGTTCATTGCTCGCTTTTTCTCGTTCCCTTTTTCCCTGCACTCGTTCGTTGCTCGGATTTTCTCGTTCCCTTTTTCCCTGCACTCGTTCGTTGCGCAGATTTTCTCATTCCCTTTTTCCCTGCACTCGTTCGTTGCTCGCCTTTTCTCGTTCCCTTTTTCCCTGCACTCGTTCGTTGCTCGCTCTTTCTCGTTCCCTTTTTCCCTGCACTCGTTCGTTGCTCGCTTTTTCTCGTTCCCTTTTTCCCTGCACTCGTTCGTTGCTCGGTTTTTCTC
Organism: Aphelocoma coerulescens; assembly: GCF_041296385.1. Taxonomy (NCBI): domain Eukaryota; kingdom Metazoa; phylum Chordata; class Aves; order Passeriformes; family Corvidae; genus Aphelocoma; species Aphelocoma coerulescens. Next base: position 58,850,942 of record NC_091014.1, on the reverse strand, counting down.
GTTCCCTTTTTCCCTGCACTCGTTCATTGCGCGGATTTTCTCGTTCCCTTTTTCCCTGCACTCGTTCGTTGCGCGGATTTTCTCGTTCCCTTTTTCCCTGCACTCGTTCATTGCTCGCTTTTTCTCGTTCCCTTTTTCCCTGCACTCGTTCGTTGCGCAGATTTTCTCGTTCCCTTTTTCCCTGCACTCGTTCGTTGTTCGCTTTTTCTCGTTCCCTTTTTCCCTGCACTCGTTTGTTGTTCGGTTTTTCTCGTTCCCTTTTTCCCTGCACTCGTTCGTTGCACGGTTTTTCTCGTTCCCTTTTTCCCTGCACTCGTTCGTTGCTCGGATTTTCTCGTTCCCTTTTTCCCTGCACTCGTTTGTTGCTCGCTTTTTCTCGTTCCCTTTTTCCCTGCACTCGTTCGTTGTTCGCTTTTTCTCGTTCCCTTTTTCCCTGCACTCATTCGTTGTTCGCTTTTTCTCGTTCCCTTTTTCCCTGCACTCGTTCATTGCGCGGTTTTTCTCGTTCCCTTTTTCCCTGCACTCGTTCATTGCTCGCTTTTTCTCGTTCCCTTTTTCCCTGCACTCGTTCATTGCTCGCTTTTTCTCGTTCCCTTTTTCCCTGCACTCGTTCGTTGCTCGGATTTTCTCGTTCCCTTTTTCCCTGCACTCGTTCGTTGCGCAGATTTTCTCGTTCCCTTTTTCCCTGCACTCGTTCGTTGCTCGCCTTTTCTCGTTCCCTTTTTCCCTGCACTCGTTCGTTGTTCGCTTTTTCTCGTTCCCTTTTTCCCTGCACTCGTTCGTTGTTCGGTTTTTCTCGTTCCCTTTTTCCCTGCACTCATTCATTGCGCGGATTTTCTCGTTCCCTTTTTCCCTGCACTCGTTCGTTGCTCGGATTTTCTCGTTCCCTTTTTCCCTGCACTCGTTCGTTGTTCGCTTTTTCTCGTTCCCTTTTTCCCTGCACTCGTTCATTGCTCGCTTTTTCTCGTTCCCTTTTTCCCTGCACTCGTTCGTTGCTCGGATTTTCTCGTTCCCTTTTTCCCTGCACTCGTTCGTTGCGCGGATTTTCTCGTTCCCTTGTTCCCTGCACTCTTTTGTTGCTCGCCTTTTCTCGTTCCCTTTTTCCCTGCACTCATTCGTTGTTCGCTTTTTCTCGTTCCCTTTTTCCCTGCACTCGTTCGTTGTTCGGTTTTTCTCGTTCCCTTTTTCCCTGCACTCATTCATTGCGCGGATTTTCTCGTTCCCTTTTTCCCTGCACTCGTTCGTTGCTCGCTTTTTCTCGTTCCCTTTTTCCCTGCACTCGTTCGTTGCTCGGATTTTCTCGTTCCCTTTTTCCCTGCACTCGTTCGTTGCACGGTTTTTCTCGTTCCCTTTTTCCCTGCACTCGTTCGTTGCGCGGATTTTCTCGTTCCCTTGTTCCCTGCACTCTTTTGTTGCTCGCCTTTTCTCGTTCCCTTTTTCCCTGCACTCATTCGTTGTTCGCTTTTTCTCGTTCCCTTTTTCCCTGCACTCGTTCGTTGTTCGGTTTTTCTCGTTCCCTTTTTCCCTGCACTCGTTCGTTGCTCGGATTTTCTCGTTCCCTTTTTCCCTGCACTCGTTCGTTGCTCGCTTTTTCTCGTTCCCTTTTTCCCTGCACTCGTTCGTTGCTCGGATTTTCTCGTTCCCTTTTTCCCTGCACTCGTTCGTTGCTCGCTTTTTCTCGTTCCCTTTTTCCCTGCACTCGTTCATTGCTCGCTTTTTCTCGTTCCCTTTTTCCCTGCACTCGTTCGTTGCTCGGATTTTCTCGTTCCCTTTTTCCCTGCACTCGTTCGTTGCGCAGATTTTCTCATTCCCTTTTTCCCTGCACTCGTTCGTTGCTCGCCTTTTCTCGTTCCCTTTTTCCCTGCACTCGTTCGTTGCTCGCTCTTTCTCGTTCCCTTTTTCCCTGCACTCGTTCGTTGCTCGCTTTTTCTCGTTCCCTTTTTCCCTGCACTCGTTCGTTGCTCGGTTTTTCTCGTTCCCTTTTTCCCTGCACTCGTTCATTGCGCGGATTTTCTCGTTCCCTTTTTCCCTGCACTCGTTCGTTGCGCGGATTTTCTCGTTCCCTTTTTCCCTGCACTCGTTCATTGCTCGCTTTTTCTCGTTCCCTTTTTCCCTGCACTCGTTCGTTGCGCAGATTTTCTCGTTCCCTTTTTCCCTGCACTCGTTTGTTGTTCGGTTTTTCTCGTTCCCTTTTTCCCTGCACTCGTTCGTTGCACGGTTTTTCTCGTTCCCTTTTTCCCTGCACTCGTTCGTTGCTCGGATTTTCTCGTTCCCTTTTTCCCTGCACTCGTTTGTTGCTCGCTTTTTCTCGTTCCCTTTTTCCCTGCACTCGTTCGTTGTTCGCTTTTTCTCGTTCCCTTTTTCCCTGCACTCATTCGTTGTTCGCTTTTTCTCGTTCCCTTTTTCCCTGCACTCGTTCATTGCGCGGTTTTTCTCGTTCCCTTTTTCCCTGCACTCGTTCATTGCTCGCTTTTTCTCGTTCCCTTTTTCCCTGCACTCGTTCATTGCTCGCTTTTTCTCGTTCCCTTTTTCCCTGCACTCGTTCGTTGCTCGGATTTTCTCGTTCCCTTTTTCCCTGCACTCGTTCGTTGCGCAGATTTTCTCGTTCCCTTTTTCCCTGCACTCGTTCGTTGCTCGCCTTTTCTCGTTCCCTTTTTCCCTGCACTCGTTCGTTGTTCGCTTTTTCTCGTTCCCTTTTTCCCTGCACTCGTTCGTTGTTCGGTTTTTCTCGTTCCCTTTTTCCCTGCACTCATTCATTGCGCGGATTTTCTCGTTCCCTTTTTCCCTGCACTCGTTCGTTGCTCGCTTTTTCTCGTTCCCTTTTTCCCTGCACTCGTTCGTTGCTCGGATTTTCTCGTTCCCTTTTTCCCTGCACTCGTTCGTTGTTCGCTTTTTCTCGTTCCCTTTTTCCCTGCACTCGTTCATTGCTCGCTTTTTCTCGTTCCCTTTTTCCCTGCACTCGTTCGTTGCTCGGATTTTCTCGTTCCCTTTTTCCCTGCACTCGTTCGTTGCGCGGATTTTCTCGTTCCCTTGTTCCCTGCACTCTTTTGTTGCTCGCCTTTTCTCGTTCCCTTTTTCCCTGCACTCATTCGTTGTTCGCTTTTTCTCGTTCCCTTTTTCCCTGCACTCGTTCGTTGTTCGCTTTTTCTCGTTCCCTTTTTCCCTGCACTCGTTCGTTGTTCGGTTTTTCTCGTTCCCTTTTTCCCTGCACTCATTCATTGCGCGGATTTTCTCGTTCCCTTTTTCCCTGCACTCGTTCGTTGCTCGCTTTTTCTCGTTCCCTTTTTCCCTGCACTCGTTCGTTGCTCGGATTTTCTCGTTCCCTTTTTCCCTGCACTCGTTCGTTGTTCGCTTTTTCTCGTTCCCTTTTTCCCTGCACTCGTTCATTGCTCGCTTTTTCTCGTTCCCTTTTTCCCTGCACTCGTTCGTTGCGCAGATTTTCTCGTTCCCTTTTTCCCTGCACTCGTTCGTTGCTCGCCTTTTCTCGTTCCCTTTTTCCCTGCACTCGTTCGTTGTTCGCTTTTTCTCGTTCCCTTTTTCCCTGCACTCGTTCGTTGTTCGGTTTTTCTCGTTCCCTTTTTCCCTGCACTCATTCATTGCGCGGATTTTCTCGTTCCCTTTTTCCCTGCACTCGTTCGTTGCTCGCTTTTTCTCGTTCCCTTTTTCCCTGCACTCGTTCGTTGTTCGCTTTTTCTCGTTCCCTTTTTCCCTGCACTCGTTCATTGCTCGCTTTTTCTCGTTCCCTTTTTCCCTGCACTCGTTCGTTGCTCGGATTTTCTCGTTCCCTTTTTCCCTGCACTCGTTCGTTGCGCGGATTTTCTCGTTCCCTTTTTCCCTGCACTCTTTAGTTGCTCGCCTTTTCTCGTTCCCTTTTTCCCTGCACTCATTCGTTGTTCGCTTTTTCTCGTTCCCTTTTTCCCTGCACTCGTTCGTTGTTCGGTTTTTCTCGTTCCCTTTTTCCCTGCACTCGTTCGTTGCTCGGATTTTCTCGTTCCCTTTTTCCCTGCACTCGTTCGTTGCTCGCTTTTTCTCGTTCCCTTTTTCCCTGCACTCGTTCGTTGCTCGGATTTTCTCGTTCCCTTTTTCCCTGCACTCGTTCGTTGCTCGCTTTTTCTCGTTCCCTTTTTCCCTGCACTCGTTCATTGCTCGCTTTTTCTCGTTCCCTTTTTCCCTGCACTCGTTCGTTGCTCGGATTTTCTCGTTCCCTTTTTCCCTGCACTCGTTCGTTGCGCAGATTTTCTCATTCCCTTTTTCCCTGCACTCGTTCGTTGCTCGCCTTTTCTCGTTCCCTTTTTCCCTGCACTCGTTCGTTGCTCGCTCTTTCTCGTTCCCTTTTTCCCTGCACTCGTTCGTTGCTCGCTTTTTCTCGTTCCCTTTTTCCCTGCACTCGTTCGTTGCTCGGTTTTTCTCGTTCCCTTTTTCCCTGCACTCGTTCATTGCGCGGATTTTCTCGTTCCCTTTTTCCCTGCACTCGTTCGTTGCGCGGATTTTCTCGTTCCCTTTTTCCCTGCACTCGTTCATTGCTCGCTTTTTCTCGTTCCCTTTTTCCCTGCACTCGTTCGTTGCGCAGATTTTCTCGTTCCCTTTTTCCCTGCACTCGTTCGTTGTTCGCTTTTTCTCGTTCCCTTTTTCCCTGCACTCGTTTGTTGTTCGGTTTTTCTCGTTCCCTTTTTCCCTGCACTCGTTCGTTGCACGGTTTTTCTCGTTCCCTTTTTCCCTGCACTCGTTCGTTGCTCGGATTTTCTCGTTCCCTTTTTCCCTGCACTCGTTTGTTGCTCGCTTTTTCTCGTTCCCTTTTTCCCTGCACTCGTTCGTTGTTCGCTTTTTCTCGTTCCCTTTTTCCCTGCACTCATTCGTTGTTCGCTTTTTCTCGTTCCCTTTTTCCCTGCACTCGTTCATTGCGCGGTTTTTCTCGTTCCCTTTTTCCCTGCACTCGTTCATTGCTCGCTTTTTCTCGTTCCCTTTTTCCCTGCACTCGTTCATTGCTCGCTTTTTCTCGTTCCCTTTTTCCCTGCACTCGTTCGTTGCTCGGATTTTCTCGTTCCCTTTTTCCCTGCACTCGTTCGTTGCGCAGATTTTCTCGTTCCCTTTTTCCCTGCACTCGTTCGTTGCTCGCCTTTTCTCGTTCCCTTTTTCCCTGCACTCGTTCGTTGTTCGCTTTTTCTCGTTCCCTTTTTCCCTGCACTCGTTCGTTGTTCGGTTTTTCTCGTTCCCTTTTTCCCTGCACTCATTCATTGCGCGGATTTTCTCGTTCCCTTTTTCCCTGCACTCGTTCGTTGCTCGCTTTTTCTCGTTCCCTTTTTCCCTGCACTCGTTCGTTGCTCGGATTTTCTCGTTCCCTTTTTCCCTGCACTCGTTCGTTGTTCGCTTTTTCTCGTTCCCTTTTTCCCTGCACTCGTTTGTTGTTCGGTTTTTCTCGTTCCCTTTTTCCCTGCACTCGTTCGTTGCACGGTTTTTCTCGTTCCCTTTTTCCCTGCACTCGTTCGTTGCTCGGATTTTCTCGTTCCCTTTTTCCCTGCACTCGTTTGTTGCTCGCTTTTTCTCGTTCCCTTTTTCCCTGCACTCGTTCGTTGTTCGCTTTTTCTCGTTCCCTTTTTCCCTGCACTCATTCGTTGTTCGCTTTTTCTCGTTCCCTTTTTCCCTGCACTCGTTCATTGCGCGGTTTTTCTCGTTCCCTTTTTCCCTGCACTCGTTCATTGCTCGCTTTTTCTCGTTCCCTTTTTCCCTGCACTCGTTCGTTGCTCGGATTTTCTCGTTCCCTTTTTCCCTGCACTCGTTCGTTGCGCAGATTTTCTCGTTCCCTTTTTCCCTGCACTCGTTCGTTGCTCGCCTTTTCTCGTTCCCTTTTTCCCTGCACTCGTTCGTTGTTCGCTTTTTCTCGTTCCCTTTTTCCCTGCACTCGTTCGTTGTTCGGTTTTTCTCGTTCCCTTTTTCCCTGCACTCATTCATTGCGCGGATTTTCTCGTTCCCTTTTTCCCTGCACTCGTTCGTTGCTCGCTTTTTCTCGTTCCCTTTTTCCCTGCACTCGTTCGTTGCTCGGATTTTCTCGTTCCCTTTTTCCCTGCACTCGTTCGTTGTTCGCTTTTTCTCGTTCCCTTTTTCCCTGCACTCGTTCATTGCTCGCTTTTTCTCGTTCCCTTTTTCCCTGCACTCGTTCGTTGCTCGGATTTTCTCGTTCCCTTTTTCCCTGCACTCGTTCGTTGCGCGGATTTTCTCGTTCCCTTGTTCCCTGCACTCTTTTGTTGCTCGCCTTTTCTCGTTCCCTTTTTCCCTGCACTCATTCGTTGTTCGCTTTTTCTCGTTCCCTTTTTCCCTGCACTCGTTCGTTGTTCGCTTTTTCTCGTTCCCTTTTTCCCTGCACTCGTTCGTTGTTCGGTTTTTCTCGTTCCCTTTTTCCCTGCACTCGTTCGTTGCTCGGATTTTCTCGTTCCCTTTTTCCCTGCACTCGTTCGTTGCTCGCTTTTTCTCGTTCCCTTTTTCCCTGCACTCGTTCATTGCTCGCTTTTTCTCGTTCCCTTTTTCCCTGCACTCGTTCGTTGCTCGCTTTTTCTCGTTCCCTTTTTCCCTGCACTCGTTCATTGCTCGCTTTTTCTCGTTCCCTTTTTCCCTGCACTCGTTCGTTGCTCGGATTTTCTCGTTCCCTTTTTCCCTGCACTCGTTCGTTGCGCAGATTTTCTCATTCCCTTTTTCCCTGCACTCGTTCGTTGCTCGCCTTTTCTCGTTCCCTTTTTCCCTGCACTCGTTCGTTGCTCGCTCTTTCTCGTTCCCTTTTTCCCTGCACTCGTTCGTTGCTCGGTTTTTCTCGTTCCCTTTTTCCCTGCACTCGTTCATTGCGCGGATTTTCTCGTTCCCTTTTTCCCTGCACTCGTTCGTTGCGCGGATTTTCTCGTTCCCTTTTTCCCTGCACTCGTTCATTGCTCGCTTTTTCTCGTTCCCTTTTTCCCTGCACTCGTTCGTTGCGCAGATTTTCTCGTTCCCTTTTTCCCTGCACTCGTTCGTTGTTCGCTTTTTCTCGTTCCCTTTTTCCCTGCACTCGTTCGTTGTTCGGTTTTTCTCGTTCCCTTTTTCCCTGCACTCGTTCGTTGCTCGGATTTTCTCGTTCCCTTTTTCCCTGCACTCGTTCGTTGCTCGGATTTTCTCGTTCCCTTTTTCCCTGCACTCGTTCGTTGTTCGCTTTTTCTCGTTCCCTTTTTCCCTGCACTCGTTCATTGCTCGCTTTTTCTCGTTCCCTTTTTCCCTGCACTCGTTTGTTGCTCGGATTTTCTCGTTCCCTTTTTCCCTGCACTCATTCGTTGCGCAGATTTTCTCGTTCCCTTTTTCCCTGCACTCGTTCGTTGCTCGCCTTTTCTCGTTCCCTTTTTCCCTGCACTCGTTCGTTGTTCACTTTTTCTCGTTCCCTTTTTCCCTGCACTCGTTCATTGTTCGGTTTTTCTCGTTCCCTTTTTCCCTGCACTCGTTCATTGCGCGGATTTTCTCGTTCCCTTTTTCCCTGCACTCGTTCGTTGCTCGCTTTTTCTCGTTCCCTTTTTCCCTGCACTCGTTCGTTGCTCAGATTTTCTCGTTCCCTTTTTCCCTGCACTCGTTCGTTGCTCGCTTTTTCTCGTTCCCTTTTTCCCTGCACTCGTTCATTGCGCGGATTTTCTCGTTCCCTTTTTCCCTGCACTCGTTCGTTGTTCGCTTTTTCTCGTTCCCTTTTTCCCTGCACTCGTTCATTGCGCGGATTTTCTCGTTCCCTTTTTCCCTGCACTCGTTCATTGCTCGCTTTTTCTCGTTCCCTTTTTCCCTGCACTCGTTCGTTGCTCGGATTTTCTCGTTCCCTTTTTCCCTGCACTCGTTCATTGCGCGGATTTTCTCGTTCCCTTTTTCCCTGCACTCGTTCGTTGCTCGCTTTTTCTCGTTCCCTTTTTCCCTGCACTTGTTCATTGCGCGGTTTTTCTCGTTCCCTTTTTCCCTGCACTCGTTCATTGCTCGCTTTTTCTCGTTCCCTTTTTCCCTGCACTCGTTCGTTGCTCGCTTTTTCTCGTTCCCTTCTTCCCTGCACTCGTTCGTTACTCGGATTTTCTCAATCCCTTTTTCCCTGCACTCGTTCATTGCTCGCTTTTTCTCGTTCCCTTTTTCCCTGCACTCGTTCGTTGCTCGGATTTTCTCGTTCCCTTTTTCCCTGCACTCGTTCGTTGCGCAGATTTTCTCGTTCCCTTTTTCCCTGCACTCGTTCGTTGCTCGCCTTTTCTCGTTCCCTTTTTCCCTGCACTCGTTCGTTGTTCGCTTTTTCTCGTTCCCTTTTTCCCTGCACTCGTTCGTGGTTCGCTTTTTCTCGTTCCCTTTTTCCCTGCACTCGTTCGTTGTTCGCTTTTTCTCGTTCCCTTTTTCCCTGCACTCGTTCGTTGTTCGGTTTTTCTCGTTCCCTTTTTCCCTGCACTCGTTCGTTGCTCGGATTTTCTCGTTCCCTTTTTCCCTGCACTCGTTCGTTGTTCGCTTTTTCTCGTTCCCTTTTTCCCTGCACTCGTTCATTGCTCGCTTTTTCTCGTTCCCTTTTTCCCTGCACTCGTTCGTTGCTCGGATTTTCTCGTTCCCTTTTTCCCTGCACTCGTTCGTTGCGCGGATTTTCTCGTTCCCTTGTTCCCTGCACTCGTTCGTTGCTCGCTTTTTCTCGTTCCCTTTTTCCCTGCACTCGTTCGTTGTTCGCTTTTTCTCGTTCCCTTTTTCCCTGCACTCGTTCGTTGCTCGGATTTTCTCGTTCCCTTTTTCCCTGCACTCGTTCGTTGCTCGCTTTTTCTCGTTCCCTTTTTCCCTGCACTCGTTCGTTGCTCGGATTTTCTCGTTCCCTTTTTCCCTGCACTCGTTCGTTGTTCGCTTTTTCTCGTTCCCTTTTTCCCTGCACTCGTTCATTGCTCGCTTTTTCTCGTTCCCTTTTTCCCTGCACTCGTTCGTTGCGCAGATTTTCTCGTTCCCTTTTTCCCTGCACTCGTTCGTTGTTCGCTTTTTCTCGTTCCCTTTTTCCCTGCACTCGTTCGTTGTTCGCTTTTTCTCGTTCCCTTTTTCCCTGAACTCGTTCGTTGCTCGGATTTTCTCGTTCCCTTTTTCCCTGCACTCGTTCGTTGCTCGCTTTTTCTCATTCCCTTTTTCCCTGCACTCGTTCGTTGTTCGGATTTTCTCGTTCCCTTTTTCCCTGCACTCGTTCGTTGCTCGGATTTTCTCGTTCCCTTTTTCCCTGCACTCGTTCGTTGTTCGCTTTTTCTCGTTCCCTTTTTCCCTGCACTCGTTCGTTGCTCGGATTTTCTCGTTCCCTTTTTCCCTGCACTCGTTCGTTGTTCGCTTTTTCTCGTTCCCTTTTTCCCTGCACTCGTTCATTGCTCGCTTTTTCTCGTTCCCTTTTTCCCTGCACTCGTTCGTTGCTCGGATTTTCTCGTTCCCTTTTTCCCTGCACTCATTCGTTGCGCAGATTTTCTCGTTCCCTTTTTCCCTGCACTCGTTCGTTGCTCGCCTTTTCTCGTTCCCTTTTTCCCTGCACTCGTTCGTTGCTCGCTTTTTCTCGTTCCCTTTTTCCCTGCACTCGTTCGTTGTTCGGTTTTTCTCGTTCCCTTTTTCCCTGCACTCGTTCGTTGCTCGGATTTTCTCGTTCCCTTTTTCCCTGCACTCGTTCGTTGCTCGCTTTTTCTCGTTCCCTTTTTCCCTGCACTCGTTCGTTGCTCGCTTTTTCTCGTTCCCTTTTTCCCTGCACTCGTTCATTGCTCGCTTTTTCTCGTTCCCTTTTTCCCTGCACTCGTTCGTTGCTCGGATTTTCTCGTTCCCTTTTTCCCTGCACTCGTTCGTTGCGCAGATTTTCTCATTCCCTTTTTCCCTGCACTCGTTCGTTGCTCGCCTTTTCTCGTTCCCTTTTTCCCTGCACTCGTTCGTTGCTCGCTCTTTCTCGTTCCCTTTTTCCCTGCACTCGTTCGTTGCTCGCTTTTTCTCGTTCCCTTTTTCCCTGCACTCGTTCGTTGCTCGGTTTTTCTCGTTCCCTTTTTCCCTGCACTCGTTCATTGCGCGGATTTTCTCGTTCCCTTTTTCCCTGCACTCGTTCGTTGCGCGGATTTTCTCGTTCCCTTTTTCCCTGCACTCGTTCATTGCTCGCTTTTTCTCGTTCCCTTTTTCCCTGCACTCGTTCGTTGCGCAGATTTTCTCGTTCCCTTTTTCCCTGCACTCGTTTGTTGTTCGGTTTTTCTCGTTCCCTTTTTCCCTGCACTCGTTCGTTGCACGGTTTTTCTCGTTCCCTTTTTCCCTGCACTCGTTCGTTGCTCGGATTTTCTCGTTCCCTTTTTCCCTGCACTCGTTTGTTGCTCGCTTTTTCTCGTTCCCTTTTTCCCTGCACTCGTTCGTTGTTCGCTTTTTCTCGTTCCCTTTTTCCCTGCACTCATTCGTTGTTCGCTTTTTCTCGTTCCCTTTTTCCCTGCACTCGTTCATTGCGCGGTTTTTCTCGTTCCCTTTTTCCCTGCACTCGTTCATTGCTCGCTTTTTCTCGTTCCCTTTTTCCCTGCACTCGTTCATTGCTCGCTTTTTCTCGTTCCCTTTTTCCCTGCACTCGTTCGTTGCTCGGATTTTCTCGTTCCCTTTTTCCCTGCACTCGTTCGTTGCGCAGATTTTCTCGTTCCCTTTTTCCCTGCACTCGTTCGTTGCTCGCCTTTTCTCGTTCCCTTTTTCCCTGCACTCGTTCGTTGTTCGCTTTTTCTCGTTCCCTTTTTCCCTGCACTCGTTCGTTGTTCGGTTTTTCTCGTTCCCTTTTTCCCTGCACTCATTCATTGCGCGGATTTTCTCGTTCCCTTTTTCCCTGCACTCGTTCGTTGCTCGCTTTTTCTCGTTCCCTTTTTCCCTGCACTCGTTCGTTGCTCGGATTTTCTCGTTCCCTTTTTCCCTGCACTCGTTCGTTGTTCGCTTTTTCTCGTTCCCTTTTTCCCTGCACTCGTTCATTGCTCGCTTTTTCTCGTTCCCTTTTTCCCTGCACTCGTTCGTTGCTCGGATTTTCTCGTTCCCTTTTTCCCTGCACTCGTTCGTTGCGCGGATTTTCTCGTTCCCTTGTTCCCTGCACTCTTTTGTTGCTCGCCTTTTCTCGTTCCCTTTTTCCCTGCACTCATTCGTTGTTCGCTTTTTCTCGTTCCCTTTTTCCCTGCACTCGTTCGTTGTTCGCTTTTTCTCGTTCCCTTTTTCCCTGCACTCGTTCGTTGTTCGGTTTTTCTCGTTCCCTTTTTCCCTGCACTCATTCATTGCGCGGATTTTCTCGTTCCCTTTTTCCCTGCACTCGTTCGTTGCTCGCTTTTTCTCGTTCCCTTTTTCCCTGCACTCGTTCGTTGCTCGGATTTTCTCGTTCCCTTTTTCCCTGCACTCGTTCGTTGTTCGCTTTTTCTCGTTCCCTTTTTCCCTGCACTCGTTCATTGCTCGCTTTTTCTCGTTCCCTTTTTCCCTGCACTCGTTCGTTGCGCAGATTTTCTCGTTCCCTTTTTCCCTGCACTCGTTCGTTGCTCGCCTTTTCTCGTTCCCTTTTTCCCTGCACTCGTTCGTTGTTCGCTTTTTCTCGTTCCCTTTTTCCCTGCACTCGTTCGTTGTTCGGTTTTTCTCGTTCCCTTTTTCCCTGCACTCATTCATTGCGCGGATTTTCTCGTTCCCTTTTTCCCTGCACTCGTTCGTTGCTCGCTTTTTCTCGTTCCCTTTTTCCCTGCACTCGTTCGTTGTTCGCTTTTTCTCGTTCCCTTTTTCCCTGCACTCGTTCATTGCTCGCTTTTTCTCGTTCCCTTTTTCCCTGCACTCGTTCGTTGCTCGGATTTTCTCGTTCCCTTTTTCCCTGCACTCGTTCGTTGCGCGGATTTTCTCGTTCCCTTTTTCCCTGCACTCTTTAGTTGCTCGCCTTTTCTCGTTCCCTTTTTCCCTGCACTCATTCGTTGTTCGCTTTTTCTCGTTCCCTTTTTCCCTGCACTCGTTCGTTGTTCGGTTTTTCTCGTTCCCTTTTTCCCTGCACTCGTTCGTTGCTCGGATTTTCTCGTTCCCTTTTTCCCTGCACTCGTTCGTTGCTCGCTTTTTCTCGTTCCCTTTTTCCCTGCACTCGTTCGTTGCTCGGATTTTCTCGTTCCCTTTTTCCCTGCACTCGTTCGTTGCTCGCTTTTTCTCGTTCCCTTTTTCCCTGCACTCGTTCATTGCTCGCTTTTTCTCGTTCCCTTTTTCCCTGCACTCGTTCGTTGCTCGGATTTTCTCGTTCCCTTTTTCCCTGCACTCGTTCGTTGCGCAGATTTTCTCATTCCCTTTTTCCCTGCACTCGTTCGTTGCTCGCCTTTTCTCGTTCCCTTTTTCCCTGCACTCGTTCGTTGCTCGCTCTTTCTCGTTCCCTTTTTCCCTGCACTCGTTCGTTGCTCGCTTTTTCTCGTTCCCTTTTTCCCTGCACTCGTTCGTTGCTCGGTTTTTCTCGTTCCCTTTTTCCCTGCACTCGTTCATTGCGCGGATTTTCTCGTTCCCTTTTTCCCTGCACTCGTTCGTTGCGCGGATTTTCTCGTTCCCTTTTTCCCTGCACTCGTTCATTGCTCGCTTTTTCTCGTTCCCTTTTTCCCTGCACTCGTTCGTTGCGCAGATTTTCTCGTTCCCTTTTTCCCTGCACTCGTTCGTTGTTCGCTTTTTCTCGTTCCCTTTTTCCCTGCACTCGTTTGTTGTTCGGTTTTTCTCGTTCCCTTTTTCCCTGCACTCGTTCGTTGCACGGTTTTTCTCGTTCCCTTTTTCCCTGCACTCGTTCGTTGCTCGGATTTTCTCGTTCCCTTTTTCCCTGCACTCGTTTGTTGCTCGCTTTTTCTCGTTCCCTTTTTCCCTGCACTCGTTCGTTGTTCGCTTTTTCTCGTTCCCTTTTTCCCTGCACTCATTCGTTGTTCGCTTTTTCTCGTTCCCTTTTTCCCTGCACTCGTTCATTGCGCGGTTTTTCTCGTTCCCTTTTTCCCTGCACTCGTTCATTGCTCGCTTTTTCTCGTTCCCTTTTTCCCTGCACTCGTTCATTGCTCGCTTTTTCTCGTTCCCTTTTTCCCTGCACTCGTTCGTTGCTCGGATTTTCTCGTTCCCTTTTTCCCTGCACTCGTTCGTTGCGCAGATTTTCTCGTTCCCTTTTTCCCTGCACTCGTTCGTTGCTCGCCTTTTCTCGTTCCCTTTTTCCCTGCACTCGTTCGTTGTTCGCTTTTTCTCGTTCCCTTTTTCCCTGCACTCGTTCGTTGTTCGGTTTTTCTCGTTCCCTTTTTCCCTGCACTCATTCATTGCGCGGATTTTCTCGTTCCCTTTTTCCCTGCACTCGTTCGTTGCTCGCTTTTTCTCGTTCCCTTTTTCCCTGCACTCGTTCGTTGCTCGGATTTTCTCGTTCCCTTTTTCCCTGCACTCGTTCGTTGTTCGCTTTTTCTCGTTCCCTTTTTCCCTGCACTCGTTTGTTGTTCGGTTTTTCTCGTTCCCTTTTTCCCTGCACTCGTTCGTTGCACGGTTTTTCTCGTTCCCTTTTTCCCTGCACTCGTTCGTTGCTCGGATTTTCTCGTTCCCTTTTTCCCTGCACTCGTTTGTTGCTCGCTTTTTCTCGTTCCCTTTTTCCCTGCACTCGTTCGTTGTTCGCTTTTTCTCGTTCCCTTTTTCCCTGCACTCATTCGTTGTTCGCTTTTTCTCGTTCCCTTTTTCCCTGCACTCGTTCATTGCGCGGTTTTTCTCGTTCCCTTTTTCCCTGCACTCGTTCATTGCTCGCTTTTTCTCGTTCCCTTTTTCCCTGCACTCGTTCGTTGCTCGGATTTTCTCGTTCCCTTTTTCCCTGCACTCGTTCGTTGCGCAGATTTTCTCGTTCCCTTTTTCCCTGCACTCGTTCGTTGCTCGCCTTTTCTCGTTCCCTTTTTCCCTGCACTCGTTCGTTGTTCGCTTTTTCTCGTTCCCTTTTTCCCTGCACTCGTTCGTTGTTCGGTTTTTCTCGTTCCCTTTTTCCCTGCACTCATTCATTGCGCGGATTTTCTCGTTCCCTTTTTCCCTGCACTCGTTCGTTGCTCGCTTTTTCTCGTTCCCTTTTTCCCTGCACTCGTTCGTTGCTCGGATTTTCTCGTTCCCTTTTTCCCTGCACTCGTTCGTTGTTCGCTTTTTCTCGTTCCCTTTTTCCCTGCACTCGTTCATTGCTCGCTTTTTCTCGTTCCCTTTTTCCCTGCACTCGTTCGTTGCTCGGATTTTCTCGTTCCCTTTTTCCCTGCACTCGTTCGTTGCTCGGATTTTCTCGTTCCCTTTTTCCCTGCACTCGTTCGTTGCTCGCCTTTTCTCGTTCCCTTTTTCCCTGCACTCATTCGTTGTTCGCTTTTTCTCGTTCCCTTTTTCCCTGCACTCGTTCGTTGTTCGCTTTTTCTCGTTCCCTTTTTCCCTGCACTCGTTCGTTGTTCGGTTTTTCTCGTTCCCTTTTTCCCTGCACTCGTTCGTTGCTCGGATTTTCTCGTTCCCTTTTTCCCTGCACTCGTTCGTTGCTCGCTTTTTCTCGTTCCCTTTTTCCCTGCACTCGTTCATTGCTCGCTTTTTCTCGTTCCCTTTTTCCCTGCACTCGTTCGTTGCTCGCTTTTTCTCGTTCCCTTTTTCCCTGCACTCGTTCATTGCTCGCTTTTTCTCGTTCCCTTTTTCCCTGCACTCGTTCGTTGCTCGGATTTTCTCGTTCCCTTTTTCCCTGCACTCGTTCGTTGCGCAGATTTTCTCATTCCCTTTTTCCCTGCACTCGTTCGTTGCTCGCCTTTTCTCGTTCCCTTTTTCCCTGCACTCGTTCGTTGCTCGCTCTTTCTCGTTCCCTTTTTCCCTGCACTCGTTCGTTGCTCGGTTTTTCTCGTTCCCTTTTTCCCTGCACTCGTTCATTGCGCGGATTTTCTCGTTCCCTTTTTCCCTGCACTCGTTCGTTGCGCGGATTTTCTCGTTCCCTTTTTCCCTGCACTCGTTCATTGCTCGCTTTTTCTCGTTCCCTTTTTCCCTGCACTCGTTCGTTGCGCAGATTTTCTCGTTCCCTTTTTCCCTGCACTCGTTCGTTGTTCGCTTTTTCTCGTTCCCTTTTTCCCTGCACTCGTTCGTTGTTCGGTTTTTCTCGTTCCCTTTTTCCCTGCACTCGTTCGTTGCTCGGATTTTCTCGTTCCCTTTTTCCCTGCACTCGTTCGTTGCTCGGATTTTCTCGTTCCCTTTTTCCCTGCACTCGTTCGTTGTTCGCTTTTTCTCGTTCCCTTTTTCCCTGCACTCGTTCATTGCTCGCTTTTTCTCGTTCCCTTTTTCCCTGCACTCGTTTGTTGCTCGGATTTTCTCGTTCCCTTTTTCCCTGCACTCATTCGTTGCGCAGATTTTCTCGTTCCCTTTTTCCCTGCACTCGTTCGTTGCTCGCCTTTTCTCGTTCCCTTTTTCCCTGCACTCGTTCGTTGTTCACTTTTTCTCGTTCCCTTTTTCCCTGCACTCGTTCATTGTTCGGTTTTTCTCGTTCCCTTTTTCCCTGCACTCGTTCATTGCGCGGATTTTCTCGTTCCCTTTTTCCCTGCACTCGTTCGTTGCTCGCTTTTTCTCGTTCCCTTTTTCCCTGCACTCGTTCGTTGCTCAGATTTTCTCGTTCCCTTTTTCCCTGCACTCGTTCGTTGCTCGCTTTTTCTCGTTCCCTTTTTCCCTGCACTCGTTCATTGCGCGGATTTTCTCGTTCCCTTTTTCCCTGCACTCGTTCGTTGTTCGCTTTTTCTCGTTCCCTTTTTCCCTGCACTCGTTCATTGCGCGGATTTTCTCGTTCCCTTTTTCCCTGCACTCGTTCATTGCTCGCTTTTTCTCGTTCCCTTTTTCCCTGCACTCGTTCGTTGCTCGGATTTTCTCGTTCCCTTTTTCCCTGCACTCGTTCATTGCGCGGATTTTCTCGTTCCCTTTTTCCCTGCACTCGTTCGTTGCTCGCTTTTTCTCGTTCCCTTTTTCCCTGCACTTGTTCATTGCGCGGTTTTTCTCGTTCCCTTTTTCCCTGCACTCGTTCATTGCTCGCTTTTTCTCGTTCCCTTTTTCCCTGCACTCGTTCGTTGCTCGCTTTTTCTCGTTCCCTTCTTCCCTGCACTCGTTCGTTACTCGGATTTTCTCAATCCCTTTTTCCCTGCACTCGTTCATTGCTCGCTTTTTCTCGTTCCCTTTTTCCCTGCACTCGTTCGTTGCTCGGATTTTCTCGTTCCCTTTTTCCCTGCACTCGTTCGTTGCGCAGATTTTCTCGTTCCCTTTTTCCCTGCACTCGTTCGTTGCTCGCCTTTTCTCGTTCCCTTTTTCCCTGCACTCGTTCGTTGTTCGCTTTTTCTCGTTCCCTTTTTCCCTGCACTCGTTCGTGGTTCGCTTTTTCTCGTTCCCTTTTTCCCTGCACTCGTTCGTTGTTCGCTTTTTCTCGTTCCCTTTTTCCCTGCACTCGTTTGTTGTTCGGTTTTTCTCGTTCCCTTTTTCCCTGCACTCGTTCGTTGCTCGGATTTTCTCGTTCCCTTTTTCCCTGCACTCGTTCGTTGTTCGCTTTTTCTCGTTCCCTTTTTCCCTGCACTCGTTCATTGCTCGCTTTTTCTCGTTCCCTTTTTCCCTGCACTCGTTCGTTGCTCGGATTTTCTCGTTCCCTTTTTCCCTGCACTCGTTCGTTGCGCGGATTTTCTCGTTCCCTTGTTCCCTGCACTCGTTCGTTGCTCGCTTTTTCTCGTTCCCTTTTTCCCTGCACTCGTTCGTTGTTCGCTTTTTCTCGTTCCCTTTTTCCCTGCACTCGTTCGTTGCTCGGATTTTCTCGTTCCCTTTTTCCCTGCACTCGTTCGTTGCTCGCTTTTTCTCGTTCCCTTTTTCCCTGCACTCGTTCGTTGCTCGGATTTTCTCGTTCCCTTTTTCCCTGCACTCGTTCGTTGTTCGCTTTTTCTCGTTCCCTTTTTCCCTGCACTCGTTCATTGCTCGCTTTTTCTCGTTCCCTTTTTCCCTGCACTCGTTCGTTGCGCAGATTTTCTCGTTCCCTTTTTCCCTGCACTCGTTCGTTGTTCGCTTTTTCTCGTTCCCTTTTTCCCTGCACTCGTTCGTTGTTCGCTTTTTCTCGTTCCCTTTTTCCCTGAACTCGTTCGTTGCTCGGATTTTCTCGTTCCCTTTTTCCCTGCACTCGTTCGTTGCTCGCTTTTTCTCATTCCCTTTTTCCCTGCACTCGTTCGTTGTTCGGATTTTCTCGTTCCCTTTTTCCCTGCACTCGTTCGTTGCTCGGATTTTCTCGTTCCCTTTTTCCCTGCACTCGTTCGTTGCTCGCTTTTTCTCGTTCCCTTTTTCCCTGCACTCGTTCGTTGCTCGGATTTTCTCGTTCCCTTTTTCCCTGCACTCGTTCGTTGTTCGCTTTTTCTCGTTCCCTTTTTCCCTGCACTCGTTCATTGCTCGCTTTTTCTCGTTCCCTTTTTCCCTGCACTCGTTCGTTGCTCGGATTTTCTCGTTCCCTTTTTCCCTGCACTCATTCGTTGCGCAGATTTTCTCGTTCCCTTTTTCCCTGCACTCGTTCGTTGCTCGCCTTTTCTCGTTCCCTTTTTCCCTGCACTCGTTCGTTGTTCGCTTTTTCTCGTTCCCTTTTTCCCTGCACTCGTTCGTTGTTCGGTTTTTCTCGTTCCCTTTTTCCCTGCACTCGTTCATTGCGCGGATTTTCTCGTTCCCTTTTTCCCTGCACTCGTTCGTTGCTCGCTTTTTCTCGTTCCCTTTTTCCCTGCACTCGTTCGTTGCTCGGATTTTCTCGTTCCCTTTTTCCCTGCACTCGTTCGTTGCTCGCTTTTTCTCGTTCCCTTTTTCCCTGCACTCGTTCGTTGTTCGGTTTTTCTCGTTCCCTTTTTCCCTGCACTCGTTCGTTGCTCGGATTTTCTCGTTCCCTTTTTCCCTGCACTCGTTCGTTGCTCGCTTTTTCTCGTTCCCTTTTTCCCTGCACTCGTTCGTTGTTCGCTTTTTCTCGTTCCCTTTTTCCCTGCACTCGTTCATTGCGCGGATTTTCTCGTTCCCTTTTTCCCTGCACTCGTTCGTTGCTCGGATTTTCTCGTTCCCTTTTTCCCTGCACTCGTTCGTTGTTCGCTTTTTCTCGTTCCCTTTTTCCCTGCACTCGTTCGTTGTTCGCTTTTTCTCGTTCCCTTTTTCCCTGCACTTGTTCGTTGTATAGTTTTTCTCGTTCCCTTTTTCCCTGCACTTGTTCGTTGTATAGTTTTTCTCGTTCCCTTTTTCCCTGCACTCGTTCGTTGTTCGCTTTTTCTCGTTCCCTTTTTCCCTGCACTCGTTCGTTGTTCGGTTTTTCTCGTTCCCTTTTTCCCTGCACTCGTTCATTGCGCGGATTTTCTCGTTCCCTTTTTCCCTGCACTCGTTCGTTGCTCGCTTTTTCTCGTTCCCTTTTTCCCTGCACTCGTTCGTTGCGCAGATTTTCTCGTTCCCTTTTTCCCTGCACTCGTTCATTGCGCGGATTTTCTCGTTCCCTTTTTCCCTGCACTCGTTCATTGCTCGCTTTTTCTCGTTCCCTTTTTCCCTGCACTCGTTCGTTGCTCGGATTTTCTCGTTCCCTTTTTCCCTGCACTCATTCGTTGCGCAGATTTTCTCGTTCCCTTTTTCCCTGCACTCGTTCGTTGCTCGCCTTTTCTCGTTCCCTTTTTCCCTGCACTCGTTCATTGCTCGCTTTTTCTCGTTCCCTTTTTCCCTGCACTCGTTCGTTGCTCGGTTTTTCTCGTTCCCTTTTTCCCTGCACTCGTTCGTTGTTCGCTTTTTCTCGTTCCCTTTTTCCCTGCACTCGTTCATTGCTCGCTTTTTCTCATTCCCTTTTTCCCTGCACTCGTTCATTGCGCGGTTTTTCTCGTTCCCTTTTTCCCTGCACTCGTTCATTGCGCGGTTTTTCTCGTTCCCTTTTTCCCTGCACTCGTTCATTGCTCGCTTTTTCTCGTTCCCTTTTCCCTGCATTCGTTCGTTGCTCGCTTTTTCTCGTTCCCTTTTTCCCTGCACTCGTTCGTTGTTCGCTTTTTCTCGTTCCCTTTTTCCCTGCACTCGTTCATTGCTCGCTTTTTCTCGTTCCCTTTTTCCCTGCACTCGTTCGTTGCTCGGATTTTCTCGTTCCCTTTTTCCCTGCACTCGTTCGTTGCATGGATTTTCGCGTTCCCTTTTTCCCTGCACTCGTTCGTTGCTCGCCTTTTCTCGTTCCCTTTTTCCCTGCACTCGTTCGTTGTTCGCTTTTTCTCGTTCCCTTTTTCCCTGCACTCGTTCGTTGTTCGCTTTTTCTCGTTCCCTTTTTCCCTGCACTCGTTCATTGCTCGCTTTTTCTCGTTCCCTTTTTCCCTGCACTCGTTCGTTGTTCGCTTTTTCTCGTTCCCTTTTTCCCTGCACTCGTTCGTTGTTCGGTTTTTCTCGTTCCCTTTTTCCCTGCACTCGTTCGTTGCGCGGATTTTCTCGTTCCCTTTTTCCCTGCACTCGTTCATTGCTCGCTTTTTCTCGTTCCCTTTTTCCCTGCACTCGTTCGTTGCGCAGATTTTCTCGTTCCCTTTTTCCCTGCACTCGTTCGTTGTTCGCTTTTTCTCGTTCCCTTTTTCCCTGCACTCGTTTGTTGTTCGGTTTTTCTCGTTCCCTTTTTCCCTGCACTCGTTCGTTGCTCGGATTTTCTCGTTCCCTTTTTCCCTGCACTCGTTCGTTGCTCGGATTTTCTCGTTCCCTTTTTCCCTGCACTCGTTCGTTGTTCGCTTTTTCTCGTTCCCTTTTTCCCTGCACTCGTTCATTGCTCGCTTTTTCTCGTTCCCTTTTTCCCTGCACTCGTTTGTTGCTCGGATTTTCTCGTTCCCTTTTTCCCTGCACTCATTCGTTGCGCAGATTTTCTCGTTCCCTTTTTCCCTGCACTCGTTCGTTGCTCGCCTTTTCTCGTTCCCTTTTTCCCTGCACTCGTTCGTTGTTCACTTTTTCTCGTTCCCTTTTTCCCTGCACTCGTTCATTGTTCGGTTTTTCTCGTTCCCTTTTTCCCTGCACTCGTTCATTGCGCGGATTTTCTCGTTCCCTTTTTCCCTGCACTCGTTCGTTGCTCGCTTTTTCTCGTTCCCTTTTTCCCTGCACTCGTTCGTTGCTCAGATTTTCTCGTTCCCTTTTTCCCTGCACTCGTTCGTTGCTCGCTTTTTCTCGTTCCCTTTTTCCCTGCACTCGTTCATTGCGCGGATTTTCTCGTTCCCTTTTTCCCTGCACTCGTTCGTTGTTCGCTTTTTCTCGTTCCCTTTTTCCCTGCACTCGTTCATTGCGCGGATTTTCTCGTTCCCTTTTTCCCTGCACTCGTTCATTGCTCGCTTTTTCTCGTTCCCTTTTTCCCTGCACTCGTTCGTTGCTCGGATTTTCTCGTTCCCTTTTTCCCTGCACTCGTTCATTGCGCGGATTTTCTCGTTCCCTTTTTCCCTGCACTCGTTCGTTGTTCGCTTTTTCTCGTTCCCTTTTTCCCTGCACTTGTTCATTGCGCGGTTTTTCTCGTTCCCTTTTTCCCTGCACTCGTTCATTGCTCGCTTTTTCTCGTTCCCTTTTTCCCTGCACTCGTTCGTTGCTCGCTTTTTCTCGTTCCCTTCTTCCCTGCACTCGTTCGTTACTCGGATTTTCTCAATCCCTTTTTCCCTGCACTCGTTCGTTGTTCGCTTTTTCTCGTTCCCTTTTTCCCTGCACTCGTTCATTGCTCGCTTTTTCTCGTTCCCTTTTTCCCTGCACTCGTTCGTTGCTCGGATTTTCTCGTTCCCTTTTTCCCTGCACTCGTTCGTTGCGCAGATTTTCTCGTTCCCTTTTTCCCTGCACTCGTTCGTTGCTCGCCTTTTCTCGTTCCCTTTTTCCCTGCACTCGTTCGTTGTTCGCTTTTTCTCGTTCCCTTTTTCCCTGCACTCGTTCGTGGTTCGCTTTTTCTCGTTCCCTTTTTCCCTGCACTCGTTCGTTGTTCGCTTTTTCTCGTTCCCTTTTTCCCTGCACTCGTTTGTTGTTCGGTTTTTCTCGTTCCCTTTTTCCCTGCACTCGTTCGTTGCTCGGATTTTCTCGTTCCCTTTTTCCCTGCACTCGTTCGTTGTTCGCTTTTTCTCGTTCCCTTTTTCCCTGCACTCGTTCATTGCTCGCTTTTTCTCGTTCCCTTTTTCCCTGCACTCGTTCGTTGCTCGGATTTTCTCGTTCCCTTTTTCCCTGCACTCGTTCGTTGCGCGGATTTTCTCGTTCCCTTGTTCCCTGCACTCGTTCGTTGCTCGCTTTTTCTCGTTCCCTTTTTCCCTGCACTCGTTCGTTGTTCGCTTTTTCTCGTTCCCTTTCTCCCTGCACTCGTTCGTTGCTCGGATTTTCTCGTTCCCTTTTTCCCTGCACTCGTTCGTTGCTCGCTTTTTCTCGTTCCCTTTTTCCCTGCACTCGTTCGTTGCTCGGATTTTCTCGTTCCCTTTTTCCCTGCACTCGTTCGTTGTTCGCTTTTTCTCGTTCCCTTTTTCCCTGCACTCGTTCATTGCTCGCTTTTTCTCGTTCCCTTTTTCCCTGCACTCGTTCGTTGCTCGCCTTTTCTCGTTCCCTTTTTCCCTGCACTCGTTCGTTGTTCGCTTTTTCTCGTTCCCTTTTTCCCTGCACTCGTTCGTTGTTCGCTTTTTCTCGTTCCCTTTTTCCCTGAACTCGTTCGTTGCTCGGATTTTCTCGTTCCCTTTTTCCCTGCACTCGTTCGTTGCTCGCTTTTTCTCATTCCCTTTTTCCCTGCACTCGTTCGTTGTTCGGATTTTCTCGTTCCCTTTTTCCCTGCACTCGTTCGTTGCTCGGATTTTCTCGTTCCCTTTTTCCCTGCACTCGTTCGTTGCTCGCTTTTTCTCGTTCCCTTTTTCCCTGCACTCGTTCGTTGCTCGGATTTTCTCGTTCCCTTTTTCCCTGCACTCGTTCGTTGTTCGCTTTTTCTCGTTCCCTTTTTCCCTGCACTCGTTCATTGCTCGCTTTTTCTCGTTCCCTTTTTCCCTGCACTCGTTCGTTGCTCGGATTTTCTCGTTCCCTTTTTCCCTGCACTCATTCGTTGCGCAGATTTTCTCGTTCCCTTTTTCCCTGCACTCGTTCGTTGCTCGCCTTTTCTCGTTCCCTTTTTCCCTGCACTCGTTCGTTGTTCGCTTTTTCTCGTTCCCTTTTTCCCTGCACTCGTTCGTTGTTCGGTTTTTCTCGTTCCCTTTTTCCCTGCACTCGTTCATTGCGCGGATTTTCTCGTTCCCTTTTTCCCTGCACTCGTTCGTTGCTCGCTTTTTCTCGTTCCCTTTTTCCCTGCACTCGTTCGTTGCTCGGATTTTCTCGTTCCCTTTTTCCCTGCACTCGTTCGTTGCTCGCTTTTTCTCGTTCCCTTTTTCCCTGCACTCGTTCGTTGTTCGGTTTTTCTCGTTCCCTTTTTCCCTGCACTCGTTCGTTGCTCGGATTTTCTCGTTCCCTTTTTCCCTGCACTCGTTCGTTGCTCGCTTTTTCTCGTTCCCTTTTTCCCTGCACTCGTTCGTTGTTCGCTTTTTCTCGTTCCCTTTTTCCCTGCACTCGTTCATTGCGCGGATTTTCTCGTTCCCTTTTTCCCTGCACTCGTTCGTTGCTCGGATTTTCTCGTTCCCTTTTTCCCTGCACTCGTTCGTTGTTCGCTTTTTCTCGTTCCCTCTTTCCCTGCACTCGTTCGTTGTTCGCTTTTTCTCGTTCCCTTTTTCCCTGCACTTGTTCGTTGTATAGTTTTTCTCGTTCCCTTTTTCCCTGCACTTGTTCGTTGTATAGTTTTTCTCGTTCCCTTTTTCCCTGCACTCGTTCGTTGTTCGCTTTTTCTCGTTCCCTTTTTCCCTGCACTCGTTCGTTGTTCGGTTTTTCTCGTTCCTTTTTTCCCTGCACTCGTTCATTGCGCGGATTTTCTCGTTCCCTTTTTCCCTGCACTCGTTCGTTGCTCGCTTTTTCTCGTTCCCTTTTTCCCTGCACTCGTTCGTTGCGCAGATTTTCTCGTTCCCTTTTTCCCTGCACTCGTTCATTGCGCGGATTTTCTCGTTCCCTTTTTCCCTGCACTCGTTCATTGCTCGCTTTTTCTCGTTCCCTTTTTCCCTGCACTCGTTCGTTGCTCGGATTTTCTCGTTCCCTTTTTCCCTGCACTCATTCGTTGCGCAGATTTTCTCGTTCCCTTTTTCCCTGCACTCGTTCGTTGCTCGCCTTTTCTCGTTCCCTTTTTCCCTGCACTCGTTCATTGCTCGCTTTTTCTCGTTCCCTTTTTCCCTGCACTCGTTCGTTGCTCGGTTTTTCTCGTTCCCTTTTTCCCTGCACTCGTTCGTTGTTCGCTTTTTCTCGTTCCCTTTTTCCCTGCACTCGTTCATTGCTCGCTTTTTCTCATTCCCTTTTTCCCTGCACTCGTTCATTGCGCGGTTTTTCTCGTTCCCTTTTTCCCTGCACTCGTTCATTGCGCGGATTTTCTCGTTCCCTTTTTCCCTGCACTCGTTCATTGCTCGCTTTTTCTCGTTCCCTTTTCCCTGCATTCGTTCGTTGCTCGCTTTTTCTCGTTCCCTTTTTCCCTGCACTCGTTCGTTGTTCGCTTTTTCTCGTTCCCTTTTTCCCTGCACTCGTTCATTGCTCGCTTTTTCTCGTTCCCTTTTTCCCTGCACTCGTTCGTTGCTCGGATTTTCTCGTTCCCTTTTTCCCTGCACTCGTTCGTTGCATGGATTTTCGCGTTCCCTTTTTCCCTGCACTCGTTCGTTGCTCGCCTTTTCTCGTTCCCTTTTTCCCTGCACTCGTTCGTTGTTCGCTTTTTCTCGTTCCCTTTTTCCCTGCACTCGTTCGTTGTTCGCTTTTTCTCGTTCCCTTTTTCCCTGCACTCGTTCATTGCTCGCTTTTTCTCGTTCCCTTTTTCCCTGCACTCGTTCGTTGTTCGCTTTTTCTCGTTCCCTTTTTCCCTGCACTCGTTCGTTGTTCGGTTTTTCTCGTTCCCTTTTTCCCTGCACTCATTCTTTGCGCGGATTTTCTCGTTCCCTTTTTCCCTGCACTCGTTCGTTGTTCGGATTTTCTCGTTCCCTTTTTCCCTGCACTCGTTCGTTGTTCGGTTTTTCTCGTTCCCTTTTTCCCTGCACTCATTCATTGCTCGCCTTTTCTCGTTCCCTTTTTCCCTGCACTCATTCGTTGTTCGCTTTTTCTCGTTCCCTTTTTCCCTGCACTCGTTCGTTGTTCGCTTTTTCTCGTTCCCTTTTTCCCTGCACTCGTTCGTTGTTCGGTTTTTCTCGTTCCCTTTTTCCCTGCACTCATTCATTGCGCGGATTTTCTCGTTCCCTTTTTCCCTGCACTCGTTCGTTGCTCGCTTTTTCTCGTTCCCTTTTTCCCTGCACTCGTTCGTTGCTCGGATTTTCTCGTTCCCTTTTTCCCTGCACTCGTTCGTTGTTCGGTTTTTCTCGTTCCCTTTTTCCCTGCACTCATTCATTGCGCGGATTTTCTCGTTCCCTTTTTCCCTGCACTCGTTCGTTGCTCGCTTTTTCTCGTTCCCTTTTTCCCTGCACTCGTTCGTTGCTCGGATTTTCTCGTTCCCTTTTTCCCTGCACTCGTTCGTTGTTCGCTTTTTCTCGTTCCCTTTTTCCCTGCACTCGTTCATTGCTCGCTTTTTCTCGTTCCCTTTTTCCCTGCACTCGTTCGTTGCTCGGATTTTCTCGTTCCCTTTTTCCCTGCACTCGTTCGTTGCGCAGATTTTCTCGTTCCCTTTTTCCCTGCACTCGTTCGTTGCTCGCCTTTTCTCGTTCCCTTTTTCCCTGCACTCGTTCGTTGTTCGCTTTTTCCCGTTCCCTTTTTCCCTGCACTCGTTCGTTGTTCGGTTTTTCTCGTTCCCTTTTTCCCTGCACTCGTTCATTGCGCGGATTTTCTCGTTCCCTTTTTCCCTGCACTCGTTCGTTGCTCGCTTTTTCTCGTTCCCTTTTTCCCTGCACTCGTTCGTTGCTCGGATTTTCTCGTTCCCTTTTTCCCTGCACTCGTTCGTTGTTCGCTTTTTCTCGTTCCCTTTTTCCCTGCACTCGTTCATTGCTCGCTTTTTCTCGTTCCCTTTTTCCCTGCACTCGTTCGTTGCTCGGATTTTCTCGTTCCCTTTTTCCCTGCACTCGTTCGTTGCGCGGATTTTCTCGTTCCCTTGTTCCCTGCACTCTTTAGTTGCTCGCCTTTTCTCGTTCCCTTTTTCCCTGCACTCATTCGTTGTTCGCTTTTTCTCGTTCCCTTTTTCCCTGCACTCGTTCATTGTTCGGTTTTTCTCGTTCCCTTTTTCCCTGCACTCGTTCATTGCGCGGATTTTCTCGTTCCCTTTTTCCCTGCACTCGTTCGTTGCTCGCTTTTTCTCGTTCCCTTTTTCCCTGCACTCGTTCGTTGCTCAGATTTTCTCGTTCCCTTTTTCCCTGCACTCGTTCGTTGCTCGCTTTTTCTCGTTCCCTTTTTCCCTGCACTCGTTCATTGCGCGGATTTTCTCGTTCCCTTTTTCCCTGCACTTGTTCGTTGTTCGCTTTTTCTCGTTCCCTTTTTCCCTGCACTCGTTCATTGCGCGGATTTTCTCGTTCCCTTTTTCCCTGCACTCGTTCATTGCTCGCTTTTTCTCGTTCCCTTTTTCCCTGCACTCGTTCGTTGCTCGGATTTTCTCGTTCCCTTTTTCCCTGCACTCGTTCATTGCGCGGATTTTCTCGTTCCCTTTTTCCCTGCACTCGTTCGTTGTTCGCTTTTTCTCGTTCCCTTTTTCCCTGCACTTGTTCATTGCGCGGTTTTTCTCGTTCCCTTTTTCCCTGCACTCGTTCATTGCTCGCTTTTTCTCGTTCCCTTTTTCCCTGCACTCGTTCGTTGCTCGCTTTTTCTCGTTCCCTTCTTCCCTGCACTCGTTCGTTACTCGGATTTTCTCAATCCCTTTTTCCCTGCACTCGTTCGTTGTTCGCTTTTTCTCGTTCCCTTTTTCCCTGCACTCGTTCATTGCTCGCTTTTTCTCGTTCCCTTTTTCCCTGCACTCGTTCGTTGCTCGGATTTTCTCGTTCCCTTTTTCCCTGCACTCGTTCGTTGCGCAGATTTTCTCGTTCCCTTTTTCCCTGCACTCGTTCGTTGCTCGCCTTTTCTCGTTCCCTTTTTCCCTGCACTCGTTCGTTGTTCGCTTTTTCTCGTTCCCTTTTTCCCTGCACTCGTTCGTGGTTCGCTTTTTCTCGTTCCCTTTTTCCCTGCACTCGTTCGTTGTTCGCTTTTTCTCGTTCCCTTTTTCCCTGCACTCGTTTGTTGTTCGGTTTTTCTCGTTCCCTTTTTCCCTGCACTCGTTCGTTGCTCGGATTTTCTCGTTCCCTTTTTCCCTGCACTCGTTCGTTGTTCGCTTTTTCTCGTTCCCTTTTTCCCTGCACTCGTTCATTGCTCGCTTTTTCTCGTTCCCTTTTTCCCTGCACTCGTTCGTTGCTCAGATTTTCTCGTTCCCTTTTTCCCTGCACTCGTTCGTTGTTCGCTTTTTCTCGTTCCCTTTTTCCCTGCACTCGTTCGTTGTTCGCTTTTTCTCGTTCCCTTTTTCCCTGAACTCGTTCGTTGCTCGGATTTTCTCGTTCCCTTTTTCCCTGCACTCGTTCGTTGCTCGCTTTTTCTCATTCCCTTTTTCCCTGCACTCGTTCGTTGTTCGGATTTTCTCGTTCCCTTTTTCCCTGCACTCGTTCGTTGCTCGGATTTTCTCGTTCCCTTTTTCCCTGCACTCGTTCGTTGCTCGCTTTTTCTCGTTCCCTTTTTCCCTGCACTCGTTCGTTGCTCGGATTTTCTCGTTCCCTTTTTCCCTGCACTCGTTCGTTGTTCGCTTTTTCTCGTTCCCTTTTTCCCTGCACTCGTTCATTGCTCGCTTTTTCTCGTTCCCTTTTTCCCTGCACTCGTTCGTTGCTCGGATTTTCTCGTTCCCTTTTTCCCTGCACTCATTCGTTGCGCAGATTTTCTCGTTCCCTTTTTCCCTGCACTCGTTCGTTGCTCGCCTTTTCTCGTTCCCTTTTTCCCTGCACTCGTTCGTTGTTCGCTTTTTCTCGTTCCCTTTTTCCCTGCACTCGTTCGTTGTTCGGTTTTTCTCGTTCCCTTTTTCCCTGCACTCGTTCATTGCGCGGATTTTCTCGTTCCCTTTTTCCCTGCACTCGTTCGTTGCTCGCTTTTTCTCGTTCCCTTTTTCCCTGCACTCGTTCGTTGCTCGGATTTTCTCGTTCCCTTTTTCCCTGCACTCGTTCGTTGCTCGCTTTTTCTCGTTCCCTTTTTCCCTGCACTCGTTCGTTGTTCGGTTTTTCTCGTTCCCTTTTTCCCTGCACTCGTTCGTTGCTCGGATTTTCTCGTTCCCTTTTTCCCTGCACTCGTTCGTTGCTCGCTTTTTCTCGTTCCCTTTTTCCCTGCACTCGTTCGTTGTTCGCTTTTTCTCGTTCCCTTTTTCCCTGCACTCGTTCATTGCGCGGATTTTCTCGTTCCCTTTTTCCCTGCACTCGTTCGTTGCTCGGATTTTCTCGTTCCCTTTTTCCCTGCACTCGTTCGTTGTTCGCTTTTTCTCGTTCCCTCTTTCCCTGCACTCGTTCGTTGTTCGCTTTTTCTCGTTCCCTTTTTCCCTGCACTTGTTCGTTGTATAGTTTTTCTCGTTCCCTTTTTCCCTGCACTTGTTCGTTGTATAGTTTTTCTCGTTCCCTTTTTCCCTGCACTCGTTCGTTGTTCGCTTTTTCTCGTTCCCTTTTTCCCTGCACTCGTTCGTTGTTCGGTTTTTCTCGTTCCTTTTTTCCCTGCACTCGTTCATTGCGCGGATTTTCTCGTTCCCTTTTTCCCTGCACTCGTTCGTTGCTCGCTTTTTCTCGTTCCCTTTTTCCCTGCACTCGTTCGTTGCGCAGATTTTCTCGTTCCCTTTTTCCCTGCACTCGTTCATTGCGCGGATTTTCTCGTTCCCTTTTTCCCTGCACTCGTTCATTGCTCGCTTTTTCTCGTTCCCTTTTTCCCTGCACTCGTTCGTTGCTCGGATTTTCTCGTTCCCTTTTTCCCTGCACTCATTCGTTGCGCAGATTTTCTCGTTCCCTTTTTCCCTGCACTCGTTCGTTGCTCGCCTTTTCTCGTTCCCTTTTTCCCTGCACTCGTTCATTGCTCGCTTTTTCTCGTTCCCTTTTTCCCTGCACTCGTTCGTTGCTCGGTTTTTCTCGTTCCCTTTTTCCCTGCACTCGTTCGTTGTTCGCTTTTTCTCGTTCCCTTTTTCCCTGCACTCGTTCATTGCTCGCTTTTTCTCATTCCCTTTTTCCCTGCACTCGTTCATTGCGCGGTTTTTCTCGTTCCCTTTTTCCCTGCACTCGTTCATTGCGCGGATTTTCTCGTTCCCTTTTTCCCTGCACTCGTTCATTGCTCGCTTTTTCTCGTTCCCTTTTCCCTGCATTCGTTCGTTGCTCGCTTTTTCTCGTTCCCTTTTTCCCTGCACTCGTTCGTTGTTCGCTTTTTCTCGTTCCCTTTTTCCCTGCACTCGTTCATTGCTCGCTTTTTCTCGTTCCCTTTTTCCCTGCACTCGTTCGTTGCTCGGATTTTCTCGTTCCCTTTTTCCCTGCACTCGTTCGTTGCATGGATTTTCGCGTTCCCTTTTTCCCTGCACTCGTTCGTTGCTCGCCTTTTCTCGTTCCCTTTTTCCCTGCACTCGTTCGTTGTTCGCTTTTTCTCGTTCCCTTTTTCCCTGCACTCGTTCATTGCTCGCTTTTTCTCGTTCCCTTTTTCCCTGCACTCGTTCGTTGTTCGCTTTTTCTCGTTCCCTTTTTCCCTGCACTCGTTCGTTGTTCGGTTTTTCTCGTTCCCTTTTTCCCTGCACTCATTCATTGCGCGGATTTTCTCGTTCCCTTTTTCCCTGCACTCGTTCGTTGTTCGGATTTTCTCGTTCCCTTTTTCCCTGCACTCGTTCGTTGTTCGGTTTTTCTCGTTCCCTTTTTCCCTGCACTCATTCATTGCGCGGATTTTCTCGTTCCCTTTTTCCCTGCACTCGTTCGTTGCTCGCTTTTTCTCGTTCCCTTTTTCCCTGCACTCGTTCGTTGCTCGGATTTTCTCGTTCCCTTTTTCCCTGCACTCGTTCGTTGTTCGCTTTTTCTCGTTCCCTTTTTCCCTGCACTCGTTCATTGCTCGCTTTTTCTCGTTCCCTTTTTCCCTGCACTCGTTCGTTGCTCGGATTTTCTCGTTCCCTTTTTCCCTGCACTCGTTCGTTGCGCGGATTTTCTCGTTCCCTTGTTCCCTGCACTCTTTTGTTGCTCGCCTTTTCTCGTTCCCTTTTTCCCTGCACTCATTCGTTGTTCGCTTTTTCTCGTTCCCTTTTTCCCTGCACTCGTTCGTTGTTCGCTTTTTCTCGTTCCCTTTTTCCCTGCACTCGTTCGTTGTTCGGTTTTTCTCGTTCCCTTTTTCCCTGCACTCATTCATTGCGCGGATTTTCTCGTTCCCTTTTTCCCTGCACTCGTTCGTTGCTCGCTTTTTCTCGTTCCCTTTTTCCCTGCACTCGTTCGTTGCTCGGATTTTCTCGTTCCCTTTTTCCCTGCACTCGTTCGTTGTTCGGTTTTTCTCGTTCCCTTTTTCCCTGCACTCATTCATTGCGCGGATTTTCTCGTTCCCTTTTTCCCTGCACTCGTTCGTTGCTCGCTTTTTCTCGTTCCCTTTTTCCCTGCACTCGTTCGTTGCTCGGATTTTCTCGTTCCCTTTTTCCCTGCACTCGTTCGTTGTTCGCTTTTTCTCGTTCCCTTTTTCCCTGCACTCGTTCATTGCTCGCTTTTTCTCGTTCCCTTTTTCCCTGCACTCGTTCGTTGCTCGGATTTTCTCGTTCCCTTTTTCCCTGCACTCGTTCGTTGCGCAGATTTTCTCGTTCCCTTTTTCCCTGCACTCGTTCGTTGCTCGCCTTTTCTCGTTCCCTTTTTCCCTGCACTCGTTCGTTGTTCGCTTTTTCCCGTTCCCTTTTTCCCTGCACTCGTTCGTTGTTCGGTTTTTCTCGTTCCCTTTTTCCCTGCACTCGTTCATTGCGCGGATTTTCTCGTTCCCTTTTTCCCTGCACTCGTTCGTTGCTCGCTTTTTCTCGTTCCCTTTTTCCCTGCACTCGTTCGTTGCTCGGATTTTCTCGTTCCCTTTTTCCCTGCACTCGTTCGTTGTTCGCTTTTTCTCGTTCCCTTTTTCCCTGCACTCGTTCATTGCTCGCTTTTTCTCGTTCCCTTTTTCCCTGCACTCGTTCGTTGCTCGGATTTTCTCGTTCCCTTTTTCCCTGCACTCGTTCGTTGCGCGGATTTTCTCGTTCCCTTGTTCCCTGCACTCTTTAGTTGCTCGCCTTTTCTCGTTCCCTTTTTCCCTGCACTCATTCGTTGTTCGCTTTTTCTCGTTCCCTTTTTCCCTGCACTCGTTCGTTGTTCGGTTTTTCTCGTTCCCTTTTTCCCTGCACTCGTTCGTTGCTCGGATTTTCTCGTTCCCTTTTTCCCTGCACTCGTTCGTTGCTCGCTTTTTCTCGTTCCCTTTTTCCCTGCACTCGTTCGTTGCTCGGATTTTCTCGTTCCCTTTTTCCCTGCACTCGTTCGTTGCTCGCTTTTTCTCGTTCCCTTTTTCCCTGCACTCGTTCATTGCTCGCTTTTTCTCGTTCCCTTTTTCCCTGCACTCGTTCGTTGCTCGGATTTTCTCGTTCCCTTTTTCCCTGCACTCGTTCGTTGCGCAGATTTTCTCATTCCCTTTTTCCCTGCACTCGTTCGTTGCTCGCCTTTTCTCGTTCCCTTTTTCCCTGCACTCGTTCGTTGCTCGCTCTTTCTCGTTCCCTTTTTCCCTGCACTCGTTCGTTGCTCGCTTTTTCTCGTTCCCTTTTTCCCTGCACTCGTTCGTTGCTCGGTTTTTCTCGTTCCCTTTTTCCCTGCACTCGTTCATTGCGCGGATTTTCTCGTTCCCTTTTTCCCTGCACTCGTTCGTTGCGCGGATTTTCTCGTTCCCTTTTTCCCTGCACTCGTTCATTGCTCGCTTTTTCTCGTTCCCTTTTTCCCTGCACTCGTTCGTTGCGCAGATTTTCTCGTTCCCTTTTTCCCTGCACTCGTTCGTTGTTCGCTTTTTCTCGTTCCCTTTTTCCCTGCACTCGTTTGTTGTTCGGTTTTTCTCGTTCCCTTTTTCCCTGCACTCGTTCGTTGCACGGTTTTTCTCGTTCCCTTTTTCCCTGCACTCGTTCGTTGCTCGGATTTTCTCGTTCCCTTTTTCCCTGCACTCGTTTGTTGCTCGCTTTTTCTCGTTCCCTTTTTCCCTGCACTCGTTCGTTGTTCGCTTTTTCTCGTTCCCTTTTTCCCTGCACTCATTCGTTGTTCGCTTTTTCTCGTTCCCTTTTTCCCTGCACTCGTTCATTGCGCGGATTTTCTCGTTCCCTTTTTCCCTGCACTCGTTCATTGCTCGCTTTTTCTCGTTCCCTTTTTCCCTGCACTCGTTCGTTGCGCGGATTTTCTCGTTCCCTTTTTCCCTGCACTCGTTCGTTGTTCGCTTTTTCTCGTTCCCTTTTTCCCTGCACTCGTTCATTGCGCGGTTTTTCTCGTTCCCTTTTTCCCTGCACTCGTTCATTGCTCGCTTTTTCTCGTTCCCTTTTTCCCTGCACTCGTTCGTTGCTCGCTTTTTCTCGTTCCCTTTTTCCCTGCACTCGTTCGTTGTTCGCTTTTTCTCGTTCCCTTTTTCCCTGCACTCGTTCATTGCGCGGATTTTCTCGTTCCCTTTTTCCCTGCACTCGTTCGTTGCTCGGATTTTCTCGTTCCCTTTTTCCCTGCACTCGTTCGTTGTTCGCTTTTTCTCGTTCCCTTTTTCCCTGCACTTGTTCGTTGTATAGTTTTTCTCGTTCCCTTTTTCCCTGCACTTGTTCGTTGTATAGTTTTTCTCGTTCCCTTTTTCCCTGCACTCGTTCGTTGTTCGCTTTTTCTCGTTCCCTTTTTCCCTGCACTCGTTCGTTGTTCGGTTTTTCTCGTTCGCTTTTTCCCTGCACTCGTTCATTGCGCGGATTTTCTCGTTCCCTTTTTCCCTGCACTCGTTCGTTGCTCGCTTTTTCTCGTTCCCTTTTTCCCTGCACTCGTTCGTTGCGCAGATTTTCTCGTTCCCTTTTTCCCTGCACTCGTTCATTGCGCGGATTTTCTCGTTCCCTTTTTCCCTGCACTCGTTCATTGCTCGCTTTTTCTCGTTCCCTTTTTCCCTGCACTCGTTCGTTGCTCGGATTTTTCTCGTTCCCTTTTTCCCTGCACTCATTCGTTGCGCAGATTTTCTCGTTCCCTTTTTCCCTGCACTCGTTCGTTGCTCGCCTTTTCTCGTTCCCTTTTTCCCTGCACTCGTTCATTGCTCGCTTTTTCTCGTTCCCTTTTTCCCTGCACTCGTTCGTTGCTCGGTTTTTCTCGTTCCCTTTTTCCCTGCACTCGTTC
Source organism: Aphelocoma coerulescens (assembly GCF_041296385.1). NCBI lineage: Eukaryota > Metazoa > Chordata > Aves > Passeriformes > Corvidae > Aphelocoma > Aphelocoma coerulescens. The sequence continues at coordinate 58,818,621 of NC_091014.1, read as the reverse complement.
GTTGTTCGCTTTTTCTCGTTCCCTTTTTCCCTGCACTCGTTCATTGCTCGCTTTTTCTCATTCCCTTTTTCCCTGCACTCGTTCATTGCGCGGTTTTTCTCGTTCCCTTTTTCCCTGCACTCGTTCATTGCGCGGATTTTCTCGTTCCCTTTTTCCCTGCACTCGTTCATTGCTCGCTTTTTCTCGTTCCCTTTTCCCTGCATTCGTTCGTTGCTCGCTTTTTCTCGTTCCCTTTTTCCCTGCACTCGTTCGTTGTTCGCTTTTTCTCGTTCCCTTTTTCCCTGCACTCGTTCATTGCTCGCTTTTTCTCGTTCCCTTTTTCCCTGCACTCGTTCGTTGCTCGGATTTTCTCGTTCCCTTTTTCCCTGCACTCGTTCGTTGCATGGATTTTCGCGTTCCCTTTTTCCCTGCACTCGTTCGTTGCTCGCCTTTTCTCGTTCCCTTTTTCCCTGCACTCGTTCGTTGTTCGCTTTTTCTCGTTCCCTTTTTCCCTGCACTCGTTCATTGCTCGCTTTTTCTCGTTCCCTTTTTCCCTGCACTCGTTCGTTGCTCGGATTTTCTCGTTCCCTTTTTCCCTGCACTCATTCGTTGTTCGGATTTTCTCGTTCCCTTTTTCCCTGCACTCGTTCGTTGCTCGGATTTTCTCGTTCCCTTTTTCCCTGCACTCGTTCGTTGCTCGCTTTTTCTCGTTCCCTTTTTCCCTGCACTCGTTCGTTGTTCGCTTTTTCTCGTTCCCTTTTTCCCTGCACTCGTTCGTTGCGCAGATTTTCTCGTTCCCTTTTTCCCTGCACTCGTTCGTTGTTCGCTTTTTCTCGTTCCCTTTTTCCCTGCACTCGTTCGTTGCTCGGATTTTCTCGTTCCCTTTTTCCCTGCACTCGTTCGTTGTTCGCTTTTTCTCGTTCCCTTTTTCCCTGCACTCGTTCATTGCTCGCTTTTTCTCGTTCCCTTTTTCCCTGCACTCGTTCGTTGCTCGGATTTTCTCGTTCCCTTTTTCCCTGCACTCATTCGTTGCGCAGATTTTCTCGTTCCCTTTTTCCCTGCACTCGTTCGTTGCTCGCCTTTTCTCGTTCCCTTTTTCCCTGCACTCGTTCTTTGTTCGCTTTTTCTCGTTCCCTTTTTCCCTGCACTCGTTCGTTGTTCGGTTTTTCTCGTTCCCTTTTTCCCTGCACTCGTTCATTGCGCGGATTTTCTCGTTCCCTTTTTCCCTGCACTCGTTCGTTGCTCGCTTTTTCTCGTTCCCTTTTTCCCTGCACTCGTTCGTTGCTCGGATTTTCTCGTTCCCTTTTTCCCTGCACTCGTTCGTTGCTCGCTTTTTCTCGTTCCCTTTTTCCCTGCACTCGTTCGTTGTTCGGTTTTTCTCGTTCCCTTTTTCCCTGCACTCGTTCGTTGCTCGGATTTTCTCGTTCCCTTTTTCCCTGCACTCGTTCGTTGCTCGCTTTTTCTCGTTCCCTTTTTCCCTGCACTCGTTCGTTGTTCGCTTTTTCTCGTTCCCTTTTTCCCTGCACTCGTTCATTGCGCGGATTTTCTCGTTCCCTTTTTCCCTGCACTCGTTCGTTGCTCGGATTTTCTCGTTCCCTTTTTCCCTGCACTCGTTCGTTGTTCGCTTTTTCTCGTTCCCTTTTTCCCTGCACTCGTTCGTTGTTCGCTTTTTCTCGTTCCCTTTTTCCCTGCACTTGTTCGTTGTATAGTTTTTCTCGTTCCCTTTTTCCCTGCACTCGTTCGTTGTTCGCTTTTTCTCGTTCCCTTTTTCCCTGCACTCGTTCGTTGTTCGGTTTTTCTCGTTCGCTTTTTCCCTGCACTCGTTCATTGCGCGGATTTTCTCGTTCCCTTTTTCCCTGCACTCGTTCGTTGCTCGCTTTTTCTCGTTCCCTTTTTCCCTGCACTCGTTCGTTGCGCAGATTTTCTCGTTCCCTTTTTCCCTGCACTCGTTCATTGCGCGGATTTTCTCGTTCCCTTTTTCCCTGCACTCGTTCATTGCTCGCTTTTTCTCGTTCCCTTTTTCCCTGCACTCGTTCGTTGCTCGGATTTTTCTCGTTCCCTTTTTCCCTGCACTCATTCGTTGCGCAGATTTTCTCGTTCCCTTTTTCCCTGCACTCGTTCGTTGCTCGCCTTTTCTCGTTCCCTTTTTCCCTGCACTCGTTCATTGCTCGCTTTTTCTCGTTCCCTTTTTCCCTGCACTCGTTCGTTGCTCGGTTTTTCTCGTTCCCTTTTTCCCTGCACTCGTTCGTTGTTCGCTTTTTCTCGTTCCCTTTTTCCCTGCACTCGTTCATTGCTCGCTTTTTCTCATTCCCTTTTTCCCTGCACTCGTTCATTGCGCGGTTTTTCTCGTTCCCTTTTTCCCTGCACTCGTTCATTGCGCGGATTTTCTCGTTCCCTTTTTCCCTGCACTCGTTCATTGCTCGCTTTTTCTCGTTCCCTTTTCCCTGCATTCGTTCGTTGCTCGCTTTTTCTCGTTCCCTTTTTCCCTGCACTCGTTCGTTGCTCGCTTTTTCTCGTTCCCTTTTTCCCTGCACTCGTTCATTGCTCGCTTTTTCTCGTTCCCTTTTTCCCTGCACTCGTTCGTTGCTCGGATTTTCTCGTTCCCTTTTTCCCTGCACTCGTTCGTTGCATGGATTTTCGCGTTCCCTTTTTCCCTGCACTCGTTCGTTGCTCGCCTTTTCTCGTTCCCTTTTTCCCTGCACTCGTTCGTTGTTCGCTTTTTCTCGTTCCCTTTTTCCCTGCACTCGTTCATTGCTCGCTTTTTCTCGTTCCCTTTTTCCCTGCACTCGTTCGTTGCTCGGATTTTCTCGTTCCCTTTTTCCCTGCACTCATTCGTTGCGCAGATTTTCTCGTTCCCTTTTTCCCTGCACTCGTTCGTTGCTCGCCTTTTCTCGTTCCCTTTTTCCCTGCACTCGTTCGTTGTTCGGATTTTCTCGTTCCCTTTTTCCCTGCACTCGTTCGTTGTTCGCTTTTTCTCGTTCCCTTTTTCCCTGCACTCGTTCGTTGCGCAGATTTTCTCGTTCCCTTTTTCCCTGCACTCGTTCGTTGTTCGCTTTTTCTCGTTCCCTTTTTCCCTGCACTCGTTCGTTGTTCGCTTTTTCTCGTTCCCTTTTTCCCTGCACTCGTTTGTTGTTCGGTTTTTCTCGTTCCCTTTTTCCCTGAACTCGTTCGTTGCTCGGATTTTCTCGTTCCCTTTTTCCCTGCACTCGTTCGTTGTTCGCTTTTTCTCGTTCCCTTTTTCCCTGCACTCGTTCATTGCTCGCTTTTTCTCATTCCCTTTTTCCCTGCACTCGTTCATTGCGCGGTTTTTCTCGTTCCCTTTTTCCCTGCACTCGTTCATTGCGCGGATTTTCTCGTTCCCTTTTTCCCTGCACTCGTTCATTGCTCGCTTTTTCTCGTTCCCTTTTTCCCTGCATTCGTTCGTTGTTCGCTTTTTCTCGTTCCCTTTTTCCCTGCACTCGTTCGTTGTTCGATTTTTCTCGTTCCCTTTTTCCCTGCACTCGTTCATTGCTCGCTTTTTCTCGTTCCCTTTTTCCCTGCACTCGTTCGTTGCTCGGATTTTCTCGTTCCCTTTTTCCCTGCACTCGTTCGTTGCATGGATTTTCGCGTTCCCTTTTTCCCTGCACTCGTTCGTTGCTCGCCTTTTCTCGTTCCCTTTTTCCCTGCACTCGTTCGTTGTTCGCTTTTTCTCGTTCCCTTTTTCCCTGCACTCGTTCGTTGCTCGCTTTTTCTCGTTCCCTTTTTCCCTGCACTCGTTCATTGCTCGCTTTTTCTCGTTCCCTTTTTCCCTGCACTCGTTCGTTGCTCGGATTTTCTCGTTCCCTTTTTCCCTGCACTCATTCGTTGCGCAGATTTTCTCGTTCCCTTTTTCCCTGCACTCGTTCGTTGCTCGCCTTTTCTCGTTCCCTTTTTCCCTGCACTCGTTCGTTGCTCGGATTTTCTCGTTCCCTTTTTCCCTGCACTCGTTCGTTGCTCGCTTTTTCTCGTTCCCTTTTTCCCTGCACTCGTTCGTTGTTCGGTTTTTCTCGTTCCCTTTTTCCCTGCACTCGTTCGTTGCTCGGATTTTCTCGTTCCCTTTTTCCCTGCACTCGTTCGTTGCTCGCTTTTTCTCGTTCCCTTTTTCCCTGCACTCGTTCGTTGTTCGCTTTTTCTCGTTCCCTTTTTCCCTGCACTCGTTCATTGCGCGGATTTTCTCGTTCCCTTTTTCCCTGCACTCGTTCGTTGTTCGCTTTTTCTCGTTCCCTTTTTCCCTGCACTCGTTCATTGCTCGCTTTTTCTCGTTCCCTTTTTCCCTGCACTCGTTCGTTGCTCGGATTTTCTCGTTCCCTTTTTCCCTGCACTCGTTCGTTGCGCAGATTTTCTCGTTCCCTTTTTCCCTGCACTCGTTCGTTGCTCGCCTTTTCTCGTTCCCTTTTTCCCTGCACTCGTTCGTTGTTCGCTTTTTCCCGTTCCCTTTTTCCCTGCACTCGTTCGTTGTTCGGTTTTTCTCGTTCCCTTTTTCCCTGCACTCGTTCATTGCGCGGATTTTCTCGTTCCCTTTTTCCCTGCACTCGTTCGTTGCTCGCTTTTTCTCGTTCCCTTTTTCCCTGCACTCGTTCGTTGCTCGGATTTTCTCGTTCCCTTTTTCCCTGCACTCGTTCGTTGTTCGCTTTTTCTCGTTCCCTTTTTCCCTGCACTCGTTCATTGCTCGCTTTTTCTCGTTCCCTTTTTCCCTGCACTCGTTCGTTGCTCGGATTTTCTCGTTCCCTTTTTCCCTGCACTCGTTCGTTGCGCGGATTTTCTCGTTCCCTTGTTCCCTGCACTCTTTAGTTGCTCGCCTTTTCTCGTTCCCTTTTTCCCTGCACTCATTCGTTGTTCGCTTTTTCTCGTTCCCTTTTTCCCTGCACTCGTTCGTTGTTCGGTTTTTCTCGTTCCCTTTTTCCCTGCACTCGTTCGTTGCTCGGATTTTCTCGTTCCCTTTTTCCCTGCACTCGTTCGTTGCTCGCTTTTTCTCGTTCCCTTTTTCCCTGCACTCGTTCGTTGCTCGGATTTTCTCGTTCCCTTTTTCCCTGCACTCGTTCGTTGCTCGCTTTTTCTCGTTCCCTTTTTCCCTGCACTCGTTCATTGCTCGCTTTTTCTCGTTCCCTTTCTCCCTGCACTCGTTCGTTGCTCGGATTTTCTCGTTCCCTTTTTCCCTGCACTCGTTCGTTGCGCAGATTTTCTCATTCCCTTTTTCCCTGCACTCGTTCGTTGCTCGCCTTTTCTCGTTCCCTTTTTCCCTGCACTCGTTCGTTGCTCGCTCTTTCTCGTTCCCTTTTTCCCTGCACTCGTTCGTTGCTCGGTTTTTCTCGTTCCCTTTTTCCCTGCACTCGTTCATTGCGCGGATTTTCTCGTTCCCTTTTTCCCTGCACTCGTTCGTTGCGCGGATTTTCTCGTTCCCTTTTTCCCTGCACTCGTTCATTGCTCGCTTTTTCTCGTTCCCTTTTTCCCTGCACTCGTTCGTTGCGCAGATTTTCTCGTTCCCTTTTTCCCTGCACTCGTTCGTTGTTCGCTTTTTCTCGTTCCCTTTTTCCCTGCACTCGTTTGTTGTTCGGTTTTTCTCGTTCCCTTTTTCCCTGCACTCGTTCGTTGCACGGTTTTTCTCGTTCCCTTTTTCCCTGCACTCGTTCGTTGCTCGGATTTTCTCGTTCCCTTTTTCCCTGCACTCGTTTGTTGCTCGCTTTTTCTCGTTCCCTTTTTCCCTGCACTCGTTCGTTGTTCGCTTTTTCTCGTTCCCTTTTTCCCTGCACTCATTCGTTGTTCGCTTTTTCTCGTTCCCTTTTTCCCTGCACTCGTTCATTGCGCGGATTTTCTCGTTCCCTTTTTCCCTGCACTCGTTCATTGCTCGCTTTTTCTCGTTCCCTTTTTCCCTGCACTCGTTCGTTGCGCGGATTTTCTCGTTCCCTTTTTCCCTGCACTCGTTCGTTGTTCGCTTTTTCTCGTTCCCTTTTTCCCTGCACTCGTTCATTGCGCGGTTTTTCTCGTTCCCTTTTTCCCTGCACTCGTTCATTGCTCGCTTTTTCTCGTTCCCTTTTTCCCTGCACTCGTTCGTTGCTCGCTTTTTCTCGTTCCCTTTTTCCCTGCACTCGTTCGTTGTTCGCTTTTTCTCGTTCCCTTTTTCCCTGCACTCGTTCATTGCGCGGATTTTCTCGTTCCCTTTTTCCCTGCACTCGTTCGTTGCTCGGATTTTCTCGTTCCCTTTTTCCCTGCACTCGTTCGTTGTTCGCTTTTTCTCGTTCCCTTTTTCCCTGCACTCGTTCGTTGTTCGCTTTTTCTCGTTCCCTTTTTCCCTGCACTTGTTCGTTGTATAGTTTTTCTCGTTCCCTTTTTCCCTGCACTTGTTCGTTGTATAGTTTTTCTCGTTCCCTTTTTCCCTGCACTCGTTCGTTGTTCGCTTTTTCTCGTTCCCTTTTTCCCTGCACTCGTTCGTTGTTCGGTTTTTCTCGTTCGCTTTTTCCCTGCACTCGTTCATTGCGCGGATTTTCTCGTTCCCTTTTTCCCTGCACTCGTTCGTTGCTCGCTTTTTCTCGTTCCCTTTTTCCCTGCACTCGTTCGTTGCGCAGATTTTCTCGTTCCCTTTTTCCCTGCACTCGTTCATTGCGCGGATTTTCTCGTTCCCTTTTTCCCTGCACTCGTTCATTGCTCGCTTTTTCTCGTTCCCTTTTTCCCTGCACTCGTTCGTTGCTCGGATTTTTCTCGTTCCCTTTTTCCCTGCACTCATTCGTTGCGCAGATTTTCTCATTCCCTTTTTCCCTGCACTCGTTCGTTGCTCGCCTTTTCTCGTTCCCTTTTTCCCTGCACTCGTTCATTGCTCGCTTTTTCTCGTTCCCTTTTTCCCTGCACTCGTTCGTTGCTCGGTTTTTCTCGTTCCCTTTTTCCCTGCACTCGTTCGTTGTTCGCTTTTTCTCGTTCCCTTTTTCCCTGCACTCGTTCATTGCTCGCTTTTTCTCATTCCCTTTTTCCCTGCACTCGTTCATTGCGCGGTTTTTCTCGTTCCCTTTTTCCCTGCACTCGTTCATTGCGCGGATTTTCTCGTTCCCTTTTTCCCTGCACTCGTTCATTGCTCGCTTTTTCTCGTTCCCTTTTCCCTGCATTCGTTCGTTGCTCGCTTTTTCTCGTTCCCTTTTTCCCTGCACTCGTTCGTTGTTCGCTTTTTCTCGTTCCCTTTTTCCCTGCACTCGTTCATTGCTCGCTTTTTCTCGTTCCCTTTTTCCCTGCACTCGTTCGTTGCTCGGATTTTCTCGTTCCCTTTTTCCCTGCACTCGTTCGTTGCATGGATTTTCGCGTTCCCTTTTTCCCTGCACTCGTTCGTTGCTCGCCTTTTCTCGTTCCCTTTTTCCCTGCACTCGTTCGTTGTTCGCTTTTTCTCGTTCCCTTTTTCCCTGCACTCGTTCATTGCTCGCTTTTTCTCGTTCCCTTTTTCCCTGCACTCATTCGTTGTTCGGATTTTCTCGTTCCCTTTTTCCCTGCACTCGTTCGTTGCTCGGATTTTCTCGTTCCCTTTTTCCCTGCACTCGTTCGTTGCTCGCTTTTTCTCGTTCCCTTTTTCCCTGCACTCGTTCGTTGTTCGCTTTTTCTCGTTCCCTTTTTCCCTGCACTCGTTCGTTGCGCAGATTTTCTCGTTCCCTTTTTCCCTGCACTCGTTCGTTGTTCGCTTTTTCTCGTTCCCTTTTTCCCTGCACTCGTTCGTTGCTCGGATTTTCTCGTTCCCTTTTTCCCTGCACTCGTTCGTTGTTCGCTTTTTCTCGTTCCCTTTTTCCCTGCACTCGTTCATTGCTCGCTTTTTCTCGTTCCCTTTTTCCCTGCACTCGTTCGTTGCTCGGATTTTCTCGTTCCCTTTTTCCCTGCACTCATTCGTTGCGCAGATTTTCTCGTTCCCTTTTTCCCTGCACTCGTTCGTTGCTCGCCTTTTCTCGTTCCCTTTTTCCCTGCACTCGTTCTTTGTTCGCTTTTTCTCGTTCCCTTTTTCCCTGCACTCGTTCGTTGTTCGGTTTTTCTCGTTCCCTTTTTCCCTGCACTCGTTCATTGCGCGGATTTTCTCGTTCCCTTTTTCCCTGCACTCGTTCGTTGCTCGCTTTTTCTCGTTCCCTTTTTCCCTGCACTCGTTCGTTGCTCGCTTTTTCTCGTTCCCTTTTTCCCTGCACTCGTTCGTTGTTCGGTTTTTCTCGTTCCCTTTTTCCCTGCACTCGTTCGTTGCTCGGATTTTCTCGTTCCCTTTTTCCCTGCACTCGTTCGTTGCTCGCTTTTTCTCGTTCCCTTTTTCCCTGCACTCGTTCGTTGTTCGCTTTTTCTCGTTCCCTTTTTCCCTGCACTCGTTCATTGCGCGGATTTTCTCGTTCCCTTTTTCCCTGCACTCGTTCGTTGCTCGGATTTTCTCGTTCCCTTTTTCCCTGCACTCGTTCGTTGTTCGCTTTTTCTCGTTCCCTTTTTCCCTGCACTCGTTCGTTGTTCGCTTTTTCTCGTTCCCTTTTTCCCTGCACTTGTTCGTTGTATAGTTTTTCTCGTTCCCTTTTTCCCTGCACTTGTTCGTTGTATAGTTTTTCTCGTTCCCTTTTTCCCTGCACTCGTTCGTTGTTCGCTTTTTCTCGTTCCCTTTTTCCCTGCACTCGTTCGTTGTTCGGTTTTTCTCGTTCGCTTTTTCCCTGCACTCGTTCATTGCGCGGATTTTCTCGTTCCCTTTTTCCCTGCACTCGTTCGTTGCTCGCTTTTTCTCGTTCCCTTTTTCCCTGCACTCGTTCGTTGCGCAGATTTTCTCGTTCCCTTTTTCCCTGCACTCGTTCATTGCGCGGATTTTCTCGTTCCCTTTTTCCCTGCACTCGTTCATTGCTCGCTTTTTCTCGTTCCCTTTTTCCCTGCACTCGTTCGTTGCTCGGATTTTTCTCGTTCCCTTTTTCCCTGCACTCATTCGTTGCGCAGATTTTCTCGTTCCCTTTTTCCCTGCACTCGTTCGTTGCTCGCCTTTTCTCGTTCCCTTTTTCCCTGCACTCGTTCATTGCTCGCTTTTTCTCGTTCCCTTTTTCCCTGCACTCGTTCGTTGCTCGGTTTTTCTCGTTCCCTTTTTCCCTGCACTCGTTCGTTGTTCGCTTTTTCTCGTTCCCTTTTTCCCTGCACTCGTTCATTGCTCGCTTTTTCTCATTCCCTTTTTCCCTGCACTCGTTCATTGCGCGGTTTTTCTCGTTCCCTTTTTCCCTGCACTCGTTCATTGCGCGGATTTTCTCGTTCCCTTTTTCCCTGCACTCGTTCATTGCTCGCTTTTTCTCGTTCCCTTTTCCCTGCATTCGTTCGTTGCTCGCTTTTTCTCGTTCCCTTTTTCCCTGGACTCGTTCGTTGTTCGCTTTTTCTCGTTCCCTTTTTCCCTGCACTCGTTCATTGCTCGCTTTTTCTCGTTCCCTTTTTCCCTGCACTCGTTCGTTGCTCGGATTTTCTCGTTCCCTTTTTCCCTGCACTCGTTCGTTGCATGGATTTTCGCGTTCCCTTTTTCCCTGCACTCGTTCGTTGCTCGCCTTTTCTCGTTCCCTTTTTCCCTGCACTCGTTCGTTGTTCGCTTTTTCTCGTTCCCTTTTTCCCTGCACTCGTTCATTGCTCGCTTTTTCTCGTTCCCTTTTTCCCTGCACTCGTTCGTTGCTCGGATTTTCTCGTTCCCTTTTTCCCTGCACTCATTCGTTGCGCAGATTTTCTCGTTCCCTTTTTCCCTGCACTCGTTCGTTGCTCGCCTTTTCTCGTTCCCTTTTTCCCTGCACTCGTTCGTTGTTCGGATTTTCTCGTTCCCTTTTTCCCTGCACTCGTTCGTTGTTCGCTTTTTCTCGTTCCCTTTTTCCCTGCACTCGTTCGTTGTTCGGTTTTTCTCGTTCCCTTTTTCCCTGCACTCGTTCATTGCGCGGATTTTCTCGTTCCCTTTTTCCCTGCACTCGTTCGTTGCTCGCTTTTTCTCGTTCCCTTTTTCCCTGCACTCGTTCGTTGCGCAGATTTTCTCGTTCCCTTTTTCCCTGCACTCGTTCATTGCGCGGATTTTCTCGTTCCCTTTTTCCCTGCACTCGTTCATTGCTCGCTTTTTCTCGTTCCCTTTTTCCCTGCACTCGTTCGTTGCTCGGATTTTCTCGTTCCCTTTTTCCCTGCACTCATTCGTTGCGCAGATTTTCTCGTTCCCTTTTTCCCTGCACTCGTTCGTTGCTCGCCTTTTCTCGTTCCCTTTTTCCCTGCACTCGTTCATTGCTCGCTTTTTCTCGTTCCCTTTTTCCCTGCACTCGTTCGTTGCTCGGTTTTTCTCGTTCCCTTTTTCCCTGCACTCGTTCGTTGTTCGCTTTTTCTCGTTCCCTTTTTCCCTGCACTCGTTCATTGCTCGCTTTTTCTCATTCCCTTTTTCCCTGCACTCGTTCATTGCGCGGTTTTTCTCGTTCCCTTTTTCCCTGCACTCGTTCATTGCGCGGATTTTCTCGTTCCCTTTTTCCCTGCACTCGTTCATTGCTCGCTTTTTCTCGTTCCCTTTTCCCTGCATTCGTTCGTTGCTCGCTTTTTCTCGTTCCCTTTTTCCCTGCACTCGTTCGTTGTTCGCTTTTTCTCGTTCCCTTTTTCCCTGCACTCGTTCATTGCTCGCTTTTTCTCGTTCCCTTTTTCCCTGCACTCGTTCGTTGCTCGGATTTTCTCGTTCCCTTTTTCCCTGCACTCGTTCGTTGCATGGATTTTCGCGTTCCCTTTTTCCCTGCACTCGTTCGTTGCTCGCCTTTTCTCGTTCCCTTTTTCCCTGCACTCGTTCGTTGTTCGCTTTTTCTCGTTCCCTTTTTCCCTGCACTCGTTCGTTGTTCGCTTTTTCTCGTTCCCTTTTTCCCTGCACTCGTTCATTGCTCGCTTTTTCTCGTTCCCTTTTTCCCTGCACTCGTTCGTTGTTCGCTTTTTCTCGTTCCCTTTTTCCCTGCACTCGTTCGTTGTTCGGTTTTTCTCGTTCCCTTTTTCCCTGCACTCGTTCGTTGCGCGGATTTTCTCGTTCCCTTTTTCCCTGCACTCGTTCATTGCTCGCTTTTTCTCGTTCCCTTTTTCCCTGCACTCGTTCGTTGCGCAGATTTTCTCGTTCCCTTTTTCCCTGCACTCGTTCGTTGTTCGCTTTTTCTCGTTCCCTTTTTCCCTGCACTCGTTTGTTGTTCGGTTTTTCTCGTTCCCTTTTTCCCTGCACTCGTTCGTTGCTCGGATTTTCTCGTTCCCTTTTTCCCTGCACTCGTTCGTTGCTCGGATTTTCTCGTTCCCTTTTTCCCTGCACTCGTTCGTTGTTCGCTTTTTCTCGTTCCCTTTTTCCCTGCACTCGTTCATTGCTCGCTTTTTCTCGTTCCCTTTTTCCCTGCACTCGTTTGTTGCTCGGATTTTCTCGTTCCCTTTTTCCCTGCACTCATTCGTTGCGCAGATTTTCTCGTTCCCTTTTTCCCTGCACTCGTTCGTTGCTCGCCTTTTCTCGTTCCCTTTTTCCCTGCACTCGTTCGTTGTTCACTTTTTCTCGTTCCCTTTTTCCCTGCACTCGTTCATTGTTCGGTTTTTCTCGTTCCCTTTTTCCCTGCACTCGTTCATTGCGCGGATTTTCTCGTTCCCTTTTTCCCTGCACTCGTTCGTTGCTCGCTTTTTCTCGTTCCCTTTTTCCCTGCACTCGTTCGTTGCTCAGATTTTCTCGTTCCCTTTTTCCCTGCACTCGTTCGTTGCTCGCTTTTTCTCGTTCCCTTTTTCCCTGCACTCGTTCATTGCGCGGATTTTCTCGTTCCCTTTTTCCCTGCACTCGTTCGTTGTTCGCTTTTTCTCGTTCCCTTTTTCCCTGCACTCGTTCATTGCGCGGATTTTCTCGTTCCCTTTTTCCCTGCACTCGTTCATTGCTCGCTTTTTCTCGTTCCCTTTTTCCCTGCACTCGTTCGTTGCTCGGATTTTCTCGTTCCCTTTTTCCCTGCACTCGTTCATTGCGCGGATTTTCTCGTTCCCTTTTTCCCTGCACTCGTTCGTTGTTCACTTTTTCTCGTTCCCTTTTTCCCTGCACTTGTTCATTGCGCGGTTTTTCTCGTTCCCTTTTTCCCTGCACTCGTTCATTGCTCGCTTTTTCTCGTTCCCTTTTTCCCTGCACTCGTTCGTTGCTCGCTTTTTCTCGTTCCCTTCTTCCCTGCACTCGTTCGTTACTCGGATTTTCTCAATCCCTTTTTCCCTGCACTCGTTCGTTGTTCGCTTTTTCTCGTTCCCTTTTTCCCTGCACTCGTTCATTGCTCGCTTTTTCTCGTTCCCTTTTTCCCTGCACTCGTTCGTTGCTCGGATTTTCTCGTTCCCTTTTTCCCTGCACTCGTTCGTTGCGCAGATTTTCTCGTTCCCTTTTTCCCTGCACTCGTTCGTTGCTCGCCTTTTCTCGTTCCCTTTTTCCCTGCACTCGTTCGTTGTTCGCTTTTTCTCGTTCCCTTTTTCCCTGCACTCGTTCGTGGTTCGCTTTTTCTCGTTCCCTTTTTCCCTGCACTCGTTCGTTGTTCGCTTTTTCTCGTTCCCTTTTTCCCTGCACTCGTTTGTTGTTCGGTTTTTCTCGTTCCCTTTTTCCCTGCACTCGTTCGTTGCTCGGATTTTCTCGTTCCCTTTTTCCCTGCACTCGTTCGTTGTTCGCTTTTTCTCGTTCCCTTTTTCCCTGCACTCGTTCATTGCTCGCTTTTTCTCGTTCCCTTTTTCCCTGCACTCGTTCGTTGCTCGGATTTTCTCGTTCCCTTTTTCCCTGCACTCGTTCGTTGCGCGGATTTTCTCGTTCCCTTGTTCCCTGCACTCGTTCGTTGCTCGCTTTTTCTCGTTCCCTTTTTCCCTGCACTCGTTCGTTGTTCGCTTTTTCTCGTTCCCTTTTTCCCTGCACTCGTTCGTTGCTCGGATTTTCTCGTTCCCTTTTTCCCTGCACTCGTTCGTTGCTCGCTTTTTCTCGTTCCCTTTTTCCCTGCACTCGTTCGTTGCTCGGATTTTCTCGTTCCCTTTTTCCCTGCACTCGTTCGTTGTTCGCTTTTTCTCGTTCCCTTTTTCCCTGCACTCGTTCATTGCTCGCTTTTTCTCGTTCCCTTTTTCCCTGCACTCGTTCGTTGCGCAGATTTTCTCGTTCCCTTTTTCCCTGCACTCGTTCGTTGTTCGCTTTTTCTCGTTCCCTTTTTCCCTGCACTCGTTCGTTGTTCGCTTTTTCTCGTTCCCTTTTTCCCTGAACTCGTTCGTTGCTCGGATTTTCTCGTTCCCTTTTTCCCTGCACTCGTTCGTTGCTCGCTTTTTCTCATTCCCTTTTTCCCTGCACTCGTTCGTTGCTCGCTTTTTCTCGTTCCCTTTTTCCCTGCACTCGTTCGTTGTTCGCTTTTTCTCGTTCCCTTTTTCCCTGAACTCGTTCGTTGCTCGGATTTTCTCGTTCCCTTTTTCCCTGCACTCGTTCGTTGCTCGCTTTTTCTCATTCCCTTTTTCCCTGCACTCGTTCGTTGTTCGGATTTTCTCGTTCCCTTTTTCCCTGCACTCGTTCGTTGCTCGGATTTTCTCGTTCCCTTTTTCCCTGCACTCGTTCGTTGCTCGCTTTTTCTCGTTCCCTTTTTCCCTGCACTCGTTCGTTGCTCGGATTTTCTCGTTCCCTTTTTCCCTGCACTCGTTCGTTGTTCGCTTTTTCTCGTTCCCTTTTTCCCTGCACTCGTTCATTGCTCGCTTTTTCTCGTTCCCTTTTTCCCTGCACTCGTTCGTTGCTCGGATTTTCTCGTTCCCTTTTTCCCTGCACTCATTCGTTGCGCAGATTTTCTCGTTCCCTTTTTCCCTGCACTCGTTCGTTGCTCGCCTTTTCTCGTTCCCTTTTTCCCTGCACTCGTTCGTTGTTCGCTTTTTCTCGTTCCCTTTTTCCCTGCACTCGTTCGTTGTTCGGTTTTTCTCGTTCCCTTTTTCCCTGCACTCGTTCATTGCGCGGATTTTCTCGTTCCCTTTTTCCCTGCACTCGTTCGTTGCTCGCTTTTTCTCGTTCCCTTTTTCCCTGCACTCGTTCGTTGCTCGGATTTTCTCGTTCCCTTTTTCCCTGCACTCGTTCGTTGCTCGCTTTTTCTCGTTCCCTTTTTCCCTGCACTCGTTCGTTGTTCGGTTTTTCTCGTTCCCTTTTTCCCTGCACTCGTTCGTTGCTCGGATTTTCTCGTTCCCTTTTTCCCTGCACTCGTTCGTTGCTCGCTTTTTCTCGTTCCCTTTTTCCCTGCACTCGTTCGTTGTTCGCTTTTTCTCGTTCCCTTTTTCCCTGCACTCGTTCATTGCGCGGATTTTCTCGTTCCCTTTTTCCCTGCACTCGTTCGTTGCTCGGATTTTCTCGTTCCCTTTTTCCCTGCACTCGTTCGTTGTTCGCTTTTTCTCGTTCCCTCTTTCCCTGCACTCGTTCGTTGTTCGCTTTTTCTCGTTCCCTTTTTCCCTGCACTTGTTCGTTGTATAGTTTTTCTCGTTCCCTTTTTCCCTGCACTTGTTCGTTGTATAGTTTTTCTCGTTCCCTTTTTCCCTGCACTCGTTCGTTGTTCGCTTTTTCTCGTTCCCTTTTTCCCTGCACTCGTTCGTTGTTCGGTTTTTCTCGTTCCCTTTTTCCCTGCACTCGTTCATTGCGCGGATTTTCTCGTTCCCTTTTTCCCTGCACTCGTTCGTTGCTCGCTTTTTCTCGTTCCCTTTTTCCCTGCACTCGTTCGTTGCGCAGATTTTCTCGTTCCCTTTTTCCCTGCACTCGTTCATTGCGCGGATTTTCTCGTTCCCTTTTTCCCTGCACTCGTTCATTGCTCGCTTTTTCTCGTTCCCTTTTTCCCTGCACTCGTTCGTTGCTCGGATTTTCTCGTTCCCTTTTTCCCTGCACTCATTCGTTGCGCAGATTTTCTCGTTCCCTTTTTCCCTGCACTCGTTCGTTGCTCGCCTTTTCTCGTTCCCTTTTTCCCTGCACTCGTTCATTGCTCGCTTTTTCTCGTTCCCTTTTTCCCTGCACTCGTTCGTTGCTCGGTTTTTCTCGTTCCCTTTTTCCCTGCACTCGTTCGTTGTTCGCTTTTTCTCGTTCCCTTTTTCCCTGCACTCGTTCATTGCTCGCTTTTTCTCATTCCCTTTTTCCCTGCACTCGTTCATTGCGCGGTTTTTCTCGTTCCCTTTTTCCCTGCACTCGTTCATTGCGCGGATTTTCTCGTTCCCTTTTTCCCTGCACTCGTTCATTGCTCGCTTTTTCTCGTTCCCTTTTCCCTGCATTCGTTCGTTGCTCGCTTTTTCTCGTTCCCTTTTTCCCTGCACTCGTTCGTTGTTCGCTTTTTCTCGTTCCCTTTTTCCCTGCACTCGTTCATTGCTCGCTTTTTCTCGTTCCCTTTTTCCCTGCACTCGTTCGTTGCTCGGATTTTCTCGTTCCCTTTTTCCCTGCACTCGTTCGTTGCATGGATTTTCGCGTTCCCTTTTTCCCTGCACTCGTTCGTTGCTCGCCTTTTCTCGTTCCCTTTTTCCCTGCACTCGTTCGTTGTTCGCTTTTTCTCGTTCCCTTTTTCCCTGCACTCGTTCGTTGTTCGCTTTTTCTCGTTCCCTTTTTCCCTGCACTCGTTCATTGCTCGCTTTTTCTCGTTCCCTTTTTCCCTGCACTCGTTCGTTGTTCGCTTTTTCTCGTTCCCTTTTTCCCTGCACTCGTTCGTTGTTCGGTTTTTCTCGTTCCCTTTTTCCCTGCACTCATTCATTGCGCGGATTTTCTCGTTCCCTTTTTCCCTGCACTCGTTCGTTGTTCGGATTTTCTCGTTCCCTTTTTCCCTGCACTCGTTCGTTGTTCGGTTTTTCTCGTTCCCTTTTTCCCTGCACTCATTCATTGCGCGGATTTTCTCGTTCCCTTTTTCCCTGCACTCGTTCGTTGCTCGCTTTTTCTCGTTCCCTTTTTCCCTGCACTCGTTCGTTGCTCGGATTTTCTCGTTCCCTTTTTCCCTGCACTCGTTCGTTGTTCGCTTTTTCTCGTTCCCTTTTTCCCTGCACTCGTTCATTGCTCGCTTTTTCTCGTTCCCTTTTTCCCTGCACTCGTTCGTTGCTCGGATTTTCTCGTTCCCTTTTTCCCTGCACTCGTTCGTTGCGCGGATTTTCTCGTTCCCTTGTTCCCTGCACTCTTTTGTTGCTCGCCTTTTCTCGTTCCCTTTTTCCCTGCACTCATTCGTTGTTCGCTTTTTCTCGTTCCCTTTTTCCCTGCACTCGTTCGTTGTTCGCTTTTTCTCGTTCCCTTTTTCCCTGCACTCGTTCGTTGTTCGGTTTTTCTCGTTCCCTTTTTCCCTGCACTCATTCATTGCGCGGATTTTCTCGTTCCCTTTTTCCCTGCACTCGTTCGTTGCTCGCTTTTTCTCGTTCCCTTTTTCCCTGCACTCGTTCGTTGCTCGGATTTTCTCGTTCCCTTTTTCCCTGCACTCGTTCGTTGTTCGCTTTTTCTCGTTCCCTTTTTCCCTGCACTCGTTCATTGCTCGCTTTTTCTCGTTCCCTTTTTCCCTGCACTCGTTCGTTGCTCGGATTTTCTCGTTCCCTTTTTCCCTGCACTCGTTCGTTGCGCAGATTTTCTCGTTCCCTTTTTCCCTGCACTCGTTCGTTGCTCGCCTTTTCTCGTTCCCTTTTTCCCTGCACTCGTTCGTTGTTCGCTTTTTCCCGTTCCCTTTTTCCCTGCACTCGTTCGTTGTTCGCTTTTTCTCGTTCCCTTTTTCCCTGCACTCGTTCGTTGTTCGGTTTTTCTCGTTCCCTTTTTCCCTGCACTCATTCATTGCGCGGATTTTCTCGTTCCCTTTTTCCCTGCACTCGTTCGTTGCTCGCTTTTTCTCGTTCCCTTTTTCCCTGCACTCGTTCGTTGCTCGGATTTTCTCGTTCCCTTTTTCCCTGCACTCGTTCGTTGTTCGCTTTTTCTCGTTCCCTTTTTCCCTGCACTCGTTCATTGCTCGCTTTTTCTCGTTCCCTTTTTCCCTGCACTCGTTCGTTGCTCGGATTTTCTCGTTCCCTTTTTCCCTGCACTCGTTCGTTGCGCAGATTTTCTCGTTCCCTTTTTCCCTGCACTCGTTCGTTGCTCGCCTTTTCTCGTTCCCTTTTTCCCTGCACTCGTTCGTTGTTCGCTTTTTCCCGTTCCCTTTTTCCCTGCACTCGTTCGTTGTTCGGTTTTTCTCGTTCCCTTTTTCCCTGCACTCCTTCATTGCGCGGATTTTCTCGTTCCCTTTTTCCCTGCACTCGTTCGTTGCTCGCTTTTTCTCGTTCCCTTTTTCCCTGCACTCGTTCGTTGCTCGGATTTTCTCGTTCCCTTTTTCCCTGCACTCGTTCGTTGTTCGCTTTTTCTCGTTCCCTTTTTCCCTGCACTCGTTCATTGCTCGCTTTTTCTCGTTCCCTTTTTCCCTGCACTCGTTCGTTGCTCGGATTTTCTCGTTCCCTTTTTCCCTGCACTCGTTCGTTGCGCGGATTTTCTCGTTCCCTTGTTCCCTGCACTCTTTAGTTGCTCGCCTTTTCTCGTTCCCTTTTTCCCTGCACTCATTCGTTGTTCGCTTTTTCTCGTTCCCTTTTTCCCTGCACTCGTTCGTTGTTCGGTTTTTCTCGTTCCCTTTTTCCCTGCACTCGTTCGTTGCTCGGATTTTCTCGTTCCCTTTTTCCCTGCACTCGTTCGTTGCTCGCTTTTTCTCGTTCCCTTTTTCCCTGCACTCGTTCGTTGCTCGGATTTTCTCGTTCCCTTTTTCCCTGCACTCGTTCGTTGCTCGCTTTTTCTCGTTCCCTTTTTCCCTGCACTCGTTCATTGCTCGCTTTTTCTCGTTCCCTTTTTCCCTGCACTCGTTCGTTGCGCAGATTTTCTCATTCCCTTTTTCCCTGCACTCGTTCGTTGCTCGCCTTTTCTCATTCCCTTTTTCCCTGCACTCGTTCGTTGCTCGCTCTTTCTCGTTCCCTTTTTCCCTGCACTCGTTCGTTGCTCGCTTTTTCTCGTTCCCTTTTTCCCTGCACTCGTTCGTTGCTCGGTTTTTCTCGTTCCCTTTTTCCCTGCACTCGTTCATTGCGCGGATTTTCTCGTTCCCTTTTTCCCTGCACTCGTTCGTTGCGCGGATTTTCTCGTTCCCTTTTTCCCTGCACTCGTTCATTGCTCGCTTTTTCTCGTTCCCTTTTTCCCTGCACTCGTTCGTTGCGCAGATTTTCTCGTTCCCTTTTTCCCTGCACTCGTTCGTTGTTCGCTTTTTCTCGTTCCCTTTTTCCCTGCACTCGTTTGTTGTTCGGTTTTTCTCGTTCCCTTTTTCCCTGCACTCGTTCGTTGCACGGTTTTTCTCGTTCCCTTTTTCCCTGCACTCGTTCGTTGCTCGGATTTTCTCGTTCCCTTTTTCCCTGCACTCGTTTGTTGCTCGCTTTTTCTCGTTCCCTTTTTCCCTGCACTCGTTCGTTGTTCGCTTTTTCTCGTTCCCTTTTTCCCTGCACTCATTCGTTGTTCGCTTTTTCTCGTTCCCTTTTTCCCTGCACTCGTTCATTGCGCGGATTTTCTCGTTCCCTTTTTCCCTGCACTCGTTCATTGCTCGCTTTTTCTCGTTCCCTTTTTCCCTGCACTCATTCGTTGTTCGCTTTTTCTCGTTCCCTTTTTCCCTGCACTCGTTCGTTGTTCGGTTTTTCTCGTTCCCTTTTTCCCTGCACTCGTTCGTTGCTCGGATTTTCTCGTTCCCTTTTTCCCTGCACTCGTTCGTTGCTCGCTTTTTCTCGTTCCCTTTTTCCCTGCACTCGTTCGTTGCTCGGATTTTCTCGTTCCCTTTTTCCCTGCACTCGTTCGTTGCTCGCTTTTTCTCGTTCCCTTTTTCCCTGCACTCGTTCATTGCTCGCTTTTTCTCGTTCCCTTTTTCCCTGCACTCGTTCGTTGCGCAGATTTTCTCATTCCCTTTTTCCCTGCACTCGTTCGTTGCTCGCCTTTTCTCATTCCCTTTTTCCCTGCACTCGTTCGTTGCTCGCTCTTTCTCGTTCCCTTTTTCCCTGCACTCGTTCGTTGCTCGCTTTTTCTCGTTCCCTTTTTCCCTGCACTCGTTCGTTGCTCGGTTTTTCTCGTTCCCTTTTTCCCTGCACTCGTTCATTGCGCGGATTTTCTCGTTCCCTTTTTCCCTGCACTCGTTCGTTGCGCGGATTTTCTCGTTCCCTTTTTCCCTGCACTCGTTCATTGCTCGCTTTTTCTCGTTCCCTTTTTCCCTGCACTCGTTCGTTGCGCAGATTTTCTCGTTCCCTTTTTCCCTGCACTCGTTCGTTGTTCGCTTTTTCTCGTTCCCTTTTTCCCTGCACTCGTTTGTTGTTCGGTTTTTCTCGTTCCCTTTTTCCCTGCACTCGTTCGTTGCACGGTTTTTCTCGTTCCCTTTTTCCCTGCACTCGTTCGTTGCTCGGATTTTCTCGTTCCCTTTTTCCCTGCACTCGTTTGTTGCTCGCTTTTTCTCGTTCCCTTTTTCCCTGCACTCGTTCGTTGTTCGCTTTTTCTCGTTCCCTTTTTCCCTGCACTCATTCGTTGTTCGCTTTTTCTCGTTCCCTTTTTCCCTGCACTCGTTCATTGCGCGGATTTTCTCGTTCCCTTTTTCCCTGCACTCGTTCATTGCTCGCTTTTTCTCGTTCCCTTTTTCCCTGCACTCGTTCGTTGCTCGGATTTTCTCGTTCCCTTTTTCCCTGCACTCGTTCATTGCGCGGATTTTCTCGTTCCCTTTTTCCCTGCACTCGTTCGTTGTTCGCTTTTTCTCGTTCCCTTTTTCCCTGCACTCGTTCATTGCGCGGTTTTTCTCGTTCCCTTTTTCCCTGCACTCGTTCGTTGCTCGGATTTTCTCGTTCCCTTTTTCCCTGCACTCGTTCGTTGCTCGCTTTTTCTCGTTCCCTTTTTCCCTGCACTCGTTCGTTGTTCGCTTTTTCTCGTTCCCTTTTTCCCTGCACTCGTTCATTGCGCGGATTTTCTCGTTCCCTTTTTCCCTGCACTCGTTCGTTGCTCGGATTTTCTCGTTCCCTTTTTCCCTGCACTCGTTCGTTGTTCGCTTTTTCTCGTTCCCTTTTTCCCTGCACTCGTTCGTTGTTCGCTTTTTCTCGTTCCCTTTTTCCCTGCACTTGTTCGTTGTATAGTTTTTCTCGTTCCCTTTTTCCCTGCACTTGTTCGTTGTATAGTTTTTCTCGTTCCCTTTTTCCCTGCACTCGTTCGTTGTTCGCTTTTTCTCGTTCCCTTTTTCCCTGCACTCGTTCGTTGTTCGGTTTTTCTCGTTCGCTTTTTCCCTGCACTCGTTCATTGCGCGGATTTTCTCGTTCCCTTTTTCCCTGCACTCGTTCGTTGCTCGCTTTTTCTCGTTCCCTTTTTCCCTGCACTCGTTCGTTGCGCAGATTTTCTCGTTCCCTTTTTCCCTGCACTCGTTCATTGCGCGGATTTTCTCGTTCCCTTTTTCCCTGCACTCGTTCATTGCTCGCTTTTTCTCGTTCCCTTTTTCCCTGCACTCGTTCGTTGCTCGGATTTTTCTCGTTCCCTTTTTCCCTGCACTCATTCGTTGCGCAGATTTTCTCGTTCCCTTTTTCCCTGCACTCGTTCGTTGCTCGCCTTTTCTCGTTCCCTTTTTCCCTGCACTCGTTCATTGCTCGCTTTTTCTCGTTCCCTTTTTCCCTGCACTCGTTCGTTGCTCGGTTTTTCTCGTTCCCTTTTTCCCTGCACTCGTTCGTTGTTCGCTTTTTCTCGTTCCCTTTTTCCCTGCACTCGTTCATTGCTCGCTTTTTCTCATTCCCTTTTTCCCTGCACTCGTTCATTGCGCGGTTTTTCTCGTTCCCTTTTTCCCTGCACTCGTTCATTGCGCGGATTTTCTCGTTCCCTTTTTCCCTGCACTCGTTCATTGCTCGCTTTTTCTCGTTCCCTTTTCCCTGCATTCGTTCGTTGCTCGCTTTTTCTCGTTCCCTTTTTCCCTGCACTCGTTCGTTGTTCGCTTTTTCTCGTTCCCTTTTTCCCTGCACTCGTTCATTGCTCGCTTTTTCTCGTTCCCTTTTTCCCTGCACTCGTTCGTTGCTCGGATTTTCTCGTTCCCTTTTTCCCTGCACTCGTTCGTTGCATGGATTTTCGCGTTCCCTTTTTCCCTGCACTCGTTCGTTGCTCGCCTTTTCTCGTTCCCTTTTTCCCTGCACTCGTTCGTTGTTCGCTTTTTCTCGTTCCCTTTTTCCCTGCACTCGTTCATTGCTCGCTTTTTCTCGTTCCCTTTTTCCCTGCACTCGTTCGTTGCTCGGATTTTCTCGTTCCCTTTTTCCCTGCACTCATTCGTTGTTCGGATTTTCTCGTTCCCTTTTTCCCTGCACTCGTTCGTTGCTCGGATTTTCTCGTTCCCTTTTTCCCTGCACTCGTTCGTTGCTCGCTTTTTCTCGTTCCCTTTTTCCCTGCACTCGTTCGTTGTTCGCTTTTTCTCGTTCCCTTTTTCCCTGCACTCGTTCGTTGCGCAGATTTTCTCGTTCCCTTTTTCCCTGCACTCGTTCGTTGTTCGCTTTTTCTCGTTCCCTTTTTCCCTGCACTCGTTCGTTGCTCGGATTTTCTCGTTCCCTTTTTCCCTGCACTCGTTCGTTGTTCGCTTTTTCTCGTTCCCTTTTTCCCTGCACTCGTTCATTGCTCGCTTTTTCTCGTTCCCTTTTTCCCTGCACTCGTTCGTTGCTCGGATTTTCTCGTTCCCTTTTTCCCTGCACTCATTCGTTGCGCAGATTTTCTCGTTCCCTTTTTCCCTGCACTCGTTCGTTGCTCGCCTTTTCTCGTTCCCTTTTTCCCTGCACTCGTTCGTTGTTCGCTTTTTCTCGTTCCCTTTTTCCCTGCACTCGTTCGTTGTTCGGTTTTTCTCGTTCCCTTTTTCCCTGCACTCGTTCATTGCGCGGATTTTCTCGTTCCCTTTTTCCCTGCACTCGTTCGTTGCTCGCTTTTTCTCGTTCCCTTTTTCCCTGCACTCGTTCGTTGCTCGGATTTTCTCGTTCCCTTTTTCCCTGCACTCGTTCGTTGCTCGCTTTTTCTCGTTCCCTTTTTCCCTGCACTCGTTCGTTGTTCGGTTTTTCTCGTTCCCTTTTTCCCTGCACTCGTTCGTTGCTCGGATTTTCTCGTTCCCTTTTTCCCTGCACTCGTTCGTTGCTCGCTTTTTCTCGTTCCCTTTTTCCCTGCACTCGTTCGTTGTTCGCTTTTTCTCGTTCCCTTTTTCCCTGCACTCGTTCATTGCGCGGATTTTCTCGTTCCCTTTTTCCCTGCACTCGTTCGTTGCTCGGATTTTCTCGTTCCCTTTTTCCCTGCACTCGTTCGTTGTTCGCTTTTTCTCGTTCCCTTTTTCCCTGCACTCGTTCGTTGTTCGCTTTTTCTCGTTCCCTTTTTCCCTGCACTTGTTCGTTGTATAGTTTTTCTCGTTCCCTTTTTCCCTGCACTTGTTCGTTGTATAGTTTTTCTCGTTCCCTTTTTCCCTGCACTCGTTCGTTGTTCGCTTTTTCTCGTTCCCTTTTTCCCTGCACTCGTTCGTTGTTCGGTTTTTCTCGTTCGCTTTTTCCCTGCACTCGTTCATTGCGCGGATTTTCTCGTTCCCTTTTTCCCTGCACTCGTTCGTTGCTCGCTTTTTCTCGTTCCCTTTTTCCCTGCACTCGTTCGTTGCGCAGATTTTCTCGTTCCCTTTTTCCCTGCACTCGTTCATTGCGCGGATTTTCTCGTTCCCTTTTTCCCTGCACTCGTTCATTGCTCGCTTTTTCTCGTTCCCTTTTTCCCTGCACTCGTTCGTTGCTCGGATTTTTCTCGTTCCCTTTTTCCCTGCACTCATTCGTTGCGCAGATTTTCTCGTTCCCTTTTTCCCTGCACTCGTTCGTTGCTCGCCTTTTCTCGTTCCCTTTTTCCCTGCACTCGTTCATTGCTCGCTTTTTCTCGTTCCCTTTTTCCCTGCACTCGTTCGTTGCTCGGTTTTTCTCGTTCCCTTTTTCCCTGCACTCGTTCGTTGTTCGCTTTTTCTCGTTCCCTTTTTCCCTGCACTCGTTCATTGCTCGCTTTTTCTCATTCCCTTTTTCCCTGCACTCGTTCATTGCGCGGTTTTTCTCGTTCCCTTTTTCCCTGCACTCGTTCATTGCGCGGATTTTCTCGTTCCCTTTTTCCCTGCACTCGTTCATTGCTCGCTTTTTCTCGTTCCCTTTTCCCTGCATTCGTTCGTTGCTCGCTTTTTCTCGTTCCCTTTTTCCCTGCACTCGTTCGTTGTTCGCTTTTTCTCGTTCCCTTTTTCCCTGCACTCGTTCATTGCTCGCTTTTTCTCGTTCCCTTTTTCCCTGCACTCGTTCGTTGCTCGGATTTTCTCGTTCCCTTTTTCCCTGCACTCGTTCGTTGCATGGATTTTCGCGTTCCCTTTTTCCCTGCACTCGTTCGTTGCTCGCCTTTTCTCGTTCCCTTTTTCCCTGCACTCGTTCGTTGTTCGCTTTTTCTCGTTCCCTTTTTCCCTGCACTCGTTCATTGCTCGCTTTTTCTCGTTCCCTTTTTCCCTGCACTCGTTCGTTGCTCGGATTTTCTCGTTCCCTTTTTCCCTGCACTCATTCGTTGCGCAGATTTTCTCGTTCCCTTTTTCCCTGCACTCGTTCGTTGCTCGCCTTTTCTCGTTCCCTTTTTCCCTGCACTCGTTCGTTGTTCGGATTTTCTCGTTCCCTTTTTCCCTGCACTCGTTCATTGCTCGCTTTTTCTCGTTCCCTTTTTCCCTGCACTCGTTCGTTGCTCGGATTTTCTCGTTCCCTTTTTCCCTGCACTCGTTCGTTGCATGGATTTTCGCGTTCCCTTTTTCCCTGCACTCGTTCGTTGCTCGCCTTTTCTCGTTCCCTTTTTCCCTGCACTCGTTCGTTGTTCGCTTTTTCTCGTTCCCTTTTTCCCTGCACTCGTTCATTGCTCGCTTTTTCTCGTTCCCTTTTTCCCTGCACTCGTTCGTTGCTCGGATTTTCTCGTTCCCTTTTTCCCTGCACTCATTCGTTGCGCAGATTTTCTCGTTCCCTTTTTCCCTGCACTCGTTCGTTGCTCGCCTTTTCTCGTTCCCTTTTTCCCTGCACTCGTTCGTTGTTCGGATTTTCTCGTTCCCTTTTTCCCTGCACTCGTTCGTTGTTCGCTTTTTCTCGTTCCCTTTTTCCCTGCACTCGTTCGTTGCGCAGATTTTCTCGTTCCCTTTTTCCCTGCACTCGTTCGTTGTTCGCTTTTTCTCGTTCCCTTTTTCCCTGCACTCGTTCGTTGTTCGCTTTTTCTCGTTCCCTTTTTCCCTGCACTCGTTTGTTGTTCGGTTTTTCTCGTTCCCTTTTTCCCTGAACTCGTTCGTTGCTCGGATTTTCTCGTTCCCTTTTTCCCTGCACTCGTTCGTTGCTCGCTTTTTCTCGTTCCCTTTTTCCCTGCACTCGTTCATTGCTCGCTTTTTCTCATTCCCTTTTTCCCTGCACTCGTTCATTGCGCGGTTTTTCTCGTTCCCTTTTTCCCTGCACTCGTTCATTGCGCGGATTTTCTCGTTCCCTTTTTCCCTGCACTCGTTCATTGCTCGCTTTTTCTCGTTCCCTTTTTCCCTGCATTCGTTCGTTGTTCGCTTTTTCTCGTTCCCTTTTTCCCTGCACTCGTTCGTTGTTCGATTTTTCTCGTTCCCTTTTTCCCTGCACTCGTTCATTGCTCGCTTTTTCTCGTTCCCTTTTTCCCTGCACTCGTTCGTTGCTCGGATTTTCTCGTTCCCTTTTTCCCTGCACTCGTTCGTTGCATGGATTTTCGCGTTCCCTTTTTCCCTGCACTCGTTCGTTGCTCGCCTTTTCTCGTTCCCTTTTTCCCTGCACTCGTTCGTTGTTCGCTTTTTCTCGTTCCCTTTTTCCCTGCACTCGTTCGTTGCTCGCTTTTTCTCGTTCCCTTTTTCCCTGCACTCGTTCATTGCTCGCTTTTTCTCGTTCCCTTTTTCCCTGCACTCGTTCGTTGCTCGGATTTTCTCGTTCCCTTTTTCCCTGCACTCATTCGTTGCGCAGATTTTCTCGTTCCCTTTTTCCCTGCACTCGTTCGTTGCTCGCCTTTTCTCGTTCCCTTTTTCCCTGCACTCGTTCGTTGCTCGGATTTTCTCGTTCCCTTTTTCCCTGCACTCGTTCGTTGCTCGCTTTTTCTCGTTCCCTTTTTCCCTGCACTCGTTCGTTGTTCGGTTTTTCTCGTTCCCTTTTTCCCTGCACTCGTTCGTTGCTCGGATTTTCTCGTTCCCTTTTTCCCTGCACTCGTTCGTTGCTCGCTTTTTCTCGTTCCCTTTTTCCCTGCACTCGTTCGTTGTTCGCTTTTTCTCGTTCCCTTTTTCCCTGCACTTGTTCGTTGTATAGTTTTTCTCGTTCCCTTTTTCCCTGCACTTGTTCGTTGTATAGTTTTTCTCGTTCCCTTTTTCCCTGCACTCGTTCGTTGTTCGCTTTTTCTCGTTCCCTTTTTCCCTGCACTCGTTCGTTGTTCGGTTTTTCTCGTTCGCTTTTTCCCTGCACTCGTTCATTGCGCG
Organism: Aphelocoma coerulescens; assembly: GCF_041296385.1. Lineage (NCBI taxonomy): Eukaryota > Metazoa > Chordata > Aves > Passeriformes > Corvidae > Aphelocoma > Aphelocoma coerulescens. The sequence continues at coordinate 58,793,206 of NC_091014.1, read as the reverse complement.
GATTTTCTCGTTCCCTTTTTCCCTGCACTCGTGCGTTGCTCGCTTTTTCTCGTTCCCTTTTTCCCTGCACTCGTTCGTTGCGCAGATTTTCTCGTTCCCTTTTTCCCTGCACTCGTTCATTGCGCGGATTTTCTCGTTCCCTTTTTCCCTGCACTCGTTCATTGCTCGCTTTTTCTCGTTCCCTTTTTCCCTGCACTCGTTCGTTGCTCGGATTTTTCTCGTTCCCTTTTTCCCTGCACTCATTCGTTGCGCAGATTTTCTCGTTCCCTTTTTCCCTGCACTCGTTCGTTGCTCGCCTTTTCTCGTTCCCTTTTTCCCTGCACTCGTTCATTGCTCGCTTTTTCTCGTTCCCTTTTTCCCTGCACTCGTTCGTTGCTCGGTTTTTCTCGTTCCCTTTTTCCCTGCACTCGTTCGTTGTTCGCTTTTTCTCGTTCCCTTTTTCCCTGCACTCGTTCATTGCTCGCTTTTTCTCATTCCCTTTTTCCCTGCACTCGTTCATTGCGCGGTTTTTCTCGTTCCCTTTTTCCCTGCACTCGTTCATTGCGCGGATTTTCTCGTTCCCTTTTTCCCTGCACTCGTTCATTGCTCGCTTTTTCTCGTTCCCTTTTCCCTGCATTCGTTCGTTGCTCGCTTTTTCTCGTTCCCTTTTTCCCTGCACTCGTTCGTTGTTCGCTTTTTCTCGTTCCCTTTTTCCCTGCACTCGTTCATTGCTCGCTTTTTCTCGTTCCCTTTTTCCCTGCACTCGTTCGTTGCTCGGATTTTCTCGTTCCCTTTTTCCCTGCACTCGTTCGTTGCATGGATTTTCGCGTTCCCTTTTTCCCTGCACTCGTTCGTTGCTCGCCTTTTCTCGTTCCCTTTTTCCCTGCACTCGTTCGTTGTTCGCTTTTTCTCGTTCCCTTTTTCCCTGCACTCGTTCATTGCTCGCTTTTTCTCGTTCCCTTTTTCCCTGCACTCGTTCGTTGCTCGGATTTTCTCGTTCCCTTTTTCCCTGCACTCATTCGTTGTTCGGATTTTCTCGTTCCCTTTTTCCCTGCACTCGTTCGTTGCTCGGATTTTCTCGTTCCCTTTTTCCCTGCACTCGTTCGTTGCTCGCTTTTTCTCGTTCCCTTTTTCCCTGCACTCGTTCGTTGTTCGCTTTTTCTCGTTCCCTTTTTCCCTGCACTCGTTCGTTGCGCAGATTTTCTCGTTCCCTTTTTCCCTGCACTCGTTCGTTGTTCGCTTTTTCTCGTTCCCTTTTTCCCTGCACTCGTTCGTTGCTCGGATTTTCTCGTTCCCTTTTTCCCTGCACTCGTTCGTTGTTCGCTTTTTCTCGTTCCCTTTTTCCCTGCACTCGTTCATTGCTCGCTTTTTCTCGTTCCCTTTTTCCCTGCACTCGTTCGTTGCTCGGATTTTCTCGTTCCCTTTTTCCCTGCACTCATTCGTTGCGCAGATTTTCTCGTTCCCTTTTTCCCTGCACTCGTTCGTTGCTCGCCTTTTCTCGTTCCCTTTTTCCCTGCACTCGTTCGTTGTTCGCTTTTTCTCGTTCCCTTTTTCCCTGCACTCGTTCGTTGTTCGGTTTTTCTCGTTCCCTTTTTCCCTGCACTCGTTCATTGCGCGGATTTTCTCGTTCCCTTTTTCCCTGCACTCGTTCGTTGCTCGCTTTTTCTCGTTCCCTTTTTCCCTGCACTCGTTCGTTGCTCGGATTTTCTCGTTCCCTTTTTCCCTGCACTCGTTCGTTGCTCGCTTTTTCTCGTTCCCTTTTTCCCTGCACTCGTTCGTTGTTCGGTTTTTCTCGTTCCCTTTTTCCCTGCACTCGTTCGTTGCTCGGATTTTCTCGTTCCCTTTTTCCCTGCACTCGTTCGTTGCTCGCTTTTTCTCGTTCCCTTTTTCCCTGCACTCGTTCGTTGTTCGCTTTTTCTCGTTCCCTTTTTCCCTGCACTCGTTCATTGCGCGGATTTTCTCGTTCCCTTTTTCCCTGCACTCGTTCGTTGCTCGGATTTTCTCGTTCCCTTTTTCCCTGCACTCGTTCGTTGTTCGCTTTTTCTCGTTCCCTTTTTCCCTGCACTCGTTCGTTGTTCGCTTTTTCTCGTTCCCTTTTTCCCTGCACTTGTTCGTTGTATAGTTTTTCTCGTTCCCTTTTTCCCTGCACTTGTTCGTTGTATAGTTTTTCTCGTTCCCTTTTTCCCTGCACTCGTTCGTTGTTCGCTTTTTCTCGTTCCCTTTTTCCCTGCACTCGTTCGTTGTTCGGTTTTTCTCGTTCGCTTTTTCCCTGCACTCGTTCATTGCGCGGATTTTCTCGTTCCCTTTTTCCCTGCACTCGTTCGTTGCTCGCTTTTTCTCGTTCCCTTTTTCCCTGCACTCGTTCGTTGCGCAGATTTTCTCGTTCCCTTTTTCCCTGCACTCGTTCATTGCGCGGATTTTCTCGTTCCCTTTTTCCCTGCACTCGTTCATTGCTCGCTTTTTCTCGTTCCCTTTTTCCCTGCACTCGTTCGTTGCTCGGATTTTTCTCGTTCCCTTTTTCCCTGCACTCATTCGTTGCGCAGATTTTCTCGTTCCCTTTTTCCCTGCACTCGTTCGTTGCTCGCCTTTTCTCGTTCCCTTTTTCCCTGCACTCGTTCATTGCTCGCTTTTTCTCGTTCCCTTTTTCCCTGCACTCGTTCGTTGCTCGGTTTTTCTCGTTCCCTTTTTCCCTGCACTCGTTCGTTGTTCGCTTTTTCTCGTTCCCTTTTTCCCTGCACTCGTTCATTGCTCGCTTTTTCTCATTCCCTTTTTCCCTGCACTCGTTCATTGCGCGGTTTTTCTCGTTCCCTTTTTCCCTGCACTCGTTCATTGCGCGGATTTTCTCGTTCCCTTTTTCCCTGCACTCGTTCATTGCTCGCTTTTTCTCGTTCCCTTTTCCCTGCATTCGTTCGTTGCTCGCTTTTTCTCGTTCCCTTTTTCCCTGCACTCGTTCGTTGTTCGCTTTTTCTCGTTCCCTTTTTCCCTGCACTCGTTCATTGCTCGCTTTTTCTCGTTCCCTTTTTCCCTGCACTCGTTCGTTGCTCGGATTTTCTCGTTCCCTTTTTCCCTGCACTCGTTCGTTGCATGGATTTTCGCGTTCCCTTTTTCCCTGCACTCGTTCGTTGCTCGCCTTTTCTCGTTCCCTTTTTCCCTGCACTCGTTCGTTGTTCGCTTTTTCTCGTTCCCTTTTTCCCTGCACTCGTTCATTGCTCGCTTTTTCTCGTTCCCTTTTTCCCTGCACTCGTTCGTTGCTCGGATTTTCTCGTTCCCTTTTTCCCTGCACTCATTCGTTGCGCAGATTTTCTCGTTCCCTTTTTCCCTGCACTCGTTCGTTGCTCGCCTTTTCTCGTTCCCTTTTTCCCTGCACTCGTTCGTTGTTCGGATTTTCTCGTTCCCTTTTTCCCTGCACTCGTTCGTTGTTCGCTTTTTCTCGTTCCCTTTTTCCCTGCACTCGTTCGTTGCGCAGATTTTCTCGTTCCCTTTTTCCCTGCACTCGTTCGTTGTTCGCTTTTTCTCGTTCCCTTTTTCCCTGCACTCGTTCGTTGTTCGCTTTTTCTCGTTCCCTTTTTCCCTGCACTCGTTTGTTGTTCGGTTTTTCTCGTTCCCTTTTTCCCTGAACTCGTTCGTTGCTCGGATTTTCTCGTTCCCTTTTTCCCTGCACTCGTTCGTTGCTCGCTTTTTCTCGTTCCCTTTTTCCCTGCACTCGTTCATTGCTCGCTTTTTCTCATTCCCTTTTTCCCTGCACTCGTTCATTGCGCGGTTTTTCTCGTTCCCTTTTTCCCTGCACTCGTTCATTGCGCGGATTTTCTCGTTCCCTTTTTCCCTGCACTCGTTCATTGCTCGCTTTTTCTCGTTCCCTTTTTCCCTGCATTCGTTCGTTGTTCGCTTTTTCTCGTTCCCTTTTTCCCTGCACTCGTTCGTTGTTCGATTTTTCTCGTTCCCTTTTTCCCTGCACTCGTTCATTGCTCGCTTTTTCTCGTTCCCTTTTTCCCTGCACTCGTTCGTTGCTCGGATTTTCTCGTTCCCTTTTTCCCTGCACTCGTTCGTTGCATGGATTTTCGCGTTCCCTTTTTCCCTGCACTCGTTCGTTGCTCGCCTTTTCTCGTTCCCTTTTTCCCTGCACTCGTTCGTTGTTCGCTTTTTCTCGTTCCCTTTTTCCCTGCACTCGTTCGTTGCTCGCTTTTTCTCGTTCCCTTTTTCCCTGCACTCGTTCATTGCTCGCTTTTTCTCGTTCCCTTTTTCCCTGCACTCGTTCGTTGCTCGGATTTTCTCGTTCCCTTTTTCCCTGCACTCATTCGTTGCGCAGATTTTCTCGTTCCCTTTTTCCCTGCACTCGTTCGTTGCTCGCCTTTTCTCGTTCCCTTTTTCCCTGCACTCGTTCGTTGCTCGGATTTTCTCGTTCCCTTTTTCCCTGCACTCGTTCGTTGCTCGCTTTTTCTCGTTCCCTTTTTCCCTGCACTCGTTCGTTGTTCGGTTTTTCTCGTTCCCTTTTTCCCTGCACTCGTTCGTTGCTCGGATTTTCTCGTTCCCTTTTTCCCTGCACTCGTTCGTTGCTCGCTTTTTCTCGTTCCCTTTTTCCCTGCACTCGTTCGTTGTTCGCTTTTTCTCGTTCCCTTTTTCCCTGCACTCGTTCATTGCGCGGATTTTCTCGTTCCCTTTTTCCCTGCACTCGTTCGTTGCTCGGATTTTCTCGTTCCCTTTTTCCCTGCACTCGTTCGTTGTTCGCTTTTTCTCGTTCCCTTTTTCCCTGCACTCGTTCGTTGTTCGCTTTTTCTCGTTCCCTTTTTCCCTGCACTTGTTCGTTGTATAGTTTTTCTCGTTCCCTTTTTCCCTGCACTCGTTCGTTGTATAGTTTTTCTCGTTCCCTTTTTCCCTGCACTCGTTCGTTGTTCGCCTTTTCTCGTTCCCTTTTTCCCTGCACTCGTTCGTTGTTCGCTTTTTCTCGTTCCCTTTTTCCCTGCACTCGTTCATTGCGCGGATTTTCTCGTTCCCTTTTTCCCTGCACTCGTACGTTGCTCGCTTTTTCTCGTTCCCTTTTTCCCTGCACTCGTTCGTTGCGCGGATTTTCTCGTTCCCTTTTTCCCTGCACTCGTTCATTGCGCGGATTTTCTCGTTCCCTTTTTCCCTGCACTCGTTCATTGCTCGCTTTTTCTCGTTCCCTTTTTCCCTGCACTCGTTCGTTGCTCGGATTTTCTCGTTCCCTTTTTCCCTGCACTCATTCGTTGCGCAGATTTTCTCGTTCCCTTTTTCCCTGCACTCGTTCGTTGCTCGCCTTTTCTCGTTCCCTTTTTCCCTGCACTCGTTCATTGCTCGCTTTTTCTCGTTCCCTTTTTCCCTGCACTCGTTCGTTGCTCGGTTTTTCTCGTTCCCTTTTTCCCTGCACTCGTTCGTTGTTCGCTTTTTCTCGTTCCCTTTTTCCCTGCACTCGTTCATTGCTCGCTTTTTCTCATTCCCTTTTTCCCTGCACTCGTTCATTGCGCGGTTTTTCTCGTTCCCTTTTTCCCTGCACTCGTTCATTGCGCGGATTTTCTCGTTCCCTTTTTCCCTGCACTCGTTCATTGCTCGCTTTTTCTCGTTCCCTTTTTCCCTGCATTCGTTCGTTGCTCGCTTTTTCTCGTTCCCTTTTTCCCTGCACTCGTTCGTTGTTCGCTTTTTCTCGTTCCCTTTTTCCCTGCACTCGTTCATTGCTCGCTTTTTCTCGTTCCCTTTTTCCCTGCACTCGTTCGTTGCTCGGATTTTCTCGTTCCCTTTTTCCCTGCACTCGTTCATTGCGCGGATTTTCTCGTTCCCTTTTTCCCTGCACTCGTTCATTGCTCGCTTTTTCTCGTTCCCTTTTTCCCTGCACTCGTTCGTTGCTCGGATTTTTCTCGTTCCCTTTTTCCCTGCACTCATTCGTTGCGCAGATTTTCTCGTTCCCTTTTTCCCTGCACTCGTTCGTTGCTCGCCTTTTCTCGTTCCCTTTTTCCCTGCACTCGTTCATTGCTCGCTTTTTCTCGTTCCCTTTTTCCCTGCACTCGTTCGTTGCTCGGTTTTTCTCGTTCCCTTTTTCCCTGCACTCGTTCGTTGTTCGCTTTTTCTCGTTCCCTTTTTCCCTGCACTCGTTCATTGCTCGCTTTTTCTCATTCCCTTTTTCCCTGCACTCGTTCATTGCGCGGTTTTTCTCGTTCCCTTTTTCCCTGCACTCGTTCATTGCGCGGATTTTCTCGTTCCCTTTTTCCCTGCACTCGTTCATTGCTCGCTTTTTCTCGTTCCCTTTTCCCTGCATTCGTTCGTTGCTCGCTTTTTCTCGTTCCCTTTTTCCCTGCACTCGTTCGTTGCTCGGATTTTCTCGTTCCCTTTTTCCCTGCACTCGTTCATTGCTCGCTTTTTCTCGTTCCCTTTTTCCCTGCACTCGTTCGTTGCTCGGATTTTCTCGTTCCCTTTTTCCCTGCACTCGTTCGTTGCATGGATTTTCGCGTTCCCTTTTTCCCTGCACTCGTTCGTTGCTCGCCTTTTCTCGTTCCCTTTTTCCCTGCACTCGTTCGTTGTTCGCTTTTTCTCGTTCCCTTTTTCCCTGCACTCGTTCATTGCTCGCTTTTTCTCGTTCCCTTTTTCCCTGCACTCGTTCGTTGCTCGGATTTTCTCGTTCCCTTTTTCCCTGCACTCATTCGTTGCGCAGATTTTCTCGTTCCCTTTTTCCCTGCACTCGTTCGTTGCTCGCCTTTTCTCGTTCCCTTTTTCCCTGCACTCGTTCGTTGTTCGGATTTTCTCGTTCCCTTTTTCCCTGCACTCGTTCGTTGTTCGCTTTTTCTCGTTCCCTTTTTCCCTGCACTCGTTCGTTGTTCGCTTTTTCTCGTTCCCTTTTTCCCTGCACTCGTTTGTTGTTCGGTTTTTCTCGTTCCCTTTTTCCCTGCACTCGTTCGTTGTTCGCTTTTTCTCGTTCTTTTTTTCCCTGCACTCGTTCATTGCTCGCTTTTTCTCATTCCCTTTTTCCCTGCACTCGTTCATTGCGCGGTTTTTCTCGTTCCCTTTTTCCCTGCACTCGTTCATTGCGCGGATTTTCTCGTTCCCTTTTTCCCTGCACTCGTTCATTGCTCGCTTTTTCTCGTTCCCTTTTTCCCTGCATTCGTTCGTTGTTCGCTTTTTCTCGTTCCCTTTTTCCCTGCACTCGTTCGTTGTTCGATTTTTCTCGTTCCCTTTTTCCCTGCACTCGTTCATTGCTCGCTTTTTCTCGTTCCCTTTTTCCCTGCACTCGTTCGTTTCTCGGATTTTCTCGTTCCCTTTTTCCCTGCACTCGTTCGTTGCATGGATTTTCGCGTTCCCTTTTTCCCTGCACTCGTTCGTTGCTCGCCTTTTCTCGTTCCCTTTTTCCCTGCACTCGTTCGTTGTTCGCTTTTTCTCGTTCCCTTTTTCCCTGCACTCGTTCGTTGTTCGCTTTTTCTCGTTCCCTTTTTCCCTGCACTCGTTCATTGCTCGCTTTTTCTCGTTCCCTTTTTCCCTGCACTCGTTCGTTGCTCGGATTTTCTCGTTCCCTTTTTCCCTGCACTCATTCGTTGCGCAGATTTTCTCGTTCCCTTTTTCCCTGCACTCGTTCGTTGCTCGCCTTTTCTCGTTCCCTTTTTCCCTGCACTCGTTCGTTGCTCGGATTTTCTCGTTCCCTTTTTCCCTGCACTCGTTCGTTGCTCGCTTTTTCTCGTTCCCTTTTTCCCTGCACTCGTTCGTTGTTCGGTTTTTCTCGTTCCCTTTTTCCCTGCACTCGTTCGTTGCTCGGATTTTCTCGTTCCCTTTTTCCCTGCACTCGTTCGTTGCTCGCTTTTTCTCGTTCCCTTTTTCCCTGCACTCGTTCGTTGTTCGCTTTTTCTCGTTCCCTTTTTCCCTGCACTCGTTCGTTGCTCGGATTTTCTCGTTCCCTTTTTCCCTGCACTCGTTCGTTGTTCGCTTTTTCTCGTTCCCTTTTTCCCTGCACTCGTTCGTTGTTCGCTTTTTCTCGTTCCCTTTTTCCCTGCACTTGTTCGTTGTATAGTTTTTCTCGTTCCCTTTTTCCCTGCACTCGTTCGTTGTATAGTTTTTCTCGTTCCCTTTTTCCCTGCACTCGTTCGTTGTTCGCCTTTTCTCGTTCCCTTTTTCCCTGCACTCGTTCGTTGTTCGCTTTTTCTCGTTCCCTTTTTCCCTGCACTCGTTCATTGCGCGGATTTTCTCGTTCCCTTTTTCCCTGCACTCGTTCGTTGCTCGCTTTTTCTCGTTCCCTTTTTCCCTGCACTCGTTCGTTGCGCAGATTTTCTCGTTCCCTTTTTCCCTGCACTCGTTCATTGCGCGGATTTTCTCGTTCCCTTTTTCCCTGCACTCGTTCATTGCTCGCTTTTTCTCGTTCCCTTTTTCCCTGCACTCGTTCGTTGCTCGGATTTTCTCGTTCCCTTTTTCCCTGCACTCATTCGTTGCGCAGATTTTCTCGTTCCCTTTTTCCCTGCACTCGTTCGTTGCTCGCCTTTTCTCGTTCCCTTTTTCCCTGCACTCGTTCATTGCTCGCTTTTTCTCGTTCCCTTTTTCCCTGCACTCGTTCGTTGCTCGGTTTTTCTCGTTCCCTTTTTCCCTGCACTCGTTCGTTGTTCGCTTTTTCTCGTTCCCTTTTTCCCTGCACTCGTTCATTGCTCGCTTTTTCTCATTCCCTTTTTCCCTGCACTCGTTCATTGCGCGGTTTTTCTCGTTCCCTTTTTCCCTGCACTCGTTCATTGCGCGGATTTTCTCGTTCCCTTTTTCCCTGCACTCGTTCATTGCTCGCTTTTTCTCGTTCCCTTTTTCCCTGCACTCGTTCGTTGCTCGGATTTTCTCGTTCCCTTTTTCCCTGCACTCATTCGTTGCGCAGATTTTCTCGTTCCCTTTTTCCCTGCACTCGTTCGTTGCTCGCCTTTTCTCGTTCCCTTTTTCCCTGCACTCGTTCATTGCTCGCTTTTTCTCGTTCCCTTTTTCCCTGCACTCGTTCGTTGCTCGGTTTTTCTCGTTCCCTTTTTCCCTGCACTCGTTCGTTGTTCGCTTTTTCTCGTTCCCTTTTTCCCTGCACTCGTTCATTGCTCGCTTTTTCTCATTCCCTTTTTCCCTGCACTCGTTCATTGCGCGGTTTTTCTCGTTCCCTTTTTCCCTGCACTCGTTCATTGCGCGGATTTTCTCGTTCCCTTTTTCCCTGCACTCGTTCGTTGTTCGCTTTTTCTCGTTCCCTTTTTCCCTGCACTCGTTCGTTGTTCGGTTTTTCTCGTTCGCTTTTTCCCTGCACTCGTTCATTGCGCGGATTTTCTCGTTCCCTTTTTCCCTGCACTCGTTCGTTGCTCGCTTTTTCTCGTTCCCTTTTTCCCTGCACTCGTTCGTTGCGCAGATTTTCTCGTTCCCTTTTTCCCTGCACTCGTTCATTGCGCGGATTTTCTCGTTCCCTTTTTCCCTGCACTCGTTCATTGCTCGCTTTTTCTCGTTCCCTTTTTCCCTGCACTCGTTCGTTGCTCGGATTTTTCTCGTTCCCTTTTTCCCTGCACTCATTCGTTGCGCAGATTTTCTCGTTCCCTTTTTCCCTGCACTCGTTCGTTGCTCGCCTTTTCTCGTTCCCTTTTTCCCTGCACTCGTTCATTGCTCGCTTTTTCTCGTTCCCTTTTTCCCTGCACTCGTTCGTTGCTCGGTTTTTCTCGTTCCCTTTTTCCCTGCACTCGTTCGTTGTTCGCTTTTTCTCGTTCCCTTTTTCCCTGCACTCGTTCATTGCTCGCTTTTTCTCATTCCCTTTTTCCCTGCACTCGTTCATTGCGCGGTTTTTCTCGTTCCCTTTTTCCCTGCACTCGTTCATTGCGCGGATTTTCTCGTTCCCTTTTTCCCTGCACTCGTTCATTGCTCGCTTTTTCTCGTTCCCTTTTCCCTGCATTCGTTCGTTGCTCGCTTTTTCTCGTTCCCTTTTTCCCTGCACTCGTTCGTTGTTCGCTTTTTCTCGTTCCCTTTTTCCCTGCACTCGTTCATTGCTCGCTTTTTCTCGTTCCCTTTTTCCCTGCACTCGTTCGTTGCTCGGATTTTCTCGTTCCCTTTTTCCCTGCACTCGTTCGTTGCATGGATTTTCGCGTTCCCTTTTTCCCTGCACTCGTTCGTTGCTCGCCTTTTCTCGTTCCCTTTTTCCCTGCACTCGTTCGTTGTTCGCTTTTTCTCGTTCCCTTTTTCCCTGCACTCGTTCATTGCTCGCTTTTTCTCGTTCCCTTTTTCCCTGCACTCGTTCGTTGCTCGGATTTTCTCGTTCCCTTTTTCCCTGCACTCATTCGTTGCGCAGATTTTCTCGTTCCCTTTTTCCCTGCACTCGTTCGTTGCTCGCCTTTTCTCGTTCCCTTTTTCCCTGCACTCGTTCGTTGTTCGGATTTTCTCGTTCCCTTTTTCCCTGCACTCGTTCGTTGTTCGCTTTTTCTCGTTCCCTTTTTCCCTGCACTCGTTCGTTGCGCAGATTTTCTCGTTCCCTTTTTCCCTGAACTCGTTCGTTGCTCGGATTTTCTCGTTCCCTTTTTCCCTGCACTCGTTCGTTGCTCGCTTTTTCTCGTTCCCTTTTTCCCTGCACTCGTTCATTGCTCGCTTTTTCTCATTCCCTTTTTCCCTGCACTCGTTCATTGCGCGGTTTTTCTCGTTCCCTTTTTCCCTGCACTCGTTCATTGCGCGGATTTTCTCGTTCCCTTTTTCCCTGCACTCGTTCATTGCTCGCTTTTTCTCGTTCCCTTTTTCCCTGCATTCGTTCGTTGTTCGCTTTTTCTCGTTCCCTTTTTCCCTGCACTCGTTCGTTGTTCGATTTTTCTCGTTCCCTTTTTCCCTGCACTCGTTCATTGCTCGCTTTTTCTCGTTCCCTTTTTCCCTGCACTCGTTCGTTGCTCGGATTTTCTCGTTCCCTTTTTCCCTGCACTCGTTCGTTGCATGGATTTTCGCGTTCCCTTTTTCCCTGCACTCGTTCGTTGCTCGCCTTTTCTCGTTCCCTTTTTCCCTGCACTCGTTCGTTGTTCGCTTTTTCTCGTTCCCTTTTTCCCTGCACTCGTTCGTTGCTCGCTTTTTCTCGTTCCCTTTTTCCCTGCACTCGTTCATTGCTCGCTTTTTCTCGTTCCCTTTTTCCCTGCACTCGTTCGTTGCTCGGATTTTCTCGTTCCCTTTTTCCCTGCACTCATTCGTTGCGCAGATTTTCTCGTTCCCTTTTTCCCTGCACTCGTTCGTTGCTCGCCTTTTCTCGTTCCCTTTTTCCCTGCACTCGTTCGTTGTTCGCTTTTTCTCGTTCCCTTTTTCCCTGCACTCGTTCGTTGTTCGCTTTTTCTCGTTCCCTTTTTCCCTGCACTCGTTCATTGCTCGCTTTTTCTCGTTCCCTTTTTCCCTGCACTCGTTCGTTGCTCGGATTTTCTCGTTCCCTTTTTCCCTGCACTCATTCGTTGCGCAGATTTTCTCGTTCCCTTTTTCCCTGCACTCGTTCGTTGCTCGCCTTTTCTCGTTCCCTTTTTCCCTGCACTCGTTCGTTGCTCGGATTTTCTCGTTCCCTTTTTCCCTGCACTCGTTCGTTGCTCGCTTTTTCTCGTTCCCTTTTTCCCTGCACTCGTTCGTTGTTCGGTTTTTCTCGTTCCCTTTTTCCCTGCACTCGTTCGTTGCTCGGATTTTCTCGTTCCCTTTTTCCCTGCACTCGTTCGTTGCTCGCTTTTTCTCGTTCCCTTTTTCCCTGCACTCGTTCGTTGTTCGCTTTTTCTCGTTCCCTTTTTCCCTGCACTCGTTCGTTGCTCGGATTTTCTCGTTCCCTTTTTCCCTGCACTCGTTCGTTGTTCGCTTTTTCTCGTTCCCTTTTTCCCTGCACTCGTTCGTTGTTCGCTTTTTCTCGTTCCCTTTTTCCCTGCACTTGTTCGTTGTATAGTTTTTCTCGTTCCCTTTTTCCCTGCACTCGTTCGTTGTATAGTTTTTCTCGTTCCCTTTTTCCCTGCACTCGTTCGTTGTTCGCCTTTTCTCGTTCCCTTTTTCCCTGCACTCGTTCGTTGTTCGCTTTTTCTCGTTCCCTTTTTCCCTGCACTCGTTCATTGCGCGGATTTTCTCGTTCCCTTTTTCCCTGCACTCGTTCGTTGCTCGCTTTTTCTCGTTCCCTTTTTCCCTGCACTCGTTCGTTGCGCAGATTTTCTCGTTCCCTTTTTCCCTGCACTCGTTCATTGCGCGGATTTTCTCGTTCCCTTTTTCCCTGCACTCGTTCATTGCTCGCTTTTTCTCGTTCCCTTTTTCCCTGCACTCGTTCGTTGCTCGGATTTTCTCGTTCCCTTTTTCCCTGCACTCATTCGTTGCGCAGATTTTCTCGTTCCCTTTTTCCCTGCACTCGTTCGTTGCTCGCCTTTTCTCGTTCCCTTTTTCCCTGCACTCGTTCATTGCTCGCTTTTTCTCGTTCCCTTTTTCCCTGCACTCGTTCGTTGCTCGGTTTTTCTCGTTCCCTTTTTCCCTGCACTCGTTCGTTGTTCGCTTTTTCTCGTTCCCTTTTTCCCTGCACTCGTTCATTGCTCGCTTTTTCTCATTCCCTTTTTCCCTGCACTCGTTCATTGCGCGGTTTTTCTCGTTCCCTTTTTCCCTGCACTCGTTCATTGCGCGGATTTTCTCGTTCCCTTTTTCCCTGCACTCGTTCATTGCTCGCTTTTTCTCGTTCCCTTTTTCCCTGCATTCGTTCGTTGCTCGCTTTTTCTCGTTCCCTTTTTCCCTGCACTCGTTCGTTGTTCGCTTTTTCTCGTTCCCTTTTTCCCTGCACTCGTTCATTGCTCGCTTTTTCTCGTTCCCTTTTTCCCTGCACTCGTTCGTTGCTCGGATTTTCTCGTTCCCTTTTTCCCTGCACTCGTTCGTTGCATGGATTTTCGCGTTCCCTTTTTCCCTGCACTCGTTCGTTGCTCGCCTTTTCTCGTTCCCTTTTTCCCTGCACTCGTTCGTTGTTCGCTTTTTCTCGTTCCCTTTTTCCCTGCACTCGTTCGTTGCTCGCCTTTTCTCGTTCCCTTTTTCCCTGCACTCGTTCGTTGCTCGCTCTTTCTCGTTCCCTTTTTCCCTGCACTCGTTCGTTGCTCGGATTTTCTCATTCCCTTTTTCCCTGCACTCGTTCGTTGTTCGGTTTTTCTCGTTCCCTTTTTCCCTGCACTCGTTCATTGCGCGGATTTTCTCGTTCCCTTTTTCCCTGCACTCGTTCGTTGCTCGCTTTTTCTCGTTCCCTTTTTCCCTGCACTCGTTCGTTGCTCGGATTTTCTCGTTCCCTTTTTCCCTGCACTCGTTCGTTGCTCGCTTTTTCTCGTTCCCTTTTTCCCTGCACTCGTTCATTGCTCGCTTTTTCTCGTTCCCTTTTTCCCTGCACTCGTTCGTTGCGCAGATTTTCTCGTTCCCTTTTTCCCTGCACTCGTTCGTTGTTCGCTTTTTCTCGTTCCCTTTTTCGCTGCACTCGTTCGTTGTTCGGTTTTTCTCGTTCCCTTTTTCCCTGCACTCGTTCGTTGCTCGGATTTTCTCGTTCCCTTTTTCCCTGCACTCGTTCATTGCTCGCTTTTTCTCATTCCCTTTTTCCCTGCACTCGTTCGTTGCTCGGATTTTCTTGTTCCCTTTTTCCCTGCACTCGTTCGTTGCTCGCTTTTTCTCGTTCCCTTTTTCCCTGCACTCGTTCGTTGCTTGGATTTTCTCGTTCCCTTTTTCCCTGCACTCGTTCGTTGCGCGGATTTTCTCGTTCCCTTGTTCCCTGCACTCGTTCGTTGCTCGCCTTTTCTCGTTCCCTTTTTCCCTGCACTCGTTCGTTGTTCGCTTTTTCTCGTTCCCTTTTTCCCTGCACTCGTTCGTTGTTCGGTTTTTCTCGTTCCCTTTTTCCCTGCACTCGTTCGTTGCTCGGATTTTCTCGTTCCCTTTTTCCCTGCACTCGTTCGTTGCTCGCCTTTTCTCGTTCCCTTTTTCCCTGCACTCGTTCGTTGCTCGGATTTTCTCATTCCCTTTTTCCCTGCACTCGTTCGTTGCTCGCTTTTTCTCGTTCCCTTTTTCCCTGCACTCGTTCGTTGCTCGGATTTTCTCGTTCCCTTTTTCCCTGCACTCGTTCGTTGTTCGCTTTTTCTCGTTCCCTTTTTCCCTGCACTCGTTCATTGCTCGCTTTTTCTCGTTCCCTTTTTCCCTGCACTCGTTCGTTGCGCAGATTTTCTCGTTCCCTTTTTCCCTGCACTCGTTCGTTGTTCGCTTTTTCTCGTTCCCTTTTTCCCTGCACTCGTTCGTTGTTCGCTTTTTCTCGTTCCCTTTTTCCCTGCACTCGTTTGTTGTTCGGTTTTTCTCGTTCCCTTTTTCCCTGAACTCGTTCGTTGCTCGGATTTTCTCGTTCCCTTTTTCCCTGCACTCGTTCGTTGCTCGCTTTTTCTCATTCCCTTTTTCCCTGCACTCGTTCGTTGTTCGGATTTTCTCGTTCCCTTTTTCCCTGCACTCGTTCGTTGTTCGCTTTTTCTCGTTCCCTTTTTCCCTGCACTCGTTCGTTGCTCGGATTTTCTCGTTCCCTTTTTCCCTGCACTCGTTCGTTGCTCGCTTTTTCTCGTTCCCTTTTTCCCTGCACTCGTTCGTTGCTCGGATTTTCTCGTTCCCTTTTTCCCTGCACTCGTTCGTTGTTCGCTTTTTCTCGTTCCCTTTTTCCCTGCACTCGTTCATTGCTCGCTTTTTCTCGTTCCCTTTTTCCCTGCACTCGTTCATTGCTCGGATTTTCTCGTTCCCTTTTTCCCTGCACTCATTCGTTGCGCAGATTTTCTCGTTCCCTTTTTCCCTGCACTCGTTCGTTGCTCGCCTTTTCTCGTTCCCTTTTTCCCTGCACTCGTTCGTTGTTCGCTTTTTCTCGTTCCCTTTTTCCCTGCACTCGTTCGTTGTTCGGTTTTTCTCGTTCCCTTTTTCCCTGCACTCGTTCATTGCGCGGATTTTCTCGTTCCCTTTTTCCCTGCACTCGTTCGTTGCTCGCTTTTTCTCGTTCCCTTTTTCCCTGCACTCGTTCGTTGCTCGGATTTTCTCGTTCCCTTTTTCCCTGCACTCGTTCGTTGCTCGCTTTTTCTCGTTCCCTTTTTCCCTGCACTCGTTCGTTGTTCGGTTTTTCTCGTTCCCTTTTTCCCTGCACTCGTTCGTTGCTCGGATTTTCTCGTTCCCTTTTTCCCTGCACTCGTTCGTTGCTCGCTTTTTCTCGTTCCCTTTTTCCCTGCACTCGTTCGTTGTTCGCTTTTTCTCGTTCCCTTTTTCCCTGCACTCGTTCGTTGTTCGGATTTTCTCGTTCCCTTTTTCCCTGCACTCGTTCGTTGCTCGGATTTTCTCGTTCCCTTTTTCCCTGCACTCGTTCGTTGTTCGCTTTTTCTCGTTCCCTTTTTCCCTGCACTCGTTCGTTGTTCGCTTTTTCTCGTTCCCTTTTTCCCTGCACTTGTTCGTTGTATAGTTTTTCTCGTTCCCTTTTTCCCTGCACTTGTTCGTTGTATAGTTTTTCTCGTTCCCTTTTTCCCTGCACTCGTTCGTTGTTCGCCTTTTCTCGTTCCCTTTTTCCCTGCACTCGTTCGTTGTTCGCTTTTTCTCGTTCTTTTTTTCCCTGCACTCGTTCATTGTTCGCCTTTTCTCGTTCCCTTTTTCCCTGCACTCGTTCGTTGCTCGCTCTTTCTCGTTCCCTTTTTCCCTGCACTCGTTCGTTGCTCGCTTTTTCTCGTTCCCTTTTTCCCTGCACTCGTTCGTTGCTCGCTTTTTCTCGTTCCCTTTTTCCCTGCACTCGTTCATTGCGCGGATTTTCTCGTTCCCTTTTTCCCTGCACTCGTTCGTTGCGCGGATTTTCTCGTTCCCTTTTTCCCTGCACTCGTTCATTGCTCGCTTTTTCTCGTTCCCTTTTTCCCTGCACTCGTTCGTTGCGCAGATTTTCTCGTTCCCTTTTTCCCTGCACTCGTTCGTTGTTCGCTTTTTCTCGTTCCCTTTTTCCCTGCACTCGTTTGTTGTTCGCTTTTTCTCGTTCCCTTTTTCCCTGCACTCGTTCGTTGCACGGTTTTTCTCGTTCCCTTTTTCCCTGCACTCGTTCGTTGCTCGGATTTTCTCGTTCCCTTTTTCCCTGCACTCGTTTGTTGCTCGCTTTTTCTCGTTCCCTTTTTCCCTGCACTCGTTCGTTGTTCGCTTTTTCTCGTTCCCTTTTTCCCTGCACTCATTCGTTGTTCGCTTTTTCTCGTTCCCTTTTTCCCTGCACTCGTTCATTGCGCGGTTTTTCTCGTTCCCTTTTTCCCTGCACTCGTTCATTGCTCGCTTTTTCTCGTTCCCTTTTTCCCTGCACTCGTTCGTTGTTCGCTTTTTCTCGTTCCCTTTTTCCCTGCACTCGTTCATTGCTCGCTTTTTCTCGTTCCCTTTTTCCCTGCACTCGTTCGTTGCGCAGATTTTCTCGTTCCCTTTTTCCCTGCACTCGTTCGTTGCTCGCTTTTTCTCGTTCCCTTTTTCCCTGCACTCGTTCGTTGTTCGCTTTTTCTCGTTCCCTTTTTCCCTGCACTCGTTCGTTGTTCGGTTTTTCTCGTTCCCTTTTTCCCTGCACTCATTCATTGCGCGGATTTTCTCGTTCCCTTTTTCCCTGCACTCGTTCGTTGCTCGCTTTTTCTCGTTCCCTTTTTCCCTGCACTCGTTCGTTGCTCGGATTTTCTCGTTCCCTTTTTCCCTGCACTCGTTCGTTGTTCGCTTTTTCTCGTTCCCTTTTTCCCTGCACTCGTTCATTGCTCGCTTTTTCTCGTTCCCTTTTTCCCTGCACTCGTTCGTTGCTCGGATTTTCTCGTTCCCTTTTTCCCTGCACTCGTTCGTTGCGCAGATTTTCTCGTTCCCTTTTTCCCTGCACTCGTTCGTTGCTCGCCTTTTCTCGTTCCCTTTTTCCCTGCACTCGTTCGTTGTTCGCTTTTTCTCGTTCCCTTTTTCCCTGCACTCATTCGTTGTTCGGTTTTTCTCGTTCCCTTTTTCCCTGCACTCATTCATTGCGCGGATTTTCTCGTTCCCTTTTTCCCTGCACTCGTTCGTTGCTCGCTTTTTCTCGTTCCCTTTTTCCCTGCACTCGTTCGTTGCTCGGATTTTCTCGTTCCCTTTTTCCCTGCACTCGTTCGTTGTTCGCTTTTTCTCGTTCCCTTTTTCCCTGCACTCGTTCATTGCTCGCTTTTTCTCGTTCCCTTTTTCCCTGCACTCGTTCGTTGCTCGGATTTTCTCGTTCCCTTTTTCCCTGCACTCGTTCGTTGCGCGGATTTTCTCGTTCCCTTGTTCCCTGCACTCTTTTGTTGCTCGCCTTTTCTCGTTCCCTTTTTCCCTGCACTCATTCGTTGTTCGCTTTTTCTCGTTCCCTTTTTCCCTGCACTCGTTCGTTGTTCGGTTTTTCTCGTTCCCTTTTTCCCTGCACTCGTTCGTTGCTCGGATTTTCTCGTTCCCTTTTTCCCTGCACTCGTTCGTTGCTCGCTTTTTCTCGTTCCCTTTTTCCCTGCACTCGTTCGTTGCTCGGATTTTCTCGTTCCCTTTTTCCCTGCACTCGTTCATTGCTCGCTTTTTCTCGTTCCCTTTTTCCCTGCACTCGTTCGTTGCTCGGATTTTCTCGTTCCCTTTTTCCCTGCACTCGTTCGTTGCGCAGATTTTCTCATTCCCTTTTTCCCTGCACTCGTTCGTTGCTCGCCTTTTCTCGTTCCCTTTTTCCCTGCACTCGTTCGTTGCTCGCTCTTTCTCGTTCCCTTTTTCCCTGCACTCGTTCGTTGCTCGCTTTTTCTCGTTCCCTTTTTCCCTGCACTCGTTCGTTGCTCGGTTTTTCTCGTTCCCTTTTTCCCTGCACTCGTTCATTGCTCGGATTTTCTCGTTCCCTTTTTCCCTGCACTCGTTCGTTGCGCGGATTTTCTCGTTCCCTTTTTCCCTGCACTCGTTCATTGCTCGCTTTTTCTCGTTCCCTTTTTCCCTGCACTCGTTCGTTGCGCAGATTTTCTCGTTCCCTTTTTCCCTGCACTCGTTCGTTGTTCGCTTTTTCTCGTTCCCTTTTTCCCTGCACTCGTTTGTTGTTCGGTTTTTCTCGTTCCCTTTTTCCCTGCACTCGTTCGTTGCACGGTTTTTCTCGTTCCCTTTTTCCCTGCACTCGTTCGTTGCTCGGATTTTCTCGTTCCCTTTTTCCCTGCACTCGTTTGTTGCTCGCTTTTTCTCGTTCCCTTTTTCCCTGCACTCGTTCGTTGTTCGCTTTTTCTCGTTCCCTTTTTCCCTGCACTCATTCGTTGTTCGCTTTTTCTCGTTCCCTTTTTCCCTGCACTCGTTCATTGCGCGGTTTTTCTCGTTCCCTTTTTCCCTGCACTCGTTCATTGCTCGCTTTTTCTCGTTCCCTTTTTCCCTGCACTCGTTCGTTGTTCGCTTTTTCTCGTTCCCTTTTTCCCTGCACTCGTTCATTGCGCGGTTTTTCTCGTTCCCTTTTTCCCTGCACTCGTTCATTGCGCGGATTTTCTCGTTCCCTTTTTCCCTGCACTCGTTCATTGCTCGCTTTTTCTCGTTCCCTTTTTCCCTGCATTCGTTCGTTGTTCGCTTTTTCTCGTTCCCTTTTTCCCTGCACTCGTTCGTTGTTCGATTTTTCTCGTTCCCTTTTTCCCTGCACTCGTTCATTGCTCGCTTTTTCTCGTTCCCTTTTTCCCTGCACTCGTTCGTTGCTCGGATTTTCTCGTTCCCTTTTTCCCTGCACTCGTTCGTTGCATGGATTTTCGCGTTCCCTTTTTCCCTGCACTCGTTCGTTGCTCGCCTTTTCTCGTTCCCTTTTTCCCTGCACTCGTTCGTTGTTCGCTTTTTCTCGTTCCCTTTTTCCCTGCACTCGTTCGTTGCTCGCTTTTTCTCGTTCCCTTTTTCCCTGCACTCGTTCATTGCTCGCTTTTTCTCGTTCCCTTTTTCCCTGCACTCGTTCGTTGCTCGGATTTTCTCGTTCCCTTTTTCCCTGCACTCATTCGTTGCGCAGATTTTCTCGTTCCCTTTTTCCCTGCACTCGTTCGTTGCTCGCCTTTTCTCGTTCCCTTTTTCCCTGCACTCGTTCGTTGTTCGCTTTTTCTCGTTCCCTTTTTCCCTGCACTCGTTCGTTGTTCGCTTTTTCTCGTTCCCTTTTTCCCTGCACTCGTTCATTGCTCGCTTTTTCTCGTTCCCTTTTTCCCTGCACTCGTTCGTTGCTCGGATTTTCTCGTTCCCTTTTTCCCTGCACTCATTCGTTGCGCAGATTTTCTCGTTCCCTTTTTCCCTGCACTCGTTCGTTGCTCGCCTTTTCTCGTTCCCTTTTTCCCTGCACTCGTTCGTTGCTCGGATTTTCTCGTTCCCTTTTTCCCTGCACTCGTTCGTTGCTCGCTTTTTCTCGTTCCCTTTTTCCCTGCACTCGTTCGTTGTTCGGTTTTTCTCGTTCCCTTTTTCCCTGCACTCGTTCGTTGCTCGGATTTTCTCGTTCCCTTTTTCCCTGCACTCGTTCGTTGCTCGCTTTTTCTCGTTCCCTTTTTCCCTGCACTCGTTCGTTGTTCGCTTTTTCTCGTTCCCTTTTTCCCTGCACTCGTTCGTTGCTCGGATTTTCTCGTTCCCTTTTTCCCTGCACTCGTTCGTTGTTCGCTTTTTCTCGTTCCCTTTTTCCCTGCACTCGTTCGTTGTTCGCTTTTTCTCGTTCCCTTTTTCCCTGCACTTGTTCGTTGTATAGTTTTTCTCGTTCCCTTTTTCCCTGCACTCGTTCGTTGTATAGTTTTTCTCGTTCCCTTTTTCCCTGCACTCGTTCGTTGTTCGCCTTTTCTCGTTCCCTTTTTCCCTGCACTCGTTCGTTGTTCGCTTTTTCTCGTTCCCTTTTTCCCTGCACTCGTTCATTGCGCGGATTTTCTCGTTCCCTTTTTCCCTGCACTCGTTCGTTGCTCGCTTTTTCTCGTTCCCTTTTTCCCTGCACTCGTTCGTTGCGCAGATTTTCTCGTTCCCTTTTTCCCTGCACTCGTTCATTGCGCGGATTTTCTCGTTCCCTTTTTCCCTGCACTCGTTCATTGCTCGCTTTTTCTCGTTCCCTTTTTCCCTGCACTCGTTCGTTGCTCGGATTTTCTCGTTCCCTTTTTCCCTGCACTCATTCGTTGCGCAGATTTTCTCGTTCCCTTTTTCCCTGCACTCGTTCGTTGCTCGCCTTTTCTCGTTCCCTTTTTCCCTGCACTCGTTCATTGCTCGCTTTTTCTCGTTCCCTTTTTCCCTGCACTCGTTCGTTGCTCGGTTTTTCTCGTTCCCTTTTTCCCTGCACTCGTTCGTTGTTCGCTTTTTCTCGTTCCCTTTTTCCCTGCACTCGTTCATTGCTCGCTTTTTCTCATTCCCTTTTTCCCTGCACTCGTTCATTGCGCGGTTTTTCTCGTTCCCTTTTTCCCTGCACTCGTTCATTGCGCGGATTTTCTCGTTCCCTTTTTCCCTGCACTCGTTCATTGCTCGCTTTTTCTCGTTCCCTTTTTCCCTGCATTCGTTCGTTGCTCGCTTTTTCTCGTTCCCTTTTTCCCTGCACTCGTTCGTTGTTCGCTTTTTCTCGTTCCCTTTTTCCCTGCACTCGTTCATTGCTCGCTTTTTCTCGTTCCCTTTTTCCCTGCACTCGTTCGTTGCTCGGATTTTCTCGTTCCCTTTTTCCCTGCACTCGTTCGTTGCATGGATTTTCGCGTTCCCTTTTTCCCTGCACTCGTTCGTTGCTCGCCTTTTCTCGTTCCCTTTTTCCCTGCACTCGTTCGTTGTTCGCTTTTTCTCGTTCCCTTTTTCCCTGCACTCGTTCGTTGTTCGCTTTTTCTCGTTCCCTTTTTCCCTGCACTCGTTCGTTGCTCGCTTTTTCTCGTTCCCTTTTTCCCTGCACTCGTTCGTTGCTCGGATTTTCTCGTTCCCTTTTTCCCTGCACTCATTCGTTGCGCAGATTTTCTCGTTCCCTTTTTCCCTGCACTCGTTCGTTGCTCGCCTTTTCTCGTTCCCTTTTTCCCTGCACTCGTTCGTTGTTCGGATTTTCTCGTTCCCTTTTTCCCTGCACTCGTTCGTTGTTCGGTTTTTCTCGTTCCCTTTTTCCCTGCACTCGTTCATTGCTCGCTTTTTCTCGTTCCCTTTTTCCCTGCACTCGTTCGTTGCTCGGATTTTCTCGTTCCCTTTTTCCCTGCACTCGTTCGTTGTTCGCTTTTTCTCGTTCCCTTTTTCCCTGCACTCGTTCATTGCTCGCTTTTTCTCGTTCCCTTTTTCCCTGCACTCGTTCGTTGCGCAGATTTTCTCGTTCCCTTTTTCCCTGCACTCGTTCATTGCGCGGATTTTCTCGTTCCCTTTTTCCCTGCACTCGTTCATTGCTCGCTTTTTCTCGTTCCCTTTTTCCCTGCATTCGTTCGTTGCTCGCTTTTTCTCGTTCCCTTTTTCCCTGCACTCGTTCGTTGCTCGCCTTTTCTCGTTCCCTTTTTCCCTGCACTCGTTCGTTGCTCGCTCTTTCTCGTTCCCTTTTTCCCTGCACTCGTTCGTTGCTCGGATTTTCTCGTTCCCTTTTTCCCTGCACTCGTTCGTTGTTCGGTTTTTCTCGTTCCCTTTTTCCCTGCACTCGTTCATTGCGCGGATTTTCTCGTTCCCTTTTTCCCTGCACTCGTTCGTTGCTCGCTTTTTCTCGTTCCCTTTTTCCCTGCACTCGTTCGTTGCTCGGATTTTCTCGTTCCCTTTTTCCCTGCACTCGTTCGTTGCTCGCTTTTTCTCGTTCCCTTTTTCCCTGCACTCGTTCATTGCTCGCTTTTTCTCGTTCCCTTTTTCCCTGCACTCGTTCGTTGCGCAGATTTTCTCGTTCCCTTTTTCCCTGCACTCGTTCGTTGTTCGCTTTTTCTCGTTCCCTTTTTCGCTGCACTCGTTCGTTGTTCGGTTTTTCTCGTTCCCTTTTTCCCTGCACTCGTTCGTTGCTCGGATTTTCTCGTTCCCTTTTTCCCTGCACTCGTTCATTGCTCGCTTTTTCTCATTCCCTTTTTCCCTGCACTCGTTCGTTGCTCGGATTTTCTTGTTCCCTTTTTCCCTGCACTCGTTCGTTGCTCGCTTTTTCTCGTTCCCTTTTTCCCTGCACTCGTTCGTTGCTTGGATTTTCTCGTTCCCTTTTTCCCTGCACTCGTTCGTTGCGCGGATTTTCTCGTTCCCTTGTTCCCTGCACTCGTTCGTTGCTCGCCTTTTCTCGTTCCCTTTTTCCCTGCACTCGTTCGTTGTTCGCTTTTTCTCGTTCCCTTTTTCCCTGCACTCGTTCGTTGTTCGGTTTTTCTCGTTCCCTTTTTCCCTGCACTCGTTCGTTGCTCGGATTTTCTCGTTCCCTTTTTCCCTGCACTCGTTCGTTGCTCGCCTTTTCTCGTTCCCTTTTTCCCTGCACTCGTTCGTTGCTCGGATTTTCTCATTCCCTTTTTCCCTGCACTCGTTCGTTGCTCGCTTTTTCTCGTTCCCTTTTTCCCTGCACTCGTTCGTTGCTCGGATTTTCTCGTTCCCTTTTTCCCTGCACTCGTTCGTTGTTCGCTTTTTCTCGTTCCCTTTTTCCCTGCACTCGTTCATTGCTCGCTTTTTCTCGTTCCCTTTTTCCCTGCACTCGTTCGTTGCGCAGATTTTCTCGTTCCCTTTTTCCCTGCACTCGTTCGTTGTTCGCTTTTTCTCGTTCCCTTTTTCCCTGCACTCGTTCGTTGTTCGCTTTTTCTCGTTCCCTTTTTCCCTGCACTCGTTTGTTGTTCGGTTTTTCTCGTTCCCTTTTTCCCTGAACTCGTTCGTTGCTCGGATTTTCTCGTTCCCTTTTTCCCTGCACTCGTTCGTTGCTCGCTTTTTCTCATTCCCTTTTTCCCTGCACTCGTTCGTTGTTCGGATTTTCTCGTTCCCTTTTTCCCTGCACTCGTTCGTTGTTCGCTTTTTCTCGTTCCCTTTTTCCCTGCACTCGTTCGTTGCTCGGATTTTCTCGTTCCCTTTTTCCCTGCACTCGTTCGTTGCTCGCTTTTTCTCGTTCCCTTTTTCCCTGCACTCGTTCGTTGCTCGGATTTTCTCGTTCCCTTTTTCCCTGCACTCGTTCGTTGTTCGCTTTTTCTCGTTCCCTTTTTCCCTGCACTCGTTCATTGCTCGCTTTTTCTCGTTCCCTTTTTCCCTGCACTCGTTCATTGCTCGGATTTTCTCGTTCCCTTTTTCCCTGCACTCATTCGTTGCGCAGATTTTCTCGTTCCCTTTTTCCCTGCACTCGTTCGTTGCTCGCCTTTTCTCGTTCCCTTTTTCCCTGCACTCGTTCGTTGTTCGCTTTTTCTCGTTCCCTTTTTCCCTGCACTCGTTCGTTGTTCGGTTTTTCTCGTTCCCTTTTTCCCTGCACTCGTTCATTGCGCGGATTTTCTCGTTCCCTTTTTCCCTGCACTCGTTCGTTGCTCGCTTTTTCTCGTTCCCTTTTTCCCTGCACTCGTTCGTTGCTCGGATTTTCTCGTTCCCTTTTTCCCTGCACTCGTTCGTTGCTCGCTTTTTCTCGTTCCCTTTTTCCCTGCACTCGTTCGTTGTTCGGTTTTTCTCGTTCCCTTTTTCCCTGCACTCGTTCGTTGCTCGGATTTTCTCGTTCCCTTTTTCCCTGCACTCGTTCGTTGCTCGCTTTTTCTCGTTCCCTTTTTCCCTGCACTCGTTCGTTGTTCGCTTTTTCTCGTTCCCTTTTTCCCTGCACTCGTTCGTTGTTCGGATTTTCTCGTTCCCTTTTTCCCTGCACTCGTTCGTTGCTCGGATTTTCTCGTTCCCTTTTTCCCTGCACTCGTTCGTTGTTCGCTTTTTCTCGTTCCCTTTTTCCCTGCACTCGTTCGTTGTTCGCTTTTTCTCGTTCCCTTTTTCCCTGCACTTGTTCGTTGTATAGTTTTTCTCGTTCCCTTTTTCCCTGCACTTGTTCGTTGTATAGTTTTTCTCGTTCCCTTTTTCCCTGCACTCGTTCGTTGTTCGCCTTTTCTCGTTCCCTTTTTCCCTGCACTCGTTCGTTGTTCGCTTTTTCTCGTTCTTTTTTTCCCTGCACTCGTTCATTGTTCGCCTTTTCTCGTTCCCTTTTTCCCTGCACTCGTTCGTTGCTCGCTCTTTCTCGTTCCCTTTTTCCCTGCACTCGTTCGTTGCTCGCTTTTTCTCGTTCCCTTTTTCCCTGCACTCGTTCGTTGCTCGCTTTTTCTCGTTCCCTTTTTCCCTGCACTCGTTCATTGCGCGGATTTTCTCGTTCCCTTTTTCCCTGCACTCGTTCGTTGCGCGGATTTTCTCGTTCCCTTTTTCCCTGCACTCGTTCATTGCTCGCTTTTTCTCGTTCCCTTTTTCCCTGCACTCGTTCGTTGCGCAGATTTTCTCGTTCCCTTTTTCCCTGCACTCGTTCGTTGTTCGCTTTTTCTCGTTCCCTTTTTCCCTGCACTCGTTTGTTGTTCGCTTTTTCTCGTTCCCTTTTTCCCTGCACTCGTTCGTTGCACGGTTTTTCTCGTTCCCTTTTTCCCTGCACTCGTTCGTTGCTCGGATTTTCTCGTTCCCTTTTTCCCTGCACTCGTTTGTTGCTCGCTTTTTCTCGTTCCCTTTTTCCCTGCACTCGTTCGTTGTTCGCTTTTTCTCGTTCCCTTTTTCCCTGCACTCATTCGTTGTTCGCTTTTTCTCGTTCCCTTTTTCCCTGCACTCGTTCATTGCGCGGTTTTTCTCGTTCCCTTTTTCCCTGCACTCGTTCATTGCTCGCTTTTTCTCGTTCCCTTTTTCCCTGCACTCGTTCGTTGTTCGCTTTTTCTCGTTCCCTTTTTCCCTGCACTCGTTCATTGCTCGCTTTTTCTCGTTCCCTTTTTCCCTGCACTCGTTCGTTGCGCAGATTTTCTCGTTCCCTTTTTCCCTGCACTCGTTCGTTGCTCGCTTTTTCTCGTTCCCTTTTTCCCTGCACTCGTTCGTTGTTCGCTTTTTCTCGTTCCCTTTTTCCCTGCACTCGTTCGTTGTTCGGTTTTTCTCGTTCCCTTTTTCCCTGCACTCATTCATTGCGCGGATTTTCTCGTTCCCTTTTTCCCTGCACTCGTTCGTTGCTCGCTTTTTCTCGTTCCCTTTTTCCCTGCACTCGTTCGTTGCTCGGATTTTCTCGTTCCCTTTTTCCCTGCACTCGTTCGTTGTTCGCTTTTTCTCGTTCCCTTTTTCCCTGCACTCGTTCATTGCTCGCTTTTTCTCGTTCCCTTTTTCCCTGCACTCGTTCGTTGCTCGGATTTTCTCGTTCCCTTTTTCCCTGCACTCGTTCGTTGCGCAGATTTTCTCGTTCCCTTTTTCCCTGCACTCGTTCGTTGCTCGCCTTTTCTCGTTCCCTTTTTCCCTGCACTCGTTCGTTGTTCGCTTTTTCTCGTTCCCTTTTTCCCTGCACTCATTCGTTGTTCGGTTTTTCTCGTTCCCTTTTTCCCTGCACTCGTTCGTTGCTCGCTTTTTCTCGTTCCCTTTTTCCCTGCACTCGTTCGTTGCTCGGATTTTCTCGTTCCCTTTTTCCCTGCACTCGTTCGTTGTTCGCTTTTTCTCGTTCCCTTTTTCCCTGCACTCGTTCATTGCTCGCTTTTTCTCGTTCCCTTTTTCCCTGCACTCGTTCGTTGCTCGGATTTTCTCGTTCCCTTTTTCCCTGCACTCGTTCGTTGCGCGGATTTTCTCGTTCCCTTGTTCCCTGCACTCTTTTGTTGCTCGCCTTTTCTCGTTCCCTTTTTCCCTGCACTCATTCGTTGTTCGCTTTTTCTCGTTCCCTTTTTCCCTGCACTCGTTCGTTGTTCGGTTTTTCTCGTTCCCTTTTTCCCTGCACTCGTTCGTTGCTCGGATTTTCTCGTTCCCTTTTTCCCTGCACTCGTTCGTTGCTCGCTTTTTCTCGTTCCCTTTTTCCCTGCACTCGTTCGTTGCTCGGATTTTCTCGTTCCCTTTTTCCCTGCACTCGTTCATTGCTCGCTTTTTCTCGTTCCCTTTTTCCCTGCACTCGTTCGTTGCTCGGATTTTCTCGTTCCCTTTTTCCCTGCACTCGTTCGTTGCGCAGATTTTCTCATTCCCTTTTTCCCTGCACTCGTTCGTTGCTCGCCTTTTCTCGTTCCCTTTTTCCCTGCACTCGTTCGTTGCTCGCTCTTTCTCGTTCCCTTTTTCCCTGCACTCGTTCGTTGCTCGCTTTTTCTCGTTCCCTTTTTCCCTGCACTCGTTCGTTGCTCGGTTTTTCTCGTTCCCTTTTTCCCTGCACTCGTTCATTGCTCGGATTTTCTCGTTCCCTTTTTCCCTGCACTCGTTCGTTGCGCGGATTTTCTCGTTCCCTTTTTCCCTGCACTCGTTCATTGCTCGCTTTTTCTCGTTCCCTTTTTCCCTGCACTCGTTCGTTGCGCAGATTTTCTCGTTCCCTTTTTCCCTGCACTCGTTCGTTGTTCGCTTTTTCTCGTTCCCTTTTTCCCTGCACTCGTTTGTTGTTCGGTTTTTCTCGTTCCCTTTTTCCCTGCACTCGTTCGTTGCACGGTTTTTCTCGTTCCCTTTTTCCCTGCACTCGTTCGTTGCTCGGATTTTCTCGTTCCCTTTTTCCCTGCACTCGTTTGTTGCTCGCTTTTTCTCGTTCCCTTTTTCCCTGCACTCGTTCGTTGTTCGCTTTTTCTCGTTCCCTTTTTCCCTGCACTCATTCGTTGTTCGCTTTTTCTCGTTCCCTTTTTCCCTGCACTCGTTCATTGCGCGGTTTTTCTCGTTCCCTTTTTCCCTGCACTCGTTCATTGCTCGCTTTTTCTCGTTCCCTTTTTCCCTGCACTCGTTCGTTGTTCGCTTTTTCTCGTTCCCTTTTTCCCTGCACTCGTTCATTGCTCGCTTTTTCTCGTTCCCTTTTTCCCTGCACTCGTTCGTTGCTCGGATTTTCTCGTTCCCTTTTTCCCTGCACTCGTTCGTTGCGCGGATTTTCTCGTTCCCTTGTTCCCTGCACTCTTTTGTTGCTTGCCTTTTCTCGTTCCCTTTTTCCCTGCACTCATTCGTTGTTCGCTTTTTCTCGTTCCCTTTTTCCCTGCACTCGTTCGTTGTTCGGTTTTTCTCGTTCCCTTTTTCCCTGCACTCGTTCGTTGCTCGGATTTTCTCGTTCCCTTTTTCCCTGCACTCGTTCGTTGCTCGCTTTTTCTCGTTCCCTTTTTCCCTGCACTCGTTCGTTGCTCGGATTTTCTCGTTCCCTTTTTCCCTGCACTCGTTCATTGCTCGCTTTTTCTCGTTCCCTTTTTCCCTGCACTCGTTCGTTGCTCGGATTTTCTCGTTCCCTTTTTCCCTGCACTCGTTCGTTGCGCAGATTTTCTCATTCCCTTTTTCCCTGCACTCGTTCGTTGCTCGCCTTTTCTCGTTCCCTTTTTCCCTGCACTCGTTCGTTGCTCGCTCTTTCTCGTTCCCTTTTTCCCTGCACTCGTTCGTTGCTCGCTTTTTCTCGTTCCCTTTTTCCCTGCACTCGTTCGTTGCTCGGTTTTTCTCGTTCCCTTTTTCCCTGCACTCGTTCATTGCTCGGATTTTCTCGTTCCCTTTTTCCCTGCACTCGTTCGTTGCGCGGATTTTCTCGTTCCCTTTTTCCCTGCACTCGTTCATTGCTCGCTTTTTCTCGTTCCCTTTTTCCCTGCACTCGTTCGTTGCGCAGATTTTCTCGTTCCCTTTTTCCCTGCACTCGTTCGTTGTTCGCTTTTTCTCGTTCCCTTTTTCCCTGCACTCGTTTGTTGTTCGGTTTTTCTCGTTCCCTTTTTCCCTGCACTCGTTCGTTGCACGGTTTTTCTCGTTCCCTTTTTCCCTGCACTCGTTCGTTGCTCGGATTTTCTCGTTCCCTTTTTCCCTGCACTCGTTTGTTGCTCGCTTTTTCTCGTTCCCTTTTTCCCTGCACTCGTTCGTTGTTCGCTTTTTCTCGTTCCCTTTTTCCCTGCACTCATTCGTTGTTCGCTTTTTCTCGTTCCCTTTTTCCCTGCACTCGTTCATTGCGCGGTTTTTCTCGTTCCCTTTTTCCCTGCACTCGTTCATTGCTCGCTTTTTCTCGTTCCCTTTTTCCCTGCACTCGTTCGTTGTTCGCTTTTTCTCGTTCCCTTTTTCCCTGCACTCGTTCATTGCTCGCTTTTTCTCGTTCCCTTTTTCCCTGCACTCGTTCGTTGCTCGGATTTTCTCGTTCCCTTTTTCCCTGCACTCGTTCATTGCGCGGTTTTTCTCGTTCCCTTTTTCCCTGCACTCGTTCGTTGCTCGCTTTTTCTCGTTCCCTTTTTCCCTGCACTCGTTCGTTGCTCGGATTTTCTCGTTCCCTTTTTCCCTGCACTCGTTCGTTGTTCGCTTTTTCTCGTTCCCTTTTTCCCTGCACTCGTTCATTGCTCGCTTTTTCTCGTTCCCTTTTTCCCTGCACTCGTTCGTTGCTCGGATTTTCTCGTTCCCTTTTTCCCTGCACTCGTTCGTTGCGCGGATTTTCTCGTTCCCTTTTTCCCTGCACTCTTTTGTTGCTCGCCTTTTCTCGTTCCCTTTTTCCCTGCACTCATTCGTTGTTCGCTTTTTCTCGTTCCCTTTTTCCCTGCACTCGTTCGTTGTTCGCTTTTTCTCGTTCCCTTTTTCCCTGCACTCGTTCGTTGTTCGGTTTTTCTCGTTCCCTTTTTCCCTGCACTCGTTCGTTGCTCGGATTTTCTCGTTCCCTTTTTCCCTGCACTCGTTCGTTGCTCGCTTTTTCTCGTTCCCTTTTTCCCTGCACTCGTTCGTTGCTCGGATTTTCTCGTTCCCTTTTTCCCTGCACTCGTTCGTTGCTCGCTTTTTCTCGTTCCCTTTTTCCCTGCACTCGTTCGTTGTTCGCTTTTTCTCGTTCCCTTTTTCCCTGCACTCGTTCATTGCTCGCTTTTTCTCGTTCCCTTTTTCCCTGCACTCGTTCGTTGCTCGGATTTTCTCGTTCCCTTTTTCCCTGCACTCGTTCGTTGCGCGGATTTTCTCGTTCCCTTGTTCCCTGCACTCTTTTGTTGCTCGCCTTTTCTCGTTCCCTTTTTCCCTGCACTCATTCGTTGTTCGCTTTTTCTCGTTCCCTTTTTCCCTGCACTCGTTCGTTGTTCGGTTTTTCTCGTTCCCTTTTTCCCTGCACTCGTTCGTTGCTCGGATTTTCTCGTTCCCTTTTTCCCTGCACTCGTTCGTTGCTCGCTTTTTCTCGTTCCCTTTTTCCCTGCACTCGTTCGTTGCTCGGATTTTCTCGTTCCCTTTTTCCCTGCACTCGTTCATTGCTCGCTTTTTCTCGTTCCCTTTTTCCCTGCACTCGTTCGTTGCTCGGATTTTCTCGTTCCCTTTTTCCCTGCACTCGTTCGTTGCGCAGATTTTCTCATTCCCTTTTTCCCTGCACTCGTTCGTTGCTCGCCTTTTCTCGTTCCCTTTTTCCCTGCACTCGTTCGTTGCTCGCTCTTTCTCGTTCCCTTTTTCCCTGCACTCGTTCGTTGCTCGCTTTTTCTCGTTCCCTTTTTCCCTGCACTCGTTCGTTGCTCGGTTTTTCTCGTTCCCTTTTTCCCTGCACTCGTTCATTGCTCGGATTTTCTCGTTCCCTTTTTCCCTGCACTCGTTCGTTGCGCGGATTTTCTCGTTCCCTTTTTCCCTGCACTCGTTCATTGCTCGCTTTTTCTCGTTCCCTTTTTCCCTGCACTCGTTCGTTGCGCAGATTTTCTCGTTCCCTTTTTCCCTGCACTCGTTCGTTGTTCGCTTTTTCTCGTTCCCTTTTTCCCTGCACTCGTTTGTTGTTCGGTTTTTCTCGTTCCCTTTTTCCCTGCACTCGTTCGTTGCACGGTTTTTCTCGTTCCCTTTTTCCCTGCACTCGTTCGTTGCTCGGATTTTCTCGTTCCCTTTTTCCCTGCACTCGTTTGTTGCTCGCTTTTTCTCGTTCCCTTTTTCCCTGCACTCGTTCGTTGTTCGCTTTTTCTCGTTCCCTTTTTCCCTGCACTCATTCGTTGTTCGCTTTTTCTCGTTCCCTTTTTCCCTGCACTCGTTCATTGCGCGGTTTTTCTCGTTCCCTTTTTCCCTGCACTCGTTCATTGCTCGCTTTTTCTCGTTCCCTTTTTCCCTGCACTCGTTCGTTGTTCGCTTTTTCTCGTTCCCTTTTTCCCTGCACTCGTTCATTGCTCGCTTTTTCTCGTTCCCTTTTTCCCTGCACTCGTTCGTTGCTCGGATTTTCTCGTTCCCTTTTTCCCTGCACTCGTTCGTTGCGCGGATTTTCTCGTTCCCTTGTTCCCTGCACTCTTTTGTTGCTTGCCTTTTCTCGTTCCCTTTTTCCCTGCACTCATTCGTTGTTCGCTTTTTCTCGTTCCCTTTTTCCCTGCACTCGTTCGTTGTTCGGTTTTTCTCGTTCCCTTTTTCCCTGCACTCGTTCGTTGCTCGGATTTTCTCGTTCCCTTTTTCCCTGCACTCGTTCGTTGCTCGCTTTTTCTCGTTCCCTTTTTCCCTGCACTCGTTCGTTGCTCGGATTTTCTCGTTCCCTTTTTCCCTGCACTCGTTCATTGCTCGCTTTTTCTCGTTCCCTTTTTCCCTGCACTCGTTCGTTGCTCGGATTTTCTCGTTCCCTTTTTCCCTGCACTCGTTCGTTGCGCAGATTTTCTCATTCCCTTTTTCCCTGCACTCGTTCGTTGCTCGCCTTTTCTCGTTCCCTTTTTCCCTGCACTCGTTCGTTGCTCGCTCTTTCTCGTTCCCTTTTTCCCTGCACTCGTTCGTTGCTCGCTTTTTCTCGTTCCCTTTTTCCCTGCACTCGTTCGTTGCTCGGTTTTTCTCGTTCCCTTTTTCCCTGCACTCGTTCATTGCTCGGATTTTCTCGTTCCCTTTTTCCCTGCACTCGTTCGTTGCGCGGATTTTCTCGTTCCCTTTTTCCCTGCACTCGTTCATTGCTCGCTTTTTCTCGTTCCCTTTTTCCCTGCACTCGTTCGTTGCGCAGATTTTCTCGTTCCCTTTTTCCCTGCACTCGTTCGTTGTTCGCTTTTTCTCGTTCCCTTTTTCCCTGCACTCGTTTGTTGTTCGGTTTTTCTCGTTCCCTTTTTCCCTGCACTCGTTCGTTGCACGGTTTTTCTCGTTCCCTTTTTCCCTGCACTCGTTCGTTGCTCGGATTTTCTCGTTCCCTTTTTCCCTGCACTCGTTTGTTGCTCGCTTTTTCTCGTTCCCTTTTTCCCTGCACTCGTTCGTTGTTCGCTTTTTCTCGTTCCCTTTTTCCCTGCACTCATTCGTTGTTCGCTTTTTCTCGTTCCCTTTTTCCCTGCACTCGTTCATTGCGCGGTTTTTCTCGTTCCCTTTTTCCCTGCACTCGTTCATTGCTCGCTTTTTCTCGTTCCCTTTTTCCCTGCACTCGTTCGTTGTTCGCTTTTTCTCGTTCCCTTTTTCCCTGCACTCGTTCATTGCTCGCTTTTTCTCGTTCCCTTTTTCCCTGCACTCGTTCGTTGCTCGGATTTTCTCGTTCCCTTTTTCCCTGCACTCGTTCATTGCGCGGTTTTTCTCGTTCCCTTTTTCCCTGCACTCGTTCGTTGCTCGCTTTTTCTCGTTCCCTTTTTCCCTGCACTCGTTCGTTGCTCGGATTTTCTCGTTCCCTTTTTCCCTGCACTCGTTCGTTGTTCGCTTTTTCTCGTTCCCTTTTTCCCTGCACTCGTTCATTGCTCGCTTTTTCTCGTTCCCTTTTTCCCTGCACTCGTTCGTTGCTCGGATTTTCTCGTTCCCTTTTTCCCTGCACTCGTTCGTTGCGCGGATTTTCTCGTTCCCTTTTTCCCTGCACTCTTTTGTTGCTCGCCTTTTCTCGTTCCCTTTTTCCCTGCACTCATTCGTTGTTCGCTTTTTCTCGTTCCCTTTTTCCCTGCACTCGTTCGTTGTTCGCTTTTTCTCGTTCCCTTTTTCCCTGCACTCGTTCGTTGTTCGGTTTTTCTCGTTCCCTTTTTCCCTGCACTCGTTCGTTGCTCGGATTTTCTCGTTCCCTTTTTCCCTGCACTCGTTCGTTGCTCGCTTTTTCTCGTTCCCTTTTTCCCTGCACTCGTTCGTTGCTCGGATTTTCTCGTTCCCTTTTTCCCTGCACTCGTTCGTTGCTCGCTTTTTCTCGTTCCCTTTTTCCCTGCACTCGTTCATTGCTCGCTTTTTCTCGTTCCCTTTTTCCCTGCACTCGTTCGTTGCTCGGATTTTCTCGTTCCCTTTTTCCCTGCACTCGTTCGTTGCGCAGATTTTCTCATTCCCTTTTTCCCTGCACTCGTTCGTTGCTCACCTTTTCTCGTTCCCTTTTTCCCTGCACTCGTTTGTTGTTCGGTTTTTCTCGTTCCCTTTTTCCCTGCACTCGTTCGTTGCTCGGATTTTCTTGTTCCCTTTTTCCCTGCACTCGTTCGTTGTTCGCTTTTTCTCGTTCCCTTTTTCCCTGCACTCGTTCGTTGCTTGGACTGTCTCGTTCCCTTTTTCCCTGCACTCGTTCGTTGCGCGGATTTTCTCGTTCCCTTGTTCCCTGCACTCGTTCGTTGCTCGCCTTTTCTCGTTCCCTTTTTCCCTGCACTCGTTCGTTGTTCGCTTTTTCTCGTTCCCTTTTTCCCTGCACTCGTTCGTTGTTCGGTTTTTCTCGTTCCCTTTTTCCCTGCACTCGTTCGTTGCTCGGATTTTCTCGTTCCCTTTTTCCCTGCACTCGTTCGTTGCTCGCCTTTTCTCGTTCCCTTTTTCCCTGCACTCGTTCGTTGCTCGGATTTTCTCGTTCCCTTTTTCCCTGCACTCGTTCGTTGTTCGCTTTTTCTCGTTCCCTTTTTCCCTGCACTCGTTCATTGCTCGCTTTTTCTCGTTCCCTTTTTCCCTGCACTCGTTCGTTGCTCGGATTTTCTCGTTCCCTTTTTCCCTGCACTCGTTCGTTGCGCAGATTTTCTCGTTCCCTTTTTCCCTGCACTCGTTCGTTGCTCGCCTTTTCTCGTTCCCTTTTTCCCTGCACTCGTTCGTTGCTCGCTCTTTCTCGTTCCCTTTTTCCCTGCACTCGTTCGTTGCTCGCTTTTTCTCGTTCCCTTTTTCCCTGCACTTGTTCGTTGTTCGCTTTTTCTCGTTCCCTTTTTCCCTGCACTCGTTCATTGCGCGGATTTTCTCGTTCCCTTTTTCCCTGCACTCGTTCGTTGCTCGCTTTTTCTCGTTCCCTTTTTCCCTGCACTTGTTCGTTGCTCGGATTTTCTCGTTCCCTTTTTCCCTGCACTCGTTCGTTGTTCGCTTTTTCTCGTTCCCTTTTTCCCTGCACTCGTTCATTGCTCGCTTTTTCTCGTTCCCTTTTTCCCTGCACTCGTTCGTTGCGCAGATTTTCTCGTTCCCTTTTTCCCTGCACTCGTTCGTTGTTCGCTTTTTCTCGTTCCCTTTTTCCCTGCACTCGTTCGTTGTTCGCTTTTTCTCGTTCCCTTTTTCCCTGCACTCGTTTGTTGTTCGGTTTTTCTCGTTCCCTTTTTCCCTGAACTCGTTCGTTGCTCGGATTTTCTCGTTCCCTTTTTCCCTGCACTCGTTCGTTGCTCGCTTTTTCTCATTCCCTTTTTCCCTGCACTCGTTCGTTGTTCGGATTTTCTCGTTCCCTTTTTCCCTGCACTCGTTCGTTGTTCGCTTTTTCTCGTTCCCTTTTTCCCTGCACTCGTTCGTTGCTCGGATTTTCTCGTTCCCTTTTTCCCTGCACTCGTTCGTTGCTCGCTTTTTCTCGTTCCCTTTTTCCCTGCACTCGTTCGTTGCTCGGATTTTCTCGTTCCCTTTTTCCCTGCACTCGTTCGTTGTTCGCTTTTTCTCGTTCCCTTTTTCCCTGCACTCGTTCATTGCTCGCTTTTTCTCGTTCCCTTTTTCCCTGCACTCGTTCGTTGCTCGGATTTTCTCGTTCCCTTTTTCCCTGCACTCATTCGTTGCGCAGATTTTCTCGTTCCCTTTTTCCCTGCACTCGTTCGTTGCTCGCCTTTTCTCGTTCCCTTTTTCCCTGCACTCGTTCGTTGTTCGCTTTTTCTCGTTCCCTTTTTCCCTGCACTCGTTCGTTGTTCGGTTTTTCTCGTTCCCTTTTTCCCTGCACTCGTTCATTGCGCGGATTTTCTCGTTCCCTTTTTCCCTGCACTCGTTCGTTGCTCGCTTTTTCTCGTTCCCTTTTTCCCTGCACTCGTTCGTTGCTCGGATTTTCTCGTTCCCTTTTTCCCTGCACTCGTTCGTTGCTCGCTTTTTCTCGTTCCCTTTTTCCCTGCACTCGTTCGTTGTTCGGTTTTTCTCGTTCCCTTTTTCCCTGCACTCGTTCATTGCTCGGATTTTCTCGTTCCCTTTTTCCCTGCACTCGTTCGTTGCTCGCTTTTTCTCGTTCCCTTTTTCCCTGCACTCGTTCGTTGTTCGCTTTTTCTCGTTCCCTTTTTCCCTGCACTCGTTCATTGCGCGGATTTTCTCGTTCCCTTTTTCCCTGCACTCGTTCGTTGCTCGGATTTTCTCGTTCCCTTTTTCCCTGCACTCGTTCGTTGTTCGCTTTTTCTCGTTCCCTTTTTCCCTGCACTCGTTCGTTGTTCGCTTTTTCTCGTTCCCTTTTTCCCTGCACTTGTTCGTTGTATAGTTTTTCTCGTTCCCTTTTTCCCTGCACTTGTTCGTTGTATAGTTTTTCTCGTTCCCTTTTTCCCTGCACTCGTTCGTTGTTCGCCTTTTCTCGTTCCCTTTTTCCCTGCACTCGTTCGTTGTTCGCTTTTTCTCGTTCCCTTTTTCCCTGCACTCGTTCATTGTTCGCCTTTTCTCGTTCCCTTTTTCCCTGCACTCGTTCGTTGCTCGCTCTTTCTCGTTCCCTTTTTCCCTGCACTCGTTCGTTGCTCGCTTTTTCTCGTTCCCTTTTTCCCTGCACTCGTTCGTTGCTCGCTTTTTCTCGTTCCCTTTTTCCCTGCACTCGTTCATTGCGCGGATTTTCTCGTTCCCTTTTTCCCTGCACTCGTTCGTTGCGCGGATTTTCTCGTTCCCTTTTTCCCTGCACTCGTTCATTGCTCGCTTTTTCTCGTTCCCTTTTTCCCTGCACTCGTTCGTTGCGCAGATTTTCTCGTTCCCTTTTTCCCTGCACTCGTTCGTTGTTCGCTTTTTCTCGTTCCCTTTTTCCCTGCACTCGTTTGTTGTTCGCTTTTTCTCGTTCCCTTTTTCCCTGCACTCGTTCGTTGCACGGTTTTTCTCGTTCCCTTTTTCCCTGCACTCGTTCGTTGCTCGGATTTTCTCGTTCCCTTTTTCCCTGCACTCGTTTGTTGCTCGCTTTTTCTCGTTCCCTTTTTCCCTGCACTCGTTCGTTGTTCGCTTTTTCTCGTTCCCTTTTTCCCTGCACTCATTCGTTGTTCGCTTTTTCTCGTTCCCTTTTTCCCTGCACTCGTTCATTGCGCGGTTTTTCTCGTTCCCTTTTTCCCTGCACTCGTTCATTGCTCGCTTTTTCTCGTTCCCTTTTTCCCTGCACTCGTTCGTTGTTCGCTTTTTCTCGTTCCCTTTTTCCCTGCACTCGTTCATTGCTCGCTTTTTCTCGTTCCCTTTTTCCCTGCACTCGTTCGTTGCTCGGATTTTCTCGTTCCCTTTTTCCCTGCACTCGTTCGTTGCGCAGATTTTCTCGTTCCCTTTTTCCCTGCACTCGTTCGTTGCTCGCCTTTTCTCGTTCCCTTTTTCCCTGCACTCGTTCGTTGTTCGCTTTTTCTCGTTCCCTTTTTCCCTGCACTCGTTCGTTGTTCGGTTTTTCTCGTTCCCTTTTTCCCTGCACTCATTCATTGCGCGGATTTTCTCGTTCCCTTTTTCCCTGCACTCGTTCGTTGCTCGCTTTTTCTCGTTCCCTTTTTCCCTGCACTCGTTCGTTGCTCGGATTTTCTCGTTCCCTTTTTCCCTGCACTCGTTCGTTGTTCGCTTTTTCTCGTTCCCTTTTTCCCTGCACTCGTTCATTGCTCGCTTTTTCTCGTTCCCTTTTTCCCTGCACTCGTTCGTTGCTCGGATTTTCTCGTTCCCTTTTTCCCTGCACTCGTTCGTTGCGCAGATTTTCTCGTTCCCTTTTTCCCTGCACTCGTTCGTTGCTCGCCTTTTCTCGTTCCCTTTTTCCCTGCACTCGTTCGTTGTTCGCTTTTTCTCGTTCCCTTTTTCCCTGCACTCGTTCGTTGTTCGGTTTTTCTCGTTCCCTTTTTCCCTGCACTCATTCATTGCGCGGATTTTCTCGTTCCCTTTTTCCCTGCACTCGTTCGTTGCTCGCTTTTTCTCGTTCCCTTTTTCCCTGCACTCGTTCGTTGCTCGGATTTTCTCGTTCCCTTTTTCCCTGCACTCGTTCGTTGTTCGCTTTTTCTCGTTCCCTTTTTCCCTGCACTCGTTCATTGCTCGCTTTTTCTCGTTCCCTTTTTCCCTGCACTCGTTCGTTGCTCGGATTTTCTCGTTCCCTTTTTCCCTGCACTCGTTCGTTGCGCGGATTTTCTCGTTCCCTTGTTCCCTGCACTCTTTTGTTGCTCGCCTTTTCTCGTTCCCTTTTTCCCTGCACTCATTCGTTGTTCGCTTTTTCTCGTTCCCTTTTTCCCTGCACTCGTTCGTTGTTCGGTTTTTCTCGTTCCCTTTTTCCCTGCACTCGTTCGTTGCTCGGATTTTCTCGTTCCCTTTTTCCCTGCACTCGTTCGTTGCTCGCTTTTTCTCGTTCCCTTTTTCCCTGCACTCGTTCGTTGCTCGGATTTTCTCGTTCCCTTTTTCCCTGCACTCGTTCGTTGCTCGCTTTTTCTCGTTCCCTTTTTCCCTGCACTCGTTCATTGCTCGCTTTTTCTCGTTCCCTTTTTCCCTGCACTCGTTCGTTGCTCGGATTTTCTCGTTCCCTTTTTCCCTGCACTCGTTCGTTGCGCAGATTTTCTCATTCCCTTTTTCCCTGCACTCGTTCGTTGCTCGCCTTTTCTCGTTCCCTTTTTCCCTGCACTCGTTCGTTGCTCGCTCTTTCTCGTTCCCTTTTTCCCTGCACTCGTTCGTTGCTCGCTTTTTCTCGTTCCCTTTTTCCCTGCACTCGTTCGTTGCTCGGTTTTTCTCGTTCCCTTTTTCCCTGCACTCGTTCATTGCGCGGATTTTCTCGTTCCCTTTTTCCCTGCACTCGTTCGTTGCGCGGATTTTCTCGTTCCCTTTTTCCCTGCACTCGTTCGTTGCTCGGATTTTCTCGTTCCCTTTTTCCCTGCACTCGTTCGTTGCGCAGATTTTCTCGTTCCCTTTTTCCCTGCACTCGTTCGTTGCTCGCCTTTTCTCGTTCCCTTTTTCCCTGCACTCGTTCGTTGTTCGCTTTTTCTCGTTCCCTTTTTCCCTGCACTCGTTCGTTGTTCGGTTTTTCTCGTTCCCTTTTTCCCTGCACTCGTTCATTGCGCGGTTTTTCTCGTTCCCTTTTTCCCTGCACTCGTTCGTTGCTCGCTTTTTCTCGTTCCCTTTTTCCCTGCACTCGTTCGTTGCTCGGATTTTCTCGTTCCCTTTTTCCCTGCACTCGTTCGTTGTTCGCTTTTTCTCGTTCCCTTTTTCCCTGCACTCGTTCATTGCTCGCTTTTTCTCGTTCCCTTTTTCCCTGCACTCGTTCGTTGCTCGGATTTTCTCGTTCCCTTTTTCCCTGCACTCGTTCGTTGCGCGGATTTTCTCGTTCCCTTGTTCCCTGCACTCTTTTGTTGCTCGCCTTTTCTCGTTCCCTTTTTCCCTGCACTCATTCGTTGTTCGCTTTTTCTCGTTCCCTTTTTCCCTGCACTCGTTCGTTGTTCGCTTTTTCTCGTTCCCTTTTTCCCTGCACTCGTTCGTTGTTCGGTTTTTCTCGTTCCCTTTTTCCCTGCACTCGTTCGTTGCTCGGATTTTCTCGTTCCCTTTTTCCCTGCACTCGTTCGTTGCTCGCTTTTTCTCGTTCCCTTTTTCCCTGCACTCGTTCGTTGCTCGGATTTTCTCGTTCCCTTTTTCCCTGCACTCGTTCGTTGCTCGCTTTTTCTCGTTCCCTTTTTCCCTGCACTCGTTCATTGCTCGCTTTTTCTCGTTCCCTTTTTCCCTGCACTCGTTCGTTGCTCAGATTTTCTCGTTCCCTTTTTCCCTGCACTCGTTCGTTGCGCAGATTTTCTCATTCCCTTTTTCCCTGCACTCGTTCGTTGCTCGCCTTTTCTCGTTCCCTTTTTCCCTGCACTCGTTCGTTGCTCGCTCTTTCTCGTTCCCTTTTTCCCTGCACTCGTTCGTTGCTCGCTTTTTCTCGTTCCCTTTTTCCCTGCACTCGTTCGTTGCTCGGTTTTTCTCGTTCCCTTTTTCCCTGCACTCGTTCATTGCGCGGATTTTCTCGTTCCCTTTTTCCCTGCACTCGTTCGTTGCGCGGATTTTCTCGTTCCCTTTTTCCCTGCACTCGTTCATTGCTCGCTTTTTCTCGTTCCCTTTTTCCCTGCACTCGTTCGTTGTTCGGTTTTTCTCGTTCCCTTTTTCCCTGCACTCGTTCGTTGTTCGCTTTTTCTCGTTCTCTTTTTCCCTGCACTCGTTTGTTGTTCGGTTTTTCTCGTTCCCTTTTTCCCTGCACTCGTTCGTTGCTCGGATTTTCTCGTTCCCTTTTTCCCTGCACTCGTTCGTTGCTCGGATTTTCTCGTTCCCTTTTTCCCTGCACTCGTTCGTTGTTCGCTTTTTCTCGTTCCCTTTTTCCCTGCACTCGTTCATTGCTCGCTTTTTCTCGTTCCCTTTTTCCCTGCACTCGTTCGTTGCTCGGATTTTCTCGTTCCCTTTTTCCCTGCACTCATTCGTTGCGCAGATTTTCTCGTTCCCTTTTTCCCTGCACTCGTTCGTTGCTCGCCTTTTCTCGTTCCCTTTTTCCCTGCACTCGTTCGTTGTTCACTTTTTCTCGTTCCCTTTTTCCCTGCACTCGTTCATTGTTCGGTTTTTCTCGTTCCCTTTTTCCCTGCACTCGTTCATTGCGCGGATTTTCTCGTTCCCTTTTTCCCTGCACTCGTTCGTTGCTCGCTTTTTCTCGTTCCCTTTTTCCCTGCACTCGTTCGTTGCTCAGATTTTCTCGTTCCCTTTTTCCCTGCACTCGTTCGTTGCTCGCTTTTTCTCGTTCCCTTTTTCCCTGCACTCGTTCATTGCGCGGATTTTCTCGTTCCCTTTTTCCCTGCACTCGTTCGTTGTTCGCTTTTTCTCGTTCCCTTTTTCCCTGCACTCGTTCATTGCGCGGATTTTCTCGTTCCCTTTTTCCCTGCACTCGTTCATTGCTCGCTTTTTCTCGTTCCCTTTTTCCCTGCACTCGTTCGTTGCTCGGATTTTCTCGTTCCCTTTTTCCCTGCACTCGTTCATTGCGCGGATTTTCTCGTTCCCTTTTTCCCTGCACTCGTTCGTTGTTCGCTTTTTCTCGTTCCCTTTTTCCCTGCACTCGTTCATTGCGCGGTTTTTCTCGTTCCCTTTTTCCCTGCACTCGTTCATTGCTCGCTTTTTCTCGTTCCCTTTTTCCCTGCACTCGTTCGTTGCTCGCTTTTTCTCGTTCCCTTCTTCCCTGCACTCGTTCGTTACTCGGATTTTCTCAATCCCTTTTTCCCTGCACTCGTTCGTTGTTCGCTTTTTCTCGTTCCCTTTTTCCCTGCACTCGTTCATTGCTCGCTTTTTCTCGTTCCCTTTTTCCCTGCACTCGTTCGTTGCTCGGATTTTCTCGTTCCCTTTTTCCCTGCACTCGTTCGTTGCGCAGATTTTCTCGTTCCCTTTTTCCCTGCACTCGTTCGTTGCTCGCCTTTTCTCGTTCCCTTTTTCCCTGCACTCGTTCGTTGTTCGGTTTTTCTCGTTCCCTTTTTCCCTGCACTTGTTCGTTCTCCGGATTTTCTCGTTCCCTTTTTCCCTGCACTCGTTCGTTGCTCGCTTTTTCTCGTTCCCTTTTTCCCTGCACTCGTTCGTTGTTCGGATTTTCTCGTTCCCTTTTTCCCTGCACTCGTTCGTTGCTCGCTTTTTCTCGTTCCCTTTTTCCCTGCACTCGTTCATTGCTCGCTTTTTCTCGTTCCCTTTTTCCCTGCACTCGTTCGTTGCTCGGATTTTCTCGTTCCCTTTTTCCCTGCACTCGTTCGTTGCGCAGATTTTCTCATTCCCTTTTTCCCTGCACTCGTTCGTTGCTCGCCTTTTCTCGTTCCCTTTTTCCCTGCACTCGTTCGTTGCTCGCTTTTTCTCGTTCCCTTTTTCCCTGCACTCGTTCGTTGCTCGGATTTTCTCGTTCCCTTTTTCCCTGCACTCGTTCGTTGTTCGCTTTTTCTCGTTCCCTTTTTCCCTGCACTCGTTCATTGCTCGCTTTTTCTCGTTCCCTTTTTCCCTGCACTCGTTCGTTGCTCGGATTTTCTCGTTCCCTTTTTCCCTGCACTCGTTCGTTGCGCGGATTTTCTCGTTCCCTTGTTCCCTGCACTCTTTTGTTGCTCGCCTTTTCTCGTTCCCTTTTTCCCTGCACGCATTCGTTGTTCGCTTTTTCTCGTTCCCTTTTTCCCTGCACTCGTTCGTTGTTCGCTTTTTCTCGTTCCCTTTTTCCCTGCACTCGTTCGTTGTTCGGTTTTTCTCGTTCCCTTTTTCCCTGCACTCGTTCGTTGCTCGGATTTTCTCGTTCCCTTTTTCCCCGCACTCGTTCGTTGCTCGGATTTTCTCGTTCCCTTTTTCCCTGCACTCGTTCGTTGCTCGGATTTTCTCGTTCCCTTTTTCCCTGCACTCGTTCGTTGCTCGCTTTTTCTCGTTCCCTTTTTCCCTGCACTCGTTCATTGCTCGCTTTTTCTCGTTCCCTTTTTCCCTGCACTCGTTCGTTGCTCGGATTTTCTCGTTCCCTTTTTCCCTGCACTCGTTCGTTGCGCAGATTTTCTCATTCCCTTTTTCCCTGCACTCGTTCGTTGCTCGCCTTTTCTCGTTCCCTTTTTCCCTGCACTCGTTCGTTGCTCGCTCTTTCTCGTTCCCTTTTTCCCTGCACTCGTTCGTTGCTCGCTTTTTCTCGTTCCCTTTTTCCCTGCACTCGTTCGTTGCTCGGTTTTTCTCGTTCCCTTTTTCCCTGCACTCGTTCATTGCGCGGATTTTCTCGTTCCCTTTTTCCCTGCACTCGTTCGTTGCGCGGATTTTCTCGTTCCCTTTTTCCCTGCACTCGTTCATTGCTCGCTTTTTCTCGTTCCCTTTTTCCCTGCACTCGTTCGTTGCGCAGATTTTCTCGTTCCCTTTTTCCCTGCACTCGTTCGTTGTTCGCTTTTTCTCGTTCTCTTTTTCCCTGCACTCGTTTGTTGTTCGGTTTTTCTCGTTCCCTTTTTCCCTGCACTCGTTCGTTGCTCGGATTTTCTCGTTCCCTTTTTCCCTGCACTCGTTCGTTGCTCGGATTTTCTCGTTCCCTTTTTCCCTGCACTCGTTCGTTGTTCGCTTTTTCTCGTTCCCTTTTTCCCTGCACTCGTTCATTGCTCGCTTTTTCTCGTTCCCTTTTTCCCTGCACTCGTTCGTTGCTCGGATTTTCTCGTTCCCTTTTTCCCTGCACTCATTCGTTGCGCAGATTTTCTCGTTCCCTTTTTCCCTGCACTCGTTCGTTGCTCGCCTTTTCTCGTTCCCTTTTTCCCTGCACTCGTTCGTTGTTCACTTTTTCTCGTTCCCTTTTTCCCTGCACTCGTTCATTGTTCGGTTTTTCTCGTTCCCTTTTTCCCTGCACTCGTTCATTGCGCGGATTTTCTCGTTCCCTTTTTCCCTGCACTCGTTCGTTGCTCGCTTTTTCTCGTTCCCTTTTTCCCTGCACTCGTTCGTTGCTCAGATTTTCTCGTTCCCTTTTTCCCTGCACTCGTTCGTTGCTCGCTTTTTCTCGTTCCCTTTTTCCCTGCACTCGTTCATTGCGCGGATTTTCTCGTTCCCTTTTTCCCTGCACTCGTTCGTTGTTCGCTTTTTCTCGTTCCCTTTTTCCCTGCACTCGTTCATTGCGCGGATTTTCTCGTTCCCTTTTTCCCTGCACTCGTTCATTGCTCGCTTTTTCTCGTTCCCTTTTTCCCTGCACTCGTTCGTTGCTCGGATTTTCTCGTTCCCTTTTTCCCTGCACTCGTTCATTGCGCGGATTTTCTCGTTCCCTTTTTCCCTGCACTCGTTCGTTGTTCGCTTTTTCTCGTTCCCTTTTTCCCTGCACTCGTTCATTGCGCGGTTTTTCTCGTTCCCTTTTTCCCTGCACTCGTTCATTGCTCGCTTTTTCTCGTTCCCTTTTTCCCTGCACTCGTTCGTTGCTCGCTTTTTCTCGTTCCCTTCTTCCCTGCACTCGTTCGTTACTCGGATTTTCTCAATCCCTTTTTCCCTGCACTCGTTCGTTGTTCGCTTTTTCTCGTTCCCTTTTTCCCTGCACTCGTTCATTGCTCGCTTTTTCTCGTTCCCTTTTTCCCTGCACTCGTTCGTTGCTCGGATTTTCTCGTTCCCTTTTTCCCTGCACTCGTTCGTTGCGCAGATTTTCTCGTTCCCTTTTTCCCTGCACTCGTTCGTTGCTCGCCTTTTCTCGTTCCCTTTTTCCCTGCACTCGTTCGTTGTTCGCTTTTTCTCGTTCCCTTTTTCCCTGCACTCGTTCGTGGTTCGCTTTTTCTCGTTCCCTTTTTCCCTGCACTCGTTCGTTGTTCGCTTTTTCTCGTTCCCTTTTTCCCTGCACTCGTTTGTTGTTCGGTTTTTCTCGTTCCCTTTTTCCCTGCACTCGTTCGTTGCTCGGATTTTCTCGTTCCCTTTTTCCCTGCACTCGTTCGTTGTTCGCTTTTTCTCGTTCCCTTTTTCCCTGCACTCGTTCATTGCTCGCTTTTTCTCGTTCCCTTTTTCCCTGCACTCGTTCGTTGCTCGGATTTTCTCGTTCCCTTTTTCCCTGCACTCGTTCGTTGCGCGGATTTTCTCGTTCCCTTGTTCCCTGCACTCGTTCGTTGCTCGCCTTTTCTCGTTCCCTTTTTCCCTGCACTCGTTCGTTGTTCGCTTTTTCTCGTTCCCTTTTTCCCTGCACTCGTTCGTTGTTCGGTTTTTCTCGTTCCCTTTTTCCCTGCACTCGTTCGTTGCTCGGATTTTCTCGTTCCCTTTTTCCCTGCACTCGTTCGTTGCTCGCTTTTTCTCGTTCCC
The DNA here is from genome assembly GCF_041296385.1 of Aphelocoma coerulescens. Taxonomy (NCBI): domain Eukaryota; kingdom Metazoa; phylum Chordata; class Aves; order Passeriformes; family Corvidae; genus Aphelocoma; species Aphelocoma coerulescens. The sequence goes on along the minus strand of NC_091014.1, from coordinate 58,750,351 downwards.
TTTTTCCCTGCACTCGTTCGTTGCTCGGATTTTCTCGTTCCCTTTTTCCCTGCACTCGTTCGTTGTTCGCTTTTTCTCGTTCCCTTTTTCCCTGCACTCGTTCATTGCTCGCTTTTTCTCGTTCCCTTTTTCCCTGCACTCGTTCGTTGCTCGGATTTTCTCGTTCCCTTTTTCCCTGCACTCGTTCGTTGCGCAGATTTTCTCGTTCCCTTTTTCCCTGCACTCGTTCGTTGCTCGCCTTTTCTCGTTCCCTTTTTCCCTGCACTCGTTCGTTGCTCGCTTTTTCTCGTTCCCTTTTTCCCTGCACTCGTTCGTTGCTCGCTTTTTCTCGTTCCCTTTTTCCCTGCACTCGTTCATTGCGCGGATTTTCTCGTTCCCTTTTTCCCTGCACTCGTTCGTTGTTCGCTTTTTCTCGTTCCCTTTTTCCCTGCACTCGTTCATTGCTCGCTTTTTCTCGTTCCCTTTTTCCCTGCACTCGTTCGTTGCTCGGATTTTCTCGTTCCCTTTTTCCCTGCACTCGTTCGTTGCGCAGATTTTCTCGTTCCCTTTTTCCCTGCACTCGTTCGTTGCTCGCCTTTTCTCGTTCCCTTTTTCCCTGCACTCGTTCGTTGTTCGCTTTTTCTCGTTCCCTTTTTCCCTGCACTCGTTCGTGGTTCGCTTTTTCTCGTTCCCTTTTTCCCTGCACTCGTTCGTTGTTCGCTTTTTCTCGTTCCCTTTTTCCCTGCACTCGTTTGTTGTTCGGTTTTTCTCGTTCCCTTTTTCCCTGCACTCGTTCGTTGCTCGGATTTTCTCGTTCCCTTTTTCCCTGCACTCGTTCGTTGTTCGCTTTTTCTCGTTCCCTTTTTCCCTGCACTCGTTCATTGCTCGCTTTTTCTCGTTCCCTTTTTCCCTGCACTCGTTCGTTGCTCGGATTTTCTCGTTCCCTTTTTCCCTGCACTCGTTCGTTGCGCGGATTTTCTCGTTCCCTTGTTCCCTGCACTCGTTCGTTGCTCGCTTTTTCTCGTTCCCTTTTTCCCTGCACTCGTTCGTTGCTCGGATTTTCTCGTTCCCTTTTTCCCTGCACTCGTTCGTTGTTCGCTTTTTCTCGTTCCCTTTTTCCCTGCACTCGTTCATTGCTCGCTTTTTCTCGTTCCCTTTTTCCCTGCACTCGTTCGTTGCGCAGATTTTCTCGTTCCCTTTTTCCCTGCACTCGTTCGTTGTTCGCTTTTTCTCGTTCCCTTTTTCCCTGCACTCGTTCGTTGTTCGCTTTTTCTCGTTCCCTTTTTCCCTGAACTCGTTCGTTGCTCGGATTTTCTCGTTCCCTTTTTCCCTGCACTCGTTCGTTGCTCGCTTTTTCTCATTCCCTTTTTCCCTGCACTCGTTCGTTGTTCGGATTTTCTCGTTCCCTTTTTCCCTGCACTCGTTCGTTGCTCGGATTTTCTCGTTCCCTTTTTCCCTGCACTCGTTCGTTGCTCGCTTTTTCTCGTTCCCTTTTTCCCTGCACTCGTTCGTTGCTCGGATTTTCTCGTTCCCTTTTTCCCTGCACTCGTTCGTTGTTCGCTTTTTCTCGTTCCCTTTTTCCCTGCACTCGTTCATTGCTCGCTTTTTCTCGTTCCCTTTTTCCCTGCACTCGTTCGTTGCTCGGATTTTCTCGTTCCCTTTTTCCCTGCACTCATTCGTTGCGCAGATTTTCTCGTTCCCTTTTTCCCTGCACTCGTTCGTTGCTCGGTTTTTCTCGTTCCCTTTTTCCCTGCACTCGTTCGTGGTTCGCTTTTTCTCGTTCCCTTTTTCCCTGCACTCGTTCGTTGTTCGCTTTTTCTCGTTCCCTTTTTCCCTGCACTCGTTTGTTGTTCGGTTTTTCTCGTTCCCTTTTTCCCTGCACTCGTTCGTTGCTCGGATTTTCTCGTTCCCTTTTTCCCTGCACTCGTTCGTTGTTCGCTTTTTCTCGTTCCCTTTTTCCCTGCACTCGTTCATTGCTCGCTTTTTCTCGTTCCCTTTTTCCCTGCACTCGTTCGTTGCTCGGATTTTCTCGTTCCCTTTTTCCCTGCACTCGTTCGTTGCGCGGATTTTCTCGTTCCCTTGTTCCCTGCACTCGTTCGTTGCTCGCTTTTTCTCGTTCCCTTTTTCCCTGCACTCGTTCGTTGCTCGGATTTTCTCGTTCCCTTTTTCCCTGCACTCGTTCGTTGTTCGCTTTTTCTCGTTCCCTTTTTCCCTGCACTCGTTCATTGCTCGCTTTTTCTCGTTCCCTTTTTCCCTGCACTCGTTCGTTGCGCAGATTTTCTCGTTCCCTTTTTCCCTGCACTCGTTCGTTGTTCGCTTTTTCTCGTTCCCTTTTTCCCTGCACTCGTTCGTTGTTCGCTTTTTCTCGTTCCCTTTTTCCCTGAACTCGTTCGTTGCTCGGATTTTCTCGTTCCCTTTTTCCCTGCACTCGTTCGTTGCTCGCTTTTTCTCATTCCCTTTTTCCCTGCACTCGTTCGTTGTTCGGATTTTCTCGTTCCCTTTTTCCCTGCACTCGTTCGTTGCTCGGATTTTCTCGTTCCCTTTTTCCCTGCACTCGTTCGTTGCTCGCTTTTTCTCGTTCCCTTTTTCCCTGCACTCGTTCGTTGCTCGGATTTTCTCGTTCCCTTTTTCCCTGCACTCGTTCGTTGTTCGCTTTTTCTCGTTCCCTTTTTCCCTGCACTCGTTCATTGCTCGCTTTTTCTCGTTCCCTTTTTCCCTGCACTCGTTCGTTGCTCGGATTTTCTCGTTCCCTTTTTCCCTGCACTCATTCGTTGCGCAGATTTTCTCGTTCCCTTTTTCCCTGCACTCGTTCGTTGCTCGCCTTTTCTCGTTCCCTTTTTCCCTGCACTCGTTCGTTGTTCGCTTTTTCTCGTTCCCTTTTTCCCTGCACTCGTTCGTTGTTCGGTTTTTCTCGTTCCCTTTTTCCCTGCACTCGTTCATTGCGCGGATTTTCTCGTTCCCTTTTTCCCTGCACTCGTTCGTTGCTCGCTTTTTCTCGTTCCCTTTTTCCCTGCACTCGTTCGTTGCTCGGATTTTCTCGTTCCCTTTTTCCCTGCACTCGTTCGTTGCTCGCTTTTTCTCGTTCCCTTTTTCCCTGCACTCGTTCGTTGTTCGGTTTTTCTCGTTCCCTTTTTCCCTGCACTCGTTCGTTGCTCGGATTTTCTCGTTCCCTTTTTCCCTGCACTCGTTCGTTGCTCGCTTTTTCTCGTTCCCTTTTTCCCTGCACTCGTTCGTTGTTCGCTTTTTCTCGTTCCCTTTTTCCCTGCACTCGTTCATTGCGCGGATTTTCTCGTTCCCTTTTTCCCTGCACTCGTTCGTTGCTCGGATTTTCTCGTTCCCTTTTTCCCTGCACTCGTTCGTTGTTCGCTTTTTCTCGTTCCCTCTTTCCCTGCACTCGTTCGTTGTTCGCTTTTTCTCGTTCCCTTTTTCCCTGCACTTGTTCGTTGTATAGTTTTTCTCGTTCCCTTTTTCCCTGCACTTGTTCGTTGTATAGTTTTTCTCGTTCCCTTTTTCCCTGCACTCGTTCGTTGTTCGCTTTTTCTCGTTCCCTTTTTCCCTGCACTCGTTCGTTGTTCGGTTTTTCTCGTTCCCTTTTTCCCTGCACTCGTTCATTGCGCGGATTTTCTCGTTCCCTTTTTCCCTGCACTCGTTCGTTGCTCGCTTTTTCTCGTTCCCTTTTTCCCTGCACTCGTTCGTTGCGCAGATTTTCTCGTTCCCTTTTTCCCTGCACTCGTTCATTGCGCGGATTTTCTCGTTCCCTTTTTCCCTGCACTCGTTCATTGCTCGCTTTTTCTCGTTCCCTTTTTCCCTGCACTCGTTCGTTGCTCGGATTTTCTCGTTCCCTTTTTCCCTGCACTCATTCGTTGCGCAGATTTTCTCGTTCCCTTTTTCCCTGCACTCGTTCGTTGCTCGCCTTTTCTCGTTCCCTTTTTCCCTGCACTCGTTCATTGCTCGCTTTTTCTCGTTCCCTTTTTCCCTGCACTCGTTCGTTGCTCGGTTTTTCTCGTTCCCTTTTTCCCTGCACTCGTTCGTTGTTCGCTTTTTCTCGTTCCCTTTTTCCCTGCACTCGTTCATTGCTCGCTTTTTCTCATTCCCTTTTTCCCTGCACTCGTTCATTGCGCGGTTTTTCTCGTTCCCTTTTTCCCTGCACTCGTTCATTGCGCGGATTTTCTCGTTCCCTTTTTCCCTGCACTCGTTCATTGCTCGCTTTTTCTCGTTCCCTTTTCCCTGCATTCGTTCGTTGCTCGCTTTTTCTCGTTCCCTTTTTCCCTGCACTCGTTCGTTGTTCGCTTTTTCTCGTTCCCTTTTTCCCTGCACTCGTTCATTGCTCGCTTTTTCTCGTTCCCTTTTTCCCTGCACTCGTTCGTTGCTCGGATTTTCTCGTTCCCTTTTTCCCTGCACTCGTTCGTTGCATGGATTTTCGCGTTCCCTTTTTCCCTGCACTCGTTCGTTGCTCGCCTTTTCTCGTTCCCTTTTTCCCTGCACTCGTTCGTTGTTCGCTTTTTCTCGTTCCCTTTTTCCCTGCACTCGTTCGTTGTTCGCTTTTTCTCGTTCCCTTTTTCCCTGCACTCGTTCATTGCTCGCTTTTTCTCGTTCCCTTTTTCCCTGCACTCGTTCGTTGTTCGCTTTTTCTCGTTCCCTTTTTCCCTGCACTCGTTCGTTGTTCGGTTTTTCTCGTTCCCTTTTTCCCTGCACTCATTCATTGCGCGGATTTTCTCGTTCCCTTTTTCCCTGCACTCGTTCGTTGTTCGGATTTTCTCGTTCCCTTTTTCCCTGCACTCGTTCGTTGTTCGGTTTTTCTCGTTCCCTTTTTCCCTGCACTCATTCATTGCGCGGATTTTCTCGTTCCCTTTTTCCCTGCACTCGTTCGTTGCTCGCTTTTTCTCGTTCCCTTTTTCCCTGCACTCGTTCGTTGCTCGGATTTTCTCGTTCCCTTTTTCCCTGCACTCGTTCGTTGTTCGCTTTTTCTCGTTCCCTTTTTCCCTGCACTCGTTCGTTGCTCGGATTTTCTCGTTCCCTTTTTCCCTGCACTCGTTCGTTGCGCGGATTTTCTCGTTCCCTTGTTCCCTGCACTCTTTTGTTGCTCGCCTTTTCTCGTTCCCTTTTTCCCTGCACTCATTCGTTGTTCGCTTTTTCTCGTTCCCTTTTTCCCTGCACTCGTTCGTTGTTCGCTTTTTCTCGTTCCCTTTTTCCCTGCACTCGTTCGTTGTTCGGTTTTTCTCGTTCCCTTTTTCCCTGCACTCATTCATTGCGCGGATTTTCTCGTTCCCTTTTTCCCTGCACTCGTTCGTTGCTCGCTTTTTCTCGTTCCCTTTTTCCCTGCACTCGTTCGTTGCTCGGATTTTCTCGTTCCCTTTTTCCCTGCACTCGTTCGTTGTTCGCTTTTTCTCGTTCCCTTTTTCCCTGCACTCGTTCATTGCTCGCTTTTTCTCGTTCCCTTTTTCCCTGCACTCGTTCGTTGCTCGGATTTTCTCGTTCCCTTTTTCCCTGCACTCGTTCGTTGCGCAGATTTTCTCGTTCCCTTTTTCCCTGCACTCGTTCGTTGCTCGCCTTTTCTCGTTCCCTTTTTCCCTGCACTCGTTCGTTGTTCGCTTTTTCCCGTTCCCTTTTTCCCTGCACTCGTTCGTTGTTCGGTTTTTCTCGTTCCCTTTTTCCCTGCACTCCTTCATTGCGCGGATTTTCTCGTTCCCTTTTTCCCTGCACTCGTTCGTTGCTCGCTTTTTCTCGTTCCCTTTTTCCCTGCACTCGTTCGTTGCTCGGATTTTCTCGTTCCCTTTTTCCCTGCACTCGTTCGTTGTTCGCTTTTTCTCGTTCCCTTTTTCCCTGCACTCGTTCATTGCTCGCTTTTTCTCGTTCCCTTTTTCCCTGCACTCGTTCGTTGCTCGGATTTTCTCGTTCCCTTTTTCCCTGCACTCGTTCGTTGCGCGGATTTTCTCGTTCCCTTGTTCCCTGCACTCTTTAGTTGCTCGCCTTTTCTCGTTCCCTTTTTCCCTGCACTCATTCGTTGTTCGCTTTTTCTCGTTCCCTTTTTCCCTGCACTCGTTCGTTGTTCGGTTTTTCTCGTTCCCTTTTTCCCTGCACTCGTTCGTTGCTCGGATTTTCTCGTTCCCTTTTTCCCTGCACTCGTTCGTTGCTCGCTTTTTCTCGTTCCCTTTTTCCCTGCACTCGTTCGTTGCTCGGATTTTTTCGTTCCCTTTTTCCCTGCACTCGTTCGTTGCTCGCTTTTTCTCGTTCCCTTTTTCCCTGCACTCGTTCATTGCTCGCTTTTTCTCGTTCCCTTTTTCCCTGCACTCGTTCGTTGCTCGGATTTTCTCGTTCCCTTTTTCCCTGCACTCGTTCGTTGCGCAGATTTTCTCATTCCCTTTTTCCCTGCACTCGTTCGTTGCTCGCCTTTTCTCGTTCCCTTTTTCCCTGCACTCGTTCGTTGCTCGCTCTTTCTCGTTCCCTTTTTCCCTGCACTCGTTCGTTGCTCGCTTTTTCTCGTTCCCTTTTTCCCTGCACTCGTTCGTTGCTCGGTTTTTCTCGTTCCCTTTTTCCCTGCACTCGTTCATTGCGCGGATTTTCTCGTTCCCTTTTTCCCTGCACTCGTTCGTTGCGCGGATTTTCTCGTTCCCTTTTTCCCTGCACTCGTTCATTGCTCGCTTTTTCTCGTTCCCTTTTTCCCTGCACTCGTTCGTTGCGCAGATTTTCTCGTTCCCTTTTTCCCTGCACTCGTTCGTTGTTCGCTTTTTCTCGTTCCCTTTTTCCCTGCACTCGTTTGTTGTTCGGTTTTTCTCGTTCCCTTTTTCCCTGCACTCGTTCGTTGCACGGTTTTTCTCGTTCCCTTTTTCCCTGCACTCGTTCGTTGCTCGGATTTTCTCGTTCCCTTTTTCCCTGCACTCGTTTGTTGCTCGCTTTTTCTCGTTCCCTTTTTCCCTGCACTCGTTCGTTGTTCGCTTTTTCTCGTTCCCTTTTTCCCTGCACTCATTCGTTGTTCGCTTTTTCTCGTTCCCTTTTTCCCTGCACTCGTTCATTGCGCGGATTTTCTCGTTCCCTTTTTCCCTGCACTCGTTCATTGCTCGCTTTTTCTCGTTCCCTTTTTCCCTGCACTCGTTCGTTGCTCGGATTTTCTCGTTCCCTTTTTCCCTGCACTCGTTCATTGCGCGGATTTTCTCGTTCCCTTTTTCCCTGCACTCGTTCGTTGTTCGCTTTTTCTCGTTCCCTTTTTCCCTGCACTCGTTCATTGCGCGGTTTTTCTCGTTCCCTTTTTCCCTGCACTCGTTCGTTGCTCGCTTTTTCTCGTTCCCTTTTTCCCTGCACTCGTTCGTTGCTCGCTTTTTCTCGTTCCCTTTTTCCCTGCACTCGTTCGTTGTTCGCTTTTTCTCGTTCCCTTTTTCCCTGCACTCGTTCATTGCGCGGATTTTCTCGTTCCCTTTTTCCCTGCACTCGTTCGTTGCTCGGATTTTCTCGTTCCCTTTTTCCCTGCACTCGTTCGTTGTTCGCTTTTTCTCGTTCCCTTTTTCCCTGCACTCGTTCGTTGTTCGCTTTTTCTCGTTCCCTTTTTCCCTGCACTTGTTCGTTGTATAGTTTTTCTCGTTCCCTTTTTCCCTGCACTTGTTCGTTGTATAGTTTTTCTCGTTCCCTTTTTCCCTGCACTCGTTCGTTGTTCGCTTTTTCTCGTTCCCTTTTTCCCTGCACTCGTTCGTTGTTCGGTTTTTCTCGTTCGCTTTTTCCCTGCACTCGTTCATTGCGCGGATTTTCTCGTTCCCTTTTTCCCTGCACTCGTTCGTTGCTCGCTTTTTCTCGTTCCCTTTTTCCCTGCACTCGTTCGTTGCGCAGATTTTCTCGTTCCCTTTTTCCCTGCACTCGTTCATTGCGCGGATTTTCTCGTTCCCTTTTTCCCTGCACTCGTTCATTGCTCGCTTTTTCTCGTTCCCTTTTTCCCTGCACTCGTTCGTTGCTCGGATTTTTCTCGTTCCCTTTTTCCCTGCACTCATTCGTTGCGCAGATTTTCTCGTTCCCTTTTTCCCTGCACTCGTTCGTTGCTCGCCTTTTCTCGTTCCCTTTTTCCCTGCACTCGTTCATTGCTCGCTTTTTCTCGTTCCCTTTTTCCCTGCACTCGTTCGTTGCTCGGTTTTTCTCGTTCCCTTTTTCCCTGCACTCGTTCGTTGTTCGCTTTTTCTCGTTCCCTTTTTCCCTGCACTCGTTCATTGCTCGCTTTTTCTCATTCCCTTTTTCCCTGCACTCGTTCATTGCGCGGTTTTTCTCGTTCCCTTTTTCCCTGCACTCGTTCATTGCGCGGATTTTCTCGTTCCCTTTTTCCCTGCACTCGTTCATTGCTCGCTTTTTCTCGTTCCCTTTTCCCTGCATTCGTTCGTTGCTCGCTTTTTCTCGTTCCCTTTTTCCCTGCACTCGTTCGTTGTTCGCTTTTTCTCGTTCCCTTTTTCCCTGCACTCGTTCATTGCTCGCTTTTTCTCGTTCCCTTTTTCCCTGCACTCGTTCGTTGCTCGGATTTTCTCGTTCCCTTTTTCCCTGCACTCGTTCGTTGCATGGATTTTCGCGTTCCCTTTTTCCCTGCACTCGTTCGTTGCTCGCCTTTTCTCGTTCCCTTTTTCCCTGCACTCGTTCGTTGTTCGCTTTTTCTCGTTCCCTTTTTCCCTGCACTCGTTCATTGCTCGCTTTTTCTCGTTCCCTTTTTCCCTGCACTCGTTCGTTGCTCGGATTTTCTCGTTCCCTTTTTCCCTGCACTCATTCGTTGTTCGGATTTTCTCGTTCCCTTTTTCCCTGCACTCGTTCGTTGCTCGGATTTTCTCGTTCCCTTTTTCCCTGCACTCGTTCGTTGCTCGCTTTTTCTCGTTCCCTTTTTCCCTGCACTCGTTCGTTGTTCGCTTTTTCTCGTTCCCTTTTTCCCTGCACTCGTTCGTTGCGCAGATTTTCTCGTTCCCTTTTTCCCTGCACTCGTTCGTTGTTCGCTTTTTCTCGTTCCCTTTTTCCCTGCACTCGTTCGTTGCTCGGATTTTCTCGTTCCCTTTTTCCCTGCACTCGTTCGTTGTTCGCTTTTTCTCGTTCCCTTTTTCCCTGCACTCGTTCATTGCTCGCTTTTTCTCGTTCCCTTTTTCCCTGCACTCGTTCGTTGCTCGGATTTTCTCGTTCCCTTTTTCCCTGCACTCATTCGTTGCGCAGATTTTCTCGTTCCCTTTTTCCCTGCACTCGTTCGTTGCTCGCCTTTTCTCGTTCCCTTTTTCCCTGCACTCGTTCGTTGTTCGCTTTTTCTCGTTCCCTTTTTCCCTGCACTCGTTCGTTGTTCGGTTTTTCTCGTTCCCTTTTTCCCTGCACTCGTTCATTGCGCGGATTTTCTCGTTCCCTTTTTCCCTGCACTCGTTCGTTGCTCGCTTTTTCTCGTTCCCTTTTTCCCTGCACTCGTTCGTTGCTCGGATTTTCTCGTTCCCTTTTTCCCTGCACTCGTTCGTTGCTCGCTTTTTCTCGTTCCCTTTTTCCCTGCACTCGTTCGTTGTTCGGTTTTTCTCGTTCCCTTTTTCCCTGCACTCGTTCGTTGCTCGGATTTTCTCGTTCCCTTTTTCCCTGCACTCGTTCGTTGCTCGCTTTTTCTCGTTCCCTTTTTCCCTGCACTCGTTCGTTGTTCGCTTTTTCTCGTTCCCTTTTTCCCTGCACTCGTTCATTGCGCGGATTTTCTCGTTCCCTTTTTCCCTGCACTCGTTCGTTGCTCGGATTTTCTCGTTCCCTTTTTCCCTGCACTCGTTCGTTGTTCGCTTTTTCTCGTTCCCTTTTTCCCTGCACTCGTTCGTTGTTCGCTTTTTCTCGTTCCCTTTTTCCCTGCACTTGTTCGTTGTATAGTTTTTCTCGTTCCCTTTTTCCCTGCACTTGTTCGTTGTATAGTTTTTCTCGTTCCCTTTTTCCCTGCACTCGTTCGTTGTTCGCTTTTTCTCGTTCCCTTTTTCCCTGCACTCGTTCGTTGTTCGGTTTTTCTCGTTCGCTTTTTCCCTGCACTCGTTCATTGCGCGGATTTTCTCGTTCCCTTTTTCCCTGCACTCGTTCGTTGCTCGCTTTTTCTCGTTCCCTTTTTCCCTGCACTCGTTCGTTGCGCAGATTTTCTCGTTCCCTTTTTCCCTGCACTCGTTCATTGCGCGGATTTTCTCGTTCCCTTTTTCCCTGCACTCGTTCATTGCTCGCTTTTTCTCGTTCCCTTTTTCCCTGCACTCGTTCGTTGCTCGGATTTTTCTCGTTCCCTTTTTCCCTGCACTCATTCGTTGCGCAGATTTTCTCGTTCCCTTTTTCCCTGCACTCGTTCGTTGCTCGCCTTTTCTCGTTCCCTTTTTCCCTGCACTCGTTCATTGCTCGCTTTTTCTCGTTCCCTTTTTCCCTGCACTCGTTCGTTGCTCGGTTTTTCTCGTTCCCTTTTTCCCTGCACTCGTTCGTTGTTCGCTTTTTCTCGTTCCCTTTTTCCCTGCACTCGTTCATTGCTCGCTTTTTCTCATTCCCTTTTTCCCTGCACTCGTTCATTGCGCGGTTTTTCTCGTTCCCTTTTTCCCTGCACTCGTTCATTGCGCGGATTTTCTCGTTCCCTTTTTCCCTGCACTCGTTCATTGCTCGCTTTTTCTCGTTCCCTTTTCCCTGCATTCGTTCGTTGCTCGCTTTTTCTCGTTCCCTTTTTCCCTGCACTCGTTCGTTGTTCGCTTTTTCTCGTTCCCTTTTTCCCTGCACTCGTTCATTGCTCGCTTTTTCTCGTTCCCTTTTTCCCTGCACTCGTTCGTTGCTCGGATTTTCTCGTTCCCTTTTTCCCTGCACTCGTTCGTTGCATGGATTTTCGCGTTCCCTTTTTCCCTGCACTCGTTCGTTGCTCGCCTTTTCTCGTTCCCTTTTTCCCTGCACTCGTTCGTTGTTCGCTTTTTCTCGTTCCCTTTTTCCCTGCACTCGTTCATTGCTCGCTTTTTCTCGTTCCCTTTTTCCCTGCACTCGTTCGTTGCTCGGATTTTCTCGTTCCCTTTTTCCCTGCACTCATTCGTTGCGCAGATTTTCTCGTTCCCTTTTTCCCTGCACTCGTTCGTTGCTCGCCTTTTCTCGTTCCCTTTTTCCCTGCACTCGTTCGTTGTTCGGATTTTCTCGTTCCCTTTTTCCCTGCACTCGTTCGTTGTTCGCTTTTTCTCGTTCCCTTTTTCCCTGCACTCGTTCGTTGCGCAGATTTTCTCGTTCCCTTTTTCCCTGCACTCGTTCGTTGTTCGCTTTTTCTCGTTCCCTTTTTCCATGCACTCGTTCGTTGTTCGCTTTTTCTCGTTCCCTTTTTCCCTGCACTCGTTTGTTGTTCGGTTTTTCTCGTTCCCTTTTTCCCTGAACTCGTTCGTTGCTCGGATTTTCTCGTTCCCTTTTTCCCTGCACTCGTTCGTTGCTCGCTTTTTCTCGTTCCCTTTTTCCCTGCACTCGTTCATTGCTCGCTTTTTCTCATTCCCTTTTTCCCTGCACTCGTTCATTGCGCGGTTTTTCTCGTTCCCTTTTTCCCTGCACTCGTTCATTGCGCGGATTTTCTCGTTCCCTTTTTCCCTGCACTCGTTCATTGCTCGCTTTTTCTCGTTCCCTTTTTCCCTGCATTCGTTCGTTGTTCGCTTTTTCTCGTTCCCTTTTTCCCTGCACTCGTTCGTTGTTCGATTTTTCTCGTTCCCTTTTTCCCTGCACTCGTTCATTGCTCGCTTTTTCTCGTTCCCTTTTTCCCTGCACTCGTTCGTTGCTCGGATTTTCTCGTTCCCTTTTTCCCTGCACTCGTTCGTTGCATGGATTTTCGCGTTCCCTTTTTCCCTGCACTCGTTCGTTGCTCGCCTTTTCTCGTTCCCTTTTTCCCTGCACTCGTTCGTTGTTCGCTTTTTCTCGTTCCCTTTTTCCCTGCACTCGTTCGTTGCTCGCTTTTTCTCGTTCCCTTTTTCCCTGCACTCGTTCGTTGCTCGGATTTTCTCGTTCCCTTTTTCCCTGCACTCATTCGTTGCGCAGATTTTCTCGTTCCCTTTTTCCCTGCACTCGTTCGTTGCTCGCCTTTTCTCGTTCCCTTTTTCCCTGCACTCGTTCGTTGCTCGGATTTTCTCGTTCCCTTTTTCCCTGCACTCGTTCGTTGCTCGCTTTTTCTCGTTCCCTTTTTCCCTGCACTCGTTCGTTGTTCGGTTTTTCTCGTTCCCTTTTTCCCTGCACTCGTTCGTTGCTCGGATTTTCTCGTTCCCTTTTTCCCTGCACTCGTTCGTTGCTCGCTTTTTCTCGTTCCCTTTTTCCCTGCACTCGTTCGTTGTTCGCTTTTTCTCGTTCCCTTTTTCCCTGCACTCGTTCATTGCGCGGATTTTCTCGTTCCCTTTTTCCCTGCACTCGTTCGTTGCTCGGATTTTCTCGTTCCCTTTTTCCCTGCACTCGTTCGTTGTTCGCTTTTTCTCGTTCCCTTTTTCCCTGCACTCGTTCGTTGTTCGCTTTTTCTCGTTCCCTTTTTCCCTGCACTTGTTCGTTGTATAGTTTTTCTCGTTCCCTTTTTCCCTGCACTCGTTCGTTGTATAGTTTTTCTCGTTCCCTTTTTCCCTGCACTCGTTCGTTGTTCGCCTTTTCTCGTTCCCTTTTTCCCTGCACTCGTTCGTTGTTCGCTTTTTCTCGTTCCCTTTTTCCCTGCACTCGTTCATTGCGCGGATTTTCTCGTTCCCTTTTTCCCTGCACTCGTTCGTTGCTCGCTTTTTCTCGTTCCCTTTTTCCCTGCACTCGTTCGTTGCGCAGATTTTCTCGTTCCCTTTTTCCCTGCACTCGTTCATTGCGCGGATTTTCTCGTTCCCTTTTTCCCTGCACTCGTTCATTGCTCGCTTTTTCTCGTTCCCTTTTTCCCTGCACTCGTTCGTTGCTCGGATTTTCTCGTTCCCTTTTTCCCTGCACTCATTCGTTGCGCAGATTTTCTCGTTCCCTTTTTCCCTGCACTCGTTCGTTGCTCGCCTTTTCTCGTTCCCTTTTTCCCTGCACTCGTTCATTGCTCGCTTTTTCTCGTTCCCTTTTTCCCTGCACTCGTTCGTTGCTCGGTTTTTCTCGTTCCCTTTTTCCCTGCACTCGTTCATTGCTCGCTTTTTCTCATTCCCTTTTTCCCTGCACTCGTTCATTGCGCGGTTTTTCTCGTTCCCTTTTTCCCTGCACTCGTTCATTGCGCGGATTTTCTCGTTCCCTTTTTCCCTGCACTCGTTCATTGCTCGCTTTTTCTCGTTCCCTTTTTCCCTGCATTCGTTCGTTGCTCGCTTTTTCTCGTTCCCTTTTTCCCTGCACTCGTTCGTTGTTCGCTTTTTCTCGTTCCCTTTTTCCCTGCACTCGTTCATTGCTCGCTTTTTCTCGTTCCCTTTTTCCCTGCACTCGTTCGTTGCTCGGATTTTCTCGTTCCCTTTTTCCCTGCACTCGTTCATTGCGCGGATTTTCTCGTTCCCTTTTTCCCTGCACTCGTTCATTGCTCGCTTTTTCTCGTTCCCTTTTTCCCTGCACTCGTTCGTTGCTCGGATTTTTCTCGTTCCCTTTTTCCCTGCACTCATTCGTTGCGCAGATTTTCTCGTTCCCTTTTTCCCTGCACTCGTTCGTTGCTCGCCTTTTCTCGTTCCCTTTTTCCCTGCACTCGTTCATTGCTCGCTTTTTCTCGTTCCCTTTTTCCCTGCACTCGTTCGTTGCTCGGTTTTTCTCGTTCCCTTTTTCCCTGCACTCGTTCGTTGTTCGCTTTTTCTCGTTCCCTTTTTCCCTGCACTCGTTCATTGCTCGCTTTTTCTCATTCCCTTTTTCCCTGCACTCGTTCATTGCGCGGTTTTTCTCGTTCCCTTTTTCCCTGCACTCGTTCATTGCGCGGATTTTCTCGTTCCCTTTTTCCCTGCACTCGTTCATTGCTCGCTTTTTCTCGTTCCCTTTTCCCTGCATTCGTTCGTTGCTCGCTTTTTCTCGTTCCCTTTTTCCCTGCACTCGTTCGTTGTTCGCTTTTTCTCGTTCCCTTTTTCCCTGCACTCGTTCATTGCTCGCTTTTTCTCGTTCCCTTTTTCCCTGCACTCGTTCGTTGCTCGGATTTTCTCGTTCCCTTTTTCCCTGCACTCGTTCGTTGCATGGATTTTCGCGTTCCCTTTTTCCCTGCACTCGTTCAATGCTCGCCTTTTCTCGTTCCCTTTTTCCCTGCACTCGTTCGTTGTTCGCTTTTTCTCGTTCCCTTTTTCCCTGCACTCGTTCATTGCTCGCTTTTTCTCGTTCCCTTTTTCCCTGCACTCGTTCGTTGCTCGGATTTTCTCGTTCCCTTTTTCCCTGCACTCATTCGTTGCGCAGATTTTCTCGTTCCCTTTTTCCCTGCACTCGTTCGTTGCTCGCCTTTTCTCGTTCCCTTTTTCCCTGCACTCGTTCGTTGTTCGGATTTTCTCGTTCCCTTTTTCCCTGCACTCGTTCGTTGTTCGCTTTTTCTCGTTCCCTTTTTCCCTGCACTCGTTCGTTGCTCGCCTTTTCTCGTTCCCTTTTTCCCTGCACTCGTTCGTTGTTCGCTTTTTCTCGTTCCCTTTTTCCCTGCACTCGTTCGTTGTTCGCTTTTTCTCGTTCCCTTTTTCCCTGCACTCGTTTGTTGTTCGGTTTTTCTCGTTCCCTTTTTCCCTGAACTCGTTCGTTGCTCGGATTTTCTCGTTCCCTTTTTCCCTGCACTCGTTCGTTGTTCGCTTTTTCTCGTTCCCTTTTTCCCTGCACTCGTTCATTGCTCGCTTTTTCTCATTCCCTTTTTCCCTGCACTCGTTCATTGCGCGGTTTTTCTCGTTCCCTTTTTCCCTGCACTCGTTCGTTGCTCGGTTTTTCTCGTTCCCTTTTTCCCTGCACTCGTTCATTGCTCGCTTTTTCTCATTCCCTTTTTCCCTGCACTCGTTCATTGCGCGGTTTTTCTCGTTCCCTTTTTCCCTGCACTCGTTCATTGCGCGGATTTTCTCGTTCCCTTTTTCCCTGCACTCGTTCATTGCTCGCTTTTTCTCGTTCCCTTTTTCCCTGCATTCGTTCGTTGCTCGCTTTTTCTCGTTCCCTTTTTCCCTGCACTCGTTCGTTGTTCGCTTTTTCTCGTTCCCTTTTTCCCTGCACTCGTTCATTGCTCGCTTTTTCTCGTTCCCTTTTTCCCTGCACTCGTTCGTTGCTCGGATTTTCTCGTTCCCTTTTTCCCTGCACTCGTTCATTGCGCGGATTTTCTCGTTCCCTTTTTCCCTGCACTCGTTCATTGCTCGCTTTTTCTCGTTCCCTTTTTCCCTGCACTCGTTCGTTGCTCGGATTTTTCTCGTTCCCTTTTTCCCTGCACTCATTCGTTGCGCAGATTTTCTCGTTCCCTTTTTCCCTGCACTCGTTCGTTGCTCGCCTTTTCTCGTTCCCTTTTTCCCTGCACTCGTTCATTGCTCGCTTTTTCTCGTTCCCTTTTTCCCTGCACTCGTTCGTTGCTCGGTTTTTCTCGTTCCCTTTTTCCCTGCACTCGTTCGTTGTTCGCTTTTTCTCGTTCCCTTTTTCCCTGCACTCGTTCATTGCTCGCTTTTTCTCATTCCCTTTTTCCCTGCACTCGTTCATTGCGCGGTTTTTCTCGTTCCCTTTTTCCCTGCACTCGTTCATTGCGCGGATTTTCTCGTTCCCTTTTTCCCTGCACTCGTTCATTGCTCGCTTTTTCTCGTTCCCTTTTCCCTGCATTCGTTCGTTGCTCGCTTTTTCTCGTTCCCTTTTTCCCTGCACTCGTTCGTTGTTCGCTTTTTCTCGTTCCCTTTTTCCCTGCACTCGTTCATTGCTCGCTTTTTCTCGTTCCCTTTTTCCCTGCACTCGTTCGTTGCTCGGATTTTCTCGTTCCCTTTTTCCCTGCACTCGTTCGTTGCATGGATTTTCGCGTTCCCTTTTTCCCTGCACTCGTTCAATGCTCGCCTTTTCTCGTTCCCTTTTTCCCTGCACTCGTTCGTTGTTCGCTTTTTCTCGTTCCCTTTTTCCCTGCACTCGTTCATTGCTCGCTTTTTCTCGTTCCCTTTTTCCCTGCACTCGTTCGTTGCTCGGATTTTCTCGTTCCCTTTTTCCCTGCACTCATTCGTTGCGCAGATTTTCTCGTTCCCTTTTTCCCTGCACTCGTTCGTTGCTCGCCTTTTCTCGTTCCCTTTTTCCCTGCACTCGTTCGTTGTTCGGATTTTCTCGTTCCCTTTTTCCCTGCACTCGTTCGTTGTTCGCTTTTTCTCGTTCCCTTTTTCCCTGCACTCGTTCGTTGCTCGCCTTTTCTCGTTCCCTTTTTCCCTGCACTCGTTCGTTGTTCGCTTTTTCTCGTTCCCTTTTTCCCTGCACTCGTTCGTTGTTCGCTTTTTCTCGTTCCCTTTTTCCCTGCACTCGTTTGTTGTTCGGTTTTTCTCGTTCCCTTTTTCCCTGAACTCGTTCGTTGCTCGGATTTTCTCGTTCCCTTTTTCCCTGCACTCGTTCGTTGTTCGCTTTTTCTCGTTCCCTTTTTCCCTGCACTCGTTCATTGCTCGCTTTTTCTCATTCCCTTTTTCCCTGCACTCGTTCATTGCGCGGTTTTTCTCGTTCCCTTTTTCCCTGCACTCGTTCATTGCGCGGATTTTCTCGTTCCCTTTTTCCCTGCACTCGTTCATTGCTCGCTTTTTCTCGTTCCCTTTTTCCCTGCATTCGTTCGTTGTTCGCTTTTTCTCGTTCCCTTTTTCCCTGCACTCGTTCGTTGTTCGATTTTTCTCGTTCCCTTTTTCCCTGCACTCGTTCATTGCTCGCTTTTTCTCGTTCCCTTTTTCCCTGCACTCGTTCGTTTCTCGGATTTTCTCGTTCCCTTTTTCCCTGCACTCGTTCGTTGCATGGATTTTCGCGTTCCCTTTTTCCCTGCACTCGTTCGTTGCTCGCCTTTTCTCGTTCCCTTTTTCCCTGCACTCGTTCGTTGTTCGCTTTTTCTCGTTCCCTTTTTCCCTGCACTCGTTCGTTGTTCGCTTTTTCTCGTTCCCTTTTTCCCTGCACTCGTTCATTGCTCGCTTTTTCTCGTTCCCTTTTTCCCTGCACTCGTTCGTTGCTCGGATTTTCTCGTTCCCTTTTTCCCTGCACTCATTCGTTGCGCAGATTTTCTCGTTCCCTTTTTCCCTGCACTCGTTCGTTGCTCGCCTTTTCTCGTTCCCTTTTTCCCTGCACTCGTTCGTTGCTCGGATTTTCTCGTTCCCTTTTTCCCTGCACTCGTTCGTTGCTCGCTTTTTCTCGTTCCCTTTTTCCCTGCACTCGTTCGTTGTTCGGTTTTTCTCGTTCCCTTTTTCCCTGCACTCGTTCGTTGCTCGGATTTTCTCGTTCCCTTTTTCCCTGCACTCGTTCGTTGCTCGCTTTTTCTCGTTCCCTTTTTCCCTGCACTCGTTCGTTGTTCGCTTTTTCTCGTTCCCTTTTTCCCTGCACTCGTTCATTGCGCGGATTTTCTCGTTCCCTTTTTCCCTGCACTCGTTCGTTGCTCGGATTTTCTCGTTCCCTTTTTCCCTGCACTCGTTCGTTGTTCGCTTTTTCTCGTTCCCTTTTTCCCTGCACTCGTTCGTTGTTCGCTTTTTCTCGTTCCCTTTTTCCCTGCACTTGTTCGTTGTATAGTTTTTCTCGTTCCCTTTTTCCCTGCACTCGTTCGTTGTATAGTTTTTCTCGTTCCCTTTTTCCCTGCACTCGTTCGTTGTTCGCCTTTTCTCGTTCCCTTTTTCCCTGCACTCGTTCGTTGTTCGCTTTTTCTCGTTCCCTTTTTCCCTGCACTCGTTCATTGCGCGGATTTTCTCGTTCCCTTTTTCCCTGCACTCGTTCGTTGCTCGCTTTTTCTCGTTCCCTTTTTCCCTGCACTCGTTCGTTGCGCAGATTTTCTCGTTCCCTTTTTCCCTGCACTCGTTCATTGCGCGGATTTTCTCGTTCCCTTTTTCCCTGCACTCGTTCATTGCTCGCTTTTTCTCGTTCCCTTTTTCCCTGCACTCGTTCGTTGCTCGGATTTTCTCGTTCCCTTTTTCCCTGCACTCATTCGTTGCGCAGATTTTCTCGTTCCCTTTTTCCCTGCACTCGTTCGTTGCTCGCCTTTTCTCGTTCCCTTTTTCCCTGCACTCGTTCATTGCTCGCTTTTTCTCGTTCCCTTTTTCCCTGCACTCGTTCGTTGCTCGGTTTTTCTCGTTCCCTTTTTCCCTGCACTCGTTCGTTGTTCGCTTTTTCTCGTTCCCTTTTTCCCTGCACTCGTTCATTGCTCGCTTTTTCTCATTCCCTTTTTCCCTGCACTCGTTCATTGCGCGGTTTTTCTCGTTCCCTTTTTCCCTGCACTCGTTCATTGCGCGGATTTTCTCGTTCCCTTTTTCCCTGCACTCGTTCATTGCTCGCTTTTTCTCGTTCCCTTTTTCCCTGCATTCGTTCGTTGCTCGCTTTTTCTCGTTCCCTTTTTCCCTGCACTCGTTCGTTGTTCGCTTTTTCTCGTTCCCTTTTTCCCTGCACTCGTTCATTGCTCGCTTTTTCTCGTTCCCTTTTTCCCTGCACTCGTTCGTTGCTCGGATTTTCTCGTTCCCTTTTTCCCTGCACTCGTTCGTTGCATGGATTTTCGCGTTCCCTTTTTCCCTGCACTCGTTCGTTGCTCGCCTTTTCTCGTTCCCTTTTTCCCTGCACTCGTTCATTGCTCGCTTTTTCTCGTTCCCTTTTTCCCTGCACTCGTTCGTTGTTCGCTTTTTCTCGTTCCCTTTTTCCCTGCACTCGTTCGTTGCATGGATTTTCGCGTTCCCTTTTTCCCTGCACTCGTTCGTTGCTCGCCTTTTCTCGTTCCCTTTTTCCCTGCACTCGTTCGTTGTTCGCTTTTTCTCGTTCCCTTTTTCCCTGCACTCGTTCGTTGTTCGCTTTTTCTCGTTCCCTTTTTCCCTGCACTCGTTCATTGCTCGCTTTTTCTCGTTCCCTTTTTCCCTGCACTCGTTCGTTGCTCGGATTTTCTCGTTCCCTTTTTCCCTGCACTCATTCGTTGCGCAGATTTTCTCGTTCCCTTTTTCCCTGCACTCGTTCGTTGCTCGCCTTTTCTCGTTCCCTTTTTCCCTGCACTCGTTCGTTGTTCGGATTTTCTCGTTCCCTTTTTCCCTGCACTCGTTCGTTGTTCGGTTTTTCTCGTTCCCTTTTTCCCTGCACTCGTTCATTGCTCGCTTTTTCTCGTTCCCTTTTTCCCTGCACTCGTTCGTTGCTCGGATTTTCTCGTTCCCTTTTTCCCTGCACTCGTTCGTTGTTCGCTTTTTCTCGTTCCCTTTTTCCCTGCACTCGTTCATTGCTCGCTTTTTCTCGTTCCCTTTTTCCCTGCACTCGTTCGTTGCGCAGATTTTCTCGTTCCCTTTTTCCCTGCACTCGTTCATTGCGCGGATTTTCTCGTTCCCTTTTTCCCTGCACTCGTTCATTGCTCGCTTTTTCTCGTTCCCTTTTTCCCTGCATTCGTTCGTTGCTCGCTTTTTCTCGTTCCCTTTTTCCCTGCACTCGTTCGTTGCTCGCCTTTTCTCGTTCCCTTTTTCCCTGCACTCGTTCGTTGCTCGCTCTTTCTCGTTCCCTTTTTCCCTGCACTCGTTCGTTGCTCGGATTTTCTCGTTCCCTTTTTCCCTGCACTCGTTCGTTGTTCGGTTTTTCTCGTTCCCTTTTTCCCTGCACTCGTTCATTGCGCGGATTTTCTCGTTCCCTTTTTCCCTGCACTCGTTCGTTGCTCGCTTTTTCTCGTTCCCTTTTTCCCTGCACTCGTTCGTTGCTCGGATTTTCTCGTTCCCTTTTTCCCTGCACTCGTTCGTTGCTCGCTTTTTCTCGTTCCCTTTTTCCCTGCACTCGTTCGTTGCTCGCTTTTTCTCGTTCCCTTTTTCCCTGCACTCGTTCGTTGCGCAGATTTTCTCGTTCCCTTTTTCCCTGCACTCGTTCGTTGTTCGCTTTTTCTCGTTCCCTTTTTCGCTGCACTCGTTCGTTGTTCGGTTTTTCTCGTTCCCTTTTTCCCTGCACTCGTTCGTTGCTCGGATTTTCTCGTTCCCTTTTTCCCTGCACTCGTTCATTGCTCGCTTTTTCTCATTCCCTTTTTCCCTGCACTCGTTCGTTGCTCGGATTTTCTTGTTCCCTTTTTCCCTGCACTCGTTCGTTGCTCGCTTTTTCTCGTTCCCTTTTTCCCTGCACTCGTTCGTTGCTTGGATTTTCTCGTTCCCTTTTTCCCTGCACTCGTTCGTTGCGCGGATTTTCTCGTTCCCTTGTTCCCTGCACTCGTTCGTTGCTCGCCTTTTCTCGTTCCCTTTTTCCCTGCACTCGTTCGTTGTTCGCTTTTTCTCGTTCCCTTTTTCCCTGCACTCGTTCGTTGTTCGGTTTTTCTCGTTCCCTTTTTCCCTGCACTCGTTCGTTGCTCGGATTTTCTCGTTCCCTTTTTCCCTGCACTCGTTCGTTGCTCGCCTTTTCTCGTTCCCTTTTTCCCTGCACTCGTTCGTTGCTCGGATTTTCTCATTCCCTTTTTCCCTGCACTCGTTCGTTGCTCGCTTTTTCTCGTTCCCTTTTTCCCTGCACTTGTTCGTTGCTCGGATTTTCTCGTTCCCTTTTTCCCTGCACTCGTTCGTTGTTCGCTTTTTCTCGTTCCCTTTTTCCCTGCACTCGTTCATTGCTCGCTTTTTCTCGTTCCCTTTTTCCCTGCACTCGTTCGTTGCGCAGATTTTCTCGTTCCCTTTTTCCCTGCACTCGTTCGTTGTTCGCTTTTTCTCGTTCCCTTTTTCCCTGCACTCGTTCGTTGTTCGCTTTTTCTCGTTCCCTTTTTCCCTGCACTCGTTTGTTGTTCGGTTTTTCTCGTTCCCTTTTTCCCTGAACTCGTTCGTTGCTCGGATTTTCTCGTTCCCTTTTTCCCTGCACTCGTTCGTTGCTCGCTTTTTCTCATTCCCTTTTTCCCTGCACTCGTTCGTTGTTCGGATTTTCTCGTTCCCTTTTTCCCTGCACTCGTTCGTTGTTCGCTTTTTCTCGTTCCCTTTTTCCCTGCACTCGTTCGTTGCTCGGATTTTCTCGTTCCCTTTTTCCCTGCACTCGTTCGTTGCTCGCTTTTTCTCGTTCCCTTTTTCCCTGCACTCGTTCGTTGCTCGGATTTTCTCGTTCCCTTTTTCCCTGCACTCGTTCGTTGTTCGCTTTTTCTCGTTCCCTTTTTCCCTGCACTCGTTCATTGCTCGCTTTTTCTCGTTCCCTTTTTCCCTGCACTCGTTCATTGCTCGGATTTTCTCGTTCCCTTTTTCCCTGCACTCATTCGTTGCGCAGATTTTCTCGTTCCCTTTTTCCCTGCACTCGTTCGTTGCTCGCCTTTTCTCGTTCCCTTTTTCCCTGCACTCGTTCGTTGTTCGCTTTTTCTCGTTCCCTTTTTCCCTGCACTCGTTCGTTGTTCGGTTTTTCTCGTTCCCTTTTTCCCTGCACTCGTTCATTGCGCGGATTTTCTCGTTCCCTTTTTCCCTGCACTCGTTCGTTGCTCGCTTTTTCTCGTTCCCTTTTTCCCTGCACTCGTTCGTTGCTCGGATTTTCTCGTTCCCTTTTTCCCTGCACTCGTTCGTTGCTCGCTTTTTCTCGTTCCCTTTTTCCCTGCACTCGTTCGTTGTTCGGTTTTTCTCGTTCCCTTTTTCCCTGCACTCGTTCGTTGCTCGGATTTTCTCGTTCCCTTTTTCCCTGCACTCGTTCGTTGCTCGCTTTTTCTCGTTCCCTTTTTCCCTGCACTCGTTCGTTGTTCGCTTTTTCTCGTTCCCTTTTTCCCTGCACTCGTTCGTTGCTCGGATTTTCTCGTTCCCTTTTTCCCTGCACTCGTTCGTTGCTCGGATTTTCTCGTTCCCTTTTTCCCTGCACTCGTTCGTTGTTCGCTTTTTCTCGTTCCCTTTTTCCCTGCACTCGTTCGTTGTTCGCTTTTTCTCGTTCCCTTTTTCCCTGCACTTGTTCGTTGTATAGTTTTTCTCGTTCCCTTTTTCCCTGCACTTGTTCGTTGTATAGTTTTTCTCGTTCCCTTTTTCCCTGCACTCGTTCGTTGTTCGCCTTTTCTCGTTCCCTTTTTCCCTGCACTCGTTCGTTGTTCGCTTTTTCTCGTTCTTTTTTTCCCTGCACTCGTTCATTGTTCGCCTTTTCTCGTTCCCTTTTTCCCTGCACTCGTTCGTTGCTCGCTCTTTCTCGTTCCCTTTTTCCCTGCACTCGTTCGTTGCTCGCTTTTTCTCGTTCCCTTTTTCCCTGCACTCGTTCGTTGCTCGCTTTTTCTCGTTCCCTTTTTCCCTGCACTCGTTCATTGCGCGGATTTTCTCGTTCCCTTTTTCCCTGCACTCGTTCGTTGCGCGGATTTTCTCGTTCCCTTTTTCCCTGCACTCGTTCATTGCTCGCTTTTTCTCGTTCCCTTTTTCCCTGCACTCGTTCATTGCTCGCTTTTTCTCGTTCCCTTTTTCCCTGCATTCGTTCGTTGTTCGCTTTTTCTCGTTCCCTTTTTCCCTGCACTCGTTCGTTGTTCGATTTTTCTCGTTCCCTTTTTCCCTGCACTCGTTCATTGCTCGCTTTTTCTCGTTCCCTTTTTCCCTGCACTCGTTCGTTTCTCGGATTTTCTCGTTCCCTTTTTCCCTGCACTCGTTCGTTGCATGGATTTTCGCGTTCCCTTTTTCCCTGCACTCGTTCGTTGCTCGCCTTTTCTCGTTCCCTTTTTCCCTGCACTCGTTCGTTGTTCGCTTTTTCTCGTTCCCTTTTTCCCTGCACTCGTTCGTTGTTCGCTTTTTCTCGTTCCCTTTTTCCCTGCACTCGTTCATTGCTCGCTTTTTCTCGTTCCCTTTTTCCCTGCACTCGTTCGTTGCTCGGATTTTCTCGTTCCCTTTTTCCCTGCACTCATTCGTTGCGCAGATTTTCTCGTTCCCTTTTTCCCTGCACTCGTTCGTTGCTCGCCTTTTCTCGTTCCCTTTTTCCCTGCACTCGTTCGTTGCTCGGATTTTCTCGTTCCCTTTTTCCCTGCACTCGTTCGTTGCTCGCTTTTTCTCGTTCCCTTTTTCCCTGCACTCGTTCGTTGTTCGGTTTTTCTCGTTCCCTTTTTCCCTGCACTCGTTCGTTGCTCGGATTTTCTCGTTCCCTTTTTCCCTGCACTCGTTCGTTGCTCGCTTTTTCTCGTTCCCTTTTTCCCTGCACTCGTTCGTTGTTCGCTTTTTCTCGTTCCCTTTTTCCCTGCACTCGTTCATTGCGCGGATTTTCTCGTTCCCTTTTTCCCTGCACTCGTTCGTTGCTCGGATTTTCTCGTTCCCTTTTTCCCTGCACTCGTTCGTTGTTCGCTTTTTCTCGTTCCCTTTTTCCCTGCACTCGTTCGTTGTTCGCTTTTTCTCGTTCCCTTTTTCCCTGCACTTGTTCGTTGTATAGTTTTTCTCGTTCCCTTTTTCCCTGCACTCGTTCGTTGTATAGTTTTTCTCGTTCCCTTTTTCCCTGCACTCGTTCGTTGTTCGCCTTTTCTCGTTCCCTTTTTCCCTGCACTCGTTCGTTGTTCGCTTTTTCTCGTTCCCTTTTTCCCTGCACTCGTTCATTGCGCGGATTTTCTCGTTCCCTTTTTCCCTGCACTCGTTCGTTGCTCGCTTTTTCTCGTTCCCTTTTTCCCTGCACTCGTTCGTTGCGCAGATTTTCTCGTTCCCTTTTTCCCTGCACTCGTTCATTGCGCGGATTTTCTCGTTCCCTTTTTCCCTGCACTCGTTCATTGCTCGCTTTTTCTCGTTCCCTTTTTCCCTGCACTCGTTCGTTGCTCGGATTTTCTCGTTCCCTTTTTCCCTGCACTCATTCGTTGCGCAGATTTTCTCGTTCCCTTTTTCCCTGCACTCGTTCGTTGCTCGCCTTTTCTCGTTCCCTTTTTCCCTGCACTCGTTCATTGCTCGCTTTTTCTCGTTCCCTTTTTCCCTGCACTCGTTCGTTGCTCGGTTTTTCTCGTTCCCTTTTTCCCTGCACTCGTTCGTTGTTCGCTTTTTCTCGTTCCCTTTTTCCCTGCACTCGTTCATTGCTCGCTTTTTCTCATTCCCTTTTTCCCTGCACTCGTTCATTGCGCGGTTTTTCTCGTTCCCTTTTTCCCTGCACTCGTTCATTGCGCGGATTTTCTCGTTCCCTTTTTCCCTGCACTCGTTCATTGCTCGCTTTTTCTCGTTCCCTTTTTCCCTGCATTCGTTCGTTGCTCGCTTTTTCTCGTTCCCTTTTTCCCTGCACTCGTTCGTTGTTCGCTTTTTCTCGTTCCCTTTTTCCCTGCACTCGTTCATTGCTCGCTTTTTCTCGTTCCCTTTTTCCCTGCACTCGTTCGTTGCTCGGATTTTCTCGTTCCCTTTTTCCCTGCACTCGTTCGTTGCATGGATTTTCGCGTTCCCTTTTTCCCTGCACTCGTTCGTTGCTCGCCTTTTCTCGTTCCCTTTTTCCCTGCACTCGTTCGTTGTTCGCTTTTTCTCGTTCCCTTTTTCCCTGCACTCGTTCGTTGTTCGCTTTTTC
The DNA here is from genome assembly GCF_041296385.1 of Aphelocoma coerulescens. NCBI lineage: Eukaryota > Metazoa > Chordata > Aves > Passeriformes > Corvidae > Aphelocoma > Aphelocoma coerulescens. The sequence continues at coordinate 58,725,958 of NC_091014.1, read as the reverse complement.
TCGTTCCCTTTTTCCCTGCACTCGTTCATTGCTCGCTTTTTCTCGTTCCCTTTTTCCCTGCACTCGTTCGTTGCTCGGATTTTCTCGTTCCCTTTTTCCCTGCACTCATTCGTTGCGCAGATTTTCTCGTTCCCTTTTTCCCTGCACTCGTTCGTTGCTCGCCTTTTCTCGTTCCCTTTTTCCCTGCACTCGTTCGTTGTTCGGATTTTCTCGTTCCCTTTTTCCCTGCACTCGTTCGTTGTTCGGTTTTTCTCGTTCCCTTTTTCCCTGCACTCGTTCATTGCTCGCTTTTTCTCGTTCCCTTTTTCCCTGCACTCGTTCGTTGCTCGGATTTTCTCGTTCCCTTTTTCCCTGCACTCGTTCGTTGTTCGCTTTTTCTCGTTCCCTTTTTCCCTGCACTCGTTCATTGCTCGCTTTTTCTCGTTCCCTTTTTCCCTGCACTCGTTCGTTGCGCAGATTTTCTCGTTCCCTTTTTCCCTGCACTCGTTCATTGCGCGGATTTTCTCGTTCCCTTTTTCCCTGCACTCGTTCATTGCTCGCTTTTTCTCGTTCCCTTTTTCCCTGCATTCGTTCGTTGCTCGCTTTTTCTCGTTCCCTTTTTCCCTGCACTCGTTCGTTGCTCGCCTTTTCTCGTTCCCTTTTTCCCTGCACTCGTTCGTTGCTCGCTCTTTCTCGTTCCCTTTTTCCCTGCACTCGTTCGTTGCTCGGATTTTCTCGTTCCCTTTTTCCCTGCACTCGTTCGTTGTTCGGTTTTTCTCGTTCCCTTTTTCCCTGCACTCGTTCATTGCGCGGATTTTCTCGTTCCCTTTTTCCCTGCACTCGTTCGTTGCTCGCTTTTTCTCGTTCCCTTTTTCCCTGCACTCGTTCGTTGCTCGGATTTTCTCGTTCCCTTTTTCCCTGCACTCGTTCGTTGCTCGCTTTTTCTCGTTCCCTTTTTCCCTGCACTCGTTCGTTGCTCGCTTTTTCTCGTTCCCTTTTTCCCTGCACTCGTTCGTTGCGCAGATTTTCTCGTTCCCTTTTTCCCTGCACTCGTTCGTTGTTCGCTTTTTCTCGTTCCCTTTTTCGCTGCACTCGTTCGTTGTTCGGTTTTTCTCGTTCCCTTTTTCCCTGCACTCGTTCGTTGCTCGGATTTTCTCGTTCCCTTTTTCCCTGCACTCGTTCATTGCTCGCTTTTTCTCATTCCCTTTTTCCCTGCACTCGTTCGTTGCTCGGATTTTCTTGTTCCCTTTTTCCCTGCACTCGTTCGTTGCTCGCTTTTTCTCGTTCCCTTTTTCCCTGCACTCGTTCGTTGCTTGGATTTTCTCGTTCCCTTTTTCCCTGCACTCGTTCGTTGCGCGGATTTTCTCGTTCCCTTGTTCCCTGCACTCGTTCGTTGCTCGCCTTTTCTCGTTCCCTTTTTCCCTGCACTCGTTCGTTGTTCGCTTTTTCTCGTTCCCTTTTTCCCTGCACTCGTTCGTTGTTCGGTTTTTCTCGTTCCCTTTTTCCCTGCACTCGTTCGTTGCTCGGATTTTCTCGTTCCCTTTTTCCCTGCACTCGTTCGTTGCTCGCCTTTTCTCGTTCCCTTTTTCCCTGCACTCGTTCGTTGCTCGGATTTTCTCATTCCCTTTTTCCCTGCACTCGTTCGTTGCTCGCTTTTTCTCGTTCCCTTTTTCCCTGCACTTGTTCGTTGCTCGGATTTTCTCGTTCCCTTTTTCCCTGCACTCGTTCGTTGTTCGCTTTTTCTCGTTCCCTTTTTCCCTGCACTCGTTCATTGCTCGCTTTTTCTCGTTCCCTTTTTCCCTGCACTCGTTCGTTGCGCAGATTTTCTCGTTCCCTTTTTCCCTGCACTCGTTCGTTGTTCGCTTTTTCTCGTTCCCTTTTTCCCTGCACTCGTTCGTTGTTCGCTTTTTCTCGTTCCCTTTTTCCCTGCACTCGTTTGTTGTTCGGTTTTTCTCGTTCCCTTTTTCCCTGAACTCGTTCGTTGCTCGGATTTTCTCGTTCCCTTTTTCCCTGCACTCGTTCGTTGCTCGCTTTTTCTCATTCCCTTTTTCCCTGCACTCGTTCGTTGTTCGGATTTTCTCGTTCCCTTTTTCCCTGCACTCGTTCGTTGTTCGCTTTTTCTCGTTCCCTTTTTCCCTGCACTCGTTCGTTGCTCGGATTTTCTCGTTCCCTTTTTCCCTGCACTCGTTCGTTGCTCGCTTTTTCTCGTTCCCTTTTTCCCTGCACTCGTTCGTTGCTCGGATTTTCTCGTTCCCTTTTTCCCTGCACTCGTTCGTTGTTCGCTTTTTCTCGTTCCCTTTTTCCCTGCACTCGTTCATTGCTCGCTTTTTCTCGTTCCCTTTTTCCCTGCACTCGTTCATTGCTCGGATTTTCTCGTTCCCTTTTTCCCTGCACTCATTCGTTGCGCAGATTTTCTCGTTCCCTTTTTCCCTGCACTCGTTCGTTGCTCGCCTTTTCTCGTTCCCTTTTTCCCTGCACTCGTTCGTTGTTCGCTTTTTCTCGTTCCCTTTTTCCCTGCACTCGTTCGTTGTTCGGTTTTTCTCGTTCCCTTTTTCCCTGCACTCGTTCATTGCGCGGATTTTCTCGTTCCCTTTTTCCCTGCACTCGTTCGTTGCTCGCTTTTTCTCGTTCCCTTTTTCCCTGCACTCGTTCGTTGCTCGGATTTTCTCGTTCCCTTTTTCCCTGCACTCGTTCGTTGCTCGCTTTTTCTCGTTCCCTTTTTCCCTGCACTCGTTCGTTGTTCGGTTTTTCTCGTTCCCTTTTTCCCTGCACTCGTTCGTTGCTCGGATTTTCTCGTTCCCTTTTTCCCTGCACTCGTTCGTTGCTCGCTTTTTCTCGTTCCCTTTTTCCCTGCACTCGTTCGTTGTTCGCTTTTTCTCGTTCCCTTTTTCCCTGCACTCGTTCGTTGTTCGGATTTTCTCGTTCCCTTTTTCCCTGCACTCGTTCGTTGCTCGGATTTTCTCGTTCCCTTTTTCCCTGCACTCGTTCGTTGTTCGCTTTTTCTCGTTCCCTTTTTCCCTGCACTCGTTCGTTGTTCGCTTTTTCTCGTTCCCTTTTTCCCTGCACTTGTTCGTTGTATAGTTTTTCTCGTTCCCTTTTTCCCTGCACTTGTTCGTTGTATAGTTTTTCTCGTTCCCTTTTTCCCTGCACTCGTTCGTTGTTCGCCTTTTCTCGTTCCCTTTTTCCCTGCACTCGTTCGTTGTTCGCTTTTTCTCGTTCTTTTTTTCCCTGCACTCGTTCATTGTTCGCCTTTTCTCGTTCCCTTTTTCCCTGCACTCGTTCGTTGCTCGCTCTTTCTCGTTCCCTTTTTCCCTGCACTCGTTCGTTGCTCGCTTTTTCTCGTTCCCTTTTTCCCTGCACTCGTTCGTTGCTCGCTTTTTCTCGTTCCCTTTTTCCCTGCACTCGTTCATTGCGCGGATTTTCTCGTTCCCTTTTTCCCTGCACTCGTTCGTTGCGCGGATTTTCTCGTTCCCTTTTTCCCTGCACTCGTTCATTGCTCGCTTTTTCTCGTTCCCTTTTTCCCTGCACTCGTTCGTTGCGCAGATTTTCTCGTTCCCTTTTTCCCTGCACTCGTTCGTTGTTCGCTTTTTCTCGTTCCCTTTTTCCCTGCACTCGTTTGTTGTTCGCTTTTTCTCGTTCCCTTTTTCCCTGCACTCGTTCGTTGCACGGTTTTTCTCGTTCCCTTTTTCCCTGCACTCGTTCGTTGCTCGGATTTTCTCGTTCCCTTTTTCCCTGCACTCGTTTGTTGCTCGCTTTTTCTCGTTCCCTTTTTCCCTGCACTCGTTCGTTGTTCGCTTTTTCTCGTTCCCTTTTTCCCTGCACTCATTCGTTGTTCGCTTTTTCTCGTTCCCTTTTTCCCTGCACTCGTTCATTGCGCGGTTTTTCTCGTTCCCTTTTTCCCTGCACTCGTTCATTGCTCGCTTTTTCTCGTTCCCTTTTTCCCTGCACTCGTTCGTTGTTCGCTTTTTCTCGTTCCCTTTTTCCCTGCACTCGTTCATTGCTCGCTTTTTCTCGTTCCCTTTTTCCCTGCACTCGTTCGTTGCGCAGATTTTCTCGTTCCCTTTTTCCCTGCACTCGTTCGTTGCTCGCCTTTTCTCGTTCCCTTTTTCCCTGCACTCGTTCGTTGTTCGCTTTTTCTCGTTCCCTTTTTCCCTGCACTCGTTCGTTGTTCGGTTTTTCTCGTTCCCTTTTTCCCTGCACTCATTCATTGCGCGGATTTTCTCGTTCCCTTTTTCCCTGCACTCGTTCGTTGCTCGCTTTTTCTCGTTCCCTTTTTCCCTGCACTCGTTCGTTGCTCGGATTTTCTCGTTCCCTTTTTCCCTGCACTCGTTCGTTGTTCGCTTTTTCTCGTTCCCTTTTTCCCTGCACTCGTTCATTGCTCGCTTTTTCTCGTTCCCTTTTTCCCTGCACTCGTTCGTTGCTCGGATTTTCTCGTTCCCTTTTTCCCTGCACTCGTTCGTTGCGCAGATTTTCTCGTTCCCTTTTTCCCTGCACTCGTTCGTTGCTCGCCTTTTCTCGTTCCCTTTTTCCCTGCACTCGTTCGTTGTTCGCTTTTTCTCGTTCCCTTTTTCCCTGCACTCATTCGTTGTTCGGTTTTTCTCGTTCCCTTTTTCCCTGCACTCATTCATTGCGCGGATTTTCTCGTTCCCTTTTTCCCTGCACTCGTTCGTTGCTCGCTTTTTCTCGTTCCCTTTTTCCCTGCACTCGTTCGTTGCTCGGATTTTCTCGTTCCCTTTTTCCCTGCACTCGTTCGTTGTTCGCTTTTTCTCGTTCCCTTTTTCCCTGCACTCGTTCATTGCTCGCTTTTTCTCGTTCCCTTTTTCCCTGCACTCGTTCGTTGCTCGGATTTTCTCGTTCCCTTTTTCCCTGCACTCGTTCGTTGCGCGGATTTTCTCGTTCCCTTGTTCCCTGCACTCTTTTGTTGCTCGCCTTTTCTCGTTCCCTTTTTCCCTGCACTCATTCGTTGTTCGCTTTTTCTCGTTCCCTTTTTCCCTGCACTCGTTCGTTGTTCGGTTTTTCTCGTTCCCTTTTTCCCTGCACTCGTTCGTTGCTCGGATTTTCTCGTTCCCTTTTTCCCTGCACTCGTTCGTTGCTCGCTTTTTCTCGTTCCCTTTTTCCCTGCACTCGTTCGTTGCTCGGATTTTCTCGTTCCCTTTTTCCCTGCACTCGTTCGTTGCTCGCTTTTTCTCGTTCCCTTTTTCCCTGCACTCGTTCATTGCTCGCTTTTTCTCGTTCCCTTTTTCCCTGCACTCGTTCGTTGCTCGGATTTTCTCGTTCCCTTTTTCCCTGCACTCGTTCGTTGCGCAGATTTTCTCATTCCCTTTTTCCCTGCACTCGTTCGTTGCTCGCCTTTTCTCGTTCCCTTTTTCCCTGCACTCGTTCGTTGCTCGCTCTTTCTCGTTCCCTTTTTCCCTGCACTCGTTCGTTGCTCGCTTTTTCTCGTTCCCTTTTTCCCTGCACTCGTTCGTTGCTCGGTTTTTCTCGTTCCCTTTTTCCCTGCACTCGTTCATTGCTCGGATTTTCTCGTTCCCTTTTTCCCTGCACTCGTTCGTTGCGCGGATTTTCTCGTTCCCTTTTTCCCTGCACTCGTTCATTGCTCGCTTTTTCTCGTTCCCTTTTTCCCTGCACTCGTTCGTTGCGCAGATTTTCTCGTTCCCTTTTTCCCTGCACTCGTTCGTTGTTCGCTTTTTCTCGTTCCCTTTTTCCCTGCACTCGTTTGTTGTTCGGTTTTTCTCGTTCCCTTTTTCCCTGCACTCGTTCGTTGCACGGTTTTTCTCGTTCCCTTTTTCCCTGCACTCGTTCGTTGCTCGGATTTTCTCGTTCCCTTTTTCCCTGCACTCGTTTGTTGCTCGCTTTTTCTCGTTCCCTTTTTCCCTGCACTCGTTCGTTGTTCGCTTTTTCTCGTTCCCTTTTTCCCTGCACTCATTCGTTGTTCGCTTTTTCTCGTTCCCTTTTTCCCTGCACTCGTTCATTGCGCGGATTTTCTCGTTCCCTTTTTCCCTGCACTCGTTCATTGCTCGCTTTTTCTCGTTCCCTTTTTCCCTGCACTCGTTCGTTGTTCGCTTTTTCTCGTTCCCTTTTTCCCTGCACTCGTTCATTGCTCGCTTTTTCTCGTTCCCTTTTTCCCTGCACTCGTTCGTTGCTCGGATTTTCTCGTTCCCTTTTTCCCTGCACTCGTTCATTGCGCGGTTTTTCTCGTTCCCTTTTTCCCTGCACTCGTTCGTTGCTCGCTTTTTCTCGTTCCCTTTTTCCCTGCACTCGTTCGTTGCTCGGATTTTCTCGTTCCCTTTTTCCCTGCACTCGTTCGTTGTTCGCTTTTTCTCGTTCCCTTTTTCCCTGCACTCGTTCATTGCTCGCTTTTTCTCGTTCCCTTTTTCCCTGCACTCGTTCGTTGCTCGGATTTTCTCGTTCCCTTTTTCCCTGCACTCGTTCGTTGCGCGGATTTTCTCGTTCCCTTGTTCCCTGCACTCTTTTGTTGCTCGCCTTTTCTCGTTCCCTTTTTCCCTGCACTCATTCGTTGTTCGCTTTTTCTCGTTCCCTTTTTCCCTGCACTCGTTCGTTGTTCGCTTTTTCTCGTTCCCTTTTTCCCTGCACTCGTTCGTTGTTCGGTTTTTCTCGTTCCCTTTTTCCCTGCACTCGTTCGTTGCTCGGATTTTCTCGTTCCCTTTTTCCCTGCACTCGTTCGTTGCTCGCTTTTTCTCGTTCCCTTTTTCCCTGCACTCGTTCGTTGCTCGGATTTTCTCGTTCCCTTTTTCCCTGCACTCGTTCGTTGCTCGCTTTTTCTCGTTCCCTTTTTCCCTGCACTCGTTCATTGCTCGCTTTTTCTCGTTCCCTTTTTCCCTGCACTCGTTCGTTGCTCGGATTTTCTCGTTCCCTTTTTCCCTGCACTCGTTCGTTGCGCAGATTTTCTCATTCCCTTTTTCCCTGCACTCGTTCGTTGCTCACCTTTTCTCGTTCCCTTTTTCCCTGCACTCGTTTGTTGTTCGGTTTTTCTCGTTCCCTTTTTCCCTGCACTCGTTCGTTGCTCGGATTTTCTTGTTCCCTTTTTCCCTGCACTCGTTCGTTGTTCGCTTTTTCTCGTTCCCTTTTTCCCTGCACTCGTTCGTTGCTTGGACTGTCTCGTTCCCTTTTTCCCTGCACTCGTTCGTTGCGCGGATTTTCTCGTTCCCTTGTTCCCTGCACTCGTTCGTTGCTCGCCTTTTCTCGTTCCCTTTTTCCCTGCACTCGTTCGTTGTTCGCTTTTTCTCGTTCCCTTTTTCCCTGCACTCGTTCGTTGTTCGGTTTTTCTCGTTCCCTTTTTCCCTGCACTCGTTCGTTGCTCGGATTTTCTCGTTCCCTTTTTCCCTGCACTCGTTCGTTGCTCGCCTTTTCTCGTTCCCTTTTTCCCTGCACTCGTTCGTTGCTCGGATTTTCTCGTTCCCTTTTTCCCTGCACTCGTTCGTTGTTCGCTTTTTCTCGTTCCCTTTTTCCCTGCACTCGTTCATTGCTCGCTTTTTCTCGTTCCCTTTTTCCCTGCACTCGTTCATTGCTCGCTTTTTCTCGTTCCCTTTTTCCCTGCACTCGTTCGTTGCTCGCTTTTTCTCGTTCCCTTCTTCCCTGCACTCGTTCGTTACTCGGATTTTCTCAATCCCTTTTTCCCTGCACTCGTTCGTTGTTCGCTTTTTCTCGTTCCCTTTTTCCCTGCACTCGTTCATTGCTCGCTTTTTCTCGTTCCCTTTTTCCCTGCACTCGTTCGTTGCTCGGATTTTCTCGTTCCCTTTTTCCCTGCACTCGTTCGTTGCGCAGATTTTCTCGTTCCCTTTTTCCCTGCACTCGTTCGTTGCTCGCCTTTTCTCGTTCCCTTTTTCCCTGCACTCGTTCGTTGTTCGCTTTTTCTCGTTCCCTTTTTCCCTGCACTCGTTCGTGGTTCGCTTTTTCTCGTTCCCTTTTTCCCTGCACTCGTTCGTTGTTCGCTTTTTCTCGTTCCCTTTTTCCCTGCACTCGTTTGTTGTTCGGTTTTTCTCGTTCCCTTTTTCCCTGCACTCGTTCGTTGCTCGGATTTTCTCGTTCCCTTTTTCCCTGCACTCGTTCGTTGTTCGCTTTTTCTCGTTCCCTTTTTCCCTGCACTCGTTCATTGCTCGCTTTTTCTCGTTCCCTTTTTCCCTGCACTCGTTCGTTGCTCGGATTTTCTCGTTCCCTTTTTCCCTGCACTCGTTCGTTGCGCGGATTTTCTCGTTCCCTTTTTCCCTGCACTCGTTCATTGCGCGGATTTTCTCGTTCCCTTTTTCCCTGCACTCGTTCGTTGCTCGCTTTTTCTCGTTCCCTTTTTCCCTGCACTCGTTCGTTGCTCGGATTTTCTCGTTCCCTTTTTCCCTGCACTCGTTCGTTGTTCGCTTTTTCTCGTTCCCTTTTTCCCTGCACTCGTTCATTGCTCGCTTTTTCTCGTTCCCTTTTTCCCTGCACTCGTTCGTTGCGCAGATTTTCTCGTTCCCTTTTTCCCTGCACTCGTTCGTTGCTTGGACTGTCTCGTTCCCTTTTTCCCTGCACTCGTTCGTTGCGCGGATTTTCTCGTTCCCTTGTTCCCTGCACTCGTTCGTTGCTCGCCTTTTCTCGTTCCCTTTTTCCCTGCACTCGTTCGTTGTTCGCTTTTTCTCGTTCCCTTTTTCCCTGCACTCGTTCGTTGTTCGGTTTTTCTCGTTCCCTTTTTCCCTGCACTCGTTCGTTGCTCGGATTTTCTCGTTCCCTTTTTCCCTGCACTCGTTCGTTGCTCGCCTTTTCTCGTTCCCTTTTTCCCTGCACTCGTTCGTTGCTCGGATTTTCTCGTTCCCTTTTTCCCTGCACTCGTTCGTTGTTCGCTTTTTCTCGTTCCCTTTTTCCCTGCACTCGTTCATTGCTCGCTTTTTCTCGTTCCCTTTTTCCCTGCACTCGTTCATTGCTCGCTTTTTCTCGTTCCCTTTTTCCCTGCACTCGTTCGTTGCTCGCTTTTTCTCGTTCCCTTCTTCCCTGCACTCGTTCGTTACTCGGATTTTCTCAATCCCTTTTTCCCTGCACTCGTTCGTTGTTCGCTTTTTCTCGTTCCCTTTTTCCCTGCACTCGTTCATTGCTCGCTTTTTCTCGTTCCCTTTTTCCCTGCACTCGTTCGTTGCTCGGATTTTCTCGTTCCCTTTTTCCCTGCACTCGTTCGTTGCGCAGATTTTCTCGTTCCCTTTTTCCCTGCACTCGTTCGTTGCTCGCCTTTTCTCGTTCCCTTTTTCCCTGCACTCGTTCGTTGTTCGCTTTTTCTCGTTCCCTTTTTCCCTGCACTCGTTCGTGGTTCGCTTTTTCTCGTTCCCTTTTTCCCTGCACTCGTTCGTTGTTCGCTTTTTCTCGTTCCCTTTTTCCCTGCACTCGTTTGTTGTTCGGTTTTTCTCGTTCCCTTTTTCCCTGCACTCGTTCGTTGCTCGGATTTTCTCGTTCCCTTTTTCCCTGCACTCGTTCGTTGTTCGCTTTTTCTCGTTCCCTTTTTCCCTGCACTCGTTCATTGCTCGCTTTTTCTCGTTCCCTTTTTCCCTGCACTCGTTCGTTGCTCGGATTTTCTCGTTCCCTTTTTCCCTGCACTCGTTCGTTGCGCGGATTTTCTCGTTCCCTTTTTCCCTGCACTCGTTCATTGCGCGGATTTTCTCGTTCCCTTTTTCCCTGCACTCGTTCGTTGCTCGCTTTTTCTCGTTCCCTTTTTCCCTGCACTCGTTCGTTGCTCGGATTTTCTCGTTCCCTTTTTCCCTGCACTCGTTCGTTGTTCGCTTTTTCTCGTTCCCTTTTTCCCTGCACTCGTTCATTGCTCGCTTTTTCTCGTTCCCTTTTTCCCTGCACTCGTTCGTTGCGCAGATTTTCTCGTTCCCTTTTTCCCTGCACTCGTTCGTTGTTCGCTTTTTCTCGTTCCCTTTTTCCCTGCACTCGTTCGTTGTTCGCTTTTTCTCGTTCCCTTTTTCCCTGCACTCGTTTGTTGTTCGGTTTTTCTCGTTCCCTTTTTCCCTGAACTCGTTCGTTGCTCGGATTTTCTCGTTCCCTTTTTCCCTGCACTCGTTCGTTGCTCGCTTTTTCTCATTCCCTTTTTCCCTGCACTCGTTCGTTGTTCGGATTTTCTCGTTCCCTTTTTCCCTGCACTCGTTCGTTGCTCGGATTTTCTCGTTCCCTTTTTCCCTGCACTCGTTCGTTGTTCGCTTTTTCTCGTTCCCTTTTTCCCTGCACTCGTTCATTGCTCGCTTTTTCTCGTTCCCTTTTTCCCTGCACTCGTTCGTTGCTCGGATTTTCTCGTTCCCTTTTTCCCTGCACTCATTCGTTGCGCAGATTTTCTCGTTCCCTTTTTCCCTGCACTCGTTCGTTGCTCGCCTTTTCTCGTTCCCTTTTTCCCTGCACTCGTTCGTTGTTCGCTTTTTCTCGTTCCCTTTTTCCCTGCACTCGTTCGTTGTTCGGTTTTTCTCGTTCCCTTTTTCCCTGCACTCGTTCATTGCGCGGATTTTCTCGTTCCCTTTTTCCCTGCACTCGTTCGTTGCTCGCTTTTTCTCGTTCCCTTTTTCCCTGCACTCGTTCGTTGCTCGGATTTTCTCGTTCCCTTTTTCCCTGCACTCGTTCGTTGCTCGCTTTTTCTCGTTCCCTTTTTCCCTGCACTCGTTCGTTGTTCGGTTTTTCTCGTTCCCTTTGTCCCTGCACTCGTTCGTTGCTCGGATTTTCTCGTTCCCTTTTTCCCTGCACTCGTTCGTTGCTCGCTTTTTCTCGTTCCCTTTTTCCCTGCACTCGTTCGTTGTTCGCTTTTTCTCGTTCCCTTTTTCCCTGCACTCGTTCATTGCGCGGATTTTCTCGTTCCCTTTTTCCCTGCACTCGTTCGTTGCTCGGATTTTCTCGTTCCCTTTTTCCCTGCACTCGTTCGTTGTTCGCTTTTTCTCGTTCCCTTTTTCCCTGCACTCGTTCGTTGTTCGCTTTTTCTCGTTCCCTTTTTCCCTGCACTTGTTCGTTGTATAGTTTTTCTCGTTCCCTTTTTCCCTGCACTTGTTCGTTGTATAGTTTTTCTCGTTCCCTTTTTCCCTGCACTCGTTCGTTGTTCGCCTTTTCTCGTTCCCTTTTTCCCTGCACTCGTTCGTTGTTCGCTTTTTCTCGTTCCCTTTTTCCCTGCACTCGTTCATTGCGCGGATTTTCTCGTTCCCTTTTTCCCTGCACTCGTTCGTTGCTCGCTTTTTCTCGTTCCCTTTTTCCCTGCACTCGTTCGTTGCGCAGATTTTCTCGTTCCCTTTTTCCCTGCACTCGTTCATTGCGCGGATTTTCTCGTTCCCTTTTTCCCTGCACTCGTTCATTGCTCGCTTTTTCTCGTTCCCTTTTTCCCTGCACTCGTTCGTTGCTCGGATTTTCTCGTTCCCTTTTTCCCTGCACTCATTCGTTGCGCAGATTTTCTCGTTCCCTTTTTCCCTGCACTCGTTCGTTGCTCGCCTTTTCTCGTTCCCTTTTTCCCTGCACTCGTTCATTGCTCGCTTTTTCTCGTTCCCTTTTTCCCTGCACTCGTTCGTTGCTCGGTTTTTCTCGTTCCCTTTTTCCCTGCACTCGTTCGTTGTTCGCTTTTTCTCGTTCCCTTTTTCCCTGCACTCGTTCATTGCTCGCTTTTTCTCATTCCCTTTTTCCCTGCACTCGTTCATTGCGCGGTTTTTCTCGTTCCCTTTTTCCCTGCACTCGTTCATTGCGCGGATTTTCTCGTTCCCTTTTTCCCTGCACTCGTTCATTGCTCGCTTTTTCTCGTTCCCTTTTTCCCTGCATTCGTTCGTTGCTCGCTTTTTCTCGTTCCCTTTTTCCCTGCACTCGTTCGTTGTTCGCTTTTTCTCGTTCCCTTTTTCCCTGCACTCGTTCATTGCTCGCTTTTTCTCGTTCCCTTTTTCCCTGCACTCGTTCGTTGCTCGGATTTTCTCGTTCCCTTTTTCCCTGCACTCGTTCGTTGCATGGATTTTCGCGTTCCCTTTTTCCCTGCACTCGTTCGTTGCTCGCCTTTTCTCGTTCCCTTTTTCCCTGCACTCGTTCGTTGTTCGCTTTTTCTCGTTCCCTTTTTCCCTGCACTCGTTCATTGCTCGCTTTTTCTCGTTCCCTTTTTCCCTGCACTCGTTCGTTGCTCGGATTTTCTCGTTCCCTTTTTCCCTGCACTCATTCGTTGCGCAGATTTTCTCGTTCCCTTTTTCCCTGCACTCGTTCGTTGCTCGCCTTTTCTCGTTCCCTTTTTCCCTGCACTCGTTCGTTGCTCGCTTTTTCTCGTTCCCTTTTTCCCTGCACTCGTTCGTTGCTCGGATTTTCTCGTTCCCTTTTTCCCTGCACTCGTTCGTTGTTCGCTTTTTCTCGTTCCCTTTTTCCCTGCACTCGTTCATTGCTCGCTTTTTCTCGTTCCCTTTTTCCCTGCACTCGTTCGTTGCTCGGATTTTCTCGTTCCCTTTTTCCCTGCACTCATTCGTTGCGCAGATTTTCTCGTTCCCTTTTTCCCTGCACTCGTTCGTTGCTCGCCTTTTCTCGTTCCCTTTTTCCCTGCACTCGTTCGTTGTTCGCTTTTTCTCGTTCCCTTTTTCCCTGCACTCGTTCGTTGTTCGGTTTTTCTCGTTCCCTTTTTCCCTGCACTCGTTCATTGCGCGGATTTTCTCGTTCCCTTTTTCCCTGCACTCGTTCGTTGCTCGCTTTTTCTCATTCCCTTTTTCCCTGCACTCGTTCGTTGCTCGGATTTTCTCGTTCCCTTTTTCCCTGCACTCGTTCGTTGCTCGCTTTTTCTCGTTCCCTTTTTCCCTGCACTCGTTCGTTGTTCGGTTTTTCTCGTTCCCTTTTTCCCTGCACTCGTTCGTTGCTCGGATTTTCTCGTTCCCTTTTTCCCTGCACTCGTTCGTTGCTCGCTTTTTCTCGTTCCCTTTTTCCCTGCACTCGTTCGTTGTTCGCTTTTTCTCGTTCCCTTTTTCCCTGCACTCGTTCATTGCGCGGATTTTCTCGTTCCCTTTTTCCCTGCACTCGTTCGTTGCTCGGATTTTCTCGTTCCCTTTTTCCCTGCACTCGTTCGTTGTTCGCTTTTTCTCGTTCCCTTTTTCCCTGCACTCGTTCGTTGTTCGCTTTTTCTCGTTCCCTTTTTCCCTGCACTTGTTCGTTGTATAGTTTTTCTCGTTCCCTTTTTCCCTGCACTTGTTCGTTGTATAGTTTTTCTCGTTCCCTTTTTCCCTGCACTCGTTCGTTGTTCGCCTTTTCTCGTTCCCTTTTTCCCTGCACTCGTTCGTTGTTCGCTTTTTCTCGTTCCCTTTTTCCCTGCACTCGTTCATTGCGCGGATTTTCTCGTTCCCTTTTTCCCTGCACTCGTTCGTTGCTCGCTTTTTCTCGTTCCCTTTTTCCCTGCACTCGTTCGTTGCGCAGATTTTCTCGTTCCCTTTTTCCCTGCACTCGTTCATTGCGCGGATTTTCTCGTTCCCTTTTTCCCTGCACTCGTTCATTGCTCGCTTTTTCTCGTTCCCTTTTTCCCTGCACTCGTTCGTTGCTCGGATTTTCTCGTTCCCTTTTTCCCTGCACTCATTCGTTGCGCAGATTTTCTCGTTCCCTTTTTCCCTGCACTCGTTCGTTGCTCGCCTTTTCTCGTTCCCTTTTTCCCTGCACTCGTTCATTGCTCGCTTTTTCTCGTTCCCTTTTTCCCTGCACTCGTTCGTTGCTCGGTTTTTCTCGTTCCCTTTTTCCCTGCACTCGTTCGTTGTTCGCTTTTTCTCGTTCCCTTTTTCCCTGCACTCGTTCATTGCTCGCTTTTTCTCATTCCCTTTTTCCCTGCACTCGTTCATTGCGCGGTTTTTCTCGTTCCCTTTTTCCCTGCACTCGTTCATTGCGCGGATTTTCTCGTTCCCTTTTTCCCTGCACTCGTTCATTGCTCGCTTTTTCTCGTTCCCTTTTTCCCTGCATTCGTTCGTTGCTCGCTTTTTCTCGTTCCCTTTTTCCCTGCACTCGTTCGTTGTTCGCTTTTTCTCGTTCCCTTTTTCCCTGCACTCGTTCATTGCTCGCTTTTTCTCGTTCCCTTTTTCCCTGCACTCGTTCGTTGCTCGGATTTTCTCGTTCCCTTTTTCCCTGCACTCGTTCGTTGCATGGATTTTCGCGTTCCCTTTTTCCCTGCACTCGTTCGTTGCTCGCCTTTTCTCGTTCCCTTTTTCCCTGCACTCGTTCGTTGTTCGCTTTTTCTCGTTCCCTTTTTCCCTGCACTCGTTCGTTGTTCGCTTTTTCTCGTTCCCTTTTTCCCTGCACTCGTTCATTGCTCGCTTTTTCTCGTTCCCTTTTTCCCTGCACTCGTTCGTTGCTCGGATTTTCTCGTTCCCTTTTTCCCTGCACTCATTCGTTGCGCAGATTTTCTCGTTCCCTTTTTCCCTGCACTCGTTCGTTGCTCGCCTTTTCTCGTTCCCTTTTTCCCTGCACTCGTTCGTTGTTCGCTTTTTCTCGTTCCCTTTTTCCCTGCACTCGTTCGTTGTTCGGTTTTTCTCGTTCCCTTTTTCCCTGCACTCGTTCATTGCTCGCTTTTTCTCGTTCCCTTTTTCCCTGCACTCGTTCGTTGTTCGCTTTTTCTCGTTCCCTTTTTCCCTGCACTCGTTCGTTGTTCGCTTTTTCTCGTTCCCTTTTTCCCTGCACTCGTTCATTGCTCAATTTTTCTCGTTCCCTTTTTCCCTGCACTCGTTCGTTGCTCGCTTTTTCTCGTTCCCTTTTTCCCTGCACTCGTTTGTTGCTCGCTTTTTCTCGTTCCCTTTTTCCCTGCACTCGTTCGTTGTTCGCTTTTTCTCGTTCCCTTTTTCCCTGCACTCATTCGTTGTTCGCTTTTTCTCGTTCCCTTTTTCCCTGCACTCGTTCATTGCGCGGTTTTTCTCGTTCCCTTTTTCCCTGCACTCGTTCATTGCTCGCTTTTTCTCGTTCCCTTTTTCCCTGCACTCGTTCGTTGTTCGCTTTTTCTCGTTCCCTTTTTCCCTGCACTCGTTCATTGCTCGCTTTTTCTCGTTCCCTTTTTCCCTGCACTCGTTCGTTGCTCGGATTTTCTCGTTCCCTTTTTCCCTGCACTCGTTCGTTGCGCAGATTTTCTCGTTCCCTTTTTCCCTGCACTCGTTCGTTGCTCGCCTTTTCTCGTTCCCTTTTTCCCTGCACTCGTTCGTTGTTCGCTTTTTCTCGTTCCCTTTTTCCCTGCACTCGTTCGTTGTTCGGTTTTTCTCGTTCCCTTTTTCCCTGCACTCGTTCGTTGTTCGCTTTTTCTCGTTCCCTTTTTCCCTGCACTCGTTCGTTGCTCGGATTTTCTCGTTCCCTTTTTCCCTGCACTCGTTCGTTGTTCGCTTTTTCTCGTTCCCTTTTTCCCTGCACTCGTTCATTGCTCGCTTTTTCTCGTTCCCTTTTTCCCTGCACTCGTTCGTTGCTCGGATTTTCTCGTTCCCTTTTTCCCTGCACTCGTTCGTTGCGCAGATTTTCTCGTTCCCTTTTTCCCTGCACTCGTTCGTTGCTCGCCTTTTCTCGTTCCCTTTTTCCCTGCACTCGTTCGTTGTTCGCTTTTTCTCGTTCCCTTTTTCCCTGCACTCGTTCGTTGTTCGGTTTTTCTCGTTCCCTTTTTCCCTGCACTCATTCATTGCGCGGATTTTCTCGTTCCCTTTTTCCCTGCACTCGTTCGTTGCTCGCTTTTTCTCGTTCCCTTTTTCCCTGCACTCGTTCGTTGCTCGGATTTTCTCGTTCCCTTTTTCCCTGCACTCGTTCGTTGTTCGCTTTTTCTCGTTCCCTTTTTCCCTGCACTCGTTCATTGCTCGCTTTTTCTCGTTCCCTTTTTCCCTGCACTCGTTCGTTGCTCGGATTTTCTCGTTCCCTTTTTCCCTGCACTCGTTCGTTGCGCGGATTTTCTCGTTCCCTTGTTCCCTGCACTCTTTTGTTGCTCGCCTTTTCTCGTTCCCTTTTTCCCTGCACTCATTCGTTGTTCGCTTTTTCTCGTTCCCTTTTTCCCTGCACTCGTTCGTTGTTCGGTTTTTCTCGTTCCCTTTTTCCCTGCACTCGTTCGTTGCTCGGATTTTCTCGTTCCCTTTTTCCCTGCACTCGTTCGTTGCTCGCTTTTTCTCGTTCCCTTTTTCCCTGCACTCGTTCGTTGCTCGGATTTTCTCGTTCCCTTTTTCCCTGCACTCGTTCGTTGCTCGCTTTTTCTCGTTCCCTTTTTCCCTGCACTCGTTCGTTGCGCAGATTTTCTCATTCCCTTTTTCCCTGCACTCGTTCGTTGCTCGCCTTTTCTCGTTCCCTTTTTCCCTGCACTCGTTCGTTGCTCGCTCTTTCTCGTTCCCTTTTTCCCTGCACTCGTTCGTTGCTCGCTTTTTCTCGTTCCCTTTTTCCCTGCACTCGTTCGTTGCTCGGTTTTTCTCGTTCCCTTTTTCCCTGCACTCGTTCATTGCGCGGATTTTCTCGTTCCCTTTTTCCCTGCACTCGTTCGTTGCGCGGATTTTCTCGTTCCCTTTTTCCCTGCACTCGTTCATTGCTCGCTTTTTCTCGTTCCCTTTTTCCCTGCACTCGTTCGTTGCGCAGATTTTCTCGTTCCCTTTTTCCCTGCACTCGTTCGTTGTTCGCTTTTTCTCGTTCCCTTTTTCCCTGCACTCGTTCATTGCGCGGATTTTCTCGTTCCCTTTTTCCCTGCACTCGTTCGTTGTTCGCTTTTTCTCGTTCCCTTTTTCCCTGCACTCGTTCATTGCGCGGATTTTCTCGTTCCCTTTTTCCCTGCACTCGTTCATTGCTCGCTTTTTCTCGTTCCCTTTTTCCCTGCACTCGTTCGTTGCTCGGATTTTCTCGTTCCCTTTTTCCCTGCACTCGTTCATTGCGCGGATTTTCTCGTTCCCTTTTTCCCTGCACTCGTTCGTTGTTCGCTTTTTCTCGTTCCCTTTTTCCCTGCACTCGTTCATTGCGCGGTTTTTCTCGTTCCCTTTTTCCCTGCACTCGTTCATTGCTCGCTTTTTCTCGTTCCCTTTTTCCCTGCACTCGTTCGTTGCTCGCTTTTTCTCGTTCCCTTTTTCCCTGCACTCGTTCGTTACTCGGATTTTCTCAATCCCTTTTTCCCTGCACTCGTTCGTTGTTCGCTTTTTCTCGTTCCCTTTTTCCCTGCACTCGTTCATTGCTCGCTTTTTCTCGTTCCCTTTTTCCCTGCACTCGTTCGTTGCTCGGATTTTCTCGTTCCCTTTTTCCCTGCACTCGTTCGTTGCGCAGATTTTCTCGTTCCCTTTTTCCCTGCACTCGTTCGTTGCTCGCCTTTTCTCGTTCCCTTTTTCCCTGCACTCGTTCGTTGTTCGCTTTTTCTCGTTCCCTTTTTCCCTGCACTCGTTCGTGGTTCGCTTTTTCTCGTTCCCTTTTTCCCTGCACTCGTTCGTTGTTCGCTTTTTCTCGTTCCCTTTTTCCCTGCACTCGTTTGTTGTTCGGTTTTTCTCGTTCCCTTTTTCCCTGCACTCGTTCGTTGCTCGGATTTTCTCGTTCCCTTTTTCCCTGCACTCGTTCATTGCTCGCTTTTTCTCGTTCCCTTTTTCCCTGCACTCGTTCGTTGCTCGGATTTTCTCGTTCCCTTTTTCCCTGCACTCATTCGTTGCGCAGATTTTCTCGTTCCCTTTTTCCCTGCACTCGTTCGTTGCTCGCCTTTTCTCGTTCCCTTTTTCCCTGCACTCGTTCGTTGTTCGCTTTTTCTCGTTCCCTTTTTCCCTGCACTCGTTCGTTGTTCGGTTTTTCTCGTTCCCTTTTTCCCTGCACTCGTTCATTGCTCGCTTTTTCTCGTTCCCTTTTTCCCTGCACTCGTTCGTTGTTCGCTTTTTCTCGTTCCCTTTTTCCCTGCACTCGTTCGTTGTTCGCTTTTTCTCGTTCCCTTTTTCCCTGCACTCGTTCATTACTCAATTTTTCTCGTTCCCTTTTTCCCTGCACTCGTTCGTTGCTCGCTTTTTCTCGTTCCCTTTTTCCCTGCACTCGTTTGTTGCTCGCTTTTTCTCGTTCCCTTTTTCCCTGCACTCGTTCGTTGTTCGCTTTTTCTCGTTCCCTTTTTCCCTGCACTCATTCGTTGTTCGCTTTTTCTCGTTCCCTTTTTCCCTGCACTCGTTCATTGCGCGGTTTTTCTCGTTCCCTTTTTCCCTGCACTCGTTCATTGCTCGCTTTTTCTCGTTCCCTTTTTCCCTGCACTCGTTCGTTGTTCGCTTTTTCTCGTTCCCTTTTTCCCTGCACTCGTTCATTGCTCGCTTTTTCTCGTTCCCTTTTTCCCTGCACTCGTTCGTTGCTCGGATTTTCTCGTTCCCTTTTTCCCTGCACTCGTTCGTTGCGCAGATTTTCTCGTTCCCTTTTTCCCTGCACTCGTTCGTTGCTCGCCTTTTCTCGTTCCCTTTTTCCCTGCACTCGTTCGTTGTTCGCTTTTTCTCGTTCCCTTTTTCCCTGCACTCGTTCGTTGTTCGGTTTTTCTCGTTCCCTTTTTCCCTGCACTCATTCATTGCGCGGATTTTCTCGTTCCCTTTTTCCCTGCACTCGTTCGTTGCTCGCTTTTTCTCGTTCCCTTTTTCCCTGCACTCGTTCGTTGCTCGGATTTTCTCGTTCCCTTTTTCCCTGCACTCGTTCGTTGTTCGCTTTTTCTCGTTCCCTTTTTCCCTGCACTCGTTCATTGCTCGCTTTTTCTCGTTCCCTTTTTCCCTGCACTCGTTCGTTGCTCGGATTTTCTCGTTCCCTTTTTCCCTGCACTCGTTCGTTGCGCAGATTTTCTCGTTCCCTTTTTCCCTGCACTCGTTCGTTGCTCGCCTTTTCTCGTTCCCTTTTTCCCTGCACTCGTTCGTTGTTCGCTTTTTCTCGTTCCCTTTTTCCCTGCACTCGTTCGTTGTTCGGTTTTTCTCGTTCCCTTTTTCCCTGCACTCATTCATTGCGCGGATTTTCTCGTTCCCTTTTTCCCTGCACTCGTTCGTTGCTCGCTTTTTCTCGTTCCCTTTTTCCCTGCACTCGTTCGTTGCTCGGATTTTCTCGTTCCCTTTTTCCCTGCACTCGTTCGTTGTTCGCTTTTTCTCGTTCCCTTTTTCCCTGCACTCGTTCATTGCTCGCTTTTTCTCGTTCCCTTTTTCCCTGCACTCGTTCGTTGCTCGGATTTTCTCGTTCCCTTTTTCCCTGCACTCGTTCGTTGCGCGGATTTTCTCGTTCCCTTGTTCCCTGCACTCTTTTGTTGCTCGCCTTTTCTCGTTCCCTTTTTCCCTGCACTCATTCGTTGTTCGCTTTTTCTCGTTCCCTTTTTCCCTGCACTCGTTCGTTGTTCGGTTTTTCTCGTTCCCTTTTTCCCTGCACTCGTTCGTTGCTCGGATTTTCTCGTTCCCTTTTTCCCTGCACTCGTTCGTTGCTCGCTTTTTCTCGTTCCCTTTTTCCCTGCACTCGTTCGTTGCTCGGATTTTCTCGTTCCCTTTTTCCCTGCACTCGTTCGTTGCTCGCTTTTTCTCGTTCCCTTTTTCCCTGCACTCGTTCATTGCTCGCTTTTTCTCGTTCCCTTTTTCCCTGCACTCGTTCGTTGCTCGGATTTTCTCGTTCCCTTTTTCCCTGCACTCGTTCGTTGCGCAGATTTTCTCATTCCCTTTTTCCCTGCACTCGTTCGTTGCTCGCCTTTTCTCGTTCCCTTTTTCCCTGCACTCGTTCGTTGCTCGCTCTTTCTCGTTCCCTTTTTCCCTGCACTCGTTCGTTGCTCGCTTTTTCTCGTTCCCTTTTTCCCTGCACTCGTTCGTTGCTCGGTTTTTCTCGTTCCCTTTTTCCCTGCACTCGTTCATTGCGCGGATTTTCTCGTTCCCTTTTTCCCTGCACTCGTTCGTTGCGCGGATTTTCTCGTTCCCTTTTTCCCTGCACTCGTTCATTGCTCGCTTTTTCTCGTTCCCTTTTTCCCTGCACTCGTTCGTTGCGCAGATTTTCTCGTTCCCTTTTTCCCTGCACTCGTTCGTTGTTCGCTTTTTCTCGTTCCCTTTTTCCCTGCACTCGTTCATTGCGCGGATTTTCTCGTTCCCTTTTTCCCTGCACTCGTTCGTTGTTCGCTTTTTCTCGTTCCCTTTTTCCCTGCACTCGTTCATTGCGCGGATTTTCTCGTTCCCTTTTTCCCTGCACTCGTTCATTGCTCGCTTTTTCTCGTTCCCTTTTTCCCTGCACTCGTTCGTTGCTCGGATTTTCTCGTTCCCTTTTTCCCTGCACTCGTTCATTGCGCGGATTTTCTCGTTCCCTTTTTCCCTGCACTCGTTCGTTGTTCGCTTTTTCTCGTTCCCTTTTTCCCTGCACTCGTTCATTGCGCGGTTTTTCTCGTTCCCTTTTTCCCTGCACTCGTTCATTGCTCGCTTTTTCTCGTTCCCTTTTTCCCTGCACTCGTTCGTTGCTCGCTTTTTCTCGTTCCCTTTTTCCCTGCACTCGTTCGTTACTCGGATTTTCTCGTTCCCTTTTTCCCTGCACTCGTTCGTTGTTCGCTTTTTCTCGTTCCCTTTTTCCCTGCACTCGTTCGTTGTTCGCTTTTTCTCGTTCCCTTTTTCCCTGCACTTGTTCGTTGTATAGTTTTTCTCGTTCCCTTTTTCCCTGCACTTGTTCGTTGTATAGTTTTTCTCGTTCCCTTTTTCCCTGCACTCGTTCGTTGTTCGCCTTTTCTCGTTCCCTTTTTCCCTGCACTCGTTCGTTGTTCGCTTTTTCTCGTTCCCTTTTTCCCTGCACTCGTTCATTGCGCGGATTTTCTCGTTCCCTTTTTCCCTGCACTCGTTCGTTGCTCGCTTTTTCTCGTTCCCTTTTTCCCTGCACTCGTTCGTTGCGCAGATTTTCTCGTTCCCTTTTTCCCTGCACTCGTTCATTGCGCGGATTTTCTCGTTCCCTTTTTCCCTGCACTCGTTCATTGCTCGCTTTTTCTCGTTCCCTTTTTCCCTGCACTCGTTCGTTGCTCGGATTTTCTCGTTCCCTTTTTCCCTGCACTCATTCGTTGCGCAGATTTTCTCGTTCCCTTTTTCCCTGCACTCGTTCGTTGCTCGCCTTTTCTCGTTCCCTTTTTCCCTGCACTCGTTCATTGCTCGCTTTTTCTCGTTCCCTTTTTCCCTGCACTCGTTCGTTGCTCGGTTTTTCTCGTTCCCTTTTTCCCTGCACTCGTTCGTTGTTCGCTTTTTCTCGTTCCCTTTTTCCCTGCACTCGTTCATTGCTCGCTTTTTCTCATTCCCTTTTTCCCTGCACTCGTTCATTGCGCGGTTTTTCTCGTTCCCTTTTTCCCTGCACTCGTTCATTGCGCGGATTTTCTCGTTCCCTTTTTCCCTGCACTCGTTCATTGCTCGCTTTTTCTCGTTCCCTTTTTCCCTGCATTCGTTCGTTGCTCGCTTTTTCTCGTTCCCTTTTTCCCTGCACTCGTTCGTTGTTCGCTTTTTCTCGTTCCCTTTTTCCCTGCACTCGTTCATTGCTCGCTTTTTCTCGTTCCCTTTTTCCCTGCACTCGTTCGTTGCTCGGATTTTCTCGTTCCCTTTTTCCCTGCACTCGTTCGTTGCATGGATTTTCGCGTTCCCTTTTTCCCTGCACTCGTTCGTTGCTCGCCTTTTCTCGTTCCCTTTTTCCCTGCACTCGTTCGTTGTTCGCTTTTTCTCGTTCCCTTTTTCCCTGCACTCGTTCGTTGTTCGCTTTTTCTCGTTCCCTTTTTCCCTGCACTCGTTCATTGCTCGCTTTTTCTCGTTCCCTTTTTCCCTGCACTCGTTCGTTGCTCGGATTTTCTCGTTCCCTTTTTCCCTGCACTCATTCGTTGCGCAGATTTTCTCGTTCCCTTTTTCCCTGCACTCGTTCGTTGCTCGCCTTTTCTCGTTCCCTTTTTCCCTGCACTCGTTCGTTGCTCGCTTTTTCTCGTTCCCTTTTTCCCTGCACTCGTTCGTTGCTCGGATTTTCTCGTTCCCTTTTTCCCTGCACTCGTTCGTTGTTCGCTTTTTCTCGTTCCCTTTTTCCCTGCACTCGTTCATTGCTCGCTTTTTCTCGTTCCCTTTTTCCCTGCACTCGTTCGTTGCTCGGATTTTCTCGTTCCCTTTTTCCCTGCACTCATTCGTTGCGCAGATTTTCTCGTTCCCTTTTTCCCTGCACTCGTTCGTTGCTCGCCTTTTCTCGTTCCCTTTTTCCCTGCACTCGTTCGTTGTTCGCTTTTTCTCGTTCCCTTTTTCCCTGCACTCGTTCGTTGTTCGGTTTTTCTCGTTCCCTTTTTCCCTGCACTCGTTCATTGCGCGGATTTTCTCGTTCCCTTTTTCCCTGCACTCGTTCGTTGCTCGCTTTTTCTCGTTCCCTTTTTCCCTGCACTCGTTCGTTGCTCGGATTTTCTCGTTCCCTTTTTCCCTGCACTCGTTCGTTGCTCGCTTTTTCTCGTTCCCTTTTTCCCTGCACTCGTTCGTTGTTCGGTTTTTCTCGTTCCCTTTTTCCCTGCACTCGTTCGTTGCTCGGATTTTCTCGTTCCCTTTTTCCCTGCACTCGTTCGTTGCTCGCTTTTTCTCGTTCCCTTTTTCCCTGCACTCGTTCGTTGTTCGCTTTTTCTCGTTCCCTTTTTCCCTGCACTCGTTCATTGCGCGGATTTTCTCGTTCCCTTTTTCCCTGCACTCGTTCGTTGCTCGGATTTTCTCGTTCCCTTTTTCCCTGCACTCGTTCGTTGTTCGCTTTTTCTCGTTCCCTTTTTCCCTGCACTCGTTCGTTGTTCGCTTTTTCTCGTTCCCTTTTTCCCTGCACTTGTTCGTTGTATAGTTTTTCTCGTTCCCTTTTTCCCTGCACTTGTTCGTTGTATAGTTTTTCTCGTTCCCTTTTTCCCTGCACTCGTTCGTTGTTCGCCTTTTCTCGTTCCCTTTTTCCCTGCACTCGTTCGTTGTTCGCTTTTTCTCGTTCCCTTTTTCCCTGCACTCGTTCATTGCGCGGATTTTCTCGTTCCCTTTTTCGCTGCACTCGTTCGTTGCTCGCTTTTTCTCGTTCCCTTTTTCCCTGCACTCGTTCGTTGCGCAGATTTTCTCGTTCCCTTTTTCCCTGCACTCGTTCATTGCGCGGATTTTCTCGTTCCCTTTTTCCCTGCACTCGTTCATTGCTCGCTTTTTCTCGTTCCCTTTTTCCCTGCACTCGTTCGTTGCTCGGATTTTCTCGTTCCCTTTTTCCCTGCACTCATTCGTTGCGCAGATTTTCTCGTTCCCTTTTTCCCTGCACTCGTTCGTTGCTCGCCTTTTCTCGTTCCCTTTTTCCCTGCACTCGTTCATTGCTCGCTTTTTCTCGTTCCCTTTTTCCCTGCACTCGTTCGTTGCTCGGTTTTTCTCGTTCCCTTTTTCCCTGCACTCGTTCGTTGTTCGCTTTTTCTCGTTCCCTTTTTCCCTGCACTCGTTCATTGCTCGCTTTTTCTCATTCCCTTTTTCCCTGCACTCGTTCATTGCGCGGTTTTTCTCGTTCCCTTTTTCCCTGCACTCGTTCATTGCGCGGATTTTCTCGTTCCCTTTTTCCCTGCACTCGTTCATTGCTCGCTTTTTCTCGTTCCCTTTTTCCCTGCATTCGTTCGTTGCTCGCTTTTTCTCGTTCCCTTTTTCCCTGCACTCGTTCGTTGTTCGCTTTTTCTCGTTCCCTTTTTCCCTGCACTCGTTCATTGCTCGCTTTTTCTCGTTCCCTTTTTCCCTGCACTCGTTCGTTGCTCGGATTTTCTCGTTCCCTTTTTCCCTGCACTCGTTCGTTGCATGGATTTTCGCGTTCCCTTTTTCCCTGCACTCGTTCGTTGCTCGCCTTTTCTCGTTCCCTTTTTCCCTGCACTCGTTCGTTGTTCGCTTTTTCTCGTTCCCTTTTTCCCTGCACTCGTTCGTTGTTCGCTTTTTCTCGTTCCCTTTTTCCCTGCACTCGTTCATTGCTCGCTTTTTCTCGTTCCCTTTTTCCCTGCACTCGTTCGTTGCTCGGATTTTCTCGTTCCCTTTTTCCCTGCACTCATTCGTTGCGCAGATTTTCTCGTTCCCTTTTTCCCTGCACTCGTTCGTTGCTCGCCTTTTCTCGTTCCCTTTTTCCCTGCACTCGTTCGTTGTTCGCTTTTTCTCGTTCCCTTTTTCCCTGCACTCGTTCGTTGTTCGGTTTTTCTCGTTCCCTTTTTCCCTGCACTCGTTCATTGCTCGCTTTTTCTCGTTCCCTTTTTCCCTGCACTCGTTCGTTGTTCGCTTTTTCTCGTTCCCTTTTTCCCTGCACTCGTTCGTTGTTCGCTTTTTCTCGTTCCCTTTTTCCCTGCACTCGTTCATTGCTCAATTTTTCTCGTTCCCTTTTTCCCTGCACTCGTTCGTTGCTCGCTTTTTCTCGTTCCCTTTTTCCCTGCACTCGTTTGTTGCTCGCTTTTTCTCGTTCCCTTTTTCCCTGCACTCGTTCGTTGTTCGCTTTTTCTCGTTCCCTTTTTCCCTGCACTCATTCGTTGTTCGCTTTTTCTCGTTCCCTTTTTCCCTGCACTCGTTCATTGCGCGGTTTTTCTCGTTCCCTTTTTCCCTGCACTCGTTCATTGCTCGCTTTTTCTCGTTCCCTTTTTCCCTGCACTCGTTCGTTGTTCGCTTTTTCTCGTTCCCTTTTTCCCTGCACTCGTTCATTGCTCGCTTTTTCTCGTTCCCTTTTTCCCTGCACTCGTTCGTTGCTCGGATTTTCTCGTTCCCTTTTTCCCTGCACTCGTTCGTTGCGCAGATTTTCTCGTTCCCTTTTTCCCTGCACTCGTTCGTTGCTCGCCTTTTCTCGTTCCCTTTTTCCCTGCACTCGTTCGTTGTTCGCTTTTTCTCGTTCCCTTTTTCCCTGCACACGTTCGTTGTTCGGTTTTTCTCGTTCCCTTTTTCCCTGCACTCGTTCGTTGTTCGCTTTTTCTCGTTCCCTTTTTCCCTGCACTCGTTCGTTGCTCGGATTTTCTCGTTCCCTTTTTCCCTGCACTCGTTCGTTGTTCGCTTTTTCTCGTTCCCTTTTTCCCTGCACTCGTTCATTGCTCGCTTTTTCTCGTTCCCTTTTTCCCTGCACTCGTTCGTTGCTCGGATTTTCTCGTTCCCTTTTTCCCTGCACTCGTTCGTTGCGCAGATTTTCTCGTTCCCTTTTTCCCTGCACTCGTTCGTTGCTCGCCTTTTCTCGTTCCCTTTTTCCCTGCACTCGTTCGTTGTTCGCTTTTTCTCGTTCCCTTTTTCCCTGCACTCGTTCGTTGTTCGGTTTTTCTCGTTCCCTTTTTCCCTGCACTCATTCATTGCGCGGATTTTCTCGTTCCCTTTTTCCCTGCACTCGTTCGTTGCTCGCTTTTTCTCGTTCCCTTTTTCCCTGCACTCGTTCGTTGCTCGGATTTTCTCGTTCCCTTTTTCCCTGCACTCGTTCGTTGTTCGCTTTTTCTCGTTCCCTTTTTCCCTGCACTCGTTCATTGCTCGCTTTTTCTCGTTCCCTTTTTCCCTGCACTCGTTCGTTGCTCGGATTTTCTCGTTCCCTTTTTCCCTGCACTCGTTCGTTGCGCGGATTTTCTCGTTCCCTTGTTCCCTGCACTCTTTTGTTGCTCGCCTTTTCTCGTTCCCTTTTTCCCTGCACTCATTCGTTGTTCGCTTTTTCTCGTTCCCTTTTTCCCTGCACTCGTTCGTTGTTCGGTTTTTCTCGTTCCCTTTTTCCCTGCACTCGTTCGTTGCTCGGATTTTCTCGTTCCCTTTTTCCCTGCACTCGTTCGTTGCTCGCTTTTTCTCGTTCCCTTTTTCCCTGCACTCGTTCGTTGCTCGGATTTTCTCGTTCCCTTTTTCCCTGCACTCGTTCGTTGCTCGCTTTTTCTCGTTCCCTTTTTCCCTGCACTCGTTCATTGCTCGCTTTTTCTCGTTCCCTTTTTCCCTGCACTCGTTCGTTGCTCGGATTTTCTCGTTCCCTTTTTCCCTGCACTCGTTCGTTGCGCAGATTTTCTCATTCCCTTTTTCCCTGCACTCGTTCGTTGCTCGCCTTTTCTCGTTCCCTTTTTCCCTGCACTCGTTCGTTGCTCGCTCTTTCTCGTTCCCTTTTTCCCTGCACTCGTTCGTTGCTCGCTTTTTCTCGTTCCCTTTTTCCCTGCACTCGTTCGTTGCTCGGTTTTTCTCGTTCCCTTTTTCCCTGCACTCGTTCATTGCGCGGATTTTCTCGTTCCCTTTTTCCCTGCACTCGTTCGTTGCGCGGATTTTCTCGTTCCCTTTTTCCCTGCACTCGTTCATTGCTCGCTTTTTCTCGTTTCCTTTTTCCCTGCACTCGTTCGTTGCGCAGATTTTCTCGTTCCCTTTTTCCCTGCACTCGTTCGTTGTTCGCTTTTTCTCGTTCCCTTTTTCCCTGCACTCGTTCATTGCGCGGATTTTCTCGTTCCCTTTTTCCCTGCACTCGTTCGTTGTTCGCTTTTTCTCGTTCCCTTTTTCCCTGCACTCGTTCATTGCGCGGATTTTCTCGTTCCCTTTTTCCCTGCACTCGTTCATTGCTCGCTTTTTCTCGTTCCCTTTTTCCCTGCACTCGTTCGTTGCTCGGATTTTCTCGTTCCCTTTTTCCCTGCACTCGTTCATTGCGCGGATTTTCTCGTTCCCTTTTTCCCTGCACTCGTTCGTTGTTCGCTTTTTCTCGTTCCCTTTTTCCCTGCACTCGTTCATTGCGCGGTTTTTCTCGTTCCCTTTTTCCCTGCACTCGTTCATTGCTCGCTTTTTCTCGTTCCCTTTTTCCCTGCACTCGTTCGTTGCTCGCTTTTTCTCGTTCCCTTCTTCCCTGCACTCGTTCGTTACTCGGATTTTCTCAATCCCTTTTTCCCTGCACTCGTTCGTTGTTCGCTTTTTCTCGTTCCCTTTTTCCCTGCACTCGTTCATTGCTCGCTTTTTCTCGTTCCCTTTTTCCCTGCACTCGTTCGTTGCTCGGATTTTCTCGTTCCCTTTTTCCCTGCACTCGTTCGTTGCGCAGATTTTCTCGTTCCCTTTTTCCCTGCACTCGTTCGTTGCTCGCCTTTTCTCGTTCCCTTTTTCCCTGCACTCGTTCGTTGTTCGCTTTTTCTCGTTCCCTTTTTCCCTGCACTCGTTCGTGGTTCGCTTTTTCTCGTTCCCTTTTTCCCTGCACTCGTTCGTTGTTCGCTTTTTCTCGTTCCCTTTTTCCCTGCACTCGTTTGTTGTTCGGTTTTTCTCGTTCCCTTTTTCCCTGCACTCGTTCGTTGCTCGGATTTTCTCGTTCCCTTTTTCCCTGCACTCGTTCATTGCTCGCTTTTTCTCGTTCCCTTTTTCCCTGCACTCGTTCGTTGCTCGGATTTTCTCGTTCCCTTTTTCCCTGCACTCATTCGTTGCGCAGATTTTCTCGTTCCCTTTTTCCCTGCACTCGTTCGTTGCTCGCCTTTTCTCGTTCCCTTTTTCCCTGCACTCGTTCGTTGTTCGCTTTTTCTCGTTCCCTTTTTCCCTGCACTCGTTCGTTGTTCGGTTTTTCTCGTTCCCTTTTTCCCTGCACTCGTTCATTGCTCGCTTTTTCTCGTTCCCTTTTTCCCTGCACTCGTTCGTTGTTCGCTTTTTCTCGTTCCCTTTTTCCCTGCACTCGTTCATTGCTCAATTTTTCTCGTTCCCTTTTTCCCTGCACTCGTTCGTTGCTCGCTTTTTCTCGTTCCCTTTTTCCCTGCACTCGTTTGTTGCTCGCTTTTTCTCGTTCCCTTTTTCCCTGCACTCGTTCGTTGTTCGCTTTTTCTCGTTCCCTTTTTCCCTGCACTCATTCGTTGTTCGCTTTTTCTCGTTCCCTTTTTCCCTGCA
The DNA here is from genome assembly GCF_041296385.1 of Aphelocoma coerulescens. Classification (NCBI taxonomy): domain Eukaryota; kingdom Metazoa; phylum Chordata; class Aves; order Passeriformes; family Corvidae; genus Aphelocoma; species Aphelocoma coerulescens. Next base: position 58,698,302 of record NC_091014.1, on the reverse strand, counting down.
CTCGTTCATTGCGCGGTTTTTCTCGTTCCCTTTTTCCCTGCACTCGTTCATTGCTCGCTTTTTCTCGTTCCCTTTTTCCCTGCACTCGTTCGTTGTTCGCTTTTTCTCGTTCCCTTTTTCCCTGCACTCGTTCATTGCTCGCTTTTTCTCGTTCCCTTTTTCCCTGCACTCGTTCGTTGCTCGGATTTTCTCGTTCCCTTTTTCCCTGCACTCGTTCGTTGCGCAGATTTTCTCGTTCCCTTTTTCCCTGCACTCGTTCGTTGCTCGCCTTTTCTCGTTCCCTTTTTCCCTGCACTCGTTCGTTGTTCGCTTTTTCTCGTTCCCTTTTTCCCTGCACTCGTTCGTTGTTCGGTTTTTCTCGTTCCCTTTTTCCCTGCACTCATTCATTGCGCGGATTTTCTCGTTCCCTTTTTCCCTGCACTCGTTCGTTGCTCGCTTTTTCTCGTTCCCTTTTTCCCTGCACTCGTTCGTTGCTCGGATTTTCTCGTTCCCTTTTTCCCTGCACTCGTTCGTTGTTCGCTTTTTCTCGTTCCCTTTTTCCCTGCACTCGTTCATTGCTCGCTTTTTCTCGTTCCCTTTTTCCCTGCACTCGTTCGTTGCTCGGATTTTCTCGTTCCCTTTTTCCCTGCACTCGTTCGTTGCGCAGATTTTCTCGTTCCCTTTTTCCCTGCACTCGTTCGTTGCTCGCCTTTTCTCGTTCCCTTTTTCCCTGCACTCGTTCGTTGTTCGCTTTTTCTCGTTCCCTTTTTCCCTGCACTCGTTCGTTGTTCGGTTTTTCTCGTTCCCTTTTTCCCTGCACTCATTCATTGCGCGGATTTTCTCGTTCCCTTTTTCCCTGCACTCGTTCGTTGCTCGCTTTTTCTCGTTCCCTTTTTCCCTGCACTCGTTCGTTGCTCGGATTTTCTCGTTCCCTTTTTCCCTGCACTCGTTCGTTGTTCGCTTTTTCTCGTTCCCTTTTTCCCTGCACTCGTTCATTGCTCGCTTTTTCTCGTTCCCTTTTTCCCTGCACTCGTTCGTTGCTCGGATTTTCTCGTTCCCTTTTTCCCTGCACTCGTTCGTTGCGCGGATTTTCTCGTTCCCTTGTTCCCTGCACTCTTTTGTTGCTCGCCTTTTCTCGTTCCCTTTTTCCCTGCACTCATTCGTTGTTCGCTTTTTCTCGTTCCCTTTTTCCCTGCACTCGTTCGTTGTTCGGTTTTTCTCGTTCCCTTTTTCCCTGCACTCGTTCGTTGCTCGGATTTTCTCGTTCCCTTTTTCCCTGCACTCGTTCGTTGCTCGCTTTTTCTCGTTCCCTTTTTCCCTGCACTCGTTCGTTGCTCGGATTTTCTCGTTCCCTTTTTCCCTGCACTCGTTCGTTGCTCGCTTTTTCTCGTTCCCTTTTTCCCTGCACTCGTTCATTGCTCGCTTTTTCTCGTTCCCTTTTTCCCTGCACTCGTTCGTTGCTCGGATTTTCTCGTTCCCTTTTTCCCTGCACTCGTTCGTTGCGCAGATTTTCTCATTCCCTTTTTCCCTGCACTCGTTCGTTGCTCGCCTTTTCTCGTTCCCTTTTTCCCTGCACTCGTTCGTTGCTCGCTCTTTCTCGTTCCCTTTTTCCCTGCACTCGTTCGTTGCTCGCTTTTTCTCGTTCCCTTTTTCCCTGCACTCGTTCGTTGCTCGCCTTTTCTCGTTCCCTTGTTCCCTGCACTCTTTTGTTGCTCGCCTTTTCTCGTTCCCTTTTTCCCTGCACTCATTCGTTGTTCGCTTTTTCTCGTTCCCTTTTTCCCTGCACTCGTTCGTTGTTCGGTTTTTCTCGTTCCCTTTTTCCCTGCACTCGTTCGTTGCTCGGATTTTCTCGTTCCCTTTTTCCCTGCACTCGTTCGTTGCTCGCTTTTTCTCGTTCCCTTTTTCCCTGCACTCGTTCGTTGCTCGGATTTTCTCGTTCCCTTTTTCCCTGCACTCGTTCGTTGCTCGCTTTTTCTCGTTCCCTTTTTCCCTGCACTCGTTCATTGCTCGCTTTTTCTCGTTCCCTTTTTCCCTGCACTCGTTCGTTGCTCGGATTTTCTCGTTCCCTTTTTCCCTGCACTCGTTCGTTGCGCAGATTTTCTCATTCCCTTTTTCCCTGCACTCGTTCGTTGCTCGCCTTTTCTCGTTCCCTTTTTCCCTGCACTCGTTCGTTGCTCGCTCTTTCTCGTTCCCTTTTTCCCTGCACTCGTTCATTGCTCGCTTTTTCTCGTTCCCTTTTTCCCTGCACTCGTTCGTTGCGCAGATTTTCTCGTTCCCTTTTTCCCTGCACTCGTTCGTTGTTCGCTTTTTCTCGTTCCCTTTTTCCCTGCACTCGTTCATTGCGCGGATTTTCTCGTTCCCTTTTTCCCTGCACTCGTTCGTTGTTCGCTTTTTCTCGTTCCCTTTTTCCCTGCACTCGTTCATTGCGCGGATTTTCTCGTTCCCTTTTTCCCTGCACTCGTTCATTGCTCGCTTTTTCTCGTTCCCTTTTTCCCTGCACTCGTTCGTTGCTCGGATTTTCTCGTTCCCTTTTTCCCTGCACTCGTTCATTGCGCGGATTTTCTCGTTCCCTTTTTCCCTGCACTCGTTCGTTGTTCGCTTTTTCTCGTTCCCTTTTTCCCTGCACTCGTTCATTGCGCGGTTTTTCTCGTTCCCTTTTTCCCTGCACTCGTTCATTGCTCGCTTTTTCTCGTTCCCTTTTTCCCTGCACTCGTTCGTTGCTCGCTTTTTCTCGTTCCCTTCTTCCCTGCACTCGTTCGTTACTCGGATTTTCTCAATCCCTTTTTCCCTGCACTCGTTCGTTGTTCGCTTTTTCTCGTTCCCTTTTTCCCTGCACTCGTTCATTGCTCGCTTTTTCTCGTTCCCTTTTTCCCTGCACTCGTTCGTTGCTCGGATTTTCTCGTTCCCTTTTTCCCTGCACTCGTTCGTTGCGCAGATTTTCTCGTTCCCTTTTTCCCTGCACTCGTTCGTTGCTCGCCTTTTCTCGTTCCCTTTTTCCCTGCACTCGTTCGTTGTTCGCTTTTTCTCGTTCCCTTTTTCCCTGCACTCGTTCGTGGTTCGCTTTTTCTCGTTCCCTTTTTCCCTGCACTCGTTCGTTGTTCGCTTTTTCTCGTTCCCTTTTTCCCTGCACTCGTTTGTTGTTCGGTTTTTCTCGTTCCCTTTTTCCCTGCACTCGTTCGTTGCTCGGATTTTCTCGTTCCCTTTTTCCCTGCACTCGTTCGTTGTTCGCTTTTTCTCGTTCCCTTTTTCCCTGCACTCGTTCATTGCTCGCTTTTTCTCGTTCCCTTTTTCCCTGCACTCGTTCGTTGCTCGGATTTTCTCGTTCCCTTTTTCCCTGCACTCGTTCGTTGCGCGGATTTTCTCGTTCCCTTGTTCCCTGCACTCGTTCGTTGCTCGCCTTTTCTCGTTCCCTTTTTCCCTGCACTCGTTCGTTGTTCGCTTTTTCTCGTTCCCTTTTTCCCTGCACTCGTTCGTTGTTCGGTTTTTCTCGTTCCCTTTTTCCCTGCACTCGTTCGTTGCTCGCCTTTTCTCGTTCCCTTTTTCCCTGCACTCGTTCGTTGCTCGCTCTTTCTCGTTCCCTTTTTCCCTGCACTCGTTCGTTGCTCGCTTTTTCTCGTTCCCTTTTTCCCTGCACTCGTTCGTTGCTCGGTTTTTCTCGTTCCCTTTTTCCCTGCACTCGTTCATTGCGCGGATTTTCTCGTTCCCTTTTTCCCTGCACTCGTTCGTTGCGCGGATTTTCTCGTTCCCTTTTTCCCTGCACTCGTTCATTGCTCGCTTTTTCTCGTTTCCTTTTTCCCTGCACTCGTTCGTTGCGCAGATTTTCTCGTTCCCTTTTTCCCTGCACTCGTTCGTTGTTCGCTTTTTCTCGTTCCCTTTTTCCCTGCACTCGTTCATTGCGCGGATTTTCTCGTTCCCTTTTTCCCTGCACTCGTTCGTTGTTCGCTTTTTCTCGTTCCCTTTTTCCCTGCACTCGTTCATTGCGCGGATTTTCTCGTTCCCTTTTTCCCTGCACTCGTTCATTGCTCGCTTTTTCTCGTTCCCTTTTTCCCTGCACTCGTTCGTTGCTCGGATTTTCTCGTTCCCTTTTTCCCTGCACTCGTTCATTGCGCGGATTTTCTCGTTCCCTTTTTCCCTGCACTCGTTCGTTGTTCGCTTTTTCTCGTTCCCTTTTTCCCTGCACTCGTTCATTGCGCGGTTTTTCTCGTTCCCTTTTTCCCTGCACTCGTTCATTGCTCGCTTTTTCTCGTTCCCTTTTTCCCTGCACTCGTTCGTTGCTCGCTTTTTCTCGTTCCCTTCTTCCCTGCACTCGTTCGTTACTCGGATTTTCTCAATCCCTTTTTCCCTGCACTCGTTCGTTGTTCGCTTTTTCTCGTTCCCTTTTTCCCTGCACTCGTTCATTGCTCGCTTTTTCTCGTTCCCTTTTTCCCTGCACTCGTTCGTTGCTCGGATTTTCTCGTTCCCTTTTTCCCTGCACTCGTTCGTTGCGCAGATTTTCTCGTTCCCTTTTTCCCTGCACTCGTTCGTTGCTCGCCTTTTCTCGTTCCCTTTTTCCCTGCACTCGTTCGTTGTTCGCTTTTTCTCGTTCCCTTTTTCCCTGCACTCGTTCGTGGTTCGCTTTTTCTCGTTCCCTTTTTCCCTGCACTCGTTCGTTGTTCGCTTTTTCTCGTTCCCTTTTTCCCTGCACTCGTTTGTTGTTCGGTTTTTCTCGTTCCCTTTTTCCCTGCACTCGTTCGTTGCTCGGATTTTCTCGTTCCCTTTTTCCCTGCACTCGTTCATTGCTCGCTTTTTCTCGTTCCCTTTTTCCCTGCACTCGTTCGTTGCTCGGATTTTCTCGTTCCCTTTTTCCCTGCACTCATTCGTTGCGCAGATTTTCTCGTTCCCTTTTTCCCTGCACTCGTTCGTTGCTCGCCTTTTCTCGTTCCCTTTTTCCCTGCACTCGTTCGTTGTTCGCTTTTTCTCGTTCCCTTTTTCCCTGCACTCGTTCGTTGTTCGGTTTTTCTCGTTCCCTTTTTCCCTGCACTCGTTCATTGCTCGCTTTTTCTCGTTCCCTTTTTCCCTGCACTCGTTCGTTGTTCGCTTTTTCTCGTTCCCTTTTTCCCTGCACTCGTTCGTTGTTCGCTTTTTCTCGTTCCCTTTTTCCCTGCACTCGTTCATTGCTCAATTTTTCTCGTTCCCTTTTTCCCTGCACTCGTTCGTTGCTCGCTTTTTCTCGTTCCCTTTTTCCCTGCACTCGTTTGTTGCTCGCTTTTTCTCGTTCCCTTTTTCCCTGCACTCGTTCGTTGTTCGCTTTTTCTCGTTCCCTTTTTCCCTGCACTCATTCGTTGTTCGCTTTTTCTCGTTCCCTTTTTCCCTGCACTCGTTCATTGCGCGGATTTTCTCGTTCCCTTTTTCCCTGCACTCGTTCATTGCTCGCTTTTTCTCGTTCCCTTTTTCCCTGCACTCGTTCGTTGTTCGCTTTTTCTCGTTCCCTTTTTCCCTGCACTCGTTCATTGCTCGCTTTTTCTCGTTCCCTTTTTCCCTGCACTCGTTCGTTGCTCGGATTTTCTCGTTCCCTTTTTCCCTGCACTCGTTCGTTGCGCAGATTTTCTCGTTCCCTTTTTCCCTGCACTCGTTCGTTGCTCGCCTTTTCTCGTTCCCTTTTTCCCTGCACTCGTTCGTTGTTCGCTTTTTCTCGTTCCCTTTTTCCCTGCACTCGTTCGTTGTTCGGTTTTTCTCGTTCCCTTTTTCCCTGCACTCATTCATTGCGCGGATTTTCTCGTTCCCTTTTTCCCTGCACTCGTTCGTTGCTCGCTTTTTCTCGTTCCCTTTTTCCCTGCACTCGTTCGTTGCTCGGATTTTCTCGTTCCCTTTTTCCCTGCACTCGTTCGTTGTTCGCTTTTTCTCGTTCCCTTTTTCCCTGCACTCGTTCATTGCTCGCTTTTTCTCGTTCCCTTTTTCCCTGCACTCGTTCGTTGCTCGGATTTTCTCGTTCCCTTTTTCCCTGCACTCGTTCGTTGCGCAGATTTTCTCGTTCCCTTTTTCCCTGCACTCGTTCGTTGCTCGCCTTTTCTCGTTCCCTTTTTCCCTGCACTCGTTCGTTGTTCGCTTTTTCTCGTTCCCTTTTTCCCTGCACTCGTTCGTTGTTCGGTTTTTCTCGTTCCCTTTTTCCCTGCACTCATTCATTGCGCGGATTTTCTCGTTCCCTTTTTCCCTGCACTCGTTCGTTGCTCGCTTTTTCTCGTTCCCTTTTTCCCTGCACTCGTTCGTTGCTCGGATTTTCTCGTTCCCTTTTTCCCTGCACTCGTTCGTTGTTCGCTTTTTCTCGTTCCCTTTTTCCCTGCACTCGTTCATTGCTCGCTTTTTCTCGTTCCCTTTTTCCCTGCACTCGTTCGTTGCTCGGATTTTCTCGTTCCCTTTTTCCCTGCACTCGTTCGTTGCGCGGATTTTCTCGTTCCCTTGTTCCCTGCACTCTTTTGTTGCTCGCCTTTTCTCGTTCCCTTTTTCCCTGCACTCATTCGTTGTTCGCTTTTTCTCGTTCCCTTTTTCCCTGCACTCGTTCGTTGTTCGGTTTTTCTCGTTCCCTTTTTCCCTGCACTCGTTCGTTGCTCGGATTTTCTCGTTCCCTTTTTCCCTGCACTCGTTCGTTGCTCGCTTTTTCTCGTTCCCTTTTTCCCTGCACTCGTTCGTTGCTCGGATTTTCTCGTTCCCTTTTTCCCTGCACTCGTTCGTTGCTCGCTTTTTCTCGTTCCCTTTTTCCCTGCACTCGTTCATTGCTCGCTTTTTCTCGTTCCCTTTTTCCCTGCACTCGTTCGTTGCTCGGATTTTCTCGTTCCCTTTTTCCCTGCACTCGTTCGTTGCGCAGATTTTCTCATTCCCTTTTTCCCTGCACTCGTTCGTTGCTCGCCTTTTCTCGTTCCCTTTTTCCCTGCACTCGTTCGTTGCTCGCTCTTTCTCGTTCCCTTTTTCCCTGCACTCGTTCGTTGCTCGCTTTTTCTCGTTCCCTTTTTCCCTGCACTCGTTCGTTGCTCGCCTTTTCTCGTTCCCTTGTTCCCTGCACTCTTTTGTTGCTCGCCTTTTCTCGTTCCCTTTTTCCCTGCACTCATTCGTTGTTCGCTTTTTCTCGTTCCCTTTTTCCCTGCACTCGTTCGTTGTTCGGTTTTTCTCGTTCCCTTTTTCCCTGCACTCGTTCGTTGCTCGGATTTTCTCGTTCCCTTTTTCCCTGCACTCGTTCGTTGCTCGCTTTTTCTCGTTCCCTTTTTCCCTGCACTCGTTCGTTGCTCGGATTTTCTCGTTCCCTTTTTCCCTGCACTCGTTCGTTGCTCGCTTTTTCTCGTTCCCTTTTTCCCTGCACTCGTTCATTGCTCGCTTTTTCTCGTTCCCTTTTTCCCTGCACTCGTTCGTTGCTCGGATTTTCTCGTTCCCTTTTTCCCTGCACTCGTTCGTTGCGCAGATTTTCTCATTCCCTTTTTCCCTGCACTCGTTCGTTGCTCGCCTTTTCTCGTTCCCTTTTTCCCTGCACTCGTTCGTTGCTCGCTCTTTCTCGTTCCCTTTTTCCCTGCACTCGTTCATTGCTCGCTTTTTCTCGTTCCCTTTTTCCCTGCACTCGTTCGTTGCGCAGATTTTCTCGTTCCCTTTTTCCCTGCACTCGTTCGTTGTTCGCTTTTTCTCGTTCCCTTTTTCCCTGCACTCGTTCATTGCGCGGATTTTCTCGTTCCCTTTTTCCCTGCACTCGTTCGTTGTTCGCTTTTTCTCGTTCCCTTTTTCCCTGCACTCGTTCATTGCGCGGATTTTCTCGTTCCCTTTTTCCCTGCACTCGTTCATTGCTCGCTTTTTCTCGTTCCCTTTTTCCCTGCACTCGTTCGTTGCTCGGATTTTCTCGTTCCCTTTTTCCCTGCACTCGTTCATTGCGCGGATTTTCTCGTTCCCTTTTTCCCTGCACTCGTTCGTTGTTCGCTTTTTCTCGTTCCCTTTTTCCCTGCACTCGTTCCTTGCGCGGTTTTTCTCGTTCCCTTTTTCCCTGCACTCGTTCATTGCTCGCTTTTTCTCGTTCCCTTTTTCCCTGCACTCGTTCGTTGCTCGCTTTTTCTCGTTCCCTTCTTCCCTGCACTCGTTCGTTACTCGGATTTTCTCAATCCCTTTTTCCCTGCACTCGTTCGTTGTTCGCTTTTTCTCGTTCCCTTTTTCCCTGCACTCGTTCATTGCTCGCTTTTTCTCGTTCCCTTTTTCCCTGCACTCGTTCGTTGCTCGGATTTTCTCGTTCCCTTTTTCCCTGCACTCGTTCGTTGCGCAGATTTTCTCGTTCCCTTTTTCCCTGCACTCGTTCGTTGCTCGCCTTTTCTCGTTCCCTTTTTCCCTGCACTCGTTCGTTGTTCGCTTTTTCTCGTTCCCTTTTTCCCTGCACTCGTTCGTGGTTCGCTTTTTCTCGTTCCCTTTTTCCCTGCACTCGTTCGTTGTTCGCTTTTTCTCGTTCCCTTTTTCCCTGCACTCGTTTGTTGTTCGGTTTTTCTCGTTCCCTTTTTCCCTGCACTCGTTCGTTGCTCGGATTTTCTCGTTCCCTTTTTCCCTGCACTCGTTCTTTGCGCGGTTTTTCTCGTTCCCTTTTTCCCTGCACTCGTTCATTGCGCGGATTTTCTCGTTCCCTTTTTCCCTGCACTCGTTCGTTGTTCGCTTTTTCTCGTTCCCTTTTTCCCTGCACTCGTTCATTGCGCGGATTTTCTCGTTCCCTTTTTCCCTGCACTCGTTCATTGCTCGCTTTTTCTCGTTCCCTTTTTCCCTGCACTCGTTCGTTGCTCGGATTTTCTCGTTCCCTTTTTCCCTGCACTCGTTCATTGCGCGGATTTTCTCGTTCCCTTTTTCCCTGCACTCGTTCGTTGTTCGCTTTTTCTCGTTCCCTTTTTCCCTGCACTCGTTCATTGCGCGGTTTTTCTCGTTCCCTTTTTCCCTGCACTCGTTCATTGCTCGCTTTTTCTCGTTCCCTTTTTCCCTGCACTCGTTCGTTGCTCGCTTTTTCTCGTTCCCTTCTTCCCTGCACTCGTTCGTTACTCGGATTTTCTCAATCCCTTTTTCCCTGCACTCGTTCGTTGTTCGCTTTTTCTCGTTCCCTTTTTCCCTGCACTCGTTCATTGCTCGCTTTTTCTCGTTCCCTTTTTCCCTGCACTCGTTCGTTGCTCGGATTTTCTCGTTCCCTTTTTCCCTGCACTCGTTCGTTGCGCAGATTTTCTCGTTCCCTTTTTCCCTGCACTCGTTCGTTGCTCGCCTTTTCTCGTTCCCTTTTTCCCTGCACTCGTTCGTTGTTCGCTTTTTCTCGTTCCCTTTTTCCCTGCACTCGTTCGTGGTTCGCTTTTTCTCGTTCCCTTTTTCCCTGCACTCGTTCGTTGTTCGCTTTTTCTCGTTCCCTTTTTCCCTGCACTCGTTTGTTGTTCGGTTTTTCTCGTTCCCTTTTTCCCTGCACTCGTTCGTTGCTCGGATTTTCTCGTTCCCTTTTTCCCTGCACTCGTTCATTGCTCGCTTTTTCTCGTTCCCTTTTTCCCTGCACTCGTTCGTTGCTCGGATTTTCTCGTTCCCTTTTTCCCTGCACTCATTCGTTGCGCAGATTTTCTCGTTCCCTTTTTCCCTGCACTCGTTCGTTGCTCGCCTTTTCTCGTTCCCTTTTTCCCTGCACTCGTTCGTTGTTCGCTTTTTCTCGTTCCCTTTTTCCCTGCACTCGTTCGTTGTTCGGTTTTTCTCGTTCCCTTTTTCCCTGCACTCGTTCATTGCTCGCTTTTTCTCGTTCCCTTTTTCCCTGCACTCGTTCGTTGTTCGCTTTTTCTCGTTCCCTTTTTCCCTGCACTCGTTCGTTGTTCGCTTTTTCTCGTTCCCTTTTTCCCTGCACTCGTTCATTGCTCAATTTTTCTCGTTCCCTTTTTCCCTGCACTCGTTCGTTGCTCGCTTTTTCTCGTTCCCTTTTTCCCTGCACTCGTTTGTTGCTCGCTTTTTCTCGTTCCCTTTTTCCCTGCACTCGTTCGTTGTTCGCTTTTTCTCGTTCCCTTTTTCCCTGCACTCATTCGTTGTTCGCTTTTTCTCGTTCCCTTTTTCCCTGCACTCGTTCATTGCTCGGATTTTCTCGTTCCCTTTTTCCCTGCACTCGTTCATTGCTCGCTTTTTCTCGTTCCCTTTTTCCCTGCACTCGTTCGTTGTTCGCTTTTTCTCGTTCCCTTTTTCCCTGCACTCGTTCATTGCTCGCTTTTTCTCGTTCCCTTTTTCCCTGCACTCGTTCGTTGCTCGGATTTTCTCGTTCCCTTTTTCCCTGCACTCGTTCGTTGCGCAGATTTTCTCGTTCCCTTTTTCCCTGCACTCGTTCGTTGCTCGCCTTTTCTCGTTCCCTTTTTCCCTGCACTCGTTCGTTGTTCGCTTTTTCTCGTTCCCTTTTTCCCTGCACTCGTTCGTTGTTCGGTTTTTCTCGTTCCCTTTTTCCCTGCACTCATTCATTGCGCGGATTTTCTCGTTCCCTTTTTCCCTGCACTCGTTCGTTGCTCGCTTTTTCTCGTTCCCTTTTTCCCTGCACTCGTTCGTTGCTCGGATTTTCTCGTTCCCTTTTTCCCTGCACTCGTTCGTTGTTCGCTTTTTCTCGTTCCCTTTTTCCCTGCACTCGTTCATTGCTCGCTTTTTCTCGTTCCCTTTTTCCCTGCACTCGTTCGTTGCTCGGATTTTCTCGTTCCCTTTTTCCCTGCACTCGTTCGTTGCGCAGATTTTCTCGTTCCCTTTTTCCCTGCACTCGTTCGTTGCTCGCCTTTTCTCGTTCCCTTTTTCCCTGCACTCGTTCGTTGTTCGCTTTTTCTCGTTCCCTTTTTCCCTGCACTCGTTCGTTGTTCGGTTTTTCTCGTTCCCTTTTTCCCTGCACTCATTCATTGCGCGGATTTTCTCGTTCCCTTTTTCCCTGCACTCGTTCGTTGCTCGCTTTTTCTCGTTCCCTTTTTCCCTGCACTCGTTCGTTGCTCGGATTTTCTCGTTCCCTTTTTCCCTGCACTCGTTCGTTGTTCGCTTTTTCTCGTTCCCTTTTTCCCTGCACTCGTTCATTGCTCGCTTTTTCTCGTTCCCTTTTTCCCTGCACTCGTTCGTTGCTCGGATTTTCTCGTTCCCTTTTTCCCTGCACTCGTTCGTTGCGCGGATTTTCTCGTTCCCTTGTTCCCTGCACTCTTTTGTTGCTCGCCTTTTCTCGTTCCCTTTTTCCCTGCACTCATTCGTTGTTCGCTTTTTCTCGTTCCCTTTTTCCCTGCACTCGTTCGTTGTTCGGTTTTTCTCGTTCCCTTTTTCCCTGCACTCGTTCGTTGCTCGGATTTTCTCGTTCCCTTTTTCCCTGCACTCGTTCGTTGCTCGCTTTTTCTCGTTCCCTTTTTCCCTGCACTCGTTCGTTGCTCGGATTTTCTCGTTCCCTTTTTCCCTGCACTCGTTCGTTGCTCGCTTTTTCTCGTTCCCTTTTTCCCTGCACTCGTTCATTGCTCGCTTTTTCTCGTTCCCTTTTTCCCTGCACTCGTTCGTTGCTCGGATTTTCTCGTTCCCTTTTTCCCTGCACTCGTTCGTTGCGCAGATTTTCTCATTCCCTTTTTCCCTGCACTCGTTCGTTGCTCGCCTTTTCTCGTTCCCTTTTTCCCTGCACTCGTTCGTTGCTCGCTCTTTCTCGTTCCCTTTTTCCCTGCACTCGTTCGTTGCTCGCTTTTTCTCGTTCCCTTTTTCCCTGCACTCGTTCGTTGCTCGCCTTTTCTCGTTCCCTTGTTCCCTGCACTCTTTTGTTGCTCGCCTTTTCTCGTTCCCTTTTTCCCTGCACTCATTCGTTGTTCGCTTTTTCTCGTTCCCTTTTTCCCTGCACTCGTTCGTTGTTCGGTTTTTCTCGTTCCCTTTTTCCCTGCACTCGTTCGTTGCTCGGATTTTCTCGTTCCCTTTTTCCCTGCACTCGTTCGTTGCTCGCTTTTTCTCGTTCCCTTTTTCCCTGCACTCGTTCGTTGCTCGGATTTTCTCGTTCCCTTTTTCCCTGCACTCGTTCGTTGCTCGCTTTTTCTCGTTCCCTTTTTCCCTGCACTCGTTCATTGCTCGCTTTTTCTCGTTCCCTTTTTCCCTGCACTCGTTCGTTGCTCGGATTTTCTCGTTCCCTTTTTCCCTGCACTCGTTCGTTGCGCAGATTTTCTCATTCCCTTTTTCCCTGCACTCGTTCGTTGCTCGCCTTTTCTCGTTCCCTTTTTCCCTGCACTCGTTCGTTGCTCGCTCTTTCTCGTTCCCTTTTTCCCTGCACTCGTTCATTGCTCGCTTTTTCTCGTTCCCTTTTTCCCTGCACTCGTTCGTTGCGCAGATTTTCTCGTTCCCTTTTTCCCTGCACTCGTTCGTTGTTCGCTTTTTCTCGTTCCCTTTTTCCCTGCACTCGTTCATTGCGCGGATTTTCTCGTTCCCTTTTTCCCTGCACTCGTTCGTTGTTCGCTTTTTCTCGTTCCCTTTTTCCCTGCACTCGTTCATTGCGCGGATTTTCTCGTTCCCTTTTTCCCTGCACTCGTTCATTGCTCGCTTTTTCTCGTTCCCTTTTTCCCTGCACTCGTTCGTTGCTCGGATTTTCTCGTTCCCTTTTTCCCTGCACTCGTTCATTGCGCGGATTTTCTCGTTCCCTTTTTCCCTGCACTCGTTCGTTGTTCGCTTTTTCTCGTTCCCTTTTTCCCTGCACTCGTTCATTGCGCGGTTTTTCTCGTTCCCTTTTTCCCTGCACTCGTTCATTGCTCGCTTTTTCTCGTTCCCTTTTTCCCTGCACTCGTTCGTTGCTCGCTTTTTCTCGTTCCCTTCTTCCCTGCACTCGTTCGTTACTCGGATTTTCTCGTTCCCTTTTTCCCTGCACTCGTTCGTTGTTCGCTTTTTCTCGTTCCCTTTTTCCCTGCACTCGTTCATTGCTCGCTTTTTCTCGTTCCCTTTTTCCCTGCACTCGTTCGTTGCTCGGATTTTCTCGTTCCCTTTTTCCCTGCACTCGTTCGTTGCGCAGATTTTCTCGTTCCCTTTTTCCCTGCACTCGTTCGTTGCTCGCCTTTTCTCGTTCCCTTTTTCCCTGCACTCGTTCGTTGTTCGCTTTTTCTCGTTCCCTTTTTCCCTGCACTCGTTCGTGGTTCGGTTTTTCTCGTTCCCTTTTTCCCTGCACTCGTTCGTTGTTCGCTTTTTCTCGTTCCCTTTTTCCCTGCACTCGTTTGTTGTTCGGTTTTTCTCGTTCCCTTTTTCCCTGCACTCGTTCGTTGCTCGGATTTTCTCGTTCCCTTTTTCCCTGCACTCGTTCGTTGTTCGCTTTTTCTCGTTCCCTTTTTCCCTGCACTCGTTCATTGCTCGCTTTTTCTCGTTCCCTTTTTCCCTGCACTCGTTCGTTGCTCGGATTTTCTCGTTCCCTTTTTCCCTGCACTCGTTCGTTGCGCGGATTTTCTCGTTCCCTTGTTCCCTGCACTCGTTCGTTGCTCGCCTTTTCTCGTTCCCTTTTTCCCTGCACTCGTTCGTTGTTCGCTTTTTCTCGTTCCCTTTTTCCCTGCACTCGTTCGTTGTTCGGTTTTTCTCGTTCCCTTTTTCCCTGCACTCGTTCGTTGCTCGCCTTTTCTCGTTCCCTTTTTCCCTGCACTCGTTCGTTGCTCGCTCTTTCTCGTTCCCTTTTTCCCTGCACTCGTTCGTTGCTCGCTTTTTCTCGTTCCCTTTTTCCCTGCACTCGTTCGTTGCTCGGTTTTTCTCGTTCCCTTTTTCCCTGCACTCGTTCATTGCGCGGATTTTCTCGTTCCCTTTTTCCCTGCACTCGTTCGTTGCGCGGATTTTCTCGTTCCCTTTTTCCCTGCACTCGTTCATTGCTCGCTTTTTCTCGTTTCCTTTTTCCCTGCACTCGTTCGTTGCGCAGATTTTCTCGTTCCCTTTTTCCCTGCACTCGTTCGTTGTTCGCTTTTTCTCGTTCCCTTTTTCCCTGCACTCGTTCATTGCGCGGATTTTCTCGTTCCCTTTTTCCCTGCACTCGTTCGTTGTTCGCTTTTTCTCGTTCCCTTTTTCCCTGCACTCGTTCATTGCGCGGATTTTCTCGTTCCCTTTTTCCCTGCACTCGTTCATTGCTCGCTTTTTCTCGTTCCCTTTTTCCCTGCACTCGTTCGTTGCTCGGATTTTCTCGTTCCCTTTTTCCCTGCACTCGTTCATTGCGCGGATTTTCTCGTTCCCTTTTTCCCTGCACTCGTTCGTTGTTCGCTTTTTCTCGTTCCCTTTTTCCCTGCACTCGTTCATTGCGCGGTTTTTCTCGTTCCCTTTTTCCCTGCACTCGTTCATTGCTCGCTTTTTCTCGTTCCCTTTTTCCCTGCACTCGTTCGTTGCTCGCTTTTTCTCGTTCCCTTCTTCCCTGCACTCGTTCGTTACTCGGATTTTCTCAATCCCTTTTTCCCTGCACTCGTTCGTTGTTCGCTTTTTCTCGTTCCCTTTTTCCCTGCACTCGTTCATTGCTCGCTTTTTCTCGTTCCCTTTTTCCCTGCACTCGTTCGTTGCTCGGATTTTCTCGTTCCCTTTTTCCCTGCACTCGTTCGTTGCGCAGATTTTCTCGTTCCCTTTTTCCCTGCACTCGTTCGTTGCTCGCCTTTTCTCGTTCCCTTTTTCCCTGCACTCGTTCGTTGTTCGCTTTTTCTCGTTCCCTTTTTCCCTGCACTCGTTCGTGGTTCGCTTTTTCTCGTTCCCTTTTTCCCTGCACTCGTTCGTTGTTCGCTTTTTCTCGTTCCCTTTTTCCCTGCACTCGTTTGTTGTTCGGTTTTTCTCGTTCCCTTTTTCCCTGCACTCGTTCGTTGCTCGGATTTTCTCGTTCCCTTTTTCCCTGCACTCGTTCATTGCTCGCTTTTTCTCGTTCCCTTTTTCCCTGCACTCGTTCGTTGCTCGGATTTTCTCGTTCCCTTTTTCCCTGCACTCATTCGTTGCGCAGATTTTCTCGTTCCCTTTTTCCCTGCACTCGTTCGTTGCTCGCCTTTTCTCGTTCCCTTTTTCCCTGCACTCGTTCGTTGTTCGCTTTTTCTCGTTCCCTTTTTCCCTGCACTCGTTCGTTGTTCGGTTTTTCTCGTTCCCTTTTTCCCTGCACTCGTTCATTGCTCGCTTTTTCTCGTTCCCTTTTTCCCTGCACTCGTTCGTTGTTCGCTTTTTCTCGTTCCCTTTTTCCCTGCACTCGTTCGTTGTTCGCTTTTTCTCGTTCCCTTTTTCCCTGCACTCGTTCATTGCTCAATTTTTCTCGTTCCCTTTTTCCCTGCACTCGTTCGTTGCTCGCTTTTTCTCGTTCCCTTTTTCCCTGCACTCGTTTGTTGCTCGCTTTTTCTCGTTCCCTTTTTCCCTGCACTCGTTCGTTGTTCGCTTTTTCTCGTTCCCTTTTTCCCTGCACTCATTCGTTGTTCGCTTTTTCTCGTTCCCTTTTTCCCTGCACTCGTTCATTGCGCGGTTTTTCTCGTTCCCTTTTTCCCTGCACTCGTTCATTGCTCGCTTTTTCTCGTTCCCTTTTTCCCTGCACTCGTTCGTTGTTCGCTTTTTCTCGTTCCCTTTTTCCCTGCACTCGTTCATTGCTCGCTTTTTCTCGTTCCCTTTTTCCCTGCACTCGTTCGTTGCTCGGATTTTCTCGTTCCCTTTTTCCCTGCACTCGTTCGTTGCGCAGATTTTCTCGTTCCCTTTTTCCCTGCACTCGTTCGTTGCTCGCCTTTTCTCGTTCCCTTTTTCCCTGCACTCGTTCGTTGTTCGCTTTTTCTCGTTCCCTTTTTCCCTGCACTCGTTCGTTGTTCGGTTTTTCTCGTTCCCTTTTTCCCTGCACTCATTCATTGCGCGGATTTTCTCGTTCCCTTTTTCCCTGCACTCGTTCGTTGCTCGCTTTTTCTCGTTCCCTTTTTCCCTGCACTCGTTCGTTGCTCGGATTTTCTCGTTCCCTTTTTCCCTGCACTCGTTCGTTGTTCGCTTTTTCTCGTTCCCTTTTTCCCTGCACTCGTTCATTGCTCGCTTTTTCTCGTTCCCTTTTTCCCTGCACTCGTTCGTTGCTCGGATTTTCTCGTTCCCTTTTTCCCTGCACTCGTTCGTTGCGCAGATTTTCTCGTTCCCTTTTTCCCTGCACTCGTTCGTTGCTCGCCTTTTCTCGTTCCCTTTTTCCCTGCACTCGTTCGTTGTTCGCTTTTTCTCGTTCCCTTTTTCCCTGCACTCATTCATTGCGCGGATTTTCTCGTTCCCTTTTTCCCTGCACTCGTTCGTTGCTCGCTTTTTCTCGTTCCCTTTTTCCCTGCACTCGTTCGTTGCTCGGATTTTCTCGTTCCCTTTTTCCCTGCACTCGTTCGTTGTTCGCTTTTTCTCGTTCCCTTTTTCCCTGCACTCGTTCATTGCTCGCTTTTTCTCGTTCCCTTTTTCCCTGCACTCGTTCGTTGCTCGGATTTTCTCGTTCCCTTTTTCCCTGCACTCGTTCGTTGCGCGGATTTTCTCGTTCCCTTGTTCCCTGCACTCTTTTGTTGCTCGCCTTTTCTCGTTCCCTTTTTCCCTGCACTCATTCGTTGTTCGCTTTTTCTCGTTCCCTTTTTCCCTGCACTCGTTCGTTGTTCGGTTTTTCTCGTTCCCTTTTTCCCTGCACTCGTTCGTTGCTCGGATTTTCTCGTTCCCTTTTTCCCTGCACTCGTTCGTTGCTCGCTTTTTCTCGTTCCCTTTTTCCCTGCACTCGTTCGTTGCTCGGATTTTCTCGTTCCCTTTTTCCCTGCACTCGTTCGTTGCTCGCTTTTTCTCGTTCCCTTTTTCCCTGCACTCGTTCATTGCTCGCTTTTTCTCGTTCCCTTTTTCCCTGCACTCGTTCGTTGCTCGGATTTTCTCGTTCCCTTTTTCCCTGCACTCGTTCGTTGCGCAGATTTTCTCATTCCCTTTTTCCCTGCACTCGTTCGTTGCTCGCCTTTTCTCGTTCCCTTTTTCCCTGCACTCGTTCGTTGCTCGCTCTTTCTCGTTCCCTTTTTCCCTGCACTCGTTCGTTGCTCGCTTTTTCTCGTTCCCTTTTTCCCTGCACTCGTTCGTTGCTCGCCTTTTCTCGTTCCCTTGTTCCCTGCACTCTTTTGTTGCTCGCCTTTTCTCGTTCCCTTTTTCCCTGCACTCATTCGTTGTTCGCTTTTTCTCGTTCCCTTTTTCCCTGCACTCGTTCGTTGTTCGGTTTTTCTCGTTCCCTTTTTCCCTGCACTCGTTCGTTGCTCGGATTTTCTCGTTCCCTTTTTCCCTGCACTCGTTCGTTGCTCGCTTTTTCTCGTTCCCTTTTTCCCTGCACTCGTTCGTTGCTCGGATTTTCTCGTTCCCTTTTTCCCTGCACTCGTTCGTTGCTCGCTTTTTCTCGTTCCCTTTTTCCCTGCACTCGTTCATTGCTCGCTTTTTCTCGTTCCCTTTTTCCCTGCACTCGTTCGTTGCTCGGATTTTCTCGTTCCCTTTTTCCCTGCACTCGTTCGTTGCGCAGATTTTCTCATTCCCTTTTTCCCTGCACTCGTTCGTTGCTCGCCTTTTCTCGTTCCCTTTTTCCCTGCACTCGTTCGTTGCTCGCTCTTTCTCGTTCCCTTTTTCCCTGCACTCGTTCATTGCTCGCTTTTTCTCGTTCCCTTTTTCCCTGCACTCGTTCGTTGCGCAGATTTTCTCGTTCCCTTTTTCCCTGCACTCGTTCGTTGTTCGCTTTTTCTCGTTCCCTTTTTCCCTGCACTCGTTCATTGCGCGGATTTTCTCGTTCCCTTTTTCCCTGCACTCGTTCGTTGTTCGCTTTTTCTCGTTCCCTTTTTCCCTGCACTCGTTCATTGCGCGGATTTTCTCGTTCCCTTTTTCCCTGCACTCGTTCATTGCTCGCTTTTTCTCGTTCCCTTTTTCCCTGCACTCGTTCGTTGCTCGGATTTTCTCGTTCCCTTTTTCCCTGCACTCGTTCATTGCGCGGATTTTCTCGTTCCCTTTTTCCCTGCACTCGTTCGTTGTTCGCTTTTTCTCGTTCCCTTTTTCCCTGCACTCGTTCATTGCGCGGTTTTTCTCGTTCCCTTTTTCCCTGCACTCGTTCATTGCTCGCTTTTTCTCGTTCCCTTTTTCCCTGCACTCGTTCGTTGCTCGCTTTTTCTCGTTCCCTTCTTCCCTGCACTCGTTCGTTACTCGGATTTTCTCAATCCCTTTTTCCCTGCACTCGTTCGTTGTTCGCTTTTTCTCGTTCCCTTTTTCCCTGCACTCGTTCATTGCTCGCTTTTTCTCGTTCCCTTTTTCCCTGCACTCGTTCGTTGCTCGGATTTTCTCGTTCCCTTTTTCCCTGCACTCGTTCGTTGCGCAGATTTTCTCGTTCCCTTTTTCCCTGCACTCGTTCGTTGCTCGCCTTTTCTCGTTCCCTTTTTCCCTGCACTCGTTCGTTGTTCGCTTTTTCTCGTTCCCTTTTTCCCTGCACTCGTTCGTGGTTCGCTTTTTCTCGTTCCCTTTTTCCCTGCACTCGTTCGTTGTTCGCTTTTTCTCGTTCCCTTTTTCCCTGCACTCGTTTGTTGTTCGGTTTTTCTCGTTCCCTTTTTCCCTGCACTCGTTCGTTGCTCGGATTTTCTCGTTCCCTTTTTCCCTGCACTCGTTCGTTGTTCGCTTTTTCTCGTTCCCTTTTTCCCTGCACTCGTTCATTGCTCGCTTTTTCTCGTTCCCTTTTTCCCTGCACTCGTTCGTTGCTCGGATTTTCTCGTTCCCTTTTTCCCTGCACTCGTTCGTTGCGCGGATTTTCTCGTTCCCTTGTTCCCTGCACTCGTTCGTTGCTCGCCTTTTCTCGTTCCCTTTTTCCCTGCACTCGTTCGTTGTTCGCTTTTTCTCGTTCCCTTTTTCCCTGCACTCGTTCGTTGTTCGGTTTTTCTCGTTCCCTTTTTCCCTGCACTCGTTCGTTGCTCGGATTTTCTCGTTCCCTTTTTCCCTGCACTCGTTCGTTGCTCGCTTTTTCTCGTTCCCTTTTTCCCTGCACTCGTTCGTTGCTCGGATTTTCTCGTTCCCTTTTTCCCTGCACTCGTTCGTTGTTCGCTTTTTCTCGTTCCCTTTTTCCCTGCACTCGTTCATTGCTCGCTTTTTCTCGTTCCCTTTTTCCCTGCACTCGTTCGTTGCTCGGATTTTCTCGTTCCCTTTTTCCCTGCACTCGTTCGTTGCGCAGATTTTCTCGTTCCCTTTTTCCCTGCACTCGTTCGTTGCTCGCCTTTTCTCGTTCCCTTTTTCCCTGCACTCGTTCGTTGCTCGCTCTTTCTCGTTCCCTTTTTCCCTGCACTCGTTCGTTGCTCGCTTTTTCTCGTTCCCTTTTTCCCTGCACTCGTTCGTTGTTCGCTTTTTCTCGTTCCCTTTTTCCCTGCACTCTTTCATTGCGCGGATTTTCTCGTTCCCTTTTTCCCTGCACTCGTTCGTTGCTCGCTTTTTCTCGTTCCCTTTTTCCCTGCACTCGTTCGTTGCTCGGATTTTCTCGTTCCCTTTTTCCCTGCACTCGTTCGTTGTTCGCTTTTTCTCGTTCCCTTTTTCCCTGCACTCGTTCATTGCTCGCTTTTTCTCGTTCCCTTTTTCCCTGCACTCTTTCGTTGCGCAGATTTTCTCGTTCCCTTTTTCCCTGCACTCGTTCGTTGTTCGCTTTTTCTCGTTCCCTTTTTCCCTGCACTCGTTCGTTGTTCGCTTTTTCTCGTTCCCTTTTTCCCTGCACTCGTTTGTTGTTCGGTTTTTCTCGTTCCCTTTTTCCCTGAACTCGTTCGTTGCTCGGATTTTCTCGTTCCCTTTTTCCCTGCACTCGTTCGTTGCTCGCTTTTTCTCATTCCCTTTTTCCCTGCACTCGTTCGTTGTTCGGATTTTCTCGTTCCCTTTTTCCCTGCACTCGTTCGTTGCTCGCTTTTTCTCGTTCCCTTTTTCCCTGCACTCGTTCGTTGCTCGGATTTTCTCGTTCCCTTTTTCCCTGCACTCGTTCGTTGTTCGCTTTTTCTCGTTCCCTTTTTCCCTGCACTCGTTCATTGCTCGCTTTTTCTCGTTCCCTTTTTCCCTGCACTCGTTCGTTGCTCGGATTTTCTCGTTCCCTTTTTCCCTGCACTCATTCGTTGCGCAGATTTTCTCGTTCCCTTTTTCCCTGCACTCGTTCGTTGCTCGCCTTTTCTCGTTCCCTTTTTCCCTGCACTCGTTCGTTGTTCGCTTTTTCTCGTCCCCTTTTTCCCTGCACTCCTTCGTTGTTCGGTTTTTCTCGTTCCCTTTTTCCCTGCACTCGTTCATTGCGCGGATTTTCTCGTTCCCTTTTTCCCTGCACTCGTTCGTTGCTCGCTTTTTCTCGTTCCCTTTTTCCCTGCACTCATTCGTTGCTCGGATTTTCTCGTTCCCTTTTTCCCTGCACTCGTTCGTTGCTCGCTTTTTCTCGTTCCCTTTTTCCCTGCACTCGTTCGTTGTTCGGTTTTTCTCGTTCCCTTTTTCCCTGCACTCGTTCGTTGCTCGGATTTTCTCGTTCCCTTTTTCCCTGCACTCGTTCGTTGTTCGCTTTTTCTCGTTCCCTTTTTCCCTGCACTCGTTCATTGCGCGGATTTTCTCGTTCCCTTTTTCCCTGCACTCGTTCGTTGCTCGGATTTTCTCGTTCCCTTTTTCCCTGCACTCGTTCGTTGTTCGCTTTTTCTCGTTCCCTTTTTCCCTGCACTCGTTCGTTGTTCGCTTTTTCTCGTTCCCTTTTTCCCTGCACTTGTTCGTTGTATAGTTTTTCTCGTTCCCTTTTTCCCTGCACTCGTTCGTTGTTCGCCTTTTCTCGTTCCCTTTTTCCCTGCACTCGTTCGTTGTTCGCTTTTCTCGTTCCCTTTTTCCCTGCACTCGTTCATTGCGCGGATTTTCTCGTTCCCTTTTTCCCTGCACTCGTTCGTTGCTCGCTTTTTCTCGTTCCCTTTTTCCCTGCACTCGTTCGTTGCTCGGATTTTCTCGTTCCCTTTTTCCCTGCACTCGTTCATTGCGCGGATTTTCTCGTTCCCTTTTTCCCTGCACTCGTTCATTGCTCGCTTTTTCTCGTTCCCTTTTTCCCTGCACTCGTTCGTTGCTCGGATTTTCTCGTTCCCTTTTTCCCTGCACTCATTCGTTGCGCAGATTTTCTCGTTCCCTTTTTCCCTGCACTCGTTCGTTGCTCGCCTTTTCTCGTTCCCTTTTTCCCTGCACTCGTTCATTGCTCGCTTTTTCTCGTTCCCTTTTTCCCTGCACTCGTTCGTTGCTCGGTTTTTCTCGTTCCCTTTTTCCCTGCACTCGTTCGTTGTTCGCTTTTTCTCGTTCCCTTTTTCCCTGCACTCGTTCATTGCTCGCTTTTTCTCATTCCCTTTTTCCCTGCACTCGTTCATTGCGCGGTTTTTCTCGTTCCCTTTTTCCCTGCACTCGTTCATTGCGCGGATTTTCTCGTTCCCTTTTTCCCTGCACTCGTTCATTGCTCGCTTTTTCTCGTTCCCTTTTTCCCTGCATTCGTTCGTTGCTCGCTTTTTCTCGTTCCCTTTTTCCCTGCACTCGTTCGTTGTTCGCTTTTTCTCGTTCCCTTTTTCCCTGCACTCGTTCATTGCTCGCTTTTTCTCGTTCCCTTTTTCCCTGCACTCGTTCGTTGCTCGGATTTTCTCGTTCCCTTTTTCCCTGCACTCGTTCGTTGCATGGATTTTCGCGTTCCCTTTTTCCCTGCACTCGTTCGTTGCTCGCCTTTTCTCGTTCCCTTTTTCCCTGCACTCGTTCGTTGTTCGCTTTTTCTCGTTCCCTTTTTCCCTGCACTCGTTCGTTGTTCGCTTTTTCTCGTTCCCTTTTTCCCTGCACTCGTTCATTGCTCGCTTTTTCTCGTTCCCTTTTTCCCTGCACTCGTTCGTTGCTCGGATTTTCTCGTTCCCTTTTTCCCTGCACTCATTCGTTGCGCAGATTTTCTCGTTCCCTTTTTCCCTGCACTCGTTCGTTGCTCGCCTTTTCTCGTTCCCTTTTTCCCTGCACTCGTTCGTTGTTCGCTTTTTCTCGTTCCCTTTTTCCCTGCACTCGTTCGTTGTTCGCTTTTTCTCGTTCCCTTTTTCCCTGCACTCGTTCATTGCTCGCTTTTTCTCGTTCCCTTTTTCCCTGCACTCGTTCGTTGCTCGGATTTTCTCGTTCCCTTTTTCCCTGCACTCGTTCGTTGTTCGCTTTTTCTCGTTCCCTTTTTCCCTGCACTCGTTCATTGCTCGCTTTTTCTCGTTCCCTTTTTCCCTGCACTCGTTCGTTGCGCAGATTTTCTCGTTCCCTTTTTCCCTGCACTCGTTCATTGCGCGGATTTTCTCGTTCCCTTTTTCCCTGCACTCGTTCGTTGCTCGGATTTTCTCGTTCCCTTTTTCCCTGCACTCGTTCGTTGCTCGCTTTTTCTCGTTCCCTTTTTCCCTGCACTCGTTCATTGCGCGGATTTTCTCGTTCCCTTTTTCCCTGCACTCGTTCGTTGCTCGCTTTTTCTCGTTCCCTTTTTCCCTGCACTCGTTCGTTGCTCGGATTTTCTCGTTCCCTTTTTCCCTGCACTCGTTCGTTGCTCGCTTTTTCTCGTTCCCTTTTTCCCTGCACTCGTTCTTTGCTCGCTTTTTCTCGTTCCCTTTTTCCCTGCACTCGTTCGTTGCGCAGATTTTCTCGTTCCCTTTTTCCCTGCACTCGTTCGTTGTTCGCTTTTTCTCGTTCCCTTTTTCGCTGCACTCGTTCGTTGTTCGGTTTTTCTCGTTCCCTTTTTCCCTGCACTCGTTCGTTGCTCGGATTTTCTCGTTCCCTTTTTCCCTGCACTCGTTCATTGCTCGCTTTTTCTCATTCCCTTTTTCCCTGCACTCGTTCGTTGCTCGGATTTTCTTGTTCCCTTTTTCCCTGCACTCGTTCGTTGTTCGCTTTTTCTCGTTCCCTTTTTCCCTGCACTCGTTCGTTGCTTGGATTTTCTCGTTCCCTTTTTCCCTGCACTCGTTCGTTGCGCGGATTTTCTCGTTCCCTTGTTCCCTGCACTCGTTCGTTGCTCGCCTTTTCTCGTTCCCTTTTTCCCTGCACTCGTTCGTTGTTCGCTTTTTCTCGTTCCCTTTTTCCCTGCACTCGTTCGTTGTTCGGTTTTTCTCGTTCCCTTTTTCCCTGCACTCGTTCGTTGCTCGGATTTTCTCGTTCCCTTTTTCCCTGCACTCGTTCGTTGCTCGGTTTTTCTCGTTCCCTTTTTCCCTGCACTCGTTCGTTGCTCGGATTTTCTCGTTCCCTTTTTCCCTGCACTCGTTCGTTGTTCGCTTTTTCTCGTTCCCTTTTTCCCTGCACTCGTTCATTGCTCGCTTTTTCTCGTTCCCTTTTTCCCTGCACTCGTTCGTTGCTCGGATTTTCTCGTTCCCTTTTTCCCTGCACTCGTTCGTTGCGCAGATTTTCTCGTTCCCTTTTTCCCTGCACTCGTTCGTTGCTCGCCTTTTCTCGTTCCCTTTTTCCCTGCACTCGTTCGTTGCTCGCTCTTTCTCGTTCCCTTTTTCCCTGCACTCGTTCGTTGCTCGCTTTTTCTCGTTCCCTTTTTCCCTGCACTCGTTCGTTGTTCGCTTTTTCTCGTTCCCTTTTTCCCTGCACTCGTTCATTGCGCGGATTTTCTCGTTCCCTTTTTCCCTGCACTCGTTCGTTGCTCGCTTTTTCTCGTTCCCTTTTTCCCTGCACTTGTTCGTTGCTCGGATTTTCTCGTTCCCTTTTTCCCTGCACTCGTTCGTTGTTCGCTTTTTCTCGTTCCCTTTTTCCCTGCACTCGTTCATTGCTCGCTTTTTCTCGTTCCCTTTTTCCCTGCACTCGTTCGTTGCTCGGATTTTCTCGTTCCCTTTTTCCCTGCACTCGTTCGTTGTTCGCTTTTTCTCGTTCCCTTTTTCCCTGCACTCGTTCGTTGTTCGCTTTTTCTCGTTCCCTTTTTCCCTGCACTCGTTTGTTGTTCGGTTTTTCTCGTTCCCTTTTTCCCTGAACTCGTTCGTTGCTCGGATTTTCTCGTTCCATTATTCCCTGCACTCGTTCGTTGCTCGCTTTTTCTCATTCCCTTTTTCCCTGCACTCGTTCGTTGTTCGGATTTTCTCGTTCCCTTTTTCCCTGCACTCGTTCGTTGTTCGCTTTTTCTCGTTCCCTTTTTCCCTGCACTCGTTCGTTGCTCGGATTTTCTCGTTCCCTTTTTCCCTGCACTCGTTCGTTGCTCGCTTTTTCTCGTTCCCTTTTTCCCTGCACTCGTTCGTTGCTCGGATTTTCTCGTTCCCTTTTTCCCTGCACTCGTTCGTTGTTCGCTTTTTCTCGTTCCCTTTTTCCCTGCACTCGTTCATTGCTCGCTTTTTCTCGTTCCCTTTTTCCCTGCACTCGTTCGTTGCTCGGATTTTCTCGTTCCCTTTTTCCCTGCACTCATTCGTTGCGCAGATTTTCTCGTTCCCTTTTTCCCTGCACTCGTTCGTTGCTCGCCTTTTCTCGTTCCCTTTTTCCCTGCACTCGTTCGTTGTTCGCTTTTTCTCGTTCCCTTTTTCCCTGCACTCGTTCGTTGTTCGGTTTTTCTCGTTCCCTTTTTCCCTGCACTCGTTCATTGCGCGGATTTTCTCGTTCCCTTTTTCCCTGCACTCGTTCGTTGCTCGCTTTTTCTCGTTCCCTTTTTCCCTGCACTCGTTCGTTGCTCGCTTTTTCTCGTTCCCTTTTTCCCTGCACTCGTTCGTTGTTCGGTTTTTCTCGTTCCCTTTTTCCCTGCACTCGTTCGTTGCTCGGATTTTCTCGTTCCCTTTTTCCCTGCACTCGTTCGTTGCTCGCTTTTTCTCGTTCCCTTTTTCCCTGCACTCGTTCGTTGTTCACTTTTTCTCGTTCCCTTTTTCCCTGCACTCGTTCATTGCGCGGA
Source organism: Aphelocoma coerulescens (assembly GCF_041296385.1). Lineage (NCBI taxonomy): Eukaryota > Metazoa > Chordata > Aves > Passeriformes > Corvidae > Aphelocoma > Aphelocoma coerulescens. The sequence goes on along the minus strand of NC_091014.1, from coordinate 58,673,548 downwards.
TTTTCTCGTTCCCTTTTTCCCTGCACTCGTTCGTTGCTCGGATTTTCTCGTTCCCTTTTTCCCTGCACTCGTTCGTTGTTCGCTTTTTCTCGTTCCCTTTTTCCCTGCACTCGTTCGTTGTTCGCTTTTTCTCGTTCCCTTTTTCCCTGCACTTGTTCGTTGTATAGTTTTTCTCGTTCCCTTTTTCCCTGCACTTGTTCGTTGTATAGTTTTTCTCGTTCCCTTTTTCCCTGCACTCGTTCGTTGTTCGCCTTTTCTCGTTCCCTTTTTCCCTGCACTCGTTCGTTGTTCGCTTTTTCTCGTTCCCTTTTTCCCTGCACTCGTTCATTGTTCGCCTTTTCTCGTTCCCTTTTTCCCTGCACTCGTTCGTTGCTCGCTTTTTCTCGTTCCCTTTTTCCCTGCACTCGTTCGTTGTTCGGATTTTCTCAATCCCTTTTTCCCTGCGCTCGTTCATTGCGCGGATTTTCTCGTTCCCTTTTTCCCTGCACTCGTTCATTGCTCGCTTTTTCTCGTTCCCTTTTTCCCTGCACTCGTTCGTTGCTCGGATTTTCTCGTTCCCTTTTTCCCCGCACTCATTCGTTGCGCAGATTTTCTCGTTCCCTTTTTCCCTGCACTCGTTCGTTGCTCGCCTTTTCTCGTTCCCTTTTTCCCTGCACTCGTTCGTTGTTCGCTTTTTCTCGTTCCCTTTTTCCCTGCACTCGTTCATTGCTCGCTTTTTCTCGTTCCCTTTTTCCCTGCACTCGTTCGTTGCTCGCTTTTTCTCGTTCCCTTTTTCCCTGCACTCATTCGTTGCGCAGATTTCTCGTTCCCTTTTTCCCTGCACTCGTTCGTTGCTCGCCTTTTCTCGTTCCCTTTTTCCCTGCACTCGTTCGTTGCTCGCTTTTTCTCGTTCCCTTTTTCCCTGCACTCGTTCATTGCTCGCTTTTTCTCGTTCCCTTTTTCCCTGCACTCGTTCGTTGCTCGGATTTTCTCGTTCCCTTTTTCCCTGCACTCGTTCGTTGTTCGCTTTTTCTCGTTCCCTTTTTCCCTGCACTCGTTCGTTGCTCGCTTTTTCTCGTTCCCTTTTTCCCTGCACTCGTTCGTTGCTCGGATTTTCTCGTTCCCTTTTTCCCTGCACTCGTTCGTTGCTCGCTTTTTCTCGTTCCCTTTTTCCCTGCACTCGTTCGTTGTTCGGTTTTTCTCGTTCCCTTTTTCCCTGCACTCGTTCGTTGCTCGGATTTTCTCGTTCCCTTTTTCCCTGCACTCGTTTGTTGCTCGCTTTTTCTCGTTCCCTTTTTCCCTGCACTCGTTCCTTGCTCGCTTTTTCTCGTTCCCTTTTTCCCTGCACTCGTTCGTTGCTCGGATTTTCTCGTTCCCTTTTTCCCTGCACTCATTCGTTGCGCAGATTTTCTCGTTCCCTTTTTCCCTGCACTCGTTCGTTGCTCGCCTTTTCTCGTTCCCTTTTTCCCTGCACTCGTTCGTTGTTCGCTTTTTCTCGTCCCCTTTTTCCCTGCACTCGTTCGTTGTTCGGTTTTTCTCGTTCCCTTTTTCCCTGCACTCGTTCATTGCGCGGATTTTCTCGTTCCCTTTTTCCCTGCACTCGTTCGTTGCTCGCTTTTTCTCGTTCCCTTTTTCCCTGCACTCGTTCGTTGTTCGCTTTTTCTCGTTCCCTTTTTCCCTGCACTCGTTCGTTGCTCGCTTTTTCTCGTTCCCTTTTTCCCTGCACTCGTTCGTTGTTCGGTTTTTCTCGTTCCCTTTTTCCCTGCACTCGTTCGTTGCTCGGATTTTCTCGTTCCCTTTTTCCCTGCACTCGTTCGTTGCTCGCTTTTTCTCGTTCCCTTTTTCCCTGCACTCGTTCGTTGTTCGCTTTTTCTCGTTCCCTTTTTCCCTGCACTCGTTCATTGCGCGGATTTTCTCGTTCCCTTTTTCCCTGCACTCGTTCGTTGCTCGGATTTTCTCGTTCCCTTTTTCCCTGCACTCGTTCGTTGTTCGCTTTTTCTCGTTCCCTTTTTCCCTGCACTCGTTCGTTGTTCGCTTTTTCTCGTTCCCTTTTTCCCTGCACTTGTTCGTTGTATAATTTTTCTCGTTCCCTTTTTCCCTGCACTCGTTCGTTGTTCGCCTTTTCTCGTTCCCTTTTTCCCTGCACTCGTTCGTTGCTCGCTTTTTCTCGTTCCCTTTTTCCCTGCACTCGTTCATTGCGCGGATTTTCTCGTTCCCTTTTTCCCTGCACTCGTTCGTTGCTCGCTTTTTCTCGTTCCCTTTTTCCCTGCACTTGTTCGTTGCTCGGATTTTCTCGTTCCCTTTTTCCCTGCACTCGTTCGTTGTTCGCTTTTTCTCGTTCCCTTTTTCCCTGCACTCGTTCATTGCTCGCTTTTTCTCGTTCCCTTTTTCCCTGCACTCGTTCGTTGCGCAGATTTTCTCGTTCCCTTTTTCCCTGCACTCGTTCGTTGTTCGCTTTTTCTCGTTCCCTTTTTCCCTGCACTCGTTCGTTGTTCGCTTTTTCTCGTTCCCTTTTTCCCTGCACTCGTTCATTGCGCGGATTTTCTCGTTCCCTTTTTCCCTGCACTCGTTCGTTGCTCGCTTTTTCTCGTTCCCTTTTTCCCTGCACTCATTCGTTGCTCGGATTTTCTCGTTCCCTTTTTCCCTGCACTCGTTCGTTGCTCGCTTTTTCTCGTTCCCTTTTTCCCTGCACTCGTTCGTTGTTCGGTTTTTCTCGTTCCCTTTTTCCCTGCACTCGTTCGTTGCTCGGATTTTCTCGTTCCCTTTTTCCCTGCACTCGTTCGTTGTTCGCTTTTTCTCGTTCCCTTTTTCCCTGCACTCGTTCATTGCGCGGATTTTCTCGTTCCCTTTTTCCCTGCACTCGTTCGTTGCTCGGATTTTCTCGTTCCCTTTTTCCCTGCACTCGTTCGTTGTTCGCTTTTTCTCGTTCCCTTTTTCCCTGCACTCGTTCGTTGTTCGCTTTTTCTCGTTCCCTTTTTCCCTGCACTTGTTCGTTGTATAGTTTTTCTCGTTCCCTTTTTCCCTGCACTCGTTCGTTGTTCGCCTTTTCTCGTTCCCTTTTTCCCTGCACTCGTTCGTTGTTCGCTTTTTCTCGTTCCCTTTTTCCCTGCACTCGTTCATTGCGCGGATTTTCTCGTTCCCTTTTTCCCTGCACTCGTTCGTTGCTCGCTTTTTCTCGTTCCCTTTTTCCCTGCACTCGTTCGTTGCGCAGATTTTCTCGTTCCCTTTTTCCCTGCACTCGTTCATTGCGCGGATTTTCTCGTTCCATTTTTCCCTGCACTCGTTCATTGCTCGCTTTTTCTCGTTCCCTTTTTCCCTGCACTCGTTCGTTGCTCGGATTTTCTCGTTCCCTTTTTCCCTGCACTCATTCGTTGCGCAGATTTTCTCGTTCCCTTTTTCCCTGCACTCGTTCGTTGCTCGCCTTTTCTCGTTCCCTTTTTCCCTGCACTCGTTCATTGCTCGCTTTTTCTCGTTCCCTTTTTCCCTGCACTCGTTCGTTGCTCGGTTTTTCTCGTTCCCTTTTTCCCTGCACTCGTTCGTTGTTCGCTTTTTCTCGTTCCCTTTTTCCCTGCACTCGTTCATTGCTCGCTTTTTCTCATTCCCTTTTTCCCTGCACTCGTTCATTGCGCGGTTTTTCTCGTTCCCTTTTTCCCTGCACTCGTTCATTGCGCGGATTTTCTCGTTCCCTTTTTCCCTGCACTCGTTCATTGCGCGGATTTTCTCGTTCCCTTTTTCCCTGCATTCGTTCGTTGCTCGCTTTTTCTCGTTCCCTTTTTCCCTGCACTCGTTCGTTGTTCGCTTTTTCTCGTTCCCTTTTTCCCTGCACTCGTTCATTGCTCGCTTTTTCTCGTTCCCTTTTTCCCTGCACTCGTTCGTTGCTCGGATTTTCTCGTTCCCTTTTTCCCTGCACTCGTTCGTTGCATGGATTTTCGCGTTCCCTTTTTCCCTGCACTCGTTCGTTGCTCGCCTTTTCTCGTTCCCTTTTTCCCTGCACTCGTTCGTTGTTCGCTTTTTCTCGTTCCCTTTTTCCCTGCACTCGTTCGTTGTTCGCTTTTTCTCGTTCCCTTTTTCCCTGCACTCGTTCATTGCTCGCTTTTTCTCGTTCCCTTTTTCCCTGCACTCGTTCGTTGCTCGGATTTTCTCGTTCCCTTTTTCCCTGCACTCATTCGTTGCGCAGATTTTCTCGTTCCCTTTTTCCCTGCACTCGTTCGTTGCTCGCCTTTTCTCGTTCCCTTTTTCCCTGCACTCGTTCGTTGTTCGCTTTTTCTCGTTCCCTTTTTCCCTGCACTCGTTCGTTGTTCGCTTTTTCTCGTTCCCTTTTTCCCTGCACTCGTTCATTGCTCGCTTTTTCTCGTTCCCTTTTTCCCTGCACTCGTTCGTTGCTCGGATTTTCTCGTTCCCTTTTTCCCTGCACTCGTTCGTTGTTCGCTTTTTCTCGTTCCCTTTTTCCCTGCACTCGTTCATTGCTCGCTTTTTCTCGTTCCCTTTTTCCCTGCACTCGTTCGTTGCGCAGATTTTCTCGTTCCCTTTTTCCCTGCACTCGTTCATTGCGCGGATTTTCTCGTTCCCTTTTTCCCTGCACTCGTTCGTTGCTCGGATTTTCTCGTTCCCTTTTTCCCTGCACTCGTTCGTTGCTCGCTTTTTCTCGTTCCCTTTTTCCCTGCACTCGTTCATTGCGCGGATTTTCTCGTTCCCTTTTTCCCTGCACTCGTTCGTTGCTCGCTTTTTCTCGTTCCCTTTTTCCCTGCACTCGTTCGTTGCTCGGATTTTCTCGTTCCCTTTTTCCCTGCACTCGTTCGTTGCTCGCTTTTTCTCGTTCCCTTTTTCCCTGCACTCGTTCTTTGCTCGCTTTTTCTCGTTCCCTTTTTCCCTGCACTCGTTCGTTGCGCAGATTTTCTCGTTCCCTTTTTCCCTGCACTCGTTCGTTGTTCGCTTTTTCTCGTTCCCTTTTTCGCTGCACTCGTTCGTTGTTCGGTTTTTCTCGTTCCCTTTTTCCCTGCACTCGTTCGTTGCTCGGATTTTCTCGTTCCCTTTTTCCCTGCACTCGTTCATTGCTCGCTTTTTCTCATTCCCTTTTTCCCTGCACTCGTTCGTTGCTCGGATTTTCTTGTTCCCTTTTTCCCTGCACTCGTTCGTTGTTCGCTTTTTCTCGTTCCCTTTTTCCCTGCACTCGTTCGTTGCTTGGATTTTCTCGTTCCCTTTTTCCCTGCACTCGTTCGTTGCGCGGATTTTCTCGTTCCCTTGTTCCCTGCACTCGTTCGTTGCTCGCCTTTTCTCGTTCCCTTTTTCCCTGCACTCGTTCGTTGTTCGCTTTTTCTCGTTCCCTTTTTCCCTGCACTCGTTCGTTGTTCGGTTTTTCTCGTTCCCTTTTTCCCTGCACTCGTTCGTTGCTCGGATTTTCTCGTTCCCTTTTTCCCTGCACTCGTTCGTTGCTCGGTTTTTCTCGTTCCCTTTTTCCCTGCACTCGTTCGTTGCTCGGATTTTCTCGTTCCCTTTTTCCCTGCACTCGTTCGTTGTTCGCTTTTTCTCGTTCCCTTTTTCCCTGCACTCGTTCATTGCTCGCTTTTTCTCGTTCCCTTTTTCCCTGCACTCGTTCGTTGCTCGGATTTTCTCGTTCCCTTTTTCCCTGCACTCGTTCGTTGCGCAGATTTTCTCGTTCCCTTTTTCCCTGCACTCGTTCGTTGCTCGCCTTTTCTCGTTCCCTTTTTCCCTGCACTCGTTCGTTGCTCGCTCTTTCTCGTTCCCTTTTTCCCTGCACTCGTTCGTTGCTCGCTTTTTCTCGTTCCCTTTTTCCCTGCACTCGTTCGTTGTTCGCTTTTTCTCGTTCCCTTTTTCCCTGCACTCGTTCATTGCGCGGATTTTCTCGTTCCCTTTTTCCCTGCACTCGTTCGTTGCTCGCTTTTTCTCGTTCCCTTTTTCCCTGCACTTGTTCGTTGCTCGGATTTTCTCGTTCCCTTTTTCCCTGCACTCGTTCGTTGTTCGCTTTTTCTCGTTCCCTTTTTCCCTGCACTCGTTCATTGCTCGCTTTTTCTCGTTCCCTTTTTCCCTGCACTCGTTCGTTGCGCAGATTTTCTCGTTCCCTTTTTCCCTGCACTCGTTCGTTGTTCGCTTTTTCTCGTTCCCTTTTTCCCTGCACTCGTTCGTTGTTCGCTTTTTCTCGTTCCCTTTTTCCCTGCACTCGTTTGTTGTTCGGTTTTTCTCGTTCCCTTTTTCCCTGAACTCGTTCGTTGCTCGGATTTTCTCGTTCCCTTTTTCCCTGCACTCGTTCGTTGCTCGCTTTTTCTCATTCCCTTTTTCCCTGCACTCGTTCGTTGTTCGGATTTTCTCGTTCCCTTTTTCCCTGCACTCGTTCGTTGTTCGCTTTTTCTCGTTCCCTTTTTCCCTGCACTCGTTCGTTGCTCGGATTTTCTCGTTCCCTTTTTCCCTGCACTCGTTCGTTGCTCGCTTTTTCTCGTTCCCTTTTTCCCTGCACTCGTTCGTTGCTCGGATTTTCTCGTTCCCTTTTTCCCTGCACTCGTTCGTTGTTCGCTTTTTCTCGTTCCCTTTTTCCCTGCACTCGTTCATTGCTCGCTTTTTCTCGTTCCCTTTTTCCCTGCACTCGTTCGTTGCTCGGATTTTCTCGTTCCCTTTTTCCCTGCACTCATTCGTTGCGCAGATTTTCTCGTTCCCTTTTTCCCTGCACTCGTTCGTTGCTCGCCTTTTCTCGTTCCCTTTTTCCCTGCACTCGTTCGTTGTTCGCTTTTTCTCGTTCCCTTTTTCCCTGCACTCGTTCGTTGTTCGGTTTTTCTCGTTCCCTTTTTCCCTGCACTCGTTCATTGCGCGGATTTTCTCGTTCCCTTTTTCCCTGCACTCGTTCGTTGCTCGCTTTTTCTCGTTCCCTTTTTCCCTGCACTCGTTCGTTGCTCGCTTTTTCTCGTTCCCTTTTTCCCTGCACTCGTTCGTTGTTCGGTTTTTCTCGTTCCCTTTTTCCCTGCACTCGTTCGTTGCTCGGATTTTCTCGTTCCCTTTTTCCCTGCACTCGTTCGTTGCTCGCTTTTTCTCGTTCCCTTTTTCCCTGCACTCGTTCGTTGTTCACTTTTTCTCGTTCCCTTTTTCCCTGCACTCGTTCATTGCGCGGATTTTCTCGTTCCCTTTTTCCCTGCACTCGTTCGTTGCTCGGATTTTCTCGTTCCCTTTTTCCCTGCACTCGTTCGTTGTTCGCTTTTTCTCGTTCCCTTTTTCCCTGCACTCGTTCGTTGTTCGCTTTTTCTCGTTCCCTTTTTCCCTGCACTTGTTCGTTGTATAGTTTTTCTCGTTCCCTTTTTCCCTGCACTTGTTCGTTGTATAGTTTTTCTCGTTCCCTTTTTCCCTGCACTCGTTCGTTGTTCGCCTTTTCTCGTTCCCTTTTTCCCTGCACTCGTTCGTTGTTCGCTTTTTCTCGTTCCCTTTTTCCCTGCACTCGTTCGTTGTTCGCCTTTTCTCGTTCCCTTTTTCCCTGCACTCGTTCGTTGCTCGCTTTTTCTCGTTCCCTTTTTCCCTGCACTCGTTCGTTGTTCGGATTTTCTCGTTCCCTTTTTCCCTGCGCTCGTTCATTGCGCGGATTTTCTCGTTCCCTTTTTCCCTGCACTCGTTCATTGCTCGCTTTTTCTCGTTCCCTTTTTCCCTGCACTCGTTCGTTGCTCGGATTTTCTCGTTCCCTTTTTCCCCGCACTCATTCGTTGCGCAGATTTTCTCGTTCCCTTTTTCCCTGCACTCGTTCGTTGCTCGCCTTTTCTCGTTCCCTTTTTCCCTGCACTCGTTCGTTGTTCGCTTTTTCTCGTTCCCTTTTTCCCTGCACTCGTTCATTGCTCGCTTTTTCTCGTTCCCTTTTTCCCTGCACTCGTTCGTTGCTCGCTTTTTCTCGTTCCCTTTTTCCCTGCACTCATTCGTTGCGCAGATTTCTCGTTCCCTTTTTCCCTGCACTCGTTCGTTGCTCGCCTTTTCTCGTTCCCTTTTTCCCTGCACTCGTTCGTTGCTCGCTTTTTCTCGTTCCCTTTTTCCCTGCACTCGTTCATTGCTCGCTTTTTCTCGTTCCCTTTTTCCCTGCACTCGTTCGTTGCTCGGATTTTCTCGTTCCCTTTTTCCCTGCACTCGTTCGTTGTTCGCTTTTTCTCGTTCCCTTTTTCCCTGCACTCGTTCGTTGCTCGCTTTTTCTCGTTCCCTTTTTCCCTGCACTCGTTCGTTGCTCGGATTTTCTCGTTCCCTTTTTCCCTGCACTCGTTCGTTGCTCGCTTTTTCTCGTTCCCTTTTTCCCTGCACTCGTTCGTTGTTCGGTTTTTCTCGTTCCCTTTTTCCCTGCACTCGTTCGTTGCTCGGATTTTCTCGTTCCCTTTTTCCCTGCACTCGTTTGTTGCTCGCTTTTTCTCGTTCCCTTTTTCCCTGCACTCGTTCCTTGCTCGCTTTTTCTCGTTCCCTTTTTCCCTGCACTCGTTCGTTGCTCGGATTTTCTCGTTCCCTTTTTCCCTGCACTCATTCGTTGCGCAGATTTTCTCGTTCCCTTTTTCCCTGCACTCGTTCGTTGCTCGCCTTTTCTCGTTCCCTTTTTCCCTGCACTCGTTCGTTGTTCGCTTTTTCTCGTCCCCTTTTTCCCTGCACTCGTTCGTTGTTCGGTTTTTCTCGTTCCCTTTTTCCCTGCACTCGTTCATTGCGCGGATTTTCTCGTTCCCTTTTTCCCTGCACTCGTTCGTTGCTCGCTTTTTCTCGTTCCCTTTTTCCCTGCACTCGTTCGTTGTTCGCTTTTTCTCGTTCCCTTTTTCCCTGCACTCGTTCGTTGCTCGCTTTTTCTCGTTCCCTTTTTCCCTGCACTCGTTCGTTGTTCGGTTTTTCTCGTTCCCTTTTTCCCTGCACTCGTTCGTTGCTCGGATTTTCTCGTTCCCTTTTTCCCTGCACTCGTTCGTTGCTCGCTTTTTCTCGTTCCCTTTTTCCCTGCACTCGTTCGTTGTTCGCTTTTTCTCGTTCCCTTTTTCCCTGCACTCGTTCATTGCGCGGATTTTCTCGTTCCCTTTTTCCCTGCACTCGTTCGTTGCTCGGATTTTCTCGTTCCCTTTTTCCCTGCACTCGTTCGTTGTTCGCTTTTTCTCGTTCCCTTTTTCCCTGCACTCGTTCGTTGTTCGCTTTTTCTCGTTCCCTTTTTCCCTGCACTTGTTCGTTGTATAGTTTTTCTCGTTCCCTTTTTCCCTGCACTCGTTCGTTGTTCGCCTTTTCTCGTTCCCTTTTTCCCTGCACTCGTTCGTTGCTCGCTTTTTCTCGTTCCCTTTTTCCCTGCACTCGTTCATTGCGCGGATTTTCTCGTTCCCTTTTTCCCTGCACTCGTTCGTTGCTCGCTTTTTCTCGTTCCCTTTTTCCCTGCACTTGTTCGTTGCTCGGATTTTCTCGTTCCCTTTTTCCCTGCACTCGTTCGTTGTTCGCTTTTTCTCGTTCCCTTTTTCCCTGCACTCGTTCATTGCTCGCTTTTTCTCGTTCCCTTTTTCCCTGCACTCGTTCGTTGCGCAGATTTTCTCGTTCCCTTTTTCCCTGCACTCGTTCGTTGTTCGCTTTTTCTCGTTCCCTTTTTCCCTGCACTCGTTCGTTGTTCGCTTTTTCTCGTTCCCTTTTTCCCTGAACTCGTTCGTTGCTCGGATTTTCTCGTTCCCTTTTTCCCTGCACTCGTTCGTTGCTCGATTTTTCTCATTCCCTTTTTCCCTGCACTCGTTCGTTGTTCGGATTTTCTCGTTCCCTTTTTCCCTGCACTCGTTCGTTGTTCGCTTTTTCTCGTTCCCTTTTTCCCTGCACTCGTTCGTTGCTCGGATTTTCTCGTTCCCTTTTTCCCTGCACTCGTTCGTTGCTCGCTTTTTCTCGTTCCCTTTTTCCCTGCACTCGTTCGTTGCTCGGATTTTCTCGTTCCCTTTTTCCCTGCACTCGTTCGTTGTTCGCTTTTTCTCGTTCCCTTTTTCCCTGCACTCGTTCATTGCTCGCTTTTTCTCGTTCCCTTTTTCCCTGCACTCGTTCGTTGCTCGGATTTTCTCGTTCCCTTTTTCCCTGCACTCATTCGTTGCGCAGATTTTCTCGTTCCCTTTTTCCCTGCACTCGTTCGTTGCTCGCCTTTTCTCGTTCCCTTTTTCCCTGCACTCGTTCGTTGTTCGCTTTTTCTCGTTCCCTTTTTCCCTGCACTCGTTCGTTGTTCGGTTTTTCTCGTTCCCTTTTTCCCTGCACTCGTTCATTGCGCGGATTTTCTCGTTCCCTTTTTCCCTGCACTCGTTCGTTGCTCGCTTTTTCTCGTTCCCTTTTTCCCTGCACTTGTTCGTTGCTCGGATTTTCTCGTTCCCTTTTTCCCTGCACTCGTTCGTTGTTCGCTTTTTCTCGTTCCCTTTTTCCCTGCACTCGTTCATTGCTCGCTTTTTCTCGTTCCCTTTTTCCCTGCACTCGTTCGTTGCGCAGATTTTCTCGTTCCCTTTTTCCCTGCACTCGTTCGTTGTTCGCTTTTTCTCGTTCCCTTTTTCCCTGCACTCGTTCGTTGTTCGCTTTTTCTCGTTCCCTTTTTCCCTGCACTCGTTTGTTGTTCGGTTTTTCTCGTTCCCTTTTTCCCTGAACTCGTTCGTTGCTCGGATTTTCTCGTTCCCTTTTTCCCTGCACTCGTTCGTTGCTCGCTTTTTCTCATTCCCTTTTTCCCTGCACTCGTTCGTTGTTCGGATTTTCTCGTTCCCTTTTTCCCTGCACTCGTTCGTTGTTCGCTTTTTCTCGTTCCCTTTTTCCCTGCACTCGTTCGTTGCTCGGATTTTCTCGTTCCCTTTTTCCCTGCACTCGTTCGTTGCTCGCTTTTTCTCGTTCCCTTTTTCCCTGCACTCGTTCGTTGCTCGGATTTTCTCGTTCCCTTTTTCCCTGCACTCGTTCGTTGTTCGCTTTTTCTCGTTCCCTTTTTCCCTGCACTCGTTCATTGCTCGCTTTTTCTCGTTCCCTTTTTCCCTGCACTCGTTCGTTGCTCGGATTTTCTCGTTCCCTTTTTCCCTGCACTCATTCGTTGCGCAGATTTTCTCGTTCCCTTTTTCCCTGCACTCGTTCGTTGCTCGCCTTTTCTCGTTCCCTTTTTCCCTGCACTCGTTCGTTGTTCGCTTTTTCTCGTTCCCTTTTTCCCTGCACTCGTTCGTTGTTCGGTTTTTCTCGTTCCCTTTTTCCCTGCACTCGTTCATTGCGCGGATTTTCTCGTTCCCTTTTTCCCTGCACTCGTTCGTTGCTCGCTTTTTCTCGTTCCCTTTTTCCCTGCACTCGTTCGTTGCTCGGATTTTCTCGTTCCCTTTTTCCCTGCACTCGTTCGTTGCTCGCTTTTTCTCGTTCCCTTTTTCCCTGCACTCGTTCGTTGTTCGGTTTTTCTCGTTCCCTTTTTCCCTGCACTCGTTCGTTGCTCGGATTTTCTCGTTCCCTTTTTCCCTGCACTCGTTCGTTGCTCGCTTTTTCTCGTTCCCTTTTTCCCTGCACTCGTTCGTTGTTCACTTTTTCTCGTTCCCTTTTTCCCTGCACTCGTTCATTGCGCGGATTTTCTCGTTCCCTTTTTCCCTGCACTCGTTCGTTGCTCGGATTTTCTCGTTCCCTTTTTCCCTGCACTCGTTCGTTGTTCGCTTTTTCTCGTTCCCTTTTTCCCTGCACTCGTTCGTTGTTCGCTTTTTCTCGTTCCCTTTTTCCCTGCACTTGTTCGTTGTATAGTTTTTCTCGTTCCCTTTTTCCCTGCACTTGTTCGTTGTATAGTTTTTCTCGTTCCCTTTTTCCCTGCACTCGTTCGTTGTTCGCCTTTTCTCGTTCCCTTTTTCCCTGCACTCGTTCGTTGTTCGCTTTTTCTCGTTCCCTTTTTCCCTGCACTCGTTCATTGTTCGCCTTTTCTCGTTCCCTTTTTCCCTGCACTCGTTCGTTGCTCGCTTTTTCTCGTTCCCTTTTTCCCTGCACTCGTTCGTTGTTCGGATTTTCTCGTTCCCTTTTTCCCTGCGCTCGTTCATTGCGCGGATTTTCTCGTTCCCTTTTTCCCTGCACTCGTTCATTGCTCGCTTTTTCTCGTTCCCTTTTTCCCTGCACTCGTTCGTTGCTCGGATTTTCTCGTTCCCTTTTTCCCCGCACTCATTCGTTGCGCAGATTTTCTCGTTCCCTTTTTCCCTGCACTCGTTCGTTGCTCGCCTTTTCTCGTTCCCTTTTTCCCTGCACTCGTTCGTTGTTCGCTTTTTCTCGTTCCCTTTTTCCCTGCACTCGTTCATTGCTCGCTTTTTCTCGTTCCCTTTTTCCCTGCACTCGTTCGTTGCTCGCTTTTTCTCGTTCCCTTTTTCCCTGCACTCATTCGTTGCGCAGATTTCTCGTTCCCTTTTTCCCTGCACTCGTTCGTTGCTCGCCTTTTCTCGTTCCCTTTTTCCCTGCACTCGTTCGTTGCTCGCTTTTTCTCGTTCCCTTTTTCCCTGCACTCGTTCATTGCTCGCTTTTTCTCGTTCCCTTTTTCCCTGCACTCGTTCGTTGCTCGGATTTTCTCGTTCCCTTTTTCCCTGCACTCGTTCGTTGTTCGCTTTTTCTCGTTCCCTTTTTCCCTGCACTCGTTCGTTGCTCGCTTTTTCTCGTTCCCTTTTTCCCTGCACTCGTTCGTTGCTCGGATTTTCTCGTTCCCTTTTTCCCTGCACTCGTTCGTTGCTCGCTTTTTCTCGTTCCCTTTTTCCCTGCACTCGTTCGTTGTTCGGTTTTTCTCGTTCCCTTTTTCCCTGCACTCGTTCGTTGCTCGGATTTTCTTGTTCCCTTTTTCCCTGCACTCGTTTGTTGCTCGCTTTTTCTCGTTCCCTTTTTCCCTGCACTCGTTCCTTGCTCGCTTTTTCTCGTTCCCTTTTTCCCTGCACTCGTTCGTTGCTCGGATTTTCTCGTTCCCTTTTTCCCTGCACTCATTCGTTGCGCAGATTTTCTCGTTCCCTTTTTCCCTGCACTCGTTCGTTGCTCGCCTTTTCTCGTTCCCTTTTTCCCTGCACTCGTTCGTTGTTCGCTTTTTCTCGTCCCCTTTTTCCCTGCACTCGTTCGTTGTTCGGTTTTTCTCGTTCCCTTTTTCCCTGCACTCGTTCATTGCGCGGATTTTCTCGTTCCCTTTTTCCCTGCACTCGTTCGTTGCTCGCTTTTTCTCGTTCCCTTTTTCCCTGCACTCGTTCGTTGTTCGCTTTTTCTCGTTCCCTTTTTCCCTGCACTCGTTCGTTGCTCGCTTTTTCTCGTTCCCTTTTTCCCTGCACTCGTTCGTTGTTCGGTTTTTCTCGTTCCCTTTTTCCCTGCACTCGTTCGTTGCTCGGATTTTCTCGTTCCCTTTTTCCCTGCACTCGTTCGTTGCTCGCTTTTTCTCGTTCCCTTTTTCCCTGCACTCGTTCGTTGTTCGCTTTTTCTCGTTCCCTTTTTCCCTGCACTCGTTCATTGCGCGGATTTTCTCGTTCCCTTTTTCCCTGCACTCGTTCGTTGCTCGGATTTTCTCGTTCCCTTTTTCCCTGCACTCGTTCGTTGTTCGCTTTTTCTCGTTCCCTTTTTCCCTGCACTCGTTCGTTGTTCGCTTTTTCTCGTTCCCTTTTTCCCTGCACTTGTTCGTTGTATAGTTTTTCTCGTTCCCTTTTTCCCTGCACTCGTTCGTTGTTCGCCTTTTCTCGTTCCCTTTTTCCCTGCACTCGTTCGTTGCTCGCTTTTTCTCGTTCCCTTTTTCCCTGCACTCGTTCATTGCGCGGATTTTCTCGTTCCCTTTTTCCCTGCACTCGTTCGTTGCTCGCTTTTTCTCGTTCCCTTTTTCCCTGCACTTGTTCGTTGCTCGGATTTTCTCGTTCCCTTTTTCCCTGCACTCGTTCGTTGTTCGCTTTTTCTCGTTCCCTTTTTCCCTGCACTCGTTCATTGCTCGCTTTTTCTCGTTCCCTTTTTCCCTGCACTCGTTCGTTGCGCAGATTTTCTCGTTCCCTTTTTCCCTGCACTCGTTCGTTGTTCGCTTTTTCTCGTTCCCTTTTTCCCTGCACTCGTTCGTTGTTCGCTTTTTCTCGTTCCCTTTTTCCCTGCACTCGTTTGTTGTTCGGTTTTTCTCGTTCCCTTTTTCCCTGAACTCGTTCGTTGCTCGGATTTTCTCGTTCCCTTTTTCCCTGCACTCGTTCGTTGCTCGATTTTTCTCATTCCCTTTTTCCCTGCACTCGTTCGTTGTTCGGATTTTCTCGTTCCCTTTTTCCCTGCACTCGTTCGTTGTTTGCTTTTTCTCGTTCCCTTTTTCCCTGCACTCGTTCGTTGCTCGGATTTTCTCGTTCCCTTTTTCCCTGCACTCGTTCGTTGCTCGCTTTTTCTCGTTCCCTTTTTCCCTGCACTCGTTCGTTGCTCGGATTTTCTCGTTCCCTTTTTCCCTGCACTCGTTCGTTGTTCGCTTTTTCTCGTTCCCTTTTTCCCTGCACTCGTTCATTGCTCGCTTTTTCTCGTTCCCTTTTTCCCTGCACTCCTTCGTTGCTCGGATTTTCTCGTTCCCTTTTTCCCTGCACTCATTCGTTGCGCAGATTTTCTCGTTCCCTTTTTCCCTGCACTCGTTCGTTGCTCGCCTTTTCTCGTTCCCTTTTTCCCTGCACTCGTTCGTTGTTCGCTTTTTCTCGTTCCCTTTTTCCCTGCACTCGTTCGTTGTTCGCTTTTTCTCGTTCCCTTTTTCCCTGCACTCGTTCATTGCGCGGATTTTCTCGTTCCCTTTTTCCCTGCACTCGTTCGTTGCTCGCTTTTTCTCGTTCCCTTTTTCCCTGCACTCGTTCGTTGCTCGGATTTTCTCGTTCCCTTTTTCCCTGCACTCGTTCGTTGCTCGCTTTTTCTCGTTCCCTTTTTCCCTGCACTCGTTCGTTGTTCGGTTTTTCTCGTTCCCTTTTTCCCTGCACTCGTTCGTTGCTCGGATTTTCTCGTTCCCTTTTTCCCTGCACTCGTTCGTTGCTCGCTTTTTCTCGTTCCCTTTTTCCCTGCACTCGTTCGTTGTTCACTTTTTCTCGTTCCCTTTTTCCCTGCACTCGTTCATTGCGCGGATTTTCTCGTTCCCTTTTTCCCTGCACTCGTTCGTTGCTCGGATTTTCTCGTTCCCTTTTTCCCTGCACTCGTTCGTTGTTCGCTTTTTCTCGTTCCCTTTTTCCCTGCACTCGTTCGTTGTTCGCTTTTTCTCGTTCCCTTTTTCCCTGCACTTGTTCGTTGTATAGTTTTTCTCGTTCCCTTTTTCCCTGCACTTGTTCGTTGTATAGTTTTTCTCGTTCCCTTTTTCCCTGCACTCGTTCGTTGTTCGCCTTTTCTCGTTCCCTTTTTCCCTGCACTCGTTCGTTGTTCGCTTTTTCTCGTTCCCTTTTTCCCTGCACTCGTTCATTGTTCGCCTTTTCTCGTTCCCTTTTTCCCTGCACTCGTTCGTTGCTCGCTTTTTCTCGTTCCCTTTTTCCCTGCACTCGTTCGTTGTTCGGATTTTCTCGTTCCCTTTTTCCCTGCGCTCGTTCATTGCGCGGATTTTCTCGTTCCCTTTTTCCCTGCACTCGTTCATTGCTCGCTTTTTCTCGTTCCCTTTTTCCCTGCACTCGTTCGTTGCTCGGATTTTCTCGTTCCCTTTTTCCCTGCACTCATTCGTTGCGCAGATTTTCTCGTTCCCTTTTTCCCTGCACTCGTTCGTTGCTCGCCTTTTCTCGTTCCCTTTTTCCCTGCACTCGTTCGTTGTTCGCTTTTTCTCGTTCCCTTTTTCCCTGCACTCGTTTGTTGCTCGCTTTTTCTCGTTCCCTTTTTCCCTGCACTCGTTCATTGCTCGCTTTTTCTCGTTCCCTTTTTCCCTGCACTCGTTCGTTGCTCGGATTTTCTCGTTCCCTTTTTCCCTGCACTCATTCGTTGCGCAGATTTTCTCGTTCCCTTTTTCCCTGCACTCGTTCGTTTCTCGCCTTTTCTCGTTCCCTTTTTCCCTGCACTCGTTCGTTGTTCGCTTTTTCTCGTCCCCTTTTTCCCTGCACTCGTTCGTTGTTCGGTTTTTCTCGTTCCCTTTTTCCCTGCACTCGTTCATTGCGCGGATTTTCTCGTTCCCTTTTTCCCTGCACTCGTTCGTTGCTCGCTTTTTCTCGTTCCCTTTTTCCCTGCACTCGTTCGTTGCTCGGATTTTCTCAATCCCTTTTTCCCTGCACTCGTTCGTTGCTCGCTTTTTCTCGTTCCCTTTTTCCCTGCACTCGTTCGTTGTTCGGTTTTTCTCGTTCCCTTTTTCCCTGCACTCGTTCGTTGCTCGGATTTTCTCGTTCCCTTTTTCCCTGCACTCGTTCGTTGCTCGCTTTTTCTCGTTCCCTTTTTCCCTGCACTCGTTCGTTGTTCGGTTTTTCTCGTTCCCTTTTTCCCTGCACTCGTTCGTTGCTCGGATTTTCTCGTTCCCTTTTTCCCTGCACTCGTTTGTTGCTCGCTTTTTCTCGTTCCCTTTTTCCCTGCACTCGTTCATTGCTCGCTTTTTCTCGTTCCCTTTTTCCCTGCACTCGTTCGTTGCTCGGATTTTCTCGTTCCCTTTTTCCCTGCACTCATTCGTTGCGCAGATTTTCTCGTTCCCTTTTTCCCTGCACTCGTTCGTTGCTCGCCTTTTCTCGTTCCCTTTTTCCCTGCACTCGTTCGTTGTTCGCTTTTTCTCGTCCCCTTTTTCCCTGCACTCGTTCGTTGTTCGGTTTTTCTCGTTCCCTTTTTCCCTGCACTCGTTCATTGCGCGGATTTTCTCGTTCCCTTTTTCCCTGCACTCGTTCGTTGCTCGCTTTTTCTCGTTCCCTTTTTCCCTGCACTCGTTCGTTGTTCGCTTTTTCTCGTTCCCTTTTTCCCTGCACTCATTCGTTGCTCGCTTTTTCTCGTTCCCTTTTTCCCTGCACTCGTTCGTTGTTCGGTTTTTCTCGTTCCCTTTTTCCCTGCACTCGTTCGTTGCTCGGATTTTCTCGTTCCCTTTTTCCCTGCACTCGTTCGTTGCTCGCTTTTTCTCGTTCCCTTTTTCCCTGCACTCGTTCGTTGTTCGCTTTTTCTCGTTCCCTTTTTCCCTGCACTCGTTCATTGCGCGGATTTTCTCGTTCCCTTTTTCCCTGCACTCGTTCGTTGCTCGGATTTTCTCGTTCCCTTTTTCCCTGCACTCGTTCGTTGTTCGCTTTTTCTCGTTCCCTTTTTCCCTGCACTCGTTCGTTGTTCGCTTTTTCTCGTTCCCTTTTTCCCTGCACTTGTTCGTTGTATAGTTTTTCTCGTTCCCTTTTTCCCTGCACTCGTTCGTTTTTCGCCTTTTCTCGTTCCCTTTTTCCCTGCACTCGTTCGTTGCTCGCTTTTTCTCGTTCCCTTTTTCCCTGCACTCGTTCATTGCGCGGATTTTCTCGTTCCCTTTTTCCCTGCACTCGTTCGTTGCTCGCTTTTTCTCGTTCCCTTTTTCCCTGCACTTGTTCGTTGCTCGGATTTTCTCGTTCCCTTTTTCCCTGCACTCGTTCGTTGTTCGCTTTTTCTCGTTCCCTTTTTCCCTGCACTCGTTCATTGCTCGCTTTTTCTCGTTCCCTTTTTCCCTGCACTCGTTCGTTGCGCAGATTTTCTCGTTCCCTTTTTCCCTGCACTCGTTCGTTGTTCGCTTTTTCTCGTTCCCTTTTTCCCTGCACTCGTTCGTTGTTCGCTTTTTCTCGTTCCCTTTTTCCCTGCACTCGTTTGTTGTTCGGTTTTTCTCGTTCCCTTTTTCCCTGAACTCGTTCGTTGCTCGGATTTTCTCGTTCCCTTTTTCCCTGCACTCGTTCGTTGCTCGCTTTTTCTCATTCCCTTTTTCCCTGCACTCGTTCGTTGTTCGGATTTTCTCGTTCCCTTTTTCCCTGCACTCGTTCGTTGTTCGCTTTTTCTCGTTCCCTTTTTCCCTGCACTCGTTCGTTGCTCGGATTTTCTCGTTCCCTTTTTCCCTGCACTCGTTCGTTGCTCGCTTTTTCTCGTTCCCTTTTTCCCTGCACTCGTTCGTTGCTCGGATTTTCTCGTTCCCTTTTTCCCTGCACTCGTTCGTTGTTCGCTTTTTCTCGTTCCCTTTTTCCCTGCACTCGTTCATTGCTCGCTTTTTCTCGTTCCCTTTTTCCCTGCACTCGTTCGTTGCTCGGATTTTCTCGTTCCCTTTTTCCCTGCACTCATTCGTTGCGCAGATTTTCTCGTTCCCTTTTTCCCTGCACTCGTTCGTTGTTCGCTTTTTCTCGTTCCCTTTTTCCCTGCACTCGTTCGTTGTTCGGTTTTTCTCGTTCCCTTTTTCCCTGCACTCGTTCATTGCGCGGATTTTCTCGTTCCCTTTTTCCCTGCACTCGTTCGTTGCTCGCTTTTTCTCGTTCCCTTTTTCCCTGCACTCGTTCGTTGCTCGGATTTTCTCGTTCCCTTTTTCCCTGCACTCGTTCGTTGCTCGCTTTTTCTCGTTCCCTTTTTCCCTGCACTCGTTCGTTGTTCGGTTTTTCTCGTTCCCTTTTTCCCTGCACTCGTTCGTTGCTCGGATTTTCTCGTTCCCTTTTTCCCTGCACTCGTTCGTTGCTCGCTTTTTCTCGTTCCCTTTTTCCCTGCACTCGTTCGTTGTTCACTTTTTCTCGTTCCCTTTTTCCCTGCACTCGTTCATTGCGCGGATTTTCTCGTTCCCTTTTTCCCTGCACTCGTTCGTTGCTCGGATTTTCTCGTTCCCTTTTTCCCTGCACTCGTTCGTTGTTCGCTTTTTCTCGTTCCCTTTTTCCCTGCACTCGTTCGTTGTTCGCTTTTTCTCGTTCCCTTTTTCCCTGCACTTGTTCGTTGTATAGTTTTTCTCGTTCCCTTTTTCCCTGCACTTGTTCGTTGTATAGTTTTTCTCGTTCCCTTTTTCCCTGCACTCGTTCGTTGTTCGCCTTTTCTCGTTCCCTTTTTCCCTGCACTCGTTCGTTGTTCGCTTTTTCTCGTTCCCTTTTTCCCTGCACTCGTTCATTGTTCGCCTTTTCTCGTTCCCTTTTTCCCTGCACTCGTTCGTTGCTCGCTTTTTCTCGTTCCCTTTTTCCCTGCACTCGTTCGTTGTTCGCTTTTTCTCGTCCCCTTTTTCCCTGCACTCGTTCGTTGTTCGGTTTTTCTCGTTCCCTTTTTCCCTGCACTCGTTCATTGCGCGGATTTTCTCGTTCCCTTTTTCCCTGCACTCGTTCGTTGCTCGCTTTTTCTCGTTCCCTTTTTCCCTGCACTCGTTCGTTGCTCGGATTTTCTCGTTCCCTTTTTCCCTGCACTCGTTCGTTGCTCGCTTTTTCTCGTTCCCTTTTTCCCTGCACTCGTTCGTTGTTCGGTTTTTCTCGTTCCCTTTTTCCCTGCACTCGTTCGTTGTTCGGTTTTTCTCGTTCCCTTTTTCCCTGCACTCGTTCGTTGCTCGCTTTTTCTCGTTCCCTTTTTCCCTGCACTCGTTCGTTGCTCGCTTTTTCTCGTTCCCTTTTTCCCTGCACTCGTTCGTTGCTCGGATTTTCTCGTTCCCTTTTTCCCTGCACTCGTTTGTTGCTCGCTTTTTCTCGTTCCCTTTTTCCCTGCACTCGTTCGTTGTTCGCTTTTTCTCGTCCCCTTTTTCCCTGCACTCGTTCGTTGTTCGGTTTTTCTCGTTCCCTTTTTCCCTGCACTCGTTCATTGCGCGGATTTTCTCGTTCCCTTTTTCCCTGCACTCGTTCGTTGCTCGCTTTTTCTCGTTCCCTTTTTCCCTGCACTCGTTCG
Source organism: Aphelocoma coerulescens (assembly GCF_041296385.1). Taxonomy (NCBI): domain Eukaryota; kingdom Metazoa; phylum Chordata; class Aves; order Passeriformes; family Corvidae; genus Aphelocoma; species Aphelocoma coerulescens. Next base: position 58,653,904 of record NC_091014.1, on the reverse strand, counting down.
TTGCTCGGATTTTCTCGTTCCCTTTTTCCCTGCACTCGTTCGTTGCTCGCTTTTTCTCGTTCCCTTTTTCCCTGCACTCGTTCGTTGTTCGGTTTTTCTCGTTCCCTTTTTCCCTGCACTCGTTCGTTGCTCGGATTTTCTCGTTCCCTTTTTCCCTGCACTCGTTCGTTGCTCGCTTTTTCTCGTTCCCTTTTTCCCTGCACTCGTTCGTTGTTCGCTTTTTCTCGTTCCCTTTTTCCCTGCACTCGTTCATTGCGCGGATTTTCTCGTTCCCTTTTTCCCTGCACTCGTTCGTTGCTCGCTTTTTCTCGTTCCCTTTTTCCCTGCACTCGTTCGTTGTTCGCTTTTTCTCGTTCCCTTTTTCCCTGCACTTGTTCGTTGTATAGTTTTTCTCGTTCCCTTTTTCCCTGCACTCGTTCGTTGTTCGCCTTTTCTCGTTCCCTTTTTCCCTGCACTCGTTCGTTGTTCGCTTTTTCTCGTTCCCTTTTTCCCTGCACTCGTTCATTGCGCGGATTTTCTCGTTCCCTTTTTCCCTGCACTCGTTCGTTGCTCGCTTTTTCTCGTTCCCTTTTTCCCTGCACTTGTTCGTTGCTCGGATTTTCTCGTTCCCTTTTTCCCTGCACTCGTTCGTTGTTCGCTTTTTCTCGTTCCCTTTTTCCCTGCACTCGTTCATTGCTCGCTTTTTCTCGTTCCCTTTTTCCCTGCACTCGTTCGTTGCGCAGATTTTCTCGTTCCCTTTTTCCCTGCACTCGTTCGTTGTTCGCTTTTTCTCGTTCCCTTTTTCCCTGCACTCGTTCGTTGTTCGCTTTTTCTCGTTCCCTTTTTCCCTGCACTCGTTTGTTGTTCGGTTTTTCTCGTTCCCTTTTTCCCTGAACTCGTTCGTTGCTCGGATTTTCTCGTTCCCTTTTTCCCTGCACTCGTTCGTTGCTCGCTTTTTCTCATTCCCTTTTTCCCTGCACTCGTTCGTTGTTCGGATTTTCTCGTTCCCTTTTTCCCTGCACTCGTTCGTTGTTCGCTTTTTCTCGTTCCCTTTTTCCCTGCACTCGTTCGTTGCTCGGATTTTCTCGTTCCCTTTTTCCCTGCACTCGTTCGTTGCTCGCTTTTTCTCGTTCCCTTTTTCCCTGCACTCGTTCGTTGCTCGGATTTTCTCGTTCCCTTTTTCCCTGCACTCGTTCGTTGTTCGCTTTTTCTCGTTCCCTTTTTCCCTGCACTCGTTCATTGCTCGCTTTTTCTCGTTCCCTTTTTCCCTGCACTCGTTCGTTGCTCGGATTTTCTCGTTCCCTTTTTCCCTGCACTCATTCGTTGCGCAGATTTTCTCGTTCCCTTTTTCCCTGCACTCGTTCGTTGCTCGCCTTTTCTCGTTCCCTTTTTCCCTGCACTCGTTCGTTGTTCGCTTTTTCTCGTTCCCTTTTTCCCTGCACTCGTTCGTTGTTCGGTTTTTCTCGTTCCCTTTTTCCCTGCACTCGTTCATTGCGCGGATTTTCTCGTTCCCTTTTTCCCTGCACTCGTTCGTTGCTCGCTTTTTCTCGTTCCCTTTTTCCCTGCACTCGTTCGTTGCTCGGATTTTCTCGTTCCCTTTTTCCCTGCACTCGTTCGTTGCTCGCTTTTTCTCGTTCCCTTTTTCCCTGCACTCGTTCGTTGTTCGGTTTTTCTCGTTCCCTTTTTCCCTGCACTCGTTCGTTGCTCGGATTTTCTCGTTCCCTTTTTCCCTGCACTCGTTCGTTGCTCGCTTTTTCTCGTTCCCTTTTTCCCTGCACTCGTTCGTTGTTCACTTTTTCTCGTTCCCTTTTTCCCTGCACTCGTTCATTGCGCGGATTTTCTCGTTCCCTTTTTCCCTGCACTCGTTCGTTGCTCGGATTTTCTCGTTCCCTTTTTCCCTGCACTCGTTCGTTGTTCGCTTTTTCTCGTTCCCTTTTTCCCTGCACTCGTTCGTTGTTCGCTTTTTCTCGTTCCCTTTTTCCCTGCACTTGTTCGTTGTATAGTTTTTCTCGTTCCCTTTTTCCCTGCACTTGTTCGTTGTATAGTTTTTCTCGTTCCCTTTTTCCCTGCACTCGTTCATTGCTCGCTTTTTCTCGTTCCCTTTTTCCCTGCACTCGTTCGTTGTTCGCTTTTTCTCGTTCCCTTTTTCCCTGCACTCGTTCATTGTTCGCCTTTTCTCGTTCCCTTTTTCCCTGCACTCGTTCGTTGCTCGCTTTTTCTCGTTCCCTTTTTCCCTGCACTCGTTCGTTGTTCGGATTTTCTCGTTCCCTTTTTCCCTGCGCTCGTTCATTGCGCGGATTTTCTCGTTCCCTTTTTCCCTGCACTCGTTCATTGCTCGCTTTTTCTCGTTCCCTTTTTCCCTGCACTCGTTCGTTGCTCGGATTTTCTCGTTCCCTTTTTCCCTGCACTCATTCGTTGCGCAGATTTTCTCGTTCCCTTTTTCCCTGCACTCGTTCGTTGCTCGCCTTTTCTCGTTCCCTTTTTCCCTGCACTCGTTCGTTGTTCGCTTTTTCTCGTTCCCTTTTTCCCTGCACTCGTTCATTGCTCGCTTTTTCTCGTTCCCTTTTTCCCTGCACTCGTTCGTTGCTCGGATTTTCTCGTTCCCTTTTTCCCTGCACTCATTCGTTGCGCAGATTTCTCGTTCCCTTTTTCCCTGCACTCGTTCGTTGCTCGCCTTTTCTCGTTCCCTTTTTCCCTGCACTCGTTCGTTGTTCGCTTTTTCTCGTTCCCTTTTTCCCTGCACTCGTTCATTGCTCGCTTTTTCTCGTTCCCTTTTTCCCTGCACTCGTTCGTTGCTCGGATTTTCTCGTTCCCTTTTTCCCTGCACTCGTTCGTTGTTCGCTTTTTCTCGTTCCCTTTTTCCCTGCACTCGTTCGTTGCTCGCTTTTTCTCGTTCCCTTTTTCCCTGCACTCGTTCGTTGCTCGGATTTTCTCGTTCCCTTTTTCCCTGCACTCGTTCGTTGCTCGCTTTTTCTCGTTCCCTTTTTCCCTGCACTCGTTCGTTGTTCGGTTTTTCTCGTTCCCTTTTTCCCTGCACTCGTTCGTTGCTCGGATTTTCTCGTTCCCTTTTTCCCTGCACTCGTTTGTTGCTCGCTTTTTCTCGTTCCCTTTTTCCCTGCACTCGTTCATTGCTCGCTTTTTCTCATTCCCTTTTTCCCTGCACTCGTTCGTTGCTCGGATTTTCTCGTTCCCTTTTTCCCTGCACTCATTCGTTGCGCAGATTTTCTCGTTCCCTTTTTCCCTGCACTCGTTCGTTGCTCGCCTTTTCTCGTTCCCTTTTTCCCTGCACTCGTTCGTTGTTCGCTTTTTCTCGTCCCCTTTTTCCCTGCACTCGTTCGTTGTTCGGTTTTTCTCGTTCCCTTTTTCCCTGCACTCTTTCATTTCGCGGATTTTCTCGTTCCCTTTTTCCCTGCACTCGTTCGTTGCTCGCTTTTTCTCGTTCCCTTTTTCCCTGCACTCGTTCGTTGCTCGGATTTTCTCGTTCCCTTTTTCCCTGCACTCGTTCGTTGCTCGCTTTTTCTCGTTCCCTTTTTCCCTGCACTCGTTCGTTGTTCGGTTTTTCTCGTTCCCTTTTTCCCTGCACTCGTTCGTTGCTCGGATTTTCTCGTTCCCTTTTTCCCTGCACTCGTTCGTTGCTCGCTTTTTCTCGTTCCCTTTTTCCCTGCACTCGTTCGTTGTTCGCTTTTTCTCGTTCCCTTTTTCCCTGCACTCGTTCGTTGCTCGGATTTTCTCGTTCCCTTTTTCCCTGCACTCGTTCGTTGTTCGCTTTTTCTCGTTCCCTTTTTCCCTGCACTCGTTCGTTGTTCGCTTTTTCTCGTTCCCTTTTTCCCTGCACTTGTTCGTTGTATAGTTTTTCTCGTTCCCTTTTTCCCTGCACTCGTTCGTTGTTCGCCTTTTCTCGTTCCCTTTTTCCCTGCACTCGTTCGTTGTTCGCTTTTTCTCGTTCCCTTTTTCCCTGCACTCGTTCATTGCGCGGATTTTCTCGTTCCCTTTTTCCCTGCACTCGTTCGTTGCTCGCTTTTTCTCGTTCCCTTTTTCCCTGCACTCGTTCGTTGCGCAGATTTTCTCGTTCCCTTTTTCCCTGCACTCGTTCATTGCGCGGATTTTCTCGTTCCCTTTTTCCCTGCACTCGTTCATTGCTCGCTTTTTCTCGTTCCCTTTTTCCCTGCACTCGTTCGTTGCTCGGATTTTCTCGTTCCCTTTTTCCCTGCACTCATTCGTTGCGCAGATTTTCTCGTTCCCTTTTTCCCTGCACTCGTTCGTTGCTCGCCTTTTCTCGTTCCCTTTTTCCCTGCACTCGTTCATTGCTCGCTTTTTCTCGTTCCCTTTTTCCCTGCACTCGTTCGTTGCTCGGTTTATCTCGTTCCCTTTTTCCCTGCACTCGTTCGTTGTTCGCTTTTTCTCGTTCCCTTTTTCCCTGCACTCGTTCATTGCTCGCTTTTTCTCATTCCCTTTTTCCCTGCACTCGTTCATTGCGCGGTTTTTCTCGTTCCCTTTTTCCCTGCACTCGTTCATTGCGCGGATTTTCTCGTTCCCTTTTTCCCTGCACTCGTTCATTGCTCGCTTTTTCTCGTTCCCTTTTTCCCTGCATTCGTTCGTTGCTCGCTTTTTCTCGTTCCCTTTTTCCCTGCACTCGTTCGTTGTTCGCTTTTTCTCGTTCCCTTTTTCCCTGCACTCGTTCATTGCTCGCTTTTTCTCGTTCCCTTTTTCCCTGCACTCGTTCGTTGCTCGGATTTTCTCGTTCCCTTTTTCCCTGCACTCGTTCGTTGCATGGATTTTCGCGTTCCCTTTTTCCCTGCACTCGTTCGTTGCTCGCCTTTTCTCGTTCCCTTTTTCCCTGCACTCGTTCGTTGTTCGCTTTTTCTCGTTCCCTTTTTCCCTGCACTCGTTCGTTGTTCGCTTTTTCTCGTTCCCTTTTTCCCTGCACTCGTTCATTGCTCGCTTTTTCTCGTTCCCTTTTTCCCTGCACTCGTTCGTTGCTCGGATTTTCTCGTTCCCTTTTTCCCTGCACTCATTCGTTGCGCAGATTTTCTCGTTCCCTTTTTCCCTGCACTCGTTCGTTGCTCGCCTTTTCTCGTTCCCTTTTTCCCTGCACTCGTTCGTTGTTCGCTTTTTCTCGTTCCCTTTTTCCCTGCACTCGTTCGTTGTTCGCTTTTTCTCGTTCCCTTTTTCCCTGCACTCGTTCATTGCTCGCTTTTTCTCGTTCCCTTTTTCCCTGCACTCGTTCGTTGCTCGGATTTTCTCGTTCCCTTTTTCCCTGCACTCGTTCGTTGTTCGCTTTTTCTCGTTCCCTTTTTCCCTGCACTCGTTCATTGCTCGCTTTTTCTCGTTCCCTTTTTCCCTGCACTCGTTCGTTGCGCAGATTTTCTCGTTCCCTTTTTCCCTGCACTCGTTCATTGCGCGGATTTTCTCGTTCCCTTTTTCCCTGCACTCCTTCATTGCTCGCTTTTTCTCGTTCCCTTTTTCCCTGCATTCGTTCGTTGCTCGCTTTTTCTCGTTCCCTTTTTCCCTGCACTCGTTCGTTGCTCGCCTTTTCTCGTTCCCTTTTTCCCTGCACTCGTTCGTTGCTCGCTCTTTCTCGTTCCCTTTTTCCCTGCACTCGTTCGTTGCTCGGATTTTCTCGTTCCCTTTTTCCCTGCACTCGTTCGTTGTTCGCTTTTTCTCGTTCCCTTTTTCCCTGCACTCGTTCATTGCGCGGATTTTCTCGTTCCCTTTTTCCCTGCACTCGTTCGTTGCTCGCTTTTTCTCGTTCCCTTTTTCCCTGCACTCGTTCGTTGCTCGGATTTTCTCGTTCCCTTTTTCCCTGCACTCGTTCGTTGCTCGCTTTTTCTCGTTCCCTTTTTCCCTGCACTCGTTCTTTGCTCGCTTTTTCTCGTTCCCTTTTTCCCTGCACTCGTTCGTTGCGCAGATTTTCTCGTTCCCTTTTTCCCTGCACTCGTTCGTTGTTCGCTTTTTCTCGTTCCCTTTTTCGCTGCACTCGTTCGTTGTTCGGTTTTTCTCGTTCCCTTTTTCCCTGCACTCGTTCGTTGCTCGGATTTTCTCGTTCCCTTTTTCCCTGCACTCGTTCATTGCTCGCTTTTTCTCATTCCCTTTTTCCCTGCACTCGTTCGTTGCTCGGATTTTCTTGTTCCCTTTTTCCCTGCACTCGTTCGTTGTTCGCTTTTTCTCGTTCCCTTTTTCCCTGCACTCGTTCGTTGCTTGGATTTTCTCGTTCCCTTTTTCCCTGCACTCGTTCGTTGCGCGGATTTTCTCGTTCCCTTGTTCCCTGCACTCGTTCGTTGCTCGCCTTTTCTCGTTCCCTTTTTCCCTGCACTCGTTCGTTGTTCGCTTTTTCTCGTTCCCTTTTTCCCTGCACTCGTTCGTTGTTCGGTTTTTCTCGTTCCCTTTTTCCCTGCACTCGTTCGTTGCTCGGATTTTCTCGTTCCCTTTTTCCCTGCACTCGTTCGTTGCTCGGTTTTTCTCGTTCCCTTTTTCCCTGCACTCGTTCGTTGCTCGGATTTTCTCGTTCCCTTTTTCCCTGCACTCGTTCGTTGTTCGCTTTTTCTCGTTCCCTTTTTCCCTGCACTCGTTCATTGCTCGCTTTTTCTCGTTCCCTTTTTCCCTGCACTCGTTCGTTGCTCGGATTTTCTCGTTCCCTTTTTCCCTGCACTCGTTCGTTGCGCAGATTTTCTCGTTCCCTTTTTCCCTGCACTCGTTCGTTGCTCGCCTTTTCTCGTTCCCTTTTTCCCTGCACTCGTTCGTTGCTCGCTCTTTCTCGTTCCCTTTTTCCCTGCACTCGTTCGTTGCTCGCTTTTTCTCGTTCCCTTTTTCCCTGCACTCGTTCGTTGTTCGCTTTTTCTCGTTCCCTTTTTCCCTGCACTCGTTCATTGCGCGGATTTTCTCGTTCCCTTTTTCCCTGCACTCGTTCGTTGCTCGCTTTTTCTCGTTCCCTTTTTCCCTGCACTCGTTCGTTGCTCGGATTTTCTCGTTCCCTTTTTCCCTGCACTCGTTCGTTGCATGGATTTTCGCGTTCCCTTTTTCCCTGCACTCGTTCGTTGCTCGCCTTTTCTCGTTCCCTTTTTCCCTGCACTCGTTCGTTGTTCGCTTTTTCTCGTTCCCTTTTTCCCTGCACTCGTTCGTTGTTCGCTTTTTCTCGTTCCCTTTTTCCCTGCACTCGTTCATTGCTCGCTTTTTCTCGTTCCCTTTTTCCCTGCACTCGTTCGTTGCTCGGATTTTCTCGTTCCCTTTTTCCCTGCACTCATTCGTTGTTCGCTTTTTCTCGTTCCCTTTTTCCCTGCACTCGTTCATTGCTCGCTTTTTCTCGTTCCCTTTTTCCCTGCACTCGTTCGTTGCGCAGATTTTCTCGTTCCCTTTTTCCCTGCACTCGTTCGTTGTTCGCTTTTTCTCGTTCCCTTTTTCCCTGCACTCGTTCGTTGTTCGCTTTTTCTCGTTCCCTTTTTCCCTGCACTCGTTTGTTGTTCGGTTTTTCTCGTTCCCTTTTTCCCTGAACTCGTTCGTTGCTCGGATTTTCTCGTTCCCTTTTTCCCTGCACTCGTTCGTTGCTCGCTTTTTCTCATTCCCTTTTTCCCTGCACTCGTTCGTTGTTCGGATTTTCTCGTTCCCTTTTTCCCTGCACTCGTTCGTTGCTCGGATTTTCTCGTTCCCTTTTTCCCTGCACTCGTTCGTTGCTCGCTTTTTCTCGTTCCCTTTTTCCCTGCACTCGTTCGTTGTTCGCTTTTTCTCGTTCCCTTTTTCCCTGCACTCGTTCGTTGCTCGGATTTTCTCGTTCCCTTTTTCCCTGCACTCGTTCGTTGTTCGCTTTTTCTCGTTCCCTTTTTCCCTGCACTCGTTCGTTGTTCGCTTTTTCTCGTTCCCTTTTTCCCTGCACTTGTTCGTTGTATAGTTTTTCTCGTTCCCTTTTTCCCTGCACTCGTTCGTTGTTCGCCTTTTCTCGTTCCCTTTTTCCCTGCACTCGTTCGTTGTTCGCTTTTTCTCGTTCCCTTTTTCCCTGCACTCGTTCATTGCGCGGATTTTCTCGTTCCCTTTTTCCCTGCACTCGTTCGTTGCTCGCTTTTTCTCGTTCCCTTTTTCCCTGCACTCGTTCGTTGCGCAGATTTTCTCGTTCCCTTTTTCCCTGCACTCGTTCATTGCGCGGATTTTCTCGTTCCCTTTTTCCCTGCACTCGTTCATTGCTCGCTTTTTCTCGTTCCCTTTTTCCCTGCACTCGTTCGTTGCTCGGATTTTCTCGTTCCCTTTTTCCCTGCACTCATTCGTTGCGCAGATTTTCTCGTTCCCTTTTTCCCTGCACTCGTTCGTTGCTCGCCTTTTCTCGTTCCCTTTTTCCCTGCACTCGTTCATTGCTCGCTTTTTCTCGTTCCCTTTTTCCCTGCACTCGTTCGTTGCTCGGTTTATCTCGTTCCCTTTTTCCCTGCACTCGTTCGTTGTTCGCTTTTTCTCGTTCCCTTTTTCCCTGCACTCGTTCATTGCTCGCTTTTTCTCATTCCCTTTTTCCCTGCACTCGTTCATTGCGCGGTTTTTCTCGTTCCCTTTTTCCCTGCACTCGTTCATTGCGCGGATTTTCTCGTTCCCTTTTTCCCTGCACTCGTTCATTGCTCGCTTTTTCTCGTTCCCTTTTTCCCTGCATTCGTTCGTTGCTCGCTTTTTCTCGTTCCCTTTTTCCCTGCACTCGTTCGTTGTTCGCTTTTTCTCGTTCCCTTTTTCCCTGCACTCGTTCGTTGTTCGCTTTTTCTCGTTCCCTTTTTCCCTGCACTCGTTCATTGCTCGCTTTTTCTCGTTCCCTTTTTCCCTGCACTCGTTCGTTGCTCGGATTTTCTCGTTCCCTTTTTCCCTGCACTCGTTCGTTGCATGGATTTTCGCGTTCCCTTTTTCCCTGCACTCGTTCGTTGCTCGCCTTTTCTCGTTCCCTTTTTCCCTGCACTCGTTCGTTGTTCGCTTTTTCTCGTTCCCTTTTTCCCTGCACTCGTTCGTTGTTCGCTTTTTCTCGTTCCCTTTTTCCCTGCACTCGTTCATTGCTCGCTTTTTCTCGTTCCCTTTTTCCCTGCACTCGTTCGTTGCTCGGATTTTCTCGTTCCCTTTTTCCCTGCACTCATTCGTTGCGCAGATTTTCTCGTTCCCTTTTTCCCTGCACTCGTTCGTTGCTCGCCTTTTCTCGTTCCCTTTTTCCCTGCACTCGTTCGTTGTTCGCTTTTTCTCGTTCCCTTTTTCCCTGCACTCGTTCATTGCTCGCTTTTTCTCGTTCCCTTTTTCCCTGCACTCGTTCGTTGCTCGGATTTTCTCGTTCCCTTTTTCCCTGCACTCGTTCGTTGTTCGCTTTTTCTCGTTCCCTTTTTCCCTGCACTCGTTCATTGCTCGCTTTTTCTCGTTCCCTTTTTCCCTGCACTCGTTCGTTGCGCAGATTTTCTCGTTCCCTTTTTCCCTGCACTCGTTCATTGCGCGGATTTTCTCGTTCCCTTTTTCCCTGCACTCGTTCATTGCTCGCTTTTTCTCGTTCCCTTTTTCCCTGCATTCGTTCGTTGCTCGCTTTTTCTCGTTCCCTTTTTCCCTGCACTCGTTCGTTGCTCGCCTTTTCTCGTTCCCTTTTTCCCTGCACTCGTTCGTTGCTCGCTCTTTCTCGTTCCCTTTTTCCCTGCACTCGTTCGTTGCTCGGATTTTCTCGTTCCCTTTTTCCCTGCACTCGTTCGTTGTTCGGTTTTTCTCGTTCCCTTTTTCCCTGCACTCGTTCATTGCGCGGATTTTCTCGTTCCCTTTTTCCCTGCACTCGTTCGTTGCTCGCTTTTTCTCGTTCCCTTTTTCCCTGCACTCGTTCGTTGCTCGGATTTTCTCGTTCCCTTTTTCCCTGCACTCGTTCGTTGCTCGCTTTTTCTCGTTCCCTTTTTCCCTGCACTCGTTCTTTGCTCGCTTTTTCTCGTTCCCTTTTTCCCTGCACTCGTTCGTTGCGCAGATTTTCTCGTTCCCTTTTTCCCTGCACTCGTTCGTTGTTCGCTTTTTCTCGTTCCCTTTTTCGCTGCACTCGTTCGTTGTTCGGTTTTTCTCGTTCCCTTTTTCCCTGCACTCGTTCGTTGCTCGGATTTTCTCGTTCCCTTTTTCCCTGCACTCGTTCATTGCTCGCTTTTTCTCATTCCCTTTTTCCCTGCACTCGTTCGTTGCTCGGATTTTCTTGTTCCCTTTTTCCCTGCACTCGTTCGTTGTTCGCTTTTTCTCGTTCCCTTTTTCCCTGCACTCGTTCGTTGCTCGCCTTTTCTCGTTCCCTTTTTCCCTGCACTCGTTCGTTGTTCGCTTTTTCTCGTTCCCTTTTTCCCTGCACTCGTTCGTTGTTCGGTTTTTCTCGTTCCCTTTTTCCCTGCACTCGTTCGTTGCTCGGATTTTCTCGTTCCCTTTTTCCCTGCACTCGTTCGTTGCTCGGTTTTTCTCGTTCCCTTTTTCCCTGCACTCGTTCGTTGCTCGGATTTTCTCGTTCCCTTTTTCCCTGCACTCGTTCGTTGTTCGCTTTTTCTCGTTCCCTTTTTCCCTGCACTCGTTCATTGCTCGCTTTTTCTCGTTCCCTTTTTCCCTGCACTCGTTCGTTGCGCAGATTTTCTCGTTCCCTTTTTCCCTGCACTCGTTCGTTGCGCAGATTTTCTCGTTCCCTTTTTCCCTGCACTCGTTCGTTGCTCGCCTTTTCTCGTTCCCTTTTTCCCTGCACTCGTTCGTTGCTCGCTCTTTCTCGTTCCCTTTTTCCCTGCACTCGTTCGTTGCTCGGATTTTCTCGTTCCCTTTTTCCCTGCACTCGTTCGTTGTTCGCTTTTTCTCGTTCCCTTTTTCCCTGCACTCGTTCATTGCGCGGATTTTCTCGTTCCCTTTTTCCCTGCACTCGTTCGTTGCTCGCTTTTTCTCGTTCCCTTTTTCCCTGCACTCGTTCGTTGCTCGGATTTTCTCGTTCCCTTTTTCCCTGCACTCGTTCGTTGCATGGATTTTCGCGTTCCCTTTTTCCCTGCACTCGTTCGTTGCTCGCCTTTTCTCGTTCCCTTTTTCCCTGCACTCGTTCGTTGTTCGCTTTTTCTCGTTCCCTTTTTCCCTGCACTCGTTCGTTGTTCGCTTTTTCTCGTTCCCTTTTTCCCTGCACTCGTTCATTGCTCGCTTTTTCTCGTTCCCTTTTTCCCTGCACTCGTTCGTTGCTCGGATTTTCTCGTTCCCTTTTTCCCTGCACTCATTCGTTGTTCGCTTTTTCTCGTTCCCTTTTTCCCTGCACTCGTTCATTGCTCGCTTTTTCTCGTTCCCTTTTTCCCTGCACTCGTTCGTTGCGCAGATTTTCTCGTTCCCTTTTTCCCTGCACTCGTTCGTTGTTCGCTTTTTCTCGTTCCCTTTTTCCCTGCACTCGTTCGTTGTTCGCTTTTTCTCGTTCCCTTTTTCCCTGCACTCGTTTGTTGTTCGGTTTTTCTCGTTCCCTTTTTCCCTGAACTCGTTCGTTGCTCGGATTTTCTCGTTCCCTTTTTCCCTGCACTCGTTCGTTGCTCGCTTTTTCTCATTCCCTTTTTCCCTGCACTCGTTCGTTGTTCGGATTTTCTCGTTCCCTTTTTCCCTGCACTCGTTCGTTGTTCGCTTTTTCTCGTTCCCTTTTTCCCTGCACTCGTTCGTTGCTCGGATTTTCTCGTTCCCTTTTTCCCTGCACTCGTTCGTTGCTCGGATTTTCTCGTTCCCTTTTTCCCTGCACTCGTTCGTTGTTCGCTTTTTCTCGTTCCCTTTTTCCCTGCACTCGTTCATTGCTCGCTTTTTCTCGTTCCCTTTTTCCCTGCACTCGTTCGTTGCTCGGATTTTCTCGTTCCCTTTTTCCCTGCACTCATTCGTTGCGCAGATTTTCTCGTTCCCTTTTTCCCTGCACTCGTTCGTTGCTCGCCTTTTCTCGTTCCCTTTTTCCCTGCACTCGTTCGTTGTTCGCTTTTTCTCGTTCCCTTTTTCCCTGCACTCGTTCGTTGTTCGGTTTTTCTCGTTCCCTTTTTCCCTGCACTCGTTCATTGCGCGGATTTTCTCGTTCCCTTTTTCCCTGCACTCGTTCGTTGCTCGCTTTTTCTCGTTCCCTTTTTCCCTGCACTCGTTCGTTGCTCGGATTTTCTCGTTCCCTTTTTCCCTGCACTCGTTCGTTGCTCGCTTTTTCTCGTTCCCTTTTTCCCTGCACTCGTTCGTTGTTCGGTTTTTCTCGTTCCCTTTTTCCCTGCACTCGTTCGTTGCTCGGATTTTCTCGTTCCCTTTTTCCCTGCACTCGTTCGTTGCTCGCTTTTTCTCGTTCCCTTTTTCCCTGCACTCGTTCGTTGTTCACTTTTTCTCGTTCCCTTTTTCCCTGCACTCGTTCATTGCGCGGATTTTCTCGTTCCCTTTTTCCCTGCACTCGTTCGTTGCTCGGATTTTCTCGTTCCCTTTTTCCCTGCACTCGTTCGTTGCTCGCTTTTTCTCGTTCCCTTTTTCCCTGCACTCGTTCGTTGTTCGCTTTTTCTCGTTCCCTTTTTCCCTGCACTTGTTCGTTGTATAGTTTTTCTCGTTCCCTTTTTCCCTGCACTTGTTCGTTGTATAGTTTTTCTCGTTCCCTTTTTCCCTGCACTCGTTCGTTGTTCGCCTTTTCTCGTTCCCTTTTTCCCTGCACTCGTTCGTTGTTCGCTTTTTCTCGTTCCCTTTTTCCCTGCACTCGTTCATTGTTCGCCTTTTCTCGTTCCCTTTTTCCCTGCACTCGTTCGTTGCTCGCTTTTTCTCGTTCCCTTTTTCCCTGCACTCGTTCGTTGTTTGGATTTTCTCGTTCCCTTTTTCCCTGCGCTCGTTCATTGCGCGGATTTTCTCGTTCCCTTTTTCCCTGCACTCGTTCATTGCTCGCTTTTTCTCGTTCCCTTTTTCCCTGCACTCGTTCGTTGCTCGGATTTTCTCGTTCCCTTTTTCCCTGCACTCATTCGTTGCGCAGATTTTCTCGTTCCCTTTTTCCCTGCACTCGTTCGTTGCTCGCCTTTTCTCGTTCCCTTTTTCCCTGCACTCGTTCGTTGTTCGCTTTTTCTCGTTCCCTTTTTCCCTGCACTCGTTCATTGCTCGCTTTTTCTCGTTCCCTTTTTCCCTGCACTCGTTCGTTGCTCGGATTTTCTCGTTCCCTTTTTCCCTGCACTCATTCGTTGCGCAGATTTCTCGTTCCCTTTTTCCCTGCACTCGTTCGTTGCTCGCCTTTTCTCGTTCCCTTTTTCCCTGCACTCGTTCGTTGTTCGCTTTTTCTCGTTCCCTTTTTCCCTGCACTCGTTCATTGCTCGCTTTTTCTCGTTCCCTTTTTCCCTGCACTCGTTCGTTGCTCGGATTTTCTCGTTCCCTTTTTCCCTGCACTCGTTCGTTGTTCGCTTTTTCTCGTTCCCTTTTTCCCTGCACTCGTTCGTTGCTCGCTTTTTCTCGTTCCCTTTTTCCCTGCACTCGTTCGTTGCTCGGATTTTCTCGTTCCCTTTTTCCCTGCACTCGTTCGTTGCTCGCTTTTTCTCGTTCCCTTTTTCCCTGCACTCGTTCGTTGTTCGGTTTTTCTCGTTCCCTTTTTCCCTGCACTCGTTCGTTGCTCGGATTTTCTCGTTCCCTTTTTCCCTGCACTCGTTCATTGCGCGGTTTTTCTCGTTCCCTTTTTCCCTGCACTCGTTCATTGCTCGCTTTTTCTCGTTCCCTTTTTCCCTGCACTCGTTCGTTGTTCGCTTTTTCTCGTTCCCTTTTTCCCTGCACTCGTTCGTTTCTCGGATTTTCTCGTTCCCTTTTTCCCTGCACTCGTTCGTTGCGCAGATTTTCTCGTTCCCTTTTTCCCTGCACTCGTTCGTTGCTCGCCTTTTCTCGTTCCCTTTTTCCCTGCACTCGTTCGTTGTTCGCTTTTTCTCGTTCCCTTTTTCCCTGCACTCGTTCGTTGTTCGGTTTTTCTCGTTCCCTTTTTCCCTGCACTCATTCATTGCGCGGATTTTCTCGTTCCCTTTTTCCCTGCACTCGTTCGTTGCTCGCTTTTTCTCGTTCCCTTTTTCCCTGCACTCGTTCGTTGCTCGGATTTTCTCGTTCCCTTTTTCCCTGCACTCGTTCGTTGTTCGCTTTTTCTCGTTCCCTTTTTCCCTGCACTCGTTCATTGCTCGCTTTTTCTCGTTCCCTTTTTCCCTGCACTCGTTCGTTGCGCGGATTTTCTCGTTCCCTTGTTCCCTGCACTCTTTTGTTGCTCGCCTTTTCTCGTTCCCTTTTTCCCTGCACTCATTCGTTGTTCGCTTTTTCTCGTTCCCTTTTTCCCTGCACTCGTTCGTTGCTCGGATTTTCTCGTTCCCTTTTTCCCTGCACTTGTTCGTTGTTCGCTTTTTCTCGTTCCCTTTTTCCCTGCACTCGTTCATTGCTCGCTTTTTCTCGTTCCCTTTTTCCCTGCACTCGTTCGTTGCTCGGATTTTCTCGTTCCCTTTTTCCCTGCACTCGTTCGTTGCGCAGATTTTCTCATTCCCTTTTTCCCTGCACTCGTTCGTTGCTCGCCTTTTCTCGTTCCCTTTTTCCCTGCACTCGTTCGTTGCTCGCTCTTTCTCGTTCCCTTTTTCCCTGCACTCGTTCGTTGCTCGCTTTTTCTCGTTCCCTTTTTCCCTGCACTCGTTCGTTGCTCGGTTTTTCTCGTTCCCTTTTTCCCTGCACTCGTTCATTGCGCGGATTTTCTCGTTCCCTTTTTCCCTGCACTCGTTCGTTGCTCGGATTTTCTCGTTCCCTTTTTCCCTGCACTCGTTCATTGCTCGCTTTTTCTCGTTCCCTTTTTCCCTGCACTCGTTCGTTGCGCAGATTTTCTCGTTCCCTTTTTCCCTGCACTCGTTCGTTGTTCGCTTTTTCTCGTTCCCTTTTTCCCTGCACTCGTTTGTTGTTCGGTTTTTCTCGTTCCCTTTTTCCCTGCACTCGTTCGTTGCTCGGATTTTCTCGTTCCCTTTTTCCCTGCACTCGTTCGTTGCTCGCTTTTTCTCATTCCCTTTTTCCCTGCACTCGTTCGTTGTTCGGATTTTCTCGTTCCCTTTTTCCCTGCACTCGTTCATTGCTCGCTTTTTCTCGTTCCCTTTTTCCCTGCACTCGTTCGTTGCTCGCTTTTTCTCGTTCCCTTTTTCCCTGCACTCGTTCGTTGTTCGCTTTTTCTCGTTCCCTTTTTCCCTGCACTCGTTCATTGCTCGCTTTTTCTCGTTCCCTTTTTCCCTGCACTCGTTCGTTGCTCGCCTTTTCTCGTTCCCTTTTTCCCTGCACTCGTTCGTTGCATGGATTTTCGCGTTCCCTTTTTCCCTGCACTCGTTCGTTGCTCGCCTTTTCTCGTTCCCTTTTTCCCTGCACTCGTTCGTTGTTCGCTTTTTCTCGTTCCCTTTTTCCCTGCACTCGTTCGTTGTTCGCTTTTTCTCGTTCCCTTTTTCCCTGCACTCGTTCATTGCTCGCTTTTTCTCGTTCCCTTTTTCCCTGCACTCGTTCGTTGCTCGGATTTTCTCGTTCCCTTTTTCCCTGCACTCATTCGTTGCGCAGATTTTCTCGTTCCCTTTTTCCCTGCACTCGTTCGTTGCTCGCCTTTTCTCGTTCCCTTTTTCCCTGCACTCGTTCGTTGTTCGCTTTTTCTCGTTCCCTTTTTCCCTGCACTCGTTCGTTGTTCGCTTTTTCTCGTTCCCTTTTTCCCTGCACTCGTTCATTGCTCGCTTTTTCTCGTTCCCTTTTTCCCTGCACTCGTTCGTTGCTCGGATTTTCTCGTTCCCTTTTTCCCTGCACTCGTTCGTTGTTCGCTTTTTCTCGTTCCCTTTTTCCCTGCACTCGTTCATTGCTCGCTTTTTCTCGTTCCCTTTTTCCCTGCACTCGTTCGTTGCGCAGATTTTCTCGTTCCCTTTTTCCCTGCACTCGTTCATTGCGCGGATTTTCTCGTTCCCTTTTTCCCTGCACTCGTTCATTGCTCGCTTTTTCTCGTTCCCTTTTTCCCTGCATTCGTTCGTTGCTCGCTTTTTCTCGTTCCCTTTTTCCCTGCACTCGTTCGTTGCTCGCTCTTTCTCGTTCCCTTTTTCCCTGCACTCGTTCGTTGCTCGGATTTTCTCGTTCCCTTTTTCCCTGCACTCGTTCGTTGTTCGGTTTTTCTCGTTCCCTTTTTCCCTGCACTCGTTCATTGCTCGCTTTTTCTCGTTCCCTTTTTCCCTGCACTCGTTCGTTGCTCGGATTTTCTCGTTCCCTTTTTCCCTGCACTCGTTCGTTGCATGGATTTTCGCGTTCCCTTTTTCCCTGCACTCGTTCGTTGCTCGCCTTTTCTCGTTCCCTTTTTCCCTGCACTCGTTCGTTGTTCGCTTTTTCTCGTTCCCTTTTTCCCTGCACTCGTTCGTTGTTCGCTTTTTCTCGTTCCCTTTTTCCCTGCACTCGTTCATTGCTCGCTTTTTCTCGTTCCCTTTTTCCCTGCACTCGTTCGTTGCTCGGATTTTCTCGTTCCCTTTTTCCCTGCACTCATTCGTTGCGCAGATTTTCTCGTTCCCTTTTTCCCTGCACTCGTTCGTTGCTCGCCTTTTCTCGTTCCCTTTTTCCCTGCACTCGTTCGTTGTTCGCTTTTTCTCGTTCCCTTTTTCCCTGCACTCGTTCATTGCTCGCTTTTTCTCGTTCCCTTTTTCCCTGCACTCGTTCGTTGCTCGGATTTTCTCGTTCCCTTTTTCCCTGCACTCGTTCGTTGTTCGCTTTTTCTCGTTCCCTTTTTCCCTGCACTCGTTCATTGCTCGCTTTTTCTCGTTCCCTTTTTCCCTGCACTCGTTCGTTGCGCAGATTTTCTCGTTCCCTTTTTCCCTGCACTCGTTCATTGCGCGGATTTTCTCGTTCCCTTTTTCCCTGCACTCGTTCATTGCTCGCTTTTTCTCGTTCCCTTTTTCCCTGCATTCGTTCGTTGCTCGCTTTTTCTCGTTCCCTTTTTCCCTGCACTCGTTCGTTGCTCGCCTTTTCTCGTTCCCTTTTTCCCTGCACTCGTTCGTTGCTCGCTCTTTCTCGTTCCCTTTTTCCCTGCACTCGTTCGTTGCTCGGATTTTCTCGTTCCCTTTTTCCCTGCACTCGTTCGTTGTTCGGTTTTTCTCGTTCCCTTTTTCCCTGCACTCGTTCATTGCGCGGATTTTCTCGTTCCCTTTTTCCCTGCACTCGTTCGTTGCTCGCTTTTTCTCGTTCCCTTTTTCCCTGCACTCGTTCGTTGCTCGGATTTTCTCGTTCCCTTTTTCCCTGCACTCGTTCGTTGCTCGCTTTTTCTCGTTCCCTTTTTCCCTGCACTCGTTCTTTGCTCGCTTTTTCTCGTTCCCTTTTTCCCTGCACTCGTTCGTTGCGCAGATTTTCTCGTTCCCTTTTTCCCTGCACTCGTTCGTTGTTCGCTTTTTCTCGTTCCCTTTTTCGCTGCACTCGTTCGTTGTTCGGTTTTTCTCGTTCCCTTTTTCCCTGCACTCGTTCGTTGCTCGGATTTTCTCGTTCCCTTTTTCCCTGCACTCGTTCATTGCTCGCTTTTTCTCATTCCCTTTTTCCCTGCACTCGTTCGTTGCTCGGATTTTCTTGTTCCCTTTTTCCCTGCACTCGTTCGTTGTTCGCTTTTTCTCGTTCCCTTTTTCCCTGCACTCGTTCGTTGCTCGCCTTTTCTCGTTCCCTTTTTCCCTGCACTCGTTCGTTGTTCGCTTTTTCTCGTTCCCTTTTTCCCTGCACTCGTTCGTTGTTCGGTTTTTCTCGTTCCCTTTTTCCCTGCACTCGTTCGTTGCTCGGATTTTCTCGTTCCCTTTTTCCCTGCACTCGTTCGTTGCTCGGTTTTTCTCGTTCCCTTTTTCCCTGCACTCGTTCGTTGCTCGGATTTTCTCGTTCCCTTTTTCCCTGCACTCGTTCGTTGTTCGCTTTTTCTCGTTCCCTTTTTCCCTGCACTCGTTCATTGCTCGCTTTTTCTCGTTCCCTTTTTCCCTGCACTCGTTCGTTGCGCAGATTTTCTCGTTCCCTTTTTCCCTGCACTCGTTCGTTGCGCAGATTTTCTCGTTCCCTTTTTCCCTGCACTCGTTCGTTGCTCGCCTTTTCTCGTTCCCTTTTTCCCTGCACTCGTTCGTTGCTCGCTCTTTCTCGTTCCCTTTTTCCCTGCACTCGTTCGTTGCTCGGATTTTCTCGTTCCCTTTTTCCCTGCACTCGTTCGTTGTTCGCTTTTTCTCGTTCCCTTTTTCCCTGCACTCGTTCATTGCGCGGATTTTCTCGTTCCCTTTTTCCCTGCACTCGTTCGTTGCTCGCTTTTTCTCGTTCCCTTTTTCCCTGCACTCGTTCGTTGCTCGGATTTTCTCGTTCCCTTTTTCCCTGCACTCGTTCGTTGCATGGATTTTCGCGTTCCCTTTTTCCCTGCACTCGTTCGTTGCTCGCCTTTTCTCGTTCCCTTTTTCCCTGCACTCGTTCGTTGTTCGCTTTTTCTCGTTCCCTTTTTCCCTGCACTCGTTCGTTGTTCGCTTTTTCTCGTTCCCTTTTTCCCTGCACTCGTTCATTGCTCGCTTTTTCTCGTTCCCTTTTTCCCTGCACTCGTTCGTTGCTCGGATTTTCTCGTTCCCTTTTTCCCTGCACTCATTCGTTGTTCGCTTTTTCTCGTTCCCTTTTTCCCTGCACTCGTTCATTGCTCGCTTTTTCTCGTTCCCTTTTTCCCTGCACTCGTTCGTTGCGCAGATTTTCTCGTTCCCTTTTTCCCTGCACTCGTTCGTTGTTCGCTTTTTCTCGTTCCCTTTTTCCCTGCACTCGTTCGTTGTTCGCTTTTTCTCGTTCCCTTTTTCCCTGCACTCGTTTGTTGTTCGGTTTTTCTCGTTCCCTTTTTCCCTGAACTCGTTCGTTGCTCGGATTTTCTCGTTCCCTTTTTCCCTGCACTCGTTCGTTGCTCGCTTTTTCTCATTCCCTTTTTCCCTGCACTCGTTCGTTGTTCGGATTTTCTCGTTCCCTTTTTCCCTGCACTCGTTCGTTGTTCGCTTTTTCTCGTTCCCTTTTTCCCTGCACTCGTTCGTTGCTCGGATTTTCTCGTTCCCTTTTTCCCTGCACTCGTTCGTTGCTCGGATTTTCTCGTTCCCTTTTTCCCTGCACTCGTTCGTTGTTCGCTTTTTCTCGTTCCCTTTTTCCCTGCACTCGTTCATTGCTCGCTTTTTCTCGTTCCCTTTTTCCCTGCACTCGTTCGTTGCTCGGATTTTCTCGTTCCCTTTTTCCCTGCACTCATTCGTTGCGCAGATTTTCTCGTTCCCTTTTTCCCTGCACTCGTTCGTTGCTCGCCTTTTCTCGTTCCCTTTTTCCCTGCACTCGTTCGTTGTTCGCTTTTTCTCGTTCCCTTTTTCCCTGCACTCGTTCGTTGTTCGGTTTTTCTCGTTCCCTTTTTCCCTGCACTCGTTCATTGCGCGGATTTTCTCGTTCCCTTTTTCCCTGCACTCGTTCGTTGCTCGCTTTTTCTCGTTCCCTTTTTCCCTGCACTCGTTCGTTGCTCGGATTTTCTCGTTCCCTTTTTCCCTGCACTCGTTCGTTGCTCGCTTTTTCTCGTTCCCTTTTTCCCTGCACTCGTTCGTTGTTCGGTTTTTCTCGTTCCCTTTTTCCCTGCACTCGTTCGTTGCTCGGATTTTCTCGTTCCCTTTTTCCCTGCACTCGTTCGTTGCTCGCTTTTTCTCGTTCCCTTTTTCCCTGCACTCGTTCGTTGTTCACTTTTTCTCGTTCCCTTTTTCCCTGCACTCGTTCATTGCGCGGATTTTCTCGTTCCCTTTTTCCCTGCACTCGTTCGTTGCTCGGATTTTCTCGTTCCCTTTTTCCCTGCACTCGTTCGTTGCTCGCTTTTTCTCGTTCCCTTTTTCCCTGCACTCGTTCGTTGTTCGCTTTTTCTCGTTCCCTTTTTCCCTGCACTTGTTCGTTGTATAGTTTTTCTCGTTCCCTTTTTCCCTGCACTTGTTCGTTGTATAGTTTTTCTCGTTCCCTTTTTCCCTGCACTCGTTCGTTGTTCGCCTTTTCTCGTTCCCTTTTTCCCTGCACTCGTTCGTTGTTCGCTTTTTCTCGTTCCCTTTTTCCCTGCACTCGTTCATTGTTCGCCTTTTCTCGTTCCCTTTTTCCCTGCACTCGTTCGTTGCTCGCTTTTTCTCGTTCCCTTTTTCCCTGCACTCGTTCGTTGTTTGGATTTTCTCGTTCCCTTTTTCCCTGCGCTCGTTCATTGCGCGGATTTTCTCGTTCCCTTTTTCCCTGCACTCGTTCATTGCTCGCTTTTTCTCGTTCCCTTTTTCCCTGCACTCGTTCGTTGCTCGGATTTTCTCGTTCCCTTTTTCCCTGCACTCATTCGTTGCGCAGATTTTCTCGTTCCCTTTTTCCCTGCACTCGTTCGTTGCTCGCCTTTTCTCGTTCCCTTTTTCCCTGCACTCGTTCGTTGTTCGCTTTTTCTCGTTCCCTTTTTCCCTGCACTCGTTCATTGCTCGCTTTTTCTCGTTCCCTTTTTCCCTGCACTCGTTCGTTGCTCGGATTTTCTCGTTCCCTTTTTCCCTGCACTCATTCGTTGCGCAGATTTCTCGTTCCCTTTTTCCCTGCACTCGTTCGTTGCTCGCCTTTTCTCGTTCCCTTTTTCCCTGCACTCGTTCGTTGTTCGCTTTTTCTCGTTCCCTTTTTCCCTGCACTCGTTCATTGCTCGCTTTTTCTCGTTCCCTTTTTCCCTGCACTCGTTCGTTGCTCGGATTTTCTCGTTCCCTTTTTCCCTGCACTCGTTCGTTGTTCGCTTTTTCTCGTTCCCTTTTTCCCTGCACTCGTTCGTTGCTCGCTTTTTCTCGTTCCCTTTTTCCCTGCACTCGTTCGTTGCTCGGATTTTCTCGTTCCCTTTTTCCCTGCACTCGTTCGTTGCTCGCTTTTTCTCGTTCCCTTTTTCCCTGCACTCGTTCGTTGTTCGGTTTTTCTCGTTCCCTTTTTCCCTGCACTCGTTCGTTGCTCGGATTTTCTCGTTCCCTTTTTCCCTGCACTCGTTCATTGCGCGGTTTTTCTCGTTCCCTTTTTCCCTGCACTCGTTCATTGCTCGCTTTTTCTCGTTCCCTTTTTCCCTGCACTCGTTCGTTGTTCGCTTTTTCTCGTTCCCTTTTTCCCTGCACTCGTTCGTTTCTCGGATTTTCTCGTTCCCTTTTTCCCTGCACTCGTTCGTTGCGCAGATTTTCTCGTTCCCTTTTTCCCTGCACTCGTTCGTTGCTCGCCTTTTCTCGTTCCCTTTTTCCCTGCACTCGTTCGTTGTTCGCTTTTTCTCGTTCCCTTTTTCCCTGCACTCGTTCGTTGTTCGGTTTTTCTCGTTCCCTTTTTCCCTGCACTCATTCATTGCGCGGATTTTCTCGTTCCCTTTTTCCCTGCACTCGTTCGTTGCTCGCTTTTTCTCGTTCCCTTTTTCCCTGCACTCGTTCGTTGCTCGGATTTTCTCGTTCCCTTTTTCCCTGCACTCGTTCGTTGTTCGCTTTTTCTCGTTCCCTTTTTCCCTGCACTCGTTCATTGCTCGCTTTTTCTCGTTCCCTTTTTCCCTGCACTCGTTCGTTGCGCGGATTTTCTCGTTCCCTTGTTCCCTGCACTCTTTTGTTGCTCGCCTTTTCTCGTTCCCTTTTTCCCTGCACTCATTCGTTGTTCGCTTTTTCTCGTTCCCTTTTTCCCTGCACTCGTTCGTTGCTCGGATTTTCTCGTTCCCTTTTTCCCTGCACTTGTTCGTTGTTCGCTTTTTCTCGTTCCCTTTTTCCCTGCACTCGTTCATTGCTCGCTTTTTCTCGTTCCCTTTTTCCCTGCACTCGTTCGTTGCTCGGATTTTCTCGTTCCCTTTTTCCCTGCACTCGTTCGTTGCGCAGATTTTCTCATTCCCTTTTTCCCTGCACTCGTTCGTTGCTCGCCTTTTCTCGTTCCCTTTTTCCCTGCACTCGTTCGTTGCTCGCTCTTTCTCGTTCCCTTTTTCCCTGCACTCGTTCGTTGCTCGCTTTTTCTCGTTCCCTTTTTCCCTGCACTCGTTCGTTGCTCGGTTTTTCTCGTTCCCTTTTTCCCTGCACTCGTTCATTGCGCGGATTTTCTCGTTCCCTTTTTCCCTGCACTCGTTCGTTGCTCGGATTTTCTCGTTCCCTTTTTCCCTGCACTCGTTCATTGCTCGCTTTTTCTCGTTCCCTTTTTCCCTGCACTCGTTCGTTGCGCAGATTTTCTCGTTCCCTTTTTCCCTGCACTCGTTCGTTGTTCGCTTTTTCTCGTTCCCTTTTTCCCTGCACTCGTTTGTTGTTCGGTTTTTCTCGTTCCCTTTTTCCCTGCACTCGTTCGTTGCTCGGATTTTCTCGTTCCCTTTTTCCCTGCACTCGTTCGTTGCTCGCTTTTTCTCATTCCCTTTTTCCCTGCACTCGTTCGTTGTTCGGATTTTCTCGTTCCCTTTTTCCCTGCACTCGTTCATTGCTCGCTTTTTCTCGTTCCCTTTTTCCCTGCACTCGTTCGTTGCTCGCTTTTTCTCGTTCCCTTTTTCCCTGCACTCGTTCGTTGTTCGCTTTTTCTCGTTCCCTTTTTCCCTGCACTCGTTCATTGCTCGCTTTTTCTCGTTCCCTTTTTCCCTGCACTCGTTCGTTGCTCGCCTTTTCTCGTTCCCTTTTTCCCTGCACTCGTTCGTTGCATGGATTTTCGCGTTCCCTTTTTCCCTGCACTCGTTCGTTGCTCGCCTTTTCTCGTTCCCTTTTTCCCTGCACTCGTTCGTTGTTCGCTTTTTCTCGTTCCCTTTTTCCCTGCACTCGTTCGTTGTTCGCTTTTTCTCGTTCCCTTTTTCCCTGCACTCGTTCATTGCTCGCTTTTTCTCGTTCCCTTTTTCCCTGCACTCGTTCGTTGCTCGGATTTTCTCGTTCCCTTTTTCCCTGCACTCATTCGTTGCGCAGATTTTCTCGTTCCCTTTTTCCCTGCACTCGTTCGTTGCTCGCCTTTTCTCGTTCCCTTTTTCCCTGCACTCGTTCGTTGTTCGCTTTTTCTCGTTCCCTTTTTCCCTGCACTCGTTCGTTGTTCGCTTTTTCTCGTTCCCTTTTTCCCTGCACTCGTTCATTGCTCGCTTTTTCTCGTTCCCTTTTTCCCTGCACTCGTTCGTTGCTCGGATTTTCTCGTTCCCTTTTTCCCTGCACTCGTTCGTTGTTCGCTTTTTCTCGTTCCCTTTTTCCCTGCACTCGTTCATTGCTCGCTTTTTCTCGTTCCCTTTTTCCCTGCACTCGTTCGTTGCGCAGATTTTCTCGTTCCCTTTTTCCCTGCACTCGTTCATTGCGCGGATTTTCTCGTTCCCTTTTTCCCTGCACTCGTTCATTGCTCGCTTTTTCTCGTTCCCTTTTTCCCTGCATTCGTTCGTTGCTCGCTTTTTCTCGTTCCCTTTTTCCCTGCACTCGTTCGTTGCTCGCTCTTTCTCGTTCCCTTTTTCCCTGCACTCGTTCGTTGCTCGGATTTTCTCGTTCCCTTTTTCCCTGCACTCGTTCGTTGTTCGGTTTTTCTCGTTCCCTTTTTCCCTGCACTCGTTCATTGCGCGGATTTTCTCGTTCCCTTTTTCCCTGCACTCGTTCGTTGCTCGCTTTTTCTCGTTCCCTTTTTCCCTGCACTCGTTCGTTGC
This sequence comes from Aphelocoma coerulescens, assembly GCF_041296385.1. Taxonomy (NCBI): domain Eukaryota; kingdom Metazoa; phylum Chordata; class Aves; order Passeriformes; family Corvidae; genus Aphelocoma; species Aphelocoma coerulescens. The sequence goes on along the minus strand of NC_091014.1, from coordinate 58,630,383 downwards.
TCGGATTTTCTCGTTCCCTTTTTCCCTGCACTCGTTCGTTGTTCGCTTTTTCTCGTTCCCTTTTTCCCTGCACTCGTTCATTGCTCGCTTTTTCTCGTTCCCTTTTTCCCTGCACTCGTTCGTTGCGCAGATTTTCTCGTTCCCTTTTTCCCTGCACTCGTTCGTTGTTCGCTTTTTCTCGTTCCCTTTTTCGCTGCACTCGTTCATTGCGCGGTTTTTCTCGTTCCCTTTTTCCCTGCACTCGTTCGTTGCTCGGATTTTCTCGTTCCCTTTTTCCCTGCACTCGTTCATTGCTCGCTTTTTCTCATTCCCTTTTTCCCTGCACTCGTTCGTTGCTCGGATTTTCTTGTTCCCTTTTTCCCTGCACTCGTTCGTTGTTCGCTTTTTCTCGTTCCCTTTTTCCCTGCACTCGTTCGTTGCTTGGATTTTCTCGTTCCCTTTTTCCCTGCACTCGTTCGTTGCGCGGATTTTCTCGTTCCCTTGTTCCCTGCACTCGTTCGTTGCTCGCCTTTTCTCGTTCCCTTTTTCCCTGCACTCGTTCGTTGTTCGGTTTTTCTCGTTCCCTTTTTCCCTGCACTCGTTCGTTGCTCGGATTTTCTCGTTCCCTTTTTCCCTGCACTCGTTCGTTGCTCGCTTTTTCTCGTTCCCTTTTTCCCTGCACTCGTTCGTTGCTCGGATTTTCTCGTTCCCTTTTTCCCTGCACTCGTTCGTTGTTTGCTTTTTCTCGTTCCCTTTTTCCCTGCACTCGTTCATTGCTCGCTTTTTCTCGTTCCCTTTTTCCCTGCACTCGTTCGTTGCTCGGATTTTCTCGTTCCCTTTTTCCCTGCACTCGTTCGTTGCGCAGATTTTCTCGTTCCCTTTTTCCCTGCACTCGTTCGTTGCTCGCCTTTTCTCGTTCCCTTTTTCCCTGCACTCGTTCGTTGCTCGCTCTTTCTCGTTCCCTTTTTCCCTGCACTCGTTCGTTGCTCGCTTTTTCTCGTTCCCTTTTTCCCTGCACTCGTTCGTTGTTCGCTTTTTCTCGTTCCCTTTTTCCCTGCACTCGTTCATTGCGCGGATTTTCTCGTTCCCTTTTTCCCTGCACTCGTTCGTTGCTCGCTTTTTCTCGTTCCCTTTTTCCCTGCACTTGTTCGTTGCTCGGATTTTCTCGTTCCCTTTTTCCCTGCACTCGTTCGTTGTTCGCTTTTTCTCGTTCCCTTTTTCCCTGCACTCGTTCATTGCTCGCTTTTTCTCGTTCCCTTTTTCCCTGCACTCGTTCGTTGCGCAGATTTTCTCGTTCCCTTTTTCCCTGCACTCGTTCGTTGTTCGCTTTTTCTCGTTCCCTTTTTCCCTGCACTCGTTCGTTGTTCGCTTTTTCTCGTTCCCTTTTTCCCTGCACTCGTTTGTTGTTCGGTTTTTCTCGTTCCCTTTTTCCCTGAACTCGTTCGTTGCTCGGATTTTCTCGTTCCCTTTTTCCCTGCACTCGTTCGTTGCTCGCTTTTTCTCATTCCCTTTTTCCCTGCACTCGTTCGTTGTTCGGATTTTCTCGTTCCCTTTTTCCCTGCACTCGTTCGTTGTTCGCTTTTTCTCGTTCCCTTTTTCCCTGCACTCGTTCGTGTCTCGGATTTTCTCGTTCCCTTTTTCCCTGCACTCGTTCGTTGCTCGCTTTTTCTCGTTCCCTTTTTCCCTGCACTCGTTCGTTGCTCGGATTTTCTCGTTCCCTTTTTCCCTGCACTCGTTCGTTGTTCGCTTTTTCTCGTTCCCTTTTTCCCTGCACTCGTTCATTGCTCGCTTTTTCTCGTTCCCTTTTTCCCTGCACTCGTTCGTTGTTCGGATTTTCTCGTTCCCTTTTTCCCTGCACTCGTTCGTTGTTCGCTTTTTCTCGTTCCCTTTTTCCCTGCACTCGTTCGTTGCTCGGATTTTCTCGTTCCCTTTTTCCCTGCACTCGTTCGTTGCTCGCTTTTTCTCGTTCCCTTTTTCCCTGCACTCGTTCGTTGCTCGCCTTTTCTCGTTCCCTTTTTCCCTGCACTCGTTCGTTGTTCGCTTTTTCTCGTTCCCTTTTTCCCTGCACTCGTTCGTTGTTCGGTTTTTCTCGTTCCCTTTTTCCCTGCACTCGTTCATTGCGCGGATTTTCTCGTTCCCTTTTTCCCTGCACTCGTTCGTTGCTCGCTTTTTCTCGTTCCCTTTTTCCCTGCACTCGTTCGTTGCTCGGATTTTCTCGTTCCCTTTTTCCCTGCACTCGTTCGTTGCTCGCTTTTTCTCGTTCCCTTTTTCCCTGCACTCGTTCGTTGCTCGCTTTTTCTCGTTCCCTTTTTCCCTGCACTCGTTCGTTGCTCGCTTTTTCTCGTTCCCTTTTTCCCTGCACTCGTTCGTTGCTCGCTTTTTCTCGTTCCCTTTTTCCCTGCACTCGTTCATTGCGCGGATTTTCTCGTTCCCTTTTTCCCTGCACTCGTTCGTTGCTCGGATTTTCTCGTTCCCTTTTTCCCTGCACTCGTTCGTTGTTCGCTTTTTCTCGTTCCCTTTTTCCCTGCACTCGTTCGTTGTTCGCTTTTTCTCGTTCCCTTTTTCCCTGCACTTGTTCGTTGTATAGTTTTTCTCGTTCCCTTTTTCCCTGCACTTGTTCGTTGTATAGTTTTTCTCGTTCCCTTTTTCCCTGCACTCGTTCGTTGTTCGCTTTTTCTCGTTCCCTTTTTCCCTGCACTCGTTCGTTGTTCGCTTTTTCTCGTTCCCTTTTTCCCTGCACTCGTTCATTGTTCGCCTTTTCTCGTTCCCTTTTTCCCTGCACTCGTTCGTTGCTCGCTTTTTCTCGTTCCCTTTTTCCCTGCACTCGTTCGTTGTTCGGATTTTCTCGTTCCCTTTTTCCCTGCACTCGTTCATTGCGCGGATTTTCTCGTTCCCTTTTTCCCTGCACTCGTTCATTGCTCGCTTTTTCTCGTTCCCTTTTTCCCTGCACTCGTTCGTTGCTCGGATTTTCTCGTTCCCTTTTTCCCTGCACTCATTCGTTGCGCAGATTTTCTCGTTCCCTTTTTCCCTGCACTCGTTCGTTGCTCGCCTTTTCTCGTTCCCTTTTTCCCTGCACTCGTTCGTTGTTCGCTTTTTCTCGTTCCCTTTTTCCCTGCACTCGTTCATTGCTCGCTTTTTCTCGTTCCCTTTTTCCCTGCACTCGTTCGTTGCTCGGATTTTCTCGTTCCCTTTTTCCCTGCACTCGTTCGTTGTTCGCTTTTTCTCGTTCCCTTTTTCCCTGCACTCGTTCATTGCTCGCTTTTTCTCATTCCCTTTTTCCCTGCACTCGTTCATTGCGCGGTTTTTCTCGTTCCCTTTTTCCCTGCACTCGTTCATTGCGCGGATTTTCTCGTTCCCTTTTTCCCTGCACTCGTTCATTGCTCGCTTTTTCTCGTTCCCTTTTTCCCTGCATTCGTTCGTTGCTCGCTTTTTCTCGTTCCCTTTTTCCCTGCACTCGTTCGTTGTTCGCTTTTTCTCGTTCCCTTTTTCCCTGCACTCGTTCGTTGCTCGGATTTTCTCGTTCCCTTTTTCCCTGCACTCGTTCGTTGCATGGATTTTCGCGTTCCCTTTTTCCCTGCACTCGTTCGTTGCTCGCCTTTTCTCGTTCCCTTTTTCCCTGCACTCGTTCGTTGTTCGCTTTTTCTCGTTCCCTTTTTCCCTGCACTCGTTCGTTGTTCGGTTTTTCTCGTTCCCTTTTTCCCTGCACTCGTTCATTGCTCGCTTTTTCTCGTTCCCTTTTTCCCTGCACTCGTTCGTTGCTCGGATTTTCTCGTTCCCTTTTTCCCTGCACTCATTTGTTGCGCAGATTTTCTCGTTCCCTTTTTCCCTGCACTCGTTCGTTGCTCGCCTTTTCTCGTTCCCTTTTTCCCTGCACTCGTTCGTTGTTCGCCTTTTCTCGTTCCCTTTTTCCCTGCACACGTTCGTTGTTCGGTTTTTCTCGTTCCCTTTTTCCCTGCACTCGTTCATTGCTCGCTTTTTCTCGTTCCCTTTTTCCCTGCACTCGTTCGTTGCTCGGATTTTCTCGTTCCCTTTTTCCCTGCACTCGTTCGTTGTTCGCTTTTTCTCGTTCCCTTTTTCCCTGCACTCGTTCATTGCTCGCTTTTTCTCGTTCCCTTTTTCCCTGCACTCGTTCGTTGCGCAGATTTTCTCGTTCCCTTTTTCCCTGCACTCGTTCATTGCGCGGATTTTCTCGTTCCCTTTTTCCCTGCACTCGTTTGTTGTTCGGTTTTTCTCGTTCCCTTTTTCCCTGAACTCGTTCGTTGCTCGGATTTTCTCGTTCCCTTTTTCCCTGCACTCGTTCGTTGCTCGCTTTTTCTCATTCCCTTTTTCCCTGCACTCGTTCGTTGTTCGGATTTTCTCGTTCCCTTTTTCCCTGCACTCGTTCGTTGTTCGCTTTTTCTCGTTCCCTTTTTCCCTGCACTCGTTCGTTGCTCGGATTTTCTCGTTCCCTTTTTCCCTGCACTCGTTCGTTGCTCGCTTTTTCTCGTTCCCTTTTTCCCTGCACTCGTTCGTTGCTCGGATTTTCTCGTTCCCTTTTTCCCTGCACTCGTTCGTTGTTCGCTTTTTCTCGTTCCCTTTTTCCCTGCACTCGTTCATTGCTCGCTTTTTCTCGTTCCCTTTTTCCCTGCACTCGTTCGTTGCTCGGATTTTCTCGTTCCCTTTTTCCCTGCACTCATTCGTTGCGCAGATTTTCTCGTTCCCTTTTTCCCTGCACTCGTTCGTTGCTCGCCTTTTCTCGTTCCCTTTTTCCCTGCACTCGTTCGTTGTTCGCTTTTTCTCGTTCCCTTTTTCCCTGCACTCGTTCGTTGTTCGGTTTTTCTCGTTCCCTTTTTCCCTGCACTCGTTCATTGCGCGGATTTTCTCGTTCCCTTTTTCCCTGCACTCGTTCGTTGCTCGCTTTTTCTCGTTCCCTTTTTCCCTGCACTTGTTCGTTGCTCGGATTTTCTCGTTCCCTTTTTCCCTGCACTCGTTCGTTGCTCGCTTTTTCTCGTTCCCTTTTTCCCTGCACTCGTTCGTTGTTCGGTTTTTCTCGTTCCCTTTTTCCCTGCACTCGTTCGTTGCTCGGATTTTCTCGTTCCCTTTTTCCCTGCACTCGTTCGTTGCTCGCTTTTTCTCGTTCCCTTTTTCCCTGCACTCGTTCGTTGTTCACTTTTTCTCGTTCCCTTTTTCCCTGCACTCGTTCATTGCGCGGATTTTCTCGTTCCCTTTTTCCCTGCACTCGTTCGTTGCTCGGATTTTCTCGTTCCCTTTTTCCCTGCACTCGTTCGTTGTTCGCTTTTTCTCGTTCCCTTTTTCCCTGCACTCGTTCGTTGTTCGCTTTTTCTCGTTCCCTTTTTCCCTGCACTTGTTCGTTGTATAGTTTTTCTCGTTCCCTTTTTCCCTGCACTTGTTCGTTGTATAGTTTTTCTCGTTCCCTTTTTCCCTGCACTCGTTCATTGCTCGCTTTTTCTCGTTCCCTTTTTCCCTGCACTCGTTCGTTGTTCGCTTTTTCTCGTTCCCTTTTTCCCTGCACTCGTTCATTGTTCGCCTTTTCTCGTTCCCTTTTTCCCTGCACTCGTTCGTTGCTCGCTTTTTCTCGTTCCCTTTTTCCCTGCACTCGTTCGTTGTTCGGATTTTCTCGTTCCCTTTTTCCCTGCGCTCGTTCATTGCGCGGATTTTCTCGTTCCCTTTTTCCCTGCACTCGTTCGTTGTTCGCTTTTTCTCGTTCCCTTTTTCCCTGCACTCGTTCATTGCTCGCTTTTTCTCATTCCCTTTTTCCCTGCACTCGTTCATTGCGCGGTTTTTCTCGTTCCCTTTTTCCCTGCACTCGTTCATTGCGCGGATTTTCTCGTTCCCTTTTTCCCTGCACTCGTTCATTGCTCGCTTTTTCTCGTTCCCTTTTTCCCTGCATTCGTTCGTTGCTCGCTTTTTCTCGTTCCCTTTTTCCCTGCACTCGTTCGTTGTTCGCTTTTTCTCGTTCCCTTTTTCCCTGCACTCGTTCGTTGCTCGGATTTTCTCGTTCCCTTTTTCCCTGCACTCGTTCGTTGCATGGATTTTCGCGTTCCCTTTTTCCCTGCACTCGTTCGTTGCTCGCCTTTTCTCGTTCCCTTTTTCCCTGCACTCGTTCGTTGTTCGCTTTTTCTCGTTCCCTTTTTCCCTGCACTCGTTCGTTGTTCGGTTTTTCTCGTTCCCTTTTTCCCTGCACTCGTTCATTGCTCGCTTTTTCTCGTTCCCTTTTTCCCTGCACTCGTTCGTTGCTCGGATTTTCTCGTTCCCTTTTTCCCTGCACTCATTTGTTGCGCAGATTTTCTCGTTCCCTTTTTCCCTGCACTCGTTCGTTGCTCGCCTTTTCTCGTTCCCTTTTTCCCTGCACTCGTTCGTTGTTCGCCTTTTCTCGTTCCCTTTTTCCCTGCACACGTTCGTTGTTCGGTTTTTCTCGTTCCCTTTTTCCCTGCACTCGTTCATTGCTCGCTTTTTCTCGTTCCCTTTTTCCCTGCACTCGTTCGTTGCTCGGATTTTCTCGTTCCCTTTTTCCCTGCACTCGTTCGTTGTTCGCTTTTTCTCGTTCCCTTTTTCCCTGCACTCGTTCATTGCTCGCTTTTTCTCGTTCCCTTTTTCCCTGCACTCGTTCGTTGCGCAGATTTTCTCGTTCCCTTTTTCCCTGCACTCGTTCATTGCGCGGATTTTCTCGTTCCCTTTTTCCCTGCACTCGTTTGTTGTTCGGTTTTTCTCGTTCCCTTTTTCCCTGAACTCGTTCGTTGCTCGGATTTTCTCGTTCCCTTTTTCCCTGCACTCGTTCGTTGCTCGCTTTTTCTCATTCCCTTTTTCCCTGCACTCGTTCGTTGTTCGGATTTTCTCGTTCCCTTTTTCCCTGCACTCGTTCGTTGTTCGCTTTTTCTCGTTCCCTTTTTCCCTGCACTCGTTCGTTGCTCGGATTTTCTCGTTCCCTTTTTCCCTGCACTCGTTCGTTGCTCGCTTTTTCTCGTTCCCTTTTTCCCTGCACTCGTTCGTTGCTCGGATTTTCTCGTTCCCTTTTTCCCTGCACTCGTTCGTTGTTCGCTTTTTCTCGTTCCCTTTTTCCCTGCACTCGTTCATTGCTCGCTTTTTCTCGTTCCCTTTTTCCCTGCACTCGTTCGTTGCTCGGATTTTCTCGTTCCCTTTTTCCCTGCACTCATTCGTTGCGCAGATTTTCTCGTTCCCTTTTTCCCTGCACTCGTTCGTTGCTCGCCTTTTCTCGTTCCCTTTTTCCCTGCACTCGTTCGTTGTTCGCTTTTTCTCGTTCCCTTTTTCCCTGCACTCGTTCGTTGTTCGGTTTTTCTCGTTCCCTTTTTCCCTGCACTCGTTCATTGCGCGGATTTTCTCGTTCCCTTTTTCCCTGCACTCGTTCGTTGCTCGCTTTTTCTCGTTCCCTTTTTCCCTGCACTTGTTCGTTGCTCGGATTTTCTCGTTCCCTTTTTCCCTGCACTCGTTCGTTGCTCGCTTTTTCTCGTTCCCTTTTTCCCTGCACTCGTTCGTTGTTCGGTTTTTCTCGTTCCCTTTTTCCCTGCACTCGTTCGTTGCTCGGATTTTCTCGTTCCCTTTTTCCCTGCACTCGTTCGTTGCTCGCTTTTTCTCGTTCCCTTTTTCCCTGCACTCGTTCGTTGTTCACTTTTTCTCGTTCCCTTTTTCCCTGCACTCGTTCATTGCGCGGATTTTCTCGTTCCCTTTTTCCCTGCACTCGTTCGTTGCTCGGATTTTCTCGTTCCCTTTTTCCCTGCACTCGTTCGTTGTTCGCTTTTTCTCGTTCCCTTTTTCCCTGCACTCGTTCGTTGTTCGCTTTTTCTCGTTCCCTTTTTCCCTGCACTTGTTCGTTGTATAGTTTTTCTCGTTCCCTTTTTCCCTGCACTTGTTCGTTGTATAGTTTTTCTCGTTCCCTTTTTCCCTGCACTCGTTCATTGCTCGCTTTTTCTCGTTCCCTTTTTCCCTGCACTCGTTCGTTGTTCGCTTTTTCTCGTTCCCTTTTTCCCTGCACTCGTTCATTGTTCGCCTTTTCTCGTTCCCTTTTTCCCTGCACTCGTTCGTTGCTCGCTTTTTCTCGTTCCCTTTTTCCCTGCACTCGTTCGTTGTTCGGATTTTCTCGTTCCCTTTTTCCCTGCGCTCGTTCATTGCGCGGATTTTCTCGTTCCCTTTTTCCCTGCACTCGTTCATTGCTCGCTTTTTCTCGTTCCCTTTTTCCCTGCACTCGTTCGTTGCTCGGATTTTCTCGTTCCCTTTTTCCCTGCACTCATTCGTTGCGCAGATTTTCTCGTTCCCTTTTTCCCTGCACTCGTTCGTTGCTCGCCTTTTCTCGTTCCCTTTTTCCCTGCACTCGTTCGTTGTTCGCTTTTTCTCGTTCCCTTTTTCCCTGCACTCGTTCATTGCTCGCTTTTTCTCGTTCCCTTTTTCCCTGCACTCGTTCGTTGCTCGGATTTTCTCGTTCCCTTTTTCCCTGCACTCATTCGTTGCGCAGATTTCTCGTTCCCTTTTTCCCTGCACTCGTTCGTTGCTCGCCTTTTCTCGTTCCCTTTTTCCCTGCACTCGTTCGTTGTTCGCTTTTTCTCGTTCCCTTTTTCCCTGCACTCGTTCATTGCTCGCTTTTTCTCGTTCCCTTTTTCCCTGCACTCGTTCGTTGCTCGGATTTTCTCGTTCCCTTTTTCCCTGCACTCGTTCGTTGTTCGCTTTTTCTCGTTCCCTTTTTCCCTGCACTCGTTCGTTGCTCGCTTTTTCTCGTTCCCTTTTTCCCTGCACTCGTTCGTTGCTCGGATTTTCTCGTTCCCTTTTTCCCTGCACTCGTTCGTTGCTCGCTTTTTCTCGTTCCCTTTTTCCCTGCACTCGTTCGTTGTTCGGTTTTTCTCGTTCCCTTTTTCCCTGCACTCGTTCGTTGCTCGGATTTTCTCGTTCCCTTTTTCCCTGCACTCGTTTGTTGCTCGCTTTTTCTCGTTCCCTTTTTCCCTGCACTCGTTCATTGCTCGCTTTTTCTCGTTCCCTTTTTCCCTGCACTCGTTCGTTGCTCGGATTTTCTCGTTCCCTTTTTCCCTGCACTCATTCGTTGCGCAGATTTTCTCGTTCCCTTTTTCCCTGCACTCGTTCGTTGCTCGCCTTTTCTCGTTCCCTTTTTCCCTGCACTCGTTCGTTGTTCGGTTTTTCTCGTTCCCTTTTTCCCTGCACTCTTTCATTTCGCGGATTTTCTCGTTCCCTTTTTCCCTGCACTCGTTCGTTGCTCGCTTTTTCTCGTTCCCTTTTTCCCTGCACTCGTTCGTTGCTCGGATTTTCTCGTTCCCTTTTTCCCTGCACTCGTTCGTTGTTCGCTTTTTCTCGTTCCCTTTTTCCCTGCACTCGTTCGTTGTTCGGTTTTTCTCGTTCCCTTTTTCCCTGCACTCGTTCGTTGCTCGGATTTTCTCGTTCCCTTTTTCCCTGCACTCGTTCGTTGCTCGCTTTTTCTCGTTCCCTTTTTCCCTGCACTCGTTCGTTGTTCGCTTTTTCTCGTTCCCTTTTTCCCTGCACTCGTTCGTTGCTCGGATTTTCTCGTTCCCTTTTTCCCTGCACTCGTTCGTTGTTCGCTTTTTCTCGTTCCCTTTTTCCCTGCACTTGTTCGTTGTATAGTTTTTCTCGTTCCCTTTTTCCCTGCACTCGTTCGTTGTTCGCCTTTTCTCGTTCCCTTTTTCCCTGCACTCGTTCGTTGTTCGCTTTTTCTCGTTCCCTTTTTCCCTGCACTCGTTCATTGCGCGGATTTTCTCGTTCCCTTTTTCCCTGCACTCGTTCGTTGCTCGCTTTTTCTCGTTCCCTTTTTCCCTGCACTCGTTCGTTGCGCAGATTTTCTCGTTCCCTTTTTCCCTGCACTCGTTCATTGCGCGGATTTTCTCGTTCCCTTTTTCCCTGCACTCGTTCATTGCTCGCTTTTTCTCGTTCCCTTTTTCCCTGCACTCGTTCGTTGCTCGGATTTTCTCGTTCCCTTTTTCCCTGCACTCATTCGTTGCGCAGATTTTCTCGTTCCCTTTTTCCCTGCACTCGTTCGTTGCTCGCCTTTTCTCGTTCCCTTTTTCCCTGCACTCGTTCATTGCTCGCTTTTTCTCGTTCCCTTTTTCCCTGCACTCGTTCGTTGCTCGGTTTATCTCGTTCCCTTTTTCCCTGCACTCGTTCGTTGTTCGCTTTTTCTCGTTCCCTTTTTCCCTGCACTCGTTCATTGCTCGCTTTTTCTCATTCCCTTTTTCCCTGCACTCGTTCATTGCGCGGTTTTTCTCGTTCCCTTTTTCCCTGCACTCGTTCATTGCGCGGATTTTCTCGTTCCCTTTTTCCCTGCACTCGTTCATTGCTCGCTTTTTCTCGTTCCCTTTTTCCCTGCATTCGTTCGTTGCTCGCTTTTTCTCGTTCCCTTTTTCCCTGCACTCGTTCGTTGTTCGCTTTTTCTCGTTCCCTTTTTCCCTGCACTCGTTCATTGCTCGCTTTTTCTCGTTCCCTTTTTCCCTGCACTCGTTCGTTGCTCGGATTTTCTCGTTCCCTTTTTCCCTGCACTCGTTCGTTGCATGGATTTTCGCGTTCCCTTTTTCCCTGCACTCGTTCGTTGCTCGCCTTTTCTCGTTCCCTTTTTCCCTGCACTCGTTCGTTGTTCGCTTTTTCTCGTTCCCTTTTTCCCTGCACTCGTTCGTTGTTCGCTTTTTCTCGTTCCCTTTTTCCCTGCACTCGTTCATTGCTCGCTTTTTCTCGTTCCCTTTTTCCCTGCACTCGTTCGTTGCTCGGATTTTCTCGTTCCCTTTTTCCCTGCACTCATTCGTTGCGCAGATTTTCTCGTTCCCTTTTTCCCTGCACTCGTTTGTTGCTCGCCTTTTCTCGTTCCCTTTTTCCCTGCACTCGTTCGTTGTTCGCTTTTTCTCGTTCCCTTTTTCCCTGCACTCGTTCGTTGTTCGCTTTTTCTCGTTCCCTTTTTCCCTGCACTCGTTCATTGCTCGCTTTTTCTCGTTCCCTTTTTCCCTGCACTCGTTCGTTGCTCGGATTTTCTCGTTCCCTTTTTCCCTGCACTCGTTCGTTGTTCGCTTTTTCTCGTTCCCTTTTTCCCTGCACTCGTTCATTGCTCGCTTTTTCTCGTTCCCTTTTTCCCTGCACTCGTTCGTTGCGCAGATTTTCTCGTTCCCTTTTTCCCTGCACTCGTTCATTGCGCGGATTTTCTCGTTCCCTTTTTCCCTGCACTCGTTCATTGCTCGCTTTTTCTCGTTCCCTTTTTCCCTGCATTCGTTCGTTGCTCGCTTTTTCTCGTTCCCTTTTTCCCTGCACTCGTTCGTTGCTCGCCTTTTCTCGTTCCCTTTTTCCCTGCACTCGTTCGTTGCTCGCTCTTTCTCGTTCCCTTTTTCCCTGCACTCGTTCGTTGCTCGGATTTTCTCGTTCCCTTTTTCCCTGCACTCGTTCGTTGTTCGGTTTTTCTCGTTCCCTTTTTCCCTGCACTCGTTCATTGCGCGGATTTTCTCGTTCCCTTTTTCCCTGCACTCGTTCGTTGCTCGCTTTTTCTCGTTCCCTTTTTCCCTGCACTCGTTCGTTGCTCGGATTTTCTCGTTCCCTTTTTCCCTGCACTCGTTCGTTGCTCGCTTTTTCTCGTTCCCTTTTTCCCTGCACTCATTCTTTGCTCGCTTTTTCTCGTTCCCTTTTTCCCTGCACTCGTTCGTTGCGCAGATTTTCTCGTTCCCTTTTTCCCTGCACTCGTTCGTTGTTCGCTTTTTCTCGTTCCCTTTTTCGCTGCACTCGTTCGTTGTTCGGTTTTTCTCGTTCCCTTTTTCCCTGCACTCGTTCGTTGCTCGGATTTTCTCGTTCCCTTTTTCCCTGCACTCGTTCATTGCTCGCTTTTTCTCATTCCCTTTTTCCCTGCACTCGTTCGTTGCTCGGATTTTCTTGTTCCCTTTTTCCCTGCACTCGTTCGTTGTTCGCTTTTTCTCGTTCCCTTTTTCCCTGCACTCGTTCGTTGCTTGGATTTTCTCGTTCCCTTTTTCCCTGCACTCGTTCGTTGCGCGGATTTTCTCGTTCCCTTGTTCCCTGCACTCGTTCGTTGCTCGCCTTTTCTCGTTCCCTTTTTCCCTGCACTCGTTCGTTGTTCGCTTTTTCTCGTTCCCTTTTTCCCTGCACTCGTTCGTTGTTCGGTTTTTCTCGTTCCCTTTTTCCCTGCACTCGTTCGTTGCTCGGATTTTCTCGTTCCCTTTTTCCCTGCACTCGTTCGTTGCTCGGTTTTTCTCGTTCCCTTTTTCCCTGCACTCGTTCGTTGCTCGCCTTTTCTCGTTCCCTTTTTCCCTGCACTCGTTCGTTGTTCGCTTTTTCTCGTTCCCTTTTTCCCTGCACTCGTTCCTTGCTCGCTTTTTCTCGTTCCCTTTTTCCCTGCACTCGTTCGTTGCTCGGATTTTCTCGTTCCCTTTTTCCCTGCACTCGTTCGTTGCGCAGATTTTCTCGTTCCCTTTTTCCCTGCACTCGTTCGTTGCTCGCCTTTTCTCGTTCCCTTTTTCCCTGCACTCGTTCGTTGCTCGCTCTTTCTCGTTCCCTTTTTCCCTGCACTCGTTCGTTGCTCGCTTTTTCTCGTTCCCTTTTTCCCTGCACTCGTTCGTTGTTCGCTTTTTCTCGTTCCCTTTTTCCCTGCACTCGTTCATTGCGCGGATTTTCTCGTTCCCTTTTTCCCTGCACTCGTTCGTTGCTCGCTTTTTCTCGTTCCCTTTTTCGCTGCACTCGTTCGTTGCTCGGATTTTCTCGTTCCCTTTTTCCCTGCACTCGTTCGTTGCATGGATTTTCGCGTTCCCTTTTTCCCTGCACTCGTTCGTTGCTCGCCTTTTCTCGTTCCCTTTTTCCCTGCACTCGTTCGTTGTTCGCTTTTTCTCGTTCCCTTTTTCCCTGCACTCGTTCGTTGTTCGCTTTTTCTCGTTCCCTTTTTCCCTGCACTCGTTCATTGCTCGCTTTTTCTCGTTCCCTTTTTCCCTGCACTCGTTCGTTGCTCGGATTTTCTCGTTCCCTTTTTCCCTGCACTCATTCGTTGTTCGCTTTTTCTCGTTCCCTTTTTCCCTGCACTCGTTCATTGCTCGCTTTTTCTCGTTCCCTTTTTCCCTGCACTCGTTCGTTGCGCAGATTTTCTCGTTCCCTTTTTCCCTGCACTCGTTCGTTGTTCGCTTTTTCTCGTTCCCTTTTTCCCTGCACTCGTTCGTTGTTCGCTTTTTCTCGTTCCCTTTTTCCCTGCACTCGTTTGTTGTTCGGTTTTTCTCGTTCCCTTTTTCCCTGAACTCGTTCGTTGCTCGGATTTTCTCGTTCCCTTTTTCCCTGCACTCGTTCGTTGCTCGCTTTTTCTCATTCCCTTTTTCCCTGCACTCGTTCGTTGTTCGGATTTTCTCGTTCCCTTTTTCCCTGCACTCGTTCGTTGCTCGGATTTTCTCGTTCCCTTTTTCCCTGCACTCGTTCGTTGCTCGCTTTTTCTCGTTCCCTTTTTCCCTGCACTCGTTCGTTGTTCGCTTTTTCTCGTTCCCTTTTTCCCTGCACTCGTTCGTTGCTCGGATTTTCTCGTTCCCTTTTTCCCTGCACTCGTTCGTTGTTCGCTTTTTCTCGTTCCCTTTTTCCCTGCACTCGTTCGTTGTTCGCTTTTTCTCGTTCCCTTTTTCCCTGCACTTGTTCGTTGTATAGTTTTTCTCGTTCCCTTTTTCCCTGCACTCGTTCGTTGTTCGCCTTTTCTCGTTCCCTTTTTCCCTGCACTCGTTCGTTGTTCGCTTTTTCTCGTTCCCTTTTTCCCTGCACTCGTTCATTGCGCGGATTTTCTCGTTCCCTTTTTCCCTGCACTCGTTCGTTGCTCGCTTTTTCTCGTTCCCTTTTTCCCTGCACTCGTTCGTTGCGCAGATTTTCTCGTTCCCTTTTTCCCTGCACTCGTTCATTGCGCGGATTTTCTCGTTCCCTTTTTCCCTGCACTCGTTCATTGCTCGCTTTTTCTCGTTCCCTTTTTCCCTGCACTCGTTCGTTGCTCGGATTTTCTCGTTCCCTTTTTCCCTGCACTCATTCGTTGCGCAGATTTTCTCGTTCCCTTTTTCCCTGCACTCGTTCGTTGCTCGCCTTTTCTCGTTCCCTTTTTCCCTGCACTCGTTCATTGCTCGCTTTTTCTCGTTCCCTTTTTCCCTGCACTCGTTCGTTGCTCGCTTTTTCTCGTTCCCTTTTTCCCTGCACTCGTTCGTTGTTCGCTTTTTCTCGTTCCCTTTTTCCCTGCACTCGTTCATTGCTCGCTTTTTCTCGTTCCCTTTTTCCCTGCACTCGTTCGTTGCTCGGATTTTCTCGTTCCCTTTTTCCCTGCACTCGTTCGTTGCATGGATTTTCGCGTTCCCTTTTTCCCTGCACTCGTTCGTTGCTCGCCTTTTCTCGTTCCCTTTTTCCCTGCACTCGTTCGTTGTTCGCTTTTTCTCGTTCCCTTTTTCCCTGCACTCGTTCGTTGTTCGCTTTTTCTCGTTCCCTTTTTCCCTGCACTCGTTCATTGCTCGCTTTTTCTCGTTCCCTTTTTCCCTGCACTCGTTCGTTGCTCGGATTTTCTCATTCCCTTTTTCCCTGCACTCATTCGTTGCGCAGATTTTCTCGTTCCCTTTTTCCCTGCACTCGTTCGTTGCTCGCCTTTTCTCGTTCCCTTTTTCCCTGCACTCGTTCGTTGTTCGCTTTTTCTCGTTCCCTTTTTCCCTGCACTCGTTCATTGCTCGCTTTTTCTCGTTCCCTTTTTCCCTGCACTCGTTCGTTGCTCGGATTTTCTCGTTCCCTTTTTCCCTGCACTCGTTCGTTGTTCGCTTTTTCTCGTTCCCTTTTTCCCTGCACTCGTTCATTGCTCGCTTTTTCTCGTTCCCTTTTTCCCTGCACTCGTTCGTTGCGCAGATTTTCTCGTTCCCTTTTTCCCTGCACTCGTTCATTGCGCGGATTTTCTCGTTCCCTTTTTCCCTGCATTCGTTCGTTGCTCGCTTTTTCTCGTTCCCTTTTTCCCTGCACTCGTTCGTTGCTCGCCTTTTCTCGTTCCCTTTTTCCCTGCACTCGTTCGTTGCTCGCTCTTTCTCGTTCCCTTTTTCCCTGCACTCGTTCGTTGCTCGGATTTTCTCGTTCCCTTTTTCCCTGCACTCGTTCGTTGTTCGGTTTTTCTCGTTCCCTTTTTCCCTGCACTCGTTCATTGCGCGGATTTTCTCGTTCCCTTTTTCCCTGCACTCGTTCGTTGCTCGCTTTTTCTCGTTCCCTTTTTCCCTGCACTCGTTCGTTGCTCGGATTTTCTCGTTCCCTTTTTCCCTGCACTCGTTCGTTGCTCGCTTTTTCTCGTTCCCTTTTTCCCTGCACTCGTTCTTTGCTCGCTTTTTCTCGTTCCCTTTTTCCCTGCACTCGTTCGTTGCGCAGATTTTCTCGTTCCCTTTTTCCCTGCACTCGTTCGTTGTTCGCTTTTTCTCGTTCCCTTTTTCGCTGCACTCGTTCGTTGTTCGGTTTTTCTCGTTCCCTTTTTCCCTGCACTCGTTCGTTGCTCGGATTTTCTCGTTCCCTTTTTCCCTGCACTCGTTCATTGCTCGCTTTTTCTCATTCCCTTTTTCCCTGCACTCGTTCGTTGCTCGGATTTTCTTGTTCCCTTTTTCCCTGCACTCGTTCGTTGTTCGCTTTTTCTCGTTCCCTTTTTCCCTGCACTCGTTCGTTGCTTGGATTTTCTCGTTCCCTTTTTCCCTGCACTCGTTCGTTGCGCGGATTTTCTCGTTCCCTTGTTCCCTGCACTCGTTCGTTGCTCGCCTTTTCTCGTTCCCTTTTTCCCTGCACTCGTTCGTTGTTCGCTTTTTCTCGTTCCCTTTTTCCCTGCACTCGTTCGTTGTTCGGTTTTTCTCGTTCCCTTTTTCCCTGCACTCGTTCGTTGCTCGGATTTTCTCGTTCCCTTTTTCCCTGCACTCGTTCGTTGCTCGGTTTTTCTCGTTCCCTTTTTCCCCTCACTCGTTCGTTGCTCGGATTTTCTCGTTCCCTTTTTCCCTGCACTCGTTCGTTGTTCGCTTTTTCTCGTTCCCTTTTTCCCTGCACTCGTTCATTGCTCGCTTTTTCTCGTTCCCTTTTTCCCTGCACTCGTTCGTTGCTCGGATTTTCTCGTTCCCTTTTTCCCTGCACTCGTTCGTTGCGCAGATTTTCTCGTTCCCTTTTTCCCTGCACTCGTTCGTTGCTCGCCTTTTCTCGTTCCCTTTTTCCCTGCACTCGTTCGTTGCTCGCTCTTTCTCGTTCCCTTTTTCCCTGCACTCGTTCGTTGCTCGCTTTTTCTCGTTCCCTTTTTCCCTGCACTCGTTCGTTGTTCGCTTTTTCTCGTTCCCTTTTTCCCTGCACTCGTTCATTGCGCGGATTTTCTCGTTCCCTTTTTCCCTGCACTCGTTCGTTGCTCGCTTTTTCTCGTTCCCTTTTTCCCTGCACTCGTTCGTTGCTCGGATTTTCTCGTTCCCTTTTTCCCTGCACTCGTTCGTTGCATGGATTTTCGCGTTCCCTTTTTCCCTGCACTCGTTCGTTGCTCGCCTTTTCTCGTTCCCTTTTTCCCTGCACTCGTTCGTTGTTCGCTTTTTCTCGTTCCCTTTTTCCCTGCACTCGTTCGTTGTTCGCTTTTTCTCGTTCCCTTTTTCCCTGCACTCGTTCATTGCTCGCTTTTTCTCGTTCCCTTTTTCCCTGCACTCGTTCGTTGCTCGGATTTTCTCGTTCCCTTTTTCCCTGCACTCATTCGTTGTTCGCTTTTTCTCGTTCCCTTTTTCCCTGCACTCGTTCATTGCTCGCTTTTTCTCGTTCCCTTTTTCCCTGCACTCGTTCGTTGCGCAGATTTTCTCGTTCCCTTTTTCCCTGCACTCGTTCGTTGTTCGCTTTTTCTCGTTCCCTTTTTCCCTGCACTCGTTCGTTGTTCGCTTTTTCTCGTTCCCTTTTTCCCTGCACTCGTTTGTTGTTCGGTTTTTCTCGTTCCCTTTTTCCCTGAACTCGTTCGTTGCTCGGATTTTCTCGTTCCCTTTTTCCCTGCACTCGTTCGTTGCTCGCTTTTTCTCATTCCCTTTTTCCCTGCACTCGTTCGTTGTTCGGATTTTCTCGTTCCCTTTTTCCCTGCACTCGTTCGTTGTTCGCTTTTTCTCGTTCCCTTTTTCCCTGCACTCGTTCGTTGCTCGGATTTTCTCGTTCCCTTTTTCCCTGCACTCGTTCGTTGCTCGCTTTTTCTCGTTCCCTTTTTCCCTGCACTCGTTCGTTGCTCGGATTTTCTCGTTCCCTTTTTCCCTGCACTCGTTCGTTGTTCGCTTTTTCTCGTTCCCTTTTTCCCTGCACTCGTTCATTGCTCGCTTTTTCTCGTTCCCTTTTTCCCTGCACTCGTTCGTTGCTCGGATTTTCTCGTTCCCTTTTTCCCTGCACTCATTCGTTGCGCAGATTTTCTCGTTCCCTTTTTCCCTGCACTCGTTCGTTGCTCGCCTTTTCTCGTTCCCTTTTTCCCTGCACTCGTTCGTTGTTCGCTTTTTCTCGTTCCCTTTTTCCCTGCACTCGTTCGTTGTTCGGTTTTTCTCGTTCCCTTTTTCCCTGCACTCGTTCATTGCGCGGATTTTCTCGTTCCCTTTTTCCCTGCACTCGTTCGTTGCTCGCTTTTTCTCGTTCCCTTTTTCCCTGCACTCGTTCGTTGCTCGGATTTTCTCGTTCCCTTTTTCCCTGCACTCGTTCGTTGCTCGCTTTTTCTCGTTCCCTTTTTCCCTGCACTCGTTCGTTGTTCGGTTTTTCTCGTTCCCTTTTTCCCTGCACTCGTTCGTTGCTCGGATTTTCTCGTTCCCTTTTTCCCTGCACTCGTTCGTTGCTCGCTTTTTCTCGTTCCCTTTTTCCCTGCACTCGTTCGTTGTTCACTTTTTCTCGTTCCCTTTTTCCCTGCACTCGTTCATTGCGCGGATTTTCTCGTTCCCTTTTTCCCTGCACTCGTTCGTTGCTCGGATTTTCTCGTTCCCTTTTTCCCTGCACTCGTTCGTTGCTCGCTTTTTCTCGTTCCCTTTTTCCCTGCACTCGTTCGTTGTTCGCTTTTTCTCGTTCCCTTTTTCCCTGCACTTGTTCGTTGTATAGTTTTTCTCGTTCCCTTTTTCCCTGCACTTGTTCGTTGTATAGTTTTTCTCGTTCCCTTTTTCCCTGCACTCGTTCGTTGTTCGCCTTTTCTCGTTCCCTTTTTCCCTGCACTCGTTCGTTGTTCGCTTTTTCTCGTTCCCTTTTTCCCTGCACTCGTTCATTGTTCGCCTTTTCTCGTTCCCTTTTTCCCTGCACTCGTTCGTTGCTCGCTTTTTCTCGTTCCCTTTTTCCCTGCACTCGTTCGTTGTTCGGATTTTCTCGTTCCCTTTTTCCCTGCGCTCGTTCATTGCGCGGATTTTCTCGTTCCCTTTTTCCCTGCACTCGTTCATTGCTCGCTTTTTCTCGTTCCCTTTTTCCCTGCACTCGTTCGTTGCTCGGATTTTCTCGTTCCCTTTTTCCCTGCACTCATTCGTTGCGCAGATTTTCTCGTTCCCTTTTTCCCTGCACTCGTTCGTTGCTCGCCTTTTCTCGTTCCCTTTTTCCCTGCACTCGTTCGTTGTTCGCTTTTTCTCGTTCCCTTTTTCCCTGCACTCGTTCATTGCTCGCTTTTTCTCGTTCCCTTTTTCCCTGCACTCGTTCGTTGCTCGGATTTTCTCGTTCCCTTTTTCCCTGCACTCATTCGTTGCGCAGATTTCTCGTTCCCTTTTTCCCTGCACTCGTTCGTTGCTCGCCTTTTCTCGTTCCCTTTTTCCCTGCACTCGTTCGTTGTTCGCTTTTTCTCGTTCCCTTTTTCCCTGCACTCGTTCATTGCTCGCTTTTTCTCGTTCCCTTTTTCCCTGCACTCGTTCGTTGCTCGGATTTTCTCGTTCCCTTTTTCCCTGCACTCGTTCGTTGTTCGCTTTTTCTCGTTCCCTTTTTCCCTGCACTCGTTCGTTGCTCGCTTTTTCTCGTTCCCTTTTTCCCTGCACTCGTTCGTTGCTCGGATTTTCTCGTTCCCTTTTTCCCTGCACTCGTTCGTTGCTCGCTTTTTCTCGTTCCCTTTTTCCCTGCACTCGTTCGTTGTTCGGTTTTTCTCGTTCCCTTTTTCCCTGCACTCGTTCGTTGCTCGGATTTTCTCGTTCCCTTTTTCCCTGCACTCGTTCATTGCGCGGTTTTTCTCGTTCCCTTTTTCCCTGCACTCGTTCATTGCTCGCTTTTTCTCGTTCCCTTTTTCCCTGCACTCGTTCGTTGTTCGCTTTTTCTCGTTCCCTTTTTCCCTGCACTCGTTCGTTTCTCGGATTTTCTCGTTCCCTTTTTCCCTGCACTCGTTCGTTGCGCAGATTTTCTCGTTCCCTTTTTCCCTGCACTCGTTCGTTGCTCGCCTTTTCTCGTTCCCTTTTTCCCTGCACTCGTTCGTTGTTCGGTTTTTCTCGTTCCCTTTTTCCCTGCACTCATTCATTGCGCGGATTTTCTCGTTCCCTTTTTCCCTGCACTCGTTCGTTGCTCGCTTTTTCTCGTTCCCTTTTTCCCTGCACTCGTTCGTTGCTCGGATTTTCTCGTTCCCTTTTTCCCTGCACTCGTTCGTTGTTCGCTTTTTCTCGTTCCCTTTTTCCCTGCACTCGTTCATTGCTCGCTTTTTCTCGTTCCCTTTTTCCCTGCACTCGTTCGTTGCGCGGATTTTCTCGTTCCCTTGTTCCCTGCACTCTTTTGTTGCTCGCCTTTTCTCGTTCCCTTTTTCCCTGCACTCATTCGTTGTTCGCTTTTTCTCGTTCCCTTTTTCCCTGCACTCGTTCGTTGCTCGGATTTTCTCGTTCCCTTTTTCCCTGCACTCGTTCGTTGTTCGCTTTTTCTCGTTCCCTTTTTCCCTGCACTCGTTCATTGCTCGCTTTTTCTCGTTCCCTTTTTCCCTGCACTCGTTCGTTGCTCGGATTTTCTCGTTCCCTTTTTCCCTGCACTCGTTCGTTGAGCAGATTTTCTCATTCCCTTTTTCCCTGCACTCGTTCGTTGCTCGCCTTTTCTCGTTCCCTTTTTCCCTGCACTCGTTCGTTGCTCGCTCTTTCTCGTTCCCTTTTTCCCTGCACTCGTTCGTTGCTCGCTTTTTCTCGTTCCCTTTTTCCCTGCACTCGTTCGTTGCTCGGTTTTTCTCGTTCCCTTTTTCCCTGCACTCGTTCATTGCGCGGATTTTCTCGTTCCCTTTTTC
This sequence comes from Aphelocoma coerulescens, assembly GCF_041296385.1. Lineage (NCBI taxonomy): Eukaryota > Metazoa > Chordata > Aves > Passeriformes > Corvidae > Aphelocoma > Aphelocoma coerulescens. The sequence continues at coordinate 58,610,243 of NC_091014.1, read as the reverse complement.
CCTGCACTCGTTCGTTGCTCGGATTTTCTCGTTCCCTTTTTCCCTGCACTCGTTCATTGCTCGCTTTTTCTCGTTCCCTTTTTCCCTGCACTCGTTCGTTGCGCAGATTTTCTCGTTCCCTTTTTCCCTGCACTCGTTCGTTGTTCGCTTTTTCTCGTTCCCTTTTTCCCTGCACTCGTTTGTTGTTCGGTTTTTCTCGTTCCCTTTTTCCCTGCACTCGTTCGTTGCTCGGATTTTCTCGTTCCCTTTTTCCCTGCACTCGTTCGTTGCTCGCTTTTTCTCATTCCCTTTTTCCCTGCACTCGTTCGTTGTTCGGATTTTCTCGTTCCCTTTTTCCCTGCACTCGTTCATTGCTCGCTTTTTCTCGTTCCCTTTTTCCCTGCACTCGTTCGTTGCTCGCTTTTTCTCGTTCCCTTTTTCCCTGCACTCGTTCGTTGTTCGCTTTTTCTCGTTCCCTTTTTCCCTGCACTCGTTCATTGCTCGCTTTTTCTCGTTCCCTTTTTCCCTGCACTCGTTCGTTGCTCGGATTTTCTCGTTCCCTTTTTCCCTGCACTCGTTCGTTGCATGGATTTTCGCGTTCCCTTTTTCCCTGCACTCGTTCGTTGCTCGCCTTTTCTCGTTCCCTTTTTCCCTGCACTCGTTCGTTGTTCGCTTTTTCTCGTTCCCTTTTTCCCTGCACTCGTTCGTTGTTCGCTTTTTCTCGTTCCCTTTTTCCCTGCACTCGTTCATTGCTCGCTTTTTCTCGTTCCCTTTTTCCCTGCACTCGTTCGTTGCTCGGATTTTCTCGTTCCCTTTTTCCCTGCACTCATTCGTTGCGCAGATTTTCTCGTTCCCTTTTTCCCTGCACTCGTTCGTTGCTCGCCTTTTCTCGTTCCCTTTTTCCCTGCACTCGTTCGTTGTTCGCTTTTTCTCGTTCCCTTTTTCCCTGCACTCGTTCGTTGTTCGCTTTTTCTCGTTCCCTTTTTCCCTGCACTCGTTCATTGCTCGCTTTTTCTCGTTCCCTTTTTCCCTGCACTCGTTCGTTGCTCGGATTTTCTCGTTCCCTTTTTCCCTGCACTCGTTCGTTGTTCGCTTTTTCTCGTTCCCTTTTTCCCTGCACTCGTTCATTGCTCGCTTTTTCTCGTTCCCTTTTTCCCTGCACTCGTTCGTTGCGCAGATTTTCTCGTTCCCTTTTTCCCTGCACTCGTTCATTGCGCGGATTTTCTCGTTCCCTTTTTCCCTGCACTCGTTCATTGCTCGCTTTTTCTCGTTCCCTTTTTCCCTGCATTCGTTCGTTGCTCGCTTTTTCTCGTTCCCTTTTTCCCTGCACTCGTTCGTTGCTCGCTCTTTCTCGTTCCCTTTTTCCCTGCACTCGTTCGTTGCTCGGATTTTCTCGTTCCCTTTTTCCCTGCACTCGTTCGTTGTTCGGTTTTTCTCGTTCCCTTTTTCCCTGCACTCGTTCATTGCGCGGATTTTCTCGTTCCCTTTTTCCCTGCACTCGTTCGTTGCTCGCTTTTTCTCGTTCCCTTTTTCCCTGCACTCGTTCGTTGCTCGGATTTTCTCGTTCCCTTTTTCCCTGCACTCGTTCGTTGTTCGCTTTTTCTCGTTCCCTTTTTCCCTGCACTCGTTCATTGCTCGCTTTTTCTCGTTCCCTTTTTCCCTGCACTCGTTCGTTGCGCAGATTTTCTCGTTCCCTTTTTCCCTGCACTCGTTCGTTGTTCGCTTTTTCTCGTTCCCTTTTTCGCTGCACTCGTTCGTTGTTCGGTTTTTCTCGTTCCCTTTTTCCCTGCACTCGTTCGTTGCTCGGATTTTCTCGTTCCCTTTTTCCCTGCACTCGTTCATTGCTCGCTTTTTCTCATTCCCTTTTTCCCTGCACTCGTTCGTTGCTCGGATTTTCTTGTTCCCTTTTTCCCTGCACTCGTTCGTTGTTCGCTTTTTCTCGTTCCCTTTTTCCCTGCACTCGTTCGTTGCTTGGATTTTCTCGTTCCCTTTTTCCCTGCACTCGTTCGTTGCGCGGATTTTCTCGTTCCCTTGTTCCCTGCACTCGTTCGTTGCTCGCCTTTTCTCGTTCCCTTTTTCCCTGCACTCGTTCGTTGTTCGCTTTTTCTCGTTCCCTTTTTCCCTGCACTCGTTCGTTGTTCGGTTTTTCTCGTTCCCTTTTTCCCTGCACTCGTTCGTTGCTCGGATTTTCTCGTTCCCTTTTTCCCTGCACTCGTTCGTTGCTCGCTTTTTCTCGTTCCCTTTTTCCCTGCACTCGTTCGTTGCTCGGATTTTCTCGTTCCCTTTTTCCCTGCACTCGTTCGTTGTTTGCTTTTTCTCGTTCCCTTTTTCCCTGCACTCTTTCATTGCTCGCTTTTTCTCGTTCCCTTTTTCCCTGCACTCGTTCGTTGCTCGGATTTTCTCGTTCCCTTTTTCCCTGCACTCGTTCGTTGCGCAGATTTTCTCGTTCCCTTTTTCCCTGCACTCGTTCGTTGCTCGCCTTTTCTCGTTCCCTTTTTCCCTGCACTCGTTCGTTGCTCGCTCTTTCTCGTTCCCTTTTTCCCTGCACTCGTTCGTTGCTCGCTTTTTCTCGTTCCCTTTTTCCCTGCACTCGTTCGTTGTTCGCTTTTTCTCGTTCCCTTTTTCCCTGCACTCGTTCATTGCGCGGATTTTCTCGTTCCCTTTTTCCCTGCACTCGTTCGTTGCTCGCTTTTTCTCGTTCCCTTTTTCCCTGCACTTGTTCGTTGCTCGGATTTTCTCGTTCCCTTTTTCCCTGCACTCGTTCGTTGTTCGCTTTTTCTCGTTCCCTTTTTCCCTGCACTCGTTCATTGCTCGCTTTTTCTCGTTCCCTTTTTCCCTGCACTCGTTCGTTGCGCAGATTTTCTCGTTCCCTTTTTCCCTGCACTCGTTCGTTGTTCGCTTTTTCTCGTTCCCTTTTTCCCTGCACTCGTTCGTTGTTCGCTTTTTCTCGTTCCCTTTTTCCCTGCACTCGTTTGTTGTTCGGTTTTTCTCGTTCCCTTTTTCCCTGAACTCGTTCGTTGCTCGGATTTTCTCGTTCCCTTTTTCCCTGCACTCGTTCGTTGCTCGCTTTTTCTCATTCCCTTTTTCCCTGCACTCGTTCGTTGTTCGGATTTTCTCGTTCCCTTTTTCCCTGCACTCGTTCGTTGTTCGCTTTTTCTCGTTCCCTTTTTCCCTGCACTCGTTCGTTGCTCGGATTTTCTCGTTCCCTTTTTCCCTGCACTCGTTCGTTGCTCGCTTTTTCTCGTTCCCTTTTTCCCTGCACTCGTTCGTTGCTCGGATTTTCTCGTTCCCTTTTTCCCTGCACTCGTTCGTTGTTCGCTTTTTCTCGTTCCCTTTTTCCCTGCACTCGTTCATTGCTCGCTTTTTCTCGTTCCCTTTTTCCCTGCACTCGTTCGTTGTTCGGATTTTCTCGTTCCCTTTTTCCCTGCACTCGTTCGTTGTTCGCTTTTTCTCGTTCCCTTTTTCCCTGCACTCGTTCGTTGCTCGGATTTTCTCGTTCCCTTTTTCCCTGCACTCGTTCGTTGCTCGCTTTTTCTCGTTCCCTTTTTCCCTGCACTCGTTCGTTGCTCGCCTTTTCTCGTTCCCTTTTTCCCTGCACTCGTTCGTTGTTCGCTTTTTCTCGTTCCCTTTTTCCCTGCACTCGTTCGTTGTTCGGTTTTTCTCGTTCCCTTTTTCCCTGCACTCGTTCATTGCGCGGATTTTCTCGTTCCCTTTTTCCCTGCACTCGTTCGTTGCTCGCTTTTTCTCGTTCCCTTTTTCCCTGCACTCGTTCGTTGCTCGGATTTTCTCGTTCCCTTTTTCCCTGCACTCGTTCGTTGCTCGCTTTTTCTCGTTCCCTTTTTCCCTGCACTCGTTCGTTGCTCGGTTTTTCTCGTTCCCTTTTTCCCTGCACTCGTTCGTTGCTCGCTTTTTCTCGTTCCCTTTTTCCCTGCACTCGTTCGTTGTTCGCTTTTTCTCGTTCCCTTTTTCCCTGCACTCGTTCATTGCGCGGATTTTCTCGTTCCCTTTTTCCCTGCACTCGTTCGTTGCTCGGATTTTCTCGTTCCCTTTTTCCCTGCACTCGTTCGTTGTTCGCTTTTTCTCGTTCCCTTTTTCCCTGCACTCGTTCGTTGTTCGCTTTTTCTCGTTCCCTTTTTCCCTGCACTTGTTCGTTGTATAGTTTTTCTCGTTCCCTTTTTCCCTGCACTTGTTCGTTGTATAGTTTTTCTCGTTCCCTTTTTCCCTGCACTCGTTCGTTGTTCGCTTTTTCTCGTTCCCTTTTTCCCTGCACTCGTTCGTTGTTCGCTTTTTCTCGTTCCCTTTTTCCCTGCACTCGTTCATTGTTCGCCTTTTCTCGTTCCCTTTTTCCCTGCACTCGTTCGTTGCTCGCTTTTTCTCGTTCCCTTTTTCCCTGCACTCGTTCGTTGTTCGGATTTTCTCGTTCCCTTTTTCCCTGCACTCGTTCATTGCGCGGATTTTCTCGTTCCCTTTTTCCCTGCACTCGTTCATTGCTCGCTTTTTCTCGTTCCCTTTTTCCCTGCACTCGTTCGTTGCTCGGATTTTCTCGTTCCCTTTTTCCCTGCACTCATTCGTTGCGCAGATTTTCTCGTTCCCTTTTTCCCTGCACTCGTTCGTTGCTCGCCTTTTCTCGTTCCCTTTTTCCCTGCACTCGTTCGTTGTTCGCTTTTTCTCGTTCCCTTTTTCCCTGCACTCGTTCATTGCTCGCTTTTTCTCGTTCCCTTTTTCCCTGCACTCGTTCGTTGCTCGGATTTTCTCGTTCCCTTTTTCCCTGCACTCGTTCGTTGTTCGCTTTTTCTCGTTCCCTTTTTCCCTGCACTCGTTCATTGCTCGCTTTTTCTCATTCCCTTTTTCCCTGCACTCGTTCATTGCGCGGTTTTTCTCGTTCCCTTTTTCCCTGCACTCGTTCATTGCGCGGATTTTCTCGTTCCCTTTTTCCCTGCACTCGTTCATTGCTCGCTTTTTCTCGTTCCCTTTTTCCCTGCATTCGTTCGTTGCTCGCTTTTTCTCGTTCCCTTTTTCCCTGCACTCGTTCGTTGTTCGCTTTTTCTCGTTCCCTTTTTCCCTGCACTCGTTCGTTGCTCGGATTTTCTCGTTCCCTTTTTCCCTGCACTCGTTCGTTGCATGGATTTTCGCGTTCCCTTTTTCCCTGCACTCGTTCGTTGCTCGCCTTTTCTCGTTCCCTTTTTCCCTGCACTCGTTCGTTGTTCGCTTTTTCTCGTTCCCTTTTTCCCTGCACTCGTTCGTTGTTCGGTTTTTCTCGTTCCCTTTTTCCCTGCACTCGTTCATTGCTCGCTTTTTCTCGTTCCCTTTTTCCCTGCACTCGTTCGTTGCTCGGATTTTCTCGTTCCCTTTTTCCCTGCACTCATTTGTTGCGCAGATTTTCTCGTTCCCTTTTTCCCTGCACTCGTTCGTTGCTCGCCTTTTCTCGTTCCCTTTTTCCCTGCACTCGTTCGTTGTTCGCCTTTTCTCGTTCCCTTTTTCCCTGCACACGTTCGTTGTTCGGTTTTTCTCGTTCCCTTTTTCCCTGCACTCGTTCATTGCTCGCTTTTTCTCGTTCCCTTTTTCCCTGCACTCGTTCGTTGCTCGGATTTTCTCGTTCCCTTTTTCCCTGCACTCGTTCGTTGTTCGCTTTTTCTCGTTCCCTTTTTCCCTGCACTCGTTCATTGCTCGCTTTTTCTCGTTCCCTTTTTCCCTGCACTCGTTCGTTGCGCAGATTTTCTCGTTCCCTTTTTCCCTGCACTCGTTCATTGCGCGGATTTTCTCGTTCCCTTTTTCCCTGCACTCGTTCATTGCTCGCTTTTTCTCGTTCCCTTTTTCCCTGCATTCGTTCGTTGCTCGCTTTTTCTCGTTCCCTTTTTCCCTGCACTCGTTCGTTGCTCGCCTTTTCTCGTTCCCTTTTTCCCTGCACTCGTTCGTTGCTCGCTCTTTCTCGTTCCCTTTTTCCCTGCACTCGTTCGTTGCTCGGATTTTCTCGTTCCCTTTTTCCCTGCACTCGTTCGTTGTTCGGTTTTTCTCGTTCCCTTTTTCCCTGCACTCGTTCATTGCGCGGATTTTCTCGTTCCCTTTTTCCCTGCACTCGTTCGTTGCTCGGATTTTCTCGTTCCCTTTTTCCCTGCACTCGTTCGTTGTTCGCTTTTTCTCGTTCCCTTTTTCCCTGCACTCGTTCATTGCTCGCTTTTTCTCGTTCCCTTTTTCCCTGCACTCGTTCGTTGCGCAGATTTTCTCGTTCCCTTTTTCCCTGCACTCGTTCGTTGTTCGCTTTTTCTCGTTCCCTTTTTCGCTGCACTCGTTCGTTGTTCGGTTTTTCTCGTTCCCTTTTTCCCTGCACTCGTTCGTTGCTCGGATTTTCTCGTTCCCTTTTTCCCTGCACTCGTTCATTGCTCGCTTTTTCTCATTCCCTTTTTCCCTGCACTCGTTCGTTGCTCGGATTTTCTTGTTCCCTTTTTCCCTGCACTCGTTCGTTGTTCGCTTTTTCTCGTTCCCTTTTTCCCTGCACTCGTTCGTTGCTCGGATTTTCTCGTTCCCTTTTTCCCTGCACTCGTTCGTTGTGCAGATTTTCTCGTTCCCTTTTTCCCTGCACTCGTTCGTTGCTCGCCTTTTCTCGTTCCCTTTTTCCCTGCACTCGTTCGTTGTTCGCTTTTTCTCGTTCTCTTTTTCCCTGCACTCGTTCATTGCGCGGATTTTCTCGTTCCCTTTTTCCCTGCACTCGTTCGTTGCTCGCTTTTTCTCGTTCCCTTTTTCCCTGCACTCGTTCGTTGCTCGGATTTTCTCGTTCCCTTTTTCCCTGCACTCGTTCGTTGTTCGCTTTTTCTCGTTCCCTTTTTCCCTGCACTCGTTCATTGCGCGGTTTTTCTCGTTCCCTTTTTCCCTGCACTCGTTCATTGCGCGGATTTTCTCGTTCCCTTTTTCCCTGCACTCGTTCGTTGTTCGCTTTTTCTCGTTCCCTTTTTCCCTGAACTCGTTCGTTGCTCGGATTTTCTCGTTCCCTTTTTCCCTGCACTCGTTCGTTGCGTAGATTTTCTCGTTCCCTTTTTCCCTGCACTCGTTCGTTGCTCGCCTTTTCTCGTTCCCTTTTTTCCCTGCACTCGTTCGTTGCTCGCTTTTTCTCGTTCCCTTTTTCCCTGCACTCGTTCGTTGCTCGCCTTTTCTCGTTCCCTTTTTCCCTGCACTCGTTCTTTGCACGGTTTTTCTCGTTCCCTTTTTCCCTGCACTCGTTCGTTGCTCGCTTTTTCTCGTTCCCTTTTTCCCTGCACTCGTTCGTTGCTCGGTTTTTCTCGTTCCCTTTTTCCCTGCACTCGTTCATTGCTCGCTTTTTCTCATTCCCTTCTTCCCTGCACTCGTTCGTTGCTCGGATTTTCTTGTTCCCTTTTTCCCTGCACTCGTTAGTTGTTCGCTTTTTCTCGTTCCCTTTTTCCCTGCACTCGTTCGTTGCTCGGATTTTCTCGTTCCCTTTTTCCCTGCACTCGTTCGTTGCGCAGATTTTCTCGTTCCCTTTTTCCCTGCACTCGTTCGTTGCTCGCCTTTTCTCGTTCCCTTTTTCCCTGCACTCGTTCGTTGTTCGCTTTTTCTCGTTCCCTTTTTCCCTGCACTCGTTCATTGCGCGGATTTTCTCGTTCCCTTTTTCCCTGCACTCGTTCGTTGCTCGCTTTTTCTCGTTCCCTTTTTCCCTGCACTCGTTCGTTGTTCGCTTTTTCTCGTTCCCTTTTTCCCTGCACTCGTTCATTGCGCGGTTTTTCTCGTTCCCTTTTTCCCTGCACTCGTTCATTGCGCGGATTTTCTCGTTCCCTTTTTCCCTGCACTCGTTCGTTGTTCGCTTTTTCTCGTTCCCTTTTTCCCTGCACTCGTTCGTTGCTCGGATTTTCTCGTTCCCTTTTTCCCTGCACTCGTTCGTTGCGTAGATTTTCTCGTTCCCTTTTTCCCTGCACTCGTTCGTTGCTCGCCTTTTCTCGTTCCCTTTTTTCCCTGCACTCGTTCGTTGTTCGCTTTTTCTCGTTCCCTTTTTCCCTGCACTCGTTCGTTGCTCGCCTTTTCTCGTTCCCTTTTTCCCTGCACTCGTTCTTTGCACGGTTTTTCTCGTTCCCTTTTCCCCTGCACTCGTTCGTTGCTCGGTTTTTCTCGTTCCCTTTTTCCCTGCACTCGTTCGTTGTTCGCTTTTTCTCGTTCCCTTTTTCCCTGCACTCGTTCATTGCTCGCTTTTTCTCGTTCCCTTTTTCCCTGCACTCGTTCGTTGCTCGGATTTTCTCGTTCCCTTTTTCCCTGCACTCATTCGTTGCGCAGATTTTCTCGTTCCCTTTTTCCCTGCACTCGTTCGTTGCTCGCCTTTTCTCGTTCCCTTTTTCCCTGCACTCGTTCGTTGTTCGCTTTTTCTCGTTCCCTTTTTCCCTGCACTCGTTCATTGCGCGGATTTTCTCGTTCCCTTTTTCCCTGCACTCGTTCGTTGCTCGCTTTTTCTCATTCCCTTTTTCCCTGCACTCGTTCGTTGTTCGGATTTTCTCGTTCCCTTTTTCCCTGCACTCGTTCGTTGTTCGCTTTTTCTCGTTCCCTTTTTCCCTGCACTCACTCGTTGCTCGGATTTTCTCGTTCCCTTTTTCCCTGCACTCGTTCGTTGCGCAGATTTTCTCGTTCCCTTTTTCCCTGCACTCGTTCGTTGCTCGCCTTTTCTCGTTCCCTTTTTCCCTGCACTCGTTCGTTGTTCGCTTTTTCTCGTTCCCTTTTTCCCTGCACTCGTTCGTTGTTCGGTTTTTCTCGTTCCCTTTTTCCCTGCACTCGTTCATTGCGCGGATTTTCTCGTTCCCTTTTTCCCTGCACTCGTTCGTTGCTCGCTTTTTCTCGTTCCCTTTTTCCCTGCACTCGTTCATTGCGCGGATTTTCTCGTTCCCTTTTTCCCTGCACTCGTTCATTGCTCGCTTTTTCTCGTTCCCTTTTTCCCTGCATTCGTTCGTTGCTCGCTTTTTCTCGTTCCCTTTTTCCCTGCACTCGTTCGTTGTTCGCTTTTTCTCGTTCCCTTTTTCCCTGCACTCGTTCATTGCTCGCTTTTTCTCGTTCCCTTTTTCCCTGCACTCGTTCATTGTGCGGTTTTTCTCGTTCCCTTTTTCCCTGCACTCGTTCATTGCTCGCTTTTTCTCGTTCCCTTTTTCCCTGCACTCGTTCATTGCTCGCTTTTTCTCGTTCCCTTTTTCCCTGCACTCGTTCGTTGCTCGGATTTTCTCGTTCCCTTTTTCCCTGCACTCGTTCGTTGTTCGCTTTTTCTCGTTCCCTTTTTCCCTGCACTCGTTCATTGCGCGGTTTTTCTCGTTCCCTTTTTCCCTGCACTCGTTCATTGCGCGGATTTTCTCGTTCCCTTTTTCCCTGCACTCGTTCGTTGTTCGCTTTTTCTCGTTCCCTTTTTCCCTGAACTCGTTCGTTGCTCGGATTTTCTCGTTCCCTTTTTCCCTGCACTCGTTCGTTGCGTAGATTTTCTCGTTCCCTTTTTCCCTGCACTCGTTCGTTGCTCGCCTTTTCTCGTTCCCTTTTTTCCCTGCACTCGTTCGTTGTTCGCTTTTTCTCGTTCCCTTTTTCCCTGCACTCGTTCGTTGCTCGCCTTTTCTCGTTCCCTTTTTCCCTGCACTCGTTCTTTGCACGGTTTTTCTCGTTCCCTTTTTCCCTGCACTCGTTCGTTGCTCGCTTTTTCTCGTTCCCTTTTTCCCTGCACTCGTTCGTTGCTCGCTTTTTCTCGTTCCCTTTTTCCCTGCACTCGTTCATTGCTCGCTTTTTCTCATTCCCTTCATCCCTGCACTCGTTCGTTGCTCGGATTTTCTCGTTCCCTTTTTCCCTGCACTCGTGTGTTGTTCGCTTTTTCTCGTTCCCTTTTTCCCTGCACTCGTTCGTTGCTCGGATTTTCTCGTTCCCTTTTTCCCTGCACTCGTTCGTTGCGCAGATTTTCTCGTTCCCTTTTTCCCTGCACTCGTTCGTTGCTCGCTTTTTCTCGTTCCCTTTTTCCCTGCACTCGTTCGTTGTTCGCTTTTTCTCGTTCCCTTCTTCCCTGCACTCGTTCGTTACTCGGATTTTCTCAATCCCTTTTTCCCTGCACTCGTTCGTTGTTCGGTTTTTCTCGTTCCCTTTTTCCCTGCACTCGTTCATTGCTCGCTTTTTCTCGTTCCCTTTTTCCCTGCACTCGTTCGTTGCTCGGATTTTCTCGTTCCCTTTTTCCCTGCACTCGTTCGTTGCGCAGATTTTCTCGTTCCCTTTTTCCCTGCACTCGTTCGTTGCTCGCCTTTTCTCGTTCCCTTTTTCCCTGCACTCGTTCGTTGTTCGCTTTTTCTCGTTCCCTTTTTCCCTGCACTCGTTCGTTGTTCGGTTTTTCTCGTTCCCTTTTTCCCTGCACTCATTCATTGCGCGGATTTTCTCGTTCCCTTTTTCCCTGCACTCGTTCGTTGCTCGCTTTTTCTCGTTCCCTTTTTCCCTGCACTCGTTCGTTGCTCGGATTTTCTCGTTCCCTTTTTCCCTGCACTCGTTCGTTGTTCGCTTTTTCTCGTTCCCTTTTTCCCTGCACTCGTTCATTGCTCGCTTTTTCTCGTTCCCTTTTTCCCTGCACTCGTTCGTTGCTCGGATTTTCTCGTTCCCTTTTTCCCTGCACTCGTTCGTTGCGCGGATTTTCTCGTTCCCTTGTTCCCTGCACTCGTTCGTTGCTCGCCTTTTCTCGTTCCCTTTTTCCCTGCACTCATTCGTTGTTCGCTTTTTCTCGTTCCCTTTTTCCCTGCACTCGTTCGTTGTTCGGTTTTTCTCGTTCCCTTTTCCCTGCACTCGTTCGTTGCGCAGATTTTCTCGTTCCCTTTTTCCCTGCACTCGTTCGTTGCTCGCTTTTTCTCGTTCCCTTTTTCCCTGCACTCGTTCGTTGCTCGGATTTTCTCGTTCCCTTTTTCCCTGCACTCGTTCGTTGTTCGCTTTTTCTCGTTCCCTTTTTCCCTGCACTCGTTCATTGCTCGCTTTTTCTCGTTCCCTTTTTCCCTGCACTCGTTCGTTGCGCAGATTTTCTCATTCCCTTTTTCCCTGCACTCGTTCGTTGCTCGCCTTTTCTCGTTCCCTTTTTCCCTGCACTCGTTCGTTGCTCGCTCTTTCTCGTTCCCTTTTTCCCTGCACTCGTTCGTTGCTCGCTTTTTCTCGTTCCCTTTTTCCCTGCACTCGTTCGTTGTTCGCTTTTTCTCGTTCCCTTTTTCCCTGCACTCGTTCATTGCGCGGATTTTCTCGTTCCCTTTTTCCCTGCACTCGTTCGTTGCTCGGATTTTCTCGTTCCCTTTTTCCCTGCACTCGTTCATTGCTCGCTTTTTCTCGTTCCCTTTTTCCCTGCACTCATTCGTTGCGCAGATTTTCTCGTTCCCTTTTTCCCTGCACTCGTTCGTTGTTCGCTTTTTCTCGTTCCCTTTTTCCCTGCACTCGTTTGTTGTTCGGTTTTTCTCGTTCCCTTTTTCCCTGCACTCGTTCGTTGCTCGGATTTTCTCGTTCCCTTTTTCCCTGCACTCGTTCGTTGCTCGCTTTTTCTCATTCCCTTTTTCCCTGCACTCGTTCGTTGTTCGGATTTTCTCGTTCCCTTTTTCCCTGCACTCGTTCGTTGTTCGCTTTTTCTCGTTCCCTTTTTCCCTGCACTCGTTCGTTGCTCGGATTTTCTCGTTCCCTTTTTCCCTGCACTCGTTCGTTGCTCGCTTTTTCTCGTTCCCTTTTTATTTGCACTCGTTCGTTGCTCGGATTTTCTCGTTCCCTTTTTCCCTGCACTCGTTCGTTGTTCGCTTTTTCTCGTTCCCTTTTTCCCTGCACTCGTTCATTGCTCGCTTTTTCTCGTTCCCTTTTTCCCTGCACTCGTTCGTTGCTCGGATTTTCTCGTTCCCTTTTTCCCTGCACTCATTCGTTGCGCAGATTTTCTCGTTCCCTTTTTCCCTGCACTCGTTCGTTGCTCGCCTTTTCTCGTTCCCTTTTTCCCTGCACTCGTTCGTTGTTCGCTTTTTCTCGTTCCCTTTTTCCCTGCACTCGTTCGTTGTTCGGTTTTTCTCGTTCCCTTTTTCCCTGCACTCGTTCATTGCGCGGATTTTCTCGTTCCCTTTTTCCCTGCACTCGTTCGTTGCTCGCTTTTTCTCGTTCCCTTTTTCCCTGCACTCGTTCGTTGCTCAGATTTTCTCGTTCCCTTTTTCCCTTCACTCGTTCGTTGTTCGCTTTTTCTCGTTCCCTTTTTCCCTGCACTCGTTCATTGCGCGGTTTTTCTCGTTCCCTTTTTCCCTGCACTCGTTCATTGCTCGCTTTTTCTCGTTCCCTTTTTCCCTGCACTCGTTCGTTGCTCGGATTTTCTCGTTCCCTTTTTCCCTGCACTCGTTCGTTGTTCGCTTTTTCTCGTTCCCTTTTTCCCTGCACTCGTTCATTGCGCGGTTTTTCTCGTTCCCTTTTTCCCTGCACTCGTTCATTGCTCGCTTTTTCTCGTTCCCTTTTTCCCTGCACTCGTTCGTTGCTCGCTTTTTCTCGTTCCCTTCTTCCCTGCACTCGTTCGTTACTCGGATTTTCTCAATCCCTTTTTCCCTGCACTCGTTCGTTGTTCGCTTTTTCTCGTTCCCTTTTTCCCTGCACTCGTTCATTGCTCGCTTTTTCTCGTTCCCTTTTTCCCTGCACTCGTTCGTTGCTCGGATTTTCTCGTTCCCTTTTTCCCTGCACTCGTTCGTTGCGCAGATTTTCTCGTTCCCTTTTTCCCTGCACTCGTTCGTTGCTCGCCTTTTCTCGTTCCCTTTTTCCCTGCACTCGTTCGTTGTTCGCTTTTTCTCGTTCCCTTTTTCCCTGCACTCGTTCGTTGTTCGCTTTTTCTCATTCCCTTTTTCCCTGCACTCGTTCGTTGTTCGCTTTTTCTCGTTCCCTTTTTCCCTGCACTCGTTTGTTGTTCGCTTTTTCTCGTTCCCTTTTTCCCTGCACTCGTTCGTTGCTCGGATTTTCTCGTTCCCTTTTTCCCTGCACTCGTTCGTTGTTCGCTTTTTCTCGTTCCCTTTTTCCCTGCACTCGTTCATTGCTCGCTTTTTCTCGTTCCCTTTTTCCCTGCACTCGTTCGTTGCTCGGATTTTCTCATTCCCTTTTTCCCTGCACTCGTTCGTTGCGAGGATTTTCTCGTTCCCTTGTTCCCTGCACTCGTTCGTTGCTCGCCTTTTCTCGTTCCCTTTTTCCCTGCACTCGTTCGTTGTTCGCTTTTTCTCGTTCCCTTTTTCCCTGCACTCGTTCGTTGTTCGGTTTTTCTCGTTCCCTTTTACCCTGCACTCGTTCGTTGCTCGGATTTTCTCGTTCCCTTTTTCCCTGCACTCGTTCGTTGCTCGCTTTTTCTCGTTCCCTTTTTCCCTGCACTCGTTCGTTGCTCGGATTTTCTCGTTCCCTTTTTCCCTGCACTCGTTCGTTGTTCGCTTTTTCTCGTTCCCTTTTTCCCTGAACTCGTTCGTTGCTCGGATTTTCTCGTTCCCTTTTTCCCTGCACTCGTTCGTTGCGTAGATTTTCTCGTTCCCTTTTTCCCTGCACTCGTTCGTTGCTCGCCTTTTCTCGTTCCCTTTTTTCCCTGCACTCGTTCGTTGCTCGCTTTTTCTCGTTCCCTTTTTCCCTGCACTCGTTCGTTGCTCGCCTTTTCTCGTTCCCTTTTTCCCTGCACTCGTTCTTTGCACGGTTTTTCTCGTTCCCTTTTTCCCTGCACTCGTTCGTTGCTCGCTTTTTCTCGTTCCCTTTTTCCCTGCACTCGTTCGTTGCTCGGTTTTTCTCGTTCCCTTTTTCCCTGCACTCGTTCATTGCTCGCTTTTTCTCATTCCCTTCTTCCCTGCACTCGTTCGTTGCTCGGATTTTCTTGTTCCCTTTTTCCCTGCACTCGTTAGTTGTTCGCTTTTTCTCGTTCCCTTTTTCCCTGCACTCGTTCGTTGCTCGGATTTTCTCGTTCCCTTTTTCCCTGCACTCGTTCGTTGCGCAGATTTTCTCGTTCCCTTTTTCCCTGCACTCGTTCGTTGCTCGCCTTTTCTCGTTCCCTTTTTCCCTGCACTCGTTCGTTGTTCGCTTTTTCTCGTTCCCTTTTTCCCTGCACTCGTTCATTGCGCGGATTTTCTCGTTCCCTTTTTCCCTGCACTCGTTCGTTGCTCGCTTTTTCTCGTTCCCTTTTTCCCTGCACTCGTTCGTTGTTCGCTTTTTCTCGTTCCCTTTTTCCCTGCACTCGTTCATTGCGCGGTTTTTCTCGTTCCCTTTTTCCCTGCACTCGTTCATTGCGCGGATTTTCTCGTTCCCTTTTTCCCTGCACTCGTTCGTTGTTCGCTTTTTCTCGTTCCCTTTTTCCCTGCACTCGTTCGTTGCTCGGATTTTCTCGTTCCCTTTTTCCCTGCACTCGTTCGTTGCGTAGATTTTCTCGTTCCCTTTTTCCCTGCACTCGTTCGTTGCTCGCCTTTTCTCGTTCCCTTTTTTCCCTGCACTCGTTCGTTGTTCGCTTTTTCTCGTTCCCTTTTTCCCTGCACTCGTTCGTTGCTCGCCTTTTCTCGTTCCCTTTTTCCCTGCACTCGTTCTTTGCACGGTTTTTCTCGTTCCCTTTTTCCCTGCACTCGTTCGTTGCTCGGTTTTTCTCGTTCCCTTTTTCCCTGCACTCGTTCGTTGTTCGCTTTTTCTCGTTCCCTTTTTCCCTGCACTCGTTCGTTGCTCGCTTTTTCTCGTTCCCTTTTTCCCTGCACTCGTTCGTTGCTCGGATTTTCTCGTTCCCTTTTTCCCTGCACTCATTCGTTGCGCAGATTTTCTCGTTCCCTTTTTCCCTGCACTCGTTCGTTGCTCGCCTTTTCTCGTTCCCTTTTTCCCTGCACTCGTTCGTTGTTCGCTTTTTCTCGTTCCCTTTTTCCCTGCACTCGTTCATTGCGCGGATTTTCTCGTTCCCTTTTTCCCTGCACTCGTTCGTTGCTCGCTTTTTCTCATTCCCTTTTTCCCTGCACTCGTTCGTTGTTCGGATTTTCTCGTTCCCTTTTTCCCTGCACTCGTTCGTTGTTCGCTTTTTCTCGTTCCCTTTTTCCCTGCACTCACTCGTTGCTCGGATTTTCTCGTTCCCTTTTTCCCTGCACTCGTTCGTTGCGCAGATTTTCTCGTTCCCTTTTTCCCTGCACTCGTTCGTTGCTCGCCTTTTCTCGTTCCCTTTTTCCCTGCACTCGTTCGTTGTTCGCTTTTTCTCGTTCCCTTTTTCCCTGCACTCGTTCGTTGTTCGGTTTTTCTCGTTCCCTTTTTCCCTGCACTCGTTCATTGCGCGGATTTTCTCGTTCCCTTTTTCCCTGCACTCGTTCGTTGCTCGCTTTTTCTCGTTCCCTTTTTCCCTGCACTCGTTCATTGCGCGGATTTTCTCGTTCCCTTTTTCCCTGCACTCGTTCATTGCTCGCTTTTTCTCGTTCCCTTTTTCCCTGCATTCGTTCGTTGCTCGCTTTTTCTCGTTCCCTTTTTCCCTGCACTCGTTCGTTGTTCGCTTTTTCTCGTTCCCTTTTTCCCTGCACTCGTTCATTGCTCGCTTTTTCTCGTTCCCTTTTTCCCTGCACTCGTTCATTGTGCGGTTTTTCTCGTTCCCTTTTTCCCTGCACTCGTTCATTGCTCGCTTTTTCTCGTTCCCTTTTTCCCTGCACTCGTTCGTTGTTCGCTTTTTCTCGTTCCCTTCTTCCCTGCACTCGTTCGTTACTCGGATTTTCTCAATCCCTTTTTCCCTGCACTCGTTCGTTGTTCGCTTTTTCTCGTTCCCTTTTTCCCTGCACTCGTTCATTGCTCGCTTTTTCTCGTTCCCTTTTTCCCTGCACTCGTTCGTTGCTCGGATTTTCTCGTTCCCTTTTTCCCTGCACTCGTTCGTTGTTCGCTTTTTCTCGTTCCCTTTTTCCCTGCACTCGTTCATTGCGCGGTTTTTCTCGTTCCCTTTTTCCCTGCACTCGTTCATTGCGCGGATTTTCTCGTTCCCTTTTTCCCTGCACTCGTTCGTTGTTCGCTTTTTCTCGTTCCCTTTTTCCCTGAACTCGTTCGTTGCTCGGATTTTCTCGTTCCCTTTTTCCCTGCACTCGTTCGTTGCGTAGATTTTCTCGTTCCCTTTTTCCCTGCACTCGTTCGTTGCTCGCCTTTTCTCGTTCCCTTTTTTCCCTGCACTCGTTCGTTGTTCGCTTTTTCTCGTTCCCTTTTTCCCTGCACTCGTTCGTTGCTCGCCTTTTCTCGTTCCCTTTTTCCCTGCACTCGTTCTTTGCACGGTTTTTCTCGTTCCCTTTTTCCCTGCACTCGTTCGTTGCTCGCTTTTTCTCGTTCCCTTTTTCCCTGCACTCGTTCGTTGCTCGCTTTTTCTCGTTCCCTTTTTCCCTGCACTCGTTCATTGCTCGCTTTTTCTCATTCCCTTCATCCCTGCACTCGTTCGTTGCTCGGATTTTCTTGTTCCCTTTTTCCCTGCACTCGTGTGTTGTTCGCTTTTTCTCGTTCCCTTTTTCCCTGCACTCGTTCGTTGCTCGGATTTTCTCGTTCCCTTTTTCCCTGCACTCGTTCGTTGCGCAGATTTTCTCGTTCCCTTTTTCCCTGCACTCGTTCGTTGCTCGCTTTTTCTCGTTCCCTTTTTCCCTGCACTCGTTCGTTGTTCGCTTTTTCTCGTTCCCTTCTTCCCTGCACTCGTTCGTTACTCGGATTTTCTCAATCCCTTTTTCCCTGCACTCGTTCGTTGTTCGGTTTTTCTCGTTCCCTTTTTCCCTGCACTCGTTCATTGCTCGCTTTTTCTCGTTCCCTTTTTCCCTGCACTCGTTCGTTGCGCAGATTTTCTCGTTCCCTTTTTCCCTGCACTCGTTCGTTGCGCGGATTTTCTCGTTCCCTTTTTCCCTGCACTCGTTCGTTGCTCGCCTTTTCTCGTTCCCTTTTTCCCTGCACTCGTTCGTTGTTCGCTTTTTCTCGTTCCCTTTTTCCCTGCACTCGTTCGTTGTTCGGTTTTTCTCGTTCCCTTTTTCCCTGCACTCATTCATTGCGCGGATTTTCTCGTTCCCTTTTTCCCTGCACTCGTTCGTTGCTCGCTTTTTCTCGTTCCCTTTTTCCCTGCACTCGTTCGTTGCTCGGATTTTCTCGTTCCCTTTTTCCCTGCACTCGTTCGTTGTTCGCTTTTTCTCGTTCCCTTTTTCCCTGCACTCGTTCATTGCTCGCTTTTTCTCGTTCCCTTTTTCCCTGCACTCGTTCGTTGCTCGGATTTTCTCGTTCCCTTTTTCCCTGCACTCGTTCGTTGCGCGGATTTTCTCGTTCCCTTGTTCCCTGCACTCGTTCGTTGCTCGCCTTTTCTCGTTCCCTTTTTCCCTGCACTCATTCGTTGTTCGCTTTTTCTCGTTCCCTTTTTCCCTGCACTCGTTCGTTGTTCGGTTTTTCTCGTTCCCTTTTCCCTGCACTCGTTCGTTGCGCAGATTTTCTCGTTCCCTTTTTCCCTGCACTCGTTCGTTGCTCGCTTTTTCTCGTTCCCTTTTTCCCTGCACTCGTTCGTTGCTCGGATTTTCTCGTTCCCTTTTTCCCTGCACTCGTTCGTTGTTCGCTTTTTCTCGTTCCCTTTTTCCCTGCACTCGTTCATTGCTCGCTTTTTCTCGTTCCCTTTTTCCCTGCACTCGTTCGTTGCGCAGATTTTCTCATTCCCTTTTTCCCTGCACTCGTTCGTTGCTCGCCTTTTCTCGTTCCCTTTTTCCCTGCACTCGTTCGTTGCTCGCTCTTTCTCGTTCCCTTTTTCCCTGCACTCGTTCGTTGCTCGCTTTTTCTCGTTCCCTTTTTCCCTGCACTCGTTCGTTGTTCGCTTTTTCTCGTTCCCTTTTTCCCTGCACTCGTTCGTTGCTCGGATTTTCTCGTTCCCTTTTTCCCTGCACTCGTTCATTGCTCGCTTTTTCTCGTTCCCTTTTTCCCTGCACTCATTCGTTGCGCAGATTTTCTCGTTCCCTTTTTCCCTGCACTCGTTCGTTGTTCGCTTTTTCTCGTTCCCTTTTTCCCTGCACTCGTTTGTTGTTCGGTTTTTCTCGTTCCCTTTTTCCCTGCACTCGTTCGTTGCTCGGATTTTCTCGTTCCCTTTTTCCCTGCACTCGTTCGTTGCTCGGATTTTCTCGTTCCCTTTTTCCCTGCACTCGTTCATTGCTCGCTTTTTCTCGTTCCCTTTTTCCCTGCACTCATTCGTTGCGCAGATTTTCTCGTTCCCTTTTTCCCTGCACTCGTTCGTTGTTCGCTTTTTCTCGTTCCCTTTTTCCCTGCACTCGTTTGTTGTTCGGTTTTTCTCGTTCCCTTTTTCCCTGCACTCGTTCGTTGCTCGGATTTTCTCGTTCCCTTTTTCCCTGCACTCGTTCGTTGCTCGCTTTTTCTCATTCCCTTTTTCCCTGCACTCGTTCGTTGTTCGGATTTTCTCGTTCCCTTTTTCCCTGCACTCGTTCGTTGTTCGCTTTTTCTCGTTCCCTTTTTCCCTGCACTCGTTCGTTGCTCGGATTTTCTCGTTCCCTTTTTCCCTGCACTCGTTCGTTGCTCGCTTTTTCTCGTTCCCTTTTTCCCTGCACTCGTTCGTTGCTCGGATTTTCTCGTTCCCTTTTTCCCTGCACTCGTTCGTTGTTCGCTTTTTCTCGTTCCCTTTTTCCCTGCACTCGTTCATTGCTCGCTTTTTCTCGTTCCCTTTTTCCCTGCACTCGTTCGTTGCTCGGATTTTCTCGTTCCCTTTTTCCCTGCACTCGTTCGTTGCGCAGATTTTCTCGTTCCCTTTTTCCCTGCACTCGTTCGTTGCTCGGATTTTCTCGTTCCCTTTTTCCCTGCACTCGTTCGTTGTTCGCTTTTTCTCGTTCCCTTTTTCCCTGCACTCGTTCATTGCTCGCTTTTTCTCGTTCCCTTTTTCCCTGCACTCGTTCGTTGCTCGGATTTTCTCGTTCCCTTTTTCCCTGCACTCGTTCGTTGCGCGGATTTTCTCGTTCCCTTGTTCCCTGCACTCGTTCGTTGCTCACCTTTTCTCGTTCCCTTTTTCCCTGCACTCATTCGTTGTTCGCTTTTTCTCGTTCCCTTTTTCCCTGCACTCGTTCGTTGTTCGGTTTTTCTCGTTCTCTTTTCCCTGCACTCGTTCGTTGCGCAGATTTTCTCGTTCCCTTTTTCCCTGCACTCGTTCGTTGCTCGCTTTTTCTCGTTCCCTTTTTCCCTGCACTCGTTCGTTGCTCGGATTTTCTCGTTCCCTTTTTCCCTGCACTCGTTCGTTGTTCGCTTTTTCTCGTTCCCTTTTTCCCTGCACTCGTTCATTGCTCGCTTTTTCTCGTTCCCTTTTTCCCTGCACTCGTTCGTTGCGCAGATTTTCTCATTCCCTTTTTCCCTGCACTCGTTCGTTGCTCGCCTTTTCTCGTTCCCTTTTTCCCTGCACTCGTTCGTTGCTCGCTCTTTCTCGTTCCCTTTTTCCCTGCACTCGTTCGTTGCTCGCTTTTTCTCGTTCCCTTTTTCCCTGCACTCGTTCGTTGTTCGCTTTTTCTCGTTCCCTTTTTCCCTGCACTCGTTCGTTGCTCGGATTTTCTCGTTCCCTTTTTCCCTGCACTCGTTCATTGCTCGCTTTTTCTCGTTCCCTTTTTCCCTGCACTCATTCGTTGCGCAGATTTTCTCGTTCCCTTTTTCCCTGCACTCGTTCGTTGTTCGCTTTTTCTCGTTCCCTTTTTCCCTGCACTCGTTTGTTGTTCGGTTTTTCTCGTTCCCTTTTTCCCTGCACTCGTTCGTTGCTCGGATTTTCTCGTTCCCTTTTTCCCTGCACTCGTTCGTTGCTCGGATTTTCTCGTTCCCTTTTTCCCTGCACTCGTTCATTGCTCGCTTTTTCTCGTTCCCTTTTTCCCTGCACTCATTCGTTGCGCAGATTTTCTCGTTCCCTTTTTCCCTGCACTCGTTCGTTGTTCGCTTTTTCTCGTTCCCTTTTTCCCTGCACTCGTTTGTTGTTCGGTTTTTCTCGTTCCCTTTTTCCCTGCACTCGTTCGTTGCTCGGATTTTCTCGTTCCCTTTTTCCCTGCACTCGTTCGTTGCTCGCTTTTTCTCATTCCCTTTTTCCCTGCACTCGTTCGTTGTTCGGATTTTCTCGTTCCCTTTTTCCCTGCACTCGTTCGTTGTTCGCTTTTTCTCGTTCCCTTTTTCCCTGCACTCGTTCGTTGCTCGGATTTTCTCGTTCCCTTTTTCCCTGCACTCGTTCGTTGCTCGCTTTTTCTCGTTCCCTTTTTCCCTGCACTCGTTCGTTGCTCGGATTTTCTCGTTCCCTTTTTCCCTGCACTCGTTCGTTGTTCGCTTTTTCTCGTTCCCTTTTTCCCTGCACTCGTTCATTGCTCGCTTTTTCTCGTTCCCTTTTTCCCTGCACTCGTTCGTTGCTCGGATTTTCTCGTTCCCTTTTTCCCTGCACTCATTCGTTGCGCAGATTTTCTCGTTCCCTTTTTCCCTGCACTCGTTCGTTGCTCGCCTTTTCTCGTTCCCTTTTTCCCTGCACTCGTTCGTTGTTCGCTTTTTCTCGTTCCCTTTTTCCCTGCACTCGTTCGTTGCTCGCCTTTTCTCGTTCCCTTTTTCCCTGCACTCGTTCTTTGCACGGTTTTTCTCGTTCCCTTTTTCCCTGCACTCGTTCGTTGCTCGGTTTTTCTCGTTCCCTTTTTCCCTGCACTCGTTCGTTGTTCGCTTTTTCTCGTTCCCTTTTTCCCTGCACTCGTTCATTGCTCGCTTTTTCTCGTTCCCTTTTTCCCTGCACTCGTTCGTTGCTCGGATTTTCTCGTTCCCTTTTTCCCTGCACTCATTCGTTGCGCAGATTTTCTCGTTCCCTTTTTCCCTGCACTCGTTCGTTGCTCGCCTTTTCTCGTTCCCTTTTTCCCTGCACTCGTTCGTTGTTCGCTTTTTCTCGTTCCCTTTTTCCCTGCACTCGTTCATTGCGCGGATTTTCTCGTTCCCTTTTTCCCTGCACTCGTTCGTTGCTCGCTTTTTCTCATTCCCTTTTTCCCTGCACTCGTTCGTTGTTCGGATTTTCTCGTTCCCTTTTTCCCTGCACTCGTTCGTTGTTCGCTTTTTCTCGTTCCCTTTTTCCCTGCACTCACTCGTTGCTCGGATTTTCTCGTTCCCTTTTTCCCTGCACTCGTTCGTTGCGCAGATTTTCTCGTTCCCTTTTTCCCTGCACTCGTTCGTTGCTCGCCTTTTCTCGTTCCCTTTTTCCCTGCACTCGTTCGTTGTTCGCTTTTTCTCGTTCCCTTTTTCCCTGCACTCGTTCGTTGTTCGGTTTTTCTCGTTCCCTTTTTCCCTGCACTCGTTCATTGCGCGGATTTTCTCGTTCCCTTTTTCCCTGCACTCGTTCGTTGCTCGCTTTTTCTCGTTCCCTTTTTCCCTGCACTCGTTCATTGCGCGGATTTTCTCGTTCCCTTTTTCCCTGCACTCGTTCATTGCTCGCTTTTTCTCGTTCCCTTTTTCCCTGCATTCGTTCGTTGCTCGCTTTTTCTCGTTCCCTTTTTCCCTGCACTCGTTCGTTGTTCGCTTTTTCTCGTTCCCTTTTTCCCTGCACTCGTTCATTGCTCGCTTTTTCTCGTTCCCTTTTTCCCTGCACTCGTTCATTGTGCGGTTTTTCTCGTTCCCTTTTTCCCTGCACTCGTTCATTGCTCGCTTTTTCTCGTTCCCTTTTTCCCTGCACTCGTTCGTTGTTCGCTTTTTCTCGTTCCCTTCTTCCCTGCACTCGTTCGTTACTCGGATTTTCTCAATCCCTTTTTCCCTGCACTCGTTCGTTGTTCGCTTTTTCTCGTTCCCTTTTTCCCTGCACTCGTTCATTGCTCGCTTTTTCTCGTTCCCTTTTTCCCTGCACTCGTTCGTTGCTCGGATTTTCTCGTTCCCTTTTTCCCTGCACTCGTTCGTTGTTCGCTTTTTCTCGTTCCCTTTTTCCCTGCACTCGTTCATTGCGCGGTTTTTCTCGTTCCCTTTTTCCCTGCACTCGTTCATTGCGCGGATTTTCTCGTTCCCTTTTTCCCTGCACTCGTTCGTTGTTCGCTTTTTCTCGTTCCCTTTTTCCCTGAACTCGTTCGTTGCTCGGATTTTCTCGTTCCCTTTTTCCCTGCACTCGTTCGTTGCGTAGATTTTCTCGTTCCCTTTTTCCCTGCACTCGTTCGTTGCTCGCCTTTTCTCGTTCCCTTTTTTCCCTGCACTCGTTCGTTGTTCGCTTTTTCTCGTTCCCTTTTTCCCTGCACTCGTTCGTTGCTCGCCTTTTCTCGTTCCCTTTTTCCCTGCACTCGTTCTTTGCACGGTTTTTCTCGTTCCCTTTTTCCCTGCACTCGTTCGTTGCTCGCTTTTTCTCGTTCCCTTTTTCCCTGCACTCGTTCGTTGCTCGCTTTTTCTCGTTCCCTTTTTCCCTGCACTCGTTCATTGCTCGCTTTTTCTCATTCCCTTCATCCCTGCACTCGTTCGTTGCTCGGATTTTCTTGTTCCCTTTTTCCCTGCACTCGTGTGTTGTTCGCTTTTTCTCGTTCCCTTTTTCCCTGCACTCGTTCGTTGCTCGGATTTTCTCGTTCCCTTTTTCCCTGCACTCGTTCGTTGCGCAGATTTTCTCGTTCCCTTTTTCCCTGCACTCGTTCGTTGCTCGCTTTTTCTCGTTCCCTTTTTCCCTGCACTCGTTCGTTGTTCGCTTTTTCTCGTTCCCTTCTTCCCTGCACTCGTTCGTTACTCGGATTTTCTCAATCCCTTTTTCCCTGCACTCGTTCGTTGTTCGGTTTTTCTCGTTCCCTTTTTCCCTGCACTCGTTCATTGCTCGCTTTTTCTCGTTCCCTTTTTCCCTGCACTCGTTCGTTGCGCAGATTTTCTCGTTCCCTTTTTCCCTGCACTCGTTCGTTGCGCGGATTTTCTCGTTCCCTTTTTCCCTGCACTCGTTCGTTGCTCGCCTTTTCTCGTTCCCTTTTTCCCTGCACTCGTTCGTTGTTCGCTTTTTCTCGTTCCCTTTTTCCCTGCACTCGTTCGTTGTTCGGTTTTTCTCGTTCCCTTTTTCCCTGCACTCATTCATTGCGCGGATTTTCTCGTTCCCTTTTTCCCTGCACTCGTTCGTTGCGCAGATTTTCTCGTTCCCTTTTTCCCTGCACTCGTTCGTTGCTCGGATTTTCTCGTTCCCTTTTTCCCTGCACTCGTTCGTTGTTCGCTTTTTCTCGTTCCCTTTTTCCCTGCACTCGTTCATTGCTCGCTTTTTCTCGTTCCCTTTTTCCCTGCACTCGTTCGTTGCTCGGATTTTCTCGTTCCCTTTTTCCCTGCACTCGTTCGTTGCGCGGATTTTCTCGTTCCCTTGTTCCCTGCACTCGTTCGTTGCTCGCCTTTTCTCGTTCCCTTTTTCCCTGCACTCATTCGTTGTTCGCTTTTTCTCGTTCCCTTTTTCCCTGCACTCGTTCGTTGTTCGGTTTTTCTCGTTCCCTTTTCCCTGCACTCGTTCGTTGCGCAGATTTTCTCGTTCCCTTTTTCCCTGCACTCGTTCGTTGCTCGCTTTTTCTCGTTCCCTTTTTCCCTGCACTCGTTCGTTGCTCGGATTTTCTCGTTCCCTTTTTCCCTGCACTCGTTCGTTGTTCGCTTTTTCTCGTTCCCTTTTTCCCTGCACTCGTTCATTGCTCGCTTTTTCTCGTTCCCTTTTTCCCTGCACTCGTTCGTTGCGCAGATTTTCTCATTCCCTTTTTCCCTGCACTCGTTCGTTGCTCGCCTTTTCTCGTTCCCTTTTTCCCTGCACTCGTTCGTTGCTCGCTCTTTCTCGTTCCCTTTTTCCCTGCACTCGTTCGTTGCTCGCTTTTTCTCGTTCCCTTTTTCCCTGCACTCGTTCGTTGTTCGCTTTTTCTCGTTCCCTTTTTCCCTGCACTCGTTCGTTGCTCGGATTTTCTCGTTCCCTTTTTCCCTGCACTCGTTCATTGCTCGCTTTTTCTCGTTCCCTTTTTCCCTGCACTCATTCGTTGCGCAGATTTTCTCGTTCCCTTTTTCCCTGCACTCGTTCGTTGTTCGCTTTTTCTCGTTCCCTTTTTCCCTGCACTCGTTTGTTGTTCGGTTTTTCTCGTTCCCTTTTTCCCTGCACTCGTTCGTTGCTCGGATTTTCTCGTTCCCTTTTTCCCTGCACTCGTTCGTTGCTCGGATTTTCTCGTTCCCTTTTTCCCTGCACTCGTTCATTGCTCGCTTTTTCTCGTTCCCTTTTTCCCTGCACTCATTCGTTGCGCAGATTTTCTCGTTCCCTTTTTCCCTGCACTCGTTCGTTGTTCGCTTTTTCTCGTTCCCTTTTTCCCTGCACTCGTTTGTTGTTCGGTTTTTCTCGTTCCCTTTTTCCCTGCACTCGTTCGTTGCTCGGATTTTCTCGTTCCCTTTTTCCCTGCACTCGTTCGTTGCTCGCTTTTTCTCATTCCCTTTTTCCCTGCACTCGTTCGTTGTTCGGATTTTCTCGTTCCCTTTTTCCCTGCACTCGTTCGTTGTTCGCTTTTTCTCGTTCCCTTTTTCCCTGCACTCGTTCGTTGCTCGGATTTTCTCGTTCCCTTTTTCCCTGCACTCGTTCGTTGCTCGCTTTTTCTCGTTCCCTTTTTCCCTGCACTCGTTCGTTGCTCGGATTTTCTCGTTCCCTTTTTCCCTGCACTCGTTCGTTGTTCGCTTTTTCTCGTTCCCTTTTTCCCTGCACTCGTTCATTGCTCGCTTTTTCTCGTTCCCTTTTTCCCTGCACTCGTTCGTTGCTCGGATTTTCTCGTTCCCTTTTTCCCTGCACTCGTTCGTTGCGCAGATTTTCTCGTTCCCTTTTTCCCTGCACTCGTTCGTTGCTCGGATTTTCTCGTTCCCTTTTTCCCTGCACTCGTTCGTTGTTCGCTTTTTCTCGTTCCCTTTTTCCCTGCACTCGTTCATTGCTCGCTTTTTCTCGTTCCCTTTTTCCCTGCACTCGTTCGTTGCTCGGATTTTCTCGTTCCCTTTTTCCCTGCACTCGTTCGTTGCGCGGATTTTCTCGTTCCCTTGTTCCCTGCACTCGTTCGTTGCTCACCTTTTCTCGTTCCCTTTTTCCCTGCACTCATTCGTTGTTCGCTTTTTCTCGTTCCCTTTTTCCCTGCACTCGTTCGTTGTTCGGTTTTTCTCGTTCTCTTTTCCCTGCACTCGTTCGTTGCGCAGATTTTCTCGTTCCCTTTTTCCCTGCACTCGTTCGTTGCTCGCTTTTTCTCGTTCCCTTTTTCCCTGCACTCGTTCGTTGCTCGGATTTTCTCGTTCCCTTTTTCCCTGCACTCGTTCGTTGTTCGCTTTTTCTCGTTCCCTTTTTCCCTGCACTCGTTCATTGCTCGCTTTTTCTCATTCCCTTCATCCCTGCACTCGTTCGTTGCTCGGATTTTCTTGTTCCCTTTTTCCCTGCACTCGTGTGTTGTTCGCTTTTTCTCGTTCCCTTTTTCCCTGCACTCGTTCGTTGCTCGGATTTTCTCGTTCCCTTTTTCCCTGCACTCGTTCGTTGCGCAGATTTTCTCGTTCCCTTTTTCCCTGCACTCGTTCGTTGCTCGCTTTTTCTCGTTCCCTTTTTCCCTGCACTCGTTCGTTGTTCGCTTTTTCTCGTTCCCTTCTTCCCTGCACTCGTTCGTTACTCGGATTTTCTCAATCCCTTTTTCCCTGCACTCGTTCGTTGTTCGGTTTTTCTCGTTCCCTTTTTCCCTGCACTCGTTCATTGCTCGCTTTTTCTCGTTCCCTTTTTCCCTGCACTCGTTCGTTGCGCAGATTTTCTCGTTCCCTTTTTCCCTGCACTCGTTCGTTGCGCGGATTTTCTCGTTCCCTTTTTCCCTGCACTCGTTCGTTGCTCGCCTTTTCTCGTTCCCTTTTTCCCTGCACTCGTTCGTTGTTCGCTTTTTCTCGTTCCCTTTTTCCCTGCACTCGTTCGTTGTTCGGTTTTTCTCGTTCCCTTTTTCCCTGCACTCATTCATTGCGCGGATTTTCTCGTTCCCTTTTTCCCTGCACTCGTTCGTTGCTCGCTTTTTCTCGTTCCCTTTTTCCCTGCACTCGTTCGTTGCTCGGATTTTCTCGTTCCCTTTTTCCCTGCACTCGTTCGTTGTTCGCTTTTTCTCGTTCCCTTTTTCCCTGCACTCGTTCATTGCTCGCTTTTTCTCGTTCCCTTTTTCCCTGCACTCGTTCGTTGCTCGGATTTTCTCGTTCCCTTTTTCCCTGCACTCGTTCGTTGCGCGGATTTTCTCGTTCCCTTGTTCCCTGCACTCGTTCGTTGCTCGCCTTTTCTCGTTCCCTTTTTCCCTGCACTCATTCGTTGTTCGCTTTTTCTCGTTCCCTTTTTCCCTGCACTCGTTCGTTGTTCGGTTTTTCTCGTTCCCTTTTCCCTGCACTCGTTCGTTGCGCAGATTTTCTCGTTCCCTTTTTCCCTGCACTCGTTCGTTGCTCGCTTTTTCTCGTTCCCTTTTTCCCTGCACTCGTTCGTTGCTCGGATTTTCTCGTTCCCTTTTTCCCTGCACTCGTTCGTTGTTCGCTTTTTCTCGTTCCCTTTTTCCCTGCACTCGTTCATTGCTCGCTTTTTCTCGTTCCCTTTTTCCCTGCACTCGTTCGTTGCGCAGATTTTCTCATTCCCTTTTTCCCTGCACTCGTTCGTTGCTCGCCTTTTCTCGTTCCCTTTTTCCCTGCACTCGTTCGTTGCTCGCTCTTTCTCGTTCCCTTTTTCCCTGCACTCGTTCGTTGCTCGCTTTTTCTCGTTCCCTTTTTCCCTGCACTCGTTCGTTGTTCGCTTTTTCTCGTTCCCTTTTTCCCTGCACTCGTTCGTTGCTCGGATTTTCTCGTTCCCTTTTTCCCTGCACTCGTTCATTGCTCGCTTTTTCTCGTTCCCTTTTTCCCTGCACTCATTCGTTGCGCAGATTTTCTCGTTCCCTTTTTCCCTGCACTCGTTCGTTGTTCGCTTTTTCTCGTTCCCTTTTTCCCTGCACTCGTTTGTTGTTCGGTTTTTCTCGTTCCCTTTTTCCCTGCACTCGTTCGTTGCTCGGATTTTCTCGTTCCCTTTTTCCCTGCACTCGTTCGTTGCTCGGATTTTCTCGTTCCCTTTTTCCCTGCACTCGTTCATTGCTCGCTTTTTCTCGTTCCCTTTTTCCCTGCACTCATTCGTTGCGCAGATTTTCTCGTTCCCTTTTTCCCTGCACTCGTTCGTTGTTCGCTTTTTCTCGTTCCCTTTTTCCCTGCACTCGTTTGTTGTTCGGTTTTTCTCGTTCCCTTTTTCCCTGCACTCGTTCGTTGCTCGGATTTTCTCGTTCCCTTTTTCCCTGCACTCGTTCGTTGCTCGCTTTTTCTCATTCCCTTTTTCCCTGCACTCGTTCGTTGTTCGGATTTTCTCGTTCCCTTTTTCCCTGCACTCGTTCGTTGTTCGCTTTTTCTCGTTCCCTTTTTCCCTGCACTCGTTCGTTGCTCGGATTTTCTCGTTCCCTTTTTCCCTGCACTCGTTCGTTGCTCGCTTTTTCTCGTTCCCTTTTTCCCTGCACTCGTTCGTTGCTCGGATTTTCTCGTTCCCTTTTTCCCTGCACTCGTTCGTTGTTCGCTTTTTCTCGTTCCCTTTTTCCCTGCACTCGTTCATTGCTCGCTTTTTCTCGTTCCCTTTTTCCCTGCACTCGTTCGTTGCTCGGATTTTCTCGTTCCCTTTTTCCCTGCACTCGTTCGTTGCGCAGATTTTCTCGTTCCCTTTTTCCCTGCACTCGTTCGTTGCTCGGATTTTCTCGTTCCCTTTTTCCCTGCACTCGTTCGTTGTTCGCTTTTTCTCGTTCCCTTTTTCCCTGCACTCGTTCATTGCTCGCTTTTTCTCGTTCCCTTTTTCCCTGCACTCGTTCGTTGCTCGGATTTTCTCGTTCCCTTTTTCCCTGCACTCGTTCGTTGCGCGGATTTTCTCGTTCCCTTGTTCCCTGCACTCGTTCGTTGCTCACCTTTTCTCGTTCCCTTTTTCCCTGCACTCATTCGTTGTTCGCTTTTTCTCGTTCCCTTTTTCCCTGCACTCGTTCGTTGTTCGGTTTTTCTCGTTCTCTTTTCCCTGCACTCGTTCGTTGCGCAGATTTTCTCGTTCCCTTTTTCCCTGCACTCGTTCGTTGCTCGCTTTTTCTCGTTCCCTTTTTCCCTGCACTCGTTCGTTGCTCGGATTTTCTCGTTCCCTTTTTCCCTGCACTCGTTCGTTGTTCGCTTTTTCTCGTTCCCTTTTTCCCTGCACTCGTTCATTGCTCGCTTTTTCTCGTTCCCTTTTTCCCTGCACTCGTTCGTTGCGCAGATTTTCTCATTCCCTTTTTCCCTGCACTCGTTCGTTGCTCGCCTTTTCTCGTTCCCTTTTTCCCTGCACTCGTTCGTTGCTCGCTCTTTCTCGTTCCCTTTTTCCCTGCACTCGTTCGTTGCTCGCTTTTTCTCGTTCCCTTTTTCCCTGCACTCGTTCGTTGTTCGCTTTTTCTCGTTCCCTTTTTCCCTGCACTCGTTCGTTGCTCGGATTTTCTCGTTCCCTTTTTCCCTGCACTCGTTCATTGCTCGCTTTTTCTCGTTCCCTTTTTCCCTGCACTCATTCGTTGCGCAGATTTTCTCGTTCCCTTTTTCCCTGCACTCGTTCGTTGTTCGCTTTTTCTCGTTCCCTTTTTCCCTGCACTCGTTTGTTGTTCGGTTTTTCTCGTTCCCTTTTTCCCTGCACTCGTTCGTTGCTCGGATTTTCTCGTTCCCTTTTTCCCTGCACTCGTTCGTTGCTCGGATTTTCTCGTTCCCTTTTTCCCTGCACTCGTTCATTGCTCGCTTTTTCTCGTTCCCTTTTTCCCTGCACTCATTCGTTGCGCAGATTTTCTCGTTCCCTTTTTCCCTGCACTCGTTCGTTGTTCGCTTTTTCTCGTTCCCTTTTTCCCTGCACTCGTTTGTTGTTCGGTTTTTCTCGTTCCCTTTTTCCCTGCACTCGTTCATTGCTCGGATTTTCTCGTTCCCTTTTTCCCTGCACTCGTTCGTTGCTCGCTTTTTCTCATTCCCTTTTTCCCTGCACTCGTTCGTTGTTCGGATTTTCTCGTTCCCTTTTTCCCTGCACTCGTTCGTTGTTCGCTTTTTCTCGTTCCCTTTTTCCCTGCACTCGTTCGTTGCTCGGATTTTCTCGTTCCCTTTTTCCCTGCACTCGTTCGTTGCTCGCTTTTTCTCGTTCCCTTTTTCCCTGCACTCGTTCGTTGCTCGGATTTTCTCGTTCCCTTTTTCCCTGCACTCGTTCGTTGTTCGCTTTTTCTCGTTCCCTTTTTCCCTGCACTCGTTCATTGCTCGCTTTTTCTCGTTCCCTTTTTCCCTGCACTCGTTCGTTGCTCGGATTTTCTCGTTCCCTTTTTCCCTGCACTCATTCGTTGCGCAGATTTTCTCGTTCCCTTTTTCCCTGCACTCGTTCGTTGCTCGCCTTTTCTCGTTCCCTTTTTCCCTGCACTCGTTCGTTGTTCGCTTTTTCTCGTTCCCTTTTTCCCTGCACTCGTTCGTTGTTCGGTTTTTCTCGTTCCCTTTTTCCCTGCACTCGTTCATTGCGCGGATTTTCTCGTTCCCTTTTTCCCTGCACTCGTTCGTTGCTCGCTTTTTCTCGTTCCCTTTTTCCCTGCACTCGTTCGTTGCTCGGATTTTCTCGTTCCCTTTTTCCCTGCACTCGTTCGTTGTTCGCTTTTTCTCGTTCCCTTTTTCCCTGCACTCGTTCATTGCGCGGTTTTTCTCGTTCCCTTTTTCCCTGCACTCGTTCGTTGCTCGCTTTTTCTCGTTCCCTTCTTCCCTGCACTCGTTCGTTACTCGGATTTTCTCAATCCCTTTTTCCCTGCACTCGTTCGTTGTTCGCTTTTTCTCGTTCCCTTTTTCCCTGCACTCGGTCATTGCTCGCTTTTTCTCGTTCCCTTTTTCCCTGCACTCGTTCGTTGCTCGGATTTTCTCGTTCCCTTTTTCCCTGCACTCGTTCGTTGCGCAGATTTTCTCGTTCCCTTTTTCCCTGCACTCGTTCGTTGCTCGCCTTTTCTCGTTCCCTTTTTCCCTGCACTCGTTCGTTGCTCGGATTTTCTCATTCCCTTTTTCCCTGCACTCGTTCGTTGTTCGCTTTTTCTCATTCCCTTGTTCCCTGCACTCGTTCGTTGCTCGCCTTTTCTCGTTCCCTTTTTCCCTGCACTCGTTCGTTGTTCGCTTTTTCTCGTTCCCTTTTTCCCTGCACTCGTTCGTTGTTCGGTTTTTCTCGTTCCCTTTTTCCCTGCACTCGTTCGTTGCTCGGATTTTCTCGTTCCCTTTTTCCCTGCACTCGTTCGTTGCTCGCTTTTTCTCGTTCCCTTTTTCCCTGCACTCGTTCGTTGCTCGGATTTTCTCGTTCCCTTTTTCCCTGCACTCGTTCGTTGTTCGCTTTTTATCGTTCCCTTTTTCCCTGCACTCGTTCATTGCTCGCTTTTTCTCGTTCCCTTTTTCCCTGCACTCGTTCGTTGCTCGGATTTTCTCGTTCCCTTTTTCCCTGCACTCGTTCGTTGCGCAGATTTTCTCGTTCCCTTTTTCCCTGCACTCGTTCGTTGCTCGCCTTTTCTCGTTCCCTTTTTCCCTGCACTCGTTCGTTGCTCGCTCTTTCTCGTTCCCTTTTTCCCTGCACTCGTTCGTTGCTCGCTTTTTCTCGTTCCCTTTTTCCCTGCACTCGTTCGTTGTTCGGTTTTTCTCGTTCCCTTTTTCCCTGCACTCGTTCATTGCGCGGATTTTCTCGTTCCCTTTTTCCCTGCACTCGTTCGTTGCTCGCTTTTTCTCGTTCCCTTTTTCCCTGCACTCGTTCGTTGCTCGGATTTTCTCGTTCCCTTTTTCCCTGCACTCGTTCGTTGTTCGCTTTTTCTCGTTCCCTTTTTCCCTGCACTCGTTCATTGCTCGCTTTTTCTCGTTCCCTTTTTCCCTGCACTCGTTCGTTGCGCAGATTTTCTCGTTCCCTTTTTCCCTGCACTCGTTCGTTGTTCGCTTTTTCTCGTTCCCTTTTTCCCTGCACTCGTTCGTTGTTCGCTTTTTCTCGTTCCCTTTTTCCCTGCACTCGTTTGTTGTTCGGTTTTTCTCGTTCCCTTTTTCCCTGCACTCGTTTGTTGTTCGGTTTTTCTCGTTCCCTTTTTCCCTGAACTCGTTCGTTGCTCGGATTTTCTCGTTCCCTTTTTCCCTGCACTCGTTCGTTGCTCGCTTTTTCTCATTCCCTTTTTCCCTGCACTCGTTCGTTGTTCGGATTTTCTCGTTCCCTTTTTCCCTGCACTCGTTCGTTGTTCGCTTTTTCTCGTTCCCTTTTTCCCTGCACTCGTTCGTTGCTCGGATTTTCTCGTTCCCTTTTTCCCTGCACTCGTTCGTTGCTCGCTTTTTCTCGTTCCCTTTTTCCCTGCACTCGTTCGTTGCTCGGATTTTCTCGTTCCCTTTTTCCCTGCACTCGTTCGTTGTTCGCTTTTTCTCGTTCCCTTTTTCCCTGCACTCGTTCATTGCTCGCTTTTTCTCGTTCCCTTTTTCCCTGCACTCGTTCGTTGCTCGGATTTTCTCGTTCCCTTTTTCCCTGCACTCATTCGTTGCGCAGATTTTCTCGTTCCCTTTTTCCCTGCACTCGTTCGTTGCTCGCCTTTTCTCGTTCCCTTTTTCCCTGCACTCGTTCGTTGTTCGCTTTTTCTCGTTCCCTTTTTCCCTGCACTCGTTCGTTGTTCGGTTTTTCTCGTTCCCTTTTTCCCTGCACTCGTTCATTGCGCGGATTTTCTCGTTCCCTTTTTCCCTGCACTCGTTCGTTGCTCGCTTTTTCTCGTTCCCTTTTTCCCTGCACTCGTTCGTTGCTCGGATTTTCTCGTTCCCTTTTTCCCTGCACTCGTTCGTTGCTCGCTTTTTCTCGTTCCCTTTTTCCCTGCACTCGTTCGTTGTTCGGTTTTTCTCGTTCCCTTTTTCCCTGCACTCGTTCGTTGCTCGGATTTTCTCGTTCCCTTTTTCCCTGCACTCGTTCGTTGCTCGCTTTTTCTCGTTCCCTTTTTCCCTGCACTCGTTCGTTGTTCGCTTTTTCTCGTTCCCTTTTTCCCTGCACTCGTTCATTGCGCGGATTTTCTCGTTCCCTTTTTCCCTGCACTCGTTCGTTGCTCGGATTTTCTCGTTCCCTTTTTCCCTGCACTCGTTCGTTGTTCGCTTTTTCTCGTTCCCTTTTTCCCTGCACTCGTTCGTTGTTCGCTTTTTCTCGTTCCCTTTTTCCCTGCACTTGTTCGTTGTATAGTTTTTCTCGTTCCCTTTTTCCCTGCACTTGTTCGTTGTATAGTTTTTCTCGTTCCCTTTTTCCCTGCACTCGTTCGTTGTTCGCCTTTTCTCGTTCCCTTTTTCCCTGCACTCGTTCGTTGTTCGCTTTTTCTCGTTCCCTTTTTCCCTGCACTCGTTCGTTGCTCGCCTTTTCTCGTTCCCTTTTTCCCTGCACTCGTTCGTTGCTCGCTTTTTCTCGTTCCCTTTTTCCCTGCACTCGTTCGTTGCTCGGATTTTCTCGTTCCCTTTTTCCCTGCACTCGTTCGTTGTTCGCTTTTTCTCGTTCCCTTTTTCCCTGCACTCGTTCATTGCTCGCTATTTCTCGTTCCCTTTTTCCCTGCACTCGTTCGTTGCGCAGATTTTCTCGTTCCCTTTTTCCCTGCACTCGTTCATTGCTCGCTTTTTCTCGTTCCCTTTTTC
The DNA here is from genome assembly GCF_041296385.1 of Aphelocoma coerulescens. Classification (NCBI taxonomy): domain Eukaryota; kingdom Metazoa; phylum Chordata; class Aves; order Passeriformes; family Corvidae; genus Aphelocoma; species Aphelocoma coerulescens. The sequence continues at coordinate 58,577,693 of NC_091014.1, read as the reverse complement.
CCTGCATTCGTTCGTTGCTCGCTTTTTCTCGTTCCCTTTTTCCCTGCACTCGTTCGTTGTTCGCTTTTTCTCGTTCCCTTTTTCCCGGCACTCGTTCGTTGTTCGCTTTTTCTCGTTCCCTTTTTCCCTGCACTCGTTCGTTGCTCGGATTTTCTCGTTCCCTTTTTCCCTGCACTCGTTCGTTGCGCAGATTTTCTCGTTCCCTTTTTCCCTGCACTCGTTCGTTGCTCACCTTTTCTCGTTCCCTTTTCCCCTGCACTCGTTCGTTGTTCGTTTTTTCTCGTTCCCTTTTTCCCTGCACTCGTTCGTTGTTCGCTTTTTCTCGTTCCCTTTTTCCCTGCACTCGTTCATTGCGCGGATTTTCTCGTTCCCTTTTTCCCTGCACTCGTTCGTTGCTCGCTTTTTCTCGTTCCCTTTTTCCCTGCACTCGTTCGTTGCTCGGATTTTCTCGTTCCCTTTTTCCCTGCACTCGTTCGTTGTTCGCTTTTTCTCGTTCCCTTTTTCCCTGCACTCGTTCGTTGTTCGCTTTTTCTCGTTCCCTTTTTCCCTGCACTCGTTCATTGCGCGGTTTTTCTCGTTCCCTTTTTCCCTGCACTCGTTCATTGCGCGGATTTTCTCGTTCCCTTTTTCCCTGCACTCGTTCGTTGCTCGCCTTTTCTCGTTCCCTTTTTCCCTGCACTCGTTCGTTGCTCGGATTTTCTCGTTCCCTTTTTCCCTGCACTCGTTCGTTGCGCAGATTTTCTCGTTCCCTTTTTCCCTGCACTCGTTCGTTGCTCGCCTTTTCTCGTTCCCTTTTTTCCCTGCACTCGTTCGTTGTTCGCTTTTTCTCGTTCCCTTTTTCCCTGCACTCGTTCGTTGCTCGCCTTTTCTCGTTCCCTTTTTCCCTGCACTCGTTCTTTGCGCGGTTTTTCTCGTTCCCTTTTTCCCTGCACTCGTTCATTGCGCGGATTTTCTCGTTCCCTTTTTCCCTGCACTCGTTCGTTGCTCGCTTTTTCTCGTTCCCTTTTTCCCTGCACTCGTTCGTTGTTCGCTTTTTCTCGTTCCCTTTTTCCCTGCACTCGTTCTTTGCGCGGATTTTCTCGTTCCCTTTTTCCCTGCACTCGTTCCTTGCTCGCTTTTTCTCATTCCCTTTTTCCCTGCACTCGTTCGTTGCTCGGATTTTCTCGTTCTCTTTTTCCCTGCACTCATTCGTTGCGCAGATTTTCTCGTTCCCTTTTTCCCTGCACTCGTTCATTGCGCGGTTTTTCTCGTTCCCTTTTTCCCTGCACTCGTTCGTTGTTCGCTTTTTCTCGTTCCCTTTTTCCCTGCACTCGTTCATTGCTCGCTTTTTCTCGTTCCCTTTTTCCCTGCACTCGTTCGTTGCTCGGATTTTCTCGTTCCCTTTTTCCCTGCACTCGTTCGTTGTTCGCTTTTTCTCGTTCCCTTTTTCCCTGCACTCGTTCATTGCTCGCTTTTTCTCGTTCCCTTTTTCCCTGCACTCGTTCATTGCGCGGTTTTTCTCGTTCCCTTTTTCCCTGCACTCGTTCATTGCGCGGATTTTCTCGTTCCCTTTTTCCCTGCACTCGTTCATTGCTCGCTTTTTCTCGTTCCCTTTTTCCCTGCATTCGTTCGTTGCTCGCTTTTTCTCGTTCCCTTTTTCCCTGCACTCGTTCGTTGTTCGCATTTTCTCGTTCCCTTTTTCCCTGCACTCGTTCGTTGCTCGGATTTTCTCGTTCCCTTTTTCCCTGCACTCGTTCGTTGCATGGATTTTCTCGTTCCCTTTTTCCCTGCACTCGTTCGTTGCTCGCCTTTTCTCGTTCCCTTTTTCCCTGCACTCGTTCGTTGTTCGCTTTTTCTCGTTCCCTTTTTCCCTGCACTCGTTCGTTGTTCGCTTTTTCTCGTTCCCTTTTTCCCTGCACTCGTTCGTTGTTCGGTTTTTCTCGTTCCCTTTTTCCCTGCACTCGTTCATTGCTCGCTTTTTCTCGTTCCCTTTTTCCCTGCACTCGTTCGTTGCTCGGATTTTCTCGTTCCCTTTTTCCCTGCACTCATTCGTTGCGCAGATTTTCTCGTTCCCTTTTTCCCTGCACTCGTTCGTTGCTCGCCTTTTCTCGTTCCCTTTTTCCCTGCACTCGTTCGTTGTTCGCTTTTTCTCGTTCCCTTTTTCCCTGCACTCGTTCGTTGTTCGGTTTTTCTCGTTCCCTTTTTCCCTGCACTCGTTCATTGCTCGCTTTTTCTCGTTCCCTTTTTCCCTGCACTCGTTCGTTGCTCGGATTTTCTCGTTCTCATTTTCCCTGCACTCGTTCGTTGTTCGCTTTTTCTCGTTCCCTTTTTCCCTGCACTCGTTCGTTGCTCGCTTTTTCTCGTTCCCTTTTTCCCTGCACTCGTTCGTTGCGCAGATTTTCTCGTTCCCTTTTTCCCTGCACTCGTTCATTGCGCGGATTTTCTCGTTCCCTTTTTCCCTGCACTCGTTCATTGCTCGCTTTTTCTCGTTCCCTTTTTCCCTGCATTCCTTCGTTGCTCGCTTTTTCTCGTTCCCTTTTTCCCTGCACTCGTTCGTTGTTCGCTTTTTCTCGTTCCCTTTTTCCCTGCACTCATTCATTGCTCGCTTTTTCTCGTTCCCTTTTTCCCTGCACTCGTTCGTTGCTCGGATTTTCTCGTTCCCTTTTTCCCTGCACTCGTTCGTTGCATGGATTTTCTCGTTCCCTTTTTCCCTGCACTCGTTCGTTGCTCGGATTTTCTCGTTCCCTTTTTCCCTGCACTCGTTCGTTGTTCGCTTTTTTTCGTTCCCTTTTTCCCGGCACTCGTTCGTTGTTCGCTTTTTCTCGTTCCCTTTTTCCCTGCACTCGTTCATTGCGCGGATTTTCTCGTTCCCTTTTTCCCTGCACTCGTTCGTTGTTCGCTTTTTCTCGTTCCCTTTTTCCCTGCACTCGTTCGTTGCTCGGATTTTCTCGTTCCCTTTTTCCCTGCATTCGTTCGTTGCGCAGATTTTCTCGTTCCCTTTTTCCCTGCACTCGTTCGTTGCTCGCCTTTTCTCGTTCCCTTTTTTCCCTGCACTCGTTCGTTGTTCGCTTTTTCTCGTTCCCTTTTTCCCTGCACTCGTTCGTTGCTCGCCTTTTCTCGTTCCCTTTTTCCCTGCACTCGTTCATTGCGCGGATTTTCTCGTTCCCTTTTTCCCTGCACTCGTTCATTGCGCGGATTTTCTCGTTCCCTTTTTCCCTGCACTCGTTCGTTGCTCGGATTTTCTCGTTCCCTTTTTCCCTGCACTCATTCGTTGCTCGCCTTTTCTCGTTCCCTTTTTCCCTGCACTCGTTCGTTGTTCGCTTTTTCTCGTTCCCTTTTTCCCTGCACTCGTTCATTGCTCGCTTTTTCTCGTTCCCTTTTTCCCTGCACTCGTTCGTTGCTCGGATTTTCTCGTTCCCTTTTTCCCTGCACTCGTTCGTTGTTCGCTTTTTCTCGTTCCCTTTTTCCCTGCACTCGTTCATTGCTCGCTTTTTCTCGTTCCCTTTTTCCCTGCACTCGTTCATTGCGCGGTTTTTCTCGTTCCCTTTTTCCCTGCACTCGTTCATTGCGCGGATTTTCTCGTTCCCTTTTTCCCTGCACTCGTTCATTGCTCGCTTTTTCTCGTTCCCTTTTTCCCTGCATTCGTTCGTTGCTTGCTTTTTCTCGTTCCCTTTTTCCCTGCACTCGTTCGTTGTTCGCTTTTTCTCGTTCCCTTTTTCCCTGCACTCGTTCATTGCTCGCTTTTTCTCGTTCCCTTTTTCCCTGCACTCGTTCGTTGCTCGGATTTTCTCGTTCCCTTTTTCCCTGCACTCGTTCGTTGCATGGATTTTCTCGTTCCCTTTTTCCCTGCACTCGTTCGTTGCTCGCCTTTTCTCGTTCCCTTTTTCCCTGCACTCGTTCGTTGTTCGCTTTTTCTCGTTCCCTTTTTCCCTGCACTCGTTCGTTGTTCGCTTTTTCTCGTTCCCTTTTTCCCTGCACTCGTTCATTGCTCGCTTTTTCTCGTTCCCTTTTTCCCTGCACTCGTTCGTTGCTCGGATTTTCTCGTTCCCTTTTTCCCTGCACTCGTTCGTTGCGCAGATTTTCTCGTTCCCTTTTTCCCTGCACTCGTTCGTTGCTCGCCTTTTCTCGTTCCCTTTTTCCCTGCACTCGTTCGTTGTTCGCTTTTTCTCGTTCCCTTTTTCCCTGCACTCGTTCGTTGTTCGGTTTTTCTCGTTCCCTTTTTCCCTGCACTCGTTCATTGCTCGCTTTTTCTCGTTCCCTTTTTCCCTGCACTCGTTCGTTGCTCGGATTTTCTCGTTCTCATTTTCCCTGCACTCGTTCGTTGTTCGCTTTTTCTCGTTCCCTTTTTCCCTGCACTCGTTCATTGCTCGCTTTGTCTCGTTCCCTTTTTCCCTGCACTCGTTCGTTGCGCGGATTTTCTCGTTCCCTTTTTCCCTGCACTCGTTCATTGCTCGCTTTTTCTCGTTCCCTTTTTCCCTGCACTCATTCATTGCTCGCTTTTTCTCGTTCCCTTTTTCCCTGCACTCGTTCGTTGCTCGGATTTTCTCGTTCCCTTTTTCCCTGCACTCGTTCGTTGCATGGATTTTCTCGTTCCCTTTTTCCCTGCACTCGTTCGTTGCTCGGATTTTCTCGTTCCCTTTTTCCCTGCACTCGTTCGTTGTTCGCTTTTTTTCGTTCCCTTTTTCCCGGCACTCGTTCGTTGTTCGCTTTTTCTCGTTCCCTTTTTCCCTGCACTCGTTCGTTGTTCGCTTTTTCTCGTTCCCTTTTTCCCTGCACTCGTTCATTGCGCGGTTTTTCTCGTTCCCTTTTTCCCTGCACTCGTTCATTGCGCGGATTTTCTCGTTCCCTTTTTCCCTGCACTCGTTCGTTGTTCGCTTTTTCTCGTTCCCTTTTTCCCTGCACTCGTTCGTTGCTCGGATTTTCTCGTTCCCTTTTTCCCTGCATTCGTTCGTTGCGCAGATTTTCTCGTTCCCTTTTTCCCTGCACTCGTTCGTTGCTCGCCTTTTCTCGTTCCCTTTTTTCCCTGCACTCGTTCGTTGTTCGGTTTTTCTCGTTCCCTTTTTCCCTGCACTCGTTCGTTGCTCGGATTTTCTCGTTCCCTTTTTCCCTGCACTCGTTCGTTGTTCGCTTTTTCTCGTTCCCTTTTTCCCTGCACTCGTTCATTGCTCGCTTTTTCTCGTTCCCTTTTTCCCTGCACTCGTTCGTTGCTCGGATTTTCTCGTTCCCTTTTTCCCTGCACTCGTTCGTTGTTCGCTTTTTCTCGTTCCCTTTTTCCCTGCACTCGTTCGTTGCTCGCTTTTTCTCGTTCCCTTTTTCCCTGCACTCGTTCGTTGTTCGGTTTTTCTCGTTCCCTTTTTCCCTGCACTCGTTCATTGCGCGGATTTTCTCGTTCCCTTTTTCCCTGCACTCGTTCGTTGCTCGCTTTTTCTCGTTCCCTTTTTCCCTGCACTCGTTCATTGCTCGGATTTTCTCGTTCCCTTTTTCCCTGCACTCGTTCGTTGCTCGCTTTTTCTCGTTCCCTTTTTCCCTGCACTCGTTCGTTGCTCGGATTTTCTCGTTCCCTTTTTCCCTGCACTCGTTCGTTGCTCGCCTTTTCTCGTTCCCTTTTTCCCTGCACTCGTTCGTTGCTCGCCTTTTCTCGTTCCCTTTTTCCCTGCACTCGTTCGTTGCTCGGATTTTCTCGTTCCCTTTTTCCCTGCACTCGTTCGTTGCGCAGATTTTCTCGTTCCCTTTTTCCCTGCACTCGTTCGTTGCTCGCCTTTTCTCGTTCCCTTTTTCCCTGCACTCGTTCGTTGCTCGCTCTTTCTCGTTCCCTTTTTCCCTGCACTCGTTCGTTGCTCGGATTTTCTCGTTCCCTTTTTCCCTGCACTCGTTCGTTGTTCGCTTTTTCTCGTTCCCTTTTTCCCTGCACTCGTTCATTGCGCGGATTTTCTCGTTCCCTTTTTCCCTGCACTCGTTCGTTGCTCGCTTTTTCTCGTTCCCTTTTTCCCTGCACTCGTTCGTTGCTCGGATTTTCTCGTTCCCTTTTTCCCTGCACTCGTTCGTTGTTCGCTTTTTCTCGTTCCCTTTTTCCCTGCACTCGTTCATTGCTCGCTTTTTCTCGTTCCCTTTTTCCCTGCACTCGTTCGTTGCGCAGATTTTCTCGTTCCCTTTTTCCCTGCACTCGTTCGTTGTTCGCTTTTTCTCGTTCCCTTTTTCCCTGCACTCGTTCGTTGCTCGGATTTTCTCGTTCCCTTTTTCCCTGCACTCGTTCATTGCTCGCTTTTTCTCATTCCCTTTTTCCCTGCACTCGTTCATTGCTCGGATTTTCTTGTTCCCTTTTTCCCTGCACTCGTTCGTTGTTCGCTTTTTCTCGTTCCCTTTTTCCCTGCACTCGTTCGTTGCTCGGATTTTCTCGTTCCCTTTTTCCCTGCACTCGTTCGTTGCGCAGATTTTCTCGTTCCCTTTTTCCCTGCACTCGTTCGTTGCTCGCCTTTTCTCGTTCCCTTTTTCCCTGCACTCGTTCGTTGTTCGCTTTTTCTCGTTCCCTTTTTCCCTGCACTCGTTCGTTGTTCGCTTTTTCTCGTTCCCTTTTTCCCTGCACTCGTTCATTGCGCGGATTTTCTCGTTCCCTTTTTCCCTGCACTCGTTCGTTGCTCGCTTTTTCTCGTTCCCTTTTTCCCTGCACTCGTTCGTTGCTCGGATTTTCTCGTTCCCTTTTTCCCTGCACTCGTTCGTTGTTCGCTTTTTCTCGTTCCCTTTTTCCCTGCACTCGTTCGTTGTTCGCTTTTTCTCGTTCCCTTTTTCCCTGCACTCGTTCATTGCGCGGTTTTTCTCGTTCCCTTTTTCCCTGCACTCGTTCATTGCGCGGATTTTCTCGTTCCCTTTTTCCCTGCACTCGTTCGTTGTTCGCTTTTTCTCGTTCCCTTTTTCCCTGAACTCGTTCGTTGCTCGGATTTTCTCGTTCCCTTTTTCCCTGCACTCGTTCGTTGCGTAGATTTTCTCGTTCCCTTTTTCCCTGCACTCGTTCGTTGCTCGCCTTTTCTCGTTCCCTTTTTTCCCTGCACTCGTTCGTTGTTCGCTTTTTCTCGTTCCCTTTTTCCCTGCACTCGTTCGTTGCTCGCCTTTTCTCGTTCCCTTTTTCCCTGCACTCGTTCTTTGCACGGTTTTTCTCGTTCCCTTTTTCCCTGCACTCGTTCGTTGCTCGCTTTTTCTCGTTCCCTTTTTCCCTGCACTCGTTCGTTGCTCGGTTTTTCTCGTTCCCTTTTTCCCTGCACTCGTTCGTTGTTCGCTTTTTCTCGTTCCCTTTTTCCCTGCACTCGTTCGTTGTTCGCTTTTTCTCGTTCCCTTTTTCCCTGCACTCGTTCGTTGTTCGCTTTTTCTCGTTCCCTTTTTCCCTGCACTCGTTCGTTGCTCGGATTTTCTCGTTCCCTTTTTCCCTGCACTCGTTCGTTGCTCGCCTTTTCTCGTTCCCTTTTTCCCTGCACTCGTTCGTTGTTCGCTTTTTCTCGTTCCCTTTTTCCCTGCACTCGTTCGTTGTTCGGTTTTTCTCGTTCCCTTTTTCCCTGCACTCGTTCGTTGCGCGGATTTTCTCGTTCCCTTTTTCCCTGCACTCGTTCGTTGCTCGGATTTTCTCGTTCCCTTTTTCCCTGCACTCGTTCGTTGCTCGCCTTTTCTCGTTCCCTTTTTCCCTGCACTCGTTCGTTGTTCGCTTTTTCTCGTTCCCTTTTTCCCTGCACTCGTTCGTTGTTCACTTTTTCTCGTTCCCTTTTTCCCTGCACTCGTTCATTGCGCGGATTTTCTCGTTCCCTTTTTCCCTGCACTCGTTCGTTGTTCGCTTTTTCTCGTTCCCTTTTTCCCTGCACTCGTTCATTGCGCGGTTTTTCTCGTTCCCTTTTTCCCTGCACTCGTTCATTGCTCGCTTTTTCTCGTTCCCTTTTTCCCCGCACTCGTTCGTTGCTCGCTTTTTCTCGTTCCCTTCTTCCCTGCACTCGTTCGTTACTCGGATTTTCTCAATCCCTTTTTCCCTGCACTCGTTCGTTGTTCGCTTTTTCTCGTTCCCTTTTTCCCTGCACTCGTTCATTGCTCGCTTTTTCTCGTTCCCTTTTTCCCTGCACTCGTTCGTTGCTCGGATTTTCTCGTTCCCTTTTTCCCTGCACTCGTTCGTTGCGCAGATTTTCTCGTTCCCTTTTTCCCTGCACTCGTTCGTTGCTCGCCTTTTCTCGTTCCCTTTTTCCCTGCACTCGTTCGTTGTTCGCTTTTTCTCGTTCCCTTTTTCCCTGCACTCGTTCGTTGTTCGGTTTTTCTCGTTCCCTTTTTCCCTGCACTCGTTCGTTGCTCGCTTTTTCTCGTTCCCTTTTTCCCTGCACTCGTTCGTTGCTCGGATTTTCTCGTTCCCTTTTTCCCTGCACTCGTTCGTTGTTCGCTTTTTCTCGTTCCCTTTTTCCCTGCACTCGTTCATTGCTCGCTTTTTCTCGTTCCCTTTTTCCCTGCACTCGTTCGTTGCTCGGATTTTCTCGTTCCCTTTTTCCCTGCACTCGTTCGTTGCGCGGATTTTCTCGTTCCCTTGTTCCCTGCACTCGTTCGTTGCTCGCCTTTCTCGTTCCCTTTTTCCCTGCACTCGTTCGTTGTTCGGTTTTTCTCGTTCCCTTTTTCCCTGCACTCGTTCGTTGTTCGGTTTTTCTCGTTCCCTTTTTCCCTGCACTCGTTCGTATCTCGGATTTTCTCGTTCCCTTTTTCCCTGCACTCGTTCGTTGCTCGCTTTTTCTCGTTCCCTTTTTCCCTGCACTCGTTCGTTGCTCGGATTTTCTCGTTCCCTTTTTCCCTGCACTCGTTCGTTGTTCGCTTTTTCTCGTTCCCTTTTTCCCTGCACTCGTTCATTGCTCGCTTTTTCTCGTTCCCTTTTTCCCTGCACTCGTTCGTTGCTCGGATTTTCTCGTTCCCTTTTTCCCTGCACTCGTTCGTTGCGCAGATTTTCTCGTTCCCTTTTTCCCTGCACTCGTTCGTTGTTCGCTTTTTCTCGTTCCCTTTTTCCCTGCACTCGTTCATTGCGCGGTTTTTCTCGTTCCCTTTTTCCCTGCACTCGTTCATTGCGCGGATTTTCTCGTTCCCTTTTTCCCTGCACTCGTTCGTTGTTCGCTTTTTCTCGTTCCCTTTTTCCCTGCACTCGTTCGTTGTTCGGTTTTTCTCGTTCCCTTTTTCCCTGCACTCGTTCATTGCTCGCTTTTTCTCGTTCCCTTTTTCCCTGCACTCGTTCGTTGCTCGGATTTTCTCGTTCTCATTTTCCCTGCACTCGTTCGTTGTTCGCTTTTTCTCGTTCCCTTTTTCCCTGCACTCGTTCATTGCTCGCTTTTTCTCGTTCCCTTTTTCCCTGCACTCGTTCGTTGCGCGGATTTTCTCGTTCCCTTTTTCCCTGCACTCGTTCATTGCTCGCTTTTTCTCGTTCCCTTTTTCCCTGCATTCGTTCGTTGCTCGCTTTTTCTCGTTCCCTTTTTCCCTGCACTCGTTCGTTGTTCGCTTTTTCTCGTTCCCTTTTTCCCTGCACTCATTCATTGCTCGCTTTTTCTCGTTCCCTTTTTCCCTGCACTCGTTCGTTGCTCGGATTTTCTCGTTCCCTTTTTCCCTGCACTCGTTCGTTGCATGGATTTTCTCGTTCCCTTTTTCCCTGCACTCGTTCGTTGCTCGGATTTTCTCGTTCCCTTTTTCCCTGCACTCGTTCGTTGTTCGCTTTTTTTCGTTCCCTTTTTCCCGGCACTCGTTCGTTGTTCGCTTTTTCTCGTTCCCTTTTTCCCTGCACTCGTTCGTTGTTCGCTTTTTCTCGTTCCCTTTTTCCCTGCACTCGTTCATTGCGCGGTTTTTCTCGTTCCCTTTTTCCCTGCACTCGTTCATTGCGCGGATTTTCTCGTTCCCTTTTTCCCTGCACTCGTTCGTTGTTCGCTTTTTCTCGTTCCCTTTTTCCCTGCACTCGTTCGTTGCTCGGATTTTCTCGTTCCCTTTTTCCCTGCATTCGTTCGTTGCGCAGATTTTCTCGTTCCCTTTTTCCCTGCACTCGTTCGTTGCTCGCCTTTTCTCGTTCCCTTTTTTCCCTGCACTCGTTCGTTGTTCGGTTTTTCTCGTTCCCTTTTTCCCTGCACTCGTTCGTTGCTCGGATTTTCTCGTTCCCTTTTTCCCTGCACTCGTTCGTTGTTCGCTTTTTCTCGTTCCCTTTTTCCCTGCACTCGTTCGTTGCTCGCTTTTTCTCGTTCCCTTTTTCCCTGCACTCGTTCGTTGTTCGGTTTTTCTCGTTCCCTTTTTCCCTGCACTCGTTCATTGCTCGGATTTTCTCGTTCCCTTTTTCCCTGCACTCGTTCGTTGCTCGCTTTTTCTCGTTCCCTTTTTCCCTGCACTCGTTCGTTGCTCGGATTTTCTCGTTCCCTTTTTCCCTGCACTCGTTCGTTGTTCGCTTTTTCTCGTTCCCTTTTTCCCTGCACTCGTTCATTGCGCGGATTTTCTCGTTCCCTTTTTCCCTGCACTCGTTCGTTGTTCGCTTTTTCTCGTTCCCTTTTTCCCTGCACTCGTTCGTTGCTCGGATTTTCTCGTTCCCTTTTTCCCTGCACTCGTTCATTGCTCGCTTTTTCTCATTCCCTTTTTCCCTGCACTCGTTCATTGCTCGGATTTTCTTGTTCCCTTTTTCCCTGCACTCGTTCGTTGTTCGCTTTTTCTCGTTCCCTTTTTCCCTGCACTCGTTCGTTGCTCGGATTTTCTCGTTCCCTTTCTCCCTGCACTCGTTCGTTGCGCAGATTTTCTCGTTCCCTTTTTCCCTGCACTCGTTCGTTGCTCGCCTTTTCTCGTTCCCTTTTTCCCTGCACTCGTTCGTTGTTCGCTTTTTCTCGTTCCCTTTTTCCCTGCACTCGTTCGTTGTTCGCTTTTTCTCGTTCCCTTTTTCCCTGCACTCGTTCATTGCGCGGATTTTCTCGTTCCCTTTTTCCCTGCACTCGTTCGTTGCTCGCTTTTTCTCGTTCCCTTTTTCCCTGCACTCGTTCGTTGCTCGGATTTTCTCGTTCCCTTTTTCCCTGCACTCGTTCGTTGTTCGCTTTTTCTCGTTCCCTTTTTCCCTGCACTCGTTCGTTGTTCGCTTTTTCTCGTTCCCTTTTTCCCTGCACTCGTTCATTGCGCGGTTTTTCTCGTTCCCTTTTTCCCTGCACTCGTTCATTGCGCGGATTTTCTCGTTCCCTTTTTCCCTGCACTCGTTCGTTGTTCGCTTTTTCTCGTTCCCTTTTTCCCTGAACTCGTTCGTTGCTCGGATTTTCTCGTTCCCTTTTTCCCTGCACTCGTTCGTTGCGTAGATTTTCTCGATCCCTTTTTCCCTGCACTCGTTCGTTGCTCGCCTTTTCTCGTTCCCTTTTTTCCCTGCACTCGTTCGTTGTTCGCTTTTTCTCGTTCCCTTTTTCCCTGCACTCGTTCGTTGCTCGCCTTTTCTCGTTCCCTTTTTCCCTGCACTCGTTCTTTGCACGGTTTTTCTCGTTCCCTTTTTCCCTGCACTCGTTCGTTGCTCGCTTTTTCTCGTTCCCTTTTTCCCTGCACTCGTTCGTTGCTCGCCTTTTCTCGTTCCCTTTTTCCCTGCACTCGTTCGTTGTTCGCTTTTTCTCGTTCCCTTTTTCCCTGCACTCGTTCGTTGTTCGCTTTTTCTCGTTCCCTTTTTCCCTGCACTCGTTCGTTGTTCGCTTTTTCTCGTTCCCTTTTTCCCTGCACTCGTTCGTTGCTCGGATTTTCTCGTTCCCTTTTTCCCTGCACTCGTTCGTTGCTCGCCTTTTCTCGTTCCCTTTTTCCCTGCACTCGTTCGTTGTTCGCTTTTTCTCGTTCCCTTTTTCCCTGCACTCGTTCGTTGTTCGGTTTTTCTCGTTCCCTTTTTCCCTGCACTCGTTCGTTGCGCGGATTTTCTCGTTCCCTTTTTCCCTGCACTCGTTCGTTGCTCGGATTTTCTCGTTCCCTTTTTCCCTGCACTCGTTCGTTGCTCGCCTTTTCTCGTTCCCTTTTTCCCTGCACTCGTTCGTTGTTCGCTTTTTCTCGTTCCCTTTTTCCCTGCACTCGTTCGTTGTTCACTTTTTCTCGTTCCCTTTTTCCCTGCACTCGTTCATTGCGCGGATTTTCTCGTTCCCTTTTTCCCTGCACTCGTTCGTTGTTCGCTTTTTCTCGTTCCCTTTTTCCCTGCACTCGTTCATTGCGCGGTTTTTCTCGTTCCCTTTTTCCCTGCACTCGTTCATTGCTCGCTTTTTCTCGTTCCCTTTTTCCCCGCACTCGTTCGTTGCTCGCTTTTTCTCGTTCCCTTCTTCCCTGCACTCGTTCGTTACTCGGATTTTCTCAATCCCTTTTTCCCTGCACTCGTTCGTTGTTCGCTTTTTCTCGTTCCCTTTTTCCCTGCACTCGTTCATTGCTCGCTTTTTCTCGTTCCCTTTTTCCCTGCACTCGTTCGTTGCTCGGATTTTCTCGTTCCCTTTTTCCCTGCACTCGTTCGTTGCGCAGATTTTCTCGTTCCCTTTTTCCCTGCACTCGTTCGTTGCTCGCCTTTTCTCGTTCCCTTTTTCCCTGCACTCGTTCGTTGTTCGCTTTTTCTCGTTCCCTTTTTCCCTGCACTCGTTCGTTGTTCGGTTTTTCTCGTTCCCTTTTTCCCTGCACTCGTTCGTTGCTCGCTTTTTCTCGTTCCCTTTTTCCCTGCACTCGTTCGTTGCTCGGATTTTCTCGTTCCCTTTTTCCCTGCACTCGTTCGTTGTTCGCTTTTTCTCGTTCCCTTTTTCCCTGCACTCGTTCCTTGCTCGCTTTTTCTCGTTCCCTTTTTCCCTGCACTCGTTCGTTGCTCGGATTTTCTCGTTCCCTTTTTCCCTGCACTCGTTCGTTGCGCGGATTTTCTCGTTCCCTTGTTCCCTGCACTCGTTCGTTGCTCGCCTTTCTCGTTCCCTTTTTCCCTGCACTCGTTCGTTGTTCGGTTTTTCTCGTTCCCTTTTTCCCTGCACTCGTTCGTTGTTCGGTTTTTCTCGTTCCCTTTTTCCCTGCACTCGTTCGTATCTCGGATTTTCTCGTTCCCTTTTTCCCTGCACTCGTTCGTTGCTCGCTTTTTCTCGTTCCCTTTTTCCCTGCACTCGTTCGTTGCTCGGATTTTCTCGTTCCCTTTTTCCCTGCACTCGTTCGTTGTTCGCTTTTTCTCGTTCCCTTTTTCCCTGCACTCGTTCATTGCTCGCTTTTTCTCGTTCCCTTTTTCCCTGCACTCGTTCGTTGCTCCGATTTTCTCGTTCCCTTTTTCCCTGCACTCGTTTGTTGCGCAGATTTTCTCGTTCCCTTTTTCCCTGCACTCGTTCGTTGTTCGCTTTTTCTCGTTCCCTTTTTCCCTGCACTCGTTCATTGCGCGGTTTTTCTCGTTCCCTTTTTCCCTGCACTCGTTCATTGCGCGGATTTTCTCGTTCCCTTTTTCCCTGCACTCGTTCGTTGCTCGCTTTTTCTCGTTCCCTTTTTCCCTGAACTCGTTCGTTGCTCGGATTTTCTCGTTCCCTTTTTCCCTGCACTGGTTCGTTGCGTAGATTTTCTCGTTCCCTTTTTCCCTGCACTCGTTCGTTGCTCGCCTTTTCTCGTTCCCTTTTTTCCCTGCACTCGTTCGTTGTTCGCTTTTTCTCGTTCCCTTTTTCCCTGCACTCGTTCGTTGCTCGCCTTTTCTCGTTCCCTTTTTCCCTGCACTCGTTCTTTGCACGGTTTTTCTCGTTCCCTTTTTCCCTGCACTCGTTCGTTGCTCGCTTTTTCTCGTTCCCTTTTTCCCTGCACTCGTTCGTTGCTCGGTTTTTCTCGTTCCCTTTTTCCCTGCACTCGTTCGTTGTTCGCTTTTTCTCGTTCCCTTTTTCCCTGCACTCGTTCATTGCTCGCTTTTTCTCGTTCCCTTTTTCCCTGCACTCATTCGTTGCTCGGATTTTCTCGTTCCCTTTTTCCCTGCACTCGTTCGTTGCTCGGTTTTTCTCGTTCCCTTTTTCCCTGCACTCGTTCGTTGTTCGCTTTTTCTCGTTCCCTTTTTCCCTGCAATCGTTCGCTGTTCGGTTTTTCTCGTTCCCTTTTTCCCTGCACTCGTTCGTTGTTCGGTTTTTCTCGTTCCCTTTTTCCCTGCACTCGTTCATTGCGCGGATTTTCTCGTTCCCTTTTTCCCTGCACTCGTTCGTTGCTCGCTTTTTCTCGTTCCCTTTTTCCCTGCACTCGTTCGTTGCTCGGATTTTCTCGTTCCCTTTTTCCCTGCACTCGTTCGTTGCTCGCTTTTTCTCGTTCCCTTTTTCCCTGCACTCGTTCGTTGTTCGGTTTTTCTCGTTCCCTTTTTCCCTGCACTCGTTCGTTGCTCGGATTTTCTCGTTCCCTTTTTCCCTGCACTCGTTCGTTGTTCGCTTTTTCTCGTTCCCTTTTTCCCTGCACTCGTTCGTTGTTCGCTTTTTCTCGTTCCCTTTTTCCCTGCACTCGTTCATTGCGCGGATTTTCTCGTTCCCTTTTTCCCTGCACTCGTTCGTTGTTCGCTTTTTCTCGTTCCCTTTTTCCCTGCACTCGTTCATTGCGCGGTTTTTCTCGTTCCCTTTTTCCCTGCACTCGTTCATTGCTCGCTTTTTCTCGTTCCCTTTTTCCCTGCACTCGTTCGTTGCTCGCTTTTTCTCGTTCCCTTCTTCCCTGCACTCGTTCGTTACTCGGATTTTCTCAATCCCTTTTTCCCTGCACTCGTTCGTTGTTCGCTTTTTCTCGTTCCCTTTTTCCCTGCACTCGTTCATTGCTCGCTTTTTCTCGTTCCCTTTTTCCCTGCACTCGTTCGTTGCTCGGATTTTCTCGTTCCCTTTTTCCCTGCACTCGTTCGTTGCGCAGATTTTCTCGTTCCCTTTTTCCCTGCACTCGTTCGTTGCTCGCCTTTTCTCGTTCCCTTTTTCCCTGCACTCGTTCGTTGTTCGCTTTTTCTCGTTCCCTTTTTCCCTGCACTCGTTCGTTGCTCGCTTTTTCTCGTTCCCTTTTTCCCTGCACTCGTTCATTGCGCGGATTTTCTCGTTCCCTTTTTCCCTGCACTCGTTCGTTGCTCGCTTTTTCTCGTTCCCTTTTTCCCTGCACTCGTTCGTTGCTCGGATTTTCTCGTTCCCTTTTTCCCTGCACTCGTTCGTTGTTCGCTTTTTCTCGTTCCCTTTTTCCCTGCACTCGTTCATTGCTCGCTTTTTCTCGTTCCCTTTTTCCCTGCACTCGTTCGTTGCTCGGATTTTCTCGTTCCCTTTTTCCCTGCACTCGTTCGTTGCGCGGATTTTCTCGTTCCCTTTTTCCCTGCACTCGTTCGTTGCTCGCCTTTTCTCGTTCCCTTTTTCCCTGCACTCGTTCGTTGTTCGCTTTTTCTCGTTCCCTTTTTCCCTGCACTCGTTCGTTGCTCGGATTTTCTCGTTCCCTTTTTCCCTGCACTCGTTCGTTGCTCGGATTTTCTCGTTCCCTTTTTCCCTGCACTCGTTCGTTGCGCAGATTTTCTCGTTCCCTTTTTCCCTGCACTCGTTCGTTGCTCGCCTTTTCTCGTTCCCTTTTTCCCTGCACTCGTTCGTTGTTCGCTTTTTCTCGTTCCCTTTTTCCCTGCACTCGTTCGTTGTTCGGTTTTTCTCGTTCCCTTTTTCCCTGCACTCGTTCATTGCGCGGATTTTCTCGTTCCCTTTTTCCCTGCACTCGTTCGTTGCTCGCTTTTTCTCGTTCCCTTTTTCCCTGCACTCGTTCGTTGCTCGGATTTTCTCGTTCCCTTTTTCCCTGCACTCGTTCGTTGTTCGCTTTTTCTCGTTCCCTTTTTCCCTGCACTCGTTCATTGCTCGCTTTTTCTCGTTCCCTTTTTCCCTGCACTCGTTCGTTGCTCGGATTTTCTCGTTCCCTTTTTCCCTGCACTCGTTCGTTGCGCGGATTTTCTCGTTCCCTTGTTCCCTGCACTCGTTCGTTGCTCGCCTTTTCTCGTTCCCTTTTTCCCTGCACTCGTTCGTTGTTCGGTTTTTCTCGTTCCCTTTTTCCCTGCACTCGTTCGTTGTTCGGTTTTTCTCGTTCCCTTTTTCCCTGCACTCGTTCGTTGCTCGGATTTTCTCGTTCCCTTTTTCCCTGCACTCGTTCGTTGCTCGCTTTTTCTCGTTCCCTTTTTCCCTGCACTCGTTCGTTGCTCGGATTTTCTCGTTCCCTTTTTCCCTGCACTCGTTCGTTGTTCGCTTTTTCTCGTTCCCTTTTTCCCTGCACTCGTTCATTGCTCGCTTTTTCTCGTTCCCTTTTTCCCTGCACTCGTTCGTTGCTCGGATTTTCTCGTTCCCTTTTTCCCTGCACTCGTTCGTTGCGCAGATTTTCTCGTTCCCTTTTTCCCTGCACTCGTTCGTTGTTCGCTTTTTCTCGTTCCCTTTTTCCCTGCACTCGTTCATTGCGCGGTTTTTCTCGTTCCCTTTTTCCCTGCACTCGTTCATTGCGCGGATTTTCTCGTTCCCTTTTTCCCTGCACTCGTTCGTTGTTCGCTTTTTCTCGTTCCCTTTTTCCCTGAACTCGTTCGTTGCTCGGCTTTTCTCGTTCCCTTTTTCCCTGCACTGGTTCGTTGCGTAGATTTTCTCGTTCCCTTTTTCCCTGCACTCGTTCGTTGCTCGCCTTTTCTCGTTCCCTTTTTTCCCTGCACTCGTTCGTTGTTCGCTTTTTCTCGTTCCCTTTTTCCCTGCACTCGTTCGTTGCTCGCCTTTTCTCGTTCCCTTTTTCCCTGCACTCGTTCTTTGCACGGTTTTTCTCGTTCCCTTTTTCCCTGCACTCGTTCGTTGCTCGCTTTTTCTCGTTCCCTTTTTCCCTGCACTCGTTCGTTGCTCGGTTTTTCTCGTTCCCTTTTTCCCTGCACTCGTTCGTTGTTCGCTTTTTCTCGTTCCCTTTTTCCCTGCACTCGTTCATTGCTCGCTTTTTCTCGTTCCCTTTTTCCCTGCACTCGTTCGTTGCTCGGATTTTCTCGTTCCCTTTTTCCCTGCACTCGTTCGTTGCTCGCCTTTTCTCGTTCCCTTTTTCCCTGCACTCGTTCGTTGTTCGCTTTTTCTCGTTCCCTTTTTCCCTGCACTCGTTCGCTGTTCGGTTTTTCTCGTTCCCTTTTTCCCTGCACTCGTTCGTTGTTCGGTTTTTCTCGTTCCCTTTTTCCCTGCACTCGTTCATTGCGCGGATTTTCTCGTTCCCTTTTTCCCTGCACTCGTTCGTTGCTCGCTTTTTCTCCTTCCCTTTTTCCCTGCACTCGTTCATTGCTCGCTTTTTCTCGTTCCCTTTTTCCCTGCACTTGTTCGTTGTTCGGTTTTTCTCGTTCCCTTTTTCCCTGCACTCGTTCGTTGCTCGGATTTTCTCGTTCCCTTTTTCCCTGCACTCGTTCGTTGTTCGCTTTTTCTCGTTCCCTTTTTCCCTGCACTCGTTCGTTGTTCGCTTTTTCTCGTTCCCTTTTTCCCTGCACTCGTTCATTGCGCGGATTTTCTCGTTCCCTTTTTCCCTGCACTCGTTCGTTGTTCGCTTTTTCTCGTTCCCTTTTTCCCTGCACTCGTTCATTGCGCGGTTTTTCTCGTTCCCTTTTTCCCTGCACTCGTTCATTGCTCGCTTTTTCTCGTTCCCTTTTTCCCTGCACTCGTTCGTTGCTCGCTTTTTCTCGTTCCCTTCTTCCCTGCACTCGTTCGTTACTCGGATTTTCTCAATCCCTTTTTCCCTGCACTCGTTCGTTGTTCGCTTTTTCTCGTTCCCTTTTTCCCTGCACTCGTTCATTGCTCGCTTTTTCTCGTTCCCTTTTTCCCTGCACTCGTTCGTTGCTCGGATTTTCTCGTTCCCTTTTTCCCTGCACTCGTTCGTTGCGCAGATTTTCTCGTTCCCTTTTTCCCTGCACTCGTTCGTTGCTCGCCTTTTCTCGTTCCCTTTTTCCCTGCACTCGTTCGTTGCTCGCTTTTTCTCGTTCCCTTTTTCCCTGAACTCGTTCGTTGCTCGGCTTTTCTCGTTCCCTTTTTCCCTGCACTGGTTCGTTGCGTAGATTTTCTCGTTCCCTTTTTCCCTGCACTCGTTCGTTGCTCGCCTTTTCTCGTTCCCTTTTTTCCCTGCACTCGTTCGTTGTTCGCTTTTTCTCGTTCCCTTTTTCCCTGCACTCGTTCGTTGCTCGCCTTTTCTCGTTCCCTTTTTCCCTGCACTCGTTCTTTGCACGGTTTTTCTCGTTCCCTTTTTCCCTGCACTCGTTCGTTGCTCGCTTTTTCTCGTTCCCTTTTTCCCTGCACTCGTTCGTTGCTCGGTTTTTCTCGTTCCCTTTTTCCCTGCACTCGTTCGTTGTTCGCTTTTTCTCGTTCCCTTTTTCCCTGCACTCGTTCATTGCTCGCTTTTTCTCGTTCCCTTTTTCCCTGCACTCGTTCGTTGCTCGGATTTTCTCGTTCCCTTTTTCCCTGCACTCGTTCGTTGCTCGCCTTTTCTCGTTCCCTTTTTCCCTGCACTCGTTCGTTGTTCGCTTTTTCTCGTTCCCTTTTTCCCTGCACTCGTTCGCTGTTCGGTTTTTCTCGTTCCCTTTTTCCCTGCACTCGTTCGTTGTTCGGTTTTTCTCGTTCCCTTTTTCCCTGCACTCGTTCATTGCGCGGATTTTCTCGTTCCCTTTTTCCCTGCACTCGTTCGTTGCTCGCTTTTTCTCCTTCCCTTTTTCCCTGCACTCGTTCATTGCTCGCTTTTTCTCGTTCCCTTTTTCCCTGCACTTGTTCGTTGTTCGGTTTTTCTCGTTCCCTTTTTCCCTGCACTCGTTCGTTGCTCGGATTTTCTCGTTCCCTTTTTCCCTGCACTCGTTCGTTGTTCGCTTTTTCTCGTTCCCTTTTTCCCTGCACTCGTTCGTTGTTCGCTTTTTCTCGTTCCCTTTTTCCCTGCACTCGTTCATTGCGCGGATTTTCTCGTTCCCTTTTTCCCTGCACTCGTTCGTTGTTCGCTTTTTCTCGTTCCCTTTTTCCCTGCACTCGTTCATTGCGCGGTTTTTCTCGTTCCCTTTTTCCCTGCACTCGTTCATTGCTCGCTTTTTCTCGTTCCCTTTTTCCCTGCACTCGTTCGTTGCTCGCTTTTTCTCGTTCCCTTCTTCCCTGCACTCGTTCGTTACTCGGATTTTCTCAATCCCTTTTTCCCTGCACTCGTTCGTTGTTCGCTTTTTCTCGTTCCCTTTTTCCCTGCACTCGTTCATTGCTCGCTTTTTCTCGTTCCCTTTTTCCCTGCACTCGTTCGTTGCTCGGATTTTCTCGTTCCCTTTTTCCCTGCACTCGTTCGTTGCGCAGATTTTCTCGTTCCCTTTTTCCCTGCACTCGTTCGTTGCTCGCCTTTTCTCGTTCCCTTTTTCCCTGCACTCGTTCGTTGTTCGCTTTTTCTCGTTCCCTTTTTCCCTGCACTCGTTCGTTGCTCGCTTTTTCTCGTTCCCTTTTTCCCTGCACTCGTTCATTGCGCGGATTTTCTCGTTCCCTTTTTCCCTGCACTCGTTCGTTGCTCGCTTTTTCTCGTTCCCTTTTTCCCTGCACTCGTTCGTTGCTCGGATTTTCTCGTTCCCTTTTTCCCTGCACTCGTTCGTTGTTCGCTTTTTCTCGTTCCCTTTTTCCCTGCACTCGTTCATTGCTCGCTTTTTCTCGTTCCCTTTTTCCCTGCACTCGTTCGTTGCTCGGATTTTCTCGTTCCCTTTTTCCCTGCACTCGTTCGTTGCGCGGATTTTCTCGTTCCCTTTTTCCCTGCACTCGTTCGTTGCTCGCCTTTTCTCGTTCCCTTTTTCCCTGCACTCGTTCGTTGTTCGCTTTTTCTCGTTCCCTTTTTCCCTGCACTCGTTCGTTGCTCGGATTTTCTCGTTCCCTTTTTCCCTGCACTCGTTCGTTGCTCGGATTTTCTCGTTCCCTTTTTCCCTGCACTCGTTCGTTGCGCAGATTTTCTCGTTCCCTTTTTCCCTGCACTCGTTCGTTGCTCGCCTTTTCTCGTTCCCTTTTTCCCTGCACTCGTTCGTTGTTCGCTTTTTCTCGTTCCCTTTTTCCCTGCACTCGTTCGTTGTTCGGTTTTTCTCGTTCCCTTTTTCCCTGCACTCGTTCATTGCG
Source organism: Aphelocoma coerulescens (assembly GCF_041296385.1). Lineage (NCBI taxonomy): Eukaryota > Metazoa > Chordata > Aves > Passeriformes > Corvidae > Aphelocoma > Aphelocoma coerulescens. The sequence continues at coordinate 58,557,675 of NC_091014.1, read as the reverse complement.
CGGATTTTCTCGTTCCCTTTTTCCCTGCACTCGTTCGTTGCTCGCTTTTTCTCGTTCCCTTTTTCCCTGCACTCGTTCGTTGCTCGGATTTTCTCGTTCCCTTTTTCCCTGCACTCGTTCGTTGTTCGCTTTTTCTCGTTCCCTTTTTCCCTGCACTCGTTCATTGCTCGCTTTTTCTCGTTCCCTTTTTCCCTGCACTCGTTCGTTGCTCGGATTTTCTCGTTCCCTTTTTCCCTGCACTCGTTCGTTGCGCGGATTTTCTCGTTCCCTTGTTCCCTGCACTCGTTCGTTGCTCGCCTTTTCTCGTTCCCTTTTTCCCTGCACTCGTTCGTTGTTCGGTTTTTCTCGTTCCCTTTTTCCCTGCACTCGTTCGTTGTTCGGTTTTTCTCGTTCCCTTTTTCCCTGCACTCGTTCGTTGCTCGGATTTTCTCGTTCCCTTTTTCCCTGCACTCGTTCGTTGCTCGCTTTTTCTCGTTCCCTTTTTCCCTGCACTCGTTCGTTGCTCGGATTTTCTCGTTCCCTTTTTCCCTGCACTCGTTCGTTGTTCGCTTTTTCTCGTTCCCTTTTTCCCTGCACTCGTTCATTGCTCGCTTTTTCTCGTTCCCTTTTTCCCTGCACTCGTTCGTTGCTCGGATTTTCTCGTTCCCTTTTTCCCTGCACTCGTTCGTTGCGCAGATTTTCTCGTTCCCTTTTTCCCTGCACTCGTTCGTTGTTCGCTTTTTCTCGTTCCCTTTTTCCCTGCACTCGTTCATTGCGCGGTTTTTCTCGTTCCCTTTTTCCCTGCACTCGTTCATTGCGCGGATTTTCTCGTTCCCTTTTTCCCTGCACTCGTTCGTTGTTCGCTTTTTCTCGTTCCCTTTTTCCCTGAACTCGTTCGTTGCTCGGCTTTTCTCGTTCCCTTTTTCCCTGCACTGGTTCGTTGCGTAGATTTTCTCGTTCCCTTTTTCCCTGCACTCGTTCGTTGCTCGCCTTTTCTCGTTCCCTTTTTTCCCTGCACTCGTTCGTTGTTCGCTTTTTCTCGTTCCCTTTTTCCCTGCACTCGTTCGTTGCTCGCCTTTTCTCGTTCCCTTTTTCCCTGCACTCGTTCTTTGCACGGTTTTTCTCGTTCCCTTTTTCCCTGCACTCGTTCGTTGCTCGCTTTTTCTCGTTCCCTTTTTCCCTGCACTCGTTCGTTGCTCGGTTTTTCTCGTTCCCTTTTTCCCTGCACTCGTTCGTTGTTCGCTTTTTCTCGTTCCCTTTTTCCCTGCACTCGTTCATTGCTCGCTTTTTCTCGTTCCCTTTTTCCCTGCACTCGTTCGTTGCTCGGATTTTCTCGTTCCCTTTTTCCCTGCACTCGTTCGTTGCTCGCCTTTTCTCGTTCCCTTTTTCCCTGCACTCGTTCGTTGTTCGCTTTTTCTCGTTCCCTTTTTCCCTGCACTCGTTCGCTGTTCGGTTTTTCTCGTTCCCTTTTTCCCTGCACTCGTTCGTTGTTCGGTTTTTCTCGTTCCCTTTTTCCCTGCACTCGTTCATTGCGCGGATTTTCTCGTTCCCTTTTTCCCTGCACTCGTTCGTTGCTCGCTTTTTCTCCTTCCCTTTTTCCCTGCACTCGTTCATTGCTCGCTTTTTCTCGTTCCCTTTTTCCCTGCACTTGTTCGTTGTTCGGTTTTTCTCGTTCCCTTTTTCCCTGCACTCGTTCGTTGCTCGGATTTTCTCGTTCCCTTTTTCCCTGCACTCGTTCGTTGTTCGCTTTTTCTCGTTCCCTTTTTCCCTGCACTCGTTCGTTGTTCGCTTTTTCTCGTTCCCTTTTTCCCTGCACTCGTTCATTGCGCGGATTTTCTCGTTCCCTTTTTCCCTGCACTCGTTCGTTGTTCGCTTTTTCTCGTTCCCTTTTTCCCTGCACTCGTTCATTGCGCGGTTTTTCTCGTTCCCTTTTTCCCTGCACTCGTTCATTGCTCGCTTTTTCTCGTTCCCTTTTTCCCTGCACTCGTTCGTTGCTCGCTTTTTCTCGTTCCCTTCTTCCCTGCACTCGTTCGTTACTCGGATTTTCTCAATCCCTTTTTCCCTGCACTCGTTCGTTGTTCGCTTTTTCTCGTTCCCTTTTTCCCTGCACTCGTTCATTGCTCGCTTTTTCTCGTTCCCTTTTTCCCTGCACTCGTTCGTTGCTCGGATTTTCTCGTTCCCTTTTTCCCTGCACTCGTTCGTTGCGCAGATTTTCTCGTTCCCTTTTTCCCTGCACTCGTTCGTTGCTCGCCTTTTCTCGTTCCCTTTTTCCCTGCACTCGTTCGTTGCTCGCTTTTTCTCGTTCCCTTTTTCCCTGCACTCGTTCGTTGCTCGCTTTTTCTCGTTCCCTTTTTCCCTGCACTCGTTCATTGCGCGGATTTTCTCGTTCCCTTTTTCCCTGCACTCGTTCGTTGCTCGCTTTTTCTCGTTCCCTTTTTCCCTGCACTCGTTCGTTGCTCGGATTTTCTCGTTCCCTTTTTCCCTGCACTCGTTCGTTGTTCGCTTTTTCTCGTTCCCTTTTTCCCTGCACTCGTTCGTTGCTCGGATTTTCTCGTTCCCTTTTTCCCTGCACTCGTTCGTTGCTCGGATTTTCTCGTTCCCTTTTTCCCTGCACTCGTTCGTTGCTCGCCTTTTCTCGTTCCCTTTTTCCCTGCACTCGTTCGTTGTTCGCTTTTTCTCGTTCCCTTTTTCCCTGCACTCGTTCGTTGCTCGGATTTTCTCGTTCCCTTTTTCCCTGCACTCGTTCGTTGCTCGGATTTTCTCGTTCCCTTTTTCCCTGCACTCGTTCGTTGTTCGCTTTTTCTCGTTCCCTTTTTCCCTGCACTCGTTCATTGCTCGCTTTTTCTCGTTCCCTTTTTCCCTGCACTCGTTCGTTGCTCGGATTTTCTCGTTCCCTTTTTCCCTGCACTCGTTCGTTGCTCGCCTTTTCTCGTTCCCTTTTTCCCTGCACTCGTTCGTTGCTCGCTCTTTCTCGTTCCCTTTTTCCCTGCACTCGTTCGTTGCTCGGATTTTCTCGTTCCCTTTTTCCCTGCACTCGTTCGTTGTTCGCTTTTTCTCGTTCCCTTTTTCCCTGCACTCGTTCATTGCGCGGATTTTCTCGTTCCCTTTTTCCCTGCACTCGTTCGTTGCTCGCTTTTTCTCGTTCCCTTTTTCCCTGCACTCGTTCGTTGCTCGGATTTTCTCGTTCCCTTTTTCCCTGCACTCGTTCGTTGTTCGCTTTTTCTCGTTCCCTTTTTCCCTGCACTCGTTCATTGCTCGCTTTTTCTCGTTCCCTTTTTCCCTGCACTCGTTCGTTGCGCAGATTTTCTCGTTCCCTTTTTCCCTGCACTCGTTCGTTGTTCGCTTTTTCTCGTTCCCTTTTTCCCTGCACTCGTTCGTTGCTCGGATTTTCTCGTTCCCTTTTTCCCTGCACTCGTTCATTGCTCGCTTTTTCTCATTCCCTTTTTCCCTGCACTCGTTCATTGCTCGGATTTTCTTGTTCCCTTTTTCCCTGCACTCGTTCGTTGTTCGCTTTTTCTCGTTCCCTTTTTCCCTGCACTCGTTCGTTGCTCGGATTTTCTCGTTCCCTTTTTCCCTGCACTCGTTCGTTGCGCAGATTTTCTCGTTCCCTTTTTCCCTGCACTCGTTCGTTGCTCGCCTTTTCTCGTTCCCTTTTTCCCTGCACTCGTTCGTTGTTCGCTTTTTCTCGTTCCCTTTTTCCCTGCACTCGTTCGTTGTTCGCTTTTTCTCGTTCCCTTTTTCCCTGCACTCGTTCATTGCGCGGATTTTCTCGTTCCCTTTTTCCCTGCACTCGTTCGTTGCTCGCTTTTTCTCGTTCCCTTTTTCCCTGCACTCGTTCGTTGCTCGGATTTTCTCGTTCCCTTTTTCCCTGCACTCGTTCGTTGTTCGCTTTTTCTCGTTCCCTTTTTCCCTGCACTCGTTCGTTGTTCGCTTTTTCTCGTTCCCTTTTTCCCTGCACTCGTTCATTGCGCGGTTTTTCTCGTTCCCTTTTTCCCTGCACTCGTTCATTGCGCGGATTTTCTCGTTCCCTTTTTCCCTGCACTCGTTCGTTGTTCGCTTTTTCTGGTTCCCTTTTTCCCTGAACTCGTTCGTTGCTCGGATTTTCTCGTTCCCTTTTTCCCTGCACTCGTTCGTTGCGTAGATTTTCTCGTTCCCTTTTTCCCTGCACTCGTTCGTTGCTCGCCTTTTCTCGTTCCCTTTTTTCCCTGCACTCGTTCGTTGTTCGCTTTTTCTCGTTCCCTTTTTCCCTGCACTCGTTCGTTGCTCGCCTTTTCTCGTTCCCTTTTTCCCTGCACTCGTTCTTTGCACGGTTTTTCTCGTTCCCTTTTTCCCTGCACTCGTTCGTTGCTCGCTTTTTCTCGTTCCCTTTTTCCCTGCACTCGTTCGTTGCTCGGTTTTTCTCGTTCCCTTTTTCCCTGCACTCGTTCGTTGTTCGCTTTTTCTCGTTCCCTTTTTCCCTGCACTCGTTCGTTGTTCGCTTTTTCTCGTTCCCTTTTTCCCTGCACTCGTTCGTTGCTCGGATTTTCTCGTTCCCTTTTTCCCTGCACTCGTTCGTTGCTCGCCTTTTCTCGTTCCCTTTTTCCCTGCACTCGTTCGTTGTTCGCTTTTTCTCGTTCCCTTTTTCCCTGCACTCGTTCGTTGTTCGGTTTTTCTCGTTCCCTTTTTCCCTGCACTCGTTCATTGCGCGGATTTTCTCGTTCCCTTTTTCCCTGCACTCGTTCGTTGCTCGGATTTTCTCGTTCCCTTTTTCCCTGCACTCGTTCGTTGCTCGGATTTTCTCGTTCCCTTTTTCCCTGCACTCGTTCGTTGCTCGCCTTTTCTCGTTCCCTTTTTCCCTGCACTCGTTCGTTGTTCGCTTTTTCTCGTTCCCTTTTTCCCTGCACTCGTTCGTTGTTCACTTTTTCTCGTTCCCTTTTTCCCTGCACTCGTTCATTGCGCGGATTTTCTCGTTCCCTTTTTCCCTGCACTCGTTCGTTGTTCGCTTTTTCTCGTTCCCTTTTTCCCTGCACTCGTTCATTGCGCGGTTTTTCTCGTTCCCTTTTTCCCTGCACTCGTTCATTGCTCGCTTTTTCTCGTTCCCTTTTTCCCCGCACTCGTTCGTTGCTCGCTTTTTCTCGTTCCCTTCTTCCCTGCACTCGTTCGTTACTCGGATTTTCTCAATCCCTTTTTCCCTGCACTCGTTCGTTGTTCGCTTTTTCTCGTTCCCTTTTTCCCTGCACTCGTTCATTGCTCGCTTTTTCTCGTTCCCTTTTTCCCTGCACTCGTTCGTTGCGCGGATTTTCTCGTTCCCTTTTTCCCTGCACTCGTTCGTTGCGCAGATTTTCTCGTTCCCTTTTTCCCTGCACTCGTTCGTTGCTCGCCTTTTCTCGTTCCCTTTTTCCCTGCACTCGTTCGTTGTTCGCTTTTTCTCGTTCCCTTTTTCCCTGCACTCGTTCGTTGTTCGGTTTTTCTCGTTCCCTTTTTCCCTGCACTCGTTCGTTGCTCGCTTTTTCTCGTTCCCTTTTTCCCTGCACTCGTTCGTTGCTCGGATTTTCTCGTTCCCTTTTTCCCTGCACTCGTTCGTTGTTCGCTTTTTCTCGTTCCCTTTTTCCCTGCACTCGTTCATTGCTCGCTTTTTCTCGTTCCCTTTTTCCCTGCACTCGTTCGTTGCTCGGATTTTCTCGTTCCCTTTTTCCCTGCACTCGTTCGTTGCGCGGATTTTCTCGTTCCCTTGTTCCCTGCACTCGTTCGTTGCTCGCCTTTTCTCGTTCCCTTTTTCCCTGCACTCGTTCGTTGCTCGGTTTTTCTCGTTCCCTTTTTCCCTGCACTCGTTCGTTGTTCGGTTTTTCTCGTTCCCTTTTTCCCTGCACTCGTTCGTTGCTCGGATTTTCTCGTTCCCTTTTTCCCTGCACTCGTTCGTTGCTCGCTTTTTCTCGTTCCCTTTTTCCCTGCACTCGTTCGTTGCTCGGATTTTCTCGTTCCCTTTTTCCCTGCACTCGTTCGTTGTTCGCTTTTTCTCGTTCCCTTTTTCCCTGCACTCGTTCATTGCTCGCTTTTTCTCGTTCCCTTTTTCCCTGCACTCGTTCGTTGCTCGGATTTTCTCGTTCCCTTTTTCCCTGCACTCGTTCGTTGCGCAGATTTTCTCGTTCCCTTTTTCCCTGCACTCGTTCGTTGTTCGCTTTTTCTCGTTCCCTTTTTCCCTGCACTCGTTCATTGCGCGGTTTTTCTCGTTCCCTTTTTCCCTGCACTCGTTCATTGCGCGGATTTTCTCGTTCCCTTTTTCCCTGCACTCGTTCGTTGTTCGCTTTTTCTCGTTCCCTTTTTCCCTGAACTTGTTCGTTGCTCGGATTTTCTCGTTCCCTTTTTCCCTGCACTGGTTCGTTGCGTAGATTTTCTCGTTCCCTTTTTCCCTGCACTCGTTCGTTGCTCGCCTTTTCTCGTTCCCTTTTTTCCCTGCACTCGTTCGTTGTTCGCTTTTTCTCGTTCCCTTTTTCCCTGCACTCGTTCGTTGCTCGCCTTTTCTCGTTCCCTTTTTCCCTGCACTCGTTCTTTGCACGGTTTTTCTCGTTCCCTTTTTCCCTGCACTCGTTCGTTGCTCGCTTTTTCTCGTTCCCTTTTTCCCTGCACTCGTTCGTTGCTCGCTTTTTCTCGTTCCCTTTTTCCCTGCACTCGTTCGTTGTTCGCTTTTTCTCGTTCCCTTTTTCCCTGCACTCGTTCATTGCTCGCTTTTTCTCGTTCCCTTTTTCCCTGCACTCGTTCGTTGCTCGGATTTTCTCGTTCCCTTTTTCCCTGCACTCGTTCGTTGCTCGCCTTTTCTCGTTCCCTTTTTCCCGGCACTCGTTCGTTGTTCGCTTTTCTCGTTCCCTTTTTCCCTGCAATCGTTCGCTGTTCGGTTTTTCTCGTTCCCTTTTTCCCTGCACTCGTTCGTTGTTCGGTTTTTCTCGTTCCCTTTTTCCCTGCACTCGTTCATTGCGCGGATTTTCTCGTTCCCTTTTTCCCTGCACTCGTTCGTTGCTCGGATTTTCTCGTTCCCTTTTTCCCTGCACTCGTTCGTTGCTCGCTTTTTCTCGTTCCCTTTTTCCCTGCACTCGTTCATTGCTCGCTTTTTCTCGTTCCCTTTTTCCCTGCACTCGTTCGTTGTTCGCTTTTTCTCGTTCCCTTTTTCCCTGCACTCGTTCGTTGCTCGGATTTTCTCGTTCCCTTTTTCCCTGCACTCGTTCGTTGCTCGCCTTTTCTCGTTCCCTTTTTCCCTGCACTCGTTCGTTGCTCGCTCTTTCTCGTTCCCTTTTTCCCTGCACTCGTTCGTTGCTCGGATTTTCTCGTTCCCTTTTTCCCTGCACTCGTTCGTTGTTCGCTTTTTCTCGTTCCCTTTTTCCCTGCACTCGTTCATTGCGCGGATTTTCTCGTTCCCTTTTTCCCTGCACTCGTTCGTTGCTCGCTTTTTCTCGTTCCCTTTTTCCCTGCACTCGTTCGTTGCTCGGATTTTCTCGTTCCCTTTTTCCCTGCACTCGTTCGTTGTTCGCTTTTTCTCGTTCCCTTTTTCCCTGCACTCGTTCATTGCTCGCTTTTTCTCGTTCCCTTTTTCCCTGCACTCGTTCGTTGCGCAGATTTTCTCGTTCCCTTTTTCCCTGCACTCGTTCGTTGTTCGCTTTTTCTCGTTCCCTTTTTCCCTGCACTCGTTCGTTGCTCGGATTTTCTCGTTCCCTTTTTCCCTGCACTCGTTCATTGCTCGCTTTTTCTCATTCCCTTTTTCCCTGCACTCGTTCATTGCTCGGATTTTCTTGTTCCCTTTTTCCCTGCACTCGTTCGTTGTTCGCTTTTTCTCGTTCCCTTTTTCCCTGCACTCGTTCGTTGCTCGGATTTTCTCGTTCCCTTTTTCCCTGCACTCGTTCGTTGCGCAGATTTTCTCGTTCCCTTTTTCCCTGCACTCGTTCGTTGCTCGCCTTTTCTCGTTCCCTTTTTCCCTGCACTCGTTCGTTGTTCGCTTTTTCTCGTTCCCTTTTTCCCTGCACTCGTTCGTTGTTCGCTTTTTCTCGTTCCCTTTTTCCCTGCACTCGTTCATTGCGCGGATTTTCTCGTTCCCTTTTTCCCTGCACTCGTTCGTTGCTCGCTTTTTCTCGTTCCCTTTTTCCCTGCACTCGTTCGTTGCTCGGATTTTCTCGTTCCCTTTTTCCCTGCACTCGTTCGTTGTTCGCTTTTTCTCGTTCCCTTTTTCCCTGCACTCGTTCGTTGTTCGCTTTTTCTCGTTCCCTTTTTCCCTGCACTCGTTCATTGCGCGGTTTTTCTCGTTCCCTTTTTCCCTGCACTCGTTCATTGCGCGGATTTTCTCGTTCCCTTTTTCCCTGCACTCGTTCGTTGTTCGCTTTTTCTCGTTCCCTTTTTCCCTGAACTCGTTCGTTGCTCGGATTTTCTCGTTCCCTTTTTCCCTGCACTCGTTCGTTGCGTAGATTTTCTCGTTCCCTTTTTCCCTGCACTCGTTCGTTGCTCGCCTTTTCTCGTTCCCTTTTTCCCTGCACTCGTTCGTTGTTCGCTTTTTCTCGTTCCCTTTTTCCCTGCACTCGTTCGTTGCTCGCCTTTTCTCGTTCCCTTTTTCCCTGCACTCGTTCTTTGCACGGTTTTTCTCGTTCCCTTTTTCCCTGCACTCGTTCGTTGCTCGCTTTTTCTCGTTCCCTTTTTCCCTGCACTCGTTCGTTGCTCGGTTTTTCTCGTTCCCTTTTTCCCTGCACTCGTTCGTTGTTCGCTTTTTCTCGTTCCCTTTTTCCCTGCACTCGTTCGTTGTTCGCTTTTTCTCGTTCCCTTTTTCCCTGCACTCGTTCGTTGCTCGGATTTTCTCGTTCCCTTTTTCCCTGCACTCGTTCGTTGCTCGCCTTTTCTCGTTCCCTTTTTCCCTGCACTCGTTCGTTGTTCGCTTTTTCTCGTTCCCTTTTTCCCTGCACTCGTTCGTTGTTCGGTTTTTCTCGTTCCCTTTTTCCCTGCACTCGTTCGTTGCGCGGATTTTCTCGTTCCCTTTTTCCCTGCACTCGTTCGTTGCTCGGATTTTCTCGTTCCCTTTTTCCCTGCACTCGTTCGTTGCTCGCCTTTTCTCGTTCCCTTTTTCCCTGCACTCGTTCGTTGTTCGCTTTTTCTCGTTCCCTTTTTCCCTGCACTCGTTCGTTGTTCACTTTTTCTCGTTCCCTTTTTCCCTGCACTCGTTCATTGCGCGGATTTTCTCGTTCCCTTTTTCCCTGCACTCGTTCGTTGTTCGCTTTTTCTCGTTCCCTTTTTCCCTGCACTCGTTCGTTGCTCGCCTTTTCTCGTTCCCTTTTTCCCTGCACTCGTTCGTTGTTCGCTTTTTCTCGTTCCCTTTTTCCCTGCACTCGTTCGTTGTTCGGTTTTTCTCGTTCCCTTTTTCCCTGCACTCGTTCGTTGCTCGCTTTTTCTCGTTCCCTTTTTCCCTGCACTCGTTCGTTGCTCGGATTTTCTCGTTCCCTTTTTCCCTGCACTCGTTCGTTGTTCGCTTTTTCTCGTTCCCTTTTTCCCTGCACTCGTTCATTGCTCGCTTTTTCTCGTTCCCTTTTTCCCTGCACTCGTTCGTTGCTCGGATTTTCTCGTTCCCTTTTTCCCTGCACTCGTTCGTTGCGCGGATTTTCTCGTTCCCTTGTTCCCTGCACTCGTTCGTTGCTCGCCTTTCTCGTTCCCTTTTTCCCTGCACTCGTTCGTTGTTCGGTTTTTCTCGTTCCCTTTTTCCCTGCACTCGTTCGTTGTTCGGTTTTTCTCGTTCCCTTTTTCCCTGCACTCGTTCGTATCTCGGATTTTCTCGTTCCCTTTTTCCCTGCACTCGTTCGTTGCTCGCTTTTTCTCGTTCCCTTTTTCCCTGCACTCGTTCGTTGCTCGGATTTTCTCGTTCCCTTTTTCCCTGCACTCGTTCGTTGTTCGCTTTTTCTCGTTCCCTTTTTCCCTGCACTCGTTCATTGCTCGCTTTTTCTCGTTCCCTTTTTCCCTGCACTCGTTCGTTGCTCGGATTTTCTCGTTCCCTTTTTCCCTGCACTCGTTTGTTGCGCAGATTTTCTCGTTCCCTTTTTCCCTGCACTCGTTCGTTGTTCGCTTTTTCTCGTTCCCTTTTTCCCTGCACTCGTTCATTGCGCGGTTTTTCTCGTTCCCTTTTTCCCTGCACTCGTTCATTGCGCGGATTTTCTCGTTCCCTTTTTCCCTGCACTCGTTCGTTGCTCGCTTTTTCTCGTTCCCTTTTTCCCTGAACTCGTTCGTTGCTCGGATTTTCTCGTTCCCTTTTTCCCTGCACTGGTTCGTTGCGTAGATTTTCTCGTTCCCTTTTTCCCTGCACTCGTTCGTTGCTCGCCTTTTCTCGTTCCCTTTTTTCCCTGCACTCGTTCGTTGTTCGCTTTTTCTCGTTCCCTTTTTCCCTGCACTCGTTCGTTGCTCGCCTTTTCTCGTTCCCTTTTTCCCTGCACTCGTTCTTTGCACGGTTTTTCTCGTTCCCTTTTTCCCTGCACTCGTTCGTTGCTCGCTTTTTCTCGTTCCCTTTTTCCCTGCACTCGTTCGTTGCTCGGTTTTTCTCGTTCCCTTTTTCCCTGCACTCGTTCGTTGTTCGCTTTTTCTCGTTCCCTTTTTCCCTGCACTCGTTCATTGCTCGCTTTTTCTCGTTCCCTTTTTCCCTGCACTCATTCGTTGCTCGGATTTTCTCGTTCCCTTTTTCCCTGCACTCGTTCGTTGCTCGGTTTTTCTCGTTCCCTTTTTCCCTGCACTCGTTCGTTGTTCGCTTTTTCTCGTTCCCTTTTTCCCTGCAATCGTTCGCTGTTCGGTTTTTCTCGTTCCCTTTTTCCCTGCACTCGTTCGTTGTTCGGTTTTTCTCGTTCCCTTTTTCCCTGCACTCGTTCATTGCGCGGATTTTCTCGTTCCCTTTTTCCCTGCACTCGTTCGTTGCTCGCTTTTTCTCGTTCCCTTTTTCCCTGCACTCGTTCGTTGCTCGGATTTTCTCGTTCCCTTTTTCCCTGCACTCGTTCGTTGCTCGCTTTTTCTCGTTCCCTTTTTCCCTGCACTCGTTCGTTGTTCGGTTTTTCTCGTTCCCTTTTTCCCTGCACTCGTTCGTTGCTCGGATTTTCTCGTTCCCTTTTTCCCTGCACTCGTTCGTTGTTCGCTTTTTCTCGTTCCCTTTTTCCCTGCACTCGTTCGTTGTTCGCTTTTTCTCGTTCCCTTTTTCCCTGCACTCGTTCATTGCGCGGATTTTCTCGTTCCCTTTTTCCCTGCACTCGTTCGTTGTTCGCTTTTTCTCGTTCCCTTTTTCCCTGCACTCGTTCATTGCGCGGTTTTTCTCGTTCCCTTTTTCCCTGCACTCGTTCATTGCTCGCTTTTTCTCGTTCCCTTTTTCCCTGCACTCGTTCGTTGCTCGCTTTTTCTCGTTCCCTTCTTCCCTGCACTCGTTCGTTACTCGGATTTTCTCAATCCCTTTTTCCCTGCACTCGTTCGTTGTTCGCTTTTTCTCGTTCCCTTTTTCCCTGCACTCGTTCATTGCTCGCTTTTTCTCGTTCCCTTTTTCCCTGCACTCGTTCGTTGCTCGGATTTTCTCGTTCCCTTTTTCCCTGCACTCGTTCGTTGCGCAGATTTTCTCGTTCCCTTTTTCCCTGCACTCGTTCGTTGCTCGCCTTTTCTCGTTCCCTTTTTCCCTGCACTCGTTCGTTGTTCGCTTTTTCTCGTTCCCTTTTTCCCTGCACTCGTTCGTTGCTCGCTTTTTCTCGTTCCCTTTTTCCCTGCACTCGTTCATTGCGCGGATTTTCTCGTTCCCTTTTTCCCTGCACTCGTTCGTTGCTCGCTTTTTCTCGTTCCCTTTTTCCCTGCACTCGTTCGTTGCTCGGATTTTCTCGTTCCCTTTTTCCCTGCACTCGTTCGTTGTTCGCTTTTTCTCGTTCCCTTTTTCCCTGCACTCGTTCATTGCTCGCTTTTTCTCATTCCCTTTTTCCCTGCACTCGTTCGTTGCTCGGATTTTCTCGTTCCCTTTTTCCCTGCACTCGTTCGTTGCGCGGATTTTCTCGTTCCCTTTTTCCCTGCACTCGTTCGTTGCTCGCCTTTTCTCGTTCCCTTTTTCCCTGCACTCGTTCGTTGTTCGCTTTTTCTCGTTCCCTTTTTCCCTGCACTCGTTCGTTGCTCGGATTTTCTCGTTCCCTTTTTCCCTGCACTCGTTCGTTGCTCGGATTTTCTCGTTCCCTTTTTCCCTGCACTCGTTCGTTGCGCAGATTTTCTCGTTCCCTTTTTCCCTGCACTCGTTCGTTGCTCGCCTTTTCTCGTTCCCTTTTTCCCTGCACTCGTTCGTTGTTCGCTTTTTCTCGTTCCCTTTTTCCCTGCACTCGTTCGTTGTTCGGTTTTTCTCGTTCCCTTTTTCCCTGCACTCGTTCATTGCGCGGATTTTCTCGTTCCCTTTTTCCCTGCACTCGTTCGTTGCTCGCTTTTTCTCGTTCCCTTTTTCCCTGCACTCGTTCGTTGCTCGGATTTTCTCGTTCCCTTTTTCCCTGCACTCGTTCGTTGTTCGCTTTTTCTCGTTCCCTTTTTCCCTGCACTCGTTCATTGCTCGCTTTTTCTCGTTCCCTTTTTCCCTGCACTCGTTCGTTGCTCGGATTTTCTCGTTCCCTTTTTCCCTGCACTCGTTCGTTGCGCGGATTTTCTCGTTCCCTTGTTCCCTGCACTCGTTCGTTGCTCGCCTTTTCTCGTTCCCTTTTTCCCTGCACTCGTTCGTTGTTCGGTTTTTCTCGTTCCCTTTTTCCCTGCACTCGTTCGTTGTTCGGTTTTTCTCGTTCCCTTTTTCCCTGCACTCGTTCGTTGCTCGGATTTTCTCGTTCCCTTTTTCCCTGCACTCGTTCGTTGCTCGCTTTTTCTCGTTCCCTTTTTCCCTGCACTCGTTCGTTGCTCGGATTTTCTCGTTCCCTTTTTCCCTGCACTCGTTCGTTGTTCGCTTTTTCTCGTTCCCTTTTTCCCTGCACTCGTTCATTGCTCGCTTTTTCTCGTTCCCTTTTTCCCTGCACTCGTTCGTTGCTCGGATTTTCTCGTTCCCTTTTTCCCTGCACTCGTTCGTTGCGCAGATTTTCTCGTTCCCTTTTTCCCTGCACTCGTTCGTTGTTCGCTTTTTCTCGTTCCCTTTTTCCCTGCACTCGTTCATTGCGCGGTTTTTCTCGTTCCCTTTTTCCCTGCACTCGTTCATTGCGCGGATTTTCTCGTTCCCTTTTTCCCTGCACTCGTTCGTTGTTCGCTTTTTCTCGTTCCCTTTTTCCCTGAACTCGTTCGTTGCTCGGATTTTCTCGTTCCCTTTTTCCCTGCACTGGTTCGTTGCGTAGATTTTCTCGTTCCCTTTTTCCCTGCACTCGTTCGTTGCTCGCCTTTTCTCGTTCCCTTTTTTCCCTGCACTCGTTCGTTGTTCGCTTTTTCTCGTTCCCTTTTTCCCTGCACTCGTTCGTTGCTCGCCTTTTCTCGTTCCCTTTTTCCCTGCACTCGTTCTTTGCACGGTTTTTCTCGTTCCCTTTTTCCCTGCACTCGTTCGTTGCTCGCTTTTTCTCGTTCCCTTTTTCCCTGCACTCGTTCGTTGCTCGGTTTTTCTCGTTCCCTTTTTCCCTGCACTCGTTCGTTGTTCGCTTTTTCTCGTTCCCTTTTTCCCTGCACTCGTTCATTGCTCGCTTTTTCTCGTTCCCTTTTTCCCTGCACTCGTTCGTTGCTCGGATTTTCTCGTTCCCTTTTTCCCTGCACTCGTTCGTTGCTCGCCTTTTCTCGTTCCCTTTTTCCCTGCACTCGTTCGTTGTTCGCTTTTTCTCGTTCCCTTTTTCCCTGCACTCGTTCGCTGTTCGGTTTTTCTCGTTCCCTTTTTCCCTGCACTCGTTCGTTGTTCGGTTTTTCTCGTTCCCTTTTTCCCTGCACTCGTTCATTGCGCGGATTTTCTCGTTCCCTTTTTCCCTGCACTCGTTCGTTGCTCGCTTTTTCTCGTTCCCTTTTTCCCTGCACTCGTTCATTGCTCGCTTTTTCTCGTTCCCTTTTTCCCTGCACTCGTTCGTTGTTCGGTTTTTCTCGTTCCCTTTTTCCCTGCACTCGTTCGTTGCTCGGATTTTCTCGTTCCCTTTTTCCCTGCACTCGTTCGTTGTTCGCTTTTTCTCGTTCCCCTTTTCCCTGCACTCGTTCGTTGTTCGCTTTTTCTCGTTCCCTTTTTCCCTGCACTCGTTCATTGCGCGGATTTTCTCGTTCCCTTTTTCCCTGCACTCGTTCGTTGTTCGCTTTTTCTCGTTCCCTTTTTCCCTGCACTCGTTCATTGCGCGGTTTTTCTCGTTCCCTTTTTCCCTGCACTCGTTCATTGCTCGCTTTTTCTCGTTCCCTTTTTCCCTGCACTCGTTCGTTGCTCGCTTTTTCTCGTTCCCTTCTTCCCTGCACTCGTTCGTTACTCGGATTTTCTCAATCCCTTTTTCCCTGCACTCGTTCGTTGTTCGCTTTTTCTCGTTCCCTTTTTCCCTGCACTCGTTCATTGCTCGCTTTTTCTCGTTCCCTTTTTCCCTGCACTCGTTCGTTGCTCGGATTTTCTCGTTCCCTTTTTCCCTGCACTCGTTCGTTGCGCAGATTTTCTCGTTCCCTTTTTCCCTGCACTCGTTCGTTGCTCGCCTTTTCTCGTTCCCTTTTTCCCTGCACTCATTCGTTGCTCGCTTTTTCTCGTTCCCTTTTTCCCTGCACTCGTTCGTTGCTCGCTTTTTCTCGTTCCCTTTTTCCCTGCACTCGTTCATTGCGCGGATTTTCTCGTTCCCTTTTTCCCTGCACTCGTTCGTTGCTCGCTTTTTCTCGTTCCCTTTTTCCCTGCACTCGTTCGTTGCTCGGATTTTCTCGTTCCCTTTTTCCCTGCACTCGTTCGTTGTTCGCTTTTTCTCGTTCCCTTTTTCCCTGCACTCGTTCGTTGCTCGGATTTTCTCGTTCCCTTTTTCCCTGCACTCGTTCGTTGCTCGGATTTTCTCGTTCCCTTTTTCCCTGCACTCGTTCGTTGCTCGCCTTTTCTCGTTCCCTTTTTCCCTGCACTCGTTCGTTGTTCGCTTTTTCTCGTTCCCTTTTCCCTGCACTCGTTCGTTGCGCAGATTTTCTCGTTCCCTTTTTCCCTGCACTCGTTCGTTGCTCGGATTTTCTCGTTCCCTTTTTCCCTGCACTCGTTCGTTGTTCGCTTTTTCTCGTTCCCTTTTTCCCTGCACTCGTTCATTGCTCGCTTTTTCTCGTTCCCTTTTTCCCTGCACTCGTTCGTTGCTCGGATTTTCTCGTTCCCTTTTTCCCTGCACTCGTTCGTTGCTCGCCTTTTCTCGTTCCCTTTTTCCCTGCACTCGTTCGTTGCTCGCTCTTTCTCGTTCCCTTTTTCCCTGCACTCGTTCGTTGCTCGGATTTTCTCGTTCCCTTTTTCCCTGCACTCGTTCGTTGTTCGCTTTTTCTCGTTCCCTTTTTCCCTGCACTCGTTCATTGCGCGGATTTTCTCGTTCCCTTTTTCCCTGCACTCGTTCGTTGCTCGCTTTTTCTCGTTCCCTTTTTCCCTGCACTCGTTCGTTTCTCGGATTTTCTCGTTCCCTTTTTCCCTGCACTCGTTCGTTGTTCGCTTTTTCTCGTTCCCTTTTTCCCTGCACTCGTTCATTGCTCGCTTTTTCTCGTTCCCTTTTTCCCTGCACTCGTTCGTTGCGCAGATTTTCTCGTTCCCTTTTTCCCTGCACTCGTTCGTTGTTCGCTTTTTCTCGTTCCCTTTTTCCCTGCACTCGTTCGTTGCTCGGATTTTCTCGTTCCCTTTTTCCCTGCACTCGTTCATTGCTCGCTTTTTCTCATTCCCTTTTTCCCTGCACTCGTTCATTGCTCGGATTTTCTTGTTCCCTTTTTCCCTGCACTCGTTCGTTGTTCGCTTTTTCTCGTTCCCTTTTTCCCTGCACTCGTTCGTTGCTCGGATTTTCTCGTTCCCTTTTTCCCTGCACTCGTTCGTTGCGCAGATTTTCTCGTTCCCTTTTTCCCTGCACTCGTTCGTTGTTCGCTTTTTCTCGTTCCCTTTTTCCCTGCACTCGTTCATTGCGCGGTTTTTCTCGTTCCCTTTTTCCCTGCACTCGTTCATTGCGCGGATTTTCTCGTTCCCTTTTTCCCTGCACTCGTTCGTTGTTCGCTTTTTCTCGTTCCCTTTTTCCCTGAACTTGTTCGTTGCTCGGATTTTCTCGTTCCCTTTTTCCCTGCACTGGTTCGTTGCGTAGATTTTCTCGTTCCCTTTTTCCCTGCACTCGTTCGTTGCTCGCCTTTTCTCGTTCCCTTTTTTCCCTGCACTCGTTCGTTGTTCGCTTTTTCTCGTTCCCTTTTTCCCTGCACTCGTTCGTTGCTCGCCTTTTCTCGTTCCCTTTTTCCCTGCACTCGTTCTTTGCACGGTTTTTCTCGTTCCCTTTTTCCCTGCACTCGTTCGTTGCTCGCTTTTTCTCGTTCCCTTTTTCCCTGCACTCGTTCGTTGCTCGCTTTTTCTCGTTCCCTTTTTCCCTGCACTCGTTCGTTGTTCGCTTTTTCTCGTTCCCTTTTTCCCTGCACTCGTTCATTGCTCGCTTTTTCTCGTTCCCTTTTTCCCTGCACTCGTTCGTTGCTCGGATTTTCTCGTTCCCTTTTTCCCTGCACTCGTTCGTTGCTCGCCTTTTCTCGTTCCCTTTTTCCCGGCACTCGTTCGTTGTTCGCTTTTCTCGTTCCCTTTTTCCCTGCAATCGTTCGCTGTTCGGTTTTTCTCGTTCCCTTTTTCCCTGCACTCGTTCGTTGTTCGGTTTTTCTCGTTCCCTTTTTCCCTGCACTCGTTCATTGCGCGGATTTTCTCGTTCCCTTTTTCCCTGCACTCGTTCGTTGCTCGGATTTTCTCGTTCCCTTTTTCCCTGCACTCGTTCGTTGCTCGCTTTTTCTCGTTCCCTTTTTCCCTGCACTCGTTCATTGCTCGCTTTTTCTCGTTCCCTTTTTCCCTGCACTCGTTCGTTGTTCGCTTTTTCTCGTTCCCTTTTTCCCTGCACTCGTTCGTTGCTCGGATTTTCTCGTTCCCTTTTTCCCTGCACTCGTTCGTTGCTCGCCTTTTCTCGTTCCCTTTTTCCCTGCACTCGTTCGTTGTTCGCTTTTTCTCGTTCCCTTTTTCCCTGCACTCGTTCATTGCGCGGATTTTCTCGTTCCCTTTTTCCCTGCACTCGTTCGTTGCTCGCTTTTTCTCGTTCCCTTTTTCCCTGCACTCGTTCGTTGCTCGGATTTTCTCGTTCCCTTTTTCCCTGCACTCGTTCGTTGTTCGCTTTTTCTCGTTCCCTTTTTCCCTGCACTCGTTCATTGCTCGCTTTTTCTCGTTCCCTTTTTCCCTGCACTCGTTCGTTGCGCAGATTTTCTCGTTCCCTTTTTCCCTGCACTCGTTCGTTGTTCGCTTTTTCTCGTTCCCTTTTTCCCTGCACTCGTTCGTTGCTCGGATTTTCTCGTTCCCTTTTTCCCTGCACTCGTTCATTGCTCGCTTTTTCTCATTCCCTTTTTCCCTGCACTCGTTCATTGCTCGGATTTTCTTGTTCCCTTTTTCCCTGCACTCGTTCGTTGTTCGCTTTTTCTCGTTCCCTTTTTCCCTGCACTCGTTCGTTGCTCGGATTTTCTCGTTCCCTTTTTCCCTGCACTCGTTCGTTGCGCAGATTTTCTCGTTCCCTTTTTCCCTGCACTCGTTCGTTGCTCGCCTTTTCTCGTTCCCTTTTTCCCTGCACTCGTTCGTTGTTCGCTTTTTCTCGTTCCCTTTTTCCCTGCACTCGTTCGTTGTTCGCTTTTTCTCGTTCCCTTTTTCCCTGCACTCGTTCATTGCGCGGATTTTCTCGTTCCCTTTTTCCCTGCACTCGTTCGTTGCTCGCTTTTTCTCGTTCCCTTTTTCCCTGCACTCGTTCGTTGCTCGGATTTTCTCGTTCCCTTTTTCCCTGCACTCGTTCGTTGTTCGCTTTTTCTCGTTCCCTTTTTCCCTGCACTCGTTCGTTGTTCGCTTTTTCTCGTTCCCTTTTTCCCTGCACTCGTTCATTGCGCGGTTTTTCTCGTTCCCTTTTTCCCTGCACTCGTTCATTGCGCGGATTTTCTCGTTCCCTTTTTCCCTGCACTCGTTCGTTGTTCGCTTTTTCTCGTTCCCTTTTTCCCTGAACTCGTTCGTTGCTCGGATTTTCTCGTTCCCTTTTTCCCTGCACTCGTTCGTTGCGTAGATTTTCTCGTTCCCTTTTTCCCTGCACTCGTTCGTTGCTCGCCTTTTCTCGTTCCCTTTTTCCCTGCACTCGTTCGTTGTTCGCTTTTTCTCGTTCCCTTTTTCCCTGCACTCGTTCGTTGCTCGCCTTTTCTCGTTCCCTTTTTCCCTGCACTCGTTCTTTGCACGGTTTTTCTCGTTCCCTTTTTCCCTGCACTCGTTCGTTGCTCGCTTTTTCTCGTTCCCTTTTTCCCTGCACTCGTTCGTTGCTCGGTTTTTCTCGTTCCCTTTTTCCCTGCACTCGTTCGTTGTTCGCTTTTTCTCGTTCCCTTTTTCCCTGCACTCGTTCGTTGTTCGCTTTTTCTCGTTCCCTTTTTCCCTGCACTCGTTCGTTGCTCGGATTTTCTCGTTCCCTTTTTCCCTGCACTCGTTCGTTGCTCGCCTTTTCTCGTTCCCTTTTTCCCTGCACTCGTTCGTTGTTCGCTTTTTCTCGTTCCCTTTTTCCCTGCACTCGTTCGTTGTTCGGTTTTTCTCGTTCCCTTTTTCCCTGCACTCGTTCGTTGCGCGGATTTTCTCGTTCCCTTTTTCCCTGCACTCGTTCGTTGCTCGGATTTTC
This sequence comes from Aphelocoma coerulescens, assembly GCF_041296385.1. NCBI lineage: Eukaryota > Metazoa > Chordata > Aves > Passeriformes > Corvidae > Aphelocoma > Aphelocoma coerulescens. Next base: position 58,538,932 of record NC_091014.1, on the reverse strand, counting down.
TCGTTCCCTTTTTCCCTGCACTCGTTCGTTGCTCGCCTTTTCTCGTTCCCTTTTTCCCTGCACTCGTTCGTTGTTCGCTTTTTCTCGTTCCCTTTTTCCCTGCACTCGTTCGTTGTTCACTTTTTCTCGTTCCCTTTTTCCCTGCACTCGTTCATTGCGCGGATTTTCTCGTTCCCTTTTTCCCTGCACTCGTTCGTTGTTCGCTTTTTCTCGTTCCCTTTTTCCCTGCACTCGTTCGTTGCTCGCCTTTTCTCGTTCCCTTTTTCCCTGCACTCGTTCGTTGTTCGCTTTTTCTCGTTCCCTTTTTCCCTGCACTCGTTCGTTGTTCGGTTTTTCTCGTTCCCTTTTTCCCTGCACTCGTTCGTTGCTCGCTTTTTCTCGTTCCCTTTTTCCCTGCACTCGTTCGTTGCTCGGATTTTCTCGTTCCCTTTTTCCCTGCACTCGTTCGTTGTTCGCTTTTTCTCGTTCCCTTTTTCCCTGCACTCGTTCATTGCTCGCTTTTTCTCGTTCCCTTTTTCCCTGCACTCGTTCGTTGCTCGGATTTTCTCGTTCCCTTTTTCCCTGCACTCGTTCGTTGCGCGGATTTTCTCGTTCCCTTGTTCCCTGCACTCGTTCGTTGCTCGCCTTTCTCGTTCCCTTTTTCCCTGCACTCGTTCGTTGTTCGGTTTTTCTCGTTCCCTTTTTCCCTGCACTCGTTCGTTGTTCGGTTTTTCTCGTTCCCTTTTTCCCTGCACTCGTTCGTATCTCGGATTTTCTCGTTCCCTTTTTCCCTGCACTCGTTCGTTGCTCGCTTTTTCTCGTTCCCTTTTTCCCTGCACTCGTTCGTTGCTCGGATTTTCTCGTTCCCTTTTTCCCTGCACTCGTTCGTTGTTCGCTTTTTCTCGTTCCCTTTTTCCCTGCACTCGTTCATTGCTCGCTTTTTCTCGTTCCCTTTTTCCCTGCACTCGTTCGTTGCTCGGATTTTCTCGTTCCCTTTTTCCCTGCACTCGTTTGTTGCGCAGATTTTCTCGTTCCCTTTTTCCCTGCACTCGTTCGTTGTTCGCTTTTTCTCGTTCCCTTTTTCCCTGCACTCGTTCATTGCGCGGTTTTTCTCGTTCCCTTTTTCCCTGCACTCGTTCATTGCGCGGATTTTCTCGTTCCCTTTTTCCCTGCACTCGTTCGTTGCTCGCTTTTTCTCGTTCCCTTTTTCCCTGAACTCGTTCGTTGCTCGGATTTTCTCGTTCCCTTTTTCCCTGCACTGGTTCGTTGCGTAGATTTTCTCGTTCCCTTTTTCCCTGCACTCGTTCGTTGCTCGCCTTTTCTCGTTCCCTTTTTTCCCTGCACTCGTTCGTTGTTCGCTTTTTCTCGTTCCCTTTTTCCCTGCACTCGTTCGTTGCTCGCCTTTTCTCGTTCCCTTTTTCCCTGCACTCGTTCTTTGCACGGTTTTTCTCGTTCCCTTTTTCCCTGCACTCGTTCGTTGCTCGCTTTTTCTCGTTCCCTTTTTCCCTGCACTCGTTCGTTGCTCGGTTTTTCTCGTTCCCTTTTTCCCTGCACTCGTTCGTTGTTCGCTTTTTCTCGTTCCCTTTTTCCCTGCACTCGTTCATTGCTCGCTTTTTCTCGTTCCCTTTTTCCCTGCACTCATTCGTTGCTCGGATTTTCTCGTTCCCTTTTTCCCTGCACTCGTTCGTTGCTCGGTTTTTCTCGTTCCCTTTTTCCCTGCACTCGTTCGTTGTTCGCTTTTTCTCGTTCCCTTTTTCCCTGCAATCGTTCGCTGTTCGGTTTTTCTCGTTCCCTTTTTCCCTGCACTCGTTCGTTGTTCGGTTTTTCTCGTTCCCTTTTTCCCTGCACTCGTTCATTGCGCGGATTTTCTCGTTCCCTTTTTCCCTGCACTCGTTCGTTGCTCGCTTTTTCTCGTTCCCTTTTTCCCTGCACTCGTTCGTTGCTCGGATTTTCTCGTTCCCTTTTTCCCTGCACTCGTTCGTTGCTCGCTTTTTCTCGTTCCCTTTTTCCCTGCACTCGTTCGTTGTTCGGTTTTTCTCGTTCCCTTTTTCCCTGCACTCGTTCGTTGCTCGGATTTTCTCGTTCCCTTTTTCCCTGCACTCGTTCGTTGTTCGCTTTTTCTCGTTCCCTTTTTCCCTGCACTCGTTCGTTGTTCGCTTTTTCTCGTTCCCTTTTTCCCTGCACTCGTTCATTGCGCGGATTTTCTCGTTCCCTTTTTCCCTGCACTCGTTCGTTGTTCGCTTTTTCTCGTTCCCTTTTTCCCTGCACTCGTTCATTGCGCGGTTTTTCTCGTTCCCTTTTTCCCTGCACTCGTTCATTGCTCGCTTTTTCTCGTTCCCTTTTTCCCTGCACTCGTTCGTTGCTCGCTTTTTCTCGTTCCCTTCTTCCCTGCACTCGTTCGTTACTCGGATTTTCTCAATCCCTTTTTCCCTGCACTCGTTCGTTGTTCGCTTTTTCTCGTTCCCTTTTTCCCTGCACTCGTTCATTGCTCGCTTTTTCTCGTTCCCTTTTTCCCTGCACTCGTTCGTTGCTCGGATTTTCTCGTTCCCTTTTTCCCTGCACTCGTTCGTTGCGCAGATTTTCTCGTTCCCTTTTTCCCTGCACTCGTTCGTTGCTCGCCTTTTCTCGTTCCCTTTTTCCCTGCACTCGTTCGTTGTTCGCTTTTTCTCGTTCCCTTTTTCCCTGCACTCGTTCGTTGCTCGCTTTTTCTCGTTCCCTTTTTCCCTGCACTCGTTCATTGCGCGGATTTTCTCGTTCCCTTTTTCCCTGCACTCGTTCGTTGCTCGCTTTTTCTCGTTCCCTTTTTCCCTGCACTCGTTCGTTGCTCGGATTTTCTCGTTCCCTTTTTCCCTGCACTCGTTCGTTGTTCGCTTTTTCTCGTTCCCTTTTTCCCTGCACTCGTTCATTGCTCGCTTTTTCTCATTCCCTTTTTCCCTGCACTCGTTCGTTGCTCGGATTTTCTCGTTCCCTTTTTCCCTGCACTCGTTCGTTGCGCGGATTTTCTCGTTCCCTTTTTCCCTGCACTCGTTCGTTGCTCGCCTTTTCTCGTTCCCTTTTTCCCTGCACTCGTTCGTTGTTCGCTTTTTCTCGTTCCCTTTTTCCCTGCACTCGTTCGTTGCTCGGATTTTCTCGTTCCCTTTTTCCCTGCACTCGTTCGTTGCTCGGATTTTCTCGTTCCCTTTTTCCCTGCACTCGTTCGTTGCGCAGATTTTCTCGTTCCCTTTTTCCCTGCACTCGTTCGTTGCTCGCCTTTTCTCGTTCCCTTTTTCCCTGCACTCGTTCGTTGTTCGCTTTTTCTCGTTCCCTTTTTCCCTGCACTCGTTCGTTGTTCGGTTTTTCTCGTTCCCTTTTTCCCTGCACTCGTTCATTGCGCGGATTTTCTCGTTCCCTTTTTCCCTGCACTCGTTCGTTGCTCGCTTTTTCTCGTTCCCTTTTTCCCTGCACTCGTTCGTTGCTCGGATTTTCTCGTTCCCTTTTTCCCTGCACTCGTTCGTTGTTCGCTTTTTCTCGTTCCCTTTTTCCCTGCACTCGTTCATTGCTCGCTTTTTCTCGTTCCCTTTTTCCCTGCACTCGTTCGTTGCTCGGATTTTCTCGTTCCCTTTTTCCCTGCACTCGTTCGTTGCGCGGATTTTCTCGTTCCCTTGTTCCCTGCACTCGTTCGTTGCTCGCCTTTTCTCGTTCCCTTTTTCCCTGCACTCGTTCGTTGTTCGGTTTTTCTCGTTCCCTTTTTCCCTGCACTCGTTCGTTGTTCGGTTTTTCTCGTTCCCTTTTTCCCTGCACTCGTTCGTTGCTCGGATTTTCTCGTTCCCTTTTTCCCTGCACTCGTTCGTTGCTCGCTTTTTCTCGTTCCCTTTTTCCCTGCACTCGTTCGTTGCTCGGATTTTCTCGTTCCCTTTTTCCCTGCACTCGTTCGTTGTTCGCTTTTTCTCGTTCCCTTTTTCCCTGCACTCGTTCATTGCTCGCTTTTTCTCGTTCCCTTTTTCCCTGCACTCGTTCGTTGCTCGGATTTTCTCGTTCCCTTTTTCCCTGCACTCGTTCGTTGCGCAGATTTTCTCGTTCCCTTTTTCCCTGCACTCGTTCGTTGTTCGCTTTTTCTCGTTCCCTTTTTCCCTGCACTCGTTCATTGCGCGGTTTTTCTCGTTCCCTTTTTCCCTGCACTCGTTCATTGCGCGGATTTTCTCGTTCCCTTTTTCCCTGCACTCGTTCGTTGTTCGCTTTTTCTCGTTCCCTTTTTCCCTGAACTCGTTCGTTGCTCGGATTTTCTCGTTCCCTTTTTCCCTGCACTGGTTCGTTGCGTAGATTTTCTCGTTCCCTTTTTCCCTGCACTCGTTCGTTGCTCGCCTTTTCTCGTTCCCTTTTTTCCCTGCACTCGTTCGTTGTTCGCTTTTTCTCGTTCCCTTTTTCCCTGCACTCGTTCGTTGCTCGCCTTTTCTCGTTCCCTTTTTCCCTGCACTCGTTCTTTGCACGGTTTTTCTCGTTCCCTTTTTCCCTGCACTCGTTCGTTGCTCGCTTTTTCTCGTTCCCTTTTTCCCTGCACTCGTTCGTTGCTCGGTTTTTCTCGTTCCCTTTTTCCCTGCACTCGTTCGTTGTTCGCTTTTTCTCGTTCCCTTTTTCCCTGCACTCGTTCATTGCTCGCTTTTTCTCGTTCCCTTTTTCCCTGCACTCGTTCGTTGCTCGGATTTTCTCGTTCCCTTTTTCCCTGCACTCGTTCGTTGCTCGCCTTTTCTCGTTCCCTTTTTCCCTGCACTCGTTCGTTGTTCGCTTTTTCTCGTTCCCTTTTTCCCTGCACTCGTTCGCTGTTCGGTTTTTCTCGTTCCCTTTTTCCCTGCACTCGTTCGTTGTTCGGTTTTTCTCGTTCCCTTTTTCCCTGCACTCGTTCATTGCGCGGATTTTCTCGTTCCCTTTTTCCCTGCACTCGTTCGTTGCTCGCTTTTTCTCGTTCCCTTTTTCCCTGCACTCGTTCATTGCTCGCTTTTTCTCGTTCCCTTTTTCCCTGCACTCGTTCGTTGTTCGGTTTTTCTCGTTCCCTTTTTCCCTGCACTCGTTCGTTGCTCGGATTTTCTCGTTCCCTTTTTCCCTGCACTCGTTCGTTGTTCGCTTTTTCTCGTTCCCCTTTTCCCTGCACTCGTTCGTTGTTCGCTTTTTCTCGTTCCCTTTTTCCCTGCACTCGTTCATTGCGCGGATTTTCTCGTTCCCTTTTTCCCTGCACTCGTTCGTTGTTCGCTTTTTCTCGTTCCCTTTTTCCCTGCACTCGTTCATTGCGCGGTTTTTCTCGTTCCCTTTTTCCCTGCACTCGTTCATTGCTCGCTTTTTCTCGTTCCCTTTTTCCCTGCACTCGTTCGTTGCTCGCTTTTTCTCGTTCCCTTCTTCCCTGCACTCGTTCGTTACTCGGATTTTCTCAATCCCTTTTTCCCTGCACTCGTTCGTTGTTCGCTTTTTCTCGTTCCCTTTTTCCCTGCACTCGTTCATTGCTCGCTTTTTCTCGTTCCCTTTTTCCCTGCACTCGTTCGTTGCTCGGATTTTCTCGTTCCCTTTTTCCCTGCACTCGTTCGTTGCGCAGATTTTCTCGTTCCCTTTTTCCCTGCACTCGTTCGTTGCTCGCCTTTTCTCGTTCCCTTTTTCCCTGCACTCATTCGTTGCTCGCTTTTTCTCGTTCCCTTTTTCCCTGCACTCGTTCGTTGCTCGCTTTTTCTCGTTCCCTTTTTCCCTGCACTCGTTCATTGCGCGGATTTTCTCGTTCCCTTTTTCCCTGCACTCGTTCGTTGCTCGCTTTTTCTCGTTCCCTTTTTCCCTGCACTCGTTCGTTGCTCGGATTTTCTCGTTCCCTTTTTCCCTGCACTCGTTCGTTGTTCGCTTTTTCTCGTTCCCTTTTTCCCTGCACTCGTTCGTTGCTCGGATTTTCTCGTTCCCTTTTTCCCTGCACTCGTTCGTTGCTCGGATTTTCTCGTTCCCTTTTTCCCTGCACTCGTTCGTTGCTCGCCTTTTCTCGTTCCCTTTTTCCCTGCACTCGTTCGTTGTTCGCTTTTTCTCGTTCCCTTTTCCCTGCACTCGTTCGTTGCGCAGATTTTCTCGTTCCCTTTTTCCCTGCACTCGTTCGTTGCTCGGATTTTCTCGTTCCCTTTTTCCCTGCACTCGTTCGTTGTTCGCTTTTTCTCGTTCCCTTTTTCCCTGCACTCGTTCATTGCTCGCTTTTTCTCGTTCCCTTTTTCCCTGCACTCGTTCGTTGCTCGGATTTTCTCGTTCCCTTTTTCCCTGCACTCGTTCGTTGCTCGCCTTTTCTCGTTCCCTTTTTCCCTGCACTCGTTCGTTGCTCGCTCTTTCTCGTTCCCTTTTTCCCTGCACTCGTTCGTTGCTCGGATTTTCTCGTTCCCTTTTTCCCTGCACTCGTTCGTTGTTCGCTTTTTCTCGTTCCCTTTTTCCCTGCACTCGTTCATTGCGCGGATTTTCTCGTTCCCTTTTTCCCTGCACTCGTTCGTTGCTCGCTTTTTCTCGTTCCCTTTTTCCCTGCACTCGTTCGTTGCTCGGATTTTCTCGTTCCCTTTTTCCCTGCACTCGTTCGTTGTTCGCTTTTTCTCGTTCCCTTTTTCCCTGCACTCGTTCATTGCTCGCTTTTTCTCGTTCCCTTTTTCCCTGCACTCGTTCGTTGCGCAGATTTTCTCGTTCCCTTTTTCCCTGCACTCGTTCGTTGTTCGCTTTTTCTCGTTCCCTTTTTCCCTGCACTCGTTCGTTGCTCGGATTTTCTCGTTCCCTTTTTCCCTGCACTCGTTCATTGCTCGCTTTTTCTCATTCCCTTTTTCCCTGCACTCGTTCATTGCTCGGATTTTCTTGTTCCCTTTTTCCCTGCACTCGTTCGTTGTTCGCTTTTTCTCGTTCCCTTTTTCCCTGCACTCGTTCGTTGCTCGGATTTTCTCGTTCCCTTTTTCCCTGCACTCGTTCGTTGCGCAGATTTTCTCGTTCCCTTTTTCCCTGCACTCGTTCGTTGCGCAGATTTTCTCGTTCCCTTTTTCCCTGCACTCGTTCGTTGCTCGCCTTTTCTCGTTCCCTTTTTCCCTGCACTCGTTCGTTGCTCGCTTTTTCTCGTTCCCTTTTTCCCTGCACTCGTTCATTGCGCGGATTTTCTCGTTCCCTTTTTCCCTGCACTCGTTCGTTGCTCGCTTTTTCTCGTTCCCTTTTTCCCTGCACTCGTTCGTTGCTCGGATTTTCTCGTTCCCTTTTTCCCTGCACTCGTTCGTTGTTCGCTTTTTCTCGTTCCCTTTTTCCCTGCACTCGTTCATTGCTCGCTTTTTCTCGTTCCCTTTTTCCCTGCACTCGTTCGTTGCTCGGATTTTCTCGTTCCCTTTTTCCCTGCACTCGTTCGTTGCGCGGATTTTCTCGTTCCCTTTTTCCCTGCACTCGTTCGTTGCTCGCCTTTTCTCGTTCCCTTTTTCCCTGCACTCGTTCGTTGTTCGCTTTTTCTCGTTCCCTTTTTCCCTGCACTCGTTCGTTGCTCGGATTTTCTCGTTCCCTTTTTCCCTGCACTCGTTCGTTGCTCGGATTTTCTCGTTCCCTTTTTCCCTGCACTCGTTCGTTGTTCGCTTTTTCTCGTTCCCTTTTTCCCTGCACTCGTTCATTGCTCGCTTTTTCTCGTTCCCTTTTTCCCTGCACTCGTTCGTTGCTCGGATTTTCTCGTTCCCTTTTTCCCTGCACTCGTTCGTTGCTCGCCTTTTCTCGTTCCCTTTTTCCCTGCACTCGTTCGTTGCTCGCTCTTTCTCGTTCCCTTTTTCCCTGCACTCGTTCGTTGCTCGCTTTTTCTCGTTCCCTTTTTCCCTGCACTCGTTCGTTGTTCGGTTTTTCTCGTTCCCTTTTTCCCTGCACTCGTTCATTGCGCGGATTTTCTCGTTCCCTTTTTCCCTGCACTCGTTCGTTGCTCGCTTTTTCTCGTTCCCTTTTTCCCTGCACTCGTTCGTTGCTCGGATTTTCTCGTTCCCTTTTTCCCTGCACTCGTTCGTTGTTCGCTTTTTCTCGTTCCCTTTTTCCCTGCACTCGTTCATTGCTCGCTTTTTCTCGTTCCCTTTTTCCCTGCACTCGTTCGTTGCGCAGATTTTCTCGTTCCCTTTTTCCCTGCACTCGTTCGTTGTTCGCTTTTTCTCGTTCCCTTTTTCCCTGCACTCGTTCGTTGTTCGCTTTTTCTCGTTCCCTTTTTCCCTGCACTCGTTCGTTGCTCGGATTTTCTCGTTCCCTTTTTCCCTGCACTCGTTCGTTGCGCAGATTTTCTCGTTCCCTTTTTCCCTGCACTCGTTCGTTGCTCGCCTTTTCTCGTTCCCTTTTTCCCTGCACTCGTTCGTTGTTCGCTTTTTCTCGTTCCCTTTTTCCCTGCACTCGTTCGTTGTTCGCTTTTTCTCGTTCCCTTTTTCCCTGCACTCGTTCATTGCGCGGATTTTCTCGTTCCCTTTTTCCCTGCACTCGTTCGTTGCTCGCTTTTTCTCGTTCCCTTTTTCCCTGCACTCGTTCGTTGCTCGGATTTTCTCGTTCCCTTTTTCCCTGCACTCGTTCGTTGTTCGCTTTTTCTCGTTCCCTTTTTCCCTGCACTCGTTCGTTGTTCGCTTTTTCTCGTTCCCTTTTTCCCTGCACTCGTTCATTGCGCGGATTTTCTCGTTCCCTTTTTCCCTGCACTCGTTCATTGCGCGGATTTTCTCGTTCCCTTTTTCCCTGCACTCGTTCGTTGTTCGCTTTTTCTCGTTCCCTTTTTCCCTGAACTCGTTCGTTGCTCGGATTTTCTCGTTCCCTTTTTCCCTGCACTCGTTCGTTGCGTAGATTTTCTCGTTCCCTTTTTCCCTGCACTCGTTCGTTGCTCGCCTTTTCTCGTTCCCTTTTTTCCCTGCACTCGTTCGTTGTTCGCTTTTTCTCGTTCCCTTTTTCCCTGCACTCGTTCGTTGCTCGCCTTTTCTCGTTCCCTTTTTCCCTGCACTCGTTCTTTGCACGGTTTTTCTCGTTCCCTTTTTCCCTGCACTCGTTCGTTACTCGGATTTTCTCAATCCCTTTTTCCCTGCACTCGTTCGTTGTTCGCTTTTTCTCGTTCCCTTTTTCCCTGCACTCGTTCATTGCTCGCTTTTTCTCGTTCCCTTTTTCCCTGCACTCGTTCGTTGCTCGGATTTTCTCGTTCCCTTTTTCCCTGCACTCGTTCGTTGCGCAGATTTTCTCGTTCCCTTTTTCCCTGCACTCGTTCGTTGCTCGCCTTTTCTCGTTCCCTTTTTCCCTGCACTCGTTCGTTGTTCGCTTTTTCTCGTTCCCTTTTTCCCTGCACTCGTTCGTTGTTCGGTTTTTCTCGTTCCCTTTTTCCCTGCACTCGTTCGTTGCTCGCTTTTTCTCGTTCCCTTTTTCCCTGCACTCGTTCGTTGCTCGGATTTTCTCGTTCCCTTTTTCCCTGCACTCGTTCGTTGTTCGCTTTTTCTCGTTCCCTTTTTCCCTGCACTCGTTCATTGCTCGCTTTTTCTCGTTCCCTTTTTCCCTGCACTCGTTCGTTGCTCGGATTTTCTCGTTCCCTTTTTCCCTGCACTCGTTCGTTGCGCGGATTTTCTCGTTCCCTTGTTCCCTGCACTCGTTCGTTGCTCGCCTTTTCTCGTTCCCTTTTTCCCTGCACTCGTTCGTTGCTCGGTTTTTCTCGTTCCCTTTTTCCCTGCACTCGTTCGTTGTTCGGTTTTTCTCGTTCCCTTTTTCCCTGCACTCGTTCGTTGCTCGGATTTTCTCGTTCCCTTTTTCCCTGCACTCGTTCGTTGCTCGCTTTTTCTCGTTCCCTTTTTCCCTGCACTCGTTCGTTGCTCGGATTTTCTCGTTCCCTTTTTCCCTGCACTCGTTCGTTGTTCGCTTTTTCTCGTTCCCTTTTTCCCTGCACTCGTTCGTTGCTCGGATTTTCTCGTTCCCTTTTTCCCTGCACTCGTTCGTTGCGCAGATTTTCTCGTTCCCTTTTTCCCTGCACTCGTTCGTTGTTCGCTTTTTCTCGTTCCCTTTTTCCCTGCACTCGTTCATTGCGCGGTTTTTCTCGTTCCCTTTTTCCCTGCACTCGTTCATTGCGCGGATTTTCTCGTTCCCTTTTTCCCTGCACTCGTTCGTTGTTCGCTTTTTCTCGTTCCCTTTTTCCCTGAACTCGTTCGTTGCTCGGATTTTCTCGTTCCCTTTTTCCCTGCACTCGTTCGTTGCTCGCCTTTTCTCGTTCCCTTTTTTCCCTGCACTCGTTCGTTGTTCGCTTTTTCTCGTTCCCTTTTTCCCTGCACTCGTTCGTTGCTCGCCTTTTCTCGTTCCCTTTTTCCCTGCACTCGTTCTTTGCACGGTTTTTCTCGTTCCCTTTTTCCCTGCACTCGTTCGTTGCTCGCTTTTTCTCGTTCCCTTTTTCCCTGCACTCGTTCGTTGCTCGCTTTTTCTCGTTCCCTTTTTCCCTGCACTCGTTCGTTGTTCGCTTTTTCTCGTTCCCTTTTTCCCTGCACTCGTTCATTGCTCGCTTTTTCTCGTTCCCTTTTTCCCTGCACTCGTTCGTTGCTCGGATTTTCTCGTTCCCTTTTTCCCTGCACTCGTTCGTTGCTCGCCTTTTCTCGTTCCCTTTTTCCCTGCACTCGTTCGTTGTTCGCTTTTTCTCGTTCGCTTTTTCCCTGCAATCGTTCGCTGTTCGGTTTTTCTCGTTCCCTTTTTCCCTGCACTCGTTCGTTGTTCGGTTTTTCTCGTTCCCTTTTTCCCTGCACTCGTTCATTGCGCGGATTTTCTCGTTCCCTTTTTCCCTGCACTCGTTCGTTGCTCGCTTTTTCTCGTTCCCTTTTTCCCTGCACTCGTTCGTTGCTCGGATTTTCTCGTTCCCTTTTTCCCTGCACTCGTTCGTTGCTCGCTTTTTCTCGTTCCCTTTTTCCCTGCACTCGTTCATTGCTCGCTTTTTCTCGTTCCCTTTTTCCCTGCACTCGTTCGTTGTTCGGTTTTTCTCGTTCCCTTTTTCCCTGCACTCGTTCGTTGCTCGGATTTTCTCGTTCCCTTTTTCCCTGCACTCGTTCGTTGTTCGCTTTTTCTCGTTCCCTTTTTCCCTGCACTCGTTCGTTGTTCGCTTTTTCTCGTTCCCTTTTTCCCTGCACTCGTTCATTGCGCGGATTTTCTCGTTCCCTTTTTCCCTGCACTCGTTCGTTGTTCGCTTTTTCTCGTTCCCTTTTTCCCTGCACTCGTTCATTGCGCGGTTTTTCTCGTTCCCTTTTTCCCTGCACTCGTTCATTGCTCGCTTTTTCTCGTTCCCTTTTTCCCTGCACTCGTTCGTTGCTCGCTTTTTCTCGTTCCCTTCTTCCCTGCACTCGTTCGTTACTCGGATTTTCTCAATCCCTTTTTCCCTGCACTCGTTCGTTGTTCGCTTTTTCTCGTTCCCTTTTTCCCTGCACTCGTTCATTGCTCGCTTTTTCTCGTTCCCTTTTTCCCTGCACTCGTTCGTTGCTCGGATTTTCTCGTTCCCTTTTTCCCTGCACTCGTTCGTTGCGCAGATTTTCTCGTTCCCTTTTTCCCTGCACTCGTTCGTTGCTCGCCTTTTCTCGTTCCCTTTTTCCCTGCACTCGTTCGTTGTTCGCTTTTTCTCGTTCCCTTTTTCCCTGCACTCGTTCGTTGCTCGCTTTTTCTCGTTCCCTTTTTCCCTGCACTCGTTCATTGCGCGGATTTTCTCGTTCCCTTTTTCCCTGCACTCGTTCGTTGCTCGCTTTTTCTCGTTCCCTTTTTCCCTGCACTCGTTCGTTGCTCGGATTTTCTCGTTCCCTTTTTCCCTGCACTCGTTCGTTGTTCGCTTTTTCTCGTTCCCTTTTTCCCTGCACTCGTTCATTGCTCGCTTTTTCTCGTTCCCTTTTTCCCTGCACTCGTTCGTTGCTCGGATTTTCTCGTTCCCTTTTTCCCTGCACTCGTTCGTTGCGCGGATTTTCTCGTTCCCTTTTTCCCTGCACTCGTTCGTTGCTCGCCTTTTCTCGTTCCCTTTTTCCCTGCACTCGTTCGTTGTTCGCTTTTTCTCGTTCCCTTTTTCCCTGCACTCGTTCGTTGCTCGGATTTTCTCGTTCCCTTTTTCCCTGCACTCGTTCATTGCGCGGATTTTCTCGTTCCCTTTTTCCCTGCACTCGTTCGTTGCTCGCTTTTTCTCGTTCCCTTTTTCCCTGCACTCGTTCGTTGCTCGGATTTTCTCGTTCCCTTTTTCCCTGCACTCGTTCGTTGCGCGGATTTTCTCGTTCCCTTGTTCCCTGCACTCGTTCGTTGCTCGCCTTTTCTCGTTCCCTTTTTCCCTGCACTCGTTCGTTGTTCGGTTTTTCTCGTTCCCTTTTTCCCTGCACTCGTTCGTTGTTCGGTTTTTCTCGTTCCCTTTTTCCCTGCACTCGTTCGTTGCTCGGATTTTCTCGTTCCCTTTTTCCCTGCACTCATTCGTTGCTCGCTTTTTCTCGTTCCCTTTTTCCCTGCACTCGTTCGTTGCTCGGATTTTCTCGTTCCCTTTTTCCCTGCACTCGTTCGTTGTTCGCTTTTTCTCGTTCCCTTTTTCCCTGCACTCGTTCATTGCTCGCTTTTTCTCGTTCCCTTTTTCCCTGCACTCGTTCGTTGCTCGGATTTTCTCGTTCCCTTTTTCCCTGCACTCGTTCGTTGCGCAGATTTTCTCGTTCCCTTTTTCCCTGCACTCGTTCGTTGTTCGCTTTTTCTCGTTCCCTTTTTCCCTGCACTCGTTCATTGCGCGGTTTTTCTCGTTCCCTTTTTCCCTGCACTCGTTCATTGCGCGGATTTTCTCGTTCCCTTTTTCCCTGCACTCGTTCGTTGTTCGCTTTTTCTCGTTCCCTTTTTCCCTGAACTCGTTCGTTGCTCGGATTTTCTCGTTCCCTTTTTCCCTGCACTGGTTCGTTGCGTAGATTTTCTCGTTCCCTTTTTCCCTGCACTCGTTCGTTGCTCGCCTTTTCTCGTTCCCTTTTTTCCCTGCACTCGTTCGTTGTTCGCTTTTTCTCGTTCCCTTTTTCCCTGCACTCGTTCGTTGCTCGCCTTTTCTCGTTCCCTTTTTCCCTGCACTCGTTCGTTGTTCGCCTTTTCTCGTTCCCTTTTTCCCTGCACTCGTTCGTTGCTCGCTTTTTCTCGTTCCCTTTTTCCCTGCACTCGTTCGTTGCTCGGTTTTTCTCGTTCCCTTTTTCCCTGCACTCGTTCGTTGTTCGCTTTTTCTCGTTCCCTTTTTCCCTGCACTCGTTCATTGCTCGCTTTTTCTCGTTCCCTTTTTCCCTGCACTAGTTCGTTGCTCGGATTTTCTCGTTCCCTTTTTCCCTGCACTCGTTCGTTGCTCGCCTTTTCTCGTTCCCTTTTTCCCTGCACTCGTTCGTTGTTCGCTTTTTCTCGTTCCCTTTTTCCCTGCACTCGTTCGCTGTTCGGTTTTTCTCGTTCCCTTTTTCCCTGCACTTGTTCGTTGTTCGGTTTTTCTCGTTCCCTTTTTCCCTGCACTCGTTCATTGCGCGGATTTTCTCGTTCCCTTTTTCCCTGCACTCGTTCGTTGCTCGCTTTTTCTCGTTCCCTTTTTCCCTGCACTCGTTCATTGCTCGCTTTTTCTCGTTCCCTTTTTCCCTGCACTCGTTCGTTGTTCGGTTTTTCTCGTTCCCTTTTTCCCTGCACTCGTTCGTTGCTCGGATTTTCTCGTTCCCTTTTTCCCTGCACTCGTTCGTTGTTCGCTTTTTCTCGTTCCCTTTTTCCCTGCACTCGTTTGTTGTTCGCTTTTTCTCGTTCCCTTTTTCCCTGCACTCGTTCATTGCGCGGATTTTCTCGTTCCCTTTTTCCCTGCACTCGTTCGTTGTTCGCTTTTTCTCGTTCCCTTTTTCCCTGCACTCGTTCATTGCGCGGTTTTTCTCGTTCCCTTTTTCCCTGCACTCGTTCATTGCTCGCTTTTTCTCGTTCCCTTTTTCCCTGCACTCGTTCGTTGCTCGCTTTTTCTCGTTCCCTTCTTCCCTGCACTCGTTCGTTGTTCGCTTTTTCTCGTTCCCTTTTTCCCTGCACTCGTTCGTTACTCGGATTTTCTCAATCCCTTTTTCCCTGCACTCGTTCGTTGTTCGCTTTTTCTCGTTCCCTTTTTCCCTGCACTCGTTCATTGCTCGCTTTTTCTCGTTCCCTTTTTCCCTGCACTCGTTCGTTGCTCGGATTTTCTCGTTCCCTTTTTCCCTGCACTCGTTCGTTGCGCAGATTTTCTCGTTCCCTTTTTCCCTGCACTCGTTCGTTGCTCGCCTTTTCTCGTTCCCTTTTTCCCTGCACTCGTTCGTTGCTCGCTTTTTCTCGTTCCCTTTTTCCCTGCACTCGTTCATTGCGCGGATTTTCTCGTTCCCTTTTTCCCTGCACTCGTTCGTTGCTCGCTTTTTCTCGTTCCCTTTTTCCCTGCACTCGTTCGTTGCTCGGATTTTCTCGTTCCCTTTTTCCCTGCACTCGTTCGTTGTTCGCTTTTTCTCGTTCCCTTTTTCCCTGCACTCGTTCATTGCTCGCTTTTTCTCGTTCCCTTTTTCCCTGCACTCGTTCGTTGCTCGGATTTTCTCGTTCCCTTTTTCCCTGCACTCGTTCGTTGCGCGGATTTTCTCGTTCCCTTTTTCCCTGCACTCGTTCGTTGCTCGCCTTTTCTCGTTCCCTTTTTCCCTGCACTCGTTCGTTGTTCGCTTTTTCTCGTTCCCTTTTTCCCTGCACTCGTTCGTTGCTCGGATTTTCTCGTTCCCTTTTTCCCTGCACTCGTTCGTTGCTCGGATTTTCTCGTTCCCTTTTTCCCTGCACTCGTTCGTTGTTCGCTTTTTCTCGTTCCCTTTTTCCCTGCACTCGTTCATTGCTCGCTTTTTCTCGTTCCCTTTTTCCCTGCACTCGTTCGTTGCTCGGATTTTCTCGTTCCCTTTTTCCCTGCACTCGTTCGTTGCTCGCCTTTTCTCGTTCCCTTTTTCCCTGCACTCGTTCGTTGCTCGCTCTTTCTCGTTCCCTTTTTCCCTGCACTCGTTCGTTGCTCGCTTTTTCTCGTTCCCTTTTTCCCTGCACTCGTTCGTTGTTCGGTTTTTCTCGTTCCCTTTTTCCCTGCACTCGTTCATTGCGCGGATTTTCTCGTTCCCTTTTTCCCTGCACTCGTTCGTTGCTCGCTTTTTCTCGTTCCCTTTTTCCCTGCACTCGTTCGTTGCTCGGATTTTCTCGTTCCCTTTTTCCCTGCACTCGTTCGTTGTTCGCTTTTTCTCGTTCCCTTTTTCCCTGCACTCGTTCATTGCTCGCTTTTTCTCGTTCCCTTTTTCCCTGCACTCGTTCGTTGCGCAGATTTTCTCGTTCCCTTTTTCCCTGCACTCGTTCGTTGTTCGCTTTTTCTCGTTCCCTTTTTCCCTGCACTCGTTCGTTGTTCGCTTTTTCTCGTTCCCTTTTTCCCTGCACTCGTTTGTTGTTCGGTTTTTCTCGTTCCCTTTTTCCCTGCACTCGTTCGTTGCTCGGATTTTCTCGTTCCCTTTTTCCCTGCACTCGTTCGTTGCTCGCTTTTTCTCATTCCCTTTTTCCCTGCACTCGTTCGTTGTTCGGATTTTCTCGTTCCCTTTTTCCCTGCACTCGTTCGTTGTTCGCTTTTTCTCGTTCCCTTTTTCCCTGCACTCACTCGTTGCTCGGATTTTCTCGTTCCCTTTTTCCCTGCACTCGTTCGTTGCGCAGATTTTCTCGTTCCCTTTTTCCCTGCACTCGTTCGTTGCTCGCCTTTTCTCGTTCCCTTTTTCCCTGCACTCGTTCGTTGTTCGCTTTTTCTCGTTCCCTTTTTCCCTGCACTCGTTCGTTGTTCGCTTTTTCTCGTTCCCTTTTTCCCTGCACTCGTTCATTGCGCGGATTTTCTCGTTCCCTTTTTCCCTGCACTCGTTCGTTGCTCGCTTTTTCTCGTTCCCTTTTTCCCTGCACTCGTTCGTTGCGTAGATTTTCTCGTTCCCTTTTTCCCTGCACTCGTTCGTTGTTCGCTTTTTCTCGTTCCCTTTTTCCCTGCACTCGTTCATTGCGCGGATTTTCTCGTTCCCTTTTTCCCTGCACTCGTTCGTTGTTCGCTTTTTCTCGTTCCCTTTTTCCCTGCACTCGTTCATTGCGCGGATTTTCTCGTTCCCTTTTTCCCTGCACTCGTTCGTTGCTCGCTTTTTCTCGTTCCCTTTTTCCCTGCACTCGTTCGTTGCTCGGATTTTCTCGTTCCCTTTTTCCCTGCACTCGTTCGTTGTTCGCTTTTTCTCGTTCCCTTTTTCCCTGAACTCGTTCGTTGCTCGGATTTTCTCGTTCCCTTTTTCCCTGCACTCGTTCGTTGCGTAGATTTTCTCGTTCCCTTTTTCCCTGCACTCGTTCGTTGCTCGCCTTTTCTCGTTCCCTTTTTTCCCTGCACTCGTTCGTGGTTCGCTTTTTCTCGTTCCCTTTTTCCCTGCACTCGTTCGTTGCTCACCTTTTCTCGTTCCCTTTTTCCCTGCACTCGTTCTTTGCACGGTTTTTCTCGTTCCCTTTTTCCCTGCACTCGTTCGTTGCTCGCTTTTTCTCGTTCCCTTTTTCCCTGCACTCGTTCGTTGCTCGGTTTTTCTCGTTCCCTTTTTCCCTGCACTCGTTCGTTGTTCGCTTTTTCTCGTTCCCTTTTTCCCTGCACTCGTTCATTGCTCGCTTTTTCTCGTTCCCTTTTTCCCTGCACTCGTTCGCTGCTCGGATTTTCTCGTTCCCTTTTTCCCTGCACTCATTCGTTGCGCAGATTTTCTCGTTCCCTTTTTCCCTGCACTCGTTCGTTGCTCGCCTTTTCTCGTTCCCTTTTTCCCTGCACTCGTTCGTTGTTCGCTTTTTCTCGTTCCCTTTTTCCCTGCACTCGTTCGTTGTTCGGTTTTTCTCGTTCCCTTTTTCCCTGCACTCGTTCATTGCGCGGATTTTCTCGTTCCCTTTTTCCCTGCACTCGTTCGTTGCTCGCTTTTTCTCGTTCCCTTTTTCCCTGCACTCGTTCGTTGCTCGGATTTTCTCGTTCCCTTTTTCCCTGCACTCGTTCGTTGCTCGCTTTTTCTCGTTCCCTTTTTCCCTGCACTCGTTCATTGCTCGCTTTTTCTCGTTCCCTTTTTCCCTGCACTCGTTCGTTGTTCGGTTTTTCTCGTTCCCTTTTTCCCTGCACTCGTTCGTTGCTCGGATTTTCTCGTTCCCTTTTTCCCTGCTCTCGTTCGTTGCTCGCTTTTTCTCGTTCCCTTTTTCCCTGCACTCGTTCGTTGCTCGCTTTTTCTCGTTCCCTTTTTCCCTGCACTCGTTCGTTGTTCGCTTTTTCTCGTTCCCTTTTTCCCTGCACTCGTTCATTGCGCGGATTTTCTCGTTCCCTTTTTCCCTGCACTCGTTCGTTGCTCGCTTTTTCTCGTTCCCTTTTTCCCTGCACTCGTTCATTGCGCGGTTTTTCTCGTTCCCTTTTTCCCTGCACTCGTTCATTGCTCGCTTTTTCTCGTTCCCTTTTTCCCTGCACTCGTTCGTTGCTCGCTTTTTCTCGTTCCCTTCTTCCCTGCACTCGTTCGTTACTCGGATTTTCTCAATCCCTTTTTCCCTGCACTCGTTCGTTGTTCGCTTTTTCTCGTTCCCTTTTTCCCTGCACTCGTTCATTGCTCGCTTTTTCTCGTTCCCTTTTTCCCTGCACTCGTTCGTTGCTCGGATTTTCTCGTTCCCTTTTTCCCTGCACTCGTTCGTTGCGCAGATTTTCTCGTTCCCTTTTTCCCTGCACTCGTTCGTTGCTCGCCTTTTCTCGTTCCCTTTATCCCTGCACTCGTTCGTTGTTCGCTTTTTCTCGTTCCCTTTTTCCCTGCACTCGTTCGTTGTTCGGTTTTTCTCGTTCCCTTTTTCCCTGCACTCGTTCGTTGCTCGGATTTTCTCGTTCCCTTTTTCCCTGCACTCGTTCGTTGCTCGCTTTTTCTCGTTCCCTTTTTCCCTGCACTCGTTCGTTGCTCGGATTTTCTCGTTCCCTTTTTCCCTGCACTCGTTCGTTGCGCAGATTTTCTCGTTCCCTTTTTCCCTGCACTCGTTCGTTGTTCGCTTTTTCTCGTTCCCTTTTTCCCTGCACTCGTTCATTGCTCGCTTTTTCTCGTTCCCTTTTTCCCTGCACTCGTTCGTTGCTCGCTTTTTCTCGTTCCCTTTTTCCCTGCACTCGTTCGTTGTTCGCTTTTTCTCGTTCCCTTTTTCCCTGCACTCGTTCATTGCTCGCTTTTTCTCGTTCCCTTTTTCCCTGCACTCGTTCGTTGCTCGGATTTTCTCGTTCCCTTTTTCCCTGCACTCGTTCGTTGCGCGGATTTTCTCGTTCCCTTTTTCCCTGCACTCGTTCGTTGCTCGCCTTTTCTCGTTCCCTTTTTCCCTGCACTCGTTCGTTGTTCACTTTTTCTCGTTCCCTTTTTCCCTGCACTCGTTCGTTGCTCGGATTTTCTCGTTCCCTTTTTCCCTGCACTCGTTCGTTGCTCGGATTTTCTCGTTCCCTTTTTCCCTGCACTCGTTCGTTGTTCGCTTTTTCTCGTTCCCTTTTTCCCTGCACTCGTTCATTGCTCGCTTTTTCTCGTTCCCTTTTTCCCTGCACTCGTTCGTTGCTCGGATTCTCTCGTTCCCTTTTTCCCTGCACTCGTTCGTTGCGCAGATTTTCTCGTTCCCTTTTTCCCTGCACTCGTTCGTTGCTCGCCTTTTCTCGTTCCCTTTTTCCCTGCACTCGTTCGTTGCTCGCTCTTTCTCGTTCCCTTTTTCCCTGCACTCGTTCGTTGTTCGGTTTTTCTCGTTCCCTTTTTCCCTGCACTCGTTCGTTGCGCGGATTTTCTCGTTCCCTTTTTCCCTGCACTCGTTCGTTGCTCGCTTTTTCTCGTTCCCTTTTTCCCTGCACTCGTTCGTTGCTCGGATTTTCTCGTTCCCTTTTTCCATGCACTCGTTCGTTGTTCGCTTTTTCTCGTTCCCTTTTTCCCTGCACTCGTTCATTGCTCGCTTTTTCTCGTTCCCTTTTTCCCTGCACTCGTTCGTTGCGCAGATTTTCTCGTTCCCTTTTTCCCTGCACTCGTTCGTTGTTCGCTTTTTCTCGTTCCCTTTTTCCCTGCACTCGTTCGTTGTTCGCTTTTTCTCGTTCCCTTTTTCCCTGCACTCGTTTGTTGTTCGGTTTTTCTCGTTCCCTTTTTCCCTGCACTCGTTCGTTGCTCGGATTTTCTCGTTCCCTTTTTCCCTGCACTCGTTCGTTGCTCGCTTTTTCTCATTCCCTTTTTCCCTGCACTCGTTCGTTGTTCGGATTTTCTCGTTCCCTTTTTCCCTGCACTCGTTCGTTGTTCGCTTTTTCTCGTTCCCTTTTTCCCTGCACTCACTCGTTGCTCGGATTTTCTCGTTCCCTTTTTCCCTGCACTCGTTCGTTGCGCAGATTTTCTCGTTCCCTTTTTCCCTGCACTCGTTCGTTGCTCGCCTTTTCTCGTTCCCTTTTTCCCTGCACTCGTTTGTTGTTCGCTTTTTCTCGTTCCCTTTTTCCCTGCACTCGTTCGTTGTTCGCTTTTTCTCGTTCCCTTTTTCCCTGCACTCGTTCATTGCGCGGATTTTCTCGTTCCCTTTTTCCCTGCACTCGTTCGTTGCTCGCTTTTTCTCGTTCCCTTTTTCCCTGCACTCGTTCGTTGCGTAGATTTTCTCGTTCCCTTTTTCCCTGCACTCGTTCGTTGTTCGCTTTTTCTCGTTCCCTTTTTCCCTGCACTCGTTCATTGCGCGGATTTTCTCGTTCCCTTTTTCCCTGCACTCGTTCGTTGTTCGCTTTTTCTCGTTCCCTTTTTCCCTGCACTCGTTCATTGCGCGGATTTTCTCGTTCCCTTTTTCCCTGCACTCGTTCGTTGTTCGCTTTTTCTCGTTCCCTTTTTCCCTGCACTCGTTCGTTGCTCGGATTTTCTCGTTCCCTTTTTCCCTGCACTCGTTCGTTGTTCGCTTTTTCTCGTTCCCTTTTTCCCTGAACTCGTTCGTTGCTCGGATTTTCTCGTTCCCTTTTTCCCTGCACTCGTTCGTTGCGTAGATTTTCTCGTTCCCTTTTTCCCTGCACTCGTTCGTTGCTCGCCTTTTCTCGTTCCCTTTTTTCCCTGCACACGTTCGTGGTTCGCTTTTTCTCGTTCCCTTTTTCCCTGCACTCGTTCGTTGCTCACCTTTTCTCGTTCCCTTTTTCCCTGCACTCGTTCTTTGCACGGTTTTTCTCGTTCCCTTTTTCCCTGCACTCGTTCGTTGCTCGCTTTTTCTCGTTCCCTTTTTCCCTGCACTCGTTCGTTGCTCGGTTTTTCTCGTTCCCTTTTTCCCTGCACTCGTTCGTTGTTCGCTTTTTCTCGTTCCCTTTTTCCCTGCACTCGTTCATTGCTCGCTTTTTCTCGTTCCCTTTTTCCCTGCACTCGTTCGTTGCTCGGATTTTCTCGTTCCCTTTTTCCCTGCACTCATTCGTTGCGCAGATTTTCTCGTTCCCTTTTTCCCTGCACTCGTTCGTTGCTCGCCTTTTCTCGTTCCCTTTTTCCCTGCACTCGTTCGTTGCTCGCTTTTTCTCGTTCCCTTTTTCCCTGCACTCGTTCGTTGCTCGGATTTTCTCGTTCCCTTTTTCCCTGCACTCGTTCGTTGCTCGCTTTTTCTCGTTCCCTTTTTCCCTGCACTCGTTCATTGCTCGCTTTTTCTCGTTCCCTTTTTCCCTGCACTCGTTCGTTGTTCGGTTTTTCTCGTTCCCTTTTTCCCTGCACTCGTTCGTTGCTCGCTTTTTCTCGTTCCCTTTTTCCCTGCACTCGTTCGTTGTTCGCTTTTTCTCGTTCCCTTTTTCCCTGCACTCGTTCATTGCGCGGATTTTCTCGTTCCCTTTTTCCCTGCACTCGTTCGTTGTTCGCTTTTTCTCGTTCCCTTTTTCCCTGCACTCGTTCATTGCGCGGTTTTTCTCGTTCCCTTTTTCCCTGCACTCGTTCATTGCTCGCTTTTTCTCGTTCCCTTTTTCCCTGCACTCGTTCGTTGCTCGCTTTTTCTCGTTCCCTTCTTCCCTGCACTCGTTCGTTACTCGGATTTTCTCAATCCCTTTTTCCCTGCACTCGTTCGTTGTTCGCTTTTTCTCGTTCCCTTTTTCCCTGCACTCGTTCATTGCTCGCTTTTTCTCGTTCCCTTTTTCCCTGCACTCGTTCGTTGCTCGGATTTTCTCGTTCCCTTTTTCCCTGCACTCGTTCGTTGCGCAGATTTTCTCGTTCCCTTTTTCCCTGCACTCGTTCGTTGCTCGCCTTTTCTCGTTCCCTTTATCCCTGCACTCGTTCGTTGTTCGCTTTTTCTCGTTCCCTTTTTCCCTGCACTCGTTCGTTGTTCGGTTTTTCTCGTTCCCTTTTTCCCTGCACTCGTTCCTTGCGCGGATTTTCTCGTTCCCTTTTTCCCTGCACTCGTTCGTTGCTCGCTTTTTCTCGTTCCCTTTTTCCCTGCACTCGTTCGTTGCTCGGATTTTCTCGTTCCCTTTTTCCCTGCACTCGTTCGTTGCGCAGATTTTCTCGTTCCCTTTTTCCCTGCACTCGTTCGTTGTTCGCTTTTTCTCGTTCCCTTTTTCCCTGCACTCGTTCATTGCTCGCTTTTTCTCGTTCCCTTTTTCCCTGCACTCGTTCGTTGCTCGCTTTTTCTCGTTCCCTTTTTCCCTGCACTCGTTCGTTGTTCGCTTTTTCTCGTTCCCTTTTTCCCTGCACTCGTTCGTTGTTCGCCTTTTCTCGTTCCCTTTTTCCCTGCACTCGTTCGTTGTTCGCTTTTTCTCGTTCCCTTTTTCCCTGCACTCGTTCATTGCTCGCTTTTTCTCGTTCCCTTTTTCCCTGCACTCGTTCGTTGCTCGGATTTTCTCGTTCCCTTTTTCCCTGCACTCGTTCGTTGCGCAGATTTTCTCGTTCCCTTTTTCCCTGCACTCGTTCCTTGCTCGCCTTTTCTCGTTCCCTTTTTCCCTGCACTCGTTCGTTGCTCGGTTTTTCTCGTTCCCTTTTTCCCTGAACTCGTTCGTTGCTCGGATTTTCTCGTTCCCTTTTTCCCTGCACTCGTTCATTGTTCGGTTTTTCTCGTTCCCTTTTTCCCTGCACTCGTTCATTGCGCGGATTTTCTCGTTCCCTTTTTCCCTGCAGTCGTTCGTTGCTCGCTTTTTCTCGTTCCCTTTTTCCCTGCACTCGTTCGTTGCTCGGATTTTCTCGTTCCCTTTTTCCCTGCACTCGTTCGTTGTTCGCTTTTTCTCGTTCCCTTTTTCCCTGCACTCGTTCATTGCGCGGATTTTCTCGTTCCCTTTTTCCCTGCACTCGTTCGTTGCTCGCTTTTTCTCGTTCCCTTTTTCCCTGCACTCGTTCGTTGCTCGGATTTTCTCGTTCCCTTTTTCCCTGCACTCGTTCGTTGCTCGTTTTTTCTCGTTCCCTTTTTCCCTGCACTCGTTCATTGCTCGCTTTTTCTCGTTCCCTTTTTCCCTGCACTCGTTCGTTGTTCGGTTTTTCTCGTTCCCTTTTTCCCTGCACTCGTTCGTTGCTCGGATTTTCTCGTTCCCTTTTTCCCTGCTCTCGTTCGTTGCTCGCTTTTTCTCGTTCCCTTTTTCCCTGCACTCGTTCGTTGTTCGCTTTTTCTCGTTCCCTTTTTCCCTGCACTCGTTCGTTGTTCGCTTTTTCTCGTTCCCTTTTTCCCTGCACTCGTTCATTGCGCGGATTTTCTCGTTCCCTTTTTCCCTGCACTCGTTCGTTGTTCGCTTTTTCTCGTTCCCTTTTTCCCTGCACTCATTCATTGCGCGGTTTTTCTCGTTCCCTTTTTCCCTACACTCGTTCATTGCTCGCTTTTTCTCGTTCCCTTTTTCCCTGCACTCGTTCGTTGGTCGGATTTTCTCGTTCCCTTTTTCCCTGCACTCGTTCGTTGCATGGATTTTCTCGTTCCCTTTTTCCCTGCACTCGTTCGTTGCTCGCCTTTTCTCGTTCCCTTTTTCCCTGCACTCGTTCGTTGTTCGCTTTTTCTCGTTCCCTTTTTCCCTGCACTCGTTCGTTGCGCAGATTTTCTCGTTCCCTTTTTCCCTGCACTCGTTCATTGCTCGCTTTTTCTCGTTCCCTTTTTCCCTGCACTCGTTCATTGCTCGCTTTTTCTCATTCCCTTTTTCCCTGCACTCGTTCGTTGCTCGGATTTTCTTGTTCCCTTTTTCCCTGCACTCGTTCGTTGTTCGCTTTTTCTCGTTCCCTTTTTCCCTGCACTCGTTCGTTGCTCGGATTTTCTCGTTCCCTTTTTCCCTGCACTCGTTCGTTGCGCAGATTTTCTCGTTCCCTTTTTCCCTGCACTCGTTCGTTGCTCGCCTTTTCTCGTTCCCTTTTTCCCTGCACTCGTTCGTTGTTCGCTTTTTCTCGTTCCCTTTTTCCCTGCACTCACTCGTTGCTCGGATTTTCTCGTTCCCTTTTTCCCTGCACTCGTTCGTTGCGCAGATTTTCTCGTTCCCTTTTTCCCTGCACTCGTTCGTTGCTCGCCTTTTCTCGTTCCCTTTTTCCCTGCACTCGTTCGTTGTTCGCTTTTTCTCGTTCCCTTTTTCCCTGCACTCGTTCGTTGTTCGCTTTTTCTCGTTCCCTTTTTCCCTGCACTCGTTCATTGCGCGGATTTTCTCGTTCCCTTTTTCCCTGCACTCGTTCGTTGCTCGCTTTTTCTCGTTCCCTTTTTCCCTGCACTCGTTCGTTGCGTAGATTTTCTCGTTCCCTTTTTCCCTGCACTCGTTCGTTGTTCGCTTTTTCTCGTTCCCTTTTTCCCTGCACTCGTTCATTGCGCGGATTTTCTCGTTCCCTTTTTCCCTGCACTCGTTCGTTGTTCGCTTTTTCTCGTTCCCTTTTTCCCTGCACTCGTTCATTGCGCGGATTTTCTCGTTCCCTTTTTCCCTGCACTCGTTCGTTGCTCGCTTTTTCTCGTTCCCTTTTTCCCTGCACTCGTTCGTTGCTCGGATTTTCTCGTTCCCTTTTTCCCTGCACTCGTTCGTTGTTCGCTTTTTCTCGTTCCCTTTTTCCCTGAACTCGTTCGTTGCTCGGATTTTCTCGTTCCCTTTTTCCCTGCACTCGTTCGTTGCGTAGATTTTCTCGTTCCCTTTTTCCCTGCACTCGTTCGTTGCTCGCCTTTTCTCGTTCCCTTTTTTCCCTGCACTCGTTCGTGGTTCGCTTTTTCTCGTTCCCTTTTTCCCTGCACTCGTTCGTTGCTCACCTTTTCTCGTTCCCTTTTTCCCTGCACTCGTTCTTTGCACGGTTTTTCTCGTTCCCTTTTTCCCTGCACTCGTTCGTTGCTCGCTTTTTCTCGTTCCCTTTTTCCCTGCACTCGTTCGTTGCTCGGTTTTTCTCGTTCCCTTTTTCCCTGCACTCGTTCGTTGTTCGCTTTTTCTCGTTCCCTTTTTCCCTGCACTCGTTCATTGCTCGCTTTTTCTCGTTCCCTTTTTCCCTGCACTCGTTCGCTGCTCGGATTTTCTCGTTCCCTTTTTCCCTGCACTCATTCGTTGCGCAGATTTTCTCGTTCCCTTTTTCCCTGCACTCGTTCGTTGCTCGCCTTTTCTCGTTCCCTTTTTCCCTGCACTCGTTCGTTGTTCGCTTTTTCTCGTTCCCTTTTTCCCTGCACTCGTTCGTTGTTCGGTTTTTCTCGTTCCCTTTTTCCCTGCACTCGTTCATTGCGCGGATTTTCTCGTTCCCTTTTTCCCTGCACTCGTTCGTTGCTCGCTTTTTCTCGTTCCCTTTTTCCCTGCACTCGTTCGTTGCTCGGATTTTCTCGTTCCCTTTTTCCCTGCACTCGTTCGTTGCTCGCTTTTTCTCGTTCCCTTTTTCCCTGCACTCGTTCATTGCTCGCTTTTTCTCGTTCCCTTTTTCCCTGCACTCGTTCGTTGTTCGGTTTTTCTCGTTCCCTTTTTCCCTGCACTCGTTCGTTGCTCGGATTTTCTCGTTCCCTTTTTCCCTGCTCTCGTTCGTTGCTCGCTTTTTCTCGTTCCCTTTTTCCCTGCACTCGTTCGTTGCTCGCTTTTTCTCGTTCCCTTTTTCCCTGCACTCGTTCGTTGTTCGCTTTTTCTCGTTCCCTTTTTCCCTGCACTCGTTCATTGCGCGGATTTTCTCGTTCCCTTTTTCCCTGCACTCGTTCGTTGCTCGCTTTTTCTCGTTCCCTTTTTCCCTGCACTCGTTCATTGCGCGGTTTTTCTCGTTCCCTTTTTCCCTGCACTCGTTCATTGCTCGCTTTTTCTCGTTCCCTTTTTCCCTGCACTCGTTCGTTGCTCGCTTTTTCTCGTTCCCTTCTTCCCTGCACTCGTTCGTTACTCGGATTTTCTCAATCCCTTTTTCCCTGCACTCGTTCGTTGTTCGCTTTTTCTCGTTCCCTTTTTCCCTGCACTCGTTCATTGCTCGCTTTTTCTCGTTCCCTTTTTCCCTGCACTCGTTCGTTGCTCGGATTTTCTCGTTCCCTTTTTCCCTGCACTCGTTCGTTGCGCAGATTTTCTCGTTCCCTTTTTCCCTGCACTCGTTCGTTGCTCGCCTTTTCTCGTTCCCTTTATCCCTGCACTCGTTCGTTGTTCGCTTTTTCTCGTTCCCTTTTTCCCTGCACTCGTTCGTTGTTCGGTTTTTCTCGTTCCCTTTTTCCCTGCACTCGTTCGTTGCTCGGATTTTCTCGTTCCCTTTTTCCCTGCACTCGTTCGTTGCTCGCTTTTTCTCGTTCCCTTTTTCCCTGCACTCATTCGTTGCGCAGATTTTCTCGTTCCCTTTTTCCCTGCACTCGTTCGTTGCGCAGATTTTCTCGTTCCCTTTTTCCCTGCACTCGTTCGTTGTTCGCTTTTTCTCGTTCCCTTTTTCCCTGCACTCGTTCATTGCTCGCTTTTTCTCGTTCCCTTTTTCCCTGCACTCGTTCGTTGCTCGCTTTTTCTCGTTCCCTTTTTCCCTGCACTCGTTCATTGCTCGCTTTTTCTCGTTCCCTTTTTCCCTGCACTCGTTCGTTGCTCGGATTTTCTCGTTCCCTTTTTCCCTGCACTCGTTCGTTGCGCGGATTTTCTCGTTCCCTTTTTCCCTGCACTCGTTCGTTGCTCGCCTTTTCTCGTTCCCTTTTTCCCTGCACTCGTTCGTTGTTCACTTTTTCTCGTTCCCTTTTTCCCTGCACTCGTTCGTTGCTCGGATTTTCTCGTTCCCTTTTTCCCTGCACTCGTTCGTTGCTCGGATTTTCTCGTTCCCTTTTTCCCTGCACTCGTTCGTTGTTCGCTTTTTCTCGTTCCCTTTTTCCCTGCACTCGTTCATTGCTCGCTTTTTCTCGTTCCCTTTTTCCCTGCACTCGTTCGTTGCTCGGATTCTCTCGTTCCCTTTTTCCCTGCACTCGTTCGTTGCGCAGATTTTCTCGTTCCCTTTTTCCCTGCACTCGTTCGTTGCTCGCCTTTTCTCGTTCCCTTTTTCCCTGCACTCGTTCGTTGCTCGCTCTTTCTCGTTCCCTTTTTCCCTGCACTCGTTCGTTGTTCGGTTTTTCTCGTTCCCTTTTTCCCTGCACTCGTTCGTTGCGCGGATTTTCTCGTTCCCTTTTTCCCTGCACTCGTTCGTTGCTCGCTTTTTCTCGTTCCCTTTTTCCCTGCACTCGTTCGTTGCTCGGATTTTCTCGTTCCCTTTTTCCATGCACTCGTTCGTTGTTCGCTTTTTCTCGTTCCCTTTTTCCCTGCACTCGTTCATTGCTCGCTTTTTCTCGTTCCCTTTTTCCCTGCACTCGTTCGTTGCGCAGATTTTCTCGTTCCCTTTTTCCCTGCACTCGTTCGTTGTTCGCTTTTTCTCGTTCCC
The DNA here is from genome assembly GCF_041296385.1 of Aphelocoma coerulescens. Classification (NCBI taxonomy): domain Eukaryota; kingdom Metazoa; phylum Chordata; class Aves; order Passeriformes; family Corvidae; genus Aphelocoma; species Aphelocoma coerulescens. The sequence goes on along the minus strand of NC_091014.1, from coordinate 58,512,248 downwards.
TTTTTCCCTGCACTCGTTCGTTGTTCGCTTTTTCTCGTTCCCTTTTTCCCTGCACTCGTTTGTTGTTCGGTTTTTCTCGTTCCCTTTTTCCCTGCACTCGTTCGTTGCTCGGATTTTCTCGTTCCCTTTTTCCCTGCACTCGTTCGTTGCTCGCTTTTTCTCATTCCCTTTTTCCCTGCACTCGTTCGTTGTTCGGATTTTCTCGTTCCCTTTTTCCCTGCACTCGTTCGTTGTTCGCTTTTTCTCGTTCCCTTTTTCCCTGCACTCACTCGTTGCTCGGATTTTCTCGTTCCCTTTTTCCCTGCACTCGTTCGTTGCGCAGATTTTCTCGTTCCCTTTTTCCCTGCACTCGTTCGTTGCTCGCCTTTTCTCGTTCCCTTTTTCCCTGCACTCGTTTGTTGTTCGCTTTTTCTCGTTCCCTTTTTCCCTGCACTCGTTCGTTGTTCGCTTTTTCTCGTTCCCTTTTTCCCTGCACTCGTTCATTGCGCGGATTTTCTCGTTCCCTTTTTCCCTGCACTCGTTCGTTGCTCGCTTTTTCTCGTTCCCTTTTTCCCTGCACTCGTTCGTTGCGTAGATTTTCTCGTTCCCTTTTTCCCTGCACTCGTTCGTTGTTCGCTTTTTCTCGTTCCCTTTTTCCCTGCACTCGTTCATTGCGCGGATTTTCTCGTTCCCTTTTTCCCTGCACTCGTTCGTTGTTCGCTTTTTCTCGTTCCCTTTTTCCCTGCACTCGTTCATTGCGCGGATTTTCTCGTTCCCTTTTTCCCTGCACTCGTTCGTTGCTCGCTTTTTCTCGTTCCCTTTTTCCCTGCACTCGTTCGTTGCTCGGATTTTCTCGTTCCCTTTTTCCCTGCACTCGTTCGTTGTTCGCTTTTTCTCGTTCCCTTTTTCCCTGAACTCGTTCGTTGCTCGGATTTTCTCGTTCCCTTTTTCCCTGCACTCGTTCGTTGCGTAGATTTTCTCGTTCCCTTTTTCCCTGCACTCGTTCGTTGCTCGCCTTTTCTCGTTCCCTTTTTTCCCTGCACACGTTCGTGGTTCGCTTTTTCTCGTTCCCTTTTTCCCTGCACTCGTTCGTTGCTCACCTTTTCTCGTTCCCTTTTTCCCTGCACTCGTTCTTTGCACGGTTTTTCTCGTTCCCTTTTTCCCTGCACTCGTTCGTTGCTCGCTTTTTCTCGTTCCCTTTTTCCCTGCACTCGTTCGTTGCTCGGTTTTTCTCGTTCCCTTTTTCCCTGCACTCGTTCGTTGTTCGCTTTTTCTCGTTCCCTTTTTCCCTGCACTCGTTCATTGCTCGCTTTTTCTCGTTCCCTTTTTCCCTGCACTCGTTCGTTGCTCGGATTTTCTCGTTCCCTTTTTCCCTGCACTCATTCGTTGCGCAGATTTTCTCGTTCCCTTTTTCCCTGCACTCGTTCGTTGCTCGCCTTTTCTCGTTCCCTTTTTCCCTGCACTCGTTCGTTGCTCGCTTTTTCTCGTTCCCTTTTTCCCTGCACTCGTTCGTTGCTCGGATTTTCTCGTTCCCTTTTTCCCTGCACTCGTTCGTTGCTCGCTTTTTCTCGTTCCCTTTTTCCCTGCACTCGTTCATTGCTCGCTTTTTCTCGTTCCCTTTTTCCCTGCACTCGTTCGTTGTTCGGTTTTTCTCGTTCCCTTTTTCCCTGCACTCGTTCGTTGCTCGCTTTTTCTCGTTCCCTTTTTCCCTGCACTCGTTCGTTGTTCGCTTTTTCTCGTTCCCTTTTTCCCTGCACTCGTTCATTGCGCGGATTTTCTCGTTCCCTTTTTCCCTGCACTCGTTCGTTGTTCGCTTTTTCTCGTTCCCTTTTTCCCTGCACTCGTTCATTGCGCGGTTTTTCTCGTTCCCTTTTTCCCTGCACTCGTTCATTGCTCGCTTTTTCTCGTTCCCTTTTTCCCTGCACTCGTTCGTTGCTCGCTTTTTCTCGTTCCCTTCTTCCCTGCACTCGTTCGTTACTCGGATTTTCTCAATCCCTTTTTCCCTGCACTCGTTCGTTGTTCGCTTTTTCTCGTTCCCTTTTTCCCTGCACTCGTTCATTGCTCGCTTTTTCTCGTTCCCTTTTTCCCTGCACTCGTTCGTTGCTCGGATTTTCTCGTTCCCTTTTTCCCTGCACTCGTTCGTTGCGCAGATTTTCTCGTTCCCTTTTTCCCTGCACTCGTTCGTTGCTCGCCTTTTCTCGTTCCCTTTATCCCTGCACTCGTTCGTTGTTCGCTTTTTCTCGTTCCCTTTTTCCCTGCACTCGTTCGTTGTTCGGTTTTTCTCGTTCCCTTTTTCCCTGCACTCGTTCCTTGCGCGGATTTTCTCGTTCCCTTTTTCCCTGCACTCGTTCGTTGCTCGCTTTTTCTCGTTCCCTTTTTCCCTGCACTCGTTCGTTGCTCGGATTTTCTCGTTCCCTTTTTCCCTGCACTCGTTCGTTGCGCAGATTTTCTCGTTCCCTTTTTCCCTGCACTCGTTCGTTGTTCGCTTTTTCTCGTTCCCTTTTTCCCTGCACTCGTTCATTGCTCGCTTTTTCTCGTTCCCTTTTTCCCTGCACTCGTTCGTTGCTCGCTTTTTCTCGTTCCCTTTTTCCCTGCACTCGTTCGTTGTTCGCTTTTTCTCGTTCCCTTTTTCCCTGCACTCGTTCGTTGTTCGCCTTTTCTCGTTCCCTTTTTCCCTGCACTCGTTCGTTGTTCGCTTTTTCTCGTTCCCTTTTTCCCTGCACTCGTTCATTGCTCGCTTTTTCTCGTTCCCTTTTTCCCTGCACTCGTTCGTTGCTCGGATTTTCTCGTTCCCTTTTTCCCTGCACTCGTTCGTTGCGCAGATTTTCTCGTTCCCTTTTTCCCTGCACTCGTTCCTTGCTCGCCTTTTCTCGTTCCCTTTTTCCCTGCACTCGTTCGTTGCTCGGTTTTTCTCGTTCCCTTTTTCCCTGAACTCGTTCGTTGCTCGGATTTTCTCGTTCCCTTTTTCCCTGCACTCGTTCATTGTTCGGTTTTTCTCGTTCCCTTTTTCCCTGCACTCGTTCATTGCGCGGATTTTCTCGTTCCCTTTTTCCCTGCAGTCGTTCGTTGCTCGCTTTTTCTCGTTCCCTTTTTCCCTGCACTCGTTCGTTGCTCGGATTTTCTCGTTCCCTTTTTCCCTGCACTCGTTCGTTGTTCGCTTTTTCTCGTTCCCTTTTTCCCTGCACTCGTTCATTGCGCGGATTTTCTCGTTCCCTTTTTCCCTGCACTCGTTCGTTGCTCGCTTTTTCTCGTTCCCTTTTTCCCTGCACTCGTTCGTTGCTCGGATTTTCTCGTTCCCTTTTTCCCTGCACTCGTTCGTTGCTCGTTTTTTCTCGTTCCCTTTTTCCCTGCACTCGTTCATTGCTCGCTTTTTCTCGTTCCCTTTTTCCCTGCACTCGTTCGTTGTTCGGTTTTTCTCGTTCCCTTTTTCCCTGCACTCGTTCGTTGCTCGGATTTTCTCGTTCCCTTTTTCCCTGCTCTCGTTCGTTGCTCGCTTTTTCTCGTTCCCTTTTTCCCTGCACTCGTTCGTTGTTCGCTTTTTCTCGTTCCCTTTTTCCCTGCACTCGTTCGTTGTTCGCTTTTTCTCGTTCCCTTTTTCCCTGCACTCGTTCATTGCGCGGATTTTCTCGTTCCCTTTTTCCCTGCACTCGTTCGTTGTTCGCTTTTTCTCGTTCCCTTTTTCCCTGCACTCATTCATTGCGCGGTTTTTCTCGTTCCCTTTTTCCCTACACTCGTTCATTGCTCGCTTTTTCTCGTTCCCTTTTTCCCTGCACTCGTTCGTTGGTCGGATTTTCTCGTTCCCTTTTTCCCTGCACTCGTTCGTTGCATGGATTTTCTCGTTCCCTTTTTCCCTGCACTCGTTCGTTGCTCGCCTTTTCTCGTTCCCTTTTTCCCTGCACTCGTTCGTTGTTCGCTTTTTCTCGTTCCCTTTTTCCCTGCACTCGTTCGTTGCGCAGATTTTCTCGTTCCCTTTTTCCCTGCACTCGTTCATTGCTCGCTTTTTCTCGTTCCCTTTTTCCCTGCACTCGTTCATTGCTCGCTTTTTCTCATTCCCTTTTTCCCTGCACTCGTTCGTTGCTCGGATTTTCTTGTTCCCTTTTTCCCTGCACTCGTTCGTTGTTCGCTTTTTCTCGTTCCCTTTTTCCCTGCACTCGTTCGTTGCTCGGATTTTCTCGTTCCCTTTTTCCCTGCACTCGTTCGTTGCGCAGATTTTCTCGTTCCCTTTTTCCCTGCACTCGTTCGTTGCTCGCCTTTTCTCGTTCCCTTTTTCCCTGCACTCGTTCGTTGTTCGCTTTTTCTCGTTCCCTTTTTCCCTGCACTCGTTCATTGCGCGGATTTTCTCGTTCCCTTTTTCCCTGCACTCGTTCGTTGCTCGCTTTTTCTCGTTCCCTTTTTCCCTGCACTCGTTCGTTGCTCGGATTTTCTCGTTCCCTTTTTCCCTGCACTCGTTCGTTGTTCGCTTTTTCTCGTTCCCTTTTTCCCTGCACTCGTTCATTGCGCGGTTTTTCTCGTTCCCTTTTTCCCTGCACTCGTTCATTGCGCGGATTTTCTCGTTCCCTTTTTCCCTGCACTCGTTCGTTGCTCGCTTTTTCTCGTTCCCTTTTTCCCTGCACTCGTTCGTTGCTCGGATTTTCTCGTTCCCTTTTTCCCTGCACTCGTTCGTTGCGTAGATTTTCTCGTTCCCTTTTTCCCTGCACTCGTTCGTTGCTCGCCTTTTCTCGTTCCCTTTTTTCCCTGCACTCGTTCGTTGTTCGCTTTTTCTCGTTCCCTTTTTCCCTGCACTCGTTCGTTGCTCGCCTTTTCTCGTTCCCTTTTTCCCTGCACTCGTTCTTTGCACGGTTTTTCTCGTTCCCTTTTTCCCTGCACTCGTTCGTTGTTCGGTTTTTCTCGTTCCCTTTTTCCCTGCACTCGTTCGTTGCTCGCTTTTTCTCGTTCCCTTTTTCCCTGCACTCGTTCGTTGCTCGGATTTTCTCGTTCCCTTTTTCCCTGCACTCGTTCATTGCTCGCTTTTTCTCGTTCCCTTTTTCCCTGCACTCGTTCGTTGCTCGGATTTTCTCGTTCCCTTTTTCCCTGCACTCGTTCGTTGTTCGCTTTTTCTCGTTCCCTTTTTCCCTGCACTCGTTCATTGCTCGCTTTTTCTCGTTCCCTTTTTCCCTGCACTCGTTCGTTGCTCGGATTTTCTCGTTCCCTTTTTCCCTGCACTCGTTCGTTGCGCAGATTTTCTCGTTCCCTTTTTCCCTGCACTCGTTCGTTGCTCGCTCTTTCTCGTTCCCTTTTTCCCTGCACTCGTTCGTTGCTCGGTTTTTCTCGTTCCCTTTTTCCCTGCACTCGTTCGTTGTTCGGTTTTTCTCGTTCCCTTTTTCCCTGCACTCGTTCATTGCGCGGATTTTCTCGTTCCCTTTTTCCCTGCACTCGTTCGTTGCTCGCTTTTTCTCGTTCCCTTTTTCCCTGCACTCATTCATTGCGCGGTTTTTCTCGTTCCCTTTTTCCCTGCACTCGTTCGTTGCTCGCCTTTTCTCGTTCCCTTTTTCCCTGCACTCGTTCGTTGTTCGCTTTTTCTCGTTCCCTTTTTCCCTGCACTCGTTCATTGCTCGCTTTTTCTCGTTCCCTTTTTCCCTGCACTCGTTCGTTGCGCAGATTTTCTCGTTCCCTTTTTCCCTGCACTCGTTCGTTGTTCGCTTTTTCTCGTTCCCTTTTTCCCTGCACTCGTTTGTTGTTCGGTTTTTCTCGTTCCCTTTTTCCCTGAACTCGTTCGTTGCTCGGATTTTCTCGTTCCCTTTTTCCCTGCACTCGTTCGTTGCTCGCTTTTTCTCATTCCCTTTTTCCCTGCACTCGTTCGTTGTTCGGATTTTCTCGTTCCCTTTTTCCCTGCACTCGTTCGTTGTTCGGTTTTTCTCGTTCCCTTTTTCCCTGCACTCGTTCGTTGCTCGGATTTTCTCGTTCCCTTTTTCCCTGCACTCGTTCGTTGCTCGCTTTTTCTCGTTCCCTTTTTCCCTGCACTCGTTCGTTGCTCGGATTTTCTCGTTCCCTTTTTCCCTGCACTCGTTCGTTGTTCGCTTTTTCTCGTTCCCTTTTTCCCTGCACTCGTTCATTGCTCGCTTTTTCTCGTTCCCTTTTTCCCTGCACTCGTTCGTTGCTCGGATTTTCTCGTTCCCTTTTTCCCTGCACTCATTCGTTGCGCAGATTTTCTCGTTCCCTTTTTCCCTGCACTCGTTCGTTGCTCGCCTTTTCTCGTTCCCTTTTTCCCTGCACTCGTTCGTTGTTCGCTTTTTCTCGTTCCCTTTTTCCCTGCACTCGTTCGTTGTTCGGTTTTTCTCGTTCCCTTTTTCCCTGCACTCGTTCATTGCGCGGATTTTCTCGTTCCCTTTTTCCCTGCACTCGTTCGTTGCTCGCTTTTTCTCGTTCCCTTTTTCCCTGCACTCGTTCGTTGCTCGGATTTTCTCGTTCCCTTTTTCCCTGCACTCGTTCGTTGCTCGCATTTTCTCGTTCCCTTTTTCCCTGCACTCGTTCATTGCTCGCTTTTTCTCGTTCCCTTTTTCCCTGCACTCGTTCGTTGCTCGGATTTTCTCGTTCCCTTTTTCCCTGCACTCGTTCGTTGCGCAGATTTTCTCGTTCCCTTTTTCCCTGCACTCGTTCGTTGCGCAGATTTTCTCGTTCCCTTTTTCCCTGCACTCGTTCGTTGTTCGCTTTTTCTCGTTCCCTTTTTCCCTGCACTCGTTTGTTGTTCGGTTTTTCTCGTTCCCTTTTTCCCTGCACTCGTTCCTTGCGCGGATTTTCTCGTTCCCTTTTTCCCTGCACTCGTTCGTTGCTCGCTTTTTCTCGTTCCCTTTTTCCCTGCACTCGTTCGTTGCTCGGATTTTCTCGTTCCCTTTTTCCCTGCACTCGTTCGTTGCGCAGATTTTCTCGTTCCCTTTTTCCCTGCACTCGTTCGTTGTTCGCTTTTTCTCGTTCCCTTTTTCCCTGCACTCGTTCGTTGCTCGCTTTTTCTCGTTCCCTTTTTCCCTGCACTCGTTCGTTTCTCGCTTTTTCTCGTTCCCTTTTTCCCTGCACTCGTTCGTTGCTCACCTTTTCTCGTTCCCTTGTTCCCTGCACTCGTTCGTTGCTCGTCTTTTCTCGTTCCCTTTTTCCCTGCACTCGTTCGTTGTTCGCTTTTTCTCGTTCCCTTTTTCCCTGCACTCGTTCGTTGCTCGCCTTTTCTCGTTCCCTTTTTCCCTGCACTCGTTCGTTGTTCGCTTTTTCTCGTTCCCTTTTTCCCTGCACTCGTTCATTGCTCGCTTTTTCTCGTTCCCTTTTTTCCCTGCACTCGTTCGTTGCTCGGATTTTCTCGTTCCCTTTTTCCCTGCACTCGTTCGTTGCTCGCTTTTTCTCGTTCCCTTTTTCCCTGCACTCGTTCCTTGCTCGCCTTTTCTCGTTCCCTTTTTCCCTGCACTCGTTCGTTGCTCGCTTTTTCTCGTTCCCTTTTTCCCTGAACTCGTTCGTTGCTCGGATTTTCTCGTTCCCTTTTTCCCTGCACTCGTTCGTTGTTCGGTTTTTCTCGTTCCCTTTTTCCCTGCACTCGTTCATTGCGCGGATTTTCTCGTTCCCTTTTTCCCTGCACTCGTTCGTTGCTCGCTTTTTCTCGTTCCCTTTTTCCCTGCACTCGTTCGTTGCTCGGATTTTCTCGTTCCCTTTTTCCCTGCACTCGTTCGTTGTTCGCTTTTTCTCGTTCCCTTTTTCCCTGCACTCGTTCATTGCTCGCTTTTTCTCGTTCCCTTTTTCCCTGCACTCGTTCGTTGTTTGCTTTTTCTCATTCCCTTTTTCCCTGCACTCGTTCGTTGTTCGCTTTTTCTCGTTCCCTTTTTCCCTGCACTCGTTCATTGTTCGGTTTTTCTCGTTTCCTTTTTCCCTGCACTCGTTCGTTGCTCGGATTTTCTTGTTCCCTTTTTCCCTGCACTCGTTCGTTGCTCGCTTTTTCTCATTCCCTTTTTCCCTGCACTCGTTCGTTGCGTATATTTTCTCGTTCCCTTTTTCCCTGCATTCGTTCGTTGCTCGCCTTTTCTCGTTCCCTTTTTTCCCTGCACTCGTTCGTGGTTCGCTTTTTCTCGTTCCCTTTTTCCCTGCACTCGTTCGTTGCTCACCTTTTCTCGTTCCCTTTTTCCCTGCACTCGTTCTTTGCACGGTTTTTCTCGTTCCCTTTTTCCCTGCACTCGTTCGTTGCTCGCTTTTTCTCGTTCCCTTTTTCCCTGCACTCGTTCGTTGCTCGGTTTTTCTCGTTCCCTTTTTCCCTGCACTCGTTCGTTGTTCGCTTTTTCTCGTTCCCTTTTTCCCTGCACTCGTTCATTGCTCGCTTTTTCTCGTTCCCTTTTTCCCTGCACTCGTTCGTTGCTCGGATTTTCTCGTTCCCTTTTTCCCTGCACTCATTCGTTGCGCAGATTTTCTCGTTCCCTTTTTCCCTGCACTCGTTCGTTGCTCGCCTTTTCTCGTTCCCTTTTTCCCTGCACTCGTTCGTTGTTCGCTTTTTCTCGTTCCCTTTTTCCCTGCACTCGTTCGTTGTTCGGTTTTTCTCGTTCCCTTTTTCCCTGCACTCGTTCATTGCGCGGATTTTCTCGTTCCCTTTTTCCCTGCACTCGTTCGTTGCTCGCTTTTTCTCGTTCCCTTTTTCCCTGCACTCGTTCGTTGCTCGGATTTTCTCGTTCCCTTTTTCCCTGCACTCGTTCGTTGCTCGCTTTTTCTCGTTCCCTTTTTCCCTGCACTCGTTCATTGCTCGCTTTTTCTCGTTCCCTTTTTCCCTGCACTCGTTCGTTGTTCGGTTTTTCTCGTTCCCTTTTTCCCTGCACTCGTTCGTTGCTCGGATTTTCTCGTTCCCTTTTTCCCTGCTCTCGTTCGTTGCTCGCTTTTTCTCGTTCCCTTTTTCCCTGCACTCGTTCGTTGTTCGCTTTTTCTCGTTCCCTTTTTCCCTGCACTCGTTCATTGCGCGGATTTTCTCGTTCCCTTTTTCCCTGCACTCGTTCGTTGTTCGCTTTTTCTCGTTCCCTTTTTCCCTGCACTCGTTCACTGCGCGGTTTTTCTCGTTCCCTTTTTCCCTGCACTCGTTCATTGCTCGCTTTTTCTCGTTCCCTTTTTCCCTGCACTCGTTCGTTGCTCGCTTTTTCTCGTTCCCTTCTTCCCTGCACTCGTTCGTTACTCGGATTTTCTCAATCCCTTTTTCCCTGCACTCGTTCGTTGTTCGCTTTTTCTCGTTCCCTTTTTCCCTGCACTCGTTCATTGCTCGCTTTTTCTCGTTCCCTTTTTCCCTGCACTCGTTCGTTGCTCGGATTTTCTCGTTCCCTTTTTCCCTGCACTCGTTCGTTGCGCAGATTTTCTCGTTCCCTTTTTCCCTGCACTCGTTCGTTGCTCGCCTTTTCTCGTTCCCTTTATCCCTGCACTCGTTCGTTGTTCGCTTTTTCTCGTTCCCTTTTTCCCTGCACTCGTTCATTGCGCGGTTTTTCTCGTTCCCTTTTTCCCTGCACTCGTTCATTGCGCGGATTTTCTCGTTCCCTTTTTCCCTGCACTCGTTCGTTGCTCGCTTTTTCTCGTTCCCTTTTTCCCTGCACTCGTTCGTTGCTCGGATTTTCTCGTTCCCTTTTTCCCTGCACTCGTTCGTTGCGTAGATTTTCTCGTTCCCTTTTTCCCTGCACTCGTTCGTTGCTCGCCTTTTCTCGTTCCCTTTTTTCCCTGCACTCGTTCGTTGTTCGCTTTTTCTCGTTCCCTTTTTCCCTGCACTCGTTCGTTGCTCGCCTTTTCTCGTTCCCTTTTTCCCTGCACTCGTTCTTTGCACGGTTTTTCTCGTTCCCTTTTTCCCTGCACTCGTTCGTTGTTCGGTTTTTCTCGTTCCCTTTTTCCCTGCACTCGTTCGTTGCTCGCTTTTTCTCATTCCCTTTTTCCCTGCACTCGTTCGTTGCTCGGATTTTCTCGTTCCCTTTTTCCCTGCACTCGTTCGTTGCTCGCTTTTTCTCGTTCCCTTTTTCCCTGCACTCGTTCGTTGCTCGGATTTTCTCGTTCCCTTTTTCCCTGCACTCGTTCGTTGTTCGCTTTTTCTCGTTCCCTTTTTCCCTGCACTCGTTCATTGCTCGCTTTTTCTCGTTCCCTTTTTCCCTGCACTCGTTCGTTGCTCGGATTTTCTCGTTCCCTTTTTCCCTGCACTCGTTCGTTGCGCAGATTTTCTCGTTCCCTTTTTCCCTGCACTCGTTCGTTGCTCGCTCTTTCTCGTTCCCTTTTTCCCTGCACTCGTTCGTTGCTCGGTTTTTCTCGTTCCCTTTTTCCCTGCACTCGTTCGTTGTTCGGTTTTTCTCGTTCCCTTTTTCCTTGCACTCGTTCATTGCGCGGATTTTCTCGTTCCCTTTTTCCCTGCACTCGTTCGTTGCTCGCTTTTTCTCGTTCCCTTTTTCCCTGCACTCATTCATTGCGCGGTTTTTCTCGTTCCCTTTTTCCCTGCACTCGTTCGTTGCTCGGATTTTCTCGTTCCCTTTTTCCCTGCACTCGTTCGTTGTTCGCTTTTTCTCGTTCCCTTTTTCCCTGCACTCGTTCATTGCTCGCTTTTTCTCGTTCCCTTTTTCCCTGCACTCGTTCGTTGCGCAGATTTTCTCGTTCCCTTTTTCCCTGCACTCGTTCGTTGTTCGCTTTTTCTCGTTCCCTTTTTCCCTGCACTCGTTCGTTGTTCGCTTTTTCTCGTTCCCTTTTTCCCTGCACTCGTTTGTTGTTCGGTTTTTCTCGTTCCCTTTTTCCCTGAACTCGTTCGTTGCTCGGATTTTCTCGTTCCCTTTTTCCCTGCACTCGTTCGTTGCTCGCTTTTTCTCGTTCCCTTTTTCCCTGCACTCGTTCGTTGTTCGGATTTTCTCGTTCCCTTTTTCCCTGCACTCGTTCGTTGTTCGGTTTTTCTCGTTCCCTTTTTCCCTGCACTCGTTCGTTGCTCGGATTTTCTCGTTCCCTTTTTCCCTGCACTCGTTCGTTGCTCGCTTTTTCTCGTTCCCTTTTTCCCTGCACTCGTTCGTTGCTCGGATTTTCTCGTTCCCTTTTTCCCTGCACTCGTTCGTTGTTCGCTTTTTCTCGTTCCCTTTTTCCCTGCACTCGTTCATTGCTCGCCTTTTCTCGTTCCCTTTTTCCCTGCACTCGTTCGTTGCTCGGATTTTCTCGTTCCCTTTTTCCCTGCACTCATTCGTTGCGCAGATTTTCTCGTTCCCTTTTTCCCTGCACTCGTTCGTTGCTCGCTTTTTCTCGTTCCCTTTTTCCCTGCACTCGTTCGTTGTTCGCTTTTTCTCGTTCCCTTTTTCCCTGCACTCGTTCGTTGTTCGGTTTTTCTCGTTCCCTTTTTCCCTGCACTCGTTCATTGCGCGGATTTTCTCGTTCCCTTTTTCCCTGCACTCGTTCGTTGCTCGCTTTTTCTCGTTCCCTTTTTCCCTGCACTCGTTCGTTGCTCGGATTTTCTCGTTCCCTTTTTCCCTGCACTCGTTCGTTGCTCGCATTTTCTCGTTCCCTTTTTCCCTGCACTCGTTCATTGCTCGCTTTTTCTCGTTCCCTTTTTCCCTGCACTCGTTCGTTGCTCGGATTTTCTCGTTCCCTTTTTCCCTGCACTCGTTCGTTGCGCAGATTTTCTCGTTCCCTTTTTCCCTGCACTCGTTCGTTGCTCGCCTTTTCTCGTTCCCTTTTTCCCTGCACTCGTTCGTTGTTCGCTTTTTCTCGTTCCCTTTTTCCCTGCACTCGTTCCTTGCGCGGATTTTCTCGTTCCCTTTTTCCCTGCACTCGTTCGTTGCTCGCTTTTTCTCGTTCCCTTTTTCCCTGCACTCGTTCGTTGCTCGGATTTTCTCGTTCCCTTTTTCCCTGCACTCGTTCGTTGCGCAGATTTTCTCGTTCCCTTTTTCCCTGCACTCGTTCTTTGTTCGCTTTTTCTCGTTCCCTTTTTCCCTGCACTCGTTCGTTGCTCGCTTTTTCTCGTTCCCTTTTTCCCTGCACTCGTTCGTTTCTCGCTTTTTCTCGTTCCCTTTTTCCCTGCACTCGTTCGTTGCGCAGATTTTCTCGTTCCCTTGTTCCCTGCACTCGTTCGTTGCTCGTCTTTTCTCGTTCCCTTTTTCCCTGCACTCGTTCGTTGTTCGCTTTTTCTCGTTCCCTTTTTCCCTGCACTCGTTCGTTGCTCGCCTTTTCTCGTTCCCTTTTTCCCTGCACTCGTTCGTTGTTCGCTTTTTCTCGTTCCCTTTTTCCCTGCACTCGTTCATTGCTCGCTTTTTCTCGTTCCCTTTTTTCCCTGCACTCGTTCGTTGCTCGGATTTTCTCGTTCCCTTTTTCCCTGCACTCGTTCGTTGCTCGCTTTTTCTCGTTCCCTTTTTCCCTGCACTCGTTCCTTGCTCGCCTTTTCTCGTTCCCTTTTTCCCTGCACTCGTTCGTTGCTCGCTTTTTCTCGTTCCCTTTTTCCCTGAACTCGTTCGTTGCTCGGATTTTCTCGTTCCCTTTTTCCCTGCACTCGTTCGTTGTTCGGTTTTTCTCGTTCCCTTTTTCCCTGCACTCGTTCATTGCGCGGATTTTCTCGTTCCCTTTTTCCCTGCACTCGTTCGTTGCTCGCTTTTTCTCGTTCCCTTTTTCCCTGCACTCGTTCGTTGCTCGGATTTTCTCGTTCCCTTTTTCCCTGCACTCGTTCGTTGTTCGCTTTTTCTCGTTCCCTTTTTCCCTGCACTCGTTCGTTGCTCGCTTTTTCTCGTTCCCTTTTTCCCTGCACTCGTTCGTTGTTTGCTTTTTCTCATTCCCTTTTTCCCTGCACTCGTTCGTTGTTCGCTTTTTCTCGTTCCCTTTTTCCCTGCACTCGTTCGTTGTTCGGTTTTTCTCGTTTCCTTTTTCCCTGCACTCGTTCGTTGCTCGGATTTTCTTGTTCCCTTTTTCCCTGCACTCGTTCGTTGCTCGCTTTTTCTCATTCCCTTTTTCCCTGCACTCGTTCGTTGCTCGGATTTTCTTGTTCCCTTTTTCCCTGCACTCGTTCGTTGTTCGCTTTTTCTCGTTCCCTTTTTCCCTGCACTCGTTTGTTGCTCGGATTTTCTCGTTCCCTTTTTCCCTGCACTCGTTCGTTGCGCAGATTTTCTCGTTCCCTTTTTCCCTGCACTCGTTCGTTGCTCGCCTTTTCTCGTTCCCTTTTTCCCTGCACTCGTTCGTTGTTCGCTTTTTCTCGTTCCCTTTTTCCCTGCACTCGTTCGTTGTTCGCTTTTTCTCGTTCCCTTTTTCCCTGCACTCGTTCATTGCGCGGATTTTCTCGTTCCCTTTTTCCCTGCACTCGTTCGTTGCTCGCTTTTTCTCGGTCCCTTTTTCCCTGCACTCGTTCGTTGCTCGGATTTTCTCGTTCCCTTTTTCCCTGCACTCGTTCGTTGTTCGCTTTTTCTCGTTCCCTTTTTCCCTGCACTCGTTCATTGCGCGGTTTTTCTCGTTCCCTTTTTCCCTGCACTCGTTCATTGCGCGGATTTTCTCGTTCCCTTTTTCCCTGCACTCGTTCGTTGTTCGCTTTTTCTCGTTCCCTTTTTCCCTGCACTCGTTCATTGCTCGCTTTTTCTCGTTCCCTTTTTCCCTGCACTCGTTCGTTGCTCGGATTTTCTCGTTCCCTTTTTCCCTGCACTCGTTCGTTGCGCAGATTTTCTCGTTCCCTTTTTCCCTGCACTCGTTCGTTGCTCGCCTTTTCTCGTTCCCTTTTTCCCTGCACTCGTTCGTTGTTCGGTTTTTCTCGTTCCCTTTTTCCCTGCACTCGTTCATTGCGCGGATTTTCTCGTTCCCTTTTTCCCTGCACTCGTTCGTTGCTCGCTTTTTCTCGTTCCCTTTTTCCCTGCACTCGTTCGTTGCGCAGATTTTCTCGTTCCCTTTTTCCCTGCACTCGTTCGTTGCTCGCCTTTTCTCGTTCCCTTTTTCCCTGCACTCGTTCGTTGTTCGCTTTTTCTCGTTCCCTTTTTCCCTGCACTCGTTCGTTGCTCGGATTTTCTCGTTCCCTTTTTCCCTGCACTCGTTCATTGCGCGGATTTTCTCGTTCCCTTTTTCCCTGCACTCGTTCGTTGCTCGCTTTTTCTCGTTCCCTTTTTCCCTGCACTCGTTCGTTGCTCGGATTTTCTCGTTCCCTTTTTCCCTGCACTCGTTCGTTGTTCGCTTTTTCTCGTTCCCTTTTTCCCTGCACTCGTTCATTGCTCGCTTTTTCTCGTTCCCTTTTTCCCTGCACTCGTTCGTTGTTTGCTTTTTCTCATTCCCTTTTTCCCTGCACTCGTTCGTTGTTCGCTTTTTCTCGTTCCCTTTTTCCCTGCACTCGTTCGTTGTTCGGTTTTTCTCGTTTCCTTTTTCCCTGCACTCGTTCGTTGCTCGGATTTTCTTGTTCCCTTTTTCCCTGCACTCGTTCGTTGCTCGCTTTTTCTCATTCCCTTTTTCCCTGCACTCGTTCGTTGCGTAGATTTTCTCGTTCCCTTTTTCCCTGCACTCGTTCGTTGCTCGCCTTTTCTCGTTCCCTTTTTTCCCTGCACTCGTTCGTGGTTCGCTTTTTCTCGTTCCCTTTTTCCCTGCACTCGTTCGTTGCTCACCTTTTCTCGTTCCCTTTTTCCCTGCACTCGTTCTTTGCACGGTTTTTCTCGTTCCCTTTTTCCCTGCACTCGTTCGTTGCTCGCTTTTTCTCGTTCCCTTTTTCCCTGCACTCGTTCGTTGCTCGGTTTTTCTCGTTCCCTTTTTCCCTGCACTCGTTCGTTGTTCGCTTTTTCTCGTTCCCTTTTTCCCTGCACTCGTTCATTGCTCGCTTTTTCTCGTTCCCTTTTTCCCTGCACTCGTTCGTTGCTCGGATTTTCTCGTTCCCTTTTTCCCTGCACTCATTCGTTGCGCAGATTTTCTCGTTCCCTTTTTCCCTGCACTCGTTCGTTGCTCGCCTTTTCTCGTTCCCTTTTTCCCTGCACTCGTTCGTTGTTCGCTTTTTCTCGTTCCCTTTTTCCCTGCACTCGTTCGTTGTTCGGTTTTTCTCGTTCCCTTTTTCCCTGCACTCGTTCATTGCGCGGATTTTCTCGTTCCCTTTTTCCCTGCACTCGTTCGTTGCTCGCTTTTTCTCGTTCCCTTTTTCCCTGCACTCGTTCGTTGCTCGGATTTTCTCGTTCCCTTTTTCCCTGCACTCGTTCGTTGCTCGCTTTTTCTCGTTCCCTTTTTCCCTGCACTCGTTCCTTGCTCGCTTTTTCTCGTTCCCTTTTTCCCTGCACTCGTTCGTTGTTCGGTTTTTCTCGTTCCCTTTTTCCCTGCACTCGTTCGTTGCTCGGATTTTCTCGTTCCCTTTTTCCCTGCTCTCGTTCGTTGCTCGCTTTTTCTCGTTCCCTTTTTCCCTGCACTCGTTCGTTGTTCGCTTTTTCTCGTTCCCTTTTTCCCTGCACTCGTTCATTGCGCGGATTTTCTCGTTCCCTTTTTCCCTGCACTCGTTCGTTGTTCGCTTTTTCTCGTTCCCTTTTTCCCTGCACTCGTTCATTGCGCGGTTTTTCTCGTTCCCTTTTTCCCTGCACTCGTTCATTGCTCGCTTTTTCTCGTTCCCTTTTTCCCTGCACTCGTTCGTTGCTCGCTTTTTCTCGTTCCCTTCTTCCCTGCACTCGTTCGTTACTCGGATTTTCTCAATCCCTTTTTCCCTGCACTCGTTCGTTGTTCGCTTTTTCTCGTTCCCTTTTTCCCTGCACTCGTTCATTGCTCGCTTTTTCTCGTTCCCTTTTTCCCTGCACTCGTTCGTTGCTCGGATTTTCTCGTTCCCTTTTTCCCTGCACTCGTTCGTTGCGCAGATTTTCTCGTTCCCTTTTTCCCTGCACTCGTTCGTTGCTCGCCTTTTCTCGTTCCCTTTATCCCTGCACTCGTTCGTTGTTCGCTTTTTCTCGTTCCCTTTTTCCCTGCACTCGTTCATTGCGCGGTTTTTCTCGTTCCCTTTTTCCCTGCACTCGTTCATTGCGCGGATTTTCTCGTTCCCTTTTTCCCTGCACTCGTTCGTTGCTCGCTTTTTCTCGTTCCCTTTTTCCCTGCACTCGTTCGTTGCTCGGATTTTCTCGTTCCCTTTTTCCCTGCACTCGTTCGTTGCGTAGATTTTCTCGTTCCCTTTTTCCCTGCACTCGTTCGTTGCTCGCCTTTTCTCGTTCCCTTTTTTCCCTGCACTCGTTCGTTGTTCGCTTTTTCTCGTTCCCTTTTTCCCTGCACTCGTTCGTTGCTCGCCTTTTCTCGTTCCCTTTTTCCCTGCACTCGTTCTTTGCACGGTTTTTCTCGTTCCCTTTTTCCCTGCACTCGTTCGTTGTTCGGTTTTTCTCGTTCCCTTTTTCCCTGCACTCGTTCGTTGCTCGCTTTTTCTCATTCCCTTTTTCCCTGCACTCGTTCGTTGCTCGGATTTTCTCGTTCCCTTTTTCCCTGCACTCGTTCGTTGCTCGCTTTTTCTCGTTCCCTTTTTCCCTGCACTCGTTCGTTGCTCGGATTTTCTCGTTCCCTTTTTCCCTGCACTCGTTCGTTGTTCGCTTTTTCTCGTTCCCTTTTTCCCTGCACTCGTTCATTGCTCGCTTTTTCTCGTTCCCTTTTTCCCTGCACTCGTTCGTTGCTCGGATTTTCTCGTTCCCTTTTTCCCTGCACTCGTTCGTTGCGCAGATTTTCTCGTTCCCTTTTTCCCTGCACTCGTTCGTTGCTCGCTCTTTCTCGTTCCCTTTTTCCCTGCACTCGTTCGTTGCTCGGTTTTTCTCGTTCCCTTTTTCCCTGCACTCGTTCGTTGTTCGGTTTTTCTCGTTCCCTTTTTCCTTGCACTCGTTCATTGCGCGGATTTTCTCGTTCCCTTTTTCCCTGCACTCGTTCGTTGCTCGCTTTTTCTCGTTCCCTTTTTCCCTGCACTCATTCATTGCGCGGTTTTTCTCGTTCCCTTTTTCCCTGCACTCGTTCGTTGCTCGGATTTTCTCGTTCCCTTTTTCCCTGCACTCGTTCGTTGTTCGCTTTTTCTCGTTCCCTTTTTCCCTGCACTCGTTCATTGCTCGCTTTTTCTCGTTCCCTTTTTCCCTGCACTCGTTCGTTGCGCAGATTTTCTCGTTCCCTTTTTCCCTGCACTCGTTCGTTGTTCGCTTTTTCTCGTTCCCTTTTTCCCTGCACTCGTTCGTTGTTCGCTTTTTCTCGTTCCCTTTTTCCCTGCACTCGTTTGTTGTTCGGTTTTTCTCGTTCCCTTTTTCCCTGAACTCGTTCGTTGCTCGGATTTTCTCGTTCCCTTTTTCCCTGCACTCGTTCGTTGCTCGCTTTTTCTCGTTCCCTTTTTCCCTGCACTCGTTCGTTGTTCGGATTTTCTCGTTCCCTTTTTCCCTGCACTCGTTCGTTGTTCGGTTTTTCTCGTTCCCTTTTTCCCTGCACTCGTTCGTTGCTCGGATTTTCTCGTTCCCTTTTTCCCTGCACTCGTTCGTTGCTCGCTTTTTCTCGTTCCCTTTTTCCCTGCACTCGTTCGTTGCTCGGATTTTCTCGTTCCCTTTTTCCCTGCACTCGTTCGTTGTTCGCTTTTTCTCGTTCCCTTTTTCCCTGCACTCGTTCATTGCTCGCCTTTTCTCGTTCCCTTTTTCCCTGCACTCGTTCGTTGCTCGGATTTTCTCGTTCCCTTTTTCCCTGCACTCATTCGTTGCGCAGATTTTCTCGTTCCCTTTTTCCCTGCACTCGGTCGTTGCTCGCTTTTTCTCGTTCCCTTTTTCCCTGCACTCGTTCGTTGTTCGCTTTTTCTCGTTCCCTTTTTCCCTGCACTCGTTCGTTGTTCGGTTTTTCTCGTTCCCTTTTTCCCTGCACTCGTTCATTGCGCGGATTTTCTCGTTCCCTTTTTCCCTGCACTCGTTCGTTGCTCGCTTTTTCTCGTTCCCTTTTTCCCTGCACTCGTTCGTTGCTCGGATTTTCTCGTTCCCTTTTTCCCTGCACTCGTTCGTTGCTCGCATTTTCTCGTTCCCTTTTTCCCTGCACTCGTTCATTGCTCGCTTTTTCTCGTTCCCTTTTTCCCTGCACTCGTTCGTTGCTCGGATTTTCTCGTTCCCTTTTTCCCTGCACTCGTTCGTTGCGCAGATTTTCTCGTTCCCTTTTTCCCTGCACTCGTTCGTTGCTCGCCTTTTCTCGTTCCCTTTTTCCCTGCACTCGTTCGTTGTTCGCTTTTTCTCGTTCCCTTTTTCCCTGCACTCGTTCGTTGTTCGGTTTTTCTCGTTCCCTTTTTCCCTGCACTCGTTCCTTGCGCGGATTTTCTCGTTCCCTTTTTCCCTGCACTCGTTCGTTGCTCGCTTTTTCTCGTTCCCTTTTTCCCTGCACTCGTTCGTTGCTCGGATTTTCTCGTTCCCTTTTTCCCTGCACTCGTTCGTTGCGCAGATTTTCTCGTTCCCTTTTTCCCTGCACTCGTTCGTTGTTCGCTTTTTCTCGTTCCCTTTTTCCCTGCACTCGTTCGTTGCTCGCTTTTTCTCGTTCCCTTTTTCCCTGCACTCGTTCGTTTCTCGCTTTTTCTCGTTCCCTTTTTCCCTGCACTCGTTCGTTGCGCAGATTTTCTCGTTCCCTTGTTCCCTGCACTCGTTCGTTGCTCGTCTTTTCTCGTTCCCTTTTTCCCTGCACTCGTTCGTTGTTCGCTTTTTCTCGTTCCCTTTTTCCCTGCACTCGTTCGTTGCTCGCCTTTTCTCGTTCCCTTTTTCCCTGCACTCGTTCGTTGTTCGCTTTTTCTCGTTCCCTTTTTCCCTGCACTCGTTCATTGCTCGCTTTTTCTCGTTCCCTTTTTTCCCTGCACTCGTTCGTTGCTCGGATTTTCTCGTTCCCTTTTTCCCTGCACTCGTTCGTTGCTCGCTTTTTCTCGTTCCCTTTTTCCCTGCACTCGTTCCTTGCTCGCCTTTTCTCGTTCCCTTTTTCCCTGCACTCGTTCGTTGCTCGCTTTTTCTCGTTCCCTTTTTCCCTGAACTCGTTCGTTGCTCGGATTTTCTCGTTCCCTTTTTCCCTGCACTCGTTCGTTGTTCGGTTTTTCTCGTTCCCTTTTTCCCTGCACTCGTTCATTGCGCGGATTTTCTCGTTCCCTTTTTCCCTGCACTCGTTCGTTGCTCGCTTTTTCTCGTTCCCTTTTTCCCTGCACTCGTTCGTTGCTCGGATTTTCTCGTTCCCTTTTTCCCTGCACTCGTTCGTTGTTCGCTTTTTCTCGTTCCCTTTTTCCCTGCACTCGTTCGTTGCTCGCTTTTTCTCGTTCCCTTTTTCCCTGCACTCGTTCGTTGTTTGCTTTTTCTCATTCCCTTTTTCCCTGCACTCGTTCGTTGTTCGCTTTTTCTCGTTCCCTTTTTCCCTGCACTCGTTCGTTGTTCGGTTTTTCTCGTTTCCTTTTTCCCTGCACTCGTTCGTTGCTCGGATTTTCTTGTTCCCTTTTTCCCTGCACTCGTTCGTTGCTCGCTTTTTCTCATTCCCTTTTTCCCTGCACTCGTTCGTTGCTCGGATTTTCTTGTTCCCTTTTTCCCTGCACTCGTTCGTTGTTCGCTTTTTCTCGTTCCCTTTTTCCCTGCACTCGTTTGTTGCTCGGATTTTCTCGTTCCCTTTTTCCCTGCACTCGTTCGTTGCGCAGATTTTCTCGTTCCCTTTTTCCCTGCACTCATTCGTTGCTCGCCTTTTCTCGTTCCCTTTTTCCCTGCACTCGTTCGTTGTTCGCTTTTTCTCGTTCCCTTTTTCCCTGCACTCGTTCGTTGTTCGCTTTTTCTCGTTCCCTTTTTCCCTGCACTCGTTCATTGCGCGGATTTTCTCGTTCCCTTTTTCCCTGCACTCGTTCGTTGCTCGCTTTTTCTCGGTCCCTTTTTCCCTGCACTCGTTCGTTGCTCGGATTTTCTCGTTCCCTTTTTCCCTGCACTCGTTCGTTGTTCGCTTTTTCTCGTTCCCTTTTTCCCTGCACTCGTTCATTGCGCGGTTTTTCTCGTTCCCTTTTTCCCTGCACTCGTTCATTGCGCGGATTTTCTCGTTCCCTTTTTCCCTGCACTCGTTCGTTGTTCGCTTTTTCTCGTTCCCTTTTTCCCTGCACTCGTTCATTGCTCGCTTTTTCTCGTTCCCTTTTTCCCTGCACTCGTTCGTTGCTCGGATTTTCTCGTTCCCTTTTTCCCTGCACTCGTTCGTTGCGCAGATTTTCTCGTTCCCTTTTTCCCTGCACTCGTTCGTTGCTCGCCTTTTCTCGTTCCCTTTTTCCCTGCACTCGTTCGTTGCTCGGATTTTCTCGTTCCCTTTTTCCCTGCACTCGTTCGTTGTTCGCTTTTTCTCGTTCCCTTTTTCCCTGCACTCGTTCATTGCTCGCTTTTTCTCGTTCCCTTTTTCCCTGCACTCGTTCGTTGTTTGCTTTTTCTCATTCCCTTTTTCCCTGCACTCGTTCGTTGTTCGCTTTTTCTCGTTCCCTTTTTCCCTGCACTCGTTCATTGTTCGGTTTTTCTCGTTTCCTTTTTCCCTGCACTCGTTCGTTGCTCGGATTTTCTTGTTCCCTTTTTCCCTGCACTCGTTCGTTGCTCGCTTTTTCTCATTCCCTTTTTCCCTGCACTCGTTCGTTGCGTAGATTTTCTCGTTCCCTTTTTCCCTGCATTCGTTCGTTGCTCGCCTTTTCTCGTTCCCTTTTTTCCCTGCACTCGTTCGTGGTTCGCTTTTTCTCGTTCCCTTTTTCCCTGCACTCGTTCGTTGCTCACCTTTTCTCGTTCCCTTTTTCCCTGCACTCGTTCTTTGCACGGTTTTTCTCGTTCCCTTTTTCCCTGCACTCGTTCGTTGCTCGCTTTTTCTCGTTCCCTTTTTCCCTGCACTCGTTCGTTGCTCGGTTTTTCTCGTTCCCTTTTTCCCTGCACTCGTTCGTTGTTCGCTTTTTCTCGTTCCCTTTTTCCCTGCACTCGTTCATTGCTCGCTTTTTCTCGTTCCCTTTTTCCCTGCACTCGTTCGTTGCTCGGATTTTCTCGTTCCCTTTTTCCCTGCACTCATTCGTTGCGCAGATTTTCTCGTTCCCTTTTTCCCTGCACTCGTTCGTTGCTCGCCTTTTCTCGTTCCCTTTTTCCCTGCACTCGTTCGTTGTTCGCTTTTTCTCGTTCCCTTTTTCCCTGCACTCGTTCGTTGTTCGGTTTTTCTCGTTCCCTTTTTCCCTGCACTCGTTCATTGCGCGGATTTTCTCGTTCCCTTTTTCCCTGCACTCGTTCGTTGCTCGCTTTTTCTCGTTCCCTTTTTCCCTGCACTCGTTCGTTGCTCGGATTTTCTCGTTCCCTTTTTCCCTGCACTCGTTCGTTGCTCGCTTTTTCTCGTTCCCTTTTTCCCTGCACTCGTTCATTGCTCGCTTTTTCTCGTTCCCTTTTTCCCTGCACTCGTTCGTTGTTCGGTTTTTCTCGTTCCCTTTTTCCCTGCACTCGTTCGTTGCTCGGATTTTCTCGTTCCCTTTTTCCCTGCTCTCGTTCGTTGCTCGCTTTTTCTCGTTCCCTTTTTCCCTGCACTCGTTCGTTGTTCGCTTTTTCTCGTTCCCTTTTTCCCTGCACTCGTTCATTGCGCGGATTTTCTCGTTCCCTTTTTCCCTGCACTCGTTCGTTGTTCGCTTTTTCTCGTTCCCTTTTTCCCTGCACTCGTTCACTGCGCGGTTTTTCTCGTTCCCTTTTTCCCTGCACTCGTTCATTGCTCGCTTTTTCTCGTTCCCTTTTTCCCTGCACTCGTTCGTTGCTCGCTTTTTCTCGTTCCCTTCTTCCCTGCACTCGTTCGTTACTCGGATTTTCTCAATCCCTTTTTCCCTGCACTCGTTCGTTGTTCGCTTTTTCTCGTTCCCTTTTTCCCTGCACTCGTTCATTGCTCGCTTTTTCTCGTTCCCTTTTTCCCTGCACTCGTTCGTTGCTCGGATTTTCTCGTTCCCTTTTTCCCTGCACTCGTTCGTTGCGCAGATTTTCTCGTTCCCTTTTTCCCTGCACTCGTTCGTTGCTCGCCTTTTCTCGTTCCCTTTATCCCTGCACTCGTTCGTTGTTCGCTTTTTCTCGTTCCCTTTTTCCCTGCACTCGTTCATTGCGCGGTTTTTCTCGTTCCCTTTTTCCCTGCACTCGTTCATTGCGCGGATTTTCTCGTTCCCTTTTTCCCTGCACTCGTTCGTTGCTCGCTTTTTCTCGTTCCCTTTTTCCCTGCACTCGTTCGTTGCTCGGATTTTCTCGTTCCCTTTTTCCCTGCACTCGTTCGTTGCGTAGATTTTCTCGTTCCCTTTTTCCCTGCACTCGTTCGTTGCTCGCCTTTTCTCGTTCCCTTTTTTCCCTGCACTCGTTCGTTGTTCGCTTTTTCTCGTTCCCTTTTTCCCTGCACTCGTTCGTTGCTCGCCTTTTCTCGTTCCCTTTTTCCCTGCACTCGTTCTTTGCACGGTTTTTCTCGTTCCCTTTTTCCCTGCACTCGTTCGTTGTTCGGTTTTTCTCGTTCCCTTTTTCCCTGCACTCGTTCGTTGCTCGCTTTTTCTCATTCCCTTTTTCCCTGCACTCGTTCGTTGCTCGGATTTTCTCGTTCCCTTTTTCCCTGCACTCGTTCGTTGCTCGCTTTTTCTCGTTCCCTTTTTCCCTGCACTCGTTCGTTGCTCGGATTTTCTCGTTCCCTTTTTCCCTGCACTCGTTCGTTGTTCGCTTTTTCTCGTTCCCTTTTTCCCTGCACTCGTTCATTGCTCGCTTTTTCTCGTTCCCTTTTTCCCTGCACTCGTTCGTTGCTCGGATTTTCTCGTTCCCTTTTTCCCTGCACTCGTTCGTTGCGCAGATTTTCTCGTTCCCTTTTTCCCTGCACTCGTTCGTTGCTCGCTCTTTCTCGTTCCCTTTTTCCCTGCACTCGTTCGTTGCTCGGTTTTTCTCGTTCCCTTTTTCCCTGCACTCGTTCGTTGTTCGGTTTTTCTCGTTCCCTTTTTCCTTGCACTCGTTCATTGCGCGGATTTTCTCGTTCCCTTTTTCCCTGCACTCGTTCGTTGCTCGCTTTTTCTCGTTCCCTTTTTCCCTGCACTCATTCATTGCGCGGTTTTTCTCGTTCCCTTTTTCCCTGCACTCGTTCGTTGCTCGGATTTTCTCGTTCCCTTTTTCCCTGCACTCGTTCGTTGTTCGCTTTTTCTCGTTCCCTTTTTCCCTGCACTCGTTCATTGCTCGCTTTTTCTCGTTCCCTTTTTCCCTGCACTCGTTCGTTGCGCAGATTTTCTCGTTCCCTTTTTCCCTGCACTCGTTCGTTGTTCGCTTTTTCTCGTTCCCTTTTTCCCTGCACTCGTTCGTTGTTCGCTTTTTCTCGTTCCCTTTTTCCCTGCACTCGTTTGTTGTTCGGTTTTTCTCGTTCCCTTTTTCCCTGAACTCGTTCGTTGCTCGGATTTTCTCGTTCCCTTTTTCCCTGCACTCGTTCGTTGCTCGCTTTTTCTCGTTCCCTTTTTCCCTGCACTCGTTCGTTGTTCGGATTTTCTCGTTCCCTTTTTCCCTGCACTCGTTCGTTGTTCGGTTTTTCTCGTTCCCTTTTTCCCTGCACTCGTTCGTTGCTCGGATTTTCTCGTTCCCTTTTTCCCTGCACTCGTTCGTTGCTCGCTTTTTCTCGTTCCCTTTTTCCCTGCACTCGTTCGTTGCTCGGATTTTCTCGTTCCCTTTTTCCCTGCACTCGTTCGTTGTTCGCTTTTTCTCGTTCCCTTTTTCCCTGCACTCGTTCATTGCTCGCCTTTTCTCGTTCCCTTTTTCCCTGCACTCGTTCGTTGCTCGGATTTTCTCGTTCCCTTTTTCCCTGCACTCATTCGTTGCGCAGATTTTCTCGTTCCCTTTTTCCCTGCACTCGTTCGTTGCTCGCTTTTTCTCGTTCCCTTTTTCCCTGCACTCGTTCGTTGTTCGCTTTTTCTCGTTCCCTTTTTCCCTGCACTCGTTCGTTGTTCGGTTTTTCTCGTTCCCTTTTTCCCTGCACTCGTTCATTGCGCGGATTTTCTCGTTCCCTTTTTCCCTGCACTCGTTCGTTGCTCGCTTTTTCTCGTTCCCTTTTTCCCTGCACTCGTTCGTTGCTCGGATTTTCTCGTTCCCTTTTTCCCTGCACTCGTTCGTTGCTCGCATTTTCTCGTTCCCTTTTTCCCTGCACTCGTTCATTGCTCGCTTTTTCTCGTTCCCTTTTTCCCTGCACTCGTTCGTTGCTCGGATTTTCTCGTTCCCTTTTTCCCTGCACTCGTTCGTTGCGCAGATTTTCTCGTTCCCTTTTTCCCTGCACTCGTTCGTTGCTCGCCTTTTCTCGTTCCCTTTTTCCCTGCACTCGTTCGTTGTTCGCTTTTTCTCGTTCCCTTTTTCCCTGCACTCGTTCCTTGCGCGGATTTTCTCGTTCCCTTTTTCCCTGCACTCGTTCGTTGCTCGCTTTTTCTCGTTCCCTTTTTCCCTGCACTCGTTCGTTGCTCGGATTTTCTCGTTCCCTTTTTCCCTGCACTCGTTCGTTGCGCAGATTTTCTCGTTCCCTTTTTCCCTGCACTCGTTCTTTGTTCGCTTTTTCTCGTTCCCTTTTTCCCTGCACTCGTTCGTTGCTCGCTTTTTCTCGTTCCCTTTTTCCCTGCACTCGTTCGTTTCTCGCTTTTTCTCGTTCCCTTTTTCCCTGCACTCGTTCGTTGCGCAGATTTTCTCGTTCCCTTGTTCCCTGCACTCGTTCGTTGCTCGTCTTTTCTCGTTCCCTTTTTCCCTGCACTCGTTCGTTGTTCGCTTTTTCTCGTTCCCTTTTTCCCTGCACTCGTTCGTTGCTCGCCTTTTCTCGTTCCCTTTTTCCCTGCACTCGTTCGTTGTTCGCTTTTTCTCGTTCCCTTTTTCCCTGCACTCGTTCATTGCTCGCTTTTTCTCGTTCCCTTTTTTCCCTGCACTCGTTCGTTGCTCGGATTTTCTCGTTCCCTTTTTCCCTGCACTCGTTCGTTGCTCGCTTTTTCTCGTTCCCTTTTTCCCTGCACTCGTTCCTTGCTCGCCTTTTCTCGTTCCCTTTTTCCCTGCACTCGTTCGTTGCTCGCTTTTTCTCGTTCCCTTTTTCCCTGAACTCGTTCGTTGCTCGGATTTTCTCGTTCCCTTTTTCCCTGCACTCGTTCGTTGTTCGGTTTTTCTCGTTCCCTTTTTCCCTGCACTCGTTCATTGCGCGGATTTTCTCGTTCCCTTTTTCCCTGCACTCGTTCGTTGCTCGCTTTTTCTCGTTCCCTTTTTCCCTGCACTCGTTCGTTGCTCGGATTTTCTCGTTCCCTTTTTCCCTGCACTCGTTCGTTGTTCGCTTTTTCTCGTTCCCTTTTTCCCTGCACTCGTTCGTTGCTCGCTTTTTCTCGTTCCCTTTTTCCCTGCACTCGTTCGTTGTTTGCTTTTTCTCATTCCCTTTTTCCCTGCACTCGTTCGTTGTTCGCTTTTTCTCGTTCCCTTTTTCCCTGCACTCGTTCGTTGTTCGGTTTTTCTCGTTTCCTTTTTCCCTGCACTCGTTCGTTGCTCGGATTTTCTTGTTCCCTTTTTCCCTGCACTCGTTCGTTGCTCGCTTTTTCTCATTCCCTTTTTCCCTGCACTCGTTCGTTGCTCGGATTTTCTTGTTCCCTTTTTCCCTGCACTCGTTCGTTGTTCGCTTTTTCTCGTTCCCTTTTTCCCTGCACTCGTTTGTTGCTCGGATTTTCTCGTTCCCTTTTTCCCTGCACTCGTTCGTTGCGCAGATTTTCTCGTTCCCTTTTTCCCTGCACTCGTTCGTTGCTCGCCTTTTCTCGTTCCCTTTTTCCCTGCACTCGTTCGTTGTTCGCTTTTTCTCGTTCCCTTTTTCCCTGCACTCGTTCGTTGTTCGCTTTTTCTCGTTCCCTTTTTCCCTGCACTCGTTCATTGCGCGGATTTTCTCGTTCCCTTTTTCCCTGCACTCGTTCGTTGCTCGCTTTTTCTCGGTCCCTTTTTCCCTGCACTCGTTCGTTGCTCGGATTTTCTCGTTCCCTTTTTCCCTGCACTCGTTCGTTGTTCGCTTTTTCTCGTTCCCTTTTTCCCTGCACTCGTTCATTGCGCGGTTTTTCTCGTTCCCTTTTTCCCTGCACTCGTTCATTGCGCGGATTTTCTCGTTCCCTTTTTCCCTGCACTCGTTCGTTGTTCGCTTTTTCTCGTTCCCTTTTTCCCTGCACTCGTTCATTGCTCGCTTTTTCTCGTTCCCTTTTTCCCTGCACTCGTTCGTTGCTCGGATTTTCTCGTTCCCTTTTTCCCTGCACTCGTTCGTTGCGCAGATTTTCTCGTTCCCTTTTTCCCTGCACTCGTTCGTTGCTCGCCTTTTCTCGTTCCCTTTTTCCCTGCACTCGTTCGTTGTTCGGTTTTTCTCGTTCCCTTTTTCCCTGCACTCGTTCATTGCGCGGATTTTCTCGTTCCCTTTTTCCCTGCACTCGTTCGTTGCTCGCTTTTTCTCGTTCCCTTTTTCCCTGCACTCGTTCGTTGCGCAGATTTTCTCGTTCCCTTTTTCCCTGCACTCGTTCGTTGCTCGCCTTTTCTCGTTCCCTTTTTCCCTGCACTCGTTCGTTGTTCGCTTTTTCTCGTTCCCTTTTTCCCTGCACTCGTTCGTTGCTCGGATTTTCTCGTTCCCTTTTTCCCTGCACTCGTTCATTGCGCGGATTTTCTCGTTCCCTTTTTCCCTGCACTCGTTCGTTGCTCGCTTTTTCTCGTTCCCTTTTTCCCTGCACTCGTTCGTTGCTCGGATTTTCTCGTTCCCTTTTTCCCTGCACTCGTTCGTTGTTCGCTTTTTCTCGTTCCCTTTTTCCCTGCACTCGTTCATTGCTCGCTTTTTCTCGTTCCCTTTTTCCCTGCACTCGTTCGTTGTTTGCTTTTTCTCATTCCCTTTTTCCCTGCACTCGTTCGTTGTTCGCTTTTTCTCGTTCCCTTTTTCCCTGCACTCGTTCGTTGTTCGGTTTTTCTCGTTTCCTTTTTCCCTGCACTCGTTCGTTGCTCGGATTTTCTTGTTCCCTTTTTCCCTGCACTCGTTCGTTGCTCGCTTTTTCTCATTCCCTTTTTCCCTGCACTCGTTCGTTGCGTAGATTTTCTCGTTCCCTTTTTCCCTGCACTCGTTCGTTGCTCGCCTTTTCTCGTTCCCTTTTTTCCCTGCACTCGTTCGTGGTTCGCTTTTTCTCGTTCCCTTTTTCCCTGCACTCGTTCGTTGCTCACCTTTTCTCGTTCCCTTTTTCCCTGCACTCGTTCTTTGCACGGTTTTTCTCGTTCCCTTTTTCCCTGCACTCGTTCGTTGCTCGCTTTTTCTCGTTCCCTTTTTCCCTGCACTCGTTCGTTGCTCGGTTTTTCTCGTTCCCTTTTTCCCTGCACTCGTTCGTTGTTCGCTTTTTCTCGTTCCCTTTTTCCCTGCACTCGTTCATTGCTCGCTTTTTCTCGTTCCCTTTTTCCCTGCACTCGTTCGTTGCTCGGATTTTCTCGTTCCCTTTTTCCCTGCACTCATTCGTTGCGCAGATTTTCTCGTTCCCTTTTTCCCTGCACTCGTTCGTTGCTCGCCTTTTCTCGTTCCCTTTTTCCCTGCACTCGTTCGTTGTTCGCTTTTTCTCGTTCCCTTTTTCCCTGCACTCGTTCGTTGTTCGGTTTTTCTCGTTCCCTTTTTCCCTGCACTCGTTCATTGCGCGGATTTTCTCGTTCCCTTTTTCCCTGCACTCGTTCGTTGCTCGCTTTTTCTCGTTCCCTTTTTCCCTGCACTCGTTCGTTGCTCGGATTTTCTCGTTCCCTTTTTCCCTGCACTCGTTCGTTGCTCGCTTTTTCTCGTTCCCTTTTTCCCTGCACTCGTTCATTGCTCGCTTTTTCTCGTTCCCTTTTTCCCTGCACTCGTTCGTTGTTCGGTTTTTCTCGTTCCCTTTTTCCCTGCACTCGTTCGTTGCTCGGATTTTCTCGTTCCCTTTTTCCCTGCTCTCGTTCGTTGCTCGCTTTTTCTCGTTCCCTTTTTCCCTGCACTCGTTCGTTGTTCGCTTTTTCTCGTTCCCTTTTTCCCTGCACTCGTTCATTGCGCGGATTTTCTCGTTCCCTTTTTCCCTGCACTCGTTCGTTGTTCGCTTTTTCTCGTTCCCTTTTTCCCTGCACTCGTTCATTGCGCGGTTTTTCTCGTTCCCTTTTTCCCTGCACTCGTTCATTGCTCGCTTTTTCTCGTTCCCTTTTTCCCTGCACTCGTTCGTTGCTCGCTTTTTCTCGTTCCCTTCTTCCCTGCACTCGTTCGTTACTCGGATTTTCTCAATCCCTTTTTCCCTGCACTCGTTCGTTGTTCGCTTTTTCTCGTTCCCTTTTTCCCTGCACTCGTTCATTGCTCGCTTTTTCTCGTTCCCTTTTTCCCTGCACTCGTTCGTTGCTCGGATTTTCTCGTTCCCTTTTTCCCTGCACTCGTTCGTTGCGCAGATTTTCTCGTTCCCTTTTTCCCTGCACTCGTTCGTTGCTCGCCTTTTCTCGTTCCCTTTATCCCTGCACTCGTTCGTTGTTCGCTTTTTCTCGTTCCCTTTTTCCCTGCACTCGTTCATTGCGCGGTTTTTCTCGTTCCCTTTTTCCCTGCACTCGTTCATTGCGCGGATTTTCTCGTTCCCTTTTTCCCTGCACTCGTTCGTTGCTCGCTTTTTCTCGTTCCCTTTTTCCCTGCACTCGTTCGTTGCTCGGATTTTCTCGTTCCCTTTTTCCCTGCACTCGTTCGTTGCGTAGATTTTCTCGTTCCCTTTTTCCCTGCACTCGTTCGTTGCTCGCCTTTTCTCGTTCCCTTTTTTCCCTGCACTCGTTCGTTGTTCGCTTTTTCTCGTTCCCTTTTTCCCTGCACTCGTTCGTTGCTCGCCTTTTCTCGTTCCCTTTTTCCCTGCACTCGTTCTTTGCACGGTTTTTCTCGTTCCCTTTTTCCCTGCACTCGTTCGTTGTTCGGTTTTTCTCGTTCCCTTTTTCCCTGCACTCGTTCGTTGCTCGCTTTTTCTCATTCCCTTTTTCCCTGCACTCGTTCGTTGCTCGGATTTTCTCGTTCCCTTTTTCCCTGCACTCGTTCGTTGCTCGCTTTTTCTCGTTCCCTTTTTCCCTGCACTCGTTCGTTGCTCGGATTTTCTCGTTCCCTTTTTTCCCTGCACTCGTTCGTTGTTCGCTTTTTCTCGTTCCCTTTTTCCCTGCACTCGTTCGTTGCTCGCCTTTTCTCGTTCCCTTTTTCCCTGCACTCGTTCTTTGCACGGTTTTTCTCGTTCCCTTTTTCCCTGCACTCGTTCGTTGTTCGGTTTTTCTCGTTCCCTTTTTCCCTGCACTCGTTCGTTGCTCGCTTTTTCTCATTCCCTTTTTCCCTGCACTCGTTCGTTGCTCGGATTTTCTCGTTCCCTTTTTCCCTGCACTCGTTCGTTGCTCGCTTTTTCTCGTTCCCTTTTTCCCTGCACTCGTTCGTTGCTCGGATTTTCTCGTTCCCTTTTTCCCTGCACTCGTTCGTTGTTCGCTTTTTCTCGTTCCCTTTTTCCCTGCACTCGTTCATTGCTCGCTTTTTCTCGTTCCCTTTTTCCCTGCACTCGTTCGTTGCTCGGATTTTCTCGTTCCCTTTTTCCCTGCACTCGTTCGTTGCGCAGATTTTCTCGTTCCCTTTTTCCCTGCACTCGTTCGTTGCTCGCTCTTTCTCGTTCCCTTTTTCCCTGCACTCGTTCGT
This sequence comes from Aphelocoma coerulescens, assembly GCF_041296385.1. Lineage (NCBI taxonomy): Eukaryota > Metazoa > Chordata > Aves > Passeriformes > Corvidae > Aphelocoma > Aphelocoma coerulescens. The sequence goes on along the minus strand of NC_091014.1, from coordinate 58,482,728 downwards.
TGCTCGGTTTTTCTCGTTCCCTTTTTCCCTGCACTCGTTCGTTGTTCGGTTTTTCTCGTTCCCTTTTTCCTTGCACTCGTTCATTGCGCGGATTTTCTCGTTCCCTTTTTCCCTGCACTCGTTCGTTGCTCGCTTTTTCTCGTTCCCTTTTTCCCTGCACTCATTCATTGCGCGGTTTTTCTCGTTCCCTTTTTCCCTGCACTCGTTCGTTGCTCGGATTTTCTCGTTCCCTTTTTCCCTGCACTCGTTCGTTGTTCGCTTTTTCTCGTTCCCTTTTTCCCTGCACTCGTTCATTGCTCGCTTTTTCTCGTTCCCTTTTTCCCTGCACTCGTTCGTTGCGCAGATTTTCTCGTTCCCTTTTTCCCTGCACTCGTTCGTTGTTCGCTTTTTCTCGTTCCCTTTTTCCCTGCACTCGTTCGTTGTTCGCTTTTTCTCGTTCCCTTTTTCCCTGCACTCGTTTGTTGTTCGGTTTTTCTCGTTCCCTTTTTCCCTGAACTCGTTCGTTGCTCGGATTTTCTCGTTCCCTTTTTCCCTGCACTCGTTCGTTGCTCGCTTTTTCTCGTTCCCTTTTTCCCTGCACTCGTTCGTTGTTCGGATTTTCTCGTTCCCTTTTTCCCTGCACTCGTTCGTTGTTCGGTTTTTCTCGTTCCCTTTTTCCCTGCACTCGTTCGTTGCTCGGATTTTCTCGTTCCCTTTTTCCCTGCACTCGTTCGTTGCTCGCTTTTTCTCGTTCCCTTTTTCCCTGCACTCGTTCGTTGCTCGGATTTTCTCGTTCCCTTTTTCCCTGCACTCGTTCGTTGTTCGCTTTTTCTCGTTCCCTTTTTCCCTGCACTCGTTCATTGCTCGCCTTTTCTCGTTCCCTTTTTCCCTGCACTCGTTCGTTGCTCGGATTTTCTCGTTCCCTTTTTCCCTGCACTCATTCGTTGCGCAGATTTTCTCGTTCCCTTTTTCCCTGCACTCGGTCGTTGCTCGCTTTTTCTCGTTCCCTTTTTCCCTGCACTCGTTCGTTGTTCGCTTTTTCTCGTTCCCTTTTTCCCTGCACTCGTTCGTTGTTCGGTTTTTCTCGTTCCCTTTTTCCCTGCACTCGTTCATTGCGCGGATTTTCTCGTTCCCTTTTTCCCTGCACTCGTTCGTTGCTCGCTTTTTCTCGTTCCCTTTTTCCCTGCACTCGTTCGTTGCTCGGATTTTCTCGTTCCCTTTTTCCCTGCACTCGTTCGTTGCTCGCATTTTCTCGTTCCCTTTTTCCCTGCACTCGTTCATTGCTCGCTTTTTCTCGTTCCCTTTTTCCCTGCACTCGTTCGTTGCTCGGATTTTCTCGTTCCCTTTTTCCCTGCACTCGTTCGTTGCGCAGATTTTCTCGTTCCCTTTTTCCCTGCACTCGTTCGTTGCTCGCCTTTTCTCGTTCCCTTTTTCCCTGCACTCGTTCGTTGTTCGCTTTTTCTCGTTCCCTTTTTCCCTGCACTCGTTCGTTGTTCGGTTTTTCTCGTTCCCTTTTTCCCTGCACTCGTTCCTTGCGCGGATTTTCTCGTTCCCTTTTTCCCTGCACTCGTTCGTTGCTCGCTTTTTCTCGTTCCCTTTTTCCCTGCACTCGTTCGTTGCTCGGATTTTCTCGTTCCCTTTTTCCCTGCACTCGTTCGTTGCGCAGATTTTCTCGTTCCCTTTTTCCCTGCACTCGTTCGTTGTTCGCTTTTTCTCGTTCCCTTTTTCCCTGCACTCGTTCGTTGCTCGCTTTTTCTCGTTCCCTTTTTCCCTGCACTCGTTCGTTTCTCGCTTTTTCTCGTTCCCTTTTTCCCTGCACTCGTTCGTTGCGCAGATTTTCTCGTTCCCTTGTTCCCTGCACTCGTTCGTTGCTCGTCTTTTCTCGTTCCCTTTTTCCCTGCACTCGTTCGTTGTTCGCTTTTTCTCGTTCCCTTTTTCCCTGCACTCGTTCGTTGCTCGCCTTTTCTCGTTCCCTTTTTCCCTGCACTCGTTCGTTGTTCGCTTTTTCTCGTTCCCTTTTTCCCTGCACTCGTTCATTGCTCGCTTTTTCTCGTTCCCTTTTTTCCCTGCACTCGTTCGTTGCTCGGATTTTCTCGTTCCCTTTTTCCCTGCACTCGTTCGTTGCTCGCTTTTTCTCGTTCCCTTTTTCCCTGCACTCGTTCCTTGCTCGCCTTTTCTCGTTCCCTTTTTCCCTGCACTCGTTCGTTGCTCGCTTTTTCTCGTTCCCTTTTTCCCTGAACTCGTTCGTTGCTCGGATTTTCTCGTTCCCTTTTTCCCTGCACTCGTTCGTTGTTCGGTTTTTCTCGTTCCCTTTTTCCCTGCACTCGTTCATTGCGCGGATTTTCTCGTTCCCTTTTTCCCTGCACTCGTTCGTTGCTCGCTTTTTCTCGTTCCCTTTTTCCCTGCACTCGTTCGTTGCTCGGATTTTCTCGTTCCCTTTTTCCCTGCACTCGTTCGTTGTTCGCTTTTTCTCGTTCCCTTTTTCCCTGCACTCGTTCGTTGCTCGCTTTTTCTCGTTCCCTTTTTCCCTGCACTCGTTCGTTGTTTGCTTTTTCTCATTCCCTTTTTCCCTGCACTCGTTCGTTGTTCGCTTTTTCTCGTTCCCTTTTTCCCTGCACTCGTTCGTTGTTCGGTTTTTCTCGTTTCCTTTTTCCCTGCACTCGTTCGTTGCTCGGATTTTCTTGTTCCCTTTTTCCCTGCACTCGTTCGTTGCTCGCTTTTTCTCATTCCCTTTTTCCCTGCACTCGTTCGTTGCTCGGATTTTCTTGTTCCCTTTTTCCCTGCACTCGTTCGTTGTTCGCTTTTTCTCGTTCCCTTTTTCCCTGCACTCGTTTGTTGCTCGGATTTTCTCGTTCCCTTTTTCCCTGCACTCGTTCGTTGCGCAGATTTTCTCGTTCCCTTTTTCCCTGCACTCATTCGTTGCTCGCCTTTTCTCGTTCCCTTTTTCCCTGCACTCGTTCGTTGTTCGCTTTTTCTCGTTCCCTTTTTCCCTGCACTCGTTCGTTGTTCGCTTTTTCTCGTTCCCTTTTTCCCTGCACTCGTTCATTGCGCGGATTTTCTCGTTCCCTTTTTCCCTGCACTCGTTCGTTGCTCGCTTTTTCTCGGTCCCTTTTTCCCTGCACTCGTTCGTTGCTCGGATTTTCTCGTTCCCTTTTTCCCTGCACTCGTTCGTTGTTCGCTTTTTCTCGTTCCCTTTTTCCCTGCACTCGTTCATTGCGCGGTTTTTCTCGTTCCCTTTTTCCCTGCACTCGTTCATTGCGCGGATTTTCTCGTTCCCTTTTTCCCTGCACTCGTTCGTTGTTCGCTTTTTCTCGTTCCCTTTTTCCCTGCACTCGTTCATTGCTCGCTTTTTCTCGTTCCCTTTTTCCCTGCACTCGTTCGTTGCTCGGATTTTCTCGTTCCCTTTTTCCCTGCACTCGTTCGTTGCGCAGATTTTCTCGTTCCCTTTTTCCCTGCACTCGTTCGTTGCTCGCCTTTTCTCGTTCCCTTTTTCCCTGCACTCGTTCGTTGTTCGGTTTTTCTCGTTCCCTTTTTCCCTGCACTCGTTCATTGCGCGGATTTTCTCGTTCCCTTTTTCCCTGCACTCGTTCGTTGCTCGCTTTTTCTCGTTCCCTTTTTCCCTGCACTCGTTCGTTGCTCGGATTTTCTCGTTCCCTTTTTCCCTGCACTCGTTCGTTGCTCGCTTTTTCTCGTTCCCTTTTTCCCTGCACTCGTTCATTGCTCGCTTTTTCTCGTTCCCTTTTTCCCTGCACTCGTTCGTTGCTCGGATTTTCTCGTTCCCTTTTTCCCTGCACTCGTTCGTTGCGCAGATTTTCTCGTTCCCTTTTTCCCTGCACTCGTTCGTTGCTCGCCTTTTCTCGTTCCCTTTTTCCCTGCACTCGTTCGTTGTTCGCTTTTTCTCGTTCCCTTTTTCCCTGCACTCGTTCGTTGTTCGGTTTTTCTCGTTCCCTTTTTCCCTGCACTCGTTCCTTGCGCGGATTTTCTCGTTCCCTTTTTCCCTGCACTCGTTCGTTGCTCGCTTTTTCTCGTTCCCTTTTTCCCTGCACTCGTTCGTTGCTCGGATTTTCTCGTTCCCTTTTTCCCTGCACTCGTTCGTTGCGCAGATTTTCTCGTTCCCTTTTTCCCTGCACTCGTTCGTTGTTCGCTTTTTCTCGTTCCCTTTTTCCCTGCACTCGTTCGTTGCTCGCTTTTTCTCGTTCCCTTTTTCCCTGCACTCGTTCGTTTCTCGCTTTTTCTCGTTCCCTTTTTCCCTGCACTCGTTCGTTGCGCAGATTTTCTCGTTCCCTTGTTCCCTGCACTCGTTCGTTGCTCGTCTTTTCTCGTTCCCTTTTTCCCTGCACTCGTTCGTTGTTCGCTTTTTCTCGTTCCCTTTTTCCTGCACTCGTTCGTTGCTCGCCTTTTCTCGTTCCCTTTTTCCCTGCACTCGTTCGTTGTTCGCTTTTTCTCGTTCCCTTTTTCCCTGCACTCGTTCGTTGCTCGGATTTTCTCGTTCCCTTTTTCCCTGCACTCGTTCGTTGCTCGCTTTTTCTCGTTCCCTTTTTCCCTGCACTCGTTCCTTGCTCGCCTTTTCTCGTTCCCTTTTTCCCTGCACTCGTTCGTTGCTCGCTTTTTCTCGTTCCCTTTTTCCCTGAACTCGTTCGTTGCTCGGATTTTCTCGTTCCCTTTTTCCCTGCACTCGTTCATTGTTCGGTTTTTCTCGTTCCCTTTTTCCCTGCACTCGTTCATTGCGCGGATTTTCTCGTTCCCTTTTTCCCTGCACTCGTTCGTTGCTCGCTTTTTCTCGTTCCCTTTTTCCCTGCACTCGTTCGTTGCTCGGATTTTCTCGTTCCCTTTTTCCCTGCACTCGTTCGTTGTTCGCTTTTTCTCGTTCCCTTTTTCCCTGCACTCGTTCATTGCTCGCTTTTTCTCGTTCCCTTTTTCCCTGCACTCGTTCGTTGTTTGCTTTTTCTCGTTCCCTTTTTCCCTGCACTCGTTCGTTGTTCGCTTTTTCTCGTTCCCTTTTTCCCTGCACTCGTTCGTTGTTCGGTTTTTCTCGTTTCCTTTTTCCCTGCACTCGTTCGTTGCTCGGATTTTCTTGTTCCCTTTTTCCCTGCACTCGTTCGTTGCTCGCTTTTTCTCATTCCCTTTTTCCCTGCACTCGTTCGTTGCTCGGATTTTCTTGTTCCCTTTTTCCCTGCACTCGTTCGTTGTTCGCTTTTTCTCGTTCCCTTTTTCCCTGCACTCGTTTGTTGCTCGGATTTTCTCGTTCCCTTTTTCCCTGCACTCGTTCGTTGCTCGCCTTTTCTCGTTCCCTTTTTCCCTGCACTCGTTCGTTGTTCGCTTTTTCTCGTTCCCTTTTTCCCTGCACTCGTTCATTGCGCGGATTTTCTCGTTCCCTTTTTCCCTGCACTCGTTCGTTGCTCGCTTTTTCTCGTTCCCTTTTTCCCTGCACTCGTTCGTTGCTCGGATTTTCTCGTTCCCTTTTTCCCTGCACTCGTTCATTGCGCGGATTTTCTCGTTCCCTTTTTCCCTGCACTCGTTCATTGCGCGGATTTTCTCGTTCCCTTTTTCCCTGCACTCGTTCGTTGTTCGCTTTTTCTCGTTCCCTTTTTCCCTGCACTCGTTCATTGCTCGCTTTTTCTCGTTCCCTTTTTCCCTGCACTCGTTCGTTGCTCGGATTTTCTCGTTCCCTTTTTCCCTGCACTCGTTCGTTGCGCAGATTTTCTCGTTCCCTTTTTCCCTGCACTCGTTCGTTGCTCGCCTTTTCTCGTTCCCTTTTTCCCTGCACTCGTTCGTTGTTCGCTTTTTCTCGTTCCCTTTTTCCCTGCACTCGTTCGTTGTTCGGTTTTTCTCGTTCCCTTTTTCCCTGCACTCGTTCATTGCGCGGATTTTCTCGTTCCCTTTTTCCCTGCACTCGTTCGTTGCTCGCTTTTTCTCGGTCCCTTTTTCCCTGCACTCGTTCGTTGCTCGGATTTTCTCGTTCCCTTTTTCCCTGCACTCGTTCGTTGTTCGCTTTTTCTCGTTCCCTTTTTCCCTGCACTCGTTCATTGCTCGCTTTTTCTCGTTCCCTTTTTCCCTGCACTCGTTCGTTGCTCGGATTTTCTCGTTCCCTTTTTCCCTGCACTCGTTCGTTGCGCAGATTTTCTCGTTCCCTTTTTCCCTGCACTCGTTCATTGCTCGCCTTTTCTCGTTCCCTTTTTCCCTGCACTCGTTCGTTGCTCGCTCTTTCTCGTTCCCTTTTTCCCTGCACTCGTTCGTTGCTCGGATTTTCTCGTTCCCTTTTTCCCTGCACTCGTTCGTTGTTCGGTTTTTCTCGTTCCCTTTTTCCCTGCACTCGTTCATTGCGCGGATTTTCTCGTTCCCTTTTTCCCTGCACTCGTTCGTTGCTCGCTTTTTCTCGTTCCCTTTTTCCCTGCACTCGTTCGTTGCTCGGATTTTCTCGTTCCCTTTTTCCCTGCACTCGTTCGTTGCTCGCTTTTTCTCGTTCCCTTTTTCCCTGCACTCGTTCATTGCTCGCTTTTTCTCGTTCCCTTTTTCCCTGCACTCGTTCGTTGCGCAGATTTTCTCGTTCCCTTTTTCCCTGCACTCGTTCGTTGTTCGCTTTTTCTCGTTCCCTTTTTCCCTGCACTCGTTCGTTGCTCGGATTTTCTCGTTCCCTTTTTCCCTGCACTCGTTCATTGCTCGCTTTTTCTCGTTCCCTTTTTCCCTGCACTCGTTCGTTGCTCGGATTTTCTTGTTCCCTTTTTCCCTGCACTCGTTCGTTGTTCGCTTTTTCTCGTTCCCTTTTTCCCTGCACTCGTTCGTTGCTCGGATTTTCTCGTTCCCTTTTTCCCTGCACTCGTTCATTGCTCGCTTTTTCTCGTTCCCTTTTTCCCTGCACTCGTTCGTTGCTCGCCTTTTCTCGTTCCCTTTTTCCCTGCACTCGTTCGTTGTTCGCTTTTTCTCGTTCCCTTTTTCCCTGCACTCGTTCGTTGTTCGCTTTTTCTCGTTCCCTTTTTCCCTGCACTCGTTCATTGCGCGGATTTTCTCGTTCCCTTTTTCCCTGCACTCGTTCGTTGCTCGCTTTTTCTCGTTCCCTTTTTCCCTGCACTCGTTCGTTGTTCGCTTTTTCTCGTTCCCTTTTTCCCTGCACTCGTTCATTGCGCGGTTTTTCTCGTTCCCTTTTTCCCTGCACTCGTTCATTGCGCGGATTTTCTCGTTCCCTTTTTCCCTGCACTCGTTCGTTGTTCGCTTTTTCTCGTTCCCTTTTTCCCTGCACTCGTTCATTGCGCGGATTTTCTCGTTCCCTTTTTCCCTGCACTCGTTCGTTGCGCAGATTTTCTCGTTCCCTTTTTCCCTGCACTCGTTCGTTGCGCAGATTTTCTCGTTCTCTTTTTCCCTGCACTCGTTTGTTGCTCGATTTTTCTCGTTCCCTTTTTCCCTGCACTCGTTCGTTGCTTGCACTTTCTCATTCCCTTTTTCCCTGAACTCGTTCGTTGCTCAATTTTTCTCGTTCCCTTTTTCCCTGCACTCGTTCGTTGCTCGCCTTTTCTCGTTCCCTTTTTCCCTGCACTCGTTCGTTGCGTGGGTTTTTCTCATTCCCTTTTTCCCTGCACTCCTTTGTTGTTCGAATTCTCTCGTCCCTTTTTCCTTGCACTCGTTCGTTGTTCGCTTTTTCTCGTTCCCTTTTTCCCTGCACTCGTTCGTTGCTCGATTTTTCTCGTTCCCTTTTTCCCTGCACTCGTTCGTTGCTCGATTTTTCTCGTTCCCTTTTTCCCTGAACTCGTTCGTTTCTCGCTTTTTCTCGTTCCCTTTTTCCCTGCACTCGTTCGTTCCTCAGATTTTCTCGTACCCTTTTTCCCTGCACTTCTTCGTTGCTCGATTTTTCTCGTTCCCTTTTTTCCTGCACACCTTCGTTGCTCAATTTTTCTCGTTCCCTTTTTCCCTGCACTCGTTCGTTGCTCGCTCTTTCTCGTTCCCTTTTTCCCTGCACTCGTTCATCGCGCGGATTTTCTCGTTCCCTTTTTCCCTGCACTCGTTTGTTGCTTGATTTTTCTCGTTCCCTTTTTCCCTGCACTCGTTTGTTGCTCGATTTTTCTCGTTCCCTTTTTCCCTGCACTCGTTCGTTGCTTGCACTTTCTCATTCCCTTTTTCCCTGCACTCGTTCGTTTCTCGCTTTTTCTTGTTCCCTTTTTCCCTGCACTCGTTCATTGCGCGGATTTTCTCGTTCCCTTTTTCCCTGCACTCCTTCGTTGCTCGGTTTTTCTCGTTACCTTTTTCCCTGCACTCGTTCCTTCCGCGGTTTTTCTCGTTCTCTTTTTGCCTGCACTCCTTCGTTGCTCGATTTTTCTCGTTCCCTTTTTCCCTGCACACCTTCGTTGCTCAATTTTTCTCGTTCCCTTTTTCCCTGCACTCGTTCGTTGCTCGATTTTTCTCGTTCCCTTTTTTCCTGCACTCGTTCGTTGTTCGCTTTTTCTCGTTCCCTTTTTCCCTGCACTCGTTCATTGCGCAGATTTTCTCGTTCCCTTTTTCCCTGCACTTCTTCGTTGCTCGCTCTTTCTCGTTCCCTTTTTCCCTGCACTCGTTCATCGCGCGGATTTTCTCGTTCCCTTTTTCCCTGCACTCGTTTGTTGCTCGATTTTTCTCGTTCCCTTTTTCCCTGCACTCGTTCGTTTCTTGCACTTTCTCGTTCCCTTTTTCCCTGCACTCGTTCGTTGCTCAATTTTTCTCGTTCCCTTTTTCCCTGCACTCGTTCGTTGCTCGCTTTTTCTCGTTCACTTTTTCCCTGCACTCGTTCGTTGCTCGCTTTTCCTCGTTCCCTTTTTCCCTGCACTCGTTCGTTGCTCGGATTTTCTCGTTCCCTTTTTCCCTGCACTCGTTCGTTGCGTGGGTTTTTCTCATTCCCTTTTTCCCTGCACTCCTTTGTTGTTCGAATTTTCTCGTTCCCTTTTTCCCTGCACTCGTTCGTTGTTCACTTTTTCTCGTTCCCTTTTTCCCTGCACTCGTTCGTTGCTCCCTTTTTCTCGTTCCCTTTTTCCCTGCACTTCTTCGTTGCTCAATTTTTCTCGTTCCCTTTTTCCCTGCACTCGTTCGTTGCTCGCTCTTTCTCAATCCCTTTTTCCCTGCACTCGTTCATCGCGCGGATTTTCTCGTTCCCTTTTTCCCTGCACTCGTTCATTGCTCGCTTTTTCTCGTTCCCTTTTTCCCTGCACTCGTTCGTTGCTCGATTTTTCTCGTTCCCTTTTTCCCTGCACTCCTTCGTTGCTCGCTTTTTCGCGTTCCCTTTTTCCCTGCACTCGTTCATTGCTCGGATTTTCTCGTTCCCTTTTTCCCTGCACTCGTTCATCGCGCGGATTTTCTCGTTCCCTTTTTCCCTGCACTCGTTTGTTGCTCGATTTTTCTCGTTCCCTTTTTCCCTGCACTCATTCATTGCGCAGATTTTCTCGTTCCCTTTTTCCCTGCACTTCTTCGTTGCTCGCTCTTTCTCGTTCCCTTTTTCCCTGCACTCGTTCATCGCGCGGATTTTCTCGTTCCCTTTTTCCCTGCACTCGTTTGTTGCTCGATTTTTCTCGTTCCCTTTTTCCCTGCACTCGTTCGTTTCTTGCACTTTCTCGTTCCCTTTTTCCCTGCACTCGTTCGTTGCTCAATTTTTCTCGTTCCCTTTTTCCCTGCACTCGTTCGTTGCTCGCTTTTTCTCGTTCACTTTTTCCCTGCACTCGTTCGTTGCTCGCTTTTCCTCGTTCCCTTTTTCCCGGCACTCGTTCGTTGCTCGGATTTTCTCGTTCCCTTTTTCCCTGCACTCGTTCGTTGCGTGGGTTTTTCTCATTCCCTTTTTCCCTGCACTCCTTTGTTGTTCGAATTTTCTCGTTCCCTTTTTCCCTGCACTCGTTCGTTGTTCGCTTTTTCTCGTTCCCTTTTTCCCTGCACTCGTTCGTTGCTCCCTTTTTCTCGTTCCCTTTTTCCCTGCACTTCTTCGTTGCTCAATTTTTCTCGTTCCCTTTTTCCCTGCACTCGTTCGTTGCTCGCTCTTTCTCAATCCCTTTTTCCCTGCACTCGTTCATCGCGCGGATTTTCTCGTTCCGTTTTTCCCTGCACTCGTTCATTGCTCGCTTTTTCTCGTTCCCTTTTTCCCTGCACTCGTTCGTTGCTCGATTTTTCTCGTTCCCTTTTTCCCTGCACTCCTTCGTTGCTCGCTTTTTCGCGTTCCCTTTTTCCCTGCACTCGTTCGTTGCTCGGATTTTCTCGTTCCCTTTTTCCCTGCACTCGTTCATCGCGCGGATTTTCTCGTTCCCTTTTTCCCTGCACTCGTTTGTTGCTCGTCTTTTCTCGTTCCCTTTTTCCCTGCACTCGTTCGTTGTTCGCTTTTTCTCGTTCCCTTTTTCCCTGCACTCGTTCGTTGCTCGCCTTTTCTCGTTCCCTTTTTCCCTGCACTCGTTCGTTGTTCGCTTTTTCTCGTTCCCTTTTTCCCTGCACTCGTTCATTGCTCGCTTTTTCTCGTTCCCTTTTTTCCCTGCACTCGTTCGTTGCTCGGATTTTCTCGTTCCCTTTTTCCCTGCACTCGTTCGTTGCTCGCTTTTTCTCGTTCCCTTTTTCCCTGCACTCGTTCCTTGCTCGCCTTTTCTCGTTCCCTTTTTCCCTGCACTCGTTCGTTGCTCGCTTTTTCTCGTTCCCTTTTTCCCTGAACTCGTTCGTTGCTCGGATTTTCTCGTTCCCTTTTTCCCTGCACTCGTTCGTTGTTCGGTTTTTCTCGTTCCCTTTTTCCCTGCACTCGTTCATTGCGCGGATTTTCTCGTTCCCTTTTTCCCTGCACTCGTTCGTTGCTCGCTTTTTCTCGTTCCCTTTTTCCCTGCACTCGTTCGTTGCTCGGATTTTCTCGTTCCCTTTTTCCCTGCACTCGTTCGTTGTTCGCTTTTTCTCGTTCCCTTTTTCCCTGCACTCGTTCATTGCTCGCTTTTTCTCGTTCCCTTTTTCCCTGCACTCGTTCGTTGTTTGCTTTTTCTCGTTCCCTTTTTCCCTGCACTCGTTCGTTGTTCGCTTTTTCTCGTTCCCTTTTTCCCTGCACTCGTTCGTTGTTCGGTTTTTCTCGTTCCCTTTTTCCCTGCACTCGTTCGTTGCTCGGATTTTCTTGTTCCCTTTTTCCCTGCACTCGTTCGTTGCTCGCTTTTTCTCATTCCCTTTTTCCCTGCACTCGTTCGTTGCTCGGATTTTCTTGTTCCCTTTTTCCCTGCACTCGTTCGTTGTTCGCTTTTTCTCGTTCCCTTTTTCCCTGCACTCGTTTGTTGCTCGGATTTTCTCGTTCCCTTTTTCCCTGCACTCGTTCGTTGCGCAGATTTTCTCGTTCCCTTTTTCCCGGCACTCGTTCGTTGCTCGCCTTTTCTCGTTCCCTTTTTCCCTGCACTCGTTCGTTGTTCGCTTTTTCTCGTTCCCTTTTTCCCTGCACTCGTTCGTTGTTCGCTTTTTCTCGTTCCCTTTTTCCCTGCACTCGTTCATTGCGCGGATTTTCTCGTTCCCTTTTTCCCTGCACTCGTTCGTTGCTCGCTTTTTCTCGTTCCCTTTTTCCCTGCACTCGTTCGTTGCTCGGATTTTCTCGTTCCCTTTTTCCCTGCACTCGTTCGTTGTTCGCTTTTTCTCGTTCCCTTTTTCCCTGCACTCGTTCATTGCGCGGTTTTTCTCGTTCCCTTTTTCCCTGCACTCGTTCATTGCGCGGATTTTCTCGTTCCCTTTTTCCCTGCACTCGTTCGTTGTTCGCTTTTTCTCGTTCCCTTTTTCCCTGCACTCGTTCATTGCTCGCTTTTTCTCGTTCCCTTTTTCCCTGCACTCGTTCGTTGCTCGGATTTTCTCGTTCCCTTTTTCCCTGCACTCGTTCGTTGCGCAGATTTTCTCGTTCCCTTTTTCCCTGCACTCGTTCGTTGCTCGCCTTTTCTCGTTCCCTTTTTCCCTGCACTCGTTCGTTGTTCGCTTTTTCTCGTTCCCTTTTTCCCTGCACTCGTTCGTTGTTCGGTTTTTCTCGTTCCCTTTTTCCCTGCACTCGTTCATTGCGCGGATTTTCTCGTTCCCTTTTTCCCTGCACTCGTTCGTTGTTCGCTTTTTCTCGTTCCCTTTTTCCCTGCACTCGTTCATTGCTCGCTTTTTCTCGTTCCCTTTTTCCCTGCACTCGTTCGTTGCTCGGATTTTCTCGTTCCCTTTTTCCCTGCACTCGTTCGTTGCGCAGATTTTCTCGTTCCCTTTTTCCCTGCACTCGTTCATTGCTCGCCTTTTCTCGTTCCCTTTTTCCCTGCACTCGTTCGTTGCTCGCTCTTTCTCGTTCCCTTTTTCCCTGCACTCGTTCGTTGCTCGGATTTTCTCGTTCCCTTTTTCCCTGCACTCGTTCGTTGTTCGGTTTTTCTCGTTCCCTTTTTCCCTGCACTCGTTCATTGCGCGGATTTTCTCGTTCCCTTTTTCCCTGCACTCGTTCGTTGCTCGCTTTTTCTCGTTCCCTTTTTCCCTGCACTCGTTCGTTGCTCGGATTTTCTCGTTCCCTTTTTCCCTGCACTCGTTCGTTGCTCGCTTTTTCTCGTTCCCTTTTTCCCTGCACTCGTTCATTGCTCGCTTTTTCTCGTTCCCTTTTTCCCTGCACTCGTTCGTTGCGCAGATTTTCTCGTTCCCTTTTTCCCTGCACTCGTTCGTTGTTCGCTTTTTCTCGTTCCCTTTTTCCCTGCACTCGTTCGTTGCTCGGATTTTCTCGTTCCCTTTTTCCCTGCACTCGTTCATTGCTCGCTTTTTCTCGTTCCCTTTTTCCCTGCACTCGTTCGTTGCTCGGATTTTCTTGTTCCCTTTTTCCCTGCACTCGTTCGTTGTTCGCTTTTTCTCGTTCCCTTTTTCCCTGCACTCGTTCGTTGCTCGGATTTTCTCGTTCCCTTTTTCCCTGCACTCGTTCATTGCTCGCTTTTTCTCGTTCCCTTTTTCCCTGCACTCGTTCGTTGCTCGCTCTTTCTCGTTCCCTTTTTCCCTGCACTCGTTCGTTGTTCGCTTTTTCTCGTTCCCTTTTTCCCTGCACTCGTTCGTTGTTCGCTTTTTCTCGTTCCCTTTTTCCCTGCACTCGTTCATTGCGCGGATTTTCTCGTTCCCTTTTTCCCTGCACTCGTTCGTTGCTCGCTTTTTCTCGTTCCCTTTTTCCCTGCACTCGTTCGTTGTTCGCTTTTTCTCGTTCCCTTTTTCCCTGCACTCGTTCATTGCGCGGTTTTTCTCGTTCCCTTTTTCCCTGCACTCGTTCATTGCACGGATTTTCTCGTTCCCTTTTTCCCTGCACTCGTTCGTTGTTCGCTTTTTCTCGTTCCCTTTTTCCCTGCACTCGTTCGTTGCTCGGATTTTCTCGTTCCCTTTTTCCCTGCACTCGTTCGTTGCGCAGATTTTCTCGTTCCCTTTTTCCCTGCACTCGTTCGTTGCGCAGATTTTCTCGTTCTCTTTTTCCCTGCACTCGTTTGTTGCTCGATTTTTCTCGTTCCCTTTTTCCCTGCACTCGTTCGTTGCTTGCACTTTCTCATTCCCTTTTTCCCTGAACTCGTTCGTTGCTCAATTTTTCTCGTTCCCTTTTTCCCTGCACTCGTTCGTTGCTCGCCTTTTCTCGTTCCCTTTTTCCCTGCACTCGTTCGTTGCGTGGGTTTTTCTCATTCCCTTTTTCCCTGCACTCCTTTGTTGTTCGAATTCTCTCGTCCCTTTTTCCTTGCACTCGTTCGTTGTTCGCTTTTTCTCGTTCCCTTTTTCCCTGCACTCGTTCGTTGCTCGATTTTTCTCGTTCCCTTTTTCCCTGCACTCGTTCGTTGCTCGATTTTTCTCGTTCCCTTTTTCCCTGAACTCGTTCGTTTCTCGCTTTTTCTCGTTCCCTTTTTCCCTGCACTCGTTCGTTCCTCAGATTTTCTCGTACCCTTTTTCCCTGCACTTCTTCGTTGCTCGATTTTTCTCGTTCCCTTTTTTCCTGCACACCTTCGTTGCTCAATTTTTCTCGTTCCCTTTTTCCCTGCACTCGTTCGTTGCTCGGATTTTCTCGTTCCCTTTTTCCCTGCACTCGTTCGTTGTTCGCTTTTTCTCGTTCCCTTTTTCCCTGCACTCGTTCATTGCGCGGTTTTTCTCGTTCCCTTTTTCCCTGCACTCGTTCATTGCGCGGATTTTCTCGTTCCCTTTTTCCCTGCACTCGTTCGTTGTTCGCTTTTTCTCGTTCCCTTTTTCCCTGCACTCGTTCATTGCTCGCTTTTTCTCGTTCCCTTTTTCCCTGCACTCGTTCGTTGCTCGGATTTTCTCGTTCCCTTTTTCCCTGCACTCGTTCGTTGCGCAGATTTTCTCGTTCCCTTTTTCCCTGCACTCGTTCGTTGCTCGCCTTTTCTCGTTCCCTTTTTCCCTGCACTCGTTCGTTGTTCGCTTTTTCTCGTTCCCTTTTTCCCTGCACTCGTTCGTTGTTCGGTTTTTCTCGTTCCCTTTTTCCCTGCACTCGTTCATTGCGCGGATTTTCTCGTTCCCTTTTTCCCTGCACTCGTTCGTTGTTCGCTTTTTCTCGTTCCCTTTTTCCCTGCACTCGTTCATTGCTCGCTTTTTCTCGTTCCCTTTTTCCCTGCACTCGTTCGTTGCTCGGATTTTCTCGTTCCCTTTTTCCCTGCACTCGTTCGTTGCGCAGATTTTCTCGTTCCCTTTTTCCCTGCACTCGTTCATTGCTCGCCTTTTCTCGTTCCCTTTTTCCCTGCACTCGTTCGTTGCTCGCTCTTTCTCGTTCCCTTTTTCCCTGCACTCGTTCGTTGCTCGGATTTTCTCGTTCCCTTTTTCCCTGCACTCGTTCGTTGTTCGGTTTTTCTCGTTCCCTTTTTCCCTGCACTCGTTCATTGCGCGGATTTTCTCGTTCCCTTTTTCCCTGCACTCGTTCGTTGCTCGCTTTTTCTCGTTCCCTTTTTCCCTGCACTCGTTCGTTGCTCGGATTTTCTCGTTCCCTTTTTCCCTGCACTCGTTCGTTGCTCGCTTTTTCTCGTTCCCTTTTTCCCTGCACTCGTTCATTGCTCGCTTTTTCTCGTTCCCTTTTTCCCTGCACTCGTTCGTTGCGCAGATTTTCTCGTTCCCTTTTTCCCTGCACTCGTTCGTTGTTCGCTTTTTCTCGTTCCCTTTTTCCCTGCACTCGTTCGTTGCTCGGATTTTCTCGTTCCCTTTTTCCCTGCACTCGTTCATTGCTCGCTTTTTCTCGTTCCCTTTTTCCCTGCACTCGTTCGTTGCTCGGATTTTCTTGTTCCCTTTTTCCCTGCACTCGTTCGTTGTTCGCTTTTTCTCGTTCCCTTTTTCCCTGCACTCGTTCGTTGCTCGGATTTTCTCGTTCCCTTTTTCCCTGCACTCGTTCATTGCTCGCTTTTTCTCGTTCCCTTTTTCCCTGCACTCGTTCGTTGCTCGCTCTTTCTCGTTCCCTTTTTCCCTGCACTCGTTCGTTGTTCGCTTTTTCTCGTTCCCTTTTTCCCTGCACTCGTTCGTTGTTCGCTTTTTCTCGTTCCCTTTTTCCCTGCACTCGTTCATTGCGCGGATTTTCTCGTTCCCTTTTTCCCTGCACTCGTTCGTTGCTCGCTTTTTCTCGTTCCCTTTTTCCCTGCACTCGTTCGTTGTTCGCTTTTTCTCGTTCCCTTTTTCCCTGCACTCGTTCATTGCGCGGTTTTTCTCGTTCCCTTTTTCCCTGCACTCGTTCATTGCACGGATTTTCTCGTTCCCTTTTTCCCTGCACTCGTTCGTTGTTCGCTTTTTCTCGTTCCCTTTTTCCCTGCACTCGTTCGTTGCTCGGATTTTCTCGTTCCCTTTTTCCCTGCACTCGTTCGTTGCGCAGATTTTCTCGTTCCCTTTTTCCCTGCACTCGTTCGTTGCGCAGATTTTCTCGTTCTCTTTTTCCCTGCACTCGTTTGTTGCTCGATTTTTCTCGTTCCCTTTTTCCCTGCACTCGTTCGTTGCTTGCACTTTCTCATTCCCTTTTTCCCTGAACTCGTTCGTTGCTCAATTTTTCTCGTTCCCTTTTTCCCTGCACTCGTTCGTTGCTCGCCTTTTCTCGTTCCCTTTTTCCCTGCACTCGTTCGTTGCGTGGGTTTTTCTCATTCCCTTTTTCCCTGCACTCCTTTGTTGTTCGAATTCTCTCGTCCCTTTTTCCTTGCACTCGTTCGTTGTTCGCTTTTTCTCGTTCCCTTTTTCCCTGCACTCGTTCGTTGCTCGATTTTTCTCGTTCCCTTTTTCCCTGCACTCGTTCGTTGCTCGATTTTTCTCGTTCCCTTTTTCCCTGAACTCGTTCGTTTCTCGCTTTTTCTCGTTCCCTTTTTCCCTGCACTCGTTCGTTCCTCAGATTTTCTCGTACCCTTTTTCCCTGCACTTCTTCGTTGCTCGATTTTTCTCGTTCCCTTTTTTCCTGCACACCTTCGTTGCTCAATTTTTCTCGTTCCCTTTTTCCCTGCACTCGTTCGTTGCTCGCTCTTTCTCGTTCCCTTTTTCCCTGCACTCGTTCATCGCGCGGATTTTCTCGTTCCCTTTTTCCCTGCACTCGTTTGTTGCTTGATTTTTCTCGTTCCCTTTTTCCCTGCACTCGTTTGTTGCTCGATTTTTCTCGTTCCCTTTTTCCCTGCACTCGTTCGTTGCTTGCACTTTCTCATTCCCTTTTTCCCTGCACTCGTTCGTTTCTCGCTTTTTCTCGTTCCCTTTTTCCCTGCACTCGTTCATTGCGCGGATTTTCTCGTTCCCTTTTTCCCTGCACTCCTTCGTTGCTCGGTTTTTCTCGTTACCTTTTTCCCTGCACTCGTTCCTTCCGCGGTTTTTCTCGTTCTCTTTTTGCCTGCACTCCTTCGTTGCTCGATTTTTCTCGTTCCCTTTTTCCCTGCACACCTTCGTTGCTCAATTTTTCTCGTTCCCTTTTTCCCTGCACTCGTTCGTTGCTCGATTTTTCTCGTTCCCTTTTTTCCTGCACTCGTTCGTTGTTCGCTTTTTCTCGTTCCCTTTTTCCCTGCACTCGTTCATTGCGCAGATTTTCTCGTTCCCTTTTTCCCTGCACTTCTTCGTTGCTCGCTCTTTCTCGTTCCCTTTTTCCCTGCACTCGTTCATCGCGCGGATTTTCTCGTTCCCTTTTTCCCTGCACTCGTTTGTTGCTCGATTTTTCTCGTTCCCTTTTTCCCTGCACTCGTTCGTTGCTTGCACTTTCTCCTTCCCTTTTTCCCTGCACTCGTTCGTTGCTCAATTTTTCTCGTTCCCTTTTTCCCTGCACTCGTTCGTTGCTCGCTTTTTCTCGTTCCCTTTTTCCCTGCACTCGTTCGTTGCTCGCTTTTCCTCGTTCCCTTTTTCCCAGCACTCGTTCGTTGCTCGGATTTTCTCGTTCCCTTTTTCCCTGCACTCGTTCGTTGCGTGGGTTTTTCTCATTCCCTTTTTCCCTGCACTCCTTTGTTGTTCGAATTTTCTCGTTCCCTTTTTCCCTGCACTCGTTCGTTGTTCACTTTTTCTCGTTCCCTTTTTCCCTGCACTCGTTCGTTGCTCCCTTTTTCTCGTTCCCTTTTTCCCTGCACTTCTTCGTTGCTCAATTTTTCTCGTTCCCTTTTTCCCTGCACTCGTTCGTTGCTCGCTCTTTCTCAATCCCTTTTTCCCTGCACTCGTTCATCGCGCGGATTTTCTCGTTCCCTTTTTCCCTGCACTCGTTCATTGCTCGCTTTTTCTCGTTCCCTTTTTCCCTGCACTCGTTCGTTGCTCGATTTTTCTCGTTCCCTTTTTCCCTGCACTCCTTCGTTGCTCGCTTTTTCGCGTTCCCTTTTTCCCTGCACTCGTTCGTTGCTCGGATTTTCTCGTTCCCTTTTTCCCTGCACTCGTTCATCGCGCGGATTTTCTCGTTCCCTTTTTCCCTGCACTCGTTCGTTGCTCGATTTTTCTCGTTCCCTTTTTCCCTGCACTCGTTTGTTGCTCGATTTTTCTCGTTCCCTTTTTCCCTGCACTCGTTCGTTGCTTGCACTTTCTCATTCCCTTTTTCCCTGCACTCGTTTGTTGCTCAATTTTTCTCGTTCCCTTTTTCCCTGCACTCGTTCGTTGCTCGCTTTTCCTCGTTCCCTTTTTCCCTGCACTCAGTCATTGCTCGGATTTTCTCGTTCCCTTTTTCCCTGCACTCGTTCATTGCGTGGGTTTTTCTCATTCCCTTTTTCCTGCACTCCTTTGTTGTTCGAATTTTCTCGTTCCCTTTTTCCTTGCACTCGTTCGTTGTTCGCTTTTTCTCGTTCCCTTTTTCCCTGCACTCGTTCATTGCGCGGTTTTTCTCGTTCCCTTTTTCCCTGCACTCCTTCGTTGCTCGATTTTTCTCGTTCCCTTTTTCCCTGCACACCTTCGTTGCTCAATTTTTCTCGTTCCCTTTTTCCCTGCACTCGTTCGTTGCTCGATTTTTCTCGTTCCCTTTTTCCCTGCACTCGTTCGTTGCTTGCACTTTCTCTTTCCCTTTTTCCCTGCACTCGTTCGTTTCTCGCTTTTTCTCGTTCCCTTTTTCCCTGCACTCGTTCGTTCCTTGGATTTTCTCGTTCCCTTTTTCCCTGCACTTCTTCGTTGCTCGATTTTTCTCGTTCCCTTTTTTCCTGCACTCGTTCGTTGTTCGCTTTTTCTCGTTCCCTTTTTCCCTGCACTCGTTCATTGCGCAGATTTTCTCGTTCCCTCTTTCCCTGCACTGCTTCGTTGCTCGCTCTTTCTCGTTCCATTTTCCCTGCACTCGTTCATCGCGCGGATTTTCTCGTTCCCTTTTTCCCTGCACTCGTTTGTTGCTCGATTTTTCTCGTTCCCTTTTTCCCTGCACTCGTTTGTTGCTCGATTTTTCTCGTTCCCTTTTTCCCTGCACTCGTTCGTTGCTTGCACTTTCTCCTTCCCTTTTTCCCTGCACTCGTTCGTTGCTCAATTTTTCTCGTTCCCTTTTTCCCTGCACTCGTTCGTTGCTCGCTTTTTCTCGTTCCCTTTTTCCCTGCACTCGTTCGTTGCTCGCTTTTCCTCGTTCCCTTTTTCCCAGCACTCGTTCGTTGCTCGGATTTTCTCGTTCCCTTTTTCCCTGCACTCGTTCGTTGCTCGCTTTTTCTCGTTCCCTTTTTCCCTGCACTCGTTCATTGCGCGGATTTTCTCGTTCCCTTTTTCCCTGCACTTGTTCATTGCGCGGATTTTCTCGTTCCCTTTTTCCCTGCACTCGTTCGTTGCTCGCTCTTTCTCCTTCCCTTTTTCCCTGCACTCGTTCATTGCGTGGATTTTTCTCGTTCCCTTTTTCCCTGCACTCGTTCGTTGCTCGCTTTTTCTCGTTCCCTTTTTCCCTGCACTCGTTCATTGCGCGGATTTTCTCGTTCCCTTTTTCCCTGCACTCGTTCGTTGCTCGCTTTTTCTCGTTCCCTTTTTCCCTGCAGTCATTCGTTCCTCGGATTTTCTCGTTCCCTTTTTTCCTGCACTCGTTCGTTGTTCGCCTTTTCTCGTTCCCTTTTTCCCTGCACTCGTTCGTTTCCCGCTCTTTCTCGTTCCCTTTTTCCCTGCACTCGTTCATTGCGCGGATTTTCTCGTTCCCTTTTTCCCTGCACTCGTTCGTGACCTGCTTTTTCTCGTTCCCTTTTTCCCTGCACTCGTTCGTTGCGCGGATTTTCTCGTTCCCTTTTTCCCTGCACTCGTTCATCGCGCGGATTTTCTCGTTCCCTTTTTCCCTGCACTCGTTCATTGCTCGCTTTTTCTCGTTCCCTTTTTCCCTGCACTCGTTCGTTGCTCGATTTTTCTCGTTCCCTTTTTCCCTGCACTCCTTCGTTGCTCGCTTTTTCGCGTTCCCTTTTTCCCTGCACTCGTTCGTTGCTCGGATTTTCTCGTTCCCTTTTTCCCTGCACTCGTTCATCGCGCGGATTTTCTCGTTCCCTTTTTCCCTGCACTCGTTCGTTGCTCGATTTTTCTCGTTCCCTTTTTCCCTGCACTCGTTTGTTGCTCGATTTTTCTCGTTCCCTTTTTCCCTGCACTCGTTCGTTGCTTGCACTTTCTCATTCCCTTTTTCCCTGCACTCGTTTGTTGCTCAATTTTTCTCGTTCCCTTTTTCCCTGCACTCGTTCGTTGCTCGCTTTTCCTCGTTCCCTTTTTCCCTGCACTCAGTCATTGCTCGGATTTTCTCGTTCCCTTTTTCCCTGCACTCGTTCATTGCGTGGGTTTTTCTCATTCCCTTTTTCCTGCACTCCTTTGTTGTTCGAATTTTCTCGTTCCCTTTTTCCTTGCACTCGTTCGTTGTTCGCTTTTTCTCGTTCCCTTTTTCCCTGCACTCGTTCATTGCGCGGTTTTTCTCGTTCCCTTTTTCCCTGCACTCCTTCGTTGCTCGATTTTTCTCGTTCCCTTTTTCCCTGCACACCTTCGTTGCTCAATTTTTCTCGTTCCCTTTTTCCCTGCACTCGTTCGTTGCTCGATTTTTCTCGTTCCCTTTTTCCCTGCACTCGTTCGTTGCTTGCACTTTCTCTTTCCCTTTTTCCCTGCACTCGTTCGTTTCTCGCTTTTTCTCGTTCCCTTTTTCCCTGCACTCGTTCGTTCCTTGGATTTTCTCGTTCCCTTTTTCCCTGCACTTCTTCGTTGCTCGATTTTTCTCGTTCCCTTTTTTCCTGCACTCGTTCGTTGTTCGCTTTTTCTCGTTCCCTTTTTCCCTGCACTCGTTCATTGCGCAGATTTTCTCGTTCCCTCTTTCCCTGCACTGCTTCGTTGCTCGCTCTTTCTCGTTCCATTTTCCCTGCACTCGTTCATCGCGCGGATTTTCTCGTTCCCTTTTTCCCTGCACTCGTTTGTTGCTCGATTTTTCTCGTTCCCTTTTTCCCTGCACTCGTTTGTTGCTCGATTTTTCTCGTTCCCTTTTTCCCTGCACTCGTTCGTTGCTTGCACTTTCTCCTTCCCTTTTTCCCTGCACTCGTTCGTTGCTCAATTTTTCTCGTTCCCTTTTTCCCTGCACTCGTTCGTTGCTCGCTTTTTCTCGTTCCCTTTTTCCCTGCACTCGTTCGTTGCTCGCTTTTCCTCGTTCCCTTTTTCCCAGCACTCGTTCGTTGCTCGGATTTTCTCGTTCCCTTTTTCCCTGCACTCGTTCGTTGCTCGCTTTTTCTCGTTCCCTTTTTCCCTGCACTCGTTCATTGCGCGGATTTTCTCGTTCCCTTTTTCCCTGCACTTGTTCATTGCGCGGATTTTCTCGTTCCCTTTTTCCCTGCACTCGTTCGTTGCTCGCTCTTTCTCCTTCCCTTTTTCCCTGCACTCGTTCATTGCGTGGATTTTTCTCGTTCCCTTTTTCCCTGCACTCGTTCGTTGCTCGCTTTTTCTCGTTCCCTTTTTCCCTGCACTCGTTCATTGCGCGGATTTTCTCGTTCCCTTTTTCCCTGCACTCGTTCGTTGCTCGCTTTTTCTCGTTCCCTTTTTCCCTGCAGTCATTCGTTCCTCGGATTTTCTCGTTCCCTTTTTTCCTGCACTCGTTCGTTGTTCGCCTTTTCTCGTTCCCTTTTTCCCTGCACTCGTTCGTTTCCCGCTCTTTCTCGTTCCCTTTTTCCCTGCACTCGTTCATTGCACGGATTTTCTCGTTCCCTTTTTCCCTGCACTCGTTCGTGACCTGCTTTTTCTCGTTCCCTTTTTCCCTGCACTCGTTCGTTGCGCGGATTTTCTCGTTCCCTTTTTCCCTGCATTCATTCATTGCGCGGATTTTCTCGTTCCCTTTTTCCCTGCACTCGTTCGTTGCTCGCTCTTTCTCGTTCCCTTTTTCCCTGCACTCGTTCATTGCGCGGATTTTCTCGTTCCCATTTTCCCTGCACTCGTTCGTTGTTCGCTTTTTCTCGTTCCCTTTTTCCCTGCACTCGTTCGTTGCTCGCTTTTTCTCGTTCCCTTTTTCCCTGCACTCGTTCGTTGCTCGCTTTTTCTCGTTCCCTTTTTTCCTGCACTCGTTCGT
This sequence comes from Aphelocoma coerulescens, assembly GCF_041296385.1. Taxonomy (NCBI): domain Eukaryota; kingdom Metazoa; phylum Chordata; class Aves; order Passeriformes; family Corvidae; genus Aphelocoma; species Aphelocoma coerulescens. The sequence continues at coordinate 58,460,884 of NC_091014.1, read as the reverse complement.
TGTTCGCCTTTTCTCGTTCCCTTTTTCCCTGCACTCGTTCGTTGTGCGCCTTTTCTCGTTCCCTTTTTCCCTGCACTCGTTCGTTGTTCGCTTTTTCTCGTTCCCTTTTTCCTGCACTCGTTCATTGCGCGGATTATCTCGTTCCCTTTTTCCCTGCACTCGTTCGTTGCTCGCTTTTTCTCGTTCCCTTTTTCCCTGCACTCGTTCATTGCGCGGATTTTCTCGTTCCCTTTTTCACTGCACTCCTTCGTTGCTCAGATTTTCTCGTTCCCTTTTTTCCTGCACTCATTCGTTGCTCGGATTTTCTCGTTCCCTTTTTCCCTGCACTCGTTCGTTGCGTGAATTTTCTCGTTCCCTTTTTCCCTGCACTCGTTCGTTGCTCACACTTTCTCATTCCCTTCTTCCCTGCACTCGTTCGTTGCTCAATTTTTCGCGTTCCCTTTTTCCCTGCACTCCTTCGTTGCTCGATTCTTCTCGTTCCCTTTTTCCCTGCACTCGTTCGTTGCTCGGATTTTCTCGTTCCCTTTTCCCCTGCACTCGTTCATTGCGCGGATTTTGTCGTTCCCTTTTTCCCTGCACTGCTTCGTTCCTTGCTCTTTCTCGTTCCCTTTTTCCCTGCAGTCGTTCGTTGCTCGCTTTTTCTCGTTCCCTTTTTCCCTGCACTCGTTCATTGCGCGGATTTTCTCGTTCCCTTTTTCCCTGCCCTCGTTCGTTGCTCGCTTTTTCTCGTTCCCTTTTTCCCTGCACTCGTTCATTGCGCGGATTTTCTCGTTCCCTTTTTCCCTGCACTCCTTCGTTGCTCGCTTTTTCTCGTTCCCTTTTTCCCTGCACTCGTTCGTTGCTCGCTTTTTCTCGTTCCCTTTTTCCTGAACTCGTTCATTGCGCGGATTTTCTCGTTCCCTTTTTCCCTGCACTCGTTCGTTGCTCGCTCTTTCTCGTTCCCTTTTTCCCTGCACTCGTTCATTGCGTGGATTTTCTCGTTCCCTTTTTCCCTGCACTCGTTCATTGCGCGGATTTTCTCGTTCCCTTTTTCCCTGCACTCGTTCGTGACCTGCTTTTTCTCGTTCCCTTTTTCCCTGCACTCGTTCATTGCGCGGCTTTTCTCGTTCCCTTTTTCCCTGCACTCGTTCGTTGCGTGGATTTTCTCGTTCCCTTTTTCCCTGCACTCATTCGTTGCTCGCACTTTCTCATTCCCTTTTTCCCTGCACTCGTTCGTTGCTCAATTTTTCTCGTTCCCTTTTTCCCAGCACTTGTTCGTTGCTCGCTCTTTCTCGTTCCCTTTTTCCCTGTACTCGTTCGTTGCTCACTCTTTCTCATTCCCTTTTTCCCTGCACTTGTTCGTTCCTCGGATTTTCTCGTTCCCTTTTTCCTTGCACTCGTTCTTTGTTCGCTCTTTCTCGTTCCATTTTTCCCTGCACTCGTTCGTTGCTCGCTTTTCCTCGTTCCCTTTTTCCCTGCACTCGTTCATTGCTCGCTTTTTCTCGTTCCCTTTTTCCCTGAACTCGTTCGTTGTTCGCTTTTTCTCATTCCCTTTTTCCCTGCACTCCTTCGTTGCTCGAATTTTTTCTCGTTCCCTTTTTCCCTGCACTCGTTCATTGCGCGGATTTTCTCGTTCCCTTTTTCCCCGCACTCGTTCGTTGCTCGCTTTTTCTCGTTCCCTTTTTCCCTGCACTCGTTCGTTGCGTGGATTTTCTCGTTCCCTTTTTCCCTGCACTCGTTCATTGCGCGGATTTTCTCGTTCCCTTTTTCCCTGCACTCGTTCGTTGCTCGCTTTTTCTCGTTCCCTTTTTCCCTGCACTCGTTCGTTGCTCGCTTTTTCTCGTTCCCTTTTTCCCTGAACTCGTTCGTTGTTCGCTTTTTCTCATTCCCTTTTTCCCTGCACTCGTTCGTTGTTCGCTTTTTCTCGTTCCCTTTTTCCCTGCACTCGTTCGTTGTTTGCTTTTTCTCGTTCCCTTTTTCCTGCACTCGTTCATTGCGCGGATTTTTCTCGTTCCCTTTTTCCCTGCACTCGTTCGTGACCTGCTTTTTCTCGTTCCCTTTTTCCCTGCACTCGTTCATTGCGCGGATTTTCTCGTTCCCTTTTTTCCTGCACTCGTTCGTTGCTCAGATTTTCTCGTTCCCTTTTTCCCTGCACTCGTTCGTTGCTCGCTTTTTCTCGTTCCCTTTTTCCCTGCACTCGTTCGTTGCGTGGATTTTCTCGTTCCCTTTTTCCCTGCACTCGTTCGTTGCTCGGATTTTCTCGTTCCCTTTTTCCCTGCACTCGTTCGTTGCTCACTTTTTCCTCGTTCCCTTTTTCCCTGCACTCGTTCATTGCTCACTTTTTCTCATTCCCTTTTTTTTTGCACTCGTTCGTTGTTCGCTTTTTCTCGTTCCCTTTTTCCCTGCACTCGTTCATTGCGTGGATTTTCTCGTTCCCTTTTTCCCTGCACTCGTTTGTTGTTCGCTTTTTCTCGTTCCCTTTTTCCCTGCACTCGTTCGTTGCTCGAATTTTCTCGTTCCCTTTTTCCCTAAACTCGTTCTTTGTTCGCTCTTTCTCGTTCCCTTTTGCCCTGCACTCGTTCGTTGTTCGCTCTTCCTCGTTCCCTTTTTCCCTGCACTCGTTCGTTGCTTGCACTCCTTCGTTCCCTTTTTCCCTGCACTCGTTCGTTGCTCGCTCTTCCTCGTTCCCTTTTTCCCTGCACTCGTTCGTTGCTTGCACTCCTTCGTTCCCTTTTTCCCTGCACTCGTTCGTTGCTCAATTTTTCTCGTTCCCTTTTTTCCTGCACTCGTTCGTTGCTCAATTTTTCTCATTCCCTTTTTTCCTGCACTCGTTCGTGTCTTGCTTTTCCTCGTTCCCTTTTTCCCTGCACTCGTTCGTTGCTCGCTCTTCCTTGTTCCCTTCTTCCCCCCTCGCTTCTCTCATTCTTTTCTCTGCTTGTCTTTCCCTTCTTCTCCCTTTCCCTTCACTCTTTTTTTTTCTTTTTCTGTCTTTTCTTTCTTTCTTTTCTCTTTTTTTTGTTCTTTTTCCCTCTTTTTTTTTCTCTTTTCTTTCTTCCTTTCTTTCCCTCTCTTTTCATCTTTTTTTTCTTTTGTTCCTTTCTTTTTTCTTTCTCACTTTCTTTTTCTCTATTTTTCTCTCTTTTTTTCACTTTTCTTTCTCTTTTTCTTCCTTTTTTTTCTCTTTCTTTTCCTTTTTCTCATTTTTCTCTCTCTTTCTCTTACTTTCTCTTTTTTCTTTTCTTTTTTTTTTCTTTCTTTCTCTCTCCTTGGCTCTTTTTTTTTTTTCTCTTTCAGTCTTTCTGTCTTTATGCCTTTCTCTCTTCGTGTATTTTCCTGTTTTCTGATACAATGCAGCTAAAATTTTACTGCTTCACCGAGGTTTGGCTTCTTTTCCAGAGACTTTAGCACTACCCAAATGAAAGCTCCCCTCCATGCTTCTCCCATGCTTCGAGCTGGGACAGTTCCTCACTTTACTCAGCCTCCAATGTTGCTCCAATAGAAAACAAAACACAATCTCTGCTTCCCCTAACATTTGAACATCATGGTGAGGTAATAACCCATGTGACTCGCGAGCTATGTGACTTCACTCAGAAGGATCAACATCTGCAGAAATGTTTTAAGGTGATGGCTTCACAGGGCCTGTCACAGGCAATTCACTTAAGATCATGTTTGGAGTTGGACTTCATGATTTCACCTATGTTAATTGTGTCCAGATTTCAAGCAATAAATAAATCATCTCAGCCACTTTTAAACAGTATGCTTTAAGGTGAATCTGCACCACCCTTCACCGGTCTTGGATCATCCTCTAAATTACTGTGTGTTTAATTATGTAAACAATATAACCACTGAGTAACTTACCTGGGAAAACTGAGCAAAACTGGGATCAGCAAAAAGAGGAACGTGTCCTAGGAGCTCATGACAAATATCACTGCAGGAAAACATTACGTGTGAATAACTGTGATTCAGGAAAAGCCCAGCAATGCTGGAATAATGCCCTAGAGCCAGCACATAGTCAAGAGCCCAGTGAATTTGTTCCTACCAGCAGCTATCGTTCACAGGAAAACATTTTACTCTAAAATTATTCTTGTGATGGAAGTGCTTGCAAACCCCAGGGTTTTCTGTGTTTTTGCATTATACATCCCTCAGCATGGACTGTTGGATTTTTCAAATACAGAGAAGTGATTTGGTGAGATGGAAAGGGGAAAGGGATAAGACATCCAAAAAAGGCCAAGTCTATGGAAGACATTACAGACTGGCTTTGTGCATGATGACAATAGGGTAAAGAAAAGCAGGAAAGAAAATCACAAGAATCAAAAATAGAAAAAACAAAGGGAAAAGATTTTGTGGAAAGTAGAAAGCAAAAATCAAGGAAGAATTGCAACTATATGAAGCAGAATAAGAAATCTCTTTTAAAAATGGCAAGTGGAAAAGGGCAATGGATGGGGACAGAGAGAAACACCCCAAAATGAAAAAGGGATGGGTTCAATGGTCTGGGTTTCTCCTATCTTACTGCCAGAAGCTTGCTTGCAATATATTGAGTCCTCCCTGTGCTAGATTTCATACCACTATTTGGGTGCTAATAGCTTAGCTAAATGCCATTGTACACTGCTCTCTTGCATCCCAGCCACCACACAAAGAGGCCTCCAGTAGCAAAACTGTCTCATCTGCCCCAGGAGAACTTGCAGAAATGGATGCAGATTGCTAAACAGAGTAGAAATGCTCTGTAAATGTTTTCAGAAGAGAGCAGTCCCTTGGCTGCTCTCCATTAGCTCTGTTCCCAAGAGTGCTCCAGAGTCCCACATGGTTTTCCCAGTTGGACCTGCTGTTGGAGTGCTGCAGCTTTACACACTTCTCGTGCCAGAGTACTTACGGCTCTGGGGTGTACATGGGCTTGGACGCGTGGCGGATGTACTGCGTAGAGTGGAACACCCGAAACGCCAGCCCGGCCAGGAAATCCCGAGAGGAGAGCAAGCCTGCAACAGGACGCAGGCGGAACCCAGTGCAGCCTGAAGGGAGACAAAAAGACAGCGTCTTAAAAACAGCTGATGTGTTTGACTTATCTTTATCCAGAGTCCTCACAGTGGGAAAAGTCGGTTGGTTGGTTGGTTGGTTCGTTGTTTTGAATCTCCTTATGTTAAAGAGTTTAATTGTGTCAGAGCAGGCAATTTTCTGCCCATGTATACCACGAGCACAGCATCTGAGCATCTGTCCCATTATACCCCTGGAAGCATTAGAGAAGGACCTGGGACACAGGATAAGTGATGTGCCCAAACATTATAGGAAGCCTTTGATAAATCCAGGATTGTTTTTCCTTCTCTGGAAGCACCACTCCCACTGATAGCTGAGGCCTTTTATTTCATTTGGTTCTTTAAGGTGCTTCAAACTTACTCTGCAAGAAATTTGAAATATCTTCAAGCTGGGGAATATTGTCCTCCCGGTAGCCACAGTACTTCTCCAGAAGTGGGAACACGTGGTTGTGTTCATAGCAAGCATGAGTTGGATACAGAGTCTTCAGCTCCCTGAAGACAGTGCCCCAGGTTTTCTTTTCCTCTTCCGTATAGGTGACACGAGGAATAGGTTGGCCACTAGACAGAAAATTGATACCCTCAATAGCAGCAACTGAAAATGTCCTATGCCATCAACATCATGCTCTTTGTCCTTTCCCATCTGCCATTTTTGAAGCATATTGCATTGTGCTTCATATTGCAGCTTTACTAGGACTGGCCAGGAGCTGCTGGTGCAGGAGGGGAGATGCCTTTGGGCTGACATACAGGTGCAAAAGGAGCCTCACTTGTCCCTAGGCACTGGCTGGAAAGGACTCTACTGACCTTGGCTGAGACAATGGCCTTCAGACAGCTCCTTGCATTATTGTGCTAAAAATAAATCAGTGCTTATTTGTCTTTTAAAGGTGTTCTTCTAAAAATACTTGCTGGCTGTTGGTTTCAATTTATTTTTCCTTCTAGATATGAAGGAGCCATTTTATTTCTTGCTCTAAAGAGCATTATATTTTTTTTTTTTAAAAAACAGGGAAACCATCAGCTCCATGAAAGTCCATTGCAGTGCCAGAGAAATTCTCATCTGTGCTCTGTGCCATAAAAGACTCAGACTCCAGCCAGTTTGACTTTTTATAATTGTAAGGAGTAATTATGAGTTAAATCCCACCCTCAGGCCTCCACATGCTTAGCTCATGTTGAAGCTAACAGGAGTTATACAATCCCAAGCAATGCAGTTTGGCCTCCTGTGAATAACCAATTCCTTTGCAATAGTGTTAGGGCCATAGGTGAATCCAGCAGCTTTGAAAAATCAAAGGGTTTTAAGTAACTTAACAGGGTTAACATCACTGCTGGAATAATGCTGGAGTTTTCCAAGCCCCAGAGACCCACTGTTAAACTCTTGATGACACCCCACCATCTCCCACTCCCTCATTTTTTTCTTGAGCCTCAGGGCAGCTCCTCTGGAGAATGATCATTTTCTGCCTCTCTGTATTAGCTCTCCTTGATCTGTGGAGCTTTAAACATCAGGTTGAATTATGAGGATTGCAGGGGGATTTTTGTTCCTATAGCACTCCTAAATAATCCTCAACCACCTTCCAGGGCTACAGGGGGAAGCTATGCCTTAAAAACCTTTCAAATTTCAACTAAAAAAAAAATCTGAGGATCAATGGGGCCAGAAGCAAAGGAAGGCAGAGGAAAGAGGCAAGCTAAAAGCAAAGGAAGTCCAAGGACTTCACATTAAAGGTGCATTTGGGACTTCAGTCCAGGTCTGTACAGACTGTTTCCAATGTGTCTGAGGATCTGGATAACAGACTGAATATTAATAAGTGACATCTTGGAATATACTGGTTTCAGTTTGAATCTCAGGGGGATGGGGTAGTTAATATTTTTAATTTTGTGTAGGACTTGGTGAAACTCTGCAAACTAGAGACTAGAATTTGTGATCCATTACACAGGAAAGGTAAATCTTCTGTGGGATATCTATGAATGGATACTAGATCTGTTCACATCTGGACAGAAAATCTTATCCAAATTTTCTAGCTACAAACTGGGCTTCTGCCTTTTTTCACCTGACATTCTGTACTTTTCATCAACCCGTCCAATTTTGTCTCTCATTCTGTGATTACATTATTAGCTCTTTGGCTCAGGGGCTATCTTTTCATCCTGTGCAAAGTGTAGCACAAAATTTACAATATATGTTAATTTTCTCTTTGTAATCACAGTTTTTACCAGTCCCAGCAAGAATCAGGCCCAGTAGTACTGATCTATACACAAGTGTCTCTGAGAACAGAATTTTTTCTCCTCCAGATCTGATCATTGAAAGCAATCAAACAAGCCTGTTCTAACTGAATTTATCATCTCTATTAATTTATTTTTCTTGGGAAATGAAAGCATAAATTGCTGATTGCAGCTGGATTAGACATGATAAAAGTAGACTATCAGACACTGAATTAGCATCAGAACCATAAGTTATTCATTATTTTAATAGTCTATGCAGATCCTGCTTTAATGTTAATGATAGGCACTCCTCCCCCAGCCCTGGTTTAATGGGGAACACCAGATTTATTCAATGCTCAGGTCTTTGTAGTAGCAACAGTCTGCTGCTCAATTAGACAACAAAGCTGGGAGAGAGGGGTGTTGTGGGGAGGGAAGGGAGATGATGTCTCTTCTGAATGTGTGCCTGGAACAATTTACTTTTGTTTTGCTGCGATTTGGGGATAAATGCACGAACAGGAAGATCTAAACACATGGCAGAGAAAAGCCAACAGATGCTTGTGGAAAAGCAGGGATTGCCAGCAGGATGAGCACCCTAGGAGAGGGCAAGAGATGAAGGCTTGCTTTCTGCCCATGCAGTGGGTACTCACTGTCTGTAGTTGTACGCGATATCCGCGAACTCCTTCCTCCGGGCCCGGTACACAGGATCTTTGAACCCCTGAAGAGAAACAGCCATGGTCACTGCATGCATAAGGGCAAAAGGTGAACAGCTTTCCTCCCAGTGAGCACCCTCAGGTATGGCTGGTGCAGTCCAAGAAGTGCAGCAAGGTCAGTGGGAAAGCTGCCTCCATTCTGCCCGGCTCCACTCACACAGGGCATCGCTCCTTCTCGGGCTGCAGAGCCGCCGGAGCAGTCACTCAGCCACAGTCCCTCACCACCCCTCGCCACCCAAGTCCTTTTGTTTTCTCATTTCCCCTTCCTATAACATAGGGAAACTTGCTCCTTTACAGCAACAACAAGGTGCTCCTGGCAAGAGCAGCACAGAATTATCAGTACTTGGATAACCCTGCCCTTCTTGTTTCCCTTGAAGCTTGCTGCTGTCCCTGGCACAGCTGGGCTGCTCTAGAGGAGCAGAATCAAAACACATTAGAAACACATTCATCAACTCAATCAGACTTCTTAGGCAGATTTTCAGCATGAACCACACTTAAAAGCGCCCATTTTCAAACTGCTAGAGGATCAGTAGCCATTTAGCAGGCCAAAAACCCCCTATTTGTAGTACAAATTCAACCATTTGAAGGGAATTAATGACTACAAAGAATGTCTAATAGACCTTGTGGTTGGGAGCTTGACCTTTGCAGCTAATTACCAATAAAACCAAGGATAAGAAATAAAACCTCTAAATCTTCATCTGGGATAATCATTCTTCTACCCCAGTGTGCCTGCTGTTTAGACTAAAAGATCCCCAGGACCAGGAGTGCCTTCATGACCTGGAGTGTAGAAACATCCTCCTTCCAAGCTAGGATGCCCTTCTGCAGAGCAAATAGGAACAGCTCCCTGGGCACTGCATCTCTTAGTGGTGAATAGCACAACTGGACTGAGAGGCCACAAAACACAACCAAGAACAGGAGGTAGCTGAAGTGGAGTGTAAATTCAAGAGTGTGGATCAAAAAGATGTAGCCAATGGCCAAAAAAATGCACTGTCCAAAATTAACTTTTCATGGAGGTCGTTGTGATTAAATTCCGTGCATCACTTAACTACAAAAACACAGGCTCCTTTAATGTCTCTTGTTCTGCGCTCTGTGGACTGTCACACCTATTTACCCCAGCAGCTGGATTTCTTTTTCAAGGCACAAGTGCTCACTAACTAATTCTAGGAACTGGAAAAGAGATGCTTCATTCCTTTATACATATTTTTCTTTTTATATATTTTCTTTTCTTTTCTTGGATCCTTTTTTTCAAATACAATCTTGGTCTATTCCTGCGTGACACACAAGGGGGCCATTGGCTCAGTGTACCTCCTTTCATTCTGCCTTTCATGTGACCACAGTGAACATCATGAATCATTGTACATGGTACATAACACATCTTGAATTAAGCAATAGGTAGTGAATGACTAATCACCCCATCTCAATTAAACTAATAGCAGCAATTTTTGTTGCACTGCATGTAATTTATTTATAATCATCCTGTCTCAATTAAACTAATAGCAGCAATTTCTGGTGCATTGCATGGAACTCAGTGTGTTTTGACAAATGAAAGTGAGTTGTTGTTTGCTTGGAGAGGGAATAGAGGCAGAAAATATTCTTGTATGTGAACAAAACTGAAAAACTGCAAAACAAATTTTTTTATCACTAAGTCAATGAACAAAACTTTCTGATGCTACCATTTAAACCACACACTTTTGAACCAAGAACCTCTTCTTTTCTCGTGTCTCACCATAAAAGTACCATGTCAGAGTTAACAAGCACATAACAATACACTGAGCTAAATCATGTGTATGTAATCAAGGATGAAAAACTTTCTATGTCTGGGCTATGATATGTTGCTTCTTTTTCTTGTTAGTGACACACAAAGTGAGCCTGAAATCACTACATCAGAGCCTCTTGGGAAAACTAGAGGTGTCCTTGTGGTGGCCCTGTGCTCTGAAAACCACTATGACTTTTAAGAGCTCCTGGCATTTGCTCAATGATAGCAACCTTTGGTTTGATTTACTTCATAATCAGGGATTGGGCTGATTCTAACCCTAGAAATGTGGTAGCCTTCTTGTCCTGTACCGTGTGAGATTTAGTCTACTAGATCTGTACTAAAGCAGAGAAAATGTAAATGAGAGAAACATCTGTGCCAATAAATAGAAAAAATGCTAAAAAAATTTCTTACAGGATGATCAGCATCCAATTCTGCTCCATAGCTTAGGATCTGATTGGCAAACCTGTCCAGTTCCTGGATACTTCTTGGGAACCACGGCACTGCAAAACAGAAAAGAAATAGAGACTGGTGTATTTCTTTGTTACTTGGTTTTGGGCCTTCTTCTGATTTTTTCATCTTTTCATCATAAATATAAAGAAACATGTGCAAGGGGCTAAATCCTTTTCCCTGTAGTAGGAGACAAGAACAAACCAAGCAAGTTGTCTTGAATTTGTAGTTGTTTTGCACTGTTGCAAGAATACAGAGCATCAAGAGTGTCTGACCCTTGGTGCAGAGACGGCTTGTAACGTTTATGATTTTCTGTTTATTACTTCTGTTCTCTTGGCTTATCAAAATGTAGAAAATTTTCACAATAAGCCAGAATCACCCCTTTCAAAGGAACAAGAAACCCCACAACAAGGATACAGATCTTTTGGGCTCTCTGAAACTCTCTTTCTAAGACCTACTCAGTGGCCCCACTTGAGCTAGGATTCTGAAACAAAACGATCAATGGCATTCTAATACCTCAGATTAGCATTGGATCACTGCAGTCATTACACAGTAATGCATTAACTTGATTAACTTTCCTGGCCTGGTTCTCTATTGCCTTGTAACTCATATTCTATACACACTGTCTATGGCCCAGCCAGCAGGAGAGAAGGACCATGTTAACTACACAGCGTGTAATGCCCATGCAACCCTCTCTATACCGAAGGACATAAGGTGAAGGACAAAAGAGAATCACATGGATATCCAGATGTGATGTGTTGGGATAGAAAAAAGAGTAAGTCAAGCGTGTTCATGGCAATTCAGTACAAGGACTGAACAGGGGCAGCCTGTGTCAGTAAAAGTTTGCAATTCATTGAGACACTTCCTTGCACAAATGCGTGTTGCTCAGCCAGTGCTTGGAAAACATCTGATCCCCCTCTGTGGCTCTCTGCTCAGCTGGGAGCCCTGCTGCTCGGCCATACCTCCCCATCTTATGTGGGAGGTTGAGCCAAGTGAACCCGATCCTCGGCCAGCAGCTGCTGAACGAGTACCCTGCAGTGCCTTGGTGATGGGGCTCATACCAGACCTGATGGATCACCTACAGGATCGGAGGATCTCTCTGTCTCCGGGACTATTCAGCCGTGCTTTGTGCTGAGCCTCACAGCACGGAAGGCACTGGTGGCGCTGGGTTTCTGCGAGGCACCTGCGCAGAGGCGCTGCAGCAGCCTTTCCGGGCACACTCTGGCCGCAGAGAGAGCGCCCACTCCCCTGACTGCTGTCCCATCGCCAGCCTGGCTCCGTGCAGCGCTCCCGCTGGGAGCCTTCACATTAGTTTCCGACAGGCCAGGAGGAGCGGGCAGCTGGCGGCTGCTGGCCAGGAAGATCCTGCGCTGCCTGGGCTTCCCGGGATGCAGAGACCCGCCGCAGCGCCCAGGGGTACCCCAGCCGTGCCTCCCCTACCCCCGCCTAGCAGAAGTGCGATTTGCTCCGCCCCTCTCCAGGATGCGCACGCTTCTCTTTGCCCTGAAAACCAGACTTGAGCAAGTCACTAGATGGCAGCAGCAGACCCAGGAAGGTCCCCAACTGGGTTTCTTCGCTGCTGGATGTACCGCTGGTTCTCCTAGTTGTTCCAGAAACACTCTCCCCCCTCGCTGTTAGAAACTTTCCTGCACCTCCAACTCCTTCACGTAAACTGGTCATAGGGGGGAGTAGAAAAAGGTGTGTTTGATCCATAGGGAGGGGTCACTACTTACACCAAGTGTAGGGTGAGCACACGCAGCCATCCTGCCCGTTTTCTATATGGCTTTATCTCCTGGCTGTATCACTGAGTTTTATGTGATGGTGGGGAATTGCTTCACTGGTCTGTGCTTCAGACTCCCCACTACCAACCTGAGGTGAGGCACACTGGTGAATGGTTTTGTATTAGGCGCTGGGAAAGAAAGCTGCCTGGCAGTCCCACAGCAAAGGATTTGTCAGTGTGAGAGAATAACCACTCTTCTCAAGGATGCACCATGACCTGAAGGGTCGAGGCTGTGCAGAAAAATTGCTGGTGGGGGCTGAAGTCTGCACTGCATTTCAGCAGTGATCTCTCTATGACTGGCCTGAATCTGGAAGGTCTCACCGGGCAGGGTTTGAATCATTGCTGACTTACTTTCCACACTGACTTACTTTCATTAAACATTTTATTCTCAAGATTGCCTTAGTACTTGGTGCAGAGCTCATGATAAACTCGAGGAAAAACTGACTCTAGGCTGATGTGGTGTCCGTCCTGGCTGTGGAGATAGCTGACTTCCTTTTTCCCTACACAGGTGCAGCAACTTGTCTTCCTGGCACGTAGTCCTGATCCTGCCTACCCAAACACCAGCAGCAGATAAATGAGAGCAGCTCTGAGCTTGCAGAGTTGGGTGAAAGTGGCAAGCTGTGAAAGGGAAATCCCAAGGATACTTCATGCTGTTTGCACTGGCATAACTGGTGTTAAGTTGGGTCTTGGAAAGTGCTGGAAAGAGCCTTCTCAGCTCTCATGGAAGCAAGAACCAAAGATTCTGAGCAGAGTCCTGGGGCAAACACTGCGCTAAGTCCATAGAGCCTTCACATCGAGGGCCAGGGTGAAAAAAGGCTACTGGTGGCTCTTCTGCCTAGATATGATGTGCCAGGATGCTTTCCCCAGGCCTCCCAGAAACTATTGAAAAGACCAAATCAGATTACCCCCTGGATGAATCTATCCCATATTTTGTTTGCGACATCCTCCTCAGCCCGTTCGCCAGACTCGCTGTCTGTCTGCACAGCCATTAATGAATTGCCAGGGCAAGCTCTTGCAACAGTGGGCCTCTGTGAAGGTCTGAGGAGCAAACGTGGGCTGATCAGTAATAAATATTGATTTGTCTGTAAGTGAAACAGCAGCATTTATGGGATGGTGCTGGACACCCAAGTGGTGACCAAATTACCGTGGGGTCAAATGCTGAGCAGAATGCTAATAAGCCATTTATATGAGAGGCAGCGAAGCAGGGGCAACGAGGACTTCTGCAGAATCCTCCATTTGGACCATAGTGAGGAGGGTCAAAGACAGGTCTGTGCAATTTATAGCAGTTCAAGGCCCAGGTTTAGCCCTTTTTTAAACAGTCTCAAATGCTCCGGGCCAGCCTCAGGGTTTAACAAACAAGGCCCCTACAGATCCTCAACTCCCAGCTTGTTTCAGAAATGCAATAAATTGTCTGCAGTTCCCTAATGCTGCAATAGAATAATATTTAATTATTTTTATTTATGGGCTCCAAGTTTTTGGAAACAAGATACCCATCTTGTTTCCAAAAAGAGCCATTAAGAGATGCACTGTGTTTTTACAACACATCTTTCCATCTACACAAAGAGCTTTGGGCCCAGCAACTGCCAGCCCTTCTCATCTGAAGCTCTAAAGCTACATTTGGATTTAGAGCATTATGCTGGCCTGCTCTCACCTAAAATTACACTGTTGATCCAAATCTGATATTTGTAACTATTTAAATGTTAGTTAAATTTTGCATTTAGTTACGAAAAGATATTAAAAGCAGTTACAGGGACCCAAAAAAAGAAAAGAGAAAGAAAAAAGAAAAAGCCATTCATTTATCCCTTGCCCAATAAAGCACATATACACAGTGTTTAACACTGAGCTATACAGAAGGGACAGAATACAGAAATTTCCTCTGAGTGCCCACAAAGCAGTGCCCCAAGAATGGGACTGTGTGCTTCCCACAGGAAACAGAAAAATAAGGTTTTTCTTTCTCAAATCAAGAGCAGGAGCAAAATGAATCCTTAGCAGGGAAGAAATAAGAGCATCTTAGGCAGTGGTAAAAGAATCAGTCTCACAAGATCCCAGCCTTCCTCTGGAAGAAAACCTTCCCATCCTTTACCTGCCCACTGAGACAAGTGTGGCAATAGCCCCATAAACCATATGTCTGAGATTTTGCTCCCTGCAGGCACAGTGCTCTTGTTCTGTGTTTTGGGAATAAGATTTCACACAAGCACATCTGTGGACTAGGACCAGATTTGCCAGAAGGATACGTTTGAAAGACAAGCTGGCCTAAAATGCACCACAAGGCCTGTTATTTGTAATGCCATCACTGATAAAGGACAGCATCTTACCACACTTCCTACAGCTCGGGCTGTCCCCATCTCACTCTGCCCTGTAGCTGCCTCTGCCCAGGATTTGCCACCCACAGTTCACCCCCTAAGCAGGGCTTGTTTGACCTTTCAAAATATGGTCCTTTGAGGATTTCAGTTTGACTGGACCCTTATTCCTCATGAGAGGAGCTGAAATCAAAAAAAAAAAAAAAAAAGAGAGAAAGGGCAAGAAGAAATATCACTCTTCCTCTCTCTCCTCAGCAATAAATTGTTCCCATTTCATACTATTTCTGATTTACTGAAACTAACAAACAAATACAAGTTATCCTCTCAGACAGAAGGGGATCAAGACCCTTTTTGAAGCACTGACAGGATAATCTAGCTCAAAAACTCCTTTGATCAACACAGTAACATGCAGTGAAATCCTAATCCTACAGCTGACCACAGAAGTTTTGACTTCTGTGAGGTCAGAATTTCACATGCAAGACTTTCTTGGATGATATTTAGAGCTGTATCTCTGACTCTCGCATACGTTTATAGAAAAATTTATTATTTAATAACATTTATTATGAACTTCTTTATAGTAACTAGAAAAATTAATGTTAAGCCCTGATAGGTGCTGTAGCTTTCTTCTGGAGATAAAAAAGCCCCCAAAAGTGAACCTCTTCAATCTGACACGATCATAAATCACCTAATCAACCTTTTGTCCCCTTGTCTCACGAACAGAGAAAACTGACTCCAAAGAGAATCTGCCTTCTTCTTTTTCATCTTCAAATTTAATGTCATGGGTAGGACACAAAGGAAACAGTAAAAGGATTACCAGCATTGATCTCAAGAAGGTATTAATGTCCTTTCATGTTGTTCCTAGGAAGGAAGAGGAAGATCCAGACCGAAAGTATTTAAAGTCTGAAATCCTATTAAAATCACATCTGTTATCTGAAGAGGCATTAAAGTAAGTCTCAGACTATCTGCTGGGCAGCCACCACTGCACCAAGCAGCCTCAACTCCAGTAAATCTCTGAGAATTAGGAGCATGAACAACCCACAAAATCTTTCCTTTTTTCCCTCCAAAGGCAGAACTGCAACTGACCTCCCTGGGATTTCTTACAGTAATGGAGAGTTAGTCCTGTTCCCACCAAACTGGATGGCAGAGCATCCTCTAGCTCCCCAGAAGACCTGGTCAGAAGCATGGCAAAAAGTTTATACTGACAGAAAATCTCCAAATGAAAAAGTTTACAGTATAGAAAAATTAGGCACAGAGAGAGAAATGTAGCCATAAAGATCCAAGAGGATCTCCAATCACTACAGGAAAAATAAGTAATTTCAGTATGTGACATGAATAGTTCACATCAATGTTAACCTTGTCAGCGCATCCTTACCAGTGTCCTTCTTCTTTATCCGTGAAAGCTCATGGACTGTTGCTCCAATATCACTTCTCAAGGACTTGATGATAGCGTCCAGTGCTGGGACATTCTTGCCTTCCAAGTTAATGAAGAATTCGTACTCATCTTTGTTGAGACGGGAAGGTCGGGACTCAATGTGGGTCAAGTTTATACCTTTTTCCTATGAGAAAGAAATTTTGGTCCCATGGTTTTTGGTGGAAGGAATATGACATAAAGACTGGATAAATACACGTGTCAGTCAACAAACCATACTGTATAATCCAAATAAAAGTACACACTCACCTCTTGTGGCCACTGGACTTGAGGACTTTCACAGCAGAGAGAGAACCAGAAAGGAAGAATGAGAAATATGTGGGATTCACCCTTGTCCAGAGCACCATCACAAAGCATATGCACTAGTTAAGGCTTAGAGAAAGGTGGAAGTAGGATACAAATTGTAAACAGGCTTTGTATTGTAAATGGCAACTCCAGTACCTCAAGTACATAATGAGAGCTTGTCTGTGTTGACAAAGACATTTCCCCAGGATCAACACAGGAAGTAGGCATTCCACCTGTAGAGTACCCTCTCATGGGAAACTG
Source organism: Aphelocoma coerulescens (assembly GCF_041296385.1). Classification (NCBI taxonomy): domain Eukaryota; kingdom Metazoa; phylum Chordata; class Aves; order Passeriformes; family Corvidae; genus Aphelocoma; species Aphelocoma coerulescens. Next base: position 58,444,726 of record NC_091014.1, on the reverse strand, counting down.
AATGCTGTATTGATGGGCATCTTGAAAGAAGATTGGACGAGCAAGCAGCTGGGCACCCTGTGAGATAAGCTTCTGCAAAACCACCTGCACAGTTTCCAGGGCTGTGAGCAGCTGTTGGGCAGAGATCCAATGGGAAACATGGATCTGCACCAAAAAAGGCAGCCCAGGTTTGTGCAAATAAAAAGATGGGTGATTTAAATCACGGAGTTGCTGAGGTTGAACAGGACCTCTGTAGAGCAGCAAGTACAACAATCTGCTCGGGTTGCCTGAGCAGATTGCCCAGGGCTATGTCCAGTCAAGTTTTGAGACTCCTCAGTCTCTCTGGGCAACTGCTCACAAGTTTAATCACCCTCACAGAGAAGAATTATTTTCTTTAGTGCAGAAATTCAAGTTCTGTCTCACCGAATATCTCTGCTGACCATCAGCAGTCTCTTAGCTCTGAAGAAAGAGATCATTGGCAACTATAGAACTCACAACTATAGCCAGTGGGAACCCGACCTCAGACATGCTGCCGTGTTGATGTGTAAGCAACAAGTAGCTAAAAATCCTATTTTTCCAACAAAAAAGTAAACAAAAATGTTGGGGTCTCCCCCTCCTGCTATGTGATCCTGGGAGAGGGGCCCTGGGGGGAGACACGGGGTTTCCCTGCCCCTGGTCAGCCTTGTTCCCCATGGGTTGTTTTGTGTTCCCCTGCGCAGGCAAGGACCCTCGGGTCCCGTGATTGAGCAGTTCCTCAGCAGAGCTCCGGCCATGGGCTGGAGAAATAAACATCTCTGAAACATCTAGCAAGAATCAGTCCATAGATATTTCTTTTCCACGGGCCTCGTTGTCTGATACACGTGTTGCAGTATTCCCCACTGTAACACAAAAAGTCCAGGAAAACAAAAAAGACCAGGAAAAAAACAAAACAGAAAGTCCAAAAGAAAAGTCCAGCAACACCTTCCCCAGTTAACTGAACTCAAATGTTTTCTTGAGCACTATAATTTGAATATAAAAATGCTGCTTGGTTTGTTTGGGTTTTTTTTCCTTTTTGAGAAAAACCTTATAAACAGGTTTCAGCAGACACCGCATGCCATGGCCAGGTCCGGGCTTTTGTCACCTGGGAGGAATATACAAATCCCTGGAGGACATCTGGGCCTGAAGATCACAGAATCATAGAATCATTACCCACAGAAGAGTTAGAGGGGTTGACACATGGTGCTCAGCAACCCTAGAGAAACTTTTGTTTTTCTTCTTTCAAGCTAAAGAAGACCCCAAACTACGTGGGGTGAAGTATTGGCCCAGCTGGTGTCAATGTCAAACCCCCTGCTACAGTGGGGTCAGGATTTCATCCATGAAGTAACACTGTGAGAATCTACTTTTGACCTAAAAGGAAGAAAAAGAGAAGAATTTTTTTATCTGTAAATCCCTCTTTCTGAGCCTCTTTAGGGTTTTCTTTGCTCCTCTCAGTTCTTGCACAGTGGAGGAGGGCATCTGGCCATCGGCAGCAAAGGCCTAATTTACTCCTCCACAAAAGGCAGTTCATTCCTTGGTAGGAAATGTATATGTCATTCCACTGTTTCCTGAGCACTGCACACTACAGATGAACTCAAATTGTTTGGCTAGATACCAATACAATGAGTTGAAAAGGTCAAAAGCACATTCACCAACTGCTGCTCTCGAGAGATGCCATCCTTGCAGAGCCGTCTGCGGGAGAGAATGGCCACCACTGTCCTTGGTGCCCAGGACAGTTTGTTTTAGGCCTGCAAAGCCTGTTTCCCAAACAGACTGCACATTGTATCCTCTGCATGGTGAGGCACTGGGAGCTCCTGACAGAGAGCAGGCGAGGGAGCTGCTGTGCTGTGCCTTTGCTGTGTCTCATCATCCTCATGATTAAAGTTTTCATCCTTATGCCTTGTCTGCATCTACACTCTTTTAGTTTAAAACCATTACCCCATGCACCATCACAAAAGGCCTTGCTAAAAACTCTGTCCCCATCTTTCTTTCTTGTAGGACCTCTCTGAGTACTGGAGGGCCACAATAAGATCACCCCAGCACCTTATTTTCTCGGCAAGAGAAGGCTCCTTAACCTCATCCCTTTGGTTTTTGATCAGGTGACCTTTCTGCTGTACCAGCTCTCCAGTCAGGCTCAGTGAGCAGCTGCACAGATGGCAGTGCCCCCAAAATGAATGGAATGATGCAGGGGTTGGGAATGAAGAGATAAGCTGCAGGGTGGGTGTGAGGCATGCTTAAGGCAGCAGGAGTATCAGTACCTCTCAAACTACCACAACCTAAGACAGTGAGAAAAATGGGGGGAAAAAAGAAGATGGAGGAAGGAGCTCATGGAGAGAGTGACCTCCTTTCTTACACCTGAAAGAAGCAGCAGAACAGCTGCCCACAGAGTGTCAAGCTGCTTTGCTGTTTATTTGAGGGATATCTGCCACTCAGCAACGTGCAGAGCCAACCTGTTACTTCTTTGTGCCGTGGCTTCAGGACCTCACAACAGAGAAGCTGAAGGGAGAACCCTTCTGGTGACTGTTTTTAGAGCAAGAATCCAGCAGCATATGTCCAGCTCCCTGAACTGACACTCCTGGAGGAATATGTTCTTGTGTGCTCTGCCTTGCTACTAAGCCCTTGATTTCAAAATATTTACAGTGCCTCTGTTACTAGAGCTGCTCTACAAATCACAATTTCATTCTAGTCCAACTACTCCATCTAGTGTTTAATCTTCATAGTTTCACATTGTTCACTTTTTTGTAGCCTTGATGTTGCCAAATCTTGGAATTACATCAGTTTTCTCACAATAGTTGACGTTTTATTTAAAACTCCACCTTCTGGAGACAGACAGTTACCTAACAAAGGAGAATGGGGGCATTTATCAATCTCTATCTGTTTTTTAGTAGAGTTTGAAATCTTGACAATGGATGCCTTCAAAAGTCAGCTAATAAAAGTTATTTCAGTTTTATGAGCTATTTTTTGTTTATGGAACCTAAATCCCAGCCTAACACCTTTGAAGATCTCAACTGTCATATGTTTGTGGCTGGATTGACACTTGAACTATTAATATTGATCTCTTCTGCCCTTCCCACTTCAGAGCTGGTAGGAATCAGATGAGCCCATAGATTAAGATTAGATGTGTCTTTGCTGAATTCACCCCATCATCCATTGCAGCTGCAAAGAGCTTTGAGAGCAGGTTGGTGCTTTGCTCCTTCTCTTCAGGTTTATGACCAATAGAGAGGTAGAGTCTCTCCTCTGTGGACACATCCTGTCATACAACCACGTGTCTGCTGCAGTGATTCTGTGTCAGTAGAGAGGAGGGGTAGCTGTTCACCTTGCTCTGTTTCAAAGCAGTCTATTAGGCCATTTCTAACATAAGTTTTGCAAGTATCAGCAATTCTGAACAGATTTTGCACTGAGGATTGAGGGTAGCATTAGGCATAACAACTAATAGAAATTACAGGAGTATAGTACTGACAGATCTCTTGAAGTTAGTCACTCCCAATTTCTTGCCTTTTTTCTTAAAACCTGCACTCCTAGGGGTAGAAGAACTCAACTTTCATTATTTTAATACCCAATTTAACTGTACCTCTATCACTGCCCATTAGAGAAGGAAGTCTCAAGACATGTTCTCGGAGCTCAAAAATCAAGCTAGAATTAGTCCTAACCAAATTAGAAGGGGGGAAGCAATACAAATATCAACTTAAGGCACAGACAGTAGTGGATACAGGGAGGAGATTGCCCATGCTCCTCCCTGCCTTACCTCACAGTGCTGGATCTCAGCCTTGGCCCCCTCTCAGAGTCTGTGAAGAAGCTCCAGCCCCTTGCCCAGGTTATTCCAGTTATCCCATCCTGACTGAGCACCACCTATGCTGCAGCTGCCCCACATCAGTAATCAGACTGGTGTTACACTGCACCAGCAGTCTTGCAGTGATCCCTGCCAAGAGAATTTAGTGCCACCCTCTGTTTAATGGCCTGGCCACTGGGAAAGGAAAGTTGTGTGTTCACAGCTACACAGGGAAGCTTTCAGTAGGGATGGATACTTTCTGGAAATGTTATGGGTTACTACTTCCCATGACACACACACATCCTTCTGTTTACGTATTACTAAATGCTCCTATGCATGGCTCTAAAACTAAGTACAGCTGTGAAATCCAGCTGCAGCTTGTTTTCATGACTGTTGTCATTAAGTTTGGCTTCATCAGGAGACCCCACACTGTTACCAGATGAAGAACTTTTGACAACACTGTGGTGCCACTAATCAACATTTAGTGAGAATCTGGGTAAAATCTCCAAGAATAAGGTGAGCTGTTTTTTAACCCTTGCCATGAGCTAGTTCAGGGTTTCCTGAAGGAGGACACTTTCAAAAGCACAAGTATAAGCTCAGTGCTTAATATTCATAGATGAGATGACTTAGGAAGTTACAGTGATGTCTTCAGCCACAGATTCCCAAAGCAAAGGCAGCCATCTGATTCAGCTTTACTGGCCAAGGGCCTGTCTACTTCTCAGCTAAAGACAGTGCTTCCCCATCTTCTCCTTCACATCTGTCAGGGTCTTCCTTCCAAGCTCATGGAAGAAAAGTGTCCCAGAGCAAACAGCTCCAGCCAGCAAACAGCTCCAGAAGGCAGCTGGCCCTGGAGCAGCCCCTGGTATCCATCATTCAACACTTCTCCTCCAACCCTAAAATTTGGTGTGACACTTGCAGCACAGTCTGGCTACAAAACATGAAGCAAAACAAACCAAAAACATGTGGCAGCGTGTGGCATTGCACAAACATCTGTGAAGAGGCCATACCTCTCTTTAAACCCATATTGGTTTATTAGAAGTCCTGCTCTTGTGGCCCTAGGAAGAGGAGGGATAAGACCAAGGACGGAGATTTGGAGCACTGTAATGAAATGATCGTAGCTGTGCATATGTACAGTATAATGAAAAAACAAATCTTGTGGTAGAGGCAAGCCTGGCCCGTTCACCTATTGCTGTGGACACTTCCAGTGCACCCCCTGGCCAAAGTGACTGTTTTCTTCCCCTGATTTGGAAACAACCCAAACCACCGTGGAGCCAGTACCTTCCCAGGGGACAAAGAGAGAACAGTCACATAGGACTTTCTGTGGAATGAAGTTCCTAAACAGAAACAGAGCCCAGTTACCTCTGCTGACTCAAAGTGCCAGGTTTCATTTAGTACAGCCTGTTACTCCCATCCCATCCTTCCATGGAGCAGTAATTTACCCCCATGGAGCAGTAGCTTACTCTGGGAGCAAGAGCATTCAGGGCAAATCAACTTTTTTTTTTTGCTTTTGAGCTAGACCCCCCCCCCCCCACCCACTGATGGCTTCACCTTGTACTGAAGTCCTGCTCAGTATCTGAGAAGTCCCATCAGGGAAGAAAAAATAGAACGGTCCTCTCTGAGGATGGGTTGAGCAAATTTGTAATGTATTCCAATATTTGCCACTTAAAATATCTGATGATCTGCTACTTGTAAATCCATCAGAAAAAGAACTTCAGAGAAGATTAATGTGTTCACAAATTCATGTGGAAAATTGGCAATTGAAACTGAAGGCAATCGTTTTTGTTTATGGAAATTCTTATTTCTGGCATTTTTAATGATGAATTTAACTACAGAAAAGCCAGTCCTTGAGGGGGAGCAACATGGGGTTTTTTCTTCACTTTTTTTTCCTTTCAGAATGAACTTTGTTGTTTAAAAAAGTTACCTCAATTGCAATGGGCTTTTATCACTACAGATAGATAAGTATTTCTACCAAGTGTAACACTTGGGTCAACTCAAAGTACTCAGCTTTGCTTTTTCAGTTTTGATTAGAAACCTGGAAGATTTCTCTTTTCTTGGCCTCAACTTCTGCTCAGTATATTTTTAATGTGTCCAGTGAATCAAAAAAGAAACACAATTTCATGATGACTGTTCTGTCTTCCAGCTTTTAAGCATGATATTTTACTCATGTGTGCTATTCTGTTTCAGATGAAGGTATTTATTCAAGTTTTGGCTGCCTAGCTGTCACCTTCTGCAACACAAATAAACAGCACATGGTTCCACCAAGGAGTACCTCAGTGTACAGCAGATCCCATTAAAATGAAGTTGGTGTAAAGACCCTGCTGGTGGGTTTGTGCTGTCTCTACAGCCACCCTCAAACCTGCCACGGGGACAGAGGTGGCAAATGGGTTTTTCAAGTACAAAACAATTGGGTTTGACAAGCCAAAAGTAAATGTCTGCCACATCCCAATATACAAACAGAGCAGCTAGGGTGGAAGCAAAGTGGATTCAGTTTTAACAATCTGCTTATTGGTGAGGATGATTGAGCTGCTATCACTTTACAGCACATCAGAGTGTGAGTCTGGCCCTACAGACACATCTCTCCACAGGACAGGTGAAGAAGAACTGCAGGAGCTGTACTGCCAGCAGTGGCATAGAGTGCTCCAGGAGGAACAGATTCATGCAGTCAGGAGAGGATTTGCAAGGAGAGAAGAGACAAGAGCCAGGGATCAGAAAAGCTTAGAAGCCTGCTGAGGTCTGGTGCTCAGATGGATCTTCCTGAGTAAACATAAGAAAAAAGTGGAAACAATCAAGTATGTTTTGGGCATAAAGCCAGCAGACAGAGCTGAGTACACTGAGGAGATTCCTCAGGGAAAAAAATCTTCAAGCCACATAGGAAAATAAAATCAACAGTTGTCACTGTAGCCACATACTTGTGTGCACTGGGACATGAACAGAAAACTAGAGTTTGGATCTTTGAGCAAAAAAACAAATGTGAGAGCGTGCAGTACTCTGTCAACTGCATGAGCAGCCCTGAAGGATGTTTGAGTAGGACAAACATTACTGTTTCCACAAAACACGTTGGAATTCTCTTAAACTTGGTGTCTCAGAGGATGAAATTCTGTGCCATGAGCACTTCGCAGCCCTTAGCCTTGTGCCTTCCCCTACCTGGAGGGGGCTCCCCTACTTTCAGTCCATCCTGGCTCCCATAATGGGGGCTTACCCCTTCCATCTGGGCTGTGTTTGGACACTAATGCCTTTCCTGGTTGGTGTGCCCCGTGGGTGAGTACAGATTCCATCTGCCATGATGCTTGTTGAGCCAGAAGTCCTAGACCTCATGATATAGAGGGGCAGACTAGAGCACACCAGAGCTCCCTTTGGGCTCTTGCACAACAAGCTGTGATAGGGGCTAAAGTCTGGCCAGTTTCACCCCAGCACAGGAGTAGGACATGGGCAGGATGTGAACCTGGGAGCGCATACCAGGGAGGGTCTCAAGAGTGGCTGAACAATCCTGCCAGAGTAACAAAATTTTTTTCAGTTCTTAAACCAAGGAGAGGATGAACCTTCCCAGGTCGACATGGACACCTCCTCTACAGAAAGGCATCCTGTGTGCTCATGGCACCTCAAGATCTCTCCTTTCTTTAGGCATCCCCTCAGTTCCCTGTGTCTCACTCTGGATCTTGCATCCATGCTTGCTTCCCTGGTAGAAGGGGTTTATTTTCAAGTCTTTCATATTTGCAGCTCACTCAACCCTCCTCCTCTCCCCTTCATGTCCCAGAGTAGTTTTACAGACTGTCTAGAGAAGAGGCAAAATCCTCAAAGCCAGTGCTGGAGGCAATGTCCCTTAAACCACTCCCAAATCCGAGCTGGGAGGAGAGGGTTGAGCTGTGCTCTCTGCCTGCATTCTCATTCACAAGTGCCCCAGAGAGATTCCAGGAGTCTGGGCAGCTCCCAGCCTCAGCAAGGAGCAGAGAGTTTACAGACATGCAACATGTGGCCATCAGCACCAGCAGCTGCACAAGGTGTGGACCCCCTCCATGAGGTTAGCAATTTCAGTGCCATATCTGCTCCTGGGAACAGCCTGATCCCATTTTGTGGCTTGTCAGTTTTCTCTTTTCTTACTTCATGCAGTTGCATGAGGCCATGACAGCCAGAGCAGCCATCCTCATATCTCCTCTTGTGATGCCCCTCTGAGACAAACCCACTGCATTTCCACAGGCCAGCAACAAGCTGGTGACACAAACCTGGGGACAAGGCTGGGTATCTCCCTGCCCAAGGAGCCCACCCACAGAGAGTCTGAGCTAACTCCTGTAGCATCTCACAGTTGATGTTATTAGGCAGTGAAGGAGTACAAGATGAAAAAATTCCCTCAGGCTCTTCCTGTTTGTTCCCATTCACCTGCATATCACATTTTCCCTGTCTATGCTGTGGATGAACACAAAGTCTGTGTCTCTGAGGCACCATAGCTATGGCTCAAGTGGAAAAGGGGGGAGGTTATCCCAGCTTATGTATGTAAGACTTACACCTCTGTGCAGTTCTTGGAACAGAGTTAGAACAGCCCACAGACTGCTCTGGTTTACACCAGGAATTCACTAACAGCCCTGAGGAGCTGTTCTTGTACCATTAAATCCCATTCATTCATCTCCCTACTACAATGCCAGATGTAAAACTGATAAAAGAGCACCTATGCCAGGTCTCTTGTCAAGCCTTGGTGCTGAAGGAGACTGAAAATTAGCACAGAAAGCATTGGCTTTGTTGGGATGGAAAGCCAAGTGAGTTTGGGAAACCAACCAACCCCTCAGAGACCCTCAGGATCACAGGGTAAAACCATGATTCCGATGGTCTAGTTGCGGTATCTGCTTTGGGGCAAGAAGAATCACCTCCAAAGAACTGGATATTTCTCTCTTTCCTATACCAGTTCCCCCAAAGCTTTCTCTTTAGAGCTAACAGCACTTTAGTTAGTAGACAGCAATGCATTTAATGAGAGAATATCAACAGCCTCCTTAATTCACTTACAGACATGCACATCACTGACATATGGACATTTTTCAGGACTGTATCACAGTGGTCAGTTCACAGATTTAGACTTGCTCTGCTGTTGTTGGTGTGAATGTCCTTTTATCCTAATGAATCAAATATGTCCTGTAACTCATAATTATTTTTCCTTTTTACCAATAACACACAACCTTTCATTTCCCAGTAAATTCAATTTATGAATGGAAAATATGCAGGCCACAACTTCTTAGAGTGTTCTAAAGAAATCACTGTTTTCAGGCACAACTATTACATGAAAACAAAAAGCCACAGAACCAATATAACAGTGTATTTGCTTGGGAGCACAGAGAACACAGCTATGTGTGTTGCAACACAACCATCCTGAATTGCAAGGATTTTGTGCTTTTCAAACAACATTCATGACATCTGGGAAATATTTCTGCAAGAAGAAAAAGGCACACAATGTCCTGAAAGGTAAATGGCTCCTTGTTTCCCCAAAAGCTTTCCAAATCACTCAGCATAAGTTACTGAGTCCCTTTGGTGTAAAAAAAAAAAAAAAAGTGCTGTCATTTTTATGCTGTTCTGTAGGTACCCTCTACCCACTCTGTAGAAGTACTGCAGGTGGGAGCTGATAGAATTTTTTAATATCAGATTTGTTGAGGTGGACAAGAGCTAAGAGGTGCCCCCAGCAGAAATACCTCATGCAACATGTACTGTCAGTCACATGGCTCACATGCAGGTTTTATTTGCCTTACAAGTTATAAGACAAATTATTTGGTTAAAAGTCAATCTCAGGTCACAGCCCAACTCAGTCCTAGCTCTTACTAAAGCAGTTATGATGAAGTATTTCCCTCAAGTTGGAAAAATGCATTTTTCCCACCCTTGTGTCAGTTAAAGAGAGAGGTTTTCATTTTAAAAAGCTACTTCTGCTCTAAGACTTTAAGGGATTTTAAGCCCAGAAAAGAAATGCAGGCTGCTTTCTCCTGCAACAGCAATGAAATAGAATCACAAACACAATCTCAAAGACCCCAAGAAAATGTTGCTGCAATACAAAATTGTAAAGACCTGAAGGAAAATATTTACCTCAAATGTGCGCAGGACTTTAGCCAATGCCCCAACTTCTTCTTTCAGAGAGAAAATCAAAGAAATCACACCATTTTTACTGGGGGAGTCTTCAATGTACCTAGATTCCTGAAAGGAAAGAAAAAAATACACAAATAAAAAGGATTAACATTCACCCTAGTGAGTTTTGCCTTTCTCCATTCCCCTTTTGCACAGCACCAGCAATGCAAAGAGGGTATAAAATAGCTCTAAGTGGGAATCAGGGCAACCATTGCTGCCAGAAGCAGAGCAGATCTCGGGCTGCTCTGATTTATGATGGTAGAGACACAAATCCCTTCCAGCAAACTAGAGCCCTAGTGAGAGCAAGGTAGTCAAAAAGGACATGCAAATAGCCTAATATTATCTTTGCCTTGCTTCACCTCTCAGGGATGACTGGAAATATTACTCCACTTTGGTTTCAGCTACAGTGCAAATTCCTTCCCTCAGGCTTCCTTTTCATCAACACTCAGGGTTAAGCAGAGCAATGTAGATGAACTCTGTGCAGAGGTGCAGACCATGATTTATGTTTCCCTTCAGTTCTGCTTGTACCTTCCAGGCATCCCCAGGAGACAAGTAGTATTCACAGGAAGGATATGAAAGGTGATTTTAAAACAAAATAACAACATCAAGCAAAGAAAATAAAAGGGAAAAAAAAAAAAGAAAAATGTTGGAGCAAACATTTAGATCTTCCCTAAATCCCACCATGTGTAGACTCAGGGCAAAATGTGTTTTTGTTTGCTTGTTCCCTTTCTCTCATTGATTTTCTGCTCTGCAAATTCCAGTACTCTCAAAGGTTTATTTTCATTATCTTCATGGTTCTCATTACTAGAATGTCTTTGCATGTCTCTACATGTGTTTCTTTTCACAAAAGCCCTGTTAAGCAGGGAAGAACTATTTCGCCACTTCAGAAACAGGAAACTGAGCCCTGGAGTGGAGGCAGATCTTAAAAGCAATCTGGGTACTAGGCATGGCAGGTAAATGCTGCTGAGATTTCAAGAATCACTTAATTTTTCTGATATCAGAGTAAATTTGATGCACAACCATCACAAACTTTTGGAGGTCACATTAGTGTCTTATTTGCTTGTTTGTTTTATTTTTTTACCATCTACTGGCCTCAGACAAATTGCCTGTGGTTGGTATTTCAAAGATCACACAGACATCTGCAACACAGATGGGTCCTGGTGTAATAAGTGCTGGGCTAAAGCTTGGTTCAAGGTACCCATTCAAGTATTCTTTCTAAAGATCTGTATTTTCACTCAGAGTCTGTCCTCATTATGGCTACTGCTCAACTGAACATATAAATCAGATTTTAAAGAGTCCCAGTTCCCAAATATTGTCCTCAGTAAAGACAGCCTTTGTAGAAGACAAATTAATGATCTAATCCAGCTGCCCTGGAGCCATAAAGTTCTTGGTGGGCCTACATGTCCTGAGGCAGAGCTATGAAGAGCTGCCTTCTTTTGTAAAGTAAATAATTGCTGATCCTTCAAGTTGTCTCCAAGGCTGCCACTAACAGACTGGCCACGCATTTTTCTATCTGGCTTTGTTTCCAGAGGCTGTGGTGTTTTCCAAATGACTTCCAGCTTTATGAGGGACCTCTAGTGGGAGCTGTAGTAGAAGTGCTGGCTTTATGTACCAGAAGGAAGATTGCCACCTGTTCACTTGTGACACTTCCTGCAGCATCTCCGTGTCTCCTGAGTCCTCATCCAGCCAGGGAGTCAGCCCAGCTCTTACATGGGGAGGACCAAGAGGAAAAGCAGCTGGAAGTGATGTGTCAGCTGGCTAATGAAACCCATTTACACCTCAGCAACCACAAGGGAAAACAATGACAGGAGTCTGGCAAAAGTCAAAACAAATGTCTGTAGTACTGAAATTTTATGATAGTGTGACCAAAACTGTCATCTCAAATACTGTCCATGCATTGCTTTTTCCTTCTGTTTTCACCCACCACAGCCAAAACTGATCTTAAGGACAAAACTGGCTCCACCACTGTCTGTCCAATGGATTGAGATTTTGGTTTTCACTGTCTGCAATGAAACTGCTCTAAAAGGCATGCAGTTATATATTTTAAATATTCTTGCCAAGTCATGCCGTGAGGACCAACTTATATGACAGATTGACTTGAATGTGTGTGACAAATGAAGAATTTGTGGTTTGGATACTTGCCAGGGGTATAATGCAAAGTTGAAGTCCTGCAAGGTAATTCTGACAATAATAATTGATCCCTTTGTATAAAGAGATTACATGAAAAAGCCTTAAAAAAACTCCTCCAAACTCATTGGTCTCTAGCCTTGATTTGTTGAGATCAGATACTTTCAATCTGTCCACAGTCATCTTCCCACTCTTGCAAAATGATTTATACTGGTGCTTAAGAGAAAGACACATTGCAGTAGGGAGCAGGCACTAATGCCATAAACAGCCTCGTAATTGCTTAACTTCTTGCACACCTGCATATGCACTCAGTTCACTGGAAGGTCTTTTAACAACCATCAGTTCACACCTGAGAGGTGACATCTTTAATTGCAAAGGGGAAGAAGACTAAAATTACTGCTTTCCTGATACCCAGTTCTTATCAGCATATATGGGGGCAGTGTGCATCAATACACACTGCAGGCAAACCTCAACACATGCACTGGAGGTGATACACAGCAGCACAAACACAGGCACTCACATTATTGTTGAGCTTTTTCTAGTACTTATGCATACTTTTAACTGTTAAACAGTTTCCCATTCATTTTGGACTTTAACTTCTCATTCCTCAACATACATGAAGGAATTGCAGCTTTGGGGTAGTTTGACTCTTGTGTTACTATTGTGATTATGATTCAGAGTTGAAGAAAATAAAACTGTGTGTTGAAATTTTGTCTCTATGATATGTATATGTGATTTATAAATATATTGTGCAATGAATTCAGCTCCATTTTTCTTCCAGCTCTGTTTTTTTTCCAGGAAGTAAAATAAGAACCAGTTGATGAGCATGAAAAACCATTCCTGGACCTAATACAATCTCAAATAATGTCATATGTAGATGCAAGAATAGGCTTACCTGAGCACAAATCTGCATTTTTAGTTAACCACTTTGCACATACATTGATATTGCCTTTCTGACACAGGTGACAGTATTAGGGGTCAATAACATAATCCTATCAGCCTTCTAATCTGTTGCTGAGACATTTAGCTAAAGCCCTTCAGAGTGAATTCCAACACTGTTAAAGCCAGAGAAAGTTTCCCTTGCAATTTCAGGGACATAAAATTTTCACCTGTGTTGTAAAGTTCAAACTTACTAGATATGCAAAATAGTAGGGGGAAAAAAGGGAAAAAATATTTCAAATTAAAAGATTTCTAAGTTACTTGGGAAAATAGAACTAGCTTTCAAGTCAGATTTCTTAAGGCATTTAAATGCTGATCACCACAGTTATCATTGGAACCAAGCAATTACACAACTATGATAAGCAGCAAGGTGAGACCCTAGAGAAATGTTGTGGGAGTTCAACCACAGCACACAAAGCAGTAGGAACAGAGGCTTCCTTGGCATCTCTGCTCTTACAAAGAGAGAAGCCCCTTTTTTTGCACATCTTATGCAGCTTGTCTCTGGCTTCAGCAGCATTGCATAGGACACATAAGTGCAGAATTTGGTCCTAATAATTAACCATGCTGGCCTTAGGTTACGTCACTTGCCCCTGCAGTAACATCACTGCCTGTATTCAGAAGTCATGAACTTCAGACTTTCCTGTATTTCCCAAAGCAAAGAGTTCAAAGTCAATCAGTAAATATTAAAAAAGAGGACATCAGAGTCCCAAAATTTAACCAAAAAGCTCTGCCAGAAAAGAACATAACTTCATCTGTTTTCCTTTAACAAAAGAAGACAGATTTCTTTCATCGCACACATTTAAGACCTTTAATAAGCTTCTGATTCCTTCTCTTTGCCATGTATGCAAGGATACCATTGCAACGTTTCTTTGCATTCTCACTGCACTTTTGTGAGCACAGTTAACAGCAGACAAGTACAGGGGCTACCAAAAGTGTTCAGGTACTGAAAAGCATCAAGACAGGCCACCTTGATTATTCCCTTCTTGGGTCATACTGCATCTCAGAGAGCATAGGACAAGAACAGGAGCGCAGGAGTGAGGCAGGACACCCCTCCACCTCTGCAAAAAGCAGGCACAGATCCCATCACTTACCTGGAAAGGGTCACCACTCATTTTGCAGTGCTGTGAGTCCATGTTGCAGAGGCAGCAGTGCCCACACAGGGAGGCCCTTTCACCACAGCAGGTAAAGCCTTCTGACCTAACTGCAGTGGCCAGAGATCTGTGCAAAGGTATTTAAAGTGGAGCAAGCAAGGCAAAGCCATCCCCTTCCCCAGCTCCCTCCCCTGGACGGCATGCCAAGGGGGCGTTCTCCCTGTATGCCCACCACACCCACCCCTGGCACACGAACCAGCCGCTCCACGTCGGCCATCTCCTACAAGTCCCACGCCTGCGGGGAGCGACTCTCCAGCAGATTGTTTCTATCTGCACTCAACGTGGATGAGCAGCATGCTCTGAATTAACAGCGTTCCTCCTCCTGATCAACATCAGCTGTTTTCATTTCTTCACATCAACACATCGTTTTCAGTTCAGCCTCCTGCCTATTCCTTCCCACTGCAGCTGCGTGTTCAGCCTCAGGTGGGATTCCCACCGGGGTCACTCCCCTTGAACAGACATCAGACGTTCTCCAGGATCTGCTCTTTGGATGTCAAAGGCCAGACATGGAAGGCTCTGGCAGAGCACAGCTGAGGGTCTTGTCCTTCAGCAGGGCTTCTGGGTCTGCTTCCAAAGAGGTCAGAGAGCAGGAGACATTGCTCCACTCGCCAGACATTGGAGAGACACACAGTACGAGGGAAGCATGAAACAGGAGTTTCACACACTGGAATATGAGCCAGAACATGGGGAAGGGGAAGAAGGTAAAGAAAGAAAAGGAGCAGGCAATAGTAGGTCAGAGCTCTAGGGCAGGAGGATGTTGAACTGCAGATGTTGCATGTGTGCCTGCATATAGTGTCAGCCACGGAAAGCACAAGGGGAACAGAGTGGGGCACATAAATGATTTCAGGGTAGGTTAGTAAAGTACTGATATGAAAGAGCCCAGATTTGGTTTTATTAATAAGAGTCACCAAATGGGGTAAGGGAAATTGGAAAGCTGTAGCCTGATATCAGAGGGCAGGTGAAAAAAATGAAGCAACTAGGCAACTTGCTCTTTGGAAAGATGAAGTCTTAGAGAGACAAATTGTGTCAAGGCAGGTGATCTTGCTATATTTTCCTGGTGGAGACAAATTGTCTTTACAGTTATTTTATCCTTGAAGGAAGCTCTACTACACACACCTGTGTGTATTGGTGAACACTAGCAAAACTTACTGTGAATTGTTCATACATGTAAAATCCAGTAGCCTTACAGTGGGGAAACTGAGTGGAGCCATTTTCATGGTTCTCAGTCCAAATCCATGTTGAATCCCATGACTGTGGAGTCAGAATCCATCCCACTGAAATGATCAACTATATAACATGCACCTGAAGTAACTCAGAGTTTTGGGTGCAAATACATACATTTTTCAGAAGAGCTGCTTCTTTGTGCATCCTGAAACTGCATGTAGGGATAGAAAGTTAATATCTGAAGTGATCAGCAAGCCTGTGGTATGGGCTGGCAGGTCAAGATAGAGAGCCAAATGTGATGCACACGAAATACACTGGACCCTGCTGACATGGCAGTAGGACATGGCAAGGAAAGATGGAACAGTAGGGAAAAATATCCCCGGTAATTGCCAGCAGTATAAAAACTACTGTTTTTTTAACTACTCAGCCAGTAACTTCATTAAAGTAGCCAGTATTTTGTATCCTGTGTTTGTACAGCACAAGGCATAGCTCTATCCACAATAGGGACACTGAAGGCCACCTTGGAAAAAAATAACAGTGATATGAGGATGGTGACAACACT
Source organism: Aphelocoma coerulescens (assembly GCF_041296385.1). Classification (NCBI taxonomy): domain Eukaryota; kingdom Metazoa; phylum Chordata; class Aves; order Passeriformes; family Corvidae; genus Aphelocoma; species Aphelocoma coerulescens. The sequence goes on along the minus strand of NC_091014.1, from coordinate 58,428,927 downwards.
GATTATAGTCCCTGTGCAGGACAAGACAGACTCCAGCAACTAGTCTTGTTTACTTTCCCCACCCACTGTACCTTGCCACCTGGTGTATTTTCCAGTGAGATAAACTATTCTTTCATCTGTTTGTGCCTTCCTCTTTCTTTCCTTATCCCTTCTCTTTTCACTAAACTTTTATCTCTCTCTTTTACTTCTTTGTGGCTTTATTTTTCTCTTTGTTTTTCTCTTTTTCCATCCCTTTTCTTATGTATGTTCACTCTATCCAACAGTAATGGCAAGACAAAGTAAAATATCAGACCCAAAATAATGCTCATGCCAAATCACTGTAATTATGTGTTTTGCCTCCTCCTACCCCCTGCTTTTTTTTTTGTATTTATTTTGCAAGTCTCTCTCTTACCCTCATTGTTATACAACCATAATAATATTGCCAGTGTATTGCCACCAGTTCACTGTTTAATCAGTCTGCACTGCCAGAGGTTGCCTGGTAGCAAAAGGCACTGGCTGGAGGAAGCAAAGCTCCATCTTGCCAGGAGGAATCCCCAAAATCTCCTGTTTTGGAGCAAAGTGGTGTGTGGGGGTGTGTGGGGGTGTGTGAGTGTGTGTGTGCTCAGTGACGTTACTCTAGGAATATGCAATTGCATCAGTATCTGTTACCTTGGGCCATTTCGGAGTCCGAATTGCTGGAGCTTCCCTGTCCTCTTTGAAGTACTAGTTCAGCATACCAAGCATTGGTTCATCCCCCTGCAGTGACACTGCCAACCAGGTTTTCCCACTTGGGTTTCAAGTTTCCTCATGTGCCTGATTCTCCAGCCCGTGTGAGTACCTGAGCTTTAAGTCTGTCCTGCTCTGGGCTTTTGCTGCAGCTCTGTGCAGCCCCTCTCCTTTCAACCATATGAAGATATGCACTGATGTCCCACCTTGCCTTTGCCTGAAAACACGTTCTTCCTCAGAAACACAATTTCTTTGGGTACACACACACACGCACACGCACATGTCACATGCATCCCTTTCTGGCTGTGCTCTCAGCCACAGCTCACCGGGCTCTTCGCACTGAAGTTGGCAGGCTCTCCTGGCCAGCACGATGCGAGTTCAAGGGGCCACGGACTTTGGCTGCTTTTCAGACTGCTCTTTGCCGCCCTTGCTTTTAGCCAGTATTTGCAGACTGGCAGCTCCCCTGGAGCTGTGAGTCTTCGCGTCTGGGCAATGATGTCCCTTCCCGTGCCAGGACACTGGGCCTATCCTTGGCCTGCAATTCCCTGCCTTCCCTGCTGGTTCAGGATGTCCCAGTGAATGTGAGGGAGCAGTGAGCAGTGGAAGAGGGATTTTCTAGTGAAAACAGAAGCTGGCGGGAAAAATTCCCAAACGAGGATTCCATTAATGTTTCCGGTGGTTTGTGTGTGTGTGTGTGCACGGCAGGGGGCCATCCTGCTTATCAGTATCGTGAATGCATTTACCAGAGGTCTCAGGGTGCTGTAGCTCTCCTTTACATCCCAGACACGCAGGATTTCCTCACACCTCCTCTGCTTCGTGGTGGCAAAGCCGCCCAGCCACATCCCCTCTCACTGCAGAGCCGGGCTCCCCGAGACCTCAAGGCTTTTTTGGCTGCACCCCACCCATCCCGTCCCCGGTGGATTTCCCTGACTCCTTCCCGCCGGGGCACGGGTGGCCGGGAGGTGGCACTGTGTCCTCGCGGCAGAGACGGCTGGCGGGAGCGGGGGACCCCGGCTGTCCCCGCTGCCTGGCCTCCCCGGGAATAGGGGGGGATCCTCTTCCCGGCCTGCGCAGGCATCACCCAAACCCTCTCCTACCCTTCCTGCCAGGGGACCACTGCTTCGGAGGAGAGGGGAACAAACTACCCCCCACCCAAAAATTTCAGCTCTCCAAAAAGGGGCGATGGGGGTATGCGGGGGGGCAGTCCGGTTTGATTTATTCCCCGGGGCTGTGACGGACGTACAACTCGTGGCCGCACAATGGGGCCACCCGGCAGAGCCGGCAGCGAAGGGCCCCGCTCCGCGGGCGCGGAAGGCAGGGGAGTAGCGGCGGGATCCGCGGGAGCTGCGGAGGAGCGAGCGGGACGGAGCCGCGGGGGAAAAAGCTGCCTCGGCGGCTGGCTTGGTTTGGGGGGTTTTTTCTCTGTTTTTTTTTGGGTTTTTTTTTTGCAGCCCTATATGCAAACTGTCACTTCAGGTTAGCACAAGACCTGATGTAGCTCATTAGCATGAGCTGTATCTAATATGCTTAAAACCTCTAATTATTTATTATGCGCTAATTGGCAGCCCAAAAAATGTCTGCAAAGTGATGAGTGTTCATCCCCAGACGCCTTTCGAGGAGAGTTCAGCAGTGTCCCTGGTCAAACGTCATTTTTAGTTCTTCATTGGGGCACAGGCTTTATTCCTCTTGTAGACGATGCAACACCAAGAAAACTCGAACTTGCTATCCCGATAAACAGCCTCCTCTGCTCTGAGCAGGATGGGCAACAATTACTCAAGAATAAGGTTTAATAACGCTAAAGTTCTTATTTCCATAAAGGGATGCTTAGGAAGAGGCATTAAATTTTATCAAGTATACAAAAGTACAAACACACGGTCCTTCAAAATTACTTACCCAAAGGAACATCTTGCCTTTCCAGGAGAAAATCACTTTCCTGACTTCTGAAAGTAGCAAATTTTGAAAATTATATTCACGTGGAAACTGTTTCAAAATAAGTTTACCTCTCTGGGGCTGACCCCCCCACACTCCCTTCTAAGTGCCTCTTTTTTTTTTTCTTTCCAAGTCTGTATTATGTTTCTTCGGGCAGCACCAACTATTTATTTATCTTTATTCTTTCTCTCTTTCTTTTCATTCATTATTCGCTCTCCCTCTCTTTTTTCCCCCCTTCCTTGTGTGTGTGGCTTCTCGGTCTGATCTGTAGCTTGTTACCACCCACTGCACGCTCTCTCCTGCAGCCGAGGTGTTTCTATACAAACTTCAGCGTCCAGTTGTCATATTAATTATTACACTGAGTAATGACTGAAATAGTCAAAATAAGGGGAGACTCAAGAGAGCTTTTTCTTGCTGCTCAAAGATTCAGCAAAGAAGCCTTGCAACAAAGCACTAATTGGTCCCCAGAAATACTCTGACAAGGCATGGAAGATAGGTTTCATAAAGCCCAGCAATTGTGAAGGGGGAAAAGATCCTTGAATAGACCCCACGCTTCTTTTCTAAACTCTCTTGCTGAGCAAAAAATGGACTGCTTCTTGAATACTGGACTGATCTTGAATGCTATACCCAGCAGAGAAAAAAATGCACCATTTATTGTAAGTTTTTTTCCAGCTATTCATGTGTTCTATGTGGAGAATAAGCTGGTTTTGTTTACCATGAAAGACCTTTTACTTTATTTTCACTCTTGGGGGGGAAGCTGGAAAGGAGAGGGGGAGGGCGAGGGGAGGGAGAGAAACACATGTGCCCAAATCCAGACGAGCTGCCTACTGTAACAAAATGGAGTGTAACAAATCCTACAGAAGTCCCTAATGTATCGATTCTTTGAAGATCTATATAGATTAACGACTTTCGTTCTGCTTTTCCAAGACAGCATTTAATCATAACGTAAATGGCCTTTAAAAAAGAAAAGAAGTGGGAAGAAAAAAAAAGCATACCAGAGTAGTTTTTTTTTTAAAAAAGGCAAGGACTTCAAAAGACCTTATGAGTGTGGCTACAATTTAGGCACACAAAAAAGTCACTATAACATAAGGAAAGTTCAAGATTTAATAAATAAATAAATAAATAAATAAATAAGACCAAAATAAAAGTGCCACATGAAAAGGGCAAGGGATATTTATCATTATATTAGAATTAAGAATTTTAAGGTGCAGGTGCAGGACTGTGCATAGGACTGGATGGAGGCAGGGGACCTTGGAACAATATTTATTATTTAGGAATCTGGTCCCTTACTCTGCACAGTGAGCAGAACCCCAAAGCCCTTACCTTGCACAGTGAGCACACAGAGGAGCTGGTGAGATTGGAATCACCTCAGACATGAGGGGTAAGTTTGTTCCCCGGTGGCAGTGAGTGGAAAAGGACCATGATGAGACAAGGGAGGAAAAGGCTCGGCCCCCCTCATCCATCCCCCACACACACACACACCCTGACCCAGGGTAGCCAAATGGGTACAGGACCACGGAGGCACAATTACATGAGTTACACTTGGTGACCTCTGGGACTCGTAGGTTTTGCCTTTTTAAGAGCCCTCTGAGACTGGAGAAGAAGGGACCTGGAAATTCCAGTCTCATACTGCCACTTCCAGGAACAAGGGCAGGGATGTCCCTATGTGCTGTTTCTACACCAGTTTTAGAAATGGGCTGCTCCAGAAGAATTAGTCTGTTTATATATATTTATAGTTTACAGGGCTGCAATTAATTTGATATTTCTGTTAGCACTTCCCAAAGTCACAATGCGGAGCTGGTGATGCAACAGCTGCTTCCAGTGCAGTCAGTTCTGACATCAGACAAGGGATGTTGAACAAATCATCCAGAAGACTTGGAACTGTCTGGAAAAGGGAGAGCTGGCCAAACAGGAAATACAAGCAAATATGTTATCCTGCTAAGGTCTGGTTGTCCTGCCCAAGAGCAGAAAAAATAAGTTAAAACATTTCACATGTGATGAGACAGTAGGTTAAAAGTCAGAAACGGGTCTGTGATCAGTGAAGAGGCCCCAAAATAAATATGACCACACAGAACTACTTCACATTTTTCATCACACCTGCATTAAAAGCCAACATGTTAAAAAACTACTAAAATACTAGTTAGCAGGTGCACATTAAGGTTCTCCTGTGCTATGTTTCTGGTTATCACTGTTTAAACTCACACACACAGCCAGGGTCAGGGATCCAGTGGCAGATGAGAAGTGATTCCTGCAGCTCCAGGCTGCTGTAATTGAGGTCAACAACAGCACAGGGCTTACTTTTGCAGTACTTTCCACCAAAACCTGAACATGGACCCTGCAGGTCCCCTCCTTCCATGCTTTGGAGCTGCTGTGAGTAACCAGGGATTAAAGCCACCTGCCAGGGACTTCCTAGAGCCGTAATATGACCATGGCAAGACTGTCATACCATGGCTCTGCTCTTTTTAGTGGGTTAGAGAGCACACATATGAGTTTGCAGAGTAGAAAGGTGCAGAGAGAAGTGGAAATGAGACAGAGCTGAAGAAAATGTGTTAAAGGTTTCAGAAAAACATGGATATGTGAAAGGCAGTAGGGCAGGGAGAGAAAGCCAAGATCATCATTATCAGGTGCTGAGCTTCGTCATGTCTCCCAGGCTGCCTACAGCCCTGCAGCCCCAAGGGTCAGTGTGACCCCCAAGGCACACCAGCCTCAAATTCTCAGCACCTCAGTGCTGCTTTTCCTCATTTGGTCCTGAGCCACAAGTGAGACTCCACCTGGGAGGAGCGCTAATTTCCCCTGCATAGGCCAGGTCCATCCTGACTCCCCAGTTACAAGCCAGTGCCATTGCCTGCTTGGAAAGCTGGTGACCTACTTCCACATTGTGGGGTGCTGTGGGAGGAGCAGGGGATCAGTGGGTTCCCCGGGACAAGCAAGCAGACTGTGTGGCCTGGGAAATGGGATCTGGCAGTGAAGGGCAGGCTGGCTGCACACCTGCCGGCTCTGCCCAGCACACCCATAATTTATGAGATAAACCTCCTCTCTCCCTGTGCTGGACCTTGCAGGGACCGCCCGCGTGGGACGTGCCCAAGAGTGGCTTGTTTTTTCTCTCCTGACAGGCTCACCCCGTGGTGCTCAGCATTCCAGAGGGGTAATTCGAGGTGACTTCTCCCGAGAAATCTTTACCCTGCCCTGCTCTCAGCCGTCCTCTTCCTATCACCCAGCCCGGCTCACCCGCCGCTGTCGCTGGCTAATAGAGCCATCAGGCCGTCCGCGGGGCGTGTGCGGGGCCGGGCACACGCGGCGTCGGCCGCTGGAAGCGGGGGGGGACGACAGCCCCCGGCGGTGGGTCTGGGACACTCACGGAGCTCAGCCTGGCAGCGCTCGGTGAGCGAAGGGAGCGATACCAGGCGTCCCTGTGCTCTCTAGGCACAACGGGAAGCCGAGGTCCCGCACACGAAGTTTCCCTTCCCGGCGGCCCCTGAACGCGCCGCGTCCCGCAATGGCAAGGGCGCTTCCCCCACGGGGGCTCACCGCTTTGCCTGTTCACGCCACGGGACGCCGCCGTGCCTACGCGTCCCGCACCGCAGCTCTCCCCCCCTCCAAACCCCGGCAGGTGCCGCTGAGGTGGCCCCAGTAGAGAATGCCCTGCACACGCTGGGGCTACGCCGGGAGTCACCCGCTGCCTCTCCCTCAGCCCGCCGCCGCAGCGCTCCGGCCCGCACCCCATCTCGGACACCCCTCGGCGGGCGGGCAGGGCTCCCCCCTTTCCCTTTCTCCCTCACGCTTTCCCGCCCCCGCGCCGCCCTCCCGCCCCCCCCCGCGGCGCCCACGCGCGCCGCCCCCGCCCCGCCCCCGGCCCGCGCGGCGCCCCGGCGCGGGTGTTTGCTCAGGGCCGGGAGCGCGGCACGCGCCGGGCGCACGCACTTGCGACAACAAACCCGCGAGCGGCGGGGGCGGCGCGCGGGGCGGGGGAGCGGCGCCGGGGGGCGGCGGGGGGGGCGGGGCGGCGCGGCCGCCAGCGCGTGTGCGGCGGGGGGCGCGGGGGCTCGTGTGTGTGTGTCTGTGTGTCCGTCTGTCTGTCTGCCTGTCTCTGTGTGTGTGTGTGTGTGTGTGTGTGTGTGTGTGTCCCGCGCTGAAAAGGCGGCGGTGCTCCGCGCATCGCGGCCGGTAAAGCCGGGGGAGCGTGGAAGGCGCAAGGTGCAGGGTGTGCGTGTGTGTGAGCGCGGGGGGTGGCGGGGGGAGAGTGCGTGTATGTGTGTGTGTGTGTGTGTGTGCGTGTAGGAGAAGGGGGGGGGCGAGCCCCGTCCGCCCCTTATAAGAGACACAATCCTCAGCCACTTTTTTGCAAAAGGGGCTTTGCAAAGCAGCCTGCGCACACGCGAGCGCCACGAGCCTCCCCGCGGCCGCCGCACGGAGGGCGAGAGGGAGGGGGGCGGGCAGAGCCGCCCGCCGTCCCCGCTGCCCGCCCGGCTCCGCCGTCCGCTCCCCTCGGTCGCCGCTGTCCCTTTCCCCTGCCGTCTGTCGCCTAGCTCTTTTTTTTTTTTTTTTTTTTTTTTTAATTTTAAATTGAACGTCGCAAGTTTTTCCTTTTTCTCTTTTTGATTTTTTTTTTCCTTTTTTTTGTGGTGGTGGTGGGGGGACGGGGACCGGCCGTCACTCGGGCGCCCCCGCCTCGCAGGACGCCCCCGCGCCCATGGCCAGCGGCAGCCCCGCCAGGATGTCCAGCGCCACCGGGCAGCCGCCCTTCCTGCAGCCGGCGTGCTTCTTCGCCGCGGCGGTGGCCGCCGCCGCCGCCGCCGCCCCTCCGGGGCCGCCCCCGGGGGCGCCGCCGCCGCAGCTCAGCCCGGCGGGCGGGCAGCCCTCCCCAGGCGGCAAGCCCTCGGCGCCGCGGGCGGCCAAGCGGCAGCGCTCGGCCTCGCCGGAGCTGATGCGCTGCAAGAGGAGGCTCAACTTCAGCGGCTTTGGGTACAGCCTGCCGCAGCAGCAGCCGGCGGCCGTGGCGCGGCGCAACGAGCGGGAGCGCAACCGGGTGAAGCTGGTGAACCTGGGCTTCGCCACGCTGCGGGAGCACGTCCCCAACGGCGCTGCCAACAAGAAGATGAGCAAGGTGGAGACTCTGCGCTCCGCCGTCGAGTACATCCGCGCCCTGCAGCAGCTGCTCGACGAGCATGACGCCGTCAGCGCCGCCTTCCAGGCAGGCGTCCTCTCGCCCACCATCTCGCCCAGTTACTCCCACGACATGAACTCCATGGCGGGCTCCCCCGTCTCCTCCTACTCCTCCGACGAGGGCTCCTACGACCCACTCAGCCCCGAGGAGCAGGAGCTTCTTGACTTCACCAGCTGGTTCTGAACGCCGGCCGCCCTCCCGGCAGGTGGGTAGGCGCCCGCCGAGGGCCGGGGGATGCCGGGGGGATAGCGGGGGGACGGGCGCGGGGTCGCAGACGTCTGGGGAGGGGGCGCAGCTGGGGCTGCCCCCGCGGGCGGGCACCGCGTGTCCCGCGGTACTTACGGGCGGCTCTGCGGCCCGGAGCTGCACCGGTCCCGGCGCGGCTCTGATCTCCTCTCTCTTTTATTGTTACAGGACAGTTGCAAAAGGGAAAAAAAAAATAAAAACCAAAAAAACCACGCAAAACCAGATCACACAGAGAGCGACAAAAATCCACCTGTTGCATTTCCAGCTCCCTTGCCGTCGGAGGGCGGTGCGGGCACGTCTCTCGGCGAGTGGGCACAGCGCTGCGCGCCGCGGGGGTGGTCGGGGTGGTCGCCCCCGGCCCCGGAGACCGGCCGGCCTTTGCACTCCGTCGTACTGCCACGGACTGCGCCCCGGCGGAGCGGGTGTCCGACGGGGGAGCCCCGGGCCGCGGGAAAGGCCGCTGCGCTCCTCGGCCGGCGGAGGAGCTCTTCTTCCTCTTCCTCCTCCTCAGCAGAAAGGCGGCCCATCTCCTCGCCGCCACCGCGGCCCTTCAGAGACTGGCGTTCATCACCTGCGGACAAAGTTAGTTTCCCGATGTCTGTGGAGATGCTGAAGTTAAGCTATGCTGTACTCAAAGAAGTCCCTGGAGCCCCGTCTACCCGCCATGTACCCGTGCCTCTCCCTCCCCTCGATCCAAGCTTTTCCTCTCGTTTCCACCATAGAATGCTTCCAATCTTTTTTTTTTTTTTTTTTTTTTTTTTTTTTTTGGTGAATTTTTTTATGATAAGAAAATCTATTTGTATCTATCCTAACCCCGTTGGGGATATATTAAGCTATTTTTGTACATAAGAGAGAGAGAGATTTATAGAGGTTTTGTACAAATGGTTTAAAATGTGTATATCTTGATACTTTTTTTAATATGTAATGCTTATTACCTCTTCATGTTTAGACTCGTAGTCAACGTTACCTTACAACTGCCATTTTTGTATGTGGTTTTGTAAAGGACTTGGATTTCCTCCAGATGTACTTTAGCACCAATGTGTCTTACTTTATAGAAACTTTGTTAATGTATTAATAATGTCATTAAACAATGTTCAAAGTGAACAAAGTTTATGCAGCTATTGTCCAAACGCAAAACGGTAGCCATTTGTTTTCATATGCTGCCTTTTGGGGAAAAAAAAAAAAAAAGGAAAAAAAAGAAAAACCAGAGAAGCAAGCAAACAAACAAAAAGCCCCCGACATCACTGCCTTTTCTTACTGTTTTATTAAAAACTTACAAAGGTCCTGTATAACCCTATTTTATACAAACTAGTTTCATAATAAAACTTTTTTAAAATTAAAATGATCAGCTGCCTACCGCATGCAATTTTTTTTTTCTTTCTGCCATTGACAACGATGAATGTAAGGACAGAATGTTAATTGATGTTATACCGGAGCTAAGTTGCATATGAAGTGTTTGTATCTGATGGATGTAACATATATATCTTTATCTATCTCTATATAAATATGCAAAGATGTAGCGCTATCACCATTGTTTTCTTGCCCTTCTGTGTTGCAAATGTGTATCCAAATCAAAAGGCGAGGGGATGATTAATGCTTGCATTGTCCTTCCTGAAATCACTGCACATTACAGAATTCTCCCCAAAGCCCAACTCTTAAAAAAAGAGGGCGCTCCATGCCGCATTTCGGCGGTGTGACCCTGTCCTCCTCCGCCGCTCTGACCCAACGGGGCAGAAAAATACGGGGGATGGCACAGCCGCCGCCACCCAAAACACGGGGCGCTGTGTTGCCTCTGCGGAGGCAGTGGCTGGGTAAATAAAATCGTCGCGGGAAAGAAGGGAAGCGAGGCGAAGGGAGATAAAATTAAATAAATAAATTGACTAGTAGAAATAGGTGGCAGCGCAGAGATATTGGTCTTTCCAAACTTGTTATTCTGCCCAAATAGCGTGATCTGCCTGTAAAAGTACCCCATTACCAAGACTCAAAAAGAAATTGTACTCTTCCCCCCATTCCCCGCTTTTTTTTCTTTTTTTTTTCTTTTTTTTTTTTTTTTTTTTTTTTTTTTTTTTGGCTAGCCTGCTTGTTGTCAGTTAGTAAGGACGTGACCAGAATTCGCCTTCTTTTCGCCTGGCTCCTGCATCACTTGCAAATTCAGTTTGCGTGCACCAAGCCAAGCGGAAAGCAAAGCGCAAAATGCATCTTACAAAAAAAAAAAAAAGAAAAAGAAAAAAAAAAGTAAAAAAAACCAACAAAGACGGGGGAGAGCCAGTGTGTCGTACGGAGTTAAAAAGAAAAAAAAATCTAGCCTGCTCCACTACAAATGTGCCGTCGAGTTGCGAGGGATGAGCTATTTTTAAAAAAGAAGAGGGAAAAACTTTGGTGGAGGAGCCTGGAATTTTCCTTCCCTCTGTGTGTGTGTGTGTGTGTGTGTGTGTATGTGTAAGTATAGATTAGAGATAGATATGTGCAAGGACGCATATGCACACATGGACGTTTATACGTGTGTATGTCAATGTCCTTCCTGCATTGCTTTAAAAGTATACACACATTTGCCCCTTCGCCTCCTCCCCCCATGCCCTGAAATGATCAATACGTGATTTAATCGCGGGGGGGGGGGGGGGGGGGGGGAGGGAGGGAAGAGAGGGGGGAGGACGGGACGGAAGGACGGGACACGGTGGGGTCACGAAATCCCTCATTACTTTAGCACAAACACTCATTGTTTTAACCGCTCGTGGAACTAATGTTTAGTTATGAAAATAATAACCGTTATATGCCGCCATCCGCTCTCCCTTTACAGCATCTCCCTTTTTATTTACCCACTTTTGCAAGTGCACAGATAAGGTATGCAAAGAAAGTGTAGCGAGTAATTTATAGCTATGAATATAACATTAGGATAATGTTTCATTCTGTTACAAAGGCGAAATTTCTCTTCCTTGTGTAGACAGGTGTTCTTTTTTGCTCACTTCTGAATAGTAAATATCCAGACTCATTAAACTAAAGGCAAAGTTACGCTGTTGTTCGCTACAATGTATAAGACAGGCTCAGAAATTCACCACCTCCTCCCTCCCTTTTCCCCTCAGCCCCCTCCAGAAAGAAAGAAAGAAAGAAAGAAAACACACACACACAATTTTACTGAAGATAGGGAAAGGGCAAAGCAGGATTGGGGTAAATCTCATTACATCTGCTCTAATCGCTTAGCAACACAAAGCCTTTTCTTGTATTAGCGCGGAGAGCCTTTCAGCGCTGCCTGACAGACAGTATTCAGTTAGCATTAGTAAACTCCATAAATCAGGGACTTCTTTGGGCGCAGTATAAGTTTTAGAACTACTCAGGATTTGGTGTGTGGGGGGGGAGGGGAATAGGAGCGGAGAGGGGATGTGTGTGCAGATGAAGGTTGCTTTGCCACGGATTTATTAATTTATCTACCTGTGTGTTTATTTATCGTAATGCAGGAAAAGTGTCCCGTTAACACATGCCAATCCCGGGGTGTGTGCCCTTCCCCAAGCCAAGACCCTCGGGCAGCGGCGGGGTAGCACGGCGAGGCCCGCGGAGGCGGGCAGCGCTGCCCCCGCCTCCCCACACCACGGCCCGCGAGATCCGCGCCCGCGGAGCCGGGTGGGAGTCGGGGGGAGCCTCCCCGCGGCGTGGAATTTCCCCTCACTCCCTATTCCTGCTCCGCCGCTGCCCTCTCCCCACAGCCTCCCCCGTGATGCTATCTTATGCCCAAACTTTTTTACGCACGCGGGAGCAGCGCCGGCCCCGCGGAGCCTCCGCATCCTCCACCCCTCCCGCACAGGTAAGAATGGAGGGGGAAGCCCCCCAGGCCCCTGTCCCCGGGAAGGCCTGTGGGCACCCCTGTGAGCCTCCTCTTGCCCCCAGCCCTCCTCTCACCTTCCCCTCAGAGAGAGGCGCCGACCCGCACCCAGCCCCGCTAGCGCTGGGTTTTGGGGAGCCCGGGGATTCTTTTCCTGCTTTAAAAAAACCTTTCTTTCCCCCCTCTCTTTTCCCTTTTTTTAAAATTTGTTTGTTTGTTTGTTCCCCCTCCTTCTTCCTTTTTCTTTCCTGCCCCTCCCCGCGGCGCAGGTCCTGCCTTTTGTGTGCGGGCTCGCAAGGGCAGGCGGGGGGGCGGCGGGGGCCGGGCAGGCAGCGGGCAGCGCTGTCCCCGCGCGTGTCGTGCCTCAGCCTTTATCCCGGCGGCGGCGGCGCGGCGGGGGCCCGCCGGGCTCGGGGGCGGCGTGCGCCCGCCGCAGCTGCCGCCCGCCCGCCCGCCCGCTCTCCCCGCCCCGCGCCGCTCCGCGCTGCCCGGGCCGTGCGGCGGCCGGGGCCGGCAGCACGCGAGGGGAGCGGGCACCTGCCCAAGGCGAGGCGGGCGCGGCCGGGCGGGGGCGGGGGGGGGCACACACGGGACGCCCTGGCTCACCGCTCCATAATGCAGCGCGTATTACTCAGTGCATTCAGGGATTAGCCCGACTTGAAGTGTGGGGCGATTCTGCGTCTCCCTGCTTCTCGCCTCTTGGAAAGGGGAGACGGGAGAAGCGGCCCCCCCGGTCGCCCCCCCACCCCCCCGGTCCGTCCCAGTGCGCAGCAACTTCGAGCTCCCAAGCGAGCGAGTTCTTAGCGTGTCAGGCCGCACAATGCGGGGCTAATTCCTGCTGCAAAAAGGCAAGTGGTGAAGAATCAATCGCAGGCTTTATACAATCAAAAGGGATGATGGGCTTAGGGTTGCGAATATTTTTTTTTTAAAGTTCCCTGCCCCAGTCTGAATTTCTCCTGCTTCTTACCCCCGTCCTATTAATAATCCCATGCAGGCGATTGCAGACCGAGGTAAAGCTATCATTTGTATGCGCCTGAAGATTAATTTCCCCCATGTACCAACTCAACGGCATAGTTATCTCTTTAACAGGGAAAACAGTTTGGCTCCATTGTCGGGTTGCCAAGACCGCCTTTTGAGAAAGGGAGCCCGGCTAGCCTCTGATCAAACTCAAAGGTTAGTTAAAAGACAAAAACAGCTGAAAATCTTCATGAATAATGCTGTTTCCCCGAGCCCAGTGTAGTGCAAGCGCACATTTCAATGCCAGAGCATTTTGTTATGCTGCTCGCCTAAGTCAGAATTTCACAGAAAAGGCAGAGAAGAAAAGCTCCAACAATTAGAGGGGGCCTGTCAGAAAACATTAACGCCTTCCTCGCCCAGCCTGTCAAGCGTGCTGGAAATAAAAAACGGGCATAGCGAATCGCACCTCCACCCTCCGGAGCTGCAGGAGGGGGGGGGGGGGTAGGGACAGAGAAGTAAAGAGAGAGAGACAAATGGACAGGCCCAGGCAGTTAACAGTCCCCCTCAGCTTTGCAGTTCATCCAAAAGCTGGAAAAAGAAGGGGAAAGGACCTGCAGCTGGATGCTCTCACTTGATATTCATTTTTCTGTTTCATGCTCCAGAATTATATTTGCTCCCAGGACCATCACACACACACACACACACACACACACACACACACACACACACTCACACTGTCCCTCTGCACCTTCAACATTTTCCTGCACCAGCCCTGCAAAACACATGAGGTACCTGGTGAAATAGCAGCACGGCATTTCTAAGTTTCCGTGTCTGTGGCCATGCAGATGTCCAGTGCAGCCAGCCTGCAGCTGGGCTGAAGGACCTCATGTCAGAGAAGATGTGCTCATGTATAGCACCAGAGCCATCTTTCTCTTTAGAAATGTTTAGGAAAATGTGTTTTAAATGTACAGCTTTAACTAGCCAGATCAACAACCCATATGCTCAAGTTTGTTTCCCTAGTTAAATACCTATCTACAAGGATACTAAAATATTTAAAGCTTCCCCTGCACTGATGTTCATTTCTGTAAGTGAACAGTTTGACTTTCCTGGCCAAAGCACAGATTTTTACCAGTCATTTAAATAACAAGAGAGCTCTGGTTCTTCTCTCACTGTGAGCAAAACCTCAGACCATCACTTAAATTCTTTTTTTTTCTTTTGCCCTTGTTGCCTTTGTTGTCTCATTGCAAATACGTGCATATGTTAATAACTGATAAGGACCAGATCAGTACTCTGCAGCTTCTATACTCAGCCTTCTGCTGGGTGGGAAAGTGTGGAGGAGATTACTGCTGTGCATTGTAGCATTGATACGTGGATTGAAAAAATGCAATTCCAGCAAAATACAAAGTGACTGAAGGAAAGGAGTATCTCCAACCCTCCAATCTGAGGTGTTCTAGGGGTTATATCTGTAAAGGGATACAGCAACACAGTTCAGACAGAATGTGAAAGACATCAGACTTTGCCCGTGGTTAGAGAGCTGTGTGATTCCTAAATATCCTGTGGGGAAGAAACTAACCTTGGGGACAGGAGCCCCAGCCCTCCATCCCACGCACACTCTGGAGCAGCACAGCACATCCAGGCAAAATGGTACTTGCTGCTCTCCTTCAGAGAAGGCAGGGATTTTCTGTGGCTTTGGAGCCAGATATGTCCCTTGAAGGATGTAAGCAAAAGAAAAGCCTCACTGAGCACAGGGACTTTCACTGGCTCTGAGTCCTGTGTCCTGGAGAAACACAAGCAGCCATTAGGAGAGGGGAGAAGTCTCAAGAGATACTTTTTCTCCCTCTATCTGGCTACCTGGTACTTATTATTCTAATTACAGAGGGGTAAGATGGATAAAAATGCAGGGATGGGAAACTAAGGGCATTAATCCTGGACTGAAGCTATCTAGATTCATTGCTGGCTGTGACTTTGTCCTAACTCAATGCATTTTAGCCCGAGATTCACAAGTGCTAAACAGAGACCACAAGTCGTTTCTCACAGGTGCCTGGGGATATGCAGCATTGGACGAACATGAGAAAACTGGCAAGATCGAGGGGGGATCTCTGATCCAGACTCTGCTTTGTGAAAGGTGCTGTGGGAAGAGCCAGTGCGTGCTAATAATCTGCCTTATTTTGCTGGGGGACAGACAACCCATGTTTCCTTTTATCCCACTGCAAACACAGTTCAAGCCAGTTTTTCATCTTCACCTACTACCCAGAAAATGACAGTTACATATCCTAGAACATCAGAGTAAACATCTGTATGTTGCCCAATATGTTACCCGCAAGTTGCTTCAGAGCAAAATTCCTTTGAAAATGTCACCCAACAAAAAATGTGTTTCGATCTTCTCTTACACCCTGTAAACAACTGCAACAGTCAAGCTGCAAAGTTTTCCACTGGTCACTCCTGCTTTGCACAAACATGTAGCTTTCTTGCTTTCTGCTTTTATATAGTCCCAATAGCACTGGGGAAGGAAAGATAAACTTCCCAAAGACACCCTATAACCAGCCCCAGTGGCATAATCCAGGCCTTTGCTATAGGGGCGGGGAACTTTCTTCTGAAATGGAGCCCAAACTCATTTGGTCTAGTTTCACAGAAGCAGATCACAGAAAGACCACAGGTTCCAGTTTTGGGATGGGGTCCTCCTCCCTCCCCACCAGTCACACCATTCTTTTGCTCACTCTCCCCTCCTGCTGCTGGTCACAGCTTGGAGCTATTTTAATTTGCACTTGCTGGACTGGCAGGGTGATATTACTCTGGAACAGGAAAGGAAAAGCCCCATATTAGTAAAGTGTGAAATGCAGTTTTGACTGAAAAGGGAAGCCATTTCGACATGATTATACCGTGACAGTGCAGATTAAAACCCTGCCATATGGCCTAAGATAGGTTTGTTCTTACTTTCAGGTAACAACGCATTGCTAATTAAGTGGTGATGACATTTCCAAATGAAAAAGAAAAAAAGAAAAAAAAAGCCACCTGTTTGTGAAATAAAGACAGTCAAGAGAAGGGAAGACATCAATCGGTACTCATAATAGTGGAAATCAGCTCTCTTTTATCATTGTGGTTTGCTTTGAATAGGAGAGAATTTGTTTGATTGGTTATTGAGTAAACAATAATTCATGTGTGCACTTGTAGATGTGAACACAGTGCTCCTGAAAGGCACCTGACTGACAGCGCGGGAGAGCAAAGTCCTGCGTCACATCCAGGACAAACACAGCCTGGGCAACAGCACAAGGAGGTTCCCCACCCCGCTTTGCCAAGGGCCTGCAAGAGGGTGATGGAGGTTTCTGTGAGCAAGGCAGGAAGGCAGCCCACCTCATAAATGGCAGTCACATTTAAGCACATACTTTAGTGTCTCTGTACTGGAGATCTTCGCTTTTGCATCTCAAGGGATACAGCAGCAAATGATGGTAGAACCAGCTGATACAAAACCCACAGTCCTGCCTACATCCACTACTGTGTCTCTGTGGGATAGCAGTAGTTTTAAGACAATAAATGGAATAATAGCAGACTGTTGGTCTACAAGCAAAGGGTCACTTTAACCACTAATAACCAGCCCTTTGAAACTTTTAGATGAAAGGCATTGTTTAAAGACCCAAGAGTTTACTTGCAGTTTCTTTTACTTGCACATATATGTATGTGTATAAATTCCTCCATGCCATACAGACTCCATTTGGAGCAGCTGATCCAAAAGTCTGAAATACAGGCAGTGGGACATACTTTGCTTCATCTTAAGTTTCATAGCAAAGCACATTTTAGGTTACTCTGATGCACATCATGTGGGCCTACCTAGTTATGAGCCCTGACTTAGCAAGGACATTTACAGTGCCTATGAAAAAAAAAAAGGAGGCACAACTTCCATACTGCCAGAGTATCACTTCCATCTCTTCCTGGCTGTGTTGCTGCTCAGATGAACTCCAGAGTTTCACGTGGTTCTCACAGATTTTGCATGCTCGATGATTTGAAGTTGGAATTCAGCAGCCAATTAAAGTTCTAGACAGATGTATGTCCATGGATGAGCCTGGCAGCACTTTATAATTTCTGCTCTCAGTTTTTTGTTTCCTTCTCCTCTACCTCTTTGGCCTCCTGCTTTTCATATCTGGGGCTGCACCAACTTGAGAGTTATGCCTGAACCAGCTTCCAGGGTAAATATCCATTTGCAAACATCTTCATGTAGACATTCTCACATCTCTCACTAGCACAGCATATTGAGAATAAGTGTGGGTTGGAAGGAGACCAGAAAACCAAGAAGAAAGCACAGATGAAGCCTTCAGAAGGACCTAATAAGCAGGTACTACCTACAGGAATCCCAAATCCCCCTGGTCTTCACCAAATGTTTGGGTTCTGCCCCTTAGGGTCTTGTGGGTGAGGATGGTGGCCAACTTCTGCCTCTGAGACCAGCAAGCCTGTAGAAAATAATGCTGGGTAAAAATGTTGGCAATTGTCTCTTCATGTGCAAGGAAAGGAGGATGGAATGGACCTGCAGTGTCAGGATGCAGTGCAAGAGGCTGTGGCAGAGAGTCACAGATATCATGACAGGGAGAGGGGGTCTTAGGGGGCCTTAGCAAACAGCAGTGCCATGTACAGCACAGAGCAGGGCTCTGATGAGTAAGATGGGAGTGTACAGAAAGAGCAATGCTGAGCAGATACTCCTGACACCCAGGCAGTGCCAGCCCCAGGAGACTCTTCTGTAGCAGCCAGCAGCACCCCAGGGCTCCCGCAAGTCCCTCCCCTTGTGTTCATGCACACGTCAGAAGAGATGTGTTTGTGCAAATCAAGAATCTTGTGGAGAAGGCTGGCAGGAGTGTGAAATAAACAAAGGAGGATGATGGCTTTGTCCTTAACTCACCTATTTGTTCTCTTTCTGAAGGCAGATGTATTTTCAGATATATTTTCACCTTCTCCAACACCCTGTGGCTACCACTGTGAGGAGATTACAATGTACAGACAAACAGAAATAAAATAGCTGCTGGAGAAAGCAGTGAGCAAACCTCCTTCCCTCCTCCCCTGCTCCAAAGTTTAACCTCAGAAGACCACTGCAGCCCCAGGGCAGGTGATGAGGACAATGAGAGATCCAAGAGGGGCACTTTACTCAGTCTGGGCTGTCCCTTGGCTTCTCTGCATGGCCAACCCCCATCTTCTTGGCACTTCACTTCTAGTTACCACTACTCCTCTCTCTCTGTGTGGGGAACTGCTACTGACCAATGGAGCATTCATAAATAGAACAATGTTTAATTAACACAACAGTAGGACAGACTTGTTGAAATACTTCCCAGACAGCAGGCAAGGGTCCTGACAAGGAGACTATTATGGGAATTTTAATGAATCCTTCCAGAGTGGGACAGCTTCCATACACCTACATTGCAATGACTAATTTTGTTTGTGAAAATTGTATTGGTAAATGATGCAGAGTGACAATAATGTTGGGGACCAGCAAACTGAATAAAGTCACTGGGTTACTGTGTGAAATACTGCCTACAGACAGAGCAGAGTGCTTACTAAATGCACTGCAGTCATGGGTCCGAGTGCCCAAAAGCCCAGCTACAAATGGAGTTTGCGTAAGGCAGGCAAAGAAGCAATTAAATAACCCAAACAAGGATCTAGCTGTGCCAGATGACACCACAGCATGAAAGGAAGCAGGGGCTGAACAGCTACTTCTGTGAGACACGACCAGGAGCATGAGCCTTATTAACACCACTGTTAAATGCATGCCTGCTAGCTGCTGCTGCTGTAATTCAGACCACTCACAGGTATCTTTGCCATCTCCCTTTCTAAGAAAACAGGAAATTAAAATTGTCTGCCCCAGTGCTGGGCCTGTGTAAGGTTCCTACCTATGATACAGCAGCCTACTTCTTCTAACAGGGATGTGAGAAATGTGAATCAAGGGGCACTGGAAGGACAAGGTGTACAATGTCAGTGCATTCCCTTGAGCTCACCTCCTCCTAGCTCTGTAAACTTTTCTTGCTCCTCTAGCAGGGACATTGTACACTATCAGTAACCCGGTGGCTGCAAACAGTAAGTACTAATGAGCTGAGAATTACAAAAAGAGCTTTTTATCCTTAGAAGTCGTAAGAAACGAAGCTACCCAGGAAGACAGTCTGCAATGACAAATGAGTTATTCTTGAATTTTCCAGTTTAGCTGTCCACTGCTGTGGTGTATAGACAGTAGCCAGCAAGGGACTCTCTGCAGGCCCTGTTCTTCTGACTTCATCATTATACATTTGAGGTTCTTTTTCCCCAAAGATCTAGATTTTAATGAATGGATCCAAGATATGCCTTATCTATCCAGGAAGTCTGGCCACCACCAGTTTTCTTCTCTAATTTTGCCATGGTCTCATTCTTACAGGCACGTCACATTTTTTTCTGGAGTACAACAAATTAGGTGAATGCATATTGACTATTGAAACATGTTGCAATGCATTCAAAACAAAACAGTGTTGGAAGGTTAGCTTTGCATGGAAGTGTATGCAAGAATAGGAAGAAGAGCAATCAGATAAAGGTTTTGGCACATTACTTCACAAATTCAGGAGCAAAATCATCTCTGAATTGTTGGGGTGCTTGACAATGATGTACACAGACCTGACCAAGAAAGCCTACAAAATTATTGCTGGAAACTTCAGTAACATATGAGGATTTCACTGAACTGGACTCAAACTTTGCAAACTGCTTACCATAAGCTTTCATTTCCTGAGGAAAAGAGATGAGGAAGGAGAGGATGTATTCTTTCTACTGCTACAGATGCTGCATTCAGAGATGCAGGTTGCAAAAACATTGATTAATTTTTATCCCCACGCATCTGTTTCCTGTTGAATTCTTCCTTTTGCATAATGTGGAGACTTGCCTGTCAGATTAACGCAATGCTTCACCCTCAGACAAAAGTGCTGGCCTCTGACAAATCCATCTAGAGCACACCTAGCTCCATCAGTGGCCATATTATAAAAGGTAATGAGCTTGACACTCCCCCCAGCTCCAGCTGCTGCAGCAGCGTGTAATGAGCCCTGCTCTACGGGCTCCGACACTCGCACTAAAACACCATTGAGAACTGAGACAGCATGCCACTGAATTTAATTTACTGCTTAGCATCAGCTGGCCCCAGATGATGGAAGGTCATCTGTATGGAGGGTCAAGTGGGATAAACAGCTCCAAATCTCCCTTCTGCCCAAGGGCTCAGAGCTGGTAAGCCCCACAGCAAGCAGGCACAGACCTGACGGGGGCATGTTGGCTAAGCAGGCTCTACAGGCAGATTCCTTTGGAGCATCTGTTCTCCCAGATGAGGAACCCCTCCCATTGACCATATCCTACCAGCATTTTCACAGAAATTTAGAGAAAATCCCATGCAATAGGCCAGGTTCCTTGGAGGAGTTAGTCTGCCATTTCTTTTCTGATGGAGTAACTTTCCTACCTTCAAAACAACACATCACATTTTATTTTGTTTGTAAGGTATCGAGAATTTTCAGATCACAAAGTACCATCATTCTGTTTCAAGAAAGTGAGGCTGGAGGGAAGGTTTGAGTAGTTCAGAAAGGGCCAGTGCCAGAGGTAGAAGGAAAAAAATAACAAAAGAGAAGCACATGGTGATACTACCTTCAGTGGCTCCAAGGATGTGAGTAGCCAAGGCAGTGACATTGTATTTAATTGCTCCCAGAGATTTTTTCTGCCGTGGGTTTGTACAAATATGTTGTAAGTGACTCTAAGCTTTGGGTGGATATAAAACTAAACCCAGTCAATGAGAAAATTTAAAAGATTAATTTGCTGTGTTCAGCCTAAGGGTTAGACCTGCCTCTGCTGACATAGACTAACTAGTCATAACTGGCAGAAGATCTTGGGAGAGCAGGACTGAGAAACACCAGTCTGGCAGGGAAGAAGGGCTATTTCCATCTGAGAAGATAGGTGATGCTCTTTAAGGATGTCCCAGACTTAAACCAAGAGATGTGACTTTGCAGTAAGAAATAGCACAGCCAGATCCAGGCCTCTGAAAAGCAGAAAGATGCTAATGTGGATGGGGGCCTGGGGCATGGTGTGCTCCAGGCAATTTCTGCATCTGCTCTTCAAAGACACAGCTATTGAATCCAATGAGACCACCTGAGGAGTAGGAAACCTTCCTGAGAGAGCAACACGGGCAGAATCAGACCCCCAGGGAGTGTAATATAGGTCTTTAAAAATTTGCCTCACTGTGTGGTGGCAGGTTTCTCACGGGCTTCTTTGCCTGCACACCCGCTCGTGTGTCCGTACTGCGCGGTGCATGTGCTTCGTTTGATGCAGCCCTTATGTGTGCATGTTCTTCCACTGTTCACAGGACACCAGGGGCTTCAGACAGGCCACAGACACCCATGTGAGGCTGGCAGGGCCCAAAGACAGAGCTGCACAACTACCTCCATATGGGCAGGCTGTACGGCACAAAGACAGGTACCATCGCGCTGCCTGCACACTGGTACTGCACAGACTGAGCTCACACTCATACCCCAAACATTTCCCTTTCTTTAGGTATTGCCACCTCTTCCAGTGCAGACAAAGACCTGTTGTGAGGCTATGCTCCTTTTCTGTGCAGATGACAGGTGGGAATGGAGGTTTGATGTAAATATATCCTGGTCTGAAGTGGATTTGGAGCAGGATCTGGCCTAATTTTACACCCTGAACAAACAATTTTGCTTTGCTCAAAACTTTTTCTAAAAAGAATAAGCTCAATTAAGAAAACCACAACAGCACAACTTTTAAAAAATACCATCGTTATTGTTCGTGTGGGTTTTGGGTGGGCTGTGGAAATTGATTTACGAGTCAACCACTTTTCTCTTTTCTTGCCATCTCTCGCTTGAGTGGTTTGTAGGCCTTGGCCCTTTCTTTCACTCAAGGAGAATAAGGTTGTCTATGGAAGAGGTCAGCATTTCAAATTGGTGGAGTTCAACTGCACAAATGACATAGAACTGACAAGAAAAGACAGGGGGTTTGGAGGTCATAGACTGCATAGGTCCTGGTTAGGGTTTTCGCTTTGTGATGGGACCTGGCACCAAAATGAATTAAATAACAGGCTTAAGGACTATTGAGGGAGGGCTGAATGCAAATCAAAGATAAGTAGAAGTTTTCTTTCCTAAAAGGGGAATAATTTTTTTCCTTACCTCCCCCTTTCCATATCTGCACAGGCAAGGTCTGCATGTTAAACATGATTTAGCAGGCATTATTCTGGAGCCTTTTCATCAGGTTTCTGCAGTGATTGCCTATCTTGGCCTATGATTAATGATCTGCTGTGCAATTTGGAGGCTATAATGACTCAACAATCCACACACAAACTATATAGTCACATTCCTTTTGCAGATTTGCCAAGCTGTTACCAAGGGGCCCACAACCAAGCAGGATTGTTAGAGAGATAGCTAAACATTTCTGCAAATGCCATTCTGCTCTTATCTTGCTGAGAAGTGCGTTGGGCAGCAGGCTCCTTTACAAAATTCAAAGCCTAGATTTTAGAGGTTCCTTAAAAAAAAAAAAATCTGGACTGAAATAATCATTAAAAAGGCTGGTAAGAAAAGATCCTGGTATATGGCCTCTCAGTGATTATACAGACAAAATACTTTCTTTGTTTCCAA
The DNA here is from genome assembly GCF_041296385.1 of Aphelocoma coerulescens. Taxonomy (NCBI): domain Eukaryota; kingdom Metazoa; phylum Chordata; class Aves; order Passeriformes; family Corvidae; genus Aphelocoma; species Aphelocoma coerulescens. The sequence continues at coordinate 58,406,498 of NC_091014.1, read as the reverse complement.
ATTTTGAATCTGATTAATTGAGGCCTAATGCTATTAATGCAGTTTGAAAGCAAAAAAGTTAATCTTTGGAAACCCATGCCATAAATGCAATCTGAAAATCCAAGCAGATTTTGAAATGAAAGCTTTGTCTCCATTTCAGTTTCTATACAGAAATAGGTTGTAGGATTTATTTGTAGAATGCAACTGGATCTGTATCCAGATAAAAACTGTCTGTAGATAACTGGTTCATAACCTTTTTTTAAAGCATGGGCCTTGATGAGGGTGATCTTGGAAAATCCAGATTCTGTTTATAAGGTTGTTTTCAATAAAAGTAAATGTGAAAAGGAAAAGTGAAGACAGCTACCAATGGAGTCTGTCTTTCAGACAAAAGTTATCATAAGCAAAATAATTTTAGAATGATATATATATGTCCCTCTTTCCATTATTAATTATTAGCTGAAGCTCAAATAATTCCACCATGACCAAAAAGAGTTCTCATATTAGCTGGGTTGCAGTCACATTTAGTTTAATAATTCATCTAGTTTTAGTTTCTGCCTTTTTTGTAGGCAAGAGGAGATGCAAACTAGAAGCGCATATAGCATGTCCCTGCACCCATGTACATCCATGTCTATGTTATCGTTGTTATTATTACTATTAAAGTGCTTGGGAGCTTTAAACACTGTGCTGATACTGAATCCTCATAATAACATTGAGTTCTCATGAAGAAAGATATCTCCTAGTCCTGTACGTAATGCCCTGAGACCCTGATTGTAAAAAGCCTTCACGGTCCTAGATTTAAGTACAAATGATTCTCTGCATCCAGGCTTAAGCAAATACATCACAGTTTAGCCTGTGTCCAGAGTGAAGACACAGATGTCTCCAAGCCTTTGGGAAGAAGGCCTTTCTGATTCCACTGTAGGCAACAACAAGCCTCAAAACCTGTTGCGTTAGAGAGCACCTGTTTAAAGAAACATTTTTTATGCTATAACACAAATAGGAAAAATACACTATGCAATTTGAAGACTCAAAGCAGTCACAGTTTCCTACTCCTTTCCTACTTGCAGGAGACAGGAGTAAGAAAAATCCAGTTAGGACCACAAGCAAGCAAAACAGCATTTACCCTGTAGGCTTTCAGCCTTATGCCAAGAGTCAACCCACAGCTATGCACTGTGGATGTCCTACTGTTTTACAGGTTTTAAACTAATCTTTGCCTCAAATATGTACATAAATAAATAAAATCAGCTGTGAGCAGATTGCTGTACAGCCATGATAGTGTTGCTGTGCATATAAGTCTATTAATCTATGAATGGTTGTGTAGCTGACACTGCCTTCAGGGCAAAGGATTGGTCTAGATGAGGGTCAACAGCCTTTCAGTGATGCTCTTCTAGCCTGTGGTTATCAGCACCAAAGTAGGGGTTAGGCAGGACAGACAGAGACCATTGGTAGCTGGAAGATACTGCCTCAGAGAGGCAAAAAACCTGCTGCTGCAGTGGGATCATTGGCCTGAGTGAGACAAACATTTCCTGAGTCAGGGGGTGAAGCAAAGGCAGCAGCAGGGAGCCCTTCCACTCTCAGCATGCCATGGCCTCTGGCTCCCAGCCTTGCCTATGCCTCTGAAAATCAGTGCCTGTCCTCTCAGGTAGATGGTGTCTCCAAGTCTGTTTGGGACTCCTTTGACTTCACTGGAGTCAGGAAGCCACAAAAGTATGCAATTTCCTCACAACAAAAATAGGATCAGAGCACACCTTTACAGAGGAAATATTTTGTTTGGGAGCCCACAGGTGATTCTGAGAAAGATGAAAAAGTCAACAAAAAATTAATGTTAATTTAAAAGCATCTTTAGTTGCTTCCTATGTGTGAAAGTTCCTCGGCACATTCACATCCATATGGATAATAACTTGGATGGGAGCAAGGCAAGGGTCCCCACTGGCATCAGACCTCCACCACCCTCTGTACAGGATGGCACTAAGAGGGACACAGAGCCTCCACCACAGCCATGTCCTAGGCTTTTCTACTGGAACCAGCTGTTACAGGTGGGATGTGCTTCCTGTGAGACAGCCAGCCGCCTGCTGGGCAGTGTGATCAGCTCAGCCTTATTTCACACCTCTCACCCTCTGTCTCTTTAGCTACCTTAGTCTGAACTGTTGCTTAAAGGTGAACTAGACAGAGATTTCCAGAGATCTGGGTGGCTGAAGACCATGGTGTCTGGCTATGCAAGAGACACAGTTTATATTCCAAGAATGACTTGCATATGGACACAAGAGAAATAAGAATCGCTCCAGCTTTGCTCATGGCAACTTTTCATAGTCCAGGTGTTTCAGGAGGAAAGACTGTGGTCTTCAGTTATGGCTCAGCATTTCTGGAGGGCCAGAGAAGTGCTGGGATTCAAGTCTTAAGGAAGTTAGAGACTTTTACAGGTGCCTGCAAGGCACAAACTAATGTGTTTTGGAATATGTGAATGACTTAAGTCATACTTCTCCTTCGGTGAAAGTAAATTTTGTACCCCCAAGAATGTGGACAAATGTGTAATTTTACACATGGCAGTGAGACGAGAAAACCAAATTTCATCAGAAGCTGAAAATCTGCCCCAGAATCACCCAAAATCACTTCAAGCACTGGCATATCTATCAATGAGTAGTCACCAAACTAACACAAAGTGACTCTCTCAGCTAATAGATCATTTATTCAAAATGAGTGTAAGAGACAATCACACTGGCTGTTGGCAGACAGTGGCTGACAGCTGCAAACACCATTTTCACGGGTTGTTTTTAAAGTGAAAATTGTATAATTTGAGACAGGCAAGCAGGGATGACCACAGACATTTCTAGGTAAGCCTGTCCGCAGAAGAACAGCTTGCCCAGAGTTGTATCCCTCTGCTCATTTTTGCCCAGCTTACAGAATCACATTTAGGATGCATGTCAGCCAGTTGCAAAAGCAGGAGCTAGAAGTTAACCCTTTTAAATAAATAGAAAGTATTGAGTGATCAGTCCTTCTATAGTGAATCCCTTTCTCCATGCCTTTTTTAAAGTTAGTTGAGCACCTTTATGTGCTAAAGATAGGTTAAATGGGGTCATAGGGCTAAAATAGCTAAGAACTTCTGAGAGACTTGGAAAAGGAATATGAATGCCTCTTTCCTACACTGCCTCTAGTCATGCAGAAGGACAACAGTGCATCTTCCAGAAATAAAAATCTTGGCCTTCTGAAATATTTTGCTTTATAGTTGCTAACTAAATACAGGGCAAGGCAGAAATCCTGATTATGTCTTGTGTACTTCATTGGTTTTAGTAGGAGCTATGGGACAGACTTTCCACAGACCAAGCTGGTAGGTTTTGATGTATTTGCTCCAAGACAAGCAGTGTAATCCAGAGATTAATAGAATAAATATCAAGGGCTGAAACATAGTATTTTTCAAAGCTAAGAACAGTTGTGTTATATGGACTGTGCCAGAAATCTGAGCTTCAGATTACTTAGATAGGAGATCAGAAACACATAAAGGGTTAATATCTGCTCTTCCAGATGTGAACTTCATTAATTTAATCTAAAACATCTTGAGAGATAATAATACACATATTTCTAATTACAACAATTATTTAAACAGCCCTAATCTTGCACTTCATGAAACCATTTACATTCACTGTAATGTCAAGCTCTGCAGGGGAATACGTTAACAGAGAAAATTTAGCACCTTCTAATTACAGTACTTCTATGAAACAGAAACAAAACTGAGATTTGAAGGTTGAGCTGAAAGCAGGAACTATTCCATGGCAGATAGGAATGCAAAAGCACCAGGGCAGATAGATGGGCATACTACTTTTCACTTCTCTGTGGAGACACTGGCACACACGTCTGGGAAAAGATGTGTTATCGAAAGACCCACATGCAATTTTGGAGTAAGAACACTTTCTCATCGAATGAGTAGCTTCCATAGTTGTAGGTCACAAAAGAGAGCTACCATGGAGTTATATGCTCTAATCTTTCTAAAAGTCTGACCCAGCTCATCAGAGAGTCACAACCCAAAATCATATACAGGATGAGTTGCATCTATGCAATATTTTCGGATTCTTGCTCAGAATGAGAAAGTCAGCTCTGATCTTGGCTGTCTACTGGGGAGAGAGAGCAGCAAACGGCAGCACAGTATTTCCCTGTCTGTCAGACCTGAGGCTATCTGAAAGAACCAGTCCCATTTCACTCCTGGGGCTTTGCTTCAGCTCTGAAGGCCTCCATGCTGCTCCCATGACAGGCAGCTGACTCAGGCTGGCCTCCTGCATGCCTCTGGGAAGCTCAGCTCTTGGGGCTACCACAGCAGTGTGGAAGGTACAGCTAAGAAAAAAGTCCCGGGGCCAGGATGTCACGTTAATGTACTGAAGCCTAAAGGACATGTCAGTAAACACACTGTGAATTTGCAGATGGGAAAATTTCAGATTATTACTCCAGACATGGTGCTGGCACTGCATCAGTGTGTTGTCCTCCATGGCACCGGGAATGCACCCACTGCTATCATGGATACGTGGGTGGGCAGCTCAGAGATGTTCATGGTCCATTGAAATTCACAATGAGTTGGGTACCACATGGCTTCAGCAGTCTTTGTAAATCTTGGCCTTACTTACATTTTCTGGTTATCTGATAAGGTTTTCCCAAAAGCGACAATGACTTTACTGCTTTGTAGCAGTAACAACCTGCAAGTAATACGATAGCAGGCAAAGACACCAGCTTATGCTGGAACCTTTTCTATGACATCATACAAAGATCAAAGACTATTTCTATCAAGCAAAACTTGCTGTAAAAAGCTTTTCTCTCACATCACTACATTTGATCACCAAAATACACATGCAACTTTTCTGAGATGCAGCAGCTTAGTTCCCTCCTTAAACTCGACTGAACCACTGACTGTCTATAGCTGACAAAATGACAGCAGAAATGCAAGCACAGGAATATGTAATTCCTGAAATAAATCCAGTGCACCCACCACATGTGATGACCTCAACCGTTTGGTGATGTTGATGTTGGGGGTGCCATGTCTATACTGCACAGGTATATAACTGACCCCCTTCCCACCCTACAGCCCCCTTGGTAACTGGTCATTTGCTGGTGGACAGCACAAGAAGTATGGTGGTTCCTGTAAGGGCTCTGGCACGCACAAAGAAATCAAAATCTGTCTTAAAATAATGAAGCAATCTTTTGTGCAAAAAGATTCGAAGTGGAGCAAAGGCTCATCCATCTAATAAATGATCCCCACCCACCTGCCAGGGGAAAGGCTCAGCAGTGCAGGGGACAGAGGCTGAGAGAAGATGATAGAGAGGGATCTTTTTTTTTTTTGAGTTGCAATTGTTTGGGTTTCTGATCCAAGGTAAATGACAAGAAATCGAAAAACACCCCCAACACATATATTTCAACTAAAGCAAGTGCTTGGGATTATTTTTTCCCCCTCTGTGTCTGTTTGAAGGTATTCTCTGAAGTTGACAAGCACGTGTTTTGGAGACCATTGAAAAGTTTCTGCCATAAATAGAGGAGGCAGCTTGGCTTAAGTGTTGCTAGGGAATACCTGGCAACAGGCAACAATAGTCCTTTTAGAGAGCCCAGGGCAAACAGTGACCGTGGTAATGGGGTGGGCTTAAGGGAGGCTCCTTGCCCAAAGCCCCTCCACTCACACTGCGCCTCCAGCCCTGGGCTGTGTTCCGGAAATTCCCTGCACAAAGCCTGCCATTCAATGGGAGGTGGGCCCGTGCGTGTGCTTTTCTGGCAGGGAGGGGGCTTTCAGAGGGAGGGGGCCTGCTTGCCAAAAAAAAAAAAAAAAAATCCAAACGTTTTTTTTTTTTTTTTTGCAAAGGCTAAGAGAAGCACAGAAAGTGCTAAGTTTGTAAAAGAAGCTGAAAAGGTTCAGAAAGGAGCATAATGGGGCCAGGGAATGCCCCATGAATTTTGAACAGAAAGCAGAAAAGAGACCCTAAAAAGCAATTAGTGATGCTGCTTGTCGCTGAAGAGGGAGCTTGAAGGAGGTGGGAAGGCGCAAAAGGAAGAGGGCAACTCCAATCACTTAGCAAAGTATGAGGGAAAGGGGGGGCAGGCACAGAGAGAGAGAGAGACTGGCGCCCTCGGGCATTTTTATAGTAAATGTAGATGGAGGCACACGGCAAGGGCAGCGTCCAAGGAGCGTCTAGAGCCGAAGGCACATGCCAAGATGCCTTTTAGCTTTGCCTCCCCTGCCCATTTCTGCAAAACCAGGGAAGCAGCCGGGGCTGCTGTCTCTCTGCTTGCCCAATGTGCCACAGGCTCAGCCTCAAATCCTCACGCATCCCTGAGAAGAGGATTCCTTAGCCAAGGGTCTCTGCCTGACAGTTGAAGGCGATGGGGACATTTCTAAAAGACCTCCACTCTCTCTTCCTTTGCTTTCCTCACCCCATTCCAATTTCCAGAGCCTTGCACAGACGCCTATTTAGCCATACATTCCCTGCACAAAATAAAAGTAACGCTGTCTGCTCATTAGCTGGGAGTTGTTAGGGGAAAAAAAAAGAAGGAAAAAAGGGCTGTCTGAACAGGGCTGAATAGCTATAACCTTAATGGGTTGTCAGAAGTCTGCAGGCAGCAGGGTGAGGGGAGCCAATCCCCCTCTAGTCTTTTGTCCCAGACATTGTTTAGGATCAGTGGTAGCTCATTAGGTCGGGACAGTAATATTCCTAACGATTCTGTGGGGCTGAGGCTTCAGAATGTGTCTTCAGCTGTTTTCCTGATGTCAATCTGATTCATGGAGAGGCATTTATCTCGACAGAGATCTTTGGTGGAAAGCGTTATTTACCTTTCATACCCTGATTACTAACCTCTGACAAAAGTTGCAGCTGGAAGGGGAAAAGGGGGAAGCCGAGAGTCCTGTTGGCATAAACTGAGGTGTGTTACAGTGAAAGGCAAGCTGGAAAAGCCAAGTAGATGGGGCCTTGGCCTACAATTTGACCTTACAGCTTGCCTCCTTGTATTTCAGATTCCATCGGTAAAGTAAGGATAATCACCCATTTTGTGTTCTGGTAGTGGTGGGGAAGAAAACACTGGAGTGTGAGGTTTCCAGGCAATGGGCCAGATAAGTAGATAAATTAATACCTTTTCTGTATTCAGGCATCCTAGAAGGGCTGGGATTTTTTTGTTAGTCTTTTGCTTTTTCTGGTTCCTAACAAAAACCAAAAACCAAAACCCAACTGAATTAAACTGTAAATCAGAATGGATTTTTCAGTTGTGTACAATTTCCCTTACATCCTATACTTATTTTCAGCCTAGAAACATGAATCTGCTGAGGCAGGGAGCAAAGTTAAACTCCCACTTTCCCTCAGGCATTTCTGCAGGCATGGGGCCGAAGCAGATGCTGTTCACTGACACAGGCCAAATCCTCCTCATTGGTCATTTGTGTTGTCCAGCAGTGTCACAAATCTAAAATGACATATTATTAAAGTGATGAAATTAAAGAATAATTGATCACATGGCAGATTTCCTTGTGATTAGGCAACACATTACATATCCATTTGCCAGTCCTGCCAAACACAGAGAGCAAAGTACATTGTCATTCTCTACCCTCTCCAAGATTTCACTTCTTGTGTTTAAGGCCTGGGGTTTTCTAAGGAAACTCTCAAAGCTCCGTGCAGCTGCCCTACATCCCTATTAAAAAACAGCCAAACTAACAAGTAATGATGAAATTATTTCCTTATTTATTTTGTGTTAGAAAACAGAGTGGACAATGAACTGCTCTCTGAAACAAAGGGGCAAGAACTACTCGTCCCTTTCACTCCAGTAAGAGGAGGATAAGTACGCAAAGGTCAGTGTACAGACACTGAAAGGTTCAAACCAAGAGTACGAGGCAATGGAAACAACATCCCCACATCCTCAGTTAGTGCAAAGCAGCTGCCTCCGTGGTGCTCCAGAGCTGGCCAGAGCTGGAGCAGCTGCCGTGGGCATCCCGTGAGCCGAAATAGCCCCCAGTGACTCTGTCACACTCCCTATGCTAAGACCCTGGGGAAGGATTTGGTACCCCATAGGACACCATCAAAACACATGGACAGGCACACAGAAAAAGGCTTTGGGTTTCTCCACAGAGGCTTAGCTGTGATTTGGGTAACTCCAATACCTGGGGTGAGTTGCAAAGGAAGATTGTGAATGATGAGGTCTCCACAAAGAACCCTCCCACCACCCCAAGGAGGGATGGAATTTCAGACCCACATTTATATATTCTTCCTGTGGGAAACATTATTCAGCTGCCAGTGAAAAGCCTGCTGGGCTAAATGTTATTCCTCACAGGTTACCTACTTTTGAGAGAGCACGAGCAGCAAGAGGTACCTGCCACCAGCAGACCATGACAGAGTGAGCAGGTCATGCCTCTTGAATAGATCCAGAATGGTTTTCTAGGTGATGAGCAGCAAAAGAAATGCTGCCCAGAAATGAAGCAATGGGATATATCTCATCATCTGCAAGACAGCTTTTGCCCATCAATTTTACTGGTTTCTCTGGTACCAGAAATATTAAATATCAATTTCCATACCTGGGCTGCAACTGGCAGAGGTGTCCATATTCACATGAATGAATCAGGTTTGGCAGGCTGTAGCAAAAAGGGTGTTTTTCGTAGCAAGCTATTAAATAACCAGCAGCATTGTTATCATATGACAGAAATACTACAATAACTAATGGGACACATCCTGCTCTCTACGAGAACCAGGCAGAGAAAAAAAACAATCCACAGAATCACTCAGAGGTTTCTGAAATATTTCAATCTCTTTTAAAATGGTCTCTGTGTGGTATTTCTAGCAGGGGAAATAAAGGGATATGAAGACAATACTAACTCATACAGTGTTCCCTGGTCCATACTGATTTTTCTATCTTGTGAAAGGCTTAAAAACTGCAAGGCCTGTAAGGCACTTTTGAAAGTTGCACTGAGATTCTGACTGTGTGTAATGATGTCAAAATGATATAATTTTAAAATTTTCTTGTAAAAAGAGACTTGTGAGGCACTGGGTCGGGTTGCCCGAAGAAGTTGTGGATGCTACATCCCTGACAGTCTCCAAGGCCAGGATGAACGGACCTTGGAGCAACTTGGTCTAGTGGGAGGTATCCCTGCTCACGGTGGGGGGGCTGGAACTAAATGATCCTTCAGGTCCCTTCCAGCCCAACCCATTCTGTAGTTCTGTGATTCCATGATGCACCTAACGCGTAACCACACCCAGGGCCCATCTGCACACACTTACACCGCACTCACGCTCACACCCGTGCGCACACACGAGTGCACAGACCCGCACACGCCTCCCGCACGGGCACCCCCGCGCCGCCGCCGGGGCAGCACCACGGACAGCGCCCGCCGCCCGCCCGCGCCCGGCCCGGCCCGGCCCGGCCCGCTGCGGCAGCCAGCCCCGGAGCGCCCGCTCACCGCGGGGCTGGCAGCCGTGCTGGGGAAGCACGGGAACTCTTCTGGGAGCCACAGGCAAAAACACGCTGGAAACGCTTCCCGTTCCCAGCAAAATGCGCGAGCCAAAATTCCTGCCGGCTCCCTTTGGTTTCAAAGGGACTATTTTTAGAATCACCTGGTTTAAACACTGAGGAAACATGCCTACATGGAAAACATTCCTACGGCTGAGCACATCAAGAAAAGCTTCCAAGCTGCACCTCAGGACAGCAAAGGCACAGGCATTTTGCCTGCGATGGCCTTGTGTTCTCAGGTACATGTCTAATACTTTTTATGCAGCATGGTGATACAAGCTGTAACAACATTGCACCCCCTCCTGCTCCAGCATGAACCCACAAAATAGCTTCTCCCTTAGCCAGTGAAGACTTCAGAAGTGATCACCTGGTTGAGATGACATTCCTAGCTGAGAGGTGAATGTGGCTGTGGTTCTTGCTGAACATGTAATGGTTAAAGCATGCTTGACATTACTGGGACACAACAGCTGGAGTTCACCAGGCTTAGTGCTCACTACTTGGGCACAAAAGAGGCTGCTTCAGCAGCAAGACTGAATGAGCTGAGCCTGCTGGCAATGTTTAGAAAAGCAGATTCATAGATGGATGACATACAGTCTATGTGTAGAAATTAACACCATGACTGGCAGGCAGGTCTGAGGGACATCAGCACCCTGAGAGTGACTGGCTGTGGGCTGTGCAAATTCTGCATGGGTCTAGATGTACTGCAAAGTTCACAGAGCTCAGGTGAAAAGTGTAATCTAGCATCTTCAGCCTCAACTACTCAATATCTTTTTTGATCAACTATACAGACACTATTTTCTATATCAACTCTCCCTTACATGACACCAGAAGAAACAGATTTTGGGTGCTATACAGCAGTATTCACCCAGCCAAGCCCTGAGCTTTGCAGAACCAAGGATGTGGGACTAAAACCAGTTAAATTGTGATTCTCAGATACCATGTGTGGCCATTTTCTAGGATTTTTAGAATACATCTAACAGAAAGGGTGTACTGAGTTTCTGTGAATGTGCTGTGCAGAGCATGGATTTTGTCCAACGACCATGAGACCCTTCAGAGTGCTCTGCAGTGTTCAGCCATCCATAAACACCTCTAGAATCTCTTGAATTAGCAATGTTTATGAGAAAAAAGGGTGTAGATGTGCCAGATACAACCCTTTCACAGCTGTAACAGATCTGACAATTTAAATGAGCACCAGGTGGGAGAAAGAAAGCTTTGCAGCCACACTTTTACAGCAAGTGACCTGTCCATTCCCCAAATCAGTTTGAAGTTGGGGCAGAGCCCAGCAGAGCACAGTGCTCAGGGGGCCTGTCCCTCTGTGGGAGAGCATGCTGCCATGCAGACACACTTGCAGCAGGATGAGCAGCTTTATCAGCCTGACACACACACACAGGCTTTTCCTCTCAGCCAGGAGAATTTGCCTGGGCTCAGCTCAGCTCTCTGTCAACACATGCACAGCGCCTTGAACTACCAAATTCAGAGCCAACAGGGTGTCTTTTCACTGAGCTCCCTCACAATGCAGCCATGATCTCTCTCACCCTGTCTGAGGCTCAGCCAAGCATGCAGAGTAAAAGACCCTCCACTATCCCTCCCCTTTGTGCTTTCTGGTTGTTCTGTGAGGTATGATGTGAGACAGGGAAAGAAACTCCTGTCATTTATTACCCATCCAAACTTCTTTGATTTATTTGTAATCATCCTCCATGGCAAACACACTACCAGATACTGTGTACTGTGCTGTAACAAAGTACTGGCTTTATTACTGCATTTTTATTTTCAGCCTTGTGGCTGTCAAACAGCATTTGGGTCTAATTCATGGAATCACCACAGAGGCTGAATGCAGGCAATACAGAGCTGGGCAGCAAGTGATGCAGCACGTGCTTAAAAAGCCCAAGCTGGCCTTTGCTCAGAGAGGAAGCAAGTTTGCAGTAGCCCAAGCCCAAAACCTTAAACAGCTTATCTCCTCCCTGCTGCAGCACAGGAGGCAATAGTGCAGTAAGAACTCCAGCCCCTGCCTGCTGATGCAGAGATGCTTTGGACTAGTACAAGGTTAGGATGTTCAACAGAAACCTAAGAAACTGAAGAGGAAGATCTCTGATCTGAGTTCTCAGAGAGGAGAATTGAACACACATCTTCCAAAGACAGAGGACCAGGTGCACAAACATAGTTGGAGGCGAGCATCACTTTACTCTGGTGAGTAGCTGGTTAGTGATGCAGACTCTGACATCCCAGAGTGAGTACAGATCCTATGCAGCCTGAAGAACAGAGCACCTAGTTACAGTTTGAACCTCCTGGCTGGGACTGAACAACCTGAATATACAGCCTGAAGAGTGAAAAACCCTTCAATGATGTGAGCCAACCTATTCCTACCTAGATAATCCTGTGGCAATTAAAACATCATAATCAAAAACCCTCTTAAGGGGGGGTAGGTTGTTGTGATTTGTAGAGCTCATTGAAAGGAAAAGAGTGAGATGAAGAAGTATGAAGGCCTTAAAGGACAAATTATCATTTCCCAGCCTAAATCATCGGTCAAGAAACTTTCCACAGAAGGAACAAACATAGAAAAGCATTTTCAAAATAAGTGTGGAAAAAAGGCAAATGTCCAGTAATGTATTAGGAATATTTTTCTCCAAAGTAATATATGAAGTGGCTGCATAAAAGAGAGGAAATGCAATTTTAGGTAGAGCTGTCTGAAATGAATCTGACAAGAGAACAAGATAAAATTGCCTGTTTATACTGTACAAAAAGATGTTCGCCACTCTAGCTGTGATGGTGGTGTCGGATGTGCGCTTGCCCTATTCCCACATGGATTCATGGTGGCTGCATAGAGCCAGGCAAATGTGAGAGTGCTGGTGCCAGCTCCTCAGAACTCCCACCTGGCCAAGACCCATCACACACCTGCCCAGATATGTGGTCTGTCAGACCTGGAGAAGGTTCACGTGGACAGCCTCATGAAGCAGTGTGGACCTAACCTTGTGTCCACCACAGCACGTTCCAGAGCTTCCCACTGATTCTGACCATCACAGGGCCATGCCCTGAAACACGTCAGCAACTAAAACACAGTATCCCCTCACTGGCTGCTCTGTATCACGAGACATGTGTGAACACACCAGGGAAGAAAAGGGAAATCTTGTCCTTGATTTTAAATAGCCACAAGGGTATAGATCACAGCAGCAGCAGCAGCCAGCTAACAGTCTCTCTCAACTAGGAAAAAAGCTGTCTTTTCCCAGGCAGAAATATCAACATGGTTTTTTTCTTTCAGCTGTTGGATCAATAAATCCTTTCAGACTAGGACAATTAGCCTCTGAAATAACTAATTCTTCAAGGGAGAAAAGGGACAGACTCTCTCTTTGCTGAGCTAACTGCTGCAAAGGTAGGCCTTTTCTTGCAGGCTCACCACTTATTAAGAAATTATGTCCTTTCCCCTTGATGCTGGAGGCTGAAGCTGAATCCATCTTTTTTGTTTAGTTGTTCCATGCCAGTTTAGAAAGTTTTATTTGTCCAAGCAAAGTTTCTCTGTCACTGCAATTCACCTGAAGAGATACCTCTTCAATGGTGACCCATCACTATGGGGCAAAAATTCCAACTCTAATTCTTGAAAAAGACTGATTTCTGTAGCGCTGAAAGAGAAACTGAGGAACCACATATTTTGGGGCGTAGAAAAACATTCAAGAAACAAGTGGGAAATCATTGTTCAGCTTGTTTTTAGGAAGCATATAGAACAGTCTTTAGTGAAATAAATGACCAATGCTTGCTGAAAATTGATCTTAAAATTTTCATGAGCTGTTTTCAGCACTGTTACCAAGTTTTGGTATTTTCTTTTCTCTCTGTCTCTCTCTCTCATTTTCTTAAAAAAATTCTAGCTTTTTTAGTAAATAAAATCAGTGAATTTTGAATTCAAAACCATTCTGACCGTCAAGGATGCTGTCCCTCTCCTCCAAACAGAAATTGTCTTCACTCTGATGCTCCCATCCCTCCCAACACTCACTTTACCACAGGAAACCTTCTCTTTTTGAAGTTTCTCTTGGCTTATATCAGTCTCGAAGAAGGAGAAGATCCTTTCTGCCCCATCCCTTGTAATGCTGGCTCTTTCCTGTGTGAGATCACTTTGAATAATTGATTTCTAAAAAGCCTGTGCCTGTATTTGCACTGTAAACACACACACTGCATCAGAAATCTCCTTTCAGTACATTCTGCTAAGCTTAAACAAAATTCTTGATTTTGGAAACACTAGACAGGCCATTGTAAATCACCACCTTTGAAGGCATAAGTCAATGCCTTCCTTTTGCTAAGTACACTTGTAAAAGCGCACACGGACATTTTCCAGAACTTTGAACAATTCATTCTACCAGTTAGACGAAAAATGGTTTGCATACACCTGTATGGAAAGTGATATCTAATCTTATGTTTGCCATTGGAGAGTGCTCAGGTCAATCAACATGCAATAGAAGGTAGTGGTAACTCTTATTTTTTATTTAATTTTACAGTCAAGGTTGAGTATTTGTTTTTGAAAGATTGGAGGAGTTGGTTGGCAGTGCCAGGGAATCGGACTCTTTTTATCTTCAGCGTGCTTGTTATGAGGAGGAGGCAGGTGCAAAGCAAGCTTTCTAACACCGTCAGCAGCAATAATCCCCACCTGAGCACTGCCTGGCCACCTGCTCTCCAGGCACAGAGATAACCCAGGCTCTAAGTCAGTGCACTTCTAAGTCTTCGCTAAGTAAAGACTCATAAAAGACTCAAATTACGGTAACATCAGTGGGTATGACAATATATCAATATTTGATCCCTGACAGTGATTTCTTCCGGATTCATCCCAAGGTGTGCAGCCCAGTCTGAAAGGGTCTAACCCAATATAATGCACCTGTGGTTTATGGAGAGCCTGTTCAAAGCCTTGCTGAAGATGGCATCTAACTTCCTGATAGCCCTCATGCCACCAGCCAGCCAGCTTGTTCTTACAGCCAAGGCATCCTCAAAGCTACTGAATGCTGAGCTTGTCTTTCAGTCAGTAGTTAAAATCCATAAGCTTCTCATGCAGAGACTGGCCTTCAATTTACAGTGGGATTTATCATTTTTATGGGAAATTACTTTCCCCCTGCTTAGTGACACATCCATCCTAAAACACAGTGTGAGGTGGCTGCCAAGAGGTGCAGCAGACAGGAGAAAGCAGAGATGTGCAGAAGTTTTTTAGCAGGTAATGCAACTTCTCTTATGTAGGGTAAAAAAAAGAAAAGACAGATGAGGCTTGGCTTCATTTTTCTGTTATCTAAATAGATTCATTTATAGCCTGTAAATTACAACTGTCTGCAGGCAAACATTCCTTACTCCCCAGTCCTGATACAACCACGTTCCTTCCCACAGATTGAACTACCAGGTTTTACTCCCTTGAGAGATTTTAAAGCTGCACATTACAGAGGTGCCACAAAACACACCAAGGAAACCAACTGCAACAAGGAAGCCCTGCAGAAATAGAGCTTAACCTGCTGGTTTGCTTATTCCCTTCACAAAAATACGCTACATGCCATTGAAAGACCTGCCAGCTAAAAATCCTTGTTTACATCACTCTCCTGCAGGGCAGACAGCCGTGGGCTAAGGGCAATAGGAGAGCAGTTCTAGAGTCTGAGCTCAGCTGAGAGGATTGGAGGAAGATGTGTGAAGTAAAAAATACTCACTAAAACCCTCGTTAGCACAGGATTAAGAAGCAGAGAAAGTTATTTGAGGCTGCTTTTACAACTATGACAGGGGAAAATGAAATAAAGGCATTGACTTCCCCAAGTTTGCAAAGGACAAACTTGTCCCTTGGACATGATAAAAATGAGACAGTAAATGAACTGGTCATTGCTGACTCCTTACATGGACCCAGCTCAACAAACCCACTGTAAAAATCTAGCCCAAACCATCAAATTTTCCCTCATCCACTCCCCTCAGGAAACTGCTAAAATTCACGGCCTACTCTCTGAACTGCAGGTGAAGCAGGGAGTTACCAGTACCACCTTTCACAGTGCTGTTGGCTTCTTTGATATGGCTCTCTGGGATGAGCTGCAGGTCTTTTTATCACCACAGTGCACATAGATAGGGAATGGAGAGGTTGGATGAAATTGGGATAAAAATGGAGGGGAGAAAATTAAGCTACCTAGTGAAAATTAATGACAGGTATGTACTGCTGGTGAAAGATGGACTAGCATGAAATTGTGAAGGTTTTTAGTACTCTTTCACTGGAGATTATGCAAAAATATTTTAAACTTTTAAACGTTTTGGTTTTTTTTTTTTTTTAATCAAAGCATTATTTATTCCACCCCACTCTTTCAAGCAATGGGGAAAAGTAAAATAAATTTAAAAATTAAAGCCAAAAAAATCAGCAACTCTTCTGCTAACAAGGTTAGCAGACCTTTTGATGCTACTATCCTCACTACCTATAAGCCCTTCAAACCTCACAAAAATTTTAAAAATATCTTAACAAATCCACTTGAAAAGCACCATTAAGAAAACAAAGTCATGGTCTCACATATTCTAGGACCTCTAGAAACTATAATTTGTGAACTCTGTACATGTTGTTGGTCACCATACTGCATGTCTCCAGCCTATTGACATTGTGTGTTCCATTTGTCAGAGCTTGTCTTTCATTCTGTTCATACGTGATACCTTTCCAAAACAAGCGCTGCCAATGGATGACTGAGGATATGCAGGCAGTAAGAGTACAGGAAACTGCAGCAACACTGTAACTTTCATCGTTCCTTAAGGTGGAACAAGGCCAAGGATATTTTAGCATATTCAGGAAGAAGAAGAAAAAGAAAACAGCATGCAGAGAACCATTCTACACTCAGTAGAAGTACAGTTACTTCATGCTGGATTTATCTCAGCACAACATAACAGCTTTCCACAAAGTGGTTTAGATGGAATTCCCAGGTGACTTGTTGTGTATTTAAATACTGCCTGCCTGAGATTTAAATAAACAGCTTTTATATTAATTAGAAACAAATCCTCTCAATTGGAAGGTATTAACTGTTTCTAAATTGCACACACAACACTTACTCAGACTTTGATTCAGTTACATGCTTTTAACTTGCCAGCCACTCGTAGTCTAATATGCTATAACCACAGTTTACAGCAGTGCAATAAAATATTGATTCAACTGTTTTAACCTTTCATCGATCGGCATAACACGTAATTAAGTCCTAGGAGCAAGCGAGCAGCTCATTGCTAGCACACCAGCCTAGGTACATATTTACAGCCTAAGCCTAGCAGAATTGTTTGATGCATGTCTTGCAGTAATATACATGCCAATTATCTCTTTGCTGGCTTCTGATTGCAGTTTAATCAAAGACACTCCACACCGCGCAAGTAGGACCCGAACATGGACCGCCAGGCTCTTCACTGACCGAGTGCATTGATTTCACCAGCTGAGAAGCTGACTCAGATGCTTTGTACTACACTGATTGCACAACCCCTGTAAAAGGGCCTGTGGCTTCCAGAAAGCACAGGAGTTTTTAGTTCCACCTGATACTGGGAGTGCGAACTCCCTCTAAAGGCAGAACAAAGCTCCCTCCTTAAATTATTTAGTAGCTCTAAAGTTTTTAGAACCTCAGAATCATCCCTCTCCCTAAGGTAACCACCTTGTCTGGCTCCCAGGAACAATGTTCTGCTTTTCTCAGCTTTGACCCCATTAGGTAAATCCATGTGGATTTTTTTTCTGGCTGACTAGCTGAAAAAAAGATGTTTTTTCTCTTGGTTTACCTCACACCATTCAAAAAAGCTAAACAGATTCTCAAAATGTTTATGATCAGATTGAATAGGCCAAATTAATCCTTTGTGCTTGCAGCCTGTTTTTCGTTAATTAGTGGAAACCCAACCTGACAATATTCAATATCACAGTTTCCAGACTAAGAGTGCATTGCTGAGATAAATGGAGTAGAAGGAAGACGTCAGTTCCTGGCGTTATCATCCTCCTGTACAATAGCATTCTGTTTGTTTTTTGGAATATATATGATAGCGGCAGATAATTTTTTTTTTTTCAGAGCCTAGGACATTTCAATAAATTCATGTAAATAAAATATACAGACAAAGAAAAATTGTGATTATACAGCTCTTTTGGAAATCTCCATAATCTTGTACAAATCTCCTCTCTTTTGGGTGCCCTCACAAACATGTTGAACTCTGCTCCAGCCAGCTGTGAGAGGTAAAGATGACCATGGTGAGAATATTACCTTTTCTAGATATTGTCCTTTTTGAAATGAACACACTGGCAAGACATTTTAGAATTCTTTAAAATGGCTCCAGAAAAAAAGACTTTCAAGTGAGGAGCAGGTATTAAAAAAACCCCAACTCAATAAACAAACAAAAGAATCCAACAAAACAAAGCTAAAGTTAGCCTGTCTCCTTTGTAACCTTCCTCCCTTGCTATGGAAGAGTGAAAGTTGTTCTTGAAAGCCAAATCCCTGTGGGTTTGCAGATTATTCCCTGCACACTGATCAAAGAGCAGGCTGTAGTTCTGAGCAGACCACAGAAATGATGGCCAGAGGCCTTGGACTGTCAGCAAGGCTGACACGCTGCCCCAGCAGTGCTGCACAACACCTCCATCACTTCCAGCTGCTGGGACACCTGACTTTTTGTGCCACACAAGTCAGTCTGACAGCCAGCACTTTTCTCATCCTTTTTATTCCCTTGCAACTGGAAAATAAGCCACAGTTTCTCTTTTGCAAGGATCCATTTTTCCATTAGTCGTAGTTTCCTGGGCTTTCACATTACTTCTGGACAGAGTTTTACTCACTGTTGTGACAAGTGCTGTGCTCTGTACCCCACACATATTCCTGTCGTACAGCACTTTTATAAAGCACAATGTACCTGAATTTTTTACTAAGGGGTTCATCTCAGCCCACTTGACCAAGTCATCTCTATTTAAGGAAAATTCTCCATGCTCTAAATGGGTCATTTTGTAGTCAATGTGTCTGAACTTCAATTACAAGTTAAATGTTTAACAGCTGCAAGGGGGTTGCCTCTGGAACAGTCTTTACTCTCCTAGTTTTGTTTGATGAGTCCTATGAACGCACTAATCCAAAATCTAGGCAAGTTCTGTGGCCAGACCCCATTGTTAATGGAAAACTGGAATCATCCATGCAGAACCACTGATTTGTGTCCCCTAGCAGTCTGGCTTATATTAAATGAGATTAAATAGTGGGTTTTAAAGCTATTGCAGAAAACACTAAGAACGACTTTTTCAGGCTGACAGCAAACTCCATTTTGCTGACATCCTTTTCAGTGGAACATTCTTGAGAGACATGATGCCCCACAAGAGGTCAAAGGAATGAGGTGCTGTCCCAGCAGGCCAGCAGGAGACTTGGATCTGCATTTTCCTCACCTCTCTGCAGATCCTCTGCCAGTAATAGTACAGCTGAGATTAGGTTTTCAGCTTTCTGAATCTTTCTGGTAAGAAAGATTCATCTGGCTGTTTCTCTTCTAGCCAAGCAGACAAGTTCAAAAAATTGAGACCTGGAGCCAGCTTAATCATGCATTGCTTCCTAGGGAACAGGGCTAAAAAGGAGGAATACAAAAGAACCTCACCATATCCATACCCATGCATCAAACTCCAGGCAAAGCAGCAAGGCAGAAATACTTTGATTGGCAAGCTTTGCTGTCAGCCATATCTAATGAAAGAATGTCTTATCTTGGACACCTCTGCTGATCCCAGCTACTGCATTATCACACAGGAGGTACAAATTTTCAAGCAGAGCTTGACCTTCAGGAACATGAAATATGCACCCACTAGAAACTGTCCTGAGAACCATGTAACTAGACTTACCCTGCATTATCCAATTAAATACTTTCTTGTTAGGCAATACAGATCCTGTCAACAAAACTGAGTTTACTGTTTTGTTTTTTTTATTTACTAAGAACAGGAAACAAAAATTTGTTTAGATAATGCCAAAACATTTT
This sequence comes from Aphelocoma coerulescens, assembly GCF_041296385.1. Lineage (NCBI taxonomy): Eukaryota > Metazoa > Chordata > Aves > Passeriformes > Corvidae > Aphelocoma > Aphelocoma coerulescens. The sequence continues at coordinate 58,387,154 of NC_091014.1, read as the reverse complement.
GTTTCAGTAAAGTTGTTCCAAAACATAAAGAAGGGCTATTTATTCAAATGTACACATATTCAAATGTATAGAAATGAAAAAGTAACTCAAAGGGAATTAATTCCTGATTTCTGAGTTCCTCTAAACCTAGATGTGATCTCAGATGTCCCCTCTTGGCTACATTATGACACAAAGTGAGATAACGACGTTTAGTTACTGTCATCAAGTCAACACTACTGCTTTAAATTCAGATAGAATCTGAATCAGATTTAAACTCAGATAGAATCAAATCTGATTGACCACAAAGCATACTGTGTGCGTTATCTCAGGGCTCTTTCTGGGACAGGAAAGTGCCAGTCCTTCACAGCCCTGGCTGGAGGACTCAGAGCATGTCAGCTGAAGGAGTAGGATCAAAACAACAATCAGAAGGGTGACGGGTCTTGCTGGGATGACAGGCAGGGCGTGCATGGGGAGTGAGCACATACATGTGTACTCTGTTGCCCCTAAACTCCCCGCTGGCCCTTTTCTTGTGAGCCAGCGGGGCACCAAGCCCGCTGAGAGGACTGACTTGTGCAATTTCAATGCCCTTTAGTGATGCACAAGAACAGAGCCGACAGGAAAACAGAGGAGATGGGGCATCGCAAGGCTGCTGTTTATTTGCACAGCCGCAAAGCCCATGATCTGCCCATGATTCAGGGACCATGATTTGCACAAGATTCAGGCACCAGCAATTACAGATATTTATACTGATAATTCTTTGTAGCAAATATTCTAAGGAGACTGCTACATTCTAATAATAAAACAAAGCAATAGATGCCTTCAAAGTCTCGCTTAGAATCACAGAATTCCCACTGTAGGCATTAGTCAGGGGGAACATCAATATGTCATCCCAAACCCAAATATGTCAGCCTATTACTCTTACACATCTTTGGGGGGACCAAAGTGGTGGTCACCAGCCTATAGTTACCCAGAAGTTTACCTCAAAAGCAGGGCAATCAGTAAGCTAAAATATGCCCCTGTTCTCAGTGGCAGCCAGCAGACAAAGGTAACACAGAAATCTGAGATGGGCCACTTTCCTCAGTGACCCAAATTCTTGGTTCCTTCCTTGACCCAAAGTATTGCTTCCTTCCACCACAAAATGTTCCTGAAGCTACCACTTGAGAAAGAGGGCAGAATACCCAAATGTCCCGTTCTCTCCCTCCCCAAATTATTCTAGATATCCATATCCAAATCCTCAACAGCTTTGTTTGGGGCAACTAACTAAATACTGAAATACATCTCTTGATACATTTCATACTCAAAGGTGGCACCAAAAACTTGGAGAAAGTTTAGTCTTGCAAAGTAACTCTGCGAAAGTACATCATTATTTTCTGAAGAGATTAAGAAATATCCATGTGGCTCTAATGTACACAAATAAATCAACACAAATATAGACAAAAAAGGTGACATCATGTGCTTATGTTGACTGTTTTGCTTGTAAAGATGTTTTAACCTCGTTTAGAAATGCCTTCCTCTCTCTTTCTGGATACACATGTGGAACATTCAAAAAGGAGTCCCAGTTTGCAACACCCAGTTTGCAAAGGGAGTTCTTGGGAAGCAAATTTCAGAGTCTATATTCTTCTTATGAGTCACTTTATCCACTGCAAAACTATTGCAATGAAAAGATTTTTTTTTTTTTTGAGGTAAAGCACAATTAAAATGACCTCCTTTGCTTAAGTTAAAACAGGAGTGAAATGAAGAATCTGACCCATTCCTCCAATTTTACAGGCTCAATAGTAATCTAGCTATGCTATTCACTTAGAGAAACCATTAATTTTGCTATGTGACTGAAACTAGAAGGCTTCAGCTTTCTTTCTCTCATTTTCCTCCCCTCTTTTTGCTCTTTGTCTATGCACCTGTTTGCACCACTTTACCATTCCATCTGAAAAACTTTGAGTAATCCTCTGGCACTAACCCTGGTGTGATAATACTCCTGTTATTCAGCAGCATAATTACAAAGGACAACACAGATAAAACACGTCTTTCACTTCTGCTGTGAATATGCCAGTTTTGCCAGTCTTCAAGGTGAATGATTTCTAAAACCTTCTGTATTTAATGTTAATCTAAATTCTCCACACAATGACACTTCCAGCACTTTAGGGAAAAATGGTTACTTTTGATACATCAAAGTGAATTCTAATGGTCAAAACTTTTACAGCAGCTTCTTTAGCAGCAACCTCTTCCCCAAAACACTTTATCAACCTTGAACGGATCTGCTGAGAGACAGTTCAGTATTAGATTTTGCTTTGACAGGGGAAGCTACAGCAGAGGGAAGTGTAATGCTGGAACCAGGCAGCAGACCAGTGACATAGGCAGAAATAATTCCTGTATCTGCTGCATCATAACCCTTTGGACCTTTGTAACATCACCAAAAATTATTAATTGGGTGGTGTTTGCTTTCTTTTGGTTTTTGGGACAACTTTAACTAACTTATCTTCCACCTACAAGAAAGTTTGCTACCCAGTTAAAAGCTCAGCAAGACAATTAAATCTTGCCTAGTTCTCTAGCTCCTATTAGGGATAGGGAAAGTCAGCGTCTTCACATCCCTTTTTCCCTCCTGCTTTGCCCCTCAACAGGGAAGGTGAAACTGCATTATTCTGTGTTTTTAGCAGGTTTGGATCATTTGGGCTGGAATCAAGGGGGAAGAGTCCTGGTGGCTTGGGTCTCTCCTCATGGATTTCAGACTGGTGGCTACTCTTGTTAAACCCCCAGATGCATTTTCCTGAAGGTCTTATGTAGGTTCAAGGGGTGAAACGTGACTCAAGAAGAAACCTCACTCCAACAGGCAACAGGGAGCACATGGAGAGCTATGAACCAAGATAAATTACCCTGTACTCTCTTTTCCATAGCCTAAACAAATCATCTAAGTTTAGAACCAGTTTTTCTCCCCCACAGGATAGACAAATGTTACTCCCTTGTGCTCCTCACACATGCTGTATTTTTGTCAAGCTGCTGAGCTGTTTGTGGCCAGACAGCTGTTCTAGAGCCATGCTTAGCTCTGGGCCCACATCTGGGCGTGGTGATGATACAGTGATGATAGCAGCAGCAAATTTAACAGGTAAGAGGAATTACAAGTAAGTACCCATTCGCCATGAATCTTTAAAATATTTGTGATTGTTTTTTCTGGAACGTTTGCTCAGCCAGAGAGAGTCCCCAAGGACAGGGCTTGCCAGACAGGAGCCAGTCTAGCACAGCCTTCTGTGATCTCTAAGAGAGAAGAATAAAGTTATTGATCAGTGCCTAGAAGAAAGTCAACCACATTTTGTGGTCCAAGTCAGCAGGGAGAACTTTGGGTACTCTCAAGGTCATCTCCAAACTACTGGATTTTACCTTGCCCCCGAGAGAACTGAATAAGGCCTAAGGAGAAAAAGGACACCTGGTTCTTCACAGGCTTCTCAACAACCTTTTTAGCCAAACTAGGAAAATTGTCACACAGGAACAATAATTGGCCACAATGTCAGCAAAAGGTAAGCTAAACCAGAGGGAAACATTAACCTCTCCATCCATGAGGGTTTTGCTCCTCACAGGCTGTCCCAGCATCTCCAATTGCTCTGTGACAACATCCAGCCTAAATCAAACCATGTGTGATGGGGAACAGATCTCCATATAGTCTTTCTAGCACTTGCAGAAAAGCAGTGATCGTTTCCAAATCCTGTCATTTTCCACTCAAGGAGACCAAAGGATTGAGAAGTTGTTTCAATGTCTGAATCAAACCAGAAACTATCTAGGTTTGCAGCTTAATGTCCATGAAAACTTGAAATGCATAAAAAACATCCCAAATAGAGCACAAATAGCCTGTGTATATATCAATTCCATGAGGAGCCTTCCAAGGGCATGAAAAAATAACATCTTCTGCACAAAAAGGCAAAAAAGAAACCTAATGAGTTAATTCTCTGTACACAGGTTCATCAGGTGAACGATGTCAGTTATTTTGTGCGTGGGCATAATTTCAAAGTTTCAATTTAATTAGGATAATTTTCTAACAGTTTGGCTGTTCATCAGAACCTCATCAGGACAGAAATTGGGCAGAAACCCTTCTAGAACAGACCTGATTGTGAGAGATCTTTCATTCCATGGTCCTAGCCAGCTGGAAACACTGTGAATAGCCTCTTCAATGGTATTTCAGTCTCCTGCTTTTGGACCCAGATGAAACCAGGAAGTGCTGTGAAACCATAAATACCATTAAAAGACAGAGAGGGAGAAAGATTAACCAGATTTTGGCCAAGCTCCAAAACTCTGCATTTCAGTTTGGGGCAAAGGTTCAGGCTGGTTTTCACAGATCAGTTTGTCCACCTCAGTTATTTCCCACTCTGACATGATATAAAGTGCCTTTGCTTGTCTTTTGTTCCCTTATAGACAAAGTGCTGGTCATATTCCTTATACATCAGGCAATGCATGTGCAGAAAGAGAAAGAGGACTGAAAGCATGGCAAGACTCCACAGCTAATTTAGGATCAGAAACAGTGGGCGGGAGAAGCTGATTCCAGCTGCAAGGGGTTATATGGAAATATCCCTCTCAATTTTTCAAAGTCTTGTCCCATGTAGCACTGTTGGTCATTAGCTAGAAATAATAATAATATGTATTATTGATCACAAATGAATAGAGAAATTCATTACATAGATCAGCAGAGACAAAGAAAAGGTTTTTTTTCTGGTTGTTAACAGAGAGGAGCCAGGAGGAGTCCTTTCCCTCTTACCTGGTCCTGTGTCCCAAGAGTCAGACACGTGGTAGGAGCTGGTAGGAGCAAGGAAAGAGGGCTGCTGACTCCTTAACCTCCTGGGTTTTAAAACAGCTGCTCAAATGCCTTTACACCAAGGTAAGTGGTGTCCTAAGCAGAGATTGGTGTATTCTCTTACATTTGGAAACACTCTTCTCAGATGCTGAGCAGCTCCTGCACCCACAGGGTACTTTCAGCACTCAGCCTCAAACTGCAGTGTGGGGTACTGCCTCAGGATTTGAAATTGTGTTGTGGGATCATCTAAATGGGATAAACTGACTACTTCAGTGCCCACGGGGCTCCAGTGAAAGCACAGCCACAGATCCTGAACACACCACTTGCCACTGCTGAAACAATGTGGAGTGGACAGACACATCTGGAGCAGACGGAGGCAACATCAACAAAAATGGCAGGTAGAAAGCAGCATATGATTTTCCAGAAATGATTTTCACACAAATATATTTACTTTTCCTTTTGGGGAGAGCAGGGGAAAAGAGAGCTGCACATCCTTTACAAACAGTGCTGGTATTATTCACACTGCCAACCAAACCACTTAAGCTACAGAACCTTTGCAGTACCACAAGTGTAATACAAAAAAACAACCAAAAACCACTTACTTCCTTTTTTTCCCCCCTGAGTATTGACATTCTTGTGCAGTATTAGGAGAGCTAATTTAGCTTCCAGTTCTAAGAATTTTTGAATCTATAGCCAGTAATTATTTGCATTCAGGGGTACAAAAGAGGAAAACAAAGCCCACAAATTCTAGCACATTCATGTGGGATTGGGAGTTGAATTAGGATCCTCACACCCCATTGAATTATCGGCCCCCCTATTAGAGCCTTATTAAAATGGTAATGATTATAATGCCAGTCATAGGCAGGCTGTCGCACCTGTCAAAAAAAATACCCCGATTATCCTGTTCATTCAACTGTCTGGCATTCGAATCCATGTCTCAGGTTTACTGTTCTGTGAAGTTTTTCTTTCTCTTTCTTTATGGTTTTTTTTCCTTTTTATGAAGAAAAAGAAAAGATACAAGAACAAACACTTCCACAAAGGTGATAAAAAAAAATCCCCTCTAATTTAGCACATCTACTACACATGTGGTGTTAAGGTATCTAGGACAGCAGTCCGAGGACATAGATACAATTTCACTGGATTTCTCTATAATGAGGAAGAATACAGAGGGCTACACTAAAATCTCTTTATAAAAAGGAACACTGCTTTTTAAGAACAAAAAGAACTGTTGGCCTTCCTCTTCCCCCCCCCCCCACACTCCATTTCTACACACAGCCATGATTACGTTACTCAGAGCAGTAAAGTCCTTCTCCATACACAAAATAAACACCTTGGATGGTTTAAAGGGACAGTCCTGAAAAGATCAACATTAATCCACAGGCTTTGCTAAGGAAGAAATTGCATTAATTCATTTTCTCCTTTAAAAGTGAACATATAATTTGAAATAAGCAGCACAAATATAGGGTCTAATCCTGAACACATTTAGTAAAAGGACACTGGGGCTTGAAGATCTCTACCAGCTTTCAATTTAAAATCCTACAGCGATTATTCCAATAACCTGTTGTTAATAGCAAAAACAACATTAATTTTAATAAAGATATGTGGATACTTGGCTTTCCCTAAAGTAGAAAAACAGCACAGACATGTTCCTGAGAATTTAAGTGACAGTCAGGTGGAGAGAAGATTAAATATTTTCCACCCCATTCAAAAGATGCCTTTTTCCTTTCCTCCAGCCCCGTTGTATGAGTTTTTCAAATACCACAGCATAAAAGAACGTTGGTGGAAGAGCATTTAGGGGCTGAATGCCTTCAATAGCATCTAAGACAGATGCTGTGTCACTGAGTGCCCTGGACCCTTTTGGAAAGTGAAGCAACCAACAAAAGACCGGTTGGATTCTGTTTGTTTTGGTTTGTTCCAGAAAAACATTTTTGAAAAAAAAAAAAAAAAAAAAAAAAAAGCTAGGGTTTTCTTAGCATTGGGAATAATGAAACGTGTAAGAACTGCACTTAGCAGCTCCTGAGTGCATAAAGCACTGGATTTTTTCCTGTTTTCACAGAAGTAACTAGGAAAAAATGCCTTTATTTTAGAAGCCCACGTGTAAACTTGCAATGACTCCTGTTCTAGGATGATAGGGGTTGTATCTAAATGTTATTTTTTTAGTCATTCATTGTGTTTCTAAATACAGTTTTTCTGAGCTTACAACAGCTAAAAGAATATTTTTAAGGTGAAAGGGAACAGAATTTGAAGGATGTTATAGTGAAAAACAAGAAGTAACCATAGAATTGTAGCAAATAAATGAGTGAGCAAACAGCATGCAGCTGCTGCCTCTTACCTCCTTGGTCGAAACACACACACATTTTTATTTTTGGACCTGATGCTCCTAAATATTCTGTTTTCTGCTTTTTTACATCATAAATACTTAACAGTAGAGATGGATGCTGCTTGTTCAGTGCCTGCAAAGGGAACACCAGGCCTTAAAGAGGACTTTGTAATGATGCAGTGATTCCTTTCTTTAAAATCCCAGTTATCTCCATGCAAGTAGAGTTGGGTCAAGCTCAGAAATCCTGTCTATAAATAACCATGCTCACTCAACCCAATCACTCACACAGTCAGAGACATTTGAGCAATGTGTTTGAACAGTGAGAAATAAGCATGATTTCCATTCTCCACTCCTAAATTCAAGGCGTGACCTGAAGGCTGAAGCATCAAATTTAAGTTTGAAGATCAGCTGAGCTTTGGCAAAGGGTAAATGATGCCCTGAGACCACACCACTAACCTCATAGCATGTGCTGTCCCAACCCTGCTGCCTACTCCCTTTTTCTTGCCTTAACTGGCCTCTGCAAGCTCAGAACTCCTTATCCCCCATCCCTGTCTCCTCACTGTCTAAATTGCTGGAATAAAGATTCTCCCTTCTGCATGCTGACCTCAGGAGAGCTGCAGCACCCAAAAGTGATAGCAGGGAGCTGCAAGTGCTTGAAGGAATGAGAGAAACTAGAGAAGATGGAGAGACTGGGACAGGATAGATGCAGGTGCTGCCTGAACATGTTTCTGCAGGTGGCACATTGCTTGGATCAGGTGAGGAGCAGCTGGAGCAGTGGGACCACAGGCTGTTTCCCACTATCTTAATGCACCTCATTTCAGATGCTTCAATCAAACAGCTGCAAGAAAATTCAGCAATCTGTCTTCTGAGAGCATTACTGAGTGAAAGCTGGAACTGATAAAGCACTACCATAGCAATGGTAACAAATGGCTTCACTGAGAAGGGTCTCAAGATCACTTCACCAATGACTCACTCGCCCAGAATTTGCCTGCCAGAGCCCAGAATGTGAATATTTTGAGGCAGTGCCCCAGGTTGCCCCCTCCTCTTTGAGGCATTTTCCCGCTTGAATTTCACCAACACTCATGTGGTTCTGTGGCTTTTAATCTTGAGTGAATGAGTGTTGCCACCCTTGTTGATGTGGTAGCTAGAGAAACTATCCATTCCTTCAAAAAATCCTCAACCAGAAACAGACCACCTACCCATTATTAACCGGGGTTACCAGTTAAAAACGTATGAAGGGGGTCACATGAATGGACAGCAGTGTGTATGTTTTATTAGTTTGAACAACAAGGGAATAGATGGATGAAAGATAAGGTAATGATTTGTGACAGGAGCCCAAAATCTGATTTCAACAATTAAATTACCCTTCTAAGAGATCCCCAAGGAAATCTATTAAAATACCATCTTCCCCTATCCCCAAAGTATACAAAAGCTGCCTAGTAACTGTCCAGTATCACTGCCTTTGTGACATGTTGGATGATTCCCAAGACAAAAACCATATGCTGTCCGATGAATGGTAGAGCAATCAACAAGGAAAGGCTATTCTTTAAGTTACTTGCCCTAAGGAAATAAAAAAAGAGAGAGAAACCAACAACTACACCACAAAGTTTGCATTAAAACATAGGGTTTGGTTTTGCTCACTTGGTTTTTCACCAGATAATTAGAACTACTCCCAAGTCACAAAACCACATCCCTAGAAAGTGTGAGAGGATTTTCACTTTTGATGCCATAAAACTCTGCATCAGTGGCAATCCCCCCTGTTCAGAGGAGCATGCAGCAGTGGAAAGTGGGTTGCCTAATGCTTGCTCATCATATTAACCCTTTCATCAGTTCCCTGGGACTGTTACTGAAGCCTAAGCTTTCCCTCTCACCACCACTCTTTAGTTACCTTGTAGTGTTATATTTAAGGTTACCCCTGCTGCATAAATATTTCTGTTTAAACTCAGAAATTTCAGATGTGCAGCAAAGATGAAACAAAAGAACATATTATGAACATCTGCATCATTACAGAGCTAAGGGAGATCCTTGGTTTGACTCAAGCTAGATATACCTGTTTGGCCTAAAAAAAACACTTGCGGACAAATGCAGAATTCAAAGTAAGACTGAGCAACAGAGGGCTTAGATTCTTATTTACCTATGGCACATCAGGTGCTCAGTTTGCTTACTCACACTGAAAAATCTGTCTGCTGATGATAAGAAGCCACAATTCAGAAGTGGCATTTTGAAATACCAGCATGGTATCTGCTACAAGAAATCAGTATCATGCACTGATGTGGTTGGTATCAGGAACAAAGCTTGCTCCTAGTCAGTTGCCCAGTATAGTTCAGAATACTTCCCTACAAGCTACTTTCATTATAGATTATATTTAAAGAAACCAACTGCCAATCATCATCTCTCTATGCAGTGAAACATTATGTGTTCAGATGTGATTTTAGAAGCTATGAATAAAAGGTATTTTTTAGTGAGAAACCTCAATTTTTTGAGGCAAGCATATATTTCAGTTTACTGCTTTGTCCACACGCATCCTCCAAATCCACAAATTTTGGCATTCACATAACTTTCACTGAACTTCTCTTTCAGAATAAAAAAAACTCATCAAAATGTGCAGAATTTTAAGCAAAGGAGACGTTTATGTCTAGGCAGATGCATACAGTTAAGTGTTTGCAGGACTAGGACTTAAGAGGTCTGGTATCTAGCTGTAGAGGGCTACGTGCATCTCAAGGAGGAGCTTTGTAAAGAGCACCAGAATGCTTTACCTACCTAGCCTGGAGCACTTTCAATTCCAAAGCCCTCGAGTCTATTCAACTAATCAACAATCTCATAACATTGCTGCAAAATTCAACAACAACAAAAAAAAAGTATAAAAAGATAATTTTTTACACAGCACGATTTCCCTTCTCTTAGAGAAAAGTTTCAGCTCTTAGGAAAATGAAAGAAATTTTAAAGTATGATATCTATAAATTTTCCAGATACACTTTCCCTCTATATTATTACTTATGATACTGAAGCCAAAAACCCAGATCTGAAAACTGCTCAAACCCTTCTTCAGTCTGGCCCCAAGTCTAGTTAGCATTCTGTTCAGAATATCCTGCTTTGACTGTGAAAGGGAGCAGTTACCTCTTTTATAAGCTGCTTTAGAGAGGAAAAAAAAAAAAAGAAAAAAAGAAAGAAAGAAAAGAAAAAAGAAAAATTCTGTCCTTGAAAAGCTTGAATAGATGCATACCATTATGAGTCTGGTAGGAGTGACTGGGACAAGTACCTGAAAACACACTGAGACCAAAACCTCCTCTGATTTACCACGGCCAGGGTTTTACTCCATTACTCCATTTCTTACTACACATAAACACATAAATTCTGCAAAGCTGCTGCCTAACCCCAGGGACAGGTGGGGTCCCTGTTCTAGTATTTCTAAGGACCCCTGAAGATGTTGTGTTGATATGGGGATGCCCATTAAGGTGCTGATGTATGGAATGGACTTAGACTACACCTGAATGCAATGAGATTCCTTGTTGTGATGTTCTCCTGATTATCTTGTCTGCAAGACCTGACAATCAGTGGTCCCTGTGCCCATCAGTAACTTGCAAAATGCAGCAAGGCAAGAAGAATCACCTGCCCTGCTGCAGTATTTGTTGGGTGGAACTCTCCAATAGATAATTACGAATCTCACGTACAGCCCACTTTCCAAAGCCAGTCCTTTGGGATTGCAGAAGATCTTAATGTGACAACAGGAAACACAACACTTACAAAATCAACTATCACAGACTGTCAGTTTGTGACTGTTTTTGAATGGCAACAATCACACAAAAAATGGCCTAAAAATGCTCATCATGGCATCACTATTATCTTTGATGTTGGAGACTGCTGTAGGTCTACACCCAAAACTTTTGTCATGAAATGTGTTTTATACATGTGCAATGCTTCTTGGTACTTTTATAATGCCCCAGGCCATAAAGTGGATACTGACCTGTTAGGAAAAAAGAGTAAAGGCAGTCAATTTTTTTCCCATTAGGATTATTTCAACCAGTAAAAAGAGAAGCCTCTAGTTGATCTACAGTATAAAATGGAATAGAAGACCATTTCTCAGTGCTTGCACTGAAAAGCATCTTTGGCTATGATTGTGGTTTACAAAAAGCTTAATTTTTCTGTGACAGACAAAGAAAAATCACCTTTACTTTTCTCATGAACACCTTTTGTCACCTTATAACTTCCTGACATGTTAAAATGATCAGGAAGAGACTGTAGGACACTCACAGAGATTTCCAAGTGTTTCCAAAAATTTCCAAATCAAATCCTTTTGACTGGAATTTAGCCATTAATCCTGACTCAGGAAAAATCAACAGTGTGAACTCCACAGAGCAGCACATGGTAAGGAAGGGGTGGAAGAGCGCAGCAAGCTCTCTGCCATGTGCCCACCCAGCCAACATCTGACGTTAAGCACCGTGGCCACAGCGCAGTCTTTCTGCATCATCCCAAGTGCATCATTTGGAGAATGCTTGGGGCATACAGAGCATGTCTGGACAGTAGTCAGTACACGATAAATGAATGTCTGATTTGCTTAGCAGTTAAGCAGGCAGGATTCTGCCCACTCACTGGCAATGTAGGAAAGAACACAACACCATAGAAGTAATACGTAAACTGACAAACACACACACACACACACATATGTTTTAGCTTTGATTCTCATCTCTGGCTTTTACGGTATGACCCTGGTAAAGCCACTACATCTTCAGATCTCATGTTTCCAGGTGTGAGATATCCATTCACTCTCCATTTAGCACAACAAGGGCTAAATTCTAGCCTAATACAAATAACAAGCAGCAGGTGTATGCTTCCAGGAAGCATTTTGCCAGTCATGTTTCCAGTAGCCAGGAAAAATTCTGGTTATCCCCATGAATGGAAGGAGGGGAGCTCGCCCAGGGGCACCCTGTCTCTATACCTCTTGGATCCCAGCAATGTAAGAGCTGCCTGTGCCTCCATGCCAAAACCAAGGGATTGTTTCCAAATCTGTCAGCCAAAAGTGTGATTATACTTTTTTTGGACACACCTCCATTTCCCTGGTTGCTCCTTTCTGCACCTCTAGTTCCAGCAGAAATCTCATTGTCTCTTATCTTTCCTCCACAGGATCTTGTCTATTTTTAGCCAGAGCAACGATGGATTTTATTTTCTCTTCTTTCCCTCCATCCAATCCCCTCACCACAACCCCCCCACTGCCATCCTATGTATTTGCAACAAAAGTGTAAACTTCAGAAACTATTTATATTTCGTGGGCATTCACACATTGTGCCAAAACGATGGCCCAAAAGTTTGGCGGGTAATCTCAACCCTAGAATTCGTGAGCTGATGATGAATGGCTGTGAAGCCTTTGTGATTGCTCAGGCTCCATTGTGGCTGGAACAATGGAGGAGGACACAAGTCTGGCTCAGGAGAGCAACGGATAAAACTGTTGGGGAGAATGGCGGGCTCCTGCCGACATGACCACTTGTTGACATTGAAAGGATTCAAAAACAAGTGAGCAGAAACAGAAACGATTCTGTTCGGCGAGGCTATTAGTTGCAACGTGTGGCAGTGGAGCGGTCACTCCTGATGTGTTTCCTCGCTAATGAGCCCTGAATGCCCTATTAAACTGGGATGCTATAGGCCCAGCGCCACTGGGACAATGCTATGCATGAACGACTCCCCCAGCACCTATTGGCTGCCCGCATGAAGGAAGCAACTGGCAACACTCAGATTTAAACGGGGCTGACAGTACAGTTAAATGATCATTAATTAGAGTTGCTGAACAGATAGGGACTCAAAGCAATTCTTAATGACAAGATAACAGTCTAGTATTACTCAGCTTTGCGCAAGTTCAAGCTCAGACCCCATCTCGGTCTTTGTACTGTACATGATGAGTGTCAAGTTGATTTTGGTTTCATTCCTATATTCACAAACCGTGAGAAATCCTGACTGTGTGCTGAGGCAGAAATAGAGATTTTTATATGTAAAGATGAAAATAATCCTGTGTTAGGAATAGATTTTGTGCAGAAAAATTCGTATTAGAAAACAGAAAAGAGAACAGTAAAAAGAATACCACTTCTATCAACATGTCTGTAAATGAATCCATAGGGAAGTCACCACTCACCCATTTTCTGTGCCCTTTCATCAGCCTCTCTCCCCAGTACTTAACACGATCTATTCATCCAACTTCACTCCAGCCTTACAGCTCAAACCCCTAGTTTGTTCCATCAATCACTCAATACTAATCTGGGAAAATAAGAGAACACATCACCAATCTATCAAGCATTAGAAGCAAAAAGTCAGAGCAAGACATGAACTCTGGCTTGAGAGCATCATCCCCCATCCATGGGTTGGGGAAGAGCCTTACCCTAAGAGTACATTATGTCCTAATCACCAGCTTCTGAGCTCTTCTGAGCTGGTGACATCATTTGGTGAAACAACATGTATAGCCCCTCCTTGCAACAGGATATTGGATTAGCACAGGTCTGATTTTCTACAAGAAATACTGTTCACTGAAGATTATTATTGACTGTATACAGTCTAGGATACTAGTATAGTTCAAAACCACACAGTACAGCTCCTACAGGCTTACAGGCCCGGGCACTTGTGAAAGTTCTCCCACCAGGGAGTGAAGTGGTGAGTCAAGCAATGTGCATTTGTGATTAGAATAGTGATTATAAGTATTTGACATTCATATTTTCATTTGGCATTGTGGGTTTTGTTAGAAAGTCTTCTTAAACTGTGAGAAGTATACTGCAATAACCACCTTAGTTCTGCAGTAGGTTAGGTAGGAACACATGCATATATGTGATACTGCAAACTAAGAAAAAGTTTCTTGATTGAAACATAAGATTACATAAACTCTTAGTAGCACATTATTCGGAAACTTTCTATAGCTCTATTTGCACATTTTAACAAAGATACTGTAGAGAGGGAGGTAGATCATGGCTATGACAAGATTGTTGCAGATTGTTGAGCAACTCACTTTAGCAATTATTCATATTTCTGATGGAATTCTCTGACATGATGCATACAATATAACATGAGTATGTTCTATGAATCTTAAAGCACCTCTATATAGGCCCTAATACAAGTAGTCCCTGATCCAGAGGATTTCTGAGGCAGCACTGAATGCAACTGCCAAGTAAACAAATTTCTTCTTTCATCTCTTCCCTCCTCATCTCTGTTGAAGGAAGTAGCCTTTTTAAAGGAAATAACAATGTCATGGTAAATGCTATCATATCACCCAAGAAATTTCTTATCTGCTTTTAATTTTTCTTATGGCAGATTTGGGGGGGGAGGGGTGTTGTTCTTTTCCTTTGCAAATCAGTCTGTGAAAGCCTTCCCCAGAACACGCAATCTACATCCAGAGCATTAATATCTCCAAAGGGAAAGGAGGTAAATGACAGTCAAGCCTGGGATTATGGGAGGAATATGGTTCTTCCTTTAGCAGCAGGGCAGCAGGCATTGCTCTACAATCACTACTGAGGTGCAAAACAACTTGTGAAATGGCATTCTGCTTAGTAGGCTCTAAACCTTGATTTCTAAGTGTAAAATTTTCCCAGCTAAAGAGGAATCAGAAAGATTCCAATGCAAAGAATAGTATTACTTTTCAGGTAGTGTGAGTCTTATCATGCTCCACTGATCAACAGGATGAGTGGAGACAAGGATGAGGCTGCCTCCCTGCCTCCCTCTTTATTTCCCCTTTCTCCCTCAACAGTACTGCATCCTTCCAGCATATACAGACTCAGCAGCAGAGAGTGGACTTAAGTATTTTGATCCATTAAATGCTGGGCCAGGACATGGCAAAACTCACTCTGACATCATGAGGTTGGGGATCTATTTTACAGAGGCAGCAGGTGGTCGGGCTCTTTGTCTGGCAGGAAAGGCAGTCTTTCTACATCAAATTCCAGCACTGAGACTCTCAATCACATCTGAATTTTCAATGTCCCAAGAAAATCTGTTCTTTTATTTCTGACTTCTAGGCATTAAACATAGTCTCAGATAGTAAATCTCTAGATTTGTAGAGCCTGTCATAACATTGGGGTTTTTTTAAATGAACAAAATTTAGGCACCTCCCTGGAACTGTGAAATAACAGGATTGATTGACAAAGTGAAAACAGAGCCTAAAACCTTGCATTCTTCTGAAGACGCTCACTGATTTTATAATTCTCTTGAGCTTTACATGACATATTCTGTGGGACTTTACACAAAGCAGGTGAAAACATGAGGGGACCCTGTGAGAAACACAAGGGGAGGGAGTGACATAGATAAAGATTTGACTATTTGGGTGTTCATTTCTATTTAAAGTTTTACAGAAACTGAGATACAACTGTGCCATTGAGCACTTGCCTCAGACAATTTGTAAGTCAGCTTGTTGTATTATTATTTGTACAATAATCCCCAGTTTACTTTTCCAGTTCAGGCCTCTGTCACATGTGTGGTTGCTGCGATGTTCAGAGGTCCCAGCTAAGAGGGGCCCCAGGAAGCTGGGTGCAGGATGAACATATAGGCTTTATTATGTTAAAGCCCACACAACAATTACATCCTCCTCTTGGCAAAGGGATCATTGAGGAGGAGTATTGTTAGTTTGCTATTGTCTCTCCCTCCTTTGATGCCTGGGCTGAGCTCTCATTAGGCCTAATTGGACATTTGCAGCATGCCCTCAGTGGAGGGTATACCTGTGTGTTCTCCATGCCCAAGGGCTGACTGGAAAATGGGATGGCTCCTTCAGGGAGGCTCTGGGGCCACGTTGTGCTGGCCAGATGAAGATCTCTGGGGGCCAACGCTGCCAGAGCATGGCTGACAGGCCCCATGAGCAGTGCTTGGGGTTGAGACCTCAGCAAGAGCAAGGCAGAGAACTGCAACATCCCCAGAAACCCCCTTGCTTCATCTGGAGAAGGAGAGGGATGTCTAAGCCATGTGCAGTTTGTCCCAGAGGGTTTAATTTTTTCACTTTTTCTAAAGCAGTATTCCTCAGAATACATGGAGGGGTCAGACTTCCTCCATGGCACTCAGGCAGCCTGACTGGGTTTATTTACGACAAAAACAAACAAACCTTGCTCTTTTGCTTATGGTGGGCTCCGTTTTAGTTGTTAAGATCAGGAAAAACAATATTGCATTTAAGGTAAGCTTGGAGGAAATACATAGCCAGCCTTCCTACCCGCCTAATGTATCTGTTACAGGCCTCCTTTGTTGATTTAAACCTTGGTGTTCATTTATACTCCGAGATGAAAACCAACACCAAAACAAACCCCACTTTTGTCAAGGAATATTCAAAGGAATGTCGTGTCAGCAAAACTTCAATGAAAGCAAGGAGCATTGAGATGCATAAAACTATAATGTCTCCAGTTCCACATAGCTCTGTACCATATGGCCAGAGAGAAGCAGATGGGCCAGGTCACAGCGGGGGAAGAGAGACAGAGGCTTGGGATTGTTATCTGACCCAGTGGGCCAACACTAACAGACTGTCCCCAGTGACCAGGCTATTATTATCAGAAAGAGTTGATAAGAATGTGATCCCCACATTTATTTGCCCTCAGGTAGTTTTCACATGGGACGCCTCATCAAAATGACTTTTTTTTTGCAGATGTTTCTTTTGAGGCTGGAAGATGTGACTCACGAAGAAGCCATGAATTGCACTGCACTTGTCTTTTATTGATTTTAGATGCCAGCTATTCGTAGCTGTTTACTTGACTAAAGTTCAGAAACTTGCTTGTCTAAACAAGATAAATTCAACAATAAATAATGCAAAATTTTTTTTAAAAAAAATTATTATTATTATTGCTGTTACATGGCTGTGTAAACATCAGCCCAGTAAAAATAGAACAGAATAGCATGGTTATTGACAGAGAAATCCTGGGATGTCTGAAATGATTTCAGCAGGAGAGTTCTATGTTACTGTGTTTCTCAGTGAGCTGCCCAGTATTAGCACTAAGAAAAGTTTCCCAAACTATTAAAGTTCAAGGTATAGTTACCTAAACATTGCATGGGAAGATTTTTGGAAGCATTATTTCAGGGAAAAAAAAAAAAACAACACAATAAAACCAACAACAAAAAGGTACAAAATTGCATGAAAAAATACTTGCCTAGAAAAGTTGGAGACAGAAACCAGCTATTCCTGGTTATGATTCAAAGATGCCAAATATTTCACCTGAGATGCAGAATGGACCCATTAAGAGTAATGACACTGCAGGTTTTACTCATAAGGTATCTGTGTTGCATTTTATGGCTTTTGCTCTCAAACACCTTACAGCTCCCAGCTGACACCTTCCTGGAAGACTAAGTACCACTACTCTTAACTTTGCATCTGAGAGAGCTCAGCATCTGCCCCATGGGGGGGGGGTGCAGACTTCCTGACCTCCTGGATCCCAGCCCTTCAAATCACAGCCATCCTTGTTCCTACTGCTGAAAGAGGGACCTCAGCCACGAACATGAGGGACCAATGCTCTTGCTAGAGCCAGGTTCCCCTGTGCTTGGAACAGTGGGGATCATGTCACCGCTCGGTATCTCCAACCAGCTGGAACATTTACCATGGTTTCTTTTTGCCCAGGACTGGATGCTGACATTCCTTTTGGGGGAGTTATTTCTTAGCTGTGTAACTTGGAAAAACAATAGGTGGAGATGGAGAAGTCAATTTTACAGCAATGATGTAGTTTTCTCCTCCCATTCTAAGCTGTTTTGTATAATGGAGACTTTACTGACCAGATATTGCTGTTTGACCTTATGCACAACTAACTAGTTATTACGGGCTGCAAAAGCAGGAAAGCTCTGTGTCCAGAATCTCTAAACCTTATTAAAATGGCCATTTGGGACAATGTCACTCTAATTTAAACAGAGACTTATTGCTGCTAAATGACATTACTAGAGCTCATGGAATTTAGGCAGATCATTACCTCTTGCTGAGCTTGGAGCCTCTGGGTGACCTCTGTGTGCATCCTCTCCTCAATACACCATCCTTGGGAAACTCAGCGCTTGCACTGAGCCAGAGATTTGGCATGGAGAGGGGTGATTTTCTGTTTCCCACAGCATTTACTCCAGGTTGGAGATGTGTTAGGGAAGGGGGGTGTGTCTGTGTTTGTGCATCTGCATATGGGTAGGGGAGGTGGACAAGGGGTAATCAAGTCCTTCAAAGAGAATTTTTTCTGTCCAGGATAGTCTACACCACTCACCGGTGTATGGGGCCATGGACTAGCTCAGGATTAGGATCCAATGCATACTATGGCTGAGCACAGATTTTGCTGAGTGATATATCACATAACTATTCATTGCAGCCTTTGTGGGCTTGAATTAAACTTTTCCACTATTGACTTCCAATAGGAAAAGCATTCCTAAACTACAGGAGCATGTAAGGAAAGCCCATTCCTCATCTATAGAGGTGTCAGAGTACATCTAAGAGAGAAAAAGGAAGATATTTGTTGGCTTACCACTCCTAGATTTTCCCCTCTGCTGAAAATGGTAAGGTTTCTACTGAAAATTAAGGTTGTTCAAGGTAATTCGAACATTTCTGGGTAAAAGAAGTCCTGGAGTCCCTGCTGTGAGTATGGATGTGAGGACACAATACCTCTGGACGTGCCCCAGTGGAGCTGGTAACCCTCTTGTGGGAGACACACAGCACCTACCTCAGCCATATGCTGCCAAGTTACACAGACTGACATAGAGATACAGCATAGTCACAACAGACTACCTTTATTTTCAGTTCCATGGAGGTTCATTTCACCTCATCTCTACTTTTGTAAAGTATTTTTGCTCTTGTGCCTCTGAGGTAATTTGATCCAGTTATTTTTATTTAGTCTAATCTTAAAAATACTATAAACCAGCTCTGGTTTGAATACCTGACTGATTTGCTTTAAGGATACTCTTTGCTCTTCTGAACTGTCTTTTCTCTCCATTTCCCCTACTTTACAAGAAAAAGCTTCCATTGACTGGTCAGACGCAGAAATATTTCTGAAACGCAAGCAGCTAGACTTCTGGGAAAGGGAATGATATATTCAGAAACTTCCTAGAAATGACAAAAAGCTATATGAGGGTGCCAAAACTCTGATCACTTACAAGAACTCTTTCAATATACACACAGAAGCAAGAATGACAAAGAACAAAGAAAACAGAAGATGTAAAGAGGGCAAGAAAACTAATTCCCAAAGTATTAAATGTTTAGAGACGGAATATTGGTCATTTAGTGCAAGTGATTTCCCCTGGTGACCGGGAATGCGGTAGAAACAAAAATCAAAGTATAACTCCGCTTAATATACATTGTCTCAGCTTGATGCTGCAAAGTACATTTCATTACAAGCCAAAAGAACAGCCTTCACTGATGCTTGCTCAAATGCCTCAGTTTCTGGATTAAGCTGTCCCATTGTTTTGAAGCATAGTTATGGTTTAGAGATCAATGGGACATAGACTATCCTAATCTACTATGAACAGCCCATAGCAGAGAAGGGATACTCTGCACTAGAGAGCCATCTAAGTCTTCTAATTACTTTGGCTACTGATAGATTGGCTCTTACCCCCTTGAATTCCTTTGTCACTGAGGAGTTAAAATTCATGAGCATCTATGCTGCTGAATGCTTATTCCAGTGCTGCTATTTTCTGCGCCAAGCTAGCCATCACCGCAAAGAGTCGGAGGTCTGTCAGGCCATCTGTTACATAATAGTCAACAATCTCTAAAATCTGGGGAAACTGAGATGGAGAGAGCAAAGATGATGAAGGGTTTAAAAAGAACAGATTGCTGCCTTGCTTGGAAGGGAGGGAGGCAGGGGGAAGGGGGAAATAAAAAGCCCTGATGGAAGCAGAGACAAACCCGATTAGCACAGCCAGCAAAACAGTCCCCCCAAAATATTAACGCACCAGACTGGTGGGGAAAACAATGTTTTAGGGCAGGACAGCTGAAGGAGGCCACAAAAAATTACAGCTGTAATTTAGGCATTGCCATAGACAAGCAGACACTGAAGATCATTTGAGAACATCCTCTAAATCAGTAAAGAAGACCACTGCAAATATATGTCTCTGTGTTATACAACACACTGTTGCTGTACCACAGAGAAGTAAGTGTAGTATTTTCATTCCACTCTTTTCCTTTCCTAATTTTCCCCTCCCTTTGCAAAGAGGTGTTTGCTGATTTTAAGGCATCAGAAAGGTGATGACTCAGAAGTAGGGCTCAGCTACCTTGCATTTGTCTTGCTACGTGTCCACATTTTAAAAAAGACTGACTATATCTGGTGCAAAATGCTCTCAGGAGAAATATTATCCATTTAACTGCCTCTCCAGCCACTGAAATTGTACCAGCAGTAATACTGGCTGGGTGAGCCACCCAGCTGCATTTAAATCCTCCTAACATGAGCTGACTTCTAGTCTGCTCTGCCCAGTTGTGTCTGTTCTTATCCTTGCTCCCCTCTCTAAAGCTTGCAGAGCTTACTCTACCAGCAATAACCATAATGCTGGTGTCTTCTTGATCTCCTCTTAAGGGGATGTGCCAGACTAAGTACACTGCAGGTCTCAGCACCAGACTCCTTGGAGCTTCCTCCAAATGGATGTCCATTCTACATCAAGGTACAACTTTTACCCCCAGACTCTCTTGACATGAAAATCCACTGAGAATCAGAAGTCTTATGGCAGTTTCAGGAAGCTGTTTTCTGTTTGAACAGAAACGTGAAGCACCAAGCAGACTTAGGCTGTGGTTCTGTCAGCCCTCTGTCTTTCAGGGACTAGGTCCTACCCACGGGAGTCAGTGGCCTCTCACATGAAAACACATGATCTTTACTCCTGTAAAGTTCATGTGCTTCAGAGCACTGGAATACCCATTATGTATGTGCTCTCTTGCTCAAGTGCTTTGCTTTATTACCCCTTTGATCAAATAATTTTTAAACTACAGCAGAAAACACAATACATGGCAGTTGAGGAAGGGAGAGGAAAGGGATATTTTCTGAACACACATAAACAAACAACTAAAGATGCAGGGATAACTTTGCTGGTTAACTTTTCATATGACAGTAACCAATGCCAAAGCAAACACATCATAATGGAAGCAAGTAAAATCTGTGTTCATTCACTCATTGCTGCTACTATAGGTTCAGGTGGTTCATTAACTGATATACAAGTGCATAGTGCAATGCACCCCTCTTAGCTGTATTAATGGATCACATAAGATAATGCTGACAGATGGAAAAGATGAGCTTTATTGGTCTGATAAAAATAAACAATAAATGCAGGCAGTGCTGAACTGGATTATCATAGTGCCACATGAGTTGTGTAATGATGTTAGCACTGGCGCCTGCCTCAGAGCTGATGCTTCAGAATACTAACATTGAGCCACTTGATACGTGTTTGATGTCTAAACAAGTCACATCCTTTGCTGAGAGGAGCAAATTGCGATGGAGACTGGCTGTGGGGCTTCAAGTTTCAGATAAAAACCTGGCCAGAAGAATTCC
This sequence comes from Aphelocoma coerulescens, assembly GCF_041296385.1. Taxonomy (NCBI): domain Eukaryota; kingdom Metazoa; phylum Chordata; class Aves; order Passeriformes; family Corvidae; genus Aphelocoma; species Aphelocoma coerulescens. Next base: position 58,365,661 of record NC_091014.1, on the reverse strand, counting down.
ATCCAAATAATTGTCCAAAAGACTTTCTACTTTTAATCATATGAAATATGTGGTTGAACCCTTTTTGCTTCTTTTGTTGGTTTTTTTTTTTAAACATCCAAATAACTTGGTCCCTGCTCTAGTGCTAAAGCCTTGTCTAACATTTCGTGCTGGGAATGCAAAGCAGGGCACCAAGTACAGTAGTACAAATAACACTTTATTTACAGTTACATGGCTTTCAGATTTCCTGTCTCCATAATCACTTCCTACTAATTTCCTTCTGTTTTGTTTGAAATGGTAGTCTTTTCAAAGAAAGTGCCCAAAGAAACAACGCCTTTGTAAGGTTTGGATTAAATCACGGAGGTTTTTATACTTCTTTTTCTGTATTTCCCAGTACCGGTTTTCTGCATTAACAGAGTTTGTGCTGTATGTCTGGATGGTTCAAACAGGATCGTGATAAGAGAACTGCAAAAAGGCCAGCACTGAAGGGCCAAAGTCTCAGCTGGAGGAAGCTGGCACAGCTCCATCAATGTGCATCAGCTACAAACCAGCCTCACTTGGAGAACCAAATAAATGTTTTAATGCTGGACATGAAAAACTTTCAAGCACTACCATGACACTTGGAAAATTTGCTAATACTTGAGCACATACAAAACATTAAGATAAAATCAAATATCTGTGTTGTAGGAAGTAAATAAAAGCAACTACCACAGAAGGGGTGTTTCTATACAGGGAGAGTAGCTCAATCTGAAATTAAATCTCCAGAGTATTTGACATATTTTTATCTTCTCTAGTGGTTTCAGTTGCCTAATGAGCAACATCTCCTACAGCTATATTTAGACTCCTCTACATTATGCCAAGTTGGCTGACCAAAATGGGACAGATCCCAAATCCTCTGTCACTTTTCAAAATGAAGCTAACAATTGAAAAAAAAAAAAAAATCTGTGCAAAGCCATAACACTGAGTAGCATGAGTAGACTGTACCCTTAGTGTTACCTCCTTGTTCTATCTGAACTACCTGGCCAAAATTACCTGTATAAAAATGAAGGCATACACCCCGTTTCCACTGCTGACCTCTGGCCTTCCCCTTCCTTCAGAGCTCTGATTTTTCTCCAGGCCTTCCAGACCCTGAGCACTACTCTTACTTCCAAAAACGGAAGGGTAAGGAACGTGTGTTATTTAATTTATTAGCAGGTTATCTATAGAATTGTTTAATAAAAAAAAAACCTCATGCATGTGCCAGTGCTGCTGCTGGTCAGGTTGCCTTCCTTTATTTAAGGGGAGTGTTGACCAACCAAATATCACAAAAATGAAGGTATGAATACTGGAAATGTTTGCCACCCTTCTCACACTTTTCCACGAATGGATCTTTGACTTTACTTACACTGTAAGTCAATAAAGGGGCAACTTCTTTCAAGGCCATCAAAACTTGCTACGGGTTCAAGTACCCGTCTCATCAGCATCCTCTTGCAAGGACACTCACAATATTGGTTTCCAGAAAATTAGACAGTCGCCTCTGGGCAGAGCTCCAGTGTCTCCGAGTGTGGCTTTTACAATGCGTAGTTAAGCTCTGCTTTCATTTTTCAAGTTGAGGGAAAACCCTCAAAACCTCTTACTCTTTCCCTTCACTGAACACAAAAGCACAGAAGTTTAGCTTTTTTTGGCTCCACACCACCTTCTTCATCAATTAGTCATTTCTCAATATGTAATACAACAGTAGTAGTAGTAGAAGAAGAAGAACTTTGAAAAATCAAAAATTTTATGAATATACAGAATTTCTGAAAGAAAGGAAGGATTTGATATCTGTCTATGGCTTTCCATTATACTAAGCTAAAATGCACTACGGTCTTTCTACAGAGATACTAACATTCATTACTTTTCTCAGTGAGATGATACATCAGATATTTACAGGTACTGCACAATCCAAATGGCTTTATGATCTTCTGGAGAGGACATAGAGACAGAGAAGAAAAGATATGAACAGGCAAGAAGTAATGTGATTTGCAGCTTCTTTTAAACACACCAACCCTTTTTACTTAAAAGTCATTCACATATAAGACTATTTTGCTTTTTTTTTTTTTTACCCCAGCTATCTCTCATGGAGCTTCACTTCTTACCTGGATAATTATGAGGAGCACCCAGCTTTTGACTGGAAAAGTCCTTACAATAATCTACAGCACATTTACTAGATTTGAAAGATCCAAGTCCCATGGGAGATGATGGTCATGCCTGCATCTCAAACTGGAGGACACTGCAGAGATTCCACAGCAGATGGAGCCTTGAAGAGCTATACCTGTAAGTTTCAGTGCCCCACAGCCTACACCAACCAGCATGGTTCTGGGAACAACTTATCCACAGTACAGGCAGTGCTGCTGTTGAATCTACACGTCATCCTCCACAGGACACGTTGGACTGTGCACCTTCTAACACAGCTGCTGAGTGTCTGGGCCTGCTTTGCCTCACACCCAGCTGAGTTGGCTCCCTCTGGACCACAGATCCTTACATATCCACTTTGAGGTTTACATGAATTAAGGTAAGTAAATGTGATCAGTGGAGATAATCTGTTCATATTGAGATTATATTCTCTGATTACTCTTGAAGTTTTACCAGTCTCGTCTTAGTCAGACTGGCATACTTAAAATACATGTTCCTCACAGGATCATTATAAAACATTCCCTCTTTAGATTCAACAATCCATGTAGGACATGGTGTAGGATTGTGAGCTCTCTTAAAAGTCTGTGTTCAATCTTCTGTTTACTGTCTCCGGGAGTTAGAGCAGAAGCAAGATCAATTTTCTCTCATTGTAGTGATAGGCAGAAAGACTTTTCTGGAGAAGAGCTTAAATAGGGGCAGGACTGGTCTCTTAGAGACTTTTATCAGACTCTGCTGGTGCTTAGAACCTCCAAAAATAATTAGCAATGGCAATTTAAAAAACCCAAACAAAACCCACTCCATGCTAAAGTAGGTCTTGGTTACAAACCAGGAACGTCTTTTCTAGGAAAAAGACATAAAAACTGAAGTTGTAATGCAGACGTTGGGTAAGGAGAGCATAGTTTCTGTTTTATGGGGAGAGAGAGCAAATATGGAGGCATTCTGTGCTTCTTATAACCACAAAATTGTGGACTGCTCCCCTGCTCTCAAGTTCACCAGGTGTGCTGGTTTATACTTGCAGTTCAATCAAGATGAAAATGAAGTAATAGCATTCAGGAAATCACACATAGAAAGGAAGAACCAAGTGAAAAAGTAGTATCAGGCATAACCTGAAACTTGAGCATCCTACTTCAATCAGCTTTATATCCCAAGTAAGTGTGAGAGCTTAGCAAATCTTTTAAATATGCCTTTGATCTGTTCAGATGCTCAAGAGAGAGTCCAAGACCAGAAACCTGGCACCCAGGGGAGCTTTTGTCTAAAGAAAGGTGCTCTTCAGGTCCCCTGTGAATGAGAGAGGGGCAGAAGATCTGTGGGAGGTGTTCTCCAGCTGTGGAGAGATGCAAACACTTTGCTGCTGTCCTATTATTTCACACCCCAGACCAGGCCACAAGACAAACAACCCGGGTGTTGTTTCAACTGTCTAATTTGACATGGTCTAACACTACAAGAAGTGAAAGAACACCTTAGCACCCCTCCCACCCCTCTCCTTGGACCAACTGAGCTGTCACTGTCTGCACAGAAAATGATTGTTCGGTTGAAAACACATTTCAGCCTGATGCAAACAGAACAGACTTAAAAGGTGGAGTTTCCTTTTGTGCCTCCCCTCCAAGGAGAGTAAAAAGCAGCAAGAAGAGATGCAGGAGGGAGGGAGGTGACCGCTGTGCACCATCAGCACTCCATGCTGCCTGTTCTGCAGCCCACCCTCAGCAGGCAGCCCCAAAGGCTGTGGCCTTGCCAGTGGGGTGAAGAGTCTTGTGCAGGCAGTGACAGATATTTTCTGGGGGAAATGTACAGAGGGAGCTGGAAAAAAGTGTTGGCGTGATGGAGTTTCAAAACCAGAGCTTTGCTAAGCAGCAGGTTGCAACCTTTGGTTAAAGTTTATCTTGCAGAGGTTGGTAGCTTAGCAACAAGAAGTATTTTCATTTGTTTTGTACAAACAGAAGAAGCAGCATCAGGCATGTCAGAGTACAGATGTGTCAAGGCATCAAGGGAGAATCACTGGGGAGCAGTGATTTGCAGCACGGATGAGCAGGGATACCCATCTCCAGCAACACGGGACTCTCCTTCACACATGAGAATGAAATTGCCAGGACACAGAAAGGATTTTCAAGATCCCATCCAGAGTAAAGTCACTCCCATTCAATTTTACTTATATATGCTAAGGGTCTATTTTCAGTTTTAAAGATGTCCATGAAGTAAACTTCATGGAGTTGACTTCCTATTTTGAAGAATATCCCTGACTACCAAAGCTCACTTTAATTTGTGTGCAGAAGGATGTAATATATGAGGAAAAAAAATAGCAAGTCATATATGCAAGTAGCAAATAGCTGCTCTGCCATCATATAAACTGAGAATTTGTATCTTGGGGTGTTTTTGCAGCCTAACTGGACAATTGACCTCTGTCCCCATTCAGCATCTTTCCAGGCAGCAGTTTTTACTTTCAGCTCAGTACTGAAAATCAAGAGTGAAGAAGCTGTCACATCCCACCACATCATGTCCTTCATTCACTCCCCTAAGAACCTGCATACACAGCCAGTATCTCTTCCTGTTCAAGTCAATAAATATTTTGATGGCTGAATACCAGTGCATTTCACAAACTCTCAACAGAGAAAGTACAGCAGAAGAAAGGAAAAGATGCCCTAATTACTCACAGGTAATGATCTCAGGTTCTCACTACACATTTATATCCCTACCCTCTGTTAATGAATTCATTATGTGGTAAGAGTTGAGCAACAGCAGAAAGCACACCTTACACAGCCAGTCTGATGTACAGCTGTGGCACTGTTGCATAGGTCCCCCTCTGCTCCAATAAGTTTTCACCTTAAAAAGGTGAAACAAATTTCTCCAGAGCTTTCCATTCAGCAGAACTTAGGGGAAGCAAGGCCAGAGTACCCTACACTAGCAGAAGCCTGGGGGACCACTCAGTGCTCCCATGGGACACTGCCCCCTCTCCATGTACCTGCCAGACATGCAGTGAACAAGGCAGGGCTCCGAAGAAGAGGGGAACTTTCACCATTAACACCAGGACATTCCTCTTAGACATTTTGAAGAGAAGCAAACTGTACAGAAATGCCCTCTGCAGCTACACAAATTTGTGCAAACAGCCCTCAGACCACAGGCTGACACAGGTCTTACTGACACTGGCAGCACCACGGGGTCTTTTGCACATGGATGGTCGGGGCCTGGCAGCACATTAAGGACTAAGGCTTTTGTTACACTCTGCCACAAAGATCTTGTTGTATGGAAGTGTGCTTGAGCAAGCTCAGTTATCAATGTGGAAACTGATGTAACTCAGTGATGAGAAAGCATAGTCCCTTCTTCCTATCCAGTCACTAAACCGCCTTTCACTGTCTTGGAAAATACTGGTTTTTCTGCAAAAATATTGTTGAAAGAGAATAAAGTGGACTTAGGACACCACTAGGATAAGCTTGCCAGCTCCTTACATTCAAACATCTTGAAGTGGACCTTCCTAATCCAGAAGTCTGATGAACATGTTATGGGTTGGTAGTGCTGGGGGCAGGGGAAGGTAAAGTGTTGGTGTATTGCTTGCTTTAGTTTTATGTATTCAACTTCTCTCTCTTTTAGACACATACAGAAATAGACATCTTTCACAATTTGTGTGATATACAACAACGTGAATTTTGTCAGCTTGCACAAACATTTATCCTAAGAAAACAAGTGTTTCTACTACTTGCACGAGCTCCCAATAAACAGAAGGTTCCAGCAGATCTACAGTGGCACCTTACCTGAAAAAAATTTCAGTGTCCAACTTCATCTCACCCAAAGCTTTCAAAGGATCAGAAACATGAAAGCAAATGGTCACACCTTAAGAATTCCATTGGATTCAAAACTTCCAACCTGCCAGATTAAAATCTTCTATAGCAATGATCCATGCAATCAACACCTGAAATTTTACAGTCTTGTTTTCTTGAAAGGAAAATCTTGTTTTCTTATACCCATTTGTGATTGTTTTGCAGATCTACAGAAGGTCTTCCACTTTCACAGCAAGGCCAAAACACCTTCATTATGCACAGCACAGCCCAATAAAATGTCCCCACCATGATGTAAGAGAGAGAACCTCTGACTAATCAGCACACATTCTGAAAGACACAGCCCAAATTACACCAATCAAAATCTAAATGTAATTCCAGACTCAATATTCTAAATTCAAAGTGACTCCTATAATTATAACTTTTCCATATTTAAAACAATAGGTTGAGTGAACAGGAGAAAAGAAGGGCGTGGAATGAAATAAAGAGAAGAAGGACCTCTGTGTCATAGTGAGTCACAGATTTGTCTCATTCAGTAACATTCACAGATGAATGAAACATTCCTCTTCCTGGCCGGAAGCACTAAGCTCAAGTGAGCAAATACCTAGCAGGAGAAGCAGTCATTCAATTAGAAAAAGTTTAAAAAAGAAAAGAATCAGAGTCTCTCATAGAATTGGAAGTTATGGAGGACTGGAGGGGAAAGTTCAGGTCAGCGTCCGAAAGCTCATAATTCAGGATTAAGAATAGGATTTTCTGCTGTTAGGCAGGGACATGACCAATGAAGGTGACAGAAGAGATGGAAGTTCATGTGAGATTGGCCAAGAAAGACAGAAATGTGAGCTAGAAATATGATGCAGATGTGAAAAATATGATGTAAGGTCTGTTGAGGAGGGTATTTACAGTAGAGAATTACCAGTAAGTAGCAGCGGAAAGACTTATTTTGTGCTGATGGCTGGAGGTCTACTTACCCCCTTCCAGACTGCCAGAGAGCCCTCTCTGATCACCCCAAAAGGCTTTCTGCCAGTCCCCTGCTCCTGGGGCTGAGCTGCAGGGTCAGCCCTGATGTGGCACCACTGGCCAACATGGCTGATTGGACTGAGGGGAGCCTCACCGGGGCCTCAAGCAGGAGCTCTGGATCTTTGTTTAAGCTCCCACACTTGCCCTTGGACCCCACATGAGCGACATTGTTGACCCTGACCTGTGGTCTGACTCCTTGGCTTGACCTCAGACCTGCCTCATTGCTATGGATGTGTCTAGAGCCATTAGGCTGCATTTGACCCTGGTGACTGCCAGTGGAGGATGTGACCTGCTCTCCTCTCTTCAGTGCTGTGGGGCTTGCCAGGGAGCTCACTGCCCTGCCCATTCTGCTGCCCTGCCTCACCCTTGATTCCCAGCTCTCCTGCCCTCGCTGTGCCCAGATGCAGGAGGAGAGAGCCTACCTGGAGCAGGTTCAGGGTGATGAAAGGAGCACAAGGGATACTGACAGGGCCTCCTTTGGCCAGCCTGGCAATACCAGAGCTCTGAGCTGGAGCACAGCCCCCTCACTAAAATATCTCCTAGGTAAGCAGGCGGAAAAAGGAACAAGCTAAACAAGCTGGCAGTGTTAGCATGAAAACAAATGTCATTTGGAAATTAGACACAGATTTCTTACCATCAAAGCAGCTTGTGTCTTGAAAGGCCTGCTAATCAGTGCAGAGGGAGCAGGAACGACAGCTTTTAGATAGAGCTTGAACAGCTCACAGAAATGATTATATGACAGGCAAAGCAAGTGCCAGATCCAAGCTCTTATTTGTGCAATGAACACAACAATGCTCAACACATCCCTAGGGCTGGCAGCAGACTGGATACCTGAGGAAGCCAAACTTTTTCTTCTCACTTGTCTTTTCACTACAACCTTTGTGCCTTGTTTCCTTTCTTCCTTCTCTACACTGCACATTCCTGGCATTGTGACTCCACCACAGCTGGCTAAGGGGAAGGAGAGAGAAGTCCCCATTTATCTTTTTGGCAAATTCCCCCTTGTTTTAAACACTTTGCTTTTTTTGAATATTAGTGCTACCATGCTCATATTAGATGTGCCTGATTAATTCCTTGGTGTTTTACCTGGTGAATACTGAAGTTAATTACAGTCAGCATGCTCACTGCAATAGACATTTTTCTCTGCACTGTTCTCTCACAGTGAGCTAAAGAGAAAGCCTGAGCCCATATTTGAAATCCTCATTCAAATACTGCATTCAGTCAAGCAGTTTAAAATTGCTTTTAGGGAGGGAGGGAGGAGAGGGAGGAGGCTTGGGGGGAGTGTGGTCTTGTACTTGGTGACTGCTGCAAGCTGGAACAGCACGGAGAAGGAAGGGCCTGTTTTTTGATATTCATAGCAGGGAATTTAATTTAAGGCTGATGTGTTGCTGGTTGGAAATATGTATTAAATACCCAGATGCAAGAGAAATGGGTACAGAAAACAGCAAAATAAATACAGGATATTGGCTCATCTATGCCGAGTGCTGATTTCCTAAACCTGGCACATTGGGGATTCACTGCCTGCCCTGATTTTGTGTGTCACTGATTTGGCTAGGATCTAAACACAGAGCTTCACAGTTACTGAACCACTGTCCCAGACCCAGCCAAGGCTGAGCACAAAGCAGGCCTGAACAAACCAGCAGGCAGACTACAAAGGAAAAGCAATTGTTCTGCTTAGCAGCAGCACTGTTTCTGCTATGCTTAGCATAGGAACAAGTTAATTTGGGAGCACAATCTTCTTAAAAGGAAGCACTCCTCAGCCCAGCTATCCCTAGGTTTCATGCAGTGTGCTGCCCTTTTTACTGTGCATGAGCCATGGATGTTACTCACAATGTATTTTTTTACTACTCAAATAGTATAAAAGCTTCTGATAAAAATCAGCTCTCTTAAACCTCTGGCTGGCATCTTGTTAAAAACTGACATCATGTTTGCCTGTCACCATTGGCGCACGAGGAAGTTTCTGCCACGATTTAATAAGCAAGAAGAAGGATTTTACTGTTAAGACAAAATTAATTGCAATATCTAAACATTCATATAATTTTTCTCTAGTGCCCTCGGTCTAAAGTATTTGGTCTTAACTGACTCTCCACAGAGGTAAAGATACATCATCGTGAGTACAAAACATGCCTAAAAAATATAGAGCAGAGCCTCTAAATGCACACAAGCTTTCCACAGCTCCATCCATATTAACAGAGGTGTAGAGACCACCAGTGTCCAGAAATGAGCCCCAAGACAGTTAAGCAGCTGAGAGCAGAGCAAGGAGGGGGCACCTGAGCACACAGACTCACTGTGCTGAGATCCACAGCATCCAGCATAGCCAGAGGAGCCTCAGGGTAAACAAACTCCCTTGGCATAGGGGATGGAGGGCATTGTCCTGCTAGCAGTGCAGCACAGGCACCCACATTCTCTCCACAGGGTGTGCAGGCAGTTCTGTCAGGAAGGAAGACATACAACCTTGTCTCTTCTTTGCTACAGTGATCACCTGCAGATGGTTTCACATTTCTTGGGGGCAGCTAACATAAATTAGAGCAATTTTCAACCCCCTCTAAGACATCCAGGGCATCCAACACTGGGCTGCCCGAAATGCAGCTCGCACTTTTCACTCACTGCTGGCTTAAGCTGTGCTCTCCTCAGCTGCATGAGCTGCTCCTTTGCTACCCATGACAAGCTATCCCATAGCTGTGTACCACTATACTTTGTTCTCCCACATTTTTTTGTAACAGCCTGCAAAATGCCACAAAAGGAGGACAAGCAGATCCTTGGGCCCAGTGTTTCTCACCTGCCAGGGAGCAGGGGACACTGTGGGGAACACAGGGTGAGATGGTGAGACTTCCTTCCCTCCTCTGCACAGCAGCAGAGGTCTAAATTCCACTCTGTCCTCATTCAGCAGAGCCAGCAGCTGCACAAGGGCTGAATGAAGACCCCAAAGCCCAGCCCCACACTTGGTGTCGTGCAGGCAGTGGGGCAGTGTTGCCCTTCAGCCGTGCCCGGGGCCATTCCAGAGCCATCAGCTGCCGTGGATGGAGCGGAGGCACGGAGCCCTGCTCAGGCACTCAGGGCATGAACAAAATGAGTGCTGGATATAGCACCCTCATTCAAACAGCATGGCATTTTAGCACCAGAAATAGTATCTTTCTCTTTTTCTTTCTTTTTTTTTCAGTGAAACTACTGGCAGAGAAAGATACAACTTAGCATGAAAATAAGTATCAGAATAAGGCCCTAGCTGAATAGTCAGTACTCTGCATAATTCTCTCTTTTCATCCCTTCAGCCTAGATCCTCTCCAAATATTCAGATCAAAATTTGCAAAGTAGGTCCAGCATTTTGGCCATCCAAGTAAAAGCTGGAACATTTGGATTCTGCCTCCAACATATCCCTCTACTTTGAATAAAATCAGCTCTCTGATTTTGCCATCAGGCTAATTATGAAGTCTCTGTCCCTTTCTTTCTCTCTCTCTGTCAAAGATCAAAGAGCCAAAAGATATATACTTACTAGTAATAAAGAAAAGAAATATACCATTTTAAGGAATGCATTCAATTGTCCTCTCTACTAGTATTTTGTGCATGCAACATCTTACTTCATCTTCAGCATATGAAAAATCATGTAAGAGGAAGGACAGAGAGAAAACCACAAGTCAGGATAAACTGTGGAATGATATTCCTGCCATTTAATGGCAAAAGTCTGTTTCAAAGATCCCAACATGCTTTACAGAGTCTACATTTGAATGATGCACTGTTAGACAATGGAGAAGACCGGCAGAGGGAAGTAGTCCCAAATTATAAGTGAAAATTAAAAATTACAAGCAAAAATACAGAACAGGAGACAAATCCAACCACACAATTTTCATTTTAACTCTCTGGACAGTACAGTAAAAGGGCCAGCATACACTCCCATCAAAAGCAGTGGGCATAACCCTTAGAGCCATCTTTCTTAAATCACAGATGAATTCAAATGGGAAGAGGCACGCAACAACAAAAAAAATAGTTGTTAATGCATAAAACTACTGTATGACTTCCAATAGCTGGACTCAAGAACCCTGGTTAAATACTGACTTTCTTTCAGAGTCAATCAGATAATAAGACCCCTTTAGAAGCACAGAATAGTTAAATTCATCACTATAATTTAATTGTAGAAGGTTATTAAAGAGCACTTCGACTCCCCTCCTGCTTCGGCGCTGCTTTTGTGTATTAAACTCAGACTAATCAAATTGCAGATTCCAAGAGTACTGTATTAGTCATCCCCATCCCTTTTAATTTGTTTAATGGCCTCCTTTTTTCTCCCCCTTCTTGTGTGTGTGTTCTGACTGGCTGTGCAGCGCTTAGGCTCACGACATGTAAATAAAGACTGGATAGGGGAACAGTTCGTCGAAAAGAATAAAGCGTGCCTCCATTCTAAAGTTACATTTGATGTCAGCGTAATTCATGGGACGTGTACTGCAAGCAATGGTGCTTATTATTTCTGCTTAGCTGTCTACAGACACAGGAGGAGAGGGAGAGGGGAAAAAAAAGGAAGAAAGGAAAAGAAAAGAAGTCTGAATTTACACTTACTGCTTCAAAAGCCCTTTTGTGCTTCGCCAACTTCTCCTGGCTGAAGATGCAGTATTTTGCCAAAAAGTCGACCGCAAGAGCAGACAAAAAAAGGATAAAATAGCCCATAAAAGAACTCTTTTCCCCACTTTTCCTTAAGCATTTTTGTAAATCACTATAAAGAGAACTATTTTTTTAGATGCACAACAACACTGGCCACAGACACCTCCCCTTGCAGAAATTTCAATTTATGGTTTGCTTCTTGTGTTTTGGTGGTTTTTGTTGTGGGTTTTCCTTTTTCTTTTCCCCTTCTCTTTCTTATTTGGAAATGTCTTTTCACCTGGCCCAGGGCACAAAGTCAAAGTTAGCTGTGAATAGGAGATGTTTAACATGTATAAAGCATAAGAGCTCCATCCTGGTCAGGCAGTAGTCTGGGAGTGTGGCAAGGGCTTGTTGTTGTTTGTTTTAAATGTTAAAGAAAATAACCTCTTCAGACTCAGGATCTGCAGAGTGGCATCCTCCATAGATACTCCCAAAGATACCACTAGAAATTAAATTCCTTTGGTTTGTTCCAGTCGGAAAAGACAGGTATTCAAACAAACTTTTCTCTTTCAGTGTTAAGGAGATATATCACAGAAAAGACACACCTTTTCCTACTTCTCTCTTACTGAGGTCAAGTAGGACACATTAAACCACTAAAAAATACCATACAGGATTCCCTATCCTCAAGTTTTTTGCTTGTTTCCAGGCTTATCACCCAAGAAGACAAAGTATGAAGCTGGCCTTGCTTCCTCACACCCAACATAGAATGAAAAACTGCTGGGAGTAGGATGAGAAAATTGGAGGGAAAAGTCCGGTCATGCCACAAACACAGGCGGAGCTCATGAGTTCTGTGGATGGGACCAACTATGTCACCTCTGCATTCAAACTCCTCCTAATACTTATTAGTTCCTTTCCAATGTCTTTCTCTCCGTCCCTAGGCTGTTACTTCTACCACCTCATCACCACCTTCATAGGAAAGAAACCCTACTTTCACATCAAGGGAAACCACCAGGAAATTCAGGAACCGATTGGGGGAAAGTGTTGGGTCTCAGCTCTTGCAATTTCCTGTTCGTTTAGAATGAGAACTGGAAAATAGAGATAATCATTTGCAAAAGCGTGCCAGAAAAATAATCTGAATTATCATCATCATCATTATCAGTAAAATTATTTTACTGTAAAGAGAGAAGGAGTGATTCACAGTGCTGTGGCAATGTGGTATTCTGGCTGGTATCTAAACAAGCTTGCAACATAAATCTCTTGTTTCTTTTTAAAAGAGTACATTTGTCTTCAGGTTCTGTTTTGGGGTATGAGCAAGAAAGGTTCCTATTGGGAGGGAATGTTCATTGTTTATTGCTGTGTCCTGAATGGTACAAAAGGACAAATAAAGATGCCTGAATGCCATTGTTTCATATCCTATATACTCCAGATGAACCAAATCTGTGTGATAAAAACAACAAAAATATCTTGGCTTTTCATGTCAAAACAGCAGCAGAGATTTCTATTTCAAGCACAAATTGACAGATGCTCCAACATTGTTGTTATCACATGGTGTTTTTCTAATTCTAAACTAAACTATGACACTGAAAGGAATGAGAAAACTAATTTCTGGCCAAACTGGTTTTGCACAGGTCTATCTTACTGTCAGCCTCTAAGAAAGTTTTAAGTCAAAGACAACCAAAGCACTAATCGCATAGGTTCTGGAAAAGAATTGCACTGTTCTTAGTATTCAGCACTTCCCTAGGACCTAATACCTGTTTTTACCACAAAAATTTTCAGAAGTTGCCTTTTTTTTGTTTGCACACCGACATGGGCTTGGGAGATGTAGAGCTCCAACCCTCTGGGAAGCATCACTTCTGGGAAGATCTGCATTGGCGCCCTCTGGTGATTCTGGAAAACAACAAACCATGAAAGAAAAACTGTCATTGCACTTGTAATAAAAACTTGATGTTTCTTCTCACCCAAGTATTTCATAAAGTTGCAACTCCCCTTGCAACTGAGTGGTTAACCAAATAGCCATGTAACAATTTCAGGAAGGGAAAGATGGAGGCTCATGTCTCTCCCAGAAATGTAGGATCAGGAAAGAAAACTTCAGTTCTTATTTAAGCAATTTTAAGGTCAGATTAGGATCTTAAACGATCTATTCTGCTTTGGTGAATTACAAAGGCCAAAGGATGTAATATATTCCTATGTAACTGGTCCAATTATTGGTACCTAGCCAAAGCACAGTTTTCAGGAAGACTTTCCTGTGTTGGTCTGAAGCTGGCAGAATATGGAGAATCCCATATAGATGTATTATAGATGTATGGTACATTATTTTGAAGACCAATGTTTGGCTTACATGACACTTGAACTTGTTTTAAATCTCAACAAGATCAGTTTTTCCAAGGTTAAAGAACCCTTTTTGTAGTATATCCCCCCTGCAAAATGACTTACATGCTGTATTTAAAGATTACGCTTGGAGGAAATTAAATGAAGGTCAGTCAGTATTTCTGTCAGACATTTTTATCATTCCTTAAAAGATTTTTTGGTGATTCTTGTTCCCCTAAAAAGACTGACAACTTTTTAAAACATGGACACCAAAACTGTATGGACAGCCTCACCAGCACCATTGATCTCTCCTTACTTATTCTTTTCCTCCAGTATGGCCAAAGGGGCAAACAAAGAGCAGATTTCTATTCCAATCTTGGGCAATAACTTCAGCTTTAGGAAAAGGCTTTGCTCCAGCCATGTTCCTCATGCATCTGTTTCTCTCTCTTTGTTTATTCTCCCCATCCCCAGGAAGTTTTAAAATCGTTGATCAATTTTGACCAAGTGAGACAGAGGAATAGATGGTTGACAGGAATTAAGTACCTACAAGTTTCATGAAAATAGGCAGCAGAGTAGAGGGACGGAGGGAGGCCCTATTAATTCCCTCATTGAGGGAAAGACCTCAGCATGAGCTCAACCTTTGTTACAGCCTGGAAATCCACACGAGAGAGAAATCCTGGAAAGCAGCCATCATTAGTAGCACCGCTCATGGAACCACCTGTTTAATTAATTATTCTCTGCTGTAAAGAACCGTTTAAAAACAGCTCCATAGCTTGCAATATAAGCTTGCTTGCAGTGCCCCCAGTAGGAGTCCCAGAGACTGAGGTCAGGGGGAACAGGGCCCCATGTGCATTGTACCTCTCATAATATATACCCTAAAAGGCTGCTAGAGGCCTTTGGGCTCAGTCAGACCCACGTTTGGGTCTGCCATATTTTTCCTAGTGTTGCTCAGCACTTTACAGCCAGGAACACTCCTCTGCCCTCCCACCATCGAGCTCTGTCTCCTCTCCCTGCCTCCAGGGAGGGAGCCCAGAGCAACTGCATCCAAAGTCATGCTCAGGCCCTCACTCTGTAGCTACTCGGTTTGCACAGAGGAGGAAAGCCTAAGAAAAACCAGCTGGTAAACTCTAAATAAATCCATCTGAGCATGTCTGCACTGAAATAGCATCATGAACAGACCAGATTTATGGGACAGAGATAGTGTGCCCCTCGGGCTGGGCTAGTTAGTCACCCTATACCAAATGTGGAGGCATAAAATCATAGAATAGCCTGAATTGAAAGGGATCCACAGGGACCATTGAGTCCAACCCCTGGCCCTGCACAAGACAACTGCAAGTCGTGATTCCAAAGCAGGTAAGCATTCCACCTTTGCAGAGACACAGTAGCGAGGCTATTTGTTCCTTAGGTACAGGTTGAATCATGTACTTTTGTCTAATGCTGAGAATTAAAAAGATTGCCTTTATTCAAGCCAGCAATAATTCTAACAAAATATTTCAAAGGGGGTTGCAAAACTAAAATTTAATCCCTTCGAAGAAAAAAGAAGTAACTTGTGGTAGTACACTTTTTTTAGTCCAGTATTTCTAAGATCATACCTCACAAAGGCACTTGAGAGAAAAAACAAGCTTTATTACTGCTACAAAGAACAGGAGAATTAGTGTTGGGTTCTTTGTTCCCAGGCTGGGCACTGCCTGTAGCATTTCCTTCATGCACACAGTCGTGCCTGTATATCTGCTTTCTGAACCCCTGAGGGCTTCGCAGGGTGCACAGGGCATGATCCATGAAAACAGTCCTAAGTTTGCAGAGAGGGGGGCCCAGCAAGTGGGTGTGAAGAAGGGTAGTGAAGGGAAAGGCAAGGGAAATACAAGAGGATTCCAGACACACTCAGGGGAACACCCAGGCGTGGGGGACACTTGCATGGGGACCTTGTGGCTGTGCAGAGCTCACGGGCTGTGTCAGCTTTGGCAGCACGCCCCATTCCTGAGGAGGGGAAGGCGGCTTACTTTGCTTTTGTAAACTAAAACTCTCGTACTTGCAGTAAGCTTCTCATATTAAAAGAATATTAAAACTGAAAAGTGAAGTACTTAAAGGCCAGGAAATTACGGAAAATACTCCAGTATTACGTTCTGAAAGGCCACGTCATGATGCAAGAAGGAGGGTAGAAGTCAAACTGTACTGGAAACTTTAGCTTTGGCATTTCAAAACATTTCAAAACAAGATAAAAACTGAGGGAGCCATATCATGAAATCAGTCCCAACCTCTATTTCTACCCAGCTCTATAACTTCCATTTAGTTTTTTATTGCATTTGTTGTCTGTTCTTAAAACGATTCAGAAGATCTTGGAACATTTTATGAACATCAAAAGATTAACCCTTAACCTTCCCTGAATAACACATTTTTCCCATTTTACAGACAGGGAAACCAAAAGATTAAGTAACATTTCCAAAGCCAGTGAACACAGTGGTAGCAGACACAGAAAACCACTGCTCTTCAGCACCGTGCTTTAACTGGAGACAATGGTCTCCCATGGGATATCTGTGTCAGAGCTTTGAAGGACATCAAACTACACCAGGCTGTCAATAGAGATAATGGAATAATTGGCAACTGTGTCTAGGATGCTTTTCCTTTCAGGAAAGCTGGATTAGGATCTTCAGCCAATTAAGTAATGCTGTTGACTGGGCAATCATAGATTGCCCAGATAGAAAGGAAACTACAAGGGAAAGAATAACCAGGGGCTCCATTAAATTCTAAAAACAGTATACTACTTACAAGAATCTGAAGAAGCTTTGCTGGAGTAGAAACGAACTCATATTGGGACTTGACCACTAAAACATCAGGGCTGGGAACAAAAACCTTCAGGTTCCTAGCAATAATTCTGAATTAACACGCTTGCTTTTCAGAACCAACCATTACATATGAAACCAGGGAAGAGAATGATACAGTGTAAAAGACATAGATTGAATGTCAAAAGTATATGCATAGGTATATACCTCTCTTTCCAAAAATCAGCCCCTTTTAAAGTGCATCAGTATTTTGTAAATGCAAGGGGATTCCCTTCTCATCTGCATTTGACTGACTTTAAAATCTCGTGGTTTTAACCAAAACAAATCCATTTTATGTACCCTATTGCAAGAAATATATGATAATGAATTCAATCAAAAATGTTTTCTAAATGGGGCTTTCCAACGCTTTTACAGGCTTTCAATGTTTGCCATGAACCTATGGGCAGAGATAGATTTAACGCACCACCACTGGCAGATAAAAGCACAGAAGAGGTTCAGGAGTCTGTAAAGTTTGTACTCCCATGTTAAACAAGTAAAATTAAATTGAGGCACACAGCAACACTTTCATATGAAAGAGGAGACCTCTTTTCTAGGTTAAGGGGGTCCAAAGGGCACCTCATTTTACAGGCATCACCAACAGGCAGTCCTGTAACTCCCAGGTGTGGAATCCATGAGGCATTGTAAAGAACTCACTTTATTCACCCTTAAAAAGAAATACACCTTATAAATTTAAGATTCAGACTTTGATCTGAAACTAGTTTCTCCACTCTTCTCCCCCCTCCTTCTCTCTCTCACACGTACATATAAACATAGAAATCTTAGTATTTTGGATACCTCTTGCTAGGTTACACAAATGTTACCTAGTCTTTGCAAATAAGGGTGTGGATGCCATTGTAACAGCAAAGGACAGCCGGTCTGCCATTCCCAAAGCTCTGCCATGAAATAGGAAAGGCCTAGAGAGGAAAAATTCAGCTGGATATCACCAAACTCAGCCTCCCTGGGCAATAAATATATAAGCGCAATCTCTTTGATAAAGATTACACAGGTTAAAAGAAGATTCCCAGTAAAGTGGGATGAAACTGAAGAAGGTCCATGTGTACCCCTCCCATATGCCCCATAGACGGGCAGGACAATCTATTTCACAGCACCTTGATAAAACTTGCACATTACCATATTGCGTAGCTCAAACAATGACAACTGTCATGAAGAAACGCATTTCTCTCAAGACCCCATTCTTTTGGACAGCTTTAATTTTTAGCACCAGTTTTTCCTTTGCTAGTCCAGCTGCCAAGTCCAGTCATGCTTTCCTTTTACACTTTGTATTCACTTCTGCCAAAGTAGAAGTAGACCTGTACTTTTCTAAACCCTCCTAAAGACTTTCTGCTGACTTTTGAAAATGTCTGGCTCTATAATATCAGGCAGGCATTCTGATTCATGCTACCCCTGTCTCATGCTTCCCTGGTTAGGCACAAGTTCAAGAATAAGGATTTACAGAAAGTTTTTACCTCATTAGGTCTTACCTTTTCAGAGTGTATTAAAGTTCAATAGCATTGAAGCTTGATGCCTGGCTTTGCAACTAAGGTTTCTTTCAAGATGCACTGTCCACAGAGCTGTGGGTCATTAAACACTTTTCAGTTTCTTACCATCAAAAATGCATCAGCAGGAAAAGCTGCAGTGATCCTGCTTTATAAAAACAAAGAGGCAACCAAACTCACAACAGATACTGTCATCCTTGGCCCTGATATGAAGGTTTACTAGTGAGTTGGAGAGAGCTTGGGGGCTTAATTCTTCACTTGCATGAACTTTTGGGGTCAGCTGGAAAAAACTTGATCAAATCAAATCAATTCCAAGGCAGCGCCTGTCTTGTCAGGACAAAATGGGAAGCCTTTTGTTTCTGTGGGACTCAGGCCTTATCAGCTCATTCTGTCACTCATGCTTCCTTAGCCCACTTGCAAATCCTCCTGGATTTACTGCAGATGTATGAAGCTTGCTGGAAATAATAGTACAAGCAAAGAGGCTAGTCCAGCTATCGACTCCAAGCTCTGGGTAATACCAATGGGAAATTATTCACACAAAAGGTGCGCTGGGGTGACAAATGAAGAGTGTGCTTTGGCCCTTTGGAGATGCTGGGAGCTCGGACAAAGCTAGCACACTAATGCCAAACAGCTCGCTTTATCTGATTACACACTGAGCACTTGCCTCCCCTTCCCGGTACCAGCACCCTGCCCACCCCTCACACTCTCCTTTCATGCACACAGGTTGCCTTCTTCTATGCAGTCTAGCATGAAATGGAAATCTACAGCAAGAACCTGTCTAAAAAAGCATTATATTCTCCTTGCTTTTCTCAACAGACATCTTCAATGTTTAAATACAGCAGAACTCAATATTCGTCAACAACATGGGAGGAACGCAAGGAGAGATTTATGCCCTGTTTTCTCACATCTGCCACCCACACCACTGAGACAAGTAAATAATTCTTTTTCCCCCTTTTTAACATCTGAGTTTCTTCCACCCCATCAGTGCATGCCCCTCTCTTTCTTTTTTTCTTTTTTTTTTTCTCAAAGGTCATAAATATATTTCTAATGAGTGTCCTGCAGCGACTGCATGGAAAGACTAATTTAGTCCTTGGGTCAGTTAGGAAGCATTACAGTTCACCAACTACTGCACTACTACTGTTTTGCCCCCAGTAAAGGATGCACAATGAAACCAGCATGGGCTGAGCCTCCAAAGGCCTGACTGCTCTGGATCGTCTGTGTGAATCACACAACACTGCATTAGGCATGGCAGCAACATCCAGGTGTGCTGTGAAGGACTCTGGGAAACTTGCTGACCTTCATGAGGCTGAGATCCTTAGTCAAACTGTGGATAACTTCAGCACTTTCAGTATTTCAATGAAGCTTATAAAAAAAATGGTAAGCAACTTTTTACATGGGCAAATAGTGATAGGAAAAGGGGCAATTATTTTAAACTAAAGGAGAGGAGATTTAGGTTAGATGTTAGAATTAATTTCTTTGCTTGGAGGGTGGTGAGGCATTGGAACAGGCTGCCCAGAGATGCTGTGGATGTTGCCTCTCTGGAAGTGCTCAAGACCAGATCAAATGGGGCTCTGAGTAACCTCATCTAGTGGGCAGCATCCCTGTCCACGGCATGAGGGTTGGAACTAGATGATATTTAAGGTCCCTTCCAGCCCAAACAATTTCTATTCTATTCTATTCTATTCTATTCTATTCTATTCTATTCTATTCTATTCTATTCTATTCTATTCTATTCTATTCTTTCCTATTCCTATTCCTATTCCTATTCCTATTCCTATTCCTATTCCTATTCCTATTCCTATCCTATCTTTGGAAGTCTGTTCACCTGAAGCTCATGAAGTGCTATGAGGTAAATTCCCACAATGGAAGATTTCAACTATATCAGAAACAAAAGCTCCTAACAATGGCTTTACTCTGCTGATTGTAAGAAGAAGGGACACAAATGCCAATAACAGCAATAAAGCAAATCAGACATGCTCAATATATAACCCTTTGGTGTAGTTAGGAAAAACCACCAAACTGCTATATTGAGCTCACTGACGTAAATAAAATAAGAGGATTATTACAACACACCTTCCATTGCAATAGCAGCTCATAGAGGTATGAAAAAGAAAACACAAATTTAGACATCAGCCAACCTGGAAAATTATTTCTGAGAGTTTTAACAGAAACTGAAGCAGTTCTTTCTCCTCATTTCCCAAACACTGAGGAAGCGCCAGAGCTGGGAAGAAAGCTAATATTGTGCCACAGTTTAAAAAGGGTAAATGGCACGACCTAGGTAATTATAGACCTGTCAGCTTGACATCAAACCCAGGCAAAACAGTGCAGCAGCTGATAAGGGATTTGATTAATAAAGAATGGAAGGAGGGAAATATAATTAATGCCAGTCAACACAGGTTTATGAAAATAGATCTTGTCAAACTAACTTGATTTGTTTTCTGGATAAGATTACTGGTTTGGTTGATATAGGTAATAGACTTAGGACTTCTACTCTGTATTTCACTTGGTATCACATGAAACTTTTGTTAAGACACCGGAATAACATCAAATTATCATGCTACCTATTCAGTGAGTTAAAAACTGGCTGACAGGTTCAAAAATGTCATTACAAATGAACAACATTTATTGAACTGTATCTTGGTCCACTCCATTTTAACATCTTTGTCAATAACGTGGAAGAAAAACTTGTCACTAAAGACCACAGAGGGTCAGTTGATCAGGAGGATGATATATTATTAAGCAGCTTTGCTGCTGGTTCAGAGTAATCAGGATTGTTTAGCTAAAACATACGGCACAGACTCAAGTTCTATCCCTAAATGTCCTGTCAGTACCCAGACAGCCAGAAAGGCAGGACTACAAGGATGGTGTCTCTCCCTTACTGCATTATTCAGCACATCTACTCAGCAAGCATTTCTTCCATCTAAAGTTGCTCAAGTTGGCTAAAAAAACACCTACACCACGGCCAGGTCACATCCACTCACACTGCTCCACAGCTTGTGCAGTTTTCTGTGAACACAGTCCTGCTTTTGTTAGCCCCTTTACTGAGATTTTTAGGAGTCCATGGCCTGGGTTGCCTCCTGTTCCCAAAGGGAAGCCCATGACTCCCTCTCTGTATGTATGATATATCTACAAGATGACACTACAAATTTGTCAAGGTGTTCCAAAATCAGAACCTGCATGAGCACCTTGTTACCTGGCTGGTCGAACAGGGATGGAGGCCTGGAGCAGATTGCAGCACATTAAGGGTCTTTTACATAGATGATAGTTCAGGTGATGACATGCTCACAGAGACAGACCTCAGAAGTGAGCAGGGCCCGCATAACCTTAATGTGATATTGATGCCAATGTCACAGAAAAAGTGTCCAAGTCCCTCTCCACAGCCCATTTAAGAGGGGACCAGAGAAAATCCTTGCCATGCTCAGCAGAGCAATTCTCATAACCATATAACTGTTAAAGAGTCTCTCTTTATGACGCTGAGTGATTATTACATGAAATATGCTCTGAGAAGCAAAGGAGAATCAAGCCACCCTCCCAGCATGAAGTTAGGAAGCTGCCCCAAGGGTCTTCATTTAGTGAATTTTTTTCACTAGGGTAAGGATTAGGACAGGGTATTCACTGACTTTCACAATTCCCAGAAAGACAAAGCTGAAAAAGTGACATCTGAGAGCAAAACTTGGAATTTGCCCATCAGATTGAACTGCTTTCAGTTTTGTGCAAGGCAAAAAAAGGGCTCGTGACACCACAGAAGTAAAGATGCACTCCAACTGTTGTAAATTCTTTATGGCACCCCAGATGCCTCCTGATGGAAACAGATTTATAAGCAGTTGTTAAATTTCTGATTTGGACTTCATGCAGGAAAAAAAAAGAAAAGACAGCAACTTTTCTGGTTTATTTTAGGATTCTGTTAGGTACAGTTCTATTTTAGACTTAATGCAAAAATTCTTTCTATCAACACTTTTGGCACTGAACAAAACCTCAGCCTCTGTTATATTTTTATGGGGCCTGTTGTTCTATCAGAGGTATTTTAATGCATATTGTTGTTTCTGTTTTAGTGAGTGTTGCTCATTTTGTCAGAAGCAGATGGTGTTTACTGAATTTTGTTTGTTCCAAAAATAAGCAACATCCAACTGTTCACTGTGGAGGTGTGAAAGAGGAAAGGCCTGATGCATAAACACAGTTTCTCCTTCTTACTTCCCCTTGCTATTCTTCTGGTGAAAGAACTGCCAGTGTCTCCTTACAAGCCTCTGAAACTGAGGAGTTTGTGCTGTCACTCTACCAACGAGGGCACACTGCTCCAACCAGCGTTGCTGCCAGAGCAAAGCAGCAGCTAACAGCTCCTGAGCTGCCAGCTCAGAGAGCTTTGTAACAGCTTCTTTGCAGCCCACCAAAGGAGGAAGACACTTCTTACTAGCTAGTGTTAGCAGTCAGCCTAAATTAGGACACATCGGGTTCCCTCTCCGGTCAGCAGAGGGAAGGCAGCTTTTTTTTGGGTAGCACAAGTAAGGTGTCTCTGCTGGCTAAAGAGACAACCTGTAAAATCCCACTTCCAACTTAGAGTTTCACAGGCAAATGACTTCTCCATTCTGCTGACTTCTCTCCATGTGCTGCTGGGTAGGAAAAGCAGTGCAGAGGCTGCACAAGGTCCCAAGGGATGGATGCTTCTGTGCATCTTCAGATTGCTCAGAAGAACACAGAGCAACCATGGTTTTCCAGGACTGGGCTCTACCAGAAGGGGTAGAGAGGGTAGATATATTCTATATATCAGGGGTGAGAGGATAGATATATTCTGACTCTCATCTAGAAGCCCAGAACAGCACACAGGAATCACAAGGAGACAGTTTTGCAGTCAGCATTATAAAAATGAGCAGGGACAGAACTCTGCCAGGATCCCAGACACCAGCTCCATATCTGAGGTTTACTCTGCAGGGACAGGCACAGAGGTCCAGGAGTACCATCTTACCAGGCTTTGGAATTGCACTGTGCTATCCACACACACCTGAAAAAAACAGCATCAAGCTCCCCCTTGGTATTCACACCTTTGCTGTGGGCTCCACCTCATTAATCCTCCTCCTGACCTGAATGACTCAAGGCCAGTTGCTTTGCTTTGATTAGATTGTTAAAAAGTGCCAATTTTTCCAAACTATCTGGCAGCACACCTTAACATCCTTTTCTAGATAAGGCTTCTTAATGACTGCTGAGGGCAGCTGCTTGCCTGCAGACAAGGCTGAGAAAGGATCTTGGAACACCAGCTGCTAGGTGTTGTCAGACAGGAGGACCTGTGGCATCCCAGAATATCTTTTCTGAATAAAATATTAAAAAAGATAACCACTGCAGGATGCCCTCTTATGCTTTTAAAACACTCCAAGTTTGCTCAGTGTTTATCCAAAAAAGCTAATTATACTTGCTCCTTAAAGTAAATTGCTCGATAAATAAACACAGAAATACAAGCTTAGTGACTGCTACGCTTTCTTTAAAATGCTGTCTGAAGGTTCATTATGCTAAACACAAAAGAGAAGGGAATTTCTTGCAATGCACTTATTAAAGGCACATTTTCTACAGAAATGATTATAGCACGATGGTAGAATAGCATGCAATTTGCTTTGTTGGCATTTTCAGTGTGAACCTTGCCGACAGCAAGTGTGGATGGGAAAAGCGGCTGCAGAGCCACCACTTGTGTTGTTAAGAGCTGTCAGCAGCGATTCAGGAGGAGGATGCCCCAGCCCAGAAGAGGAGCACTGACACAACGAGCACGGCTGACAACGGGGCAAGAAACCCCACGGTTTGCCCCATTTGCCATTTGTATGGCACTGTTACTATCACTAACAGCAGAACATCCTGTGGTAAGTCTCCAGGGCTACAAATGGGATCCAAACCAGGCATGTCTATGTAGCTGTATTTTGTCAAGGCAGCCAGAAAGGTACAACATGGAGTTATGTGACACTAATGTCCTCATGCTCACTTAATGCCACAAAAATCAGTGTAAAGCACACCCAATACAGGGGAAAAACAAAGTGGCTCACATGACAATCACATTGCATGACATAATACTGACAAGTACAAAACTGACCCATTTAAAACAGTTCATGACTTTGCATCACAGCCGTGGTACTTCTGGCACAGCAGGAGGAGGCCTGAAGTCAGTGATACCTTGTCATCCACCCACCACCTGGGGAGAGACTGTCCAGAGAAGCAACAGGGAACACATCTCGGCGGGGTTTGAGTTGCAGGGTTTTTTTTCTTGTACAGACACAACCAATTAAAAGGAAGAGATAAATATAAAAATGATAAACCTGAGATTGACCCCTGACATGCCTATTGACTCTAAAGAGCAAACAGTTGGATATGAGTTTGTCCCCACCGAAGTTAAACATCCACAGGACACAGATGCAATTTTCCCTGCAAGGCACCAAAACAGCTCCAGAGCCGCCAAAGCCTTGGCATACACAGCAAGGAAATGGGGCTGCTGAGGTCAGGAACTGCTCTGGGCAGGCTGTCTTTTCATGCCTGGCCATGGCCAGGCTGCAGGTCACTGGGTAGATTGAAATACTCACAAAAGAAATTTGTCTTTCACCTTTCTAGTCTCTTGAGAGACTTTTATTTGCCACCACTTTCAGTCTGATGGATGTTTTAACTTTGTCAAACTGTTCCTAGTAATTGTATATTAGTTTGCACTGCCTTTGAAACTCAGTTGTTATCCTGAAAGGGCAGGAAGTGGGGATTAAGTCCACTAGATGTTGTTTGAACAACTTTCTTTTCACTCAGCATTGTGACTCTGCAGCTTGCCAGCACATTTCAGCCTCTTTCCAGGAACTGGCACTGCAGGATGAAGCATGGCTGTCTGAAGACCTGGCATCTGTACTGACTTTCATAGGTACCACACTGGAGAAATTGGAGAAGAAAGCTCAGTGGCAGAGGAGAAGGAAACATCCCTGGCACCACCTTATGCAAGTGGAACACAGAGGACCTGGGTTTCAAAGGAGCCCTCTGCTGCTTGTGGGATTCAGCAGCAAAGTACAGTATTCAGCTGGAAAATGTGACAACCTAATCATCCTGAAGGGTACTATTATTGTCTGCTTAACATGCTTTACAGTCCCAATGAACAGGAAAGGCTGGCTGACAAGTGTAGGATGATGTATCTAATGGCTCCATACTACCGTGATGGATCCATAAAAGGAATCTAATTTCACAGTTTGGGGAAAATACAGACCATACAGTCGGCTCTTTAAGGCCACAGACTTCAGCAATCTGGACAAATAATTCCAGTGTAGGATATTCTGGTCATCCAACATTTTGCTTTACTTGTTGCTACCTAATTTAAAGCTGGGACTTAATTCCAGAATCTGTGAAGACTTACACATTACAGAATGTAAATCATGTTTGCCAATCACAGGGTGAAATCAACAAAAATTTTTTCAGTTCTAATCAGATGAAACAGTGCATTTGAAAGCTCTGTGGGTCAGGATTATACAGCAAAGCAGCTTAAATTGCACATGCAAAAAAAATTATAACTCTCATGCATGTGACTGGTGCAGAATCTGAATTTCTTCTGGGCAATTGCACATGACAATCTAATTATTTTATAGACACAAATAGATTCAATTGTGTAAAAGGAAGGCCTGCTCAGGTTTTGAGTGTATTATTTAGTTTTTTAAATAGACCCCTTGTCTCTTCTGCTATCATGAAAGGTATCACTTTACAGAGGACATAACCTTCAGAAGTGTATTTGGGATGATTAAGGGTTATTTGGTAATCACAATCACATCTGAAGTATGGCAACAGAATAGAAAATGGTGCAGGCAGGAATTTGATTCTAATGGTGCAGCTCTTCTCCTCTGATCTGGGGAATCAAATACAAGCTTAAAATTAAAGCTCACCATCTTGGAGGCTGGAGATGGTCATATCTTCAGTACCTTGGCAAGAGCTATCTGAGCCTTCTTGAGTTATCAATTAATATGAGTCACAGAAAATAGAATATGCTGAGTTGGAAGGGACCCATCAGGATCATTGAGTCCAACTCCTGGCCCTACACTGGACAATGAAAGACTTGTGCTTCTTCTTCCTCTCACTGCTCTGCACCTTGGGGGTTTCTGTAATCCAGGCTGGCAAGTCTATCAAAGTCTATGTAAATCTCATTAAGACCTTCTGCAGACTTCAGAAGTCCTACCTGCAACAAAAAACTATCTTTCTCTTCATGTGAATCTTAAGTGGCTCTTTCACCACTAGTAACAAAAGGTAAATCATACATAAAGATACAGATTTGTTTCAAATCAGGGGAAAAAAAAGTCATTAGAGACTAGTGGTGCATATCTTTTGATCCTTCCCTGGTCAGCAGTTAATAAAATCAAGATGTTAGTAGTTCAACGTGCTGAGTGCTCATGCGTCTCTTGTCAAGTAAAGAAGTTGCCTACCTCATATTCCCAGCATTGTGAGTGCTATCATTTCAGCTGTCTGCTCAGAAATTTTGTACAATTATCTTGGTGTGTGTTATTAGAATAATAAATGTGTATGTCCTGTTCATAAAAGTCTAGAAGATTCATCTTAGAACCTAAACTGGCTACTAGAAAAAAACCCCATTAGACAAATCTGTCTAGAGTTCAGCCCTATCTCATTAAAAGTTGTGTTTATCCAATTAGTTTCATTTAGCACTTTAAACTGTCCATTAGGAAACCTTCAGCTGGGTGACCATTGTTTGCCCCCTGGGCACTGTAGTGCAAAGAATCAGCCCAATGTAGCTGTTCTTTTTGGAAAACCAAAGTTTTTTCCATGAGGAATTAAAAAATTGAGCCAATCAATGAAAGCTGTTGGTTGGCTTGCTAGAAGCTCAAAGCAAATACATGCTTTGAGAAAAAAAAACCCCTTCAATACAAGGGCCAAGATGATATTTTTATTTCTAACTACAGCCAAGTGCAGTGGTTGTAAGAGTGAGAATCATGGCCTTTGCTGAATGATTTTAAGAAGTTAAGCTCAGAATGCCACTGGACATCTAATCCTTCTAATCCAAAATTTATGCAATTATTTATTTCAGTGGGTGATTCCCGAGAATAAAGTGAGCAGGATTTGGCTCTGGTTATGGATAAGTGAAGAGGATACCAAAGCATAAAATGGCAGCTTAGAATGACAGAGGAGCTCCTAACCCTGGGGAGCCCATTTACGCGAGCCAGCACGGTTCAGACAAAGCACTGAGAGGGGACACGGTCCCTTACTGAAAAGAAAGAAAGAAAATTGCCCCTAAAAGAAAAATCCATAATCAGGATGACCATCAATAGAGGAGATTCCCTGTTGGTGAGGTACCTTCTTTCCACTGAGAAAATTCCCCACATTTGTTGATTCTGATCCAGCTGGCCTGACTTGGACTTTTAACCACCAGATGCATTGCAAACAACTATGGATATTCTAAAGAAAACCAAATAAAGGCTTTTTTTAGACTAATAAGTAGCATTCTTGCAGATGGATGCAGAAGACAATCAGTCACAAAATGGATAAAATTGCTGCCCCCCTTCCAAAATATTTAAGGCGCCTGCATCAAGCTGCCTTTGGTTTGTATACATATCAGATTATAGAAGATCTGTCTCTTTATAATTTTTCTTAAAAAGGATGGCAGCCTTAGTTCAATTGAGTTAGTGAGACAATCCTTTAAGCTGTGTCAAAATGCCAGTTATCCTAAGATGCCACCCAGATTTGAATAATTTAGAAAGAGACAAAACCACAGAAAGGAGGAATCATCCTTTGACTACTTCTGCTTTTGACACGGCTGCCTCCCTCTCCTTTTTACCAAAGCATCTTCGTCTCTCTATCAGTCATGACAAGTGCCAATCAAACCTTCTGTTTCTAAGGTTCTGGGGGAAAGTGAAACATGAAACATTTTCTAACAATCAGTGACCAAAAGTCCACTATCAGTGTGTGGTCTGGGGGAAGCCAGCCTTTTCCTTTTTCACTTCTAATCTCTGACCCACTATTTACCTCTTCTTTTTTTATATACTTTAATCTCTTTGTTGCTCCAAAGGATCCTAAACAAATTGTAGGTCAGTGTGGATTAAGCTGCTTTGTTACCAATGATTAGTACATTTACTTTTGCTTTAACATCTTCAGCAACAGCTGAATGTCAAAAAGATCCAGCAAAAGTTTGTTTAATCACAACAAAAACTATACCCACATAGTCTTACAATTGCATTGTCAGTCTCAGCATAAAAAACTGGGATACAATAGGAGACAGTGACCATGGACCTGCATTGTTAACATGTGTTTTCAGAGGTACTATTCCAGTAATTCAGTATTACTACAACCAGATTCACAGTAACCATTATCAGATAAGGATAAAAATTAAGCTTCAGATATTTGCCTAAGAGTCTGAATTCCTCTCCCATTTGCACAGTAGTTGCACTGGATTCAGAAACAGTTTATGCAGCTTGACAATTGTGGAATTGTATTCAGTAGAAAAGTTGAAGTTGCTCAACAATCATGCCAATACATGCATCAGAATTCAAGAGGGGAATTATCAAAAACTGGGCTAGTTTCAAAAGGATGTACAAGGATCATAGCTCTTAAAGCAAGTAGATGTCATCTAGACATCACTAGGCATCTCTAGACTCAGGTAAGCTTTCTTAAACCAGCATGGCATCTGCCCAGCCTATGTGCAGTGGAGTGAATATTGCCATAATTTACCATGTAATAGGCCATAAAAATCAAAAATGGAGAGAAGAGGCAAGAAATTTTATTTGAAGTCCCTTGATGCTGAAATTGCACCTACTTACATCACTTTATATATATACTCTCTAGCAAGGCCAGGGTCAGGAAGTTTTTGTATGATGCTCAGAGCAAGTAAGACCATCTTTATACCCTGTTTCCCCATCTTTGCACATTAAATTCAAGGTTTTTGCCATCAAAGTGGCATTACCAGTCTTGATAGTGTTTTGCTTTTACCTGACATTGTTTCCTATCCTCCAAGCACCACCAGAAATACCAGAGCTGGCCCCTCTTTTTTCATGTCTCTGACAACTACTGCCATTGTCTTCTCACATTTATTTGATGTAGGAAGTGACAGTCCCAATCTGAATTATCAAATCACTACCTTCCTCTGCATCAAAGTGCTCCTGCCTTCTGTCACCACGTAAAAACCCTTCTCATTCAATTTTCTATGGGGAATTACCCAGAAAAATACTGCTAGTACAAGAAGTTGTTGGCAGTATCTGATATAACTGAGAGCTTGGTAAGGTTTCCAGTTGCTTTTAATTTCAGAACTTTAGTTGTTTCAGAGTTTTCGCCAACGGTGGTAATGTGGTGATGTGAAGGCTTGTATGTCAACAGCTATTTCTATGTTTCTTTTTACTGACAGAAAAATAAAACTCATGCCCAGGGAACTTTTAGAACTGTTTGAGTGATTTGGAAATTGTAAAAATACACACAAATACATGTACAGTGCCTTATAAGAGAGACCCAAATTTGCCCATTATAGCATTTTTGAAGTATAATATCTGTGTAAATATATCACTACACTTGAGGCCAGAGAAAGAATGAACACAAATGTATTTAATATTGGAGAGAAGAAAAGCCCAATCATTGGATTATAAACCATCCAAAAGCTTTAAGACCCCCAAATCGAGCAATCAAACCTTCAAAAGCAAGTGCTATCTAAGACCAGCCTTTATTCAACAACCCATGAGATGTGTAATAAAGACAAACCGAGAGATCAGGTGAATAAAACCCAACAGCAAGCATGAGCAGAGATCAGATAAGAAAAGGGACTAGAACCCAGGGATAAACCAGCAGTTTATCAAGGGAATCAGAACTGTTTGTTATTAGATATACAGGCTGGTGCACTTTAACAAGAGCGTAAACACAATATATAAAAGTTAAGAAGGCCTTATGGAAACAATCCTCGGCTTACCTGTACCATCCTGAGTCTTAGGCAATTGTGCAGTAAAGTGACTGTCTCAGTTCCCCAGTGTGGATTGAGTCTCGTGAAAACCTGTCAAAAAGTATTACAATAAATGAGACTGAGCAAGGACCAAGAGATTTTTATAATTTTCTAAATATTAACAAGTTTATCAGCAAAAGTACCCAAGCCCTTATTTTAGCATAATGGTTTTTAGTTTTCATATTATTCCAATCAAAGGTATCTGAAGAAATATTTGACAAGAAAAGCATCAGAAGATATAAAGATCAGTGGAATAACTGGGTTTTTCTTTAATACCATTTTTAACATTTAAAAGGTCTTTCAAGAAGCCTATTTTTAATTTTTATGTATATATATATATATACATATATATATATATATATATATATATGCACCTGAGAAAGGAAAATGAAGCCATATCAAAAAAAGAAAATCTGGATGCTTCGTCAGTTTTGGCATGTTAGCAAGAGTTTCTCTAATGAAGTGATGGACACTGCAATTTTAGCTCAGACAGTTTAAGGCCCCAATAGGTTTGCCACCCTCTGCCCAGCGAGTCATGGGGAGGTAGACCCAAGAGCAAGGACTAAGTGCAGGTTGCCCAAGTGGCTCCAGGGCCACTTCTCTCCCCAGCCACTGCAAGGGCTCTGCAAGCCATTTGAAGGCAGTTTGCCAGTTGTTGCAATAAGGACCACTTCCTTAGCCCAGTGGAAAGCTGATTTCAGAAGCTATTCCTGCCAGTTGCCATCACCTGCCATAAATTTGTATGTGACTCACTGTTGCTTTATTCCCACACATGGGGGCCAATCTGCCTCTCCCTCCTGCAAAGCCCTCAAATCTGAGCTATGGGACACAACAGTCTGGCTGTGAGAGGGTAGCTGGATAGACAAACCACAAGTTACATCATAAATTTGGGTTCAGACCTGAAACAAGCGTACAAGGGTGTCTCTCACACTGAAACACCAGCTTGCAGGCTGCATCATTTCAGTCTCCTCACTTCCACTACTTCTATTCCCCCACTGTGGTCAGCTTTGGCAGCATATTTTGCCCTGCTGCTGCCAGAGGCAATGAAAATAATACACTTAGGGGTCTTGGTTGCTACACAAAATCCTTTAAACTTTAAAAAAATTTCGGACTGAGAGAAAGGGTTTTTACCTCCCCACAGTACAAGCCATTGAGGAAAGATACCTATGATTATTTGATGACTCTTTAAAGTCGAAAGAAATATTAAATAATGCATTAATAAAGAGCAGCAAGTACCATCATCTGCAAAATAAGCTGTATCTTCAAGTCACTTTTTACAGGCAAAAATGCAGGGAACTGAAAATGCTGTACTTTGGATGTGAGGACTCACAAGGGATCTCAGGGGAAAAAATTATAATCTGTATCTTTTTCTGCTGCTGGTGCATTTAAAAAGAGCTCATGTTCAGGTTGCCCTTGACTGTTTGGTCTTCAGGCAGGCAAAGCTTCCCAAGGAATCAGGAAGAAGGTGTAAAGACATTATCTGTAAAGACTGAGATAACCCAAGTGGCCTATTTGCTGGAAGTGCATGTACACCACCTTGCTCCACGGCAAATCAAAAGAAAAAGGGCTAATTTAATAATCTTACATGAGGCTTTAAGCCTGTTTTGAAGATAAGACCTTTGAAATGTCTGAAGAGCATCATCTCTATATGAGCTCTCTGAGCATGTCCTATGCAAGAAATAGGGAGGATTTTAAAAGTTCTTAATGCAAGTATCTACATAAGTAACACTGGTTGAGCTGCAAAACATTTACAGATCAGACTTTCCTGAGTCACTGTCTATGGTAATTAACTTTTTGAGACTATTTTTTGCCAACTACAGCTCATAAATTATTGTGGTTAGATTGGCCTAATTATAGAATGTGTGCAGACCTTTCATAAATAAAATACCACTGATGTCTTCACTCTAATTGTTGTGTAACTCTAGCCTCACATGTCCAGGAGTAGCTGTGCTAAAACACTGTAAATCAGTTTAGCAGTTCCATTCACACATTGACAGACTCTGTGACAAACAGGGTCACATTTCCTACCTAGACAGCCCCTGCTAAGCCGTCAGTTTTAAAAAGAGTAATTTGAACAGGGTCACGTACAGAAATATATGATACCATACAGAGGAAACTGTCGTGCTGTTATTTCTGCCCCCACCCCTAGAAAAATAAATTATTCTGCTACATAGCTAAATGTTCTTTTTTGTGGTCTAATTCACTGTAAAACTTCAGGAAAACATTAAGCAATTAGCAACAATAATTTGAGGATTTTTTAGCAGAGGACTTAAAAATGTAGTTCAGTGTAATGACATGAAAAAAAGTTTAGTGCTGGGCAACTCTGCGAGAGAGGGTGAAGACTGAAGACTGCTTCTGACAATAGCACTGATACTTGGTTACTAAATGTTATTTTCAGTGACATTCCAGAGATGTGAGCTGCAGACACAGGGTTGCCACTTTCCTCTGCTTCCTTTCCTGTATTACCTGTCAAAGCAGCACAGGTCTAGCACACTCTAGAGCCTGGGGCTGGCTGTGGACTGAAGCAAAGCTGGATGGTACTGGGCGATGTCAGCACTGCTGCAGGCAAGTGGACAACAACACAGCTCTGTGTGTTTAGGTGTAGCAGGAAAAACCAGGGATGGGAAATGCACATACAAGATATTCACTTGACTAAGGTATAATGTTCCAGAGCAGCTGAAGAGATGCAAAATTACTTGACTGGTAGGGCTCTACACAATTTTCAGTGTCTTTCACTACATCTGAGGGGTAGGAACTGCTTCACCACTTTGAAAGAAAACCTAAGGCTCCACACGAGTGGAAAGGTTTGATGGGGGCTGAGGAGAAGGTGATCCTCACAGAGATCTGAGCACCTAACAAATCCTGCACAGAGCCATCCTGCCACAGAACTGTCCCTGCTTCCCTTATTCCTTCACCATGTAAATTAAGCAGCAACATACCATGATTCCTGGTCCCAAATCTGCTCTGTTTGTGGGTACTCCTGTATCATTACCAAGAGACCAAACCATCAAATAGTGCTTGTTTTGCAAAATACATCCTTAATAGTGAATAGTGAATTCAGGACATGTAATTATTTGTCCATCATGTCACAGCTGCTTACTTTCTTACGCCTGATTCTTTGAAAGCTAAACATCTAATTTTACACATTCAATCTCCCCAAAGAGGTAAAATTCCATATTTCCATTAACTATTTAACATTAAAATTAACTCTGAATTTATAATAATTCAATATTATGTGGAATATTACAGTACTTGCTGAAGGGAATATGTCCAGTGTTAAAATACTCAGAACAGCTCACAGACAGACTCTTACTGGACCACATGAAAATTATTTTTTTTGTTTTGTAGAGAAAAAAACCCAGTCCAGAGAACCACCTGTTTCTGTGTTTTCCCATACAATTGCAAAATTCATGTCTTCTTCAGTTTGCAGTTAACACGTATGTAATTAACTGTATACTTGCTTCTGCTTCCTACTTACCCAGTAACTGGGAGAGTCAGCAGCAACCTTTAACCAAAGCAGATTCTGATATTTTTATTCCCAACCACTCATTTCAACACATTTCGGGAGTAGAGAAAGCAATTTTGAGGGTACTTGGTGATTTTATTCCAGAAGACTGCAAATAAAAACATAATGAGAAGTAATTTTCCTTTAGAAGCACACAAAATCTTGCAATTATCTCCTAGTACTGAGGAATATTCATGGCTTTGTCAGAAAGTCCCACCCTAATGTAGAAAGCAAGATCTTTTACACTGATTTCAGTATTATAAATCAGACACACCGTGCCCATTGTCACACCTCTTAGTGGTTATATAAGGCTGTGCTATGGAGACACTGCACTACACACAAGGACACTCAAACTGAAGATTTAGCAGCACAAAGTGCTGAGTGCCTGGCTGTGGACTGGCATGTGAGTGCCTACACTGGGTTGATCCATGAGGCAGCAACCTGTGCATGTGGAAACACTCAGCAGAGGAGGGCCAGGCTGCAAGGGCACTTCGAGACTCTGCTCCAGGAGTGCTCGACCCAGGGCATGGCCATCAAGCAGACCAGCCATGTTCAAAGGCAGAAGTGAAGGAGGAGGGCTTCCAAACTGCAGCTGACTTATGCCCACACAGTGCCAGTGAGTGCCAGAAGAGACTGTATTAGCACTCCCGGGGGATCGGCCTTGTACTCACAGCCATGTATGAGCGGGAGAGCAAAGACACCCAGCTGCAATGTTTCCTCTTCACTTCTGCCCACCAATCAATCCTAAGCAAAATGATGGTTTATATGGGTTCTGCTGCAATGTCTGTGCCAGTTACCTCCCTCACAGGTGTGTTAGGTATCAGACTGCTTCAGTGAGAAGTACTAACCCTAATACAGCATTGATATAAACCCTCTGGGAGCTCTGATTTTGGAAACCAAGCTGCCTGTAACTTCATTTTGTTACCATGGGTAGGAAACCACTTTTACTGAGTCTTGTTTTATAGCCATGATACACACAATTTGCAGAGGCATCTTTTTTTTTTTTCTCCTCTCTCTTTATAGCTTATAAAACACTCCAGTAATGGAGAAGTATAAAATGTATTCTTAAATACTTCCTAAAACTAGCCCTTATTTCCAGAGAACCAGAGCCCCAGTACACAGTCACACTGCCCCAGGCGTAGTCATTCACTTCAGCATCAAATATACACCAAAGTACTGTTATCAGCAGTTATTTGCTTTGTGCAATATGTGAGGTCTCTGGGCATGGACAAGACCCCACCACAGTGGGACACGTACACCTACAGAGAACAGAACCTGGAGCTTGTTCTGCTTATGTTAGACTCTCTTCATGCCCAGGCAGGATGTGTAGCCCACAACACTGAGAATTCAGAGAATCTCTTTTTCTACCTTTGTTTAATTTATTTGGGTTTGGTGCTGATTGCTTTTCTTGATTTTGACGTGGAAATTTTTAAAACAACTGGTTTGAAAGATAGCAGAAGTGTTGTTAATTTAAATGTATCTTTAAAATAGCTTGCAATTAATAAACTAACTAGAATAAAGCCTTTCATCAGCTTTCATCAGAATTGTTTAGCATTAAAGGGAATATGACTTAGCTGGAGAGGTGTATTTTGACCACCGGAGGGCTCCTGCTTTTTTTTTCTATTCCTAAATAAAAACATGTAATAGTTGCTGGCCTCATTTAAAATTATTGAAAGAGTAATCTGCAGTTAGCAATATATTTGATCAGCTTCACCTGCATTTCTACTTGGACAACTGTGGGCAGAATAGCAAAGTACATAACTTATAAATTATTCAAATAAAATCACAAATGCTTTCACCAAATATTTTCAGATTTCAAAATTGTTCATATGTTGATATTACAGTTGAATATCTGGTTTGTGATTTGCACGGTTACTTCAGATATTAGTGCACCAAAGCCAATATAAACTTTAATTATGTTCATTTGTATGACTCATTTAATCTATTTATCATTTGCCAAAAAGCACAAATGGCCAGATAAAAGACCACTGAAGACAAAGGAAAAACTGTTGATTTGCATTGCTTCTGGATGAGACTGAACCTGCATATTGCACATTCCTCCTGCAATTCCATCAGTGAGAAACAAAAAAAACATCACTACACTGTCTTTAACTGAAAAAAACAGCCAGAATTTAGAACTTTTATATCTCAACACACAGTGGAATCACTCTTTTAAGGGACTGCTTCAGCTTCAAAAACTGATTTTCAAGCCTGCTAAGGATAGGAAGGCAGCACCCTCTCAGATATTTCTGGAAAAAGAGCAAGTAGTTATTTTCAGAGTTCTGATGAAACATGTTGCTCTCATGTCACTGACCCTCACCTGATATGGACATGACAGTCCAAGTCACAAACCCTCCTGTTTAACGATAACAGGTCACTTGACATGTTCCATGGAGCTCTGCTAATTTAGATGTTCTGGTCCTATGTATGGTTTAACCCAGTTTCTTCTTGTTCCAGACACCCAGAGCCTTCCAGGCTGATACTTCCTGTTGACACTACCTGAAATGTCTCACAGGGTTTTCTCTTGGGCTACATTTGGACCTTTGTGTGGAAGACAACATAGCCCCAAATCCAAGTATTTTCCTTTTCCAGTGTGTAAAGGTTGTCAGTCCTTTGACATCTGGCCAGACACACACATTCCTCCTGCCCCAGGGTTGGTGCTGCTCATACTACAGGGAGAGAAGCTTTGTTGGGATCTCAGGAGGGGCCACACTATTTTTCCTCTTTCCCTTGCAAGTGTAAAGTCCTTTATAAGAACATCTTGGCTTTGCCCAATACTTAGAATCATAGAACATCCTGAATTGTCGGGGCCCACAAGGCTCATTGAGTCCAACTCCTGGCCTTGCACAGGACACACCAAGAGTCACACCATGTGCCTGATAGCATTGTCCAAAACATTTTTTGGGTTCTCTCAGGCTTGGTGCTGTGACCACTGACCTGGGGAGCCTGTTCCAGTGCCCAGACACCTCCTAGGTGAAAACCCTTTTCCTAATATCTAGCCTAAATCTTCCCTGATATAACTCCATGCCATAGTTGCAAGCTCCACTCATGAAACCTTTGGCAGGCATTTTCCAATTGAATGCTGTACAGTTGGCATCGTTCATATGACAGTGCCAAGTTAAACATGTAAGTTTGACAAAAATCTCCTCCTACAAATTAACAAACCACTTTATGTACTCCTGATGAAAGATGAATGTTCCATACACGCTAAAATGAGAGACTGCTGGGAACCTGAGGAACTAAACCCCTTAAGTTCCCTGATTTCTGATAAAACACTGGTTCAGTAAATATTTATCAAAATTATGGGTCCAGCTCATAAAGTACTGGAAGCAATATCTTTTGCAGGAGAAGATCAGTAGGATAGGGACAAATTCTCATACGTATTTTTAAAAAATTATTATGGATCTTTAACATTTTTAAATGTTATGAAGAAACACATCACAAGGCCTTTATCCTCCTTAGGCTTTAATTCAGTGGGCTGGAACACTTTCTAAAAACAATGCAAAATATAGCAACGAATTCTCTGCCTTCTCTCACTTTCACTCAAAATTGGTAATATTTATCTAAACTTTCACTTTGATCTGCAATTACTTAAGGAAGGACACTTACCTTAAGTGCATTTACCACTGTGAGTTCTGAACATCTGTGGTTCTGGCCACATGACAGCTGCTGCTTTGAAGCTCTGGCCATTGCCCACCAATCCAGTGAAAGATGCAAATCTGCAGGGTAAAACAGATTGGCAGTAGTCAAGCCCTTAGAAAGCTTTGAGGACCTTGCAGCTCTCTTTGATTTGAACTAAGGAAGTTCTTCTCACCATCTGTGATAGTCTGGACCAGCTCTAAGCACAGAGGGAAAGACTGGATGCTCTTACAACGGGAAGCTTTTACAGTGGGAATGGGCAGCCATAACTTCCTAGTGGTAGTTTGACTCCTGTCATACATGAAATCCCTATTTGTGCTTGGTCTTTGCATATTAAGTGCTTTAATTAATTTGAGCTTAATATTTTTAAATTGAATGTTAAAATCAACCCATCAGTCCAGGTACACTAATCAAGTTTTTATGGTCTTCCTGTGTTTACTGTATACTTTTACAAGTGTTTTAAGATGTGTTGGATGTATTTTTTTGTTTTACTTGTATCTTGGTTTCAAGGCAGATTTTAAAAACCCCAGTTGCAACAAACAGCCCAGCCCCCATAAGCACCTGACCCTTATCTCAACTAATATCACCCCTCTGACCAGGAGGAGCCATTGGTGGATGGAGATGGTCTGTCAAAGGGAGAGCACCAATCACCTTGAACCAAAGGGGTGGGCTGTGGGCGGACTGTGGGCGGAGCAAAAGCTATAAAAGGGAGCAAAAGACAGACACGCCCTCTCAGTCTCCCTTCCTCTCCAGCTTGCTAAGGCAGTGCTGGAGAAACCTACCCCTTTCTAGGGGCTTTTAGAAATAGATTTCTTTTTGACCAGCCTAGACTGCAAGTTTGTTTTTTTCTTTTTTCTCTACCTGAGGTTCAGAGCTGCCTTAAGCCAAAAGCTCCTGAATCCCTGCGCTCCTGGGGCATACCTCTTGAGCCATTAGGATCCCAAATTTTTATATTTTGTTAGTTTTTTGCAATTTTTCAATTTTTCTGTTTTAATAAATTGTTTTAATTTCTACAAAGAGTTGTCTCATTCCTCACACTCCCAGGTACTCATTCTTTGGGTTTGCCTATTCTCTGAAAAATGATGTTCAGGTTGCTTCCTTTCCTCTGGCCATGCTGTCTCACCTTACTTCCCATGGATTCTTGAAGCACAGATTGGGCTAGCACTGACTTAAACCAGGGTGAGTTTTCCTTGCAGAAACTCAATTGTAAAATACTGTACTTTAAAAACTCCATCCCAAAAGAAAGACCCTGCCTGATTCATCTTATGGGGTCTTTTCTTTCTCCTCAGATAAAGAAAAACTTCCCACCCTAAAATTGCCCAAATAATTGAAAGTTACTTTTTCCAATTTTGGATAAATTTGGGGTTTGATAACACCAACAAAATAATTTTTCAGGTGCTGATTGCTAGGTTCTATTTCAGTCTTTCAGACTCAGTGCATTGCACAGATTGCATCTGTTTATAGATCATGCAGGCCCACAGGTCGTGTGCAACTTCACTGAAAAACAGGACTGCTCCAAGGGGTCCAAGACTGTTTGCAGCATCATCACACCAGAGGCTCTCACCTTGATGACAATTATATATAAGAGCCAAACACAACACAATTATCTGCAGTGGCAGCAGGCAGAGAAAAATGTTGCTAGCAGTCAAAAAGTTCACACAACTACAGCTCAGGTGTCAGGATAATTGTTGGAAGACCTGAGCCTATAGCCCCTCCATGGGCTGTTCTGATCCCATCTCATCCCGTCTTTTTGGTGTTAGCCGTCCTGTTGCATGTAACACACTCTCTTATTTCATTCCTCTTTTTAATTATGGCAGTAAAGGTTTACTCCTGAATTAAATGTAGTTAAGAAAGCTTCCCATCGTTGTGAAAAAGGACCCCTCCATGTTTTTTATCTTTAATACAGTTAATTTGCAGGGTCCTTTAAGAGCAGCTGCCAGTTTCATGTGTCAAACGACTGCCACACAAAAGAGAATGTGGCAGTGAGCTGTGGGTTTTGCTGACACAGCACACAGTTTCAATTGAAAACAAGAAATAGAAGGAGCCATTTGAGAAACCTGACACTAGCTGTTACCTTTAGAAATCAAAACTTAACAAAATAAAGGCGAGCATGCACATCACCTTTTTTTTTTTAATGAAATATTGTTAGATGCTGTTGGAGATACAGGTAATCAGCAAGTCCTTCTGAGGAAACATCTGTTACAAAGGAGAAGAGAGGGAGATGAGGAAGGTGCCATTTTTCTATCACTATAGTAAACACCTAATGCACCGTAAACAGAGCAAGTCATGCGGTAAAACATGAAAAAGCTTTTTTTTTTAATCATCTGAATAGAAATTTAATATCTTTGCATTTGCTAAGTAAGGCAACTTGGCCAAGCAACCAGATACACAAAGCCTCATGCATTTATTCTGCCTTTGTGGCTACTGAACAAAGCTTCTAAGTCACAAACATTAAGGTTGGTATTTACTAAGCAGTTGCACATGAGGACTCATTAGGAACATTAGGGTATCCAAACACATAAGGAAACTTGATAAATCAAATAGCCATATATATACAGTATGACAGAAAAAAAAAGTCCATGTGCATTTCCAGTAGATTTTTCTCCTTGACTCTGAGGTCCAACAGCCAGAGTCATCTCCCCAGACCAGCCCAGCTGTGAAGCGCTGAGCAAGAGCAGCACAGTCCTAGGTCACTCTGTGAGGAGCAAACTACTTTCATGTGTGGGGGGATGATACTAAAGGCTGTAGAAAGCCTTTGCTACCAAACCTGCCCATAGTTACTGAGCTGCACCAGCACTATGGCAAGAACAGGAGAACATTTAAAAACCCAGCCATTACAACCCCAGGAGACCTTCGAAATTTGGTGGTTCTGTCTAAGTATTATATTAGTGCTGTCTGCCAGCTTCCAGGAGCCCACAGAACTTGGCCCTGGCTCTTTTTAAAGCATGTTTCAAAAGCTAAGAGCACTGTTACTGTGATCAGCATGCTTTGGTTTTCTCCTCCTTTTCTGCTTTCTTGGGGGGAAGAGTGGCCTCTATCAAATGTCAAGGTCATATAAATGTAGCAAAATTCTAGCCTGAAAGAAGGAAAACCAATTTGCTAGACAGGACGGAGCAGCAATAAAAAGGCTTGTATTCAACATACCACCAGAGCTCTCGTACTGCAACAGCAAGACAGCCCTCCACCAGCTTTTTGGCACTGCTGTTTGCACCACTGCAAGCACTAAAACAGGAAAAAATCTTCCAAGAAGCCTGCCAAATATACAGGCACCCTCTCCCAACCCTAGGGATAAAGGCAGAGCCAAAGCAGCAGATCTTCAGGAGGTAACAAATATTTCTAATGCTCAGCACTCTACGACAAGTTAGAAACCCATTTATGTGTCAGCTATAGAATTGGTTCTGCAGACAACTAGAAAACCTTCATTTTGAGCAGAAAATAAAAC
The DNA here is from genome assembly GCF_041296385.1 of Aphelocoma coerulescens. Taxonomy (NCBI): domain Eukaryota; kingdom Metazoa; phylum Chordata; class Aves; order Passeriformes; family Corvidae; genus Aphelocoma; species Aphelocoma coerulescens. Next base: position 58,325,059 of record NC_091014.1, on the reverse strand, counting down.
AGGACCTCAGCTGCAGACCAGGCTATGGAAAAAAAAGGAAATTCTTAATCAGAATGTAAATACGAAGAATTCTTTAAGAGACAGAGATCAGATTTAGCCTCTAGATCAAATGGCTCTTGCAGATGGCATTTCAGTAGGCAAATGTGATGCTCTGTGCTAAAATCCTTCACAACATGAGCTTTAAATAAACAGCTTACCTTAAAGTACTTTGTTGTCACCATTGTAGTCCTTCTCTGTTGCCACATTCAAAAATTTTATGTCTGACTGCAACAACTCTGAGAAGAGGGAGATGGGACATTTCCCAACCCCAGGGCATTTGCCTGGCACAGAGATTCCTAAGTTCAAGTTCCTGCCCTTAGATGGGTACCTGGAAGAAGCATTTTGTCTTTTAATGATTTGAGCAACTCTGCATGGTACATCTTCACTGTACAATGTACTTCTATAGGGTACCTCTTCACCTGCACCACTTGTGTACATACATATCCTCATACTCTTGCCACTTTTTAACTGCTCCATTTTCACTGAGCGTTTCTACCCCCTCTTTGTTTTTCTCATTAAATTGAGAGCTCTCAAGAAAGAATTATCCTTAGTTACAGCTCCTGACAGAGTGGGTTGTTGATATGGATTCCTAACAATCACAGATAATAAAGTATTCCTTAATGGAACATAAGATGGCTTTATCAATCACCATGTTGCCATATGCAGCTGCATTGTTCTAATATTTTAAATGGTCCGGGCCAAATACAAGGAGCTAACTGGTGCCTGTGTGTGTCCTTGATAACTACACATACAGACAATGCAGAGGGAAGGGCTATATTTAACTATTTTACAGATGGGAAGTGAGGCTCAGAGAAGCCACAAGACAGTCCCAGGGGATCAGTGGCACCACAGAGAACTGGTTTCCACATCTCAAGCTAATTAATGCTTTAAGCAAAGAACCCCCCTTTCCATGCCAGCAGGAACATGACATCCTGCATTCTAGCAGTTATGCATTTTGTTTCCAGTGAAGCTTGTAAAATGCAAATTCCTGGTAAAACACATGACCTTTCCTTTCACATATGTGAATAAGCTTTTATGTATCCTTTTTATTAATAATTCCTGCCATTCTCTTCACATTCTGACTCATAGATACAGCTTTCCTTTGATATCGTCTTTATTTGTACTTTAAGGCCATAATCGGTTCTTCAGAAGGTTTATGTATATACACACCCACATTTATATATGTGGGTGCAAATACATATATAAATATACACACATGTATATATGCAACAGATGTAGGTATCGGGTGGAGCAAATGCAAATGAACATATAGTTTGGATTTGTCTCCCACTTTGCTTGCCAATAGGGAATTACTGAGACATAGCAGTTTCATGACTTGAAAGATGAGATCATGATATTGCTATTTCTGCACTTCCAAGGAGAGTGCAGGTGTTTCAAAGCATTTATGAAATTTCATGATTGACTCATATAGAAATCTATTGACAATAAGTTGAACCTTTGCAGCTAGGCTGTAAAAGATTTGATTATAGTAACAATAGTAACCGTCATGAATGTCATAAATCTTAAGAGAAAGGACACATATGTCACATATAATGCATGAAAAAGTTGTCCTTTTATCATGGATAACTTACCATTGTGTAGATACTCTGCTGATCAGCTACTGCATTATTTGAATAAGTATCTGATGTCCTGTTTTCTTTCAAGGAGGCAGGTGCAGGATGAAGCAGGAAGCCTGCCAAAATAGATGATAAATTGCCACTTGGTGCTGGGGACCAGTGCTTAACATTAATGCAATGCTGCCAGGAATTAAGCAGTAGAGTAATAAGAAACTAGGAAGAAAATAACTTCTCATCCCCATTAAACAGATCAGCTCCATTTTCTTTCTCCATTATAATTTCTAGTACATCTAAAACAAAACATTGCCATTGTCTCATTACAAGCAAAACATAATAGGATTGGAAAACATCCTGTGATTGACAAGCCATGGAAATATATAAAAAATATACCCGTTGCTTTTCTGCTAGGAGAGTAATCTTGAAGCTAAAAAGTTCAAACAAAATTATAAAGAAAAATAATTGCAAAGAAGTGTGGCCTAGATTTTGAAATCCCTACCCACTTTGGCAAGTGCTACTCCCTGGCTGAACTGGCTCATTCAGTTAGCAGATCATGGTGTAGTCAGAACTGACAGAAGGTCCAGAATGTCCTCAAGTTTCCTTGTCTACTGTTTATCCCTTAGTGCACTGAATTTGGACTAATATGAAATAAATTTAAAAATAATTTTGTGTGGTTAGTGAAACAAAGAAGCCCTGTAGCAAAATTGAAATTGGGTACCTACAGGTGAGTAAAGTATTGCACAAAAGCAGATTGAGTGAGACGCTTTTCATTCATGCTGACCAAAAATAAAGAGAATGTAACATGAAAAACTGGTTCTTAGACACATTAGACTTTCCACCTTCCTAAGCCAGCAAATAAAAGTAAAACAAATACATGTTTTATTTCTCCTTTGTATGTACAATAAAATATGTGGGGAATATATAAGTTTATAAACAGTCTATGTCCTAAAAACTTTGACTTCTGAGGCACCTAAGGGCAAGTAACAGTCAAAGACAGACACTGATGTTCTGCTGGCATTTTGCTTCCCAGGAGCAAAACTTTGGTAGGAACAAGGATGTTCCTTGCAGGTAGAAGCAACCCTTCTGTTTTGGTGTGTTCTTACCTAGCCAGGTCGCCAGGTCATAGGTATTCTTTAAGAACTGGAAGCCTTGGCCTTGGAAAGATGCTTGGTTTATTTGGCCTGGGCAGTGGTGCAGGATCAGGCATAAATGTATAACCAGAGACCCTTTTCAGGTAGTAAAATTGGATTAAACACACTGTAAACGTGCTATGCTGGATTGTCCCCCCTGATTTGGGAACAAAACTAGTCCTGCTCATATAGACCCAGTTCAACAATAAACTCTGTTCAAAACAGGCGTTTTAAAAATAATCTGTGCTTTGCCAGCTATGGAAAATATAGATCTCGAATTCTCTTTTCCCCCTATAATTAAAATATAAATATAGATATCATTTTGGGACATCCAACCCCAACCTTATCCAAATCAATAGGTACTAGAGAAACCCACATCAGCATTTTACTGGAATGCTGATACATAAAAATTAACTAAGGTTTTTTTCAACATTCATCCATCAGAAAAATTAAAACTAAATTGAACAACAGATGATAAATGTCATTCCTCTCCTACACCACAATAATTTACAAAAATCTCTATATTTTGAAATTGGGCCATAAGTCAAATATTTCATCCTCAGAAATCTTCATCTTGATATGGGAAACCTATCTTATAGCTATGAAAGTGGTGAAAACCATTTAAGAAACATTTTTTTTAAAGCTTGCACAAGATCTATATTCTCATCTGTCTTATGTCCAGAAAAGTGCATGATGTTCAGAATGCAGGCTGAAAAGCTGTGTGCTATTTAATCTCATCTGCATGTCCTCCAGAAATATGCATCATACCACCAAAGCAGTGCTGGGACAGAGAAAGATAACTCACCACTTAGGTGTTCATTTTTCAAGTTGTACATCCCTATGACACAATTCATTAGCAACTGTAGATTATGTCCTTGTTTTACTTGTTACATGTGCCGTGAGTCTGTGTCTCAGTTTATTTTACCAAAGTAAATTTCCTCTTTGCAGATTTGACTATGCCATGATTAGTTCAGTCTCTCCCACAGTGTACATAATAGGAAATTAAAGACAGCAAAAACTCTCAAATTATATCTCAAGACAGTATGATAAAATTTAGAGGAGGGAGAGAGTAAAGCTGTAGCAAATCTGAGGAAAATTGAGTCTGTGCCTGAAATTAATGCAGTGAACTGATGCTGCAACTGTGATGGTACCACAAAAGAGTTAACTCATTACCACAGGAGAAACACAAGTGCTAAGTTGAGAACCAAATTCCTTTCTCTTTTACACTCAAACACCTTCATGATGCCTACATGAGCATACACACAACGAAGGAAAGCACTGGTCCTTGAGAACATGAATTACAGGTTGGCATTTCAATGCTTCTGGAGTAAGGAGGAGATCTCAGCCTCAGAATTTCCAATTTATGAGCCTTGCCAGAAGGGTCATGATGTCTAGAATGAATACAAATATGTGTTCCTAAACAGCATTAATGATTTTACATCCTCAGCCACTGAGGTGTTACCCTTGACCACAGGGACTATGTAAGGATGGCCTTCAGGACTGGCTTTATAAGAGCTTCACTAAAAGGAAGATGCATCTCAGCTCAGTGGAACCATTCTTGGCCTCTGTAGATCGGTACAGCTCACACAGGTGACTTCTCTCCCAGACAGTTGGACTTAGCACATTTACTGGCAAATATGTTAATTGCTATCCAAGTGAAGATTAGATTTACTTCAGAGTAAAGTCCCATTGATGTGTCTTCCTACCATTTATGTTCAACAGTAGATTGAAGGTAGTGGGTTCAATAATATTTTGCCTCTTATATCCTGCAAGATCTTTGGAAATTTTGCTTTCTTCCTAAATCATTTTAATTATGCTTTTGTGGTGTATCTTTTCCTATTTCTGGTGCTCTATTAGAGCAAGTTGATACTATCCATTCATGTATTCATTGTTGCATACATAACCAATACTCAAAATTCAGTTCAGACATGGAAAACAATACTGTTAATTACACTGACATTTTCTGAAGGGCTAAAGTGATTTGCTGATTTTTTTTTTTGTGAATAGTTAAGAGAATTCCTTAAAAGTTCTGACTTCTTAAGAGAGAAAGAAAGAAAAAAATGCCACAATAATAAATTACAGCAAACCAGGGTTAAAGAATGAATATCCAGATTTGGATATCCAGATTTTCCAGTGCCTTTCTTCATGTGCATTCCTCTTTTTTGCAGTAATTGCAATATTCCTATAAAAGGCCTTTTGCAACACAGTGCTAAAATGCCTTCTGTGATCCTTTTCTCGACAGTCAACATCAGCAAAAGCATTTCAGTTGAAGTCTGAAATGCTTTTTTACTGCTATATTACTATAGATAATAAGAACCAAAACTGCCAAATACTTCATTTCTACTGCAACCAAATAAACCCTACACACAAATATATAAACACCAGTGATTTAGTGTCATTTCACTCTAATCTGCCCCAAGGGAACCTATTAATAAGAACTTCAGCCCCTTCGCCTTCAGGGCCAGGTCATAACAGTCATGTTCCAGATCCAGACTAGCATTCATGGAAATGAATTACATTATTAATATAAATCTCCTCTAAATAACAAAAAACTTGATTCCTTCCATTTACTTATCAGTTACCCTACTAATACTAGTGCTCACCCTCACAACCTCAAGACTTCAAACAAGCAGATTAAAGCTGAGCCAAGCAATTGATTTCAATTCTCAGTCTAACAATAAGACCAAAAATCCTGAAACAGATATCTGTACATAAACTAAACTCAGTGGAAAGAGAAAGCAGAAACTGTATGTGTATTGGTTTTCTTTATATCATATTCAAGTCTGAAAAACCTGAAGAGAAAAACATATGGGAAAACTGATGGACAGCACCTATTATACATCTAACTTAAAATACATTGATATTTCCCATGGAAGTAGAATCAAAGAATTTTATTGCAGAAGTCCATGCAATGATGGACCTTGTTTTGACATTATCAAGTATTTCATGGTGGTATTTTACATTTCCTTTTTTTAAATCTTATACTATAACATAAATAATAAAGATAATTAAGAAAATGTTGAAAAAATTTGTACTTGAAAAGAAAAAAAAATCACTTTGGAATTTTGGTTAAAAATTGTGACAAAATCTGTATGATTTTGGGGAACACACCTTTTTTCTAAAATCAATATTTTCTAAAAGGGAAAGACATCAAAACAGGAAATATTCAGCCCAAATAAAAAGAGCAAAGTCATTCAGAAACATTTTAGAAACCACCTAAATCCTACATAAAATATTTCAGTAGGAATCAAAGTTAAGTTTGCATAAAGTAAGTTTGCATAACCGCTGTGCATCATCTCTTTCAATTCATCTTTAAATTCCTACACGAGAGAAATCCCCCATAAATGAAAAATCTCTGGCTAAACATCATAATTATGATAGAGAGGATTGGATTGGATTGGATTGGATTGGATTGGATTGGATTGGATTGGATTGGATTGGATTGGGATAGGATAGAATAGTTTCAGCTGAAAGGGGTTTACAGCTGTCATCAGCTGCCTGACTCAGTAGTAGTTTCTTTCTCACCCGATGATCCTGGAATGGTTCCTGAACATCAAACAGGGAAACAGTGCTATTTCTCACATTCTGTCACTCTAAGAAAGCTGCATCAATCTATTGTTGTTTTGCCAGACAGGTGAAATGATTACTGTGAGAAAAGCAAGCCCAACATGACCTTCTTGCTAACCGTGTGATCCAAATTCTAGCAAATTGTTGGAAAGATGCAGAGTTGATGTTAAATGTTAAACTTTTCGTCAGTGGATTCCTCACAGATTACTCCAACACTTCCAAGATAATGGAAAATGCTCAGGTGGCTGGTGCACCTTTTAGTGAGGTCTGGGGAGTCCAGTTGATTACCTGGAGAGCAGCCACAGCTTGTCTCAGTGGTGGGAACACATGGCTTGGACTTAGCCCGCCTTGGGGTGAGCGTCTTGTTCATACTGCACTCGCTCATAGGATTAACGTGGGAATTAGCTCAGTCAGCTCCCATATGAGCAGCATTATGTTATCCAATTTGCATAGTCTCCCCATGCTCACACCACGATACCAGCCCTGACAGTAGGAGCCTATGTGTTTGGAGCAGAAGGTACAGCGCTCTATCTCCAGTGACAACCATGACGTCTATATGGCAAGGGCAAGCAGAACACTTGACAACCATGAAGTTTGTATAGCCTGTGAATTGTTACAGTGGACATATTTTGGGACATCAGCAGCCTGTGAGAACTCTTTGCATATTTTCCTACTAGACCTGATCAAAAGAGCAACCACCTTCATTTTGTTTATGAGAACCCTTTAGAAATTTCAGATACTGATCAAGTAATAAATACCCATCTCACTGATCACCATAACAAGGACTCTGCCATGCTTACACTAGACTCCTGTGAAAAAGGCGTGGGTTCCCCTTCAATCTATTCAGCTATGCAATGTCCTCAAACAGTGAAAGGGAAACCATAAAACTGAATGTGATGCACATCATCCCAAGAAATTCATGCCCTGTGAGTCCCTTGGCAAAATTCTCCCAGCTTCAGAAATGCTCTACTTTGCAAAAGAGCCTGAAGCAATTTAACATCGGATCTGCTTGGTTCTTCCTGGAACAATGTCAGATCTCTTGAGATGAGAACTTCCCATGACACACTCCAATTAGAGTTGGTGTCAGTAAATAGGCCTCTTGTAAAGACCATCCAACAGACTTCCTGAGAACCTGTTCTTAGCTGCCTACAGAAAACTACAATAGATAACTACAAAAATCAGTTTAGAAATTTCTGGTGTTGCAAATTTATTTTCTACTGTTTAGAGATAAGGAGTTTCAACCAGTTATCAGTCTGATAACTAAATAAATTATAACCAGGGACTATGGTAACAGGTGAGCAGAGAACAGAGATGGCAAAAATACTGTGTTTTCAGCTAAGAAGAATAGCTAAAAAACAGATTTTGTATTTTGTTTGCATGACTGATTTACAAAAGTAAGAGTTGCAAGGTAAACAGGAATTACTTGAAGAAAAGGTAACTGTAGAGATTGAAAATTTCCGTGATCTCAAAGAAGCACTTTTACAGTCAAGTATAACAATTACTAACAGCCTTCTGCGGCAGCAGACTGAATTTCAAACAACCTTTTAGCCATCTATTTCAGGTCTATGATCTCAAATGCTTAAATACTGCTGTAGAACACTTTGCAGCACTAGTAAAGGCATCTACTAGTGAAGAGACAAATATAGTTATTCACTGTTTGGCCTATCACAAGCACCATTCAAAAGCTTCCCATAAATGTTATCATTTAGAAGAAGTAATTACATTTTTTTTTTTTATTCAAGATTACCCACTATATAATATAATAACACATACTATTTTAAAATTGCCTTGTAGGCTAAAATGCTAGAGTGAGATACTCTCACCCTGACTGTGAAAAACACAGCTTGATGCACTCCTGCCATTTTCGGAAATCAGTCCACCAGGTCAGCCAACTATGGTTTACAGAGATTTAGCTGCTAGTCCCTAATTTTAAAAAAACTTGATCTAAATATTTTAAACACATATTCCATGAGCTATTAAACTGAGTTCTCAGATGTTCTGCAAGGATTCATAAAGCAGCACTTTCCAAGTCACCTCTCCTTGTTACAGTAAATTATGTTGTCCATTCCTCTTTTTGATTGACAGCCTTTAAATCTTTCTTCCCCATTGAGTTGGGCCATGTGAAGCAACTGCAAAGAAGATCTTGTTTTCAATTTTTCAGGGTCAGATTGTCTTTCAGTAACACGGATGTCATTCATGACACAATGAATGAGAGTCATACCCAGGCCACCAAAAGAAGGGATGTTAACTCTGAAAATAAAAAGAAAACATCAAAGGTAATAGTAAAAAACTCTGTTTAAGTCAAAAACAGGCAGGAAGGCAGGCAGGCAGAAGCAGGGACTGATGCAGAAAGATAACATCAGGCACAAATCCCAGTATGTTCTCTGCATGACCAGTTTACCAGTGCTGCTATTTACAACACAATAATTCATAGTAAGACTAAAAACCCCCAGAGCTATAAATATTCACCACAAACATAGAACATGCTCTACATACTCCAAATAAATTAATCTACCTGCTTGAGAACTATTTTCTGCAGTAACTGTAAGAGTATAAAGAAAGAAATAAAACATCCTTACTAGAAGCAAGACAAAATATAAGTATTAAAACTTGGGAGTTCTTCTTTTCCTCTCAAACCAGTTTTGATTATGTGATGGGACTACAGTTTGTTTTCACCTAGGTTGGTGCTCAGATGAACAAAGCTAAATATTTCCTTCTCTGAAGTAAGAGCCCTGAAACCACATTTTTCACCCAAGCATATTCATTGCAGTCAGAGATGAGATTTTAATATTATTTTATTTGAGGTTGTACTTTTCTGTGTCTTTTCCAGCTCTTTCTCTATTACCATTATAATTTCCTGAGTTTTAAGTGCCAATTATCATGATCAAAAGTTTGGAGAGAGAGGTTTAAGTCATGGCCACTCCGCCTTCCCATCTGGGCCAGCTACATATATGCAAAGAGCCATTAAAAAAGAGAGGGAGAGGGAAAAGGAGGATGGAAGGCTTCACCACACTAAATGAAAAGCAAACAATATCAGCATCCTAAGGAGATGTACCACTCTGCTGGGAAAAACCAAGACAAAAGAATTATCTGACACAACAGTTCAAAGCATATTGCACCTGTCAAAACGTCTGTCATCTTCTATAGAAATGCACCATTCTAAAAGAAAAAAGGGAAACTCTAGCAAAGTCACTCAGAAACAACAGACCACTTTGTCTCCTTCCTTCCAGCCAACTCCTCCATCTGAAAGCCATTTAACTCAATGCTAAAGATTGCCTGGAAGGACCAGACAATAGGAAGGTCTCTTTCATTGTCAAGGACAGTTACACTTTGAAGATGATGCTCAAAAGGGGTTAAAATGGGTCAACAAGCAATTGTTTGGTCTATCCAAGGAAATGTGAACAGAACATTGTTAAAGTCACCCACACAAAAAAAATCTAAAAGAGCACATCTTTAGGCTGGGCAAGTATGGGGGGGCACACATAAAATGCTGATGTAATGTCATAGTGAAATGGAGATAAAAACTCCAATCAGTACAAATGGTAAAACTGAATTTCAGTAGATAGGTCAGTTCTTAGCAACATGCATCCAAAGCACAGTAAAAGTGAGAGACATAAAAATTTACTAACAAAGGGAAAAACAACAGCAACTCTGACAGAATTAGATGTCATTTTTCCATAACTTTTCATTTGTCTGCTTCCAATTTGCACAAAATGCCCTTGGGAATCACTGTGAGTTGTACAGCTAGATGCAAATGGGTACATCTTAGGTACTGAAATGGACTTACTCATTTGTGTATAACAGCTGTTTTAAAGGAAAAAAAAGTGGAAAATACTTTTGCTTTCATTCAGATTATCTAAATCAATACTTATACAGCCTACTGAAACCTCTTTGAGTGTGCATGTTCTCTTCATGCTTACACGAATCACAGAAGTTGCTATTCTATAAAAGCTTCTAGACTTAATTTACACAAATCTAATTCCTAAGGTAAACCTTCCATGAAATAGAGGATTCATCTAAAGCCATTTATTTATCCAAATCCAATCCTTATTTTTATTATTAAAAGTCTAATTTCTCTTCTAATCAAATTCTGGCTTGTTTTTGACTCTTAAATGCAGCATTGTATAGGAATTTAGGCACCAAGTCTGAAAGAGCATCAGCTCAGCAGAACTAGCCATGAAGCATATTCATTTGCATCTGCATTTGTGGCAAAGGGACATTCCATTATGAGCAGCTTCACACAGGAAAAATGTCTAAAAGTTCAGTTCTGTTGAAGGTAGTGGCAAAACTTCCAACAATTCCACAGCAGGCAAGGAGTCAGTTCTGTTTTCACAAACTTGTACCTCTGAAGTAGGTCAGTGATCACAGAATCAGAGAATAGTATGAGTCCCAAGGGACCCACAAGGATCATGGAGTCTGGCTCCTGGCCCTGTACAGAAGCATGCCCAAGAATTCACACCATGTGCCTGGAAGTGTTGTCCAAGTGCTCCTTGAACTCTGTCAGGCTTGTTGCTGTGCCCACATCTCTGGAGAATCTGTTCCACTGTCCAGCCACCCTCTGGGTGAAGAACCTTTTCCTAATGTCCAAACCTGCCCTGGCACAACTTCATGGAGTCCCCTCAGGTGCTGCCACTGGTCACCAGAGACAAGAGATCGGTGCCTGCCTCTCCTCTTCCCCTCATGAGGAAGCAGCAGAGTGCAATGGGGTCTCCACTCAGCCTCCTCTTCACCAGACTGAACAGACCAAAGGATCTCAGCTGCTCTTATACGGTTTCCCCTCTAGACACTTCACCATCTCCATGGCACCACTTTGGACACCCTCTAAGAGCTTTAGATCTCCATTATATGGTGGCACTCAAAACTGCCCCCAGGACACAATGTGAGGCCACCCCAGTGCAGAGCAGAGTGGGACAATCCCCTCCCTCAATCAGCTGGGGATGCTGTGCCTGATGCATCCCAGGACCATTTCTTCAAGACTGAGAAATAATGGACATAACACTATTTACCATCATTATCTCTCCCATTAAAAAAGCAACTTCAATCACCTATAACTTCTATAATGTTTTTTCCCTTGTAGAGCCAGATATTCCTAAAATGCTAATCAAAGGTCAACGTTTTCAAGAGTTTGCAAAGTCATTTTTTGGTATAAAATATATTTCAGCTGTCTTTTTGACAAAGAATTTCATCTCAAGTAACACTGGAAACTTGTCTTGTAACAAGCCCTGATCAGTTTTTAGAGATATGGTGAAATCCCTTTTTTATCTGCTTGTTTTCTTTACTTCACATCCATATACTGGCTTCCAACAGAAAAAAAATTAAATATTCAAAAATATTGAGAGTTCAAGCAGCACCACACATGTCTATGAATGTAAAGTGACTTGAAAGCCTTGTAGACTTATCCTTGGTACTTCACACCCTTTGTCTCCGAATTCCAAACTGTTTTTTTCAGAAGCCTTTTATAGCCTTATGGAAGTGATTACTCAGTACTAAAATTAATGGGAGTCACAGTAGTGCTATCAGGGCCTCTTTCAAAATTAACTATTTTCAAGATTTTTACACTTGCTGCAAACCTGTCTCAAACTAGACCACTCGAAACAGTGATGAAAATTACCATTACACAATCAGTTGCACCTGCTGTACAATTTAGACTTATATGGCTAAATCAGCCTCACAAGAAGTACCTGACAGGGGTCAGAGTACAAAATTCCCCCTACCAGCAGTGTGGGGCAACTCAGGTTAGAGCATTATTCTGGTTTTCCTCCTCCTTCCTGCATTTTCTATAATATTCTTCCACTAACCTCCTCCACAACACTGTGTTCCCCACTCACTGCAATTGCTTCAGGTGACTTCTCCCCCTCATGAGTCACAGAAGACCATGTCCCAGAGAATAAGAGAATCATTGTCCCCTTGGTGGGTTTTTATGCTGGGGATGAGAACAGGCTGCTGCACCAGGAGCAAAAGAGAAAGAAAACAATGTTTGTGATCACAAAATGGGGATGCCCCACACGCAGTTGTCCTCTCAGGATATGTGAAACCTCTGTGTGCTCAGGGTCAGTGACAACTCAGGAGAATGAAATGCTAAACTCTTAACAGAGCTACAGTACACGTGGGAAAATCCTGCCTGCATGATCTAAGACTGAAACTAAACTCATATTCCGTATAAGATTCCAACTATAAATACAGACACAATTTTTTTCCCTTTTTCTACTTACTATCATGATCATGCACATTTTTCTCACTGTAGAGGAAAAAAAACCATCCTGCCTGTATCTATTTCTATTGGAGGACATTGGCAAATAATACTTGCCGAAATTTTCCAAAATGCTTTAACCTAACATTGACACCTGGCAAAAGAAAAATCAGCTTTAATATTAGCTTGGCTAAGTGGTGCAAATGAAAAAAATTTGTGATGATAAATGTGAATAGATGTCACTAATAGCACCATAAATTGAATAAACTCAAAATTCAGTATCAAGTACAAAGACTTTTCATGACAGATGTGGGTTTGAGTTTGGTATGCTTTTTTCTAATTAGAATATAATTAGGATTTATGTAGATAACACAAAAATGCTGGGTCAATTTTTCTGCTGGTGTGTCTCTGTGAAAGGCAGCTGACAAGCAGCAAATTTGTCTTTTTTTCTTGGCTACAATCATGTGTTTATCATGTGTGTCTGTACAGTGTTAAGGCAAACATATCCTCCAATCTGACCATTCTCCTGTATTCATGTATGAACATGTGACCAAGAGCAAGATTTAATCACAGATCATTACCCCTCCTTACAGAAAGACCAATCCTTACATCAGGGGAAGGAGAAAACCATGTGTGACTTGAAAAGCAATTATAATTCATGAATAACGACTAGCTGTGGATCAGAAGGAACAGTTCACAAAAAACACAGGTGTAAGTTTTCTGAAACAAAATTTTTGCAGGTAGTAAATATATTCAAAAATCCAAAGTCTTCTAATTAATGACTAAAGACCTAAAGTGCTATGTCTATCTGATAATGTAATTGCAAGGAATCATTTAGCCAACTAGAGCATTTCAGATACACTTCTGAAGGTGACAAATAAAAAAAAAATTCCCCTTTGGATTGTTTTTTCAATGTTTTCATAAGATATCAGGGGTTTTCCTCACTAAAAAAGCCAGCTTCATCTGATCTCAGGAGTGTACCTGACTGGCACAATGTAATTCGATTCTGTCACTAGAAGAACAAATACAACTTTGTTCTCCTTTCATGTGTCAGCATAAATTTGATTAGATAAATTAATATTTCAGGAATTTTTAGGATTTTTTGTTTCTGTCTACCAAAGAAAACAAAGAATCACACACAGGATCCTCCTTGTCTTTCCAAATAATTCCCCCCAAGTCGAGGTCCAAAAGGCAGCAGGGCCAGGTGCACATGTCAAAGTCCTGCCAGCCAAGCCCCGGCAGCAGGGGCAGGAAAACACACAGCCAAGAGCAGATGCAGAACACCAGCCAAGTTCCTGGCTGAGTTTCACATAGCTCCTGTTCTGCTGCCAGAGGACAGCTCTGGCCACCTGCCTGGCCAGCTCAGGACAAGCCAGCCCCACACCACTGGAGCCCCGGCAGCTTCAGCAGCACCTCCTCGGGGCTCTGCTGGCGAGCGATGCATTCACACTGAGTGTAAATAAATGTGAACTCAGAAAAGAATACCTGTTAGCCATGTAACTGAGCAAGGAGGCAGCAGAGGCTTAAGGTACCTTGGGGATTAATGACTGTGCACAGAGACCCACATGTTTGAGTAAGGATAACCACCTCAAGGACCAATGAAACACAGCTTCAGCATGGGCTACCTGCCCAAACACTTACTGGGACCCATTTTACAGCACATTTCTGAAGCTGACTACATTAAAGCAAGCTCATACTCACCCATCCTCTGTGCCTGCAGGTGAATTGCAGTTAAATTTCTTCCTCTTGAGAGCAGGGACCTCAGCAGGTCACAGCTCCTGCTTCTGCATGGGAAAGGCAGAGACACAGCAGATCAACACTCCCACCCCACACAGTGTCACCTGCGAATTAAGGGTACATTTGATCCCCTCACCCAGACTGCTGATAAAGACATTAAACAGAACTGACCCTAGTCCTGAGCCCTCGGGAACACCACTACTCACCAGCCACCACCTCTCTCCAGGCCTGGCCATACCAACAGCTTTCTACACATTAAACAGTGCACTCATCTGAGCTATGAGCACCCAGTTTCTTCAGGATCATGCAATGGGAAATAGCGTCAAGGTGGACTAAAGTCCAGGGCAATAACATCCACAGCCTTTCCCTACCCACTAAGCGGGTCACCTGCCATAGAAGGAGATGAGGCTGGTGAAGCAAGACCTGCCTTTCACAAACCCATGCTGGCTGGCCTGACCCTCTGGTTGTCCTGTACGTGCTGTTTAATGACACTCAAAATTATGCACCCCAGGACATTCCCTGGCACCGAGGTCAGGCTGACAGGAGTGTAGTTCCCCAGGTTTCCTTCCAGCTTTTCCTGTAGATTGGCATCACATCAGCTAATCTCCAATCATCTGGGACCTCCCCACTTAGTCAGGACTGCTGGCAAATGATGGAAAGTGGCTTGGCGATCTCTTCTCCGAGTAATACTCTAGGGTGGTGTCCATCTGGCCCAGTAGGACTGTGTGTGTCTAAGTGGTTTAGCAGGTCAGTGACCATTTCTCCTTCCTAGAATCATAGACTATGCTGAATTGGAAGGGAACCACAATCATTGAGTCCAACTCCTGGCCCTACACAGGGAGCCCCTAGAGTCACATCATGTGCCTCAGAGTGTTGTCCAAACACTTCTTGAACTCTGTCAGGCTGGTGCTGTGACCACTGCCCAGGGGAGCCTGTTCCAGTGCCCAACCACTCTCTGGGTAAAGAAACTTCCTGATATCCAAACTAAACCTCCCCTGATGAAACTTCAGGCTGTTTCCTTGAGTCCTGTCACTGATCACAAGAATGAAGAAATTGGTACCTGCCCCTCCTCTTCCCCTCACAAGGAAGTTGTAGGCCTCAATGAGGCCTCCCCTCAGTCTCCTCTTCTCCAGGCTGAACAAACCAAGTGTCTTCAGCCACTCCTCGTACAGCCTCCCCTCCAGACCCTTCACTGTCCTCATGGCCCTCCTTTGGACACTCTCTAATGCTTAATGTCTTTTTTATATTGTGGTGCCCAAAACCGCACACAATGCTCAAGGCAGGACCACACCAGTGCGAGCAGAGCAGGACAATCACCTCCTTTGACTGACTGGTGATGGATTATGAGGGTTTCATTGTGCTCCCTGTCTCTGTCTTTTCGTTCAGGGGGCTTGGTATCTAGAGAACAGCTCATCTTACTACTAAAGACTAAGGCAAAGGAAGCACTAAATACCTCCAGTTTCCCCATCCTTTGTCACTGTATCTTCTTCCTCACCTACTTGTCTTCCAGCATGTGGGGACAGACTGCTCCTATACCTTTAAGTTCTCCTTCTTGGAGAATGTCCATTCTTCCTGGACTCCTTTGCCCTTCAGGACTGCCTCCCAATAGACTCTGCCAAAGATGCTCCTGAACAGGCCACAGTCTGCCCTGTGGAAGTCCAAGATACCTATGCTGTTAATGTCAGCTGTAAAGAAATGAACACAGATCTAAGTACACTGAAATGCCACTGGGAGTATTAGAAGCTTGATTTATCAAGCCCCAAGTGAGTTTCATTCTCTACTACAATTGTAGTAGTAAACTTTGGTTTAGACCCTCCATGCAGCACCACAAAGAAGCAGTTCCAACAGTAGATCTAACATTTATTCCTACCATAGTGAAAAAACAACCTAAAATATCTCTTTTATCTCTAAGCGGAAATGAGATAACTAAATAAAACCCCACAACAGAAAGAGCTTTTTTAATACAGATAGTACCCAACAGCTTTGGTGCCACAGAGAAAATGAATGCAGAGAAATGTGGGGTTTGACATTTTTCCCCAGAGCCCAATTAAAATAAGCTAAGTAAAATGCACAGAAATAAAATATGTCTAGCAAATATTTTTCTCCTAGCTTGATTTGCTATACACTACTGCACCACTGAAATGGGAATATTAGCCACAAATTATACTTCATATTAAGGACAGATGAAACGTATTGTTAATGTGTGCTATGTAAGGCATAATGAATCACAGACAGTCTCCAATTAGAGTTTTTTCCAGAATAAATAGTCATTATGGTCTAGATTAATAGATATTACAGCCAGAGGGGACTACTGTGATCATCTTTGACCATTGTTATCATTGCTTTTCAGTGCATAAATCAATTGTTAAAACCTTACTTTAGACATAATTTAATTATGAGTTATGCAACAAAACACAAAGGAGGCTCACTGAAATAGCCTATAATTAAGTTCAATGATTTGCTTGCCTACCCTTCATTCCATCATTATTAAGATTTGTTCTTCCTGTAGTTCATGAAATTTAGTAGCATTTATAGCACTGAAGTTCCAAGTGGTACAGTTATTCAAGAAAAAGCAACATTTATGTAAGGAATTAGGAATGCCTGCTCAGGAAAGAAGGGTTCACATGTTAAAATAAATTAAAAAAAAAAAAAAAAGGCAAAGCGGCACGCGATATACCAGATTCCTATTGTGAGGCACAAATTCTTCACAACACTGGGAGACATTGCAGAACAAAAATACTATTAGAACTGTTTCAAAGGGAACATTTTTGGCTAGGATAGAGACTTTTGACATTATTTATTAGGTTCAAAAATGCTTAACAAAGGCCTAACAATAGTCCTGTGGAAACCACTACATCTGAGGCACTTTCTGTTGTTATGTGCAGGCATTGATTTGAAGATGGCCAGCATTAGTAGAACAATTCCCTCACAGCAGTCAATGCAAGTGAGCATTCATACACACACAAGCAAAAGCCTGTGAACAAACCATATGGAAACAAGAAAAAAAGTAAACATTTATTAACCTCTTTGTGGGGAGATGGGTGGAAGAACAGGCAAGCAGCGAAGGAGACGGTCATGCCAAATTTCTGCTAAAGAAGGTGTTTGCCCTGAGCATTTTTTTTTTGTGGAATATGAAAAAGGCTGGAGAATGTCTTCAGTGCCATGGAAACTGGGTCTTCTGGGGCTGCCAGCAGTGCCACCACCCTCGGCCACCCAGACACACAGACTGTATGATGCTCAGGTTGGCAGGTTTGGATGTTGCTCCTGCCCCTTCCTCACCTGTGGCTGAGAGGACACTGGCAATCGTGGAAAAGGCTAAGCAAATTTATGGGAAAATAAACATAACTGAGGATTTAGCTCAGCAACTATGACATACAGACACACACAAAGAAACAAAGACTTATTATTCTCACTGCAGGGATACAGAAATACATAAAATCTGTGCAACTGCTGTGCGCAGAAGGTTTGTGAGTGGTGGAGGCCGATGAAATGGTGCCTGTAGACCACCTGACACAAAGGAAGACCATCTTCCTACCATAGTTGAGCCAGAAAGTCACCTCCATCCTCACCTGAAGGTGGATATACTGAGACAGTGACCAAAACCTCATTTGATTCATAAGATCACCAGTACCTGAACATCTTATGCCACTGGACAGCCAGAGTAATGTCTCACAATTAAACTTGAGGGTTACAGCTCAGTTCCTCTTCTTTTGCATTTAACCTCAATATAAGCTTCCTTATGATAGAAATTTTCATTTTCCAGTGTAATCAGTATTTAAATTGATGTTGGAGGAAAGGGAGAGGAGCTCCAAGCTTTGGAAAATGCACTCTAAAGATAGGTCTTTCATTTGCATTTAAAATGTGATGAATCTGGTTACTGGTTTCTGAAATACGCTACAGAATATTAGCTGATATAAAGAAATCTCAAACAGGCTTGGTTTGGTGCTGCTGAAGATGAGATTGAAAAAGCAAATGAGTCCATTCAAGGAAAGAGGAGGGCGCTAACACAGAACCAATATGTCCCTGGCCCAGCAGATGCTCTCTCACAGCTGATTAACCTGGACAATGCCCTGGGAGCAGCTCACCTCTGCTGTCACCAAGCCACAGCCTCCTGAATCTTTGCTGTTGCACCAAATGCAGCAGCATTTTCATCCAGTGCCTGTGTTGGCCCACAAGGTATAAGGAAATTTGGGTCCTTCTTTGTCCTCCACATGGTAGGGAGCCCCCATCCCTCGGATTGGGGTGTCTTGGAAAGGCCACGATACCACAAGCCGTTTGCCATCTCCTCTAAAACAGACTGAAATAGATGGAGAAAAAACCCCCAAACATTATACAGCAGAGCAACAACCACCAAGCTAAAGTTAGTAACCCACCACCTATTTTTCCTTTTACATGAAAACACTGCCTTTCCTGGATTTACAAAGATCCTGAACTTCTAAATGCCAAGAGGTGACATAAGGCAGAAATGCTGCCTGCTTCAATCCAGCAGCTCAGAATGTTTAAGATTAGCCCATATATCCACACAGCTATCCTTACTTAATAATAAGGTTGTACGCAGAAACCCTGAAGACCCAGACAGAATCATAGATTACATATGTTCTTCATTTAATTTGTCTTCTCCTCATTTAGACCATTTTCTGCCAACAGTTTAACTCCCCACCCAGTCTGTCTCTTTTTCTATTTGCTGTTAATTTTGGATGAGTTCAGTGTTTCAAGCCTGATCAAAACAGGGGGTTTGTGTGGCTTACTTCAACTCATTTCTGAAAATGTAAAGATTTCTAGCAGTGAACACTCCTGTCTCCTGTGCACTAGACCTTGACAAGCAACGGCTGAATATTTTCCCACACCACCTCAAGCCTGACTGGGAGGGACATGCTTTTGTATGGACAGTTTATTATGTTAAACATACATACATTATATTACTAGGGGGGTAGGCTACAAACAGGGCTTTAACAAAAGGGCATAGCAAACATGCAATTTATATTAATCACTGTGTGCACTTAGAACTGCAGAAAAGTTCCTGAGTGCATTCAACAGTTCCATATTTTCTGGGCATGTCTCACTGCATTGCCTTCAAATACAATGGAGAATGTGCTTAAGGATTCCCATTCCTGCAGTAAGTCATCTCTTAATTAGGAAAGTATTGCCTCTGAAGGCAGTTCAAACACATGCTTTTAAGCCTGACTTCATTTAAAGTCAGGGCCAAGATTAGATTTAAATTTTTTTTTTTTTGAATGATAGCTTATTTGAGCAGACCACCTGAACATATTACTGTAATTATTATGTTACAATGCATGTAAGAATAGTAATTTGTATTAAATTACAATATTGTAATTATAGAATCATAAAATATCCAGAGTTGGAAGGAACTCATGAGGATCACTGAAGCCTACCTCCTGGCACAGGACAACCCCAGGAATCACTCCATGCTGGATGTGATAAATATGCTATTACATTATATTAAAATACAATAAAATATACTACTATATATTACATTAAAACGTGTATAAAATAATAATTTGTATTAAATTTGTTTAAATAATTGGAATTAAACTATTAAAATGCTGTTTTGGTGATTTTAATTATAACAAGAGGCAATATACTATGTTTTTTTTAGCTTAAGGAAAATTTTAAAGTTTTTAACATTTTCATAAATTGTTTACTGCTTGTACAAATTAGTTTCTAGCCTTAATGAAGATAGTGATAACTTTAAAAAATAATTTTAAAAGAGATGTTATTTATTTTAGGTACTCTAGGTGGCTTTGGCCACATGGTATATGTAAAGAAAATTGAAACCAGTAAACATTTATTATAAAAACAACAATCTAAATGTAGAGATACCAGAATTTAGAAGTCAGTAGGATGGTGGATCCAAAGAATCAGACTTTTGGTCAGAGATTGAAGTCCTCAGCTTATCTGCAATTCAAGAGGAATTCATGGTAAAGAGCATTTCCCAAGAGCTTCCACAAGATCATAGTAGAAGCTTTAAGAAAAAACCCAGTAATAACAGATCTTATACGGAACTTCTTATCCACACATCTCTTGAGAGGAACATATACAATTGATTTGACATTAAAATTACACCATTAGCTGCTCCATCACTCATTGATTTCAGTCAGGTTTAAAATACTGTTCTGGTGATGTCAAACCACAAAGAAAATGAAATGCCATAGCCCAAGACATGCACAAACAGCAAAATGGAAACACTCAGGACGTTTTGAGGCATATTAAGGGTTAGGAGAAGGCCAGGAGCTCTCTTAAGTCTGTCATTTGAGGATTGCTGTGGAAATGTATGTTCAAATCCCAGTTGTGCCAGCAAGCACCTGGGAAGTGGTCAGCAAAACAAATGTGACAGCCCTATTCTTGTCCCAAAATGAAGCAGTATGTAAAGAGTGAAAATAACCATCTATGCTTGATTAATTAGGTTTGTAAGTATTCTTCAAGAACTAAACAATATTTCTAAAGATTTCAATAGTTCAAAGATTGCCCTATGGCCGCCTGGCCAATACATCTTCCAGCACACACAGTTTACAAGCATTTTTCTTCCCAATATGTTGTCTTCGTTTGGTGTGACATTGTTTGAGCACAGGTCTGTTTGGGTCAGCGTGGTTTTCTTCACATCACAGCAGTGGTGCTGAGGACAGCACTCAGACCATACATCTTCCATGTCATTTCAGTCAAAGGCACATGATGCTTCCCGGTGCCCAATCAGGAAGAGTCCAGCGCTGGAACAGGGGGGCATATTGGCAAACTCAGCTTTCTTAATGACAGCCATTGTTGCAGACAAACAAAAGCACGGTTCTGAATATTAGCGTGCAGCCGTGTGTTAAGGTCATCTGTGTGGCACATCCATCATCTCCCAAAACAGGGGCCAAAATGCTTTAAAAAAATCTGTCCAAACATGGTATTTTCAGAATATGCCTCAAAGCTGGCAACCGATACAAGTGCAGCGACCACTTTGAACAGTCCTTCTCCTCCTCAGCAATTCTGCACAGGGGCAGTGGAGAAAGAACACAAGATAACAGATATAGTCTTCCTAACTGCTAGTAGGGGGGCTACTTTAATTAGGCTACTCAATTAACAAAATTAATCTAATAATCTGTAATAATTAGGCTGAACAGCAGTTCTTCCTATAAGTTAGAGCTCCACAATAGCTCTCGTATTGACTAACTACTAATGGTAGTCAGCAACTCTCTGGTTTTGAGGCTCACTGTTACACTGCTCACCTGTGAAAGCATCTGAAAATTGAAATAAAAAGGATATAATGCAGCAGGCTAAAATCTTTGACTGATCCTTCAGTAGTCATGAAAATAATGCCAGTGAGGTTACACCAATTAAATGTCAGTCACATTACTTATATCAGCAACTGCTTCTCAGTATATGACGTTCACAGTCTGACCCTTAGATGGAAGGGACAAAGCTGTTATTATAATTTTTAGAGGTCTCTTTAGCAAAATTAATAGATGACAGGAAAAATCCATTATCGGTGTTCATTCATTTAGTTAAATTATATAGTTGGCTCCTTTGTTCACTGAACAAATACTGACTTCCCAATCATTTTCTGCCCCACTAAACAGTTAGAAGCCAGAAATACTATTTATTGGTCACTTTGGTTTTAATAGCTGCTCAATGTAGAAGAGAATTGTACCAATACATATTCAAAAGGAAAATCTGAATATCAAATTTCTGTAAAATTTCTCTTGGTTTTTTTTGTTTTTGTTTTTGGTTTTTTTTTTATTTGGGAAGATTATTTATTTAACAGTGGAACAATGAAGAAGAATAACACTGGAATACTCACAAGCATTTTGTGTGAGCAAGGCTGAACCTGACTGATGCACTGAGCCCCTCCAGCAAGGAGGCTGCTGGAGGCTTCCCCAGCAGTGCTGGTGTGGCAGCAGGTAAGTGCCTACCACTCTGTGACAAAGACCCTGGATGCATGGCTCAGCTCCCTGAGTCCAGAAATGCTTCTCAGAGACTTTTCTTATGGCTTCCTGTTCCCAAAATCTTTCTCCTAAAAGCCAGTAGCAGATAGGTTGCTCCTGGTCATTACTGTTCTTACCTCCGTGGGTGCCTGCCAGGAACAAAGGACAGGTTTGGTCACTACCTTCTCAATCCACCCCTGATGACAGCTCATCCCATACTCCATGGCTGCAAGCAGAGGTCAGTAGTCCCTGCCACCCCAAACAAGGCTGCCACCTACATTTCAGGTGAACACCCACCTGCCAGTCAAATAACACAACCATATGAGAGGCTTTCACTCAGGTCACATTAATAAAAACCCAGATGCAAACCCAAACATCCCATGCAACATTTCCAATACTATTAGAATGATTGGGTCAGCTTCTCCACTGACTGCAAAACAGCACTTGTTCAAAGACTGAAGGAGCAGCCAAATAGACGAGTGTGCATGGAAAACAAATCTAGACATAAGTTACTTCCCTGTTTGAGCCACAGAACTGATTGCATGTTAAAAGCTGGAATTGGCTTTGGCAGTAGGTCCTTTAGTGAGTGCCTGACTTTGTGTAACATTCTCAGAACAAAAATTGGATAACTACACAGAAGAGCCACTATATCCACACATCTCAGCTGTCAACATCCATCTCCTAATTTTTTGAGAAAAATCAATTTCTCCCTCCAAAAAAGTCGCATATTTTGAGAAAACAAAAGCATGTAAAGTTTTCATTAGTAGGATAGGGAAGAAGTATTTGCTCTCTTCAAAATCATGATCTTCTTTAGGCTTCTGGTTTGTTTTGGGTTTTTTTCCCTACAATATAGTTCACAAAGATTTCCCTAGGAGATGGTAAGTGCCAGAAACAACTCTTGGATTACGGAAAATTGTCACCTGAACTAAGTGATCAGAGAAAACTCAGTTCCTGTCTTGCAACTACAGCCATATCACACAGTTACACCAATAAGCTCAGAATTTATTGAGACTTATGAAATCTACATGCTTGTGCCTGTCCATACATCTAACGTCTGAGTGTTGTAAGCGTGCATGAGAACTAATCTACGTGGAGGAAAGAAAAAAAAAAAATGTTTATTGGATGAACCATAATGGACCAAAACTGAGTCTTTTTATGTGCAAAATTATGCAGACCACAAATACTTAGATTGCTCATTTTGCCATATGGGTACCACTATCATTTAGGCCATTAGGAAATTTAATACACCCCTGCTTTTGCCACTGCTATCAACTTAAGTAATTTTTTCAATCTCAGTGTCCAACATGTTTAGCAAATTTATCCACACAATAAATAAAATCAACTTACTGTAAGCACTTCTTCTATTTAATTGGTGGGTATATATAGATCTACACTCCTGCTACTTATAAAAGTATCTAACATTTTTTCTGACATCCCTTCCTCTTATCATACAGAAATCTGCTCTCCAGTCTTTCTGCTTGTGTTTTTATCAACTTTCAGCAACACTGAAGCACATGATCACAAAGAGTCATACAGCATAAGCTGGTCTCATATCCATGGCTAACTCATCACACAGTCTTTGCAAAATGCAGCAATGTTACTGTAAATGGAATGGTATTTCACGCTCCCTGGCAAACAGAAGAAAACCACAAGACCTGTTTATCATTGATCTTCTTTAGGTACACTTGACAGGTGATACAAAAAGCTGGGGCTGACACAGACATCAAATGAAATATGTGTAAAGGTGACCAGTTCAAATAACAAGCCAGTGATTTGGTGGCGTTAGGGGGAGCAGAGGTTTAGAAGACCACAGAAGTATTGACAGCACAGTAATGGGATTAACCATATTCGAGTAGAAGAAACATCTCTACTGTGCTTCAGCTAATCTGAAGCAGCCTGCTCTGAGCTCTGACTGCCAGACTCTGCTACCTGCAATTCAAAAGTCTTGCAGGGCTCCAAGTTAAACTACCTTCAAGTGCAGCAGCAAACCCATGAAACAGTCTTGTGCAAGGAGGATACGTATAATGGGGTACATTGCCCGAGGGGGTTGCAGAGACCCCACGTCTGCAGGCCTCCACCAGCCCCTGAGACAGATTAGTCAGGACTAATATACAAGTATATAAATGACATATAATATAATTGTATATTATATGTATATAATATGTACATATATCATATCATATACAAAACTATGGCTTCACTGGGAGCTCCCAGACACCCTGAGGTCCCTTCTGACCATCTGAAACGCAGTGGTTAGTGTTGTTTTGTGACAAATTCTCTTCTGAGAAAACTGATAACTAACAGCAGGAAGGTTTGCTCTCCAACCCCAATCCAATGAAAATAAAATTCAGATTGAATTGCTTTCTGAGAGATGGATACAAGTTTTGCCCAAGATTCCCAAAGAAAGGGGTTGGAAAGTCCTTGCTTAATCTCCCATTTAAACCATCTGTTTGAACATAACTGCTAGAGAAAAAAAATTTACAGTGTAAATAGAATAGAGGGAAATACAGAAATAATAATTTTCTTTTTTTCTCTTTTCATTGTTTATGACCCTAAAACTGCTAATATGTGAAAGGAGAATGGCAGCAGAGTATTTCCCAAACTATATTGAGTTCATGGCCCACTTCAGCATGTTGGAGATGGTAGCAAAGCCAAAACATCCAATAAACATTTGTGGTGATTTAGCAAACAAGGCTGACAAAGCTGAAACAAGGCTAATTCAAAAATTATTTAATATATTTTGTCAGAAAAAAATTCCTCTGTTCTGAGTAAGGATTTCTTATCACTCTCTATGTGAATGGACTTAGAAAAAATATATGCAGCAAGATTTTAAGTACACAACCTAACACTTACTGGCACATATAATCACCACACATCCCTCATTAATCTCCCATTTAAGCCAATTTGGTTTGTATAATCTACATAAGATGCATATTAAACAAGGATGAGAACACCACAGTTCAGCTGCTCTTAAAGTGAGATGCATTTTACCCTAGCAACAGAATAAACTACATCCTATCCAAATGTGTGAGTCCATCAGCTCAGCAAAGGACTGTGCCATGATTTAGGAGAACTGGATGAAATAGACAAGTCTGGGCTCCAGGACTTATCCAGAAATGGCTGCATTGCTCTGTAACCATAATATTCGACATTTTATAGAGACTTTTTTTTCTTGCTAATCAAAAACTAAACCCTGTATTTTGATATCTGGATGTTTGGAATTTAGTTCAATTAAAAAAATTTGAAACTCTTTCCTACAACTCGACCTCATTCATAAACCAAAATATTATGCTCATGTATCATCATCTGAACACTTTGATAATGTTCTTGTGAAACAAAGTTTAAACCCAAAACTGTACTGTGAACAGCAGAAGTATCAAAGCACAGAAACAAACTTATTTTCACACAAGGAAATGTTGTACAACCCATCCCCATTCTCTAGTTCATCTAAGAACATGAACAATCAGCAGCAAATTTTGATTTGAGGAATATTTCTGCCAAATTCCAATCTTCTGAGCACTTCAAGCAAAACAGTCAAAATATTAAATCCTACCTTTCCTGCAACGTGTGGTATTCCAGCTGATTACAAAGAAAAAATGTATCATTTGAAAACTCATTAGCTATTAACACAGAGATGAACTAATTTATGTCTTTTGCAACTGGAACTTAATCTAGGACACAGGCTGTTTACCTCATTCATTCCAAACCATTTTTTGAGATTTTAAAATCTAAAGATT
Organism: Aphelocoma coerulescens; assembly: GCF_041296385.1. Classification (NCBI taxonomy): domain Eukaryota; kingdom Metazoa; phylum Chordata; class Aves; order Passeriformes; family Corvidae; genus Aphelocoma; species Aphelocoma coerulescens. The sequence goes on along the minus strand of NC_091014.1, from coordinate 58,299,163 downwards.
GCCTTACATGCTTAATATATTTCAAAAGCAGATGAGGAACAGATTACAATGTAATAAATGCACTGTAAAAAAGAATATAACTTACTTTTAATAAAATACCCAGAAAAGAGCCTAAGAACAGACAAAGAGATGAGTAGCTGTGCATGGGGAAATCACTTCAAAATCATCTTTTGGATAAGAAGCACTTTATGAAGAAATTGGTTTGTAATGTTTCTCCATCATTGTCTTAGGACAACATCTGGTGTTCTAAGAAAGGACTCCTCTTACACTCAGGTTCCTTGCCTTTGCTCTTTGTGATACAATGTTGTTAATATATACCTTTTAAAAAAAATTATTTTGTTATTCTTGTATATCTTTATGTCTGGAAAATGGCACGGCAGTGTATATACATGTCTATTGCATGTTTAAGCGTAATTGTGTATACAGACACATTTTTATGCCACCTTCTCCTCTCTCCAATTCTGCAAAAGGCCTTTAACACTTCACCTCAGGCCTTAGGAATTCTGCTGAATTTTTCTAATAATCATCTATCCACTTATGGATTTTTCTCACAAAAAAAAGAGACTGTTGGCCATTATGCCTGGCAGGCATTCAAGATTATAAATTCCAATTATTAGAATTCCTTTCAAATCTCTACCCAAAATTTGAGGGACATTTTCCAGCCAGGTGAGCAGAGAACTCTGCAGCCTCAGATGGGCAGCAGGTGGAGCACACATGGAGGAACACCTGAAGAGGCACTGGGGGTTTGGGCATTACAAACATTACTCCAAAGGCTAAAGAGAAGCAGTGATCTGAAAATCCAGCCCTCTGTCTAGCAGCCTTACACTGGCAGTGCACTGAGACGTAGATTTTATGCAGCATCTGCTGGATAATGGTCCTCATCTTCTGCTGGACTGACTTCTTGCTAAAACCAGAAGTATTCCTTGTCTGTAACACAGATAGGGATATCACTGAGGAGAAGTGGGATGTGCACTGGCTGAGCAAAAGAGCAGCCATCATGAGCCAAGGAGATCACAAGAGCTCAGAAATGCAGGGAATGCATGACAGGATCAAGGGGAATGCAGCATATCCTCATATTGTGCTTGCTCACACCACTGCAGGGGGAAAAAGCTGATTAGGAGGTTCATCACATAAAACACACTGGCTTACTCCTTTCTCCAGAAGAAATAATCACTGCTGGAAGCATGATGGACTAGTGAACTTCCTCCTCACAAAGGAGCTAGAGCCAATAAAATGTGTTCCCCTGCTCACCTGTGGGAGAGTATCATGGCCTAATGAAAACTAGTTCTATTTACTGCCTCACCTGCAGAAATTAGCAACAGCATAATTCAAGATTAAAACACATTATTTTCTTTTTGGTCAGTCTCTCCTGTGTGTACTTGCACAACTGCATCAAACATCAGCCTACGCAGAGGCTCTCTGTGAGCAGCACTGCCAGAGATGCAGATCCCACCTCTGGAATCAATGGGCCTGGTTTTGGTAAGTAAGAATGAAAAACAGGGGTTGATGGGAGGACCCTGGAAGCCACATGGTTGGTGTTCACTTGACAGCCTGCCCAGCAACGCCAAGGTCACGAGTTTGCCATATGGGCTGTTCACTTCAGGGTTGGACTTGATGATCCTTGTGAGTCTCTTCCAACTCAGAATATTCTGTGATTCTGTGTCACCATGTCAAAAGACAAAAAAAAAAAGACTCTGTTGCTTGTGAACAGCCAAGAGTGTAATGCCACAACAACAAGGCAATAGGCCTTTCTGCTTAGAAAGAGAAATTTCAAACCCTGTGTATTATAAAATAGTGCTTGAAGTTTGCTTTGTAAGATATCTTAATTTCTTTCTGCTTTTATTTTTGAAGAGAGGAGGAAGAGGGTGGGAGTTGGGGGAGAGGAAGTCCTGTGTATGTAAAATATGATCATAATGAATGCTTACATAACAATAATCCTGAATCAAGACCTCACATACCACATTTCACTTGAGAAACTTTGTGTGCTGCTCCTGACAAGACGGACCCAAATCCCAAATGACTGTGAATGGTTCACCTGCAAGCTCTCCCTCATGCAGTCTTTCACTTCACTTTGCTTTCCCATTCTCTGTGTTCTGCAACCATTATTACCAGCATCCCTCGGGGAAGGCAGTGCAGCTTCAGAAGGGATCTGGCAATACTTTCACTCCTTGTCAACTCTTCTTCCAAACTGCTGTGAAAGAAGACATGAGAAAATTCTCAACTGACAAAATTTGCTGTAATCAATTAAAATTTAATTTGCAGATAGTTCAAACCCACCTGATTTCATTTTGAATGACAATAAAGCTCAACAAATCTCTGCGTGGAAACTTGCAGTGCCTTCCCCATTCAGGCACTGTCTGGATGATAGGAAATCCAGAAAGCACACAAGTTGCAAAGGCAGCATGCTCAAATTAATCTTACCCTCCCATACTAGGCTCCTCTGGAAAAAAACACTAACTCATTTCAGGTTTGAGTATTCTGAATCTAAAACAGCTCTTATCTAAACTTGCCTATGTGAGATTTACAAATGAGAAGAGAACAAATAAGGAGTAATTTAAATTTTAATTTAAAACCCCTCCATTTTCTTATCCCTTATCAAACTGCCAGCATTTTTCCTGCTAACAATGAGCTGAGTGTCATGGGCACAGCACAGCCCCCTACCACAAACCAAGTAATCTCTTTCATCTAAAACCCTGATCCCTTTAATAAACAAAATACGAAAAGGCAGTCAAAATTACGCTCTGGCTTTATGAAAGAAACAGGGAAATCCTTAGAGCACAATCCCCTACTTGTTATTTTCACAGCCCATGTGACCCAAAGTCATTCTGAAGGATAAAAAGACAGAGGCTGCCACCAGATCTCTGCCATGATTTTTCCACAGTTCCCAGCCTTAGCCCATCTGTTATGCAGCGGCCACATGAATGGCATGTGTCAAGAGAGTCATCACTGTGCAAACTGTCCAAAGAAATCAACCAGCCAACTTCCTTTTGCTTCCATGGCTTCAGCAATTGTTGCTGAGCTGGCCACCATATGGTGAATAATTAGTTTTTCGACCCCACTCTAGAAAAATGTTCGCTCCATTGCCAGGCATTAGCAATATGTGTGCTAATGAACAGCACACGATGAATGCCTATATATTAACAAAAGTTGAGATTTTCTGGCAGCAAGCTGCACTCACTGCAAAAATCCCAGTTACTCTTAAGGAACCGAGAGATGGATGGCAGCAAGTCCTGGCTGAAAGGTGCATTTCATCCAAATTTCTCCATTTCTCAAACACTAAAGGAACTTTGCAATAAACCATCCCACTCATCTTACTGCTCCCTTTCTCAGAATGATCAATTCCAGCCACGTAAAGGATTGGCAACACAAAGCTCTCAAACAGAGGTCCTCTGTTCTCGGGCGATTGAGGTGCATTATGTAAATACCCAGGACGCAGGTTCCTCCACGCTTCTTTTTTGTCTGAGGGCTTGATGCATATGAATTTATACTGAGTACCTGCAGTGTGCAAGCTCCTTGAGGAGTCAGTCCCAGACCTCTGAGCAAACACTCACCTCCAAGGACCAAGGCTGGTAAATATGCCTGATGGTTCCATCAAATGGACTTAAAAGCTCAGCTAAGACCTCTAAGTACACTTTGCTCCATGAAGTGATTTTTTTCCTAGCACTCTAATTAAAAAGAGATCTTCTCTACATTCTCATGTAGGATATATATCCCCATATTGTGCAGGCATCATAAATTAATGATCACATTCAGGAAAGCTGGTGGTTCTGACCCTTGCTTATCATTAGGAGAGTTCCAAATGCAGCCCAGAGACATTTTTAAATAAAAACAACTATTTACAAACAGACTTGTTAGGATACAACCACTTGTCTTGGGAAAAACTGCAACTCTGGCATATACATTGTGTATGTAGAGACATTTTAACATGCATCACAATTAAAACACCTTAGATGAAAGCCATTCTTCAGAAGACAGGGAACAGTACAGGTTCCAAGACACCTCAGTTTCCTTCATGTAGATTCAATGGTGAAAGGCACAGAGCCAAGTGTAGAGTGCAATCCCTGATCAGATCCTGTTGCTGTCACTGGCAAACTTTGGGCAAGTCATTCATGCTTTCTGCACCACACAGCCCAGCAGCACCATTGCATCAATGGTACCCAGCTCTCTCCCCAGAGCATCTTTTTGGCCATATGAATAACTCAGAAGCAAGCAGAAGTCAATTGGACCACAAAGGGCAGCTGTACATGTGTGACCTCACTTTCCAGATCTGACTAGAGGGCAGGTTTTGAAATCAGTTATTTTATCATGTGTTAAGCCTGTCCATTAGTCAGGCAGTTTTTTCCCAAGACTAATTTTGGACACAGCTATGCACAGTACTGATGGCTTTTGGTTTTCTTACATTTTTATTAACAGAACTTGGTCACAGATTTAACTCCATTTGGTGCAGTCTCAAGCACTAAGTGTCCCCTTTAACTTGTGTGAGAGTATCAAAACAAGAAATTATCATCTGACAGCCAAATGTTCCACTAAATCTTGCTGATAACTGTAAGTACAGGAAAGAGTTCACCCTGTTTAGTTCAAATAGTGATATTGTCTATTGAAAAGTAAAATTTACTACCTGCAGGAGTCTAAAATTTACAGGAGAAAAGAACCACAGAATTATAAAGTTAATCTAAATGATGCCACAAGCTCCTTGGTAGCACTTCCCTATGGCAAACACTCACCTTTTTTAGACATGACCACCTTCTTTCAGCAGATCTGAGTCATTTGGACATGCTGGGGACAGTCATTTAATTTTGATTAATGAGTAGCAATGACATACAAAGAACACAGAGTAGAATTATCTCTACACAAGACCTGGAGTGCCAGGACTCTGGTATGGAGCCCTGGTCCAGTAGCAAGGCCAAGCTTGAGACTGAGTTAGATCAAACTCCAGGATACAGTTTCATGACTCTCAAGCTTGCAGGCAAAGCTGGTTTAAGACATTCCTGTCCTCTGTGCTTATCTGTGCTATTGCCTTCAAAGTGCTTCTACCACAACTTCCCCTGTGCCTCACAACATAGAGAAGTTGTGTCCAAAAAAAGTAACTTAAAAAAACCCCAAAATGCCTTGGAACTCCACCCCAATCAGTAATTAGCTGGGGGACTATTTGTACTGTGAAAATTCCCAGCATTCAAAATAAAGGTTAGTTGTACCAATAGATGGACCAATAGACATTCATAATAACAACGTTTCGCCAAACCACTAGGCAATTATTCAATTCTTTACATTGATAGGATTTACATTAGTAGGATTTTTACATACACAAAATAAATTAAGAAACCAGATAAACAATTATGTTTCAGATCTCAGAACTTCTGTATTTTATTAAAATGGAATTCTGATTCTTTGTAATCAAAGTGATACCATTTGTACCCATGACATTACCTAATTCCCTGTAAAATCATTTGCCTGGTAAGCAAATATCCATTTTAAAACACATATTATCATTTAAAGACAGTAAACCTTCAGGGAGTTTATAACCCATTAGCTTTGATTTTGGTTGAGGTAGTACTTCCAATCAAATTCTTCCCTAGTTCAGGCAAAAGTATGCTTCTTAGAGTGACAAGATTTCAAATAACACAGCAAAAGTTTTCAGCCTCTTTTAAATTTTTCAAAGAGAGACATCCATCACCTTGTGGATGTTACACTTGCTGGCTGTGAGTGGTCACAATGGGTGTCCCTAAAGAGCTGGTATGTTTATCTCTTCACTTTATGACACAACCAAGTTTCCAGCACAAGTAAAACTACTCTCTGTTCACTGTCATCAAAATGTTTCTAAAAATCCAACCACCTAAAGCATCCAACCAGGAGAGGAGCTACAGCAGCTAAAAAAGCTAACCCTATTTTGCTGAAGAAAAACCATGCTTTCCTGTATTACTCTCAAAATTTCAATCCATCCCCAAAGAATGAATATCTATATAATTCTTCTATCACCCAGGATAGTCTCAAGGCAGACTAGGTGCCTTCACTCCTCTGGGCAGAGAGGGCTCTCCATGGCTGACCAGGGACTGTAGGAAACTACAGAGACTCAGAGAAGGCCACAGAATAAAAAAACTGATATGATTGTCACAGTTTCTCTTTAAGAGGAGGTAACAGATATGATTAAAGTGCATAAACAACAGATGGCCTAAAAATCAGGAGATTTTATGAGGGTTTGTTCAACACCTACAGGAACAAGGAGACAGTCAGTTGCAAAGTTCCTCCAGTCACTAGAGTGCAAATATGGTGATATTTTTCTAAGTACTAGCCATGGAGGACACTTCAGTTGTCACAAACAGCTTGGGATCGTATCATCTTGCACATCAACAGTAATAAGAGAGAGAAAAGTCAATCATTGCAATGATAACCAGAGTCTTGAGAAGGTGGTTTTGGTAATATCTGTGGTACTCCACTATGCTTTAGAGGGTTTGAGCACCAGGTAAAAATAACATTTTGCACAAGTGGAACCACAGATCAGTTTTTCTCCTGCAGGATTTCTACTTCTATTGATGATAGGTGATACAGGACAAACACATCTTGAATCTTAACAGCCAAGAAACTCTACGGCAGTGATATCTGAAAAAGAGAAATCTTATTTGCTACCTAATTAAATTCAAAGCCAGTGTGTCACGCCATGAACCCAGAAACTTTCATGCTATTTTATTGTCAGTGTTCTGGTAGAACTAGAATTTAAATAATGGGTACCTGGGAAATCTGTGAAATGTGATTCTTGTGAAAAGAATAGAAGGAGGAAGAATTAAGTACCCTTATTATCTTTACAGAAAAAGATTAAATCTGACTTTTAAGAAGAATAGCATATACCCAGCACAAAACAAAAAACTGTGAGTGCTCATAATGATGTAAAAGGTAAAAAAATTCTCAGAATAATTGTAGAACACACAAGATCACAAAATCATTGTGCAAACCAAAAAGTTTAACTTTTAAAAAAAGTCAGAGAGATGGAATTAAGATATTGAATTGAAAATCTGTGGAATACCTTTTTCAGCTAGGCTTTGTAAAAAGGCCCTTCCATTTCAAAAAGAATATCTTTAAAAGTCATTATGTAGTTAAATGATCTTAAAAGACTGCATAGAGGCAGCCAAGGAAAATTCCTGACACGCATTTTAATGGCACTGGTGCAGTGGCATTTATAGCAATGCTCAAGATAAGCAGTAAGAATGTATACCATTATTTTTGTTAGTTGTGGTTTATTTAACTATCTTTAGGACTGTTGTAGTGGTTAAAGAATGCATCTTGCTAAAAGATAGAGATTTTCTTAAGTATTTGCCTTTAAAAAAGTGAAATATTTGCCTAAACAAAGGCCTTTAAAGCGAAAAGGCTAATACCCTTCCGCTGATGAATCCAAATTTTGCCAAAGAGGGCTATGCTGGCAACCTGCCAGGAGCTTTAAGGCTGAAGCTAATTTGCATGAAATGGAGGAAATTGCAGCTGCCCTGAGAATTAATATGGAGACACAGACAGCCCCAATTGAGACAGAACATTGCACAACGGGATTTGTGAATACAAACATGCCACACTTCCTTATTTAAGATGAAAGTAGCTATAGGCAACAGAATAAGTCTCCGTGAAAGCTACTTAGATACCTTTACCCCCACCTTTCAGGCCAAATGACCTCATTTCAAACCCAGGTGGGGGCTGTCACTAGACCACAAATGGAAATGAAAGTTGATTCCAGAAGACAACCACTTTCAGAAAAGTGCTTGAGCATAGGATTAAATCCCATTCAAATACTCTCCTGGAAAATAATACAACTCAACGTGTCCTTAAAAGCACTCAAAAATTCTTTAATCAGGGACTGAAAAAGCTCCTCCTAGTCATTACTTGTTGTCACCATCAACACATGGTTGTATGGCTCAGGACCATATGAATCACTGAAGCTGGATACAGGATGCTTACACATCTGCTCTGAACAACTCTTGAAAAATTGCATCAGTTTTTATTAGTTTGATCATACTGACAGGATTTCATGCCCCTCATGTAAAATAACCCCTTCATGTTATTATCAAGATTTCTACGAGATGTCTAAGTGATGCGTTTGTGTAATATCTCAATTTAATAAGTGCAATTGTTGTGACTTTCAAGGGAAGAAAGGCACATTGCATTAAGTTCTCATCATACTTCTCATCCTACACAATTGTTAGCTGACCCTCAAAAATATAAAAACCTGTGAAAGTACATCACAAGCACTTAAATACACAAAGACAATCTGAATTCTCAGTAACCAGATTTGGTATTATCAGCCAGTTCTCTTTGGAGAACTTTCAGTTGGAACTTCCTACATCCTTTCAGGAGGTTGGGTTGGTTCCTTACTCTTGTAACACACATTATCTCCATACAAAGTCCCAGCAAAATCACACTCTTCCCTTCCTTTCCTGGCTGTAGCATTTAGTTTTTCTAGTGCTCGCAGTTGCACTGAAAACAATCACTGCTCCAGCAAAAGGGGCCATTTGCAGTATGGTCAATTGCACACTTTTGCCATGTCTTACAGAGGCTGTGAGGCTGCTTCTTTATTAAAGGAACACTCCCCTTACCTGTGGCTTAGATTGAGGCTCTTCACTCCCTTTATCTTCTTTACTTTTTTCCATATTCCAATCTGCAGTAGCTTCAATCCACCCCCAGATACCCAAATCTTGTTGGACCTTGCAATACTCTTTGCTACTTCTCTGTAATTTCAGAACCCATCCGAAGACAAAGGACAAGACAGCCATGCAGGGTCACTGGGCAGAGCCCTGTACTCCTGCTTCTAAGGTAGATATCTAAAGCAGAGAGCTGGGATCACCTGAAAAGGTGTTTATCATTCTCTCCTGTATATAAAAAGAGTTTGGACAAGTAGATTAGTTCAGATTAGTTGCCTGACTTCTAGATAGCTAAAATCCAGGGAGAGAAAATAACACAGCTAGAGAAATTAATGGAACAAGACAGAGCAACTCCTGATTTCCACTATCTTGTTTTCTTATGGGCCTCCTCATGGAACAGGCACAAACCCACACTGGTGTCCTTCAGCAGTTCCATATGTCTCTACACACAGGCAGCTACTTTTTTTTCCTCCCCTTACTGGACTGGTGTTTCTGGCCTGTTTTCTGCAGAGCAGAGCTTGGGCCAGGGCTGCTGCTGGTACATGGGGGCTCTCCCCCTGCTGGCCCACCAGGTGCCCTGTGCTCTGGAGCAGCTCTCTCTATCACAAAACGCTGCACAAATCCTACAGAGACAGAGTGAAAAGCACATATTATGTTATCCTTTCATTTACAAGTAAGCAGGATAGCCAGAGCAAACTTTGATTGTAGTAATTTTGTACAAAATCTGCAGACTGTTCAGCATACAGGCACTAAAAATGCACGAATAACCCACATACTTACCATCCTGGACCAGCAGACAAAAGCCTTGTAGCACACAAAAACCCCCCCAGATCTAAAATTCAGAAGGTAGTACTTCTGGAAATAATTTGGGAGCCTGTGAAGCCAGCTTAAACTGTCCTTTTAATTTTAGGAGATGAGAACTGACCTAAAGCTTACATTGTTTCTTCTGTGCTTGAGCACATTAACTTTTAATTTCAGGCAACAACAAAGAAAAAACACTGCAAGAATGGACTGGGGCAATGATTTTACTATTGGCCCTTTCAGCTACAGTGACGCATCAAATTAGTATTAAAATAAAATTGAAGAAAAATTATATCACCTCTCCCCTGCCAGCTCACCCAGAAATGTATTTGATATGCTAGAATAAAACCTTTATGTCTTTTGTAAACTGGTAAACACTCAACAGTTGTGAAAGATGTCTTAGTCAGATGATGAAATATGGATTTAGAACCTAACACAAGGCAGTCAGCTAAGAAAATAAGTTTATTTAGACCCCATGTCTTTAAAGAACCCCTATTTCAACAAAACATTAAACCTTGGGTTTATGAGACTTTGCCTGATGAGAGGCAGAATGCCTACTCCATTCCTGGTGGGAAATGTGATGGCAGTATCAAGAGAAACACTTCTAAATGTATCTGTACAGGACCACAGGAGGTCAGAATTCATCTATTCCATCTGCTGCTCCAAGGCAGGATCGGCTTTATGTGTCCTAGCCCTGATTTCTGCCAAAGCTATTCTGAGAAACTATGAGCACTTAAAGTATATATACTTGTCATTAAAAAAAAAAAAAAAAAATCTAAACTAAATTCTGAGGCTGTAGTTTAAAGGTGCTATGCCTTGTCCTAACAGTCATGGACAGGAAGAAAAACATTATTCCCTTCTTCTTTGCAACAACCTTTCATGTTCTTAAAGACTATTCCCCGATTTGCCAAGAGTCTTATCATCTTTTCTGCTCCAAAATAGGCACCACATCTCTCCTGCAATCTGCAGCCCAAGTGAACAAAACACTCCAGCGACCAGGGCTGAGGAGCACAGTCTCTGCACAGCATTTCCCAGGACATGCCACACTTACCAAGTCATCATCACCACCACTGCAAACTGCAGCTGCTCATCAGGCTGGATATCTGTGTAGTCAGTTTTGCACAAAGTCCCTTCTTGAGTAACCCAGGCTATAATTCTCTGGTTGCTTAGGAGAGTGTTGCCACATCAACTGCTCTCGAATGCTCAACTCTTCTCATCTAGCAACAGAAAGGAATATACATGTTTCATTTATGACACAAACACCTGGGGGAGAGAATTGGGGTTTTTTTCACTTTGGTGGATAAGAAATGCCTTTGAACAAAGAAACATTCCTGCAGTACCCAGCAGTCATGGCTCCCACTCTAAACGATACAACTCTACAGTTGTTGCTCATGTTGGCAGTAGCAATCTATATCCATTGGTAGCAGCAATCTGTACTCAGATATCATATGTGATTCCCTTGCAACACATCACATATGTCAGTAGCCTTACCATTTTATCAGGGACATTGCTGCTTCTTTCACCACAGGACTTTGGTCAGCACCTAAGAGATGAAAGGAAAGATATAAAAGGCTTTATGTGGATGCTTATATGACACCAGTCTGTAGGGGACTGTGTTTCTACATTCATCATTAATGAATGGCACTTACCACAGAGTGAAAGATCTTATGCCCTATGTATTTAAAATTCTGTTTATTGAGCAATTCTACCCATGTCACTACCCTTTTTGCTTTTAGAATTTCTATAGGAAACAATGCACAGCCCTGGAATCACTCATCACCAATAGATAATAGTCTCAACAATATTTTAACATTATTGGCTACAAAATATGACAGCAGAAGAAGGTGCTCAGCACAATTAAATTTGCAGAATAAAGTGCCACAATTTCTGCAATCCATGGTAGAAAAATGATTATGTAGCATGAATCAATTGTACAACACGATTCATGGGAGAATTTCTAAAACTCAAAGAATAAAGCAGGCTATGAAAAAGGGAATCCTAGGCAAATCAGATATACTATGAAAGTAATGGAGGAGCTCACTGCAGGATGTCCTGCTGCTTGAAATTGGCCTTATCAGCCAGAAAGAGATTCATTTTCAGATCAGCATTTGAAAAGAAAAAGTCAGACCACTGGTGGTTTAATGCTACAGTCAATCAGGTTCCCATCTCTGGCAGAGGGAAGGAGAGTTGGTTTTAGCAGAAGGAAACAGTGGGACAGAGAGATAAAGAGTCTGAACACCTGTGTCCTGTGAAGTTCAGGGGATGCTGTAGGACAGAAACCAGTGGGGCTGGAACCTGGAGCATTCTGTAGGTGGTGTGTGCAATATGAGTCACCCAGCACTGCAGCAATGGGCGTGTAAACGGGAGGCTGCAGCACATGTCGGGACAAAGGCGTGGGTAGGAAGGTGGGAACAGAAGGAATTTAGGAAGCCTGAGAAACGATGAGGAATAGTGAGAGAAAGATGTTTCCCTGGTCCTGTGAAAAAATGCCCATCTGCAAGAGGATACAGAAACTCACTGTTTGAAAAAAGCACTCTGCTGGACTGATTTGCTATGGCACCTACATCCTTTAGAACAGATCTTCCAGAAGGCCTAGGATAGAGGATATCAGTTCATATGCACACTGAATTTCTGTAAGAGACCATGACACTGTAATTTGTTAGGTTCAATGTAACCCAGGTGTCCTGGAAGGCAGAATGGCTGTGAGACTGAACTAACAGACAAAGGCCAGAATCTCTAATTATGGTGGATAACAATAAACACAGGCATGTATGTAGATAAAATATGGATATGCAAGTCACGAGCAGAATATTTTTGAAAGCCTTCAAAATATTTTTTCTTAAGACCCTTTTTTTCATTACTGTATACCGAACCCTATGACTGATAAACACACAAAAAATCTCCAAGAATATTCTACTCACAAATATTAAGTTATTTTGCATCTTTGAAATTGACTCCATTAGGGTCACCCAGGGACCATAGCATGCCCTCTTTTCAAGGGCTAAAGCTTCAATTTTAGCTCTGCTAAACCCTGAAATTTCAGACCTTTAACATATCTATAACACAAGATTGATTACTACTCATCCTATGTTCTTGCACTGATGAAAAGAAGTGGGGGCCTACAGCAGAGGAAGGGGTCAGCCTTCACCTACAAGGCAGAAAAGAATGCTTTTGGAAAGCAAAGTTCATAAAAAAATACAGAGAACTGGAAGCAGTGTACAGAGAGAGAGTTTAATAGTCAAGTGCTGGATGCTGGCATCATGTCACACAGATTCCCAAAGGCTAACATTAGCGTGTATTTTCATGCGTGAGTATATATTAATGAAAAGTGTGAGTCTGTACATCCTGAGTCACTTCTATGCATGAGAGCTGCTAGAATCATGTGTTTCTCTGAAGCTGCCCCTGCCCACCAGCTCTGCTCTCCAGTCAGTGACTGAAATGATACACAAAAGTGTTTGCTCCACAAAAGCAGCTAGAGAGCATTCCACATGTGATCCCTGTCATGCTCTGCAGAACTAAACAGAAACACAACGAAAGAAAAAACACTGGATTTAAACTGAGTGTATTTTAGGCAGATAGGGACACTAGGGCAGGGTTTAGTATGCAGGCAAATCTGCAGTATATGATCCATGGGGAAAAATTCAAGAAGCATATCTTATAGACAGAGAGGTTTATAGAATTCCCAGTGCCTATGGTACTCTTATAAACACGCCGTCTTTTGTTCCTGCAGGGCTCCAAAGAATAATAAAAGAAAACACAAAGCAGAAGAGGCACCACTGAGTGAGTGCAACAGTGTTTTATTAATCCATGTGATTAATCCAGCATGCTGAGGAAGATTCTTTACAGAATCAAAACGTTCATGTTTTTTGATCCACATGGATTAAGGGAACACTGTGGCATTTGCTCAGTGGTGCTGCCTTCGCTTTGTGTTTTGGTTTTATTCTTTGGAGTCCAGCAGCAACAAAAGAGGGAGCATTTATATGAGTACAGCAGCATGGAGACTTGGATAACCTCCCCTCCCTTCCTGAAGGATGCTGCATGAATGTTTCTGAGGGCTACGTCTCTTGTTTGTGTCTACAGCCTACCCTTCAGAAACCAAACCACTACCAAATAATAGAAGGCTGTTTCTGCAAATCCTGAATGACAGTCGGGCTGCTGAGAGAGCTTTCTATAAATCAGGCACATACCTGTGTAAAGTAACCAGACAATAATTAGAAACACTGGCGACATTCAAAATTTATGTTGGAGGGGAGAAAAAAACCACAACACAATTCAGCTGACTTCTTTTTGGCAAGGCAAAGGATTCAGGCATCATACATGGGACCTGACAAAATACTTAACTCTACGCTTAAGGTTAAAGGCAGACCCAGACTTAACTGCTTCGCATTTAACTTTTTTTGTGCTCAAAAGCTTTGCTGTAGAGAGCCTGATTTTCCCCTTGTTTGAACTGAGAGCAACCTGCAACAGCAAGTTTGCTCGTAACTAAATCAGGTGTAAGGGACAACCCTTCAGCCTGACAAAAAATTTAGCATCTGATTTCCAGTGAGCCATCCCAGTCACTTTTAGAGGACCACTTATTTGCTAAGCACCTAGGCAAAAGCATGAAAGAGTTTATAAACTCTATCCAGTATTGTAGCAGCTCACTTTCTATGGTGGTGTCTAAATTCTCCATTGCCATGCTCCAAAGCCATCAGCAGTCTCTACATCTATTTCTGAATTTTACCTTCAGGCTTTTTTGTACACTCATCTTTTGCTTGTGAGTTACTTCTTTCCTACCTCTTGGATCTGGCTTCTCCCTATGACTCCCTAATCTTGCTGGGTTTAATCAAGGTGAAGTTTTTCAAGGAAAATTGGCCCACTGTCATCCTTCTTATGCTCAGAACAAAGGAAAAAATTCCACATGCTATCAGATACAAAGGCTAACTTGACCAGATCACGCCAAGAAGAGCAATTCTGTTAATGCAAATCTAAATAACAACATATAAATAATTACGCTCTTTGCAAAGTTCAGGTCTCTGGCAAAAGGCAAATCCTGGACAGAGGCATAAATCCTGCTTGAGATCTAGTCCCTGCTCCCAGGGAGCTCCAGTGTTTCTGAAAGAAATAGTCTCAATCTTTCTCCACTAGCCCAGCAAAGTTTTCCCTGATACTTCTCAGAAGCAGCATGACTGTTTCAGCTGAAACTGTTAAAAAGACAAGACACTAAGACAGACAGTAAATACAAAACAATTAAATCTGAGAAGTTAAAATGTGTCCTTTTTGCCTTCCACCACTGATAACATAAAATTTAAAGAGTAGGATGGCCATACCTTATAATAATGAATAAAGATTACAATTTGAAGCAGCAATATCCAATAATCCATATATCAACAAAACCTTTTCCCTCTTACTCTAGGTATTACAGCTTGTTTCCACATTTCGCATAGGTTGAAGTTAGTTCCTGTAAAAAATTAAAAACCACTCAGAATGCTCCTGGTTGTCTGTTTTCCCAATATTCTTCTTGATGACCATACATCAACTATTTTTTGAATCTGACAGTTTTCTTCTTATGTCAGACATTCAACTTGCAATCTATACATAGAGGCAGTCTGAGAACACTTTAATACATTATGAAGTAATGCTAAAGCATCTTGCAACCTAACACAAAAAGCACATTTTCATTTTGCCCTATATATTACTGGAAATTGTATGCATAGGTCACACTTGCTCTGTCACTTTCAAAATGCACTTCAGACGATTCTCGCAGCTGCCAGTCTAGATGACATAAAAATCCAAATTTATCTTAAGGAAACAGCAGACTTGCTAAATCAAGGAAGTCCTCTCCTGTTCTCAGCATATGTTTCCAAACACCTACTGTTAAAGATTTGACTCAGTCCCTAAAATTGAGTTTCTTATGAAGACTTCCCTTATGAATCTCTGCCCTCTCTTGGCAATAATCCGAGATAAACTGTAGCCCTTAGTCAACCAGGAGAAATTTCCAAAGCACTTGGCATTTGGCCTCACACCAGTTCTCCTTTGAAGCTGGAGACTATACAGAAAACCTCTTGCTCCCTATTGAGCAAACATTTGACCCTAGACTACTGGGAAGAAACAAACTGGACCTTCTGCTTTTCAGGGTAAGCTAAAAGGTTACACAGCCCCTCCTGCTGAGTCCTAACAACTCAAGGCAATATTCCTAAGTAGGTTCTGCATGCCGAGGTGTCGTCATGGCTCTTTCCAAGACACGGAATACGGTATTCATGGAAATCAGTATGACATGTTTGTGGTGTGCTTCCAGCCTATCCCGAAAAAAATGGAATTTTGTGTCAGAGTCATACAGAAAGATGGAAAAGATAAACCACAATGAAAGCTTTCTTCACCTATGGACTGCACCATGGCAGGAGAAAAGGGCCCAAATTTTTACTTGCAAAAATTATCTAGAAGGTGACTATCTTTAAGAGATCAATAAATGCACGGTGTTTTTCAAAAGTGAGAAGGTGGATGTAGAAAAGCAAAAGGTGCTGCTGATGATGTAGCTGTTGGGAGGGTTGGTTTGGGAGAAATACAGCAGCCTCCTCACTCCTGAGAACTCTTATAATGGAAATTGGACTGCTCTATTTCAATGCTACTGCCATCCACCAAGTGGACTATGAGGAAGATTAAGCCAGATAGTTGAAATAGTTCTTGTTAGCATGAAAAAAAGTACTGGTATCTTCAGGAAAATTATAACCATAATTTTTTAAAAACACAAGGCCTGCAAGAAAACAATGCAATAAGCAACACATGATGCCTTTATACTGCTAATAACAAGCAAGAAATAGAAATTCATTGCCATAGACTTTTTAATCATTCGCAATTGTTGAAAATTTAAAAATTACCCTGAAGATGCCATGTGGTGTGATTCTACTGTATGTCTACATCACAAGATGATGCTGCCATATACAATGCAAGAATAATTTTATCACACAAGTATAGTTATAGTAAATAACTTCTCCTTACTTTGAGTCTTATTGGACATTAATCCCTGAAGGGTTTTGCATAAAACACATGCTTATGTGCCCTCACATATTTTTCTGAGAAGGGGAAGCTCTGCCAGGTTTGACTCCCCTGTTTAGCTGGATTGCCCTGGAACCTGGTGCTGAGCCCAGGACCACACAACACCCTCAGCAGCACCACAAATCCAGGGCCAGGCAGGAAGGCTTTTCCTCTCTGAGTACTCTATAAAGTGAAACACCAGTGAGATTACACACATCTCTGTGCACCTGACACTGTACTTCTACCCTAAACAAACAGCACTGAAGTGGGCGTGTAAGAAGTATTTTCCACAAAATCCTGCTTTTCTAAAATTCCAGGCATAAGAAGAGCTTATAAAGAGAAAGAAGATATATATAGTTTTGATACAGTTTGAAACTCAGACAGGTTTTTCCAGTCATCTGCACTTCTTGTTATCTCACATTCATTTTCAAACAAATAACTTCAATTTCTTATTTTAACATGAGCTTTTTAAGTCTAAGCATCAGAAGCTGGGTAAGATAAGGCCCACAGATTTCCAGGAGCTAGAAAGAGACCAATTAAATATCACAGCATGCTGACTGCTGGAGAATCTGTTTTAGTTTATGCAGAGGTAATGTTTATCAAGTGCACAGTAACCTGTGTGTTTAACTTCGCATGTCAGCCCTCTTGTGAATGCAGCAGCTCTCACTGAGTCCTTCCCCCAGCATTTTAGGGCCTGAGTGAGCATTTGTAACCTTCACCAGTCCCCTGAGTATGTCAGACTTTCCACCTCCCCTCCACATCCCTCCATGTTTCTCAACCTTCTGGCTGTCAAAAGAGATGCCAATGACTAAAATAAATTTTTTGCCTACATTATGCATGCCAGCCCTACAGTTTACACCTTGGGCATTTAACCTCAATCTCTTGGATAAGCCAGAGAAGCCTGGGAAAATGCAAGGGAGGAGATTTTGGCAGCAACAGGACGTAAGGCTCATGGAGAGTTTGTGGGAAGAAGTAGCTCAGTGGGAGACATCCCTCCACCAGCCTCCCAAGTCAAGCCTTAGTCTTTGAGCCAGGCTCAGGACTTGCACTTGCTGCAGCTTCCAAGCTCCTGGGAGACTGAACACCCACCTTTAGTATCCTTCTTTGCAGGTTGTCATTCTCTGTCCATAACATGTTCAAAAACATTTCCATCACTTATTTGCATACAGATTCCCTCTTCCCCTCTGGATTCCCAAATCCTGGCAAAGATGACAAAAGGAAATGCACTGAAAAGCAGCAAGGGGACCGACTTTGGAACCCTTAAACTCTTCACCACTCCAGTTCTCCATTAAAGAAGCACTCATCCTTTCTGACACAGTCAAGAGCCTTGCACAGGATCAAGAGTTTTACAAAGTAGAGGTTTATGCTCCTGCATAACTGCAACTCATAAACATTTGAAGTGTGGTATTGCAAACAGTATCTGCCTAATAAACTGTGGAAGACGAGAGAGAAGAGCAAAGCTGAACAGTGAAATGAGCAATCATTTCCATTCCATGAGTGCCTTCCCGTTTCACCAAATTGGCCTGCAAACTTCACAGCTTCCCTACAGCCATTTTCAGCATCTGTTTTCCTCATTTATACTCCACCTCTATGGCTTAAAAAAATAAGGATGAAAGGCTCAGTATAAGAAAAGAGAGGATGCAAATTTATCGCAATGGATGAAACTCGCTTTTTGTAATGCAGGTGGGGGAGGGAAAAATCAATGTAAAACAAAGATCCGAGTCTTTCCAGAAAATGAAACCTCAAAAAGTAAACCATTATTACTGGGAAACTGTTCCTGAGATTTCTTAATTGTCTTATTCAATATGGATGCTTCCTTGAGGAGAAAAGTTTATTTCCCCAAGTAGACAAGTAGTGCATAGACCTGTACTCCTCCTTACAGTGAAATGCAGATTTGATGCCTCCCCCACCAGCCCTCGCTGCGATCATCGCCAGGAGAACTCCACTCTTGCCAGCTGTGAGGAGGCAGTGGTCAGAGGTCTCTGCTGGGGGCTGAGGACTCATTTGGCTGCTGAACAAATGACTGCTTTTATTGTTGTTATTAATCATACTGATGATGTCCAAACAAATACTTTTAAGGATGAGAATGACTGCAAGCACCTCTCAGATCTAACCATTCAGCTGATTTTGGTTTGTGTAATAAATGAACAGACCAGAACTATAGGACATGGAGGGTTAAGTGTGACTCATTGCAGAGAACATGCCCTTTTCAATAACACCCCTCTTCTGGTCAACTAAAAGCAAGGCCTTATATATTATACACAATCCACTTTTTAAACAAGGCAAACTCCCACACCACAAAGATACTAGAACAGTAAATATTGATTTTCTTGGCTGATGGTACACCTCATGCCACACAGGCCACTCAAGCATCTGCTTGTTACCAAAAGCTATTCCCTTTGTAAAGGAAGAAAGAAAAGTGGCATTATGTGCTATCAGCTGTGGATTGCAAATATTTAAAAGAAATAAATTTCTCAGAATGAAAGGTACCTTCTTTTGATTAAAAAAAAAAACCAACTAACTATTTACTTTAGGTCTGTACCCACTCCTAGCACCTGTACTTTTCAATTGTTGGCTTGCCAAGAACACTGTGGTTTTCTTCCTGGCTTTTCCCTTAAATAACTCTTTATTATGCACAAAATATCTATTAAAGATGAACAGTATTTTACTAGAAAAAGGAGGTAGCTTGAAAATGCTGCAGAAAACTCCAACTATTCATATAAGTTTATATGTGTTCTAGTACATTAACAAGAGCATATATATGCTGTGAAACAAAAAGCATTCACTAAATAAATAATTTACGTAGTCTTAGTTGTCTGCTTTTTTGGTAGACTTAAAACTACATTTCGCTGAAGTTGCATTTTACTACAACCGTTACAATAAAAGTATATTTGCAATTATATCAGAGTGGAGTTAGATCAGGTAGCATAAGATAATCTTTCTGGCTTTTTATAGAGAGTAAAACTTATCACTGCAAATTAAAAGACTGTATTTAGTGGTGGAAAAGGAGCTTCCAAACCTCTAAACAAATAAGAAGAGCCAAATACAATGATTTCCCCTGTTACATATAAAAGAAAAAAAAAACCCAAAGCTTTCATTAAAAGTTCAGAAACAAGGAGCCAGTAAATACAGAGGATTAGGAAAAAAAGACAAATTAAAGTCTCTAGTGTTTGGAAAGATAGAAACAGGCATTCGCCAAATGCATCTTAGAAGAAAGTCCTGCATACAAAGAACAAGGCTAGAGAACAATGTGTCATTACTTGGCCTAAACTATGGTATAGGGCTTCCTATGGGTCTCCTTTTCTGCCTTATTAATTGGATAAAAGAATCATAATTCAATTACTTAATGATTTATTACAAAATACTTTGCCCACACAAGATTTTTCAGCATGTAAACTCCACGCTATTAGACTATCTACTATTACAGGCCCAGCATTTCAGATTTCATTAGTAAATAAAGCCAGGTTTATTTGTAATAAAGTTAAGCCCTTCCAACCACTGACCATGGAAACCAGATTTTGAAATAATTCAGATTTGTGTTTCTGTTCTTTCTAATTAAGGGTAATATCGGGAAGGACAGACAGTGGGTAGCATTGTTCAAGCACCATGGATTTAAGCAAGAAAATCTGATTATCAGCTCATGTCAGAAGCCAAGCGATAATGCAGCTTAGCATTCGTTTGGGCTTTTGCTTTAGCCAAAAGATAATTACTGTTCGTTAAGTCTTACGTAAGTGTATCTAATATCTATGGTCCTAAAAATTATGAATAGTAAAAGCACACAATAGGCAAAGAAGAGTTATTGTATCTATTATTTACTTGGTCTGTTCCATCATGATAATTTTATTAGCTAGGAAAGTTAAAATTCATGTCAAACTATAATTTCTTAAAGGCCAAAAAGTTAAACATCAACTCTCATGCAAGTGACACCAGAAGTTACTTTTTTTTTTGAAGACACAAAAGCCATATTAAAATGACCTCAGGCCCTTTGCTGCAGGATCTGCTCTTTGGGCTGTCTGCAGGGTGCCCAAACTCTCTGCTCACACTAAAGTCAGCCTGGCTTACTTTTAAATGTTGGAGCCCTCTGAAAAAATGCTACTATTGCATATATTTATATAAACATAATAATATTTAATAAATCAATAATTATTATTTAACTAGTATTTATTTAAACTAATATTTAATATAATAAAAGCTTGTCCTTTGCTGGGTTTCACATCACTGACATGATGTGTGAAACAAGCTCTGCATCCTGATAACTTCTCATTGTACCAGGCAGCAGATCTCATCTGAAGGAAGGAGATGAACTGACACTCTCTCTCAACAGGTTGGAAAGGACTGGGGGAAGGAAAAGCCCCCCTGACCAGGAAGAGCTGGCACAACGTGGTGGGCACAGGCACTGCAGGCAGCAGGGCACCCTGGAGAGAGAGCTGGGAGTCCCACAGCAGGGGTCTATCTTTTACAGAAACCTCAGGATATAAAGCAGCAGAGTACATATTTAGATGACTAAATAAGGAGGCTCAGCTGCCTAAATTACTATATAAGTCAAATTGTCTCTGGCAGAGAATCCAGAGCAGGGACCTGACTTAGACACTTAAAATTGCAGCAGCTGCTCCCTTAAAACCAGCCTCTGCTGAGCAGCACTTGGGCATGAGCCCCTGGGTCCTCAAGGGTGACCTTGTGACGAAGCAGCACCAAGGACCCACCTAGCCCACCAGGAAATGACAGGCCAGCTACCAATGCTGAGGTCTGTAGGAATATGCTCTTTGAGACTTCAAATTGCCACTGAAAAATAGAAGAAAATTCAGTAAAAAGCACAGACTGCCAAACCCCAAGCACCAACCACCCGAAGAGCCAGGAGGTAAATCCCTTGGGCTAGGTCATTACTGACCATCTGTATTTATGCCCAAACCCCTTCCTTAACTCAAATACAGCCTTTAAAGCAGTTGGCATTTACACAGCCAATGACAACTGCAAATTCTGTGTAGTGCTTTATGGTAGCATAAAGACCTGATCAGGCCTGGTGTACACTAGAGGTGAGAAGTGAGGCAACACCATGTGCAGGGCAAAGAAATTCCCTGATGAAAGCATTTGACACCCAGATTAACACAGGAAAGTCATTAAAAACTCGTCAAACTGATTGCTGAGCAGAACAACACCTTGCCCCATCTGCCTGCTAAAAGGTAGGAAAGACTAGTCTGCAAGAAAAACAAGAAGGGTCCTGAAACTGGCTCTGCCCAGGGCCTGATTCAGTATATACAGTCACACCTGCTCAGAGTTACAATTCTGATCACAGTAATCATTACCCTTGAAATAATAAATAAATTTTCCTAATTAAAGCAAAGCACAAACAAGCTGGAAGATTTCTATACCTGCAAAGCATGCTGAGAACTCATCTGAACAAGGTGGTCAATCAGAAATGAAAGGAAAAAGGCAGCTTATTTGGCCCACAGGCCTCCCTGTTAATGACATGTAAGAGCAATTTGGAGACAAAGTAAATGGAGGAAAAGAAAAACTAGTTTTCTTATAAAAAAAGATGCCATTTTCATTAATATTAGAGTACTGTGCAGGGAAAACAAAGTCATCAAGCAATGAGAAACAGGTGTAGTCATGAAACACCACCTTACATTTATTTTTTATGTATACATTTTATGGTTGACAGGGGTAATTAGGATGACCTACAATGACTTTTGCCATAACCAGAATAAAGATTATTTTATAAGGTTATATTAGCTTATATTAATTTACACTTGGCAGCTAAATAATAATTAGTATGAGAAGGCAAACTGCAGTGACCAGGGAGACTACTGCTACTGATAAAGATTAGCTCTTAAGCATGGAGGATTTCAGGCATTTCCTGGAGGTAAACAGGAGTCTTCTCATTCAGGCAGACAGTTCACAGTACTCTTTGGCCCTGAAGATCCTAACCTCACACAGCTCTGAAGAAGTGAACCCCATGTTCTCCAGCAAGGATGCTGATGCCTCAGAGGTAATGGACAAGGCTAAGTCCAGTGTGGGACAGGCAGGGTGGGTATCACCCATGTGGCTGCACTGGCCTTCCTCATGGTCCTGGTAACAACATCCTGGAGTCAGCACCCCCCGGTTTGTGAACTTCAAAAACCACACTGGGCTTTTCAGTTTTGGTTTCCATTACCATGATACCCAGAAACATTTTATGGTTCTAAAGCCCATGGCAAGATATAAATTTCTTCCTATCTAAAATTGTAACACATCTCATTACTTTCACTATTCTTCATATAATGTTATAGTACCATTAAAAAGCTCACTGTCATTAATTAAAAAATAGTTGCTCCAAAAATTGATTAAACATCTTTTTTTCTTTCTCTTGCAAACACTCATGGCTATATGGTGCCTCATTGTTTTCCCTCGTTGAATAAATGTCTTTAAAAAGCACAAATAAAGAGAATTAAATGCTGTGTCAAACTCCTGGTACTGCATGTTTAAACACCTGCTTCCCTTCATCAGTCCTTCATAACATTGTTAAACGATAATTATACATACTAATGAGTAACGAATCAAAATACTGTAATCTATCCTGAAAGGGGTTTTGCTAATAATGCACATAGGCATTAATGGAATATTTAGACTGTTCTTGTTAGAGAAAACATACCTTTCTATACAGAGAAAGAAAAACACTGTGAGCTTACTGCATTTTTCTCTCATCATAGAAAACATGGGTTACTATTCCTCCAGGATTTTAAATACAAAAAGAGGGATTTGGGGCTATTCTTGTCTTGGCTGGAATTATATATTGCAATTTGTTTCACAATTTTTGCTACAGTAACTGTGGTTACTGGGCTGGGGATATGAGGGTGATGCACTACCCACAGGAGAGGGATGGTGCCACCCTCCCACTCATTGATTCATCTCATGGCCATGCTCAGTCCAGGGATTCAGGACAAACAACCTAGCTGCTCCACTAAAAACTGAAATAACTTTCATTTCCTACTTATCATTTCCTTTTCTAACAGCTTTAAAAAACAAAATAAGTCACAGCAGATTAATTTCTTCATATTTTATCCGAGCTTGACAAGTTGTATAGTTCTAGAGGAAAAAGCAGTCCCTTTCAAAATGGTAAATGAGAAATAGGCAAATATTTTACTGCTATTTGCCAATATCCTCTGATTTCAAAGTTTTGGGGTTTGTTCTGCAGTTCTTAATAAAAATAATATGAAAAACAAACTCCAGACAGCTGTGATGAAAACATGTAAACTAACACAGTGAAACCTTGCAGGCTGGCTGCCTTTCAGATCATAGCTGAAATGATTCCCTTCAGAGCCCAGCCATGAATGGGAGTGTCTCAGTGCCTTAAATTCACCTGGCAGATGAATTTAAGTTGCTTATACCCGGAGGGAATATTACACAGTTTTACCACTGCATCTCTTTTTCCCCACCATCTATCCCCCTCAAGCACCTTGTAATATGTAGTAGCCTCATACAATTCTAAACTGCAATTTCATCTCATTTTATCTTTAGAGGCGTGATTTTCCTGTGACATTTTCCATGGAAAATAAATAAACCATCACAGAGTTCATCGCTCCAGAGTGGCTCCAGCGATGTGCCATTATCTCATTCAGCAGTATGCCTTAATCCATGCCCCTTAAACCAATATAACTGTTTCACACTGTTCACAAAGTAAACTTGGCTGCTGGTTTTATGTTGCATTCACACAAATTTAAGATGCTGGATAGGGTGTGCCAATGCACTTAGGCACAGTTAGTCCTGTTGGTTATAGCAATCAGCACTGATGGGATTACCAAAACTTCCACTTTATCTAAAGCCAACACTAAGCATTTGCTTTAAATGCCACCCTATCTGAGCCTGCTGAAAACCTAGGAAGCAGTTTTAAAATCTGGGTCCATAGGACTTTAAGCAGGCAACCCAACAGGCCTAATTAAGTTGGTTACTTTCAGAGATGTAAATGTAGAGCTACTCCTCAGAAGTCAGCAAAATTACAGCAGGTCCCACCTGAATCCTGGGTACCTTCACCATGGACAAAACTGAACTGTTTGAACAACAAGGTCATACTTTATAACCTTTCCAGTTGTTAGCAAA
This sequence comes from Aphelocoma coerulescens, assembly GCF_041296385.1. Taxonomy (NCBI): domain Eukaryota; kingdom Metazoa; phylum Chordata; class Aves; order Passeriformes; family Corvidae; genus Aphelocoma; species Aphelocoma coerulescens. The sequence goes on along the minus strand of NC_091014.1, from coordinate 58,274,657 downwards.
ACAAAATGATAGAAGCAGAATAAATGTTGGTTTTTGTGTACAAACAAAATCAGAAGTCATGGAAAATTTTTGCATTTAAATGGATAATCAAAAGAAAAGGATAAATACAGGATAAAAATTGATATGTTAAATATGGATACTAGAAGATCAACATTGACTTCTTCCTCTTATTTTTGGTTCTGCAATACCTATAGCAGTTTGGTTTTAATTTTTTTTTAATAATATAATCGCTGGTGTATTTTATGTGGAAATGTTTCCCAACTTGCAATACTGATAAAAATCTTATAAAATAATATCAAATTATGTCTACTGTGTTATTATATAAACAATTTCTCATATAGCTTTCTGTGAGTGAAAGCTAAATTGTAAAATTTCTAAAGAAGCCAAATATTATAGACTTCTAATATATTTTCTTCCTCTAACATAACATATTCCAGTTGAAAGTAATATCCTTTACTTAACTGATAAATTATTCAAGGAAAAGACTGGAGATTTTCTGGTTCATGTATATTAGCCCTTTCTTGAGCTTTTTCCGTGACACTGATATTATCTCATAACAAAAGAGAGGCATCACAGAACAGCAACATATCTTAGTTCTGTTCCTACTGAAATTAATGTGGGTTATAAAAGAAGTAGTCGATATGCCAGAGTATTAATTACTGACAAATATCCAATTGTCCCAGTATAACATTGCTATAAATCTTGATAAAATACCATGCAACTTCACACTTGCAAATAACTGGGGGGTGGGGGGAAATATGTTTTGGTGGTGTTCTCGTTTACTTATTTATTCTGCTGAATCCCCATATTTCCATTTATATTTCAGCAGCAGAAATTCCAGTGTTCCCATGGAGTTTTCAGAGAAGTGGAAGAATAATAGCAGTGGGAAAGAGCACACAACAAATTCTTACTTCCGTTACTTGCAGTCATCAGGAAAGCACAATTTTAGAAAAAAGTGACCGAAAAAGAAGGTGATAATAGCCTCTATCCTGTGTAGCTATGCATTACAAATTGAGTGTTAATTACTTACTTTGCCCCCATGTATAATACTAAGAATGATGTAGCAAACCATTGGGCCGTGCTACAGAGCTCTTCCTGCCTAGTAACAGTGGCTAGGAGACGTGGAAATAAATCATATTCTCTAACCATCACAAATGTACAAGCAAATTGTTTCCTATACACAATCCTACAGCAGCTGTACAGTGTGTGATAAAGCTGTCCTGAAGCTCTTCAAGTCGGTGTTTGAATCTGCTGGCAAACCCCCTTCTCTCGCTGGCAGACCTCTTGTCTCCACTAGAGGGTATTACCAGTATGTCTATACTGCCAGAGGCACACCAGCACTGCCTCCACACTTCCCTTTCTAGGCTCAGAATTTGCACCAAACCTAGCCAGTATTCCCCGTCATGGACCAGCTGCCTCCCCACAGCTCTGCAGCTGGTCAGAGGGACATTCCCCAGCTGCTGCGTTACAGACGCACACCAAGAGCCTGCAAGCTCCTGCTCACCTTGGCCAGCAAGAAACTATTTATTTCTAAGTGCTTTAGTGAGTCAGGACTTCAACTATCAGGGCAACCCTGCAGACCTTTACACACACCGGCTGCTGACCCCAGCAGCACATTGCACACCTCAGGGCTGTAAGAACATGGAAATTACTTCTGTGTGTGCTCTGGGAGAGAAGAAAACTTACATGTCTTCCTTTAAGAGCCATTTATAACAGAGGAAAACACAACATGAAGCTGACACAAATGCTTGGATTATTTGTAATGCAGAAGAAAAAAACTATGGTGACAGAAAGGCAAGTAGGGAATCTTCCAAAAGTTGGGCAAATAAAAGCATGAGCCCACTGGAATAGTGATTTGTACTCATATAGGCAAATGTTGACTAGGCAATTCCTTAAGCTAAATTTTACCAAACTACCTCCTCTCCTCTTCCTCCCAGACAGACTGCCATGATTTTTGTAACTACACAGCTTGACAAACACAACCAAGATCTACCATGTAAAACATCGCGCAGAACACAAGTGTCAGGTCCTGCCCCAAAAACCTCACCATGAAATTGGACAGCAGAGGCAGGGAGAAAGGCCTGCGCCTGAGGTGAAGGAACACCAAAGCCAAGAGACCAGGAACAAGTACTCCTCCAGCACTGTCACAAGAAATGTTAACAGCAGAGTTCACAAAGGTAGAGGAATAGCATCTTATGGGAGGTTTCATCAGCTGCTCCACCAGCTTTACTTCCCAACTGCTTCTGCCCTAAAAACCTCAGGGCTGAAGGAATGCAGAAAATTACTATAGCTTGTGACTATCGTTGAGAAAAGAGGAAAAAAATGGAGTAACTGTAGCCCTAATCCTGCCTCCTTCTTCTACAGTGTTGGGACACTTCATTGGATCATTATCTGAGGCCAGACCGAGTCTTTTGGGTTACATGCAATATTAAAAAGCTTAGATGCTGTCATTTAGTGAGATGCATCTTACAGCTGAAAAAAAGAGACAGATTGGGTTCCACTTTCCAGTTCACACAGACTTGAATAAATGAAAGCCACCCAACAAGTTGGCTTTTATTATTAGCGCCATTATTAATCATATAATTATGCAAAGTAAATTGACAATAATTACTTATATTATTTTGGCACCATTACTAAATATTGCTTCTAAGTGGAACAGCCTTAAACATCTCCAGCCACAGCAAAGTTGCAATACTCATCCTCAGGGTAAAATACAACTTTAAAACTTAGAAACAAGCTGGGTTCATCTACATTAAAGCCAACGCTCCCACTTGATGAGAAAAAATGGTTTTTAATGTAACAGTAAACTAGATTTACATCACTTGAAGTCACTTTACATTTCCCTAATTCACTAGAGTAAAAAGGACTTTATCTGCAATGAAAACAAGGTCTAGCAGCTCTTCTGATTCACAGTAATTTTCTATTGATACAGGAGAAGATCTGTAGAAAGAGAGAGGCAGCACTTCTGCACAGGCATAGCTGACATGGCCCCTGAGAGGGAATGTGTGGAGATAACAGGTCCTGAAGTGGAGGTGAAGTTCAGATCAGAGCAGACTAAGTACCAAAATCTGAATCTTCATATCCTGGTTGAATTTTACTTATTTCCCATTTTTTACTGTGGACCCCATAGGAAGTCTATGCTGGGGAACACATTTGTGTGGGGAACACAGATATTTTATTCCTGCCCGTGCAAGGCCAGCTGCCCACTGACATTTTGTTACCGTGGCAGTGCCCCAAACTGGCACAGCAGCAGCGGCTGCACAAGGCAGCCTGTGTTCAGCATACACCTGGCCTCAATACAAACAGCAATGCACAATATTAAAGGGTGTATCTCTCTGTTTAAAACACTGGTGAATTTAAGAAAGTGCCACAATTGACCGTGGCAGATCATTCCCCCGAGGTGCAATTAAGCACTGTTTCATGACACTAAGGCCCAAAGCCAGTTCTCACACAATATGAGTATGTACATATCAAAGGTACAGCGTGTTGTGTCCCACAGGCAGACCCAGGCAGGCAAAATCCCTTCCATGCAGAGCAGCACAGGGAAAAAACATGGACAGAGTGTGTGGCCTGAGTTTGAAGAGTGTGGTGGTCACCACTGAAGGCTTACTCCTTTCACCATTCATTGTAAATAGGAAGGAAATTAGGACAATTAGAACAGTTAAAATGTAAATGAGAGAAATAGCTGAAAACCGTTTTTTTCCCCCAGTTCCTACTTGTTTAAACAAAGCCTTAACAAGCTACAATCAGAGGGGCCTGCAATGGATCCATGGCAACAGAAAGACTTGGCCTATGGCTACCATCTTCCCCAGCACACTGCCATTAATTTACCAGATATACATGTACACATTGCAGGAAAAATCACCAGGCTCAAGCTTCATTCACTGAAAAAGGAGATCATTAGCAAATGAAAGAAAAAATATAACAGGTCAGCAATTTCCTTGATGAACTCATCTATTTATTTTTATTTGAAAGAGAAAGATGAAATTATTCTTGTAATTTTTGGTCTTTGTACCTCTAGTGAAGAGAAAATTGCACCTATAAAGCTGATTTTGATTCTTACACAGCAGATGAATAATAAAATCAATGCTTCAACATCTATGTATTCCTAAAATATTCTTCAGAGAGCATCTGAATAGCACATTAAATGCAGAAGGTGATAGTACTAGAAATACTACTAGAGATTATGCCAAACGAGGTTTTATTTGTTGTTGTTTTGTGTTGCTTTATAATCCTTGTGTGTGGAAAAGGGGTTATTTAATCAGTCAGAAGATCAAGAGCTATCCAACAGCATAAGAACACTTGTTCCAAACCTGATCAGAACATAAATTCCTAAAAACCACATAAGAAATGAAGTACACACAAAAAATAAGCAAAGCCATCTCCCACAGATATGATGGGAATTTTGGATATGCTGTATGCTACTGATGTAGAAATAGTGTTTATTAAATAATGAGATAAAAAGCAGTTAACTTTGTGGGTGGAAAAGGGAGGCTGTGTGAGAGACTATAAGTAGGGCAAGCACAGCAGTAAATGTCTCCAACCCGTGACACTCCATTCACATGGGCTATGTAACAAGGGACAGCCTGCAATGTATTTAATGAGTAGTGTGGTTTACTTCTATTCTGCTTTTGCAGGCTCAGAACACCGCTTCTAGAAGAGATTTATAAAGCAGCTTTCAAAGATACAACAGATCTAAGGAGGTTCTCAGGTGTCACACCAGAAATTTTAGCTGATGTTTTTAGTCTTACCTCATGTGAGTTTGAATTATGGCAGGGTGATCTGAGAGACAAAGCATGAGATGGCTCCATTATATATTGGCTGATATTCTTGACCCACTCGAAATAACCAATAATAAATAAATAAATAAAATCAGATACTTGTGACTTAACTTGCTGTTATTCGCATAGTAGATTGAAGCCCCGTGTCAGTATTAATTGCTTACCTTTCCTTCTCCAGGCAAATCCAGGAACCCATCATATATGTGTTCTAAAGCCATGCACAAAACACTTGCCTTGAGGTACCACCATGCTCTTCCATATTGCATCTTGAAGCCATTCCAAGCTGTCTTTGCCTAATGAGCAATGCCAGCATGTGCCTACATTTTGGCACTTTTATTAAAGTTCTATCATGCAAAGTGCTAAGCAGACAGAGAGGGGGCTGATGAAATCTGAGATGCCAGTAGAAATTAATTCTGAAAAATCCCACAGCACATGTTTGACTTTCAGCATATGATATACATCCTTGTGAATCACTCCAACAATCAGCACTGCTAATTACTCCTGCTAGAGATCAAACAACACATGTAACACACTCAGCTGTGGTGTTGATGTAGGACGCTGATCCTGACTGGGGTTACTACCAAACTACCAACATAAACTGGAAGCAGATAATGCCCTCTGATGGAGCACTGTCACTTACATACTTTCACTAAGTAATAAATACAATTTACTGTCTTTCATTGCAGAAATTCTCTCATCTTATTTCATGTTGTAATTTGACAGGAACATTATAAAGATAACTACATTTTAACTGTACTGTGTTTCTTTTTCTCTTTTAAATTATCTGCAGTGTCTGACAAACAGCAGTCTGCACAGTCACTCTGGGGATTCTTTTTCACACTATTTATAATCAGGGCAAATGTATTCTTTTAAGGTTTAGTTACTAATAAGGAATAATTTCTTTATAACTGTAAAGAGACGTTGTGGTGTCCAGCGGGACCATGCTCATCACCATTAGTGCTCAATCTGTTTGCGAAGTTCCTTAAAGGTCTAATAAGGCGAAACAGGAAGGCTGTTGATGGACATCAATACAAAAATGAGTTCTCAGAAGAGCTATAGCTCCAGCTTTAATGCTTGTAGGATCTCCAGACCTTCATGTTACCATGGCAGAAGCAACAGCAAACAAAGATGAGCCAACACTTTATAAAACAGAATGTGAAATATAGCCCAGCTATTATGGATATATAACTTAAAATAACCAAATCTTTTTTTGGCAGGCAGTCCTTATAAAGCACGGCAAGAGATATTATTCAACGTTATTTTTCTCTAAATATCTAGGAAAAGACACTACATATGCATGTACATACACATGTTTACATTTGGATAATCTAGCATAATCAGGATTACTGAACCCTTCTAGGTCAAAACATAATATTTTAAAACATTTCACTATAGCCAACCTCTAGGAGTTTCTTCATCTATCAAAACACAAGCACAACAGGGGTGGGAGATGGCAACCATGCTAATGATTGACATAGTTATAGAGACCACAAGTGAAAACGCACTGCTCTGGGAGGGTCTAAAGAATGCTGTCAGCTATTGTCAGAAAGCAATTTGGTCAGGGCAGGATCTCATATCTGTCCTGGGATAAATTCGAGTAAAATTTGAACCACAGAAAAAGTCAGGATCCAGCTTTATCTTTGATTCAAAGATAAAAACTAAAGCATATTTTCTGAAGCTCCCAGGTGACCACCAATATTCAGAGCAGAACTGTATTTCCATGCCCAGAACTACAATAAAGCAGATCACGTCCTAGAAAAATTCCACTCAACATCAGCTATCAGAGCAGGGTGTACAGCTGTACAGATGTATGCTTCCAATGCTGCTTTAGAAGTCCATGGGAGCAGATCATCCTCATGGGGTGAGACAACACACAGCAGCTGAGGATCTGTGGTTTAAACCCTTTAAGACCTGCTCATTCCCACTGATCTTCAACAGCACATGAATATATAGATGCCTGTGAAATAGTATTATCTAGTCAAAGTTAAGGTAGAATAAAACATCACTGCTTTCAATTTGAGTGCTCACCTGTCTTGAACCTTAATTGCTTGCAAAACTACGTGGAAACATTAGTTTGCACCCATACTCTCACAATGAGAAATATGCTTTCTTACTAGAATGACTATATGTCTCAGTATGTGCCAGCTACAGATACTAAACCTGCATAATCACAATCATTAAGGTTAGAAAAGACTTCTAGGATCATCAAGTTAATCTAACCATTCACTTTCTCATGACAATAGAAAGGTATGTAGGAATGATCTTTGTCACCTTGATTAGCATAAAATGTTTGAAATAACATGAGTAAGTCTCCTAATCACAAACTGAGGATAAACTAGTAGTTAGAGGTTGACTGTCTTTGTCAAATATCTATAGCACTCCACCTAAAGAAAAAGCATGTGTAATATGGGAATGGTTGGGGGCTACTGCGAAGTTTTGACCTCATCATCTTTCAGTTTGACCTCATCATGTTTCAATCACACAGGTATGATTTTGTAGATTAAAAAAGTATTGTAATCAACAAGGAAAAAAAAAACATACTAGAAAGTAACAAGTATCTCAGATATTCATTACTAGCCATTAACCTGATTTTCTAATGAATACGACATTAGGCATTCATTAACAATCATTTGTGTTTATGTGGAACAGTGGCTGTATAATGAAGGCTGATAAATGAATAGAAATGAAACGAGGGAATTTTGGACACTTGTAAAGCAATTAACTTGTTTGGCATTAATTACATATTGAAAAGCTAAACCAAGTACATTTGCAAAGCCACTAGGACAGAGGCACAGACCAAGGGTAGATATAAAGACTAGATATAAAAGAAAAGCTTTATTTCTTTTAAATAAAGAAATACAGCCAGAAGTATGGTATTAATGACAAACAAAGTCCATTTCTAGCAAAAGAAATCAGATTGCAGCCTGCATGTTAATAAAAAAACCCCATGAAAAGTAAAACAATGAAGCCAATAAAACATCCCCTCACAGTTGACAATGAAGTGCAAACAGGTGGTGTACTAGAGGGTTAATGTTTTTGTTTCTTAAAGAAAGAGCCATACAAGTGCACACACACTTGAATGTATGCTAATAAATGAAACCACCTCGCAAATTAGATGCTAGAAATGAGGGAATATGGAAGCTCATTTTACAGTTACCAGGACACATTCCCTCTAATGAGCTGGTAACCTGATCTTTCCAGGCAGTTTTGACAGCATCATTTCTGCAGTGTGGCCCCAACCCTGAAAACAGATGCTTTCCAGACCCTTTGCCTGCACGGACACCTATTAACTACAAGGGAGGCGACACAGCCTCAGCAAACATCGTCCACACATCTCTTTTGCAGTATCAAAGATCAGGGGCAAAAGGAGGAAAGGGAAGACTGCTGAGCAAAAAATGGGGAAATTTTTGCTTAGCTGGGATTTGCTAAAGTGAATCTCCCTTAGCAAAGGAGAAGTGACCTCCCATGGCATATTGTATTCCTTTCCCCAGTCTTCCCACAGCCCACCCCACAGGTCTCAATGAAGCAGTGCCATTTCACCTCACATGGCAACAACCCAGGACAATCCACAAGTGCAGGAGCTGCTGCCCTGCTCCTGGCTGCCCTGAGAGCTCACAGGGAGCTCCTGTCCCACTGAGAAAGGACTACCAGCAGAGCAGGACCTCAGCTGACAGAGAGTCTGTACCATTTGACCCAGGAAACAAAGTCAGACGCTGCAGACTGAGAACCCCTTGTGCTATGGCAACAGGTAGAAGCTGATGAGAGCTACCCCTCTTGTGAGGACATCAATTCCCCTGTCAGAGAGCTGGGCCTTCTTCCCTGCCCAAACCAGTGACCTAAGAGCTGCCAGCTCCCAACCCGTGCCACCGAGAAGAGGAAAGGTCTTCTCTCTGTCTGTTGCTACTAGAGCAAAGCTAAAATTTTAAGCTTGTCTCCATCAAGGACTCATGCAGACACTCACACATCCTGAATTAGACCAAGAGACTCATCAGTAGTGTTTCCTGTTTCAAAAGGATTCTGCAAACATTAGCTAAGTAACACAGTTACATTTTGGAGAGTTATCAACAGTCTTTCTCTCTAGTCAAATGTTCTGCCATTGGTTCCACTTACAAAACGCCAATCTGATCACACTTACAAAAGCCTACAGAAGATTACTTGTATCTGTGTATTTCTCCAACTAAAAGAGCTTCACATGCTTTACTGGATAGCTGCTATCTAAATCCAGTCAGTGTTCTGGATTTATAACCTATACCATAAAATCTGCTTATTCTCTCCTGTGTTGCAAGCACGTTCCCACAACAGAAGAACTAAATAAATCTTACCGTGCTCGGGCTCACAGTCAAGCCTTGGTGGATACATGTTTGATACTTCATGGTTCATATCAAAGACATGGTCTACCACCAATACATATAGGGAGAACATAATTTTATTTACCTTAGAGCACAGCAATGAATAGGAGTAGCCTCATTGAAAATGAGTTTTAAACTTGCTCAGTGCGCTTTTCTTCCACTGCTGTGCCGCTTTGGTGCTAGCTGGGAACTCCGGTGATTTTTCAGAAAGACCCAGCACCACTATAGGAAACCACAAATCCTTAACTAACATATGCTAACTTTTCTCCCCCGAACAAAAGCTGCATCTCTGCTGCCCCCTCAGCAGAAAACACCAATCAAAGGCAACTCTTTTCAGGAACAAATGTTAGCCAGGAACTTCAGTTGTGTTTAATTAAGTTCTTCCGAAAGAAACTGCATGCTGTGGCACTGAAAAGGTTATCAGAGGTCAGCTGCTTGCCATGACTTTGTGACCCCCAAAAGGCGAAATAAAAGATAGTGGTATCCCTGCTGGTAAGATTGGCTTCCGCATTTGTTTCCCTCCCTTTCTGCTTTAATTTAATAGCAATCAGCACAATATGGCTGCTTTTCTTCCAACAATGGGATGGGCAGAAGTTAGATTTACAGCACTGCAAGGGGGAAAGCAGGAGAGAGGGGAAGCACACTATGGCTCTTGATCTACAATAGGAACATCACTTTGATACCCGTAAATAACTTTCAAACCTACTTAAGATTCATTACTGTCAAAAGCTGACAGATGTGCACTTTTTTGAAATTTAGTATTACCTTATGGAGCCTCTCAAAGACACCCCTGTTAAGTCAAACAACTGACTTTTAAAGTGGGAGATAATTCAGATCCATGTTGGATATACAATGTATTGGCAATACTTCTCTGAGTCACTATTTATAGAAGAGCTATCAACTTAGATGTAAAAATCCACATTTAAACCACTGACACAGTAAGCAAAACTACTGAGGAGGTTGACACAACACTGTCAACAACCTCCTCCAGGTGACTTTGGTCACAGCAAGTGTGTCCTATGGTCATTGTAATTATCCAAGTGTGCAGAAGAGACAGGATCCCTTCTGGATTTCTCCTGAAGATTCCAAGGGAAAAGTCAGTATAATTCCAAAGATTTCAGAATATCAATTATTACACTGCTACCTTGATCATAATTTTAAAGCATTCCATCAATATTAGTGAAAATGCCTCTGAAATTCAGTTATGAGGATAAGGTAAAATGGAGTTTTTCAGCCTTCAAATTTTGTTTATCATTTTAAAGTGCAAGAGCTTTAGACATAGGAATCCATTTCTGTTACTGGCTGAGAAGATGTAAGTTGAGCTGTGGGTTGGTTTTTATTTTTTTTAACTATTTCCAATCTCTTCAGTTGCTGTCCCTCATGACTATTTCTCTGTCTCATTGCTGCCCAGCAAACTCCATTCTTTGAATATTTCCATCACAGGAAACTTTTCAGGAGCTTCCTTCAGGTGCAGCATGGGATGGCACCAGTAGCCTTGCTGATAAATGACCCCATCACGTCACACCAAAGCCTGACCTTATCCAAGTCCATGTCAGAACTCACACAGACTTCAGTGGAGACAGGACTGATCACAACTCTTTGCTCAAAATCAAGCTCTGCCTCTCTCCTTCTCCATTACGCCCAGTCTGCTTGCTGAAATATGATCAACTCAATCCTGCTCCTAAAGCCAAGGCAGAGTTATAAAGGCTTGAAGCAGGGGCAGTCTCAGCCCAGAGAGGGAGCCTGAGACCACGATCACCACAAACACTCAAGCTGCTAACCCCTGTTTGTTCTTAGCAATCAAGCCATTCACCAAAATAAAGAGATAGTTCAACCCCCTTGTTGGGTCACATTCATTTTGGGTTGAGGAGAGGTTAAGTGACAGGAACTGGCTTTAAAACTGCAAAATCTCCCACTGAAATCAGAACGATTCAAAGTACGTTAGGAATACAATGTATTTGTACTGTGAATATTACCTTCATTTGTAACCTCAAGAAATACAGCAAATAACTTCTCTACATTCTAAATGTGTATGGTGTCGAATCTCAGGTTATTACCATGCTAAGCAGCACAGAGCAGAAAGTTAGATATATTACAGCAGGACCCTGGATTTTTTCTCAGTAAATCCCTTTAGCAGCAAAGTATTAGTGGTTTTGTTTGCCAGGTGAATTGCTCTCTAGAAAACGCAGTTGGTCTTCCAAGAAGGATTATCTCTGTACTGCACTGATGTGCAAAATTATTATTGATAACTGCATGAATTCCAGCTGCAAGATGAGCTTTGCAGTTCAGAAACATACATTTTAAAGTCAATCAAAATTAGAAAACCAGATCCAAGATTAAAGTTATCAGAGATAAAAAGACACAAGCTACTGTTAGTTTTCTGTAGCAGGAATCAGTCCTGTTCTTCCCTCTGCTTGAATTTTCTTCTGTGTTGAAACACTGTAGTCATGAGGCTTTAATCAATACACAAAGCAATTACTGTCTAAAGTAAAACAATCTTAGCTCAGCTAAAGAGAATGGAAATCATACAGGCAGTTATTCGTGTCTAAATGCCAAGCTTCTGGTTTCACTTCCAGACAAATCCAAATGACAAGGATACAATATTTGTTTTCCCTAGTAACACAAACTGGGATGCCACAGCATGTACTTTAACTGAGTACAGCCTCCTGTGTTTATCCTCAGCTTGTTCCACATAATTCAGTAAAATACATAGACAAATGCCACATCTGGATTTGTTACCTAGGCAGCAAATAAACTTCATCTGAAACCCCACAGCAAAATATGCAGTTTGAAATTTCGACTGGTGTGGCGAGTGCCTCGTTTATCAAACTCACAAGAAGAAAAAAAATTACAAGTGAACAACAGCATCTCACTTAACATGAAGTTGCACTGGGGATTTTCAACTTCAATACTTGAATATTCTAGCTCTTACTTTCATAAAACAATGGAATATTGAAGGGAGCACTGTAACACACCAGTGTGACCACAGACTCCTGGCTCTACTCAGAGAAAAAGGTAAAACCATCCTCACAACAGCAATTATATTAGATTAACAGCAGAAATTTTGGTTCTCCCTACTGTATCAGGTGTTTTTAATAAAAAGCACATTTTTTAAAAAAATAAGAAAGCAAGTAGAGCTCATCAGTCAGAAAAAACCCTAAGAAAACCTGATCAGTCCCTCATATTTCTGTATAGTTCAGTAGAGGTTAGGAAAACATTTCTCATGTTTTTATGATACTGAATTTAAGGCTACTTTAAAGAGGTTTACAAATATCTTGGCCTTCAGAAAACTTACAGACAGTAAGTGAGTACCATCTTCCAGCTCACACTTTGTTTTAAATAGAGTTCTTTAACATTACTTGCTTCAAAATATTTTTCTGAAAGAATTGACCAAGCTGCCATATTTAGCTACTGGTCAGTTTAGGATTTTTGTTGTCCCTCTGAAAATAACACGTTTACTCTTCCCTGTAATAGGAAGTAATTTATACTTCAGATATGAAGCAGATAACTTGGTCTAATTTCTATTTAAACTTCTGTGCTGTGGCTCAGGACATGATGCCCAAAATCTTCAGAGAGAAGCAGTACAGTGGGGTGGGGGGGAAGCTTACCTCATTATTATCCACTTAATGCAAGTATAAGCTAAGTGGCTTTACACAGGTGTTTTCAGGTATGAGCTCATCATGTAAATTATAAACTGAAGGAGGAAGGTACCAGATATCTGATGAAAGCCCATAAATGTGATTACAGGCATAAAGGCTAGCTGTTCAAAGGACAAATACCAATAAGACTTGAACTAACATTTTGTAGAAGATTAGATCAAACCAGTGTATGAAAGTTGAAGATACCATTACTGGTTGTGGTTCGTAAAGAAGTAGGAACATGTGGAAAACAGACTGTGTACTAGCATTAGTCAGAGATGCTGGCAGTAAATCTTGATTTCTTAGACCTCTCGGGCCTGTGCACTATCTTTCCAAGGAGAGTAAAACAACCAAATCTCATTGCTAAGATTATCTAGGATAAACTCAGTAATCCCTGGAGCAGAATTCAAGAGAGTATGGGAGAAAGGGAGGGTTATATTTTATTAATAAAGCAGCTTACATCACCTCAGATCATTTTGCCAAGTGGAAAATTTAACTGTAAGAAAGAGATGCAATTACATTCAGCTTTGAGTCTGAATCTGCAAATGATATGTGCAACCCCACCTGTACCAAGAATGGTCCCAATGTCCAACCAAATAAATCCAGGTTTAAATGCATGCATAGACTCTTGGCATATGCAATGGGAATAATTTGGGAACCCTGGCAATCACAGCTATCTCTACTGCAGAGAAAGATATTAGCAAGGGCACCAGAATTATACCGGTATATCCTCAGAGAGCAGGTTTCCTTTCAGACCTCAGCCACACCATCCCCTCCCTTTGTTAACCCCAAAGCCTTCCCTGAAGAGTCAAAGTCAAATCCAGAACCCTCCTTAAGGGCATGAGTGAGAAAGACCAGTACCACAGAGGTCCCCAATGCCAGTGCCACCTGTGGAAAGAGGTGTCCCTTCTGAAGAGCTGGCAGGTTTGCATAGCTGCCATCTTCCAGGTAAACTGTATGTAAGGGAGGTTTGAGGTCCTCAAACATCCAAATTCCTAGACTCCATTAGACACCAAAGCTATGCAAGTCCAGAAGCAACAACACACCTGTCAGCTACATTGTCTGACATCCACGACAACTGTGGTCACAAACTAGCACCCACCACTTTTTTTCTGCCAAGTTTTACCTGACTGACAATCTGTTTGTTCAAATTTTCTTGTTTTAGCATGTTTGACTTCGAAAGCCCTGCCTCAGCAAAACTCCTACCCATCCGCCAAAGACAGGGCAGAGAAAACTAAACACATTCATTACCTACCACAGCATTTAAAATTCAAATACACAGGAGCAATATATTTCAGAATAAATTCTTTGAAAAGGTAGATAAATAGTACCAAAAAAAGTAAAAAGTGTTTCAATTTGTTGTGAAAAGGAAATTATAAAAGTCCATAAAATATTTATTCCTTGTAATTACACTACAGTAATAGTTCACATTCAGCTCCCAATGAACAAATATGTAACTTTCTGAACGTCAAGCTTTGGAACATGTATTTTGAAGTCCTGGGATATGAGATCATTGTTAACTGTGGAAGAAGAGATAATAACTGATTTAAATCAGCACATTTCTATCGACCTCAGCAGGGCCATGCTTCTGTGAGAATCTGGTATAAAACTTCAGTTTGAATATTAACACAAGTGAATCCTGGGCAGAGAGCAGCCCCTGGGCTGCTTCAAAAATGCTGGGCAATTTGATGGCCCGGGTCTACCCTATGAGCTTCAAATCCCTCCTCCGTTGAAGTGGAGCTTGAACTGCACTGCTTCAGCTCACCGCTTGACAAAATCTCTTCTCCCTAAGCAAAGGTAGTTTTTGTATCCTTTTTACTTCCTGTAGTCAAGATGTAATCATGTCCAACAATGATATTAAATAATATGAAGTTAAAGTATTCTCTACTAGGACAAATCTTATAAATAAAATACATTCTTTTCCAACATAGTCATGTTACAATATTCATTCAAACTAGGGGTCTCTTTTGTCAATGTTCTTCAATCAAAAACAACTGAAATTATGAATTTCAATGCTTACATAAAACAAAAATTTACAAAGTTTATTCAGGATGACATCCAGAACAAAACAACACAAGCACCAACTGAGCAAGGTAGCATGGAAACCATAAGTGTATACTTAAAGCAATTTTTCTACGCCTGTAATGTTAATCACAGGCCGTTGCAGGTGGGGTTTTCCAAAATGCTCTATGTTGGCCCAGTTTTCAGTAGGCCAGCACAGACTGCACAGTAAGACACAATCAGGGGTTATTTAAGATTATGGAAGGCATTGCCATCGCTGGCTGATTCTTCCTCCTGACCATAAGAGAAGCAAGAAGGCGAGTGCGGAGAGATCAGGCCACACATCTGCAACTTCACTTACTGGTTTCTAAAATAAATCCTTGTCTTTCTATTTGAAAGTAAAATGGTTGTTTCTTACCAAAAAAAAAGTTATGAATTGCAGGTGAAAAAACCTGGTTGTGATCAGTCCATGGTTAATGAGAAGATGCTTCCCTTACTCCTTACCACTCCCTGCCCATTCCTTTTAACATGATGGTTTGGGATCAATTTAACACAAGTTTTGAGGATTCTTATCTTCTCACCCTAGACATAAACAACTGCAAAAATCTTGAATTTTCTTTTATCAAAGTATTTTTAGCTGTTTTTCTCTTTTGTTGATCAGTCTTTTGAACAGCAAATCCTCCCTGATAACGTGTGGCCACTTTCCTTGGCTTTTCTCAGAGTGACTAGAAAGGGAGGGACACCAGGAGCATGACAAGAGGACTCTATCCCAAAAGAGATGGGCAAGAACTGTGCACCCTGTGTGGACACTCTGAAATGGTTTCTCTCCCAGGTAGGACTGAAGACCCCCTATGACAACAAGGAGCCTCATCCAAGAAACATTTCACACTGAAACCTAGAGCCACAAGGCTTAGCAAGTCCCAGGTGAAATCTGTGCTAAAAAACGAGAGCCTAAAGTTCAAATAGGTCTTAAGCCTGAAGCTACCATATACCTCGTGGTGTGAGCAACAGCTGAATATAAATCACATTCAGATTCTTAACCCTGTAGCCAACTGATTACAACAGAGGCACAGTTTACAATGGCTGGACTCCATGATCTAAAAGGTCTTTTCAAACCTACATGAATCAGTGTTTCTATGGCTGTTCTGATTACTGGCACCCACTCTTCCTGGGTTGTTTTCAACTATTTTTTTTTTTATGAACTTCTGAATTTCATTTCAATAAATGACAAAAAATTTTTTTGGTTTTGATAGCATCAGGTGTTCATTCCTCCTTTTTTGCTTTCCTTTTCCAAATAGCTTTATACAAGAGCCATTCCTGGGCAGTATTTATGCAGCTTTTATTCACTGGAAATATTTTATTCACTGGAAAGGATGCTCTGGGGTTCTGGTTTTGCTCATAATTTCACATTTGGTAAAGTTTGTTCAAATCCCTTTAAAACCTCTAAGCCTATCTGCAAGTCAAAAAGGTACAGCTTCAGAAGGCAAAAGAAATAAATCTCTTTGAAATGCTAATGGAGTGGAACACTTTCTGCCATTTCAAGAAATAATCTATTCTTTTGGAAAATTTGTAAAGGGGTTTTCTCTAATGAAGATATTTTAATTTATGACATGCAATTATAGCTCAGTGAAAACAATATTGCCCTGTAACAGCCTTGTTCCTTGTGTTGTGAAAAAATAAATGCCATTATGAGAGAGAAACTGCTGTTTTTAGGAATTCACAATGTTTCACCAGCCTTGTCAAAGATGAACAAAGCCCTGACCTCTGTGTAGATGGCTAAAAGGTATAGTTTTCTTTTACAGTAACTCTTCAGTTACTTTGTTTTAAGCATTTTTAAAGCGAGGGAGAAACTGTCTAGCATGTGTCTGTCAAAAGCCTTGAGGAACTGGAATGAAAATACAGACAGACAGTACAACACTTGG
Organism: Aphelocoma coerulescens; assembly: GCF_041296385.1. Lineage (NCBI taxonomy): Eukaryota > Metazoa > Chordata > Aves > Passeriformes > Corvidae > Aphelocoma > Aphelocoma coerulescens. The sequence continues at coordinate 58,257,966 of NC_091014.1, read as the reverse complement.
TATTGTAGCAGTGTGACAAAAAGCCTACCTAGCACCAGGTTAGGTCTGGTGAAGGAGAAAAGATGCTCTGCCCAAATATTGCTCATTGCACTAAGATATGGATCTGGGAACATGAGAAAAAAAAAAGAAATGTTCAAAAGAAAAATAAAACAAAGCTGCTAAAATAGGCCTGATTATGTGGGTCACTAAGTACTGTGTATTTCCCCTGTAGCATTTCATAGTCGTTACTGTTGCCAGGGGAAGCTTGATCCTCTCATTATGTATGTTTGTCTTTCACATCAGAGCTCCTCTCTTTCTTTCCCTGCCCCGGCACTGTAACAGAAATAAAAATAAGGAATGAACCCCCATTATTACCCAAATACCTACAAAGCAGAGGGAGTGACCCTGGCAGGTCGGCAGGTCAGCCCCCTCATCATTGATGCACTTGCTCCAGCAGACCCCTGCCTTTTGTCACGGGGTCAAAGCCAAGACCTCTGCTGAGTGTCCTCAGTGAAGAATTAACAAGTGTGACAATTTGCGGTCCCTCCTCCCCCAGCCCCCGGTCCTGCCTGTGTGAATGCTGTAAATAGAGACATCTGGATGGAGGCCTTTCACTGCAGTAATTGAAAATGAACATGGATCAAGTTCTGGCCTGTTGTATTCATAAATCTTCAGGCTTAATTACATTAAAGGGAAATCTAGGGCCCGGCTCTATGGAAACGGCAGATCCTATCGGGCACTCAGATCGTGAATCTTTAAGATAAGTGTTTTTCCTCTCTTCAGGACAGTCAGATGAGAAAATTTGATTGGGTCCTCCAGCGTCAGAAACTCGTCAAAGATCTATAATTGTTCTTTGTGTTTTACTTTTCCATCGTACGTGACGCGTTTCCACCAGTGGGGAGCTGGAGGACTTGGACGTGTGAGGCATCAGGCTGCCGTCATACCCGGTATTCAGGCAGTTGGTCTTGGAGGGCCACAAACACCTTCCATGTGGAAATTTAGGAGAGAGAAAATGTATAGCTAGCTCAGGATCACAGATCTCACTCTCACAGAGCCCTTGGTCCTGCTTCCTTGTGAAGAGCTGGAGCACAATAAGCAAACAGAGTCCGCAGTTCTGCTTGCTTGCTTCAAAAAGAAAAAGGATTTTGAGCTCGGGGGTAATCCTCAACAGATCTGTCTTTTGAAAATTTAGTTTTACTTGAAGGAACAAACTGATATTCTAAAAAACCAATAAGCAAATAAATCAGTGGCAGAAGGGCAAAATTTTTGGATTTTGAAAGAAGCTGGTAGTTGTCAAGAGGTGGTTGTTTCACAAAAACATTGATGCTTTCAGCAGCATTTCTGTCTTTGAAACGAGCTCCCATCAGTTACAAACTTCGTAGCATGTTTGTAGATGATGCAGGTTTTCAGTGCAGCAGAAGCTTTGATTAAAAGAACACCCAAAATGGAATAAAGACACATAAGAGGCAAGATATTTTTATGTGAAAGAAGGGTTTTCCAAAATGCTGCCCAGAAAAAGTGCTGCTGCAGACAGACCTCTTTAATTAAATTCTACAGGAACTAATTTGATAGCACAGAAGTTGACTGCTGTCTCCACAGACACCAGACAATGCCACTGATCCACAATACAGCCACGTAAAACTGACCCCTCCTGCTCATTGCAAGACCAGTGGGATAATATGGCACAGCAAATAAAGAAATCTTACATCTTAGCCTCCACAAGCACTGTGAATGGTGCTGTGTGGTTTATCTGTGACTATTTTCAAGAGAAAGAAATTACCATCCACCCGAAAAAAATAATCCAACCAGCTCAAAACCAGCACGAATGCTCAAGGTGTTTTTATGAAAAGAAAGGAAAAAAAAAAAAAAAACAAACCACAAAACCAATTAACTTCCCAATTGCAACTTTGCTTCCATTAAATTTCAGCCTGAATGAACTTCAATATCACAATTAGAAGTTTCCTGTTAATAATAGTAGGGTGAGTTCCATGCAGAAACCCAAATTCAGTTCTCAGTGCCTATGGCTGCAGCTTCTGTCTAACCACAGGGGTTTCTCCACTCCACTCCTTGCAGATCAGAACTTTGCAGCAATAAGTGGCAGTAGATAGCAAGCAGGTCCTCCAAAACAACAGCTTGTCCTGCCTCTCAGCTTAGGGCCATATTGCAAAAAGTAAAATTCCTAAAAAACACCTTCTGAACTGGCAACAAGAGTAACCCATTCTCTTTAACAAATCTTGACTTTCTTCCAGGACTTGTACAAACTGCTGTGGCAGAAAACTATCAATAATGTTTGCCCTGCAGGAGAAAAGTGGGGTTAGTTGCAGCCTTTTAAGAGTAACAAGTGGTTTTGCTGTCAGCATTTGCCATAGTACTGACAGAAAGGGCAGGGTAATGGCTCAAGGGTTATTTATGTGAATCCCAGAGCCAGCAGCACTGTAAGTCAAGGAAAGAGGGAAAGCTCACAGAGCCTGAATGAGAAGGGACACACTTTCTGCTAGCAGGCTCAGGGGCTGTGCTGGGGATCCAGGACAACAGGCTTCCACCTGAGCTCTTACATGCAGCTCGGAAGGGTGACGACACTGTCAAATAATTCATGTTGCAGTGAGACCAGTCCTCTTCTCTGCAAGGCTTTCTTATCTGGCAGGTTTACTCAAGTTCCTTTTGTACTTCTACAGCCACTCTGCTTCTGGATTCTACATTTCACCTGTGTCTTAGTTGTAGTTTTAATTGTTGAACCATTTAGAAGTAATTCATCTTATAGAGGTCTTTCTGTCATGCATTTGAAGGGAACTCCAGATTCTAGACCCTCTTTCTGTGGCATTTACTACATGAAGTAAGGACCACAGGCAGTAAAATTAGCAAAGGCACAGAACATAATCCTGGGGGGTTTAACTGGCAGTAAAATTAGGAAAGGCACAGAACATAATCCTGGGGGGCTTAACCACCCACCTTGTTAATAGCATTTGGGAGATAACAGAGTTGTTTTCAAATGTGATACATCTTCCCCAGTTCTTAAACTTCCAAGCCATGCTGGAGGCTAGGGCTAATTCCTACTACACCTGGGCTCATACCCTGTCCTGTGCCCTCTTTCTCACTGACCAGGTCAGAATTCAGCCACTGTGCCACACAGTGACTCCTCTAATACAGGCTCAGGAAAGCCTGGAGGGTGGTACTGAAATATGCTGTGGAATGCCCTGCTCCTGCAAATGCTTTGAAAGGAAAGTAAACTAGCAACTTTACATTCCTCTTCTTCCTGGCAAGGAGCAGGCAAAAGCAGCAAATTAATAATAAATTAATTAAATTAACATTATGGTTTTAGTCCTGCTCATAACTAATCAATGTCTGTCTGGTTGCTTCCAGAGCTAGTCGACTTCTATCAAGGTATTTTATTGACTTTAAATTATTAAACACACAATAGAAAGCAGCCATTGTGCATGTGTGCTGCAGCATTTTGTACCCTTCATTGCTGCCTGCACTGTTGCTGGCTGTGAGTTTATTAAAGAAGGTAAACTGGTGTCTGCTTATTCCCCTTTTTTATTGTACTACATGGCAGTATACTTCTATGAACCAGGAGACATCCTTCCTGCACAATTTTATTTAAGGTCCTTGGGGTCTGAGTGCCTAACTCTCAGTGACATCTTTGACAATATCAGTTTATATCACCTGTTTCAGCAAACACAAAAACAACCACAGAATCACAGAATGGGTAATGTTTGAAGGGACCACAGTGGGTCATCTGGTCCAACATTCCTGCACAAGCAGGGTCAGCCTAGATAACACAGCACAGAACTGCATCTAACCTGTTCTTCAGTATCTACAGTGAAGCAATGCCTCAAAAATGTAAAATAGGGGGTATTCTCCAGAAATAATGAAAATCCATCAAAAAGAGTTAACTTTTCCACAGGCACCCTGTAAAGAAAACCCAGTTATAGCAGTAAAATTTGATACAACTTTTGTTTACTTTCATTCTTTACCAATGCTAAATGTACAGCTGTTGATGGATACTACCACGTATAATTCAGGTGAAGAACCATCAATAATATGATGGACACTAATGGAAAGCATCTGTTCCATCACGCTGTACACATCCAGCCAGCTAAAAGTCACACCAGGAAGGGCGGATATAATCTCTCTAAGAGTCCCAATTTCCCTAAACTCTCAGACCTCCCATCTATTTGTTCACATTCCAGTCACCACATTTATCTATTCACTCCTTCTACCCTCACAGCCAACTACTTTGCAAGAGGAAATTATTAGGGCTCCAAGGCCACAGCAGTAACTTCTTTGCTCAAAATTAAGCCAGTACTTTGGCCAGAGCAGCTTCTGCATGGCATATTCATGCTAGAACAGATCCATTTGAAACACTAGAATATTTGGGATGAAATTACCACCCCTTGTGTGATGGGCCAGCATCAAACCCTAGTAGCAAAAGTCTTCAGAGGGAACATGAAATTGCAACCTAAATTCACAGGAAGCCTCTGTAAAGATTTCTGTGAATACTGATGCATAAAGCCAAGTAGCACAGAATACTTAGGAAGCTATTCCATCTCTGTATTTGACACTAACATTTCTTTTATATGATTCTTCTTTTGACTCTACAGACTTCACAGTCCAGCACACTAGGCATAAAACAGAATATTCTTTATGTTATAGCTGTATCATGCCTTTAACACCACAGAAATTGAACATGCTGCAAACCCAGAAACCTTGAAAGAGAAATTTCAGGGCAGCGACGTATTTAATTTCTCCTTGACTGTACTGCCTGAAATTTGATATACCTATAGTTTATATGTAAACTATACATTATGTATAGTCCAAGAACATTTGAAGCTTCAGTAGAACTTGCTATGGCCAAAACATAGAACCCTCTTCCATCGCATGGAGGCCTCACAGTGTCTCTGCATATGCTGAAAAGATGCAGTGACAGCTGGCAAGGTCATTGTAAATGAGGGAAAAAGAGAGTCTTGTCTCCATTACCAAACGGCAGCAACTAATCACTGTCACATCATGATGTGGTTCAGGACTGTCCACAGGTTTATTGTGGCCATTAACCTATTCAAATATTTTACTTGAGGAGAAAAAAGTCTGGGGCACAGTCTGGGTCCTTAGATCTTCTGCAGTAATTTCAGCAAAGCTACTGTAAAACATCATCACATCAGACTATCTCTGCAAAACAAATCCAGTGAGGCAAATTAGAACTTGAATATATAGTATATTACTGTCTACAGCCCCCATACAGGATTTTTTATCCTGTGAGCAATGCAAAATAGCTTTTGCAGCTTGTGCTGAAACAGGAAAATTCACCAGGCAGTGTCTGAGGCTCTGCAAGCTCACACCCCACCCCACAGCAATCTGCTCATGCCACCACACTTTCAGGGTGATAGTACTTTATGGCCACCTCCCTATAATGCAAATAATTACCCCAGAGCAGAGAAAGGGTAAAACACACTGCAGGAAGGAAGGAGAGGAATTGCTCGTTTCCTCCCATTTTGGAGTTAAGGACCTTTGTCATGTATTTACATTATCTTAACAATAGGGGGTAGATTCCCACACATTTTCTTCTGGGCTGTCAACATTGTTGAGAATTATACATAAGCAGTGAACAGTTTCTCTATCCACCACTGTTCATTTTAAGTAAGTCTCATGAAATCAAAAATTTGTTAAATTAAAGCCATATAGGTTTTTTATTGGTTTGGTTTTGAGTTTCTTTCCTCAAGGAAATGGACTTCATGAATGTAAGACAAAACAATATTCCACTGGGTGTATGCCTACACTGCATGAGGCTGACACTCTTCACATGCTGCATGCAGCCACTACCCTACCTAGAATAAAACCATATCTAGGAACCAGACAGCAGGACAAGTCATAGGTGAACATCAGACAAATCTTTAGACACAGAAAAGTTCCTAACACTGTTTAATCAACACTCTGTGGTGGTCAGACAGAGTGGGAAGTCTCTGCACCTTTGCAGTATGTGGCAAAACAGAATATATCCTCAAGGGTATCTCAGGAAAGGAGGAAGGTCATGGCACAAGACTGAATTTCAGAAACTGTGGCTTAAAATTGCCATTGTCAGGGCCCTCTGTGTGACCTTTGGAATGGCATCAGGTTTGCTTGATAACCCAGCTGTAGTAGGTGCAGATGCACCCCCAGTGTAGGGCCAGCCACTGAGCTCAGGTACTCAGTGGGACCAGGAGGGGTAGCCTGGGAATCAGCACATGGGAACCTCTTAGGTGAGTTTATTCCAGCAGTCAGTACTGCCATAACATCACCATCAGCAGTACCCAAACTACCTAATGATCCGTGTTCACATGTCCTTCACAAGGACTTTCAGCTCTTGAAGAGGCAACCAAGACCTGGGTTGGAAGGAAGGAACCTGGGTGCCTCAGTTTGCCCTCCCAGAACCTGCACAGCTGAAGAAGCCATGCTCCTGACTCTGGGCCCCAGACCTGTACCTCAACCTGTTGAAAACTGGCTTTGTGATGCACCTCACACTGGAAGCCAGAGGAAAAAAAAAAAAAATACTGCTTTAGGTGCTTGTCCAGCATATGATCACTTTAAAAGCTCAGTGTCACTGCAAATGTTTATGGTATCTACTTCGGTAAAGATGAGGTCTCAGATGACCTTCCGAGGTGATGCTCCAGCAATTGTTAAAATAATGATCTTTTGCAATAACCAAAGTAGCTATCTCATGGACAAATGGAGCCCTTATGCCCTTCTTAAGATGTCTTAGAAAAGTATTCAGCACAGAAGAAATTTCCAGGAAAATACCCATGAAAATCTGAGTGATACTCTGTTTCTTCTAAACTGAGCAAGTCAAAGAAATAGATGCAAATAATTTATCAGTGTATGGACCCAAACTCTCCTGCATGATATGCAGGGTATTGCAGACACTTAACACATCTGCCACTCTCTATAGCTGCATTTTATTTAGCGCTCTGGAAGTACAAATGCTTGCCCACTAGTGGAACCACATAGTTTCCAAAAGCTGTCTTCCATTGAGAGGACAATTGTTTTCTATAGAGATGAGAAACAAATACCCATGACCCACGTCACCTTGCCCCAGCAGGCTTTTGCTGCGGCTTCCTCTGTGCAAATACAACAAAGTCTGGCAGCAGTCAATCCTGCCAGCCCACACTGAGCCACCACAGAGTGCAGAGCTATTTACCCTTCCTATTAATCTGTCAGTGTTCTAGTCAAACACGTAAAACAATATGGTGTGTGCATATCTTGACTGGTCATTGCTAAGTTACTGAGGAGCAACATGAATGAGTGGAAAACCATGCAACAAACTATAACACTAGATTTTTAAGGTATGGAATATTGGAGTTTTCAATTGTCAGCACGAAGGAAGCAGCCATGGTGTTCCTAGCATGGTGACAATAATGCAAAAGCCACAAACTATAGCCAGTCTGCCTCTTTCAGCTTACAATAAATGGGTCCTGTTTGTTTTGCTCAGATGCAGATTTAATCCCAACTCTTTCATAGGCTCCCTGCTCTGTGCAGTCAGGAAACAATTAGGAAACTGGGGATCCTGTCCCTCAGCTTATTTCACACAACCAGACTGCTGCCACAGTGCAAAAACCAGTGGCTGCAGTTACCAGGGATGTGACAAGAGCTACATTTTGAAGCATTTGGAAGTTAAAATACTGTTAAGGTACAAACTCTGTAAGAGAAGCCCTTTGAATCTAAAAGCTGTGTAGTGGATAATGCCGTAGCATCCACTCCAGCCCTCCTTACTCAGATATATTCAGCTCACCGGTAGCAATTCCTGCCCAGGAGAGCACCTTTGAGAACAAGTCAGTACAAGCTGTCAGGCTTCTGAGCCAAGCACCCTCCTTGCCCTTCTCAAAGTAATAATCTTATTTAATGATGCTTCAAGGCCCTGTTAGAGCTGAAAATTCACACTGCCTGCTATCTCTTTAATCTGTTTCCAAGCCATGAACAAAAGGGAAGAGTGTGCATATGAGAAAGCAGAAATAGAGGATATAGGTCAAAGAGTATATTCTGAGTGTCAGGAAGACTTTATCTCAAAGAGAATAGTCTTTCCACAGTCAGCAAATTCCCCAGAGCCAAACAGAACTGCAAAAAAGCATGACTACAGACATTACAAAACTAAATGACAGTACAAATAATAGTATTGAGCTGTTTTCAAAAACCTTGACTCATTCTTTGCTTTATGGTCAAGAAAGTTCTACTTTGGCACTGCTCGAAGAGAAGATAAATTTTGCTTACATGCATAAGCACATATATAAATACACATGTCTGAAGGTATCTGTATATATACCAAATTATACCAAGCAATTTATAAAGAACAAAGGCACATTACAGATTCACTGCTGCAACAATTTCCATAGTTCTATACTTTTAACTAGTCCCATCGACTTCAGTAATTATTTATATATGAAGGTATTCAGATGGATAATCCCAAAAGTTTTTGGCCTCACGGTTTCATTCTTGATTGGTAATAGCAGAACTATACAAAGCTGTAAAGAATTCCTGGATAAGGCTGCAGACTAGTGATTTACAAAGTGATAAATTGCAATAATTAATTATGCTGTAATTGTCCTAGCCAATACCCATTTAAATATGAGGTTCATTGTCTGATTAGCTTCAAGTTGACCAAAATAGGCCATAGTATACATCTCTTTAGACTTCTGAAAGATGAACAGCCCAGAGATGTCCAAAAAAGTGTCTGGAACAGATCCAAAGGCAAAGAAAATATCTTAATCTCCATCCATGCTCAAGCAACAACTAACGAAGCACACAGAAAGCAGATCTACCCCACACAATCAAGATATCAGTCTCAAGTTCTTACAGGCAAGATATCACCCTTCCAGTAAATTACTGCTGGTCACGCTGAACTTATTTAACCCATTATCACAAAGGGCAGGTAAGCACATCAGCATTTCAAGAGGAGTTAGAGAACCACAGTTCTGCTGGTAACACAATTAAGGTGCTAAATCCTGGACTGCACATGGCACTGGAATGTCTTCAAACTCGCAAGGAAAATGCCACTTATTCAAAACCCTCTTCTGGCAAAGCCCACACAAAGTGGGAACAGCAACAGCTCCCCTGCTCCATCTGCTGCTCTGTGCTAAGGTCTAGGATTGATGATGTAATCACCAGTCCACCAAGACAGAACCGAGTTTCACAAAATATCCCAAAGCCTGTCGCAAACAAAAATTTTGGTTTTGATTCAGCCAAATGTAACAGAGTCATTAATGCAGCTGTAGATTCTAAGATGAGCACACCTAACTCCCACCAGGACAGGAACACAAGGATATACATTTGATTCGAAATTCCCAGATGATATACACTTACTGTTCTGGTTAGACTTGCTGAAAGGGGTAAAAGCTCACAGAATCAGAGTAATATGGCCCTGCACAGCCATTTCAGTGAAGTTTTAAACAAGCCAAAGCTCACCAAGATCAACAGAATAATTCACTGTCCTTTGATTCAACTCCAAAGTCCATCTAAGCAGCAAAAAAATTTATTCCTGTCATCTTAATACAACAGATAACTACCAGAAAAGGAGGAGTTCTGCACTAGGAAACAATGTTTTGAACTATGGTACTTTAAACTTTAGGTTTAATAGGAGAAGCCAGACCTTTATGAGATTACATTGCAGCTCTAAAATTTTAATTCTACATTCTTCTTGTGCAAGTATCTTCAGGGTTCTTGGATATAACCAAAAAGCTTCAAAACACCTTAAAAAAAAAAAAAAGAGAGAGAGGAAAAAAAAGTTCTCCCTTTTTACTAAAGCATACTCAAATTGTTTAGGGAACAGAACAGATTATTTCATTTATTAAGATAAAGTAGAACATATTGTACAGTTCAACCCTTACCACAGTGGCTTCCAACTTATTCCAATTTGCAGGAAAGTTGTACAGAGGAGCTTCAGATATCAGGCTAGTGATCTTAAAATGCCATACATTAGTTTACTTTTGTGGATCCCTCAGAAACGCAACCCTCTACCAAGTAATACCAAAACCCGGTACAGGTGCACCAGTTCAAAAGGTTACACTTGAGTCCAGTCTCCCCAGTGAAACAAGACGTGATAGTTCAAGGCACTGAGGAGTATCACGTGACAAATGGGTGACCATGCTCTCATTTCCCCACCTTTGATTAATGGCCTCGACAAAATATCAGATCACTTTCCAAATAGAACATTCAGCAATCTTCTCTGCTTCAAATATACCTATTTCAATCTACTAAGTTGTATGCACAGTTACATTTATAATTGAGAAAAGGTAAGAAGAGGTAGGATGCAGTTTGGGGGCAATTGAGGAGTTTTTTTATTTCCTTTTTTAAACACACTTTTTAGCAACAGAAATAATTGAGACAATGAATTTTGGGTTTTTATGACTTTACCAAAATGAAAGGTTTTGGTAAATTTAAGACTGCAGGAGTCCTAATTAATTGAGTCCAAAAGGAAAAACTGGGGACAGAAAAGAGGAATGGCGAAGGACATAGAGAATAATAAAAAGTCATATTAATTTTTTCAAATGCAGAAAAGCCTGTTTCATACAGAATTTTAATTTTGTGAAATAATGAACCACTTTGGCTGTTTTGGAGGGAGAAGAGTTTTCTCTCTGGACAGAGCTCTCCTGGATGCTAATAAGGACCTCCATTACAGGTTTTTAAAGAAAATAGCTGCCTACACTGACAGGAGCAGGGGTGTTCAGCCCAAGAAGTACTGGGGACCTGGCTCACAATACACCGACTGGAATGAGGAATCTTGGGGTGCAGAGATGTCCCCTTCACCAACCTGAAGTCATGGAGCCAGGGACCCCTTTCTATATGTCCTCTTAATGATATTTTGTTAGTTTATTCCAATATTGAAGAGGAAGATAAATGTCTTTTTAACAATCTAAAATAGTCATATTTAACTAGTGTCTAGTACCTACACAAGAAAGTCTGGACTGTAATACTGAGCCTTTGGGCTGAGTGGCATATATAAGGATGCTCCTTGGAGTTCAGGGTAGGTCCTGGCTTCACAGGCCACAGGGACTTGGTGGTCATTTCAGAGACATGTTTCAGAAGGAGCACCAGGCTCTTCGTTCCTGCAGGACCGTCACAGAGCAGTACTGATAACCTGCCAGATCACTAGGCTGAACTTTCCCTTTCTCTTTTCATCTCATTTCTCTGTTTCCCAAGCTCAGCATCCTCTAAATTCTGGCACTTATGTTCAATAATATTTCTGGGGCTTTTCCAAACTCCATAGTCTCAGATGAGTTAAAAAAACCACCATTGTGCAGAATTGTGACAGGCAGCATAACTTGAAAACATTGTCTTGCCTTGCTATTTACATATGCATTTTTTGTTGGTCTTTTACAGCTCCCTCTTTGAAAACTACAGGTGTTTGTGGGCATAATGCTCCCAATGCTGCAGAAAAGAGTTTATTGTGAGGAGCCTTTTCTTTGCCACTTGTCCTGAACCTGTTCGCAAAGTGCTACATGCGTTCTACTGATCACCATAAAAATCAAGGAACAAGAAGTCCTCTGTAAGCCTGCCCAACAGCACCACTATGACATTGGTTGCGACAGCTTTGTGACCCTGCCTTGTTTTTCATTCATTCACAGGCTTCTTTCTTTGCTTTTCTTTTTTTCTTTTTTTTTTTTTTTCTTATAAAAAAAGAGAGGGGTGAAGCTTTTATGGGCATTTTTATCTACTGTAAAAAAAAGTGCGTGTGTGCTGGTGTAATAGATTAAAAAAAAACCCAACACAATGTGACAGCTACTTTAGAGAACACTGTGTGGAGTTACAGTAGTTATAGTTTCCAAAACCACCTGCAAACAAGTGCAGATACCATAGCAAACTGTCCTTAGGATTTCTTTTTTCTTTTTCCTTACATGCTCCTTCTTTTTCTTTATTTTAAAGTTCCCTCTTGCTATTCTAAGCCTGCAGCCAGCAATGAATTTATGTGACAGCTATGAAGCTAGTATTAAAATTGTGAATAGTGGCTCACAGTGCTCGAGCCCTCGGTGTTTAGCATCTTCACACAGCAGTGAATGCGGGCTGAGGCTGCTGAAAGGGAGGGAAGCAAGGGGGGAGGCAGGCGGAGGGCCTGGGTTCTGTCTCTTGTTTATCTCTACACCAGTGTCTGAGGGGGGCACAGGATGGAAGGAGCAAGATGTGAGAGCCAGGGCTCCTTCTCGTGCTCATGGCACTGCATGCTTCAGGAGAAAGGGCAAGGCATGAGCACCAGGAGAGACTGGGGCATTTCTGTTTGTCTGCTGAAGAAGAGCAAGCAGTCAAGGAGAGGAAGCGACAGGAACAGGGAGTGAAAGGCTTCACTTTTTTTCTGGTTTTGTGTTTTTGTGGTTTTTGCTTCCATTTAAACACGTTTGACCAGACTGAAGAAGTTGTGACCACAACAGAAGAAGACAGCAAATGGAGTGGGGCTCCCTGACGTTCTCCCTCACAGGGCAGGTGGGAGCAAATTTTATGCACACATGCACATAAAACAAAGTTAAGGGGGAAAAAGGAAGAGGAAGAGAGAGGTGCCCAGTGAGGCAAAGAGGGATGTTGTGCCTCAGTGGGTTGGTCTGGGACAGAGGGGCCTCACAGTTTCCTCATCCCTGTGCTGAATGGGAAAGAGGGCAGCAGGCAGAGGGGTACAGGATGGACAAGGTTAAAGGGTCTTGGGGAGTAGAGGAGTGATGAGCACCCTTTGGCCCTCCCTCCTTGCAGCAGGATTTCGGCAGGAGAGGGAACAGAGCTGGAGCTGGGTGGGCAGGGTGAAGGCTCGCACTCCTCTCTCCCCAGAAGTGCTGGCAAGCTGCGATGACGGGGCTGGGGACAAGCCAGCGGGCTGGGGGGGAGGGCGTGTGCCATTAGCAGAGAAACCTCAAGACCGAAGTTGAAGCCGAAGAAGATAAAAGGAGCAATATGATCAATATGGTTTCATTGTTGAGCCTCGCTTACCTCGGCGGGAAACCATCTGCTCCCTGTCAATGCATCACCTGCTTGTCTGGCCTGTTGGCCGGGCAACGCAGGCGGGGGGATTAAGGGGGCAGGGGGGGCCAGGGGCCCAGCCAGGGGCTGCTCCCCCGTGCTGGGGCAGGGACCGGGGGAGGCTCACCCAGGGTAGGTGGGAAGCCGAGCGGGCTCTGCTATTTCCAGAGGAGGACATAAAACAAATGCAGCATTTCTAGCCAGCAGGGCGGTTTCAGGAAGGCCCTTCCTGCCCCTGGAAGTCAGCATTTTGCTGCACGCACTGGATTTAGGGATGCATGAATGAGCCCGCCACAATGGACACCCAGGGAAGAAAGGGCAGCCGAGGGGTCCCCACAAAGCCAGGCACTTCGCCGCTGCAGTCACAGAAGGAAAACAAGGCACAGTGCTCTCAAATTCCCTCAACCCCAGGAGAAAATTTGCCTTGAAAGATATTGAAATAGTGCTAACATTTTGTTGGGTCATTTTAACGTTACCACAAAATCAGGGCATTTACATAGGTTGAATGTAAGGGGGGGATAAAAAGAGAGTCCCTCAGATGTTGTACAGCAATGAATGCAAATAAGGTGTTGAGCCTGTGGGAGTCTGTGCATGTGACCCAAAATTATTTGATTTTTGGATAATTTGGGATATGTTTGATATTAAATACCACCCAATTTATAAGCAGCTAAATTACAGCTCCCTGGACCCCAGACTAGGCAGTATCAAAGCATTTAACCCATCCCTCAGAAACTGTCAGGGAAGACACGACATTGCGGATGTGGTACCCTTGGTTTTGGCAGGTGAGTGAGGATGGGGTACCTCCCCTGCCTCCCTGCACGGGCCACAGGAGCATCTCTGCTCCAGCTGCATGAGTACACTGCTCTGTGCTGTATACAATTGCCTTGACTGGGAGGGAGGTTATATATCCACACATGGAGATTCATGTACATATATATGTGCGTGTTTGCACCTACACACTCCCACGCTCGTCATCAACTCACAAGACATTGCATCTGCTTTACCCACAGCACCCACAGAACATTGCCAAAGCAGTGCCTGCTCTCCATGTTTTCCAGCTGCATCACAGCCAGCCCCAATGCTCACAGCAATCACTGTGTTCAGGCATTTGGTTTCAAACCTCAACTATGACGCAGCTTCTCCTAAAAGCAGGCTGAGGTCCTTCACCCATTGGAATCACTGAAGATCCACATGGAGTTACACTTCTAAATCAACAACACCAGTATTTTAGGACAACATCACACTCTGCTGCCTAATAAACAAATTGACAAAACCCTTGGCAAGTCTTGGTGCTCGGCTGAGCTTCTCATCAGCCATTTTTTTAACTTTTCTAGCTCCAAATAGGAGGTCCAGGCAGTGATGAGGGATTTATAAACAGGAGTGCAAGAGAAGCCAAGTTCAACTCTCAGCCCTGCAGAGTTTTCCTCTCTACAAATCACCCCTCAGGGAGCAGATTTCTCAGATTAAAATCTAGGTGCAACATTCATTACAAAAAACTGACTTTGGATATTGTCATGCCTTGCAAAGTTATAACCAAGCAGATATACGCAACGATTTTGGTTTAGAAATACCTCCTCTTACATGGAGCAAGTAAATATTCTGTAGACTTCCTGAACACAAGCAGTAAATTATTTCCGGTGCCACACCTAATAGACCTCACTACTTGCATGAATCAATCAGAAGAAACCAGACTCTTAAAGATGGGATATTTTTTTCTCGGAATATTATTATTCTTTTACCTACCATATCGTCCAGAGCAATCCTCGAAGGAGGAGGATGGAATATTTAATTCTGGATTTGAATTACGTTTGAAAGTGTATATTCTAAGCCAACAAAAGTTTGCTGCATCAATTATAAATAAATGTGGAAGAAATTGAAAGAATCACTTCTAGGAAAATTAAGATAAATAGATGGATAACAAAGGTAAAGTACACGTCTTGATGCTGTCTAAAGTAAAACCTTTGCAGTCTCCTTAGTCTCCGTAGAGGAAGCTGTTTGCATCTCCAGTGCTAGCTTGTTTTCGCATTTTTATTTTCCAGAAAGAATATTTCAATTAATTCATTGTCTGCAATTCAAGATGTGAAGCATCAGAACAAGAAAACTAAAGAAACATCCTGTTTTATATGTATAAAGGGTTTCTTCACTCTCTTATGCACAGATTCACTAAGGCATTTAGAAGACTCCATCCACTAGGATGCGATATCCAGAACATCTTTTCCAGTCTGAACCTTGGAATTCAGTCCACCAAGACCTAGCCTGCACAAGAGGAAAAAAGTGAACATTTCTGGGGACATTTCTGTGAATAAGTTAGCAAACCCTGGCACTTTAAGGAAAAACAGCATTGTATGGAATTAACGTGACATGCATTAGATAACATAAGGATTCACTGTTTAAACCATAAGTCATCACAGAATTCCTAAATCAAAGCTGGAAGGGACCTTCTTAGATCACCTAGTCCAACCTCCACTTGAGCAGGTTGCTCGCCAGTATGTCCAGATATGGCTGACTATCTTCACAGACAGAAACTCCACAGCCTCTCTCAGGCAACTCCCCAACAACAAGTACCCCCTTGTGTTCAGATAGAATTTCATATGGTCTAGTTTGTACACGTTGTCTCTTGTCCTGTCACCAGGCTCGGCAGGACGTCCTGCTGATAGCACCAGCTACAAAACAGGAATTATCCCATATTTCCTTCTGAAAATGTAGAGACTTATTTACTTTTATCAGGAGTTTCATTGTTTATACTAAATTAGAATTCAGGGCTCCATGTAATACCAGTCCTTCCTTGGACACTATTATCAGACAGTCTCTGAAAAGAAGGACAACTTTTGGTCCAAACAAGTTTGTACTACCTAAAGCAGCATACCTTAAAGAAAAAGAACAAATACTGAAATGGTCAACAGAAACAGATGCCATAACATTGGTAACATTGCTCTGGCCAGATGTGTGCAGGTTATCACCCATATGAATTAATGATCATTTACTCTCAGCTAATATTTTCAACAAAAAAAAGATTGGGTGCTGACCTAGAACAATCAGCAGCAGCAGTAGCAGATGAAGTATAGCTGGGGGTGGACAAACTATTCGCTGTCATTGAATAAAACTAAGGGGACATAAGGTGTTTCTGAAAAGTAGCCTAGATACAAGAAATAGGGATGTTGCAGAAGACAAAGTGAAAATAAGAAACAAAATCAGGATATTAAATATGGAGAAATTTGGAGAAATTACCCCAACATGATGGTGATATTCTCCCCATGATGTAAAAGAAACACCTAAGCCCGTACACTGGATGGGACAGGCATTCAGGAAATTACAGAAGTTAAATTAATCTGCAGGTGAAGGCCTGGGTGAAAGTTCCAGCAGCATGGACTGGAAAGAGTAGCCTGTCTCCTTGAGACACAGCAGAGAGCCATCACTGACAGATTTAGAGATAGCACCAAGGTGAAGGACAAATGAAAACCAAGGTAAAGCCTGAAGGGAGGCTTTGGCAGGGTATTTCGTTAAACCACTCTAGACATGGCAAGTAAAACTCTTCCTTTTAAGAAATTGTTCTAAGCACCAGGTGGGAGCAGAAGCCACCTGGCTGTGCTAAAGCCATGTGCAGGGCAGAAAGTTTCTCTCTAAACTGGGGCTCCTTTTCATCAGAGGAAAAGAAAGCCTTTCTTGTGAAGGTCATGTAGTCACACAGGTTTGCAGGAAGTCCTTTTGGTTGGGATTGCCTATCGATATCTCCATTTTATGTAATCATTTTTTTCTGACTCACGTCACCCAAAAGTCATGTTCTACCCACGCAATCCCAGGTAGCAAATTTTAGTGAGATCTCTAGAGATAATGAGGGACTAGCAACAGTATATCCTTCATTCCTCTATTAATTGGAGCCTGAATGAGCAGAGACTTCAAAAAATCCTTCTTAGAATACATGAGGATCAAAACCTATTTTATACCATGTTGTGGTGGTCAGTCTCCAGAGAGGAGAAACCTTTTCTCCTCTCCGTATTCAATACTCTCCATGCTTCTGCCACCCATTATGGCTATTTAGAGTTTCCAAGCAAGCCCTCTGAACAGCATGTTCCAGGGATATATTTGGCCATTTTACCTCTTTAGCTGGTTTCCAGCAGATATCAAAGATATGTAGGTTAGACACTTGTTTGCTCTACTGTGGAATTTACCAGAATGGGTCCACTGTGTTCACACATAGGTGAAAACTGAGCAACATCTAAAAGCCAAAATATGCCACTATGGAACAGGCAGCAGTTCTGAAACTACAGGTCACAATAACTTTTATTTATTTATTTATTTTAATCCCAGGGATCACAGCTACAGTCCTGTGCGACTCTGTATGGGATAAGCTATCCTTACTCCCAAAACTGATTCCATCCCCTCCACTATCATTTCTTGGAAGCTTGTTGTTTATAAGTTCCATACAATTATCTATAAAATCACTAATAAATCCATGAAGTGCAACAAAATTTCATTTTTTCCTACCACCACACCACAAAAACATTGTCTTATATTCTCATTTGCACTCAAAGGATCCATCTGCAAGTAACAGACAAAGCACATAATACCAAAGGCCTTCTTTTAAAAGTTTAATTTCTAAAAAATTATCACTGGAAAGATAACATCTTGTCCATGTAGAAGCTAGCCTACAGCTCCTTGTGGTAGATCTGTGTTTTCACCCTCTTACTGCCTTTACTCTCTGGTCAAGGATTTGCTATAATTAATTTTTTGGGGGGATAAAAAAAGATTATTAATTTTATGCAAATGACGGTTCAAACTGTACTAGAACATGGACACAGGAGCCTGGAATTTATTCCCCTTTGCAAAATTACCAATGTCTGACAAGGAGAAAGCAGAGTGTCCCCAAGTGACTTTAGTCTAATACACCAGTGCTGCCTCTGCTCTGACTGGGGCCATGAGCATGCAAACTGAGATGATATGAAACTCTTTCACATATGAAAATCTGCCAGCACAGGTAAATAAAAATATTTGGACTGAGTTTAGTCACAAGGAAAAATGACTTTAAAAGACATTGAGGCAGATGATTAGGTGGTAATGAATGCAGAGCTGCACTTGGAATTCCACTCCAGCACACCAGGGGTGGGTATGGGCGGGATGCGGAGCTGGGTCTCTGCGCTCTTGCCATGCATCACTGAGGCCATACACAGCATGGTCTCAAGTTGATTATTGCTGCTCTCCAAGAGGTTGTCAAAATATGTAAACTGTCAGCAGGAGACACACTTTTAATAAAACTGCCTACTCTCCAGTGATATTTTTCAGTTATGAAAAGAGCATCCTTACACATAACATGTGCATGTGAGCAAGAGAGCATGTAAAACACTGCAGCAGCATTCCCAGAAAACAGCATTTTCATTACAAGGAGGCAAATTGGATGTTTACGTAGACTAACATGCTCCATGCTGTCTGTTACATACCAATGAGATGATTTACCGTGAACTGACAAATACACTGTATTTGCCATGTGGGTCTGAAGTTTGATACTGTCAGCCAGTCTTAATTTTTTCAATACACAACTCATTGTTTTGGGTAAGAACATACAACCTCCAATTCAATATTTCTTGTGTGCATGTGAGAGAGAGAATGGATGCGACTGCAACATCAATGTTTTAATGTATCAGCTCATAACACTCAGTGTGCCCCAGAACTCTGTGGATTCACTTGACATCTCCTGTCTTTCTCTAGGAGAAAAGCTGTAAATGGAGCCCAGCTGGTCTACAATGCCTGTGAAAATAATCTCTGGAGATGTAAGTATAGAGCTAATATAAGCAAGTCTTTTATGGCCTGTGCCCCATTTCAAAACCAACAGAAGCATTTTTAGCAAATGAAAATGTCAGATATTTCTCTGAGATTTAGAACTCCTACACTTCTCAGCGGCTTTAAAAAATTACAGCCACTGCTGGGGGTAGAGGAGCAAGAACTAAAGAGGTAGATATAGATATAGATGATATAGATAACCAGTCAGAAGGGGGTGAGGGCTGCCTCCTTATAAGCAAAGATCAAGCACCACCTGCCCTCCATTTGCAGAGAAGGAATATAAATGCAGGTGAGTGCATAGGTGAAATTGCAATCAGAGGCCTAAATGTTGACACACCAGTTCTGAAGGGCTGTATGGGTATGGTAGAAGAAGCTAGAAGCTCTTTTTCTAAGTATCTTGAATCACAGCACTTCAGTTCAAGAGCCTGGCTTGGGTTGTAGTGACTCGTGCATACAGTCATTTCATCCTGGGTGCAGAGCAAAACCGGGAGAGCAAATACACACTGACCTTTACTAATAAACAGCTTTTTCCCCTTTATGGTGTATCTTGTTAAAAGCATCTTCAAGACAGCTAAATACATAACAGTTATCTTGTTACTGCAGTCTTTTAGCATGGCCTCTTCTTTTCATGTTCTCCTACCGCCCTTGGTCACAGACTCAATAATAGTGTCAATGCTTCCTTAACTAACCTTCAATTTTTTTTATCTTCTAATAAACAATCTTATTTGAAAACAGGCTTTCCATTACATTGATCAATGCTAGTGGGAAAAATAACAGTAGCCTTTTCAAGAAAGACAAAGTGAAAATGGAAAACACGACTGCATACCGCACAAATATAAGATAACTGAGATATTTGTACTTGCAGGTTTGTTTCTTTAGAATAGTTTATCTAGGGTTTAATTTCTAAGTCTTTGTCTCTTCCATTAACTTGTTTTTCTTATTGCTTTACCCTTCACTTGTGCATCATTCTGCTCCAAAGCATCCTCCACCTATCCCATGTTTGCTCATTGCATAGGTTATTTTTCTTCTCTGAACTGCTACAAATGCCATAGAATTGACAAAACCCCATTTACTTTTTCTTTATTATAAGAAAGATTTAAAATCATGTAGAGAAATAAGCTGACAACAAGGGAATTTTTTATTTAAAGGGGAAGAGTTCCTCTAAAGTGGCACTGCCAAAAACAAAGAAAAGGAATGGCCATATTTTCCCACGCCTCTTCTTTTCTTCTTACTACCAAAAATAAACTCTCATAATCTCTGTTGCCAAAGAGAGCAAGGAGTGCAACTTCGCACTTCAGTATCAATGATCAAAACAAAGCTGGTGACAGGCAACCCTACACTAATATTTGTCTTCATCAGTAATTGCTTTGTATTTAAATTCATCATTTTCTAAGAACTGTAGGCTGGATTTGCTTTTTTTACTTCCCCTGACAATGCTTTGAGCAACTCTCTGTCAGAGTGACCTGAGATTAGTAATTCATCACAAGCACCCTTAGGTGAGTATTGTGCTTGATTCATCAGATAATGGAAATGTTTGTAAACAGAGTAAAGAGAAGAAAAATCCCATTATGCTGTCACAAGCAGGAAATTCAAACACGGAAACACCCAGAAGCCAGGCAGGCACCCATAGCAATGGTTTCCTCTCTTTGCTCAGCCAGCTGACAGCAGGAAAAAAAAGACTCAAGCTATGTTTCAGTGGTTTTCTTCACGGAGAAATATGAATATTAATCAGGAGGCTGATAGACAAATCAATAGACAATGTCTATCAGAACCCTAATTAGCACATATAACCCAGTAATTCTCTCTTTATAAGAGACACTGCTTACCACATTGTTTTGGGAAACATGCAACAAGGAAGGAGACTCAATAGGTATTTTCAATCTTCTTTCAGTCAGAAGGAGCTCTGATTTAACCTCTCCCTTTCCTAATGGCTTTAGTTTGATCAGCCAGACTCCTGCCTCTGCTAATGCACCAGTTTTGCACTAAGGTCCTCCTGCTCATCAGTGAGCAGTGTGGTACTCACTGGGACAGCATCCATGGGAGTGGTGACAATGGGCACCTGCACCAGCCTCACCTCCCCTGGCTGCAGGGTCCTGCTTCTCACAAGCCAACCCCACCTACCCCAACTTTTGCGCACTTCCATCCATGCTGGACCTTGTCCTGCTTTTTGCTTCCTGTGACAACAGTGCAGGTTTTGTCCTCTTTGGGCTCTGACAGCAAGATCTATCATTAGGTCTCAGCCTTTCTTTTTCTTTCTTGATGTTCTGACTGCAAATCCAACACAACCATGTTTCTGGGAACTGTTGATCCTTTAATGTAAATTTCATCCTGCAAAGGGTAATTCTGTGGATTGGCAAAGTCTAGCTATGCTGTTTGGCATTATTACTGAATTGCTCAACATTGTGAGGTGTTCAGCTCACAGATGCAGTCATGAACTAACCCTCAAAAAATTAGTTGCCTCTCACAATGATAGAAGGTATAAACTCAGCTCATCAAAAATGTTTTATCTTTCATTTTGGTTTCTGATACAGCTTTAGCGTGACATTCTTCAGCACAGTTTCACACCTAGTCTGCCCTGCCAGATTTAACTGAAACATGACAGAATATGGAGCTAACTATCACCTACAGAAATAATGGCACTTTTTGTGCAGCCCTCTTTTATGAGCACACACTGTTCACAAGGACAAAATGGTGCCGCAATTAAGGCTTCACACACTTTGGAGCATTTCACCACTGGCAGAGCATTTATTTGCTATTTTCTTCATGGCTTTTCTTTCTGACATGTTGTGGTGTTTGAGGACATCATTCTGCTTGAAAAAGCTCTGTATTAATCAATCTGATTCCTAATGCTAAGGCACATAATCTTTGTAAAACCTACCTTTTTTTTCCCCAAGAAACTGCATCCTCAAGGGACTCCAAAATACCAGAACATCCATATGTTTTCCTTTTACGAGGCTATCCTTCTGCCCATTCAATTCTTAAAACAGAGAGGGAATCAGCTCTAGGAAACTTCATTATAAACATGAAGTTCAAGTTCAGTGATTGACAGTGAGGCTGCCTTTACCCTGCAGGCAGTGGTTGCAGGTCACCACGGAGTTTGATGCTAACTTGCTACTTCAGGGACTAAAACCACCCAGGCTTCAGCAGCACAAAACACAATACAAGCTCCAAAGTTCACAAAGAAGCTGGATAAATGATAATTTCTTCTGTCATGCTGAGAGCACACTGCTACAGCTACATGGCAGTAGTAACCATTGCAGCGGGTTGAGAGGCAGCTCCACTGTGCAGCCCCTCCACAGTGTCGAGAGGGGCATTCACACTGTTGCATCACAGTTTAGCCACACTAAATATCATATAAGCAAGGCATCTAGTTCACCTATTAAACATCTATTTCCAGTCTCTCAGGAAAAAAAAAAAAGGAAAAAAGAAAAACCAAACAAACCTACAAGTGTTCTTAAAAAGCTGTTCTCAAATGGTCTGTTCACCTTTCAGTGGGATTCTTTTGCAAAGCCGAGTATCATTCTTCAGTTGAAAGCTGTATGATAACATATATACTGCAGGAGATTGTTGAAGGTGATTCAGTTGCAGTGTTTCTTAACTCTTACACATCTTTTTCACAATGTTTATGTTCTCAGCATAATTTGATGTGGCATTTTAAAACAGCTTACACAAAACTAGGAACAGAAGTATAAAACCCAGAGGCAGAGGCATAATTATCTGACAAGCCATATCTTTAACACAGTATCATGTTCAATTTCTCCAATTATGTTTTATGGGAAAGAGATAGCACAAAGAAGATAACTTCCTTTCATCACTGTCTCTCACATCAGACTGAGAGAAAGACTCCACAAAGCTTTGTTCACTGGGACCACATCACAAGTTGAAGGTCAAAAGACATAGCCTCAAGCCAATATATAGAGTCATAGAATCATTGAGGCTGGAGAAGACCGTGAGGATCATCGATTCAAACCATAAACTGTCAAGTATGCCAAGTCCAAAAATGCCGAGCACTGCTACGTTCACCACTAAACCATGTCCCCAAGTTCCACATCTATAAATCTGTTAAATACCTCCAGGGATGGTGACTCCTCCACTTCCCTGGGCAGCCTGTTCCAAAGAAGACAAGTGTTTCAATGAAGAAATTTTTTGCTGGTATTCAATCTAAACCTTTCTTGGTGCAATTTGTGGATGCTTCTTCTTATCCTATCACTTCTTACTTGGGAAAGTTCCTCTTCCCCATTTCCTTCCTTTAATCTCTCCAGTCCTTCCACCTTCCACAGATGGTCTCCTGCCCTGTCTCCTCACCTCTCTGTGTCCCTGGGGCTGAGGACACGTATCAGAGCAAGTACATGAAACAGACAACATGTGGTCTAGAAGATCTTGGCTCCATTTTGCTCCCATTAAAGTTATTTGGGTTAAAACAGAGAACACCAGTGGCTACCACACCAGGCTCCAATTCCATGATATGGAAAGATTCTTATCTACCCCCACTTGCCTTTTAAAGAGATCTCTTCTCCACAGATTTCATGTCTATGCTCACGATCCAACATGTTCCTGACATGCTGCCATGCTCCACTGGGCTCCTCATGTTATCCAGTGCCACATACACCTGAGTGCTCTCCATTGTCTGTTCCTGGTTCACCAACTTGCACCAGCCCAGGTTAAGAATACAAATGTGATCTATATTATTCATATTGCTTTCTAATTTTAAGCCATATTAGACTTTAAAATAAGGACCATATTCTACACTCAGCAGGCTCTACCTAGTCCCAGTGGCCATAGGGTGGTACACAAGTGAAGATATCTTTTCCCTAACTATATTAAAACTCAAAAAAATCAGCCAAGTTAAGCCAGCCTTATCTTATGTTCAGCTTGCAAACAAGTATTCTCTTTTCTGCAAAGCTTCTCATTATAAGAATATGTATACTCAGGTGAACTTTAGTAACAGTGCAATGTTCTGGTAAGTCAGGTACACATGAAAAGGCAAATAGCACTTTTTAAAACATTTTTAAGTTAATTGGATACATGTCGCCAAAAGTATAATCTCAGCATCTGCAGATAATAAAATTTGTAGTTCAGTTAAAAACTCCATCTTCTCATGTATGTTAATTACTGAAAAAAAGGATAGAAATATGTCTAGGAGTGCTTTGTTAATGATCTAGGACTATGGGGTTTTTTTAATGTTTCAATCTCTAATTTTAAATTTGGCATAAAATGAGCCTACAGATGGTTTTAGATACCTTTTTTCTAAAAAAATAAAGAAGAAGATATTTCAAATTATTTAGTTCTAGTCAACT
This sequence comes from Aphelocoma coerulescens, assembly GCF_041296385.1. Lineage (NCBI taxonomy): Eukaryota > Metazoa > Chordata > Aves > Passeriformes > Corvidae > Aphelocoma > Aphelocoma coerulescens. The sequence continues at coordinate 58,233,955 of NC_091014.1, read as the reverse complement.
TCTCTGAATGCTGCAGTGAAAAACAAACATGTTTCATCTAAACAATGGACTACCACATTTATATCTAATCCTGCTCTTGTCTGTGCTAACATAAATCAGGACAATAACTAAAGCCAATAGGATGACATGGGGTCAAACCAGTTTGAAATCTGAATGAAGACCACACACTTTTCATCCCTTAGAAACACTCATACCATTTTGCTGTTACTTCTCTTAACTAGGTTTTGCTTTCTGGTTTTTACATACCAAGCATAAGACCAGCACACAGACATTCATGGATTTAAATTAAAATGAAACAAAAGTAAATTCAATTACATGCTTCTCTCCAAGGTTAAGTTGGACAAGCTATAAACTTTCTGATGCTATTTCCTTTAAAGAGATACAGGATTATTAAAAAACACTTTTAATGTAGTTTTGAAATTGAAAATTCTATTATATAAGCTACTGATCTGGTTATTTTTCACTGGATGGTGATCCTAGAAAGCTTTCTCAGCTTAACCAAGGAATCAAGGGAACAGATCCGTCAGCATCTGACAGCAAAGCAAGGTATTCACTGACTCAACAGAAGGGACACTGTCCGAAAGCTCAAATGATTCAGTGAAACAATGCTGATTTGGACCTGGGGTGGGTAAAAAAGGGTAATTCCAGCAATAGTTCCTCATACAGAAAGGCAACAGAGCCACAAGACATGGAAAACAGCTCTTCATTCCACACTCACTGACATCTAAGAAGCATTGTATAATATTGTAGTTTGAGGTCCAAGGCAATACATTAATACTCCACCATTAAATGTATTTCACAGTTTTTATTAGAAGTTTTGCTTCAGTGGCAGTTTCTTCCCTTTTTTTTTTACTGCATATTTTGCCCTTTGATATATCAACGCAGGTGAAAAATGTTAAAGGAAAATATTCAGTTGCGGTACAGTGTGTTTCCCTGTATCATTCAAATCGCCACAGCTTTTTTTTTTCTGTGTTATGTTTTCTGAGATTTTCCTAATTATCTCTATGCTTTGTTTTAAATTTTCTTCCCTTTTGCTTTAAATATCAGAGCTCATATCTTAGTCTGCTTGTGGTACACAGACTCAGATGGGAGTTCATCGTGCCCTTCAACTGCTCATAGTTCCTTTTAAACAGTAGCTTTGTCCTCTTCAGTTTGAGATAAAAATCCTTAAAATCAAAGGCTACTAGTTAGAAGAGACTACATTTGAAGTGCCTTGAAGCCTTTGGTTTTCCTTTCATTTCTGTGGGCCTCGGCTCAGCCTGTACAGTCCCCTTTGTTCACGTATAAGCACAAAGAAGAGATTCTCTTTCATTTATCAGAACCGCAGACACTCAGATAAAAAAGACATTATTTTATGAGGAATGTTAGGGAGTTATTTAATGATTTCATAAGCTAAAAGCTCATTACGTGTCTACTTTTAGATCCCTGCTAAGGGTCTGAGCAGGACTAGGCTTTGCACAGGGACAGGGCTGGTTTAACTAAGCTGAACCCATGTCTGAAGACTCAGACTCATTCGAGCGTGTGGACAGAGCGAAGCCAAGCACGAGCCTGAGGTGTCTTGCCAAAGCCGGTGGGGTAAATCAGGAGCTGGGCTCGGCCCCACGCGCCTGTGCTGGAATCCGAGCTGTCACCGCCACATGGAGCCAGGATTGACTTATTAAGAGTTTGACGAGAGGCACTTGGTATTCCACGAGGAAGGCAGCCTTCGCCTGGGTGTTGGGAATGAAGGAGTTATGGCGTTTCTATGGGTCCTGTGAGCCTTTTATTTCATTCAGCTCTCCGCTGCTGCACAGCATGAACTGACTGAGCCCCAGAAGAGGTTAACGAGCACAACAGCCATCATTTGTGAGGAGTGGGAAAGAGCCATGTGCTGCACCAGCTTCTTTTCAAGGCTCCTGATTTTTTTTTGTCTTCACACTGGCACAAGGGCAAGCACCCAGCATAGCTTGTCTTGGGGAGCTTGGCAGCATTCTCCTCTCCTGGCAAACCTGATGAAGCCAAATAAAGTAATCTGTGCATTGTCTGTTCCTTCGCTTCGGTGACTTTTAAGTTGAGGAAAAAAGGAACAGGGGGGTGATAAGTCTTTTGGATTTGGGGCCCTGTTACTACTCATTCCACAACCATCTTGCTGGGACAAACTAACTGAAATTGTTTTTTGAAATCGCACTCTTATTAGGTAGAAATTATTTTTTGAGACAGCTCTCCCTCCACCATCCTCCTCCCCTCTTTTCTGAAGCCATCATTGCATAGATTTATTCTATTCAGCCCTCACATGAGCAGATGTGAATGAGGGAATCTGACTGAGCCTGTCAAGGCAAAGAAAGCCATGAAAGAAGAGAGAGAAGAAACATTACACAACTATAATGGCAGCAACAATGGAAATATGCTGGCGTGAAAGAAATTAATGCAATTGGTGCTCTAAGTTCATGGCTTACTCCAAAACCAAGCAGCCCCTGGAAGCACGAAGCTCATCGCAATGTAGGGGACAAACTCTGAGCCACTGAGGAAAGCACAAGTAAAAAGGCTTTGCTGTGCATACAAAGGTGCTCTGGGAAAGGGCTTTAGCATGGAACTTCTCTGCCATGAGCTGCTGCTACATGCTGGAGCCCCACTCAGGGAGCCAGGATATCAGACTGCAAGGCTTTGCCTTGCTGATGTGCACAAATTCTTACAACCACACCATGGGGAGCAAGAGCCAAGCTGGGCAGCCTTCCTCCCTGCTGCCAATCTGAGGCTCCAAACTCTTCCTCTTCTCAATGGAACAAAAAGCCAAAATCCTGAAAAGGTTTGAAAATCAATAGCCATGGGGAGAGAAAGAAGGGGAAATCCAGCTGGAATGTTTTCTTTTGATCATTTCAAATGTGCCAAAGCACGGAAATAAAAATTTCATGTAGAAAATGTTGAAATATGCTGTTTCAATAATTTGTTCTTTCCTAAAAACAGTCTTTGCTGTAACTAGGTATCATCTCACAGGAAAGAAGAACATTTTCTGGAGGTATCTAACCAGGTCTGTTACATGTACACTACACCCATCTATGGCTGACTCCAGGTGACCCTCATACCACGTATGGGCCACTCAGGACTAGTAGTAGAGTGCAACTTTGGCACAGCACAAGTGCCACTTTCCCACAGCTCACTCTCACTAGTGACTCATGGTAGCAGAAGCAATTTTTGGACCCAAAAAGTGAAGTGTTATAGAGCATGCAACACTTTACCAGCTTACATGACAGCGGGTCCGAAACAGGATTAAAAACCATGAACTAATTTGCATATTTTTACCTTCTAGTATTAATACAAACAGGACAAAGGAAGAAAAAGGGGAGAAGTAGAAGTTTTCCTCTCTGAGGTGTTACAGTGTAAGAGATACAAAGAGACACCTTCTGCTGGTCTCAGTGGCCAGACACACGATCGTTAAAATCACTCCCCATCTCCTGGACCTGGAAGGCAGAGATTATGCCTTCCATACTGGGGAAGGAGTTGCTAAGGCTCCCTCTGAGCATTACCAAGGATTTCTTCCTCACATCTCCTCCATTTCCAGCAGCACCATGAGAAGACAATGATTTTTATCCTTTCAGGCAATTTGATTTAGTGTCTTCTCCACAGCCTCAGATTTAGGGGCTTTCTTCCACCTGCTGCATAGTAAAAGCAGCGCTGTGACTCAGTTGTCACTAGATATCCCTTCTGGTAGGGACACATGTATAATTGCTCAAGAGGAGCAAACATAACTTGTCCCTGCTCTCTTTGCTCACATCAGGATTGACATTCAAAACAATTTAGCAATCTGAATTATAGATTGAATAGATTAAAAATATTTTTTCTTTTTCTCTTATTTACAAAGGGACTCTATTTTCTAACATTATATCTGCATATATGTGTCTCCCCACAGTTCCATCTCATTTGTATCTTGTTTCCCTTTAATGTAGTCATAGAAGAATGGTGTATATATATTGTTGTTCTATTTATAACTTATCTCCTTGTAGAGATAGAAATGATCCCTCAAAATTCAAAGGAGATTTATCAGCTCATTTTCCCTTCCTTCCTCTCTTTCTTTTTAGAGTCACCTCTTTCCTTTGTAGTTATAAATAAGGCTTCTTTTCTTTCCTTTTGTGAATTCTAGGGGAGCTAGCAGTCACTGCTGTAGGTCACAAACTTGATACACATTATGGTGATAAATCACTGTCAGGAGGCAGTCACCGTAGAGTAAAACAGAGCCCTGCCCCGTGATAATACAACAATACATTCAAGTGGACCTGCAGTGTCCCACTTCACCTGAAAATCCTGAAATTCACACAGTTATTTTCCAGAAGAATCCCCAGCAAATCTTTTCTCCCTTCTATTTCCCAGGGCACATGCACGTTTCCACTAAACTCCCAGTGCTCCAGGTCAGTCACTGTCAGAGCATGGGGTAGGGAGATCTTGGGGTACTTGGCTGTGTTGACATTTCTGGTCTGGCCCAAGAAACAATCAGCAAACCAGAGGGAAAGAGAGGGAGGGAGGAAGCAGGAGGCAGTAGATGACACAGAAAGTCTGGCCATAAAGAAAAAGGGCTGAACAATAGTTTTACTGTTACAGAAAATAAATGAGTTTAGAGTCAGTGCAATCGTACAGCACTATCAACAAACTCAGCTTGTTAGGAGAAGGTTTGCTGAAGGCCAAAAAATAAATCAGGTATCAAGTGTCATATACCAACTTCCAAATCAGAATGTGAGCCTCAGGCTTTGTACACCATGGAATTAGCTCACATCTCAAATTTTAATTTCAAAAGGACAAAATTCTACATACATTATCCAGTTACCTTATTGCTCCACATCATATGCAGCCCCTAAGGCAGTACTTAAACTATACAAAAGAGCATATTTTCTTTGCTTCTTTTTGTTCAAAACAGAGCAGACAACATAAACAAGATGTTATAAGCCTACTATGCTAATTAGATTATTATTAGAATGCACAACTCCTAACTATTTGACCAAAAAAAAAAGCAGGGGAAATGAGGAGAGCAGCAGCAAGCAGCAGTGTTTGCCAGCTCCCCATTATGACAGGGTGTAAATAGAGGTTAGGCTCCTGCCTCCGTCAGCGAGGGGGTCACATCAAACCGCTTTCACCCCACAGGCAAGGTGAAAACAAGACCACACAGACAAAGAGGAATTGAGCTTCAGCTGGCATGACTGGAACCAATGCCAGTCAAAGAGTTCATTGAACAGTTCAATCATTTATCTTGACAGGATATGATTCTTTTCAGGCTCCTTCTAGCACTCAGGCACAGCCAGCTCCTTAAAACCTGACACAGGATTTAATAGCTCTAATGATCCAAATGAATATTTAGTCTAGAAAATTAACTTTTGATAACAGTGGCTGATATACCCTCTTATGGCATACTGTGTTTATCAAATGTTATGGTAATTTATCACTGGGGAAAACAGAATGTTAGCTTTTACAGACAGACTCCAGCACTTCTTTCTAAATGAAAGTTTAGAGAGGGATTTACAGTGGTCCATACCACACAGGTTGCCAGAGGATGAATTTCATGTCCTTGAACCCAAAACACATACCTCTGTCACTTGAGAGGACGCAATAGTGCTGCTGGACCTCCCATTCAGCAGGGTGTAAACCATATTTTATGCATCTGTCCTGCTTAGTCTGACTTCCCAACCTGTAACTGTCAGAGAGTTTTCACATTCTCATGAATTGCATTATTAACATTCTTTATATCTCCACACAGGAAAACCAGGACTTTAATAAAGAAGGTTCAGCCAAGACTGAAACTAGACAGTAACATGTCCCAGTTTTCTTGTAGCTTTGGTCTGGCTGAGGAGTTTCCAGGTTTCACAAGAGTCTTACTGCAAGATGGGCCATATAGGGATAGAAGCACAAGTTTGTGAGAGGATTTCTTCCCAGATCCATCCCATGCTGCATCACAGCACTGTGAAGCTTTCTGTGTTTCACTGTTGATTTTAAGAGCAATGGACCCAACATTAATTATTGTTGTGGTCCTGCCTATGATCTGTTTGGGCCAACTGACCAGAGCCAGGGCCAAACTACTCCCCCTTTTTAAATCACTCCTTTTCTTACAACTAGCTGGCTCTATTCTGGCTGTTCTTGAATGGATTTTGGAAATATCTCCTTAAGTCACAAGTAAGTTTTTCTCTCCTTGTTCTGAAAACATTTCAATTACAAGCACAGGTGATTTCTCTACTCTGCTGCCACAGAAACAGTTTTGGGGCTGCAAGGAATACAGTATCCAACCTACCTCATAAATTCAGCCTTGGTATCACTAGCATCTCTCTGATGACAACCGAAATTCAGATGATTTAAGGGAAATGTGCCATCTTGTCCAGTCATAATTCAAACACACACCTCAGCCAAAATTTACAAAAAGGCTAAAACCCCAAAGCACAACTTGGGCAGGAGTTACAGACCAGTCCTCACAATCCAGCCAAAACCCTCCAGCACAGCACTAAGTCTCACTCTCTAGTCAGTAGTTACTCATACAACTGTAGCATCTGCTTTTAAAAGGTACCTAAAAACCTTCCTTCAGTGCCTGGAGCATGCAGCTCACTCCAGCAGATTGCTATCTGGACTAATTGCCTCAACTATAAAAAATGTGCCCTATTTTTCTCTTCTGAAATTACTAAGCTATGTTTTCCTCCTACATTACTGCTTTTTTTGTAGAGGTACTACCTAGTACTTTTGACACTAGCTACCTCTTGGCTTTGTATAACTAAACAGATTTAACCTTATTAACCTTGCATAAAGCCACGTTTTCCAGGAGCTAAATTTTAACATCAGGATGCTTTCATTTGTTCATTGGGGCAATTATTTTCTACTATCAATAAAAGTTAAACCTATGTTATTGTCTATGTGTTCGTGCCAGAGTCCATAGTTGCCAATGCTCATATTAGAACTAGGCAAAATATTTGGACTGATCATTTTAGACCAACAAGATCAATATGAAAGTTTTCATAAAAAAACTTAATTATGCTTTATATTCCTAAAAGCAAAAAGTATTTTATTAAAAATGTTCTGTTTCCCATAAATTTTATATGGGATTTAGGTAAAGAAGTGTTTTACGTATATCCAAGCACTCTCTAAACATTGACACAGCAAAGAGAAAAAATCCCAAACCCTTCTGAAGTCAGCAATAACCAGAATGAGAAAGATTTCTTTTGTAAAGGGCTCTCCATAACCAAGATTCTAAGAGACAAAACATCTTGGAGCACCTATCACATGGAAGGCAATTGCAGAAAAGCAATCTAGAGTGCTTGCTGACAAATAATAATTTAGGAAATAGAAAATAAAATACACCCTACCTGGTAGCATAAACTGTACCTTCACCAGGGGGTTTTCATGGTGTTATTAAGTTTGAGAGACAAGCTGAAGTGGTTTAAATAATTGAAGGAAGAAAATACAACTTGCACAACATTATGTCTCAAAGTACACTTCTTTGTATCTAATATATAGGGCAGCCTCACTCCAAATACATTTGAGATTTTCTATTTCATGTTCTGCACATGATGTTTGCAGCTCTGTGCTGGTATCTAATTTCCAGCCAAAGATAATACATCAGGGGCAGCATGAGGTTATAGCAACAAGCCAGTCAGAAAACAAGTTATTCAAAGACTGTTCAAAATAATCCTGTAATTCTATCTATTGTGCAACCTTTGCTTTCAAAGGATAGAGCAATACACTGCTCACTGGACACAGTTTTCATGAAATCAACATTATATAGTTTAGATATTCTTACCCAATTTGAAACAAAAGTAATAAATATTTCACTTTACAATATCACTGCCATACTTCTGCATGAGTCCCAAATGACCAAACACTTCTCATTTCTCTTCCTCAAAGAGTGGAAGAAAGTGGGAATATATGTCTGCACCAACACCTTGCTTTTGGATAAAGAAATGATAGATAAAATACAAAGTTTTTGTGGCAACTTGATAATACAGCTGAGCACCTTGGCCAAGAAACTGAGACAATAGATTTTCTTACACAGTACTTGCAAGAATAAAAGCATATGATTAAAGGTTTGTGAATTCTTTGACAGATAGTCTGCTCTTCCAAGGACTGTAGCTCCCCATCTCCGTCAGAACTATAGCCATGTATATGACCCAGCCATGCAGGCTCCCCACTGTACTGTAATAGCCCTTTACATAAGCCTCTGAAAGCAACCAAGTGGGTATGGAATGAAGCTCCTCAAGTGAGCTATCAGCTGACTGAAATATAGGAAATGAAGAAAAGGAATAGGTTGCTGATTTTCCTCACTAGAGAGAAAATACTGGCCAGGAAGTGAGACATAACTGTGCTGAAAGCATGGGTGAAAATGGAGTTGTTAATGAGGCAACAAAACATGACATGTTATGAAAATGTTTGTAGAGGTTGATTGTAAGGCTAATTGAGTGAAGAGATGCAAGAGTATTTCACAAGAAGCCAGGGTATTGAGCAGCAAATGAAATCCTGCATTAATTCACACGTGCATGGAAAAAATAACCATGACCCAAGAACGGTCTTTAAACCAGCATTCACGCTCCATAAATAAAATATGGGACCCTTGTGCTTTCCCCTCTGTAATATCAGCTCCATTTTTAAGAGTAGACAGACAAGTGTATACAATGTTAAGATTTTTAAGGTGAATTGAGAATGAAAAAGAAAAAATTCTGTTATATAGTTAGAGAAATCTATGAGGCACAAACATCTTGGCTGCTGTAGGCAGCTTAGATCATCTCATTTCCAAAGCTACAGAGGTGAATCAGAAGATGGTTTAGCTCAGAGAAGAGAAAAACAGAGGTCAGAGATCCAGGAAGACTCATTCATGTATGAGGGGAAACTACATCAACTATAACACTTGCATCTAGAAAAAAAATAACAGGGGCAGAGTTTAGAGGGATATGATACGATTTCACAAAGTCATAGAGTATTAGCTATTTCTCACACCCCAGCATCTGACAAAAGGTTTGAAATAAAAGAGCTAAGCTTTTTCACATAGAGTGCAACTACATTGTGGAAGTCACTGCCACAAGATGCCATGGACACAAAAGGAAGGATATAAACCAGATAAAAATAACTTGTTAGAGTTAGAATCCTGAAAAAGTACTTTTAAAACATTATTCTATATTTGACCTGTTTCTGATACTCTTTGCTAGGCGTCTAGCATTGAGCACTCTCAAGAAGAGGACACCAGTCTAAATGAGCCTTTGATTTCATATGGCATGTTGCTATGTTCTTGCACTCTGACATATCTCAAGGGTTAAATTCAGACTAATGTGTTCCTTCAGGAGTTTTGCCAAGAACACAAATTTGGGCATTTTGCCTCTTAAGCACTGTGACAGGAATTAGTTAAATCCAACTTTGTAATGGACACAGTGTTTAAAGCCTTCACTGTTGTCCCCAGTGCTGTCATCCTGGAATGCAAGACTGCCATCAGCACTGTCTCTTTTTTCCCTAGATTTTGGTCTTGAGGTATAACACTACATGAAGATTTCACTCTCACTCTTCTACCATATCTCCTCTTGCTACTTCTTGGCAACTCTGGAAACTTTGCTCAATAATATAATAGCATTCAAGTTTTCATGCGATCAGTCCATCAATAGGAAGGCTGCATTTCACTGACCCTGAATTACTGCCCCCTAGTTCAATCTATGGCTGCTCTACTATTCTAATTTTGCAGAAACTGCATCTAAAACAACTCAAATGCTGAAAATATATAAAGGCAAATCATATACAGGGAACATGAAAAATTGATAATATATATCACTGGTAAGACTTTCCAGAAAAAATCAGCTTTTAGAACCAGACTCAGATTATTTACTCACCTAAACAATTATTTGGATATTTTCAAAAGATCTCAGGACTCAGCCTGTTGAAATCTTTTGAAAACCTGTCCATAATAGTCACAATGGGAACTGAGTTCTTTTGAAAAACTAGTCAACAGCTGAGAGTGCTGAGCTAGTGAGAGCTGGATCTCAGACAGAAAACTTGCTTCATAACACCTCTTGAAATACTCAGCAGTGGTTGATGGGAACAGATGATTATCTACCCTCTGATTGCAGCCTGCATCAGATAAGCCACAAGCTGTGACTTTTCCATTATATTGATTTCCCAAGAAAAAACCTGGATTCTAAAAGAACCTCTTATGAGGGAAGATACTGATTCAAGGAATGAGTTTGATTTCCCCTCAGAATACTGGTTCCATGCACTGCAGTTCTTGGGACCTCCAGGCAGCCACTGCTTCCTAACTTGCGGATTCACAAGTAAGGTGGAAATCTGCATCTTAGAAAGTGTGATTCTGTAGATGTTTGCCTGATGGGACTTGGAAAGGAGATATCTGTGGTCATCCTACACCCTGCCCTCAGTAGCCACACTAACCCTGCAGCTCTTGGCACTTTCAGGTTTCTAGTTCCTGAGAGTCCTTATATCCAGAGGGTGTGTTTCAGTTGCCTTGCACTGTTTCGGAGGCCTCCTGGTGTCCCATGTGGCTGCAAGAGGCTACTCCAGGAAGTCGCAGCACTCCTTAGTACCAAAGGCATTTAAAGCAGCATTGGATGCCAGTGTTTAGGCACTTGAATTGCTCAACAAACTTTTAGACAAGCTACTACATTTTTGAGGAGTCCAGTGTGTCAGGAAGATGATTTAGCCAGCAGATGAGGCAAAAAAAGTCAACATTTATATTTTCCCTTTAGTAAAATCTTTTCAACTCAACCTGCTGAGTTGCAACAAATCAAAGTTATTCAAAATACTTTCTACAAAAAGGAAGATTTTACTTCTTACAGATTCTAGCCAATTTTCTGCCTTGTTCTTCTCAATCACAAACTTCTAAAATATGTGAAGACTTACCTACCTACAATTAAGCAATAAGAAAAAGAGAAGTTGCATTAGCAGAAATGACGGAAAGCTTTTTCACCTCTTATTTACAAAGAAAAAAATTTTTTTTTCCTTTTTTTAAGGCAATTCTTTCAAAAATTCTCTTACTGTAGAATTACAATAAGAAAAAAACAAGAATTTCCTATTTATGATTTCTATACACATCATAATGCCTCTATTAATTTTATCTCTTTTTAGTATTCTACCTACTCCACACAGACATTTATCCCTTCCTCATTTTCTAATATCTCCCATTTTCATTCTCAAAATCCTTCCAAATCTTTCTGTATCTTTCATGGATACTAGAGTCAGAAGAAGAATGAAGACAATCTGACATTAAAATACTCAAGCCATATTTTTAATTATCTATTTGGTTTTCTCCTAGGAAGGAGATCAATAATGTAATTTCCCCAAATGACTCCTGAAGTTTTTATATACCTTCACAGCTGTGGGTCAAAATTTAAAAAACAAACAAAAAAACAATAACTTGAAGTTTAAATTGCATTGTCCTACAGTGCCATTCCTTATCCCAAAAAAACTATGGGCAGCCAGGCAGAATTTGTCATGACACTCACATGGTACAACTCGTGGGGGCTGCAGGGACTTTGGTGTTCTGGCTACTCTAATGTCATTGATGATGATGATGATGTGCAAAAGGAGGATGTTAAAAAGTTGTGAATGTGAAATAGTCTGTTTTAGCACTGCTTTAACATGCCTCAAGTTAAATGATGTTAAATACATTCTGCAATCACAGAGAGAGAGAGAGAGCGAGCAAGAGCTTGCTGGATGACAATCTTGGAAGTCTATCCGGCAGGACAAGGAAGAGACACATCTGCAAATACCAGCGCTGGTACTGGGCTCAAAGATGCAAATTATCCCTCCTTAGAGTTTCACATTATCAGCCTTGTTCCTGTTGCTAATAACCTGGGTGGATTTGAAATAACTGCACTGAAGCTTTATTTACAGGTAGGTTTAGGTTTTGGTTTTTTCCCTTTTTTCTTTTTTTAATATTTAAGTTGATTACATTTCCAAAAACTTGAAAAAAACCCCAACCAAACAAATAAAAAAGCCAACAGCAGTAAAACCCACAAGATTTCTACTTTTAAAATTTGAAAACAAGACAAGCACTCAAAAACAAACTAGAGAGTTTCTATTTTATAACCCCCACATAACCTATGTTTTTCCTCTCTTCAGAGGACTACTGCACAATACTATCTAACTAATAAAGTGAATAGCCTTGGGGAGGACACTTAATTCTGGACTGTTCATAGCTCTAAATACTTGACTTCTCCACCAAAACTTTCAAAACTGTAGGTCTTTTGTTTTACGTTAGATGTATCCAAAACTTAGCTGCTTGTAGTTGAGGACTTTGCACAGTCCTTCACAAGTGCCTCCTGTACAGAGCCTTGCTACACATAGGTGAGCATTTGAGAAGGGTTTTCTGCATGTGTGCTCAGCCTAATCTCATTGCCAGTAGCACTGGCTTTGCATTTTTATGTTTATCTAGAGCTTCCAGTGCGTTTAACACAAAGTTGAGTCTTTTTACCATAGCTTTTGTATAATTTGAAAGAATCCCTGTATGTTTACTTCATCATCATTAAAAAAAAAAAAAAAAAAGTAAACTTGGCAACAAAGTTTGGTCTTCAAAACAGAAGGGACAAGGCAGAATCTTTTGGATCCATCCTCAGCAGATGCTCCCATGTATTTGAAATCATTCAAATTTCTTACTCATAGTGTACGTACAACTCTGTGAGAGTCAGGGAAAAGTGAACAGCTCCCTGGCTGCTCATTTTCTTTGATGCAGCATATGTTTGTGCAGGTATCTGACTATATCCTCTTCCTTCTACCTCATATACTTTGTACTCTTTGCAACAGATGACAGTTTCCAAATATATAGATATAAAACATGCATCATTTTAATATTGCTATAATTGCATTTCTATATCTTTATTTTATATGATTTATAGATTTGTTCCTTTTATAGATTTATTATATATGTTATGTTAATTTTAAATCTTTTTATGTTTATTTTATACCTTTCAATATTTATTTTATATATTTGTTTGACTTTTACTTTTTTATATATTTTTTCAATAATATCTATGTTTTATATATTTCTTTTTATATTTTGCTTTTCTGGATTTATTTTCAATATGCTTATTACACTTCATATATTTTAGCCCCTATTTCTTTTCTATATTTCTTTATCCCCGCATACTCTCAGACCAATTTCTAGGAAACCACCCCAGTCTTGCAAACGTGTTCCCACTCTGACCCCGCGGGTGGGTTGCAGTGGGATTACCCACACAGGGGAGCGGCCTCCCTGCCCTCCCACAGGGCTCTCACAGCGGCTCGTGGGGACTCTTGGAGCCGCTTCCAGGTGCGGCTCCCCTCGGCTTTGGGGGCTTGGAGCCGTGGCTTGGGCTCTGCTGCCCTCCGGTGGCCCCGCGGGAGGGTCCCGCACGGCGAGCAGAACTAGGTCATCCTCATGGTCCCTTCCAACCTAGAGCATTCCATGATCCTGTGCACTGAGCTGAAGACGGGTGGAGGATGCCGGCGGAGAAAGTGAGTTTTGTTCGCCAGCATTCACTCGCACAGGAGCCATCCTCACCTCCGGGGTCGCCTTTGGAGGCACCGGCACACGCACACTCTGTGAAAGCCAAACTACAGAGAGGCAGAAAGGAGAGAAGACACAGCCAAGGCAGAAGGGAGAATGGCTTGTCCACATCTTTAAACAATGGAGCCAAAACCAGCCGGAGCTTCCTTCTCCCAAGTCCAGCTCTGTTTCTTACGGCAGCAGTTCACACCCTCTGCTGGCCTGCAGCCCCCTAACACACGCCAGGAACGCCGCACTTGGCTCTTCCCAGCAAAGCCAGATGTCCCCGTGCTCAACCTGTCGCCCTTGGTCATGGCTTAGGAATTTCCATTCTGCACAGCACATAACACAGCCCTATAACTTGATGAAAACCATGGCAAGTTTACACACCATGAGGAGGAAGACAACGAAAAATAACATTGTGTTATTATTCTATTTGTGGAAATTATGCTGCATTGTTTTCAGCACGATTTTCTTCCTCAATCAGATTTTGGGATGGTTTTTCCTAGACAAGATAATTGGCTGAAATCAATCCACTATAGCCACAAAACCGCACATTTGCATAATGCTATAAAGGCTGCATTTAAAGGGAGAAAGAAGAAAAAAAAAAAACTGAGCAAGGGTTGATTGCTCCATATCACTATCTGCAACTCAGTTCCATTTGTAGTAAATTATTAACTATATTAATCTAACTTTTTTGAAGTCTGTCTAGACAAAACAGACGTATTACTCTGAAAGCATACAAGTCTATATAGGCCAAAACTATAGTGAGCTCTCTGCATTGGATACAGCAAGGAAGGAAGTCATCAGGTAACAACATTGCAGCAACAACACAGCCTCTGCTCCTGCCCTCAACTCCACAAAATCCCTTAACTTATGGTGCCTGGATTTCCCAAACATCGCCAGTCCTACCCCAGCCAGCTGCTAAGATCTGAAATGTGTGTGCTGCTCTCCGTCCTGCTTCTCTACCATAGAGTTAGAAAAATCAATGTAACTTTTATAGCACCAGAAATCCATGCTGTACATCCCTCTACCCATCCCGAATCCCAAAATCTCAGGGTTTCCCTAGTATTTTTGCTTTACATACTGCAACCTTAGCAGAACTGCAGTACAAGACACATACAAACAACCCTACTGTCCTTCCTGGATATTTATAAACTGCAAAATAAGTTTGCTTGAGAAATGCCATCAAGATCCATTTGAGCCAGCTTTGAAAGTCCATTATTTGTTCCCAGCTTCCAACATCCTTTGGTCACATCTTAAAGCTGAAGCTCCTTACATGCTGACATTGCACAGCCAGACTGAAACTACAAATTTATTTTAGTCTATTTACTCAGCAGCTCATAATTGTGATTAATTTTATTTCAAATCTCTGCAAGGAATACATGCTATATTTATACTCCATTAAACATGAGAGTTAATGATTCTGAGGTGTGTTGTAACACCAGGAAGAGCCAGACTGTCCAAAAGAACTCAAGATTTTGTAGCAGGGCAGTACCTTCTTAATTTATCACACCATTAACTGGCAGCAACATGGGATCAGAGTCTGTGTATGGTCTATCAAGAATGACAAGGCAGTAGATGGAAAGTAGAGACAGGGGCACAAAGATGGCTTTAATATTCCTGTAAGCCACCTGCACTTCCAGATCCAGGTTACTAAGTCCTTTCCCTCGCCCCATAGCGCTGCTGCCCAGGAACCCTGTAGATTCATGCCCCTGTACATCTGTCTCACATCTCTACATGGAGAACACTTCCAAGAAATTGGGGACTTATTTATAAGTTGTGTATCCCATGGAACCTACAAGACCTGGGACTTTACCTGTGCCTTGAGGATGACTTTCATTGTTTTAAGCCACACGCAATTATAAATAACATGAAAGGGTAGCAGAGGTACCTGTGAGCAGCCCCTGATTTTGTGGTCCTTCAACTTTAGAGCACGATACTGATTCTAAGCTCAGCCTTACAGCTCCTCAACCCAATACTGCCCTGAAAGTTTGTGGTAAATATCATTGTCCAAGTTAGCACCACACACACCACTCTCCTCATGGCTCCCTAGCAAAGCCCTCTCGCCACGGCTTCAGCGAGAATGCCTTTTGTTTACAATTTCACCAGCTGAAAGACTCTTTTGAGAACACAAAAAAAAAAAAACCAAAAAAACCACCAAAACAGAAGGGAAAGAAAGAAAGCTGAAGAGGCCACTATGAGGATCTAATCTATGGCTAAGACCACCCCTTGCCTGGCAGTCTGCACTGCCATCAGCTGTATGCATCGTGAGCGCATTGGGGTTTAGATCAGCTGTCTGGGCCCTCTCCCTCATTAACATGGATAAAAGCGGTGGCCTCCGCCGGGTGCGCGGCATTCCTCAGCATACCAGCTGCAGCTCCATCTTAATGCATCCTCTGGGCTTGGAGAATTAATTAGTTCTGATAGTCACCGGGGTTCAAAATGATGGCTGTCATAACCCCACAGATAAAATTACACACCCCTGGCATTTTCCACATTGCCCATTCAGACTCTCCATAGGCCACCGTTGGCTTCCTCAGATGTATGGCACTGGAAAGATTTAACTTGCCAAACCTTTTTTTTTATCTCTTTGTTATGCTCCAATTAAGTCTGTGTTAATCAAAGGCAGTATTTCCCAAATACTCCCCCCTCCTTTCCCCAAGCCTCCTCCCAGGCAACTTGACAGTTTGTACCCCCCGTCCTCCCACCTACAATTAGCATTCAGACGTTTCTCTTGACAGAGCCAAAGCCTCTCTCCCTCTAGGAAGCTTCCTTCTTATGAACACATTTAACACATTTTATATTTCCCTACCCCTCTGCAAGGTGCTTTAGCCAGTTTCCAAACAAAGAGCAAAGTGACTTGCCTCAGACATGTGGAGCCTCCAACTGTATTCAAACACCCCTGTGACAGTTTTCCTGCTGTGACTGGCTCTAAAACAGAAGCTACATACAGCAAAAAACAATAATTCATTGATTTTCTTCTGCTTACTTCCAAATTACCAAGTAAGAATATCAAATTTAGCTCAATACTGCCCTCACCCTTGACATTCCCTAAGATTTCACTAACAAGGCTGCGCCCCTGGGAGAGGAGCTGAGCTGCAAGTAAGGTAGAACATACCAGGAAAGCAGTACCAGCTTTTATCATGCAGGCTGCAATGAGTGCTTTGTTCCAAAGTAGTCTTATTTCTTTCTTATTTTTTCCTCTGAAATGGTGCTGTGGGGATATGATTGTGAAATGGCTGAGCTTTGCATGAGTCTCTGAGACCTCATCGTATGAAGTTCAGTCAGCTCTGGCTGAGAGAACTTCACAGTCTGAAAGGTAAGGGTAAAAATATACAATGCAAGATATGTAGTCAATAATCAATTAAAAATTTTTAAAATGCAAGAAACTGTGTGGTCATCTAAACAGTGTAGAGGAAGCTGAGTGCTACAACCATCATGCCCGTATCTCTGCTGATTTTTGTATACTTTTGTACTGACCTCATGAGCCTGGCTCTAAGAAAGAACAACTACCTCATTGTGATGCTGAAATAAGTTGTAGCACAAACACTGTTTTCAGAAACATCTACATAGATGAACCATCATGTTTTCTCTGGATGGTTGACTTTTACAGCACAGAAATAGAAGCAGTAACCTAGGGAGAGGCAGAAAGTGGACAAAGTTAAAAGGGCAACTAGTTCACAATTGCTTAAAGTAGGAGCATCCAGTCTCGGAATGCAAGAGCAGAGCCGAGAAAAACTGTGACACGCAGAAGTTTTATGCCCCAGCATGTGGTATTTGCAGTGTTAAAGCACACACAGTGAACTCTTAATAATCTTTTTCACCAGGCTGCTTGCCACCTGAAAGTTTTCAGAGGCACAAGGGGGACTAGCAGCTGAGACACAGGGCATCTGAGGAGGGAGGCTTGGCTGGGCTGCCCATGTCAAACTGATCCCAGCTCTCAGGGAGCCAGCTCCCTGGCTGGCTGGCAGACCCCCTGCCACGTGCACAGGCTGCTTCAAGCGCCGAGGTGCCACCTTCCCACCCCTGAGGCCCCAGGGAGACCCACCCGATGTGCCAGGTGGCCTTCTAGCCTGTACTTCTGCCCAAAGAGCAGGAGCCAGCCAGGCAGAGTTGTAGTCAGAACCTGGCACAGTCTGTGACCTGAATGAAGATGGAAAACGCCCATCACCAACAGGAGGAAAGGGTGGCTGGTCCCTCTGGAACAAGGAAAGCAGCCATCACAGCAGTTAGTGAGGAGGCCATGCTCTGATGAGAAGGGAGAGGAAGGAAAGTGAAAAAGAGTTTACTTCACACAAATGCCTATATGAGAGGCAAGAGCAGATAACAAGAGAGCTGATGCTGTTGCTTTTTATCTCGATCTGCAAGACAGGAAAGGGACGTGCTTGATTTACAGCTCCTTTCACCACTGTGCTGTCTCCAGTGGCAATAGGCAAGAGACCCATCTGACCTCAAGCTGCTGAAGGAGCTGTCAGCTCCTGCCAGCACACACACGGTGACCACACAGACGTGTTTTCCCCAGGTGGCACAGACCCTGCCCAAACAGCCACTCTGCCCATGCTCCAATGAGGCACTTCTGCAGAAGAGGGAGGGTAATTTTCACTCCCAAACATCCCACAGAGAATGGGATGCGGCCGTGGGCTATCCCCACAAGGAAGAGAAGATCCTCCAGAATTCTGCTTTTGGAGTAAAACCTGAGCCTTTCCTTCCGCAGGCCAGATTGTACATTGTCTGCAAAGGCAAA
Source organism: Aphelocoma coerulescens (assembly GCF_041296385.1). Taxonomy (NCBI): domain Eukaryota; kingdom Metazoa; phylum Chordata; class Aves; order Passeriformes; family Corvidae; genus Aphelocoma; species Aphelocoma coerulescens. The sequence goes on along the minus strand of NC_091014.1, from coordinate 58,215,755 downwards.
GGAACGTGAAAGGCCTTGACCTCAGAAAAAAGAAGCAGCCCTTCTCAGGAACATGCCTACTGTCAGCATGTCCATCACAACCCTGGCTGCTATCACGTCTGCATAAACAAGGAATGATTTATTTTCCTCATCATATGGAAAAAGGAACAGGATCTGATGAGTGCACAGGAAACACCTTGCCCTGCCATCTCTAGCAATTTTGCAGTATTCTTTTAGACCACATAACAAAAGTAGATGGATTTGTACATTATTTTATATGTTTATCACCGCTGGCTTCTTTAGGAGAACAACATGGAGTTAGATAAGATGTTACGAAGCACAGCTCTGTGTTGAGGCACCCTTAAAGAGTGCCTTCAAAGGACAGAAGAAATTCTAAGGTCAGGGGGATCAGGCAAAGCTGAAAAACTGGAGAGAGCCAAATTATTGGGTATTTGAGATATGAGAGGGCCTGTCCTTACAAGACTGACCAGCACAGCAGCAAAGAGCAGCACTAGAAATGAGCTGAAAAACTCCGAGAAGAAAGAAAAATATTTGCTTTTGACAAATCAAAGTGGTAAAATCAAAATGCTTTTGGCAAATCTGAATGTTCTTTCTCCCAACCATATCCAAGTAATATAGCTGAGTCAATTTTCCTCCACTTAGCTCCAGAGAAACAGTCAAAATGATTTAACCAAAATAGCAAAAAAGGGGTGAAAATGTCCATTTTTATCCAGCTAACCAAAGCTGGAAGATGTTCTTTTGGCCTCCTGAGATAAAGTCAGTGGTATTCCTCCCAGAACCCCACTGGGGGAATCCACCCTTGTGTTATTAAGGCTGACAAGCCAACTTCCAGAGATCCTTTGCTCTCCCTTAGATCAGTTAAATAACTGTAATAATAAGAAGCCCAGTAGCTACTCCAACCCCCTATCCATGCTCACCCAAAAGAAGAAATCATCTTCTGTCATAACAGTTCAGTGTCCTTGGTTTTGTACTATCAACAGCTCCAGAGAGAGGAATAAATGAACAGAGCCCTGTCAGGATATCCTGTCATTCAGTGAGGGAGGCTTTATCCAGCTTTCCAGTGAAAACTTTCAGCAAATACCCTGCATTTTGGAATCTCTCCTGCCTGGGCAAGCTCCACATGCCATATCCTTCCCTCATTTACCTTGGGGAAGACAAGACTCCGGTTAAAGTATTTGCCTGAGAATGCAGAAGAAATAGCACCTCTAACCACCATTTTACATCAGAAATTGAGTTTTCGTGTTTGGAGGGCTTGAAAAAGTCCAATTCACAATGGAAAAAAGTCCAGGTTTTTTATTCTTTTTTGCTTTTTTGGTTGCAGTGAAATTATGTTTGACATCACAAGTCCAAGATGAGGTAAGAAGCAGCTTTTTATGTAATGGATTGTTATTTGTCTATATTACTCTGTATTATAGAGAGAACAGTTATCAGATACTATATCTTATAGAAGAAAAACCCACTTTAACAGTCACTGGTGTATATGACAATGAATTATAACCTAAGAGCTCTGTAGTTCAGTCCTCTGAAATAACAGAAATGCATCTGTTTATTGTGTGTGAGAATTTGGCTCAAATTATGTAGCATGAGTACGCTGAAAAAGTCTCTAAAAATGGTAAAGGTGTCAAAAGACTGTAAATTATGCATTTATCAAAAGAAATTGACTGGGATTTTTCACAAGTCAGAAGATGAAAGCAGAAATTCTTCTATAGTGAAAATTATTTGTTCCTACTGACTACAAGAAAGGAAAGCTATGCTAGACAGGTAAGGAAAAACAATCTAAGGAATTGAGCTATTTGAAATAATAACACAAAGTTATAAGTGCATAAGGATTTGTACACTTCTGGGGAAGTGGTGCATTTGTCATGTACAAATACTATGAACCTGTGGAATTTCACAGCATCTGTTTTCACCACGCTTGTAGAGAGGCAGAACACATTTAGAAGAGGAAACAAAAGGACAGAGAGAAATTAGGAGGGGGAAAGGGAAGACACTCAGGTGTTTTGTTGCTGTTGTTGTTGGCTGGTTGCAGTTTTTAAATAAAAAAATACATTGAAATGTACAAAATGTACTGGGAAATATGTTAAAGTTATTCTTTTTCTTAAAAAAAAAAAAAAAAAGGAGACACTAAAAAGTCAACTTTCTTCCATTTTCCCTAAAAGCAAAAAGGGAAAATGAGGAAATGGGAGAAAGTGGAAATAATGCTACGATTCCAAAACAAATAGTGGTTTACAGCTGGTGGTAGGGAAAGGACATAAGTTATTTTTATTTAAATTTTTCCTTTTCAAAACTCCCAATGAATTTAATGTTCCAAAAATGAAATTTTGTGGGGTGCCTTTTTGATGACAACCAAGTATCTTTTCAAGCTGTACCCACATTATACCGACATCTGGAAAAAGGTCACATTTTTACTTCAAAGACACCTGAAAAGCATCTACACAACAAAAGGGTTTCATTACCCAAATATTTCAATGTTACCCTGACCAGATTTCACAGTACACTTATGAAGACTAAAATTTGACAACTAAATAGATGTTGAAATGTGCTTATAAATGGGTGATGGCAATCACATATAGTGGCTCAGAGGTTATGAAGATAAATCTCCTTATCAGTGTCTCTGATACATCTTCACAAACTTTGCTGTTGTCTGGCTGTCATGGGGAGAAAATTCTGAGTGAAGGCTTCATCCAGGACCATCACAGGACATGTAGAAATCCTGCCCAAGGTGCCAGTGTACCCACCCAGACTGGCTGTGAGGTTCTGCAGAGGCTGCAGCATCCCACATGTGCCCAGAAAGCCCTGTAGTCTCTGGACTGCACAGGGTTATGTTCCTGGTTTTTAAAAACCATATTCTGAATTAGGTAATTTCTTACCATTTGTGAATTATGAACTTACTTCTACAAATACCAGGAAGAAAGAAGATGAAGCCAACATTAGATGCAGTTCAGTGAAGACTCATTGTTTTAAAATAGATACATAAAAACAGGTTTTTTAAAAAAAGAGGAGGCTGCTCTTTCAGTGTGCTCTGGTGGGGCCAGGCCCAAAACCTCCACCAGACTCGAATGCAAAGCTAGATGTCATTCCTTGACAGCAATTTGAAAATAACAGCCATAGCTCTTTAGACCACTATGGTGGTGCTGATAGTACAAAACCCACTTTTGAGAGCAGTCTTTGTTCCACAGGCCGGTGGTGTGGAACACACCTTGTTTAATTTTGCCTTTGAGTGGAGAAGGCACTTGTCATCAGCCTTGGAACTAACACCCCTCAGGATATGTGGTCTCTGTAACCTGGCTTTTAAGTCTGACAAACTTAGAATTTTTGATTAAGCACTCCTAGGAAGAATATTACAGTTAGAAGGGTTTATCCTGCAGTGGTTGGATGTATTTTGTGCAGAAAAAGCTACTGCAAAGTGCTAATATGTGGTCTAACCTAGTTTAGCTCCTCCTGAACAGAAAAGAACTTGCAGCCATGAGTGAGAACAAAGCTGAGTCAAATTTGTCATTTTTCAGCAATGTCACTCAGGGTAGTGTTTTTCTTTCTTTTTTTTTTCTTTTTTCTTTTACTCTTCTATTGCAGGTGAAGAAGCACTGTGCTCAGAAGCTGCTCATTAGAATGAAAACCAAATGTGTACCTTGCTCTTTAAACCTTGACACCCAGTGCCCTTCTGGTTACACCAAAATTACCAACGGGACTGGCACACCAGACTGCAGGTATCTCCTCTGCCAGGGCTTTTCTCCATGAATATTGTTCTCCATGAATTAGAAAGTATTAATTCATATCAAAAATGCTCTAGTCCATGCAATTTTCTTATGGAACATTTGCCAGTGGCTTCACCAACTCCAGAACTACTCAAGCTGCATTCAGAGTATTTGATGCTTGAAGTGAATCATCAAGTGATATAAGAGGAAAATAAACATTTCTATTGATGGTCCATCAGATTTCCTCTTGAATAACATCATAGAATCTCTTCATTCTGCCTACTTAATATGAATGATACAAAAATACATGATAAATATATTAACATATAATATTAACATTATTAAATATATGATAACATATTATCATATGATATTTATGTATTAATCTTATATAAATAATGTATTGTTCAAACTCCTAGATAGGGGCCTTGTAGGCATGAAGGGCAGGAAGAGATATCTGTAAACCAATTTGAAATCTTGCCATTCAGATTGGAAAGAAAAGAAAAAGCTGTATTTTAGAGAAAACATAACTATGTTGAGCTTATTTAGCATTTAAAGAACCCTGATATTAAATAATTTTTTAAATAATTTTAAAACAGTTTCAAATCACAACTTAGAGAAAAGTGCTGTATTTAGGTTAGGGTGGGAAGATAAATACACTGTTCAAAAGAAACAGCTCCAAGGGTCTTTTTAAGACCTTGATGTTCAATGTATGTTTTAATGAAGAAGAAAAAAAGGCAGATCAATGCAACTAAGCCTAAAATGCTCTTGTCTGACATTGAAGGGAAAAGAGGAAGTTAAGAATTTCATTTTTCTCCACAAGGGACTGTAGGTACTTTAAAGCAGCTCTAACTTCTTTTCCACAGGTATTACCTGGAAATTAAAGCATACACACTCTCTTTTCCGGGCTGTCGGCATCGTTGTGTGAAGGAATTCGAACAACCCGAGTGCTGCCAGGGACACTGGGGCCCAGACTGCATGGGTAAGTTGGTTTGGTCTTTGGGGGTTTTATTTTCATATGGAATACAAAGAGAAATAAAGCAGTGACTTTTCATCTTTCTAGAAACTACTGCTGTGAAAAGTTTGCTCCTCAGAGCTTGTTATAGAAGTAGAAATAAATAGCAGTTTTCAGCTAAAACTTAGAGGATTTGGAGGAAAACAGATATTCAAAGTTTCATTTAGAAAGAAAAATTCATAGAAAAATTTAAAGAGCCTCAGAAAATCTCCTTGATTTTGAGATTTTCAAAACAAATCATTTCAGTCAATGCCTGAAAAATGATTTCATTCAGGAGGATCCCCACAATGGATTTTAAAAATGAAGATTTTCAAACCACAAATATTGAAATGTTTCATTTTAGGTCCAAACCACCCTCATCCACATGCGCAATATTTCCAAATCTCTTTAATTCTTTGCTTTGTGATGCAGGGGTGATCTTTTCTTCCAGTTCAAGAAAGAGTTTCTTGAACTGCCTGTGAATGCTGAAGGCCATTACTGAAGAAAGGAAATCAGGAGTGCCTCCCCTCCTGCTGCCCCTTCCTCAGGAAAAGTTTTTCAGCATCTCTACAAGTGCATAAAATGTCAGGCTACCAAGATGGGCATCCAGACCCACAGAGGAAGTTTCCCTGCCCAGCCAGAGTGTTTCCTCCTTTAGTTAATGGCCTCAAGGTCTGTTTCAATGTCTGTGAAGTCCCTTGTCCAAAAATTAGATTTTAAAAAAATTATGATTTTAGCCCAAGCTGTTATTTAAATACCAGTCATTTATCTGCAAAGGGAAAGCAGTCCAACTGCATCTCACAGCTACTGCAAGAGAAAAGACAGGCTGAGAGCTGAGTGCCTAGTGTGTGCTCATGTCTTCTGGAAAGAATGACTTGTGTGGTGGTTTGCATCCCACCACCAAAGGCAGCCTCAGTGCTCATCCTCCCATTACCAGGGTGCTCTGGGCAGCCACACAAGGGGCATCAGTATTTCTGGAGAGGGACAGAGAGAGTCCCCTGCCCCAGAGTCAGGGGCTGAAAAAGGCTGTGAAAAAGGCTGAAAAAGCAAGGAAGCCCTCTCTTGCTTTGGACAAACTTCCTGACCCATAAAAGCAAAGAATCAAGGTCTCAGCATTGTTTCTGCTTTCATTTGGAGGGAAAAAAAATAGTTATCTCTATGTTATCAGAACCTCTGCGATAGAATACTGCACAACTTGAAGTGTTTAGAGGAAAGACAGTCCTTCCTGAGGCCAGGCAAAAATCCCTGACTAGGGGTTTACTGCACATTTAGCATCTGATGGCAAGGACAAAATTAGGTCTTAAATAGCACTCGGACTTCCTTAAATGATAGCACATGCTGAAACACACAGTGTGAGTGAAAGATCTTTTGTCCCCTTCCCTCCCCACAAAGCACACCAAGCCATCCAGCTGCACACCAATCCCTCTGTAAAAAGTCAGAAAGTCTAAAGTAGAGGGCCAGAAAAGGTCCAGGGGGGAAGAGCACAGCCTTTCAACACTGCCAGTATCATCCAGCCCCAGGTACTACAGCTGGCAGAGCTACTCCCTACCCCGACACAACTTCCTGCTCTGGCAAATATTTCCAAGTCTCCAAAGAAAAGCCTGGGTACCAACTGAAAGGTTTGTGGCATGACCAACTGAGTAGAAAGCAGTGGAAGAATAAAGCAAGGGAAAATTGGGAAATTAAAAATAAAGGCCAAGAAAAAGATACTAGATTTAATGCTATCAAATTATATGGTCCAAAATACATCTTTACAAGTACTACTCGCTGCTTCAGCCTCACAGGGAGTCAGGGGAAGAGAAGTATTTTAAGAGGCTGCATTTGATAATGCTTGGAAAGTGCTGAATTTAACTCAGTGAGGCAAAACAATAAAGCTGATAAATTTAGGCTCTTTTGGCCTAGATTCAAAGATTTGGCCTTCACACTCTGACAGATAAACAAGAGCATCTCTTTCTTACTGCTTTTCAAAAAGCATCCTCGATAAAAGCCAAGCTCTCCCCAGAGCGTCAGCAGGTGACTGTGCCAGCACTTCTCCAGTGTCCCAGAACTGCCTCCTGTGGCCCTGCTGGTTGCAGGAAGCACTTTATCTGCCTGGCCAAACTTGTACAACAATATGGTAATTTAACCAACTTCCAATAAAGCTGTCCCTTGGTGCTGGTATCGAAACAAGAGATAAGATATAGGGAAGACAAGGAGGAGTGTAATGAATGCCGACGGCAAAAAACCCCTGCTTTGTCAACAATTTTTAAAGTAACTTCTCCTAGGAATTATACCATGAACTCTGGTTTTTCTCTATCCTTGCATGCTCAATAAAAGCATCAGTGCAAGTAAATTTTTTTCCATTCTGTGCAAATATTAAACAGTTACCATAAGTCCTAAAGATAAGATTTAGCTATCATACCATAGCCCGAAAACAAGATTCACTAAAAGCAAGTTTAAAGATTAAAGTATATGTATTTATTACTTTCCCTCAGTTGTAGTTACTTAACCTAAATTCTTAAAACAGCATGTATGAGATAAACAGCACTAAAATTTTCATCTTTAAATGCAATGGTTTTTCACAAGAATCTTACGGGATACAATAGACCTCAGGCTACATTAAGGAATAAATTAAGAAATTTTAACAGACTGGTATAAAGCCAAAGCTTTCAGTGGAATTAGGTGTACACATATGCACATGCACTTATTTGCTCACCACTCTGTCCAAACCAAATTCATTTTTACTAAAACTTCCACATTATCTAAATCAGGATTAACTTAGGCAGGGGGAGCATAAATCTGGTGCTGCCCATCTCCACCCACACAGAACAAACTCTGAGACTCTTTATAAGCAATAAATCTACCAGTAAGGTACAGCAGAGTACCTGTGAGGCCAGTAGGAGTTTGGTACATTTAGATACCACCTGCATCAAAATTATGGTACCTAATGGGAGTTCTAATTCCAGGAAGGAAAGGCTTATGGATAAGAGTTAATACATCATTTCCAAGGAGGGGCAGGACAATTGTGGAAAAATAAAGGTATCCACACAGGAGAGAAAATTTGACAGAATGATCTGACTAAAAACCACTGTAATATGCATTTCCTGTAGGCAATCTTTCAGTAAATCTTTGAATCTTGAAACCTTTCAGACAAAAAAAAAAATTAAACTATTTTTATTGGGAAAGACAGTCATTTTTTCTTATCTCATCCTGCTGGCTGGGGTTTTTGTTCAGACTCTCTCACCTTCTATACCACTGCCTGTAACCATGGTTTTAGCACCAGAGGCTCTGAAGAGCATAACACACCTTTGGCATACAACTTTGAACAGTGATCACAGTTCCTTGGACAGGATTTGGTTGTGAGACATCTGAATTTCAATTTCCAAGACCATTTGAATCAATTACCACAGTCTTATGGAGACAGCAGGGAAAAGGAAAAATTTTCCACATAAAGCAAATGTAATTTTTGGTGTGGGGAAAAAAAAAGGCTTATTAAACTCTAAATTGGCATCAAATAAAATCCTGAGAACAAATTTTCAATCCATCAGAGTTATACAGACACACAGGAGTGGTCAGGCAAGCTCCACTTGTATCAGGAAAGCCAACAGCTTAGGATGTCTGCAGACAGAGGTAGATCAGCAGGGACAAAACCATATGCTATTTTAGGAAAAGAAGATTATTTTTTTTCAATCCTTTGACTTCAGTCACTAGCCAAAATTCCCAGATAAGAGAGTGTGATGGTCTCTGCTGATGCTAAGATTCTAGTGAAGAGATTCAGGTAGCTGCAAAACAGCAGCTGTCACCCAGGGTCCCTGTCTGGCCCAAAACCCTGCAGCTGCCAAGGCTATCACCTGTAGGGTTCAGGGGGAGCACATGGATCAGAGCAAGGTGACTGATGGCTCAAACACTGTCATTTCCAGCATGTCCAGGAGGAGCTGCATCACCATGCAATGGGAGAGGACACTGCTCACAGGGCATAACTGGGAATGGAACATGCACTTGTCAGGTACATCCTTTGTTTTAAATGAAAAAAAATGCATCAATCTAAATTGTGCTGAAAAATAATGCATGTTCCACTGTATAAATACTTTGAAGGAAAGTATTCCAGAAACAGCAGAGATGATCAGCTTGGAGTTCATTCTTTGCGTGAATTGCCCTAATCTTCACACTATTACTTCTACAGACTTGAGAATGTTTGGATGAAATTATAAAAAGTTCTTTCATCTTGCCTTCCTGAGACAGGTGTATTGACTTCCTCTATTTTTTTAAATTATGCTATTACTTGTGACTTTTTGCCCTAAATAGAAAGTACTTATACATGGGGCTATACTCTCCATATGTTGTTCCTTTGCTGAGAGTGCAATGTGTAGTGCTTAAACTCAGGCAAAAAGATTTAAAAGAAACAATTCAAATTAATCTTTTCTACCTCCCCCTCTACTGGTTCATCCTTACATCCAAAGTCCTCTTCTGGGGACACAAGGAAAAAGAGACAGAGGTAGAATTAGCCAGAAAATATAACCCAATAATTGTAAGCCTGATTTGGACATTAGGCCTGATTACAATACTTCACTGTTAACTTGACATTCAGAATATCTGATTTGAAGATCTACAAATTATTTTTAAAAAATATATGGGGGCAAGATTGTTCCAAAGACCATGTTTTCTAGATTGTGGTAGCTACTGATCGAAACTTTCATGTTATTTTCTTTTGGCAGCAAAAGATGCTGTTTTCAGCCTGCTAAGCATACATCTATCTGTCTAGACATAGATGAGAAACTTAAGTTTTGATTTCCATTATGTAATTCACAGAAAGGGTTTGGTGGGACAGCCTGTGAAAAATGTGCTGAAGACAATTTATTTGGTCCTGACTGCACATCAGGTAAGTTTGAACTTTCTTTACTTGGTTAGGGAAAAGAAGGGAGTGAAAGCTGTATTCAGACTCTAAGAAATCACAGTGAAATGGGTAGAGGGCCCAAAGATTTCCCAGTAAGAGCTGCTGTCTGCCTCAGAGAACACGACGGGGAAAGGAAATAGAGCTCTTCACTCTATTCTGTGCCAGGGAGATACATAATTCTGTCACAAGTGTGAAAAATGGTGTGTTTGGTGTAATTTTGGGGGTTGGGTGGTTGATGAATTCACTGATCAGCCATGCACCTATCAAAAGTGGAAGTCTGAAAGCTGTGTGCACTTTGTAGAATGTACTTGTATCACAAGTGTATATATGCACATAAGATTTTCCACTTTTGCCTGTTTCTTAACAGTCTTTACTATTTTAACTTCCTGACCCTTGCTGAAAATTACACTGAAAAACCAGAAAACTGCCTGAGAAACATTTTTAAAACAGTCTTATTCTTAAGTAGTAATAGTTGTTTATCTCTAAGAAACTCCTTTTCTTCCCTCAAGATCTACATAATGTTACTTCTAAAGAGTCACAAATGGTCTCAATTTAAATAATCTGCGTTGGCCTTTCTACACTAATCCTACACCACTGCCAGCTCAAAGGCCCTTTTTCCACCAGCTGTCCACTGGATGCCAGTGTTGATACACAGAAATGTAACTGAGCAAGCATTTTCATGAGAATCGTCTCCTTGAATGGATTCAATATCATAAATGTAATTATTTTCCAAGAACCTACTGGAGGATTCAGTTACATATTAATTTAAGCAGTATTTTACACTTTAGCTTTCAGATATTTTCACTCCTCCAAGTGTTCTAAAATAAATAAAATACAAACAATGTTCATTTGTGGCTAACTGCTTTTCAGTAATACCTTAGACATTCCTGGTTTTTATATAATGACTACCAACATAGGTAGGAAGTTATTAATTAATCAGTGCAGGTGATTTGCATGAAGACAGGCTATGTTTTTAAAGGGAAGAGGATATGCTACGTCACTGCAGCTTAAATGTGAAGTCAGCAATACAATTCTGTACATCTTTTAGGCTTTTCCAAGTGTAACTCTAAATGGCCTTTTTAAAAAGCATCGTTGCCATAATTCAAACAGTTATAACTACAAAGCTTTTTGAGTATACTTAAGGCCTCAAAAATTATTTATAGAAGGGTCTCATAGTCACCTGGACTGTAAATGCATCATCTTGTGTGCGTATTGTCACTGGGTTTATAAACAGAATATAACCAGAAATGAGAGAATATAAGAAGAAAGAAGCCTGAGACCTCCACAGTGATTAATTATGCCTTTAACTAAATAAATTCTGTTTAAGGAGGGGAAAAAAAGTCACAAAACTCATTTCTTCTTGAGGTGCTTGAGCAATACAAACAGAGTTGAAGCAAAAACAAGCAATAGGTTAACCATTATTAAAGTTGTCTATATTACACATTATATCCAATTTTAGCTTCAGACTCAAATTTTGTCAAATTTTACAAGTTTTATGGCATTAGCAACAAGTCAGTTTGGTGCTTACAGTGTGCATCCTGAAGATTTTCAGACCCTGGGCTCTTAACTGCCTTCCAAAATTAGTGCATTATTTACTGCTGTAAGCAACAGCAAGTATTGATCCTCTCAGTAATGGAAGCCTATAAATTCAGGCACTTGGGTCAAAGCTTGGTTTGGCCAAAGCTGTTGGTCAGGACACTCTTTGCTATAAGTAGCCACTAATTATGTTTTTCCAAACACCCTTATTATTCAGTAAAGCAAATCCATTTCTCCCAACAGCTTGTGACTGCGTTCATGGAGTATGCAACAGTGGAATTACAGGGGATGGAAGATGCACTTGCTTGTCTGGATACAAAGGGCTCCGCTGCGATCAGCGTAAGTAGATCATTTTCCACAGGAGATGTATTCAACAGCTGTGATACAGTTAGAATTGGGAAGGATAAATCAGTCTCAGGTTATTCATGCAAAAGCAGCCAAACCTACACTGAACCTCAAAGCCTCACAGCGTGCAGGCACAGCTCAGCCTGTCCCCTCTGTCCCTCAGCGATAGCCGAATGCGAGGCGCTGCACTGCCCTGCGAACTCCAGGTGTGCTGCCTCAGGGGAGGATGGAAGACAACTTCAATGCATGTGTCTGCCCAGCTTCCACGGGGACAGTACACGGTGTGAACGTGAGTAATTTCCATGTCTGCCCACTTCTTTGAATATACCACCATTAGTGTTATAGTTCAGATAAGGAATGTGTGTTTGAACCACATCTCACCGTCTAATTTTTCTGGGGTTCATATCCCAAAGCACAAACTAGATTCCTTCAGGATGAAACCAAATCCTAAAATGTGCTTCAGAAGCACATCCATCCAATTGCTAACAAGTTTCAGTCCATGCAACCAGCCTAAAGCTAGTAAACCCCCTTGAAATATGTAAGGTGGATACTGGGCCATCGGGGCTTACAAATCCACTCCTGTCATATCCCTCTGCTTGGTAGAGCTCAGCCTCATAGCTTGCTTCCATAAAAATCAGCAACAGCAACCAAGGACTTATATTTATTGAGCATCCATCATGTGGCAGCTCAGTTCCATCAGCAAGGACAAACTATACAGGCAAGTAAATTTCATTTTGGCTTTCCTGTTTTTAGTGAAACAAAGCTAATAACATCTCAGCTAGAGGTAAAGGCTACCTTAGAGGTGTCTTTATAGACTTCTCTACTTGCCATTGAATGCCCAAATTAACTGTATAAAAATCCAGATTTTCTTTTCTCTACTCACCTTATGGCTTATGGTACCTGTTCTTTTTTCTAGACCAATTGCAACAAAGAATATTGCTTAATTTGATGCTGGAAGAACAGTTTAGTAGATGTTGGCTCAGATCAGTCCCAGCTGAGGAGAAAGAAAGGGAGGAGAAGAGGGGGAAACAGTGAGAAGCACCACTTTTTAGGTTTGTCCAGGGCATGCCATCTTCTAGATAGTATGTGTGCTTAACCTTAACCTAACCTGCACACAAAGGTGTGAAAAGATGCTCTGCAAGCACTGCTTTATTTTGAAAAAGAACAAGCAGTGCCATTGCCTCTAAAAATGGTTCAGGGAAATAACTAGAAAGCTTTTAGTGCAGCCCTGAAAGTAGAACAGTGTGGAAGACTAAAGCATTTGCTGGCCAGTTTTCCATACAGCTGAACCGATGACATTATATTGTTTAATCACCGGAAAGAAAACAGTGAAGGCCTGTTGTATTGAGAAATATTTTCCAACTGACCTAACACGTGCTTAAAGCTTGTACAGACCTCATATCTCTCCAGTTAAAATCCACCAGAGAACAAGGAAATATTTGTGATCTTTTAATGAGCACGTTACATGTTTTAATCTGTTTATGACTCGATTTGCCTAGTTAAGAGATCATTTCTGCTCAAAAGCAAAAAGTTGGTTGCTAGCTTAGCATAAACACATTCCTCCCTTCCATCTCCATGCCTCCACAATACTTCAGACTTGGCTGCTAGGAAAAGTTTAGTCTGCCCAGGCTTTGTTTGGCATTGAGGTGCTCTATTAAATCCTTGTCTTCAATTTTAGAACTGTGGGCAATGATTCATTTACTTCACTTCTTTTTTCACAAGCTATCAATCCATGCTCCAAAAAGGTCTGCGATCCTAATGCCAACTGTGTTTACCTGGGGCCAAACCAGCACAAATGCACCTGTAGGGAAGGTTACAGAGGGGATGGTCAAATCTGCCTGCCCATAGACCCTTGTCAAGCAGCACATGGGAGCTGCCCTGCACAGTCCAGCATTTGCATCTATGATGGTCCAGGAAAGGTGAGTGTAACTGCCTGAGAAGAAATAACTCCTCCAAAAAGAAGCCATGAGGGCATGGAAATAGGTCTCAAGGAAATCAAATCCTACTCCTAGTTTTGACAGAAACCCTGCTGGTGATCAGGAGGGAATCCTTGTATCTCCCCTCTGAAAACAGAAGTGGCAATAGTGCTCTTTCTTCTGGGAATATTTTGGCTACGATTTGCTTCCCCAAAATGGAGGCATTGAAATAAATCTCCCAGTTAAATTTTGTATCTCTGAACCCAGAGGACTTGCAGGACCCGTAGAGTCCTTCTACAGGTACCACAGATACATGTCTAAATTTAGTTTATTTAGGAAAGAAGCAATCTGGGTCTTTGAAAGCAGTCAATGAACAGCACTTTATAAAGACTGCATATTATCATGATGTTGGGAACTGGCTCCAATTTCCATGTGTAATATTCACACCATCAAAAAAGCAAGACTTCAAAAAGCCTGGTTTGCTTGGACAGCCTGAAGAGCCAAAAAGGGACTTGATCATCCAGGGTTGTTTTGCAGTGTGTGGTCATATTTCAATGAAGTGCACGTGGCTGAAACCCAGGCTCTTGTGTACAAATATAAGCTTTATATTTGTGTCTGAACTCATCAGGTAATTAACTAAGACACTGTGTTCAAGCCCTAGTACCAGAAATTATCCTGAAATCCACAATTTCTGCATGGCTAATGTCCTTTCCCCTCTCACATCCTTCTGATTCAGTCCCACTGTGAATGCAAGGAGCATTATACCAACTTTGTACCTGGGAAAGGCTGCAGTATGATGGACATCTGTGAAACAAACAACACCTGCCACAAAAAAGCTAAATGCTTAACAGTTGCACCAGGACAGATTGCGTGAGTCTTTTTGCTTATTAAAGTTTCACACCATTTCTCCCTCCTTCCCTAGTAAATGGGCTGCTGAAACAAATCCTGTGGATGAACACCTCCTGAAGTTATCTTTAATGGCTTCTTTATCAAGGACAAATCACAAGATTTAATGGGGTTAGGGTCAGCCAATTAACATAGTGTTAGATTTCATCAGGCCATTTGGTAATGCCTATTAAGTTTTATTTTTAAAGCACTCAGAGGTCATTTCTACACTAGTAAATAAAAGGGACCAAAACCTCTTTTCCTCAGGGCAAGCAGCATTGTCTGTCTCACAGCTAAAGTCTCTTCCAAAACAGAGTGAGTGCCTCTTGGCAGCAGTCCCTGGCACATGCTATCCCTTCAGCTGTGCCTGGGCACTGCCCAGGAAAATGCTACTTGGTGTGGGCCAGAAACACACCAGGCAGCATGCTGAAAATTAATCAGCATTAATTATGGGATAGCACTGGAGCCCTGCCTCTTCTGACTATACTAATACAGATACAACCTGGGAATCTGCCCCCCCCATGCTGTAAAAGTAACACCAACCTCAGCAGACTCCTCAAACCCTTGAGTCAAGCAGGTGGGAAACTGAAAAACCTCTGGCAGACTTTGCTTTGCCTGTACAGAAATATGCTACACAGATGTTAGGGAGAAAGTCAGTCTTAACACTAAACTCAACAAAGCTCTCTTAAACCACAGCATTTGTCTTACATATTTCTATAGGACAGTGATGGCAGGTACTGGGTTAAAGCGTTGTGCCTGAAATACCAGGTTTTGGGAGCTGAGAGCTTGAACATGAAGGACAAGACAGGCCATTCATTGTAAGTTAGGAACTAATCATCATATAGATCTGTAGACAGAAAGCATTCACACAGCAGAGTATTCTTATTGCCAGTCCTTGTGTCATCATGCAGCTTTCCCTTGCAGGGTAATACCAACATCACTTCTGTGTAAGCTATTGTGCATTTCAAACAAGTTCATCTAGAATATCCCCAAGTTCTCTTCTACAGCATAGTATGCTACTCAAACTGCTTCGTATAGGCTCACACAATATTTAGAGTACTACCATACTGCACAACATTCGCCGAAATTTTGAAATAAAATTTCACATCCAAAATCAGGAGCCTTTTTTCCTAATTAGTCGCTGTTTCACTGTTACAGCATGGGTTTTGAAACCAAGAAAGTTTTGAGAATTTTAGAATGGGAAAATTATAATTTTATTACTGGGGATGGAAAAGAACAAAAAAATGCCTTGCACCTCATTTAATGATATTTAATGGCAAAAACAAGTACAGAAGAATGGAGTGGGATTGAAATCACACTTAAGCTAGAGGAAAATCCATTTATGAAAGAGGAACTTTACACAGAAAACTGTTGATTTGTAAATGTGGGCACAACAAATAGATTCTGGTAAGTGGCAGACTGTATTTTGGCTGCATCCCAGATTTTAAATGTATTTGGGAGGGCTTTTTTGGTTGGGTTTTTTTTTTTCTTTTTCTAAAACACAAAGCTATGATAGAGGCCACAAAACTGCATTGCTTCCTTTCTATTTTTGTTTTGGTTTTTTTAAGGATACAGTTGTGCTATTAGCTTTCCCCACATAGACAGTTCTACTTTCTCCAGAACCAAGTTTTTTTGTACAGGAATAAATCTCTCATACAGGCAAAGACGTAAAAAAACCAAACATTGGACTTGTGAATATAACACAGCAACCTCCTCAAAAATCCCAATTGCCTCTGTCTTATGTTCCCACACAGATCTTTCCTGAGTAAGTGCTGATGCTTTCCATGGTGTTGCTTCAGCACAGTAATCATGTTCAGCCTTGCCCAGAAGCTATAAAGCTTCAACCAGTGCAGAATTACACTGCATATTAGATCATAACCTCTCTGGTTTCCAAGCAGAGCTACCTTTCCATCCGTTAAACTCTATTATTTTCTCTCTTAATCCCATTCTTATTTTTCTCCTAGGTCTCCAATGTAGAAATTAGCAGCTTCATAAACCAAAACTCTATTATAAAGGGTTTTGGTAAAATGGAGACAGAAAGCTGAGCTTTCCTCTTCTGGAGAGATACAGTTTTTCTTCCCTGAGTAAGCTGAAGTGGTGACAGTTCCTATTTTTTCAGTCCTGCCTATGCTGTCTGTACAGCACACCATGAAAACATCAAACAGCTGAGTTTAGGTAGTCCAGCAGGGTTTGGTGTAAAGCCGTCCTCTTTAGAGGCACCCAGCCCATACAGAAAGATGTGCATCCAAAGAAAAACCTGTAAAGCCATAAGAACTCTGAGTTCCAAAGCAGGTCTTCCAGACAAAGCTAAGACAAAACAGATCTAATCAGTCATCCAGCTGGTCCTCCCCACGCCCAGCCACAGAAAGTCAACTCCATCAGAAGGAGTGAGGAAACACACAGGCTGAAGGGTTCAGTCCTATGCACTAGGTGCTAATCTGTAATTGCTCAATGTTTTCCTCTGGCACACAAATCCAAACTATGTTACTTGGATGCCCACTCAGTTATGAGCAATATTGTCCTCAGGAGGGAAGTTTCAAACTGGGCAGGCATTTCTGCAGCTCACTGTGCCCCCAGAAATGATAGCCAAAAAAGTTATTTTGTTTACCCACCTGCTCCTTTATGAACATTGGATGAAAAAGAGAGGAAAGCTTTATTTTGAAACCTAGATCTGATTTGTGCCATATTTCAAGGGTAGTTCCTTTTTTCTACTATGTTATTTCACAGCTCCTTTGAAGCCTCAGTTGTTTTCTTCTCTGATCAGAAGTGGAAGGGGGCTACCTACAGCAATACAGCAATACTTACCCCAGCAGAAAAAAAGGGATCAGCTCCCAAGGAGCAGCTGCTGCTCACTCCCAGCTGTAAACCCTTCATCTCCAGGCTCCATAGCCATACTCTCTCTGCTCAAGAGATCCACTTAAAAAGAAGTGGATTCACCATCAGAATAGCATCCTAAAAATTTAAGATGCTTTTAGACTGCCATTTTTACCCAGGATCAGAGCCAAAGCTTGAGCCTCTTGGCCAAAATCTCAGCACTCCTCTGAGCCCGTATGCAGCTCCCCAGGCTGCAGGGACTTGTGGGGATTTTCAAATAACACTGCTCTCACTAGAGATACAGCTACAGCAGAGACCATACATGGGAAAAAAGAGAGGGTTTGGCATCAGGCTGATACTACTGTGGGGTGTGAGTAGCAAGTGTGTGTTTTTAACAACCAGCACATGCAAATGATTAGTTATAGAGAGGGCATCTTTTGCTCACGTGAAGTAATGTTCCTTCTCTAGTGATACCACTAGAAAAAAATAAATCCAGAGAGATGAATCATCATGGATAGGGCTTATATGGATATGGAACATGCTGCAAACTTCACAGGGAAAGGCACTATTAAAAGCCAGTGTCTGTCTGTCCATCTCATGGGCACCATGACCTGAGTCTGCTTTAGACATCCAGAGTACTGGGTCAGGTGCATATCACTGGGAACTCTCATAGGCTGGAGTCCCCAGGAGACAAGCCAGGGTGTTACATGTGAGATGCTATTTCCACAACAGAGACAGCAGCAACACATACATCTAAAAAAGCATGAGATTTTGTAGTGCAGCAGAAAAAAAAAAAAAAGATAATGTTAAAAGTACAAGTTTTATTGCCCAAAATGCTGGCATTACTTAAAGGGCAGGGTACCAAACTACCACTTTGCTTTGTTGAAAGGACTGACACCAGTCTGCTTTTTCTACAAAATCCATGCAGCTCTTCCAAGGAGTGATGAGCTGCCGTCACCTTCCTTAACTACCATTAATCCTGCCAAATCCCATGTCACGAGTGAGGTCTTCACAAAACAGCCTCCCTGATGCAAGAATGGCACCGCACACATTTATGCTGTGCTCTCTCCTTACCCACAGACAGGCAGGTTCAGTGGATTTCTGGGCTCCAGCAGATTTCTGGGCTCCAGCAACCTCATTTTGGGACCAGAGGTTGCACATAGCCTCTATTCAAAGAGGTCCTGTGGGACAGAGATCGCTGTCTCCTGGCCCAGCTGACAGGAGTCCACCACATCAGGCAAGCAGCCATCAGGCTGCCCCACACACTGACACACTCCACAGCATGTAGAAGCAAAGAATTACCTACAGTGCACCAGTATTTCCTGAAAACACCTTCAGAGAAGCAATAGGTAACACCTGGCACTGGTTTATTGAGAGCCACAGCTAAAAATCCCAATCCCTTCACAGGTGCACGTGCCAGGGGGGCTCCGTGGGGAATGGGTTTGTGTGCTATGGGAACATCATGGAACGCCTCCAAGAGCTGAACACGGGAGGACAGTGGCAGGGCAAGCTGACATCCAGCCTCTTGCTCATGGGTAAGTAACCACACACAAGTAGAGTCAGCTTCTTCCCAGGGGGCTGATCCTGCTCTGTGTTCCCCCAACACCCCCTGCCACAGGAAAGTGCCACCCACAGCATGGCACAGCTGCTGACTGCAAAGTCCCTGAGACCATCTAAAGCTGCTCTGCTCATCACACCATGAATGCAGTCTGCAAGAACTTCCAGGCAGAAGTGCTAAACACGTTTCCACAACCCCTCACGCATCATTTGATATCACCTGTGGATTTTGCCCCACAGTGTAATAGTTGGGATTATCCCACTTCTTCTCCCTGCCCCCACTGCTTTGGACAAATGAGATTTGGTCCAGAATGACACACACTAGTCCACCAAAAACACTGGCATTCCCATTTACCTTGTGAACTTAACAATCTAACTGCCTTCATCATCTTCTCTATGGCCAAAAATTTGAGCTATGAACAAACACTGCTAGAATTGAGCTGGATCTTTGAGTTAAACTTGTAAATGTGGGGGGAAAAAATCCTTCTGTTTAATATCATTTGCTTAATCCCATGGAGCCCAGCAATTAAAATAAAGATCATGAATTCCTGAACAGCGTGGAATAAAAATCCCCCATATCTGGCCAAGGACAAAACCTGGCAGTGACTTTCACATTTAGAAGTGAAGATCAGTATTCATTGCCTCAGCAGTGAGAGTTCAGTTGCAGTTTCTCTGTGCTTTTCTCCTCACGTGTCTGAAAAGCGCCCAGCATGCTGAGTTAACAACAACCCAGGTTGTCTGTTCTTCAGATAATTTTTGGATATAAATGTGCCATATGATTTACTAACCAGAAGCTACAAAGACATTAACCACAGAGGTTATCTCACAATATGTTCACTCCACACTGATGTCTTTCAAAAGCTAAGAATTTATAGATTTTTTTGTAAGACAGCATATTAATTTTGAGATACATTCTCTGTACAATACAGCTGTAACAACTGTAAAGATTTTTTTCAGTTCTGATTTTATACCTCTAGAAAAAGAGCTGAATATTAGAAATATTTAATACCTTGGGCTGCAGAGCCAGTGGTCTCTCACGCTGCTGTCTTGGATACAGAAATAACCTCTGGGTAGTAAATGAATTCTAATTAACTTTCAGTGCATCAGTTTTGATTACCAGTTATGTGTTTGCTGATAGTTGCTGGACCAGCAGGTTATCAGCAGCATATTTCTCACCCCATGGAGACTGAATTGATTTAAAGCAGAAGGCTGTCTTCCTGTAAGGACACATCTCCAAAGAAACTGCTGGTTTTGTATCCTTGCTCTAGCCTGCATGCCACAGAATCCAGGCTGCCAGAAGCATTCTGAACGTTTTGCCTCATTTTGTGTCAAATATGCAGCAGCACCTGGATTTCACATCTCATCTGTCTCTCACCTTTTAATGTCTTGGACTCTGGAATCTTAAATTAATACTTAATCATCACAGATAGTATTCTTGCTTATTCCTCTCTCACAGCTTTGCGTAGTCCCTTTGTGGAATGAGCTTTTCAATAGGCATTTAAACTTTTTTGTTCCTTCCTCTCATAAGAAAATACCTACGAATGGCCACTGAGCACTCTGGGACCATTTACTGTGCTTGTACCAACAAACAAGGGACTCAAAGGTACAAACGTAAGTAAACAAGAGAAAGGGTTTCACATCAGGGGGGATTTGGCTTCTGCAGAAATCTCATCTGTGTCATGTTTTGATTCAGCAGACAGATAATTTGCTCTAGTACACTTCTGGTCACATTTAAATCTATGGGCCACAGACTGCATTTTTCCCACTTGAAAGAAAAACAAAATAATTTGGTGTGTTAGTGTAGAACAATGTCACACCTCAAGTAAGTTTTGGACTGTCTTACATGACTATACTCAAAGTCTTTTCATTTGGCTGAGACAGGGATTGAACAAAGCTCTGAATTGTCAGCAGGGAGGCCTGCAGGTCACCTTTTACATAAGGGGGATAAAGAAAAAGGCTTTAGTGAAAAAAAAAAAAAAAAAGAGGGAGACTGATATGTAAGTAGTCAGCACCTTCCACTGACATCAGGACAATTCTGGAGGCACCTACTGCTCATGCAGGAACATAAGGGTATAATGTGAGCTGAAGTGAAACCCAGAGTGGTCTCCACTTTGTTCAGATTCCATCACCTCACTTCACAGGAAAACATGTAAATTCAGAATGTAACAGCTGCAGAGACCAAAAAAGCATTCACCCATGACATTTTTTTTTTTTTAGATTAAGCCTGCATTGAAATAAATCTCTGTTCCTCTGCTTTTCTAGATAAAGGATCTTCTGAAAAATAAACAGAAAGCCCAGTACTTCGTTAAACTCCATATTATTGCAGGTCAACTGAACACCAGCAGCTTGAATAATACTAATGTAATATATACTTTGACTGGCAAGTCAGGAGAGATGTCAAAGGGAGAAAAGGTAAGTGGCCTTTCAGCCTCCCATAGCAAGAATAGTGCTCCCTGTTCCCTCCACAAGGAGTAGGAAAGCTCTTTCTGCCAGGAGATATCAGGGTGAAGATAACTGTTGGATTATGAAAAACCACAGCTGAGGCCACATGCTACAAGGAGTTCAAGTAGAATTTGAAGCCTCACTGGCATCAAAATTCCCAGTAAAACCAGTGAGAAAAGTAATTAACTTTAGACATGTATCAGCACTGAGTGACTTGGCAGACTAACACAGACTGGTCTAAAATGTTTGCTAAAACTATCTTAAATCTACAGGTATGACCAACAGAGCTGGGGGGGGCAGGGGAGGGGCATTAAGAGGACCCAGGTGAAGTAAGAGATGGCAAGGGCAGAAAGAAGCCCGGAGTTTATGCTGCAAACCTGTGAGTACTGCTCACATGGAGCAAGCACTATTGAGCTGCAGACCCCACCTCCCACTGAGCATCAGCAGCCTTGGAACAATGCAGCAAATGGAAATCCTCAGCAGAGATTGAACACATGGCAATTAACCATGGAAGATACATAACAGAGTTCATCATTAGTCCAGATTATCCAATGTCACTAAACATCAGGGCAGTCTGAACACAGAGTTTAAAAACTTGTTCTCTATGGATGATACACTAGATTTTATAATCTGGAATTACTGTTCTTCATCCATTATGTGCCTCTTAATAGATTGGGCCTATGTAGAGGCTGAAATTAAGAACTTCTCATGTTTTGCAGTACATCAGTGACATCTGAGAAGAAATATCTATCTTGTATGTCTAGTGAATACACACTCCATTTGTAACAGGAAAATATCATTGCTGTCTGAGCCCTGTTTGTTTCCTGCAGGCTTCAGTACAGTGCAGAATCAGCAACATTTTGTTGTTTTAAATATACATAGAATATAAGGAAATGGGTTGTAGTCCCCTAAGATTACAGGAGCTGACCTTTGCAGTACAACAATATTTTAAATCATTTCCTGGCAGATTTTTATTACTAGCAGTCATTAGAACACTTTCAGGTACCCTGAATTCACCACAGGGCCTGTCTCTGTTTCTCTCCTGAACTTTGCTGTTCTGCAACAAAAGAACATGGTCCAGATGAAAAGGAATTCTTTCTATTTCCTTGATAGGCATTGGAAGCAATCTTTAGCCTCCCCAAACTTAAACTGTTTAGGTGTTGGCAACAGGAGGGGGTCTTATACTACGTTCAACCTGTGTACTTACTCTGCTGTCATTTTGTGTAAAGAATTCACTATCTCTTGCCTGGCTTCTTTCAGGATAATCAATTAAGAATTAGAATCCAAGGAGGAAGGGCAAGAGGAAAAATTTTGCAGGGAAACATTATTGCTTCCAATGGAATTTTGCACATTATTGACAGAGCCATGGACAATGTGGAGCCAACACTTGAGAGCAGCAAAGAGGTGAGCCATAAGTTATATACATACAATGTCAAACTTCCTTTTAAAATAGTTTCACATTAAGTGGATGTGAAGGAGGATGACTGACAGAAACTAAGCAGACTCTACTAAGACATCGCACATCAGCTCACAAGCAATACTCTAAGAGAAAGGTAATGACACAGTTTCCACAGAAAACAAACATTCACCCTTCTGCCAAGCTGGTCTGGGGAGGGTTCGGATGTTCTCACTGCATCTGAGTGGCTCCTTGGAAAATTGGCAGTCATGATCAGTGAGTTTCACTGAATGCCAGAATCACATACTGAAAGGAGGGGCATCTGGACAGACAGGAGGCAAGACTTGTATTCAAAGTTGCAATTCCTCCCCCCAAAAAGTCTAATATTAAAAAAAATTGGTGATTTTGAATGCTTTGGTTTTTGGTGCCTTGCGTATCATGCTCACTTAAATGTTCTCTTCCTTATGTTGCATTTGTCAAATATTTTACTCCTCTACCTTTTCTCATTGGGGATGAGGATGTAAAAAACCTTTCCCCATACACACAGAGCTTGTGTTTCCTGTGACTACACAGTATTTCAGGACAATGACAAAATCTAACTATAAGCCAGCATAGCACCAGGACCGAAGTGCTGCCATCTCAGCCATTTCCAAGCACCACCAGCCCCTCAAATGAAATGTATTCAATCTGTAACAACTGAGACTCACACAGTAAGTCAAGAAATGTCTCATAAGAACTGGCATTCATTTCATGTTCCCAACTAAAACAAATTTTACTTCTATCCCCTTTCAGAAAACTATAATGTCAGTACTTCAAGCTAATGGAAGATACAGCCAATTTACATCTTTGATAGAGGTAAGGATCCAGAAAAGCAATTACATAAAGATACTTTCAGATGTTCTTTGACATTAATATGTAATTTCTCTGTTATTTTTAAACCAAAACAGAAAACTGGCCTAGGAATGGATTTACAGCAGGACAACCAGGCTTACACAGTCTTTGTTCCAAGTAACCAGGCTCTGAGTAATATGAAAGCTGAGGTTCTGGATTACCTGCTTTCTGCAGAGGTACAGTCCCCTTCTATAAGTCAAATCTTTCTCAGATAGGAGATAGATAGGAGATGCATACCTGTATTGTCCAATCTAAATTAGCTCCTATGATCAGGTTGAAAACATCTCTAACACTTAAAGATCCAGACAACACCTAGAGAAGAAGAGGTTTTGGGGTCTCCCATCACATATTGGGATGATGTTCCTCCACACCAGGCCCCTAACCCTCTGCTTTTTCCCAGACATCACAACCTAGACAGAATGGCAAAGCCCCAAAGCTTTTCCTGGAATGCATCACCCTTGGTGGAAACAGTCAAGGGAAGCAGCTGCCACAAGGGCCCCATTGGATGGGAGTCACTGCTGACGGGGTCCCAGGAGGTGGATATTGGTGTCCTGTACCCTGGACACCTCCTGCCTGTCCCAGCACACATGCATGTCATGAAAGGCCCACATCAAAATAAAACGGGGTGTAGGGGTGAGGGCATGGAATGCCAGGGTGCCCGACACAAGCTGAGCACCACCCTGACCCAGAGGGTTCCTGGTGCACCAGCCAGTGATGTTGTTCCCATCCCCATGTTCACTCAAGATGCCAGGCTGGGTTTGTGAGGCTCATGTTGGGCTAAAACAGCCTCTTTTCTGCACTGGCAGGGTTCCTGGAAGTTGCTGGAGCTGGTCCGATATCACATTGTCTCCAACACTGAGGTGAGCGCAGCTGCTTTGCCAGCCCAGAGTGTAAGAGCAAGAAGCACTGCCAGGGGGTATTGTCAGGACTGCAGGCACAAAAGTAGCAGGAAAAGGACTTGCTGCCATTGAAATCAAGCTCTCTTTGAGCCTATTCTGCTAAAATCAGTCTTCTGCTTTTCAGAAAGAGCTGGTTTTTCATCCTCTAAGCAGGCTCCCTGCTTTTCCTGGGGGGGGAGGTCCATCCCCACCCCAGCCTCTGTTGTGGGGAAGGAAGGAAAGAAGTGACTGTATGCTTAGTGAGAGGCTCTGTTTACATCATCTGAGGTGGTCACACTCCCAGCACAGAAAGTAGGATCAGAGGCAACATGAGATCCATGGGTACCTTCATGGTACCAGCACTACCATCTCCACAGTGGTCTATGGATGCACACAGGGCTATTTTTAGAGACAAGTATTAATTTTAATTAGATTGGTTGTTATAATTGGAAGAAAAAGTAATATTCTTTCAAGCAATAAGGTCCTCACATGCAGGAACCAGCAAGCTCAGTCATGATTTAATGACACTAACTTTGTTACACAAGCAGATTAATCAATGGGAGGCTGAGCACATCGATAATAATTTTCTCACCCCAGAGAAAGTCTTTCTTGTGAAATCTGTCTGGATTTGTAAAGAGAAATGATATTACACTTCTCTCAACCAATTTATATTCATTTCAGGTAGAGGTTGCCAGCCTTGTCTCAATAGAGCACATCAGGACCATGGCAAAGCAGTTTATTCACTTTAACAGGACCAGCACTGTAAGTCACAGAGCTCACCTGTGAGCAGCTCACTCTGATCAAGTCAGCTTTGCATGCAGGGGGAATAAAAAAAAGGGAGAAGGGGAGGCATTAGCAGAGGAATTTCTTGCTGTAATGAGGCAGGAATTTTCAACTTCCAATTCCCACCTACTGTTAGCATTAGTATTATAAAGGATGCAGAGCAAATGATTGGTATATAAGGACAGACTACAGAGTTTTTGCCCTTATGATTATCCACAGTCCGGGAATGATCCTCATTTATTCTCTGTCTAATTAAAAAAAAAATCTATTTAAAATATTTAAAATCATTCTGTTACATATTTTTGTAATTTTAAACACTTATTGATGCACACAAAAATAATTATTCTTTTTATCTCTTTAATGTTATAGTCTCTGAACCTGCAGTGCCCTAGTTGATACATTTTTAAACATGTAATTTGTCAGTACTTTTGAAAACCAAACTGATCTGTTAGGTTAACTTCCTTCTGTTCTGGAGTAGCACCTATAAAAATTCTTGTAAGGGCAGAGCAGCTGCAGAAGTAAATGCCAAAAGAATACTTTTTTCCTCTCTCCTGTGACTTTGGGTAGATCCCAGATTCTCTCTCACTTTCCCCCTCCTCTGTCAGAGAGAACACCAAGGCATGCTTATGCCCACTGAAATCAGTGCCTGAAGTCATTAGTAGCCTTCTCATTTTGGCCAGTCTATTATTCACCAGTTCCACAGGCTAACAGTGCAGATTCATAGAAAACTTTGGATACCTCTGTTGAAGATCAATATTCAAGAAAATACACAATATACGTGTGCTTCTTGTATAAGCAAGCATAATAAAAACTAGGTAGCAAATTCAAAAGAAGTATGACTAAAAATTTTAAAAATTTAAAATTAAATCCTCATTAATTGAGGTGCTACAAACAATTCATTATTAATAATAATGTATTTTTTCAAAGGGACAAGTCCTGGTGAGTGGAGAAAAAATGGAAGAAACAGATGTAGTTGCAAAAAATGGTCGCATTTATACCCTTGATGGTGTTCTCATCCCACCCACAATTGTTCCAATCCTACCACATGGGTGTGACGAGACAAGAAGTCAAGCCACAAAGGTAAGAAAATCACAATGAATCTGTATCTCCAGCTCTTCCATACAAGGCATTCCAGCTTCCTCTTTACTTTACTAACTTTCTCTGATACCATCCATTTGAAAGAGGTGGTTTTGGAAATTAATATATCAGTGGCCACCAGACCAGCAGTACTGCAAACAGGGAACTTGTATTAACACATCCTATACCATTTTAAAAAATCTAGTTGTTGCATTAACCCTTTGAAATGTATTGTCTCTCCAGTCCAACTCTTTCCTCCAGTTCCCGAATTCCATCTGTGCATACAAGTACCTGGGAATGTACAAGTGTCATGTTCTCAGGGAAAACTATTCCCTGTTTCTCAGGGAAACCACTCCAGATCAATATTTTCATTTCTATTAAATATGCAGGTAAAGGAAACAGCAAGTGAAAATATTAACATAATAATTTTATATTTATATATTAGAAATATGTTATTTTCAGCAGCCACAATATTCCTTAGCCCTACTTTCCTCCAGAAACAAAACTGTTCCTATTTAAAAGGGTGGATTTTGACAAACTTTGCTCAGCTAGGTAGAACAGTACAGGCCTTTACTTGGTAACACTCAGATGTTATTTCTGGTAAGAGGGCTGAGTGTCAGACCATACTTTTCACTTGGAGTAAACACAGCTCCAGTGAGCTGCCTCTGGACCACGTTCAAGTCCGTATCTGGGCCAGTAACAGTTCCGGTACAAAAGGAAAACATTTAATGTCTTCGCTTACAACAGTCCAGAACCACAGCTTTGAAAGAGGTTCCCAGCAGAGCTGGACAGCATCAAAGTGTAATGAAGAAAACACTGTCAGTAAAGATCTATTGCCTCAGGCAGTAACTACAAAGTGCTGTATGTGCAATATAATCATAAACCAGGCAGAGCTCCAAGCATCAATCTCTGATGCAAAAAGCAATCCACACCCTGAACACTCCAGTTATCTGAATTCCTTACCAAAAACCTACCTAAAAATCACATCCAACATCAATCAACCCTAAAGCAACAGACAAAAAAATTATTTAAAGAAAAAACAAACACTGTCAGTCACAAAAATTATTCCCCAAATTTAAGTTAGGCACTTCTGTCAGCCTTGAAAGCTTCATGCATAGTTAAAAATATGGTTACATATTCCAAGACTTAAGCAGAGCACTGCTAGCCAAGAGAACACAAAGGAGCAATGGCTTTTGCGGTTCTGACTCTGCACCAAGCATTTCCATTGCTCTCAGAAAACAGAAGTAACACCACCTAATAAATATTACTTGCATTTAAAGAGTTAAAAGACACAAACCTTGTAGGAACTGGTAGATCTATACACATACAAGGACTTTGCGTCCCTAAAGATGAAACCTTTGGGCTAATGTATACTTATCTGTGTAACCAGACCCAAATGCTGAAAGCTGCACCTGACCCTAACTGAAGGACAGCAGGGCTTATTCTTAATGTCACAAAGAGCACAGAAGGGACAACAGGTCCTCAGTACCTGCCTGATGTGTGGACCATGGCTAATTTTGATGATCTCTGACAAGTGGTGCTCGGAGCACTGAAGGACCAGCTGACCCCAGCTCCCTGCTCCACCTTCTCCCAGATATCATCACCCCTGTGGCAGAGTTGATGGGAATATATGTCTGTGCTCCCATTACTTCTCTGTAAAGGCAGTGTATCAATCTACTACTGAAAGTAGGCAGAACTGACCTTGCCTGCAGGTGCAGACAATTGTCTCTGTCCTCTGTTGGGGCATGGCAGAAGAGAGAGACCAGACTCCCTTCCTCAGGCACAGGAGGGAGCAAGTACACATCAATGGCTGGAACCATTTCAGAGAGGGAAAGAGACTAGTAGGTGACACGAAGTGGTGCTGAGCAGCAAGGAGAACACCAACAGAGGGAAACATTGCCCACAACAACCAGACAGATTTTTAAGTTCTAAAGAGGCAAAGGCACACTTACAGAGATCTTCAGAAACACAAAGGCAAGACCCTATATCGGCTTTAGACATGACTACACAGCTCATAAAAGAGCTTTTGCAATGTCTAAATGCATTTGCCAAAATACATCTGACCCACATGCCTTTAAAACATAGTAGTGGTATTGGTACCTCAGCTATTTGCTGCACAAATGCTTTTCTAAGTCTGGTCTTTTATTCCTTTAAATCCTGTACAACATGAGGGACTACTAAACCAGTACCTGAGTCTTTCCCCAGAGCTCCAGCGATAAATCTGTGGGAGAAATGCCATAATTCATGTTTATTGTCTCCTGTCCAATGGCTACAAAACACAGTCATGTAGCACACCAGATGCTGGCTCTAGGATTTATGGTAACTTGATTGAAAAACAAGACATTGGTAGTCACAAGGAGCATAGCTTTGACAAACTCCATATCCACACTCTGAAAGGTTCAACCTTTCAAGTTGTGTGTTGAGCTTGCAGAGAACTCCCCCTTAAAACTGCCAATGGAGCTTATATCTCCTCAGTAATGTAACTGCCAACCTCTGCCACCACCACATGGTGATAAATTGTCTAGTCAGGAAAAGTAGCCACAAGGTGAAGACAAAAAAATATCTATGTACCACTGGATCATAGTGCAGGATCTACGATGTGGAAGCAAAGAATATTTTTCTCTTTGCCACCTATACACAAAAATTTCTCTTCACACTGCCTACATTCAAGACTCAAATAAGCTGTGGTTTTCCAGGAAGAAATAAAATATTCTCATAGAAGTTAAGTGTGTAGCCTTCCCTAGACTCTTAGACAGTATTAGTTATTATACTGAGCTGAGTAGAGGACATCAGTGCATTCATGCCCTTGTTTTCTTCTGTTGAGGAAGCTTCATATTCATTAAAAGAAGGGAGTGAGGAAAGGAAAAATGGAGGAAAAAGGGAGAAGGTGGAAACGAACAACCATTCTGCAAAAATCAGAGTCAGCAGATATAGCCCTTGGTTCCAGATTCACGCTCTAACACTTAGAAGTCATAGAACAAACGTACTTAGAATGTACAGGGTATGCTGTCCGTAAGTATGCATCTCAGCAGTTGGTATAATGCCTTTTCAAATTCCTATCCCTACTGTTCCCACCTAGGATGTGTGTGCAGGTTGTTTACCACACACACTGGGTCCCTGTCCCCAGGCTGCACAGCCCATCATGAGTGACATTTCCAGACAGGCTCAGCAGTTGCACCAAAGGCACAGGTGGAAGGCATGTCCATATGTTGGTCACTGCTCTCCCAGTACAGTGAGCAAAAGAACCAGATATGAATACAGGAGACTGCATAAAAATACAAATATAGATGGTACTTTCATCTCTTTTTGGCAATGACTGAATCATCTGGTAAGTTCAGCATTATTTTTTTTGCTGTTGCAAAATTCCCTGTATACTTCATAGAAGCTCTTATTTGCTCCTCAGGTTAAGTAAGTTCTATTTCAGCCGAGGAGAGATGTGAGGAATGAGAATCACTGTGATGATGCTTTGAGAGTTAATAAACTGAATATGCTTAAAATAGACCTCACATCTGTTAAAAGTTTCCTTTTGATTAAGCATCCTCCCTGAAGTAACAGTCTGCAGACACAAGTTCAGGAAGGATTGAAGAGCTCCCATCTGCTTTGTATCTAAGAGATGCAAATTTAGCCGCACATCTCTCCACATACAAAATTCAAGTCTAGCTATCATGGGAATTTTATTCCCCATTTTATAAAAATTCACTGACAGTAGTCCTGTGAATTAGTAGTCAGAAACAATGAAAAGGAATCTCATATTGTGAAAAATACATAATTTAATAAAAGTTTAAAATGCAATAGTAGCAAGGTGCTTTCTGTTCTCCAGGTAAATTGTGCTGTGATATTAAGACTGTGTCACAGAATTCTACATAGTTTAGAAATAGTAATGCTTCCCTTTTGTGCATGGTCCAGCCTCTCTCAAAATAGAGGTGCATTATTGAACACCCAACCTTTCAGAAACTCAGCTGTGCTAGAAACTGCAATATAACAGCAAAGGTATAGAATTACAGCTCCTTAAGGTGAAGCGTATGTAAAATTTTCCAAAATACTGTCTTATACCTGGTGAACTTTCCTTTTGGAGTTGAGAGATGTTTGGACATGTCCATGTAGCTTCCATACACTCCTACACCAGGCTGAGAGGAGCTAGTGTACATCTCAGAGCTAAATATCAGGAAAAATCCAGATTAGCTGTCCTATGTTACTGACAACAGCACACTCATACTCTGCCATGCAGGAGTTTACACATAAGGCTCCAAGGGCAGGTGTATTCATTTTCCCATACGGCTTCCCCCATGAAGAACAAGACAACTCATCCCCTCCTGGTCCCAGCCACTCCTCTCCCAGAATTTCCCATGATATTGGGTAACAGTGAGTGGGAAGCACCCATAGGAGCCATGCCCCAACTACTGCTTGGCAAGTCTGGTTCTTGCAGAAGTCATTAGCCCCCAAGAAGTAGTTATATCCTTCTGGCTTCTGGGGCTCCTA
The DNA here is from genome assembly GCF_041296385.1 of Aphelocoma coerulescens. Taxonomy (NCBI): domain Eukaryota; kingdom Metazoa; phylum Chordata; class Aves; order Passeriformes; family Corvidae; genus Aphelocoma; species Aphelocoma coerulescens. The sequence goes on along the minus strand of NC_091014.1, from coordinate 58,185,194 downwards.
AACAGGCTTCTGCACTTCATGAGCACCACTTGGTAACAGGCAGATAAGTCTAAAAACTGTAAACTTTGTAAGCCTTTTGCTGATTCCTATTTCCCTTGAATCACACATAATAAATGAGTCTTTTCTAATACACTCTCTCTTCATAAATAAACGGATCAAGAAACCAATTCACAAATGAAACAAGAGATACAACTGAAAAGGACATATAGAGCTGCATGGTGGCTAAATCCCACAGAGGGGAAGGAGGAAGACCAAAGCTGCATGTCAGGCTGTCACAGCATCTCCCTGGGGTGAAACATCTTGAGGTTCCTGATCTCAGATGCAAGGGGACTGCCTGCATCCTAATGGCACTGCACTCCCACTGGCAAATAAGCGAGCCTACACAATACGAGCAGATACACTGGTGTGTTCATAAGTGGGGACACGATGGGCATTTCTTACACTGAGTCTGATAAGAACAAGGGCAATATCTGGTGGTCTGTGAATCCCCTTATTGAACTGTCAATGCCCCTCCTGGTTTTTAAAAAGGCCACTGTAGAGCTGGTTCTGGTTCAACACAATGCTTTTCAGAGACAGTTATCCCTATGGGCCTTTCCCAGAGGGCCAAAACACAAAGATTTGGTCTTTGTGCACTGCCTCTGCCCTAAAGCACTGAAAAAGAGGATATTCCCTTTATTTTGCAGGAACCAAAGTGTTGCAAAGGCTTCTTTGGTGCTGAGTGCAGACCGTGTCCAGGAGGTTTCTCCAAACCCTGCTCAGGAAATGGGCAGGTAAGCAGAGCATGCAGCAGCACCCTGCACTCCAGGGGAGGAAGGATGAGCTATGTCCCAAAAGTCCCAGGAGCATTTCTGCACAGCAGGAATATTGGGTTCCACAAGAGCAGCCCCCTCCATCTGTGTGCAGTGATGGCCATGAATTTCAGGTTCGGTTATAGGCAGGAGGGAAAATGAAACTGTCCCCTCTCAGATGTCCAAATTGCAGATTTCTAGGGTTCCAACACACAGCACACAGGCAAGGCTGAGTGGCCCATTCTCATGCTTTTAATTTTCACAGCACAGAGTAATGGCCCAGCTCACTATTCTCACATAGAAACTGCAAAGAAATATAGAATATATAGCAGCAAAGAAAAAGCATAAATTTTTTTCTTTGAAACACCTTTTTCAGCAGAGCTGGGGTTCTTCCTGAGAGTCTATCAGAGTCACAAAATATCAACAGGCATATAGTCTCTTTTCTAGGGTAAAGACTTGTTTGAATTCATACATAACAATCAACTCCCTTCCATACCACAGTGCATGGATGGCCTGGGTGGAAATGGCACTTGTGTTTGCTCTGAGGCATTTCAAGGCTTGAGCTGCCAGTTCTGCTCAGACCCTGGCAAATATGGACTTCAGTGTGACAAAGGTAAGTGCAGCTGTACAGCCTCAGCACAAGAGCATGGGCTATTTCTTTTGGACTCTAGTGATGTCCAGGTAGGAGTTAACTGGTTGCTAAATAGTCCCTGTGGAGGATGAGAAAGATGTTCCTGGGTTATTTTCATTTCTCATTTCAAATGGACGCATCATAAGCCCAAGGTCAGTGCAAATACTCTAAATTACTTTTCCCATGGGGCATAGCTTGTTTTATACTAATTTATTGGGTTTTTTTAATTTCTGTCTCCCTCACTTAAGTAATTGAAAAGAAAATTTTTGCTATTCTGTTCCCATCTGCTATTGCCCACAACAGAACTGATTCTGCCTGCAGTGACAACCATATGTAATCTAAGAAAAACCAGATCTATAAACAGGTCGTGTTGAGGCCACTTAACTACCCTTACTGAATAATTTCTGATCTATTTTATAACTTATATTCTGCACTGACAGATTTAATCCTACTGAGCCAAACCAAATTACATTTGAGAGTTTACAGCATATACAACATCAAACATACATGCATTCTGCATGTACAAAACTTTTTTGTCTTTTTTGCTATGAAACAGCATGCCATTCATGAAGCATGGCTCACTTGAAGGTTCAGAGGTACATGGACAAAAGCTGAGACACAAATTCCATAAGGAATGGTGGCAGTTCCTACACTCCAGTCCCACCACAGTAATAAGTGTTTGCTTTACTGGTCACCACTGGCACTACTTTGGAATTCACAAAGCCTTCCTGCTGTGTCCTTTGGATACATTGCTGTGACTCCCAGTAGCTCTAATCCACCCAGTCCTAGAAAAGTGCCAGTAGGTCTGTGCTGCTGCTCTGTGTACCCAGCACTTTGCAATCTGTGGGATCTGTGGGCTCAGTGTTTAAAGGCTTACCCTATCACTGAAAGCACAGAAAAGGTCATGAAATTAATAACTTTAATAGTCTAGGACATAGCATTTTGTTCCTACTTCTCTGAAGCACTTTGAAATTCATTGATAAGTGCACTGTAAAAATACAACAGGTTTTAAATAGTTACCCATAAAACACACCTGGAAAGACATGGCTAGGATTAACAAATAAATCCTCCATCAAAGTGAGATTAAAAAATCCAAAATCTTAGATTCTTGAAAAAAAAAATGGGAAGAGCTGATTCATAAGAGATTGTAAGGCTATCGTAAGGATAAATGCCTTTTTCCACTATGGAATTGCACATTGTAATTTATCTCTGGTAGAGTGCCTCTGCCTTTATGGGAAGTGTGATAACCGAGTAGACAGCGATGGGACCTGTCTTCCTGGATCATGCAGAACTGGATACACAGGGAAACTCTGTGAGAAGCAGATTGTTCCCTGCAAGCCCTCCCTGCAGCTCTGCCATGCACATGCAGACTGTCATCTTAGCAATGGCACAGTGAGGTAAGTCAGTAACTTGCATCAAATTAATATTCACTATGCTGCAGCTCCTTCCCATGTGTCTGACCAAAACTGTCCCTGCCAGCAGGACACACACAGCAGTCACTGCAATACTGCTATGCAGCAAATAAGCAATCATGCACCACATCAGCCTTGAGTTGCAAGATAATAATTAAGAGTTCTCAATACCCTGTACCTTATATATTTACCACTGAAAGATAGTTGCACACAGATCTGATCCTCGATTAAAAGGCTCCCTTCCTACCAACATATACAGAGGCTTTTAGGAAGCTCTTATTTCTAACCATCCCTTAGTGATCTGGGAGTTTAAACCTTGCTGAAAAAGAATGAAATTCTCAGTTTGGGGATAGATATCTCACTCTGGTCAGCTCTGGTATGTTTTGCATGCCACAGCACTACAGAATTCAGCACAAGTTCCTCAGTTCTGACAGGGCTGGTCACAAAACTGTCACTGCTACGGCTGCCTTGCACTTGCCTCAAGCTCACCTTCACATGCAGCAAGTTCGCCTCTTGCTGCAGTGTATCCATGACGAGTCACAACAAAGCACAATGGGGGATGCTGCAGAACCTGAGAGCTTAAGTAATTCCCTCCAACATAGGTTAATCCTGAGGAGGGACCCTGGGAGACAGGGGGACTCATTGTCTTGCATGCATTTCAGGGAGAGAGCCATCTTCTGTGTCACTGAAAGAGCATAGCCAGCCCATAAATAATTTAGAGCTGTTAGCTCAACTTTGCAATGATAACGTCAGCTCAGAATTAATTTCACTCCCTATCTTGTACATAGAGACTGGATCCCTGATTTGAGTCAATTAACCCAGTCAACATTTTGGAAAAAAAAACCATAATGTGCACACTTGAGCTACTTGCATCACGAATCCAAGGTTACTGATTTTAAGCTGCCTATAAATAGCACGTTGCAGTGGAAAACAATCACTTCACTTTAGAGCTGTCCTGTCATGCCTAACGCCTCCTTCCTCCTCTTGTCTCTGTAGCTGTGTTTGCAAACCTGGCTATGAGGGAGATGGCTTGAGCTGCAGCAAAGTTGATCCTTGTGCTGCTTTAGACCCTGGTGGCTGCAATACCAACGTAAGTATGTGCTTTTCCCACAGAAAGGGAAGCAAAGGGGAAGGTTTGGCCAGAAACTTTTGCAGAAGAGTCAGAGTTTTCATTGGAGTTCCAGGCTCTTTCCCCAGACACCACTATGGCTTAGACAAGCCTTATGGCTAAAGCCAGATGTCCCCTAAGAGTCCTGAATGGATGCCTCTGCATGTCCCCCAGGCTGAGTGCATTCAGACAGGCCCGGGGGAGCACAGGTGTGTTTGCCAGGCAGGATGGACAGGTGATGGAAAGGACTGCTCAGCCATCAACAACTGCCTGCTGCCCACCACGGCACGGTGCCACAAGAATGCCACCTGCATATACATTGGGCCGGGTCAGGTAGGTCCTCGCATTCAATACCACCTTCAGTGCAAGTCCTCAACCATTTTGCTGTGCCAGAGCTTGCACTTCATACCCTGTTTTCTTCCCCAAAGCCTCCTCTCCCTCACAGCCACAATGTTGTTTCTACATGGTGCTCTCTAACCAAAACAGTCTACCTAAATTCCTATCCCAGTGCTCCCTCCTTCTATGTGGTGGGACTCTGGCAGCAAACACATTTTTTGTAAGTACATTAGTAGATGTCAGGAATAAAGGTCTTCTGGAGATATTAATCAGTGTCATTCCACTGAAGTCAGTGCTAAGCTACAGAATCACAGAGAAACTAATTCACTGTGTCTAGAATATGCACACTATTTTAATCATTTTAATGAATTGCTGTGTTTTGTCGAAATGACAGAATGACTGTAAGTGTAAGGATGGATTTCAGGGGAATGGAATTGAATGCACACCCATAAACTCGTGCCTGGAACAAAATGGAAAATGCCATCATCTGGTGAGTAATTAATCATTCCCCGAACAAAGTGTTCAGATACATATCACACCTCGCCTCCTGCGCACACCATAGAATTTATTTGCCATTCCAAACCTGCAATTTCTGTTTGAGAAAGCACTTCCCAAGCAGTTCTACAAGCACAAAAAGCTCTGTGTGAACCACATCAGTATGGTACATGAGCTGAGGACAAGCTGCAAAGGGCTGCTCCCAAATATGCCAGTACAGAAGGATTACCTCGAGCCTGCAATAAATAAATGCTGTTTCTCTACCAGCAATTACAACATGGATGCATTATCCAGTTAGGATATTTACCCAAGGCAAGCATCTCTACCCAGGCATCTATCAGCTTTATCAGTAGCTGCATGTGCTCTGCTGCAGCCTTTAGTCCCAGCCTCAGGTGGGGCACAGGGACAGAGCTGAAGTGAGGAGCACTGGGGAGCAGAGCATGGATCTGCATAGCCAAGTGAAAGAATAGGGCCCAGAATATGTAGGGAAGAAATAAGAAAAGAGGGAGCAAGGGTTTAGATTCCTACAGACTTTGTGCACAGTGGGTAGGTGAGGGGGTTAGTGCTTTGGGCTGATGGAGTGTGTCCTATAGGAAGGTGAGAACACCCACAGAAGATGGTAAAAAGATCCTTTTTAAGTTTATGCTTGTATATAAATGGGTCCTAGTAAGAGGCTTTACAGATCATCCTTGCTGGAGTGGTCTCCTAAGTATCTGACAAATTCTCTCTCTTTCTGGTTTGAAGGCAACTTGTCAGTTTGAGTCTTCTCGTGGCTGGGAGTGTGTGTGCCCAAAGGGCTATGAGGGGGACGGTAGAATATGCTACGGAAATGCTGCAGATGTAAGTAAGGTGGTCACTTCCTCTGGGCACAGGACCTACTGCATACTAGATCTTAACCACAGAGAATAGCAAAGCCTTTATAAACAGTCAGAAAAACATGATGCTCACCAGTGATCTCTGCAAAGAGTATTCCAATGGGAGACACTTAACTGACTCATAAATGATCTGTTGTGTTTAAAAGCATGGCCTGGAAAGGGGCCTAAGGGAGCCGAGCACATTTCTGGCTTCAAACAAATTGAAAATTTGAAATTGAAAACAAATTGAAAAATGCCGGTCCCAAAGTCCAGACCTGCAGAAGTGCTAAGCACTCACTTACCAGCTGGGAGCATCAAGCAGTCAGCTCTTCTGAAGTTCTGCACTGCAGTCTCTCTCAGTGGAAATGATCAATTTATCATGTTGAAACAAACTGTGCTGACCCACAGGCAGATAAAACCAAAGCAAGTCAATTGGTGAAATAAATATGCATTTAACAGCACAGGAAAAATGGAAGTGTCCTCAGTTTCAGCTCCTGGCAACAATCTTACATGGCTCTCAGCACTATCTACCACCTGTGCTTATACTATCATCTATCTCTGTTCTAAGTACTGTGGCAGAGTAAGGGCTGGGTGATGTGTAAGATGTACAAATACCAGCTAAAACAACATATATTTCAATTAATGTTGCATGGAGTTAAGAGAAGAATTAAGTTTAAAATCACAGGAAATTAATGCTTAGCCTGGGGTCAGCACATTATATGTACCAAGATCAGGTACACACCTAAGCCCTAAGCAATCCATGACCTGTTTTTCAAGAGTTGGTAACTCACCAGTCCCATTTCCAGAAAGTATCAGGATTAAAAAAGAATTATGTCCTCTCTTTTCGCACACACTGAAAACATCCTCCTCCATGTCACATCAACCAGGCCAGACACAGTGAGTTACACCAGAGATCAGAGCACTTTGGTAATAGCTTACAAACTCACTGGTCTCTCTTCTTTCTAATCAGGAGCTATCCACTCTGTCAGAAGCATCTGCCTTTAACCAGTGGGTTAATGTAAGTACACTTCGTGGTTAATTTTTGTAGAATGCTCAAGTTTGCAGAAAAACATGAGCTTTGTAGAGTTTAGAAATGGGAACCTCACAGCAATATCTCCATCAGAGAGAGGAAGCTGAAGATCAGGAGAGGCATCAGGGTGCCTTTCCCACCAGTCATGGAGGGGTTGATCATCTAGTTCTCTATTTCTGCTTGAAAAACAACTTCTGAACCCAAATTGAGCAAGTGAAGCACCATAAGCAGCAGAGCTGGTTCCAAGCCTGCTCTCTGAGGCAGGGAGGTACATAAGCCATGCCTAGCATTGTATGAAAACACACTAGTCCAGATGACCAGCAGCAGGGTGCAAGCAGAGACTGAACATGACCCCAGATGGCTCTTTCCAATTTCTCTCATTTGATAAAATGACAGGTGGGAAGGGAAGACAATGCCTTACCCTCCCTATTTTCACTGTGCTCCATGGCAGGAAAATGCAAGTGTGTGGCCAGTCAGCGTGCTGCTGGCACAGCAAGAGAGCAGGAAAAGCTCAGTCTGTGCAGGCCTGACTCAGGTGCAGGAAATAGAATCATAGAAGGGTTTGAGTAGAAAAGGACCTTTAAATGCCATCTAGTCCAACCTCCCTGCCATAAGCAGGAACATCTTCAACTAGATCAGGTTGCTCAGAGTCCTGCCCAGCCTGACCCTAAATGTCTCCAGGGATGGGTCATCCACCACCTCCCTGAGCAACCTCTTCCAGTGTTTCACCACCCTCACTGTAAAAAAAAAAAAAAAAAAAAAAAAAAAAAAAAAAAAAAAAAAAAATTCTTTCTTATATCTAATCTAAATCCATCCCTTTTCAGTTTAGGACCGTTATCCCTTATTCTTTTGCAAAAGATCCTGCTAAAAAGTCTGCCCCATGTTTCTTACAAGCTCCCTTTAAGTACTGAAAGGCCATAAAAGGTCTGCCTGGAGTCTTCTTTTCTCCAGGCTGAACAACCTCAATGAGGAAAGAGATTAACTTTTTTGGCTCCAGATTATGGAAGAAACACCAAATTAGTTTTTGAACCCCAAAGTTCTGGATACATTGGTTGTCACAATCTACTTTCTATTTTCACATGCTGTCATTTATTACTGGGCCAGCAGTAACCTTAGAGGTCCTACCCTACTGTGATTAGCACTGTATGAAATAAGGTCAAAACCAGTCTCTCCCAGAAAGAGCTTAAAACCTAAATATAAGGGGGCTATAGCAAATACATGGCAAACAAAAAAGGACAGTGATGTGTTAATGAACAGCATCAGAAGAAGTCACAGCACCTTAGTTGCTTTCAGGCTTTTCAAAGGTAGATGGCTTGGGGGTCATTAAAGCACATAATTGCAAGGAACACCTCAGGGAGCTTCTTAAGAGAGCTCAATGTGGCTAATTGAGGTCAGTTGTCTGCCTGGCCCTGAGCTCAGATTGTGGCACTGGACACTACAGAGAAACAAAAGAATTTAAAGGAATTGGGCACAAGAGGAAATGCTGCTCGCTTGCTAATGTGCTCTTTAGATAATGAGGGAACAAATCAGAGGGAAGATTGTGTACAATCTACTGAAACAGAGATGTGGAAATTTCTTCTACACTTCAGAGAAATGCTATCACTTAAAATAAACATCGGTAACTACAAACATGAGCGAAATAGGGATATCCATCTGTGGGGTTTTAACTTTGTACTTGAGCAGGAATGTGATGTTTACCATTTTTCATAACCAAATATTTTTCTTGCTAGTCAGGAAGGATGAGAAGGGGAAGTTTGTTGCTGTTTCTATACTTAAATATTTGGAAGGTGATAGGGATGATGGTTAGAAAGAAAGATGATTTTAACAGAGACAAAATTCCCAGCTATTTAAGGGACCTGATTCCCTTCTTGACTTAAAACCCAATATGGGTAATGAAGGATTATCCAAAGCAAACCATCTTCTAGGCAGCATACCAGCTGCAAAAGGTAGAACCCAAACTCATATTGCTCCCTCAAGTTTTGCAGTATCAAAAAAGGCAAGTTGTGGAGTCTGTGAAAAGTTTGGAGAACCCCATCTTCAGCAAGATCACCTGTAAATATTTAGCTCTCCATTTTTTACTCAAAAAAAAAAAAAGTTCCACACAACTGGAAAAATCCTCTCCAATGGAGGCTCTTTCCACAATTAAGGCAGCTAAAAACATGGAAGATGAATTAATTCATGCACACCACAGATCTCACAATCCCCATCTAAAATTAGATCTGTCAGCAGCAAGTGCCACTGCAGTGCTTAGTGGGCACAGATAACTCTTGGACATCTTGAAAAAAATCCCTGCCATGTTAAATAGTCTTCTTCCAAATGGGAACATTGTGTCACAGGAGTTTCTTATTTCATGGTTCATAATCCTTCTATCTATTAAACAGCATGGAGTGCTCTGTAAGAGCAAGTTACTTGAATTTATCAGTAACCACTAGCATTTATCACCACCATGGTTTTTTAAACATTCAAGTGCATAATACAAGATTTATGAGACAGGCTAACTTTTGTGGGAGTCAAGTTATGTGTGTCCTAATAAAAAACAATTCTGACCTGAACATTATTTGTGCCCTTTAAATGCTGGCAATCTATTCTGAAAAAATAGACACTCATTTGCCATTTTTGTACAGCTCTAAGTGCTGCTGTTCAAGTCACTGCTCAGTATAATAGTTTTTCCTTTCCAGGCTGGTCACAAAGCACGTCACATACTCCACCTTGTTTAAAATGTCACCAGCTACTATTTATAGACCATCCTTAGAACAAATTATTTTACCCTCTTTACTTTCATGCAGGAGGCCAAGATAAACTCAATGTTGTCCACAACCTCAAACCTAACTGTGCTTGTGCCTTCTCTGCAAGCAATTGAAAACATGGATGAAGATGAGAAAGCCTTTTGGATGTCAGAAAGTAACATTCCAACTCTCCTTATGTACGTTAATGGTTTGGGGGGGTTGGGTTTTTTAATTAACTCCTTTTAATGCTGAACAAGCCTTTGGTTTGAAGCCACTAGAGCAAGACAGGTATTTTGATTTTAAAGGAAGGGCATAGGATTCCCCTTTTAGTTCCAGTGGTATAAATCTCTGTAGCAAGTCCACTAGAAAAAAAGGCATTATTTGTATTATGTCAGAAATGTTTAAAGGCCAAGCTAAGATCAGAATATGGCTGAACAAGGTGTTGTAGAAGCAATTCCTGTTTAAAATCACGGTTTTAAAGCACACTAAGCATACCTATCTAAAATAAGAGAAAGAAAAAAGAGAGAGAAAATACAAAACATTCAAATCCAGTTAATTTCCTTTAGGTATCATGTGCTGACAGGAGCTTACAGCTTTGCTGATTTCCAGAATTTATCATCCTCTGACATGCTGCCAACATCGCTACAGAGCAAATTCCTACGCTTGTCTAAAGAAAATGGGGTGAGATGACCTGTAAACCACCGTGGTATCACACACCAACCCCTGACCATCACTGCCACTGACTTTCTTGTATTACAAAACCACGCAGATATTATGCTTTTTTTAAAAAGGACCACACCATAAAATTAAAGGCATAGTTCACGTATACCATGACATTAGCTTGTTTGTCTCCACCACTTGACATCACTGAAATTTGTCCACAATATTATTTATTTCTAATGTCCCAGTACCTGCTGCAAACACTGGACAGTCCTGTAACCAAGTAGAAGGGCAGTCCCTGCCTGGAGCTAAATTAAGACAAAGAGCATCAAGGAAACCAAACAACTGAGTTCAGGGAACTGGGAAGGTAGGAGGAAGCGGTGATAACACACATCTCCACATAGCAACTTCATAGTCCTAAACCACATGAAGGTATCTTTAATGGTAAATAACAAATTACAGCCCTTCCCCCTCAGCCTTTTTATTAGGTAAATTTCACGTTCTGAGGAGGATTTCCTGGAAAGTCACATTTAAGCACTTCATCCCCATTAAGGGAGGGGGAAGTTCCCCCCACCTCCACGCAACAAAGGAAAAGTTATGAACAGGGTCCTTCAAAGCTGCACAGAACTGGGAGGGTGTGGTGGGGGCAACTCCACCTACCCCAGGTAACCACTCCAGGGCAAGCCAGCCCAGGGCTTTGCCAGTCTGCACACAAGGAACAGCAAAGAGTCCTAAAGTCCCCTACCCCGTGCATGATTCCCTGAGGTTAACCCAGCCTCTGGTGGGGACAGGTGTGAGCGGTGCCTTGGTGCAGCCCTAGGCAAGCATTTGGGAAGGTGTGGAAATCCACAGGATGAGCTGCTGGGAAAACACCACCCCCACAATGCGAATGCAAACCCTCTCTCCCCTCGCTTTTCCAGAACCTGACCCTCGAGGGCGCTCACTTTGTGGCCAGTGACATCGCATCCACAAACGGGGTCATTCACGTAATTGATAAGGTATACAATATATTGATAAGGAATCGCTCCTCTGCACCACAAGCAGTGCAGAACAGTTAAACGCCCAGAAACTACTAACAGGCTGAAAAACCTGTTTGCACAGAGCAGCACTTTGTCCTGCATCTGATGCTTGCAGGCGATGTGGGATATCTGCTCCTTTGCAGGTCCTGACCCCGCTGCGCAGCGCTGTCATGCCGAGGCTGCTGGCCCGCCTGGAGCAAATGCCTGACTACTCCATTTTCAGGGGCTACATTATTGTAAGCTTTCACATCATTTTCACGGTGTTTTCAGGACAGAGGAAGCTCTCTGCTTTGTTGGCATTTTGGACTAGTATCAGACTATCACTGGTGATTCTGATTTTATTTAATGTGTTTCACAACAGCAATACAACCTGGCTAATGAAATAGAAGCGGCAAACACATACACAGTCTTTGCCCCAAGTAATGATGCCGTAGAAAATTACCTAAAGGACAAGAAATCTGCTACTCTGGTACGTACTACTCACAAGGCTTGTCCTAACAGCTCAGTATTTAATCTTTGTTTCAAGTGAATGGGTTACAAGGACACAGATACAGGAGGAGACTTGTTTCCCAGAATTCCAGTAAGTTAGGTTTTGTCTAGAACACCAGAGAAGGTGAAATGGGATGGATCCACCTATATTTTCCTGACTTGCTGGAAGAGCCTAGCTATTTGTTCTGTGTTTTGCCCTTCTTTAGATTAAAAACATGGTGATAATTTCCAAGACATCTTATCAGTAGACTTTTTTTTGGTTTGGGATTTTGAGAGAGTTTTTTATGTAAAGAAGATCAGTACAGGAGTGATCAGGAAAAACACTGAAATGAGTTTACTGGGTGAATGATGTCCTCACACCCAGAGCTAGTTTATATTATTTTGACAGCATACCTCAAGCCGGTTTATATCTCTTTATTCTTGTGCCAGGAATATGTTTTAGCTGCAGCAACTCTCTCTCTGGCATTTGTACCCTGACACAGTTACAAGTTCAAACTCCCTTTTCAACCCTGTTGGTTTCCTCCCAAGATAAGCTATCCTTTTTCTGCATCTTCCCAGCAGCTTTCTTCATATTTTCTCCAATGGATTGCCCCTATCAAGAGCCACATACCTTTCAGAGGAAGCTTCACCCACAACTTGCCCAATGGCATTAATTCTTCCCAATCTCTTCCAGAAATAGTTACCCTGCTGCATTCTATCCCTACTTGCATGGTTTCCACACTTAGAGCCAGGAAGCTGAGGAGCACAGGGTTCAAATGACTCGTCCCAGATCATTTACCAACAGTAGACCCATGGCAAAATCCCATGTTCACAAGTGATCAAGCTCCATCTGCTCAAATAACTTTTGAACACTATTTTAGTTGTTTCCTGACAAAACATTGTCATTTCCACATCACTACAAGAAGAATTTATGACAAACTTTCAGACACACATAGGACATCAGTCCCAGTAGATCTGGATTACACACACACACAGAGAAATCATTTTCATTTCCACTACTCACCAATGTTTCTTCAATCTTTCTGCCATCCTCCCAACCTTTTCTGACATGGCAATCTGGCCAAAAAAAAAAAAAATAATCAGAAAACAACCATAAGGTTAAGTCTGCCTGAGGCTTAACCTCCTTGTGAAACCCCTGGGACAACTCTAGTGCAGAGGGAAGAGTTTGGCACAGGGAGGAGACCTCATTTCTTGGCCCTGATGAGGTGAGTTATCCTAATTCTGCTGGTGATTAAAGACAGAAATCAAGATGGATCAGAGTTGGATTTTCCTCCAATTCATCAAATTCAGGATATTAAATTGGTCTGGACACTGATGGAGATTAGCTCTATCTTAATTCCCACTTTCTCATCTGCAAATATTTTTTTGCCAAATCTATGGAACAGGGCCAGCCCTAAGAGACATCAAGGCCACTATTTCACTCTGTGGGCACAGCCAGACAACATCACAAATCTCACATCCTGGAGCTGCTTCATGCTTTCATACACTCTTGAAGGAGCAGAAGAGCCAGGAGCAGCACGGACATTTGGAACAAGGGAACAGTGAGCAACAGAATTTCCCACAAGGACTTTTTACTGCAAAGACAAAGTTGCAGCAGCACTGTCTGTTGGCTCGGCAGCTCCTAACCTCTCCAAATGCCCCAGCTCCTCTCACATTGGTCAATCTCTCATCAACACATCCTGCCTCTGCTTCGTCCTCCCAGTAGGGTAGAGCTCTGGGAGTCTCGTGCTTCAGAACAAGATACAGAAGCCTTGAGAAGCTCACACAAAATTTTGATGTACAAAGAGTAACTTCATCACTTTTCCATGAAATACAAATACACTCAACCAACTAGGCATAGAAAACTTTTCAATTAACAGACATGACTCTCAGTCTTTATTGACTGAAGATGCCTTTAAAGATTATATATATAGATATAAATATAAATATATATATAAATTACTCTAAACATTCACCTACATTTTATTCCCGTATAGCTTATTCAGGGATTCTCAAAGGAATAAGGAATAGGTATGGAAAGATTACAATAGCACTCATGAATATACAGCTTTTGATGTCAAAAGAACCCATGAATTTCAGAGGCCTAAAAAGTCATTTGACTTTTCCCCGAGTTTATCAGCCAGCCCTATGCACAGAAAGAGATGTTTCAGGCTCAAGCAAACCTTGCTCCTCCCAGTTCCATTGTCTTTCACCCTCCATGGTCAATAAAATTTTCATTATGACAAGAATGCAGGCTCTCTGCAGGAGGAAATACTAAATACCTGCCTACTGGAGAAGCTTCTCTTTAAATCCAGGCAATTTATGTTTGGCTTGAACCCTTTGGAAAATGCTTTCCATAGTTAACTTTCCGGGTTTTCTTACACAACTCTGAATATAATTGTGTGTTGGCAGGATGAGGGCCAAGTCCGCTATCATGTTGTGCTGGATGAGAAGCTCCTGAAGAACAACCTGCACAATGGCATGCACAGGGAGACCATGCTGGGGTTCTCCTACCAGGTTGGGTTCTTCCTCCACAACAGCCAGGTACTGCAGTCTGCACTTGCTGGGAGAAACAGGTTTCCTGCTTTTTGCAACTCCAGCTTCAACTTTAAACTGACACGCTGTCAAAAGGAATTGTGCATTCCTCATTAGCTTCTGTGACTTAACAGCACAAAAGTTGTCACTCAGATGCAAGGCCTGTCTCAGACCTGCTCAATTCAAAGTCACCCTTGAAGGTATCTTTGATTGAATTTGATTTCAGTAGTGCTGTTCACATTTAGATTGAATTTTAGACATCTGTCCCTAGCAACTACAAGCCTGCATTGCAAAGCAGTCATTAATCTGACTTCCAAGGGCTATTAGAAACCTGCCCTCAATTATAAAACATTAATTGTATCTTCTGGGGATTTAGTCCACTTTCAATCCTAGGAGCTCAAAGCACTGGGCAACAAATATCAATTGCCTTTCAATACCACTTGTGGAAAAATCAGGCACAGCAAGATTAAGAGACAGGGCCAGGAAGGGAACTTGGTCCTCCTTTTCTGTCCTGGAACTCCCTCTGGGTATAGGCAAAGGAAGAAAGCTCCTCACCAACAGAGTTTCAGCCCTGCCCTTTGTTCTGCTCACAGCTGAGCCTTGAAAAAGCATCTGCAGTGGAACTGCTGCTGGTGAGAGCACGATGGGAGTGGGGTGAGCGATCGAGTCAATTTAAGTCCTCCTTGAAAGAGCAGGTGCTGGGAGGGTTTCCTTGAAGCCCCTCATGCCCCAGACACAGGAAACCCACCTTTTTTGGCATGCTTTTGCCATGCCTTCCAATGCAGTGAAGCAGTTAAATGCAGCAGCTGGAATATGAGCAAGTGCCTGATGGTAACTACCTTTGTTGGTTTTGCTTAAGTGATCCCTATGCATTTCTCTCTTTCTCCCACCTCCTGCTTCTCAGGTTACCACAGAGCTGGGGAACACCTCTGCTGCTCTCTAACTGATTGCATGTCTTTGCAGCTATATGTAAACGATGCTCCTATAAGCTATGCAAATGTTGCCACAGACAAAGGAATTATTCATGGGCTGGGAAAGGTCCTGGAAATCCAGAAGAACAGATGTGATATCAATAACACCGTGATCATTGTAAGTGGTCCTGTTTGTATAGATGCTTAAAGGCCCCTCAGAGAAACCTACAGTCAAACACAGCTCAAATGTGTAGAACACATGATACTGCTTCCCAGCAAGGAATGCACACATTTTCCACAAAGGATATTCCTACCAGAGTTTTAGCATCTCCTAGGACAGCTTTGGTCCTGAAATCAGTGTTATGACAGTCTGGATAAAATATAATCAGAGTAGCTCAGGAATAAGAAATTATTGAGCTCTAATATTCAGATAATAATAATAATAATGCAGTATTCTATGTCTTTGTAGCCAGGCTACTTGTTTATAAAGTGGGAAGCATCACTTTAGAAGAGCAAATAAAAAGGACCAAATGATTTTTCCCTCTTCCCTTTGGGGGAAGAGTGTTCCCACAGAGGTGCTCGTAGGGATATCCTTCCTTGCTGAGCAGGACAGCTTCCCTCACCATCTTTACCTAATAGGTTGTCCTAATAATGCCCCTCAAGGACTAGATTTAAAAATATGGCTGGAAATCATGTTTTTTTCCATGAAACAACCTGCCTGCAGCTCTGTACAGTCTGTTAACTACCTCTCATCTGTGTTGCTTAAGGAGAAGTGCAGAATTTGTTCACAACCATCAAGTTGTCCCCCAGGAACAAAAGAAATAGTAAGTATTTTTTCATTAACGCTAGGGTTGTTGATTTTTTTATATCAAAACTGACTATAGATGCATTCAATCCTGTTTTTAATATAATTGCCTCAGTTTCAACAAAAGATACAGTATTTACTTCAGCCTGCTACATATAATGCTTAAAGTCAATAGACTCAATCCATCCTGACCTTAGAGATTTTTTTTTTTTATCTACCTGGGATCAAGGTAGCAGAAGGGCAGCTTAAAGATAAAACTAATCTTTCAAGGCCGGTTTCTCATACGCACTAGGACAACTAAAGACTTTAAACTGCAAAGTTTACCTCTACCATGCAAAACTTAAGGGAGTTAAATGTGGTCTGAAATATGCCTGCTCCAGAAGGAATTACAGAATCAACTTTGAGCCCTTCAAACCAGAGATGTACAGAAGGGCAAACTCAATCCCTCCCCAGCAACATGCTGTGAGTTAGGGTCACAAGGAGACTTGGAGATTATAGAGACTTTGGATTCCCAGGTCCAACACATGGGAACTGCAGATATTTAGAGTTTCTTGGTACCTATCTGCAAAAGCCCCTCCACTGGGATTACATAAGTATATTTGCCTTTATTATTTATTATTTTTTAATTAATTATGCCAGTAATGGTATTCCAAAGCAGATCAAGTCCCATCCACCTCATCAAAGTACTTGACTGGCAAAACCAAATTTAAGTCCTCATGGGTAAAACTCAAAATCATTAACAATTCCCTTACAATGAACGGCTGGATGGATGCTTGTCTCAATCTCTTCACAAGGGTGTACTGAGATCAAAAGCTTTCTTCAGCAAATAATCTTTCCCAATTGTGTTCATACCTGGAAGATAATGTTTCAACAGCTGTTTTTGCAGAACTTCATAACTCAGTTTTCCAAGAGGAACTAGAAAGATCAGAAAATGTGAAAAATGAAAAAAAAGTTTGTAAAACTTCTGAATAGAATCTGTTCAGTTCTGAGCAAGGCAATTTTAGACATCTTTAAAACACCACAAGACACTGAGTTAAACTGATCATATGCTCACTAGAAATTATTTAGCTAATACATTTTTATTTCTGTAAGTATTTTCTTCATTTTAATTGTGAATGTGTGAGTCAGTGCACAGCATGCATAAATTTAACATCCCATTTATTAACACATTTGAAAGTAGCTGATCAATATTATTCAGAAGTGCATCTGTTTCTCCAATATTTGCTCAGGCAGGGGAGAAGAAGTACTGTGTCCTCACAGAAAACCACAGGAGACTGTACACCATCCAGATTGGGTGCCAGCCCAAGTGTGCTAAAACCATCATTGTGAGTTCACTCTTTCTATTGGGGTACATTTCTATGGTGGTGGCCAGGAACCCCTTCCCTGAGCTTCACCCTCCTCATAATTCCCACAAAGCTCATACAGCATGTCAAGGCAGTTCCTGACAATATGTTTATTGGCCTTTATTCTGAACACAGCAGAGGCTGAAAGGTTAAAGCACAGGGAAAGCTGGGAGCTGACATGGTGTAGAAGACAGAGCACAGGTTTGGGAAGGGTAACCCTATGCTTGTCCCTAGAAATTCTGTCCACATTTCCCTGGGGTGGTGAAAAGTACCTGGGTCCCATCAAGGACTGAGGGTGAAAGCCTGAGTCCTGGCATGTTGAGGAGTGTGATCACAGACCAGCAGAGCTGATGTACTGCTAAAAATCACTGAATCAGAGACTAGTCTGGGTTGGAAGGGAACTTAAATATCTTCATTCCCACCCCTCTGCCATGCCCAGGGACACCTTCCCCTACACCAGGTTGCTCAAAGCCCAATCCAGTCCGGCCTTGAACACTTCCAGGGATGGAGCATCCATAATTTCCCTGGGCCTCCTGTGCCAGTGCCTCACCACCCTCACAGTAAAGAATTTCTTCCTTATACCTAACAAAACCGACCCTCTTTCAGCATGAAGCCATTCCCCCTTGTCCTATCACTACAAGCCCTTGTAAAAATCCAGACCTCTCGTTTGCCCTGCTCACCACCCCGACCCTCAGCACAGCATTTCTGGGTTTCCAGACCAGGGAGTGCTGCGCGGGGTTCTTTGGCCAGCAGTGCCAGCCCTGCCCAGGAAAAGCCGGGAGCGCCTGCTTCGGGAACGGCGTGTGCCTGGATGGCATCAACGGCACGGGCAGCTGCCAGTGCGAGGAGGGGTTTGTGGGCACGGCCTGCGAGAGCTGCAGCGAGGGCAAATACGGCCCCAACTGTGACCAAGGTACTGAGCGTCCCCAAGCCACACAGGAGCTTTGCTCGCCTTGCCAGGTGTACAAACCTTCCCCTTTTATCTTCTAACCACGTCCACTCTAGATTCTAGAAAGGTACTGCAATTTCAGGGTAATAGGCCAGAGTCTTAAAAAACATCATTAACCTCTTTTCTTTCCCCATAATGGTGTTTGCTCTCTCATCCCTTGGCTGGAGACAGTGTCTTCTACTCTGGCACACCACTGACTTAGAAAAGAATCCAGCAAGAACAATCCTCTTTAGCACTGCTATTTCTCACTAATTCTTTCCCATTAAAATACAGTTTCAGACCCTGGGAATAGAGGAAGATAAGCATAGTTTGAATTTAGAGTTATTGTGTCATTAGAAACCAAAAGGCACAGACAAAGCAATGAAACAGCCTACAGCAGAAGATGCCATCAGCAGGTGATGTCTGGGCCACCCCCACTGTAGTTCTTGCCCCTTGCTGCCCACACTGCTACACTGCCAGGGACAGTGGCTTCCCCCACCTCTTCCACAGTGTGCACTTGTGTCCATGGGAAATGCAGCAGCGGGATCGATGGGGACGGCTCCTGTGAATGTGATGTCGGCTGGAGAGGAGTGACGTGTGAGACTGGTGAGTGTCCTGCCTTTTTTTACCTGAGGTAAAAAAGTGTGCATTTCAGAAAATGACAGAACTACAGCCATGATCAGATCCCAGTGCAGCTTCCCCCATGCAGTGAAATATGGGTCACATTCCTGTGCTATGGCAATTAATTACTGTATTATTAGAGAGACAGCTGAGATACTGCTCATGACACTGAGACACTTTCTTAGCTAATTCTCTACCTGTGTCACCCTCTATCTGTCCCAAAAGAATATCCCATTTATTAAAGCTATATGTTTTCCAGAGCAGGATTACCCAGGACATTTTGACCCTCAGATCAAAAGCCTCTCAAGTGCTTCAATAAGTTGATGTAGCTGTACAACACCAGATATTAAATTATGTTCTTGCTAATGTGATTTAAAAAAATTAGCAAATAAATCATTTTGTGCTGGCTTAAATACAGCTCCTATATCCAATCAAATTATATTCTATTTAGACATAATTAAAATTATGCAGTAACTATTTCAAAACCCTACCTATAATATAAAACAAAAACATGTTACAAACACATTAATAGTAACATTCAATATCAGTTTTAAATTTTCCCAGGGAAATAATTAGTAATAAGCAGAGTTTTATAAGAGGGTTGCTGTAGTTACTACACCTGAGCAAAATGTCATTTCCTTTAGAAAACCTACCCTTATATAATTAATATAAAAAATATATTTAAAATGGGATACTTAAAGACCAAAGCATGGAATTCTAACAGCTAAAATAAGATTCACCAGGGTAAATACAGATCAATGACGACAGGTGAAACGTTTTCCTGACAGTATGACACAACCCTTCCAAGTGAATTTCAGTGGTATCCACTGATCTACACAGACCCCACAGATGGAGTCTCTATAGAGACTGAGAGCACAGTTGCCTGATGCAGAACTCAGACTCCAGCTCCACATGGTAGGAACAAGAGACTCTGAACCTAGAAGTCAACATCTGACCCAAAAGGTTCTGATCCCTGCTTCAATTTTTTTCCACTTGCAGAAATCGAAGACGATGCGTGTAATGCCTCGTGCCACACCAGTGCTAAGTATGTATGAAATGTACTTATTTAGATGAGAAAAAGGGGATCTCTTGCAAGGCAAAAATCATAGTCCACCTTGCTCATGACTTCTCAGCAGCATATCTCACAGAGATAAGGAGCAATGGAAATCTAATGTAGATGATGATGAAGACAAAAAGTTCAAAGCTCTCCTCTTCACATCAAAATATACAAATGACAACAAAAGAAAAATGCTCTCACCAGTCCAGCACCAATACTGGGACACTAACTAGTTTTCAAAGGAGCAAGTGAGCCCCACTGAGCCATTTACTGAAGTGCATCTGTCCCCTCACCACTGACCAGACAGCAAGATTTACACTAGCCAAGACATTTCAAAAAAACAAGGAAAGGTGGCTAAAAAGACTCCACATTTTCAGTCACAGTTCTTCTGTAGAATTTGAGAAACCAGAGGGGCAAACCCCCTTTTTCCCAGATGCAGGTCATTCTCCCCCCCGTGTGTTTGTGACCTTCAGTTCATAGTAGCAATATTTTACCAGGCTTTTTGGCAAAACTACACTCTCAGATTGGCTCATGGGGACCCCACACACTCTGGAATCAAGACTGTGTTTCTGATAGAAGCAGATTGTTCTTCTGTTGTGTATTTTTCATCCACTGACATACACCTGTAAGTGTGAGGATAGGTGCAGGCATGGCAGGAGTAGGGGGGAAATTATGAACTCTGCTGACTGCATCCCCCCCATAAATTGGGTGCACACAAACAAAAATTGTGCACAGCTCTTTGGATGGATAGACATGCAAATTCTGGAGCTCTGCACAAAAAAAAAATGGGATACTTAAAGACCAAAGTATGTAATTCTAATAGCTAAAATAATACATCCAAAATACATTTGAAAAGCCTGGTCCAACTAGGTCCATTTTTATCATTTTAGCTACCTCTTCTACTGTATGGTTAAATGCCTTGTTATTTCTATGCAACATTACCTTCAGAACAACTCACAAAAAACGAGGGTTGTACAAAAGGCCTGACCAGTTTTTTTTCCCCCTCTTTTAAATGTTGCCTCCCTCCTTTTATTTCATTAGCTGCCTTCTCCTATCAAATGGCACTGCCTACTGCAAATGTGCAGCTGGGTTTGAGGGGAACGGGACATTCTGCACAGGCAAGTGAACTTTGTTTCTTCCCTTTTAGAAAAAAAAAAAAAAAAAAAAAAAACAAATAAGCATGCTTGAAGCACTCTCTGGTCACAGTAGAGTTGGTGAGAGATGAGCACTTCCCCATGCACCAGTTAAAGAACAGGAATTGTTGCCAGTTCCCTCAAAACAAATAGCAGCCCAACAGGTGTGGATTCATAGCAAACAAAGGGCTCCAAATCTCCAAGTTGTGAGGTATTGTGCTGAGGGAGACCAGAGAAAAGGGAACATGCCGTGCACAGCCCCAGCCCATTGTTTGCAGAGAAATGAAACCTGGTTTGTGACTTTTACTCCCTTTCCCAGCACAGCCCAGCAAAGAGAGGCCAATTCAGGGTACAATAACACTTCCAGCTATTGGAAGCTGTGTAGCTCTACCATTTCCTCAGCTTTCTGATCTTGCTCAGATTTCTGGTGTGGTAAAACCCATTTCTTTAGACTAGAGAGATTTAAGAGACCCTCAGAAAGGGGCAATAGCACCTTATCCTAGATGTTCCTCCAAGAATCTGGGTTATCCAAAATAGACTACTTCCAGCTACAATAATCATAACTGTAATTTTTCTTAATTCTTAACTAATTAAAACACTAATTCTTTTCAGAACAGAAGCCCATTTTTCTACTTACTCACGATGGCTTGCAGGGTCCTGATCCCAAATTTTGCCTCTCTTACTCTGCCTGCTTTCATTTTCTCTTCTGGCACAAGACAGACAAATCCATTTTGATCT
Organism: Aphelocoma coerulescens; assembly: GCF_041296385.1. Classification (NCBI taxonomy): domain Eukaryota; kingdom Metazoa; phylum Chordata; class Aves; order Passeriformes; family Corvidae; genus Aphelocoma; species Aphelocoma coerulescens. Next base: position 58,163,596 of record NC_091014.1, on the reverse strand, counting down.
ATTGGGGGGCAATTCCTCATGTGCAGGAAGAGCTGGGTGACACAGGTCACCCAAAGCAACTCTACACTCACCCTTGCTCTCCCATAGAGGACTTCTGGGCAAAACTAGATGCAGAAAAAAATCAACTTCCTCATCTGACATTGCTGAAACAGCAATTTAGGGTCATTTGAAACAAAAATTAAAGCAATGTTCAGGTTGATTTGAGCCACACTGAAGACCAGACAGGGCTTGCTCTCTGCTCTCAGTTATGAGCATCCAGCTCATCCAGAGTTGGAGAAACAGGATGAGTATCCACCTGAATAAGAACCAGGACTTTCTGTCACAGGAGGGCTGGGCGGCATTATGTTCTAGACTTCCTGCAAGAGAAGTTATATGATCTGTGTGGAGAAAATGTCAAGCTCAGGAAATACTTAAATGGCCATTTAAACTAGAGAAGAACACAAACATCCCTTTTTTTTGGTGTTTTGTTGAAATGGGCAGAATTGGAAGATGGAAAGTTACTGAAAATCAGTCTGGATGAACTCTAACATTCCAGACTAGAAACATCATCTCAACTTTCCCTCTTGAAACAATAATGGGTATTAAATATCTGGCACTAATGAAGTCTGTGGCCTCTTAATTCAGAAAGATTCTGTGTGCTGAAAGCGTTAGTAAACCCCTTTAAAAGATGGAGACAGATCATCATGAGAAGTGAGAAGCCAGTCCAGCACATTGGTTTAATCTCTGCTGTTGTCTCTGCTCAGCTATTGATGCCTGTGAGAGCAGCAACGGGGGCTGTTCTGCCAAGGCAGAGTGCAGGAGAACAACACCAGGAAACAGAGCCTGTGTCTGCAGTGCCGGCTACACCGGAGATGGGATCGTCTGCATTGGTAAGCACTGGCCCTGTCTCATATATCACACAGAGGAAAAGCACGGGAGCAAGTTTGCCTGCAGGGGGATGGTTCTTCTTCCACTCTGACCCAGAAATGTTATATCTTTTCCTGGTGTTAAAATCAAGAGTCAAACACAGTTAGAAGGGGAAAAGGGATTTTACCTTGGTATTTATTTTAAGGATCCTCAGGTGCACCATGTCCAGGTCGAATGCACCAAAATGCACACCACAATGCACACCCCCAAAAGATCTGGTATCACATTATAGGTCTTACTAATTAGCAGATCTATCAAAGATTCCCCAAGGTGAGGCTCAAGTGAGCCCCCCTCCCCAAGGAACCTTCCCCTGGATGGTTCTATCTCAGCTTGCAGAATGTGTTCTGGAGGGGACCTTGGGGTCTGGGGCACACTGATCCCTAGCTACAAAGCTTCTAAAATGTTTAGTCTCTCAGCTCGACAATCAAGTCCAAGAATGTAGGCAAAAAGCACTAGGAATACAGAAGTTGTAAAAAGGTATAACAGGGGTATAAAAGAAAAGGCAAAAAGTCATCATGGCATCAAGTACAACTTGCTGATAGCATATCCCCAATGCCAAAGGCATCTCTTCCTGCCACATGGCTGGTACTACTTGGCAAACCACACACCTGCAGCAGCAAAGAAGAATCTTATCAAACAACATCTACCCCATCTTCAGCAGCCTGAAACACACACTCCTCTGACCATCACAAACTAAGACTTTTAGATACCATACCACACCTCCCCAGGTTTAGTTTCAGAAATGCTGCTAGCAGGGCTTTAGCATTCACCAAGACAGCTGAAGACCTAGACTGAGGTACTACATAGCTGGGGGAATTAATTTTGTCATAAAACTGAATTCCTGGTATGCTTTAACTTCTTCCTCCTTGGGTTTTCAGAATTTCTCTCTTTATTACACTGTTTCTGTTTTATAAAGAAATCAACCCTTGTCTGGTGAACAATGGTGGATGTGATAGAAATGCAGAATGCACACAGACTGGACCCAATCAAGTGAGTACTTTGTTAGTGAAGAAAAATAGGCCTAGTCAAGTGTTTACTATGAGTAAAGAAAGATTTCCCCATGTCAACTTTGTTTTTAAGTAGAAAAGTGAATTTCATAATTCTGAAAAGTATATTCTTCCCTCAAAAAGGCATTTGAAGGGGAGAGCAGACAAAAATTTTTTAAAAAGTCAATTTCAGTGAAAGAAATCCAAAACTGCAGAGGAAAGTAGTGTTTTGATATTTCAAGTGGTTGTTTCTCTCCCTCCTGGAAGGTTTTGATGTGAAAACCTGTCCGTTTGAAAGTATTGTTAGATAATGTTTCTTTTCTTGTTTTAGAAACTGTCCATGGAAAATTCCATTTTAGACTAGCCCTTCTTCCTGCACAGCTCAAATGTATTCACAAGGAAACAAAATGGCCTAAATCATAGCTCTTGCATAGGGTTTACAGCATTCCAGCATCCACATGCTCCTCTGCTGATCTCTTCTCCCACACAGAGGTACCACATACTCTCCAAAGAGAAAGGGGGACAAAGGAGAAGTAGATCAGTCAGGACAGTCGAGCGACACAGATTAGTGATTTTATTTTTCTAACAGTTTCCAAAGAAGCTAAACTCCCTGGTTGTAGCACTTCTTTTCATCTTCCTGTGGTTTCATGTTGGCTGTTGGCAGGACTGTAATCCTCCAGTGAGAACTGCACAATGGTTCTTCTTCAGGATCAAGGCAGGAAAAAGAAAGCGGGAGTCAAAGCCACCTCCTGCCTTCCAGTTGTTCAGGGACAGAAAGGACAACAAACCCAGCAGCCCTTTTTGCCAGTCCAAACAAATAACTCTGCCTCCACTGTCCTTTACAAGTCAGCACATTTCTGGTGGGAGGACAGTCACTCAACCCCTTCCCCCTCCCTCTAGATAAGACAGGTGATGGCTATTTTCTTCCATACACCCTCACTAGGGATAGAAGTAGTAGCTACAACCTGTTTATTCATTCTTCCTTACCTATGAGGATGTAATTAACATCAGAGTGATAACAACATCAGAGTAATAACAACCTCCACTACAAAATCCCAGCACTGCAAAGGCAAATTTATAGGAGGGAAATGCATCTGCTTTCTGTAGGACTCTCACTCATCCAGGAGGCACAAGAACACTGCTATTAGACTACCTCCCAGTTTTATTTCTGCTGCAGAAATCTCACTGAATTTTCACATCCCTACACATTAAATGTAAATTCTAAATTGAGAACCATTAAGCAGTGAAATGGAAAATACAATTCATTTCTTTGTAACTATTCATCATCTTCATGATAACTGCAAGTGCAAAATAAAGTAACTAAGACAAAGTGTCAGATGCATTTCCACTGCATGGGAAGCTGCCAGTAACATCAGGACAAAATTCCAGGTGTGTTTTGAAGGTACATTTCATGACTTAAAGAAAGCAGGGGAAGGAAAGGGATGAGAGGGGAATACCAACATATGCAAAAAACGTGAGGAAAGCAAATTAAGGTTTTAGCCTGTTTTGTCAGCAAGAAAATAATGTGCAGATGTCAGAGGGGTCATTTCAAATGACCAGGACGGCAGAGAGGAGACCAGAGATGGATAGGCAGGGAAGAGGCAGATAGAGCCTATTGAAAATTGTTACTTCCCAATCTCAGTTTATGGCTGCTCATACTGGCCAAGAAATTACTGTGGGAGACATGATGTACTTTTATCTTAATAAATTGCACATCATATCACCATGAAATTATCTGGGGGGAAAAAAAAACTATATATATGTGTGCTGAAAAAAATGTCAAGCATTTTTCAATGTATGCATGTTTTCTAATTTTGCTTTGTAGGCAGTATGTAATTGCCTGAAGGGATATTCTGGAGATGGCAAAACATGCACATATATCAGTCTGTGTTCACAAGTGAGTATCCATTTAAGGAGACAATTTAAGGTCTTATAATCATTATACTTTGGAGGGTTGTACACATTCTAAACTAAGTTAGGTGTGCTAAGAATCAATTTACATTAACTTGGCTAATCTAAAATATTCTTGATTCAGTACATGCTTTCCTGCTGTCACTATGAGAGAAACTAAATATGCAGGAAGGGCTTTTCCTCGACCACAGCCTGAACAGAACACGAGTGAGGGCCTGGACTCATCATTGAGTCTCAAATAACCCACTTCAAATCCAAGCCAGAGAAACAGGCCCTGGTCTGTAGTGGTAAAACCTAAGTCAGCAAATTATTTGTCATACAGAGTTCCTATAAAAAGCCAACAAAACCATTTCCTTCCACAACACCCAACCCAGGATATCTAGTGGCATTGCCCATTCTGTCCCTCACTTGTCACTGAAGGCTGAGAATTAGCTACATTTGTTTTGCACAGGCTGGCTCACACTGCAAGCCACATATTGGCAATCAGTGTGGTTCTCTGCACCAGCTGCACTACTCTGCCTCTTGGCAAGCTGCTGCAGGGACATATCCACTCTCCCGTGTACATTAATCCTCTGTGCTCTGAGCACAGTAGCAATAATTCTCACCCTCCCCGCCTGGCCTGTCAACTGGTTTTCTCTAACCTTGAAAGGTTGCAGAGATGAAAGAGCAAGGGCAAAAACAGAAGCTGGAGTAAGGGGAATTTAAAGTTATGAGCCACTGCTCCCTATGGTTTTGTATTCTTTTTGCTTTTTCCTATGCTGTGTTCCAGCAGCTCTGCTTCCACTTGACTAATTATGCCAGGCTAATTATATACTAAAAAGTAAAGATCGTCTTGAGAAGCATCAGAGGCTAACCTGGCTCCACGATGACCAAACCTCTGTGCAGAAAAGTTTCACAGATATCTAAAGTTGCCAACAGTGTGCCTAAGCCAAGCCAAATCCATAGCAAATCCAGCCAAACCCACTGCTTACAGCCAGGTGTCTCTCTGACCTGTCAAGTCAGGCCCCACTGGTAGCTCCCAAAGGAGCTTCTACTCCCTCTCACGGCCCATGGTAAAGGATCTCTGAGATGATTAGCAGCAAAAAGAACACCATGGAACAAGCACAAAATGGGAAAACAAGAGAGCTTCTCAATTTTTCCCAATTTTCTCCCAAGCCCAGGACAGAAATTTATTTGCAAGCTGAGGTGCTAACAGGGGAGCACCTACTCATGACTGAGCAGAGCTCTGAGCTCCAACATGCTGCTCCGGAGTGAGGAACACCTTGGTTTAGCACAGGGAGCTTTCTGGAGGCAGGCAGATGGGTGAGATGCATCCACTGCTCCAAGCCCAAATTTGCTCTAGCAGTGGACTCAGGTACAGACAGGGGAAGTTTTAGAGACAAGAGCAAGGCAAGTCCCTGTTCCAGCTGACCTGGGCCATCAGACAGACAAGAAACAATAGTTCTTTGCTGATGCTCCTCCATAAATTCAGGCTCCTGGCACCATCACAGTGATTTACAGTGTTTAAATAGTTTCCTTTAGAGTAAGTCAGTGCTGCATTGGCAGAGAAGCTGAGTCATCCCTAAGGTGCAGAGTGAGACTTGCATGCAAATATTTTGCATCCTTACAGCATCATGAACTAAGCATATGAGGAGGGAATCAAAACTACATCCTCTGCATAAAAGGAGACTTGTTTTTTTACAAGCCCTACATGCTCTTTAGTGTTTGCAAGAAAATATATGCCATCAGATGTTCCAGAAAGATATGGTTTCAAGAAGATCTTGTGATTAAGCCTTTCTAAATTATACATGTGGGAGGGAAAAAAAAATGGTGAATTGGAATTGTTTTATACACCTGGCAATGAAGGAATTATATATTTTACCCTTTGATCTTACAAGAATAATGGAGGCTGCAGTGAATTTGCCATTTGTAACGACACCGAGCTGACAGATAGGACCTGCACTTGCAAACCTAACTACATTGGGGATGGATTTAAGTGCCGAGGCAACATCTTCCAGGTAAAGTGCTGCACATTTGCTGTCTCCTGTTTTTCTTCACATACTTAACACAATGGTTGAAACGCACTATTTTTTTTCTTGGACAAATTTGCACCCCAGAATTTGAAATTAGCCCAATCCAAGAAACCAGGAATAGGAACAGGATGCTGCAAGATAACCTTAACTGCCAAAACAAACCAACCCTAGTGGACAATCATTATGACTGCAGAACTAGGGAGTTTTAGGTTTCAAAGAAGCCTGCTGTTTGAGAGTAAGGTAAGAACAGAACAGAGGCAGTACAGATATGCAGCACTTACTCCAAACCAGAAGTTGCCTTGCTTTTCTGAGAGGTGCATTTACAGCAATGTTACAGAGTCTTGTTCTTAATTGCAGGAACTTCTCAGGAACTCAAACACATCGAGGTTTTATCTCCACTTAGAGGTAAGAAAAGGTTTAGTGGTTGTGGTTTGTTGGGGTTTTCTTGGGGGCAAGGTTCTCCTCCCTTCTTTTTCTCCAAGAGTGTACACCAGAGAGAAGCAGGCAAGAATCTGGTGTGTAGCAACATCCTTCAATGTAATTGGGACTGGGTTTGGATTACCAGTCACTAATGCTCTAATTTAAACTATTAACTGTCACTAAAACAGTATTCATGATCTGGAATATTAATGATCAAGACCAAGGTCCCAGGGAAATGTAAGGCCTCCAGACTGGGCATAAAACTGAAGCTCTCACCCATTCACAGTCTGAGATCTACCAGCATATCCCTCATGAAGTCTGATACAAGAACATACCACTCATTTACTACCCCTTCTGCATCTCCAAATGGCAATCTTTTCAGTTGCCTCCCTGAAACATCACAGGGTGCTCTGTGTCCATGCAGCCAACTCTCACTGATATTTGAAGACTGGCAACAGCAATACTCTGTTTACCAGAAGCCTCAGGGCAGCACAGACCAGTACACTGGTCTGCTAGCCCAAAGACTCATACTTTAGTTTCATAGTCTACCATAGTAGACAGGTGGCTTCCTCTTGCTTTAAGAGAGCTCTCAATTTAGCTTGTCAGTGGTCATTGCAAAGTACCTGCAATAGCCCAAGTCCAATAGTACTCCTAATCTAATTCCCTCGTCTTCCATTTGTTATTGCAGAGGAGATAGAGATGTGGCTACAAGTAAAAAAACCAAAATCTTCCATTTAATATATGTGAGCAGAGGTGACAGATGAGGCCAGGAGTCAAAGTCCACATGAGGAGTTTCTCTCACCCTTGCGTTGCAGGGAAGAGGACTCAACATGTGGCAGCAATGGGGCTGCAGGCAGCACCTCCCCCTCCACAGGGCAGTGCCTGTGTGGCATCACAAACACTAACTCATTGTTACTTTATCCTCTTAAATTTGGCAGGCCTTGTCTATGAGAGATATCGCAGGCCCTGGCCCTTTCACCCTGTTTGTCCCTCTCACAGACATCCTGAACAGCGACCCACGAGTGAGTAAAAGGGGCGGGCATTGTGGGTGAGCTGGCCATGAGCTTTCTGCTTCAGATGCCTCTCTCAGCTGCTTCTCAACTCCTCCACTTCCCACTGCAGGTCAAGGAATGGGCTGCCAAAGGAGTGATGGCTCAAGTGCTCCGGTACCACATGGTGGGTTGTGCCAATCTGTTGTACAAGGACCTGACAACAATCACCAACATCACCTCTCTCCATGGTGACCTGATACACATCAGCTACTCCCAGGTAACCCAACATGGAAAAACAGGGAGCAGAACACTAGAACAGTCCACTCTCATTCACCTTTTATAAAAACTTCAGTGGTTCCCTTTCCTCCTCTGATGCACAAAAATAAATAAATGGTTTTCAAATGAGATTGCCTGTTCACCTGAAAGGTTCAGCATTTACTCGGCATGCCAAGAGTGGAGTTGTATAACCCTTGCTTTGACACAAGCTATTTTATCCTCAAACTCTGGCTTTGTGAGCATGAGGAAAGTTAAAAGCAAAGGGCAGTTAATTAAAGATGAAAGTACTGTTTTCTGCAAAGAAAAGGTGGTCTGGGCCCATTATATCAAAGCAATTCAGCATCAGCCTCACTTTCCCACAATGCTTCACCAAAAAAAAAGTTTTTGTTGCCTTTCCAGAACACACTGGTTTTGAACAACAAAGCTGAAGTTATACTCAGTGATGCTGTTGGCACAAATGGTGTGATCCATGTCATAAACCAAATTCTGGTCCCATCACACATGCAGGATTTCCCTCTCAAGAAGGTATGTGCAGCTTATCACCATTCCCAACCCAGGGGCTTTTCCACAGTTACTGTCAGATATATAAATCATACAAGTCAACAAGAAGAAAAAGTGACACTTAAAAGACCTTATACAAACATTGTATACAGTGCTGAATAAATTCAATATTACTTTTCAAATTCACCAGAATTGCAGCTAAAGTAAGGACAGTATAAGAGGATTTCTGCAGAGGGCTTTTACAGCAGCTTTGATTTTATAACAAAGTGACTTAGAGGGAAAAGCAAGCCCTTCTCTGCTTTTTTAATACCCAAATAATGTATTTCTTAGGTAAATTACTCGATTTTCTTTCTTTGTAGGAAAGTCTTAAAATGGTTGCAGCCAAACATGGGTACATTCTGTTCAACACTTTGCTAGAGGTAAGGACACAAGAGACAGCAGCCATTGGGAAAAGGTTGCAAACAATTTTTTTTAAGACAAAAGTGCACACACACAGCACATGGCACCACTGGCAGGATGTTGTTCAGGAGAACCAAAGGGCTCACAATACAGCACACAACAACCCTGGTCACCACCAGTGACACTCCCACAGAGGTGGGGGGATGTCAAGCAGACCCACAGCCACCTTTCCCCTCTCCACTCAGCTCTGTCCTACTGTATCTCAAGCTCAACTCACGTAGCTGGTTTTTAAAGTCAAGGTTCTTGTAGGCTTTGACCAGGCAGCCCACAGGGTACTACACTCCAGTTATACCAGACATTCACTCCACAGGGTCAGCATCCCTTTGGACAGAGGATTAATCTTCCACCCCAATAACCCCTTCTGTGTTGCAGAAAAACAACCTGCTTGGGCTGATCAACGATCCCATTCACAAACCTGTCACACTCTTCTGGCCTACAGACACAGCCATCCGTGGGCTGCCACAGGAGCAGCAGGACTTCCTCTTCAAGAAGTCCAACAGTGACAAACTGGTGCAGTACCTCAAATTCCACATTGTCCGTGACGCTGCGGTAAGCCCTGGCTTTTTTGGGAGCATTGCCACAGCCAAAATATGCAAGCCCAGATATATATCTCCCCTTTTCCTTCCCAGGTGTTGGCCTACCAGCTCCCCAGCTCCACCTCACTGAAGACCCTGCAGGGCTCCAACCTCCGTGTGAGCTGTGGGGATAACGGGGAGATTGTAAGTGTTCACTCTGCTGGCACACTTATCTCCCTCACCCCTGCGGCAGGATCCACTCCTGCAGACCATACCGTGCCTTTGCACGGCCCCCAGGCAGGGTTAGGGGCACCAAAATTCATTGGTCATTCCCCAGTACATGACAAGAGCCACACCAACAGATTCTAGATGGCTTGCAGGACAGTTTGGAGCTGTCATTTGCTCTGTTGTAAGATGCTACTCATTCAAAACAGCTCTCAGTTAACTTGAAACTGAAATAGCAGCACACTTCAACTTCTACACTAAAATACCAGTGCAAAACCACCAAGATCAGCCTGGTTTGGAACCCCAAGAATGCAGCATCTGCATGCAAACTCTGGTGTGTAAGCACTTACAAGTTAAGATAGCCTGTTTAACCAGAGCAATGTCACATTTTTCTTTGCAAATGTATCAGATCATACCTGGCAAGCACCTAAGTCTAAGTATGCAAAAGGTTAACCTGTGGATGTAGACTGGCATACTCTGTCCTCTTCAGAAGATAAAAACATCATAGAACTATAGGATGGCTTGGGTTAGAAGGGACCTTGAAGATCATCCAGCTCTACCTGCCCTGTTATGGGCAGGGACACCTTACACTAGACCAGGTTGCTCAAAGTCCCATTCAACCTGGCTTTGAACAATTTCAGGGATGGGACATCCACAGCTCTCTGGGCAACTTGTTGCAGTGTCTCACCAACCCCACAGTAAATAATTTCTTCCCAATATCCAATCTAAACCAAACTTCTTTCAGTTTAAAGCCATTACTCCTTGTCTTATCATTACATGCCCTTGTTAAAAATCCTTCTCCAACTCTCACATATCCCCAACTTAGGGACTGGAAGGTGCTCTAGGGTCTCCCTGAAGCCTCCTCTTCTCCCAGCTGAACAGCCCCACCTCTCTCAGCCTGTCTTCATAGCAGAGGTGCTCCTCTGAGTATCCTCATGGCCCTTCTCTGGACTTGCTCCAACACATTCACATCCTTCCTGTTGGAACCCCAGAGCTGGACACAGTCCTCCAGACACAGATCTGCCCATTATAGCAGGTTATATATGCCCAGGTTGTAGCATTCAGCTATAGGAAGAGAGGCCCTAAAATTTGGTTTGCGCCCCTATAGCCATCCATTTTGCTTACAGGATAGTTTGACACACCACCTTGTCCCAAGAGCATTCCTACAGAGAGCAGGAACCCAAGCAGGAGCAGCTCATGACTTGTCCCATGTCCCCCTGTCCCCATGCCGTCTGCCAGGGCGCCCTGTTCCTGAACGATGGACAGTGCAAGGTGGTGCAGCGGCAGCTGGAGTTCGACGGGGGCATCGCCTACGGGATCAGCTGCCTGCTGATGGAGCCCAGCCTGGGGGGACGCTGCGACAGCTTCCTCACCGTGGAGTTCATGGTCAGTGCCCACTGCGGGTCCCTCACCCTGACAACGACACAGCCCAAGGGCCAACGTCCACCTTCACCAGGGTAGCACTCCCTGCAGCTCTGGTGCTCCTGCGAGTAAGCCCCAGTGCTGCAGGGTGGCTGCATCTGCTGCACTGCCTAGAGAGAGATTAAGTGCAGCACAACACCTGAGAGGTGCACAACAGAAACCCTGTATCCACATGAAGCAGCACACAGAACAAGTGGTTTCAGTTAAGACCATAAAAAAAAAAAAAAAAAAAAAAAAAAAGGCACCTTCCACATGCAAGCAAAAATCTGAGCAAGGACAAATCTTTCTGTTGTGTCTTTAAATTAGGGGAAGTTCACACTGTGGATTTGTCTGTAGAGATGGCATGTACAAAGTTCCCTATTACAAAAGAACAGCATTGCCACTCCAGCAGCACAGGGTAGGAAAGACACAAGATAGAGAACTGCCTACTCTGTCTCAGTCATTTCTTGTTTTTAACACACCTGAACAGGCACTGTTAGCGTGGAGGAAGTTTCCTCTGGAAACTTTGACGGGTCCCACAAATGGGACATTTTGAAAGACATCTTGATGTGGTTTCAAGACCAAGTTTACTTCTGTTTAATTTGAACGTATGAAAAAAATTACCTAGAAGTACGGTAATTTTCAGGTATTCAGCGTTAAAAAAAGGTTATCAGAACATATATTTCAATCATAAAACCAATAATTGTGTATATCCCATCTGCTCAAGTTGCCTCTTGTTTATGATTTCATTAAATGAAATTAAATAGATATAATTTCCTTGGATCTGGTCAGTACTTCCTGAGAAGTAAACATTTCTCTGTCCTCCAAGTTAGACATCCAGATCTGATACAGATCATGTCAATACTTGTTTGAAGACCATTCATCATCTCTTCCCTGTTTCTTTAAATCCAGAGCAGTTTCTTCTTCCAGAATTTATATTCTGGTATCAAAACTATTTTCTTGCATTTTTGTGGCACTAAATTATTACAACTATTTTGTTGTCACTCTCCTCTCTCGTTTCTCCAGAATTTTCTATTAATTAAGTGCAATAAGCACAATAAGCTTTACCTTTTCTCTGCTCATATTTTCTGCTCTCATAAAACAGACTTTTTGTCAAAGCCAAGTGGCCTTTTGTGCCATTATTTTAATATGCTTTTTTTCCTCTTTTCCAGGGGCATTGTGCTAGCTGTTTCAGTAACACTAAATGCCCTCCAGGGACAAAACCAAAGGTAATACATTCAATTCTCACATGTAAGCAGTCTAACCTGCTCTTCTCTGCATTTCACAACAGCAAACCAGAAAAAGCTTCTTAGAATAAATAAAAAGAGAACCTTCGAGAATGCTACCACACAATTAAGTGGTAAAGTTGTCCCTGGGCAAACATCCAGGTGCTGGTGGTGGGGAATGCTTGTTGGTCTCACACAGCATCCACTGTAAAAGTGCTTCAGCTGACTCCAGAACAGCCCCTGCACTCTCATTAAGTGTTTAGCATGTCAAGAATCAGAGAAGGTGGGGGTCTCATACCCACACTCTCCACACATCACATTTTGAGTCAATGAACATCAGAAATTATAATTTAAAGAGGAAAAAAACCAAACCTCCGCACAGCACTCCTTTCCCTGTGTTTTCCCCCCTCCTCTCTCTGCGCTGGCACATGTGACACGCAGGAAGGAATCCACTGGTGCACCTACGAGTCCTATGGGCTGCGGAGGGATGGTTGCCGTAGGAACTGCTCCATGGTCATCCACATAGCCAAGTGCTGCAAAGGCTACTTCGGGCCAGACTGCCAAGGTAGGATTCCCACCCACATGGCCAGCCTGTGCCCCTCCCCTTCCCCCTCCCCAGTAGAGCTGTGTAGCTCCCAGCAGACAAAACTGGGAGAATTGGCATAAGGGGCATGAGGAGAGACGAGCTGCAAGATGAAGAAATTTGGTTGCAAGAGCTGAAGAACACAAAGTGTTAACTGCCTTTTCAATTCAAATTGTCTCTTTTTCACATTTAGAGCAAGTTTTAAACTCCATAGTAGCAGGTGAATGCTATAGAGAGTAAATGCTGTCCTGCTGAGCAAGTCACCAGCTGAAAGTCCTTTAAACACAAACAGGCTCAGGTTCACTCAGCAGCACCAGAACACACCTAAGAACCAGTGCACGATTTTTCAGCCACAGGCAAGCACACTCCTCAGCAGAGTAAGCTCAGAAATTGTAGTTCTGAGGAGCTGGAGACGGTTTGGGAGGCTCCATCTCAGCAATTTGTTAGCAGACGCTTCCAAAGTGTGCTCCTTCACCTGCCAGCCCTGTAGGGTAACAGTACCAGGATCCCACCAGGGCACACAGGGTCACAGTCCAGGTCAGCATCTCTGCTGGCAGATAGGTCCAGCCACACATAGCCCTGCCAGCTTGCTCTGTCCCAGTTTCACAGAGACACATGCAGATCCCATGCAATTTTGGCCATCTCAGCCTGAGCCACCCTTTGGGGTTGTCCTGACAGCACACAGACCCAAAGAGATGCACAAAAAAAGTCTTGATTTAGGCAGTGCCATTCACAGATGGGTCTGAATGAGCAAGCAGCCAGATAACAGCACCCACAAGTCAGGGCTGGAAGGATCCTCAATGCCTTTCTGTTAGGAGCTGTGAAAGCATGTCAAGGAATTTAGAGCACGAGGCTCACAGTAGCCATAAGTGTCACAGCCACTTTTGCACGCCTCAACAGAGATGCATTTACAGGCACTCCCTGCTCAATGATTTTTACAGACCAGTAGGTAACCAACAGTAACAATGAATAAACATGCACCTGACCTAAAGAGCCACTTCTCTTTTTGAACCTTTCAGCTTGCCCAGGGGGCCCAGAGACCCCGTGCAATGGCCACGGCTCCTGTGACGACGGGTACACGGGGACAGGAGAGTGCCACTGCAGCAGTGGCTTCAACGGGACGGCGTGTGAGCTGTGCTTGCCAGGCAGATATGGCTTCACCTGCAGGGGTACGCTTGAGCTCCCTCTCCAGATCCATGCCCATGTCAAGCCTAAACTATTCTGTCAGCAAGGAGTTTCTCAGTGAGCCAAGGAATGGTTCCCTCTTAACACAAACATTTTTCCTTGGTGCCTCCTCGCACCAGGGGATGGCACAAGGTCTCAAGGCCAGGAGTGCAGAGGCTACATGGCTGTGTCTGCACAGGACCTCCTACTCTTAACATGGTACATAAGTAATAGAATAGAAACAGAGCCTCCAGCAACAAGTGGTTTTAGCTACAGCACAGCTTTCTCCCCCATCCCCACAAAGCTTAAGAGTATTTTAGCAACATGGTTCCTCAAGGAATGCAGGAGGCCAAGGCCATGCACTACTTCTGCAGAGAAGGAAAAGGACACCAAGATGAGGGCAGTTTGTGAAGAGGGACAGCCAAGCAACTGCTCGCAAAATCCGCCTCTCTGTGGTTTTAAACGTGAACTAGGTGGGAGCAGGATCAATATCTCCCTTTAAATTTAAATGTTTTCCTGACATAAAGCCTTCAGATAAGAAGCTACAACATTAACCCTTCCATCCTAACCCTGTGCACCAGTACTGCTCCTGAGGCACATGGGCGGGGAGGGTATAGGCAAGACAACAGGCTTGGACACACATATTCAGTATTATGTTTGCCTACAATTCATCTGCTTTATAGCACACCATAGCATAAAATGTATGAGCCATGAGCCTGAAATCAGATTATAAAATTTAAGAAAAAAAAGTTTTATAGCCCCTTCTTTTTGATGTAGATTTAAGTCAGCCAAAAATTAACTAAGCAGGTGAAATTTTAAAAAGCCAGCAAGCGGAGCTCCTTTTCAGCAGGACAGGTATTCAAAAGTTCAGTTCCACCAATCCCACATAATTTTCTTCTTTAAACTACAATATTTCAGGAAGAAGGATAAGGCCATAAAGGATGCTATAGCATTACATTATAAAACAGAGAGCCATGAATAATTCTTTAAGAAGGATTTAGCACATAAGTTATTGCAGGGCCCAAAGAGGAGGGGGAAAAAACATCACCTATAGATTAAATCACACCTCGGGTTGGAGGGCAGAAGGAGCAAAGCCTCATTTATAAAAGGAACTGAAGGAATCCAAAAGCTTTTAATCATAAAAATATCTGAAACCTAAAAAAAAAATATAGGTAACTTGTCTACATTTTACAGCAAAGCTCACTGACCTCATATGTGGCTTCGTTGCTCAGCTGGACCTTCTCCCACACAGCAACCAAGCACTCTCCCTCCACACACCTTGTTTTTCTCGGGCCTCCCCACAATTAGCAGCTGCTGCTCATTAGGACTGATTTGTCTGGTGTTGTGGTGCATGGGGTCTTCAGCTCAGCCATTAACTCTTTCCTGCCACACTCCTTTGTGGAGTTTGCTACTCCACTGCAATGTGTAGATCAATACTCATTTTCATTGTCAGAGGCACATTGAACTAATGTCAGTCATAAAATCATAGGACTGCAGGATAATTCAGATTGGAAGTGGTTTCAGAAGGTCTCTAGTCCAACTCCCTTCTCAAAACAGGGTCACTTCTGAGCTCATGTTGTTCAGGATTTATCCTGTCAGGACTTGCAAACCTCCAAGGATGAAGATTGCTCAATAACTCTGGAAAGTCTGGTCCTCTGCTTGACTGGCCTCATGGTGAAATACCATGAAGCTAGGCTCAGATAAATTATTGCTGGATAATACTGTATCTAAACTGACATGATGGTGTTTCTCTAGAGCAAGATTTTCCCCTTTGCCACTCTGCAAGTGATTTCTGTGCTTCTTTTCCAGCTTGTGAATGCAAGAACAACGGGCAGTGTGACGAAGGATACTCAGGGACAGGACGATGTTTCTGTGAAACAGGATGGACTGGCCGGCTGTGTGAAACCAAGCTAGGTCTCTGCCTGCTCTCACCAGACTCTGTCCATGGAGCCATGGGTTGAAAGTACTTGCAGTTCATCAGAAGGTTCCCATAGATAAGAGAGAAAGGGTTGATAATGTCAGGAGCCATCTAAGAACACTTAGGGACTCTGCTTTGGACTGAGGACAAATCCCTTCACCCCACTGTCTCCTCTTTTGTGATATGGCAATAGGAGTTCCCACCTCCACTGTGGAGGGGCTTTGGGCTGTGGCAGTCAAAAACTAAATGTCTTAGAAGTTTCCCAGTTAACCAGACTGGTATGAAGGTTTCTCCTTGTGCATGAAACAAGGGCATGGTGGTACAAGAGCTCTTTCATTCCAGCTGTCCTGCCTTCCCTGCAGCTCTGCCACCAGCGTGCTCCCCGAGCTGCTCGGCCCACGCCGTCTGCACGGAGAACAACACGTGCCAGTGCAAGCCCTTGTACAACGGGGATGGGATCACATGCACAGGTGAGCTCCCACCCCCTGCTCACAGCGAGAAGGCAGCTTCTTCCCTCCTCCACACACACATGAACACAGTTACTGCCCACTGTGAAACATTGCCTGTCCAACCTAAAAATTTCCACTGTGCAGCAAGTGAAACAAAGCTAGGATATAGAGGGTTCAGCTTTTTCTAAATCAGAAGGCTGCCTTCTCCAGACTTTACCAAGCAGGACCATGGGCAGCAAGTGCTCTTCAGTCAAGGTTTGAAGGCAGCAGGGTTTTAAGCTGGGTTTCCCTCAGAGGATTTACACTGGGACTCGATGATATCAAAGGGTTTTTCCAACAAAAATGATTCTATGATTTATTTTTATGACTGTAGGCAAGGCAGTTCCCTGGTAACATTGCTACAGAAAGAGTTGTTCTTTCTCAGCCAGATGTCTTATATCTTCCAAACCTGGCCAGAAGTCTGAGGGTTGGTACCATGTCTCCTGAATCAAGAATATCCTGACAAGGCCTTCAGAGCCCTAAGAGATAGACTTACAGAAATTCAGTAATGCCTCAGGAAATGGAAACAGCTTTTTTTTTTCAAACAAGTATTCTAGTAGTTTTAGTGTGAAAGGACTGGTGATAGTTTGTCTTTATGAAGAACATCCTCTTTAAAAGCAGACTTTACTTACTTATTTTCTTTCTTCCCCTGCAGCTGCAGAACTGTGCAAACAGAACAATGGTGGGTGCCACAAGGCAGCTGAATGCACACAGCACGGGGTGAAAGTCTTCTGTAGCTGCCAGAAGGGATACAAGGGAGATGGGTTTACTTGCCTTCCAATAAATCCTTGTGCTGATGGGTTCAACGGAGGCTGCCACGAGCATGCCATTTGCATTGTCACAGGCCCTGTAAGTTGAATGTCGTGTTGTTCCCTTCAGTCCCCAGAAGGGAAGTCTGACACATTTATCCCTGGTGCCAGCAGAAGTCCCCTCTGACTGGATTGCACTCTGTACCTCTCTAAATCTCTGTTTTCCAAAACAACTTTTACTTAGCTCCAACCTACTTTCCACATCAGTTTGGTATGCTTTCAGCTAAAGGGTGAGAAGCAATCTGACATCTTTGCTCTGGGGAATGGGATAACACAGATGATGAGATGTTTTACATACATAGTCTTTCTGTCCTGCTCTTAGCTCTCCCTAACTGGATATCCTTATTTGCTGTAGGAATTTGTTGGATCAAAATTAAATACATTTTGGAAGCTAAACAAAACGACAGCTGGGAGAATAATGTCACTTGTTGGTTGCTTGACCTCAGCTTAAAAGCTCCACAGCCACATGATACAAATTCCATGACCCACATAGTCTGTGTGGTTAGGGAAAACTTGTGCAGGTGACTTGATCCAGCATTTGTCCTGGTGCTTCCAGGATCACTTCTCCATTCCACTGGTGTCTTGCCTGAGCTGTCTTCCAGGAGTGATCTAGAAAAGTCTTGCTGATAATCCATTCCAGCTGTCAACCCTCGCAGTCCCTGGATGTCACCAATTCCTGCTTGGTTTATAGCTCTCATTTATTATTATCAGTGGGCCATTAAATTCCATTCTTGCTTCCATGCCCAGCCATTTAAATATCACTTTGATATGTTTGCCATCCTTTTTTGTGAATTGTGTGTCATACAACCCTCCAATGCACGTTACTAACTTTGTGGATGAAATTATGCTTTGGTGTTAATTCAGCAAAGCACCCAAGTACATGTGTAAATGTTTGGCTAAGTTGTTAGTAGCAACTTTTCTGTTTGCCCATTCCTGCTTACATCAAATGAGATTTTCCCAACAGTTCAGAATGTTGCCTGAAACACCAGTTTTAGGTCAGCTAAATGCTTGTCTTGGCCTTTTTCCTTCTCTCTCTGAGCAGGACAGACGTAAGTGCGAGTGCAAAAACAACTACATTGGTGATGGGCTGAACTGCTCCGTGATGCAGCTGCCCCTTGACCGCTGCCTGCAGGACAACGGGCAGTGCCACCCCGATGCTGACTGTGCTGATCTGCACTTCCAAGGTGAGGAGGCCACACCTTGCACACCACCAGCCCTGTGCCCTGAGGCCAGTGGTACTCTTAGCTTCCTCAGCCCTCTACCTATGTCCCTGTGAAACAATGAGATTGCAGTTGGAATGTGTGCTTACATACTTGGCAATACCAGCTCCATGAAGCAACATGTGAGGGCAGTCCAGGTGGGAATATCCCTAAGGAATCAATCTGTTCTAACTACGTTTCACAAAATTCACGGGTATTCGTATGGCACAGCTGGCTCTGCATCCAGGCACAGAAACCCCTTCAGGAAGAGCTGGTCCTTCTCTCTCTTGCAGACACCACAGTCGGGGTGTTCCACCTGCGCTCCCCCCTGGGGCAGTACAAAATGACTTACGAGCAGGCCAGGGAGGCCTGTGCCAATGAGTCGGCCACCATCGCCACCTACAACCAGCTGCTCTACGCACAGAAGGTGAGGAGGCCTCTCCGAGGGAGGAGATCCCCAAAGAGCACTGAGTCACAGTGTAAATTGAGAGGGAGGAGCAAGGGGGCTGCTCTGTGCTAATAAGCATAATTTGCCCACCTTTCCTTCACCCATGCTCCCTGGTATGTTTGGCTGGGAGCAGTTTTCAGACTTTTTATTGGTTTCATGCCTGCTCACACAGCACTGGAACCACTTGACAAGTTCTTGTTTCCAGTGATGATGGGGTGAGAGGTAGAGTCAGACTTTCAGAATATTTTCCAGGGGATTTTAATTATTACCACTTCTTAAAGAAATGTGCACTTCAGAATTATGCTTAATTTATTTCTTTAAAGTAAGTCTCCAGGAATCTTTTTCTCAAATGCTGTTAACAGACCCATTTCCACTTTGCTTTCCTTGAGCACATTACAGGCAACACATTGTTGATGCCAGTAGGGTAAGCATCTCAACTCGGGTTTGCAAAACTTGTTTTAGAAGAGTGGGTCAGACTGACTGTCTCTTTCTAGCTCCTTCCAACTATGGAAGGAAGAAAGATACTCACTGTTTAGAGACACCTGTAGCAAAATGGGAAGCTGGACCACAGCCTGTACATCAACCTATTTCTACTGCAGATTCAGATTGCAGCCAAAGCTGCAGGTTCTCTGCACCCCATAGTCTAAATGTTTCCCTCAAAGCAGCAAAGTCAGCAATGGGGCTGGCTCGAGCACTCCTGGTCACTTACATTCTACTTTGAGTTGGTTTGTCAGCCCTATCCACACCGGCAAAAGGTGGGCTGGCACACCATGGAATTGCACATCACCTTTGGGCTTTCACACCCTCCTCTGATGCTGCCCAACTTTCCGATCAGGGAGGCTTTTCCAGGAAAGGCTTGTTTGGTCCCCTTTGGCGCAGAGCTCGGGGCAGGGCAGGCTGCAGGACAGACGGATGGACAGAGCCCATTCAGACCCACAGGAGGTGTGCTGGCAGGGCAGGTGCTGCCTGAGCGCCCCGGGGGCTCTGTTCATTCCATCTGCAGTTCCCCAGCCCCACCACACAGCTTTTCCCCTGAGTTCTTCCCTTCTGGCTGTGCTGACCACAGGCGAGGTACCACCTGTGCTCTGCCGGCTGGCTGGATGCTGAAAGAGTGGGCTACCCCACCGGCTTCTCCTCCCCGAACTGCGGCTCCGGATACGTCGGCATCGTGGACTATGGGAGAAGAGTCAATCTGAGCGAAACCTGGGATGTTTTCTGCTACAGGGAGAAAGGTAAGAGGGTCCTTTGTCACATCCCTCTGTGACAGGGGCAGCAGCCCAGATTTTGGTTCCTTCCATCAGCCACAGGCTGCTAGACAGCACTGCAAGAGACTTTGCCTCTTTTTTAACTTAAAAAAAAAAAAACATAACCTGTTGCTTACAAGTTGTTTTTCAGGCACAGGGCCACCTAAAGCTTTCTTGGCAAGGGTGTTTGCCCATACAGCTCTCCATGTTTGTACCTTTCAGAGGTGAACTGCACCTGCAAGCCAGGCTATGTGGGAGACGGCATCTCCTGTAGTGGGAACTTGCTGCAAGTGCTGATGTCCTTCCCAACGCTGACAAACTTCCTGTCGGTAGGAGCCAAGGCTGGGGTGGGAGTGCAGCAAAGCAGGCCCCAAGTGCTTTATCCAGGATTTGCTTTACTAGCCCAGCAAACACAGGCAATAACAACACACCAGTGAAGCAAGGCAGAGCGGTCTAAATCTGCACCATCAAAATCAGAACTTAGTCACTATTTTTTTAATTACTTGCCCCAGTGAGGTTTCTGGATTCTAAATTCAGTTGGAATTAAAAGCCTGGTGCAGCTTTTGCTTAAAGGAGACTCTCTGCACAACTTCTTAAGCATCACAAGGAGCACGGTGCTTCGGAACTTTATCGAATTGCTGCTGGGAAAAGGCAAAATGTTAGGAGTTCCTTTCTTGTCACTACTCAGAAAGGCACTATATGTATAAGCAGCCTCAAAGACAACAGGGGCCCAACTACTGCAAATCAGCTTAAGATGTACTCATCAAATCAGCAGCTAGAGCTGGGTTTTGAATACAAAATTCCTTTCTTAAGTCACTCCAGAGCTGCTTTGTGGCTAATAACAGAAAGTTCCTTTGTTGTCGTTCATACAGTCTCATCTTTTCCACTCTCCACACAAGAGTGCACAATTGTTCTTTAGTAAAGCTGGATTTTGTTTCTGCCTAGGACATCATGGCTTACTCCAACACCTCAAGGAAGGGGAGAGAGTTCCTGCGGTACCTCACAGACCTGTCAGTGCACGCCACTCTCTTTGCTCCCAATGATAGTGGATTAAAGGAAAATGAGGTCAGGGGTTTTTCTTTTTTTCCTTCTTTGGTCTATTAACACTTTTTAAACAGCTATTATGAGTTTCTGCATCCCATTAAAATTTAAGCTTAAAAAAATAATCTTAGTATGATGTAGCTTCTGTGTAACCCCATATAATTTAAACTGTACTCACAAAATACATGAATTCATTGTTTCCATTTCCCTTCCATGGTTAGGGGTGCAAGGTTATCAAGTGTTCAAGTCACTACAGAGACTTTTCCATCAAGCATTTTAGTTACCCTGTTATGGAGGAGTCTGCCTCAGATGAAGTCTGTTCCAGCTCATTAGCATTGAGCACAGTTACTTGAAGAAAGCAGCACACAGCTTTGGTATTTCCCACAAATACATTAAAGGCATCCATTCCTAACTTTGTTCCTATGCTTACCCCTTTTATTCTTTCTTTCCTTCCTTCAATCAAACACTGTCTCAAACAATTCACAAGGGTTCATGCACTGGTTTACATCTTCAAGCTGTTTGGAATATCTCTGAGTCTCATCACATCAGGTCAACCTACAGAGGAGTGAAATCCTTTGTCCTGCTGGAATTAAGGTCCTGCCTGCTGCAGGCAGCCATCAGAGGCCAGCAGGGACAGAAGGTCCCACTGTTCCCATGCAGATTTCCCAAAAACCTCTAATGCTGCTGCACTTGCTGCAGCATTAATAGCAGAGGGGGAAAAAAGGGTCACAGGCACTTAGCCTACTAGTAAATCCAAAGGATTGATGAGATCCATTAACACTCCTTGTATTTTACCCTCATTTGCAGACACTTTCTGGGAGAGACATCGAGTATCATCTATCTAATGCCAATATAATGTTTTATGAGGACTTGACCAATGGAAGCACCCTTCTAACTCGTCTAGGGAAAAAACTCCTCATTACAAACACCAGGGGCCAGGAACATCGAGTCCCCACTGCTGATCAGGTACCTTTGTAATAAATTTCCCATCTTTGTACTTTTCCCCCTCTCATGCTATACCCTGTGATCGGGTGGCAGATGGATCTGGAGGGCATTTTGATAAGGTTAGAGTGGGCAGCAATGAGACTGAGTTTAGAAGGCTCTTTCCTGTCCAGAGACTGAAGGATAGGAGCTGGCAAACTGCAAATTTACAAGCTTGCAAATGGACAAGCTCTGACCTGCAAAACACAAAGGAAGCTGCTGAAGTGGCTTTCAGGAATGCAAAAATGCGGATATGGGCTTCATTTAACTCTTCTCTCAGCTTGGCAGGATTATGGGAGATGGCTGTGGGATAGGTGAAGAGATGAGAGCAGCAGCTTATAATTAAAAAAAAGGTGTTGGCATTTGTAAAGTTTCTTGGTAACTTTCTGGGAGAGGCAAGAGACATCAACTCAGCCGTGCTCATGGCAAGCAAACTCCAGCCAGCAAACTCAAGTGGCAAGTGGCTTCCTCTGCAGTGAAAGTGGCTGCCTAGCATCAGGAATAACAGCACTTCTAGGCAGAGCTTGGCAATTCCCCAAAGATCCCAAAAACCTTTAATTAGAAAAGAAATAAAAAGGTCAGAGCAACATGAAGGCAACATGCAGGTAATGATGATGGCTACTTCATGTGCAGGAGAACCATGACCAGCATGGGGCCATCCCCAGCTGATGTCCAGGGAGGCAGCAGTGTGAAACCCCCTGTATTTTTTCTCTCTGTGTGTCAGCAGCCGAGGTGGGGAAATCATCTTAACATCAATTTCAGTACCAAAGGGAGAAGGGTCAAAGCTCAGCTCTCATTCCTTCTTTTCCTGGCAGAGTGAGATCCGATATGTGGACAGAAGTGCTATTGTTCAGTGGGATATAATTGCTTCCAACGGGATAATCCACATCATTTCAGAGCCTTTAAAGGCTCCATCAGAACCTGTAAGTACATAGTGATTTAGGTTTTTGGGGTGGTGAGAGGTAATTGTGTCTTATGTCACCCTAAACTCCTTGCTGACATTCACATATTCCCAGTTTCCCTGACATACAAGCAGCTTTCAGCTTAAAAGGTTACTTTCAAAGAGAATTAGAAGTTGAAAACAAGGTACCAGTGATACCAAAATATTTGTCTGAACAATTTCTTCCCACATTTATAAATTTATTTTCTTTATATAACATAATGGAGCTCATGTGTGTAACAGAGATTTAAAAGTTCCATTTTAGTTCTTCCAAAAAGACCTTTCAAGATTCTAAGGAGCATTGTTTACTCTTGCTTTGGCATTCATTCCAATCCAAAACAACGAGGTTTTTTTGAAAATAGATACCTTTTGCCTGCATGAATTCCTGCAAAGCTCCCAGTTATCCAGCTGTCTCCTTGGTCCACAAGGTGTAGTGATGGACTCGGCAGTGCTGGGTGAACGGTTGGACTCGATCATCTATTCCAACATACACAGCTCTATGATTCTGTCAAAAGGCCACATTT
This sequence comes from Aphelocoma coerulescens, assembly GCF_041296385.1. Lineage (NCBI taxonomy): Eukaryota > Metazoa > Chordata > Aves > Passeriformes > Corvidae > Aphelocoma > Aphelocoma coerulescens. The sequence continues at coordinate 58,140,427 of NC_091014.1, read as the reverse complement.
AAATGTCTCTAGGGAACACCTACCAGGAAACCCAAGCACAAGAACAGCTCAGGACTAGAGCATAGCTCAAAGGGACACTGCATGGGTGCTGTAACCTGACCAGTATGCACCCATAGCTCACTCACCCTCTCCCTTGCTTCCAGGCTCCTCTCCATGCCAGTACTGGGACAGGAATATTCTTTGGCATCTGTCTAGTTACTGGAATTGTGGCTCTTATTGGATATTCTTACCTCAGGTTCAGGAAGAAAAACATAGGCTTCCAGCACTTCAAGGTAGGTGGCAGGTGGGAACATGAAGCAGGGGGTGGACAACACTTCCCCCGACCCACTGCACTTCCCAAATCCACAACCTCCAGTTTCTCCAGGGGTTTGAAGCTAGATTAAAAACCCTCATCACTTCACACTTAACTGTTCAGACTGAGACACAGAGGAAGTGGGGAAGGGCTCACAGACTTGCCTTGGGCATGAGCTTACAATTGCCCTCAGACCTCTCCACCCAAGTGTCTGCTCACACAGACACTTCCAACACCAAGGACTGGCCCAAAGCTTATTTAACTACACCACAGCAGTGCAGAAGTCTTTGCCTCCCCAGAAAGCTCACCCTTAAGGAAGCAGGCAAATACAACCACTGAAAGGGCACCTGTCCTCCATTGCTATTTATTTTGTTGTTCTGGAGGTTGAAACGTTTGATAGAACATTAATAATGTTTCCTAAACCATAGGAAAAAGGCCAGATCTAAAAAACAAACAAATTGAAATGCCTGTAGAGTTGAAAAGTGCAGATTTTTCTACTGATGCACTTACATGCTTGATTTCTCTTAACTAATTTTGCTAGCAACACATAGATGCAAAACCAGCCAGCAACAGCCAAGCTACAGAGACGAGGGATGAGAAAAAAATATTACAAAATACACAAGAACCAAACCAAAAGAAAGTCTACCTAGAAGTGAACAGAAATCCCTTCCTGTTCTAGTCCCTGCATGTAACGTGAATCATCTTCTAGAAACAGAACCCAGGAGTCAAGAGCCAGGGTAAACACTTGCATTTTTAAATAGTGTCAGTGAGAGCCCTTAGAACTAACCAGATGCTTTTTACTCCAAGCACAATTTCAGGGCCACACTTCCTCTCCCATTCTTCACTGAGGCTTAAAAATAAGAAGGGAGAGGAAAACAGACACCAGTGTTAAGTGACCTGAGATAATACAACAGCCAAAACCACAGTTCATGCCCAGAGACAGGTTTAGACAAAGCCAGTTCAATCACAACACTGCACCAGTAGGTAGTGAAGCTCAAGTGCCCCACTTTATGCACTGGAGGAAGAAGATGAAACTTAAGTTTGGGTTCTCTTGTGTAGTCAAAAGATGACACTGACACCACGTCGCTGGACAAGTCACAGCCTTCAAATATCACCAACCCCTCATACGAAAGTCCTTCGACACCGACTTCACCAGAACCTACTTACGATCTTTTCTCAGTAAGTGTTCATTTTGCTTTGAGATTGAGACACTACTAATGCAGTGGTAGGAGGGAATGACTTAGTGAAAGAAAAACGTCTAGTTGGAAAACAAAAATTAATGCAAGAAGCCAGCATTTGAGTTCCTGGCTCTCCTGTCCCCCTGCTGCTGGCAATTGGGTTTGCCTCACCTGTAGTAAAATCGAAGCTGTGGTCAACAGCTGCATCTCAAGTCCACCTTCAAAGACAGCTGAATTAAACTGGACTTCAAATGCCACTGGATGACAGTGACATGTCCATACAAACTTAAGAAGCCTTCTAATTTGTCTTCATGTCTCCTTGCTGAGAGCCATGCTGGCACTCCAAAGAATCTGAAACACAGCAGGGAGGGGGCTGGGAATGCAGGGAAGGAAAGAGCACACCCTCACCAAGGTACAGAGTCTAAAATCAAAATGCACCGTTTTGCATCCAGTAAAAGGACTTGTTTGGTGTGAAAATGTCAGGTGCCAACTCTGGCATCTGTATGGACAAATCTGCAAAAAAGTTACTTTTGGTTCTTAATGTAATGTTCAAGTCTGATTTTCTTTTTACTCTATTTTATAGGATTCAGATGACCAACAGCTTGTGATAAGTGGTCCTCATGATCAGAATTAAAGACCGAATTTGGCATTAGTCAGCTAATAAACACATTTTATTTACACTTACTGTGAAAAAAAGAGCACCTACATTACAGGGAATAAAATCTTGTTACAAACTAAAAACCAAAAGAGCACAGCTTTGTTTAAGATGCCTTCTATATAGCTCACAGAGATACCAACCTCAGAAGTGTGGGCTGAATCTGAGCAGTACCAACTATGAGTGCTGAAAGCAAAATTGAGTCTAAACTAACCAGCCCAGAAGCGGACACCTCTCTGGGAAAAGCAGCTGATTGTCACTCACCTGCTATTTAACTGCTTTTATTCTTCTCCACAGACTTTAAAATGGCCACAAGGACACAGGGCTGTTAACTTGGCAAATATCCTAAATTTTCTAGTACTCCAGGCCTGTGCTTTCATTTTGGCTCAGTTGCAACTAGAACAGGCAAGTGTGAAACAGAACATGTGGTAAGCCTCTATTTTTAAACAGAGGGGATTTTTTTGCTAGTTTACCTTCCTGTTGGATATTCAGCAGCAGGAAACCACCATCCTGTCCCCTTGCCTCCTCTAGCTTCTCTGTCTTTCCTTGAACTTGGCTTGGTGTTTGGTTTACATCTCACCTCACTATACAAAGGGAAGCAGTAACTGAGGCAGCTTTAGGAAGAAATGCAGGTGTTAGGAAAGCATCCAAATGAACCATTTTTGTGAAGAGTGGACTATGAAGATGAACACCCCCTTGCCATGCAGAGTCTACATTCAGTTCTTCAGGTCTGAGAACAGCAGCAGCAGCAGCAGCTGCTCCTTCCCATACTGTATTTTTACCAAGTACAGTTGTAACAGCTGCCACTGTCACCACACACTATTAGAAATAGATCAAACTTAAGTTTGACTCACCGTCCATCAAAATATTAATGTCATAATGATAATGTGAGAACATGGAAGAAACCACAAAACAGAAAGAGAAGATTTTCTTGCTGGCAGTAGTAACATCCCCCCAACATGTAGGGGGGCAGGAGGGAAACCCAGGAAAGCTTTAGTCACCTCTGGGAACTACCCCAGGAGGCCTTCCCTCAGAGCAAGGTGGGGGGAAAATCCAGGGTTGTTGATGCAGCTATCAAGCACAAGGAAGGGAGTATAACGTGTAAATACACATTCATCTGGATGAAACAGACAATTTCCTCAGCTCCTTCCCCTGTCCCTCTACACAAGCCTGCTTGTTTTCATTAGAAAATTTAGAATACAAATGTACTTACACACACCCAGGAGAGTTTTCCCCACAGAATTTTGCAATTAATACAACACATGCTCTTTCCTTCTCCCCAGTCAATCAAAATATTAAGGCTCACAGAGACCAGAAGATAAAGTCCAAGCATTTATTTTTGTAATAATCATTAAATATTTTATCACAAAAAACAAAAAAAGCTCCACAATTCATTAAAATCTTCTTTTACTGATAGGCTATTCAGCTCTGTGTTTTTGATAGACCAGAACAAAAATTTCTTCTTGCTTTGGTGTTCAAATGAACCATACTTCCAAAATTAATATAGAGACACTGCCCATTAAACATGCCTAAAAATCTCTTTGAAATCAGTAGCATAAGGTTAAAATAAGTAATGCAGAAAGCGTCATGGTAAAATCATTTTAAAAATGCAAGACATTTTTAAAAGTTAAAAAGCAGCATTTTAGCACTGAAAAATAAATAATACACTTGAATATTCTCACTTAAATTTATATTATATATAGTTGGATTATTTTAAAGAAACATAACCCTTCCATAATTAACTTTTTTCATGCAACATTGTTTATTTCAACAAGTCATGCAATATAAACAATATTTTACTTCAGCTGGCTGTTGCAACATAGCCTGGTACAGAAGTTTGATTTCTAAGTTAAGAGAAAGGAAGGGTGACAGAAGAAAATAATCTTGAAACAAAACATGCATTATGTGCATAACACCATCCAAGCCAATTAAACTGTTCCTGCTTAACACAGGATCAATGTACAGTGGTTTGGGTGGGTCTTTTTTTTAAAGAGTGCACTGAAATCTCTGGAACATGAGAGGTGCTACACATCAAGTTCAGTTCTAGCTGAGCATTAGGATAAAGAACTGAAGGCAAATCAGGATAATCCCATCTTTGTACTTCATTATAAAGTTATGCTAAGTATTTCTTGCACAGCCCCACCGAGTCATCTCCTGATACAGTCAAACTAATTTCCTGCATCACTAAACAAGCAGGACAGTCAGATGAACATACTCATTTCAAGTATATTCACCTGTTTAAACACAAGGGTGTTTAAACCACACACTTCAGTCAAGTTTGACATAGGAGCATAGAAAAATCATAAAATCTAAACCACCTCTGAGAACTTCATATTGATTTCAAGCATACAGGAAAACTACTTACAAAATTGTGCAGGCCAAATTAGAATACATTCTTTACTTTGCAAACATGCTTTTAAAAACATGAAATATACTGTACATGAAATTCACTCTAGATATTTGCACATACAGACAGGTTAAAAAAAAAAAAACAAACCAAACCAGAAAACTTTTGGTCAACAAAAGTTTGTTTGCCTGACAATCATGACAGAAAGCAAGTGATATCCCAAAATGAATACCAAATACTATGTATTTTGTTAATTACATGCTTCTAAAAACCAAGCCTTTTATAACTAAAATTTGAAAAATATTAATCATATTATGCCTTCTAAAGTGGCTGGGGTGAGAAGCACCACTTAAAAAAACAAATATATTTCCTTTGGATTCAGAGAAAGGAAACAATTCTTATTTAAAAACAACTATATAGCAGTTCTATAAAGTGCCTCTTTGAGGAAATACATCAACAGATGTTTTCCTTGTGCAAAATAGACATTTTTCAGCTCAAATCTTTGAAACACATATGCTACCCAGAGTTTGTGTTCATGCATTACCTTCAATATCTGTAATTCAATAAAACTTCTAATCTATACCAAAACTATTTTTCTTTATTCAAACTGTGTACCACCACTAATTTAGCTTTCAGGGTTTGAGCTAAAAACATGCCATCAGAAAACTCTGGGTTTCACTTTCTCATTTCTTAGTTTTTCCTTGAAGTCCTTTGCCCGTTGTGCGTGTTTACTTTTGACTGTAGAAGTCTGTTACGGCAGGCTATATGAAATACATTCTCTCCTAGGGAACAGCAAAGCCACATTGCATACCACTGGAATAAGACACTGTTAAAATCTTTAAAAGCAGCATTTAGGATCAAACTAAAGCCTGATAGAGAGATCTGTCTCCACTTCGAAATGCAAAATGCAAAACCTCTTGAAACTACTATTATTGGAGAGTGGACACTTGAAGTGTTCTGAAACTCAAAAAAAAAGTTAACTAAAAGTTAAGAGAAGGAAGCTGAAGCAGCCCAAGCTACTGCAAGTTTCAGTTTTAGGCTCGGGTCCACCTGCAGCCAAGCACAGATATGACAAGAACAGAAACTGCACAGACAAGAGAAAGAGCCCAGGAGCCTGAGCCTAGTGCAGCAGAGCCAGGACACTCCAGCCCTTGGCTCCTCACAGGTAAGGCTCTGTCTATAGCAGCAAGGAAAGGTACAAAGTGTGACCCTCCCTCTCAGTCTCACCCTTAGCCAGTTACTAACTTGTACTGAATTACTAGTACTGGGTTTAAGCTCTTCCATGCCAAGATCCATTACAGGCTCCAGCTGGAGTGCTGAAAAGGGCCAGAAGAGAGCTTAGATATTTCTTTGTAAACCACAAGGCTGCAGATAAAAGTTTCCAATGAACAAACAAAAACAACCACCCCAGAACACCAGCAGTCCTCCCCCTCAGATGTGCCCTCCCTCCTGGCCCACTACTATTTTGGCAGCCCATCATCTCTTCTGTGTGTAAGAGGAGTTTTCACATGTCTGAGCAGGAGAGGAGAAAAACAGGTACAAAGCTTATGAGAGTAAGTATGAAATACATATAAACCAAAGTAACAGATTAAAGTGACTTAAAAAAATACAGGTACATTCAAGAAAACCAACAGATATTTGTCCATTTTAGAGAGGAGCCACCAAGAGTTTATTTGATCTGAACTGTCTCCTGTAGGAAAGGTATTCTGAATGTACCAGTGCACAGCTGGTCTGACCAGCCAGGAAGTTCATGCTGCAAAGGAGTCCTTCTTGGATAAAATGTGTAGTCAGGCTCGTAGTTCAAGAGACAGCTCAGTGATGCCATGTAGATATCTGCAAATCTAGAGAGACGTCTTAGGAAGTAAGTTGGATTCTCATCAGTTCTGAATATGCTTCCAAACTGTGCATTGAAGAAATTCCTGTTCATCTCCCTGTCCCCCAAAAAAGAGAAAACAAAAACAACGACATGAAGAGACCTGCCCACGTCTCTTCACTAGCTGGCATCCATAACCTGAAGCAAGCAGATGCTAAAACCTGTTCTGTGTATTATTCTCTTGCCATTGTACTTCAAAACACCAAAATGTGCCACAGAAGTTTTTTACCTCTTGTGCATATACAACCCAGATCTAGAATCACAGTTGTGAAGAGCTTCACACTTCTCCCACTAGAGATAAGTTGCTTCTGACATCAGAAACGTGACATCTCAAGCCTTCTTTTCTAGAGATTGTGAAGAAGACTTTTGCCTTTATCTAAATCCTAGTGACATCTAATGTTCCAAAGATAAAAGACTTAAGAAAAGGCAAATATTGGGCTTAACACACACCAAAAGCTTAAACACATCTTGGAATTAACTTCTGTCATTAGTCACTGCCAAGTAATGTTCCCATTTTGTTTATTCCCACATTTCTGAAGAAGACTGATGGTGGTACAGCTGCTGGCCTTGCCAACTGTGCACTTCACACACCCTGAATTTAGGGATTACTCCTTCATGATAATAGATTATTAGGACTTTTAGCCCTATTATCTATCTTTGTGATAAATCCACTGCTAAATCCAGTCTAGGGCAGAGCTCAGTTTCTATGTATTCTAAGATGTATCACATGTAATCTGCAGAAATCATGCAAAAAACCTGGAAAAGTGACCTACATCTTGACAAAGAAATACATTCTTTATTTGTGCAGAAGCTGTGTAATCAACAGTGACAGCTGAACACATGTGGACAGAAGAACCAAATCGAGAAGGAATGGGATTTGATAGGATGTTACCTTTTCACTCAGAAAAGTTCCATCTGTTCTAAAGACAGGGAATGGGGAAAAGGGTCCGTACGTACAGAGCGTCAGAGGGGAGAAGAGCTGCCCAAGAGACAGGTAGAATATCACTCTAAAAATGTTTTATAAGATCTGTAATTACCAGGGAATATAAACCAGGGATGGAGAGAAATTCCAAAGAAACCTGTGGAAGATATTGTATAGAACCCTTGGCTACTAAAGAAAGCTGCAAATTCTTCCTCCCCTGTGTCTTACCTCATTTCCTTTCTTTCCTTCTTCCATTCTTCTAAAATCATTTGGGAATCAGGATCACGGTGAACCTGAAATGTCAAGTATGGATAACCTGTAAGTAAGGATAAATAAGCCTTTCCATTAACAAACCCTTATCAGCTAACAGGACACAAGCAACACTTCAGAGATCCATATACCAAAGTTATCCACGTCCATTTTAAACAACCAAAAGCAGGAATTGATCCAGGCTGACCAGTGGAGAAAGGAGACAAGATTTTGAGAAAACTCCTATTAATTAACCACACAAACAATTGAATTTATCTACAGTCAAACACTTCAGTGAGAATGAAAGCACTTGCAACATCAATGTCCAGCATTTAGAAACTTGGCTGGACCCCTTGGGCTCAACAGAGCCAATTACACACACACAGAACAAACCTGCATGTGTTCCAATAATCCTGTCAAGGTTTGCAGCCAGGTCATGGTTTGAATGTACTTCTCTGTGTTCATGATTTTAATCTCCGATCGTAACTCGGGAATAATCGCACCAGTGCGCCAGCCATGCTTCAGGGTCAAGTCCTATTCACCAAGAATTACAAAATACAGGTCTTAGTCTTAAAAAGAACTACTTAAAAGAAAAGAATCTGGCTACTGTTTATTCCAAAGTGGCACTAATTTAACTGGTTTTTATGTACAAGCAGAAGTATAAAACAGTGGGACTTGACTGTGCTAGTGGACAACAGAATTCTATTTCAGATTAAGCTTCAAATCCTACATTTTTGAAGAGAGAGAGATGAAGAACACAAGCACTTGCAAATAAACACTCATTCCTTAGGTTTAAACCAAACAGCAGGAAATTCCTGTGTAGATGAGAGCTCTGCTGCTGCCAGCAGAACCTGAAGGAACTGTGTGCTGGGTTTGTGCTGTTTACCCACACGCCCAGCTGACAGAAGGCTACAACCAGGAGCCCCAGCTATTCAAGCTCCTCCTGACAGGAGTACAACACAAAGCAGCTGCCACCTGGTCTCTTCTCCATTGTGCCAGAGTAGAACAGAGCTGCATCCTCCTTTTGGCCCTCAATCCTCTGAAGCACCCAAAGTTACTGTTCTTTTTAAAAGCAGACTGAGGAAAAAATGTTAACATCTGCTGCTGCTGCAACATGTTACCAGAGCTTGGCAGCGGAAAAGTCACATGCAGGCATTCACGTGAAATCAATTACAAAAGGACCAAGTGGTGGTCACTTCCCTAAAGTAACACTTAACAGAGCACTTGTTCATAAGGTGGCAAAATAATGCCTGGATAGTGGGGATTCAAATCAGAGCAAGATCTTGGGAAGAACATTTACCATTAGTGACAGGAAGATTGCCTCCTGCATTCAAAACAGAAGTTCATTCCGCTGTCATCCAAGTCAGGCATATCCTGTACATTTGGATATCTGTGTTTACTCTCTGTTACATCTGACACAATCAGTATCTGGATTGGGAATACCACCTCACACACTCCTGACCACAGTTAGTAAACAACTTAAATGCTACAAGTCAGGTGGAAAATATGGTTGGCATGTTACAGCCCCAGTTTTCTTCACTGGAAAAAAAAGAAAAAGGCAATATGGCTTAACTACCAAATTTTGTTGTATTTTAAAATCTCAAATGAAAGTGTGTTACATTGAATAACTGGGGAGGAAGAGAAGAAAACTAAAAAAGCCTCATCTTTTCTCTGATTTTGGGAAAGCAAACTACTTACTGCCAAGTCACTGTATATGTGGTCACCAAAGTAGAGAACCTTAGAGCCCCTCCAGCCAGTAAGCTTCAGAAATTCATACAAGTTACCCTGCAGAAATAATGACAGGGACATTGTAACAGCATGTGACCTGCACCTTCACAGGCACAAAAAAGGAACTTAGTACTCCACTAAAAATGTTTTCATATCAGAAATCTTGTCCTCAGCTTATACACCATAAATCCCAAATTTTACAGGTGATTTCAGTGATAGTAGCACTTCAAGAGGCAAGGACATACAATACCGACAATGAATTTGTACAACTTTGGACATTAAAATAACTCTCTTAAAGAATGCATCTGCATTTTAGAAGCCTTTATATCCAAAGAAGCTTGGGATTCTAGGAAACAGGTATTAAATTGGAACAGAAAGAATCTATTGAAAGCATACCTGTTTGTAAATCTGGCCTTTCTGCAACTTGTGAATCTTGTCCCAGAGCAAGACTCCCCTTTCATTCACCTTCCGAAATGGTCTAGGATAGATATACAATTGTTATGTTGCTGTAGAAATTCTGTCATTTCTTAGGAAATTAAAGTCTTAACATCAAAAATATTCATCTGTCAAAAGGAAAAAAAAAATTCACCCAGCATCTGAATTTTGTAAGAGAAAAAGCAAAACTCCAAAACTTCCACCTTAACCAGTGAAAAGCAATGTATCTCTCCAGTATGCCTATGAGATTTATCAACACAGTTTGAGAACAATTGCTGAGAAGTAAAGCAGGGACCTGAGGCAGAGCAGAAGAAACAGCATGAATTGTCTGCCACTAAGGAGGAGAGAAGAGAAAATAAAAAAAAGGTGTGTAAGAATCTTGCCCAATCCCTCATTTTGTACACCTGGACAACTGAAGATGAGAGAGCACAGGACTGTGGCCAAGACATATAGCAAAGTTTTTTTTTTAATTAAATGGAAAAAGTAAAGGGAAAATAATCCCACCTCCCTCTATTTCACTTTCAAATCATAAGCACACATAAAGAAACAGGTTATTTTCAAGGATAAAAGTAGGGCATACACATTAGAAATGTGTTTATTTAATCACAACTAGTCCAAATATTCCAGTCTGTCAGCCAGACAGATGCCTTTTAAATATCATGTGTGATGAAAAAAAAAAAAAAAAGAAAAAAAACCAGAAGCAATAGAAGACATTTCCAGATAAGGGTCTGATTTGAAAGGCATCAAGATTTCTCAGGTTTATTAGGAAAGAAGAACACTTCACCAACGTGCAAATAAGATGTTAAAAACAGCTTCTGTGGCCCTAAGTCACTCCAGTAGACCTGTGACAGCTCCTGAAACTTTCTTAGGGAAGAAAAGGTAAATATTTAGACTTCAGCATTAGGTGTCACTGCATTTTGTAATGACCTTACATAGGATTTCACCAAATATGATTTCATTTTACATTGCAGCCAAATGAAAATATTTCATGACACTCTATAGCCTTATATGGAAGAGCTGCTTGAATCATTCTTTTCTGACTACACACCTACCTTCGCTTATCATTGAAAAAGTTTGGTTTTTCAGCCTGCACAATGACCACATCAAAGAGATCCCTCCAGTCCTTGCCAACGATGAACTTCATACCTTTGTCCCTAAAAAGGACAGAGGGATATTCACAACAAAGCATAGCAAAGTGCAGTTATCTGTGCAATGTAATGAGTTACACTAGAGAACTTCATCTTCCCCATCCTTTAAGAATGCATAGTTAAACAGCAAGCACTGTTTAACACACTGCTCACTTACACAAAGCTGCTGGGACTGTTTGTGATGAGAAACATCTTCTTGCCATGATCAGCCAGCTTTGCTAACACTGCACGAGTTTGTTCAGCATAGCAGATGTATTTCTCTGTGAGGATTGGGGAAAACACAGCATCAATTGAGAAATTCTTGTGAAAAACTTTGTCTGCATTCAACCAAGGGTTCAGAACACAGGGTTATACTTTAAGGCACCTTTGACAAGTGGGAATAACTCTTTCAAGATTTAAAAATTTAGAATGTGTAATCTTTAAATACAGAAGCCAGAAAACTCATATACGATCAGTAAGAAAAGCTTTGATAGATTATACCATTAGTACTTACCAATATCTGCTTCAATTGCTCTGTACATTATTCCTTTGATATGAACATCTCTGATTGAATCCTGTAAGGAAAGCAATGAGCAGCAAAGAACAATCTTTTCAAGTGTAACATCCATGCTCACTGCATAGCAATAATAACTTGTTTTTAAAACAACTCCTTTCTTAACACTTCCAATTTTACAGAAATGCCATGTAATGTAATGTTAAATATATAGATATATATATATGTGTGATGTCACCACTAGACAAAGAGTAAGCCTGTCCTCCAAGAAATTAACTTCATTTTGGGAAGTACAAAACTGTACAGCAGAGGGGCTGTTTTACATAACTGTGAGAGATTGCTCAGAAGGGTGAAGTGGGGTGAAAGCCCTCTGCAGAAGCAGAGTCATCACAGATTTCCAGTGACCTTTGGAGCAGAACACATTCCTTTCCCCTTGCAAAAAAAAAAAAAAAAAAAAAAAAGTTGTACATCTGACAGATTTTAGATTACAATCACTCACAAATGCCCTGATTATTTACATAAGAAATTTACACACAGATGAAAGAAGCTGAATGTTTGAACAAAGTATTTATAAGGTGCTCTGGAGGCATTTAACAGCTCTCCTCAACCAGCTCTGCACCAGACAGCTTTGTTTAGAACAGTGGTAGTGCCATTTTGGTACTTACATAGGGTATGTCCTCAAAGTCCTCAAAAATAGCACTATAGGGTTTCCAAAATGCTTCTAATGCTGAATAGTGCAGAAATTTCTATACACACTTCAGCAGAAACTACAAGAACTGGCCTTCCCTATGGTACATAACCATAACATAAAATCATCTCCTCTGCAGGACACATCCTGAGGAATTAAGAGGGTAAAATTATTCTAGACTAGTGCTAGAGTTTTTGTGGACGAGGAAGAGAGGTAAACAGGCAAAATAGATAGTCCAAAAGCCCAAGATAGCAAATGATTGTACACTAGCCAAGATGCAGTAAAACTGAAAGCTCCAAATGGGAATTCCCTATAGCCTGTTAAATTCCTGATAGTGAGAAAAAATATGTTCAACAACAAAAGACCTTTTATTGCCTTAGAAGATCTTCTTAACTTTCCCCCTATTCACCCCTCAAACCTACCAAAAGAGCAACAGCCCTAGAACGTCAGCTTTCAAACATATTTCAATTGATTCTTTTCCGAGCTCTACCTTATTTTACTCATGTTTTTATGGCTGTATATCCATAATTACTCCATACAAAACCTAAGGTGAGGTACTTCACTGAGGCTGACACAATGGGTAGAAGCTTCCTGAAGTGTTCACAGAGAAGACACAAATGTACAATCATCTAGATTGTATAACAATAATTTAGATCTTCAAAACTTGACACCTACCTTGACATCTTTGTACAGATGAACAGGTTCATAGTCTATGTTGTTTTTCAGAAAGTATTCATTCACACAGGAAAGGAGTGTCATTTCTGGCAAGGAAAATATATCCATGAATTGCTTCATCGTATTTCCTTGTGAGCTCTACAGTGATGGGAAGAAAAGGAAAGAAAAACCAATCAGGCATTTCTCAGATCAGAAGAGTTTCATTTGTTCAGTATAAACACTTCAGCTTAGTTGCAGATACTCAGCTTTTGCCATCCCTGTTCACATTGCTACAGATTCTTTTTCACCTAAGACCTTCAATAAAGTACCTCCAAAAAAAGTGTTGTGATCGATTCTTCAAATAAATCCAACTCATTACTCTTAAGAGCAGCATTTTAATTCATAAAAACAAGACAGTGCTCAGCTAAAAGTCAAGAGAAGGCCTTCACTAGAAGTCTGTACTTCCAAAAACAAGAGGCACTGATGGATGAGGGATGGAGGTTTTCTTATTAGTTTGGTGTTTTTTTAAGTAAAGTGGAATACTAATGAGAATTGCAAAAAAATTTACCCCCTTGAAATGAGACCATAAAAAGTTGTAAGGATCTACAATAACCAGTGCAGTAACAGAGGAAGAAATTTCTATTCTGCAAAAGCTGTAACAATAGTTATGTTTCACAGAAGTAGAGAATCTCATCATATAACAGCAAATACAGCCCAAATACCTCTCAATAAGTAGGGAGGTAAAGCAAGCAGCTTGGGATCAGAGTAACACACAGCAGAGGTTGCAAGGCCCCACTGGAGGTCATCTTGTCCAAACCCCCTGCTCAAGCAGGGCCACCTAGGGCCAGCTGCCCAGGACCTTGTCCAGATGGCTTCTGTATCCAACCACAGAGACTCCACAACCTCCCTGGGCAACCAGCCTGTCCCAGTGCTAGGTCAGCCTCACAGCAAAGGAAGCCTTTCCTGATGTTCAGAGGAAACCTCCTGTGTTTCAAGTTTGTGTCCCTTGCCTCTTGTCCTGCCACTGTCCTTTCCAAGATCAAAGAAGGTATAGACCTAAACAGAACAAGGCATCCCACTGGGAATGCCAGAGTGATATTCACAACTGCTGCAGAGACTAGATTCAGGAATTCTAAATTCAGCTCCTTAAAATAAGAACAAGTACAAGAACAATAAAATGCTCCACATCATAAAGAAGGGCTTTTAATGTCAACATGGAATTAACATCTGTACACAAAAGGAGTGAAATAAACTTGGCTTTTTAGCAAAAAGTCAGCTTCATTCTTCATTTGGGAAAGAGGAAGCAACCCACCAGAGGGAAAAACCAACTCTCTTGACAAAGTTCAAGATTTAACTTAGAAGTTTCATCTTCTATCACTCATCTTTTGTCAAATCCTCTTACTGTCACTCTGCCAGTTGCACGCAGGAGTTGCCTCCATGCATTTTCTTGCTGCTACACCATCTAAGCCATCAAACTACCAGGAAAAAGTAAAGTACATGAACCAGATATGGTTCATTTCCCAGCCTTTATCAGATTCTCTCTGCAACACTGAGCAAGTCACTTGATTTCCTGTGTTCCACCACTCTGTCTGTATGACTTGGTAAGGGAACAGTCAGAGAAGAAACTACAGTGAGCAGGAGAAAGAAAAATTATTTGTCACTTTCGAGGGCAAACTTCACATACAGCACTGAACTAAAGTCAATGATATATTGAGAAAATATAACTGCTAGTTATAATGAGAACAAAATTTAAACAACCACTACCCTCATGCCAAAAAAAAAACCCAAACCAAACAAAAAAAGCCCCACAAAACAAAAAAATAAAAACAAACAAACAAAAAAACCCCATCCAATTTTAAAAACCATTTTGTGGTTTTACCTTTCCATAGAAATCACTCATTTGTTCTAAAGGGACATGGGAACCATCATACATTGCAATGACTTCTTCATCTGGGACAACACTGAGGCCTCTGGAAAAGAACACTAGCTTTAGCTCAAAAGTCAGAGTAAAATTTTCAAGTAATCACCGAACTCTGAGAGAACAACACTTAGATCTGGATCTTATTAAAACAATAATAATGTCACAGAAACACTTTTGTTTTTAAGTTAAAACAGCATCTTTCCTTACCAAACAAGTAACATTTTAACAGGCTCATGCATGCAGAACACATTCTAATTTTAAGTCATTTCTACTTTCTTATGGGAAAAGAGCTTATTAGTCTCCATTAAACCTATGCCTCAAGGGGTTTTTTAAGAAGTGGTTGGAACTTCCAGTTTCTTAACACAAAGTAATTCCTCACGCTGCCTTTTCTTTTATACAGCATTGATGATATGATAGTGTTTAAACCAGATTATTCTGCAGCATGACCTTGAAGATTTAAGGGAGTGAAAAATATACACAACCCTTAACTAAATAAGAATTTCTTTTAAACTCTATGAAGAGTTCAGTTTCTCAAAACTGAAAATTACTTGAAGGATAGCTGATAAATAATTAAAACATTAAAATATAACAACAAATGGGAAAGAAGAGTTTATCAACTATTAAGAGATTAAAGGCTTTGGTTTGATTATGAACGTTTACAGTATCAAGCATCTTGCTCTAAAGCATCTCAAAGACCACAGGCATGCAAACATCCTCACAAGAGGCCACAGAAATGTTGAGATTTTACTTAAGATTAAAAAAACACTAATGAAAACCAGATCAGCTGGTCTCTTTTCTCCAAACCTCCTTATGGTGTTTTGCAGCCTTGTAAAACAGACCATTATTTCAGTGCCTCCCTTTCTTTGGTCTGACCAAGAAGCGTTGCCAGGCATTAAAATATAAATAAATTGATTCACAAGCCTAGTGCTTAGAGTCCACACCAGCTTTGCAGTGGAAAGGCACGAAACATGAACTTCCTCAGGGCTTCTGTGGTGGCAGAGTCCCACATTAACCAGCTCCTTTACTGCACTTCTGTCCCCACACCAACTGGGACACAACTCTGAGCTGTTGCTGGCAGGACTCCAGCATTCAAGTCGCTCTTGTGCACAAACAGGGCAGATAATACTTGTGTTTTGTAACAAACAGAGTTCAGCATCACCCCCTGCACAGCAGCAAACACAAATGCAACCAAAATGTAAACCAGATCCCAAGTAACACCATCAGATTTGAGAAGGTACCTTCTGGTCTGCACACAGCTATGCCAAATGGTACTGCTGGAGAAAGCACTTGAGCATCAGGAGCTACTTAAGCACAAATCAACAGAGCACAACAGACAAGGGAAAACCACAGTGGAGAGATGACTGCCTAGGCAAAGCTGTAGATTACTTTTACCATAAGACTCACAGTCCTGACACAGTTCACAGTGCAGCTGTATAACCACACATCATCTTGACATGAGCCCTCACAGCCTTCAGCTTCTCTTTTCCTCCCCTCATCCCTGTACAGGTGTTTGGGGAAACAGCATCAAGGTGTGGTGCAAACCATCATTTCCATGTCACACCACCTTTTGGACCCAAACTTGGGTATTTTGTCTTCATGGTGGGTGGTGGAAAACAACTAAGAGCGCAACAGAATAAACTTGGGTAAAAGTCTTTTTGTCCAATGACTTTATAAAGGTGCTCTGACTTCTGGTTTAATTTAAAATCTGGTACCGAGTGTGGTGCAAGTTTGATTTGGTTGATGTGTCCAAACTTAAAAGCTCTGTGCAAACACAGCAGGACCTCTCAAGTGTCTCCACAACCACACCAAAGTCATGCTAACAGGCACTCTGTGACAATTATTTACATAGAAAGCAACAGCAGAGAAGTCATCAGGGTATTTTTAGATGTCTTTCAGCACAATTTAACAGCCGGAAACAAAGTGAGTCAGCACTATGTGACCAACCAGCTTGCCAATTCTCGCAGGGCTGAACTGGGCAATCAGCTGTGCTGGGTCAGGCAGCAGATGTGTACACGTCTGTGTGTACACAGAGAGGTGCAAAGAAAACCCCTTCCAGCAAGGCTGCAATGCTCATTTGTGCCTGTGCTCATCAGGGCACAGCTCCTGGTAAGAATCCAAGCTGTACACTAATAAATGCAGTTATAAAAGACTCCAAAAATAAGAGCACGTACAGTTATTATAGAGAGAAAGTAACTTTACCCACCTGTAAACTGTTCCCAGCTGAATATAATGAAAAGCATCGATCTTCATTAATAATGCCTTGCAGGTCAGAAAAAAAAAAGAAAATAACAATTTTTATCACATCAACTATTTGACATGAAATTACAAGAATCAAAGCAATTTTATCTACAACCTTTCTGTCTCAAGAACACCTGAGCACTCTCCCTTCAACTTCCTTCACAGCTTGAAAATACTTTTATCAATGACTTTTACCTAGGTTTATCCTGTTGCACCCTTCCCCACCCACCATGAGGACAAAATGCCCAAAACATTTCCTACTTCAGAGCTATTTAAAAAACAATAAATAATAATAATAATAATAAAGCTTGCTATTAAAGACAAAAACATGAAACAAAAGCCTTACACATCAATGCAGAGTGAAAAGTTAGAAGGCTTAAAAGCTCTATTTATTTTCTTTGGCCAGGTTCTCCACACTACATAACTCATCACAAAGTTATTTATACATACCCGGTGCACATCATAATGAAGGCCTCGGATGGCAAAATTGGGATCATAATCATATTTTCTTATTTCTGCAGGATACTAAGAAAAGAGAGCAATGATTTGATTTGAAAACCATAATCAAAACAAATAAAAACTGTTTCAGCAAAATTTTAAAAGTCTAATTTTCCTATGCTTCTCATTTGCTCTAATCATTTAAGAGAATTTTTCATAGGCTGTGAGATTTGCAGGAACATATGTACACAGTGCAAGACAAGTCAAACATTTTTCCAAAATCCAAGGTCATTGTTCTAAATTTAAGTCCATCCTGGAACCTGAACATCCAGGTACTCTGTAGTGATTACCTTTGAACATTAGCCTCTTGTTCAAAAAAGTCAATTTAATATATTATTAATACATTCTTAATACAGTAAAAAAAAAATTCTTTAGAGATGCACATGAACTGAATGTCCATCACGTACTCTTCCCTCTGGTTCTTTATATATAGTGTAGGTAGCTCACACCATTATACATCGTGAGCTGTAGTCTAACATTTTTCAGTATAAGCCCATTTTCAGTCACTCTAATTTTGTCCTGCTATAAGCACAGGTTGCCATGAAAAGAAATTTTAGGCACATGTCTTGGGCTAAGGGTTTTGTCCACTTGTTTTTAAAGGGTGAAATGCTTCAGTGGTTTCAACAAGGCCTGAGAAAACGATCATTTCTTTGATTAAGCCACTGGAAGGCAATCCTTCATTTTCCTCCCACAGGTTACATCAGCCTTAGAACCTGACATTGTTTTTCACCTTCTCTACAACACTCTCCATACATATATGGCTAATTTACAAGCCTTCAGGGAAAAAGTGCATTATGCAGCTTCAAGAGAGCCTCTAGCTACTTTTACAAGAAATAAACTGCAATTTCCCCCCAAAGTTCTTATCTTGCTGAAGAGGACTTGCTCTGCAACTGCTGTAGATTGCATTTGTACTGAGTACAGGCATCTGCAGTTAAAGAAAACAGTCCTATCATCCCTACTACCACTTCCAGAAGATGTGGGGCAGGCTACTGATCTGAATGAAGAACAGCATCAAAAGCCTACAGACAGGTTGGAAGAGGTGTGGGTTTGGTCAGGGAACATGAAGCAGAGACAGAAGGGAAATTGTCAGGGAATGATAGAGAATGTGATCAACTGAAAACTATTATGCACTGCACGTGCCCCAAAGCAACCACATCAAGCAGGTACAATGAAATTTATTTCTGACTTTATCAAATTTCTGCACATTTGACTTGCTACTTTAATTTATTCTACTAGAAAGTTGTCTTTCCAGATACACGTCAGTGCAAGTAAAGAAATGATTGAGCTTACCCTGGCACACAAATCAAAGCTTCCTTGCAAACCAAACAAAGAAATGATGAAAATGGTACTGTTTGCTTACCCCAGTTTTGGTAGGGATAAGCATAACTGGACTGAAACAGAAGTCCTGATAAAAAGGCACAAGGCCTCTGCATCAGGAAAGAAATAAATCCAGGAGCAAGAGCTTACATAGAACACCTGCTGCCAGCTCCATGATTAGCATTAAAATTACGTTTATTCTCTTGGACAATTCCTTGCTTCCTACACTGCATTTTGCAATTTTTTATGTATTACCTCACACTGCAAAATTGGCCATCTTTTAGGTTGACTGTGACAGTCATAATGGACACTGTCTAGAGGGTTTTGTTCTAATGGTAAAGGCAAAAAAAATATTAACAATATAAGCAGCTACAGAGATAGCACCAATAAAAACTGTTGTCCCTCTAAATTCCAAAAGGAGACAATGTATTTCAATAAGCTGTCTCAAAAAGTAATCACAGCTTTGTTTAGTAGAAGTCAGGAAATTTTAACTGAGACAAACTGGAAAGCTATTGCTACCCAAATTCATTCAAATAATAAAAGCAGAACATGGTTAGAATTTTTGTCTACAAGAATTAATCTTGACTCCTACAGTAGCATGGGTTTTTTCCAAGAACCACGTAGCTTTAATATTTACACATTCCACAGAAATTGCTATCAAGACATGCCAAAATTGCAGGGGGATAAAGCTGTGTATGCTTGTAGCACCCATGAAGTTTTGTTTGTTCTTCCAAGGATATTTATAGGTGTTTATATATAGCTCCTAACCTTTAGATTCAAATACGAAAGTAGAATAACACCACGCATTCGGATTTAGGTTGCATAAAGATACACAAGCAGTTTTATTAAGATACTCCATGGACTTTTTGTCTTTTGCTTTCCTGCAAGTCCTACAGTTTAATTCATTTTGCTTCTCCTAGTTCACATCGAGTTTTTTCCAGTCTTTCTCCCAGCATACCTTCAGTTTCCAAAGTCACCCATCTCCCCTTCACTTCCTGACACACGGGAACTTCTCCCATCCCCAAACTTGACAACAACCAGCTCCAAACTGCCTGGATGTCAACTGGTCACTGATGCAAGAACACTGCTTGGAGAGGCAACAGGGCAGTGCTCTGAGCTGAACACTTCCTTGTATCCAGGCTCTGATTCCTGCACACACTGCCCCTTCAGCCAAGGCAGCCGAAATGCCAGGTACACACACAGAGAACCTCGCAAGCACTCAGTGCAATCAAAGCCCAGCTGAGAAGTCCAGCTAAAAATATTTCATAGGGAAATTAATTGGTGCACTCACAGCAAGGGATAAAACACAGTGATGGTAACTTATAAGCTTCTTATTTATTAATGTGACTCCAATAAGTGACATTCAGGAACAAATAACAAACCTCATGCCCCCATTAAGAGATAAAACAAATATAACTCTATTCCTTAACAGACTGCTCTCTGCTCAAAACTGCAGCTGAGAATAAAACAGGGCTTCTGCTGTGCATGTGTAGCTGCTGTACAAAATGTGCTATAAGGGAGCCAAGCTAGGACTGAGGCATGAAAAGATGACTTATGCCTCTCAGTCAAAAATTATTTATTATACCCTTCATTCATATATTTATTGTTATTCCATTAATTTCACTTACCCGATGCTCATTAATAAGAAGATCTCGAGCAGCATTGAATATGAGAGTGTGCAGGTGTTTAGAATAAAAGACCAATGTGTAGTCATAATCGAACCCATAAATCTCAATGTCTGACAGGCTCATTTCATTGTTTGAAAAAATAGCATCTGGATTCAGCATGTTACTCATAATTGAAGGAACCAACTCTGTGAACAGGGGAGAAGAAAAAGAAGTTACATCAGCCTTACAGTTTTATTTCAATAAAGACATAGAAATCCATTAGCAATTGCTAAATACTGCTAAATGATGATGGAAATTATCAAATTAATTCACACTAACCAGCTAATCCTTAAGAATATAAAGCTATTGAACATGCTGTCCCTAACTTGTCTTGGTGATCCATAGTTTTTATTCGAAGCACACTTTTCTCTGCAGTCCAAGTTTGAAGAGAAGATGCATTTTGGCATCTTGCTTATCAGAGAACACCAGACATAATTTTTTGCTAACTGCATTAACACATTTATTGTTTTTGAAAATTAATTTGGAGTTGAAGAATATTATTAGATTATTATTACGACTACTCTAGGAGCCTTGTCTTCTCCTCCCATTACTTGGTCCAGCTCCTGCCCCTGAAGCAGAACTGACATTGTTTTAATTTGATATTGCTTTAATTTTTGTTTAACCATTTTAAGGTTATCACACGACTCAATTTCAACTCACACAAGTAAACTTTATGTGACTGTGTACATAACACCTGTCACATACATATTGCTGTGCTTATTAAATTCCTAGAAAATCAGAAAACCAAAAATATTCTGCTTATTCTCTGCACACACACAGTGTGTAAACCACTTCCATTTTTAAGGGTATGTTTCTGTTGATATTTGATGGAAAAGTACACTGAGAAGTTAAAACCATAATATATTAGGTAACTTTAGGACCAACACCAATGTCAGTACTAAACACTGAGAGTATTTATATTTCTTGTTTACAAAACTTGAAAAATCAACATTAGGAGGTTAAATGCTACTCTCCTGGCAGCATAAAAGATAAGCACATTTTCCTTCCTTCCCTTCTCATATACAGTCTTTATCCTCCAGACCGCTCTACTAGTGGAAAAAAAAGGGGAACATTCATCTTAAATCTGTGTTTGAAAAGGTGAGTTTAAAGGGAATATGCTTTGGTTACTTTCCATATAGGTCTAAAAGGAATTGCTGAAGCTTCTCTCAACACCCTCAGCTCTGAGGACAGATCCCTACATGCTCCACCATTGAAAACATCTCAACAAGGCAGGTTGGTGTGCGGACTTCAGATGCAGACACCCAAGTCTTTTAATTTTTAAAAGAGGAAGAAAAGCAAATTCACTGAGTTTAATTCCAAACTTCAAATAAAGCCCAGCAATCAAATCAAATGCAATTTGACCTGCTATGATTAAGGCAAATACTCCTACTCCATAGAAAGGGCCATGGAATATTCAATTAACTTGAAGTCATAAGCACACTTTTTAAAGAACTTCCAAAATCACGTTACAACACCCATTTCTGTATTATAAAGTATTTTTTCAAATGTCAATTGTGCAGATTGGTGAGTCAACACTTGTTTTAAAAATAAAGATATTTATGTAGCTATATATAGATAAAAAGATATTTCAGCTGAAAAAAAGCTTGACTAGTTGCTGGCTGAAAACAGACAGTATAAACAGTTGGCTATTAGACATTCTGGCCAGCAGACAGCATCACAAGTGCTATAAATCTTGGGTCGAAAAACAGGAGAGCTTTGTCATCTCAACACTGTAACTAACTGAAATATCATATACATGAAGCCACTGGGTGATTTAGGTTGTAATATAATACTCTGAAATATTCTAGAAGCAGTTGCCTCATCTTTCGCCAATTCACACCCACTGACCAACTTATTTTCTCACAACATTACCCTACCTCAGCTCTTAAGTATTATTTGGGTGTGGTTTGGAACAAGAGAAAGTTAATTCCAAAACAGGAAAAGAAAAAATAGAATCAAAAGGCACTTCCCTTCTTCCTATCCCTTATCTCACCCTCCAAAGCCCACAGACCTCTCTTGAAATCACTAACATAGCTTTTAATTTCACTTCTAAAATGCTGACGCTATTTTACATTCACAAATGCTTGGTTTGCACCCGGCATTGTGAAGTCCCAGTTCACATTCAAGACTCCTAAGTGAGGATAACGCAATAATTTCTTTTTTTAAAGGCAAAACATGCAATCTAAAGCACTATCCATTGCCACTACAGGACATGCTCTCCACTTAGTATTGTGGAGCACACCGCCTCTTTTTCTTTCAGCTCTCAGAAAAGACAACATATTCAAACAAATATTATCTTGGTAATACTCTTCCCACCGGAGCAAGGGCAGAAGCAAGAAAGCGTTTCTCCCCTAGCTTTTTGCCTGGCTAGGCTGAAGAGCACGGCTTCCTAAGGTCACGTATGTACCGTGAGCATTTTATAATGCCTCACACAGTGTTAGAATAGAACCACAGGCAAAATTAAAAGAGTCGTCAAAAACTCCACAGCAATTTAACGTTTTGGAAGAGCAGCCTATTTCAGAATAGTTGTGTATATATATAATAGTCATCAAAGAGATGCCCAACTTCTCGATATTCTTTCTACACTGCTTTTCCACACAACACACCTCCACCTTGCCCGGCCCAAGCTGCGCTGTACGAAAGGCGCTCCGAACAGCCGCGGCCCCGGACGGGCGATGGTGTGACGGGCTCAGCCCTCCCTTCGAGGGGAGGATGAAGGGGCAGCCGCCCCCACAGCCCGTGTCCCCCGTGTGCGGCCCTCAGGACCCACCCGGTGAGGGTCTCCCCGCGCTCCCGGTTTGGCCCCGGGCACATCACGGGAGCGCAGAGCACATGGACGCCGGAGCCGCTGCGGGACGGACCCGCGGCTCGCCCCCTGGACCCTTCCCGCTGCCCCCACAGGCTTCGCCCTTGCCCCGCTCCCAGCCGCCGCCACGGATCCACTCCCTCCGGGAGCGGCGGCGCTCCGGCCCGCTGAGAGGGAGCCGCGCTGCTGCCGCCCGCGGGCGCCGCTCACCCTTGGTGACCCTCTTGGCCTCCTTGTAGCGCGACCACAGGTAGCTCTTCATGTCGGGCGACGGCTGCTGCTGCTGCTGCGGGGCCACGGTGCAGAGGGGAGCGGCCCCCGCGGCGGGCAGGACGCGGCCCCGCCGCCCGCCCGCGCCCACCCGCCCCGCCGCCAGCAGCGCCCGCGCCGCCACCGCTGCCATGCTCCGCGCTCAGCCCCGCCGAGCCGCTCTACCGCCGCCGGCTGAAGTCACTTCCTCGGGCCCCGCCCCGGGCCGGGAGGCGGGCCCGGCCCCGCAGCCGCAGGTAGCGGCGGGAGGCAGGGCTTGGCTTCCCCGACGCCCCGGCGCTGTCTCGCCTCGGCCCCCCTGCGCCGGGCGGGCTCGGCTGCACCGGGAAGAGGTGCCCGAGGAGCGGAGCGCAGCTGGCGCGGCCCCGGGGGCTCAGCCGGTGTGGTCGGGCCCCGCGTCTCCCATCTGCCGTCCCAAGGAGGGAAAGCAGCGTCCCCCCATCCACCGTCACCGCCGGCAGCGTTTTATCAGCGCTGCTGGGCAAGATCAAGGAGAGCCGCGTGGGGAATATACCCCGATCTCATGGCTCTGCTGCTCTTCAGGTCTCTGCTGTGCTCGGAGCTGCCTGGGATTCTTTCACCACAAACGTCGCATCAAAAGCAAATATTTACTTCTGCAGCTCGCGTGCACTTCCAAAGTACTATATACACCTGCTGACATCTGTAACAAAATTAGCTCAAAACACAAGCTGCATGTAAAATACACAGACGTTCTACTGCTGTTTTGAGGCCCTCGTTGCCTTGTGAAACACTAGCCACTGATAGCTGTAGACCCTGGCTGTCAGAGAACTTGAGCCTTATGTATTATTACTTGTAAAATAAAAATAAAGTAAATCAAACGATGCATGGATGAAGAAGAACAAAGACCAGACCACTGCCATAGCAGAATGGTTACAGCTCCACATGCAGAATTCCTGATGTGCTCAGAAATTTCTAACAACAAAAGGAACATATTCTTTTTCCAGTACAGTAAACATCGAATACAACTTGTTCTTATTTCAAGGAGATCTACATAACCCATTGTCACTTATGTCTGGAAATTACTCAGGCATTCATCCCCATCCATCTCTAACAGAAAAAACAATCCTACATAAAACTGAAGGATTTCAGGTGAAATACTACTCTGAGCACTCTTTCCGCCCTCCTCCCACCCAAAGAATGACACAAAACCACAACAAACTGAAAGAAAAATAATCAACTTTGGATCTCAAAGTGTCTGTCAGTGGACAGCTATGTGCTCTGTCCTTCCAACCAAGGCTGAGTTCTTAATTGACAGTACAACTGAGATTGCCAAAAGTCTGATATGCTACAGACTTCCCAGACTTGGTTACTGGTGGAGACCAGACACAGCTTTCATCAGAGTTCCTACATTATCCATTATGTTGTTACATTGTCATTTCAGTATGTGATTCTGGTATGCACCACTACATATCCATCACAATAAATTCCGGGAACAAGGAGAGAACAAGACGGTCAATATTTAGAAAACAGAGAAGGTGAGAGGAAAAACAAAATCCTGGAGAATTATTAATCTGGTACTTGCTTTCTTTGATGTTTCTAGTCTGAGAATATTTTTACAGAACCCTGCGGCAGAGAAAATGAAAACTGCCATTTAACTTTGAGCATCAGATTTTCCATATACGACTAAAAAAACATTAAGTCATCTATGAAATTACAAGGCTTGGTAAAAGTCTGTATTTATGGCATAGTAAATTCTGAATTTACTATGTCATTCTGAATTTATGGCATAGTTCTAGAGTATTGTAGGTTTTCTTGTCACCCCAACTCTTCATCACCTTCTATAAAACAAAAATATATAATAACTGGACAGCTTTTTTACTCCAGCCTATGAGATAATTAATCCCAGATGCAATTCAGTTGAAATTAAAAGAAAAATCTCATTGTTCTTCTCCTGAACACAGCCTAGCCTGGTCTCCAAGTCCCGAGACTGTAAATACTGTGAACAATAACCACTTTGGTAGGTAAGGCATTCTCAAGGAAGAATTACACGAACTGCTCTGAATAATATAAGAAGGAGCAATAATGAAGAAGATATTTCCAGCAGTCAGTGTGTTGACAAAGGTGTTGTTTGTTCTGCCATAAGCAGTAAGAGAATACTGCAGAAAAAGGGACTTATGTTCCCTTACTGGGACACCAGCATTAAGGTTAGAAAAGTTTAATAGAAATCTGGAAAAAGACAGTACAGTGCTCTGTAGCACTATCACTCATCCCTCGAAACCTGAATGCTTTAAATTTTCACATTAATTTCTTTTTTATTCTATCAGACTAGAATGTTAATACTTCTATTTCTTCTGCAAGCATGTGCAAGACAGAGCCTTGGATGTGCAAACTGTTATTGTTGGCAGAAATCCCATCTTTGCTGCAGACAGTTTAGGTCCCCAGACAACCAGGACTAACCTATAAAAAGAGATGTGTCCTCAAGTCTTTAGTCCCAGTGCTTTCAAAGATCATTCTCCCTGCATATCAGACAACATGTTTTTTTAATGCTTGATGTATGCAATACAAATAAAAAGAAAAAAAAAAAAGTTGTTTTCTTTATGTAATTCCATTAGCTAAGGCAACTTCCATGGGGTGTTTGGCCAGCAAGGTATTCTCACAAATCAAACTAATCCCTACGTGTTAGCAGTGAGACAGACTAGAGACAGAACTAAAACAGGAGGTAATGGTGTTTAAAAATAAGTTGTTAAACAACTCAGCTTCAGACAGCTCTGTTCTTTCCTGTGCCTGCTGGTCTCCAAGTAATGATTTAAATGCTGGAAAATATGTGATAGTGTAGACTGGTATGAAGGAGCACAGGTGGAAATTAATTTGTCTTTATTTGGGGTCCACATTCCTTCTTCCAATACTTAAGTCAGCTTTTATTTAAGCAGAAGAGAACATGCAGCAGTAGAGGCTGTCAACTTCAAAAATTTTTTCTAAAATGGCACTTAACATGAAATATGATCCTGCAGGCTAATGTTACTTTAAATACTTCTTAATCAGATCAGTCCAAGTGATCCTGAAGATGACTGTGATGACACAATGCACTAAAGAACCCAGACTTTCCCTCATTTTATTGTCAGTGTTGACCACACCTATGATACTTACTTGGTGCAAACTGAAAGGTGTTTAGGTATGTCTGACAATTAAAAAAATGAAAAAAAGAAAACCCCATACCCAGCATAAAGAGTTTCACAGAAGAATTACCCTCCGAAGAAGAATCTCAGAGGGCTGTCTTACTTCATGGACAGAACAAGAGAGAGCATGGGCTAAAACCAAAATGGCATGAGTTTAGTTAGGTACATACCATGTAGGCTGATTTATATCTGGTATCCCACTACTATTCATGACATGTGGAATAAACTAGGACCTGGGTGGGGATAACATACACGATTTCTTGCAAGCTGAAGAGAGTATGAACTTATGAACTGTTGCACTTTTGACTGAATTTTGTGACCAGGAGTAATTCAGAGAGAGGCTACACCGTATCCTCATTCACAAACAGCAGCTCTTTTAGCACTGCTGAAGGTTCAGGACACAGATTCCATGTGACCTCCGTATGTGCATACATAAAACATCTCTGAGAACCTCTCAAGTGTTTTGTGTATATTACAGCTGACAAGTCAGACACCACATCTAATTTTTTGGGTTTGAAAGTTTTGTTGACACAGGGAAAACACACAAATCTCCCTGCTGCCTGCTCAGCCCTGCCAGCTCCTTCTCACATATGAGATCACTGAGAGGGCTCAACACCTCGGAAACCACTTGGCTAATAAAGACACTCCTGCACTTAAGTCACTGAGGGATGTATTTCTAATCAGCTTGTACAGCCTTCAAGTAAAGCCTCTGAGTGGGCTACCAGATACTGCAATTCATTAAAGCACCATTAAAAGAAATTAAAATGCATCGCTAGGAAAGCTGACAATGTCTCACTGCAGCTTCTGTGGTGCAGTGTTCCAAACAGAACAGCTTCGTTAGCAATAAAAGCATTTGACAGATTCTGTCAGACAGATTTTTATCACAGAGGTGAATGACCTTGGACTGACAGAGAATGGGCAAAGGCAGCACAGAAACAACCTCCTGTAAAAGAATAAAGAAAGAACAGTCTTTCTTACCACCTTAAAACATTCTGAGGAATGTTATTTTCCTCATCTTTATTATATTTCCTGCTTATGTAAGTTTTCCTAAATGTGTTTGCAAAAATTATTTTGCTTTACAGAACCATCAGATGCTATTGACCCAAGTCTTCTTGGAAAACATACCCTTTTATAGTCCCTTTAGTCAGACTACCTCTCCCACCAACAAATGTTTCCATATGGAAAATTTTTGCCTGTTCTTTATCCTGATATGCTTTTCATTTTGGTATTGATAAGTAAAATAAGCAGAGTCGTGTTTACGTGCAACTGTTTGGTAAAAGCATCTAACTCTTTGGAGAAAAAATGTTTTTCCTGAGCTATTTACCTGCTTCATTTGCTTCTATTTCAATAATAATAAGGCACCATTTGAAATTAATTTGCTACATCCATTGTGGAAAAGCAAGAATATAAGCACACACTATCTAAGCATATTAATACGTGGTTAAAATGAGAGCAGGAAAATAAAGCAACTGAAATCAGAAACATTAGTGTCTGCACTGTTCCTTACAAACTTCAATATAAAGCAGATCTGAATACTTTCAGTGTTACACTTCCATAATGCAGCTGGGTAGAGAAGACTCTGACTATTTAGTTTTGCCTGGTAAGCATTTGTCAGCTGTCCCTCCTCCTAGAAGAAGATGTATCATCTAAACAAGTTATGAGATTTCCTGGTAACTGAAGTGACACAATTTTACTAACTAGGCATCTTAGAATGTGAATTCCAAGACATTATTCCATCCACTACATCAGATATCCTAAAACTTGCCCAAACTCTCAAGATGTTTTAATACAATTTGAAATAGCACACAGTTTGTATTGACTTAAAAAAAAAACCACACACACCCCACAACCCTCCCCCCCCCAAAAAAACCAAATCACTTTCTTTTCACATGAGATACATTTTAAACTATAGATCCACTTAAGAGCAAACTTAGCAAAGGAGTCAGAAGCCCATCATTACTCTCTGTTAATACCATCCAGTATAGCACAGGCTACCTGCTGAGTGACAGGTGAGCACTTAGCTAGCATCTGGTCCAAAGGAGAGTCTGAGTCTGCAAGGTAAAAATAAGCAACCTTGAATTATTTTGTACCAAATCTCAGAACAAAAATGCTGGCAAAGCAGGCACAGCCAAGTGTGCCTTTATTTAAATCCACAGTGGGCAGGAAATGAAAAGAAACCCACTACAGAGACCATCACACTGTCTGGAAGGTGGATCACATCCTAAACACCTGTCACCGTCCTCAGCCACTCCCATTAGCTCTTGGACAAGCTTGTTCAACCCTCACAAAAAATATCCTGAACTAAACCAAGTCCACCAGCCACTGTTAACTACATCTAATTCAAATTTTGTGTTGTAAACACATCAAACACCAGGCCAAAGAAATGTAGATATACCCTTGATTTGGCCAAGGCAGTCCCAAAATGTAGGTATCACATTCATAAAAGTCAGGACACGATTTCATCGTGCCTTACACCAGAACAGAGGGTTTTCTATCCCCAGGCTCAGTATGTGTCTGGCAATTCATCCCCAACGTGACAGAATGGAAAAAAAAACTTACAGAATTCAGCACTTACACCAGGTCACAGCTTAAGGAGGCATTTTTCCTCCTCCAGCATGAGTTTCTAGAGGAACATCTTTCTGGCTTTGTCACACGTGATGCTACAGAACAAGCTCTGGCCAAATGACAATCCCCAAGAAGCAGGGCCCACACACATCTAGCAAAATGGTCTCTAGTGAATAGAATGCTTCCAACTCATCCAGCTGCAAGAGCCCAGAGTTCCCATGGGCAATCTATTCTGCTCCTAGGTCACTCAAAATATCTGCCTCTGGACAGAATAAATTAGCCTATATGGAACCTGGTGCTGTCACACCAAACTGCTTCTGGTCTCATAGCTCAGACATCTCAGTACTACACCAATCTGAGTCAGAATAGCTCAAATAGCAAAGAATATTTTTGGATTGCACAGACAAGGTGGCATGAGCCAGAGTGTCTTCTAAATTACTCCAGATGATGCTGCCCTTTCACACTCAAAAAGTCACCACCAAGGAGTTCCAAGTGCAGGAGCTAGGAAATACATCCCACAAGGCCTGCCTCACATCAGGGCTGCAGAAAGAGATGTCATAGTGTTTTCTGTCTTGGCTCTCCACCACTAGGAGGTCAGTCTTTAGATGACTGACCCGATTATCAGCGTAACACACAAGCGAGTCACATCGCATTATGAGACTAAGCAGAACTGGGGGTTCCCCCCCAATATACCCAGCCAGAGCTCAGTAAAACCTCATCCTATGATCTTACTTTCAATGAGTTTATGAGCAGGGGAAAACAAGAGGCTGTAATACATCAGGCTGGCTGGATTCCCCCCATGCCTGGGGATTTGGGTTGTCATCACTCACCCAGCCAAAGCAGAGATAACACATTAAGAGGCAATAAATTGGAAGAGTTTGGGGAAACAGCTGATAATCTTTAAAAAGTCTAATGAAACTCAAATAAGGTTTGAAATGTATAAAAAACCATTATTTTCTTTACAGACAAATGTTGGTGAAGTGATCATATAATATGTCACTTATTACTCAACATTTTATATATAGCCCTGACTTTTCTGAGATGACTTGAAAACTCTGCCAGCTGTACTTGACCTCCAAAAAAAGGATTAATTTTGCTATGCAAGATGTAGCTTGTATAGAAGCAAAAAGGGGAATATGCTTCACCCAAAAAAATCTAAGACTAAAAAAAAATTTAAAAAATAAAAATATGGCAAGAAGTGAATTACTAGAAAATTACTAAAAATCCATTGCATTGCATTGCACTGTGGTTGTAACTAAGTTTAGCATAACTACACCATGTCTGGAACCTGCAAAGATTTATGGATACACTTGACTTAGGAGTCTCCTTGAAGTTTTAGTTCCTTATTGCACAAAGTCCCTCCCTAAGGTAAGTCTTCATAGGCACAAGCTCCAAGAACACAGGACTCACATTGTGCCTTGCCAGGACACAATGCTAAAATAGTGATGTGCAAGTTGTGAATGACATTCCAACAGAAAAGTCAATAAAAGGATGATTCCGTCCCCCATAACTTTGTCCATAATGTTACTAAGCAACACGAATTTGCAGTCACTTCACTGCTGCAATTACAGTGATCTCTCTGATAAAATTGGTACAGCTTCAGTCTGCAGTCTTGAGTAATTTCTGAACCCTGTAATTAGTTTTATCAGAAGAAAGGCTCAGACTATTTCACTTCACATAGAGTAAATAGACAGTTAATTTATAGTGGTTTCCATGTTCTCTACATTTTCTAATATAAAATTAAATACATATTTGCTTTTGTCCTCCATTTTTGATATTTTAAGCAGCAGATTCCCATTCAAGAAGTCTCAATATCCTAAAGAACTGAGCACCATAAAGCCAATCAGCCTGTTTATTCTGGAAACTTCTTACTGATAAGAATTGTACGCAGAATAAATGTAAAACTATAACCAGTGTGGCACTGTGCCATCTGGCAAGTTCATGGTGTCTATCCTGCATGAATTAAACACTACAGACATTTTTAATGAGCCTCTCAGGAAACATTATCACTCTTTAAATCAATGATAATTCACCCCACATGAAGAACCTTACTTTCTAATGTACCCTTAGTTTCTAGTGTATACAATTCAAGAAGTTCATATGGAAATCCCTTTTTGGCAAATAACTGAAGGTATCTACCTGTCTTCTCTTGATCAACCTTATAAAAATTGGAAGACTATACAAAACTTCTCAAGTACTCGAGAATTTAGAAAAACTCATTATCAACAGAGTTTTTATGATAACAGAGAAAAGCACATTAAACTATGACAGATCTCTCATTGCAGTGTAACATACATGGTTAAGTGGCTGTATTATTAAGTAAGACTTAATCATGCACATCTGAAATCAACAGAAGTTTTGCCTCTGTTTCCTTGGGACTGAACCAAGAGTTAATTACTACAGGTGATGTTTCTAGAACTGTTAAATGCTAAGCAGCTCTCACTTAATAACAACAATAATAAGGAATTGTTGGGTACAGACTGAGTTTGAAGTCTTGGTTAAGATTTGACTCTCATGTCCTACTGAGCACTTACATCTTTTAAAAATCTGGATACCTAGTGATAGATCTAAATTCAGATAATGGAGATCTTTGAAATCATATTTAAAGAAATACAGCTAAATCTATTACAACCTAGTAACACATCATTCTTAAAACACAACTTACTCAGAGAATCTAAAACCATAGACACATTTGTTCTTAAAAATCTACTGCAAATCCTTTGAAAGATTTCATTAGTTTCCTAAGATCAATAATTTCACCACGCCATCCACTGAATTCTGCTGCTTCTTTAAAATAATGGTATATTTAGCACAGCTATTAATAAAAACTCATGGCAAGATGCATTTATTTCCTTAAAAGTGTCTAGGTCTTGTAGCTGGAGAACTTCTGAATCATTTGTTACTAAACTATTAAAACAGATTTCAGCCTCTTTTGCTTGTTTCTGTCTTTTGAGAGAACGTAGAAGATTCACTCCCCCTTATTTCCCTGTAGCTTTAATAAGCCAGGCACGACAGCATTTCATCTTACACAGCATCTTGTCAGATCCAGTCTATTTCTCTACCATAAACTTTATCACTGTCTGCTTTTGTTACATAATCACTCCTATAGGCATTTTCATAACCTGTTACCTGTTGGATACAAACAGAATGAATCCTCAAAAAAATCCTCAAAACTACTTCTTTATATTCAGCCCTCCAAATGCATATTATAATTCAGAATACACAACATTGATGAGAGAACACCTAATACATGAGGGTAGCAAGGCAGCTATGGATGAAACACTTGTACATTGAGAGATAGAACAGAGTCAAATGAATCAGCCCTGACAATGACTGAGAATGCCAGGCTACAAGCACATGAGAAAAGTAATTGGACAGGTAATCCTGAGTATTTAAACAAGAGATAGTCTCACCCCCGTTAAAGCTGTTCCACTTCATATGCAATAATTAAGTAATTTGGTCCAAGAACAGAAAGGATAGTCTGATGACAGAGAGAAGATCTGAAAAGAAGTTTTGCAATTAGTGTACTTCTGAACCAGGAAACCAAGCTTTTCTGATACTGAGCTTTTCTTCTCCAGTGGAGAAGAGTAACACACCCTAGAGAAAAAATAGCTTTGTCCTGATCAATAAATATTTCATTTTTTTCCCATATATTGTCCAGTAGCTTACTTACCAAGCTTCTCATGCTACCTGATGCTTTTACAGTGATGAAAGTACAAGTGGTCACTGGAATTTCCTGAATTCACACCATAATAGCTGTAAGAAGAGAGAGATTTCATACTTGTCTGCATAGCTGGGACACATCAGCCAGAGCACCTCACTATCCTCTAACTTAAAAAGGAAATACTTCAGAACCAAAATCCCAGGCCCACAAAAAAGCTGTAACTACCTTGAGGAGCCTGCAGCCTTTCTTCCATACAAAACCTTTGTTTTTGTTGCTATTATTATTATTATTATCATCAGCATCTACCCTCCCTCCTCTGAGACTTCAGGTGCCAGTGTTCAAGCCACACTGATGTAGCACAGCTGTGTAACCTGGAGCAGGGTCCTGTGGGAACAGCTGGGAGAGGCTTTATCTGTGCTTCCACCCACACACCTCTCACCCTTTGGCTCCCAAGCTGCATTTAAGCTCAGGATTGTGCCTTAGTTTGCTTCTAGGCTGTGCTCTAGGTATAGCTGGCTTGGTTGAGGTGACTTCCTAATAAGTCTAATAAGGAAAAAACCTGTGGTGTTATCCTCTAAATTCATTTCAGGGTCCCAAAATAAGGTTCTCCCTTTGATTTAAGTAAATTTGGACATACAACCAATATTCAGATTTTACATTGATATAAACATGGCTTTCACAAAATTAATTAGATTTTTTTCTAACCAACATTCTTTTAGTATTTCTTTTCCAGGTACATTACATTTGTCCTAACATATGAAAAACAAAACCCAGAGATAACTAAAGTATACCTCCAGCTATTCACAGAGATCCTGGCCCTCCTTTCTGTACAGTTAACAGGTCTAGAATTCCTAGGCTACTGCAGTTTATTATGTCTCAGGAGGAATAGAGACTCTTTCTCCTGACATGAGTGCTGCTGAAAGGCTGTCTATCAACTTTCTCTGGCAGTAATGCAAAGTGCCTTTCTGGGACACAAGAAGAGAGAAGTCATGACATGTTTTCAAGAAGATGGCAATTTGTGTAACCACAAAAAATTTATTTTCCCTATTAAAAAGAGAAATACTTATTTAAAATACATGCACACATAAATACGTATGTGCAAAGAATAGCTGAAATATTTGAGAAATTACTCTTTCCAGTCTTAATTTCTCTATGAGGGGATAAACATATAAAGGCAGTGCTGAAAGGAGAGTACGATGATGAAGTATTTCGTAAAAGGAGGAGGAACAACAAACACAACGCAGCCGTGTGTGCACGTAAGGACCTGGCAGGGCTCATCTCTCGGCAGGCCACCAGGGCGAGCTCTCGCCCAGCAAATCCAGCCCTGCAGCTCCACCACTCTGGTTCTTCCCTCCTCCCGTGCTGCCCAGGCAGAGAAGGGCAAAAAAGAAAACACGTTATTTAAAGCTCAATGTCTTGTCTTCGAAACCTTCTATACCTTCATGTCTCTTTTGCGTTCTTGAGCAAAAACGAGTGCCAGCGGGCAAAAATGGTATTAGCCACAGAAACAGGTTGCTGCAGCTGTGGATTTCTAATGATATTGAAACTTACAGAGGTTTCACTATTTGAAGACTCAGGGAGAGCTTTATAATGACCAAAATATGGTTGTTTTATCTGTACAAAGATTCTTCTAGATACAAATCTTCACCTTAACTAATTTTGCCCTTAGAGGTAGGCTCCTTAAAATCCATTCTCTTCTGTGAGTTCCTCTATTGTAAAGATATACAGCACCAAACTTCAAAGAACATCTTGCAAATTTCAAAAATATTTGATGGGCAAGGACATGCCACAGATTACAGACTTTTCAACAGTTCCAGCTGCAGTGCAATCATCAGTCTCCAGAGGAATGGGATAAAGACAACTAAAACCCAAATAAATAATACCTGAAGAGCAAACACTTTCCTCCATAGTCCAAACAATAGTATTTTAATCCTGCTTGTATGTAGTTACTGTTAAAATTCTATATTTGGGAACCCAAAAATAGTTGGGTAATCAGTTTGAAAAGCTAGCTAATGGCAGCATTTTTTTCTGTTTCATATTCACACTCAGTCCCAGATACTGCAGAACATCTTATATAAGTGGCTATGTCTTCAGTTTGTGCTGTACCCACAGTATTTACTCCCTGGTGCAGACGCTGCAGAGGAAGGGAATATAAACTCTCCATGTATTGTTTAAAAAGATACCACTGAAGTTTGAATTATAGGGAATGCAGATAAGTAGCTCTTCATATTTCCAACGCATTATCATGGAAGAAAGACAGGACTCAATTTGGTGGTACCAACTTCAGACTGTATTCATTTTTCTCACATAAAATCACTTACATGACTTTTTCAAATACAGTATGGCCATAAATGGCTAATTAGCAGTGACACAAAGCATTTTAACTATCCATGAATAAAAATGTAACCTCCATTAGCTGCAGATTTCAATTTAACTGTATACTAAGAGAGGAGATACTATGACATTGCAAACTCATTGTTTAGTTTTAGGGCTTCCTTATGTTTGCACCTATGTACAATATCTTTGTCCTATGTAATCAACATCCCAGGTTCAGCTCACCACCATGAAAACCAGGATATCACCTTCTCTTAGCCATAAACTCCTGCTCTTTACCATGCTCTTGTCTGGTTCAGCCTGGACCTGATACAAGCTGATTTAACTACCAAGTATTTTCCGGGGCTAGAGAATTAAATCAGCTCAGGAAAGAGTCTGACAGAGCCAAAGCAGGACAGTGAAAGGAGGACTGGCTCTCTGTTACAGATGGAGCCCAGGAAGATTAGCTGGCTAATTTAGCTGGTTAAGTCCAATACCCACAGCTGGGTCTTATGAACTCCTCTCAGTTTATCTCCACAGCTATTTCTGTCAAGGTTATATTTCTTGCTAGTTCCAACTTTGAGTTGGAATCACGTGGCCTGCTTCAGAGAGGTGACTTACACACTGACACATGGATGGCCTGATAAGGTTGCATTCATTGGACTGGAGAGGGGCTCGCTCCGCTCTTTGCATGCAAGGAGGCACTGCCTGTATTCTATTCCTCTTATCACCACATGCTCCTGAATTTTTACTTAACAGAACAACACAGTGCTAAAATAGACTATTTCGATGGTTATGCATGCAATTATCAAAATATATCTAGCTGCTTTATAGAACTCTGTAATGCAGCTAAGTTGCTGAAGAACTATCACCACTTGACAGTTACATTTTCCCTCTGGTATTAAATCCTGAAAGGTGATACTCAGACTTCTTTTGAATGGCAGCAGTAGTCAGTGCAACTAAGAGCTTAAAAACTCCCTCAAGTTTTTTAAGTAGAAATTAAGCTGAAATTTTCTTCAATTTACAGCCTCCTTGTAAAGACAATAAACTTTCTTTCTGAGAGCATAAGTGCTCAGCTGCCTCATTCTTGCCTATCAGTTTTGTCCTGGGTAATCCAAATGGGTATTCATGAAAGCAAACAGTATAATCTACATCAAGCAATCAATGCTGCTAAACTCATTGCAGTTCTTACTAGTCTGGCCTTTAAATTCAACAGACAAACACAGATTGATCAGGTTTTGTATTTCCTTCAAAAGCAATGTTCTACACTGTATAATCATAGAGGCAAAGTAACCCATAAAATTTGAATTCCACAAAACTTAATCTAAAATCTCTGTTGGTTTAGCACAGTCAATAACAGAACTGGTTTGCATTCTTCCTATTCCAGTTACTAAAGTTCAAAATGATTGTCACAAAGCATTACATTTTCCTGCCTCCAGCAAAATGATGGCTAAAACAGAAATGCCAGAAAAATCTCCTAATGCAAGAATTCTACAAGAAGGAGATAACTACTCTGCTTATCTCTGTGTCCCTCGAATGCCTATCAACAGTTGTAAAGCAACATATCTCAGTCTGGGAATCATAGAGGCACAATTAGGAAATCAAAACCTGAACTGCTTGTAGATGAGTCTTAGAAAAAGATAAACTTTCTCTGTTTAGACTCCTGAATAATGAAATTGTATTTTCAAATAAGTAAGACTACTCTTTGGAAAATTATTCTCCAAGTTCAAGTCTCCACAAAAACCTGACAGGTGGGGTTTCTTTTACTTACAACCCTAACACTGACCTCTCACATTTATTTTTCACAGTCATTCTTACATACGTGTTGGAAGAGTAACCATCTTCTCATATAATTTGTGATATGTGAGGAACAGCTATTAAAACTGCAAATCATAGAGAAAAGCTTCATGAGTCTTTTTAGAGAGGTCGCAATTGAATTTTGCCTTCTTGTGCCGGTATTGGCTGGGATAGAGTTAATTTTATTCACAGTAGCTGGCACAGGGCTCTGGTATGGATTTGTGATGGAAACAGTGTTGATAACTCAGGGATGTTTTCATCGTTTCTGAGCAGTGCTTGCACAGAGTCAAGGCCTTCTCTGCCTCTTGCACCACTGCACCATCAAGGAGGTTGGAGGTGCACAAGGAGTTGGGAGGGGACACAACCAGGACAGCTGACCCCAATTTTCCCAAGGGACATTCCATGCCATGTGGTGCCATGCTCAGTGTATAGAGCTGGGGGAAGAAGGAGGAAGGGGAGGATGTTGGGAGTGATGGTGTTTGTCTTCCCCAGTCACTGTTATGTGTGCTGGGGCCCTGCCATCCTGGGGATGGCTGAACACCTGCCTACCCATGGGAAATGGTGAATTAATTCCTTGTTTTGCTTGCATGCAAGGCTTTCCCTTACCTCTTAAACTGTCTTTACTTCAGCCCATGAGTTCTCTCACTTTTACACTCCTTATTCTCTCCCCTAGCCCATGGGGAGGAGTGAAGAAGCAGCTGCACAGGACTTTGTTGCCAGCTTGGGTTAAAGCACAACACTTCATTAAGAAGAACCCAAAGATAACCATTCTTTACTGCAATAAAAAGGCTCCTTTCCAGTTCCATAAACATTAATTATTAGGACAAAAAGGTACAACACTGAGTTTTAAAGATGATAACCTTATTTTTGCCAAGACCTTCAGCTACTGATAGACTAAGCTCTGTGTTTGTGAAGTTGTAAACACAGTGAGGGCTTTTATATTTTGCATGGAACATCATAGATCAGTATCTTTCAAATACATTCCTCTCCAAGTACAAAGTTCATCAAATCATTGCTTGCAAGTTCGTTTTTTGGTATTTGGTGGGGTTTTTTTCCCCAATCTACTGTTAAACATGTAAGATGAAACAGGTGACTGGCACATGAAAGCCTGGGCAGATTTTTCAGGATGGTGAGGGTAGGTCATAAGTTATTTCAAGTAGCTTATTAACATAAGCTGTTAACAGCAATGCACAGCAGAAGTTGCACAGGCTGCATTTCATGTCCCAAGCTGCAACCCCTGCCAGGGACACTGAAAAAGCACGGGAAGGTCTCACCAGTGGAGCAGCGGGGCTCCCTTTCAGTGTGCCACAAATGGCAGCTGCCCTCACGCTGACCCTGCCCCGCAGGGTGGCACTGGGGGGGCAGGTCCCGTGTCCCCTCACACCTGAGGCAGCTGCTGGAGCCGCCACTCCACACGGGGAAGGTAGGGCCGTGCGTGGATAAACAAAGGCCCCAAGGGTAGTCTAAGGAGGGCTAACGAGCTCCTGGGAGAATGGTTGCCCTGATGAGCGCTGAAAACCCGGAGAACAGGGACACCTGGCAAACACTCGGCTTGGTTTATCCTCCACCAGCACTGGGAGTCCCCAAAGAGGCTCGGCTGAAGCCAGCCGGTTTCTCTCATGGCGGTGTGAGGCACTAGACACGCAGAGAGGCGCGGAGAGCCAAGGGCAGGGCACGACGACAACAGCGGGATCGTGAGGCCCCGAGTACCTGGCGGGGACCCTGTCATGGAGCCCCCCGCACAGCTCCCGCGCCGCCGCGGCAGAAGGCGCCACGGGGCACCGACCGCACGAACTACAGCTCCCGGCATGCAACGCGCAGCACCGGTGCATGCGCCCATCCGCGCTCCAGCCCCCACTCGGTGGGGCGGACAGCGGGATTCGCCAGTGCCGCCCTTCCCCTAACGGCGGCCCAGGCCTAGCGCTCGGGCCCGCTAGTTATAGCCTTAATCATGACTTTTCGCACCTCTTGGTACCCAGGGGTGCGGCCGCGACCGGAAGTGCCGTTGCCATAACACCCCGTCTCCCCAGTGAGCATCCCGGGTGTCCCCGGAAGCGGTCGGAGCGGGTGCTCCGTGTGGAGACGGTCCCTGTCGCTCCCGCGGCCGCGCCCCACGTGGTGCCGCCGTTAAACGCCGCAGATCATTCATTGCAGCGCCGCGCGGGGCCGCGCCGGCCACGCCACCCCGCGCACACCATTGGCCGAGCGCCGCCCCGCCCGCCAATCGGCGCCGGCCACGCTCCGACCGCAGGAAACCGCACATGGAAAGTCACGATTGGCGGCGACGGCTGCAGACCCCGCCTGCCCAGGCTTCCCATTGGCTGCGTGTTTGGCGTGGTGCGCTGCTATTGGTCGCACTGGCGCAGGCCCCCCCCACTCTGGGGTTCATAAGGCGGAGGGGGAGGGTCGCGGCCGCTCCAGCAGGATCGGCGGCGGCGCGGGTCGGGCTCGGGAGCGCGGGGCGGCGACGCTGGGGGCTCTTCTCTTGTCACCGCGGCCGCCATGAAGTCCGTGTGGGCGCTCGCTCTGGCCGGTGTGCTGCTCCTGGCCGGTGAGTGCCCGCGGGCTTCTAGAAGGTTCTGGCGGAGGGGTGTCGGGGTCCCGGCCAACAGGCCCCACCCCCACCCGCCTTCCCCCGCCGTGTGCTGGGGCGAGGGGGACGGAGGCCGCTGAGGGGAGGTGGGGTGTCGGGCGGGACCCCTGGCTCTGCCCCGCGGGGAGGGGAAGCGGTGCTCGGGCCCTCGCCTGCTCTGCCCGAGCCTGGCCCTCTCCGGCGGGGGGAGGGGGCCGCGCGGCTCATGCGCTGTCACGGGCGGGGGCGGAGGGTGGGAGCGGGCCTCCGCTTGCCCCTCTCGCGTGTCTCCGGTTGGGCTGAACTCCCCTGGGGAGGGGGACTGGAGGGGCAGAGCTGAGCCTAAAGTCGTGGGGCGGGGTGAGCGGAGAAGTTGGGTGGTGTAGCATGGAGATCGGGTTCAGAGCGCTGGTTTCCTTGTTTTCCCAGTGTCGGTCAGAGCCGATGAGGTGGATGTAGATGGGACCGTGGAAGATGACTTGGGCAAAAGCAGAGAAGGGTCTCGAACGGATGATGAAGTTGTTCAGAGGTTGGTATCTGAGGCGTCCTGGTTTTGGAAGGGTCAGTCTGAGCACCAGTTATGCCTTAGGCCTCAGAAGCAGGGAAGGAACGCTATTCAAAAGAGAGATCCCGTCTGCTGGAGGAAATAAAACATTTCTGGAAAAGACTGTTTTTCCTTCTAAACAGAAACGAGCTTGAGAACTTGGATTCAGAAAAGTTCAACTTGTTTTTGTCAAATATCGATAACTGTTAATTGGGGTTTACTTGTGCATGTCATAAATGGTGTCAGTTTAGTGCCTGGGGATGAAATCGCTCTATGCCCATGAAATGCCCCACCTGTGAGGTGCACCACATGCTGAGGATTGCAGTGGCTTTAACATTACCTGTATTATTCCCTGAGTTTTTAATGAAAAAAGTCTCACTTGCAAGCATGAGTTTTCACTCAAGTTTTGAATTAAGGTTATGCAGTTGAGGATGGCTATTCTTGGCACTTGACTCACTTGATCATGTAATTTTGTGCTACATCAGCAATTAAGCGTTTTTGCTGTTGCTTTGTGATAAAATTAGTGATGCTCTTTGTGGACAAGATTCCTTGATAGGTTTTTCATTGTCCTAACAGAGAGGAAGAAGCTATCCAGCTAGATGGCCTAAATGCATCCCAGATCAAAGAAATCAGAGAAAAATCTGAGAAGTTTGCATTTCAAGCAGAAGTGAACAGAATGATGAAGTTAATTATCAATTCTTTGTATAAAAATAAAGAGGTTAGTGCCTTTATCTGCAGCTCATGCTAGAATTTTGGAAGGGTGTGTGTCTCCTGGCATTCCTGACTACTGGCTTCTGTTTCAGATTTTCTTGCGGGAACTTATTTCAAATGCTTCAGATGCTTTAGATAAGATACGGTTGATATCATTAACTGATGAAAATGCTCTCGCTGGCAATGAGGAACTTACAGTCAAAATCAAGGTAAGAAGCATTAGATATGAACATCTCTTTTAGAGAAGTGGTGGAGTAATGTAAAAAGATTAAATCTCATTAAATCTCAGTCCTTGCATCATTAAATCTCAATCTTTGGCTTAATGCTGATGCAAATATACAGTAGGACCACATGAGGACCTTTGCAATTAACTTTATCAAAGACTACTCCTCTTTTAATGGTAAAAGTACATTTCTGGTTTAATAAAGAGCAATTGAAGTATTGGAGTACTTTGAAGGAAGATCTTTCTCATTTCTGGTTACTGCAAATTCAATTTATTGTAGCCAGGCATGGTTGAATTTGAATAACTGCTATGTAGCACTTTTCTTCAGCATGTAGTAAGGTTCAGAGTGAAGTCAAACTTCATTTTCCTCTTTTTTTTTCCAGTGTGATAAAGAGAAGAACATGCTTCATGTTACAGATACGGGTATTGGCATGACAAAGGAGGAGTTAGTTAAAAACCTGGGTACCATTGCAAAGTCTGGTACAAGTGAATTCTTAAACAAGATGACTGAAATGCAGGATGATAGCCAGTCAACATCTGAGTTAATTGGCCAGTTTGGTGTTGGCTTTTATTCTGCTTTCTTAGTAGCAGACAGAGTTATTGTCACATCGAAACACAACAATGATACTCAGCATATTTGGGAGTCAGATTCAAATGAGTTCTCTGTGATCAATGACCCAAGAGGGAACACCTTAGGCCGTGGCACAACCATAACGTAAGTATTAAGTTTCTTTAGTTTTAAAATAGAAAAGGTTGTGTGGGTACACTTTTCTTATTGGAATATGTGAGTGACTTTAGCTTTGTGACTAATTTAATTCTTATAATACAGCTTTATTCAGTTTAATAGAAACATGCAAAATATAAACTGCAGCCAAAAAGAAATGTAGTTCACTTCATGTTCTGTTTGATGAGCTAACAAAACTATGAATGTCTTGACAACTGTCACCAAGTAATTCCAGATAGTTCAGCTGCCTTCAGGCTCATTCAGTCCCTCAGCACAATTCTGGCCTGGCAAAACCTGTACAGGGGCTGTAGAGCTTTGTCTTGGAAACTAGCTGCTGTTCATATACCAGTGAGGCTGATCTGATGCAAATTTCAGACTAGAGGTAGTTTGCCAGTCCTATTTTCATTGCTTTCATGAGCAGGTAAATTTATTTGGCCTGGGTTTAGAGGATGTCTTTCTGGAGGTGGCACTTGGTGTAAAAAAAGTTGATCTTGGTGCTCTAGTTTGAGGTAAAGCCCATGAGGGTGCATCAAGATCCTGATAAGTATTGATACAATTTGCTGCTTTCATTTAAACTTTTGATGATTGTGTTCTGCCTCAGTCAGTGAAAACAACTGCTAGTTGAGTAAGGATTGTATTTTTTTAAGATACTTGGAGTTGTACTAATAAAAGCTCACTTGCATAAATATGAATTGCTACAACTGCAGCAAAAATCACAGATTGTTCTGAATTGGGACCCACAAGGATCATCAACTCCACCTCTTAAATGAATGGCCCATATGCAAGTCAACCCCCAATCTTGGTTATTAGCACCATGCTCTGGCTCAGTTGGTCAATCTCAGTGGCATAAGAAATGTATGTCTTGCTATGAACTGTCAAAATATATGTCCAGCACTTTAAAAGGTTTGGTTGGGGTTTTGTTTTTTTTTATTTAGCCTTGTCTTGAAGGAAGAAGCATCTGATTACCTTGAGCTGGACACTGTTAAAAATCTAGTGAAGAAATATTCCCAGTTCATAAACTTCCCCATATATGTGTGGAGCAGCAAGGTAAGTGTATTTAACTGAGTATTGCACAGTGTAAGCTTTGGTTATGACAGCTGTCTGGCCAGATCTTTCATGAAGGCTGAGGTCCTGTCATAGAGCTGCCACTTGTCTAATTTCTAAAATTCTTTTGTTCCTGACTTCTTGGCTAGTGTTTTACTAGTTATTTTTTCTCTAAATGCTAGTCTGTTGCTAAAATCACAAACTTTA
Source organism: Aphelocoma coerulescens (assembly GCF_041296385.1). NCBI lineage: Eukaryota > Metazoa > Chordata > Aves > Passeriformes > Corvidae > Aphelocoma > Aphelocoma coerulescens. The sequence continues at coordinate 58,097,547 of NC_091014.1, read as the reverse complement.
AAGGAGCTTGGTTTTATTCTGACTCAAAGAAGATTATCAAAGGAAAAACACTGCTAATTACTTAGATGGATCTTTCTTACACTGGCTTTGGTAGATGGAAGCTTTGTTAAGCTCTCAAGCAGAATCATGGCTAGGTATCCTGAAAAAAACAGAGCAGTGTCTTAGGCCTGTTGGGATCTTTTCTTGGTGTAGCACCAACTTAAAATCCACCAAGTCTTTGATCAGCATTATGTGTAAAGCATTGAAAAACTTGAATTTGAGTATGGTGATCTTACAGTGTATTGAAGGGAAGTATGCGTTAATGAAAAATGCAACTGAAAAATATTACCTACAGAGAAGTTTGCAACAGAAAAATAGCAGAAGTCAGGCTAGTGCTGTGAGATTAAGCTTTTTGAGAGACTACTAGAACATACCTAGTAGGAAATCAAGGTGTTCAAATCCCCACCTTCAGTTGTCTCTTTAGACAGAGACTGTTGAAGAACCCATTGAAGAGGAGGAAGCAAAGGAGAAAGAAGAAGAAACAGATGATGAAGCAGCAGTTGAAGAAGAGGAGGAAGAAAAGAAGCCAAAAACTAAGAAGGTAAGCTTTGTTAGACTTGGGGTCCTGCAACTCATGTCAGATAGATGGCAATTTTCCTAGGTAGCCTTGCAGAGGTGCATTTCCGTAGTGTGTGCTTTCAAGAAACAAATCCTTTTAAAGTGAGATGCGAGGAAAGAAGATTGTAAATGAAACAGACTTAGGTAGAAGTCAGGCAGATGATTGGCAGTAGCCTTGTGAAGCTGTGGTCACAGCTAATTATAGGTACTTGCATGAACTGCTTGAAATGGTAGTGGAATTCTGTAATCTGACACTGTTGACAAGTTTAAATTTAATATACTCTGCTGGGAAGATTTTTCCAGAGTGGCATTAGAACAGAAATACTGGTACTCAGTGAATGTGTTAAATACACATGGAGCACACTACAATGTAGACTAAAGTTTTGTTCCCATGTGTTGCACTCGTGTATACTTAAAATGAGAATGTCCAGGCCATTGCATAGCTTTATAGATTAGAAAGAGCATGTTTGGGATTTTTACCTGCTATTTTGTTTTGGCTTCAGTGGAGTGCCCTTAATTGGCCAAGCATGAAGTAAAAGAATGAGTGTTTTTTATACTGTGGTGTTTATTTACCTAGGTCGAAAAGACTGTGTGGGATTGGGAGCTTATGAATGACATAAAACCAATCTGGCAGAGACCATCTAAAGAAGTTGAAGAAGATGAATACAAAGCTTTTTACAAAACCTTTTCCAAGGTAAGCTCTGGGCCTCAAGATAATTCCAAAGGAAGAGGTTTGCTGTAGTATGTCTTGCTATGTAAATAAAATAATGCTTATGGATGGGCTGTTTCTGAAGAATTAATTAATAGCTGTCAGTAGATGGAACTGCAGAGAGCCTGGAAGGTATAACGTCTCAGTCAGAGTTAATCTTTTTTCCAGAGAGAAGGTACTGCCACCCAAGTGTTGATTAGTCTAGGTTTGGGAAGTATTATGTTGCAGCATGTGGCGCTTACTGATGTGTTTAAATGTTGACAGGAAAATTTGTATTTAGTCAAGAGGGTTGTGGTGCTTGTTGCACGTGGTGGAAGAAAGAGGGAGACAGAGTTTCCTAGAAGTGTTACCTTTGTATCATGTGGTGTGATGATAATCTATTGGTTATGTGCCTGTTGGTAACTTACTAGCAACTGACTTGCTAAAATCCAGCAAAACTTGGAAGGTTTCCAGGAAGGTTATTTTTACATGAGTAACTCTGCTCTCGTAACTTTTGTCTCCATTATAGACTAACAAAGCATGGCTATGTGGATTAGTTCTTAAATAATTGCACTTATTTGCCAAAATCATGTTATTAGAAACATATTAACTCACTGGTATTTTCCCCACGTCAATTAAAAGCATTCTCTCTTCACAGGAACATGATGACCCAATGGCATACATCCACTTCACTGCTGAAGGGGAAGTAACTTTCAAATCCATCTTGTTTGTTCCTAATTCTGCTCCACGTGGACTGTTTGATGAATACGGATCCAAAAAAAGTGATTTCATTAAGGTAGGACAGGAAAGTGTGTGGTTATGGTTTTGTGGAAAAGAAAAACAAAAACCCTAAAGTAACTTGACTGCTCTCTCCTCTTGTAATTCAGCTGTACGTTCGAAGAGTGTTCATCACTGATGACTTCCATGACATGATGCCCAAATATCTTAACTTTGTTAAGGGTGTTGTAAGTATTATATATCTTACTTGCATTTAATTTTTTTTATGTTTAAATACTGCCAGGTATACTTAAAATTTTCTTTTTCAATTAGGTGGATTCTGATGATCTTCCTTTGAATGTATCCCGTGAAACACTTCAGCAGCATAAATTGTTAAAAGTAAGCTAATTGTTTTTAATTAAAACAATTAAATTCTTTCATTGATAGCAGTAAGATTTAGAAGACTTAATAGCATGATGAATTTTGGTACATGACTCTGAAATTAACATAAAGGAAACTCAGGTATTGCTGTTTCCAGATTACCTCTGTCTATGTCAGATCAGGGATACAAAGTGGAATCTATTCTTTGTAATGAGGTTGCAATGAGGGCTCTTCCAAATACTTACTGTTGTAACTCAGTATTGTTGCATTTTTTAGGTGATCAGAAAGAAACTTGTTCGCAAAACTCTTGATATGATCAAGAAAATTGCGGAGGAAAAATACAATGACACATTCTGGAAAGAGTTTGGTACTAATGTGAAGCTTGGCGTTATTGAGGATCACTCCAATCGTACACGACTCGCTAAACTTCTGCGCTTCCAGTCTTCTCATCATGAAAGTAACCTCACCAGCCTGGATCAGTATGTGGAAAGAATGAAGGAGAAGCAAGACAAAATCTATTTCATGGCTGGTGCTAGCAGAAAGGAGGTATGTGAGAGTGAAAGAAAGAGGGAAAAGGGGTACAGTATATTATAGCTTGTAGTTTTAGTACCATAAACATTGTGAATTGTGTATTTATGGAAAACATGGAGACTCCATGCTTATGTTACTCCTGCAGTTCAGTTTTTCTGGTACCAGTATTTGTCAGATAGTTGTACAGGTTTTGGTAACTGTTGATACCAATGCAATTAAACTGACATCCCAAATGTTTTCATCCTAGGCTGAGTCCTCACCATTTGTTGAGCGTCTGCTGAAAAAGGGTTATGAAGTGATCTATCTGACTGAACCTGTAGATGAATATTGTATTCAGGCTTTGCCAGAGTTTGATGGCAAGAGGTTCCAGAATGTAGCAAAAGAAGGAGTTAAGTTTGAAGAAAGTGAAAAGTCTAAAGAGAGTCGGGAAGCCTTGGAAAAGGAATTTGAGCCACTCTTAAACTGGATGAAAGACAAAGCTCTAAAAGACAAGGTAAAATACTGTGTTATTTGTAATGATTATTTTTACTTGCTGTACTTGCTACAATGTACCTTGTAGATTATTTGAACACAGATTTGACAGTAGCTTCTCTGCCTTCATGGGTAAACCTTTATGGATAATACCTTTATTCAGGAAGACAATGAGTTAGACTGTCATCTTAGACGTTTTTCAGAAATTCTTGAATTGACAGGGAAGTTCAGAGTTGTTTACTTTATTTACTTTATTCACTGTATAAGTTCTGTGAACTAACATTAAAGTGTTTTGGGGTTTTTTTCTACAGATTGAAAAAGCTGTGCTATCTCAACGTTTAACCCAGTCTCCATGTGCTCTTGTGGCTAGTCAGTATGGATGGTCTGGTAACATGGAAAGAATCATGAAGGCTCAAGCTTACCAGACTGGGAAGGATATATCTACAAAGTAAGCTTCCAGTTCTGTAGCAGCAGACATGAAATGCAGTTGACTGCCTCCCGTGCTTGGTTTGCCTGTAACAAGCTTCCACCTGGTTCAGATGATCCTAAGTGTTTTAAAGGTCATTTTACAACCAAGTTAATCTTCATTATAGCCTTACATTGTTATTTCCAAGCCCAATATGTAAAGCTGCCTGGTGAGCAAGACTAATCAGTGGCATTTGGTATCTGTCATTTGGTGACAAGATGAACTTAGTAATTTGAATGCTTTCCATAGTTGCACAAGTATTAAACAGGGGGAATACACTTGTTACTGTGACTGTAACCAGTGTTTGTGGATTTAAAGATATAATTGGGTCCTGTACTTTGAAACTTAGTGCTGCAATTTTTCTTCTCAGTTACTATGCCAGCCAAAAGAAGACATTTGAAATTAACCCCAGGCATCCACTGATCAAGGACATGCTGAGGCGAGTCAAGGTAAATAAATAACAGTAGTGAAACATTGACTGACTTTGCTGCATACAACCTGCTTTAACAAGTCTGTTTTGATTTTCTTGTGTTCTTCCATGTTAGGAAAATGAAGATGACAAAACTGTTTCAGATCTTGCAGTGGTATTGTTTGAAACTGCAACTCTGAGATCAGGATATATGTTGCCAGACACTAAGGAATATGGAGACAGAATAGAAAGGATGCTTCGTTTGAGTTTAAACATTGACCTGGATGCAAAGGTTAGTTTGTCTTCCACTTGGGGCTGATAATTGACTTACTGTTGCTCCATCTTAAAAAGCGCAGCTGCTTGATTTACTTGCACAAAATTAAATGTATCCAGCGTCCTGCACTTAAGTGGGCCACCAAAAGTCCAGCCATGAGGCTGTACTTAATACTCATGTTCTCCCTTCCTTGCTCTTCTTTGTAGTTTCTTGAGATTCTGCTATTTCATTATGCTTCTCAAGTATTGTCCTGTCCTTAATAAAAAAAAATACAGGAGTAAATTGGGCACACAGGCCTTTGACCCCTATCTCTAATGGAGAAATTAAGTGGGTGTAAGTAATCCAGGTTCTCATAATGCTGTGCAAGAACTGCTGGCTGTTTTGCTGGAGTGGATCAGTGCTAGACAGGTCTTACTTTTTCCTTCAGGTAGCTGGTGGCAAATGTTAGGAACTGGTAGTGAATTCTTCCATAGCCTGTATTTAGCTAGTGCACAACTAGTTGAAAAACCTAAGCAAGTAAAGCAAATTGCTTGTGACCTTTGTGTACAGGTGGATGAGGAACCTGAAGAGCCTGAAGATACAGCTGAGGAGGCAGAGCAGGATGAAGAGGAAGTGGATGCTGATGCTGAGGACAGTGAAACACAGAAGGTAGGGTCTCAAGTTTGATGCTTTCTTGCCAATATTTATGTGCAGCTTTGCCTGTGGGTGCTACCTGGCAATAAAGTTGTTCACTTTGCCTTTCATGACACTAGATTTTAGTGTGAGGTGTTCCAGGCTTTTCTTGAAGGGAAAAAAACCTGCAATACAAATTCATTATTAAATTATATTGTGAAAAGATAACACCTTAGATATGTTCAAAACTGGAGCTAAATTATGCTTAAGAGATTGTAAAAGTGCCCTGTGGCAAGAAAATGGCAGCAAATCCTCTAGTGAAGACAATTATCTGTGGTATTTCCACAGCTTGTGGGCAAAAACATGAACAAATCAGCAAGAGTATAGTTTTAAATGGTTACAAGTAGAGGCTTGGAACAACACTCCAGACAACACCATTGCTTCTAAACAGTTCACCTATCATGTGAAGTCAGCCTTCACTTAGCTCATGTCTGCAGTTTTAATGATGGATATGCTGAACTCTTCTAATATCATAGCTTCAATACTAACTTGTAAAGTTGTTGTGAGGTCCCAACTGGGCCTGCTTTCTTGGGTTGCTTTTGGAAAAGACCTGCAAGATGATGTCCTGTGACTTATGCAAATATATAGCTTATAGCAATGTGATTTCCTACTGTTAAATGTCAGATTAGGTAAGAATGAATTTGAGGAGCAGTATTTATTGTACTATACCTACTTAATTTTGATGTCACTCCCTGTTAAGTTTGCACAGCAGTATAACCTGCAATGACAGTAATACAAATTTCTGTTCTTCTCGGGCAATTCTTGTAGCCTTTTTCTGCTTTCAAAAAGTAACATTTTGATTCTCTTTTTGTCTTCACAGGAATCCACAGATGTGAAAGATGAACTGTAAACTGCACTCAACTACTGTCCTGCATTGGGGGGTTAAGAGGGAATGTGAACTAGATTGTTTTGGTTTTTTCCACTGTAAAATGTTGAGGGATGGTATGGGGTTTTAAAGGGTAAAGGAGGTTTTTTTTTTAAGTTCACTTTTCTAAAAACATTCCTCATGAATGTAAATTTGTATTATTTAACTGACTTGGTGTAAAATCTTGTCATGTACAAAATAAAATGTTCCCAAACACCACCAACTCTAAATTTATACATAGCAAGCTCATCTTGTGGGCTGGCAGAAAGAAATTAAGGTATGGTCCTGCATGTTCAGGTTCTTTGTGCAAACAGGCTCTTTGTGACAGTCCTTGGGCCTTTCTGTGCTGGCACAGCCACACCTACTTGTGTAGTGTCTGCCTGTGGCTGGGATTTATTTTTACAAACCTGCTGTGCTGCTTAGCCAAGTACACCTGGTATCTGAGAGCTGTACTGAACTTGCTAATTGAAACAAGTATTTGAGTTAGGCATCCCCTGCAAGCCTAAGGAAGAGGAGATAGGGTGTTTAAAGATGGCATTGGAAGTTGAAGGCCTGCCAGCTTGTGCTGGAGTCTGAGACTTGACTCCATAGAATATGCAGCAGAAGCTTTACAGATGAGGGGGGAAAAAACATCTCCTTTGACTAAATATGTGGACAAGTCCCACCAGAACTGTCTTACTGCCTGTGAGCTGGCACCATCCTCCATGGCACTTGGAAACCGTGCCTTTGACTTGTGTCACTACAGCAGTTCTGTTTTCTACGGGTATTTTTTAAAGGTGGAAGTTCTTTTCACATATTCTTAATGCTGTTACTCCTAGACATTTTAACTCTTGTTCTAGGTCTCTGTAGTATGGCAAAGTACTGGAGATACTTAATGTGACTGAAGCTAAATCTGGTTAGTTGTAGACATGTTGAACTTCTATTCATTATGTTAACTTTATCTAATGGTTGGATGAAGCACTACACTGTCTCACTTGTGCCTCTACTTTGAAACATCTTCACAGACGTGGTGGAAAGTGTTTACATTGAGGGTTTTGGGATTTTTTTTGCCTTTTTCTGTGGAAGAAGGACATAGGAGTGATGCTTCTGCACAGTGATTCTACTCAACCAATCTCTTCTGTTTTGTTAACAGAACTTCTGTGAAGTTACAAGTTTCTGCAGTCTGAAGCAAAATAAGTTTTCTTATTAGGTGAGGGCACTAAACACTGACCTGAAGAACTTGCTTTTCATTTACTAGGTTTCTCTATTGCCCAAAATATGCCATCTATCAGTGTGGTTATTGTGTTAGGGTTTAGCAAGTTGTAATTTAGTATGCTGTTTGAGACATCAAGGAAAGGAAGCTTAGTTTGGGGGGGGTCTGGTTCTGCTCACTGCAGTTGTATCCTAGAGCAGAGCCTTTTGTTACTGGCCCAGGCTGAGTGTTCTGAGTGTCAGCAGCTGCCAGGGTCAGCTTTAGTAGCAGCCTTAGGCAGTAAGTTACTGACCAGGGCAGGTGCACCATTTCTTGGGGCACTTTCCACTTACTATAGCAGTGCAACTTTGTGCTCTGTAGCAATCAACCTCCTAAAGTATCACTTATTTTTAGTGATGCACTCAGAAATCTATCATTACTACCCACACCTCACTATTTGACCTCTTGAGTAGCAAGTGTCGCTCACACCTCCTGTATGGTTGGGAATGATTTTGCCTAACAAACCAAAGGGGAATATTGGAAGTGTAGGGTGGCCTCCTCCAGTATTCTTAATCTGTAAATTACTTGTAGATTTAAGCAATCTTCATTCTGTTGTATAGCTGAGTTCTTATTGCTTTGATTGGCTTGAGGGTGACAAAACTTGATTATATTTCAGAAATAATAAAGAGCACATTTGAGAGTCATGCTTTGTGCTTCTTCATATACTTCAGCTGAGGGTATCATGTGCAACATAGCTGTGGTCCAGCTGCTTTCTCTACACCCTGGAGTGACAAGTGTTTGCTATTAATAAGCACAAAATGCACTTGTAAGTTTACCTTTTTTTTTTTTCTGTCAGCTCTGAAGCAAAATGGTGTCAGTATGGGAAGTGTTTCCTGCTTTTCTCAGTGTTTCAGTTGTGCTTATTCTGGGGCTGTCACCTCTGCTGTTAAAACTTGGTGTATTGTCAGCTTTGCTGTTCCTAGATGGGCACTAATGAGGATATTTCCCTTGGTGCTAGAACAGGCTGAGCTCCCTGCTGCTCAGTTTTCAGTAGCAGCAGGATACACTTCGAAATCCAAGCCTAATTAGTAGAAACTTCCCTCCGTAGCCTTTAGATCTGAAAACTTTAGAAAATAGAGAGAAATGCATCTTTTATGTCAGAAATCAACAACATAAGAGGTGATGGTCTGACAAAGTGTGAGTAACAGTGCAGAGGCTGGTGAATTCTGGCTTGTTAAAGGGAACATCCAAAAACTGCTGTTCCTGCCCCATTTAGAACAGAAAATACTGCTGAACTGTCCCATTTTCTGTTCAATAAACTTTATCTTCTGCTGAAGTGGAAGGTTGCCAATCTCAGCTTTGTTTAGGTGCAGTAAAGGAAAAAGTCTTTTCACCAGAAGTGGGCCTATTAAGATGTTCTCATGGATTTTGTTTGGGCTTAACATCTGTGTTTTACTAGAGCCTTTCTCTCAATGCCTGCTGTCATTGATAAAAGTGCCTGAGAGAGAGGATGTGATGTAGTTACATAGTAAGTGCACACATGGGCACACAAGAGCAGGAGAGGAGCTCATCCCACCAACAGCTGTAAAACTGGGTGAGAGCAGACACACACACATGTATAAGAACTATGAACCTTTCTGCCTATGAAAACCACTCCAGCTTAAGCAGGCATAAATAAAATAATAGCTTCATAGCCAGGACTGATGTAAATGTAGCACTTTCAGTGATTATTTCTGGATCCCCTCTGCTCTTACAAGACTTCCAAGTACTTTGGCAGTAGGAATTAGGGAGCTTTCTGTTTCCTTAATGGGTCATTTTTCAGACTGTGGTTTTTATGAGTTAAACTTAAGTGAGAACTGAGGATGAAGCCTGTGCTTTGTCCTGGCATCCTTCTCAAGGGAAAGCAATCCCCACATTCCCAAGCTCTATTATGTACCATTCAAAACTGGGTTGTTGAGTTATCTTTGCAGGATGTTGACTCTGCATTTTCAAGTTCCTGGTGTGAGTTTTGTGGTGATTCTATTTCTGGACTGAAAGGTAAACCTGCTCTTGTTATTTCAGAGTTTTGCATATTTACAGCTATCAAAAGCAGCCATAGACAAATTAAGATGCCCAAATGGAGCTCAAACAAATATGATTTCAGTGTAATCTGTATATATTGGCCCCATTTTAACTAAGATGACCAAGCTGTAAGATTCCAGCCTTACAGAGGACTAAAGCAGATTTCCTGTCAGTGATACATCTTTGTCATGGTTTGTCACCCTTATTCTTATAAGGATACTTACAATGCAGTCAGGATTTAAGAACTTACAAGCATTTTGGCACACAACTGATGAGACTTTTACCAACAGCATTCACTGTATGTTTATTTTTAATGCTGCCTGCAACTCTGCTTAAAGGAAAGCAAAAAAGCATTACAGGAGCACAGTATTTCACATACATATTTCTGCAACTTAAACAGCTGAATAAATATTTTATCAGTTCTAGTGTTCACAACAAAAATAAACTCTGGTCACTGTTGTGAAGTCTGAACTTTGCTTGATCTTTCTTTTAGACCCAACAGTTCTGTTTTCAGTTCTCCCGGCTTAGGAGGTATTTCAGGTATGCTCTGTTAAAAACAGAGAAAGATGTCAGTGTTGTGACAGAGGAAAAATTAAACTCCCAAAACAGTAAATGAGCTTACTCTGTAAGAGCATGACAGCTAAACTGGGATTTTGTCGCCCTCTTTTCTGGACAGAATATAATTCCTACATGCAAAACACCTTAAGAATTATTACCTTTTTGTAATTTGGCTTATTTTAAAGTAGCAAAATATAATTTGAAAAAAAAAAAACCGAGATGAAAGGAAGAACAGACAGTTTGTTTTAAAGGAGCAAAGCTTCTTTTTGCCATTCAAGTGAGTTTGGTAGAGATGTTCTAGCACAGTTGAAGTCTTCACACATTCCTGGTGACAGAAGAAAAAGTTTCACTGCTTCTACTGTCCTGATTTAGAAATTAAGAACTGAAACTGGAGATTAAATTTTAAAAGGGTACCAGATAACATGGCATTTCAAGAACTGCATTCCCTCAAAATTCGTGCTACTTTAGAGGTACAGATCATTTGATCATTCTGAATACATATGTCTATTTGCCTGTAAAGAAAGCTACAGTAGGGTCACCTAGAGCAGGTCACACAGGAACGCGCTCAGGTGAGTTTGGAATGTGTTTAGAGAGGGAGACTTCACGACCTCCCTAGGCAGCCTGTTCCACTGCTCTGCCACCTTCAATGGGAAGAAGCTCTTCCTCATGTTGAGGTGAAACTTCTTGTGTTTTAGTTTGTGGCCTTTGCTTCTCATCCTATCGCTGGGCACCACGGAATAGTCTGGCACCATCCTCTTGGCATCCACCTCTGAGGTATTTATAAGCATTAATAAGATCCCCTCTCAGTCGTCTCTCCCAAGAGACACTCCAGACCCTTCATCATCTTTGTGACCCTCTACTGAACCCGCTCCTTGTCTTTCTTGTACTGAGGAGCCCAAAACCGGACCCAGTGAAGTCCTGGCTGCCTGGCCAGCGCCTCTGTAGAGGCTGATCTCTGTTCACCGCCAGGCCAGAGACTTTTCCGAGGCACAGCCTCTCCAGCAGACCCTCCATCCCGCACACACGCTACCAGCAACCGGGACCCTCCGAGCACTTACAAGGTCAGGCCTGTAGTACCTGTGCACGACCTCGGCCCCCGCGAACATGGCCAGCATGCTGGCCGCCAGCCCCCGCAGGTACGTGGGCCAGGGCACGCCGGCGGGCATGGCTGCGGGGGCAGGCCCTGTGCACGGACCGCGCCGGACGTGCGTCATCGCCGCCGCCGCCGCCGGGAGGGGGAAGGGAAGAGGGAAGCGGGTGCCGAGGCCCGCCCTCGCCAGGGAGTATCGCGCCAGGCGGGGTGAGTCGCGACACAGCGCCGGGGCCTCCGGCCGGGGGCTCGGCCGCCCCCTCACGCCCCCTCACGCCCCCCGCCCCGGGCGGCCGCGGCCCCGCCCTCCGCCCCCATTGGCCGGCGCGGTCACGTGAGCGGGGCGCCCGGCAGGCCGGTGGGGGCGCGGGGGGCGCCGGCGGCGACATCTGCGGCGACAGCGACGGCCCCGGCGCCTGCGCCCGGCATGGAGGGCCCGGAGCTGGGCAGGTACCGGCGGCCGCCCCCAGCCGCGCTCGGGCCTCGCGGTGGGGATCGCCCGTGGTCCTTCTTCTCCTTCCCCGCATCCCGCGGCCGGCGGAGCCGGGGCCGGGCTGTGGCGGCCGCCTCCCTCCCCTTCCCCTGGGCACAAAGAGGGAGGGGAGGCGCTCCCGGGGCTCTGAGGCTCCCGGGCCCGCGGCTGGGGGAGCGCGGCGGCCTCGGGCAGCGTGGGGCGCGATCGTGTCTCTGTCCCGACGGGGATTTGAAAATAATTTAATACCTGGTTTTGTTCCAGTGAACATATCTTTTTCTCTACTTTTTTGGGTTTTTTTCCCTTTGTTTTTAGCACGAACTGAAGCGGGGGAGGGGGGGAGAGGAATCATGAACTGAAGGGGGGGAGAGGAACAAATTTCCGCGTGGTACTGAAAATATTTATTTAAATGTTCTATAATACATATACATAAATAGCAAAACAAATGTATTTCTGAACCCACGCAAGAAACTTGACCTAAAATATATGGGAAACTTAGAGGTGGGGGTAAAACCTCACTTTCATCTCACTAGCAAGTGGCTAGAGGACTTGTTTGTGGTACGGTGCAAATTTTTTCTCTGTTCAAAGGGAATTTTATTCCCTTTACTAGAAGGAGACTTTATATACACATAAAATAAGAAAGTCTGTATTACAAAAAGACATCTGGTCATAGGTTAGATGCTTTCTTACTTTCTTACATTTTTCTTACTCACTCTGTTCTTCTGCTCTGTATGATTAAGCTTGTATTACATTATGAACTGGATTCTGCATGTCTCTGTTTGTCATGTGTTTCCCAATGCAAATCTAAAAATCAGTTTTGTTTGGTTCATTAACTGCACAAGTATTTTATATAAAATGGAACTCTCTCAGGAGAGGGTTTAAGGTACTCCCTGTACTCTGAAAATCTCCCATAGCTGTGTTAGGCAACTTCCCTGGGAATCTGACAGACCTGTGTTCATATTTATTCTCCTTGATTCAGGATAGATATTTTGTTAAAAATCAGTGTCTTGGTCCCAAGACTCTGGGTTCTTCATGCCTAAGACTGATTTACAGTGGGTTTCTTGAAAACCCCAGTGTGTAGTAGTGAATGGTCCTTTCTTTTGAGAAATTTAAAATCAGAATCATTTAGGTTGGATAAGACCTCTAAGATCATTGAATCCATCCATTAACCCAGCACTGCCAAGCCCACCACTAAACCCTGGCCATAAATTTACATATCTACAACAGCTTTTAAATACCTCCGGGGTATTTAAATACCTCAGACAGTTCCCTGGGCAGCCTATTCCAATGGTTAACAGCCGTTTCCATGAAGAAATTTGTCCTAATATGAAATCTGAACCTCCCCTGGCACAATGTGAGGTCATTTCCCCTTGTCCTGTCACTTGTTGCTTGAGACCAGCCTAGGTTCACCCTCCCTTCAGGGGTTGTAGAGAGTGGTAAGGTCACTCCTGAGCTTCTTTTTCTCCAGGGTAAACACCTCCATCTCCCTCAACTGCTCGACCTTTCCCCGGCTCCATTGCCCTTCTCTGGACACACTCCAGCACCTTCCTGTAATGAGAGGCCCAAAACTGAACACAGCACTCAAGATGTGGCCTCAGCAGTGCCAAGGCCAGGGGGACAATCCCTGCCCTGGTCCTGCTGGCCACACTATTGCTAATGCAGGATGCCATTGGCCTTCTTGGACAAGTATCTCTACATCTAAAAATTATTTCCTGCTTTTAATTATAATTCTGAGACGATAAAATTATTTCCTGAAAATCTAGTGTTCACCAATCCTTTCTACAGATTCGTAAGGCAGTAGAATCTGTGGACAAGAAAGTGGCTGCGTAGGTAGAAGGGAGTGACGGTATAAAGCAGAAATGGGTGTGAGGGCTGTATGTGACTAATAAACGTGTGGAGGGAGAGAGCTGTCTATGGAAAAATGTCTTTATGCATAGAAGGAGACTGGATCTCTGTGTGTGTGAGCACTTCCATGTAGAATAAGTGCCATATTTGTGTTGGGATCCAGTGTGTGATAACTGGGCAACATCTGCCACACAATTTGTTAAAGCTGTTTAATAATCTGCATAGTAATAAATGCTGTGTGTTTGTTCTTAATGCTTTATAGCCCAGAATGATTCATCCATCAGATGATCAAGCAACTGACACAACATTAAAATAATCTAAAATTTGGGAAACTTGTGGAAGTCCAGAGAGCTTTAGCTCAACGTGTGTTGTAAATGGTTGGTCTGTTTGATAGACAGTTTGCTTTGGAAATCTGTGCTGCAGTGTTTTTCCAAAAAAAAAAAAAAAGAAAAGCTCTATGCTTCCCTTACAAATGCTATGTTAATTCCACATCGTAGGAATCACAAGAGAACTGTGCTGTTAATGTTGGGGTTAACTGATACCAGCTAAGCAGCCAGACTGCTTTGATGGTGTGGGTAATTTAGTGCCTTGTTAACAGAGTCATCAGAGACTATAAGTGCAGTACTACATCAGTAGGTTTCTAAATTGTTGATAAATTATTTCTCTCTTTCTCCCTCTCTAAGATACTACGCATATCTTCAGCAAGCTCAAGCATTTTACTCGTTTCCCTTCCATCAGATGATGACTGCAGTGCCCAGCATGGAAATGATGACTGAGCAGCCGACTCTAGAGGGCATTCCAGAGCCAAACATTGCTCAGGAGCCTCCAAAAGGTAGGCTGACTGGGCTGTGGTAGTGAGCTGAAGTGTGGGTGATTGATTGGGAAAAAAATATTGCTCTTAAACTGCTTCCTTGGACCTGTTGGATTTCCTTTTCTTGATGCTCTGTGCAGAAGTATTGATTAATTGTGTTCTTTAAGAAACATGTTTTAACAAACAATTAAAAAGAAAAGAAGTAAACCCATGTGAATGTATTCGCATTGTTCAGTCTCACACAATTATCTTGTTCCAAGAAAAGCATATTTTTTTTCAGTAGGTAAATGCATCATTTTAGCTGAAGTCATAGATTTTAATATTATGTTAGAGAAGGGTTTTTTAAAATTCTGGCTTCAAAATACTTTTTTTTTTTTTACTTTCTGCAAGAGAAGTACAGTGTAATACTGTTTATTTGAAATATTTTTGTTTGAATGGTAGCTTAGTTTGTTGTAGTAATCACAGGCAGGGAATTGGTTACATATACTAAGAATTGTTTAGTTTAGTGTGGCTTATTTAAACAACTACAAACTGCCAGAAAGTGACACTGTACTGCAGATCAATATTATTAATGAACATAGAGAGAGAGAGAGAGAGAGAGAGAGCAGTCTCTGGGTGCTCATGTGATGGCCAGTGCCTGTGCTGCCTGAATCTCCAAACTTTTAAAAGCCAGAAGATGAGGAAGCTTCAGGTTTGTTGTTTAAATTTATAAATTTGGAAGGTAAATTTACCTCTTTGGTTTCTTTCTGTGTCCATACATTTAACTAAGTCTTTTTGAATATTCACACTGCAACACTGGAAATGTACAAAAAGAATATTGTTGTGTGTTTCAGAAGTTAAAAAAGGAGGAAGGAAAAGAAAAGCCAAAGCAACTGAGCCAAAGCAACCCAAAAAGCCTACTGCTAAAAAAGAAAAACCAGCCAAGTCAAAAGGCAAACAAGAAAAGATTACAGATACTTTTAAAGTCAAAAGAAAAGTGGACCGTTTTAATGGTGTATCTGAAGCTGAACTTCTGACCAAGACTTTGCCTGATATTTTGACCTTTGATCTGGATATTGTGATAGTGAGTAACTCAAGAGTTGTAAGATTAGGTAGAAAAGTCTTGTATATGATTTACATTCTTTCTGCTTACTTATCTATATTGTTTATATGGCAAGATCTTACAAGATAAAGTACATAAACTGCTTCCTGTCTGTAGAGCTGCTTTGCATTTTCTGTTAAAGCTGTAGTAACTTAGTCCTAATTTCTGAGAAAACTAAGGCTCACATTTAATGCAGAGTCATGAGAGACCATAACTCAGTGCTTAATTTCCTGGAAGCTCTGCACCCTCTGAGATGCTCTTTTGACATTGCACATCTAAACGAGGCACTGCTGCAAAATTGTCAGGTTTTTTTAAATAATGATGGAAGGTGTCATTAACACAGTTTTGTTTATTAACAGTAACTTAGAGAGAATTGAATAAGCACCCTTATTGTAACTTGATTAAATTCTTGACTAGCAAGCCATGTTGTCATTGTTAAAATGGACTGATATCTTTGTAGATTGGCATAAACCCTGGCCTGATGGCAGCTTACAAAGGACATCATTACCCGGGACCTGGAAACCATTTTTGTATGTTTTTGTTTTCCTTTCTTCTTTTAGCATTTGCAGAACTTTGTTAGAACTTGTGGCATTTTAATTAAACTAGGTTGGTTTTTGTTTTTCTCCTGGGTTTTGGTTGGTTGGGGTGTTTTTATTCAGAGAGGGATTTTTATATGCTAAATATGAACTCAAGATGTTGGCAGGTTCTGTCAGAGAGGCCCAGCGCAAGAAGAAGCAATGGCAAGATTGTAAAAGAAAGCTGACACATTGTATTGGCCACATTCTTTCACTCAAAATCCATACTGATCACTGCTTAAGTGAATCACAAAGAGCTTTTAGAATAGAGAGCTTTTCTGTACAGAACTTTTAGAATAAAAGACTGGTTTCCATGCTCACGATGAGGAATTCCTGTTCACTAGGGCCTTTCTGCCCTCTTGGAGGAGGTAAAGTAACACTGGCTATTTTAAACCTTTCTGGATAGGACGTTAGTCTTCCCAGATTAACTGATACTTTGTTAAAATAGATTGTTCTTTTAGCATTCCAGTACTCCAGTAGTTGAGTAGTTTTTTTGGTTCTGTTTTATTTTCCTTGGAAAAAGGCAAATGCAGATCTGTTTTCCTACTTCACAGGGAAGTGTCTCTTCATGTCTGGTCTAAGTAATGAACAGCTGAACCACATGGATGACCACACCTTGCCACATAAATATGGGATTGGATTTACAAACATGGTTGAAAGGACAACACCTGGAAGCAAAGACCTCTCCAGGTAGGGCAACAAGGGGGAATATCAGGTTTGTTAATGAATTAACAGTTGTGATTATAATTTTGAGTACTTTGTCTTTTAGCAAAGAGTTTCGGGAAGGAGGGCGAATTCTGATGCAGAAGCTACAAAAGTATAAACCTCGTATAGCAGCTTTCAATGGAAAATGTGAGAACTTCTAAATGAATTTTTTTCTGTCAGTAGCTTCTTTTTTTTTTTTTTCACTTACCCTATATTTTCATTTTAGGTATTTATGAAATTTTTAGTAAAGAAGTTTTTGGAATTAAAGTTAAGAACTTGGAATTTGGGCTTCAGCCACACAAAGTGCCAGATACAGAAACTGTAAGTATTGAGACAGAAACAAAAACCAAGGTGCTCCATTTTGATTACTTAACAGCTAATGAAATCTCAGGCATTGCATACACTTGGGATAACACCAGTTTGACCAAAATACAAAAGGTGTGGAAGGCTTTTACTTAAATAGAGAAAGGGGAGTAGTGCAATTTTTGGACATGTCTTTAATGCAGTTTCTTCGGACTTGAAGACTTCATTTGAGAAATGGTGTGTTATGGTTAGTAGGTTGGTGCATTCTCTGAGGCCTACCTAAAATATAAGTAACACATGCCTGCTTTTATGATAACTTTCATCTGATCCCCCGTGTCCAATTCCCTGGATATTTGTATTACTGGATTTTGATACTGATCATGATCATGCAGTGCCACAGGGAGGGAGAAAGAACAGCAAGTCCATCCTTGTGCCATTGCATGTGACCCTTCAGTATTGCTGGATCTGGGCATACCCAAGCACTTCCATCAGACTGAGTCTCCCTAAGCTGATCTGCAGTTTGTAGTTAAATTGGGTGCTTAAGGTAAAACAAACAATTTGATGAAGAGTGCATTAGTCATAGACATCTAGTGCTGGAAAATATCTCAGGAGACCAGCTATGTATCATTAGAAATTGGTTTGTTTAACATGTTCTTATAAACAAGTTAAAGCAAAGGCTATTACACTACTTGCCAAGGTAGCTTATTCTAAAGCTTCGTTACCTTGTCACTTCAAAAGTTTGGATTGTTTTTCTTTTTATTTCTACCCTCAATTACTAGTGCTGCAAGTTTCAGCTGCCTTTCTCTAAAGGTGGAAGTGTTGCCATTAGAGCCTGAAGAACTGTTGGACTTGTGCTTGCTTCTTAAGTAGCTCTTAAGGACTTCTGCAATAGATGTATTTGTAAGAAAGATAAATAATCCCCTTCACTGGTACTTGTTCATAAATGATGCATGGTAATAGAAGTATTGAATACAGGTTTTTTTTCCCTGAACTTGGTATCTTTAGTTAGGGCTGTTGGCAGAGATAGAAGCACTGAAGTTGGCTCCAGCCATACTAACTACAATTTCACAGCCTGGCGTACGTGATGCAGATGCACTTGGCCAAGAAGGCAGGCTAATTAACCTGTGCTGCCTCCCTCACTGGTTTGGGCTCTTTGCATGCTGTCACGTACTCCTCTATGCCCTGGCTCAGAGCTCTGCTTGTTCAGGGAGCGCTGGAGTGTGCTCTGCTCTCTTGTAACACACATGGGTACCACTTCTCCTGCAGCACATAAATAGCTGCTGAAAATTGTCCACACTTATCAGCTGGTAATTAGCCCCTGTCTTCAGGGCAAGACAGATGGCTGGCCAAGAAAAATGAAAGACTCCTTTTAGCCCCTTCCACAACCTCCTGTGGCATTAGTTGAAGTTTGTACAAACAGTTAAAACAGTGAGCTTAATTGTTAAGTTGTTCTGAATGCACTATTAACTCATAGCTCAGGGACTAGTAATGCTGGTTTTTTTGCTCTTTGTCTCAAGCTCTGCTACGTTATGCCATCGTCCAGTGCAAGATGTGCTCAGTTTCCTCGGGCACAAGATAAAGTTCATTATTACATAAAGCTGAAGGACTTAAGGGATCAACTGAAAGGCATCACACCCAACACAGATGTGCAGGAGGTGCAGTACACATTTGACTTGCAACTTGCACAAGGTATTGTTGTTATTTAGTTAACATTTCATTAAAATGTAATGTAGTGTAAAATACAGCTAGCAGTTTCCTAAGCAGAAAGAAATAAAAAATTTAATGGGAGTGGGGAGATGTGTCATCTTCTCTAAACTCTGTGGTATAGAATTACAGATTCCACTCTCTTTAGTACAGCCTAAATTATCTAAGGGGAGCAGGGATTATCTTGTCGAATTTGCGGCTGTTTTTCAAGTGTTTTCTGATAAAAGTGCTCTTTGATATTTTGGTTCTAAGTATTAATGCTTGAGGTGTTCTGTTTCTGCAGAGGATGCTAAAAAGATGGCTGTCAAAGAAGAAAAGTATGACCCAGGCTATGAAGCAGCATATGGAGGAGCTTACTGTGACCGTGCACCATATGACACTGACCAGTGCAGCTTCTCTTCAAATGGAGCTGGTAAAGTGCTTCGGGCATTCAGTCTGCAGCCACTGCTGGGGAACAAAGACCCCATGGTGTCAAATGCTTTTAAAAACGGTGTGGTTTTTGTTTGTTCAGCAGGAGGCAATCCACAGTACTGTGAAGGGTCGTCCTTTGGTGAAGTTCCTAATGGACAGTGGATGACACAGTCCTTTGCAGACCAGATTCCAGAGTTCAGTGCTGGTATGACACAGGAAGAGGAGGGAAGTAGCGTGTAGGAGCTGTTCCTTCTCGGCTATGCACACATGCTGCAGTTTTAATGCAGTGATCAAGATTGGTACCTCGGTTCTCCAACTGAAGCATTTTAATAGTATTTTATCTCCCCTAGTTATTTTATTATAGTCCAAAGTAGGTGTGTGGTTGGCTGAAATCAATGAACTAGATAATTTTAAGGAACTGTCCAAACTTTTTAAAAAAAAGTTAGCCCTTTTTTGTATATGAGTTTTATATTTAATGTATACCATTTCTTGCAGTTTTTGACAAATTGCTTTCTCATTTGTGAAGATTTCTTTGGGGCGTTAATTTTATTCCATAAATGGTATATATGTGGTAGTAACAACATCAGTATACTTTTTACTGATGCCTCAATATTTGGATATCTCATAATACTTTTATATCAAGAGGGGAAAATGGGAAGTGTACCCTTACCTTGTGTGAAGCGGTGTTTTTAATCATGCACAGTTAAGGAAATTGTGCTTTTTAAGCCTGCCTTTTACTGTCTTAAAAAGTATAGAAAGTTGTGTTCTGCAGCTGTGAGTGCTGTCTTCTGGGTGGGATAAAAGAGCTCTGTCTGTTCAGTGAGTGGACCATATTCAGGATGAAGGGAGTGAAGACATCATCTCAAGTTACAACACTGGGGAGGAAAATTTGTGTCACATAGGACAGGGCCTAAATATTCTAGCTGAGCTGTCTTAGGAAAAGGTTCCCCTACTACTCCATCTCTTTCCCCCTTAAATTGCAATGTAAGGAACTGGAATTCCTTAAAAAAACAAAAAACAAATAGCAGTGGTAGTTCTTGAATTCTGTGGCAATTAAACTCCATCATTTCCATGTAGTTAGTCCCTTTGCCTGACCTTTAGCAGGCGATAACCCCCTTTGAGCATGACAGAGAATCGAGAGACTGCATTCTCTTTAAAAGTCATGTATAGCTATGTTACTTACATCATGTACAAGTATAAAGGGTGAAAGAGATTTGCAATTTAGCAGTTTTTAAATTTCTCTTCAATCTGTGCTCCCTTTATTCCTCTTCAAAGTGAAAAATACTGAGTTGAATCTAAGGGCAGCTGTTCCATGAATAAGAAGTTGTCTGTAGAAACTATAGCTCTCTTCTGAGGAACTCGCCTAAGTGATACACATTTTTGGCCAATATTAGACTGAGAAAGAAATGAGATTCCATCCTGGTGCCTAACTCTCTTCTTCTTTTCCTCTTTTATAATGTGAGGAAAAGATGAAGTAAAAGCAATAAGCTGATCAAAACACTAAAGTTTTGATGATCTTATGACAGTTGGTGGCTTCACATACTTGAAAACAGATACAAACAGTATCTCCACACTCCATGCTGGTCAGAGATTCCTGTACCAGTGTGATTTATCCTCTCTTCACAGCCGGTGACAGTTGTCAGTTGTGTGTAACTGGGTAGTGTAGGTTCTAATCCTGCTGTAACAGCTCTTGCAGAGATCACACACTGTCAACCTGTTGTGAGGCAGGCACGATGTTTACAGTTTCTTCCCAAATTATGTGGCTTAATTCTGAGCATCCTAAATCAAGAGAGTGTGCATTATGATTCTGATTGTGTATATTAGCTGCAGCATAAAGCTGTTCCACATATTGTCAGAAAGGTAGAGGACTTGTCTTGTCTGTTATTTAAAGTGTACTGTAACATGTATTGCTGTTTACATGGATATTTTCCTGCAGGTGCTCAAAGTATCTTGCATCAGGGATTTGTTACGATTCAGTTTTATTTTCAACAAAATTAGAAGCATGAAATTAGCACTGCTGAATATGTAGCACAGTAGGATGTAATTCCTGAAAGGCAATCCTGTTTGATTGGAAGGGAAAGGTCTCTTCCTTAATGGAATCACCCACTTGGTTATCTGGGTATAAAGTAGAGTGTACAATGACCATTCCACTAAATACTGCAATTCTGTGTCCTCCTTCAAAACTGGTGCTCTTTTTGTTACTGTAATACAGAAGTTCTTAATCTGTCTTAAATCTATCAATGTTTCACAATAAAATCAGGAATTGTACTACATTGTATTGGAATGTGCTTTTGCATTTTGCTAAGTACACTACAGGATGTGTCGTACACAGAAATGCCACAAAAGAGAGTCACCACACAACAGAACTCAGTAACATGTGCCCAAGTTTTCATTTCAGGCTGTTTAATGTGGGCTAAATAACTAAACACTTCTTGTACATAATACTGCAGCTATCTGTGTAGATTTTTCTACCGGGAAACATTGGAATCTTGCTTAGAAAGAACCTTAAATTAAAGCACACTGTCTGGCACTGAATTTCACTTCTTTAAGTGTTTAATGAAAGAACTTCATTGTCAAGTAAACTTGTTTCCTCACCTTACATGCAAGTCAGGATAATCTGAACTGTGTACTGATCACTCCAGCCTCCATCTCCTGCCTAAGCACACAAAACTGAGGGTCAGTTAGCAAATACTTTGTTTTCTAAAATCAATTAATCATACAACATGTTGTATCTCAAACTATTAAATGCATCACATACACTACGTTTTGCAGTATTTCAGTATCAGCTATCAGGACGAGTTAATTTGAACTTCCCTGAAGGGTCAGGAATAAACCAGTTTTCCCAGAGATCAGTGTGGACACTGGGATAGTCCCAAGGTTTGTATCTCCCATTCCAGTGAAGTAATTTAGCTTCTTGAAGAAATTGCTCTGAGTAACGAGCATCAGGACTCCAACCTGCATGGGTAGATTAAAAAAAAAAATATTTTGAAAAATGTGGCTTTTAATAATGGAAGACACTATAGAGTGAGTTAAATTCAGGTATCTTTTTTTTCAGAAGTCTGATTAGCATGGTGTCATGTGAATTTACAACTAGTTGTATGATAGAGCAGCTTTTTTCAGCTTGATGCCTCTTATGTTGCATCAGCAAAAAATCTCAGCAAGTTTCCTCTCTGAAAGTTTCCTCTTTCAACACTTAACATCTTGGCATAGCTGGGATTAAAACCAAAATAAAATCTATTCCTTTTACCATACCATCTAAGTCATTATGTTTTTCCTAGGATAATTCACCACTCCCAGGTGAGAGGTAACTACATCCTCCAGAATGCTGACAACAAACACTGCCAGGCCTCCCATTTTCTTCCACTGCACCTAGCAAAAGACTGAATTATTTTCAGTCTCTCACTGTATTCAGATATTGCATATATTCTTTCCATGTAAGTAATGCATGAGGTAAAGTCACATAAGGTCCTGCACTGGAATCTCACAAGCTCACTTTAGTTCCAGCTTGCAAATGGTGAGAAATTAAACTTACCAAGATGCCTTATGTGCCACATAGGATTAATAGAGGAATACTTTCCATGAAATACAATCAGCATTGGAGAGGTTGCCACACCTCCCCCAAGGGTGCTGCTGTAGAGGTTTTCCCTGCAAAAGGGAAAATAAAATAATATGTTCAAAACCTCAAGCAATCTTTAGTACAAAAGGCAGGAGATTAAAAATAAGTATCTGGCAAAATTCAAAATAATTTTGAACAGATCAGTTTTTGGCATACTCCTTCCTTGTGCTGTTAATTGATTATATTTGCAACTCCAATTCCCGTGGAGTGAATTGATGCTCAAGTAAGATGGGAGTCAGACCCAACATGAAACCAATTTTTTCTACACACAGAATATAATTCTCAAGGCTGACAAAGTTAACTGTAGGGAAAAAGCTGTTAGCATAAAGCAATCAAAGAATTTAGCCTGTTTTCTTAAGAAAATGTACATTTTTACCATGTTTTTAATTCCCTCTTTCTTCCCCTTTCTCCCTCCCCCAGCTTTTAGACCTATAAATTAACCTCCAGCTGGATTTTGTCGAAGCCTAGTTAGTATAAATGAATATCTAAAGAGTATCAGTTTCCTATGAATTTTGTGATAAATCCAGGGCTAGATCAAGCCTAACCATGGTAAGAGGAGGCATTGGGAGGTGGCAGCCAGATGTCTGGCCACAGTGTGCTGATGGCCCTGCTGACCAGTTGGCACATGGGCAAAGCCACCCCACCTATGGGACACTGCCACCCCCCTGGTTCAATGGGGAGGGAACTTGGGAAGTAGCAAGAGATGCTGAGAGGCTACAGAACAATAAAATCATAACCTCTCCTCAAAACTGGGTTTCAACTGCTAGGCAATTTTTTTCACTACCATTTCAAAATCCAGCTAAAAGGAGCATGAATGTGTTATTAAGGCATAAAATCAACTTTATAGATTAAATTTGCAGTAACATTAATGGAGGCTTTACTCTTAAAATCTCCTTAAGAGCACAGCAATAGTTTGTCAGAATGTTACATAAGTAGAGTAAGAGAAAAACATTTGGCTCCTCATTAATTCACACACTTCCCATTCATGTAGCTCCTCTGTTCATTGAAACTAACAAGTAATGGACACAGCACCATAGCACAAACTATTCCATGTCAATTTTATCTTACTAAATTTAAATTTAATCCTTTGCAGAGAAAGAAAATAAGCACCAAGTTTTCAAGTGCAGGTTAACAGGGAACTAATTTTAACAATGGTGATTGTTTCACTGTGTCACGGCTTGTTCGTGGTCAATAAAAAAAATGTAAAATTTCATTCAGCTAGAGAAAAGAAGTGTTTTCTGTTGGTGTTCAAAAAAAGACAGTGTCCAGTTACAGCTTGGCTGATGCTAAAACAGGAGAGTCCCCATGCAAGTAAGGAAACATTCTTCCTTTAAGCCAGCCTCAGGAAGGGAAGATCATTCAGTGGCTTCATCTCAGGCTAAGCTGGTCACCCAAAATGAGAACCATATGTTCTCAGTGTCCCTCAGGATTAAGTGTGGTTTGTGATTAAACACAAGACTAAAATTCCAAGTGGCCGTTTCCTGGTACAGAATTGGTAAGATTTAAACAGATGGAAATGCTGGAACATGAGTTATTTCACTTGACAAGATCTCAAAAGAAAGACTGCTTGGAGTTAAAAAAGAAACCCAAAACTCTAAGAGCTTTTAAACAGAAAGTAAAGCTGTAAACCAAGCATTAAAAGTAAAGTGCAAAGCTGGATTTCTTCACATACTCTACATTTCTTTGCATCCACTTTTCCAACTGCTTTGTGATCCGCTGATGTTTCCATTCAGTCATGTTAGCAACAATTACTCCAGGATTAAAAGAGCAGGTGCTGGGGCTGATGCCAAGATCTCTAATGGCTTGCTTTCTGTAGTCCAGGAATCCCATGTATGTGTTCTAAGAAATGAAAAAAATATGTTCATCCCCTGTGAATCTCTATAAAGATACGTGTAAATACACTCACTGTCACTGAGAGGGAGACTAAATATGCTCTCCCAAGGATGAGTTTCTAGATGGTAGTTACCTGTCATGGTTTCCATATGACAAGGCTGTAAGGCAGGATACTTCCAGATATTAAATTGCTTTTTCCACAGTATTGTACCATGGAAGTTTGGTAAGGCTTTTCCCTTGCTATGTTTGTCTTTTAGTAGCTCACACTAAATGATGCAGCATCACAATTGTAACTGTAATGCTAGAGGGATGCACTGACAGTTCTGGGGAACTCAGGTCAGGAATTAGCCTCAAACCTGGTTTTCCTAGGTTTCGTTCCCAAATAATATCATACATTCGGTCTTCACTGAATGATCTAGAAATGCTCATGATCTACTGATAGCAAAATACCAAATGTAAATTAGTAGAATGCAAAAAACAATAGAGGTGCAAATTATTGCAGAAAATGACTGCATAGCATTACAGAGTTACTACAAAAAGTCCTTCATTACTTGTACAACCATTAAAAAGCTATCTATGTATATATAAAACTTTCACTTTGGAGAAAACACATAAAATCATCTTACACTTACGGGCCAACACATTCATTATTAGAATTCCAGAATGGCATCTTACCTGCATCCCTACACTTCTAATCATTTCATGTGTAGAAGGCAGATCACAATCATCTGAAAAAGCTGCTGCATGTCCAGGAGCTAACTTAGTATCGTAGAGTTCCTGGATGTCTCCTGATTACAGAAAGGTCACAAGCATCAGACAACACCTACTGCACTGCTACAGAGCTGATAGGATAACATCAGTTCTCATATCTTACTTATAACCACACCAGTTTTTAGGGATAGCCCAGATATTCAATTTTGTAATATGGGAACATTTTCTAATTTGAGTCCTGCACCTGGATGCCTAAGGTCTATCTTCAGACATTATCACTGGTATTCAATACATTCATGTTTTGGGTGTCCAAAATCAGCTACAGCAGAAGCCAATTGGACTGTTAAAAAGCTGGTTACAAACTTAGGCATTCATAGAGCTTGTCTTTGGAGAGGAAGGGCACAGGCAATTCTTCTGAGCCTCTTCAAGTCCCACAAAAGTGCCACTTCAGTGCCTTACACAGATGAGGTTTTTCCTGGTGTTATTGCATTTATACCTCCTAGGAAGATATCTGGATTCCCAGGAATGGCTGACTGAAATGTGCCTATCATTTGACCATCCCTGCTGGCTTCACAGCCCACCCAGCTCCCTCCTGGTTGAGGGAGACAATGCAGTGCCTAGCACCTCACTCATCACCTGACTGGCAGGTACCCAAGATGTGCCAGAACAGTTTCAGGGCAGGTGGGAAGCACAAGTGAGCCTGCATCCCAACCCCTTACAGCTTCCAGTTCTACTTTTGCTTTCTTCTCTTTTACTAGTTGTGCTGCTGGTCTTCTGCCAGGTGAAACAGCTGAATCAGCTGCTTCTGCAGCTGCACAACTGCAGGTTACACACCTAACGAGAGCTGCCTGGGGACAGGACAGGCCACTTGGTCTGCAGCAGCCTACCACGAGGTGTAATGTGAAACTGCACCTTTATCCTGCAGCTCCACAATCACCATCAGCTGACACCCCCAGGGAAAAAGAAAGCCCAGTGCTGGTGAGCACAGCTGCAGAGAGGGGTGACAGGGAAGTGGTGGGCTCAGCTTGAGCTGCTCGTGAAACTGGAGTCCAAATGAAGACCTGGAACCTTTCAAAGAGTTAAATATTGCTGCTGCCCCTTGATGATAGACAGAACAACAAAACCAAAAAGCAGTGATTGCCACTGGAAACACTCGTGTTGAGGAACTGTGATATGAAGTCAATGGCAAACTAAAATGAGACGGGCAGAGCTGATTAGTTGTCTTTTATAAAGCAGCAAATAGTGACCCCTTTAAGTGCAGGTGGTCTGAAATCTGCCTCTAGAGAGACAAAACTATAAAAAGGTGCAGAAAAGCAATGGAGAAATATACTTTTGTTGTGTGTAAATTCACTGGTCTCAATGTTCTTACAGCAAAGACTAATTTAGGCCAAAAAATTTATTGTAGTTATACTCAGTTCTTTCCAAAGGAAATTTTCATTGGAACATCCCTTTAATGTTTAACAAGAATAGGTAAAGTGGTTTTGTTGTCCCTGGGCCCTAGCTAGGGCAAGGAGGAGTGAGGTAGGTAGCCAGCTTGTGCTCAGGAACTGGCTGGGCATCAGTCTATCCACCAGAGTGGTGACTTGTTCTCCTTTCTTCTCTCTTATCCCACTTATTCTCTGCTTATTAAGCAATTATTCATTTGTTTGTATTTTTGTGACCCTTGAGTTTTCTTGCTTTTGTTTGTCCTTTCCTCTTCCCCCATCCCACTGCAGGTGGGTATGGGGAAAAGTAAATGAGCACCTGTGTGGGGCTCAGCTGCCCACCCACATTAAAACACAACACTCTGTTTAAAAAGTACTTTAACAAGAAAATGTGATAAAACAATTATGAAGACAACAGTTCTACAGAGAAAAAACCAGCAGCTGGGAAACAGAACAGAAAAACACTCACAAGAAATGAATCTTCAAAAAAGTAATCGGTCTTCAAAAGAGATTACTTTGATGATAAGAAAAAAAAGAGATTTTTTCAGGATTTTAATGTCTTGTAATTGCTCCCACTTGACTAGGGACTCTGAAATCTTTGATTGTGATTCTGCAAATTGCTTTGGATTCTGAGCTGAAGATGCTCAAAACCATATTTTGAGTGTTTGGAGTTTCAATCTTCTTATTTGAGTACATTCCTCTTGCTCTCAAGAACAGCAATTCTGGATGAGGAATTGGTAGCATTTGTGGGAATTTAAATACTAGCAGGAAATGCATGTCACAGACTTAATAAACATTGCAGCATCTGAGTGAAATCCATGGTATCTTTCAGCAATTGACCAGAATCAATTTAAATGAAACCCACATACATTTTTGATCACAATTATTCAAAATATATGCAGATAAGTTCTTCCTCAAACTTTCATTTAAGCAAACAGATTATTTGTAGTTTCCCTAAGTTCACACTGAGCAGCTGCCTCAGTTTCTATTATAGCTCATATTTCCAAATGGCTGTAAAAGCTGCAATAACTTTGATTTTAATTCTGTTAGAAAGTTCTTTTCATACAAGAGCTTACCTTGAACAATGACATCATCATCCAAATATATTACTTTCTCATGTTTCTGGATAAGCAAAGGAAGATAAAATCGAACAAAGTTCAGCTATTAAACAGAAAGAAAAAATATAGATTAAATGGTAAAACTGTTCAATGAAGTAGTCTCAGGCTTCTGTGTCTATTAAGTCCGTTTGAATTTCTCTTTTCATTGAGCACCAATCAGTGCTCATTTGCTTCCTCCCCCACAGCTTTACTACTACCTCAAATCCAGTATTATTACTGTTACTGATGTCATTATTTATCCCTATTTATTTCCTATGGCCCTAACCATGCAACCCAAAACTGTTGCTTCCTCACAGAATCCTTTAGGTTGGAAAGGGCCTTTTGAGATTGTCTTGTTCAACTTCCCTTCTGCAGCAGGGTCCACTCAAGCAGGCTGACAGGGACCATGCCCAGTTGGGTTCTGAATATGTCCACAGATGGAGACCCAACAGTCTCTCTGGGCAACCTGATACTTTTAAACTCATGATTTAAAAAGTCTTTTCTTTAGCCCAGACGGAAAGTTATTTGTGCCCATTTCCTCTTGTCCCTCCCCTCAAGTATTTATACATATTGATAAGATCCTCCTGAATCTGATCTTCTCTAAGCTGAAACAGCTTCAACTGGTTCAGCCTCTCATACAAAAGATGCTTCAGCCCCTTAATCATCTTTGGAGGCCACATTGGACTTGTCCCAGTAAGTCAGTATCTTTCTTGCCCTGGTGGGCTCAGAACTGGACATTGTACTTCAGACGCAGCCTCACCAGTGCAGAGAGGAAGGAGCACCTTTCTGGACCCACTGCCAATGCTCTTCCTAGTGCACTTTTACAGCATACATCACACCAAACACTTCAACATTTAATAGCATCATCAATCCACTCTAAAGGAATGATTTGAGTGGCGCCACAGACACGGGCTAACAACTTCTACAACAGCAATGAAGAACAGAGAAGAGGGAAAGAGGACTGACAATGTAAGAACAACTGTAAGGATTCAGACCATTTTACCCAGCACCTGTCTTCAGAGTGGCCCTAACCAGATGCTCAGGGGAAAATAAAAATAGAGCAAGCATCCAGAACAGTTGTTCCAAGTAGTCTCCTAGCTTTCAGTTATTTACAGCTCAAGGGATTTTCTGATCTAGATGTGATCTGTCTAAATATGAACTTCGATCCTAACTGAACCCCTATACATTTTTTACACCCTTTCAGCAAGGAATTCTAGAGATGTAGCACCCATTGCATGCAAAGTGTGCAACATCTCTTGTTTATGCTGACTGTCACCCTGACTAATTTCATCTCATAGCCATAAGTTCTTGCATTGGAAGAGACATACACACCCCCCCTCCATGAAATGGAACAGACCTAGGACAGTTTAAAGCCCATATAAACATTAAAAACCTCAACAATTTATTATGTGGTGTTCATTGACTCACAGGCTGCAGTAGCTCAGGACGTGATGCATCTTGTCTGATTTTTCCTTTTAGTACCATAGGATTGAATTCCACAACCTTGAATTTTATTTCTTTCAGTTTAGAATTTTCAATCCATTTTCTATAATAAAAAGAAGTGATAACAGAAATATCAAGTGTGTGACAAGTACTTCCAGTATGAAATTCACATACACTTAGGAGAATAATAAGAGACCTTGAAAGCTCACTTGATCTATTCTATCCCAACACAGAATCACTTGTCTAAAGCTACTGCACACAGACCTTTGTGAAACCTGTTCTTGAAACAAATTTTTAAAAAATCCCCCACAAAAACCCCAACAAAACAAACACCCCACCCCACTGCCAAAACCAGACTGTATGTTGCCCAAACAACCCAGCTTTCACCATTACTTCCAACGAATTATATTCTTCTAAGTTCTCTTGCTATAATTAAGGATCATTATTTCTTATCCTATCTACAGTGCTTTTAAAGCTGAGGTTAGTTTTCTTCCTTTCACAGTTTTATGTTCTTCCAGATGACTTCTACATCACCTCCTGATGATGTTTTCTTCAGACTAAACTAATTTTTTTTTGTATTTTTGTCAGATTTCTTATCGCCACTGTTTATTTTCTCTCCTGACACAAACTGTGGGTACAAAGGCTACAGAAGTGAAGTAGCCAGAGGTGAGAACTGCTAAGAAATGTTTTAGTTTTCATTCACAACTTGGTCCTCTTTAAGACAATGTTTGCAAATTTTAAAACTGAAACAGAATGAGCTGAAAGTTCATGAAATTACATGGATTGAAATATCAGGATATAATTTCCTTTCATGAAATGAAGAATTCTCATTTCACGAAAGGAATGAAATGCGACCTCAGAGAATGAAGTGAAATGAGAAGAAGGAACATGAAATATGATGAAATGAAATGGAAAGGCAATTATTTAATGATGTAAAATAAATGAAAGGGAATGGAATGAAGTGTATTGAAATGAGATGAAACATCAAGAAATTATATTCCTTGAAATCTCGAGATTTCATTTCCCTTCATGAAATGAGGAATTTTCATTTCATGAAAGGGAATAAATTGAGAAATGATGGATTAAAGCAAAATGGATAGAAAGGAAAGAAAAATGTAATGAAGTGAAACTGAGAAAAATAAAATTCTGAAATTAAGTGAAAACAACAAAACTGAATGGAATGAAATTAAGTGATGTGAAATGAACCAAAACTTAATGAGATGATATTCATTGAAATCTTGAGATTTCATTTCCTTTCATGAAATGAAGAATTCTCATTTCATGAAAGGAAATGAAATGAGAAATCAAGGAATGAAGTGAAATGGAAAGAAAGGAAAGTCATTGCAATACTTTTTGGGCCTCTTTTTGGGCCTCTTTTTGTAACTTTAATACATCATCTTAGCTGAAATTAGCTTTAAACAGCAAGTTTTTCTACTTTAAAGCTGAAGACACAGCACCAGAGGAGAGGTAAGTGCAGTGCCACAAAGTGGGACTGTGACAAGTAGACAGTATACCCTTACCTTACTACAGACTCTTCTGCAGCCTATTTACAAAAAGCTGAGAAGCACAGGTATGGCATGGCCTGGCTATTTCCCACCCCTTTGCACAGGTCAGTGTCTTGTGGAGGAAAAAGTGTCCTTTTTCCATCATGTACAGAATCCTGCAGGTTGCTACCAATAGCACTCCATTTCCCTGACAAGTCCTCCCAAGTGTTACGCCTGTGCTAGGGGGAACAATCACGTGGCTCTAACTACAGCCTGAAACAAAACCAGGCTGGTGTGTACCGAATGTGTGGGATGGTTGTCTTCAGCCCAACGATGTAGAACAAAACGTTGGCCTCGGTGTTGCTGTAGATGCTACTGATGGCTGCTACAGCTGCACCCATCCTGCCCGCAGCAGCGCAGATCACCACTGGGATTTCTTCTTCCATTTCCTCAGGACTCTCCAAATCAACTACAAGAAACAAACCCATTTTACATCAGATCTGGGTCACAAAAATGACTAAGTACTTCCATAAGCAGTGGACTAATTTCACCATCACCCCATTTTTTTGCTTACCACATCCTATACACATCCCCATCTGGCAAGGCACACAACTTGAGTTGTTGCTAATCCAGAACTACTTGCAGGTTGACTGGACTGATGGATGCCTCCAGAGAATAAATAAGAGAGTTCTTGGCATCTTCTACTCAGCAGGGGCACAATTCAGCCTGTCCTTCATGTAGCTGCTTATTCATATGAAACCTGAAGAGGTTTGAATACCTTTGAGACTTCTACATCTCAGTTATATTTAGCACAAATTGAACAATAGGTTCCAAAATTACCAAAGGAAGGAGGTAAGTCAGAGACAGAGCAATTGCATGAGCTCCACTTCTTTGGCAAGCTGGCTTGAAAGGAATAGTGCAAAAATTTGCACCAGCAGGAAGTTGCTAATGATATAAGGGAAAATACCTAAACTACACTGAATCAGGTCACATTCCTGCTAAGGAAGATTTTTATCCCTGATTAGCACTGATTAACTTACAAAACTTAAATGGATATATTTATACTGTTAAAACATAACAATTACACTCATAACAAGCCCAACAAAAATATACTGAAAATAAATTATTTATATCAAGACAGAGTTTGTTTACCTTGGGAACAGTGAATAAGCTATTTGTATAAACATTTAATACCAGTTCAACCTTATTAACCTAGCAGGTTTCTGTCACTATAAAAATTCCAGCAAAAACTTCTGCTGTAAATATGAAGATTTGATGCTCTAGCTGAAATGAATAAGCAGGCCAAGAACATTCCCAGGGAGGCAGGTCATGATCAAACTTTATTACCACTTGACAACTCCAATCTGCTCAGCTCAAGTAAGGATATACTCCAGCATCCATCTACATCAGTGACATCTGGATAAAAACTTAATCAGATTTACTACTCTTAGTCATCACTATCAATCTCCCATAATTTTATTAAAGTAATTCAGAAGCAAAACGTTTTTTCATCCCAGACCATATGCAACAGTGTGAGTAGCTCATCTACTGCAGGACAAACAGGATTCAGTACGGTGAAAAGTGCTGTTCAAGGTAAGACACAAGGAAAATAAAACAGGAACATAAGTGAAACACAAGTGCAAGTCACTTACCCGTTTCATTTTTTAATGCCAATGGCACCTGGTGAACTTTGTTATACAGAATAGCACACACGGTTAAAACAAGAAGTAACAGTAAGATCTGGTTAACTGAAACAAGAGGGAGAATGTGTTAACAATCAGTAGTACAACAGCTGATTCCCAAGTAGCTGATTAAAAAAAAAAATCCAATTTGCAACCAGTACAGATGATAGAAGAATTTCATAAGCTGTATCTGCTGTGGTTTTCTCATATTATTTGATCAAGCTTAAAATTTTATGTTATAAAACACAACATTAACTCTCCCTGGTTAAGGTAATCCCAAACCATCTGATTTTCATGGTTAATTTGCTCACTAAATCATAAAACTCCCGATATATATGGGTTATCCATACTAGAAAATTCACATGTCTGAACTTTACCAGGAGCTTGGAACATTTTTTTCCTGGCTAGTCTGTTGTCTGTTTACACACACTTAATGAGTTAATTATTTTTACGTAGCCCTTTCATTCTGTCATGCTTCCCTCATAAAACTTCAAACACAGCAGAATTTTTTAAATCTACTTCAATGTTCAGATTTTCAAGGTGTATTTGAGCAAAACCTTAAAAATTCTAGAAAAACAAACCCACCATTCTACAGAAACCAGGAATGTTTCAAAATATTTGAAAATACTTATTTTGACAGGGTAATTTAATAACATCAAAGCAAGGCAAAGACCTGGCTGTGTATTCTGATTTATAGTCCCTAAAAGACTGTCTTGTACAAATTTAAGTCGTTCAGCACAAACCAAGCATGTGCAGGAGTTGGGACAGTTCACCAAACACAACAGGGAAGGAATCCATTGCCCTCATCAACAGTTACTATGATGATGGGTGTTGTTTCAGACTACTTTGTTACTTTTGCACCACCATAAAACGTACTTAAGGTGCTCAAAAGAGCAAAGGGAATGGAGTTCTGCTCTATTTTAATCAAAATGGCCAACTGGCCACAACTGGGCACAAGCCTAGATTGAAATTGGTAAACATATGTCACCAAACCTGCACTAATTTAAACCAAATGAGGAAAAAGCCCATTGACTTCTGAGAAATTTTGGGCACATAAGTAAAGGCAAAAGTCCATTTTCAGTCACTGACCATTACAGCTGATGAGAACCCCAAAATTTTTGGGGCCACATCTCAATATTAAGTACAAACAGCATTAATGTGCAGAGCTCTGTAAAAGTCAGCTTCAGTGCTCTGGGCACAATTCACATGAAAACAGCAGCTACTTGCAGTATCGGTGGGAAGTGTCAGAATCTCCAGCCTCAAGTGAGTAATTTTAAATTAAAGGGAATTATGATTGCACTCATCTGACATAGTTAACAGGAAAAGACTTATTTGCATACTTAAAGTTAAGCATAATTTAGCAATACTAGAACTATAAATTCATATGCAACTGTGATAACAGTTGCATGAGAAATTGGATTTGACATTTCTGTCCTCTTTTTTAAAAAATATGTCTTTCAAATGTTTTTAATCTCTCTTACTTTTCTTTAAAAGAGCCATGTGTCCTGTTGGATGAGAACTGTGATCTGTGGTAAAATAAAATAAAAAAATAATTAAAAGAAAAAAAAAAAAAAAAAAAGAGAGAGAAATATCATTAATGCCAGAAATGAATTCTAGTTAGTTATATAAAGGACTAGGTTTTGGATTATCAAATTTTACTGCTGAACTGGTAAAAGTAAAACTCACTTAATCTCTGTAAATACCCTTTTTTTTAACAAATAACTAATATTCCGGGTTAGAAATATTTTTATTAATAATTTAAGCAACTAATAGCTTGTAAAAAACATTTTAATAAATCCCATCTGATCATCTATTCAGTAGGCGACTTTTAGTACCTTTTAAGATACTCTGCAAAGAAGTATTAAAACACCCACTAATGCAATTTATGAATATATTTATCTCTGATTTCACCTCAAACATAATAACTATCACAATTACTAATCTCTTGCTAGAGCATGCATTCCCAAATATATGGGAATCTCATACCAGGGCAGTGTCTTCTAGACTCTCAAAAAATTGCAGAGCAATCGTGAAAATGTTTTCTTACAGTGCTCTCCTTCCAGTGTGTATAACGTGCCTTGTATTTATGTACATTTTTTGTCATGCTGAAGAAAAGGAGGCTGCCTTCCCTAAAATTGTGCTTCTAGTCCAAGCCTGAGAGAGGCCATGATTTTATTCCTGAGAAGACAGAACATAATCCCTAAAGTACAGGATTATGAGAAATACAACATTCGTTTGAATTCTGGACCCAAAACTACCATTTATGGAGGAAAACACAAACCACATTACCAAAACAACAACAACAGATAGCAAAAAACAGCACCAGAAGTTGGGGGGGGGAGGGGGGTTGGAATAGAGAAAAATCCAGCTGTGTGTAGGCATAGAACAGAAAACATTTTTTTCTGTTTCCACATATACAGATATGGACACATTACAGTACAGATAAAGAAATAAGATGGGTACTGTGCACACATAAAAATGAAGTTTATTCCAGCTCCTTGACAAATCAGACAGAACAGCAGGAATTCTTGAAACCTGAGTCACAAAACTGACCACCTCTCATTGGTTAGTGCTCAAGTTCAGGCAGCATCCTAGATTAGTCTCTATTTTGAACAATGAGTTAAATGACAACAAAAAATAATACTAAAAAAACCTAAGATGTAGCTTTGTTCACAAACCATTTATATTCACATGTACTTAAGTCCCAGCTGATGACTAAATTGCAGTGAGAAAGGAGTATTCTGGAAATTCTTTCACATCTGCACTACTTATCTACATTCTAGCAGACCGTTCTCTTCATGTGGCATTAATTTACATAGAGGAAATCAAGCTTATCTGTTGGGAAAAAACACAGCTGAGAAAGCCCTTCTCTCATGCATTACATAAAAATACTGCCTTCTTTTACATTTAAAAACTTCACTCATTTAGGTAAGCAGAGCAACAACGGAACCTGCTACACTCTTGGACTAATTTTCCAGCCCCACTTTAGCTAATCACAATCTTCCCCAATTTCCACAGAGCTGCCCTACTATCTTTGAATTAGCATTTGTAACAACAGCCACAAACAGTCCTGATGATCATTGCAAGATGAAAGCTGCACAGCCACAGCTCCATGCTATCTTCAGAAATTATTAAATCCACATAAACTGAACCGTGTTTTAAACCTTAAAATCCAAGACAGACCCTCACACCAGTCGGAGTTCTACAACTACAGCATTCCTAAGCCTCTGAAACACCAATTCATTACCTACTGATTTTTAAGAAAAGAGAGGTATACTTGTTCCCCTGCAAATATTTACTCAGTTTTTTCTGACTGTAGACATTATTTCCTGGAACCTGGCAGTCCCTAACTCAGTTGCCAAATCCTGTAACAAAACAAGGGGCTGCAGAAGGGAAAGCTCACAACCAGTGACATTATTGCTCAGATATTTCCTGCTTAATTAGTCTTTTTACCTCTTCAAAGCAGCACAGTATTCGAGACTCCTCTCTCCTGAAGCGCTGTGGAGCTATTTACTTGGATCTTAGATAGCCCACAGCTGTAAGCACTCCTGCCAAAGCGTCCTTGACCACCATCCTCCTTTGAAGTCACCCGAACAAGGGCCTTACAGGGCACAGTAACAGTTTTACGATTCAATTCCTTTTTCGGACTCTTCAAAGTTTACTTTGGAGTTGTGCTGGTTTTCCTTTCTTTCTCTGCTGCTGAGGAATAGCGCAGAGTCCAGACGCTGCACTGGAAGAATGAGAGCACATAAACCACTTCCAGATGTGCAGAATGATGATGCAGCCCCAGATCTGGCAAACTTGCCTCAGAGCTTCAGCTAGCAGATTGCAAACAAATCCCATAAGACAAAAAGTCTTAAAGGGGTGGGGGAAAAAGAAGAAAACAAACCCTTCCAGAAGTTACTTCAACAACCTAGCTGCAAGTTAGGTTTTTAGTCATTATTTATGGCGAATGTGAACAGGTAACTAGTGTGCAAGAGCCAGGCTACAACATGCCAAAGTCTAACAGAAGGCCAAAGTTTTTCCAGTGTCTGTTGGCAGAGTTCTTGAGAGTCAAAAGCTAAGGGAAACTTGCAAAAGTCAGCTCTGAACATGCATTTTGACTTGAATCATCTAGTTTCCTAATCTCTGAGCATTTAATCCACAGGTTTGGTTTACACTAAAAAGGATTTTAGATCAAGGTAACCAGCACATGGTGATACCCTGCCTCCTAACCTCTCCTGGAATGCTTTTGCAGTTTTATTTCTACAGCACTTCTTTTATTTGAATTCTGTCCCTCCCTTCTAGGAATGAACACTGTTTTGTCACAAGACTTTCATGAGTACTGAAAGGAATAATAATAAATATCTTTAACTCTAAACGATTTTTTAATATTTTTATTGTGAGGCAGTGCAAAATTTATGAGTAGTAGTAGTCAGTAAAGGCCTTTAAAAAGGTCTTTAGTGTTTTAAATTAAAATTGCTGTTCCATTTGCAGGAGCCAAAAATGTGAATTTTCAGCTTTTTGTCTCAAACATGCCCAAACTGTATTATCTGTGTCTGATTTTGCACAGGAGTCCATCTTCTGCTTGAACAAAAAATAAATGAAGAGTTATACATACAGTTATGCACTTCGTGCAGATGGCTACAACTATTAGTATTTTTCTGTGCTGTGGTATTTAAATTGTATTAAGCTCATGCTTACCAAAATCCACCTATGTTTTTTTCACATTCCATTTCTATATGAATCTGAACAGATCTAAGCAGCACCGTCATATGAGCCTGCAGAACTGGGACCGGCTCCTTCACCTGGCAGAACCCTCGGGATTACTGGCAATGTAGTAACACCTTCACAGAATCAGGTTGGAAAAGAACTCTGAAATTATCGAGTCCAGCCTATGACCACACATCACGCTGTCAACTAGACCATGGCAGTAAGTGCCACATCCAGTCTTTCCTTTAACACCTCCACCACATCCCTGGGCAGCCCATGCCAATGTCTAATCACCCTTTCTGTGAAGAAATTCCTCCTGATGTCCAACCTCAATTATACATCTCAGCATCAGAATTTACTGTGTAGAACTCAACACTGACAAGAGGCTTTTAGCAGCAGATACACCCTCTTTGGATTCCCCTCAGCCTCCCACGTTTATATATTCTCACACAACACCCCTCTCACACAGGAAAGAGCAGCTTCTCTCCTGCACAACGAGACCTTCGAATTCTCTCACATCACCCGCTGCTAGCTGTAGAACCGAAACCTCGGTTGCTAATCTCAACCTTCGGTGTTTAAACAGCAACTCATTTCTTTCTCGCTGCACACCTCGCAGGCAGCAGCATTGCCTCGCCTACCACTAGCCAGTTAAAAAAAACCCATAATGTGCTACACGTTTCTGAGGGCTCGGAGGCAGAGCGGGTGCCCCAAGCTGAGGGAGCACCCCTCGGGCGGGGTGCGCTGCAGGCGGGAAGCCCCTCCACAGGGGCTCCCGTCGGAGCACGGCCGAGCCCGGGGGCTCCGCGGGAGCGGAGGGGGCCGTGCCGAGCCGGGGCTGCGGCGGAGGCGGCCGCGGGGCGGGACACGGACCCGCCGCCCTCACGTCAGCGCTCCCCCTTCCCCGGCGGGCTGCCCCGGCCGCGCGGTGCGTTGTGGGAGCGGCGCTGAGATGGCGGCGGCCGCCGCCGGGCTGAGCTGGAGGCGGGTGTCCTCCTTCACGGGGCCGGTGCCGCGCTCCCGCCACGGGCACCGTGCGGTCGCCATCCGAGAGCTGCTCATCATCTTCGGCGGCGGCAACGAGGGCATCGCCGACGAGCTGCACGTCTACAACACGGGTGCGCGGGGCGGGGCCGCGCCGCGGGGCGGGCGGGGCGGGGGGGGACAGCGGCGGGGCTGTCCCGTCTGCGACCGCCGGTGGCACCGGGCTCCGCACGGGGCCGGGGATCCCCCCTGGGCCTCCCGCCCTCCCCCGGCACTGCCCGCGGGAGGCTCGGTTGAGGGGGCGGCCGGCAGGCTGAGGAGCTGCCTGGAGCCGAAATGGCGGGGCGGGAAATACGCCTGGGCCAGGGGTCTTCCCTGGGGTAGTGCTGCGCCCTGGCTGGTGCTGCGGGGTTAGTGGTCCTCCCTGGGGAAGAGCGACCGGGAGAATCTCCCGGTGCGTCTCGGTCTGCTCTGCTTTCCCCGGCTCTCGCGCAGGGGTGCGGAGCCTCTCTCCCCTGGCAGGTCGCGGCTGAATGGCGGCAGGCGGGATTAGTCCCCACGAGTGTCCGGATCCCCCTCCTTCCCTCTGGTGGCGGCGGCTCACGAGAGCTGGACGCGCTGGAATGGGAATCTTGTTTGGAAAAGTGAACATGTTGGCATCGGGAGCCTTTCCAAACAGGAAGCTGCCCGAGACCGATATTATTTGTGAAAGATCAGACGCCTAAATAGTTACTGTACGGAACGCTGAATGAGGCTGGAAAACTTGCTTGTAATTTCAGGGTTTGGGCCGAGACGGGAGAGTTAAGTGACTGATCTGTGCTTCTCAGTCAGCCAGTGTTGGCTGCTTGAGGTTTTTCCAGGCAGATTTTTCTCTGATAGCTTCAAAATCTACTGTGCTTAAATCACATTTTTTGAGGGGAGGAGGAAAAAAAAATCTCTTAACCTTTCTGTTCTGAGAAGTAATCCAAAGAAAACTCCTATCAGAACAGAGGTTCTGATGGGTGCCTTTTGAGTGAGTCTGATCATGACTTTTTGGTTTTTTTCTGCCCAGACTTTCTGCTTTAGGTATTTCGCTTTTGCAGCAGTGACAGAAAGGATCATGACTCAGTTGTTCCAGTTTCTGGACGAGTGTTTGGCCCAAACTGACCTTTTTTTCTCTGGGGTTTAAGACGCAGGGTTATGACCTGAGCTGCCCGAGTGTGCGATGTCATCCATGGCCCTTGCTATGCATGTGATGATTTTCGAGGAGCTGGCACACAGTGAGAGCATCTTAATCCCCTACAGCAACGTTCACTGGAAGCTTCTAATTTCATACTTCTCCTCTTCATGCTCACAAAACAGTGTAGGAAAAAGAAGATATTGTCCCTTGTAATTCTTAAATTCCAGAACACTTTAAACACCAATATGCTGCTGCTGGATCAGACAGTTGCTTTTTCTTGACTCTGTGCCTCTCCTCTCCCGCGTATCAGTGCGGCGCTCTGTGGATATTAAAATGGGTCCCAGAACAGTGTAATTAGATTTTGAATAGGGCTATTAAGTCCAGGCACAGTGCCATGCTGCTGTAGCTTTAATAATTCTGTTTCTAGGGCTAGCTCCCTCTGAGTTAGCGTGGTTATCTCTTTTGTGTGGAACTGCACTTGTGTTCCCCATTAGCCTCTATTCTTGGCAAGTCTATTAAATTGCTGGGTTACCCTTCATGACTGACTTAGTTACGGTGACCTCATGGGCTCATTCATATACTGAGTAACAGTGGTTTGATAGAGGTGTTTGCTTTTCTTTTTATTAAAAAGGATAAGAATTTGTTTAAAACTTAGTGTGAAGCAAGTAGCCCATTCACAGTTATCTGCAAGTAAAAGGTAATTCTTTAGAAAGCAGAGGTTTTTAAAAGTACATGTTTCAATGTTCAAAATATTTTTCTTATCCTTTTTTTCTGGTTTTTGGTTTTGTGTTTTTTTTTCCTACTGTAGTTACAAATCAGTGGTTCCTTCCTGCTGTAAGGGGAGATATTCCTCCAGGCTGTGCAGCACACGGATTTGTTTGTGATGGTACCAGAATACTAGTTTTTGGAGGAATGGTTGAATATGGAAGATATAGCAATGATTTATATGAATTGCAGGTAGGAAATGTATGAAAATGTTTTGATTTTCAGAACTAGTTTATTTATCTGTTTATGAACAAACACATTTTATTTAACCAACTGCACAGGAAAGTTAGATGGGCTTTGTTCTTCTTCAGAAAGATTTTTTTCCCTCTTCAGAATCTAAAGTTTATTCTAAATAACTTTGAAATAGAGGCTTCCATCTATAAAGTATAAACTATTTAATGTTTTATTAAGGTTAGCTTTTACATGGCTCTTTTAATGTATGTCCTAAGAAAAGCCCAGCATTCCCTTAAAAATAATTCAGAAAATATACAAGTGTTAATATTATATTAATTCTATTTGTTATGGCTGACTATAAATGAAATTACTTCTGAATATGTTTTTCTTGTCTTCAAGGCAAGTCGATGGCTGTGGAAAAAAGTAAAACCTCAAGCTCCTTCAAATGGATCACCACCCTGTCCTCGGCTTGGTCACAGCTTTTCTTTATATGGTAACAAGTGCTATTTATTTGGTGGCCTGGCAAATGAAAGTGAAGATTCAAATAATAACGTTCCCAGGTATGCTGATTTTTCTTTGAATTTAATGGCTTTAAAAACAAATTACTAGATACGACAGCTTTGAAAAGGAACATTCTAGGCAGGCTGTCCTGCATACCAAGCACTCTAAGTTGGATTATTTGTGCAGTGAAGGGGTTACATGCGAAGAAGCTTAAATATTCCTTCTGCTAATCTCACAATATGGAACACTGACTGACACCTCTGACACTTCTGTAGGGAAACCTGAGTAGGCTTTGGTATTTTTCCTAGTATTTTGGGTGATGTTTTTAAGAATGGCTTGTTTGTTAGAATTACCTCAATCAGCAAAGTCTCATGAGTCATCAGGGAATTCATGATGGATGTTTCTTCTACATTGCTGTGAAAAACAGTTATGAATTCATCTGGAAATTTTTTACAGTAACAGCTGAAGTTGCCTTTATTGTCAGCAAACTGTGCTATAATGCTGAAGTTTTATATCCACATTCACCTGCAGTTCAGAGCACTTATATCCACTGAGCTATAAACTGGCAATTTTAAGCTCAGTAAACAAGAGGTATCTGGTGTGAATGCCAAGATTCAAAGACCATTATCTAAAAATAACTTGCTGATAGATTCAGCAACAAATGGGTAATTGTCTGTTGGCCAGCCTGAAGGCACGAGAAAACAAACAGCTTCTTCTCACCTTTGTTGCCTTAGAGTTGCAGAAATCAATCTCTACTATCTCTTGTCATCATGTATTTCTCACAACTTTGCAGTTTGTTGCAAGTGTGTCCATATGTAGCAATTTTTGCAAGGAATGTTGTTTTCCAGTGTT
Source organism: Aphelocoma coerulescens (assembly GCF_041296385.1). Taxonomy (NCBI): domain Eukaryota; kingdom Metazoa; phylum Chordata; class Aves; order Passeriformes; family Corvidae; genus Aphelocoma; species Aphelocoma coerulescens. Next base: position 58,056,275 of record NC_091014.1, on the reverse strand, counting down.
CAATGTTTCTTTCATGTAATAAAGTGTAGCAAATAAGAGAGTGTGTTTTCTTAGAGGCAACAAGTTATAACTGTTAATTTTTTTTGTTTTAAATCCAGTTTAAATCCAGATTTGGTACTGTCCACAATGCATCAAATGTTTTGAGAGTTTAAAACTCTACACCCTCCCAAGACAGAAGTCTGTAATACTTGGAAATGGTCAGGGTTTAAAGCGCACTTGTCATCATGCTTATAAGTGAGTTTTTCATACTTTGACAATAATACCCTAGATATTTAAATGATTTCTATGAACTGGAGCTGCAACATGGGTCTGGAGTGGTTGGCTGGAGCATTCCTGTGACCAAAGGAATCTTGCCATCTCCCCGAGAATCTCACACAGCCATTGTGTACTGCAGAAAAGATGTGGGAAGCCCAAAGATGTATATTTTTGGAGGGATGTGTGGCTGTCGGCTTAATGATCTCTGGGAACTTGACATAGGTGAGTTGGTTTGCCAGCAGAAGTCAGTGCTTGCTGGCTGAGGGGAAAAATTACAATATAGAATGGTTAATGGCATGCTGTGGTGCAGATATTATTGAGACTTACACCAGTGTTAACCTTTTGTAATATTTGGAATTAAATAGATACAGCATTGTTTGCATATATTATCCTCCCTGATTCAGGTACACTGTGAGATGGTTATCATAGTCTTTAAGGCACTCTAAAGGAACAAAATTGAATAACCATAGTGAAACCATAATATATGTTTTTGATAAACCGTTAGTTTCTCAGTATTTCCTGTGTTTTTTTAAAAGAAGTTCCAAGTGCTTGTTATTGCACCTTTTTTCTTAAAGTAGCCATCTTAAGAAGGTGGCATTTTGTTTTGCTGAATATTAGAGGTATGTTCCCTCCTAAAATCCAGGTATTGAAATACATAGTAACAAGATTTTTTTTTTTTTGAGGATTTTGTTCTCTTTCTTTTAGAAACCATGACCTGGTCAAGACCAGAAACCAAAGGGACAGTACCACTTCCTCGCAGTCTCCATACAGCCAATGTAATAGGAAACAAGTATGTCTGTTGTTAAAAGCTCAACTCTAGAAAGGTACACCTAGTAGGAGAATGATGATGCTTATCCACTACTGCTCAGTATAAACATCAGCCCTGTAGAATAGTTTTCTGCTGCTGTTTCAGTACCACTGTTAAGGGTATCAAACTGCCAGTGTTTCCATGCAGCAGGACAATCTGCCCAACCCACCAGCAGCTTTCTGGGCTTCTTTGTGCATTCTGGGGCAGCCTCAGCTGGGCCTAAGCTCTGTCAGGAGTGAGCTTGAGTGTCTCTGTGTGTGTGACACAGATGAGGTAGATATGCAAAGAAACTGCTCAAAGACTAAAACCAGTTCCAGGCCAAACTATTTGCTGCTTTTTCTGTAGTCTGCTCCTCATTACTCTGCTTCTTGCCAGTATGGTTTGTTTTGGCAGGTAGTATTGATAAAATGGATTTTTAAACATGGGTTTCAGTCCATTTTTTGTCAATTTACAAGCTGGTGTGAGGAGAAAGAGGCAAGGGGGTAAAGAAGTATGAAAGCTTAATATCTTCTGATGCAACAGCTTAGCTTTTTATTATTTACTTAAAATATTAGTAGTTTGTAGCCTGCATTATATTTTTGGATTTTGATATCTGAGTTAGATGCCAGTCATTTTAGCATGACTTATTGAGGGGTCTGCAGTAAAGGATTGTAGAAATTCTGCTGTACGTGTGTGATTTTTGGAGAGCATTAGCAGTATGGTGGTTTGTTAAATGTTACAGTATTCACTTCTAGGAGTTGCTTGAGGAGCTTCCAGGATTTTTTTGTGTGGTTGGGTTTTTCAATCAGTTAATTTACTCAAAAATTTTAGAAGGTAGATGTATGCATCAGTACTTCATAAAGAGGGTAGATACAAATAAAATTTACTGTGAACCAAAACTGTAAAACACTGGAAATTTTCTGTTTTGTCCTAGTTTGAGAGAGCACATGCACCAGATCTGGATATTAACTGGCTTTTCTTTTCTTTTCCTATATTTCAGAATGTATGTTTTTGGTGGATGGGTTCCACAGTCAGCAGGAGGTGAAATTTCTGCTTCTGATGGTGAATGGAAATGCACCGGTTCATTTTCTTACCTTAATTTGGGTTAGTGTTTCTGCCTTTCTGGGAGTGGGCATTTTGAATTAATATTTTCTTAACAGAGTAGAGTAACTCTTTTGAAGACCTTGAGAAAAGTTTAAGATACATAGCTGTAATCCTGGCTGACTGAAGAAGTTGCCCGTTTTTTGCATCTTACTTGAAAAGTAATATTTTAATTATTATTTTTTGTTGAAGATTCAGCAGATTTGCTTCTGCAAATATTTGTTAATATAACTTTAATACTAAATAATGTAAATGCTCCTTCTTCATTTGTAGAAGAACACAAGAGACAAATTCTGAAATGAGGTTTTTCTAAGCATGATAGTACTATCCCTGAATCCTCAACTTCTGATCTATTTGCCTGAGAGAGATAACCAGAGGTCAGAAAATTCAGCCTGTATTAATTGATTTTATCTTGCACACTTATTGGAAAGTGACTTTCTCTTTGTAATATTTCAATTTTAAATGCAGTTGTCTATAAAAACAGAGGTGATTTATTTTCATTTTTTTCTGAGCAGTTAAGTGTGTTAATGTCTTTATTTCTTGTTTTGGAAAACATCTAGAAACTAAATGCTGTGAGTTTCATTTACTAGATACCACAGAATGGATAGGTCTGATCTCAGATTGCCAGGAGGACAAAAGTAACTTGTTACCAGGGCCAAGAGCAGGACACTGTGCTGTAGCTGTTGGCACTCGTCTGTATATCTGGAGTGGTAGAGATGGTTACAGAAAAGCTTGGAACAATCAAGTTTGCTGCAAAGATCTTTGGTACCTTGATACTGGTGAGTCAGAAATAAATAATACGTTGTGTATTTTATTAACATATGGAAAGCTTGCATGATTGATGGTCAGAACATTAAACCTGTAGCAAACTCCAAGATTATTTACATTTTTAAGATTATCTTAAAATCGTGCTTCACTGCTGGTTGTTTAAAGGTTATTACTTAAAATGAAAAAATGAGAAAGGCTTGTTTAAAGCTGCTGAAAGAACTTTGTGCTAAATTCTGCACTGCATGCCATAGTCAGTTGACACAAGATGCTAAAGGCTGTTTTGCCTAAACTCAGGGTTCCTGGTCTCTCTTTTTAGTGATCTTTTCTGCTACTATGTACTTTTTTCACCAAATCCCTTCTTCTCTTGGGATCATTGCTGCTGATGCTTCCTCATCTCTTGGACTGCAAAAAGATATTCTTCAATCTAAGAAGGGCCCAAATTGTTCCTGGCGGTGAGGGGAATTCTGGAGCACTAATCACTCATTGGTAGCTGCATAGATGGCAGGACACTGAGATGGTGTTGGGAGAGAGGGAACTAGACTAGAACTCTTTTTCTCCCATTTCATTTTTCCCTCAGAAAATCAAAAAATGGAAAAGAGTAGCAGGGGAGGGATGTGCTGAAGATTGCAGCCTAGTCAGGCATAGAGGCATGTGAGAGGAGCAATGCCATTGGCATTAATCATGTCTAGGCTTCAGCCTGTGCAGAAGTTAGAGGGAAAGCTCACTTCAGCTACACAGAGCAAGCAAAAAGGAAGAGGAATAATTTGTGAATTAGAGGAATATGTAAAGCTTTAGGAGCCAAAGAGCTACCTGCAGCATTTTAGGAAAGCACAAGTCCTGTCTCTGTAATACCTTCGATGATGTAGCTACAACCCAAAGACCTACTGGCAGCAGAAGAACCATTAAAAACAAAGCACCAAAACTGGAGCATTTTTGAACACTTTAAAAAGACACTTTGTGATTCTCTGACTTGACTTACCGCCTTTGACAGTGGTTTCTTGTTGAATCTGGTGTATATTGTACATCAGTGAAAAAAGATTTTGCTTGCAATATGTAGATATTTAATAAACTGGTAAGGGGGGCCAATTTCTAACATGCTGTCTGTGTTTTATTGGTTTCTTGTAGAGAGACCTCTGGCACCATCACAGGTACAACTGATTAGAGCTACAACCAACTCTTTTCAACTGAAGTGGGATGAAGTCCCTACAGTTGAAGGATATCTTCTTCAATTACATGCTGACTCACCAGTGCCACCGGTGGCTGGAATTCCTGGTACTGGCGTTCCTGAGACATCTGTGCTGAGTTCACAAGGTAGCAGTCAGATCACATTACACTAATGTTTGTGAACAGGCAGACTGGAGGGTGGCATAAGTAATAAATATGAGTTTGTTTTTTAAAGAACCGTTCTGTGAGAGAGAGACACTGTTTCTTTGGTTATTCCCCAAATGCCTGCATCACAATTATTGAAAACTCCCCTTTCACTTGTTTCTGTTGGTTTTGGCCAGCTATCTGAATTATGAAGGTATTTGTAGAATGCTGGCCACAATCTGAGGAAGGAAGCAGTGAGGAAGGGATTTTATCTGACTGTTTAGCCTGCAGTTTCATTTCAGACTTACAACAACGTTTTCCTTCAGGCAACTTTGGCTTCCCTCTTCCTTACTGAAATAGGTTTCAACCATCATAATATGAAGTTTTACATAACTGATGGGAATTTCCTTTGTTTACATGCAAGGTGGCTGTTCTCTACATCAAAGTCCACAATCATTGCCTAGTGTCCCTTATCCAGAAATGAAGGTGGATCATCCCAGCCAGACAAATAATCTCGTTCCTAATAATGTAAGTGTAAACTGAAAAATGCTTAAGTGTCAAAACAGTATGGGAAGGTAGTGAACTGCCAGAATACTTCCTCAGTTTTAAAACTCCCTGCATAATTTTTAGATCTTAGAAAAAAAAACCCAAATAAAACAAAAAGACACCTGCTGAAGTAGTTGTCTGTTTTCTTACATACTTTTTGCTTTTAGGATTGAGAGACAGTCTTTCAAGTCCTTTTCTTGTTAATGAAGAAAGGAATTGCAAGTGTATTGCCTTCCACAATGCTAACTGGGAGCCTGACACCAGTAGGAATATTATTCTTCCTGAAAATGTTGGTGACATTAATGTGGGAAGCAAAAGGAATAAGGCATATTCCTTCTTCGTTGGTCTAGTTTAGTTTTATGCTAGTCTGCTTAGTTGTAAGTTCCTACAGCAGGTTAAATGCAATTATTATCTGTCTGGTTGTGGTCTGTGTGTGTACGTTCCGCTATTTTGCCAATTTAACAGAAAGAATGAGGACAAGCTCTGGCTAAAGGATCCCATTTTTAGAACTTTGGACCTTTTCTTAGTTGTGTAAAGTCTTAGATCTGTATGGGATCCATTATGTATTCCTGGAGAAAACACATGTAGAAATACTGTAAATTTCACTAAGAGTAGAAATATCTCAAGTACATGTCAGGAAAGCAAATGTTGAAAGCCTCTGTCATTGGGATTTTCCTCATCTGCTGAAGTCCCCTCAGTAGACTAAATGTGCACAGCAATGAACTTCCATGTAATGAAAATAGAACATGAGCTTACTCTCAGATAAAATTTAGTGTGGGTCCGGGACAATTCCAAGTCAACTCAGTGTTTGAGTCTTTGTTCTATAAGGGCTAAGGTAAGGTGGGTTGAAAGGTTGATTTCTTGGTCTAATTTAAAGTAGTAGGGGGAATTGTTGGAGGAGTTTGTATTGTTGTTTATGAGCAAGCATTTTCATGCCATGCTTGCAATTGAAATTTCTGAACTTTGCAGTTTTACAAATGTGTTGTTTTGGTTAGGTCCAAGTTTCCCTTTCATCCAATTCAAAAGTAGAAGGAAAAGAAAAGGTTGCAGCACCTGAAAACAAGGTTACACAGGAGACTGTGAAAAACCACGCAGATGCTACGGGATTCAAAGAATCAAATGCCCCTTCTCTTTTGCCTGTTTGTACTTCAAGTAAGATGACTATAGAAAAAAAGTAATTAAAAAGTGAGAGTTAAAATTCATCTCAAAAACATAAAATAAGATTGTTTCTGTCTTGTAATTTAAAATTATTTAAGAGTCCTTTGTAGTTTAAAAAACTCAACTTGTGTTAGTTATTACTGAATGTATTTTTAGAAGATATGAAGAAAATTAAAATCTTAACTTGTTTGAAGTGTTGCAAGGCACATGAAATTCTCAATATATTCATTTATTATGATGGCAAATGTGTCTCTTTAAACATAAATAGTCATTTTTAGCATCAAATAAAAAGGGACAGATAACATTTTGCAACATTATGGTGATAGTAATTCCAAAATGACAATGTGTCTGTCTGTTAGCAGTGAAAAGCTATTGGCTGATGTAAAATCTCAGGCAGTGTAGAGAGAAGCATGTTTCTCTCTGACTGTAGAGGAAATAAAAGATGACAAGGCTCTGATTTATGCATTTCACTGAAGTGCCTTAGGTTCAGTGCAGTGAATCCAGGCTTAATCACCTTATCTGTTTATATTTTACTTCAATGTATTTTATAGGTAGTTGGATTTTTATTTTCTTCACAGTGTAATTTAATTAGATGTAGAAATTTTGATTCTTATTGCTGAATGAGAAACAGACTTCTACAGGGGTTAATCTCTTAAATTGATTGTTACTAATCTGTGATACTGATTTATGTGGATGCTTTATTTTAGTGCAGTTTTTTTCCTAAATTAGTTTTTTTTGCTGACCAAATACATAAAGAACAGCAAGCTTAAAATATCTGTTTACATACATCTGTTTATGACTGTATAGACAGACTTCTATTCAGTTATATACCTAAAGTAAGCATTAGCAATCAATATAATCAGACCTGTTCTAACCTAATTCTGAACTAAACTCAGGCTTTAAATGAAACTAAATCCATTAGATCAAGTTGAGATGTGTTCTGTTATCAATATTGAATTCTGGCTAATATTTTCTTTTTCTTTAAGGTGCTCAGACATCAGCAAATGTAGGTGAATTACATGACTTGGACAAACAAACTGTAAATCCTGATGCTTCTGTATCCAGTACTGTCTCCAGCACACAAACTATGGTAACCCAGCAGGCTGTTAAAACTGAGTCATCAAGTACAAATGGGGCAGTTGTTAAAGATGAAACTTCACTAACAACATTCAATTCAAAATCTGAAGGTTTGAAATGTGTTTCACATACTGTATTTTGAGCCATATATTTCTAAGGCCATCAGAGTTCCTCTAGTGTGGTGGGATTCCCGTCTTGAGTAGTACCTGGGATATAGATAGGGCTTTGTGCATTGAAGACTTTGTGCAGCCTGGATGACCTCTGCTAGCATTTATACATCTTTTAAAATCAGGATATTCCTTCTATGCATTTGTAAATCACCATGTTTCCTGTAAGTGAAAAATCTTCATTTATGCAGAGGTCCATTTTCTAAATATCAGTGGCAGCCAGTTTTGGTGCCCATTGCACATTTATTTTCATTCAGTGATTGTCTGTTTTGTCAGCAAAAGACTAAAACAGTAACCTTAGATGATTTTGATTTTAAGCAACTGACCTCTGTAATGAATATGGCCAGTTAATGTGGCCAGCTCACTGCTAGTCAGATGTGCTGGCCTCTTCACAGTCTGCTGGAAATATCCAAAATAAGCAGCAGTGCAGAAAATAAATGGGTAGTTTTTCAAGTGTTGTTTTTGACAAATATCAACAGGCTGTGCTTGTTGTTGTTTTAAGTGTTAACTAAAGAACTGTATTCTGATATTGATGTTGTGTGCATAGTATAATTTTTACCAAGCACTATTATATTTTAAAAGCAAAACCCAGGACCACAAGCATAGAATACTAATACTTCATTGTGTTACTTATGTGCTTAATCTTTTTTTTCTCTTATAAGATTCCATTTTAAATTTAATTAATGCTCTGTTCCCAGTTGTCAGGATTGTTTATAGGTTAACTGCTTATGTTCAAAATTCAGACTGTATTGATGTCAGAAACAATGCCATCAAATTAAGATTTCACACTTAGACTATTCATACAATGTCCCCAGTATGTGCCTCAATCTGGTGTTTAGATTATTTGTTTGCAAATATTTTATATCGATTTCATAATCCTGTCACTTTTTAGGATTTTCTGAGTCCTGCCTTCTGTTTGTATTATCTGTGGCAGCCTCCAATGCCAGACTCCCAGAATTGTTCTGTGAATATGACAGAAGCCAAAATTAGTTTGTGTTATAAATAGAACTTGCATGCAAAAGAGGTCTGAGATGTTCTTGTGCAACAAATGCTTGCAAATGGCTATTAAGGTCAACTTTCATACTCTGTGGGTTTTGTGTTAAAATTTTTCTACTGCTTGAGTTTTTTAAATTTAACTTTTTGCTTTTAGCTGCTGAAACTGCTTACGTCATGCCTTCAGCAAGGGTCAATACTGGACAGACAAATGATTCACACTCCTCTGTAAGTCTGAAAAAGTATTATCAAATTGCTTCACCTATTGTTCTGTTGATTAGTTGTAAGGGCTCTTCTGTTCTCCTTTAATTGTATTTCTGAAAGAAAAGCAATGTTTATTTTGAGCTTGAAGTGAATAATTCAGGGGTAAACATTTCTGTTGTAAAACTAATTGCATTGTGTGGGTTTGATGTGGCTCTGAGGAGCAGTTGTGTAGTTGGGAGGAGATCCAAGTACGTGTTTCAGCTGTTGAATCATTCTTATCAACTGGCACAGTGGAATGGTCTCTGCTGCATGATGTGCAAATGTAAAAAGTTTTTCTGTATGCACAACTGAATTTAAAATGAAGTATGTATTAGATCAGACTAGTGTTAGCTGCTGATTCTATAGTTTTGAAACGTAACTTAACTGACATCTTGATGTTTTTCCCTAGAGGAGATGGGGACTGACTATGCAAGCTGTAAATACTGCCTGAAAAAGTAAATGCTTCCTATTTCACCTGCTTACAACTTAATACACAAACCCAAGGTGCAACTGTTGCCACCAAAAGCAAGGAACTAAGGATGGGGAGAAGCAGCTGCAACTAAAGGGTTGGGGTGCTTTTGCCAAGAGCAGTTGCAGCTCCTGCCCCATTTCCATGCTAGCAGGATCCTGGCCTGTCTGTGCTGGGCACCTGACTGTGCAAGTGCCCTCCCTGGTGCCTGGAGACCAGCGAGAAAGGCAGTCTGTGTTTCTGGGTCAGTCAGGAGCAGTTTGCACGCCCTGCATCCCCGCGCCACAGCAGAGGGCTGTTCTCAGCTGCAGGCGAGTTCCGCAGTGCCTGACAAAGAGCACGTGTGGGGCTGGGGTACAGCGGAGCCCCAGGGGGAGCTGCTGATGTTGGACCACCTTAGGAAACTTCTTGACCTCTGAGAGAAATTAACTCACAACTACATGCTGCTACGGACACCTAGTTCTACAGCCTTAAACTTCTTCCCCTCCCTGTTTAGAATATTAGATGTGACATCCCAGCTGTTGCTTTTTAAATGACAGACTGTGTCTAAGTAAATTATAAGAACCAGTTGGTTTTGCACGGTATTTTAATAACACATGCATATTCATTTGAAGCATAAGAAAGTAACACTGGTATAAAAGGGGGTTGTCTCTTAAATAAACTAGAGCCTTAATTTTTTTCCATGGCATTGAAGTATGGGTAATCTACATGACATGTTCTTCAAATACTAGAGAGCTCCCCAGAGGCCGCCGGCACCGGTGAAAGCCAGGGACCGCCGGTGGTATGATGTGGGAATTTTTAAGAACAACAGTGCTGTGGTGAGCCAGTTCTACTTGCTGCCTGAGGAAACACTGAACATCAATAGCAAGGTAGCTGCTGGTTCTTCTCTGACCTAACTTGCACATACCTGTTTCAGAATCTGTTGCTTATACAGTTGACAACAAAATGTGGGATTTTCTGATACTGCAGCAGATGCTGGTGCTTGTAGGAGTTTTGTATTTTATGACCAGTAGTTCCTCATGTATTTTTCTGACCTCTTTTTACTATTTCCTAAACTGGATGAATTTTCTTTTGTTGTTAATGTATGATAACACAAAATATCTTATTTTGCTATTGCTAACTCTTTTCTTATTTCTTGCCTTAGGAAACAATTTTAAACTTACTAAACTTTCAAGTGAATAAAAATTCTTAAAAACTGAAAACCCCACAATTTCTTAATATGTTATTTCAGTCCAGCATTGAAATGTTTCTGTTTCTTCTCTGTTCCCAGAATCTTTGCATAAAAATTGTTAAGGATACTAGTAAGACATCACTGTTTAAAAAGACTAGATCTGGAACTGTAGAATCTTTTGTATTAGATCTTTCTAACTTAAGGTTTTGTACGTGTAAGTTGATACATGAAAACTATGAGTGTGAAACTTGCAAAAGTGCTAACAGTTTTGATGGTAAAAGTGTAAATTAGTGATGTCCTAGTGAACTGGAAACAAAAATCATGTCTTCTTGAGACAGAAACAAAATAACAGAAACCTTTCTTTGAAAGCTTCACTATAAATATTGTATGTCTTAGTTTTAAAGAGCACAGTGCATTTGACACTGTTTACATTGATTGTGGTTCTTACACATTATTCAGAAGGAAAATAGTTCCACTCTATCAGTGGTGCATCAATGCAGATTTTAATCATGGAAGTATGGTAGCACACAATGTTCCAGGAAGCTATTTGTTACTAACTTACAGTGCTTTTCTTTAAAAACATTTTGGTTACCTGCACATTGAACTGCAGCTCCTAACTTTAGGAATAACTGGTTTTGAAATAAAACTCTTTTTTTATGACAGAAGATCATGTTAACTAAATCATAACTTATGTAGTTGTAAATGCTACTTTGTTTTTACTTTCCTGAGTAAAAGTAACCACAAGGTGCAATTTCATTTAAATGACTGAATAAATGGGGTATCTTTTGGTCTAGAGAGGTAGCCTCACATTGCATCTTAGATCAACTGTTTTGAGGTGAGATAGTGCCTCAGTCCAAACCTTTTCATAAATTTTGATGTAAGTACAACAGTATTAAATAGATTTTCAGTTTCAGTTAAACTGAGATTAATCTCAGTTTACCACCTTATACATTTTTAGGCTAATTGTGTCTAGAATATTTTTAAAATTAACACAAATGTTGTTTTATTTTCAGACGGAAGGTGCAGATGTACCAGACTACAGATTACTTAAGAAACAGGATCTGTTTCCAGGCACCGTGTACAGGTTCAGAGTTGCTGCAATTAATGGATGTGGTGTTGGGCCTTTCAGTAAAATCAGTGAATTCAAGACATGCATTCCAGGTTTTCCTGGAGCTCCTTCAACAGTCAAAATCACCAAGGTGAGAAATATAGGTAACTCTGGTTCTGATGTTTAAAATTCTGGTCAGAACTCTTGGTTAGAGTTGGTTTGTTGTTGGGGTTATTTTTAAGTTAAAATTGTCATATAAAATAGTGCCCAGTGCTTACTTGGTTAACTCTCCTTGATATAATATTCTTTAAGATATTTGCTAAAAATAATTATTTTAAGGCTTAAGGATCATGTTAGCAGATATACATTCAATCATCTGATAGTTTCCCCGTGATTTTCTAGTCTTGCATCCTTAGATCTATAGGGGTTTACCACACTTCTTAAAAAAATGTCGAAAGACATCCTTATCTCCAGAGTGGTGATGATAGGTTAGAATTTTCACATAATCTTTAGAATTTGGGGGTTTTTTATATTGTTTATATATTTATGGTTAGCTACATACTATCATATTTTTCTCTTTTTCTTCAGAGTGTCGACTGTATTCATCTTTCTTGGGAGCCTCCTGCTTCACCCTCTGGAAATATTTTAGAATATTCTGCCTACTTAGCCATCCGTTCCACACAATTACAGGAAAATCCAAGTCAACTTGTGTTTATGAGGATATACTGTGGTCTTAAAACCTCCTGTATAGTGACTGCTGCCCAGCTTTCCAACGCCCACGTGGATTACACCTCCCGGCCTGCCATAGTGTTCAGGATTTCGGCCAAGAACGAGAGAGGCTACGGCCCGGCCACGCAGGTTCGGTGGCTCCAAGGTAAAGTCACTGTCACATACAGCATTTGAGTGGGGCAGGAGCTGTGCTTTGTGACTCCAGAACCAACACAGCACTGCATGTGAACTTCTTGAAATGTTGTTTTGTTCCTTATGGGAGTTTAGCACAATTCTAGTTGTTGCTTCTTACTTCCCTGGGATTCATTTCAACTCAAAAGTTTCTTAATCTAATAAGAAGGAATCCAATAATGCTCATCATGTACATGACATACAGTGCCATCAGGGGTTTTTTCAGTCTTTCCAGCCTCCTAAATGAAAAAAAAATTCCACCAGGTGATGTAAGGTGCATTTTTGTGATGCATGTACACTTTAAAGTCTGTATCACAGGCAGAAGAGGTTTTGTCTTCGTGTCCCTGGCCTTGAATTTGTACTGGTTCATGATGATTTGGGGATGGGAATGGATTCACTGAAAATAACGATTAGTTTTAGCCTGGTCAGTTCTGGCTCACCTTGTAAGTAAGCCAATCCAGGGTCTCAAAGCGAGTTTTGCCAGCTTCTCATCCCACTCCTTCCTGTTTCTGGCCTAGCTTTGTTGGGAGCTGGCTTTGCTCAGCAAGAGGTCCTGTGGGCACAGAGGAAGGTAGGAAGGGCAGAGTGCCCACCCCCTTGGGCAGCAGGGAACTGTTGTGTGGGGGTAGCTGACCTCAGCTGGTGGGCTGGGACCCACCTGTTGAGTGCTCCACTGCTTGGTTTTTAGTATGTGCTTTTCTAAGTTGGGGAGTAACAATGAAATTGTCTTCTATGATGTTCACTATTCCAATGCTGCTTAAACCCTTTAGCTGGCAGGGGTTTTGACCATGAGCTGTATCCCAGAACTCTGAAATAGTATTTGTTTGAAAGTGTTTAACTGTGTACACCATGTGAAATTACGAAACATTTAACAATGTCTCCTTCTTTTTGCAGACATGAAAACATCAGGCTCAAAGTAGAAACGACTTAATAAATCTCAAGTTTCGAATGTAGTGTTTAATGTAACTCTTGTACTATTTGTAAATGCTACAAATACTTTATTTTTGCATTGTTTTTACCTTAAAAATATATAACCTTTTTTACGTTTGACACATCAACATTATAGAGCCTTGCTCAGGTATGAGTATCATATAAAAAATATATCAGAGGTGGTGGGGTGGAGGATCACACTCTATCCAGCAGCTCTTCTTGGTAGTGATAGTTAAAATGTAATAATATGGTTTCAAATTAAAAATGAATAAAAGAATTGGCACAAGCAGTAGTATTAGAGGTAGATTCCCCGTGATTTCTACAGATCTTGCATAGATAATTCATAAGATTTGGTATATGAGCAAATTCTGTTTGGTTTCAGTTCCTTATACCACATTCTTCATTGTGGTGCCTGAGTACAAGGCAAAAATTTCCAGTTATTATATAGTAACTTAAAATGTATAAATATTTTAATATATACTTTTTTTGTAAAGAAATGATTTTTTCTACTATTTGTAACAAATATCTTAATCTTGAAAGATATCCCCTGAAAATTTAAAAGGAAAAAGATAAACTTATCCATTGCTCTTATTACAAAAAAACGTAAATTCATTGTAAATGCACTACTATTACTTATAATTATTCTTTTGTAGTTGTACAAATCTTAAACTTGTAAATACCAATGTTTACAAGAGACCTTTCTGGTCTTGTATTAAAACTTCCATGAGATTCATTCTCCTTTTTTTTTTTAATCCATATGCTTTGCCTTTAGCATATGCTTGCTTTTTGCACTAATAATAACTTACCTCATTCCTGTGTTAATAATCACTTGTGTTGCTTCCATAATGTTTCTGTAAAACTTCAATCTGAAAATTTTAACCAAAGTTTAGAATACATGGTAAGCAATTTTGCACATATTATATGGCAACTTTCAACATATTTATTCCAGTTAATCTTCTTAAGTGCTTGTTTGCTTTACCAATATATTCTACCAATCAAGTTCAGTATCTCCCTTTTACTATGCATCATTTTACATTAACTAGCTAGCTGATAAAATCAACAAGCATTACTTCTAGGAATAGGTGGATCCATTCCTATGCGAAAAGAAAAAATTTGTTCACAGTAGTGAAATAAAGGTAAACATTTAAAATGCTATTTATGTATCTATATATAAAACTATGTTTACCAAAGTGTAGAGGAAAATGGCTGAGTTGGACAAGGTCACTAGGTGAATAGATTGAGGCACCTAAATAAGATTTATTTTAAAATAAAATCTAAATTATATACTGTGCAATGAAGTTTATACTTTGCACTTTAATTTTGCCCCAAATGCCAAAAGATTATACATCAAGGTAGAATTTCTTGCCTCTTCCAGTTAAATTTGTCTTAAGAGCATTTGTAAATATAGAAACTAAAATCAATGATGTGCCTGGTTTGGTGGGAGAAGTATCACTAAAATACTAGAGATTTAGCAGCTCAAGTATCCCAGAGCAGATTTAATAGCCAAGTTTTGGCTACCCTGAGAATCAGGGTTGTAACGAAGTGCTGATACAGCCTTAATTATCGCAATGCATCACATGCTACAATAGCATCTAGAAAGTGCTGGGGACCATAAATGGCTATAATAGTGTTAATTGTGGCACAGGAGTAACACATGTGGATTGACTCCAGAGAAAAATCATGTGTTTATGACAATGACAGATATCCCAGTTTCACTTTAAACAGTGTTTATAGTATGAATGTATAGGACTTTTCCTGAAGTTAACTGGCTTTAAGATATTTGTGTTTTAATGGTCCATTTTGTCAGGTAGGATCTCACTACCAATACTGTCTGATAACTTAAGTACCATTACACATGAACTGTCAACTAGAAGAATAGAACTTGGTTTTTCTTATTAGTACTGTGAAAGAAGCCTTTAGAAAAAAACACTTGTGGCTTTGATTTTGTTGGTTGATAGCTGTGATTGTAGAGTTGTTATTTAAGAATAAAACCTGTTGGGTGTGTCTGGGTGGAGTTTTTTTGCACTTGGTTTCACATGCTTTGCACAATTTCTTTTTTCAGTGGGTATGTCACGACTACCAAAGGGTAAAACTGTGGTGTTTTCAATGAAAGTATCATTTCCTTGTGAGTGTGCTTTCTTCAGCTGACTTGACATAAGACATCACTTTCTCTTTTTTGTCCAAGTTGGGTGACGTTGAAGAGTGATCATATGCAACTCTTCAGTTGCTCACAGTTTTACTTTAAACTGAAATTGTGGTACACACTGTAAAATACACTTTGTGGTCTGTTTTTAGAACTGTATTTATAATGTCTAAATCCCACCTGTTTGCCTATCAACTAGATATCAGACAAATATTGATTGTTCGATTTTAAAGTTTAGAAGACTGTTGACACCAGCTCTTTGAGACTCCATGTTATCCATTTATTTTAGATACTGCTAAAGGAGATGTAACAGAAGCTGAAATCTATCAGATTACAGTATCCATATTGTAGAAATGTCTAGGTTTACTAAACTCCTTAGGGAGGTTGTGACTGTGTAAGCATAGGACAGTCGTGCCAGTTACGGCAGACACTGCTACAGCTTCATCTTCAGAATGTTCTTGTGAAAGTGGAAATGAAGTGAACAATAACCTACACTTTGTGTTTTCAAAGTAATTATAGCAATATCTTTTGAATGTAGTTTGGAGTAGAGCACATGATCATGCCATAAACTCTGAAGATGTAATAAGTATTACTGTTGTTATCTGGTATTTCAAGATAGCGAATTTGACGTGAACTTAGTCTTACAGCCTGTTACTTAATGACCTCTACAAGGAAACTGACATTTTGTACAAAGAAGTTGATTAGTCTTATTTTGAAGCATTGTTTGTTCTTTGTAATAAAGTGGTTGTCCTATCAAATGCATTGTAAATACTGAAGTGTGTCTGTTTTTTCAAGAGGTGTATGTGTACAAACTTGGAATTTCTGTTTTTTCAGAGGTGTACGTGTACAAACTTGGAATTTCTGTTTTTTCAAGAGGTGTACGTGTACAAACTTGGAATTTCTGATGCAAAGAAAAGAGTGAGTAAATTTGTTGAGTTGGGGAAGAGGTTTTAGTGAGAAGCACTGTCATAATACTATTACTCTTTCATAAATATTGTCTCCTAAGTTAATTCTTGGTTACCTCATGAGCTTTTTCCTTAGTTGAGGTTTTCCAATACCCATGCCCCATCTCCTGCAGTTGGTGTGCACTCACCATTACTCTGCCCCCTTCCATGCCTTTGTGCCTTGCAGGCTGTGGCCTCTGAACTGAAATGTTGAGGTTAATTCCCCTGTCTATACAGGGGTCATGTTGCTGTTGTTGAGAGTGAGTGACAGAGAGTTTGGTGTTGCTTTGTTGTTTTTTTAAAAAGATGTGTGAGCACACAGCGTGCTCAGAAGGCTCCTGCCAAGGATTTGAATTGTGTTCATGTCCACCTCTGCTCAAAATGACACCATCTTGGGGCAAGTTGCTAACCTTTTATGGCAGCTGTGGGGAGCTCTTGTGGGAATAAGCAGCATGTGTTGCTGGGAGCAGAGAGGAGCAAGTGAACTGCAAGGTCTGTTGGATTGTTTCTAGACCTCCTTAAGAGACTTCACATGAGAAACTGCTAAAAGCTGTCTGCTTCAGATTGATTCCTTCCTTGTGTTCCCAGCTATTGTAGTAGTGGTTGTTGTCCTGTTTCTTGTGATTCTTGCATTAGTGGAAAACAAATGGGAAAACCTAAAACATCAGTGGAGAATCCCCTTGTGCTGTTTTCTTTCTGTTAATAAGATTTTCAGAGTAGGAGTTATTTTCTCTTGAAGGCAAATTTGAATTTGCTGTATGAATTTATCTTAAAAACAACTCAGATTTATTTATTTTTTCTTTATAGCATTAGCTGGTCCCTAGGGTATCTTTATATTTCTAGTGAGCTAAACATCAGGGCTTTTATTCTGTGGCTTCCAGTTCTGACACTGAAGCATTTCCAGATTCCCAGGACAGGGGTGGAGCACTGACTGCTGGCATTGTTTGAGCAATGAGTGTGTTCTTCCTCCTGTTAATAGTAGTGAGATCTTAATTTTGGGGTGTTTGCCACTGACGTGGAAGTGGAGATCCCTTTTATTAGAATTTCCAGTAGTTAGATGAAAGTATCAGGAAGATGAGCTAAAATAAATCCTCTTGATCCATAGAGTCTTGCACCTGCTGCTCCCAGCTGGATCCCAGCATGAATGAATGGTGGTGGGGCTCAGCCAGAGAATTGCTGTCTTGCACCTGGAGCCCCTGGAAGAGGGGTTAGGATGGCAGGAAGGCCCAAGAGCTCTATGTGAGCTACTAGGCCCCTTTGTCTTACTCCATCCTTATGTGCCTCATGCTAGGTGCTGAAAACCTGGCATTATAAATGTGGTAAATTACAACTTGGTCTGTTCCCTACATCCTTCAAAAGCCTGAAGTACTTAATGGTACTTGTTGGACTTACAGTCCTGACAGGAACAACAAAAATATCTCCCAGATTGGGGCTGGGCATAGTTTGCTGTCATCGTTTTTTTGGTGGTTTTTTTTGTTTTTTTTTTTTTTAGGGGATTCTTGCCTCTCACAAGCATCTGCTTTTAATATCTGACATAATTGCTAAGCTGGTACAGCAGCTCCTAAAAATGAAAATTTAGGCTTGGATGTGGTATCTTCAAAGAGAAAAAGAGACGAAGCATTTCAGTGTGTTTTAGTGTTCAGAGAGTTATTTCTGTATCTGTTGAAATTATAAAATACTGTTATCCACACATGGAAGTTATCAATATACAGTTATTTCACAGTGATTCTTAAAAGAGGCACACTGGGCATATGCCATTTTAGAAGGTCCAAAACATTGGTTTTGTTTGCATCCTGGGTTTGTTTTGTTTCCATTCACTCATTTAAATGTTTATTGCCAGGGATTCTTAACTGCCTTTTAGAATAACCATCATTCATGCATGCAGTGCTGGTAATTCTCTTTTAACAAAAAGCTATTAGATACAAGCAGTGTCTTGTAACTTTGAGCAGTATTAACAAATAGCCCAAATTTTTCTTTTTAGTAGCAGTTTTCTAATTATTCCTTCACTGTACTTTGCCTCAGTAGGGAAGAGACTTTCTCCTGTGTTGAGTTTAAATGCTGCCTGCTCCAGAAGAAAAGTGTTTGGAGTCTCTGAAATGACTGTCTTGAAAAAGACCTGAAATACCAATCTAACAGCTTGAGGTTTCAGCTACTTACATTACAGCCATCTGAAGCAACATGGGAGCTATCAACCCAGACAACACAAAATGGCCAGTTATTGTCAATATTTCTTTTTCTGGTGTGTACAGAACTTGATCCCACTGCATCTACTCCAGAGACATTTTGGATGAGTTTCAGCTGCTTGCCTTGTAAAACGTGGCTGTTGCTTGTGGTTTTGGATAGAGTGAGAGCAGACTTGTCCTCTGCTGCAGCACTCCCCAGGCTTTGCAGTCTCCCATGTTCTCATCCTGCAGTGATGGAGCCTGTTTCCTTGCAGCAGAAATGCTCTCCAGCTGGCTGGAGGTGAGATTTCAGATCCTGTCCCTTTTCCCTCAGTGCTTAGCTTTTCCTGTCAGCTGGCTCCTGGCATCTCCCTGTTCACCAGGCTGCTTTTCCCAGGATGTTACAGTACACAGGGAGCTCAGGTGTCTGGTGGGTTTGGATTTCCTGGCTGGGGCCAAGGAGGAGTGGGACAGTGCAGAACAAACCTGTGCATCCCAGCAGCCTTTATGTGTGCCACGCTGCTCTTGACAGTGACAAGGCATGTGCTCTGCTGTGGTCGACTGATTGTCTTCCTACAGGGTGCAGAGAGAAGTGAAAATAGTATATACTGCTCCTAATGTGCTGTTGCAAATGTTTTAGCTGCAGCTGTATTTCAAGTGACACAGCCCTTGCACCTGAACTGAGTTTTGGTTGTGCTGTTGGAGGTGATTTTATTTGCTGTTCATGTTGCTGTACAGGCTGGGTAAGTATGAGGCACACCCACATTCAATTAGCAGCCCCGAGGATGCTCCTCTGCCCAGAAGATTTAAACCCTCAATAGTTTTCTTTCACACAAAAGCAAATCAGGTGCCATTGCTCTGATAAATGGGTCCCCTGGCCCAGTGTGCTGCAGTAAAATATTCCAGGAAATGACCCTGGAAATTTGCCTGGAAGATTTCTTAAAGCAGGGTAGCTGACTCCCTCAGAGCTGCTGTGCGCTGCATCACCCTGCCTCCACAGCCACCCTTGGAGACTTGGATTTAATAAACTCAGTGCAGCTGGCACCAATTTGGAGACTATTGTGCATAGCAAACTGCCCTCCTGCCCAAGAGCATGGGGCCTTGGGTGTCACCACAAGCTGAACTGGCAGTTTCCAGGGAGCTTCCCATTAAACTTCTACAGCCTGAGGGTCAGAGGTGACAGTGCTGTGCATTACCATGCCAATTTCACAGATCAATGGGTAAATGGATCACTGTTCGGTTGCTTAAGTGTATTATTCACCTTTGAAAGGGTGAAAACGTGAATTATTTTGCCAGAACAGCATATCTGATTTTCAAAGAGGAGAAATTGGTTGGTATTTGCAACTAGCTACATGTCTTACAGTGTACCACATCCAAAAGGCACCCTCCCACTACTGCTCTTTTCACCAAAGCAGTCTGACAGGGAACAATAAGAGTAACCATTAGAGTTAACATTATCAAGCTCCTCCCTGTAGGATGGCTCGGGCCCTGTATCAAATACAGTTTCCTTATAGTGATACTTGCCTTAGAATCTACATCCAGGTTTGGAGGTTTTTTTCATTTACAGATACAAGAAAATGCACTTCAAGTTTCAGTGAAAAACTTCCTTTCTTCTACTTGGTACAAATCAAACCCCCAAAAAAGTCAAGCCTGCACTATTTGGTAATCCACTGACTTAAAAGCAAGTTGTCTTACTGCTGTAAATACAACTGAGGCAGCGAGTCTCCGTGACTTAACTGGAACATTAATCACATTCAGACAGAGCTCTGCAGAATGAGGAATATTATAGCTGTAAGCAAGGCTGCTGCCAACTCTTATCATGACAGCAAGGTGCTGGGGAAAACACTAGCCCTTGGCTCTGTCCCTTGCTTTGCACTGAGCAATCTCCTCTGTGTGTGTGCAGTTGCCCATATGCTTCCTCTCCTGCCAAAGGCAAGAGAGAAATCACCTAGCCATGCTTACAACATGTTAATGAGCATCATCCTCAAGGTCTGCAATAGGGATCATCCTACAGCATTCACAGTCAGCCAGAGTACAAGGAAGACAGCTCTTTAAAGAATAGCCCACATAATTCAGGCTCATTTTTTAGCTACAGGCAGATAAGCATGGGTCAGTAGGTATTTAGGATGTACCACCTCATGCCAGAACTCCAGCTGTGATCTGGCTACACCATCCAGCCACATATTTTAGCATTCAGTAGAGATCAGATGGGAGGAATAAATAAAATACTTAACAATGCATGTGTACATCAACAAGACTGGTAAAGGCAAAGCCTCATCTCCCATTATGCCTGTAATGAAAATGGGATGTAGAAGAACACCATCTAAATTAGCTCTTCTCATAACTGCACTTTGACTAGAGATAACAGCATTTCTGTGCTCTTAAAGACACCAAAAGCGCTCTATAAAGAAGTATCAGATCAAGTTACACAAAAATGCATTTTAAAAAAAATTACTGTGGTAAAACTTGCTTGTGTCATGAAAAGGCACCTAAAAAAGGTCACTTTTCTTGGAAAAGGATCTTTGAATGTCACTGCTATTTCAAGTCTTAGATAGGCTGCCACAGCTGTCTCAAGCTTAAGATCAGTTTGGGGGTATCTTAGTTCACATAAAACAGTCAGAGGACCAAAGACAGCAGTTTTGTAGAAACAGATGAGATGTATCAGGAATGGTCATTCTTGGTTTGGGTCTCAGCTACTTGCAAACTTGAATACTTAAAAAGAGCAAAATGAGAACACAGATTTGTTAAACAAAAATAAAGAATACAGTAGTTGTGCTGCTGCTAATATAAATTAGGCAAGTATTTCTTCAGACCACATTTGTTTTATTTGTTGTACCATGGCTACAGTACCCTGCAAACTTTTATTAGGAGAATGGTTTCAGAGAGACATGGAACAAAGTGTTGTACTATTAAGTCTGTAGTTTCAGGAAGAGAATGAGCAAGTTAGTTGCAGTTTTGTCCCTGGCCCTCAGAGGGTGAGAGGAGGAGAAAGAAAAAAGAAAAACAAAGTATCAGCTTCATTGCTCACATGATAGTGTATAAACCACAAACTTAAAACACTTTAACCTAAACTCACAGCAGAGAGGGCACTGAAAAATATTGCTTGTTTCAAGCAAGTGTGTGGGATCACGTCAGGCCTCTTTCTATACATCAAAATGCCAAATCTTTCCTAGCTTCTCCTTAGCTGGTATCGCAGCTTTGTTCCATTGCAAATCTGGGAACATCAAGAACAGGCTATGCTGGCCTGAAATAAACAGAATACAATCAGAAGGGGCTCATGTAGGGATTGTGTTATTCAGTTTTACATTTAATGAAAAACTCCATTTGTTCAGTCGTAGCTGCTGAAGAATGACAGGCAGCCACAAAGCCCAGAACACCCGTGCAGACAGCCCCAGAATACACTGGATTGCCTCCAGAGGCTCTGCCAGCAGGATGCTGACTGGTAAGAAACACTGCTCAAATCTGCCCATACAGAAAGTTCTTGTTTAGCTAAAGAATTGCCTATTTCAGGCCTCCAGGATATCTTAGGTTAAGCTAATTACCAATATTGAACTGTTACTTTTCTTTTTTTCTGTTAAGAAGAGACAAAACCAGCAAGAAATCATATGGCAACAGTTTCAGGGTGTGGTTTGCTTAAATTAATAACAGGTATGTGGAAAGATAATTAATATATTACATTTCAGTGCACTGCAAACAGTAAAAATACCAAAGGTCCCAGAATTCAGTCTGAGCAAGATATTACTAAAACCCCCACTCCTACCCTAACAGTCTAAGACATGGCAACAAAATTACCCACCCATTATTAAAGAAACAGCAATGTTACCAAGAACAGCTCACCAAATATACAGAACTACATTACCTAGGTAGAGTTTATTGCAAAAACCAGGAAAGAGACAGCAAACCTGAAGTCTGTCTTCCATTTCAGATTTGTATCACTTGCTCAGCTCTCAGCCACTCATGCACTCACACAACACGCAGCCTGGACACAGAAAGTCACTACCACTTTTGAGTTCCCACAGGCTCACAAGAAACGTTAAAACATCTCAGTAAAAAGTTAAAATGAGATCTTTTACCACAAGGACTATAAAATCCGCCTCCCTACCCTTGGATTTCTAAGTTTGGTATTCTAAAAGCCATACATAAAAACGAAGAGTTATTTCAATAGCAGAAAGACTACCTTAAAAGTATCAAAGTAAGTCTAAGGAGAGTTAATGCAACTGAAAAAAAAAAACAAGAAGAAAACCTGCATCGCATAGTCAGTGCTTTCATCAACACTGTTGATAAGCTCTAAACCCCTAAATGTAGTAGAGCATTCATTGGTTTTGATTAACCTTTAATTCAGAAGTTACATTAGAAAAAACAATTGTAGCAATTCTTTTGAGCTGCTAGTTTCATGAGGAAAAAGTCCCTTTCAAAATTTCAATAAATAAGCTGACATGTAAAGTTAGTTGAGGTTGTCATGCAAGACAAGTTACATAACCAAGACTAACTCAATCTTTATAATAAAGGCAACTTGCATTCAAAAATGAACTTTACCCTTACAATTTTATTCAAAGGGTAAACATGAATTAACCCAGCTGTTTACCTGAATTACAAAAGTAACATGATTCAATATGAAAATAAGAAACTGTCTACAAATCTCTGACAGTAATAAATTGCAATATACAATGCATACAGGAGTTATACAGAGCAACAAACTCTTGTACAAAACAAAAATACTTTAATACCTTTAAAATCCAATTATTTCTTTAAAATCATCATGAAAAAGATTTGAGTCAGAACTCACACCTCAATTAGTCAAGCTTCTGGTAGCTACATTACAGCTATTTAATATACAAAGAGATAAATCTCTTCACCAGTCATTAAAACTGTCTCTTCGTTAGAGTTGCACAGGTTTTCCGTCTCATGTTCCCAGATGGAAAGTTTTCTTCAAAATCATGAGAACTGAATTTGTTGAACACCAGAGATCTAGAGAAAGAAAATGCAAGCTTACATTCCAATGCACCTTTTCTGAAACCGCAGAGCAGTTCACAGCAAGCAGCCATGAATTCTCAGTGGTGGAGTGGCACGACAGCCACCAGCAAAGCACTAAGTAAAACTGATTCTCATCCTTCAGAGCAGAGCAGCTGAAGCAGTGTTTGGATTTGAGCAGAACGGAGAGTAGGGACAGGATACAGTACCTGTTGATATGATGTTGTGTAGACCATAACGTTCTGCTGTTGGCCATCTGTGGTTATTAAGCCTGCTGGCAACTGGTTAGCTGAAAGAAAGAGCATTTTTAAAAAGTTAGGCAGGAGCTGCTTGATATACAGAGCCTTGTTTGATGTGTCTGTCACCATTAAATGATTGTGGTCCACTCCAGGACTACAGAGCCATTAATCTCCTGAGTTACCATCCTACTCTGGTACAGACACTTGTTACCAAGTGTTACAAGTGAACAAGTTTATTCCCATTCAGAAAAAAACATATAAAATTCAACTTAATTTTGCTCTGAGGGTAAGACTGCACCTTGTTCTTCCCCTGGATGTGCCCGAAGCAGAATGTCCACACCTGTACACAGGCAAATGGAGTGGAGCTTGCTACCCTCACCACTGAAAAGGCCATCTCCAGTCCACAGCATCCCAAGAAATCTAGAGAATTCAGCTGGCTTTGTTTAAACATAACGTTAGCGCTTGAGCATAGTGGGAGGTACTCAGTGAAATCATTGCACTCTTTTGCTTTACAAATTGAGATCCATCAGGAACTCCATAATATGGAAACCCCATGGAAGGCAGAGGAGAGGAACAGGAACAGGCAATAACAAAAAATAAAAGGCACTGCCAGAACCTGACATTGCACTGGTTGACTTCAGCATGTCCTTCAGGGCACACATGAGAGCTCTGATTTCACACAAGAAAGAGGTGGCCAACAAAAGGAGTAAAAAGTACTTTTGAGATACTGAGAGAAAACAAAAGGAGTGATGCTCCAAGGTAAATCTTTCCAATAACATGTATGTTGAGCTTTGACATTCAGAGTAGGTGCCTTACAACTGCTATTTGGAAGCAAAACTCTTAAATTGCAGTTTAAGTCACTGTAGCACAACTTTTTCTCTAGGACACAAACAATGGGGCTTTGTTCTTTCAGTTACTAAGTATAAACAAGATGTATAACCAATACAAAATTCTGAAAACACAGCACAATCCTAACAGTTTTCATTTGAAAGCTGATGCTTGAGGGTTTTGTAATTAGATTTTTGGTTGGTTGGGGTTTTTGTCTTTTTTTTTTTCCTCCCCTTCCCCCATTGTACAAATTTTAAATTGCTTCAGTTGCAGGCTAAGAGATGCATCAAGATCATAATGAGAGTGGCTCTGGCAAGTCCAAAATTTACTGCCCTTCAGTGTGCATGTTCCACATCCAACACAGCTTAATGGAGAGTCCCTGCCCCAGCCCTGGCATGAGGCCAACACAAAGAGCTGAGGGTTATGCCACAGATGCACAGCTCTCACTGCTACTGCTGCAGTGAGACCATCATTTTAGACAGATCCATAGCTGCCCCTGTGGAGAGAAATACCTGCAGCACTTGGCATGGTCAGTTATTTAACATAATTTTTTTCTTTTACTTTCTTTGACTACTGCAACATCTATCTCCTTTGCATCCTTAGTCCTGCCAGGACATTTCTAAAGTTGCTCTTTTCAAGTCACAGCAACTTAAGGTTTATTTCATAGAGCACTCTGAGGCTCCTAGGTGTGGAAATTAAGAATCTAAATATTGCAGGGGACCCGTGCAATATTTAGATTTAGATTCTTAATTTCCAGCCAGTTTTATAAGCTCATCTTCCAGGCTAGAAGAGACCCAAAGAGTGTGCACTGTTTTATGTAGCCAAAGTCATCAAACTGTGAGCAAAATGTATTTCCAATCCTGAATAAGTCATTTTAGTTCTCAGGCTTTAAATTTTTGCTAGTTCAGTAGTTTACCAGTGATTTTAAACAGAGTATTTATCAGATACTTGGAAAACTAAACCTTGTCAGTAGGTATGACTGGAGCTGTGCTTCCTACTTGCTCTTGTATCAGCTTCAACATTACCAGCCCGTAACATTTAAAAGCCAACGTGGAGTCTACATGCAAAAATCCAGCACCAACAAAACCAGTGCAAATCCCCAAAAACTGTCAGGCTTTAACCCACAGTAAAAGGAAAAAAAATTACACTGAATGTGAATGCACATGATACTCCTTGCCCTACACCTTTTAGCTGCCAATCTGTACATTCTTTTGAATGTAA
Organism: Aphelocoma coerulescens; assembly: GCF_041296385.1. Classification (NCBI taxonomy): domain Eukaryota; kingdom Metazoa; phylum Chordata; class Aves; order Passeriformes; family Corvidae; genus Aphelocoma; species Aphelocoma coerulescens. Next base: position 58,030,846 of record NC_091014.1, on the reverse strand, counting down.
GAAATATTAAGTGTTTTAGAATTAGACAAAGATGATTTTCTTCTCTGCCTCATTTCCCAAAGATGAGCTCCTCAAGTCATCAAGAGGAGTTCATTTTACTTTTGTCCCCCCAACAGTCTTGCACGTAAAATGAATGGAGCCTAAATATGTAGCTACTGGGGAAAAAAAAAAAAAAAAAGATTTGCACCTTTCATTACAACCTGTGTTTAAGTGTAGAGAAAAATACCAGCACTAATATATGCATTTATAAATTTTCCACAGTTGACATTAGCTATGACTAGTACAGGATATATTCCTCAAGTAAGAATGCTGATGCCTGAAGGAAGTCCTGTTTTTATAAAAGCTGTAGTAATAACATAATTAATTAAAAAGTATTACTTACTAAATGCTTCTTCTGTGAGCTCCTCACTTAGACCGTCTGCAGTTGTAACTGTTCCCCCAATTCCCTTTTCTCCTTTCATTGCCTAAAAAAAGAGAGCACAAAAAAAGCAAAAGTAAAAGCTTGAGATTTTTTCATAGCCCCAGGAGCTCTAGCCAAGGTTTGAAACTTGCAGAAGAGTCACAGTGCAACAGCTGGAGCTTGAAATCCAAAACCCGTAAAACTCTATGGGATTTGAGAATGTGCACATTACATGAGTGTTCCTCATCTTAGCCATACTCCTGAAACGAAAACTTGGCAAATTAGGACTGTGTGGCTCTAAGAAAGGCTTTTCACCTTCTGCAGAAAGTCAAAAATCTGTGGTAATCCAGAAGGAGCAGTTAAGAGCATTTACAAGAAATGACTGAATCATAACTACCAAGAATGTGCAACATTTGCTTACCAACCACACACAAGCACCATCACCACACAACTAAGAGCTGACATTTAAAACCAAGATGTGGAATTTCTTCCCCCACATCAAGAACTACAGCCAGCAAGGATATCAGCACAGAAAGCCAAGGCCCCCAGTCATCTGCATGCAGTTTTACAAGTATGAAGTTTGATGCTCTATGCTATTACATAAGAACATCTAGGAAAATGATATGGGCATAAAAAAAGATTCTCTGCAATTGCTTGCTGCAGACAAAATACTCAGTTACAAAACAGAAGTATTTCACCCTGAAGACACCCTTGCTGGAATGGAGATTTAAAACTGATGAGCAAAGCTATTCAATCCATCCATGCAATTAAAACCCAATCCAACTACGCTGCTACCACAGCATCTACAATCTGCAAAAATGGTCAATTAAGAATGAAAGTAGCACAGGCCCACTTCAGACTTATTCAGTAGTACTGGAAATAGTTAGGCAACACTTGCCTTTTTAATAAAAGTGCATACAGCACTATCACAGCATGTGCAACTGCTACACAGAACTGGAAAAAGACACCACTATTCCAACTTTATATTACGCCTCCTGTTACTCAGTTATCAAGCAAATGACCTTCTGGGAAGGGGAAGCTTTAAGTGCTGTCAGCAGAACAAATATCATTAGTGAGTCTGACCTAAAAAAAAATCTTAGGTTTACAAAACAAAGAAACTCTGGAGAGCATCCTTCTCTACTGCACTGCCAATTTAGACAGGGGGAGGCAGCCCAGAACAAAAAACCCAAGCGGAAGGAACTTCCTTTTTGAAAAGGTCTAAACTGCTGAAAGGAAAAAGGTCCCTTTCTGCTAGAGAAGGAATAAATTAAACTGTTTGGATGACATACCTAGCATGTACTATGTATTGAATGCAAACTGAGGGACAGGCTAAAAAAAATAACTTAAAACTCCCCATTGAAGCAAATAGTTCTCCATGTGAATCATTATTCCAACATGAGAAAAACCATTTTTTTCTTTTGCAGATCTCAAGTCCAGACAAACAATAGGCATTAGGCCAGTTCCTCAGAGGATGCAGTCAGTACATATTGACTGAATCCAAAGATTGAATTAAACATTCTTTATAGGCACCTTTAAAGAACAGATCAATTTACTACCACCAATATATTAGAGAATTTATTGAGTTGAAAGCTTTAACTACTCTGAATCAGCAAGTCTAATCAAAATGCTTACTTCCTCCTTTTTCTCTTGACATCCTCTGGAATGCTTTTAAACTTTACATTATTCCCTGACCAAGAGCTGTGAGATACTGTGCAAGTTACCCATTTTACAATTACAACAACAGAGAGCTAAGGATAAACACAACCAGGTTAAATAAATGAGGAAATGCCCATATATACCAACCTCTCTGAATTTTTGGAGGTATAACTTCAGAGGTTCAACATAGCTATCAAACCCCAAGGTAGACATGGCAAAGAGAATATCCTCTCCATTGATGGTCTTTCTTTTCTCTTGGTGACACCTCTCACTTGCTTCTGATGTTATAAAGCTGATGAATTCACTTACACACTCTTGTACACATTCCTTTGCATCCTTAGCAATCTAGTAAGGAAAAAGTATCATAAAATCATTAATTAAGACACAAGATTTTTAAAAACTCACCACAAAACCCCCAAAGAACACACCAGATAATAAAGGAAACATCCCAAAACCCAATGATAATGCCCATTTGGGCAACACCTGTACTGGGAATCACTGGCTGTCCTCACTGCTCTACGTAAGAGCAGCTGCAACATGACTTTACCCACGTTTTATTATTTCAAGCAGCACAGCCAACTGCCAGGATCTCCTGAAGTCCTAAGTTCTGTACAAGCTTTTACACACAGATGCATCTCAGTACTTCTTGCTTCACTTACCTATGGCTCTTCAAACCTCCTCATTACAATGTCACAGGCCACTTCCCCTTTTTTTTAAGAGACCCAGTAGTTCCAACCCCACAGCAGTACATTCCCACAAATTCAGCAATAACAAGTATTTTTATCCTGCCCACATTCAAGGATCAGAATACATGCCTAGCAGCAAGCCTTTCTAATGCTTTAGTATTCTGGTATAAATTTTCCAAGTGAGAATTCAAATGAAGAAACATATGCCCCTGGCAAGAATGAAATAAGTAAATTTGATTACAGCTGGACAAAAGTAATTTACTTGACTTAAAATTACAGCAAGCATTACTCATGATTACTTGGGAAGCTGACAGGAATCAACAAAAATATTACAATAATTAAGATTCTTATTCTTCACATAAGAAGAACCTAAAAAAAATGAAGCAGTGACAGTGTGCAGCATCTTCACTAGTTCCTCTGATATTTTCAGACACGTAGGGTGAGATTTTCAGAAGAAGTCATCAGCCAGCAGCTTCCTTTGCAGTTTTTCACAAAAAACCATCCTGATTTTTCAAGATAGCTCTACATCCCATATGCTAAATTCTTGAGAAAAATCTCATCTTGATCACTAAAAATTTATGACAATATGGACTAGGGTAGAGTTTTTCACAGCAAAGTTATAAATGTAACACCCAGATCTCCAGAAAGCCCAGAACACTATGAAAATACAAGCAGATGCAGGTAAATTATGGCTTGCTTCTATTTAGAGAGATCTCAGAAAAAAGCATCAGTTTTAGCTAGAGGAAATGTTACTGTGGCTGGAATTGTATTGGAACACAACAGAGAAACAGCAAGTCATAGGGGCCCTGCAAAGGTTTATCTTAAACAGGTAGAATGATGAAACACTTATACAATCACCAGCTCAGCAGAATGGATTAAAAAGTCTATTCTTAGAAGTAAGAAATAAATAAGGCTTTCAAGTATCTGGCCTTATCTGCTCCACGGTACACAGCAGACTCCTTAGGTCACTTTGGCATTTGTGTATGTGAGTATTTGGGTGATGGAAGGCTAACCATTCTCTTTCCTTCACAATGAGCACTGGATTTCTATTTCAGCCAAAATGATTCACTTATTCCAAATTTTATGCACCTCAATGAAAGCAAACTAAATATTTCAAGAGAATTACATAGAAAATATTCTTAGTAATTGTCACCAAGTCTGATCCTTTATGACAATTTCAGAGAACACATCTTAGAAAAAGGAAGCTCTTGAATGCCCTATGAAGAACAGTTCTGGATGCTCTAATTACAGCAGTTACTAAAAGCTTTCAGAAATCTAAGAAAAATGGACTTGGTCTCAATCACATCCTGCTCCTGGGGCTTTTTTCCCTTTCCTTTTATAACACTTTTCTCCAATAAAGCAGCATCATTTGGAAAAATACGTTATTCTATCAGCTCAAGCTCACTGAGAGGACAGAATAAAACTCATTAACACACTTTCTTTACCAGACAAGGGTATTACCTTTCCTGTTTGGGGTATGGCATTTTTCATTATCCTTGCCACATTTGCAATTGGAAGATATATATCTTGTTCTCTAAAACTCTCTTTTGAGCCATTTGTATCTTCATGATCATTCATGCTGTCTTCTGTGTCTAATGAAATGAAGAAAAGTTAACAAAAATGATATTTGATAGACAGCAGGCAATAATTCAGTTTAAAATCTCACACTGAAGGATGAAGACCTTTGAAAGCCCAGTGTGTTAACATCATAGAAAGAATTTTAAAAATAGATGCAACATCACAATACCTTTACAAAGATAGCATTTTATCACATTATGCACAGAAGTGTACATGGCTGCTGATCACCAAGCATTCTTAATGTCATGTCAAAATACAAACTGTTTCCCAGAACACAAACTTTTTTTGTCATTCCCTCAAGGTCTCGGTGCCAACATCTAAAAATCCAACATCCCCCCTTCAGACTGAAGAAAAAATTCTTTATACAGTGAGGCATTATGAAAACAATTGCAAATTCTTAGCCTGAGAGAAGGTAGCAGATAAGTATACAAGACCTGGAAGAAAATGTATCTATACACACACAGAGAAATAGTAGTATTTACTCTCTCATTTCTTACCATCATGAGGCTGTATCACGTAGTGACTGCCACCAATGTAATCTCCAGCAATCCCTAACTGAGAAGCATCTGTTGTGGAGCTGTCACCATCCATCTACAATGAGAAGAAGGAAACCTTTCAGGTGTGATTGTTACATCACTAAGTGCAGCTATTACTGAAACCCAGTCCATTAATCAAACTATGAGATCAATTTATACAAAGCATATTTTGTTATTGGAGAACAGCATCTCCAGTGTCATTCCTGAGTTTTATTGACAGGTAAATAGTTCAGCTGTTTTGTGAGGCTTCCCAAAAACCTCAGTTAGAGGCACAGGCCATGCACAGAATCATCTGGTTCACGTAGCACACAGATTCTTGTGTTTTTCCTGTGAGAGTCTGACCAGACATGCAAGGTGTCTCTGAACAACCCTCAAAACCTACACCAGCCCGCTGTTCACTGAATGCTTTACCTATTAATTACTATACAGAGTGCATCCTTCACTCATCTTTACCCTCCATGTCAGTTTGTCAAGCCCACTGACAAACTTCTAGCCAGGCCTCAGGACCAGCTCTGTATCCTCATCCTCCCTGAGACACCAGTAACTCCTATGTGCCTTCTGAGTCATGTTTTAACTTTCCCTGGTCCTGCCCTGCTTCACTCTCTGGGCACCCTTAAGTGCTCTTCTCCCAGTGTTCTGATGTGGCCAACAAGAAGACTTCTTGAGGCTTTGGATATGGGGTCACAGGAGAAAAAGGGAATGCCAGGAGAAAAAGGGAAGCCAAAAGAGCCTGTACTTCCCTCCTCACTACACACAAAAGCTCCTGGGGAGGCAGAGCCCAGCTGAATTCACTCATTGACCCCACACCCACTGTGTGGGTACCTTGGTGTCTTTGAAGGATCACGTGGTTGTTGCCAGTGAAACCACAGAGCTCACTTTTTTTCCCACAACCATTAGCCTGAAGAGGGAGGGAAGGAAGGAGGGAGGGAGAGAGAAGCAATGTTGTGCTATTTTTATACCTACCCAGAAATATGAGCATTTAACCTCTCACTAATCTGCACTTTGCTTGTGACCACAGGGCTGAGTTTCACTTTGAAACCTTCAGGCAACATCCAGTGTTACACTTGGCCATAGATGCACAAATAACACGAGCACTGCTCACATTCCAACAACAGCTGGATGGAACCTCAGGAGCTGCTCAAGAGAAAAAGACTCTTCCACCTCTTCTTCATTGTACAGAATATTACACATGCTTTTATAAAGAACTTCAGGTTCCTTTTGATGGGCTTTTGTAAACCAGCTTCACTTCTTACACAGCAGCTCTACCACAGGAAGGGCAGTATTTTAGGCATTAGCCTTCCATGTGCCAACCTTGACATATATTCATTTTGTCCACATTTTGCAGACTCTTTGTTGGGAGATTTAACTTTGCTTTTCAATCTCCCAAAAGGTCTGCAGTTTGCTTACTCAGCTTACTGTAATGACAATGCAAGGATATCACAATCCTGCACATCATGATCACCAAAACTGACATCGCACATCATTAAGATGCCTCTCTCTTCCTTCTGCACTTTGAAACAATTAAAAATGTACTCTGGTAAATCTCAAAATGTACCTCCAAAATTAAGTTAGGATTTTCTGGTAGTCTTGTTCTCAGTTTTGGCTCTCTGATCCCTACTAGAATTTAATTCAGGATCTCAACAATCTTTACTCAGCCTCAGTACTATTTTAAACACCTTGATCTTTCTTTCCCTCTCTTTTTTTCAATCTTCTATAAAACATTTCTTCTAAATTATTTCCTTCCTCCAGGGTTGCAATATTCTTCAAATTTCTGCCATGATGTGATAACTAACTGGTTTCTGCTCACCTCTCCTACAGGCTACTCCATCTGAATCTTTATTGCCAAGATCCAGCAACGCTATTTAAGAAATCATCTTGCTTTGATTAGCCCAGCTTGCCTTCAAAAGACAATTCCTGCTTGAATCTCTTTCAAACCTCTGCTGCATCTACACAGTTTTGGTCATATTAGACTAATGCATCCTCAAGGTAATACCTTTGCTTCTATTCTTTTCTGTGTGCACTTTTCCAGATCTACTTACAAGGATGTATTATTTCACCATTACTGGGAGTTTGTGTGGATGTTTATCAACACTGTGAATCTAAAATAGCAATTAGCAAAATTGACAGGAAAAGGCTTGCAGCAGCAAAAGGCAGATCTGACTCAGATAAAGAAAACAGACACTGATGGCTTAACATCAACTGAAATGACTTCTGTCGGTATTACTTGAAGAAAGATTTTTAGCTGCCAGGACAACCTTGGCACAGGAGATTAGGGACAGCTCTAACACCCTTCTGCATAACACTCAGCGTACCAGGTCCTGATCCAGGACCACAGGATAATTCATGTTGGAAGTGGCCATGGGAGGTCTCTACTCCAAGCCCTGCTAAAAGCAGGGTCAGCTCCAAGCTCAGAGCAGAGCACTCAGGGTTTTCTCCAGCCACATCTTGAAGGCCCAGCTGCCCCATGAGCCTCCTCCACAGCTCGCCTGGCCTCCTGGTGAGGAAGGGAGTGGATCTCAGCACACCACCTCAACCCAAGTAAGTTGGTGAGAACTTCAGCCAGATTTGTCATTCAATTCAAATCTAGATCCAGGCATCTGAATATAGCAACTGTAATTAATATACCATCCAGTCACCCTACTAGTATTTCTTTGAGCCTGATGGATGACAAACATGACCTTGCAGGAAAACGTGGCCACTGCTATCCCAGTCATCTCATAACAAACAGTTACACGGTCACACATTACAGTTTTCATTTCAGATGTTCAAAACTCCAGTCAATCACCACATTATCTGATTGTCAAGCTCAGCACAAGTGCTATAATACGTACAACAGTGCTCAGAAAATGAGAAAACACTGTTCTCAATACTAATTTGCTAATTAACCCCCCTCCTTTAAACAAGCAAAAACCCCAAACAACCAATAAAACCCCTCCAAAACCATGACACTAACTAAATTTTGTGTCCCTGAAGTTGCTCTGGAATGGCAGCAGCCCAATGTAGCATAGAAACAACACCTTGCCTACACTAACTGCAGTCACTGGGAGACTAAAAAGGACAACAGTTCTTATGCTGGCCCATTTACTAGGAAGACCTACTACTTTAGATGGAAGTAGATGCTAGAGCAGGCAAAATCCTGGGAGATCTAATCCTAAAAGGTTCAGACGGGCAAGAACTCTCAGATTTTGCTTTAAACCCCCGAGTTGTTACGACTTGCTTTAAAGAGAAGCAGGCATTTGCAGATTATACATCACATTTGCATGGCAGTTTCAGCATGCAAACATTGCAATGCCTTTTAATACAAGACATCTCCTACCTCTGTGTGGCTGCCAAATTGCACGAGGGAGGGCTTCCAACACCTCGGTCCTCCAGCAGCAGGTACTGTGCACAAGTGCAAGAAGCAGCTTCTGCAGGTTGCACATTATCCTCAGCCTCCAATGCTAGGAAGGCACTGAAGTTCCTCTATGCATAGACATGGACTGAATCAAGACTGAGAGCTAAGCATATCAGAAGTGACATGTCAGTCCCTGAAATGACCATGCCACTATCTGATTTTATCAACAATCAGGGAGAGTAAACAACTACAGGACACAAACATTCAGTGCTACACTGTAAAGGAAAAATCTGAATACAGAGCAGCAGCACAATGTTTTCTGTTAGTGGTTTTCTGTTTCTTCCATCTCTAATAGAAAAGAATATTACTAGGGATATACAAATTACTTGATGCATGGAAATTAACCAAAGAAATATGTTAAAAGAGAAACATTTCAAGGGCATCAAAGAAAGTTCTGTGATAAGATGCAAGTGAATGAACATAGAGGTTTACACTGACATCTGGTATAAATATTGTGGAGGATGCTTAAAAAAATTTGCTCCTGTCAGCTGCCCACAACTCAGACTGTTCCTATAATATGTCTATACTAAACTAATAAAATGTCAGTATCTCAAAGTAAATCTTGCATCCTGTTTAATCTTATGAGCTCTCTTAAGAGTACAGACAGGAACAGTGGCTCAGCTAAGTGATAACTAAAGGAGAATACAAGCCCAGACCTGCTAGCACTGAGAAGAAGAGACTAAAGCTTAAATCAGTATAAAAGGAAAAACAAAGGAAAAAAAAAATCGAAGAAACAAGATTTTTGTTTTCAGAGTGGGAAGTTATCTGGCAATGATTTGCAAACTGCCCTCTTGAAGGGAAACCAAAGGCCTCTTGTGATTTAAGTACTTCATGTGGTTATTTATTCACCCTGTCTCCCAGAATTGCTACTCTACAAGCAGGACATTAGAAAATGATATGCAATGAACTGAAGCACTTGGTACACATTCCATGCAGGTGTCTCTGCCACAGAAGCAGGACAGAAACAATAACTAAAGCTGTAGGTAGTAACCCCCTCAGTCATTGTGGATTCATTTTGTCACACCTTATCACAAGAGATGTAAAGCTGTGAAGCTTTACATAACAGCAGAGACACAGTTTTATTTGCGCTTTCTGCACCTCTCCTGTTAAACAGAAAGATTTCTCAATTGAAAATACAACTCTAATTTCCTTTTATTTTTTAGTGATTTCTGGGGATCCTAATTTCCTACCGAATTCTCAACTGCAGCAAGAAACACCAGCTGGTGAATGCATTCACAGGATACTGTTCCAGCAGATAACACAAAAATGTAAAACTAAACCCCTTAGCACACAGCTAGAACAAAACCAGATGCTGCATTCTCTCGCCATCTCAGGCTTCTCTAATCCCTTGTTTTCAGCATTTTCCCCCACAGCAGAGTAACACTGGCAAAAGCAGACTGATGCCGAGAGGACCAGACAGTGTCACCAAGGCTCGTTAGTATCTGGGCTGTACCAGGATCCTTCTCCTGGCCCATGGGGAGGAAATGTTCCCTTATGAAATCCGAACAGGACATTGCCACCTTGCTACCTTTCCACCTTCCCCCTCCATGTAACAGCCTATCAGCTTTATGTGTTACCTTACAAGCCCCAATGCCACTGACCACAAGCCCCCTCCACACGGATCCAGCTGTGCTAGAGCAGCTGGTGGCTCCTTCCCAGGCTGGCTAACATCCACAAGCACAGTTATAGTTCCAATGTATATGGGTGGACTAAAACCACATGTATTTTCACATCAAGTAGGAGTGGATCAGTGATATAGGGCAAGCAGGAGAAACCGAGTTTCCATGCATTCTCTTTTTTGGCAGTAGAAGAGAGAAGCTGGAAGGGAAAATAAACAAGATGAGCAGAGGAGTGGAGGCAGTTTCTTTGCTTTTGCAGAAGCTGGAAGAAGGCAGCAGTGCTGAACACACTGCACCAGCACTTCCTTCCTTCAGCAACCTGACTGAAATCCCTCTATTACCTTTCAATAAGAAGTTTTTGATACTTTTCTAGCATTTTTTGTGAAAAACGAAGCTTATCTGTTTATTAAAGCAGCAATCCATAAATCCTGTTTTATTTTAGAAGTTTGATAACATTTTTAAGGCGGTTATTTTCCCTTGGTTGAGGTAGTAACAAGTAAGAATTTTACACAGCTAGTTCACACCAGACCAGTATTTTCAGCCAAAACTGTTGAATTTGCTGACACTTGCTTTTATTTTACAAATGTGATTTACCCATATTGTTTAGTATGCATATATATAGTCATGTTTTGCACTTTTTACAAGCATCCTGCCACTAAAACATCAATTTCCAAATACTAAGTTTCTTTAAAACACTGTTGCAAAACTCAGTACTAATAGTCAAGTTTCTTTCTAAGCAAAAAAACCCATGGAGCTACATTAGAGATTTGCATTTGAAAGCACTAAAGGAAGAACCTTGCAAACCTTTTTAAAATGTTGACAAAACAAGGTCCCACTTTCAAAATTTCAGTTTTTAATGTTTCATATCTTGACATTATCTTAAACATTCTTTTTCATTCAATTTCTGAACGCTGCCTCCCTTCATGTAATTATTACCACAAATAAGAGTTAAGCTTTGAACTGCTGTAACTGTCAAATACTTAAGTCTAAAGAGTAATAGCCAGTGCTGCTAACTTCTTTTAATATAAGGCCATAGCTGTAAATGCCAGCAGCCAAGACTATGTATTACCACCCGCTCAATGCAGAGAGCAAAAGCAACTCACACAGGCCTCATAATGATTCAGATTGAGCCATTTTGGGTGTCCTAGAGAATTACAGATGGATCCTGCCTTTAGACTGTAACTGTTATGCCACAGGCCATATAAACAGGGAAAAAAAGAAAGCAACTCCTAGCTTATTGTTTAGGAACACTATGCTAATGATTATATATAGACACCATTTCTCCATTCCTGCAAGCCAATTAAAGCCAGACTCTGAACACTGCCCAAAGTGGCGCCTGCCATTTTCCTTTTTGCTAAATTTTGCCAGAGCTTTTTTTGAGAAAGCTGCAAATTTTTTTCTTTTAATTGTCAATAACTGCCATCTATTAAGATGCCAAGGAACGGTTACTACACGTAACAAGAGTCCATGCATGGGCTAAAATCCAGATTTCTGTGCTCCTCACTGCCTAGAAATGTTCAGATCATTGTTATCAATAGTTTTGCCATCCCTAGCAAGCCAAGCAAACTAAGTAGCTTTTCCATTACAGTTCTTTTCAGAACAAAATCTTTTTGGTTAAGCCTCAAAGAAACTGGTAAAGCTAAAAGTTGATTTTCTACTGCTGCTGTATTGCAGAATATATACTGTAGCTGCAGAAACATTACTAGAATACATGAATTTTTTTTGTTTTTCCAATAGGATTGTCTGTGAATAACCTAGACAGTACTCTTCAGGATCACCAACTACACAATTTCTGGAGGTTGAACAGTGGCTAGCACACCCAGGTCTGCCCAAGAACACCTGCCACGCGCAGAAGAGTTGTGCGGACATTGGTAATGGCATGGTTCCGTCTCTCTGCCATCTGCCATGTGTGTCACAGGACAAGTGCTGATGCCACCCAGCTGCATCTGTGCCACTGCGAGCCGATCAATCCCATTTCTTGATTCCATGCCCTTCAATGATGCAAACACAGCTAGTGCAGGGGCATGGGGGGGAATCTTCCTACTTACACCAACAGCCTCCGAACCTTCCTGGCACACAGCTCACATCTGTTCGAGAGGTAACTCGTCTATCGTGACCCCTTGTTTACAAATGGAACAAGACGACGAGTCCTCAGTTAATCAGCAACTTTATTGTTGGTCACCTTGGCTGTGATTTCCGCGGTGGCCGCACCTGCCCGTGGCCGGCCGACCGCTTCTGCCGGGGCCCCGTGCAGCCCACCAAGGCCTCGCACTCCCGCCCGCACGGCCAGCCGGGTACTGGCACCACATCCCGGGGCCTCGCCCTACGCTCCTTATCCCTGCAAAATACCGCCAAACCTTCCAGGAAATTTCGGTCCCGACAACGGCGCGGGGGGGACAGGGAGGGGGGACCGGGCCGCTCTGGCCCCGCTGCCCGGCTCCCGGCCCGGGGCCGTGGGCGTGGTGGGGGTCCCGGCCCCTCGCTCCCGCGGCGAGGGGAGGGGGCTCGGCCGGGCGGACACAAAAGAGCGCGGAGCCCCCTCCACCCGGCGCGGCCGCCACAAAGCCGCCCCCCGCCCGCCGGGAGCCGCGGCACAGCGAGCGCGGCCGGCGCGGAGACGGAGGGATGGCGGGAGGCCGTGCGACCCGCGAGTGCCCGCCGCCTCTCAGCGGGCGGTGCGGGGTGCCGGCCGGCCGCGGGGCAGCCCCGCCTGCTGCCCCCACCCCTGCCTAGGCCGCAAAATGGAGCCGGAGCGGGGAGGGCCCCGCGGAGAGAGCGGGACAGCGGCGGGGGCAGCCGCCCCTGCCGACACCCCCCTCGCCGCCGCCTCCCTCCCTGCCCGCCCGCTCCGCTCCGCTCCGCTCCCCTCCCGGCCCGCCCACCCCGCTCGGCTCCCCGGCCGCGCGGCCCCCGCGGCTCCGGCCGCACAAAGCGACGCGCGGCCGGTGCGGGGCCCGGGGCGGCAGCCCCGCACTTCCTGGTGCCCGCGGCGGCGGCGCGGCGGCAGCGCCGGGGCCCGGGGAGGGAGACGGACATTTCATTCGAGCCTGCAGTGGAACCGGTTACCAATCATTGGCCGGAGCCAGGCACAAACCTCCAGTGCGGCCCTGGTTGGCTCCCTCCGCAAATCGGCTGTTTGGTTGGACGGAAAATGGCTGCGAAGGAACCAGTCCCAGCGCGGAGCCCCGCTTCCCGCAGCCGGGCTGCCCTCCCTCCGCGCCGCCTCCCCGCCACTCGCGCCGGCTCTTCCCTCAGCGCACGCCCTCCCGCCGGGCCGGCCCTGCCCGCCTCCTTTATGGAGCGGCCGGGCCGGGGGGCGCCGGGTCCGCCCTCCCCGCGCCGGGCCGGGGCAGAGCGGCTGCCGGGGCTGTCCCCGGGGCTGTCCCCGCCACAGGGCTCGGTCCCGCAGGGCTGCTGCTGCTGCTGCTGGGCATTGTGTAGCGGGGCCTCTCACCAGGGGCAGCTCTTCCCTGGGGCCTCGGTCTCGCAGAATCACAAATGGGTCAGGTTGGAAGGGACCACACTGTGTCGGCTGGTCCGACCTCCCTGCTCAAGAAGGGTCATCCTAGAGCACAAGGCACAGGATTGCATCCAGGCGGTTCTGGAATACCTCCAGTGAGGGAGACTCCACACTCTCTCGCTGGGCAACCTGTTCCAGTGTGTGGTCACTGCACAGTAAAGAAGTTCTTCCTCATGTTCAGGTGGAACTTCCTGTGCATCAGATTCTCCCCGTTGTCTCTTGTCCTATTGCTTGTTACCACCAAAAAAAGCCTGGCTTCATCCTCGGACACTGTCCCTCCAGATACTGATGGACATTGATGAGGTCCCCTCTCAGTCATCTCTTCTCAAGGCTGGACAGGCCCAACTCCTCCAGCCTTTTCTCATAAGAGAGATGCTCCAGTCCCCCAGTCGTCCTTGTTGCCCTGGGAGGTGGGGCCGGGAGAGAGTGGCCAGCTGTGTCCCACTGGCCTCACCCCCTGTCACCTCAGCAGCCGGTGTCTGTTGTCAGCAAGGCGGGCACCATTATCGTGAAGGTTCCTCAGCTCTATTCCAACCTGTCCTACACCTGCATCAAGATCCACCAGCTGAGAGGAGAACAGGGTGTTGAAGAATGGTTAGAGGATCAGGGACATGGATCATTGATAAAGCCGAAAGGTACAGATCAATAAAAGAGCTGTACAAGCAAAGGCCTGCATGAGGAAAGGCCTGCATGAGAAAATGCCTGCATGAGAAACAAGCCTGAGAACAAAAAGGGAGTTTTAAGGAGGTACAGTGCTGTGCTGATAAGATGTATTGACCATGAGAAGGGAGGGAGAACTTTGATTTCTCAAGTCAAAACATAAATAATAGAAGCTTGCCAAATGTAGTCTTTTATCTAAGCCAATTATATAGAAGTAAGGATGTGCTTTTATAAGCTTAAACCAATCCAGAACTGACAAGCATGTACACTCATACTATATAAGTGCCTCTGTATTGCCAATAAACGAAGCTTGCTTTATCAATCACATTGATTGTCTGCATGTCTTCCCCCGCCAAAGTCAGCAAGTACAGGTTCCATCCCCCAGTGACTTCCTACATTTTGCGCAGCCTGAGAAAGAAGAGGCTGATGAAGAAGAGGAGTTTGATGAAGGAGGAGGATGGCTCATGGAACACAGGTCCAACCAACCATTTGGTGGAACAGAACCTTGGGTGAGGGGATCTGTGAATCTGTGTTACCCCTTCCCTCTAAAAAAGTAAAATTTCACTGCAAACTAGAAAGGATCATCTCCCCCTGGTGATACAGGGCTTAAAGAGAACATTTTTCTTCCACTTTTAGGCTTTGTTCTGAAGAAATACGGGCTGCGGAGTGAAGATATTAGTTGGACTGACTTCTCCATTGAGATTTATAAACCTCTCCTGTGAAGCATTTATATGAAACACTTCATAATCCACCAGTCCCTCCAATCACTAGAACAAGAAAGAGGGATTTTTTTTCTAGGTGAAGGCAGCCAAAGACATTCCAGATATCTGCCACCAATACATGTTTGTGCAATCTCCACAATGGAGGTAATAAGGATATTTTTGTTTTGTGCAATTCTTAATAACCTGTAGTAATTCTTCACTATTTGAGAGTCTTGTGTATTTTAGCTAAACTAGTATAAAACTCACATTTCACAATAGCTTCTGCTAGCATCCTCTTCTGGTTAATATCTGATAAATACAGTACACTCCTCTCCTTGCTCTCTTCTGGTATTGGGATTTGCATAAACCAGAACTCAATAAACGTTACACATTTCCACATGGTTTCACATAACAACATTAGTTTCATGTGTTTTGATATGTCATAAAGATTTAGATTCACTCAAAATGTCCATGTATTTGGATTGTATTGAGTTTAAACTGAAACATCAAGCGAGAAGAATTTTGCATGGCCATGGGTTTTTACTGCAAATGCTATATGCACCTTAATCCTGCCTCATGGGTACTATGAGCAGTAATTAGTAATTTTTTTTTTAAATGCCCAGAAGATGTTAAGTAATGCAAGAACATTCACTAAGTTTGGGACCTTAGGGGATGCATTTTCCCCTTTATCTATTTTCACTAACACCTTTATCTGTGTTCACTAAGTGCAATACCATGACAATACATTATTAATCTTGCTGTGCACTCTTAAGATCTTTGGGTGGATTTTGTCATGCCAGCCCTTAATTTCACAAGTGAGTAGAAAGATGAACGCTGACCAGTGTGCAGGTATTTCAGGGCACACAGCAGACAGTGCCCTTTTTTGAGCCACTAGTCAGTATTTTGAATCTCCTTGAAAACACAGCTCTCAAATCTTTCTACTGTATTTTTTTCAAACTTGAAATGAAAATATTGTTTCTCCTGTGGTGTTTTTACTGGTATTTATCAATGTTGTGTTGATGGAAAAGCTCCTTATCCACTTCTACTCAGCACTTTTCTTTAGGACAGCATAGTGGCAACAAGCGTTCACTGCTGCTGGTGACAGAACAGCACTCATTGGTTAAACTTGTCAGCCAGCTGGAGCCAGGGAATCCAAGCCAGCATTCCCATTTACATACATTTTATTTTGTGTTCCTCCGTTAGTGACAATTTCTGTCACACACTTGTCACTCAGTCTTCACTTGGTTTGTTATTTTGTTCCTATGCTAAGTATATTCTCAAACTCCGTATTTTGTGAGGCCATGATCTATTTCCTGAGATTGTCATTTTGTGCCTGAAATTTGCAGTGAGGAAATCAAAATCTTCAGATATCTTCTGTTCCATTTAGTAGGTGTTAGCTAAGGTAAGCAAGTATGCTTCTTTAAATCAGGACAGATATATCAGTTTGTTCCAGAATGTGCCTTACTTGTGCTGTGGACTCTGTCATTTGGCAAAATATGTGTTTGAAATAAGAAATTCCAATTTTTGTAGAAAGAGCACTGGATGGAGGGTGGGTGAGTTGTTCATCTAACATTCTCCAAAGTTCTCAAAACTGTGAGATTCTTAGTGTAACAGGCTGGAAATAGGTCTCTCATCAAACTGTGAGGTCCATGGTGCTTCAGGAACTGATATTCAGGAACTGATATTCATTGTTAATAGTGATCTTTCTAATGTTCATTATCTTGTCTGTTTGTTTTTGTAGATCAGAGTGTTCTTATTTGTATTAGACAATCCTAAATAAAAGATACTTGAAGCTGCTACAGAGCTAAGCAATGCTATCTGAAAAAGATGGAATGTGGAAACCCAGAAGAAATTATCTACAGGTAATTGACCAAGTCAGAGTGGGATGAGACCAGATGGAATTCAATGAAGTTCAAGACATTTTCTTTTCCTAAGGATCAGTAGCTTGCTGCTGTGTTGAAAAATTCTTTAGCTATCTAAGTGTGCCATCCTTTTAGATAGTATTCCCCCTTTAACAGTAACATTTCTACTACATATAGAAGGAACTGGGTGCTCAGGTGGCCTTTGTGCTGTGAGATCCCACAGCTCTGAAGGAGAGACATGTACAGGGTCTGCACTGTGACAGCGCCCCTGAGAGGCAGAGCTAGAAGAGTAGCCAGCTTTGATGCTCATGCCATGAGGACCAAAGGATGTGTTTACTCACAGCAGACTGGTATCCAGCCAAAGAGGGGGCTGGGCAGGTGCAATTCTGAAATTACTACATCCCATTTAGGAAGTATGGTCCAAAGAGCAAGGTGCAAGCTTGGATACAATTCCCAGGCCTGCTGCATGCTTCTTGTATGACCTTGGGCAAATTGCTGTAAATCCAAGCCATCAGGTCTCAATGGAGGGGTGCATAAATCCCTATGAAAGTCTGAATTTTAATAATATTGTGCCTCAATTCCCCATCTGCTGAATCAGTAGCAATATTATTTTCCTATCTTGAGCTGACCTGTGAATGGCTTAGATACTGGGAAAGCAGGAGACGTAAGTAAATTTGATTAAAATTGACCAATGTTTCAAAATTTGTTGGGGGAGCTGAGACAGCTAGGCTGTACCTAATGCCTAAATCTTGTTCCTTTAGAGAAAAGAAAACTCTTTTCACCAGTGCAATGGGTAGTCAAGCAAACAGATGCAAAGATACAGCTTGGAGTTTAGCTTTGCTAGTTAATCTCAGCCCAGTGGGGTTAAATCTGGCTGGCAGCAATCCCTTTGAAATGTAACTGGAACAGAACTGACTTGTAATCAGGTAATTTATATGTTAAGACATGTCTAAAACATCAAGTATAGACATTCCACATGAGCAATAAGAACTTCAAAGTACACATGCACGACAGAACCACTTGAAGGACTAGGAGAGATCTTGGAAGAAGCTTCTAAATTGTCCATGAGTAATACAGCAACAGGTGGAGGTGAAACTATAACAATATCTCCACTGCTTTGTTTGCAAAAAGGGAATGACACAGTTTTGGGATGGAATCTGAGAAGAGCTCACTTTGCAACTGTGCCATCACAACCTCCTGGATAAAACCATTAGCATTGGTTTTGGCTCTTTTCAAAACACAGGAGAGAAAAAAAATCAATGCGCATTTTAAATAGCAAAGGTTGAAGTCATTTAGCTTTTTCAAACCTTATGACAAGTAATATAAAGTATAAAATGGAAAAGCTAAGTAGCTCTGGTAAAATTTTAATTTAACTTTTCATAACTAAATTTATTACACATTTGCAAGGGTCATTCACATGGATTTGCTTGATATCATCAGCATTCAGCTGCATCCTGTGGTTATGTTTTAGATTTTCTCCCTATTACCAGCTACATGTAGGATTGAAATTTCTCAGTAGTACAAGTGTGGTGAAAGATGTCTTAGTTAGTTCTACTGTGCAAGAGGACAAGCTGCTGCTTAATGGCTATGCAGTGAAACCCTACATCTCCCAGGGGTGGGAAAGCTGGGTTCCATTACAGCTCTGTTTTGGGTACTGCAGAGGGAGCAAAGAAGGCAGGTCAGGTGAAGATGGGAAGTGAGGAAATGTGGACTTTTGCCCAGCCTGGTTCTGATGACAGAGTTAGTTACGAAAGCCCTGAGGCTGTCAGTATTGACATAGTGGAGTTACAGAACAGGAGCTCTAGTGGGCTACAGAACTAAGTTTTTCTCTGTACCATGAAACTTTACTTTCATAAAGCCCATGTGTTCCCATTGTGTCCATGTGGTTGAATTGCACAACTGTAACAGGTTTGATCACTTGGGTTTGCTTGGCACGTGCCATGGTTTAACCCCAGCCAGCAAGTTCCACACAGTTGTTCCCTCAGTCCCCCTCACCTCAGCCAGCAGGAGAATATGAACAAAAAAGTAAACCTCATGCATTGAGATAAGAACAATTTAATGATTAAAATAAAATGGTATGATACTGCTACTACTAGTAGTAAAGAAAAGGAGACAGAGGAATAAAACTCCAGAGAACCAAGTGATGCACAACACAGTTGCACACCACCCACCAACCAATGCCAAGCCTGACTCCAAACAGTCATCGACAGCTCCTGGACAAACTCCCCTTAGTTTATTTACTAAACATAACATTCTATGGTATGGATTATCCCTTTGGCAAGCTTGGGTCAGCTGTCCTGGCTATGTGCTTCCCCCAGCTTCTCGTGCCCCTGCTTAATGGCAGAGCTTGGGAAGATGGAAAGTCCTTGATTTAGAGTAAACACAACTTAGTAACAACTAAACATCAATATATTATCAACATTATTCTCACACTAAATCCAAAACAAAGCACTGTGCCAGCTACTAGAGAGAAAATTAACTCAATCTCAGCCAAACCCAGGATGGATGGAGGAATTCAGGACTTTCCTGAGGTTTCCAGAGGCTGTGGCATTTGTCAGTGTTTGTAGTTTCCATCCTGTAGATATGGACCTATAAACTACATATGTAGAAATGTAGTTTAGGGACCCTAAACTTCACTGCTTCAAAGGCTTGTGTACATTACCATTCTGTCAGCAGCACGATGAAAATAAAACTGTTCTCTTAGAATCTGTCACACAGGGAGCATCTCAGCTGTGCCCCTGAACTGTCACTAGCATACTGACTGACACCATCACATTTGCAGTGTAGGCAGAGACATAGATGTCTTCTGTCAACTTAAACATGAAAGCTGAAATTCTTTTCTCTTGAACTTGTCCAGACTAAGGGCTAGAGATAGGGTCACTCCTTAGAAGTGCCTTTCTTCAGAAGGATGAGTTAACACCTGGACATGACTTTCTCTGTTGACTACAGAAGGAGCTTAGATCCAGAGCTTATACAAGAGGCCAGACTCTGAGGTTAGATCTCAAGGTAAGAAAATTAATCTAAGCTTGCAAAAATGACCCGTGGTATTTCAAATAAATTAATATTCTGAAAATGCAAGGACTGTGTCAGCTTGAATAATGCTAGTATTTAGCTGATTTTGCATTCAACACCAAGAATTCCATACTTTATAAGAAGGTGGCACTGCGGGCTCTTCATTTATTGAAACAGCCTTCCTCCCTGTCAATATGTAGAGGGAATATTTAGAAATTTTTGTGGGAACAAAAATTCTAATACTATTTTAATGATGACTGTTATAATAGTCAACAGGGAGCTGGAAATCAATTATATCAGAAACAACTGAAGGACTGGTCCCATTGATGCACCATTTAGATAATCGTAGCTCTGTCACAGGGTTCTTCAGCAGCAATCATGCACCAAATATATTTGCTGTAATTAGCAAATAGCAAAACATAGCCCCATACTAGCCACTGTGAAGAAAATTAACTTTACCTCAACCAAATCCAGCATATTTCTTTATGAGATTTCAAGACAGAGTAAAACACCTTACATTTTGTCTTTATAAAGAAGATTATCAGTTAATTTCTTAAGGTAATTACTGTTTTTATTAGTGTTCAAATATTTTATAGACTTTTTACACATTAATTTAATTTATCACAGCTTACCTCTTAACACCAGCACTGGAAGCTTATGCAGTCATCCTGGAGCACATGGCACAGGATTCTGTCCAGACAGTTCTGGAATATCTTCATCCTGGACCACATAGCACAGGATTGTGTCCAAATGGTCCTGGAATATCTCCAGTGAGGGAGACTCCACAACCTCTCTGGGCAACCTGATCCAGTGCTCAGTCACATGGTAAAGAAGTTCTTCCTCAAGTGCAGGCAGAACTTCGTGTGCATCAGTTTCTGTCTGTTGCTTCTTGTCCTGTTGCTTGGTACTACCCAAAGCAGATTTAAATCCCTGCTTTGGTACCAAACTGAAATAGGATTTCTGTCTCCCAATAATTTCAGTACACAGACTTACCTCTGACTCTCAAGAGGGGTTTGAGTTGGTGTCTGTGTCAGGGAGATACTACAGGATCCAGGGTGTCTTTCAACTGTAAGATTCTACTCTCGTATGCATGTCCTTCCTACTGGAAAAGGACAGCATAAAGATCGTTTATGAGGATGACAGCAGTAGAAATTGAAATATCAAGTGTTTTCTAAACACTTGGGGAGAAGATACAGTCTTTCTCCCAAAGATTCTACATAGTGAGAGAAAGGTAAAAACTGACAAAAATTTATGTCACATATGGAAAAGGCATCAGATCACATTATTAATAACTGGAATATGCTGCATTTTTTTCCCATCCTTTTCCTTCTGCTTTCCATTCTTCTTGTCATCATATTCTGCTTATATTACAGGGATTCAGCACTGGACCTCATATATGTGTGCAGTTCAGTCAACTAAGAATAAATTAAAATATAAACTAATGTACTCAGCTTTTCTTAAGCCTCATTAAAAGTAATTTCTAGACAAAATTTTAATAGAAAGAGGGCAGATACTTTTTGGATCTGCCCAGAAAAAAATACTTAACTTATGGAATACCATGAGAGGAAACAAAAGACTTTTGTGGGGAAGCACATAATGAAGTAGGTAAAACTGGAGGGAGGATGATCTGACAAGATAATAAAAGCAAATCAGCCAAAAAGAAAGAGTTTAATAGGATCTTGGAGTTGATTGCAACCTGTGATTTGGGAGAGAGCATGAAGCCTGTGGAAAAAAAAAATAAAGGAATTATCTTTTAAGAGGCCAAGATCAGAAGTAGTCTGACTAAAATAAGAGTTAAGGAACATAAATTCTCTAGCTGTACTTTGAGTGGCCTCAAGGGAATGTTTGTGAGGCGGTTGTAACAACTGGTGTAAGAGGTGATGTGGGCCAGTAACACTGCAGGAAGAAGCAACTGGTTGGGAGGAGTGGGGTAAAGAAGGTGAAAATGCATGCTAGTCTTTGGGTGCAGCATCAAGATTCTGTTCCACAGTGAGACTCCTTGATTATAAGTGACACTGGATAATTCTGATTTTTGTATGCACTGGTTTTATGAAACATCTCAAATGCAGAATTTAATTTTTGGCGCTGCTTTAGTGGATCTTCACTGCAGCAAGGTAAGACCTTTTTCTTAATGAAAGGAAATGTGATTAGAAGATAATTTCAAAATAATAAGCAAAATGAAACACTGTGAATAAGTAACAGGACTCCAAGGTGGTTTTTTAAATTTGATTTTTCTCAAATTGGCTGAATTGCCAGCTGGTAGTCCTCAATGAATGAAAATATTGAGATGGGGTTTGGTGGAATAGAATTCCTTTCCTAAGCTTGTTCAGCAAATTATTTTAATAACTATATTTCTGAAGCCATAATAATCCATTAATGCCTGCAACAATTGTTATCCTCATTATTGTAATAATTTTTGCTGTTACAGATAGCTAGATTGAAGACATAACTTCTAAAATCATAGTGGTCATTCTCCTAAGTTCAGAAACTTTTTTCCACTTCACGGTCTTAATTTTAGTTGTATTTTTTTCTGTGTTTGAAACTGGAGATACCACTGCCGAGTAAAAGAGTAATACAGGAATACAAACAGGCATTGCTGAAGTCCTCTGAGAAAAAACCTAGGGACAGGGAGGCAATGCCTCTTAACATCAAGACTCAAAGTTATTATCCGGTTCTCTTTCTTCCCTTCCTTTTGATCCTTTGTTGCCACTCTATTACTTTTGCGGCAGAGTACTGAAGTAGATGTGACACACTGTACACTGGGGGACACTTAGGACTTATGCAGGGCAACAGAGTAACCCAGTGGTCACTAAGACTAAGAATTCCTCAGTCTACAACATTCATTTCATTGCCATGTGTTGATGTCACAGCGTCCTTCACACTCGCTCAGCCACAGAGCCCAGCAGTCAATCAGTGCAACTGAAAAGAAGACCCATCCAACAAAACCATCAATGGTTCGGTTTGCAACTTTTTAGAATCTTTAAAACAAATGTCATTGTTTGCTGTCAGCAAGAATAATGGTCAGATAAATTGCCTTATTTGGTGTAACGTGTTTCTTTCCACATGAGGTATTGTGTTGGGTTTGTGTGACCTAGTTTTGGTAGAGGGGGTGATTTTCAAGGATGGCCTCTGTGAGAAGATGCCAGAAGCTTTCCCTTTAAAAAGGGAAGACAAGTTATTGCACAGCTGTAATTGCAGCTGGAGAAAAGGGTAAGAACATATGAGAGGAATAACTCTGGAGACACCAAGGTCAGTGGAGAAGGAGGTGCTTCTGGGGCTGGAGCTGAGATTCCTCTGCAGGCCGTGGCACAGCCCATGGTGAAACAGGCTGTCCCCCTGCAACCCACGGAAGTCCATAGGGATGCAGAGATCCACCTGCAGCCCATGGAGGAGACCCACACCAGAGCAGATGCCCCAGACAGAGCTGTGAACCCTTGGAAAACCCCTGCTGGAGCAGGCTCCAGGCAGGGACCTGCAAACCTGTGGAGAGAGGAACCCACACTGGAGCAGGTTTTCTGGTGGGACTTGTGACCCTGTGAGGGACCCAGGTTGGAGCAGGCTGTGCCTGAAGGACTGCACCCTGTGGAAGAGTGACCCACATTGCAGCAGTTCATGGAGAACTGTTGCCCGTGGGATGAACTCACACTGCAGAAGTTCATACTGAACTGTCTCTCGTGGGAGAGACCCCATGCTGGAGTAGGGGAAAGACTCTTCTCCCTGGGATGAACTGATTGTAACCCCCATTCCCGTTTCCTTGTGCTGCTGGGGGAGAGGAGGCAGAGCTGGGAAGGAGGGAGGGCTGGGGGGAAGGTGCTTTTAAGATTCATTTGACTGCTCATTATCCTGCTCTTTGTTAGTAATACATTCAATTAATATCCCCAATTCGAGTTTGTTTTGTCTGTGACAATATTTGCTGAGTGATCTCTCCCAGACCTTATCTCAACCCATGAACCCTCACATTTTCTCTCCTCTGTCCACTTGTGGAAGGGAGTGATAGAAGGGCTTTGGTGGGTGCCTGGCATCCAGCCAGGGTCAAACCACTAAGAGAGTGAAGAAAGCTCAAATTGACCGGTAACAGCAGATGTTTGTGTGCAGGTTCGGTGGTAGTTTATAGGGTTACGGCTTTCATCTTGCCCTGGCTTCTCAGCTGATTCCAGCAGTCCTTGGCAGATGCTCCTCTTGGCACATATACGTGTGAAAGCCACCACAATGGGGCCGCAGCCTCGGCAGCACTGTAAGGCAAAGGTGGCAAATAATGCCCCAAGCCCAGCCGGGAGCAGCGCGATCAGCCTCACGCAGGTAACCTTCCGCTCACAGTGTCTTTTATGTGTATTCCTCAGCATGAACCATTAATTATGAGGGGGAAACCACTAGCAGAACACCTCATGAATGCCCGTATCTCGCCACCGCCGCACAGCCCGCAGGAGGAAGGGCTCGCTGGGGAGCGCAGGGGCCGGGCCCGGCCGGCCGCCGCCAGGGGCCGCGGCAGCCCCGGGCAGTGTCCGCCCGCGTCCGTCGCCATCGCGACCGGGCCGCGACCGGGCGCCGGGGGCGGAGGGAAGGGGCCGCCGCCGCCAGGGGGCGCCGCCGCGGGGGGGGGGGGGGGCGGCTGCGCGGCCGCGGAGCTGCGCGGTCATCGGGGCCCGGCCCGTCCTCCCCATCCGTCACATTCCACCCCGTCCCGTCCCGTCCCAGCGCAGCCTGTCCCGTCCGGCCCGCGCCATGGGCAGCACCCTGCGGAAGAGCCAGGCGGTGCGGCAGGCGCCCGGCAGCGCGCCCCTGGAGCGGCGGCGCCCAGCAGGTAGGCAGCAGCGGCTGCCGGCGGACAGCACCTGCCTGGCAGCGCTCCGCACCTGGTGGGCTCCGAGCAGGGCGGGCGGGCGGGCGGCCGAAGGGACCGGCTCCGGTGTCCCGGTGAAACACCCGGGAAGGCGGAGTTGGGACCCCCTTCGGTGCTGGCGGCCGGGCGGCCCGCGGGGGTACCGCGCTGCAGAACAGCTCTGCTGTGCCTTCAGCAGGGTGCCCGTGGGTCCCCGCTTTGCTTTGGGTTACCTGTTCCCAAGCACGGCCTCTGCCGCCCGGCTGTCCCCTCAGTGACATCCTTGGGCAGGCTGTGCGCATCGTCCCGCTCACGGCAGCGCAGGGCGATGCGGGGTGTGGGACCCCGGCCCTGGGACGTGCCACAGCGTGGCCTGAAGGATGTCTGTGCTGAGGAGCGAACAGGGTTTGGAGTTAGGAACACGATTTGGAGTTAGGTAGGAGTTGAGTGGCCCTCTGGTCCCTGGAGATGATTTCTGCCTACCAGGATTGAGGCATCTTCCCACGACAGAGTGGGGATATTTGTGTTTCAGCTGACTGCTCTGTAGCTCGTCGCAGTCAGCCTGAGATCCTCCTTGGGCACAGCATTAACCGTGCTCTCACCAGGTCTAGGAAACCCAATGAGAGGAGGTAAATAATGGGCTCGAAGTAATGAACGCCTGAAAATGAACCTATGCTTACATCTGGTGCTGAGCAGCAGTTCTGCCTAAATGAAAAGGCACTCTTAGGATGTAGTACTTCACTGAGCATGTACTACTGTTGGAGTGTCTTCAGCTCTACCAAATCCTTGGGAAAGGAGACTGTTTTAAAAGATGTTCTTGTACATGCAATAATTTGAGAACATTGACAGAAAACCACCTTGGGAGCTTTAAGGTGTTATATGATATCTTAAGTCTTATTATGCAGGCTGGAAATTGTCAGAACTTTGGCAAACAAAAAATAAAGATGCCTGTGCAGTAAGAATTTGCATAAGGCACAGCAGGAGCTGGCAAATACAAAGATGAGGTTTGTAACAGTTAAAATTCTTGAAATAGGCTTATTGTTATGGCTCCATATTGCTTAGTATCTTTCAATTATACCAACATAAACTCCTCCAGTCTGAGCATTGGAAGCACTGGATGTTCCTTGATCCTAAGCAGAAGGAATGGGGAAGAAAATAATAAAAAAAAGAAAGCTCTCATACCACTGTCTAGAGAGTCCAGCTGTCCTTGTAGTTTCAGGACAGTGCTGTGACCTGACAGCAGTTCCCTTACCTAATGATGCCACTACCACCTTATAATTTAGTTTTAAATCAGATACTGAAGGCTGCACAGGTGTGGTAGCACAGAGTCTGGGGCAGAGTGAACTGCTCTGGAGTTATACCCAAACCTGGTTTCTCTGGCCAACCATATATCTGCTGGCATAAACTCAGAGATGAAACCTGCATCTTAATGAGCTTTTTCAGCCTTGTGAAGCTGACTCATTTAGGCTAAATACTTAAAAGAACATGTTGTTTGGGCTTTGGTTTGTATGCTCTGCTGTATCTTTGCTTTTTCAATTTAAGATGTTACTGCTCCCTGTTGCCTATTCTACGACTCTGGCAGCATCTTAAAGTCATTCTCCAGGAAGGCTGGTTTAAACTGTGGGACAAAGTTTATATTTCAGCATCAAGGCAGCTTTGCTTCTGGAATAGTTGCATATGGGTAAATTATTATCTGAAACCCAGTGTCCATTTCCCAAAGGAAGGCATCAAATTTTTAGTGTCCATCAAGGACAAGAGATGAGGGGAGTTGTAAGTGCTGTTGAAGAACTTAAATAGGAGATTGAAGCAAAAAAAAAAATTACAGAAAATTTACGAGTAGAGATACATAATTTACATTAAAATGGAAACATAATCCAAATAAGCTAATTACTCGTTGTTTAACTGACTCTAAAACATGAACAATCTAAAATTAACCCTTTTCTATAGTAGGTCATACCAAGCAGTAGAGTTGTTTTAATATCTATATACGTCCCTTGGACAAAGTATATTTAAACTTATGTTTGTAGTAGGAAAAAGCAATTGGGCTGTTGATAGCTGTAAGAATTTCTTATTTGTTCTCTGGATTTTTTCCCACCCTTCCATATTTTTATCAATGGCAATAATAAATTCAGTTATTAATTCACTGTAAGATCTAAAAATGTTTAAAAAAAAAAGCAGTAGCAAGCTGGGAATGAACAAAACTGGCAAAAAAAAAAGGTACCTAGCACAGGAATAAGTAAAAATATTAAGATGAGGTGCTTATATATAGTTTGCATAACAAAGCTCTTAAATACATTCCCTTGTCCTTAGTTAGTACTTTCAAAAAGGTTGTTATCAGTCTTCAAATAGCATTCAGTTTACTTCAACAATTGGATTTTGCATGTGCAGTATTTATGACATTTTGTGGATGTAAAGGTATGAAAATTGGAAGTAACTCAGAAGAGAGTTCTTTTCCTGATTTTTTTTGTTAAATTATCTCCACACCTAGTTTTCTGTATTATAAACAGGCATTTTACTGCAGAACGGATTAAGGACAAAATTAAAAGCTGTACCATAAGAGTCTAAACTTACACATCTCAGAATTAAGATAGCCTGGGTTGTAGCTTTTGCTTTATAAAGCATGTTATTTGTTTCTGTGGGACTCTACCTGGTTATTACATCAACTGCTGCCTTTTTTCATCCCAGACTGTCAGAGTTGAATATTATGAGTGGCTGTGTTTTAGTTTGTTTTGACTTAGTTTTAAGTTGAGGCTGCTCAGCTTCTGTCAGGACTGGGCACTCAGGACATGATCACTGGTGGGCCTGGAAAGTAGACTGGGAATCAAATTTAGGTTGGATTCTACAAAGTGAGTTAACAAAGTAGTTTTAATATAATTGTTCCTCATTTTTAGGGCTAATATGAGAGCCTCTGAATGCAGCATAACCGTGAGATGGAGTAACAGGGGATCCACTTTGGTGGTCCTAGTTCTGTGCTGGATTACAAACACCAATGGTGATTGTGTTGACATTTACATGTGGTCAGTGTCTGAGTAATGAGGCCCCAAATATTTTTACTTTTGCAGTATTTCCTGGAAATGTGTTGACCATATAATTTACATGTCAGTTGCTCAGGTGACAATAACAGATGTGTCATGGCACTATTTGTGCAGAAAAGTAGAGTGGACTCAAATCCTGGATGTGGCTTAATGGATGTCCATGTACTTCCTCTACCCTTGTTAATAATTATGCCACCCTTTTGATTTCTGCTATTAACAGAAATGGTGCTTGGCCCTCAACAGTGTGTGGCATTTATCTCCTTTTTGCAGTCTATCTTTATGCTTTCTCTGTTTTCAAAACTGTGGAGATGAAACTCCACTGCTTGTTCCTGTTTGATGGTTGTTCCTCCATTAAGCCCATTTCAGTCATCCTTTGGTAGGGCGTCTTGTTTCTGTTTTGATTGTGCTTGTAGAAAACAAACCAAATACCAGATAAAATTGTGTGCTATGGCTTACTTAGTATACTGAATTTGTAACTTATTCTCATTTTTCTTTACCACTGCTATCTCCTGAGAATGCTTTATCTACAACACCTCCCCTGCTTTTGATACCTGTTTTTTGATACCTGCCTGTTGTCATGCAGCTGCCTTCCAGTTTATAGCTCAACTCATGTATTTCCTGTATTTTTTTTTTCCATTGCTTGTTCATTTTTTTCCTCGTTCACACTTTTAAGTAACTTCCTTTCTGGAACGTGGTGTCACGTTGTAGGTCTTCCTTGCAGAACCATCCCCTAACTTGCCTGGTTATATCTGATGCCCTCTCTTTTTCCTTATCTTCGGTTTGGTTTTACCTACTGGTTTTCTTCCAAAAAGTTCACAGCTGTTGCTTTCCTTAGCATATTGCCTTTCCTATATGTACTCTTTCTGCCTTGTAGTATTGAGTATGTAATGGGATTCATTTATGGTAAACTCTACGGAATTGTGTGACACCCCCCCCCCCCCCCCCCCCCTAATTTTTGGCTGTTGCAACCCTATCTGACCCAGCACTGTCATTTGCATAAAAGAGATACAAATGCAAAGAGAGGAAGTAAGTAGAGCATGCAAATACTTTTATTTCCATAGAAAATAGTAGTGGCTTAGTCTAGTGTAGTCCTAGCTATTCTTAAGAATCTGCTAATGAACTGGTTTTACCAAGTGAACGAAGATACCATCTCATTTTATCTTCTGTTCTAGCAAAGTTGCCTGTTTTGTGTGTTGAGTGAGATGCTCAGGGAAGAAAATGCTGTTTGACACGGTCACCTCTCCTGTGTCCTGGCACTGCATCCCCAGTATGGTGGGAAGGAAACTCTTAACTTCCTTATCTCCTCTGTTGTTTGCACAGCCTGACACAAAGCAAGCACTTCACGGAAATTCTGGCTCACAGGTGTAAGGTATTTGTTGTTTTCCACCCATCCTTCACAACCATCCTCAGCCAGACCTGTGTCAGGGCCCTGTGCATCGGGTTGGTTTGTCGGATCACTTTGGTGGCAGGAGAGCTCAGAGGGCAGTGAGTGACCTGTTGGGCTGTGCTGCTTCCCTGTCCTCGCAGAAACGCTGTGTCACTGTTGGCTGGGCTGCTACAAGCAGCAGTGAATCGTTCCACTTAAGTCCTTTGTTTTTCAAAGACAAGAAACTTTGATTACTCCAAATTAAAATATCTGGTTTTTTTCCTTGCCTCTTAAAAAAGTTCCACTTTGGGGGGAAGAAATAATCACAGGTTTCTGAGCCAAGTACCCAAGTACTTTCCGTGGTGTTGTACCTGCCTTAAATTTTATGCCCATACCGAGAGATTACCTGCAAAGAACTTGTTTTCCTTTATCCATATTCAATTTTAATATTGGGTTGTTTGACAAAAAACCTGACTGTGTGTGAGTTGTTTTCCACCATTTTTCATGTTCTCTATGACTCAAATGCAAACCTGGTTACAAAGAAATATGTGGGAATGAATAAATGGCTTCAGTTGTGCTAGAAACAATAAAGGCATGGCCAATGGCAGTAGGGACTAATGAATGGCACCAGCACCAGGAGATCCTGTTTCATCCCTGCTGAGTACTGTTTTACCTCTCTGGCCTCAGGTGCCACACTTATTCAAGTGAGGCTGGTGATGCTTCCTCCTTGTGTCAGAGAGTTGTTTATTTACTGACCAGGAATAAAGAAAAGGTAGCATGGGAGTATTAATCACAGTTTATGGGAACCACAGGTTTGTGTTGGCCACAGGAATTTCAAGAAGAAAAGTCAGGAAGCTCGGGTCTTTCAGGTCATCTGAAATAAAGGGTGAGCTGGTATGGATGGCACTGTGAGCATGATACACTTACAGGTGGTTATACCAGAACTCAGCTTCCTTTGTTTTGATGTAGATTAGACAAAGCATTAACTAATATGGGTAAATCCCAAAGCAACAGTGATTTTTGAAGGTAATAGACAAAAATCTATGGTAAAATTACTGATATTGTAAGATGGTATTTTCCATAAAGATTGTATATAAATCGTTATATGAGATATTGTAGCTTTTACCACAGTTCCAGAGGCAGACAAGTTTTATATTAAGTTTTCCATAACCTACTTAATATAGTTCACAATGAAATAAAATGGAAGATGAAAGTGGTCAAAGATACATGATTAAAGATTGTCTGCCTTTTACTAAGGAAGAGAGAATCTGAAATTTACTTTTGTTAGATGTGTACAGTTTGTTCTGTTAAAGCCAACAGAGTTGTATTGTAGATGTTCTAGAAATACGTGAGGTCAGCATGTGATGTTATGCTCACAGAAAACATCCCTATTAGTGCTAATTAGAGCAATCTGGCTAATTCCTGTATGGTTTACTGTAAACAATTACATAAGAAATGAGGAATGGCTGAAGACTTTCAAGGGCAAGTATTCACTGTCTGATATTGCTGAGGAACTTCTGTGGGTGAGAGCGCTACTAGGAAAGTCTGTGAGAAAGCCCAGGTCTTGGTGGAGTGGGATTTAAAGTGCCATAATTCTTATGGCAGAATCATGTCTTGTAGGAGTTTTCATAACAAACCCAGGAGTATAATGATGTCCCTGCTGAAATCAGTAAAGTAAAATACTTTTCATGAACAATTGGACTTTGTGGCAACTGCATGAATACTTAGAAAAGCAAAAGGAAAACAAATGCCTGGAAGTAGGAATTACTTCTTTTGTTAGCAACTAGAAGCTGCGACCAGTTTTAGAACCCCTTTTTTCAGACTAATAGGATGAGACAGGTTATAAGTTTGAGTGGCTGATTGTTAGAGATGGAGGTGTTTGAGTGTTGAGTTTCTTGCCCCAGGTTCTTCTTGGATGTGAAGGTGGTGGATTGCAGCTCTCCAAACACAGTGCTGACGTCTCGAGTGGAAAGCTGATTAGAGGAAGTTGTTGAGTAAGTCCCCAGATGTTCAGTGGAAAATTAGGCTGAAAGGGTGAATTTTGTCACTTACTGCCTTTTTTTGAGTGGGAAGTTTTCCACTGTGTATAGGGAGCTTTGTTTCAGGCCCTCAGATGGATGTCTGTTACAGATGATGTTTTTCTGACTACAGTCAGATCTGTTTCCAGCTGTCCGAGTGTGGAACTTAACAGATGCTGCTTGAAAGTTTGTCTTTTATTTGATCTGGTGTTTGTCATTCCTCTGTCAGTATTTTTTCTTTGGTTTGTCTTGGTTTTGTAATTCCTGTCCTGCTATGCAGAGGTTAGATTAACAGTTGTCAGTAGATTTTTACTGTCCTTTGAGAATGCTGTGCTGCTGAGCTTTCTGCCAGTTTCTGCCTTTTTCATACATTAATCACATTTGATTGATTTGAATGATGAGGGTTCTTTTCTCCTCTGTCTTAGAGAACTCAACATTTAGCTTGGAAAGTTCCCAGAAGAAAGTTTGTATCTGTACGTTTTCCCACTCTACAGAATTTACTTTAAATGCTTTTTGTACTCAAATAGTTGGGGTAAAAACAAAGAATTTATATTTTCATGAAGGAAATAGGTGTTGTGGAATAAGACTTTGTGCCACTGTCAGGACTCCACTAACAGAAATCTGATAAAGTAGAGCCCTTGCTTCAACTCATTGCAAAGTTCAATTATTCCACATTATGCCTTGATGTTGATCACATTCAAGCAATCCCTTATTTAAATGGAAGTAGTTTTAAGGTCTTAGATATGAAAAGGGCATTAACAATTAAAGGACTTCACAACAAATATAAGCAATTACATAGTTTGGAGAACTTCTGATTTCTTAGGAAGTTGCACTTTACTCTTTTGCTTGTCAAGTCTTAAAGCTTGGTGGGTTTTGGATTTGAGAGCCTAGCTGGCAGCTCAGCTCCACTCACTCCTCTCTGGTGGGTTGGGGAGAAAACTGAAAGAGTGAAAATGAGAAAACTCATAGTTGGAGCAAAGATAGTTTAGTAGGCAAAGCAAATGACACCATGCCAGCAAAGCTGCAGGCTTCCATTTCCTCTCAGTTTTGTCAGTTCAGCTGGTTGCAAGTCAGCCTTTCATTGTGCATTTGTGATATGGTCCAGGCTGGAGGTGTGTATTTTAAAGGCTTAAGGTTTTCCCCTGGTAATCTGAATGATGTAATGGCTCTGCTGCTGTCACTACCAAATGTTTGAGTTTGCACAATAGGGGAGGTAGTGACCTATGAGGATAGTGCAGAAATGAGCTAATCTAGAAGAAGGAAAACCTGAACATTTCTCCACCTAGAAAGTTCACTTGGATGTAAAGTAAATATTCATTGTCATTCTGAAGTAGTCTGTACTTCCCAGATGCCTGAAGATAGGGCTGTAAAACAAGTTACGCGCTTGCTCAGAAACGTTAAAAATTTAGAGGTGTCTTCTGAACTCCTGGAGTAGAGAGTTAATTTTTTTAATTATAGTTTGTGAAAATGTGAAGTTTGTTCTTGTTGGTAATGTTCCTCTGTGTGATAGGGAAAATCTAGGTAAATCAGTGGAGACTTTGGCCTTGAAGTGCCACTTTGAGACCTTCAAAGTGAGTAGTTAAAGGGCAAGTGCTTTCCATGGGTGTCCGTGTCCTGCCTCTGCAGCTGGTGGGATCCCTGGATTGCTTTTGCAAGGTAAGGTAATTCTTATCCTGGAGCAGTTCTGCTTACAAAGCTGGTCCAGGCTGTTGGGTTGGGCTGGTCCTGTTCCCACCTGATCAAAGCCTTCTGAAACCAATTGTGCCTTTTTTTCACCCCAGCCAGAAGTTACACAACAAACAGTCAGAAGTTCAGAGGCCTCGGTGCCAGGGAGGACTTTGCTTTGTGAGGAAACTGACTTCCAATAAGGAAGGATACGGATTGAAAATACCATAGTTGCTTCACTGTGTTTTTTTATCTCTGCTCAGGAAGCAAGGCTTAAAGGGTGGGGTTTTTTTCTGGTTTAACAAGTTCTGAGCAAAAGTGGCAGTTTTGCCACTACCAGAGAGATATATTGCTCCCTCCTCTTACTCTCTACTGGTCTAGTAATGCCTTCATCCTGGCACCAGCTATGGTGATCACAGGATTGTCCCCTGAGCTGGCTGAGCTTGTTAGACTGGTAGGAAGCTGTCCACAACCTTTATTCTCCTGGGTTAGTTTTCTCCTAGGTTAGTGAGTTGATTTAGCTCATGCATGGGTCTAATGTCTGCCAGAACTGGTGCGAAGTATGCAGACATCAAGAAGGTAAAAACCAGTGTGGTGGAAGAGAGTATACTTGTCCCTTTTTTAGTATTGGTTGGTTAGATTGATTCACCCCGTGTCAAGGAGCACTTGGCAGGTCATAGGGAAGGTGCCACTCAACAGCCACCACCTCCTAGATTGGGCTAACAAAACCAAAAGATAGTGGTAGTGCAGAGCAAGAGCCTCACTGGGCTTTCCTGCAGTGACGTGAGTTGCTACAGACTTGCTGAAGTAACACTGATACGTACCAGGCAGAGCCTTCTCACTGCTGCATGTCCAAGGGTTATCCAGAGCAGATCCATGGTTCAGGTTCTCTTTAGCAGTGTCACTCTGCAAAAAGATATCTGCTGATTCATTTTTGGAAAGTGTGTATTATTCACCAGGACTGTGGGTTATTGCAAGTGCTGTTAATGGATGGAATTTTATGGAGAGTAAGCTGGTGACACACAGAGCACTTTCTGCTTTGTCATCCTGCATGTGGCAGGTTGCCCAAACCAACAAGGGAGAGGCCCCCAGCAGCAGAGGCACCCAACATACAAACTCTTTCAAGTGTCTGCCAGGGGCTATGGTTGCCTTTGGGCTTTGGGGCTATTGCTAAAACTTGGTACCTCTGGCACAGATCTACCTTAAAATAATTAGAGATATTTATATAAGTGCCTCTGTTGTCTAATGGCTAGATTTGTATCTCACTGAAGATACAGTTTTAAGTGAACATTCCTGAGATTGTTCAAACTTGCAGGAATAAAATACTCCTTCTGTTGCTTCAGGTAGACACAAGACTGTAGCTTTAATATTAATATAGTGAAGCAAAAAATTGTCCTTTGTGAAGGTTGTGAAATTATCCTCTGAGAAGGGTGTTCAAAACCTGTGTTCTTGCTTTTCTTTTTTTACATGTGTATGTTCTCCAACTAGAATAGGAAAAGTAGTATCCATCACTAATATTACTGTTAATTGTTGCATAACAGTTCTGGTCTTTAAACCCCTTTTACCACCATCGCCAAAGTACTCTTCCCAAAACCTTTGTGAGATAAAGGAATTTTAGCACCAAGTTTGAGAGAAGAAGTCAGAGGTGACAAGATTAC
This sequence comes from Aphelocoma coerulescens, assembly GCF_041296385.1. Classification (NCBI taxonomy): domain Eukaryota; kingdom Metazoa; phylum Chordata; class Aves; order Passeriformes; family Corvidae; genus Aphelocoma; species Aphelocoma coerulescens. Next base: position 57,996,661 of record NC_091014.1, on the reverse strand, counting down.
AGACCAGCTTTCAATGACTGCCTTTTTTCATTTGTCTTTGTGTGAATGCTTTTCAGGTTTGTGGGCTTGGTGCCCAAGGAATGTATACATAGCATTCAGTATGGCTGTTTCTCTAAGTATGGACACGCTGCCAGGGCTTGCTAATTAATGCTGGCTGTACAGTGCAAAGCATGCATGTGATTAAGTACAAACAACTGTGTGCTGACCCATTTATTGGAAATTAAGTTTAACATAATTTAGAGTTATGTGGAGGAAGGAAGAGTTGATAATGGATTCCAATCAACTATTAGATTTTCCACTTTTTTTTTTTTTCAATGCCACGTCAAATAAAGTTTCACTGTGTGTAATGTTGTTTTTTTTTTTTCTTTTCGCTAATATGCTTAAACTTTTATACTGGAGATACATACATACATGTAAGATCAGTTATGACCAGCAGGAAAACTGATCTTTTCCTTTTGAATGCATTATCAATACATTGAACTGAAAGAAGTTTCCAGGCAACTAATTGCAAGAGAAAGCGAAAAACTTTTAATTCAGTTTAAAAAGTACGAGACTTTAAATGTCACTTTCTGGGCAAGAAAGCTAAAGTCATCACTTTGCTTCAAGACTGAAGTTTCAGGCTTAGCCACAGGAAATATGATCTATGATCCAAGCATATTGTTAGATTGGCAAAAGGTACTGAAATCTCAGCCAACTCCTGCATGGGATTTTATTCAACAGAAAAATATTGCAAGTCATCCTAACGTTGCAAATGAGTCATGAGTTGCCTTAGGAAAGGCTCCCCTGGGACAGACATGCCGCAGACGAGGAAGCAATGAAGCCGCCAGGCCACTCCCCCAGACAGTTTCTCTCGAGGAGCACAGCCTTCATAAAGGACGTCTCTCCAGACACTTAGTTATTTTATCCTTTATTTCACAGGGGGAGCCCCGAAGCTGCGAGAAGGGCAGCGCGAAGCAGCGGCAGAAACTTCCCAGCCAGTTGTTTCTGTACGGGAGAAGCAAATAGGAGATCATGAGAGAACTTTAAAGGTAGGGGGAGATACATTTCAAAGTCTGTAATTTAGTTCTGACATTAAAAAATAGTCAGAATGTAGACTTTCTTGTAAAAGTTGTAGTTCATGGGTGAAGAGTAAAGGAAATCTGTTCTCAAGATGGGATTATGGTCATGAAGAAGTTCTCCCAGTAAATGGGATGTGGATCTTGTCAAGAGTCTGGCTGCTTTGGAGCAGGGTTCTAGGAGGAAGAGAGGAAGCTTGTGATCTACTTTGTATAATCTAAACTTTTAATGTATTTTCATAAAGAGTTATGAAGAATTAATGAAAAGTGAGCCAAACAGTAGGAAATAAAAACTGAAGTTTCTTAATCCATGTGAAAGCATAAAGCATTTTTCTTAAAAGGAGAAAAAAAAAGTAGCATGATATAAGTAGTGAACTAAGCAAATGAGTAGTTGGTGTGGTTTCTTTATATGCATCATAAAGATACCATTCTCAGCAGCTGGGTCTGATGACTGTGGGGAAGTCAGTCTGCCCTCATGCTTCACACCGTCCACTAAGCAAACAGGAAGGTGTGCTTTGGAAAAGAATGGCACCCTTTCACTAATTTTACATCTCTGCATACAAATGAAGTGAAGCTGTACATCATAGTACAATACATGCCCCTTTGCTCTGATTGCGGTAGGAAGTTTGATCCTGGCTAAGGGCTGTGTTAGAAAAAGAGAAAAAAGGGAACCAAAGGCCAATGTAGGTTCAGTGGTAGGGGTGTGTGTTGGGGTGGTGGAGCAGGAGGAGAAGAGGAAGGAGAATGAGGCATTTTTGGGTGTTTTCACAGTGGCTTCAGGTGTTTCCTAGGTTTTGTTTCTACTGTTAACATGCTGCCCGGGGTTATGTAATACTACTACAATCTAAACTTCCTGCAGGCAGATACACAGCCAGAATTCCTGATTACATTGCTGTGTAATTCGTCTGAGCAATAGGGGATTTTTGTCAGTGGGACGGCTGCACTGGCAGCAGTCAGTAGGGTAGACATAGTTATAGAGAGACACTAATCAAACCTCAGAGGAAGGCAGCAGTAGAATGGGTTGAGTACAAAGGGCTGTTTAATGCTAAACAAAATTAAGATGAAAAGATAAGGGAAACTTATTTGGGCTCTTTTCTTTTCTTTGGTTTGCCCCAACTATTCCAGTAGTCCCGAATCAAGTCCTACCAAGTTAGGTGGACAGAAACATGTATTTGTAAAGTGGCAAAGTATGAGTTTCCTAATTTACGGGTTTGGTCTTAAAAGTTTTTTCATTACTTCAGTCAATGCTCACAGATTTACATCAGCTAAGGAATCTGATCTTTACTCACTTCAGATCTTGTCCTGCAACTTGAGAGGCATTGAGAATTTTGCCACAACTCCAAAGGCTTGAAGATCTGAAGCCCTCATAAATTGGAGTTTCACAAATGAAGTGTGAAGGCTCATTTTAGAAAGTGTTGAAGATGGTGCCATGTTCTTTGTGGCATAAGCTGTCAAAATGCATTTTAAGACTAATGGGTAGTTTTTCTGTGGTAGTAGCTGTGATTAAAAAAAATTCTTTTGTAAAACCATGGTGGTCACGCTTGATCCATTTGATACCAAAGTTATGCTAAACCAAAGCAGTGATAAACACTGGCATATTACAAAAATGCAGTTTTCAGAAATAGTTTTCTTCATTCAGTTCTGTTCATTCCATTGGTAAGGCTGGTAATTATTGTGGATTAGGAGTGTCGCAGAGGATTGTTGTATTTTCCTACAAATATATGCAGGAGGAGGGGGAAAACACTAATTAGGAAAGTCAAGGGCAGATGAAGAGAATAAAATAAATTAATGGAATGCTTGTGTCAGCAGTTACGTATCTCATGCTGGAGTAGAGTATGAGGAGGCACTAGACTTGCATTGTTGTGGAAAACTAAGCCCTGCAAGGAACTGCCCAGAAGCCCAGTGCTCCAACGAACAAGAAAATTTGTAGTTCAGCATCTGACAGGTATAGAGCTTTTCACGGGTGGATTAGGAAGACAAAATTAAAAGCTAATTAAAAGCAGAACTCAGAAAATTCAGATGCAATTATGTTCCCTTATCACAATATTTGCTACTGAAAATACTAATTGTTGAACACTGTGAATGATGTTTCCATATTCCCTAATACTTTTTGTTTTCTCTGTTCAGGCACATAAGGAAGAAGACAATCCTCAGAAAACAATGGAAGCGAACGGACTTACACCAGTGCCAGATTCCTATGACTATGATCTCATTGTCATTGGTGGAGGCTCAGGTGGTCTGGCAGCTGCCAAGGTATGAGAGGGAAAATACAACTTATACTTTCCTTGTCAGCAGGTGGGTGACATCCTCAGTGTCTTGAATTTGGGTATCTTTAGCACTGTAGGAGCACAACACCTGCCTGATCAGTGACATTTCTTTGGAGGTTAGTGCCAATTATACAATAGTCTTTTCTTTATGTTCTGAAGAAGGAAAACATGGTATATTCCTTAATATTTGTTAATACTCCTTACTAGAATGAAACTTGGTCCCCACTAATGGGAGATGATGCTGCTGGAAAACAGCAGGTAAATATCTTAATAGTGTTTATTAGTAGCTGAACTTAAACTCAGCTCATAAATGAGAAGGTTTATAAACTATTCAAAATTATCATCAGGAGGTATCTACTTTTATAAAAAAGTAAAATCTTTTCAGACATAGTTGTGTATCTTGTTTTAATTCTTCACAACAGGGGAGAGCCTGTGATTTTTGAGCTTACATAGTTGTATAAATGGAAATTTTCCCTACACTTAAGTAGAGTTATGGTCTCACCCTTCACTTCTAGGGTCTGGTATTTCCTGCCTGTAGCCAGACTGGTTAGGATATTGCTATTAGAAGCGTATCTAGAATTAATTAAAAGAATCCACAGTGGTACAAAATATACCAGCTCTTAGAGCTGTCATTGTCCCAAATATTTTAAACTTGCTGAAATCTAACGTAAGTCAGTAGCTCTCCTTTACTTCAATAGTCAGGCATGTTGTGTCTCTTCTGTCTGTTGTTGGATTAACTATTTAGGAGTGAATTGAGCATTCCTGTAAGTAAAACTACATTGTTGCTCAAGACCTGGAGCTGGATTATTCCTCCAGTCAGGGGGCATTTCTTTTGTTCTTGAGAAGTGGAGGAGGTCATAGGGCAATTAAAGAAAATAAGGGGAAAATATTTTAGCATAGCATTGGATTCACACTGAACTCTGGTCCCCTAGAAGTACTTCTTTACTTTCCCTAGAAGTTATAATGGAAATGTGCAGGGCTGAGTGATGGATTGTAGGTTCATAGTCTATTTTTGTAATTTACTGCTTTCCTATCAATAGGGGCACTGTTGTCATGGTGTAGGATTGAGGATTGAAGGTAAGATATATGAAAATTCTGAGCACCACAAAGAGAAGCAAACACTGAGGATGGAGATATTCTGGGATGGGAGAGAGTAACAAGAGTAAAACAGAGTTTGCAGTAATGCAAAAAGAGCTTGCAGTAATACAAAACCAGCTGTCGAAGTTTCCATAGGGAGACTGCTTTGTTGTATACATGTGCTATGTTGGGAAGCTACAGCAGTGATGTTTATTGCATCCTTTTTCAGTTGTAGGACAGAAAAGGTGTGCAGTAGGAGCCTTATTCCTTCAACTTGGTGTACAAAGTATATTGATTCTTAGTGTTCTCAACTGATAAGTAGAGCAGAAGATGGTAGATCAATAAAGTCAACACCACCATCAGTAGTAATGTATGTATTTCAAGTCAGTTTCATGTAGTTGAAGTGAAGCTGTTTTATACACATGAACTTTTGACTTTTACTTAGATTGTTCAATGTTTTTTAATGAATTAACTAACAGTGCTTGAAAAAAAAAACAGACCAAAACAGAAAAAAAACCCCAGCTACACAGCTCTTATATGAAGTTCCAGATACCTGCACTCGGGTTTGCAGCAGTTTAACTGGGTTGGTTAAATGTGTGCTGTTGACTCTTGACACATGCACCTTTATGAGCACATCTTCCTCTCTACATTGGGCTCAGAGTTGGTTACTTTGGAGGCATGTCTCCACAGCGAGTGCAAACACTGCCAGGCTGACTTGGTATAATGCAGCTGCAGACTCAGACCGGTGCCAGGCCCCTGCTCTCAGTTCACACAGAACAGCTCCAGCCCTGCACAGCCTTGCTGCGTTCCTGCAGCACTGCACTGAGCCCTGAAAGGTTTGAGAGCCTACAGGGCAGGTTTGTGGCTGTGGGAAAATCACTCAGCAGAAGTGGTTGTATCTGTGGGATCTCAACCGAGGTGGCGATGCAATGCTGTGCTGTGTTATGTGAGTGTGTAGCTGAGTGAAGCTTGGCAATCCATGCAGTCCACTTAGCTAACCCTGCTAAAGCTTTTTGGAGCAGTGTTGAAGGGCTGTTATTATAAAGAAGCTTTAATGCTGCGTCTCAGTCCCTAAGCACCTTTCTGAGGAACTTTCTCAGAGGTGCTGCTAATGGATAGAAATTAGCTTCTTGGCCAGCCTAGATCTTTGTTGGAAGTGGAAATCCAGTACAGCAATGTTTTCCGAAGGTGTCTATAGCTTGTGTTATTTGAAGTGTGATTTGCATTTTGCATGAAGTAAAATAGATTTAAAATTGAAATTCTAATTGTCAACTATTCGGATTAACAAGTATTACTGGTAACAGAACGCTGAAGGCTGTCCAGCTCCTCCCAAACCAAACCCAAGACCTTAGAGTAATATCCTGTTCCTATAGTTGTTACTGCTTACATGTTTAAGAACTCATTGTATGATGCCAGCATAGTTGTGGCTACTGCAAGTAGCAAAGTTATTCTGCTGCATCTCACGGGAGGAATCTGTCATTGCTGTTGCTCATCTACACAGTGCTTCCCTAAGTGATTTTCCATGGTGGCAGTTACTGCTGTCAGTTTTTGCCGCCTTCTTAAAAAACACAAAGGGAGCAATGAAATTAGTGTATAGTTCTCAGTATCAGGCATTAATTGTAGATTAGCTAATGAAAGTTCTCAGGGGAAATACAGAATCATAGAGTTGTTAAGGTTGTCATGCTTGGCCACGTGATTTCTCATGTCATTGTCTGATGTGGTTTCAAACAAGTGTTGGAGAAACCATCTTTGAAGGGAAAACTGGATTAATTAGGAATTTGTTAAGTATGTTAAAAGTAAATGGGCGTGTTGGGAAATAGTCTGAACAAAATGACAGGATGGAAGAGTAAGAGGATGTTGGACTCAGAGTCTCCTGTGTATTGGCTGGTGCCATGCTGTTGTGTCGCAGGATAAATATCTTTTTTTTTTTCCTTTCATCTTCTTTTTCCTACTGAATGCACAGATGAATTCAGAAGATTAATGACTGTCTGTCTGTTCCCTTGCAAATCGTTCATTGTTATTTAATTAAAAGTCACAAAGCTTTCAGCAATGCATGATGTTATCATCTACTCCAAATTCCCAAATTCAACCTCTAATATTTAGATACGTGTCTTATTTAATTTGTTTTGCAGGAAGCTGCCAAATATGAAAAGAAAGTGATGGTGCTGGACTTTGTCACACCTACGCCTCAGGGAAGTTCATGGGGTAAATTTCTCTTTGTTACAATCCTGTTATAAAGGAACTTTACTCAAAGACACTGATGCTCATGTTTGAAATCTGCCACACTGATGTGAAAATCACATCCTGTTCCTTTCTCTCAGGTCTTGGAGGAACATGTGTAAATGTGGGCTGTATACCTAAAAAATTGATGCACCAGGCAGCTTTACTGGGACAAGCCTTGCAAGATTCACGCAAATTTGGATGGCAGCTTACAGAAGAAGGTAAAGAAAGGCACTTTTTTCAGTTTTGTCATTTGCACTGAAAATCCTGAGGTGGTTCTCATAATCAGGTGCTTGTTGCACTGCTGTACATGTTGGCTTGAACACTGTGAGGCAACTTCGGAGAGATTACATGTAAATTGAAGTGTTTTTCAAATCTAAAGTCATGAGGCTTATTGCCTCCATGTTTGATCTGTTTATTAATAGCTCCTGATCATGTTAGTAATTGATGAGACTTGTGTGAATAAAAACAATAAGGTACTGCTCCATTTCTGAATGTACCACAATATCTAAGGGAATACCCCAGAACGTTGCCTGACAGAAACTCCTTATAGTTGCAAGCAAGGATTTCTTTTTCCGAAGTGTCTGTCACTACTATGTAGGAAGACAGATTTTATTTTCATTAGCTCTAATATGCGTGGTTATAGGATTATGATTTACTTAGGCTGTAATCCTGTAGTGGGAAGCATGCAGAGGCACCTCTCAGAAATGCAGTCTTTGTTTATTGAGCAATGTCACCTGCTCACAGCATCTGTCAATATAAACCTGTCAATAATGCAGTAAGTCCTAATTTTCAATGTTTTAAGTCATGCCTGTTGACCTCTCATGTTGTCTGTGCTGATGTAATTGTCTGAATTTCAATAGATTTACCCTGAAATAAAACGGGAGTAAGACAAACCCAGTAAGACTGGGTCATGAAAAGAATCTGTTTGAGAGAATACAAGTTTTGTTATGGAAAAAGAAGAACTCAGACTAAAAGGTGAACCTTCTTCTTGTTTCTGACAGTCAAACACAACTGGATGACCATGACAGAATCTGTTCAGAATTACATTGGTTCACTGAACTGGGGCTATCGGGTTGCACTGAGAGACACGAAGGTCACGTATGAGAATGCATATGGAGAATTTGTTGGGCCACACACAATTAAGGTACTCCTTAGCCATTGTTTGCTGTGTCTTCCTATAGAGCTGTCTGAATAGAGATGCTTTTCAAATAGAATGATTTTTCCCATGGTGGGACTGTAAAACACTCACTTTGGACTAATACTTTGTCTGCAGGCAACAAACAAAAAAGGAATTGAGAAGCTGTACACAGCTGAGAGATTTATCATTGCCACTGGTGAACGACCACGCTACCTGGGTATACCTGGAGACAAGGAATACTGCATTAGCAGGTAAACACAGGCAGGAATATGAAGTCATTGCTTGTGTGTAAATGCTTCCCCATACTGAGGAGCACAGTCTGCTTGAAAGAAAACCCCATACTCAGACATCAGTGAAAGTGGGAATAGCGTAGCTGCTGATGTTATGAAGTTGGTAGAAATCTGTCTTCATGCATTGGGGCAGTCTTGAAACCCAGCACAATTTTTTTTCTAGCTACTCAGTGAAAATAATTCAACTTTTGAGAAAAACTGGTTTCTAGTGTCTGGTTAATTGCTTGTTATATGAAGATAAACTGTGTTTTCATGTCAGAGTAACTTTTGAGTTACTTGATGTAGAAACAGAGGTTGGAATTACAGACTGGCAGACCTATAGCAATGAAATAAATAACTGGCATAATCCCTTTGAAACCAGAACACCATGTGGTATGTTTCCCTTCTAATAAGGAGTAATGCAATTAAAGATAACAGATAATACAGCCTGTAAAGTGGTGCTTTAAAGTAGCTTCAAGGTGGAGGAGTCAGGAATTCCAGACTTAAATGCTATCAGATTGAGGCTGGCTGTGTAATCTTTGCTGAGTTCCTTGGGGTATAGGAGCTATGCTACAGCCTTTAATTGCACAATCACATTTTATTCCACCACTCTAACAAAGGTGGAAATAAACTTATTTTAGATTTAAATCTTCAGAGAATTGTATTGCCGAGCTCTAAGTGTCTGCAGAGTAAGTGTGGTGCCTCCATGAGTCCTGGCTTTGTGGACAAGCCCTGGTTTTATAGCCTAGGTCCAAAGTGTGGTGGAACTGATGTAGCTTGATGAAGCAGTTGAAAGAAAGGAAAAGCAGGCAGAGGAGCATGTTTTCCATAATTTCATACTTCTATTTTTGCCTGTTACTGTGGTTTGCATTAATGTGGTTTGTTGTCTGTGTATATCTGGCACTGTGTATAATGCTTTAGCAAAAGAGTAAGTCTTCAAAGTGATGGTGGTATTTTATCTTAAAGTTGAGCCCCTTCCTCTTTTAGTTCTCAGGAGCTAAAATATGCAACAAATATTCAAAGCAAGATTCAGAGGGGAAATAAACACCTACCTTTTTTAACAATTTGTCCTAAATTTCTGTTAAAAAACCCTCCACATTTTTGTGGTGATTCAGACTTTTCATACTCCTTTTTTTTTGTATGTATACTCCTAAATATAACCTTTTCATCTGTCGTGTACTGCTCTTGTATTCCAGATGAACTTCCAAAAAATTAAGCAGTGTTTTTTTAGTGAGCAGGAGAAGGAATAAAGTTCTATTCTTACAGAAAAAATTAGATAAATATAAAGCACAATACATTCTTCTGACTGCCTCTAACTTTCTTTTCCTTTTTCCTTCCTTTTTATTTTTTTCTCCAGTGATGATCTTTTCTCTCTGCCTTACTGTCCAGGGAAAACCCTGGTGGTTGGAGCTTCCTATGTTGCCTTGGAATGTGCAGGATTTCTTGCAGGCCTTGGATTAGATGTCACTGTAATGGTGAGATCCATTCTCTTAAGAGGATTTGACCAGGACATGGCAAACAAAATTGGTGAATATATGAAAGAACATGGAGTCAACTTCATTAGGGAGTTTGTGCCAATTAAGGTAGGCTCAAAGTGACTACAGCTGATTGGGATATACCTATCATAATGTTTTAAGATATAAATTATTTTAATTAATGCAAAAGTTGAACTTGCATTACAGTATTTGCTGTGATATACAATGGGTTAATTTTTGTTTTAAATGAACTCCATGAAACTTAATTAATTGAAATGTATAATTTAATCTTAATATTAAAATTTTGTGAGATTACAAAATTCATTGTTTTTGTCAGAATTAGTTGGGTTAGTATATGTTGCATTGAAAATGTTACACGTGCTCGTCCTGGTTCTGCAAATGTTAAATATACTTAAATTCAGCAGTTGTCCTGAAATCTGTGAAAGTTCTTGCTGGCCCATAATTAAGCAGATACATAATTTCCTCTAAGATCAGGGTCCAGTGCATCCCAAATAGTCATATTTTTTGTTGCCATTTTTCAAATTCTCAGCCAGCAAATACTGTTTATGTGCCAAGGATTAGTGGACCATCCAGAGAAGTAAATGGGCTTTGGAAGTATCCATCTGTATCATTTACTTGGCAGAGTCCTTAAATACTTGCTCAATTTCTGTTGAATTCAGTAAGAGTGCTCATGTAGCTAGTTACATATATATATATAGGCACGTGTATAGGCAAATTCAGGTTGAATTTAAGCCTGATTAGAAGTTCTGGAGCTTTTCTAATGCAAAATTGCTCTATCAAAGACTTCAGAGTGTGCTAACAGTATTTTTCTTCATAAAATATTTTTTTCACAATAGTGCTTAATTGTTTTGAAATAGCAAATTATGTATTAAGCGATTTCAGTTTGGTGTTAAACCAGCATGCTACTGAGTTTAACACTTTGGGGATTAAACCCTTAATTTCAGTGAAGACTGTTCATTTCCACTCTTGGCAGTATCAAGAGAAGCTTTAAAAATGCTCTTGCCACTCTGCCCTGTGGGTCTGAGCCTCTCTCACAGAATGAGAGTTCCTGTGAGAAGTCAAAATGGATGTTTCAAGGAAATTAGTTTTTATGCATGTTTTTGTTGCACAAATCCCATGCTGTATGAAAAGTAGGGATGATTATCTAGGTTTTGTTTCAGACATAGCTTTTTGTAAGCTCTAATGGGGGATGAGAAAGAAGGAAGCTGTTTTTGCAAGCAGATCATTACAACTAAATGTCAAGCAGGCTCCTCCAGATGCATCCTGTGATGAGGAGTCCATCACCACAGTCACAAATGCACTTCTGTGTATTTTACCCTGTCCCTTCACTAAATGTCTTTGATTTCAATGGGAATAAAATATTTGGCCCTGCTTCTGGTTGCAAATATCCTTCAACTTAAGTTGCTGGATAGTTTTTTAGCAGGTTTTCTCACCTCTTTCAGACATTGTGTTTGAAGTTATGCATGTTGTGCTTATGAAAACCCTTCCTTGGGATGTTTGAAGGCAGAAGATAAATTGTTATAAATAATGCTGCCTTTGAACAGGAGCAGTTTAGCACAGTGATCCTTTAAGGTTGGTGGGATGGTACAGTTGTTTTTTTAAATTGAAAAGAAAGGACAAGATTAAAAACTTCATCAGAAACTGCTTTTTCTGCCTCTAAATACCGAACATGCAATAGGAACTAGGGTGTTGTTGAAAAGTACCTTTTCATCTGTAAGAAGATCACTAAAATTCTCCAGAATTGTGTAAAGTGTTGCACACTTACATGTCTTTTGCATGTCCTGCTGAGGGCTTTCTATGACAGTAGCTTCCCTTGGGTGGAGGGAATGATGGCAGCAGGTGGAGAAAATGTCTGATGGTGTTTCCAGGCCTTGTAAGAGTTTCCTTCCTACTCACCTCCTCTATCCCCATTGATTACAACAGGTCATATGGTGGGCTTGGACAAGAACTTAACCATCAGTCCACTTTTATAAACAGAAACGAGATTTTGTTGTGTTGGTCATAAGAATAAATGCAGGGACATAGAACAACACATTAAAATATGCAAGTAGAAATGTAAAGAATCTTTAGAGTAAGTGCTTAATTTTAGGTCATGGTAAAAACTCTCTCAGTGATATGTGGTGGGAAAAATACATGTTTGTATATTTTTATTTGAAACTAAACTTTTGTTTTCTTTTTTACTCCATGCAACCCCCAAAATAGGTTGAGCAGGTTGAGGAAGGAACTCCTGGAATATTGAAGGTTACAGCCAAGTCCACAACGGGGGACCAAATGATTGAAGGGGAATACAATACTGTGAGTCCTGTCTGTATGCATGAAGAATGTGAAACAGCCTTCCATTTAATGTTGAGATTTTGTGAGGTGTTTTTATCCACACTTCAGATTTTTAAAAATTATATTAGTCATTAAATATGCTAATTGAAAACAGTCAGCAGGTAATTAATCTGGAGAAAAAAGTCCCAAAGTCCATGGTTATTTACCTTGCCAAATCAGTTTGCATGCTTTTGAAACCTGTTTCTTAACTTAAGGGTGTAGATGAGCTTGGTCACGTGGAATCAGTTGCAGGACTTTTTCCCAGTGGAATACTTGTAATAAATGATAAGTAATGATTTATAATAGCTTTCATAGTAATTAAGGCATGTTTTGTAGTTAGCACAAAACAGCAGCCTGTGCAGGAGTTAAACAAACGGGTGACGTGTCATCTCAAGACCTGTTGTTGACACATCTTCACAAAAACCATTAATGCCCTGTGGCAAATCAGTCAGGAAACTTCATTACACACTTAAGACAGTAAAATTGCAGTGTGCAGGTATGGTATTGTATGTTTGATTGACTGTTTCCATCACACCTCACCCCACTCATTTTCATAGACCTTGATGCTGAAAGGACAAAAAAAAAGTTGTGAATAGAGTATTTGGAACCACACAGAATGCATAAAGACAGGCCTCTGCCAGCCTGGGACTTCAAATACTTTGTGCCAGTGACCTCGTTTACCTGTCCAGTGCATCAGTCATCCCTAAAAAGTACACATCTGGGAGCCAATAGTGTGGGAAAGTTTAACAATGGCAGCAGAGCTATTGCTCAGGGTTGTAATGCTGGGGTTTTTCTGGTCCATAATAGTGAAAGCTTTTTAGCAAGGAAATCAATACCATCCCTTCATTAAGGAAACTTTTGGTTTCTTATTGCTACATCTTTCACTGAAATGCTGTCACTCCTCATAGAAGCTGTGACCTGTCTGTGCTGCATTTTAAGACCTTCAGCTCTTAGGATCTGGTGTGTTTGATCATCTGTAAGACTTGAAGGAGATCTCAGGATTCCTTCAGGACAGTTCCTGGCTGTCATATGAGAAGCATTATATAGTTATCTGGGCAGTTGTCCAAGACTACAAAGCATGTAGCAAATTTCCTTGTGATAGCAAAAGTTGGAACTTGATTTGTTATGATAGCAGAGTTCATAGGATGGGTAAGAATTTGGCCTGGTCTGAACAAATGTTCAAACAAATAATATTCAAAAAATAATATCCTTTGACAGTGACTTGGCTGAGAGCCTATATAAGTAAATTATATTTTCAGATCAAACCAAATACTGTTTTATGGTATTTTTATTTGCTTAAGCATCTGAGTTTCTTTCCTAAAGAGCCCGTTCCTTATGGAGCATTTTGAGGTCACCTGCCCTGGTAAGGATACAGGATAGCACTTTGGTATAAAACTGCAAAGAAATAAAGAATCTATCCCTAACTGATTTGTTTAGAATATTCTTGGGGTATTTTTCTCGGGAAAGCTATTTGACTGTTTTTAATCTTAGCATTAAAACCTGGTATTGTTAGGTCATGGTGGTAGTGTGGCTTGTCTTAAACTCTGTGAATCTACAATGGGTAACAAACATATTCACCTTACTGTGACCAAGCCTTAGATACTAATCTCTAGCATATCTTGAAGATAATAGCCAAAGGAAAAGGCACTTTTGAGTTTTTAAAAATCTGTAATGTGCATTGCTGTTTTGCAGGTGTTGCTGGCAATTGGACGAGATCCATGCACGAGAAAAATTGGTTTGGACAAAGTTGGGGTGAATATCAATGAAAAGTAAGGACAGATGTCTGTGTATCACTCACTGCTGAGCTTGTGTCATGTACTGTTACAATGGTAGCAGTACAGAGACATCCAAAAGCTTTGAGGAAAAATTTGCCCCGTTTGTATACACTTGGATGGGAGACTGTGTAGCAGATAACTGCATTTTCTCCCATAGTACTGCTACATTTGCTTTTTTGTTGCTGAAAAGTCAATTTCTAATTCCTGGGAGAAAAAAGTGTCTGTTCCATTCTGTCTAGGTTCACTGATCTGTCTTAGCTTCTTCCAGTTACAGGGTTTTCTAGGATCTTCCAATTGTTCCTTGTACTCTCTTTTCCTTGTCACCTTGCTTTTATCACCTCTTGGAGCAAAAATCTGTTAGCTCATATAGGTTTTCAGAGCAGTGAGTTTTGTTTATATTTTAATGTAAATGCTGCTATATGTTATTTTGAAAGATAAGGTTCAAGTAGCATTCCTTAAAGTCACAGGTGAAGTTCTTGATGTGTTTTAGGTTTTGGAGGGGTTTGTTTCTTGCCTAGAAGCAATCCTTGGGAACAATTTGTGTCTTCTGTAGAAGAGTATTTGATGTTTAATGCAGTGAGGTTGTTGCACCAGGGAGTGGAGCTATCAGTAACATTTTCAATATTGGTAACAAAAACATCTTCCAGGCATGTGGGTCCTCAAAGACCTTCACTTTGAAGAAAAGACAAGGGACCATGAACTTGACCAGTGCAGAGTTTTTATACATGAATGCAGTAACTGATGTTGTCAACGGTAACAGTTGTGATATTCCAAATAAGTGGAAATTTTGGTCCACTCAAAATTGGCAGACCCACATTGGCTTGTAGAGCAGTACGCCTCTTTCTGATGTCAGGACACCTATTACTAGCTTAATAGAATGAACTATAAAGTTATTAGCATAAACTGTATAATTGTTAGCAAGTGCAAAATTGAGGAAGTTGGATTTTTAATATGGGAATTGCTGCTGGTCTCTCAGGTAACTGTGTGACTGTTTCTATGTCTGTCTGATTAGGTTTCCCTGTTACATGTTTCCTGTGGTGATTACTGCACTATCTTATTTATTGATGAAGTAGGAAATATTAATAATTAAAAGCTTCCATTAGCTCAGTGCACTTACAGCTAAAAAGCTTGCTGGCTGTCCCTTAGGTAGGGTGTGTAACAGCCTGACCTGTCTCTGTGTAGGAGCCTGAAGGATAAGCTTCTATAAACAGCTTCAGCCACTGGACTGAAATTTCAGTAGTGGAAAAATTGTTTTGTCTTACAAGTGGAGTGGGAGAATGCCTCTTTGTGTCATTCCTGAAAGCTGCCAGTACACAGCTCAGCTGGTGGTAGAGGGTGTTTCTGGAAGAGGTTTATGCTTCACCTCAGTGATTCAGGAGATGAATCGCAGCTTCTCAAGCTACCTCCTTATCCAGTGTGTGAATTCCTGTAGTTTTGGTCAAATTTGCCCTACTTTATATTCCTGCCCAAGACTGTAAGATTATGAATATGAATTCTTTCCCCCATACTTCACATACAAGTCTTTCTCTTAAAGCTAAGGGGCCTAACTTCTGCAAGGTTATTTACACTCCAGCCTTCACAGCTGAACACTTATATCTTTTTTCTTGTTATTTCCAATTACAGAACGGGAAAAATTCCTGTCAATGATGAGGAGCAGACAAACGTGCCACATATCTATGCTGTTGGAGATATACTGCAGGGCAAGCTGGAGCTCACACCAGTGGCAATCCAGGCAGGAAGGTTGTTAGTTCGGAGGCTTTATGCTGGGGAAACCACTAAGGTAAGGAACCAGTTGACTTAAAACACTGTCACTGCTCTACTTCCAAGTGCAGAGTGCAAGTCTACTTGTTTGTGGAAAACCCAGGAGAATTTTAAGGATTAGCTTTGATGATCACTTTAATTTTCCCCTGGCAAAGATATTACTGCAGATGTGTTCTGCTAATTGTGTAGGATGAAATTAATACCTTGTGGGTTAAGCAGTAGTCTCTTTTATTTTTTCCTATTAAGAGGGTTTAGTTTTCTCTCAGAGTATAATGATAATGAAATTAACAGAGATAATTTAACTTGGTTTTAATTCTACTGCCTTCCATAAAAGTCAGCAATCTTTCCCATCCTGTTAAGTGCTTTAACACCAATTCAAAGGCAATTTACTAAATCTACCTACAGTCCCTAAATAGAGTGTAATAGGAGTTTGTGATGCTCTTAATTTTCAATGCTATTTTCACTAATTTTTTTCACTTCTCATCTGTATGTTTTCAATGTAATACATAGTCCTAATTGCAGTTGAATATGGACACAATGGAAGATCAGATGTACCAATAACTCAGCACATATTTATACCTGAGTACTTGAATTAATGGATTCAGTGTTTATGTTTCATACCAGTGCAGCTCTGGGTTTCAGCCAGGTTATGGTTGTTCAAATGGGAGTAACATGGGTACTCATTTACACCTTATGTTTAAACCATGAGGAAAGGAGAGTGCCTTTAAAGAACTGCTATACTGATATGGGTGCTTGTCTCACCTTGATAACCATATGTCGTGACCATAAAGGTTTTTCTTTTTCAGAGCCTGCTCTATTCATAGCAAGTTCAACTATCAGCCAGATTTAGAGCTTGATTGGGTTGTTTATTTTATGTTGGCAGGTATTGCAGTAACAGAACCCTGAATCAGCGTGCATAATGTCATTGAATTAGCCAGGCAAGGTTTAAGAAACTGTAGCAGATGCCAGATTTTTTTTATTGCTGCAATGCTATGGATATGTCTTAATTTACATTTTATGCCAGATAAGTCTCTCAAGGTACAAAAATCCTTATGCTGCCAAAGGAAGCATTCTTATTCAGTGAATCCAAGAAATGAGTAACTACTTAAATGTGAGCGTGGCTTACACTGCCTTTGTAACAAATCTGGAGAAGGTGATGGAAACGTAATGAGGTGTTGTGGATGGGTGGGGAAAGAATAGTAATCAGTGTCTTAGTTGATCCCCAATCACAAAGGAAATTAATTAGAGTTGAATTATGTAGAAAATCAAATTGCTAGAAAAGAAATAGAACTGACCAGCCTGCTAGTCTGCTATGGCAGAATGACTCATTTGGTGGACATGGGAAGAGCAGTGGATGTTTGTTTATTTTGAGTCTAATAAAGGCTTTTGACATTGTCTCTCATAACATTGTCGTGGACAAATGGATGCATTGCAGGATGGGTAAGTGGGCAGTGAGGTGGGTTGAAAACTGGCTGAGCAGATGAACTTAAAGGGCTCTGCCCAGCATTCCAAAGACCAGCTGCAGGCCAGTCACTGCTGGTGTGCCACAGGGTTGGACATAGGTCCCGTGCTGTTTAACATCTATATTAATGGATCTGGATGCTGAGAACAAGTGCACCCTCAGAAAGTTTGGAGATGATACAAAACTGGGAGAAGTGACACATTTTTGCTCTCCCCCCAACTGGCTGTACTTCGTGTCTTTGGTTCTTTGGCATCACCTAGGCCACAGCTGATGAAAATGAGTTTTGAATGGTAGGGTGCCTTTGCAGCATCCCCAGCTGAAAATAGCATGCTTTGTAGAAGTGGTTGAAAAGGCTACTTTTTATCTCCAGTTTGACCTGTGATCTAGTACATTTTTAAAATGTATTTAAAATCCATTTAATCTGGGCATACTAATGTTAGTGTGGCTTTAAACTGTCATTTTGTTCTTGCTCTAATTAACACCTCTGGAATGAACAAACACAAAACTGTACCTCAAGTTAAGACAATTTAAAAAAAAAACAAAAAGAGCTTTCAGAATTGTGGATAATTGAGCTTTTCTTCCTGTGTTTCAGACTGCTGTATGCTGGTTTTATTACTGATGTTGTGTGGGTTTTTTGTTTTATTTTGAATGCCATACAGTGTGACTATGTGAATGTTCCAACTACTGTATTTACTCCTTTGGAGTATGGAGCCTGTGGGTACTCTGAAGAGACCGCAGTGGAGAAATTTGGGGAGCAAAACATTGAGGTAAATGTCTTAATTTCATCTGGGTTTTATCTTTCCAATTTGTAATTTAAAATAATGTTAAGAGTCAATTAAAACAGCATTTTGTGCTCTGATGTAAGGGCAGGAGGTGACTTTTTGTCTTCCTTGGCTGTTCCTAGACACGTTATAAAAATAATTCTCAATTCCAATAGCTCTAATTGCAGATATGTTCTATTTTTGGCAAACAGGGGCTTAAAGGTGGAATATTTGGTTAAAAAAAAAAAAAAAAGAGAAAAAGGGTTTCTTTGTGTCTGCAAATACTTCAGGATAAATTTAAGGTGGGCATGTGCTGGAAGCGATACACTGGTTTTAATGTCGAAGTGGAGCTTTGGTACCTACAGCAGGGCAAATTCCTTACCACAGTGATTTTTACTTTATAAAACCAAATGTTATGCTCATTTTTCCTATTTACTTTGACTGTACAAAGAGGTATGTACTTCATTTTACTCATGTGAGTAATCCCTTTTCATTCTCTGAGATTGCTGGTCAGGAGTGAAATTAGACAGATACAAGCACTTAGTGCCTGAGGCTGTTCTTCCAAAATACTATATGGACCACATTACAGAAAGCATGAGGGGAGGAAATCTCACAATAAACTGAACTTTTATGTCCTGGAAATATCACCTGAGGAGCATTATTTGCAGAAATAAGCAGATAAGTGGTAGTTCATGAAGTTGAGAACTTGTCTTCCTCTTAGCTGACATTTTCTGAATTGGACTGTGGAGAAAAATAAGTAAATACAACTCAAAATGGCAGTGTGTAAAATACTGTTAACCTGACCACAGGGCAAAGGCTTAAATGCTTTTCTGCCCACAAAGTTTGTATATACCCAGTCAAATTTTTGTTATTGAATGAAATTCTTGATGTTATATGTGAAACAGTGGACCCTTTGTTCTGGAAAATGTGCTTTTGATTTTCAGAGAATTTTCTTTTTTAAAATGTGCAGCCAGAAGCATTTGTGTTCTGGCTAAGTCCTCATTTAGTGTATTCTGACCTCTTTATTGTGTCACCTTATTGGCTTTTGTTTTTGCAAGCCTCAGTAAGATTATTGAGTCGCTTGTGATTTTGTAACTTAATAAGAGCATGGTGAAGTGTGTCCTGGAAGTGTAATATTCTTATGGCTTCTCCTTTTTTAATTACTGGATGACACTAGTACTTGTTTTGTAGAGACTCCTGTCTTTGGCATTCATTAAGGGAAAAGAGTATCATCATGATTTCAGATGTTCGAAATGCTATGTACATAGCTCATTATTTAGGATAATCCAGCAGCTTTTGGAAGATCATGCTCTCTGCTTGGAAATTATACAACTCTCTTTAAACCTGTGTTTTATTTCCAGGTGTACCATAGTCATTTCTGGCCACTGGAGTGGACTGTGCCATCCAGAGACAACAACAAATGCTATGCAAAGATAATTTGCAATATTCAAGATAACGTAAGTGCATCTTTCCTTCCAGGGAAAATAGTATCTATATGTTTGTCATAGGGACTGTTGATGATACAACAGCTATAAATAGGTTATTTTTAACAAATTAAAATTTATTTAAATTTCCCTACCTTCTGAAATGTAATAAATATTTATAGTGATGCATGCTTCTGTGTATACAAAACCAACCCCCAGTAAAATACAAAATTCTGCCATTGCTATTTGCATATGGCACTTCTTTCATATATGTAAAATAAGAAGTAGAGATCTTTAGGAATGTTCATTAGCTTTGAGAAGTGAGCAAATCAATACATGTAAAAATGGTTCGGAGTTTTATTGGTTTATTCTCTCCTTCCCAGACTTGGACATTCTTTTCTGGGAGATTCATCTCTCTGAAATTGGGGTCTCTCAGAAACCATCACAACTTGTAACCTCTCCAAACCCACATGTGCTTGTAAAACTCTTGAGCTTGTTCTAACAGGATAATGTATCTTGCCTGCACAAATCCCATTTAGGGTGATAATACCAGGATTATCCTTGGACTAGGATCAAATTTCCTGGCAGTGGAAATGTACAGTACCTGCTGAAGCAAACGCAAAGCTAGTAATTAGTTAGAAGAATTGGTGTGCCCATCTCAGAATGATCATCGTCTGTTTAATAAAATTTAGTTGATTTTAATAATATAAATTATTATGAAGAGTAATACTCTGTTAAAATGTATTCCTGTTAAGATGGTGGCATAGCTATCTGTCTTAGAAGAAAAAACCAAAACTTACTTTACCTATATTCATTTTTCTTAGATACAGATTTATCTTCCTGCAGTTTTTCTAAGCATCATGTCACTGTTTCGTAAAATTTGCAAACCTGTCGGGCGTTGCCCATCTCCTCTTTCTGGAGGAGTTTGCAGTAGCGTGGAAGGTATCATAGTACCTCTGGCTACATTCTAATCCGAAGTTACTCAAGAAAATGCAAAGGTTTAATGGTGATTTAAAGTGTTTCATTAATTTATTTTCACTTCTTGTCCTGAAAATTTGAAACGTGTTTAAACGTCTAGGGTAGCGTTGAAAGCTACCCTGGAAAAAAAATAGTTCAGTAACTATTTAATACTCTTATTACCTTGGTTTCATTACTATGGTTTTATTTTGACATATGTCCATATTTTTAAAGGAAAATAAGGGTAATTCCATTTTAGTTATCACCCAATTCTAGCTTTTCTTCTTTAAATAAACCCTGTGGTAAATTCAGTCCTCAGACTTAGTGAAAGAATAAAAACCTTTCAATGTATGTAGTATCCACTATACCAAATATATGTGGTATTTAGCAGGAAGAGCAGATAACTTTTGAGACTCAGCTGGACTACATCTGTGGTCACCAAAATCTGATGAATTCCCTGAAGGCCACTAAAGCCCACAGCAGCTGACATGTGCTAAATGTTCACATTTCTCTCTTTAAGAAAAGCAGATCACGTCAGTACAGCTTGTCCTGCTGGGTGTTTTCTGAGGATGTATGTGCAGTGTGGTGTGTTTTGCAATTGAACAGGAGTATAGATAGGAGAAGCGTGAATAGTACCTTCCTTGTAACTGGATGGGGTTTTTGCCAGTCTCTGAGTGTATTATCTCCCAATGAAAACCAACACTGCCACAAGAGTTGTTGGCAGTTAAAATATACTTCCTGCCATGTCTGGTTGGCCACAACTTCAGCTCGTGGTCCTTTCCTGTGAGCAACTATCAAACTGAAAATTCTTCAACAGATACAGACCACGTAGCCTCCTACCACAGGCCCTCGTACTGAAAACCTTCCTGCAGGGTGCTCACCTTTACTTAGGCAAGCATTCTGTTGGAATGAGTGGAATAACTCACCTGAATAAAATTTAAATCCTTGTTTGTGACTCAGACACACATAATGGAGCACAGAGCATGGCATGTGTTAAATTTGTATGCTCTTGGTGTACTCCTGTGCAAAACTTTGTAAGGAAGCTGACTCCTGAGTTCCTAGTTGAATCTTTGCAGAGAGAGAGAACAAAATTACACCATCTCCCATCTGTTGGTGCTAATGATAGTTCACATTTTAGTGGTTACATTAATTTGTGATATGTTTTGTGAGCTGATTGAATTATATACTCTGAGTGAGAAAACCTTACACCTTGTCTAACGAGATCTGAATTCATGACTGTGCTTACGTTTGATTATCTTTGGCATTTAGGAGAGAGTCATTGGTTTCCATGTCCTTGGCCCAAATGCTGGAGAAGTCACCCAAGGGTTTGCAGCTGCTATTAAATGTGGGTTGACAAAAGAACAGCTGGACAGCACCATAGGAATTCATCCTGTCTGTGCAGAGGTTTGTATACAAAGTCACCTCATAGCCCAGCTTTCATGGCATTCTGGGGTAAGGTGTTGGAAATCTGAATTAAAGAGGTCCACATTTGTAGGAAAGTAGTGGGGGGGAAAGGACAAGCAATTATCCAGTTTTAATATTTAGAATTCTAACACTTAGGCTTAGTCTGGGGTATTTTTTTTTTTAGTGTGTTCATTTGTGAAAAGTTTATGGTCTCCCTTAATCCACTTCTCTCTTTACTGGGGAGTGTAGAATTTTTCTCCCTCTCAAGATTATGAAAGTTTCAAATTCTATTTCTGCTAAAGTGGTTGTCAGAGCTAGATTAGTCTACTCAAAATAGGCTTACAAACTGGTGCTGGGGAAGGGGACCAGCTACATAACAATTTTTCGATCAAACTCTCTCCTCTTAAAGATCTTTCTTTATTCCATAGGCCTTCAATTCATGAAACCACACAAATACTTCTTCTTCTGTTTATGTTGCTGTTCCTCTTTAATGAAGAGCTCAATTTTCTCTAGGAGGTGTGGGACAGCTGCTCCCAGATGTAAATCAGAGAATGATTTTTGTAGCATTAGGACCAGTTTATATTAGCTGAGGATCCATGAAAGCTTGTTTATGACCTGTGTAAGTCTTCATGCAGAACCTCTGGTTGTGTTAGATATAAAGCTTTGCAAGGGTGCACCAGGATGCTGCTCTGCAGAAGTGGCATCCACCTCTCTTGTTTCCTATCTTCGAGGTGGTTTAGTGAAAGCAATGTAGTAAGAACTCTATTAATGAAGTGAACTGCTAGCAATCTGAATTATCTTCAAAGCATCCACAATATAGATTCTGTTCTTTGTAGTACCATCTAATGGCATTCTTGGAGGCCCTTGAAGAGGAGTAGCAGGTCCTTATCTTACCAGGGGCCCTGTGGAGGGGGATCTCTGAGGGAGGCATTCAAACCTGTGAACTCAAGTGGGGTATTAGCATATGCAGTGTGAAGAGAGGATGAGAGTCATAATTTATTCTGGACATCTGAGCTGCTAAAATTGAAACTGAATAGAATGATGATTAGACATAATTCAGGGAGGTAATTTCAGATAATCATATTTGTTTGAGTGGGGGAGGAAGAAATTGGCTCAGGAGAAATACGCTATTTAAAAGCTCCAGGGAACAGCGATCATTTTTAGTGACAGTCTTCAAAAGGGTTTTTTATGCTTTTACTTAATTTAATCTCTCGAGCGGTAAACAAAAATCAAAGTGCAAGATGGCACTCTTTGATTAGAAAAATGCTTGAAAACTGGAATTTGTGAGGAATGAGCATATTGGATGACTAGAATGATGGATAATATCACCGCTATTTTTGTTACATCCCTGTAAAAGTTAAGGGAAATGAAGTCTGATTTGAACAGGAAAGGGGCAGTGTTACAGGGTCAAATGCTGACATCTTCATCGGCACTAGTACTAATTAATTGCTAAGTCTGCTGTGAAACATGGTTTTATTCCATTTGAAGAAAACCTTAAGACTGAGGGTCCCATTCTTGCTGCTTACAAATTAGAGCCAGATTTCACTTCTCTTCTTGGAGCAGCATTTTATTCTGCAGAAAACATGAGCTCAGAATGGAATTTCTTGCAAGGTAAAGTCCAAATAACTGCAAGCACAGAGCTGGTAGGACCTCAGCCCTACAGAGAATTACATCTTAGCCTCAACTGCACTGTGCTGCCTGAAATTCAGGGGGCTACAATCGAGCATCTGTGATGAAGAGAAATTGTCTTCTGAAACTGGGGTGATTCTTCCGGGTAGCTAACGATGGCTTTCCAGCCATTGGATCTAAGGTTTTGTCTTCACTTAAATAATGAACAAATTCTGCCAAAAAATACATGTTTCCAACAATTATCAAATGACTCCAGCTGGCTTACTAGGGAGCAGTGTGGTCCCCTCCCACACCTGGAGCTTGCAGTCTGGCCGGGAGGAAAGCAAATAAATTTTGTACTTTTTAATCTTGGTCTTTTGAAGTGAAATAACAATAAATGAAGGCTCCCATATGTTGTCAGGCTGTGGATCAGAAATAAAGACTTCAAACCCCTCTGTCAAGACATGCACTATTTTTTAAATAAGTCACTGTTCTTCTGCCATATATATTAGACATGCATTTATCTTCCTGATTTGTGTCTAATGCTTTACGTGCTTATAGAAAGTGGAAGAGGTTTATCATTTATTGATGTTGTTCTCTGAAGAGCTGCTAGCAACCTTAATGCAGCAAAGCTCCTACTTAGAGAAATATAGGTCTTTCTGATCCCCATTATCTTTAGATACTTCAGTGTTATTTGCATAGCTGAAATGTGTATGTACTTTATTCTATGCTAGGTTTATTCTTCCTGCGAGATGGCTTTGATGATGACTAATTATTGCAACTTTGAAGCATTTAGATAGCAGTGGTTTTGATTTCCTTTTTTCCTTTTTATATTATATCTATGCAAAACCATGCAATTATTTGCATAGTAAAGTACCAGTATTAAAAAAGTTTTTGTAGACTTTTTCTTCCCAAATTTTAATATCTGTTAATTTTACAATAATTATTTTTGATTGTGTTGTTTGCACTAATGTGACTTGAAAGCAGTAAAGATTGGAATTTTTCAAACTGGTTTTACTCAGTGTTTTCATAGCTATTGTGGAGAGGACACAGATCCGAGGCATAATACTTTCATCAGCAATCACTTCCACATTTCTGTAATGTCTACAAAGGCACAAAGGCAAAATTCCCTCCAAATGCCAGGCCTTGAGTTAACTTCATTTTCCCAAACAAAGAAGTTTTCATTGAGCCATAAAGACACTTATTCATTAGGTGTACTGGAGTTCATTATTGCTGAGCTTGTTCCCACTGTAAAAACTTAGGAGCATTAAGACAAGAGGTGGTATAAAACCATGTGACTTCCTTAATTCTTTCTTTTCCACTGTAAAAGGAAGAACATAAGCTAAGTGAAGAGAACAAAAGTTATTTGTATGTGTGTGTGCTGTTTAATGGCAAGGATTTTAAATGCGTGATTTTCATTATTATTTTTGTACTTTAAGAAATGGCTGCTGTTTTGAGCATCATGCCCAAGTTAATCTTCTAGGAAAAAAAAATTAATTTTAGCCACACTAAGAGTCTTCTCTTTTCTTTCTCTCAAGGTATTCACCACCCTGTCCGTGACTAAGCGTTCTGGTGAAGACATCACTGTGAGTGGATGCTGAGGTTAAAGACCCCCATTCTTGCTATTGCCAGAGACTGACTTTGATCACACTGTCTGACTCCTGCAATTCAGAATGAAGGTTTTGGGAGAAGTCACCCTTGGACACCTGCAGAAATGGGTAGAGCTTAACCTGGACATCCCATCGTCCTAAGGAGAAGAGCTCTGTGGGAGTTGGTCACTTGTGGTGATTGGCTGGCAATTAGCAATGCAATGGGAATCTTGACTGTCGAGTTGGTGGTTAGCAGGGCATTTGATGAATGCTTTCATGAAGTCATAGCCTGAAGCCTGCATTGTCTGGTGGGCAGTGATGGAAGAACTGCTAGCACAGCTGGACAACAACTGTTTTGGTTTGGCTTTATTCCTCTCTCCTTTCTTTCCTGAACATTCCTTTCCAGAAAAAGGACTTCCCAACTCAGAAAAATCCCCACAAGTTCAGGTGATTGTATCAGATAAAATAGCTCCTGTGTTCTGGGTCATGACACAGCAAGTGCAAGGTCTCTTCATGAGCATATACTTTACCAGCTCACATGTGGAGGGGAAGTTCATACTCACCAGCCTGTGGAGGGGAAGTTCTACTTGTTTGATCATGAGGAAGAAAATAGCCTTGGAAAAAAGTTTAGTACCACCTAAAATAACATATTTCTTGCCTTCCAAACTGACTCCATTGTGACTTCTTATTTAGAGAGCCTTATTTGTGAAAACGTTCCTCTCAGTGAGAAAGGAAAATAATTTAGTAAGGCCTTTTGATACAGAGAGTTGTGTTTCTTCCCTGAAAGTAACAATCATGCATATAACACAGATGTGATGATCTTGCTGTTCTTGAAGCTTATGAGATTATAATGAATCCACTTTGGAGCTGACAGAACTCCAATGTTGAATGAATTATACTTCCAAGAACTCTGTGCAACTTCATTAAATTTGAGTAAATTTCTTTCTTTCCAGAGCTGTCATAAGCTGCACTGTTTCAGGTCTAAACTGGCCACTTTGAACACAAAAGTATTTAGATTTCCCTGAGATTAGTGAGCCCATAAAATCAAACAACATCCCCCCCCCCAACAACCAAAAAACAAACCCTCCAGCCAAACTCCAAAAACCAGTAGTGAAAAATCTGTTATGTAGATAAACCTAAAAGTTGTATTTAGTTCTATGTGTGCTATGTTTTCTATTTAATTAAGCAAACAATACTTTTAAAACAGAGGTTTCCATGGAAAATACCAGATTCTTGAATATCTCTCCTGTGTTGGATTAAGTTGCATACATAGTTGTCAAGAAATGGCAAAAATGCCTCTTTGTAATGGAAATGAATGTGCTTTTTGATCTGTTTTTTTTTTTCATTTCCCTTCCTTTTAGCAGAAAGGTTCAGATTACTTTTATTAAATGGTCTTGGGAGTTCAGTAGTGGGGTGTGAACAGGGGGTGAATTCCCCAGCCCTGTGGGCAGAATGTCTTATGCCTGAATCCCTACCTGGTAACAGATTCTTATATTTCTACTGGGATTTCTAAAATAATGTTGTAAGTTATTTTTATAAACCCATACATAACTGAAGGATTTTTAAACGTGTTTTTTATGGTATCTAGAACGGTCTGTGATGTTATTTTTCTGGCCAGTTTAATAAATAAATCGATTTGCACAAGCAGATGCTCCTTTTGATGCCTCTTCCGAGCAGACACCAAGTGGCAGCAAGGCGACTGTTTTTTCAAGGGCCAGAAGAGGGCACCATGATAAACCCAGCTTGATTTGCCTTTGTCTCTTGGATTTTGAAGGTAGAGATTTCTCTGAAAAATAGGGTTTGAGGCTGTTTCATGTGCATTTGTTTTGCATGTTAAACACTTGAGAAGGACATACTTAAAAACAAAAGATAATTAGAAAACAAATCTTTCACTATTTGCACCAGCTGCCATTCATATAACTTCTGAAAACCCAGGAGTGCAGGCTGCTGAGCTGTTGGGCAGTGTAGCTGCTCATATTTAAGCACATGAATAGCAGCATTTTCAAGCAGGTGTGTAAGAAAGTGAGGTCCTGGAGATCAGGTTCCTTTATTTCCTGGAGGGAATAAAGACATGTATGAACTTGGCTTTGCAGAGCTAGACCTGCATGTATCTATTCTTATGGGTCATGTCATCATTAAGGATGCATGTTTCTACACTGGTTGCTTTCAATTCAGTAGGTGTTGGGTTTAATTACTTCTATTCTTTCTTTGAATTTCAAATTGTGAGACCTTTTTTGGTAGAGCTTTTTCTATTAATTCTCCATAAGGAAGACATTTTCAGGTGTGTATTTATGTCATCTGTGCATGATGGTAGAGGTATATAATATATTATCACATAAGGATTTATTAAATGCCAAAGCTAAGTATTCAATGTTTTTGTCAAATTAAGCATACTTTGGGTAATGCATGCTTTGGAAGAACATACTAGAAAATTTAATAAGCTAATCAGTATTTATGTTCTGCTCATATTTATTTGTTATTAACGTATTTGGATGCTCTTACATGAGTGTTAGAACCATCCTAAGATACTACAGATACACATGTTGACAGGAAATTCCACAGACTTGAACAGGGAATTTAATAGAGTTTCACTGACATCTCCTAGTGTTTTTTCTTTTTTTCTTTTTTTTTTCTTTTTAAGCTTCCCTGACCCAGGCTTCATTCCCCTTTTACCCTTCTCCCCTTGGTGCGAGTTCTGAGCAATCCTAAATTTCCTGTAAGTCTTGAATTCCAACATGCATCCTGCCTTCCCTCCTTCAAGCCCTGCTGCCTGCCCAGAGCCCAGTGCAGGAGGTTCCCTTCTTGTAGAGCCATAGGATGGGCAGGACCCATGTTGGACACAGTGGATTTCCTGGAGATGTCTTGGGTGCTGGAGGTTTCATGATAGGGTAGGTGTAGGGTAGGTGTCTTGCTGTGCCGTGTGGGATGACCTTGCACTCATAAAGCCTGTGGCTGATCCTGCCTCTGGCTGGGCCAGAAGGAGCCAGATGGCTGAGTCTTTTGCACAAAACTTGATAGACACCTTTCAGGTCAAAATAGGGTATAAATACTTGTGGTAAATGTCAGCCCTGCAGAGAGAGAAGCCCTTTCTCTTTGATGACTGGCTTTTCTGATTGCTCAGTTGTCCTCAGTGTGGGATGGTGTGAGACTGTTCTTGCCAAGGCCTGTTTGGCATCCAGAGAGAAGTTAAAACTGAAAAAACACAAAAAAACTAGAAAGAAGGCACCAGGGGATCTGCCACACCACTGGCCTCGCTTCTGCATGCACAAAACAGCAAAATGCTCCTGAAATATTTCCATCCTGGAGGCACCATTTGTGCCACTGGGGTGTTTTGGTTTGGGGGCTGCTGGTGAGGAGGTGAGAGTGGAGCAAGGGCTTTGGCATCCATCAGGGAGGGTGGGAAGGGTTGTCAGTGTGGAAAGGCAAAGGCACAGTGCGGGTCACATGCTGCCATGGGTACTGGAGGGCTTGGGGGTCTATGGCTGAGAGTGCTCCCAAGAACACATGGGCCTCTGCAGTCAGGGGCTGCCCTTCAGCTGGGCCCATCCTGCAGGGTTTGTGGGATTCAGAGCCTGCAAATCTGAATATGTTTGTTTTCCTTTTATTTGCCAAATGCTCCCGACCCATGTTCTGTTGTGCAGAATTTGACTTTACACATATGATTTATTTTTCATTCAATTGTCCTTTTTCTGTCTCTTTTCTAGAAGCTAGAAATCTTCCTAGTTACAGACTTGTCTGAGGGAGTTCTCCCACAGCATTTTTGCATCTTAAAATCATTAAATAAGCTGACACAAAGTGGGGTGTATATCAGGACAGAGAGGGAAGGCTTTCCTTTCCCCTAGCAAACCTACATGACTGACCTTGATCAGCACCACCTGACCTGCCCCATCACGACTGACCATCAGGTGCCAACAAGGGATGCTTTTCTGTCAGGGAGGCCATGCTGTGGCCAGACCCCTTGAGTGAGCCCATTCTCTGCTGTAGCTGGCCATCATGAGCTCAAAGAAGTATCCATCCCTTCCTCTAGAAGCTGACTTAGGCACATAGTGACAGATCTGCAGCCAAAGCCCAGATCCTTCTTTCCTCTGTATATATTTGTGTCATCAAGCAATTCTTTCCTTGAAAACAGGTTTTACCCTAGGTTAGGCACAGAGTAAATTGAGCGCTGCCTTTTTGCTTGCTTTTAAAAATAAGTGGTAACACATTTAGCCTGAAGATCTGCTTTCCCTTTTAATGTCACTGTAAACTGACCACCCACGATGAGATGTGTGTGTATGCCATGCAGTGTGATGTGAGGTAGGCAAAAGTGGTGACTTGCTTTTGGGGTTTGACCCAGAGTAGCTTTTCCCACTCTGGAGCTTCTGCACCATTACGTGTGTCTATATCTGTATACAAATATATATACATGGATTGTGGGATGGGGCAACTCAAGGTCTCTGCAGACAAATGTTCCCTTGGGTGGCACTTTGGGGTTGCTACATCATGGAAGGAAGATGCAGAGAGAGAAGCTGCATGACATGAGGTGCCTGGTGGACCCAACACCACCAGCATGTCTGAAAATAGAAGCTCATGACTTGTTTTAACTTCCTCTGGGATGTGGGGGGGCCATGATGGAGCTGTGTGTGGCAGAGGGCATGGCAGGTCAGCACCATAGTGGCAGTGCAAGGGGGGATGCAGAGAGACCACACCACCCTTATTTATGTTTTTCTTGGCTCTGCAAGCACCATTTCTTCCTTAGCTCTACAGCTGCTAAAAATAACCATGCTAAATTAATGCCTTACACTCACGTTAAACTGTTAAGCTTGCATTGGTCACTCCAATATGTCATGCCAAAAGTGGTGCTTATTGCACATTTAAAGCTTGCATCCTCCAAGTTTCTTTTTGGTATTTGAAGCTGGACAGGTAATCCTGAATGTGGAGGCATTTGCTTTTTATTGGAGCAGGGTCAGCTACAACCCAGGAAAGGTAGAAAGGTGCCCGTGTCCAAGGTGAGTAGCTCCCTGAGGATTTCTGGGTTATTTCTGGAGGACATTTAATGGCCATAACCTGGCCCAGGGCTGGGACAGGTGAGGGCAGCATGTCAGGGCTATTTCTGCAGATCACCTCCCCTAGTGAGCACTCTGAGCAGCTCTTACTGCAGGGCCAGAAGAGGAAGCGAAGCAGTGATGCTGCTAACCACTTTAAATGTGTTATTTTAATGAGTCTAACAGATGGGTATCAGCCTATGTTTATTTCTCTGCTATCTGAGGTACAACGTTAAAAGAAAACAATGGAAAATGTATGGGAGCCACAGCTCATTGCTCAGACAGCTCTTGGGCTCTTTTTAATGCCGGGGGCCAATTAAAGCACAATCGTTAGGCTGGGACACTTGATGCGAAGTATGCCAGGGTGTGTGCACATGTGCCTTTCAATTTAGGAAGATAAAAAATGAAAAATGTGTCTCAAAGCAAGAGTTAGACTCCTGACTAGGCTGGGGATGTGTACATGAACCATCAGCTGTGTACTCTGTGAAGTACCTTTGAAGGTAAAGTCGTGGTGGAAATCAAAGCAGCCTGAAAATAAAGCTGGTGGGGAAGTTGCCATAAAGCACCTTAAAGCAGTGCCTCTGTTTTAGACATGCTTCCTCCTACAAATTAGACAGAAAAAAAGCGATGCACTCAGAAAATGTGAGGTGCTACTGATTTTCTCAGAAGGAGAGGCATGGTACCAACACCTATTTAAATGTTGCAGGGCTTTAACACTGAGTTGATACATATTTACTTCTGCTTTAATCTGCTTGTCTTTCTTCTCCCTTTGTTTCTTTATCACTTTTTTGTTGTTTTAGACTTGTCTTGCGGAGTTCTCCCAGCACATGTTTTAAGCAGTCCTAAAATCATAAAACTTGTGGGAAAGGCAAACAAGGAGCAAGGATTCACCATTTCTCACCATACAAGGGCTATGGCTGAAGCAAAGAAGGCTGGGGTTTTCTGCATTACACATAACTTAAGTGCAAGTCACTGTCATGGTATGTCATAACCTAGAAATACACCTATGTTGAAAAAGAGATTAATTGCGTGCATAAGCAGTGGGGGTTCATAAAATCTGACTGTAGTTTATGGTGCGGGATGCCCTTACACCCCCAAGTGCTTGGGCAGGAATCCTACAGGAAACATCTCTATATACGCAATATGGGTTTGCTTATATAACCTTTGACTAATCATTTTTAGTGAAGTGGTTAGACCTGCAGTTCACATGAAGGTGTTTTGTCTCAATTTTGGAGTGGTTCCAGTACTGTGCAGATGTTGCAAGGTGCATACCTACTTTTGAAGAGCCTTCAGTGGTGCCATGAGCTGAACCAATGTCTCTGGTATGTAAAAATGACATTATCTTGTCTAAGATAGATATTCAGCTGAGAGAGTTGTAATACTGCTCCTCTGTGGGAATTCTCTCGTGTGCAGCTGTTGTGGAGTCCCCCATGTGTCTTCCCTGGTTGATGACACCAAACCCTGTGGACACAGAAGGATTGTAATAATTGTTTTTGGAGGGTGATTTGTACTGGAGACTGCAAGCTCAGTTACCTTCTGAGCTCACTGCCTACATAGTTCTGTGGAGAAAGGAGCTCTCCCCAGCTGGCCCTGCATTCATCTGTTTTTCGGTCTGGTGGGTTTTCTTTTCAGACCTTCTCCCCTTCTCTCCTGAAAGAGGATAAACCCACCAAAACAAATAGAAACATGAAATTGGTTAAGAAACAAAACATAGAAATCATTAATGAAGAGCTCTGTTCTGCCCTCTTTTCCTCTCCCCTGGGATATTGTCTGAGGTCTGAAATGGCTCACCAAGCAGCCATATGAGCAGTAGAGGAAGGGATGGAGTGGGAGGACAGGAGAGTAGGGTCAGCCCTTTTGGTGACAGAACTCATCTAACGCATCAGCTCAGCCCATCTCACCTCCAGTGAGGGCAAAATTCACTGCCTAATGCCTGTGGAGTGGAATTTCCTTCTTAAACTTGACTGGTGAATTTCCGGTAGATCTCCATGTAATTTTAGTTTTAAGGAAGATGTACTATCTTTCAGGTCATAGTGGTTTGCAAGCAAGCTATTTGACTGGCACACTATCACTCTTTGCAGCTCCAGGACAGTGTGGGTGAGCTCTGTAGAGCCAGAATGACTGACCTGAGTGGCACAGTGCTCAGTAGTTGGTTTGTTTGAAAACTCTTCCACACAAGTTTCTTGTCTCCACAAGGCATGAATCACTAAATCTGCACTGCTCTAAAATCAAAACCAAACAGGAAATCTTTGCTGCTTGCAATTAAGGCCCCATCTGTAATCAGCACATCTGTTGCAGAGCAGATGCTCTCATTCTTGAGTGTTGGCTTCCTACCACTCAAGTTTTCTCTCTGACTTGGAGTGGAGGAGATGATGGCCCCATCCCACAGCTTCAGAGAGATTGTGGTGGTGTTCACAGGAGGGGCTGGCCGTCTCTGTTCTGGGATGCCAGGCTGCAGGGCAGGCAATCACAACAGCAACCCAGTCACTGTAGAAATTCTGTGGACATAGCAGATTTGTGCATAGTTGTTGGAAATTTCAATTTCTTTACTTGTGACTTCTTCTCATATTCACAGTAGAGCCTAAAATGCCACAGATGCAGACTTCTGGTAGCATTTGGCCCTTTCCTTGCAGTGGGTGGAAGTGAAGAGATTTGTGGATTAGTGCTCAGGGGAATAGAGACAGAGTGAGGTGTATCTTGCCCTTGAAAATCTTTGTTACATTTAGAATAAAATTTTATCTGAATTTTACATGATCTGGGAGTTTGGCACAGAGAACCAGATTTATCTACCTGATCCATGCTCATTCCTAATCACCAAACATGACAGCAAAAACTCAGTGTCACTTAGTAGAATGTCATACCAAGAGTCTGAAACTTTCCACTGCAAAACTGCATTTTTCTCCAGTGGCACCAGTGGTATAAAACTTGTGCAGTTGGGAGAGGATTTCTCTCACACTGAGGTGAGTCAGAAATTGAATCCATTTAAATGCTATCCATAATGCACATTTTTATATTATTTTTGTTACAATTCCAGTGTCAGCCAAGACCCAAGCTGGCTTGGCATACAGCAGTACCAGTAGCAGTCCAAATTTCTGGACAATTTGAAAACTGCAGATGCAAGTGCCTAGGACATGTGAGATGTTTTCCTGTCTGGTATTTTTCCATAGGTTATAGCAGAAGCCATCACTACAACTTAAGAAAAAAACTACCTTTTTAATGGCTAAAACCATGGAGAGACAAATCCCACTCTAGGGAAGGTGAAGCCTTGACAGAACTGACTGCTCTGGACTGTGATATAATGATACATATTTCTGTGGAGGAGGGTATCTGTGCTTTGAGTGGAGATGAGCCATCTCCATGGATCAGTTACTTAATCCTATTAATATAAATTGAGAATTTTTGTTGTGATGGCACCAATCTTATTCCAGCTGGCATCAAAAGCTGTCACTCTGGTGGGCAGACAAGTCAAGTTAGGAATAGCTACAGGAATTGATTTACCTCTCATGTAAGGCAAAACTATGTGTCACAACAGAGCATCATGCATAAATACTTCCTCTAAATTAAATACTCCCTCTAAATACTCCCTCTTCTCAGCATGGGCAGTGTGCTCAGCCAGTGTGGCTATTCCCAAGCCTCAGGCTCTCAAAGCCAGCTCCAGTTTCTCCACTTGGTGCTTCCCTGTGCTGGGTTCTTTCAGAGCACAGGCAGGGTGGAAGAAGAAGGCTGCAGTGTGCTGCAAGTAGGAAAATCACATCCTCAATCAGGCAAAACAACACAGGGATTTTACTCTAGCTGCATCAGATAAAGGATCTGACCCCTGCCCAGTCCTGCCCTACTGTGGGTACTCAAGGCTGTCACTATACTGATTTTTTCCAGATTTTCTTTCAAAGCTTGTCCTTGTAGGAATTTTAATCTGTTGTTGCTAGTAAGAAACAATCTTTTTTCAATGGACTGTAAAAACATAAGACAGTCTAAGCTCCTATGACTTGTTAATTAAAGTCATAGTCAACAAGCGTAAAATTGTACACAACCACCCAAGAAGGGTGAGTGTGCCGGTCTGTGCAATTCAGCTTGCATTTTAAATCACATCTATTAATAGCCAACTTGTTTACAGAAAACAGACCATAGAGCAGTTTGAAACTTTAATAAAAATTTACAGAAACTTTTTTTTACTTTTCCTTACTTTTCTCTTAGCAAGTTACTCTAGCAGCACATCAAAGCTGACATTATTAGCTTGCCTGAAAACTGCTGAAAACCACCCACAGTACCTGACTTTATATTTTTTTTTTTAGTGGTGTGTTTCCTGGAAGAAATCATCAGTTTAGTACAAGTCCTGAGCATTGCTGGCTATGAAGCTTGGCATGCAGAGAAAATGTTGTGGGAGTAAATAGACATTGGCTAATAAAGACAGTGTCCCACAGGCAGCATCATCCTCTTCACCCAGCTACAACATGGAATTAGAAGTTCATTGGCTTTTGCATGTGGGATTAGAGCTTGGTTGCAAAATAATTCTGTTTGAGTGTTAACTTTGCAGAATGAAATCTTGTTTTATGGAGGATATATTTGTATCTGTTATAAACAATGTCGCTTTTTGAAAAGACAAAAAATAGCATTACTACTCCAAAGTGGAAAATGACATTATTATTCACGGTGGAAAATGTCATTGCTGTGCTGATAGCTGTTGACAGGTACTTGTCGTGGCTGTTTGCTGTGATGTGCTAATTATTCTGAAGTTCAATCAGATGGCATTTTGTGTTTTCATTTCAACTGTAAAAACACGGTATTTGTGACATGTTGACAAGTGCGTGTTTAATTGCTCCGTGGATATCTTCCAAGCTCATGTGTTTCCCGCTTACTTTGTGAAGAAAGGTGCATAATTAGCTCTCAGGCTATGGGGTAGGTTGCTCATTATTGTATTTTCATTTCCTCTGCAGCGATAAATCCAGAATGGTGACAAATGTGAAAATCCATCTGTGATGATGAATGCTACCTTGACTGGATTGCAAAGGTGGAGAATTCTGGCTGATTTTGCAAATCAAGATCATGAACCACCCATGGTAAGAGCTTCTTTTCTTTCTCACCTTCTCTCTGTCTCACTTCCCTTCACAGGTCTAGAACCTAAAGAAAATGATCCAAATGAATCAGACATTAAAAATGTCACCATGTATCTTGGGGACAGTCTTTGGCATTCATACTGCTACAGATTATATCTGTTGTCTTTCTTGCTTATTTCCTTGGGACTGTCATTGGTGACAGGGTCATGGTGTTCGAAGAGGAAACAAGCCAAACATTGCAATTGCTCCAGTCCAGCTCCAAGTAAATGAATTGGGCAGAGGTAACTGGAAATAGAGTTGGATTATCTCTAAGTCCAACATTGCTTTTCCCAGAACTCAGGGGGTCTGGGTTTAAATACCACAGCTATTGACTGTTCAGGTGCAAAAATGTACATCCATGTTTAAACACTGAATTTTGTCCCTCGTAGGTGATCAGGACAAATATTTTCTCCATAGAGGTCCTAGTCTGCAGCTGTGCAGGCCTGGATTCAGTGATTCTGGAACTGCCTCCTGGTCCTATCTCTTATGGGCCTGCCCATGGTAAGGAGGCAATTGACAGAAAACTGAAATCAATATGAAAGTTATTTACAGTTTTCACTGATACTCGAAGTTGCCATGGCAGATCCTAGCGAGGAGAGCTTTGAATAAACCTACTAACCAGGATGAGATTTAGGAGAGAAAAGCATGAAATCATTTACCATTCTTCCCTTGCAAGGATGATCTTCAGCTGCTCCTCATATCAGGAAGAAGATGAAGATGATGGTCTTTAGGTGCACATATGCATTAGGCTGGCTTTAATCAGAATTTATTACATGCAATTGTACAGAGATTATAAGAGTAGTATTTGGTTTTGTTGTTTTGTTTCAGGTTTTTCTTTTTTCCAAATACATTATATGGATTGTTTTAAAGACAGACACACAAATACATTTCCTCAGTTAGAAAATAGTGTCAATTAAGTTAATTGTTTGTTTGCTGCTTGTCCCTAACCAGACCTAGGAGTATTCAGGCTCATAGACACATGAGAGCAGCCTGAAAGCTACCACTGTGCAGCCTGGCTTGCTTTTGTCCTTTCAGAAACTGTAGATTGGGAGCATTGTTGCCCTTTGCAAAGTGATTCATACTTGTTGATAACCTACATGACAGGGAGAAATGATGAGCAGGTGATAAATATCATTCTTGTGGCCTTTCCTACTTGATCTGGAAGAACCAAGCATGTGGTTGTAACTCATAGATCTTTCTTCTGCTCTTCTTCCCTGTGCTGCCATCCCCTCTTGTCTTGGCTTGCTGCTCTTTGTGATTGATACCTGCCTGTCCCTCATGTGTTCCATCAGAAGCAGAGTTTAAGAACATCTGTTTGAAAGGGAGCCTGGTTAGTTATGGCTGTGTGAAGGTGGGTGCAGGAGCATGCCTTGTGTTTCTTGTGTGGTGTTCAGTGATGGAGCACTAACAATTTTAGGGTAATTTTAATGTTGAAGTACAGTTCTGCCTCATTAATTCTTGCTATATTTAGAATTCAGAATAGCCAAAATGTTTGAAGGATCAGTCAGTCAAGCTGTTCTCTTCTTCCTCTTCCCCTTTAACCTTATAATTCCATGTCTTTCCTTAGCTAAACCTCTTATGCTCCAAGCAAGCTGGGAAGCAAAGCAGGGACTCATCTGAAAGGGACAAACTTTGGGCCTAAATTTCAGTATGCCTTCCCTGTAACTTGAGCTGGGGGAGGAAACGATCTGCTATTCAAGTTACAAGCTTATGCAACACCACAATAAGCTTGCCAGGATCCTCCAGCGAAGAATGTGCAGCCATGTTCCAATATTTATAGCCTATATAAAAGTACAGGGGAAATTATTTAATTAAAAACACAGAAAATGAGAACCAGGACATATTTCCCCTGTTCCTTTCTTTGCTGGTGCAAGGACCAGCCACTGTGGTGTGAGAGATATCCTCATCTAAGCCTTCCGCTTTTCTTTTGAAACGACTGTAAAGTTACTCTGCTTTTCTGCCTTCTAATGCTATTTCTTTAAAAATTTATTTCCTCCTCACAAGACTAAGTTAAATGGGTTTGATATGTAGGCTCTTGCTCTGGTACTTGAGGGAAAATGCATTCATTTGTTTTCATACACTGATGTATTGGCAGTGATCACATTATAGATATACAAGCTAGTCCCTGCTTCCCGCTGCATTGTGACAGTTTTTGAGTATAATAGCTAGTGAAATGAGTATCTTGCAGTAGTATTAAGAAACATGAAAATAATTACCATTGCAATTGCCACAACTCTCATGTGGCATGTGCAGTTTAGTGTTTTTATCTTGTTTTAAACTCTTTTACAGACTTAGTTCCCTGTATTGTGTGTTTGCCTGTACTTATTAGGTAAAGAAGACAGCAACTCTTGCTATCTGTATGCAAGAATGACATTTTTCCTTCTCTCCAGGTTGATGGAAGGGAGCCAGTTCAGGAGCTGCAGACTTTTGCATATCTCTGTTTTACATTCATTTTTATACCTATAAGCTTATAGAGGTCCAGTATTGTTCTTCTGAGCAGCACTGCACAAAACCAGACAGGCAAAAGTGCCCATGTTTCTGTGTATACACACACAGAGTCAGAACAGGCAAACAAGCTTGGGATTAATCAAATTTTATCTTGAATGTGATGCAGGAGAAGAAAATATTACTGCTGTGTCAGAGCACTCGGGTGGAGCTGCCACACTCTGGAGATGGTGGGACAACAGAAATAGATAAATTGAAGCTTGTGTAGCTACAGCTTGTGCTGTACCTGTTCTGCATGTGAATGGAAAGCTTGAGTCCCTGCACTTACCATTTTGGCGCCCTTCCTGCATTTAAATATTACTTTGTCAGGTCTTTCAGCTTTCTAAAATATAGCAACTGCTGTTCTCCAAATAGCTAAGGAATACAGGGGAGAAATGCCTCTCACAACCCCTTTTTGTGTTGGTATTTTGAGGCTGAACTGGCACAAGCACTGATAAACATTTGCTCTTTCAGGAGTGGACTGACTGGTTATGGTCATTCTCCTGTCCTGGCTGGAGTGTTTGAGGAGGAGGAGTCAGTGAACGAGAAGTCAGTCTGGCCTTTCTGGCCACCTTCATGTTGTGAGGATTCAGTGGTCCAGGATGCAGTGGATGCTCCTCCACATCTCCTATGAATGACTCGCACCAACCATCCAGTATGAGAGTTGGCTCTTTCAAAAAACTGAAGGTACAGACATTGCCAATATTCTAAATTGATTGTGGGTTTTATTGAAAGGGAAATAACCTTTAGTCTTTGGCCAATATACAGTTCACTGGAGATACTTCTGATGTTCCAAATCTGGCCTCTTAGCATTATATTCTGCCCCATAAATGATTGTTCTGTAGCAACTCAGGGTAGTTACAAATGTATCCTCATAAGATTTACAGTGTTTCCCTACAGAGGGTTAGGAGACCTCACATATTTGGCTGTAATATTTTCCTTCCTTGTAAATATTTAAATTGTTTGCTTAATGGATGCATCAGCTTGCTTTTATCTATATTCTGTTAACTCAGGCTTAACGAAAAAGGTCCTCATTGACTTAGGTCTAGAAAACAACATTTACTATGCAAAGTAATTTGAAGTCCATCCTTGCTTTATCAAGAAACATGTTCAAACTGCTTAAGGGGTCTAGAAGATAATCCAGCTGTATCACACCACGCACATATTGAAGCAGACAGGTAAACTCAATAGTGGGTGTGGTTTGTAACCAGCTATACACTTGAGAGTTCGCATCTGCATCCTTCTAAGTCCTTGCAATACACCAACCCCAGAAATGCTTTCTTCAAAAAAATTGCCAGTGGCAAAACCCAATCATAGCTGCAGTTGAGACTGTGGAATAATGGGAGATGCCTAGAAAATGTTATTGAGGCCCAGAGTTCTCAGCTGTGAAATCCAAGCATGGTTAGGAGTTGGGTGAAAGAAAAGGAGTTAGGCCTGAAACATGGACTTTGTCTGAGGGTCATCCAGCTGTTGTCAGTGAACCAACACCAGACAAGCTTTTAAAGTATCTGGAAGCATTTAATTAGGAGCTGGTTTCAATTTTAACTTTTTCCAGTCCCATTTTTCAATAAAAATCTCAGTGGCACTTATACCGGAAAGGCAATGTAACATGTTGGTTAGGGATATGAGGCCTGATTTTAATTTATTTTTTCAACTTCCATAATTTAGCTAGTCAAAAATGAAACAAAGGTGATTATTAGGACACAAGGTCCTTTGTATACATGTAAATTATTTCTCCACATACAATAAATAGCAGGTATGTGAGGATGAGCCAGCCCAAAACTCAATCAAGGGATGTAGTTACAAAGACACTGTGGGTTTGGCTTAGATTTCTGAGAAGGTTCAAACCCAGTGGTAATGGTTCTATCAATCAGGTTAAAATATGGGTTATTGTTAGTGAAGGTAGCTGGGATCCTTTCAGCCACGCAAGTATCTGATGTACCTGGTCAGAATTACTGATACAAAAACTTGTACTTCAGATGAGGATTCATCTCCCCTTGCTTCAGGCATATAAAAATGTGCTTCTAATCAAAGTTAGCCATCAAGCTCCCATCTGCAGTTGTTGCAGAGAGAGAAAGGGTGAGAGAGACACCTACAAAGAACCGTTTTCCCCACTTTTCTTGGACAGATATCTTAAAAGGGATTGGTGGGTGAGGTGACTTCCTTCATTGTGCTGATGCAGCTATAGGCAGCTTCTCAGAATCTGAGCAAAATATAGGCTGAATTTGATAGAATTCAGCTCAGCTGTAGCATTAAGCAATCTTTGGACTGTCTGTCTCAGGCATGAACAATGTCCCAGGCTCTTCAGGCAGGACAACACTTGTGCTGATCTTGTACAAAGTCACTGTTGCTTGGTATTGGGCATTGAGTGCCTCGAGCATCACTTCAGAGGGAGCTGGCCCCACCAGTGAGGGTCAGTGGCACATCCACATCTGCACATCTAACCTTATTCAGGATGCTCAGAAGTGACAGTGAGGAAGGTCATGTACCTGTTCCCTGGTATAGGAGCTGAGGAACTAGCTTGTGTCTTTTGCTTTCTCTTGGTTTTTTTTTATTTTATTCTCATCTTCCCACCCTGCACACTTGACTGATGTTGAATACAGCCCATCCCTCGGGGAATGTAACTTTCATTTTTAGTAGGGAAATGGTCTTGCAGTCATAAAAAATTGATGGCTGTCTGAAGCAGCAGTTACTCCTGCTTGAGAACTGCATCATTAACCTACAGCACAACGTACACACTACGGACATTTTTATAATTGGGAGAGTGTAGAATTCAGTTTCTAATTTCCTTCTTGTGGAGGTTCATAAAACTCACAGGGAAAACACTGCCTTTGACATGTTGCCATGGCAGACCTCTCCACTTCTGTAGTTCCTTCCAGAAGGATTGTTCTCTGTGGCCATGACAGTGGAGTAGGACAGAAGAGAAACCTTTTGCTGTGTTTCAGGTGGGTGACTTCAGCATCTCTGTAGTGATGCCAGACATTGTGAGAAATGTACCTATCACCATGTGCAGCAGCCCAAAGCTGGGTGCAAGCAACCTGTAAGGCTCAGTGGTTGAATAGCTGGCAACTGAGGCATGAAATGCCCAGCCTGTCAAGCTTTGGTCACCAGATGTCTTGAGTGGACCTGGACACCCAGGAAAATACTGTTTCTCCTCCTCACAAGTTTCTGAGATGCTACATTCCAACAACATTCCAGTTGAATCTCCTGCCTGACCCTCTCAGCCCTCACAGAAGGCATTTGCCAACTCCACCATCTCAGTCAAATAACTGTGAGTTACACCCATGATGTGACCTGAAACAGCAGGTGTGTGTCCTGAGCCTCATGTGAGCTACATCACTAAGAACGGGAATAGAAGGTGGGGGTCATCCAACACAATGTTGGGTTCTCCCTGCCTCACATTTACTGTAAGCAGTGGTTTAATTTCTTCACCCACAGCAGTAAGCCCACACGTGTATGTCCAGAAGGACCAGGTGCTCTGTCCAGCTCAGGAAGACCTGCTCCATGTGGATTTCCTAGCTCGACACGGACTTGTTTCCTCATGATTGTCATTGTCCTCCCTGTCTTGATGCTTCACTTCTTCATCAGTGAAGAAAGAGCAGCAGTTTTTCCTCCATTCACCTTTTTGTTCAGATTAAACAAATTTTATCATTTACACCTTATGTAAACTTTATGTTAAGCTGATAAAAAATGAGTGAATTTAGATCCATTTGCTGTAGTCAATGACTGAGACCTGCTTTCTGTTATGAACTGGTAAACCTCTCTGTCAGGCACTTTGAATTTGGGCTTTTGATGAGCAACAAATAAACAAGATTTTTCTGTATATTTCAAGTGAATTACATCAGCTTTTAGAAAAAATCACCATTTCACACATCCAAGTTCTCAGGTGTGTTCAGTCCATTTCAGTAATCCAGTGGCCGAGACATGGCTAAATTTGTCTAGCCATGAATTCTTTCTGACATGACCCTATATCTTTGAAATGGACTAGAAGGTCACAGCTAGCAACCTGATTCTTGGTTACTCCTAAATACAGTGAAGTTAGGATTGCTCAAGAGGAATCTTGCAACTTAGAGATAAAAATGGAAAATATTCCAGTCTGTGTAAAAAAGGGGTTTTATTACAGCTGGGTACCTTAAGCAATATAATTCATTTTATTCTGCCTGTTTTTCAGAGACAGTGACATTGGTTGGAACTGTAAAGAGTGAAAAGCAGTAGCTGAAAGCTTACTGTCAGCAAACATCTTGTGGATCTGTGTGCTTGCATCATTTACATATAACCTCAGAGGTGTTTCCTGGTAAGATGCAATCTGCTTGCTGTTCTCCTAATTTGAAAATGATGGCAACAGTACTCCAGTTATGCTGTGGCCTTATATGCTTTAAAAACACATAGATGAGTGGACAAAAAAAAATTTCCAGAGTCTGTTGAGAGCTTGTAATTGAATGTCTTATTTCTCAAGTGTACTTCTAAAATTTTCATTCCTCCTTGTACACTCACTATGGAAATTAATTTGGTACAGAAAGGTTATTCTTGGCAATACAGAGATTTGTCTTTGGGACGTTTCATAGTGCAACCAGTCACTAAAACTAGACTTTGCTGTCCCAGCAGCATATCAGTAAACAACTGGCAGTGAATAGAGATCTTAGAAATATCCCTCTTCCTAGTTTTTATTTTTTGTTTAGAAAACAAACAAGCTGGAAAGATTTCTTTCCTCAGGGAAGGAGAGGACTGAAAGTTCTGGTGATGGCTGAGCTTAGCAGCGGTGGGCAACTCATGAATTACACTCAGTTCTACTAATGCCCTGTGTACCTGATGTACAGAAGCCTGCTATTTAGCTGGACCACTCCTAAGCTGTAGGATAAATTTATTTTCCTTACATCCTCAGCTTGCCCTCTTTAACCACTGACATATGTGTCTTAAGGGACTTAAATGTTAAAGAAAGAATCTACAAGGCTGTGCCTGCCAGTAAAAAGAAGGGAGGGCCAAAGTGCCTGTTCCCAGCATGTGCTTGTCAGGAATATTCTGGAGTCCTGCTGTGTGGCTGAAGGTTGTGGGGACTACAATAACACAAACTGTAGTCAGGGTCTCTCAGGCTGGACACTGACCTGAGTGACTCTGGAGAGTCCTCTCATCCTGTCCTCTTACCTTGCCTTGTCTTGGTCTGTCTTGTCTCCTTAGCTTTTAAGTGCTGCAAGGAATAATAAATATTTCTTATCAAGTAATTATGAACACAGAAAATTCTTTTTCATTTTGTTAATAATGGAGGTGATGGGAGATTCCCCTTTTGAAGCAAACTTATTACAGTTCTATAGGAGCATCAGAAAGGGACTCAGCCACTCACAGGTCAGTGTCAAACTGTGCTAGGAAGGCATGTGAAGTGTCGCATGAACAGAAGGAAAAACCCTGAGCGCTGTAGGTTTTCTCCCATTCATCTCTGCTTTCAAAGCAGCTGAGAACATCTGAAGCTGGGATTAACTTCTGCATTTAACAGGCTTTTTACTCTACGTCTGTGTAAGTCGTTATCAGAAATCGGCACCCCAAGGAAACTTAGAGGTACCTGTCATGTGAGCATGTTTTGTGGTCCAGAGGCTTACTCTATCACCACCACAGCTTGTCATCTCCATAGGGATGGGTCAAGTGCTTTTGGGCTCGCTGTTTCCCACTGTAGCCATTCTCCAGATCCTAAACAGCACAAGAAGATTAATTCCTCTTTCGTGTTGGGATAGGTTCTGCCATCTTTCAGCAGCAATACAAACTCCACAATCAGATCTTGCTAGAAGTCCAGTCTTGGTCAGATCTATGAAAAATGGCAACTTAGAGGGTCCTGACTGTCCAGCCTGGATGTTCTCTCCAGAGAGTGAATAAATTTGCCCTTGGCAAGGGGGGCTTCTGTATTGCAGACAAGTATCTGCTAGAAACTAAACTGGGACCTAGCCAAAAATAACTACTGGAGGTTTAAGAGAGTATGTCAGGATTTTGCCCTATGAACCTTAACAAGAAAAAGAAAACTCTTACCTCGCTCTGGATGGAAGCTTATTTTTCTTGTTACAAATTAAATAACAATGACAGAAGTCCGACCTTTTCCACTCCAAAATTTAATCCCAAAGAAACAGAGTTACTGGAAATCTAATTTTGCCTTCGAGGCTGATTAATTATTTGATCATGCAAGTGTGGGCCAGCCAAACAGTATACCTTTCTTGCATGGCTGCTGTTCCAGTAAAGAATGTCACCTCAGAGAATAGTCAGTTTAGAGTTTAAACTGAGGAGATGTAGGGAATTTCACACGTTAAAACTGGATTCACTCCCACACCTGTTTCTTAAGCAAAAGTAGGTGTCCGTATAAACACAAAGAAACAAAGAGCTCTTGGAGGGATGGGGTGTTATAAACAGCTACTTAGATTGCTGGTAGTAAGTTAAAAATGTTTCTGTGGTAGATATTTTACATGGCATCCCTTGGTTTTAAGTGATGTGTATTTGGGATCAAAAACTACTCAAAATGTCTTGGTGACAGGGTGGCAAAGCCAAGTAGCTGCAAGTGCTGAAGGGAGAAGGCACTTTAGGCACAAGTCACTGGCAGGAGAACACTGCTGTGGCTCTAACACGGGGTGCAGTAAGGCAGAGCATGAACCTGGGGGCCAGGGACACCCAGGGATGGTGGCAGCAGAAGCTGCTACTTGCTCATGCCCTCCCACTGCCAAGGCTTCAGAGCAGAGAGCAGACTCTGCACCAGCTTGGCTGGAGGAGTCCTCTGTGTGGGAGCTGGACAGTGCAGTGAAAAAGAGCCACTGTGTTCACAGCCTGCAGGCACTCAGCCTATCCTGCAAATGCACTGCTTGTTTGTATCATCTCTTCCTCAAAATGTGTAACACTGGCTGAAATGGCTATTTTTTTACTTGCCATTATGGTTTTCTGCAGTGCCAATGGAAAAGCGCAGGAAGAGGTTTTGCATGCATTTGACATCCTTACAGTTTTTGTGCCCAGAGCTTTTGCCAAGGGGCATTTGGAAATTCTGACTATTTGTTTGGTGTTTTGAGATGACCTCCAGCCTTGCTGGATGCAAGACCATGCATCACTACTGGCCACACCATGTATGAGCATTTATTTCTGTCCCAGGAATTGTGCTTAGACATCTGGAAATATT
The DNA here is from genome assembly GCF_041296385.1 of Aphelocoma coerulescens. Lineage (NCBI taxonomy): Eukaryota > Metazoa > Chordata > Aves > Passeriformes > Corvidae > Aphelocoma > Aphelocoma coerulescens. Next base: position 57,952,343 of record NC_091014.1, on the reverse strand, counting down.
TGTCCCTGAATGATAGTGAGGCACTGGGATAGATTATCCAGGAAGACAGTATTAACTTCAGTGCTGGAAAGGCCTTTAAGAAACATCTAGAAAACTGTCAGTCAAGCAGGGCGTATACCAAGTTCTTCCCTGCACAGATCAGATCCTTTCCAGCTCTTCAAGTGTGAATTCTGTGTACAAAAAATTCCTAGCACCATGTGGGCATGCCCACTGTAACATGAGCATTTGTGTTGTAGCCTCTCTGCACATAAAATATTCTCTGGCAAGAAATGGCAATTCTGAAAACAACTCCAACTTTTCAGAATAACCTTCTCTGTAACTTGTCACATCCCTCTCAATGGCATTTCTCCATTTCTGCTGAGACTTGGCTCATCTGTTGTTCTCAGTAGTAGTCTATGTTATAAATACTTCCTTTCCCCCTGCCAAAAGGTAAAGGTGGAAACAGCAAACTGGTTAAGAAAGGCATTTTGTTAGAAGTGTGTTTCTCAGTATGACAACGTGGTTTGGAGAATATTCTGTTTATGAAGAGCTCTTTCTCTCAAAGGGGAGGGTCTGCCAGGGAGAATAAAATACTCTGGTGTGGACTTCTCCCACACTCCTTTCTGTGTCCAGAAGCCCCAACATTCCAGTTATCTATTTCACCTTCTATTCCTCTCTATTTGTGGCTTTTGGGCAAATCTCACTCATCTCCTCTGAGCTCAAGTTAAGTGTAGCAGAGCATAAAGCTCCAGTGCAGACTGGAGACATTCCTTATCTTATGCATCTCTTCCTGATCTCTGCAATGATCCTCTGACAAAAATGCAAACAAGAAAATGTTTTCAAAGGATTTGTGATGTCTGGGGCAAGAAAGAATTTCCAACCAACTGCCTTCATCTCACCACCTGTCAGAACTCCCCCAAAAAGGCCGCAGGGGTGATCATATTTAAATTATTAGTACAAAGGAAGGCTTACTCTGAGATTACAGAAAATACCCTTTTTCTGTAATTCCTTTTTCAAGCTGTACATGTGGTAGGAAGACCCTTACATTTAAAGGAATATCACAGTACCTCTTGAGGGTTTGGTAAGTGGCTTTGGTGGGAGGAGCAGCTGAAACATGGTGTTGTGGGCAGTCTACTCAGGCCAAGGCCTGGTTTTAAAATTTAGGTGAGCAGAAGATTGCTGGTGCTGCACCAGTTTTGATATGCTCTGGTGTGACAGCAAGGACTGTCTGACTGCATTTATAAATATACAACAACAAAAAAGAAAGGACAAGGTAAAAGCAGCTTTTACTTAAAGCTTTATTTATACAGACATAGTCACCCTCAGTGCAGCATTGTTATACCACTGCTTTAGCAGCTTCAGCCTTTGTCAAAGTGGAAAAAAGTTCTCCACCACTGCAAAATACCACTTTGGTAAAACAAGCAGACAAAGCTCCTGTATCCCTGAAACAAGCTTCAGATTTTGGATCGTTATTTTAGGAAGGAAGGAGATTATTTTTTTCCCCTCCCTTTTCCCTTAGTTCATTCTTTTTGCCTAACAGCTCAGATTTCAGGAGAAGCCTTCACGTGAATGACACTGAAGTACTTGCTCTTTTCTCCACTTCTTGGTGGTGGGACTCATGTGAGTTCATCGCAGAACAAGATGCCAGTGACACTTGACTGCCAGCCTCCCCTTGCAGACTGGTTATCCCACACAAATGAATGTCCATGAGCAGAAGGTGCCCAGCACTTCCTTCCCACAGGTCTTTGTCTCACAGCTGTGGTGTCCCTGCCCAGAGTCACGAAGTAATCCCACTCGTGCCAAGAGGCCAGTGGCAGACCTGCCATGGTTGCCTCCACCAGGAGCTCAGAGATCTGATGGTGGCAGAGAATATCCTGAGCTAGAAGTGATCCACAAGGATCATTGAGGTCCAACTCCTGGCCCGGCACAGGACAGCCCCAAGAGCTGCACCATGCCCGAGAGTATGGTTCAAACACTTCTTGAATTCTGGCAGGGCGTGTTCCGGTGCCCAACCAGCTCCTGGTGAAGAACCTTCCCCTAATATCCAACCTAACCCTCCCCCGGCACAGCTTCAGCCCGTTCCCTCGGGTCCTGTCGCTGGTCACCACGGAGCAGAGATCAGTGCCTGCCCCTCCGCTTTCCCTCGTGAGGATGTTGCAGACCCTCAGTCTCCTCTTCTCCAGGCCGCACAAGCCAAGCGGCCTCAGCCGCTCCTCGCGCGGCTTCCCCTGGGCCGTTCCCCCGCTCCGCGGCGCTGCTTTGGGGCAATATTCCCCAAGCTCCGGATTTCCCTGAGGCGCCAGGCCGGGCCGTGTCCCCCAGCGCCGCCAGGTGGCGCCACCGCCGCGCGGGCCGGGCCCTCACGGAGCCCCGCGGCCGCAGCGCTCCCGGCCCCGGGGAGATAACACACCTTCGAGTTACTATCTTTTAAGTACTGTTGCACTCCTAAGTTCGATGCGAGAAGGAACTGAAGGAACTAGGGAAAAAAAAAAAAAAAGACAGTAAGAACTTTTCTTTATTCTGACTTACGGGTTTATTCTTTTTATCTAAACATATGTGCTTTCTTTTGATGCTAGGAAATCCTAACTTCCACATCATCTTAGGAACGGGTGCAGTGATTTAAAAAGAGCTATATTTTAACACGCGCGAAAAATAATTATACCTTAATTTTTTGGAGTGACGGTTAGTTGCCTTTTATTTTCTATCACAATAGCAAGCAAAAAATAAGTTTTTCTCCAAATTTTCACTGGCATCTTCTTTGTATGCATCACATCAATGCATCTTCATCATGTGTTGTCTTTCTCCTCGTTACTGGTGACAAAAAGGGCGTATACCTTAGTATTAAATATTTGTGCAGGCCATGTGCCAGCTCCTCTGTGCCCCACTGCACCTCCAAGGGCAGGAAATCCTGCTGTCCCCTCTGGGGCATGGCAGTAGGAGCAACTTGGGTTTGACTCACCTCCCACTTCTCAGGGCAGCAAAACTCAGTTTTGTCTGTGCCCTGATCCGTTCCTGTTTCACTGTCATTACAAAGGAGGAGGAAATTGTAGTTTAGCAAAAGGCCACCCAGTTAGCTGGGATCCTGGGCCTCCCTACTGGGAGAATGTAGGGGAATTCCAGTCCCAGCAGATGAAGTTCTGTGTAGGCAAGAGGGGGGGAAAGAAGTTAATTTTCAAGCCTAAGTCCTTATTTTCTTTTCCTAAGAGACCTAAGGGACTATGTTTTTCATTGTGGTTTTCATTATACATAGGACTGGCCCTGGGATCCTACAAAAATCCCAAGTGCCTTAAGGCTATAGAAACACCAGGCTCTCCATCCTCTGTGGGAATCTCTCCAGTAAGCCAGATTTTGCAGTTGATGTTCATCACTGATTTCTCCCTGAGTTGCACTCAGAACTCCCCACACCCAATTTGTACATATGTATCTGCTTGAGGGCAGAAAATAGAAGCTGCTTGCTTGGTGACAAAGAGTTAAACGAAGGTACAGCACAGATCTCCTTACCTAATGTAGATCTAACATAGCACCCTCTCAGGCTGCACCGGCACTGCTGCCCTGCAGCTTTCCCATTCCCCTCTGGTGGGACAGAAGGGCAGTCCCTTCTGTCCCAGTGTGCTTTAATCTTAGGCAATGTGCTGGCTGCAGCAGCTGCTGCTCCGGGAGCTGTGGTGGTGGTGGTCTGCCCTGGGCTAAGCAGGCTGAGTTGATGAAGCTGTCTGGAGTGTTGTATGCATCAATCTGGGGCTGATATTCAGGAGAAGAAAGGGGTTTAACCAGTCATACACGATGTCTGGAATTGTTGGGGGAAGAGGCAGTTACCTAATCATCATCTTTTACCTGGAACTCTGTTACCTAATCATCATCTTTTACCTGGATCTCTGTGCATCCATACACTGACCCATGGTAAACCCACTGGGAGAGGTGCTGCTTTTTCATTCAAGGTGTGTCCAGTACATGATTCTGTGGTGGCCTTTTTCACTGGTTAGATATCTGTAATGACACCATGGCTAAGTAGCAATGATGGACATTGATTGCAAAAGCAGAGAGTGCAGAACATATTCAAGAAACATGTTGGAGAGTAGGTGAAACAGACAATAAGGAGCTTTTAAGCTGTTACTGATTGTGGGTGATACTGAAAGAGTGCAAGGAGGGAAGTGACTGCTTCTGTAGGAGAAAGAACTACAGCTAACACAAGCTGAGATCATTGGGATGGAAACATTGAAATTCTGTATTCTGGCTTGCTCTCCCACTTTTGGTTAGGCCAGAAGTCTTCCCTCTTTCCTGAAACATTGGTGGATCTGTGTGGCAGTACCCACTCTATCTGTGCTTTGGAGGTAAAGGAGCTTTGGCACAGCAGATGAAGAGCTGGCCTTACATAGCATCTTACTTGTAGAGGTAGAAGCAGAATAGAAGTCTGCAGGTGACAGTACTAGAAATACCAGCCTGCTTTTCTTCTCTGGGGAAGAAAATACAGTACCTGGAGGGCATGATGGTAACATATCACTCTGTGTGAAGAATAGTGCTGGTCCAGAATTGAAGGTCCTCCTAGTGTGTGCTGAACATAAATAATTTGCCCATGAGTCAAATGGAGAAACAAAGAACTGCACCAGCTCACCTTTGAAAAATTGCCTTTATTAGACCAGTCTTGCTAAAATTGCTTGGAGTAACAGATTCTAAAATTGAGCTACTGAATTAGTCTCAAATGGAAACTGTGACAGCCAGCTTTAAAGTGGAGAAAATTGGATTTAAGAATTGCACCTTGGGCATAGCAGGATATCTAGGAAGTTGCTGTGCTGTAGCTGATGAACTCATATGGAGCATGGATTTCATGCTGGTGAATAGCGATGTAGTAAATGTTCTACAGAAACATTACAAACCCAGGCTGGAGAAAATCCCTTTAAAGAGGTGACCCAGGTGAGAAAATTCTTTGTAGACAAGTAATCTGCTGTGAGCAAACTGCAGTCCTGAAGGATTACAGTCACTCTCACAATCATGTGTGGTATGTTCCCGGCTCATGAGGAAGGAGGAAGGAAATGGCCTTTGAAACAGAGTAGTGAGAGTGGAATGGGCAAGTGCTTTTGCATGATTTCAGCTGTGCAACAGCACTTCCAGGGTCAGGTCTCAGTGACAAGGATTCTTGAAGGAATATACCTCTGGTAGATCAGGAAGCCCTATGGCAATGACAGGCCCTTAGAGCATGGTAGGTTCTGGCTCCAGGGGGACAAAGTAAGGAAAAGGTGAAGGTAGGTGTAGAAAGTTTTGAAAGGAGCTGAACACTTAAATAAGTTAGGTCTCAAAGGTTTTCTGGAGAAGACGGTAAGATTTATTAAGGTCCTTCTAATATCAGCTTGCTTCATTCACACAAAGGGAAAAAATCCATTACTATTACCCAATTCACAAATGATGGTGTCTAGTCTTGAAGAACCCAATTCTGTAAGTATTTTACATGGAAGAAGAATCTCTTTGAGAAATACTTGTGAGCACCTTTGTTCGTTGGGGTGCAAAGGGGTGTAAGGGTTCATAGGACTAACACCCATAGGTGGTAACACCCAAAAGGCATGATGGCAAAAAAAAAAACCAAACAAAAAATTAAACGAAAAAGTCCCTCTCCTTAGCAATTCTACAAAACAATATTTTTTTTTTTACAATGGATTTTTCTACTGATATGCTGTATAAAGGACTGCAGCAGCAGTATTAAACTAAAGGTTGTTGGAAGTTTCTCAGAGATCCATACTGCAGTTCTCCATCTGCCTACAGGTTTCTGTATTAATGTCTAGTATCAGGATCCTTTCTAGAATGCAGGAGTAATTCTTGGCACTAGCTATCGGTATATTCTTTAAAATAATCAAATGAGGTCAGAGGGGGGGGGGGGTTTAATTCTGGAATATAAATTTGTAATTTCAGCATTTCGTAGTTACTCTGTGTTAAAGAGTTCACATCAACTGGCGAGCCCTGAGAAGAATACTGGCCTAGCTGGCAGTTTCAATGAAGATTTTTTGTGCACCTTGGGTGATTTAACTTAATCCATCTCCCTGTCTCAGCTCCTTATCAGCAAGACGGAGGTGATAACACCACCCCATAGGGGTGACATGGGGATAAATGTAATCAAGAGATTGTGCAGGCATTAGTGTACTAACAACCACAGAATACCTAAGATTTCTTATCTAAATATGAAGGTTAATTGCACTCTTGAGAGGTAGCTAGCTTGCACTCTTTTTAGCTGATAAAAGGGAGCATGCTTTGTCCAGCTTCAGACCACTCATCAAGAATGCAGTTGTATAGTGCTGGACTCCTTTTCAGCTGCAAAACGATTGCCATGGACATAGCACGTGGGCATGTAATGCTCTCCGAAACGCCAAGGGTTGGATTTCCAACAGAGCTGCACGCTCTAAATGGAGATTTGACATTTTCTAAGGGGTTCATCTCCCATTGAGAACAAGAAGAGACTCTGGGAGCTTAAGCGCTTTTGAAAATAAATCTGGCCTCTGTGCAGGAGCTGAGCTTTCTTAAGACTAAAAAAAATGGATGAAGGGTGTGTGAAATCAAACCATAAACGAGCTCAGAGCAGCGGTGCCCTGTGACCTGGCTGGCGAATGGAATAGTGTGAGCATAATGTGCACACGGACAGTGAGAGAGAGAATTATCACAGAGATGATGAGGCACCTGGATCAGAGTTTCAAAAGGTTAATATGCTTGTCAGAAGACAGAAGTTGGTCTCTACTGGCAGCAATAGCTCTTCAAAGCTCTTCTGACTATTTGTTTTACCAAAGCTGTATGCATCTGTATTGTGCTTTTCAGCCATATATGTGGCCTTTAAGTCTTAATCCTGTTCTGGCTAGGGTCAAATTCAAAGGCTTTCCCCTGCCCCACACCATTAAGCTTCTGATATGACTTTTATTGTGAGGCAGTCAGGCATTATACTGATTCCTGGGTACAAAAATGCACAGCTACATTTTCCTATTATGAGAGGCATCCTGCTCTGTTCACACACGCTGGACACCCTGCAGAAGTTTTTTACTTTTGGTTGGATTGAAGAGCTTTGAAACTATCCAAATCATGATTTTTTTTTTTTTTTTCCTATTTCTCAGTCACTGCTTTTTTGCTCCTGTTCTGAAACAGTCTGTCACAGATGTGCTGGAATACCAGCACACATTGAAGTGTAGCTGTTATTCCTTTGTAGCACTCTTGTCTTGGAGCTCTGCATGCTAGAAAAGGACATGCCCAACTCTCTTCTTCTAGATGGTCTTCTGCAGAGGGAGCCAGCTTGGACCAGGTGGAATTAGTGTGTTATGTTGTGCTTTTATCAGATAATGAGTACCTGTATCAGTTTCCATAGGAATACAGGTTTTCCATGGACTTTACCCTCAGTTTCTCTCAGGTCTGCAGGGATCCTCCCTTCAGACACCGCTGAGTTTTAAGACTGTAGTTTTCTGGGGAATGTTTGCCATTCCCTGTGTTGTCAGGCTTCCTTCCAGCTCCGTGTCTGGCCTTGAAATTCTGACATTCTAGGCTGTATAGAGGAGTGTGAATCGTGGGTATGTTCCTAGGTGAATGGAGGAGGCCTCCCAAACACCTTCCTAGAGGGGATTAGTTCTGTTGAAGAGTGGTAATGGCTGTCTCTCTTATCTTGTAGATGAACATCTTAGCATCAACCACACTGTCCCTTTTCTCCACTCATCTTATACCCGTGTGCAACTCCACCCTATACTGTGCTCCCCAGTGTCCATTTCACAGGCAATACCAGGGAAGATAAATCAAGCCAGGGAGGGCATCTGTATTCCCTCTGTGGTGCAGGCAATCCAGTTTCATCTGAGGGCACTGGCACTGTGGTTTCAGTTCTTGCTCTCTGTCCCAATCAGGTACCAGACCCAGGTACATCCGTTGCTTGGGATCTTGGCAGAAGATCCAGCCCAAAGTGCAGATGGAGATTCTGACTTCACTTCCTTCTCTTTGTAGCTGACAGGTTTTAAACTGAATTGGGAGACATTAAACTGACACTTATTTGCCTTCTGTCTAGGGTAACTGGTAGACGAATATTTTGGTTGAGAATATATTTTATGCTAAATACAATATTTTACAAGACTCGAAAATATAGAAGAGTTTAAATGTTTTGCTTTTCAGGTTTTATGTGCAATAAAATGATGACTGGTATCAAATAGGTGTAATTTAATTTTTATGTGACTGTTTCTCCCTCTCCAATTCTCAAATAAAATGCTCAGCACCTTTTAAAAAGCCCACCTGCACTAAGAGACTGCTTTTTGTTGGCCTCTAGAGCATTAGTTTTAATTTGTTAACAGGAAAATACCTTTTGAAGGAGGATTATACAAGCTAAGAGACGTTTTTAGAATGGGAAAAAGTGAAATTGCAGGCAATGAACTCCTGGAAACAGACTCAAGCATAGGATAAATAAGTGCAGCCTTAACTGTGCATCCTCTTCTGCAAGGTGTGTTCAAACTGTTTAAATTCTGTCTGTTTTGCTTGCTGCACGGGGAAAGTCCTTCAGCCAGACCATCCTGCTGCCCCTTGTGCTGCAGCTAGCAGGAAGAACCAGAATTGCTACTGCTCTTTGTAAAGGTGGTTTAGATTCTTTAAACCGTTTGGTGCTGCTCGTAGGAATTCTTCTGGCAGATCTTACTCTTAATTCAGTCCAAGGTGACCTTCCTTCCCTATTTTGTTTGTCAGCAGGTCCAGGATTCTGTGCAGGGAGGAGCCTAAATACATGTATATGGAAGTGCAGATGAGGGAGTTGTTCTCTGAGTTCAACAGAGGGAATTTAGTCTGCTCCTGGAGTCCCCCTTTGGGGGCTACAAAGGGCAACGACTTCGCTGTGGGGTCTCCAGTGGTCATGGCCATGAAATAAAGTCATGGAAAGGGACAAGAGGCAAGATGCCAGCCTCTCCTGCAGCACTCTCTGAGGATGGCTCAGCACTCTATTCCTCATCAGTCTTGAGCATCTCTGTCCCCTGAGAATAGGAAGATTCCTCAGTGGAGTTAAAACATCTAATTCCTTTCACAGATTTTCTTCAGAGAAGCTTCTGACATACAGCTGTGGCAGCATTGTGTTACTTGTACATTACCTGTTTTTCTGACATGAGGATTTGCTGAATGAAGTGTATTTCTTTGCTCTTTGAACAGTGAAAACCTGGAAGCCATGTTCTTTATTCTCAAAGGATATATACCCACACAACTCTTACCAACTCAACTAAGATTTCACATAGTTAAGGATTGCTGAACTGAGCTTATAGCGTATTAAAAATAGTAAAAAAAAAAACAAAAACCAAAAAGCAAAATCAAAAAAACTTGCTTTTTTTTTTTTTTTGCTGTTTAAATGGCTCAAGTAGACCATCTGCTTCTGAAACAGCTCATGTATTTCTGCCTCTGGAACTGCTCATATATTTTTGGATTTGGTTACAAACTGACCACAGCATTGCAAACAGCACTCATCTGCAGACATATCTCTTTCTATACACGAGACTGGCAAGAAAGATGTGTCTAATCAATGTTTTAGAAGTCAGACAGGAACGGTATGACTCCAACTGGCATAGCCATGTCCTTGTAATATCATTTCACTACCATTTTATTTTTATAAAACAGGAAAAGTTTAAAATGGATGTTACCATAATGGGAGCATCCAATGAATCCCTTGTTTGTGGCAAAAGAAAGCTGTCCATCTAAGGTGACTTCACTTAAGCCTTCTGTGATTCACATGGGATGTAGAATTACAGCATTTGTTTTTAAGCAGAATTATGGATGAGGCCCAAGACTAACCGACAGCTCAGTTATTTCTTCCTGATGCATTTCATTAATAGCCCCTGCACCTCTCACCTCTATGAAATTGGCAGCCAGTGAGGTGCCTGTAAGAGGCTAATTGCCTCCAGAGTCAATTGTCCTGGAGCCAATTGTTAATCTCCTGGTGTTAATTGCCAAAAGCAGGGGAAATCAGGGTAGGCAGGGGGCACAGGAGCTGCATGCATATTAGAGCTGTGTAGCAAAATGCAGGTGTTCAACTGTGCTCCATGATGCCACGGCAGAACTTAGCAAGTTGAAAACATAATGAGGCACAAGCTGAGTGTAAATCCTGCATGTTTTGCTGCATTTTTCATTCATCACTTTCAGATTGCTACGCTATGAGGGAGCTATAAAGCAGGTGGGGGGGAATCTGGGCCCTGAGGAGGTCAAATATAATGTACCAAGGATCTGACTGGGGTGCCTGTACTAGCTGATGTTGAGATAACACTAGCAGTATTGTGATGGGTTGGGAAAGAAAAAGAATGGAAGTGCGACAGTTGTATGGCTTAGTTCTCTGTTTTGCCATGGCTTTTCAATGTGATGTTTCCAGACAGAAGAGTGAATTTAATCTTAGAGCTAAATGAATCTCTGGAACTATTCTAGTAACTTCAGTTGAGTTGATCCCATCTCCATAAAGATATATCTATGGTGTGTTTGACTTGTGCTTTTGGATCTGCTTTTCTAACATTAGATGACTGAGTACCTTCCTGAAAAATAGAGAAAACTGTGTTACTTTATGGATAAGCTAGGATGCATAAACAACTATAAAGTCATGCAGTCTGTAGTTTGAGCCAAAAATCTGAGCAAGATATGTTTGATAAGATACCTATTATGTGCATAATCTGTTGAAAAAAACCCTGCTCGTCTCTTTTTTCTGTCTGTCAGACTGGTGACTTTTGAGCATCCCAGTTTACAGCTTCTGTCTAGACTATGGTTTGACCTTTTGTTCCTGGTGTCAGATGGTGACTTTCAAGAGCTCGAGTCTGCTGCTGTTGGGCAGTGATGGAAGTGTGTATTCTGCTAACCTGAGCAGCTGGAACATCTGTTGGGGGAATAAAATCATCACTTGTTTGTCTGGATGTTTGAGTGATAAGAGACTTAGGCTGTGGGGCTTTGTCAGCATGTGTGACAAATGTTTTATCTCCCAGTTTACAGTAGAATTCTTTTAAAGAAGTACAGGTTACTTTAGATATTTTTCGATTCTTTTTTAATCCTTTATTTTTTTAGCTGGAGGGGAAGAAAACAGAAAGCTACTGTGGCTACTGTATATTGTAAGGGACATTTTGCAAACTAGTGGCAACAACAATTAAGTTAGCTTACAAATTCCAGTCTGGAAACTGCCTGCATGACTCAAGGGGCTGAGAAACACTTGAAAAAATAGCCCTGAAGATTTTTTGGATGCTGGTGACATGAGTGGAAAAATTAAATACAAAAAAGGAGGAGGTGATATTACCACATTGATAGTGTTATGGTTAGTGAGCAGCATAACAGTAACAGATTCAAAGAGCATCTCTGTTTTGATTCGGTTTTCATGTTGGCTGCAAGCTGTACTTTTAACACACTGTGTAGATATGCTGAAGAGCCATCTACAAAGTTCTACCCTTCAGCATTTCTTTCTCTGTGTAGTATGGTGCACTAACTTGTATAGGAGCAGTGAAGGAAAGAGGAAATAAGCTTTGTGACCTAGTTTTATACACAAATTAGAAGGCCTAATTTGAGGCACAATCATTTCATCAGGTGTGTGTTGCAGCTTAAACTGGCAGGATGATTGGGTCCCTTGAGAGAGAATTTAGTTTTGATTTATTTTTCCCTGCCCTAACTGTAAAGCTACTTGATATTTGCTTTAATACATATGGGTTTGGCACCTGAAGCTAGCATTGTGACAGATGTAGTTACAAAATTAACATAAATTTATAAATAAAGTAACAAAAAGCACAACTACAAAGATAAAGTTAAAGGCAGGCCCTGCCACTGAACTTAGTTACTAAAGAAATGACCTGTTTTTCTTTTCTTCCCTCAGCCCTATACCTTCTGGACAGTCTGAAACTAGTGAGTTATATAACATCAAAGCAACAGAGTTTCAGGTATTTTAGGGAAATCTCTTCTGTGGAATGGAGAGAAGACCTTCTTACAAGGGAACTTCTCTCAGTGTCCCCAAAAGTGCAGTGAAGTGCTGTCACAAGCCCTTGCTTGCTGCTGTACCCTTGCTTGCTACCTGAAGAGGAAAGGCAATCTCCTAGCATGCTACAGGATATTCCCTTCTCCCTGAGGATGAAAGCCTCTGAGACCAGCAGCCCTCAGAAACACAGTGGTGCCTGCCTGCACTTGAGAAGCTGTGAGTACATTTTTACTATAATGGCTTGTATGTCTTAAGGAGGGCTCTCTGCCTTTGGTGATGGAAGAAACCGGTTGTTGGCCTTCAAAGGGAGGAGCTCTGCAGGGAAGCAGTCAGCCTGAGGATCAGCAGAAGCACTACTGCTACTGCTGAGACCTTCTGCAGGAAGGGATGGTGTGGTTCTCCAGCCTCCAGCCTGGGATTTGTGCCAGAGGCACAGAATGCTACTGTTCGGTTCTGTAAAGCCTCAAACCTCATTTTGGTAAAAGTTGTGTTAATGTGTATACAAGCTGTGCACACACTGCTGAAATCCACTTCTCTAAAGTGCTTTCTGGTCATGGTTTATATTCTCCTTAGAATGAATCACAGATGTTTTGTTGTTTGGGGTTTTTTTTCCCCTTAATCCCATCAGTTACATGGTGGGTGAGCACGCTGTGGTTTGAACCAGGTCTGTTTAATTTTTTACTTCACAAACTGGTGGTAATACGGGAAAGGGAGGGGAAGAAAGGTTTATAGTCCAAACACACAAAGGAAGATCATATCTACTTCCTCAGTGTGTTGGACTTCTGTGTCCAGGTTTTGGTAGCGACCAGGGGCTGGCCCCATGCTGGATACAGCTGGCTCTAAAACAAACCCACTGCTGTCCAAAGCTGAGCCCATCAGTGAAGCTGGTGGCACCTCAATGGAAATGTGTTTAAGAAAGGGTAAAACATGCTGTGTGGCTGTTTTGAGAGAGAGGAATGAGGAAAAAAATTTAAAAAATAACAGCCCTGCAGGCACCAAGGTCCATGAAAAAAGAGGGGGAGGAGATGCTCCAAGCACTGGAGCAGAGGTTACCCCAGAGCCCATGGAGAAGGCTGCAGTGAGGCAGGTTGTCCCCCTGCAGCCCTTGGATGACCATATCAGAGCAGATATCCACACTGCAGCCTGGGGAAGACCCCATGCTGAAGCAGGGGAGCAGTGTGAGGAGAAAGAACAGGCAGAGAGGGACTATTGTATGGACTGACCTCAAACCCCATTCCTCATCCCTCTGTGGTGCTTGGGGGAGAGGGAGGTAGAAGAGTCAGGAAGTTGAGCTGGGAGGAATGGGATTTGGGGTGAAGGTGAGGTTATTTTTTTTAAATTTTATTGGGTTTTGGGCTTTTGGTTTGGTTAGTTTTGTGGGGGTTTTTTTGTTTGGTTTTTAGTTCTATCTTTGTTTTTCTCACCATACTAGTTATTTCTAATGGGCTATAAATGAAATTAATCTTAGTCTGTTTTGCTTCTTACATTAATTGGTGACTGATTTCCATGTTTTCATCTCGACTCAGGGGCTTTTCCATCTTGCTTTCTATCCCCTGTCCTGTTGAGGAGGGGGAATAACAGAGCAGCTGGGTGGAGGTCCGGCAGCTGGCCAGGGTTAACCTGCTGCACTTGCTTACAGTATGGCCGCACAGAAAGTTGATTTGGTAAATGACAAACACAAGGGTAATAGAAGTCACCAGACTTGGAGAGAATGAACAGTTGGCGCTGTGCAGAGACACAAACTCCCTGACAACAGAATGGGCTCTCCATACTCCACAGGTTGACATTTCCTAAGAAAATCTCACTCTCCCTAGTAATGCCAAAAGCTCAGTTGTATGGCATCATTTGCAGAAAGGGCACCCTGTCAGTAGAAATAGATCAGTTCACTTTTCAATAGCCTGAGTTTGAAGTGCTGTCATTCAAATGGAATCTATACCAGCAGTTGTTATTTATAAAGTGATTTCAAGTCTGTTTTGTGTCATTGAAAGAGTGTAGTTTGCAGTGGCATTGACAGAAAACTTTCTTCTGAGGGTTAGCTATATGTTTTTGGGGAAAAACAATGTGCCTTTCAGGATGCATTTGCAACATTATTTGATTTTGAGACCAGTGAAAAGGAAACTAATGCAGACTTGAAAGTCATTAGTCATAAACTTCTGCAGTCCAAACTATGCATATGGATTCTCTGCTTGTTTTACTTAAATACTGACTACAAGAGAATAATGAGGCACCATGAAGCCTCCAGAAAACGGTTCTGTTTTGTGGTGGGGTTTTTTTATGATGAATCACATGTAGAAAATGGTCATTCTTCTTCCTGTGCAGGGCTGGACAGACAGCTTAATGGTATTTGTTCCTCATCAGCCTTTGACAGATGTTATAGAGTCAATATGGATATGTTATCCTAGTTCATCTCCAGGAAGACATAGCTGTGATAGAATTATGGGTCATGTTTCATAAATCAGATCTGAAACCATACCAGAATGGATCAAGATAATGTACTGTAGCTGCTGCTGTAGCTCTGGAAGACATTGTTAACTTTCTGTTCTGAAGAAAGGTGACATAAATATTCCTTTTTGCCTTCTAGACTGCAGAAGGAAGATGTATCAAATTACCAGAACTGGGTAACCTTTCTAATTGGGTTAGTTTTTCTTAATATAATTAAACTAGGGGTAAACTCAAACTTTTCCTCTCACTTAGGCCAAGGTATACTTCACTGTTTCAGCCATGGTTTTCCATAGTCAGAGGGTTTATAGATTCTCTTTGCTGGAGCTAAGTTGTGTTCTCCTTTGCAAGCACTTCAAAGCACAGTTGGAATTGTAGCTCCAGCATGGGTGGTTCATAAGAATAGGGAGTCACACCAGAGGGCGAAGGGAAGGAGTAACTCATTACACAGATGTGACACTCATGGAGTGACGAATGTGTGAAGTGATTTGGAAAAATGTCTTTGCAGGTCAGATAATATTATTTCAACAGCTGCTGTGTGATTTATTATCTCTGTTCCCTCTCCTGTAATATCACCTAGACATCCTTTAAATAGAAAGAGTCCCTGAAGTCACACCTTTTAATTGAGAAGGGATGGTGAAAGAGAAAAAACGTAGCATTTAATTAGCTCTAGAAAATGCTTTTCTTTTATATGTGTTTCTAAACTGCTTCTTATAATCCCATAGTGCTTTTCAGTTAAGCACCTCATAGCACTTCTCAAGCCCAAGGTCACTGTAGTGTAGACTGAGAAAATTCCTACTTGTAAGTACAAATTGCTGCCTCTCCTCTTCAGTATGTTGATTTTTAGTGGTGCAGTTGTCCTTTGGGCACAAAACCCATCTTGTTTGCAACCTTGGACCTCTTTTTAACATCCATACTTCTACTGGCTTCAGTGTATTTTTTCTCCTAGTGCAAATGTCAAAGGAATGAGCCACAGGAAAAGCATAACAACATAAGAGGTATGTAACTTTCCACTTAAAGGTGTTGACTTGCTGTTGATTTTGGAAATTATTCAACACATGTAAGTCCTAAAGACTTTAAGCACACAATTAAATCAAATATGTGTGTAACTTGAACATGTAGTAGTTAGACATGTAAACTAGAATGAAAAATTGCATAGAACTCATTTCACTACTGAAAAATAACAAAGAATTTTTCCAGCATCTGTTGACTTAAAATGGTCTTCTGAAGTTCCAGGTATCCAAAGAGGATATGTGTTTGTCTTCAGTTTTGGCATAAAGGCAAAAAAAGAAGAAAATTTTCTGACAATTATAAGAAACTAAAGTCTTGTATGAATGTATGGAATTTTGAGATAGGGTAAACACTTTTGTTGGGAAACATTTTGTAAAGAAAAATATTTATATTTGTATCTAGTTGAGGTTGTTGGGTTTTTTTGGTTTGTTGGTTTGGTTTTTTTTTTTTTTTGTTTGGTTGGTTTTGGGTTTGTTTGATTGGTTGGTTGGTTTTTCGTTTTTGCGGGTTTTTTTTGGTAGACAAACTCTAGGAAAAGAGAGGACATATTATTGACCTGAAACAACCTCTACTGAAATTAACATGGTCAAGTACAATGAAAATTGAGGCTCCTATTTTTGACTGTAATATAGGTGAGAAGATAACAGGATACAAGCTGAACACTGGAGCACAGAAAATGTGAGATTTGGTAGCATCTCCTTCAAAAACAAAAGATTTAGAAGGCTCTGTTGGGATTTGTTTCACTTATCTGTACAATATAGGTGTCTGTAGCAGAGCCAGATATCCAGGAGCTTTTCAGTCGATAGGCACTTTCAGGTCATGATTCACCTCGTTGCACTTTAGATGTCTAAAACAGGGCAAATTAATTCTGTCATGTAAATGTGTTTTCTGTTGACTAACCATGTATTGACATGTGACCAGTTGGACAGCAGCTGGATGGAATATAAGAGTTGGTAAAATGGATCTACCCTCAGAGAGACAGTAATAATGGTTTTGAAAGAAAAATTTACAGAAAATTTACCTTACAGAAAATACCAGCAATTTATTTACATAATCAGAAATAGAGACTGTTTCAGAAAAGCCAAACAATCACGTTAAAGCACTTTTAAAATCCCAAGCACAGGAGATGATTGTGGGTTTTATAAAAAAAAAAAATACAATCTTGACAATCTGAGTAACTGGTTTTCCAGTTTCCTTTTTCTTTTTGGATGGGGCAGATGTTTCCCTGTTCCCTATCCCTTCAATAATAAGTTATTCTATATGAAGAGAGGATCCTCTTCATGTCTTCTGCAAAGATGTTTTTGGGAGTTTTTTAAGTCTGTGTGTTCATTCCTATTCAGCTGGATTTTTTCCCCCCAAGTAACGTATACGTCACTCCAACTCCTGGAGACAAATCAATTTGCTCCTGAAAGTAGCTCACTTGAACTGTAGCTGGGAAAGTGCTACAGGGTGAAGGGAGGGAGCATGCTTGTGTTTTGTAAATTATATGCAGTTTGTGCTGTTTCTGGTGCTGTGCTGCTTCTGCTCACCACATCCTGCCTTCCTGGCTACCGGCTTTCATTCTGACACCCTTGTGTCTAATGAGCAGAAGAGCAGGATGCCAGCAATATGTTCTGAAGAGCGTGAGTAATCCCTGGTGTCTGAGAATAGAATTGGGTTGAGAAACCCTATGAAAAGCCAGTAATTCCTCTTATTTCAGCCTCTCTGTGCTCTGAGTCACACTTCAGATGATAGCCCAAGGTCAGTTGACAAAGACATCTGAATTTCAGTGCAACGTAAGGGTGCACTGCCATTGCTGGGGAAAATACTTGTCCATTTAAATATTGCCTCTTAACACAGACAATGAACTCCACAAGGGGATTCTGCTTGTCTTGCAGCTGTTTTGGCCCTTACAATTGATAAGTTTTTCTCCAATATTTCACTCCATAAAAAGGGTCCTTCACTAGCAATGGGGGAAACTGCAAAGGAAATATACACATGGTGAAAAAAAAAGAGAGCTGAACTTCACTGGAATTTGGCAAATATTTTAATGTCTGCTTTGCCCAGGAATTTGTGTTGGCTGGTTATAGCTGTGGTGATGGGATTCATTGGAATTTTTCTTGGATTTTACTTTAGGGAGGGTGTTCCCCAAGTGAAGCCATTTGCATTGCAGGACAAAAGCCAAGCTCTACCTAATAAATGTCACAAGCAAACACCAGTCTTTGGCAGACTTGGCCACTGCTACCTGTTGCAAGGCAAACTGATGTTTCCTCTGAAGCCGGTGATGTTGTTCTGGACAGTGCTGAACCACTGGGTTTGATCCACTACAGCTGTTAATTGCAGTAGGCAGAAATGTAAACATCCATCACCTCTAGAAATTGCATCCTCAAAACAAAGCTTAAAAAATTGCTTCTATGCCTATCTCCTCCAAGCCTTTTTACTAAGAACTTTACAATTAATATTACAGTGGTCTTACATCAACTGCAGATTTTGCTTGAAGGTCCTATTTTAATCTTGAAATGCATCATATATTCCTTCTCCTGATAGCTTCACAGGTGCATGGGGGGGGTCTTATTTGGAGGAAAGAAGAAGGGGGCAAAGACATGTTTAGCTCCAGAAAGGATTGTCTTTTCCATTCTCTGTGGAGATGGCTTCCTGGAGGTGGGTGGCCTTTTATTCATGCAGAGGGAGAGTTGCTGACAGAAATCTGTGTAGGGAAATGAGCTTTGTCCTAATTCCACTGGAATCAGCTGGGTTAGGGAGATTCTCACATGCTTTTTAAAATGAGCTCAGAATCAGTATCTTAAGACGTTACCATACATTAATAGAATATTTTTGCAAGCACTTTTTGACTGACAGGCAATCCTAGGCTGAGGTAAGGAGTGTGCCTGACTATTAACATGGGTATTTATTTGACTACCTGCCTTCAGACAGCACATTTTAGGGCGGCTTGTCAAATGAAATGTCCACTGACTGGCTGGAATCATTAAAGCAATATGGTTTTTCCTTGGGGGACAAAGCCCAAGACCAGGCCTCTTTATGATATTGCTGTTTTAGACAGAGAAGTTAAAAACTATCCCCACAGAATATAATCAGAAGACACATCCAGAAGATTTTCTCATCCACGTGACTTCACCCTATGGTGGTTAAGAGTTGTGATGGGATTGGAGTCACAATGGTCTCAGGTTAGACAGAGAATCTGAAATTTGTTGTTTCTGTTTCAGATCTGAAGGCAGCTTTCATGCCTAAAGCTTGTGTGTATTTCTTCAACAACATTAGACATTCTGTAAAAATTTGTCCGTTTTTAAGAGGATGAAGCTAATCAGTACAAAACAAACCAACATTGTTTCTGAGATTCTTTTCTCAGACAGGAAAAGTTGCACAGACCCTATATGTCTCTCACAGATACCTCTGTTTTCTAATGGCATTCTGTTTAACCTTTCAACATGCTCTTCAATATTAGCCTGCTTGTCATTTTTTTTATAAATTGCACCCTGAGTTTGCTACATGCTGTATTTACATCTGTGCTGTTTTTCAACTGCAGTTTTGCTATTTTTAGAGCTTTATCAATAAATAGTCATGTTGGCAGTTGTGTTTGGTTAAGGTTTTGTGAAGCTTTTTTATTATACGAAATAATCCACAAAACACTGTCTGGACTTCTTTTGATGTCACTGGCATCTGGATCTTAATCTCTTAAGTCTTTCTTTCCAGACATCTCTTGGATGACAGGACTATTTTTATTCAGAGATACTGAATGCTGGTTATTATCATGGGAATGGTAGGTGATCACACCCACAGTACTATCCAGACTCCCTGCTGCTCTGGAGCTGCTAAAGTTTCCACTCAGAGAGAGGCATGCTTTAGAAGTGCCTGAGCTGTTCGTGTACTTGTTCTATAACTTGGCACCCACCTGGGAAGACAACTGTGTTTCCTTATGTTACCTCAGTTATGCTCTTTTCTGTAGGAAAACCAAAAACTGGCTGTCTCAATCTCTCAAAAATAGGCTGCTGCATTTCATTGTCCTGACTCACCAGGAAGGTTGTCATAGCTGGAAATTTGCAGAGATGCTGTAAGCATTTGGGTGGTTGTTGAGTTTATAATCACCAATGTCCATAATGATGCTATTGCTTCATAAAGTACTCTTAAAAGTGAATGGCAACACAGCTGGTGATTTTGATCTTAATGCTTTAAAACTCCCCATCGCTCCATTAGAGGATGATGCTCACAAAAAAAAAAAAAAGTAACTATTGTTAAGCCACATTGAAAAACCGTCCACCTTCTCTAACAGCACAAAGCACTTCTCTTCTTGTGTCACTTGGCCGAGTATTGAGTTCTAGGCTTTTGCCCTCATTCCTCGATGTCTTATCCAGATTCCTGGAGACAGTCCAGTTTTTTCTGTTAAAGTGCTGCAGTTGCTGTAGTGCTGCAGCACATGTATTGACAGGGAATGCTGAAATACCAGGCTCTGCTTCTGGTTGACTTTTGCTGACTGCCCTAACGATCCACCACTTCGATGCATTACATATAAATACTTCTCCTTGTCTAGTGCTTTTCGCAGAATGCCTTTCTGTTATGTTTGCAGTTTGGATTTAAAAGAAAAACAAATTTAAAGCTTCCTTTACATTAAGAAGACTAGAAAATGGTCACTGCATATTAAAAACTGCTAAAAGAAAAAAATTGAGAAAATCTACAGAAAGTAGGCAAAACACTGTGTAAAATCTTCCTTAATGAACAATGGAATTTGTTCCTAATAAAAGGAACTTTAGGCCAAACCTAAATAATCTACTCTGTTCCAAATGTTTAACTAATTACCGGTTTATCCTTGAGGTAAAATCTTTGGCTTTTGCAAAGTGAAAATGGAAAACCCTGATGACTTTGCATGTTTCTGTCACAATTAACCGGGAATGAACACTCATACCTTCTGGGTTTGTTGGCTGAGGTATTGTTTGCTTGCTTCTTTTGTTTGGGGCTGTTTGTTTGTTTGTGGGGTTTGGCTTTTATGGGGGGGAGGGGGCAAGGGTGGGAGGGGATGGAAGGGGAGGGGTTTTTTTAGCTTAAAATATGTTTTACTCCACTTGCTTCCCAGCTTTGGACTCAGACTGTTTAGAGCTATTTTCATTTTAAAGACCCCTCCCCCCAACCCATCGGAAGAACAGACAGAAGCGCGAGGGAAAAAAATCCTTTTACAGGTGAAGATGGTATCAGCATCAGTATAAAGATTTTCACTTTGGCAAAAAGAAAACTAACACCAAAGTGGTATTTGGGCGCATCAGGGAAACAAACAGAACAGTTACCACCGCACAAAGATGAACGGTATATTGTTAAGAAGACATTTCCATTCAGCACTGTACTTTTCAACACCTGTGCAGTTCACAGGAAGCGGAGAGTCCCAGTTTGGGAGCTGTGCCGTGTGGTTCGCGTTGGGAAACCTCGGGACTCAGCTGAACCGCAGTCGCTCACAGCCCCCTGCTCCCCAGCAGCCGCAGCCGTCCCGAACCCGATGCGCGCTTGGACACGGCAGATGCCTTTTGTTCTGTAGCTCGCAGCTCCTCTGCATTCCTCCCACGTACGGGCTCGTATCTCATCGCCTGCTGCTGCTCTCAGCTCCCAAAAGGTAGATCCACCTTCGGAGGACCGACCGCGGGGCAAGGATCTTTTGTTTTCCGCCGACAAATGAGCAGTGTTAGTTAATTCGGAACACTTAGAAGTCTCGCGCTTAGAAACAAAAGAGCCCCTTTTCATTTCTGTCAGGCCAGGTGGCACTGTTTGCCCCGGGCATGGCTCCGCGCGCCTGGAAGTTGGTGTTTGCAACGATGATAAAATGAACAGCTCCCGGCCGGGACAGCCCGACACCGGCAACACACGACGGCAGGGTCTGCCTGTAACATAACCTCCGGAGCGAGGGAAGACCTGGTAGGAGGCATTTAGGGTTAGCACAGAGTGACAGGCACCGTACGAGAATGGGAGAAGAGAATTTCTCTCCACAAACGGGGTGCGGGGCAGAGGCAGGCGGGGGCGGATGCTCCTGCCCGCCGGCGGCTGTCGGACCCCGAACCCCTGAAGAGGGCGAGAGTGACCCAGAGGTGGTCAAGTTCACGGGCAGCGGGGCCGCTCGGACGGCAGCCGCCGGACGCTCGGGGCCGGGGCGCGTCCCCGCGGCCCCTCGGGGCCGCCCGGCTCGTCCCCGCCCGCCGCCGCCGCCGGGCGGGACCATCTCTCCCCTTGGCGAGGGGGGGGCGCGCTCCGCCCCGGCTCCCCGCCTGGCCCGCCTACCCCCCGCGCGCGCAGAGCGCCCCTCCGCCTGGCGTGCGGGGTGGTCACGCCCAGCGCAGGCATTAACGCCCCCCGGCGCGGGGCGCGGGCGCCTGGGCATCCTCCGGCGGCGGCTCCTCGGCGCGGGGCGGGCGCGGAGCGGCTCCCAGCGCCAGCCCTGCGCGCTCCGCCGCCCCTCTCTGCGCCGCCGGACAACGCCATGAAGCCGGCGGTGCTGGAAGTAATGAGGATGAACCGGGTGTGCAGGATGGTCCTGGTCACTTCCGTGGGCTCCTTCATCCTCGTCATCTTCTATTTCCAAAGTATGTTGCACCCAGGTAGGGCACCGGCACCACAACCGCACCGGCATCACCGGCACCACCGGCCCCGCGGAGGGCAGCGCCCGCCCCGCTCCCCGCCGGCGCAGGTGGCGGGCGCCCCGAGAGCCCTCGCTGGCTACCGCCGGCCCCGGCTCTCGGCTCCCGGCGCCGCTGCGGCAGGCGCGGGGCTCGGCGGCGGCGGGCGCAGCGCCCGCGGCGGCCGCGGGAAGGTCGCCTTGTCCCCCGCAGAAAACTTCCCGCGGGAAGGAGGAAAGTTGGTTTATTTAAGAATTTTGTTATTTTCCGCTTTATATCGTGCCTTTGGTGAAGGGGGACGGGAGGCGACAGCGGCTGGCGAGCGCGCCGTGGCAGAGCGGCGCCGGGAGCTGCCCGGACCCCGCAGGTCTCCCCCGCCGGCAGCGGGACCCCAGGTGCCGTCTCCCATCTGGGGTCGCGGGCCTTCGTCTTCCCAGCTTTTCGTTTTCGGACGTGTCAGGGACACCGCGGCTGAGCAAGGGCACCCATCACCGCCCCGACAGCTCCGCGCCGGCTCGCCCGAGTTGTCCGGAGCGCGGGGGCCACTGCCCAGCCCGGGCCATCCCTGCCCGCGGCGCTCCTGCCCGGTCCTGCCTTGTCCCGGTGTTCGGGCGGCCGAGGGGCTCCGGCTGGAGCCGCTGGCTGGGCACGGGTGTCCGCAGGGACGCAGGCTGCGGAGCGCCGTGCCGGGGTGCATGGGTCACCTCGGATCCACACTCCCGGGTATACCTCATGTGACTTCAGTTTTACCGTTTCCCTCATCCTAGGGATGGAGCTGTACCGGGGGCAGCAGATGCTGGCTCCCAGAGAAGTCCCACGTAGATAGCTTCTGATTCACACAAAGGTGGGATTGGGCTGTGGAAACTTCATGCGGTGTCAGCTGTGTGCACAGACCCATCGTGGATGTTTTGCACAGCTTGGCAAAATGTGTCAAGCATGGCAAAAACAAAAAAACCCAACATTTTGGTCTGTCTGTCTGTCTCACTTTTTCCCCTTTCTGCCTGAGAAATGACGTGGAAATTGCACTTGCAGTGTCTTTTTGGAGGGATCTGACAGCTGAGCAGAGGAGCGAGGCTAGTAAGAGGGAGTGGTACCTCTTAGTAGGCCAACAGCTGCAGCTGGCAGACTGGCCGTACTCCTCAGCAGGCGAGTCTTCCCAGCCGTACCTGTTATTGTCTACTGCCAGCTCTCAAGTATCCTGGCTATAGGCATGTATCTGTAGCTGATAAGGGAATTGCAGTCTAGTAAAAAGAGAAAGGATGTGTTCAGATTGACTCTCCCTGTTTGTGGCTACTGTAGTTGCCATATGTGTATGTGGCACTTAGAGATGTAGTTTAGTGGTGGACTTGGCAGTGCTGCGCTAGTGGTTGGACTCAGTCTTAGAGGTCTTTTCCAGCCTAAATCATTCTATGAGAAATGATTTTTCCTTAAAGTTGTTGGAAGTTTTTCATCAAATCATAGAGGCTTGGTGCACTGATAGAATTAGGAGTCAGTAGATCTGCTGCTCTGTGGTGAAGCCAAGTCCTGTTTGGTGTTTTTGTATCAGCTGCCTGCTCTTCCAGAGTTGGTATAATTTGCTTGATGAATGTGTTCTTGTATGGTGCCCATCTGTGTTAATACCTGCCAACTTCTTGGAAAAATTAGCATAATTTTTTTCTTTCCTGCTGTGTCTGCCCCATGCTTACTGGTTTCAGAAGGAGTGCTCGGTCCTTAGCAGACCTGGAGAAGGCTTTATTTCTGGTCTTCAAGACATCAGGCAGAATTATGGGTTGTAACATAGCTTCACCAGTTTAATAGAAGTGTGATATTTTAATTGGTGGAGTTCCACAGATAATAGACATATTCAGAAAATTTGGCCAAGACTTTTTATTTCCCTTTGTTTCAGATGAATTATACTGCTGGAACACAAACTCAGCATGCAGTAGGTGAGAGATTAGGCTAAATATTCTTCTGTGAATTTTTGAATGTAGAAAAATCACCTTTTAAGAATTCTCAATATGCTCTATAGTTAACTGTTGGAGATTATGGCTTTATATTCATTGTATTGTGAGGCTATAAATAGGCTGAGATTTTAGTACAGTTCAAAGGATTTAGCATAAACTCCAAGGAGAGAATGCGATGCTGTGAAATCACCGGGAGGATAATGCGCACCCGTTTTCTGTGAGACACATATTTAGGTTATTAGTGTAAGTGGAGTAGATCTGGAAATAAATAGATCAGAACCTTTATTGTGTCTTTTTGATCATAACGCTGTTTCCATAGTGGAAACTGCTGGGAAGCTCTCAAGCCCTACTCTAGTCCGGCACAGAGTGTCCCTGTTTGGGTTACACACGGTTTGTAAGGCTTGGACAGCTGCTCTCCCAATATCTGTTATGCCAATGTATGTGTTACCATCCTGGTAGTGCAAGTGATAGATGAATGTAGAGTTCTTGAAGGGTCAGGAGAGAGGGAGGTGGTAGAGCTGTCAGTGTGATGTACATCAGGTAGCAGATCATTTTTAGGAATTAAGTCTTTATTGTAAGATAATAACCCTTCTTGTGTGTCAGAATTCAGTGGAGCCAGACCCTGGGCAGAATGTATGTCAGGACTGGAGGTATTAAGAGCTTTCAAAATCTTGGTTAATGTCCTTTTTGTTGTTGGAGGGCGTTTAAAATTCTAGCTGGTCTCCACTGAAGCATGTCTTCGGACGGCTGCAGGAGGGAGCTCTCTCTCTGGCTTGCTAATATCACTGTTGTTGGTAGCTTACTATGTTCTCTAGCAGAGGCACTTTTGTCATCAGAATTAGATAGAAAATTCCCACCCAAACCTTTGGGAGAGAAAATAAGGTTTTCAGATAAGTCCTCACTAAGAAGTGTCAGCTCCTTACTGTCAGTTTCCTGAGCCACAGAGTTCTCTTGGTGAATTTCAGAAGGCTGCTTACAAAGCTTTCTCATCAGTTTTAGGTGTGAGAAAGTGAAGGTGAAAGGTGCTAGAAGGCCACCAGTGATGAGTCCAACCCCGTCTGGGTTAAGATAAGTGTTTATCTGTTAGATGGAGATTTTCCATTTTAGGAGACCTGAATATGGAACTCTTGTTAGAAGTGTGAGACACAAATTTCTGCTGATGGCTTTTTTTTCCTTTGGGTTAAAAAATAAGAAAATTACATAGTTAACAGAAGCTTTTTTTAAAAACAGACAAGAAAGAACCCAAACAACACAAACACACTCTATGCCTAAAGCTGGGAAGATGAGCTTAGCTTTGTCTTTACAAAAGAGTATAATGTGTGCCCCTTGTGCTGTATCCCAAATACCAGCACATTTATATTGGAAGGAAATCAGGTGGTTTTTACTGGTTTTTCCTTTTTTGGCTGTGTACCCATTCTTTGTTGGGAAGCCATCTGTACACGTGCTGTTTGGTTATTGCACCTTTACATTGTCTGAGTTTTGTCAGGGATTGCCTATGAGCTCGGAACCCACCCTCCCAAATTAGGTTTCCCAACCAGTTGTTGGTGAGGGAAGGTGAATGGTGCTGCTCTCCAGTGCTCATGACCACTGTAAAGAAAACTTTGGAGATGATCCTGGCTGTTCTGGCTTATCTGGGGCTGTGCTTGTTCCTGAGGGAAGAAATGGTAGTGGGGACTTCGGTGTGTTTTCCTGTCTCCTGTCTAGCCTTTTCTGAAAAAACATGCTGCAGTGTTTGCCATAGCTGGAGATATGGCAATCTATAGCTGATTTTCCCTGTCTCTTTTGCTCGATATATTTTTCCCCTTCACTCTCATGCCATGTGCTATCTAGATAACTGAGTGCAAGCTGATTATTGTTCCATGCTCCTGGAACTGCTGTCTGCGTGAAATAGGTCAGTGTTGGGGTTTGGATGACAGCCCATCATAGTTTTATCTGCTGTGTTTCCTGTGAAATCAGTTTGCTCACTAGTCTTTAGCCTGCCTACACTTTCACAGATGTGTTTGCTTTGTTCTGTAGGCTTCCCAGTTGCAGCGATCGGGGGTACTGTGAGTCACCCAGTGCAGGCAGGAGCTGCTCTGCTGGGCTGGGGGTCACACTGGCGGTGTGCTAGGATCCCTCAAGATGTAAAATTCCTCACAAAGGCAGAATTATTAATGCTATCTTTATCTTACCTCAGACAGGTTTATGAAACTAACTTATTCTAAACCTGATTCCCTTCCCACCCACATTTTTTTGCTCCATTTTTCATGTCCTGATTTAGACTTGTACTGTTCTCCTGTGGATGCTAACAAAGGTTAGATCTCACAGGTCAGACTTGCCTCCTGTCCATGATCATCTCTGTTACGTATGCAGCACTCTGACTGATAGCTGATGTCTGCCTTTGCTCAAATATCAGAACAACTCAGACTGCATGAGATTTTTTTCCTTATGTCTCAAGACAAGCTCACCATTGGTTTTGATGGAAGATTCTGTTTGAAAATCAATGCAGCAGTCTCCCATCTTGCAGTTGATCCTTGCTTTCTCCCTTGTTTACAAAGGAGAATTAGATCTGCAAGGCAGTTGGGTGTGTGGCATTCCTTTGATGGACCCTGTATACTAGTTTTAAATTATTCTGTTTGGGATATGGAGAAATGGAGTTCATTTAACAGCCACAAGAAACTGGCCCTCATTTTGCATTCAATGAAATCCATCCCCCAGAAACCCCGCCGTGTGCTGGATCTACTTGCTGGTGTCCCTATAAGCTTTTCATGGATTTCCATGGGACTGTCACCAGTGTGAGCAAACTTACTCTGGTCACTCTTCTCAAAGGGACTGGTAGTCTGGAATGGCTTTAAGTTGAGAGTTTAACTGCTCTTTGTATCTTGTGAAAATCCTCCTGGTTAGTGAATATTAATCTTATTAGAAGAGCAACTTTTTCTGTTGCAGTACAAGTGAGTGTAGCTTTTTGCAACAAGTGCTTGTTGAACTTAAAAATCTGTCTCTGAATGTGTTCAAGCAAAAATTACCTGGGTAATTACTGTCGCAGTCATGTCTTATTACATTTTAACTGATCAGGATACTTATTACTCCACAGTTACCTTTTCTACCATGTAGGTTTTAATAAGCTTTTATTTAATTTTTTTTTACTGTGTATCAATATTGGGAAAGTATGTGCTAACTTTCAGAGCACTGACACTCTATTCACAGATGTAAAAGTGTCATGACTTAGCTAAAGTAACTTTTCCAAAGATAAAGTCAGTGTGCATGGAAACTTTGTTTTGAACTTAGCAAAATAGCATATAGAGCTGAAATGCCCAGGGCTTTTTATGAAAAAATTTATGTAATTGATCAGGTGCAACTAGTATCTCAATTTTATTTCATATTCAGAAATATGAGCATGTTTCTGGATTCTGAAATTGTTTCCATTACGTTTCATAAGTGACAAGTAGTTTATCTTGTGCCGTACCATGTAATTAACTCTAAAAGTGGTTCAGACAATTGGAAGAAATTAGATTCATGTTACTTTTTCCAAAGCCAGCACTACTGTGTTTTGTTTGACTCTGTTGCCAGATGTACTATATCAAATCCTGCCTGACAAAGCTGCTGCAGTCGTCCTTGTGTGAATGTCATTCCAGCAGTTTTTTTCCTCTCAAGCCTTTTGGGCTGATGCATATGTATTATCTATCAACTCTAAGTTGATCCCGAGGGAGCTAAGGACTGGGATGGGGGACACAATGATTTGAATCTGATGGTTTTTCTTTCTGATTGTTTGTGCCGTTCAAAGCAAACGTTTGAGTTCTGTGTGTGACTTGTCTAAGTGTCAAGATACATAAAATGAAGCATAGATGCATGGATGAAGGGCCCAGTTGAAATCAATGAAAGGAGAAGGAGTTTTGCCCTCCACATTAAAGGAATGAAATTAAGTTCAGGAATGATGTACTTGTGTAGACCTGGTGTGTCTGGGATAAAGATGAAGAGGTGTCTGTGGTGGGTTTCTCAGATTCAGCAGCCACCTACTATCTCATAAGGATAACATTTCAAAGCATGTTCATGGTTTTTTTGGATGTTTCTATTCCCTGTGTAGCCCATTCATGTAGGATCTTTATGGACGAGGTATTTGTCCTTACAGTCACAATTCCAACTGGGTTCAGTTAATTCCTCATTATTTGTGTTTCAGTATCCAGGTTATAGATAGCATCCTTTTGTTATGGGCAGAATGCTTGCATATGACAAAGTGGTGTTTCTGGCACAAGCCTTGTGCTCTTGACTAGAAGATGAGACCACCAGAGACTGCTGGGAACCAGAGAAAGAATTAAGTTCCTAATTATCTCTGGTTAATGCCTCCAGACACAGGGATTTTCTTGGATTTCAATTTTGTGAATGTAATCAGCAGAGGATGCAGCATGTTCCCCCTTTCATGTAATTGTTTGGCCCCTGAAACTAAGGTTTCATGGATAAATCAAAATTTTTCCCACATATACACTTGGACTCTGGGTCACTTCACTTGTCTAATGTTGTCATCCCTCACTTTTTGTTTAATGCTGATCAGTGAATGTGGTTTGTTTTCTTGCCCTCTCCACGTGCTCCTTCACAAGAGTTAGCTGTTGGGGAAATTCTGGAGTAGATCCATTCCATTCTGTGAAACTGAAATTGTAGGTTTCCACATGAATGGCCCGTGTTAGATTTCAGCTCCCTCCCCACTGTCCTCTTGGGATGTCACACCACCTGTAGCGTCCCTAGGAATTACACCTAATGGAAAGCAACCTGTGCACAGGTAACGAGCACTTATCTGTTAGGAATAAGGGAATGGAGGGTGCTGACTATCCTGTGGCAGTGTGCGTCCTCTGCTCTGCCCTTTCTGTGATGTCCAATTCAATCCCTGCAGGCTGGTGGGGAGCCCCTCAGACAGAACATGGGAACTGCAGTTTTGTCTGTGGGAGCTGGTGTGTTTTACTGGTTCCACTCTAGGAACTTGGAGATTGAAAAGCTCTGTGGCAGCAAGCCTGAGAGAGCCAGGGTGGATGACAGGACTCATTTCTGTGATATCCTAACAGGACTTTGGATAACAGCATGGTATAAGTAGGTGCAGCACAAGCATTTGTTAATTTGCAGCAAGGAAGCTTTGTGTCCATGTGTGTCAAGAGAGGCTTCCTTGTATAAAGAAGTTTTGCTGTCTTATGCATTTAATATTTAAATATACATTTTTTTAAAAAAATTATGTTAAAATAGTAATGCTTTTTTTGGTTGCTTTTTACACTGTGCCCAGTGTTGGCGATGGAAGCAGATGACAGCTTTCCTTTTGGCCATATTAATTTTACACATTAGAGATGAGGTCCTGAATGAGGCATTAACATTAGGTTACAAGCGTCAGAAGGGGATGCTATTTAAAAGAAATAAAATTAGATGGCTGCCAGTGGAACATTTGAAGGAAAATGTTCATTAGAACACAGTGACTGACATTGAGGCTAGATTTGGAAACTTAGTATTTCATGTCTTTTCCCCTGACAAATTTGAATCTGTGGATTAAAAAAGCTGAATATGAGCACTTATAAAATGCTGACTGGAAAAAAAAAGAGGGCTATGCATACAAATGTGTGTGAATGTGCACATGCACTCACCCATCTTCCCACCCCCTACAAAATCTGTAGTTGGTGGCCCAGGTAATCCAAATGCATTGACTTCTGAAGTGCAAACCCTTTACTCCTAACAAGGCTGCTGTAAGGAGTATGAAGTTCTTTGATATTAAAAGAAATCCCAGAAGTGCCAAGGGCTCCACATAGGTGCCTTTGTTATTTTACTAATTGAAATGAGCAGTAAGTGTGGTTTCTCATTTCTGTTATTCTTCCTCAATTTACACATTTGGAAACACCCAGGTTGAGAGAGGAATGATTTTATGAATTCTGTCTAGGCTGTAGAAGAGCAAGGATTTTTATAATTTATCAGTGTATCAGTTTAAACAGTAAGAGTACCTCTTCAAGGTAGCCTTCATCTTGTTTGTGCCAGGCTGTAGACACTGAAGGATGACTTTGCTCCGTTACTATCAATCACTGCTGTGATGGCTTCACACTCCTATGAAAAAATGTAAAAGAAGGTGCTGGGGGAAATGGAAAATACAAAGAATGCAATCGAGCAGAATTTCTCACGGCACTGTGATTCTGGGGGTTTGGGAGATGGTAACTCTATCCAGCAAATGTCATGGAGGTAGGTGGACTGCACCATGCGAAAACAGGTGCAAAATGCTCACATCCTGTAAATGTTGTCTGCTCTTCGTTTGGCAGCGAGAGGTAGCCTTGGTTTCAAGGATGTGAGTAAAGTGATCAATGTGTGGTTTTGCAGGATCAGGCCCCCCCTCCTCTCTCTTCTCCAAGGAGGTGAAAGAGCAGCATCTCATCCTCAGCCATGCTTAATCTGCAAAGGAACTGCTGCTGCTGCTTTGAGCATTGTCACAGGCTAAAAGATGCCCTCCTTAGTCATCTTAATATCAAAAGATTGTGTCTTTTTATCTTATTTGGCTGAGTGGTAGGAGACTATAGATTTTAATTGCAGAGTCCACATATAAAATCCACAAGGAATAAAAGGCTTTGTTGGGTTTCAGTCCCCTTCTTGAACACATTGTACTCTGTAAAAAGCAGAGAACTGTGGGATTCTTTTTTTTAAACTTTTATTCGTTTTTAAGACATGGACATTCAAGATACATTTTGTAGATGGTAAAAAGGGGGCCTTCAGGACCCTTAAAGTAATGCCTTCTGAATTCATGCCATAAATGACATAGTAGCAAGAAATTTTCATGCTTTTTGACTGATAAATGTTTGCATAAAGGAATCAAAAACTTTAAAATGGATTGCTTGTAGGGATTTTTGAATTAGGGAAGGTAGACATATAATTAATAAGGTGTCTGTAATTGGATCTCACAGATGATCTTAACTGTAATACCTTGTCTTAAAGCAAAGAGCTTTAGGTAGTTAAAATCCTTTTAAAGACTATTTGCATTATAGTGCTTTAAAGCTGATTGGTATGCAGGCAGAACAAAAATGTCTGTATTATCTGAAGTGACCTGACACGGAATAGCACATTCTGCACCCACGCTGGTGGGTACCAGGAGCCGAATATGTCCTTCTAGTAATCTGTATTTTTACAGCCTGTGTTGGAAGTGGGAGCAGGGAATTTATAGTAACTGAGGAGGAGGGCATTAACGCTTTTTAAACACTTGGTGATTAATAAAATGTGTCAGTTGGGGTCATAAATACAAAACTGATAAACCCTGTCTTGATTATGTATTTTGGTCTTGATTAACTTCTAGAATACATTTGAGTTTCCAGATGGTGATAAGCATTTTATCTTTAGAATTAAGCACGTGTATGCGTGCACATAATTATGAAGTTGAAGTAATTGCTTATCAAGTGGGGCAATACACCAGAGAATGATGGACTGCAAGGATGACTGTGGACACCTGCACTCAGCCTCCCAGGCATTGCTGTGTCCCACTCCCTGGTTTCATTAATTGTTACAGGATCAGTCAGCTGGACGTTGTGCAGAGTTCCTGCCACCGTGGCACTGGCAATCCTGTGGGCTGTGCCAGATGATCTCTGCCTCTCCACATTCCTTCTCTTCACAAACTAGTCTTGCTTGTGCTTTGTGGCAAGTTTAGGGAAGCTCAGGTAGGGTGAACATGGCTCCCTGCTAGGCTGTTGGGTTTGGGGTTTTGTTTTGGGCAAGCCATAAGATTTTACTACTTTTTTTTTTTGTGAAAGGAGTACACTGAGTGGTTTGAATTTCCTG
This sequence comes from Aphelocoma coerulescens, assembly GCF_041296385.1. Taxonomy (NCBI): domain Eukaryota; kingdom Metazoa; phylum Chordata; class Aves; order Passeriformes; family Corvidae; genus Aphelocoma; species Aphelocoma coerulescens. The sequence continues at coordinate 57,920,721 of NC_091014.1, read as the reverse complement.
GTGGGTGGATGGCACGAGGTCTGTGTGATGGACTGGATGAGACAGTGGTTGCTTTTCAGTTGGTCTCAGTGAGTACTGGGTCAGATCTACCGTGCTGGAGCAGAGGATTTTGGATTACACAAAAGGCACACGTTCCCCTTGGAGGTAGAAATACAGGATTGCAGGCTTGCGTGAAGCCCTGGACTGTTTCTGCCCTGTAAATCTGGGTCAGTTCCATTGACTAGGTTAGATCAATTCTGGATCAAAGGTGCTGCAACAAAGAACAGAATTTGTCCCTCTGTGTTTTCCTACAGAGCAATATACAGTAGAACAACAGCACTGCTTGTCCTTATTATTATCCAACACCACTTATTTGTCCTTTCTACAGTCAAGTGAATGGAAGTTTTTTTTCCTGTAGAGATACATGCTTGAAGTATTGAGAGGGGTGCTGCCTATTTTCAATAGCTTCAGTAGAAATTACATTGACAGACAAGCTATATGTAACTATCAGCATGCAGATCATCAATAGGATCGAAGCGTTCTTGTCCTGCTGTAGAGCTGCTCTGTCTCATGCAGAAAAGGCTATTAATATTTCTGGTGCAACAGCAAAAATGTAATTGCATTAAAGAAAAAAATGAGAAAAAGTTGGGGCTTCTGGAGCTATTAACTATTTTGAGATAAAACTCTTATGAGATACTAAATTAGCTGAAATAGATGATATAAGACAGACATGGTTTAATTAAAATTGTCTTCGTATTTGGCTGTCTTGAGCTAGCTTGTGATTTTTGGTGTTTTGTTTATTTTTTTCCTCTTTTCTCTTTCCTCCCACCCAGAACTCATCAGTGTTTCTGGTGAGCCTTTCTCTGTTCTGTTCCTGTTTCCTGAGCACTTTTTCTTAAAATCTTCCAGAGTAGAGAAAGGAGAATTTTTGCAGATGATGCCAGGAGAGTTTGCAAAACAAAAATATACACGGGGCTATTGTGTCTGAATGATTAGTAATGCATGAAGTCCATACATCAGTATAATGTCAGTGACTTACAACCTCATCCATCTCCAGAATGCTACAGCCAGTGTGGTAACACATTACTGTGAGAACTCTTTGTGCAGCTAGAAATGCGTCTCATTCCCCTCAGTGTGCTTGGGCACCAAGGGAAACAGGCCATAATTCTTGTATGTCCAAACTAGCTGGGTTTTTTTCCCACTGCCAGTCTTTACAGAGGCTTTTCCCCCTTCATTTTAGGGTTTTTTTTGTACTCTTTAGACCTTTTGCTTGTTTCTGCATTCATTGGGATGTGACCAAGAGATTTATTTCATGCTCCCTTTCCAGCTGTGAGGGGATCTCTTGTCATCAGCTTGTACCTCAGCCACTCTTACCTTGCCAGAACAGTTTATGCCTGGTGTAATTTTTCAGCATTTTGGGAGCCTAGAATCACACTGAGTGTCACGTCATGTGTGTTGTATATTGGTTAATGGTGAGTCTGTGCTTTCCTGCTGTCTGTTGCAGTTGAAAGCTTTCACTGGGAGCAAGTTAGGAGCAGTGTTTCTGGAAATCTTTGGGAATTTGGGTCCAAATCTACTTGTGGGGCAGTAATACTTAATTTAATCAGAAGGCTTAAAAATGGTCCACAAAGTATGTCCATACATTCTTTTTCACTCTACAGCTAGGGAAACTGGGTTGTGCCCCAGGGCATCTGAGTTTTGATGCTAGGTTACAGATGTGCTCTGGTTGTACTACAGAGCACAGGCATAAATGGTTCTTGTTTTTAATTTTTCATTGTTTTGTCTTGATGTTTGGGTTTCTAAAGTGTAAATCTTCCCTGTGTCTGCCCTAACAAATGTTGAGTGGCCTTGCTTTTCTGGATCAGAAGTTGAAGGCATACTTGAAGGGAAAACATCAAAGGTCCTTACTATCTCTTGGGAAGTTATTCTGCTTGGTGGCTTCTCATGCTTCAGCATTGCATGCCCAGCTTGGAGGCAGGTTGCAGAAACAGAGCTTGGAAGTGAGCAGCAAAATGCTCCCCTTCCCAAGCTGAGTACAGGGAAGTTCGCTACGGAGGAAACATCATCTTTGGTGCTTCCACCACTTGCAATGGAGACATTGTCCAGGAGCACAGTGTTGCTTAGTGGAACTAGACAGTGTTGTGCTCGGACAGCTTTTGCCAGTGAAAGTTTTACTGGACCAATGTAGGTAGAAAAAAAGGCCTGCCTCTTCCCTTTTCGTTTTCTTTTACCTCTGTGTCCAGGTCTGCTAGAGGTTTTGCCAGCAAATCTAAGTTTACAAAAACAAGGAAGAGAAAAAAATAGCACATACAATGAAACCATATCCTTTCTACGGTCTTGCTCTGTCAGCAAAGCTTTTACATGTTCACCAAGGCTGATGTGCATGAGGCATCCTGGGTTTTTATTCATGCGCCCATGTTTAACATAGCTGTAAATTAAAATATTACCGCTCTGTAAAGTACATTGTCCCTGCACTTTGCTCATTCTTATCTTACTGCAGTTTTAAAGTCAAAGTCGGGAAGGTATCATCAGCTATCTCTGTGAGGGGCTGCAGCTGCTGGCTGATGCTCTCCCAGATCCTTCTGTTTTATTAGACCTCCGTGCTTTCTGTGGTGGCTGTGGGACATTGCTGTTCATTCCTTGAAAAAGAAAACCTTGGTACAGCATTTCATGCATGTGTTTGCTCAGAGCCACCTCAGATTTAAATCTAGCATCTTTTTCAGTTCCTGTGAAGGACTGGGGCATTGGAAGAAATGCTTCATGCAGTGCAAGGTGGAGAAATGGAAGCTACTTAACATGTTTGAAAGGGTATTTTTACCTCAGTCTTGGAAACATAAAAAATTTCCCATCTATCTTGCTGAACGTGTGTGACTGTTTCCCACAAGTGCACAGGACTAAGAGCTGCAGTGAGGCATTTTGAAGAGATGGACTTCTTGTCTTAACTGAAAGGCATCTAGGAATGCTTTTCTTCCTCCCTTTTTTCTCCCTTGCTGACCTGTAAGTTTCTGTGTCCCCCTCATAGTGAAACAAGCATAGTAAAAATATATATCTGTGTCTGAAGTTCTGGTGTTTATTTGCTTCTTGCTCATCTGTCAGATTAATTTTGCATTGAATTATGAAAAATGTTGCTCTGTCACAAGTTGTGGCTGGTAGTAGATTGCTTGCACACTACATCTGTTCAAATGTTCAGGAAAGGGACTACTTTAAAATTTCAATTCTAGCCTGAAAATACATGTGGAGTCTTTTTTTCACGTTTAACTTCCTTGCTGGAAATAGCAGGGTTCTGTCATGTTTGTAGGCACTTTTAAGCACACCATAGTTACGTAGCAAACTGAAAAAATGTGCACCCATCTTCCTCAAGTGAGGGCATGTGGCAATGGTGCTATGGCCACATCAAATCCTGCACACATGGAAATTACAGGAGCTGGGTTTTGAGCAGACACCCAGTGTTTACATGCTTAATTTATGTAATAGCCCTTTCAGTTCCCATCTGTTCATGTGCCCTTTGGCAAATGGGTTTGCAGTTTTCTAACACATGAAAATGTTGTCAAGTTCAGGGAATAAGACTTGGATTTTATTTAATTGCTTCTTTCTTTGTTTGTTATAAGTTGGTCCTTAGGGACAAGAGGTTGACCCCAGGAAGCAGGGAAGCTTTGTCTTCCCAGGCTGCCAATAATCTCTGAGTACAACTCAAGGTTGAGAGGTCAAAGTTGCAAGTTGAGCACTTATGCCCCAAATGCATCTCACTGTCTCATATGCAAGTGAGGCAGCTGCAAGGGGGTTGTGCTGGAAATGAAGCTGATCTGAGAACCCCACATTTGTGTTTCTGCACTCATGGCCGAAGTGTGACTGGGACTTCTTGTGAAGGGTGTTGATCCAGAACAGAGAGTGCAAAGACGAGTTCCTATTTGAGCGGACCATAGCAATTGGCTGTCAGGAAAGAGGGGTTGGTTCCTGCCTTGCTTTCATCTGTTCTTGCTCTTCTGCAGTGCCGGGGCACACTCCATCTCTGTGGCTCAGCTGAAGCAGTGGGTCCTGTGGCAGGCACAGTGCAGACCAGAACTTGAGGGCAGGAGTCTGATGGGCCTGACATGCAGTGGCAACAGTGATGTGTGTAATAGAGCTTCTCTGAACCTGCGCAGTTCAGCATAGGTAGGGGGTATCACCAGCACAACAGAAAAGCAAATTACTGCTGAAAACAATTGCTGGCTACCAAAACTGATAATTCTGACAGATTTATTCAAAGTCAAGTGTGAGCCTGTGTATGACCCCAATTACCACCTCACTTCTGCAGTTGCTTTGAAATGGGTTTGTGTCAGATACAGGCTTCATGGGAGCTCCAAGGTATGGGTGGAGAGAACACTCCTCTTCTCATTACTGCTGGAGTAAGGATGTGTACACCCGTGTCTGCAGCCTGGTAAGCCAAGCACAGGTTGTCCATAGCTTCCCACTTGTGTTCTTCACTGCGTATCTTGAAATGCCTTACACCAACACCGTGAGCTTGTGCTTGGGAAGTTGGTCATGTGGCGTCCTTCCTGGAACAGGCAGTGTCCGGCTTTGTAGGGCACTGGGCTGAGCTGCCTCTGTGTGTGCTCTCATGACATCTGTGTTGGGATGAGCTATGGGTCATCTGCTGTGCTGGGAGACCAGGTTGTAATAAACCAACCAAATCAGTAAAACTAACCTCCTTCCTAGCATATACCCAAAACTTCAGGAAGTGGTTGGAGGACCTGGGAGTCCAACCTCGTAAGCTCCAGGCTTACTGCTGAATGATCATGTCTTTGGACAATGTCAGTGGAACAAGGACAAGCAAGCTGGCAAGGAAGAGATGGTCCTGGTGACAGGTGCAACTCTAGGGAGGTTGGTCAGGGCAATTGAGATCTCTTGGTGCCCTCAGGGTCCTGGCAGTAGGCTTGCTAGCTCATTTTTATGATCTACTAACTTACCAACTTCTTCAGAAGTTCTTCTGGCAGCCCTCACAGATGGCCTTGTGCTGCAGAGGAGCCCAGAGACAAGTGCTATGCAGTGAGAAGAATTTGCTGTGCCAGTTGTTCCATCACCATGGTCGTAAGAGTTTCATGTTTTTGTGTAGTGGGTTACAGTAAACCTTGGCTCTTAGAGTTTCCCAGTTTTGGATGCTAAATGAGAGGATATTTTCAGGGCAGAAAGGAAAGGCATTACATAGGAGAAACAATCCCTACTAGGGGAATCTATTTCATCAGGAATATATATTCAAAGGAAAACCAGTTCTTTTCTGCTAAATGGATACACATAGCCTGGCACGTGTGCACAGAGGGCAGGACTGCGTTCCAAGCGTGTGATCCCTGGCAGAGTTAGCTGGTGACATGCAAGAACATTGAAGGTCATGGCTTTGTTGCTTCCTCTTCTTCTGCCCGCTGGCCCTTTTGTCTTGCTCTGGTGGTGCTGGCAGGCAAACTACACCATGCTACTCCATGCTGGGCCATTCCTTACAGTTCATGTTGGTGTGCCTCTCGAGCTGGAACAGGTGGTGAAGCAGGTAAAACCTGATCAAAGCACATGTCTAATTGAATTTTTAGATCTTGCTTTAAAAATGTGGGATTTTCAAATACTCCCATTAGTGGGCATTAGTACTGAGGAGAAATATGTCACCAGGTAGGGTTTTTTGAGTCAGAATTTCAGTGTAATTAAAAAGAGATTACTGAACTTAATATCATTAAAAGAAATGCTTTCATGGAATAAAGAACACCACTGGAACCTCTGGGTGCATGGAGGAAGTGTGCTGAGCCACTGCCTGCAGCTTGGTTTTAAGGCAAGAGAAGCATTTTTTGTAAGTATGGAAGAAGGGAGCAGCTGCACACTGGGGCTTCTTACTCTTTGCTCTGCAGAAGGTTCGTTTGGAGGGAGGGAATTGTACTTCTGAAAGAGTGAGCAGAAGAAACATATGTGGGTTCAACTAAGAAGTGTCAACCTAACTAGCAACAGATTCTGCAGTTTGTATTGGAATAATCAACTGATAAGTAAAATTTTAATTATTAATGTACATTTTTATCCTTTTGCCATGCATCCTAGCTAATTGCAAATGAATATTCTTTTGCAGTGTTGCAGTGCTTTTCATTCTGACAGTCACCACCTTAGGACCGGGTTATCAGTGTTAACACATACTTCAAATTAAATTGGGAGGTAACAGTGAGAGCAGTTTATCTTCAGTAGTAAGGACAAGTTCCCCTAATTCTCAATCATGTGTCACTCAATTCCATTATGACAGGAATATATTAATCTTTTCATGTGAGCAATTTAGTATGCCCCTTTCTACAGCTAAGGGTTGCATTTTTATGAAGCATTATTGATTAATATTGTTAGGGTTTGTGTTTTACCAGAAGTTATTCTTAGCTGTAATTTTTGTCTTGTACTTGACTGCTTTTCTTTTTCCTGAAATGTTATTCAGGGGCAATACCTCTGAAGGAGGAAGGTATTTCCTCCTGTGCACAGGACTGGGAAGGACAAGTAATTAGTTGACAGGATGGCCAAGAATGTTTAGAAGCCGTAGGAGAGTTAGGACTTTTCTAGCAAGACTGACAGTGAATTTGTTTGGTATTTTTATTTTGATCTTTCCAGCATTGCTGTAGAAGTGCAATGGCATAAGCTTGGCTTTGCCAGGGACTGTTACAGTGCTGGAAGTAAGCGCAGGCTAAGGGGGTTGCCAGATCTCCATGAAGGGAGGCAAGTAGAGAAAACAGATACATCACTGATGTGAAAAACAAATGAATCTTGTTTTATCTTCATATATTGTCAGCAAAAAAAAAAAATCTCCTGATTTATGTTAGTCTGAAAGAGAGATTTCATGGCATCAAAGAGCTCAGTCTTGAGCTTGGACTTGTAGTGAAGCCAAACTGTAAATGGAAAGTTTGTCAAGGGAGCTGGCTGTAAAAATTTATATTTGAGGAAGGAGAATTTAAATTTATGTCAATTTATACCATGTTAATCTCTGCAAAGGAGATCTTAATTGCAAGACTGACAATTTGAGTCATGTTTGAAATTGATTCAGAGATTGATCCTTGATAACTTTGGATCTGTTTCCAAAGGTGACTTGTGAGTTGGGACTGAGGATCAAAGCCTAAATGTCACTTTGTTTCAAGCTTGAGTGTCAGACTGAGGCATCATGTTTTAAAGTGGGGTTTTGTTGCATACTGTAACTTGAAGTGAAAAATTCACCATTGTACTGAAAATCTTCAGTCTTTGAGGCTTAAAAGACTTATTGAAGATGAAGATGAAACTGTTTGTGTACTTGTAAGCATTATAAGAAGAGACCTCAGTAAAAATAAAAAAGTGCAAGTGGCATGGAGAATTCTGGCAAAAGAGAATCATTGCTATGGAGTTAAAAGATGGATGTTTGAAGGCAATGGCTTTACCTGTGTTTGAAGTTGTAGCATTTGTGAGTAGGGGTGTGCTGCCCTCTCTCAGAGAGGGAGGCTGGGCAGGGTTTGGTAGCCTTCAGAGGACAGCAGCTTTGGTGGGAGATAGTCACTTGTAGCTGCTGCTGCATCGTTGTGTAGAACTAATGTGTTTATGGCTAACAGAGTGATGAAAAGCCAATCCAGAGAATGTTTTCAGAAACATGCCTACAGACATGCCTGTAGCTGCAAGTTGCACCTTTAAATCACCCTTACAGACACGGCTTTCAAAATCAAGTCATTGGCATAGCTGAAGTGCAGGAAACATTCATCCCATAGAATCATCTTCCTGCCTTTCCTCACCTGTGTGAGGTACTACAGTGTGACAGCTGGGAGGTGAGGATGAACAGCATGGGACTGCCAGGAGGTCACAGGTGGAGAGCATAGGGAAATGCTGTGAAAAGAATCGAGGCTAAAACAATTGTATGCACATTTGAAGGGGGAGTCTGTTCATTTGCTTGAACCCTTTCTGTATTTCTTACATTAGTTTTCTGTATGTCACCTGATGTGTGTCACCTGCATACAGTTGTCTTTGCCCTGGTCAGTCTGCTCCCACCCCACTGCTGTGGCATCTCTGGCACGTGCCTGTTTGATCAGGCGGTTCATCAGAATCATGTTTTCTGGAGGGGTGTGTGTGCAAGTATGTGTCCCAGGTAGTTTTTAGGGAGTGTGATACCTTGGGCCAGGAGGTCAGTGTGGTGTGAGAGCTGCTGGGGAGGTGCAGGTGCCAACAGGCAGTGAGGTTGGGGTAGGTGACACCGTGCCCAGTCACAGACAGATGAACCTCTCGGTGAGCTGACAGGGTGGCCCGACATTGGCTCCATCAGAGCTGGATGAGTTTCAGCAAGAAGCAGATTTACTGTCATCTCTAATAAGTTTCTTCCTTCTATTTTCCCTTTCCAGTAAGTCAGTCTGGAGTGGACTGTAACAGAGCCAGTTAGATTGGTACAGGGGAAGAGGCATGTCTGTTTAGAAATTGCAAAGAGTGCAACATTTGGCAATAACGGCTGTGTCTTTTTTGGCAGGATCCAAAGAGCTCAGAAAGCATTTTCTCTTCATTAGTGATCTAAATTTTATGATCGCTCCTGTGTTTTGGAAGCGTTCTCGGCAAGGATGAGATGATGTAATTCCATAAATCCAAGATTTCCTATTTTTTTTTACGAAGAACTTATGAAGCTTTGAACGTGGACTGGGTGCTGAAAATGTTCTGTTGTAGGTCACCTCTACATCTCCCTCGGGCACAGAGAGCACTGAAAGCCAAGCGGATCTGTGTCAGTCTAAGCTGCTTTAGGGTCTGCTGTCAAGCGAAGGCTTCCTGGGAATGCTCTGTGATGTGGACACAAATGAGATGAGAAAGGTTTTTTCTTTTATTTTTATTTAACTTTTTTATTTCAAGCTCAGTGTAAGCTCTCTGACCTCCAACATGCTCCTAACAACATAGTTTTCGGTGATTCTAGGAAACCTTTATTTTGTTTCAAACTGTCTCTGGTGGCTTTGAACAAGCCCCAGAGTCTTAATTAAACATTTTTGATCAGGCACGACTTCACAGCAAGTCAAATCCTTTGGCTGTGGTGTTTTGTTTTATTTAATCACTGGACTATTTCTCTGTATAGAACACTGCAGCACTCCCATCTGACTTCCTTTGTTAGTGTTCCATTAAAAATTATTTTAACTGACCTTTTTCTGTCTTTATTCAACTTCTCAGTGACCTATTCCTTCCTTTCCCTTTTCCAATCTCCTGCTGCAAAATTTTCAAAGAAGTTGAAACTTAAGGAAGATAAAACTGTGAGTTCTGTCTGCTTTACCCAATTGAGATGAAATTGTGTCCCTCAGATGGCTCCCAGTGAAGCAGAGAAAATAAACTTTGTGAGTCCCCATTTTTCAAAAAGGAGCCCATGGCACTGAGCTGTGGGGATTGGTGTCCCCTCTGCCTTGTGAAGCTGTTCTGCTTGGCCAAGGGAGTCAGCCAACATGACTTTATATCCTGGTGGTTATGCCCTCTCCTTCCAGCACCTTTAACTGCTGTCCTTAATGAACAGTTTGTTTCTTGCTTTCATAGCTACTTTGTGTTAGAGAAATTCAGCAAAATGAGAGAGGAAAAAAACTTAAAAGCTCTTTGTGTGTGTGTAAAATTGTGAAAAACTATTTAAGAAGAAACCAAAAGAAAAGTTTCTCATGATTTTGTCACTGAGCTACAACAATTTTTTTTATAGCATGGTTTTATAGGATCACTATCAGCTGGCTGACCTACAGCATCTGAAATTGGCAGTTCTCCACGGGAAAGTTCAAAGTGCCTGGCAGCTCAGTTCTGAGCTCTGCCTTCTGCTTTCCCACTTAGTGTCATTAGCCTGATTTGATAACACTTTTCAGACTCCATGGTTGAGATACTGAGATTGGAACTTGACCCATCTTCCGAGAATTCCAAGAATTTAATATGTAAAATATTTACAAAATGCTAATGAATTCTTAGACTGCTCATGTGTATGATTTATTTAAGTCAAAATCTGCCCTTCTGGGGTGACAACCAGTCTTCCTCTCTAGGGACTGCTGTTTACTTATCTAGTTATATATACATATATATATATATTAAAGATCACCTACTGAGTCATCCTGGTCCATGCTGAGCACTTCTCACTTATTTGCATCCTTTGCTTCTAAGTTGTGCTGCCTGATATGGCTGTGGTTGTATTAGGATCTCTACAGAGTAGGAAATCTGTGAGCACAGTGAGACCTAATTTGAATTCAATATCTGAAGAAAGCATGCAAACCTGAATTCAGAAGTTCTCTGTAAGACAACCACCTGAGTGCAAGATGCCTCCTGTATGTTTTGTTGCAGATGGGAAAGAAGTTGTGCATGCACTACTAGAGTAGCATTTGTTCTGGTGTTTGAACGTTCTCAGCACTATCTGATGATAGGCCCAGGAGGCTGTAAAAACAGTGGTTTAAAGTGCTGAATACTCCCAGGATTACTGGGTGAGGGCCTCATGCTGGAGACATTTGCCTGTATCAATACATTTTACACTTCTATGCAGTGCCACCATGTATATTTGGTTGAGTTTGTTGCTAAGGAACTTGGAACCTCTTCTAATTTGATGTGAAATAAATGGTACTAGATGATGTTGAGACGAAGAACTAGAATGCAGTCCATGTTAATTTTATCAGTGAATTTTGTATGTGAATTCTATATCTAATATAAGGGAACAACACCAAAATAGATTTGGCATGTGCTTTATGTTGGCTGAGGGCATGCAGGGTTTTAATCTAATTTGTGACAATGGGTATGAAGCATCAGTTGGCAACTGAGGGTGTTCCCTTTATAAACATGCTTTTCCAACATGCTGTGCTTTTCCTGCTGCATCTCATGCTTTATGCAATGAAGTTTAGGAGGTCATTTGAATACTGGTTAGTGCTAATGGGCTGCAAGCTTAATTCATGTTGTCCCTGTTTTATTTGGGAATTTTCTCTTCTGTTCTTTCTCCACCTCTGTTCTTGGGTATGATATCACAGTGACAAATTTTAAGTCATCCTTTTTATCCCTTAAGGTTCTATTATGTGATTTTTAAAAAAAAAAATTTGGATGTAATTTGGCAATATCTGCACTCGATTGACAAATGTATCAACACAGTGTGGGATCTACAGCCTGTAATGTCTCCTATCACAGGAAAAAGCTACGTGGTAAAAAGCCTGTTCACCACAGAACCTTTGGAGACTTGTGGTGAAAAGCACAACCTGTGGCTGTGTGAGCTGAGCAAATTAAGTGGCTGAGATAAAGTGTAGGTGAAGAGCAAGGTGAGTTCACAGGTGTGTCAGCCAGGTATGCACCCTGAAAGCACTGAATGGTTAAAAAAAACCCCAAAGTCAACCCTGCTCGTGGTAGGCTTTGCAGTCTATAATAAAGCACATGACAGATTTCATCAGGGTTTGCTGTAGAATACCAGAAGGGCAGTGAAACACCAGTAATAATTAACATCTTCAAGGCTGAATTTCAATGTGAAGCATACACCATTAAAATGAATGAATGCTTGAGGGAATGCCCTGTTTGTCAAGCAAAGGTTCATTCTTTCAGATCTGCTATCTATCTCTTGGTAAATAGATGCCAGATGTGTAGGTGAATCAATGCCCTGATAGTAGTATGTGAAAGAGGTTTAAATACTGATTTTAAAAAATAATTAATTGACCAGTATTTGAATAAAGACCAAAATTTAGTGAAGCATAACAAAAGAGGTGACTTTTTCCCCCTCCCCTTAGTTAATTATTAATTACTTCCCTAACAGTTTCCAACTCATCTATTCCATTGGATGGCAGGAAACAAAGAAGGAATTTGAGTTGCATACCTGCAAGTTGCTGAGTGTATTGAGTGGGGTGAGAGGTCACCTGGCTTTGTGTCCAGTTTTCAATTAGTGGTAGGGAATTGTTTGCAGAAGTCAAGTACTTAGCCATAGCTCAGACCAAGTGGGTTCTTCACTTTATTCAAAACTTGCATGTGTTGTTTGCACTGAGAGAGGTGCCTCCTTTCAGAGGAGAGTCCCAAAATACCCCACCTCATGTACTGACATTATAAAATTTTGGACTTTGCACAGTTTAGAGGAGAGAATTTTTCCCAAAGCTTGGCATATGGCTGCAACAGGAACGTTCTGCACCGACTTTCTTAGGTCAAAAGCACTCAGTAAAGCACCTGTACTAGGACTCCCCTGTGGGCCCCCAAGCTTAGATCATCACAAGAATGATGACAGCTGCCTCCATAATATCCTTGTTTGAAATGCACAGAGCTTCTTGCTATAAAGTGATCAGGTCTTTCCTTCAGCATTAGCTCTAGGTGCTTCACTCTGGTGAGAGGAGACTGCTGCTTGCAAACATACTGACAAGAATGACACAAGATGAGGGAGACTTGATTAGTTTTAAAAAGGATGGACAAATACATGTCCTTCAGGTATGAATAAATTAGAACTACCAGAAGAGTGTTTACAAAGAAGGAAGAAAAATAAAATAAATGAGTGCTAAACTTTTAAATATTTTATAAAAAATGTTTCAGAATATGGCTACCTCCAGTAGTAAGAAACATCCTGAACATGACTCTCTAGAATAACTAACCTGAGTCGTGCCTTAAAGGAAAAAGCACCCAAGCCCTGTGGCAGTCATAATTGCTTTATTCCACCTGGGAAATATATGGGTTTTACTTGAAAGAGAACGCTGAATTTTGGATCTCTATTGTTTTGTTTCACAGTCTATGTGCTTGAAGAGAAAACACTGTTAGATACTTTAGTTCCAAAGGCTGATTGAAACCACCTCTTGGATCTGTATGCCACAAAATACATAATACACAAATAAGTGATAACTGCACCTGTTCTTGGGTCTTTCCCATGATGGTCTGGGGTTTTTGTTTTGTTCTGGGTTGGTTTTGGGTTTTTTTGAGGAATTTACCCATTTTGTTCATTCCAAAAGTCTAAAATACAACAAGATGATGGCACAAGTCAATGGTGATGTTTCTAATGGCTTTCTTAGGTCAAATCACAGATCCTTTTGGGGATCTTGCTGACTGTAAGGCACAATGTGGGCACAGACTAAAGCACATCCTGAAAATGTGGAAAAATATAAAAAAATCTTGTTCAGGTTATGACAGCAGGTTTTCACTCTAAATCTCTCCTGTGATGACAAACCACTGCCATTCCCTAATAAATCAGTTAAATGAACATTTGGCTGCATCTGGAGCTAAACCCAGTTCAAGCTACTGGATATGGTTGAGCATTCCAATGCTATGTTGAGTCCTGTCTTGCAGCCTGGTCCAGTTAAAGTTGATCCCAAATCTTCTTGTCCAGCAGCCTGATCCAAGGGCTATTGCTGTGATAACAGTGCATTGTTCTTCCCACTAGGATGTGCCCATGAGACATTAGCTGCTGTGTAAAAGCCAAAGCATTATTCTGTTAAAATTCATTGTGGAGCTGAACAAGGTAAACTGTAACACTAACCACTTTTCTTCAGAAGTGGGGAAAGTCTAAGAAGTTCAGTAGTTTTGTTGAATCTAATTGAAGGGACCTGATCTAAAAGAAGACACTACTCTTTGAAAAATCCTACTTCTGTGAAAGTGTTTTGGGGCAGGAACCACCATCTCTTCCTGCCTTGAGGCTACTTAAGTCAGGGCTTCTCTGCCTGGTGGCTGGGACTTCTACAAGCAGGTAATTACCTTTTGAGTGTGTGTCTCTGTGTTACCTTGACCTTGCAGCTGTCTCTCTGATGACAGACTGTGTAGTAGAATAAAAACTTGTTCTTTAAAGCTGGTGGCAGTTCTCACTATCTGTATGTAGCAGTAACAGAAGACTGCTTAGTGTCACTGTTGTGCCAAAATAAGGCCAGGCTAGAATGATAGAACTTGGGAAAGGTCAGACTTGTGAAACCATGGCAAATAGTAGATAAAGCTTGTTGTGGTTTGTGGTTTTTTCATAGTTGCCGTTCTTCTCTTTAATTTTTTTGCTAGTAATTTAGACTAAGCGTGCTTTTAAGCATGGTACTGCAAATTATTTGTGTTTTAAAGAAAGCATTGCTGGTTACTTTTGGTTGTGGGAGAGCATTGCTTTGAAACAGCTCACCAAATCAAAATTAATTTGAGAAACTCCAGGTGACGAGTTGCTCTGTATAAGACAGAGGCAGCCTAATTATTTTTCTGTTGTTTTTTGTCAGGCTTTGTTAGGTTGCAGTGATAGGTGCCACTTGTTTCTTGTTAGGAACTAGCAAGATGTCTTAACATCAACTCCACTGCAAGTATTTTGGCCCTTCCAATGAAAACTTCCATCAAGATTTCAAAATCACACTTGCTTTTCACATTTAACTCGATTCCTGCATAATTTCACTTGTGGGCTCTGGAAGCTGGGAGCTGTTCCGGGTCTCCGGGCTGGAGTGAGAGATGATGGCAGGATGTGGCCTCCCTTGCTGCGGGCTCTGGGGGTGTGAGGAGGAGACTCCAGACTGCAGAGGGGTTTGTCATTTATCATCACAGGGCTAGAGCATCGAAGTAGACTGACTCATCCTCTTGCTAGTGACTCACTGTATGTCTTCTCTTTCCTGGGTGGAAAAATAACTCCTTTGTTTCTAATGGGAATGCAAAGTGACAGTCAGACCATAGATACCACTTTGTATCAACAAAAGGCAGATACATATTTAGAAGTATTTTTATTACAGGAGCCTTGGTATCCTAGGAAATGCATGCTCATGTGGTTTGGGGCAAGGATTGAGTCAAAATGTATATTGTTTCAGCTGTTGGGACTGGGAAGGATGCCCTAGCACAGAAACTAAGTAGCTTGTTCACGACTGTATTGGGTTCAATGCAAAGTCAGACAGTGAATATATCTCCCCTGATTCATCTCTGGTCCTGTACACCATCAGCCATCACACCTCTCGGGGTATTTCAATCAAGTTTGTCATTTCTCCTATGCAGTATGCCAGTAGAAGTCGATTTATTTTTCTATTATCTCTGATGGTCAGAAGAGCCTCTTCCTGTGTCAGTTCTTTTCTGTTTACTTAGTTGTTTTAGTTAAAGGACAAGACTTTTCTCATAGGAGCATACTAGTCCTCTACTTAATTTATCTAGATCTGCCTCTACTGGTTTTTCAGCGTGACATTGCAGCTGCAGCCTCCTCTCCTCCATGCTCAAATGTTGTATTCTTATGTAGCATGTGCACTGAGGACCTGATTCACCAGTGTCTTACTGTGCATTTACACAGAGGTCTCTAGTAGGGCTAATGAAGTCAAATTTTGTGTCAAACTGAATAATGCTGTTCTGCAGCTTCACAGAAGTTTTCTCTCCTGATTTTAAATTCAATTTTCATGTGTACTTTTGCCTATTAACTGAAACGTTCAGAACTGCACCACAGCTGTCTCTCTCTGGAAGAGCTGCTGCAGTCCTTTTGCATTTCCCTCTAACATAAGCTCCCTGGCTCCTGTGTACTGTGTGTACAGAGGTGGCCACCCTCTCTCCTGGAAAGGCTGTGCCTCACGAGCCCATCGCAGGCGCTGGAACCGTAGCTGGCTGGGGAGCTGAGAGGATGGGATGGGAGCAGGCAGCTGACAGGAGCCACTGCAATTACACAGACCAGTTAAAGCAGTTTAGCTTTTGATCAGAAATAGATGAAAAATTTTGTAGGAGGAGGGTGCTAAGAGTTCAGTTCTTTCACAATAAATCTGTTTCTTTCAGATAACTCTAAAATAAAATTTTGTGCTGTTCCTGATGACTTTGCAGTCAGGTCTGCGTATATTAGCCCCTCCCACCTACAGCTTACTAAATGCTTTTTTATTTAATACTTACATTGAGGCAACAGTGAATGACAGAAACTTACTCCACTGAAATTCTTAGTGTGTATGTGCTTAAATGTGGAAAAGGTCACATTGACTGGCACCTGGCATGTCGATAGCAGCTTGGTAGGTCTGTGCCCCAGGCTCTGTGTGCATCACTGGGGCTTGTGGGTTGTGTGTGATGATGGATGTAAACAAAATTTCTGAGGCTTCTGCTTGCTTGCTGTTGCGGTAATTCACGTTTTTCCTAGTGACTCTGGAATGGCATTGCTCTTGCTAATCTTCGTTTTAAGCGACTGGATACTGTTTCATGCTAGAATTGCCACGGGCAGGGCTGTAGGGCGGGTCTGGCTGGGGCTCCGGGAAGATGCAGCCGCGTCTGGTTTCCCAGCTTTACACTCAGACACTTGTGTCACAGGGAAGGAGTAATGGTGTGGGCAGCTCTGTTCTGCTCAGAGCGTTTTATGCTGAGTCTTGTTTTCCATGGCCACTCATGAAATCATCAGGGTAGTTCTGCATCTGAGCACAAGGAGTGTGAGGGAAACCTTGTCTTGCATCTGTCTGGGGAGGCATTTTGTGAGGCAGAACAACATACCCTAAATATTTTACAGAAGAATAGAGAGTATTTTAAACAGGAATAAATAATACAGGTGCTGTCCAGACTCTCTTTAGCTAGTCAACACAGCAGATCCAGGCTTTTCTATTTCATAAAATCCACTGTTGTGAAGAATTGTAAGAAGGCTGTATTCAGGTTGTGAGGGATGATGTGTTTTGACCGGGAACTGAAACAAAAGTCTGTCTGAACCAAAACAGTATTTTTTTGACAAGATGACACTTTTCCTGGCCTGACATTGCGTTGCACAGCTTTAGTATTTAGACTAAAGTGCCTCAAACTGTTCTTCGGCTCCTTTGTAATCCTGAACAGCACTTCTCCTCCACACATACATGACCTTCAAAAGTCCAAGTGTCTGTGGAATAAAGATAGATGACTTTTAGTTGCAATAGGTTTTTTTGTTTGCTTTGCCTAAATTGAATTGTCTTGAAATCAATAGATGATTTATTTGAGGTTCACACTGTGTCGTTGACTTATTGACACTTTTCTAAGTGCACAGTTTATTAAACATTAGAGTAGTCCTCACAGAATATGCTGGTTTAAGTTTTGAATTTTCTTGCATTAAAACTTCCTTTCTTTTCCAAAACTTTTTAGAAAGTTGCTAACAGCCTTCAGCCCACAAAATTTATATAAAGAAGTTTTTGTTGACTCTGAATTTGTTAAACCTACATAGTGTGAGATGTTACTTGTTTCTGAGACAGTTCTTGTACATTTGGTTTAAAATGTTGTTCAGACACATGAGACAAGAGACTCTGTTCAACTTGCAAGAAGATGATTCAAGATACTCATCTCTCTTCTAGTGAATGATTGTCAGAGATTTGCTTAGAGTTCATCTAAGGAACCTCTCCCAAACAGCAAATATGGAAATGTGACATATGAAGGAAACATTTTTTAAGAAGGGTTTGGGCATTCTTTCTTTATTTCAGGATTTCACCACTAGGATTTGAGGTTCTCTTCTGTTTTTCTTCCTTCTCTTTTCCAAATGTTCAGATTTGATGTTGGTGGCTAAACAGGGACTAGATCACTGAAAAATTCCATTATTCATGGCACCTCATTTCAATGAGGTTCTTTTGTAAATCTCTATTCCTTAAGCAACTGCCCCAAATTCTGCTTCTTGCCATGTTCCTTCTTCTAAATGGGCCTAGGGGATTTCAGAACATGTTAATATATTCTGATCTTGGTAAGTAGCATTTACTGTCTTGTTGCAATGAGCTGGGAAAGATGGAGTAGCAAAGCAGCATAGTCCTTTCAGATAGCATTATTTGTAAAAAGCTGAGGATAATCCTTAGACATCCTGGCTCATGGGTGTGTATTGTAACTGTTGAGGAAAAGCATCCACTCACCAGGTACTGAAATAAAAAAAATATATAATTTTTTTTAATCACTGCATCTCTCTTGCAGACCCTCAGAGTATGAAAGTATTGGCATATTTGTTTTGGGCAGTCCTTTCCAATCAGCCCCATGAGACACCACATGAACATGTCGGGTAGAAGCAGAAGATTAAATCCTAGTTAATGATAAATTTAGAATTTGCATATTATCTGGTTTTTGTGTGTGTACATTGGGTTTTGTTCTTCAGTTGCTGCTTGGCCCAGAAGGAGGCCAAAGTGCGTGTGCTGTGTCCTTTATTCTGCCTCCAGTGCCAGCAGTCCTGCGATGACAACTGGCAGAGGTGCCTCGAGATGTTGGTTCACAATTTAATTTTCATTTTATAGTCTCTGCTTATGGTGTAGATGGAGGAAGGGGGAGAATGATGTTATATCTAAGACCAAACTGTGTTGTATCATTTCTTTTGCAGAAGTGAGGCTTGCAGCACCTTCTCATGGTCCATGGGGCAGGAAGCTTGAGTCACCTCCCAAATTCCTGGCTCTCCATGGCTGGTTCCTGTGGCTCCCTGGCAGATGTGGCCTGAGCAGCATCTGGGCTGTGCAGGAGCTCCTGCCACCACCCGAGCTCATCTGCAGCTCCAGGGCGGTGGCAGCAGGCCTGTCACTGAGAGCAGCTGCCTCCAGGAGGAGGGAAGCTGGAGAGGTGGAGGCAGGATCCAGTCACCTGCCAATGATGCAGATGCAAGATTTATCTGATGCTGCTGCAGTCTGAACCCCTGGATGCTGGGAGGAAGAGGGAAGGGGAAGGACTGTATCTAGTTTACCCGGCCACAGGTGTGTAACAGGAGGAAGCTAGAGAGAAGACAAATGAAAGGGCAGAATTTCTTCTTAAAATCTAATGTAAACTCACTCTCCTTCAGTTTAAAGCCATTGCCCCTTGTGTCATCACTACATGTCCTGGTAAAAGGTCCCTCTCCATCTTGCTTGCAGGGCCCCTTTAGGTACAGGAAAGTGCTGTAAGTTCTCCATGGATCCTTCTGTTTTCTAGGCTGAACAGCCCCAGCTCTCTCAGCCTGTCTTCATAGGAGAGGTGCTCCAGCACTCTGATCATCTTCATGTCCCTCCTCTGGGTTTGTTCCAACACATCCATGTCCTTCTTTTTCTGGGGGCCCCAGAAATGGATGCAGCACTGCAGGTGGGGTCTCACCAGAGCAGAGAGGGGGAGAATCTCCTCTCTCAGCCTGCTGCCCACGCTGCTTTTGGTGCACCCCAGGACATGTTTGGCTTTCTGGCTGTAAGTGCACATTGCAGCTCATGTTGAGCTTCTCATCCACTGACACCCCCAAGTGCTTCTCAGGGCTGCTCTTGTTCCATTTTCCGACCACCCTGCATTTGTGCTTGGGATTGCCCTGACCTTTATGCTTTAATGACAAATACTTGTCACGCTTCTGGTTTTGTGCTGCTGGCATACAGCACTGAGATCTCCTGCACGGCTCAGATGGATATCTTAATTAAAAAAAAAAAAATCTGCTGTACTGTGTATAAATACATTTAGAAGTAATTTAAGGAACTTGGAAAGCTGCTGATCTCTGTGAGGGTATTTTCTGTTTCAAAGAGATCACTGCTACTTATGGCAAGACATCTGTTATCTGAGCAGCCCTGCAAGGCACTGAACAATAGACATGTTCTTTGGCAGATCTTTATAGTCACCAGCATCCAAGAATAGCATGTGGAAGGTGTACACTCAATAGTGCTTGATGCTGATGCATGCAAGCAGGTGTGCACTTTAATTCTGTCATATAGAGTGTAAGACCTTAACTGCAGTTTCTAACTCAGGACTACTCTGCTTATAGTCAAATCCTGGTACACCATTGGAGAAATAACTTCCTTGTCCCTTCTGTTCAGATGTATAAAAGGCCTCTTGGAACAGCAGAATGCACTTAGCCGATACCAGCACTATCATGGGGAAGCTTGCTGATGCAGCTATGGATTGTGTGCTAGGAGCACTGCCTCTTAACATCCCTCTTTCATCTTCCCTGTCAGCATCCCCTCCGTGCAATGTTGAATTTCTGCTTTATAATGAGGGCTAAGACACGTGGCAACCTTTTCCTTGTAGGGAACACTGGTAGTCTCTCTCCTCTGATGCTTGTGTTCCCAAGACTTCCAGGAACTAGATGACTTGGAGATTCCTATGCCATGTTTGGTTCAAAGTGGCCCTAAAGTTAACAGGAATTGAAACATGCATAGCTAGGACTATGTGATTTTGTAATTCCCTGCAAAAGTGATTTTGTTAGGTTTTTGGAGAAGGAAAAATCATGTGATAACATGCCCAGCACCAAGAGGCAGTAACAATACCATGCCTGGAGTCTTTTCCAGAGACAAATACCATAGCTGAGTACATTCTTGTTGAGGAACAAGGCATCTGGGGAGAGAGCCAGAAATAGGGATGGAACTTCAGTTCATTTGAGCTGATGTCATTTGTGATCAGGCTTTCAATAGCAAATCTGGTGTGGAACAGGCAAGATGCTGGACAGATGGTCTAAGGGAATGGACAAATAAAAGAAGTGAAAACTAACATAAACTGACAATTTTTTTCTTGTGCCTGCAGTTTGGGAGAGTATTCTTTTTGAGAGTGGACCTGCTTGCATTTTCCCTAGTAAATGGAATATTTTACAGCTCAAATCGGGTCTAGACAGTTTAGCCACAAAATTTTAACATTCTTTCGAGATCATTAAAAAAAAGTTCCAGCCACATTTGAACAAATGGCTTTTCATTGAGTGCTCACACTCACTTTAGCCATAGGACTGAAACTAAAAGGTTCTTTTTCTCCCTGGTGATGTGGCTGCCAAGGAGGAAAAGAATTGTCCTGTGGACTAAATGTGGGGGAGCAGCAGGAAGAGATAGTTTCTTTTTGGTAGATGTGTGCTTATTAATTCTCTACCAAGCAGCAAGCTGCAGGAGTTCAGGTTACTGCCCACTTTGCTTAGGGGCAGAATCTGCCCTCCTGAGTTCCTGTATAAATCTCCAGTAGTCCCAAGTGCCTCAACACTCAAACTGGTTGAGAAGTGTCTGTCCAAGAGCAGGTGTGGGATAAAGAATGCCTGTATCAATTTTAGTAATTGTAGGTCTCAATCCTCAGTAAAGGTATGAATGAAAACATGGAAATGGCATTGAAAAACATCAACACACCACCATCTCAAAAAAACCCCAAGCAAATGAAACCCCCTGCCTGTTACCCTGATATATTTTCTATTGCTTGTAGTGAGATGGTTGCTATGACTGAAAATAAGTATCCATTTAAATGCTTGCAGAATTGGAACCTAGAAAAGGGTGCAGCCCTCAGAAAACAAAAATACGAAGTTAAATTTGATTCCTTGTCTTCCCAGCCTCTGTTCTCCATAGTGGAATTTGCAGCAAGGACTGCAAGACAGGGCCTGTCTTTGCCCTGAACAATAAATCCTGCTTGAACACTCTTCAGTGTCAGGCCTTAAAAGAAAAAAAGAAAAAAAAAAAAAAAAGAAAAAGCAAAAAACCCCTGCCCCATCCTGTCTGATATGCATAGAATTGAAGTTCCAAAGATAGCTTTAAGATGAAAGGCTAGTCTGTATAGGGTTTTACAATATCGTTTTGTTCATTCAGTTTCCATGAACATTATGAAAACCATTCTTGAAAAGAAAACCCAACCACACTGCAATTTTTTTTACTGTTTTTTTAATTCAGAAAGTTGTTCCACATTGTTCAGGTCCAGATCCACATAAAACCACATTAAGTTAGGCACCTGCTGGCAAAGTAGTTCAGTGTGTTCTGGTGATAGGGCTTCCTTCCCATCACTGCTGGGAAGTTACTGCTGTCATTATCAGTAGGAGCAGCAGGGACCCAGTGGTCTTCAAAATTAGGCTGCTTTTACTTTACAAAGTAGTAAAATATGTATATGCTGGAAGTGCTAGCTGGTATTGAAGTCCTGTAGTGTACAGTGGATATTTGTATGTATTGTGCTGCAGTGATTTGACAGGTTTTTTAAACATTCACAGAGTTTTTGCCGTTGTTGCTGTCACCATACAAAGCAGAGCTGGAGAGGATTTGTTCCTGCTGCAGTTACCACTTGTACTTCTGCATGAGCTTTTATGGGATCTGTAGCTGAGCCATGGTCTGTAAAGAGTGGGTGAGGACTAACACAGAAGATGGGGACAAAATTTTCAGCAGGGCCTGTTGTGGTTGTGCAAGGTGTAATGGTTTTAAACTCAAAAAAGTTTGATTTAGATTAGATACAAGGAAGACTTTTTTTGCAATGTGGGTGATGAAACACTGGCACAGGTTGCTTGAAGAGGTGGTGGATGCCTGTCCCTGGAAACATTCAAGTCAGGTTGGACAGAGCTCTGAGGATCCTGATCTGGTTGAAGATATCCCTTGTCATTGTAGGGAAGTTGGACTAGATAACCTTTAAAGGTCCCTTCCAACGCCCAAACCATTTCATGATGTTCTGAGCGACACTTGAGGCTTGTGCATTTGTGCACTTAGGCTCTTTTTTCTACTTTAGTAGTGATGAAATACTTCTGTTCCTGTGCAAACATTTGTTTTGTTTCCAAGTTTTGTGGGCACAATGATGGGCATCAATGATGGGCTGAAATACCTCAGCCAGGGCAGTATTTCCCAGCCTCTCATCAAAGAATGGGTATGGACATGTCCGAGCTCGAACAGCAGAAGGAAACGAAACAGTTTAATGTGAAGCGATAGGAGCACTTGTGTGCAACAAATGAAGTGAAGAGGGGAAAATCCACTTAGAACATTTGTTGCTCTGTGGAGTATGCAGAGATTGTGGTATCCCCATGTCATACAGAGTTAAGGGATGGGCAGCCTTCCCTGAAAAGAAATCAGACCATCAGAAGATCCTTTTAAGGATCTTTGGGAAGAAAAGCACACAATGTGTGAAACTTCCTGTCTTTTGGGGGTTTTAGAGGTTTTGCCATCTGACAGAGATTGGGCCCAAGTTAATGAACTTGGGGGAGGATCCCTGTGTGGGGCCAGTGCTGTGTGGGCAGGCAGGTTGGATGGTCACTGTGGTCCATGTCCATTATGTCTTATTTGTAGGAGCTGTCAGTCACTGGGAAGCTCCTAGCAATGCTTCTCAAGGCATGTACACTGCCATCAGAAAGACCCTGGTGTGTCCTCACCTACTGGCTGCAGCACCAGGTGGAGTTTATGCTTCTTTTATTTTGGGAGCTGCATGTCTCTGAAGGAGAGTGTGTTCCCTTGTTGCTTCATACAGGTAATAAATAACTGCTGTTGATGTAAGGATTGCTTTGTGGTAACTGTCAGTGTCAGAAAATTGGTCACAAAAAAGGATTCTACTCTTTCATATTTTACTAGTTAGCTAATTAACTAATTAACTTTCATATTTACTAATTAATAGTGTTACTTTCATCCTTAGACTAAAATTTTTTAAAAATTATTTCTTTCTTGTCTGGAATAAAATTTTCAAAACCATATACCAGTATTGATGCTCAAAGCGTGGGAAAGTGGAGAGATTATATGAAATGTTCTGACTGGCTTTGCTTCACACATCAAAGCAATTCATCTTAAAAAAAAAAAAGGAAAAAGGTAATTAAGAAAGCATGCAAAGTACAAGAAAATCATTGTTTAATTAAGAACAAGATTCTCAGACCACTCTGTATGGGGGATTGACTCCAGAGAATTTAGGAATACATGTTTTTATAATGAGAACTTAAACTAAACATATTGGCTTCTTCATAAAAAAAAGAAAACATTGGATTGTAGGGTATATAACTACCTCCACAAGGAGAACATCTCTGTTCCTGGGGGGATTCTTTACTTCCTGTGTTTCCATGTTAGTCACCAAAACTCAATCAGAAGGGGAACAAAGGATATTTTTAGCAGTGAAGCAGTGGAACTGATTATCAACTATGTGATAAATCCTCAGTTGCTCACAGTGTTTATTTAAATTGGATGGGATTCTATATAATATGATCCATGTTGGATGAAAGTTGTTGAGCAAAGACAGCTGTAGTGAAAGTGGAGGCTTGTTTTATGTAGAAGATCAAACCCAATAACCATCAACCCATTTTAGTTTTGCTGGAAACAGAGATCTGTCAAAAACTGGGCAAAGGCTGCAGCCCATGTTTGTTTCTTGATTGAAGCTTCCAGGGACTATATAAGACCTCTGTGATTTGGTTCTATTTTTGTTCCATGGCTGAAAGCCAAATGTGATTTTATGGGTTTGCAAATCTTGTGGGTTCTTGGCTACTTCTGTTATATTTGACACTAAAGGAGAAAGACTCTGAGTTGTCTGTTTGAAATGTTTCTAGCTATGAGATCACTGTAAAGCTAAAAGCAACCAGGTTATTATTCATTAAAATCACAAGGAAGAACTTCCAGCGTCTGTGGAGTGAGTTGTGGTCAGAGTCACAGATGGAGAATACATTTGTACCACATCTTTTTAATTTATTCTCCATTTCCAGGAGTCTCAGTATTAATTAGCAGGTGTCCTGGGAGGTTTGTATCACAAGGCTGGAGGATGAGTGACCTTGTCACTGTGGCTTCGATGTGGATTGGAACTGCAGGTCTGCTGTGTGTTCCTTAGTGAGAGCTGGGTTGCCCAGGTCCTCAAAGTTGAGCACCTGCTCCTTCTCAAAATCAGTGAGAGACAGCTGCCACTCTGCCTTAGAAGGGCTCAACTCTCATCTTTCCTTACATGAGCTGCTTTCCATGGAGCTTAGAAGTGCTTCAGAACCCCTCTGTAGGACACAGGGGGTGCGCACTGGGATGCTTTCCCGAGAGGTCCTGCCTCAGTGGGGGATGTTCTCCAGCAAAACAGGTTCCTGGTTCTGTGCTGGAGCTTCTGGTTGAAGTTATTGTATAAACAATTACCTGGAAATCAGTCTCCTGCCCTGCCACAGCCAACGCAGAATTTGCCTTTGCAAGATTAAACTGTAATGTTGTGCTACCCATCAAAACAAAGACACTATAAAATCAGAGGGGAAGCACACTGTCCTTTGATGCCACTTGGATGATTTACACTATCAGTTTTGTGGAACTGCACTAATTCCTTTTATAAACAGGGCAAGGTAATAGTCACGGAAATTTTAGGAATAAACAAGTATTCTGTGAAGTTGAAATTATTTTGATTCCCTGTGGCAGATAAAGTAGCTTCATGTGGGACATTAATATTTATTGAGATTGGTAGCCATAGAATTGATTTTGGTGACTAATCCTTGTAGCTTTGTAACCATTACAGGTATAATTTGCTAGCTGTGTAAATACATGATATCAGTGTATACACAAATTGATAGCCTAGTTAGATAAAAATACCCAACTGTTCCTAGGCTTTTTTACTGTTTATTCAATGCACAGTTCTATCCATTTTGCTGTTGCAGAGCAGTTACCAAATTGGCCCTATCTTATTCCAGCGGAAACTATTAGAAAAAATGTGTGTGACCTTTAACAGCAGCAAAATCTGTTCCACTGCTAACACTTTCAAGTAACCTTTCTCAGGATAATGTACTATGGTTACACTGTGTCTGTCCTGACATTTAGTAGAACTTTAATCTCACCTTTTGAATCTACTATTTATAAAAAAAACCCAACAAACAAACAAAAAAACAAACCAACCAACCAAAAAAAAAAAAAAACCAGGCAAAAAATGTGCCTGAAATTTTGAATTTAATTGTTTGATGTTTGTATTTTTTTAGATAATGGTGCCAAGAAGATGGAGGAAGAAATAAAAAATGACAACCTTTTAATACATTCTTTTCTAACAAAGGTGCATGTTCCTGATCATCTGCATAAAAGTTCAGTACGTCTAGTATCTTAGGCTTGTTGATGTGTAGGATCTACAGTATATACAGCAGAACTTTAAGTTCAGAAACTTTTATAGGTTTAATTCCATTGTATATTTCTTTCATGTGTTGATGTTCTAGCTTTTAATTAGTCTAAATTAAGCTCATGCAACTGATTTATGGTCCATATTATATCCACTTAATTTAAAATGTTTAACCTCAGACATCTCTGAATAATAAATCTATTAGCTTTTTCATAAAGGTGGGTCTTTAGTGACTTCAGCATGTGAGCCCTCTTGAAAATAATTGGAGATATTCTTCTGAGTCCTCTAGACCTTTTCAAAACTCACCCAAATTATTATAAATTTCATAGACAGACATGGTGTACTGGAATAGTTCCCGTGTTCACAGAGACTGGAGAGCTGCTCAGAAGAAAAGGTCCCCTTGAGAATATTTATTCTGGTGCAGTAGCCAAATCTTTGGGAGAATAATATTTAAATCAAGTTCACCCTACAAAGAGTTTTTCAGTGGTTTTAACCAAAAACTGTGTTTTGTTGTTCCTTTACTTAATAATTTCAGTCCAGAAAGACAAGTTTGATTGTTGCTGTGTGCAGGAGGCATTTCTGTGCTGCTGAGCCAAAACCAGAATATGTGTAACATACTGCACCCTGCTCTTCTGTGTCCTCTAGTCCTTCTGGTGGGTTCACAGCTCAATTTCTGGCAGCAGCAGCTGGAATAGAAAACGTCTCCCTTTTTATTTTCCCTATTGCCCTTCAGCTCTTTGGGGCAATGGGTGTGCAGAATTCAGGCTGAGGGACATGCACACAGAGCAGTCATATGTTGCAGAGTAAGAGAAATGTGGAATGAATTGGCGACCTAAGAGGTCACTCATTTTTTTTTGTTTACATTTTTTTTCCTCCCCTTTGTGCACTGTATAATAAAATACTGCCTGGAGAACAGGAGGCTTGGAGGGTAAATTGGCTGAGATGAAAACTGGATTGTAACAACAGTGATTTTGTTTTTCTTCAACCTTATCTTGACAGGGTAGTTTCTGAGTATTAAATTTCCAAAGATTACATACAGAGTTGTACCCATGCTCTCCATTAACTGGCAAGGTAAAGCTTTTCCAACCTAGTCCTGTGGAATCTGCCATGGGTTTTGTTGGATTTGGAGGTCCCAGGAACAATGGAACAGATTCTTGAGTGCTGTCTGCTGGCACCTTTGTCTGCTGGCTAATTACAGATGTACAGACAGGGAACAGAGGCCAAAACCATGAGGGGAGGCCCCTGCATGGCTCAAGTCTGAGCTGAGGCTGCACATCCCATATCTGCAGTAGGGAGCTGCAACGTGGCAGGAGCAGGCAGAGAGGGCAATGGCCTTGCCATGGGTGTCTCTCCCTGTGGCTGTCCCTTCTTGCCAGCCTGTCAGGGCCTATGTGGGGGAGACACCAAATGGGAGCTGGGGCTGGATGATGTTCCACAATGTTCAGCAGCAATATCTCTCTTCATTTCTGGTTCCGCAGTTCTCTGGTTTTGGAGAACCTCATCCTCAGTTATAGCAATTCAGAGGTGAGGCTGGATAGCAAACCCATGTGGTGAGAAAACATGATGCCCAGACTGAAGCAGAAAGCATCTCTGTGGTATACCTCCATGTCGAGGGTTTTCTTTGCTTAAAATTGTTAACTTAAAATTGTTTTGCTATTTTTTCTACTGTAAGTTCTATGTTCTTTGAAAACAAAGCCAAGGTACTGTTTTTAAGGATCCAGATTACATGGATGTTGAAAGTCTGATGCTTCACAACCCTGTTCTCTTTTATAGACTGGTTCCCTGTTCAGATTATACCTCTTAAAAGTGTTTGATCAGAGGTTATGCTGAGTTAGAAGAGACCCATCAGGATCATCAAGTCCAGCTCCTGACTCTGCACAGGACACCCCAAGAGTCACAACATGTGCCTGAGAGTCAAAATGCCTCTTGAACTCAGACAGGCCTGGTGATGTGACCTCTTCCCTGGGAAGCCTGTACCGCCCTCTGGGTGAAAAACCTTTTCCTTTTGTTTTCACCCCCTGCATGGTAAATTCATGTGGCCACAAAGCATCTTGGATTGAAAGCTCAGCTAATGAAGCAGGGCTCTGACAGGGCATCTGTCCTGGCTGTGATCCCTCCCAGCTTCTGGTGAACCCCAGCCTACGCACTGGTAGGGTGGGGTGAGAGCCACGGAAGGCCTTGACTCTGTGTAAGCGCTGCTCAGCAATAATGAAAACATCCCAGTGTTATTGGCAGTGTTTTCGACACAAATCCAAAACATAGCCACTGTGAAGAGAATAAACTCTGTCCTAGTGGAAACCAGTGCAGTGTGCCTGGGGGTGCAGTCTGAGCCAGGCATGGGTGTGGAGCACAGGGCCCGATCAGAGGATTCTCAGTCCCGGTGTTGCAGCTGCTCTCTGCCCCGACTGGAGCAGCTCATGGGTCAGCCTGACCTTTTAAACACGTCTGTGCTTTTGTCCCAGATGTAGATGGTTCAGAAAGGACTACCCAATGAAGTTTTGCTGGCGATGGAATCCTCTTAAGATCCCTCCAACTTGCTTTTCCAAAACCTGACATTTTGTCTCACTTCTGTGTGGACATGCCTTTGGGTGCAGGTACAGGTGCATTGAAACTCATAGAATTTTTCTGAAGCCTCTTAGCATAGAACCCCTTCAGTAGCTGTAGGGCTTGTATAACACCACAGCATAAATTTAAAGTGCCAGGGAGGCATCATCCTTGACAGCCACTCAAGACCTTAATGCTGTATTTTGCTGCTTGTCTGAGTGAACAAGCACAAGCATCACTGGGCCCCATAAGTGCAAAGGCAGGTACAGGGTTTATTGCCTTTCATCTGCTTTCTCTGGAAATTATAATTTTTCTTTCAAACATTCTAGTGAGATGCTGGTGGAGCCAAAGGAGTTGTTTGGGATGTTGTAAAGAGGGAGCGGTCTCAGCCAGTGAGGATAAATTGGATCAAAGGCATATGTACTAAGGATCTCTCTCTGTTTATATAGTTCATGTCAGTCTAGTGCAGAAAACTACAGTGACTGCCTGATCACTTGTAGGTGACAGTTCAGGGTACCTTTTTATGGATTGTTTATCACCACTCTGCCTTTCACCCAAGATACTACAGGGGGAAGTGGCTAAGGAAAGGCATAAATAACCCAGGTACAAGATTCAAGACAACACTAAACACAAATACAGGAGCGAGAAGCATAGAGAAATCAGTCTGGGTGGCTTGATTACACTGATACAAGTGTGTCTCAGCACTCATGGATGTAGACATTTAATGGCAGAAACCATTCAGTAAGAATAGAATGATGTCTTTCTGCCTTATCTGCTGAGTGCCCTTTATCAACTGAAATCTGCATTGCCATCTTTGTGGCCTTGCTGTTGTGGAGCACAGAGGTAGGTGACTCAGGCTGAGCTGTGTGTTATTTAGCAGGAGACAATGGGATTGCAAGTGGGCAAAGGCACGAGTGGAACGGGATGCATTTACTAGTAATGAAATGGGAAGAGCATTTACATCCATGGGGAGGAACTTTTGGTGTGGCTTTAGAGAAGATGATGGTGATATCGGGGCTGGTGTTAGTGAGGAATTTGATGATGCAGACCAAGTTTTACAGACATGCCTACACTAATTAGCATTGTGAAAAATACCCTTCTGAAGTCCATGGGTTGTTTCATGAGGAACTTCAACTTCAGGCAGCTGCAGGTGGGTTTGTGAGGTGTGCATGGACAGTGCAGTGTGAGTGGCAGCTCTTGGTGGAGGTAATGAGGTGGGCTCCTGGCACTGTGGCACAGAGAAACGTTCCATTCCCTCCTGCAGTAGCACTTAGTGAAGTATTTCAGCAATCAAAATTATTTTACTACATGTTGTGTACATAAGGTGCTTGCCAGTGTTTTATGTAGAAGGAATGGATTTGGGCATTTTCCTCAAGATTTGTAAGAGCTGGATTTGATAGGACAGGCTTTTAGGCAACACAGAAAAGTGATATGAAAATTTCTTAATAATTCCACATTTCTAGAAAGAGGGATGGAAAACATCTGAAGAAACTAATGCTGAGAAACTGGAAAGACTTGTCACAGAAATATGGCTGTGATAATGAAGATACTTGTTATTTTGCCATATTGGAAGAAGAAGGAGAAAAATCTGCTCACAATTTTGTTTAACCTTGTGTTTGTTTCCATAGTACTCCTAATGTCAAAAAAATATGGGCATATTTAAGATTATAAAACATGTACAATTTGAACAAAACCAAGACAACACACACCAAAATACTACTGGAATATGTTGAATAAGCACTCAATTATCTAAAGTGGGTCTTGTGAATTATCAATTTCCTTATTTTTGTGGTGTTGAAGAAATCCGCCTTTTGGTTTATGTAGCTAATTCCGTTATGTCCTATGGAAACATGCTCTGTAGATTTAGCAGTCCTTTTCAGCTGTAACAACTCCTGCTCTGTGCCCCAGTTAGGAGCTGTAAGAAGCCTCTTTTCGGACAGCTGCTGGTTAACTTTGCTCCCTGACAAAGGCAGCAGCAGAAAAAACTTCTTTCAAGAGTACAGATTAATTCTACATTTTAAGAAGTGCCTTTTCTTTCTAGAAAAAATTAGTTTATACTTGAGAAAGCAGAGTGTGCTAGTTGTTGGAGATTTGCTGATGCTAAGGTGCAAGGTAGCTACGAAGGATGTTTTGGGGGAATCTGAATCTCTTTTGTGATCTGTCTTTGGCAAGGTAATGCTTTATCTGTCATGCGCTATATGCCTGTGCAGCATTTTATGAAAATGTGGCTTTGAACCTACCTGAGGGACCAGTCATACTTGCCAAGCCACAAAATGGGTGACAGATGAACGATGAAATAAAAGTCTGAGCAACACCACCCGATGTCTGAGAGACAGAGCTGAAGCAATCAGGTGGGCACATATGGGGAAGCTTTGTTATCCGGGGGCTGCTTTGCCAGGGCAGCAATAGCTGGTGAGGAAGGAGATGTGTTGTTTATATTTGAGGAAAAGAGCATTATATATCTGTCTGCTGTGCAGTGCAAGCATGCCATCAGTTGCCATCATTCAACATCATAGCAAGGCACTGTATGTGGTAAATGATGTCAAAGGAGGTGTTCTTGCTTTGGGGAACGTGGCATCCACCAATCTTTTCCTGATGCTGTCTATACAAGACATGTAAAAGCGCAGGTGAAGGGTGACTTCCTTCTCTCTTTTTGGAAAAAAAATAATCACCTAGCAATTGCCATCTTCACAGATTGAATTTTTCAATAACTGCCCTGATCTGTCAAAAATGGCCCTCTCTCCCAAAACAAGCAGTGAGAGTAAAAGGCACCAGGCAGTTTGGCAGAAGGTACTCTCAGGTACCCTTGAGAATGGAGACTGTAGCCCTACAACATGTACATAGTTTAGTAAGGCAAAGTAGTTCAGGTATAGAAAACCAACGGTGTCTCTTCTGCCTTTTCTAACTAATAGTTTCAGGATATCTTGTTTTATGTCTCATCTTTCACCTCAGACAAATACTTTAGCCAATGGAAAAAAAAAATCTTATTTTTATTTTATTTGAACTATCTCAAGTTATTGACTCTTAAAATTTTATTCATCCAGTATCAGACCACAGTAAAAAGCCAGAACAAAGTGACTTCAGTATTTCAGCTCTCATGTTGTAGCAAAAATATCAAAGTCACAGGAAGGAGAGTATTCTAGTTATTTGTGTGATGTCCTCACATCCCTGAAGCCTCTGTTGCAGTGCTTCACAGCTGCAAAGAGCTGTTTGGAAAGTTTGGAAATTGCCAGTTTTGGCAGAGAAGTAGTGAATCCCTCAAGTGAAAGTATGTTCAACCTCCTTTCTAAGCGATGTTTTTGAAATCATTATAATTCCATCTAATTAACTAGCATATTCTTTTTATGCTTTTGTGTCAGCAAGTGCAGTATCCAAATTGGCAGGCATGTGGGAATAAAGTCAATTTTAATATTTCACCCAGAGGATAAAGTCAGCCTCAGAGTCTCATTGGGAAAGGTTGCTAAGACTGACTCTGTTTCATGGACCACTCAGCAATTTTATTTCCTTACACTTTTCCTTATGTCCCCCAAATTAAAATCTCTGCTGCAGAAACATAGTAAGCACAGTAAACAATAAGGACTCCTGCTTCCTTTCACCCCAAAAGTAAGGTTAACAGAGCCTGGGAAATTGCTTGAACCAGATGGCGAAGGTTAAATTGCAGAAGCATGTACGAAGTGATGAGAAAATCTTTTTTGAGAAATTAAATCCTTTCTGTGTAATATCTTCCCTTTCCTTGAGCAAACAGTGGCTGTGTCCCCTGCAGCTGTACTTTCAAATCACAGCCATAGCCTGGTCTTAACCATTTCCTCAAACTGGAGTATCCCTCATTTTAAAAACAAAACAAATGAGAAATAAAAGGAGTTGAGTTTGTGCACATTAAGACCTGTGTTATTCCTCCCATTTAGCAGGCCCTCAGTGCTGCTTTGATTCTTTGAGAAAAAAAAAATCCACACAAAAGCAACCTAAAAAGATGATTAGTCTGGCTTTACTTGGCATTTGATTAGTTCTGTAGTAAATATTTATGTTTTTCTCCAATACACTCATATCATCTTTACATTGTATTTAGTGGCAAGACAATCAATATTTCATTTTATGCAAGACATAAGGAAAACATGAAGATAATGAAGTTTACATCCTTGCCAGATAGCCATCAGGGATTAGTGTTTGTATTTTAGCCAGTGTAATAAATTGTTATCTTGTAGAACTGATTAGTTTCTAACAATTTGCTGCAGTTTAAACAGCTCTTCAAGATGGAGGGACATGGTTAACAGTCCTTTAAAAACATAAGCAGAGGAAACCTAATGGAAGTTTACATTCGTTATTATTTATCATTGTAAGGGATGTATTTTTTTAAATGGATGCATTGTGTGTTCTGAAAATTGTGGTTTTTCCAGAGGATGTACACCACCTCCCCTCTTCCCCTGCATGTGGAAATGGTTGATGGGTGTTTCAAGGAGCTCCACCCAAAAGCACAACAATGTCAGTTATTAATGTAAGTGGAACAGAGGGGCTAAGCCTTGGTGGCATTCAGGACAGGGTTTAATCTGTTAATAGACTCCACCGAATCCCTTACTGTAATTCCAGCCAGTAAGCTGACTATCAGTGTTTACCCTGCTCTCTCCTGATGAAAGCATCCTGCTGACCACCTGCAGAGATCAGGCAGGGACTGGCAGTGCTCCCTCTCCTCTGCACTGGGTGGCCAGAGGCTAAAGGGGGGAAAAATGGGTCCCATCATAGGTGCAGGTCTCCTGTGGGATGCGAGGCCTCCAGATCTGTGGTTTCTGCTTTTCGGCTAAAAAGCTTCCTGTATGTGCAGAGAGGGTTCCCAAAAACCAGGGGGCAACACAGAGGTGCTGAACCACACCAGTTGGAGTTTTTTGGTTTCCATACAGAAGCCCTTTGCCTTCCTTCCTTGTGTCATTCATGGTGGATGATGAGGTCTGTGTTGGAAAGGTCAGAAGTACGAAAGAGCTTGACTGGAGGAAGATAAAAAGACGGAGAGAACTGAACTAAGGTGACAGCTATGGAAGCTGTAAAGGAAAGGCAGCTTAGCTTCTCAAGTGTGATGGGGGAGGGGGAATGTTCTGTGTCCAGCAGGGCTTGAAAATGTGTTTTTGCGCTTTTCTTATGAAAACTACCTCAGAAATTGTCTTGATGTGGCCTAATTCTGGGTGTGGCTAGGTAGAATTTATTATTAAGAATCCGTGTCTATTATCATTGGCAATTGAGGGAAAGAAAACAAAAGTTTTCACTGTAGTTCTGCCATCGAGGCTGGAAAAGCAATTTCCATTTTAGTGAGTGTCCAAGCATGAAAAGATGAAGCTGTTTCCTTAATTATCATGTTATTTCTCATAGGTAAAATACTGTCATATTTTTAAAATTAGGTTTCTTCGAGCATGCTGGTCAGAGCAAGGCTGCACCCCAGCCATGCGCCAGTGCCTGAAGGGTGTGAGCAGTGCTCAGGTGATGCAAGGGTTCCTTTCATCTGCAAAGAATGACCTGAGAAAGTTAATGTAATGGTAAATAAAGCTGACCCAGAGGCTGCAACTAACTTGAATTCTCAAAATTGA
Source organism: Aphelocoma coerulescens (assembly GCF_041296385.1). NCBI lineage: Eukaryota > Metazoa > Chordata > Aves > Passeriformes > Corvidae > Aphelocoma > Aphelocoma coerulescens. Next base: position 57,887,134 of record NC_091014.1, on the reverse strand, counting down.
AGTCTCCCTTTAAAAGAAGTTGCTCTGGAAAATAAATAGCCACAGAGGAAAGAGAACATTTAGCTAGAAACTAGAAAGTAGTTTTGTGATAAGCAGAGTAGAGAGTCAGTGTGAGCATAGAGTGAGTTCTGGAGTTGTTTAAGTAACATTATTGGAGGTGGGTAGTCTGGGACCAGGGCTGGCACAGCCTGATTTGAGAGAGATCTGGGCAGATCTCTTTCAAAGAGCTTTGAAGAAATGAACGTATGAGCAAGAGTGTGTAATGAATTAGTATGTGCATGGTGTGCAGGGTGTTTTTATCCTAGAGGTAGAAGAGGTCTCTTGATTAAAAGGAGGAAAACATTCTTTTCTTCGGTCTGACCAGGTATAGTCTTCCTTCTGTCAAAGTGAAATTAAATTTTATACAAGAAAATTGTTCGAAGTCAAAATTGCCAGAGAAATGGTCTGCTATTGCTCCTCACAGTGACTTCCTATGTCAAATATGTAAAGCTTGGGTTGGTTATGGTAATGATGCAATCACCACTGGAAGACCGTGGTGGGTGTTACGACATAATTTTCTCTTTTGTATTCAGGCAAGCACCAGATGTTTAATTGGATACTTTCTGTAGAAACATAAATGGGGCCACAGCAAGCTGTGAGATACTTAGATGGATTAATTATCTTCTATGGCAAATTTTATATTCCTATTCCAAGTTTTGCCCTTGTTAAGTATTCTTGTGTAGGTTTCCTGCCCTGAATTATGGCACGGAGATTATGTGAGTCTGGATCTTCCACTTGATTTTTTCCTTCTCAGAAAGCTTTTTTTCAAAGGTCATTTTGATTGCTAAAGCTGTCTCCTTGATTCCTCCTTTTTAGCCTCTGCCCTGCTCTATGCTATCGGGTTTCCCAGACTGCTTCTGGCTTCATACTCTGGCAGTGTCGCTCCGCCTGTATCTGCCACCTGTCCTCTTTTCATCAGTGAATCCAGCCTGTGCTTCCTCCAGTGTTTTGTCCCAACATGCCTTGTCATTCCTCCTTAATGACAGCTGCTTTTTTTCATGTTTCTTTTTACTTCTGCCTCCATTCAGTGCTTGTGATCCAGCCAGTCTGAGAGCACTTGCCCTTTCTTTGATCCCTTTGTGTTCCCGGGAAGTGTCCTTTACCTACCTTTGCTGCGTGGGATCTCAATTCATGTCCTTCGTTTTGCTGCCTAAAGGCTTGTTCACCAGTTATCAGAGTCCTGGCTCCCAGCTTTAGCTGTAGCTTTTCCTCTCTCCTCTTTTCCCTGCCCACCCTTGACCTTCCTTAGTTCTAGCAGTGGAAGTCAAGAAAGGGTCTCTTGTGTCTCCTCTGTCTTTATCACAGACTCCTGTTGTAGCAGTTGAAGTTAAAGTCTGGATTTGCAAATGGCAGTATTTAAAATGTGGTAATTGTTGATTTTTTTTTTTTTTAATAAAACCACTGTAGAGACTGTTTCTTCTGTTAGTACTTTGCATCTTTTGTGATCCAGTTTTTGATGTTACTTCTATTTCTTACGTTCAGTTCATGTGCTAAGGGCAGAGTACTCTATCTTTCCATTTCACAGCTTGTGCTATTCCAGTGTCAGGTTTTAACAAAGTAAATTAAATTAGAAAAATCAAGTATTTTAATCCAGGTACTTTTTTTGGTTTAGGTTTACAAGACTGATTAGTAATTTTAAAGTTCCAGTTTTTTCTGCTGTCATTTGCTTTATTTTTTTACATAGAGAAAGAAATGTCAGTATTTTTCTAATTATGCCCTGAATCAGGAGAGGAGACAGAACTCCACCCTTTGAAAATGTTTCTAAATATATCCTAGTTTAAAGCTGTAGTCAGTTCCAGTTTAGACCTTCTGCATGTCCCAGCTGGGTTGCATAGGCTGCAGGAGAATGTGCTGCTAAAAAAATTAAATTAATAGTTTTCACTTTTTTTTTGGCATAAGTTTGGGAGGAATTAGGCTAAGATTCAGGGTTTCTATATATGCTTCTAAATTGTAAGGATGCCTTTAATCATATCTACATAAATATGGTTGTGCATGGCCTCTGCCTAGCTTGGTTTTGTTCACCCCAAAAACCCCAAGTCAGGGTGTTTTTTGCAGGGGTTTCTGTGCTGGCAGCTTCCCTGTGCTGTCCAAATACTGCCCTACCATGCTCCACTCCTTGCTCCATGGATTTGCTTGTTCCAGTGTTTTCCTGGAGCAGCTGCAAGGTCTCCCTCAGCACAGAGGGTTGGGTTTTGCTCTAACGCTTTTAGCATTCGCTTGTACATGTGCAGCCCTATTGATTTACACTTGCTCATGATGCTCTGTCCTGTTAAAAATATGATTTATATCATCCACATGTGGCTGAGTTATCTAGGGAAGCTGTAGTTAGACATTTTTCAACACATCCCTGTGAGGCTTTACTTCTGTCAGATTTTCGGTGCTATTTGGGGGTCTTTGTGCTATTTTCAGTGGCTTTATATTTACAATGGGAATCCTGTTTTGGAAATAACCAGATGTTTCAGCAGTTTGTGGGATTTTTTTAAAAAATGGTATTATCTTTTTTTGTATCGTAAGTCTTCCCTGCAATTGTGGTTTCGTAGTCTTTCAAATAAATTATATATGGACTTATATAAGTTACGTTTTTAGAAAAGGACACATTTCATCTGCTGTCTGTAGTGCATTATCATCCTATATTAGTAATAATGAGTCAGTAACAATTTTGATGGAATCTGTGTGACTAATATTTAACTTAAAATAGCTCAATATTTTTTGTTTTGTTTTAAACATTTTGTTCTTATATGATGACTGTTTCATTTTTTCTGGTTTTGCTTTGTCCAGAAAACTTAAGCACAATGACTGCTTGCTTCCAGTAATGAAAGGTAACTGTAGGAGTGGAGGCAGCAGGCAGTGGTTGCTGTTATTTTAAGCAGCATGTAGTTCTTTCTTTTAGGTTTGAGAAAAGCACATTTTTGCCTGGGTAAATAGAAACCTAAGTCAGTATTTTCTGTTTTATCAGGGACAGTCTCTGGGTTTTTAAATAGGAACCAAAATTTAGGATGTTACTGTTTTATTTGTAATTGTTAAGACTTTGAAACCAAAATCTCAGCTGCTTTAGATTCATGTAGTGTTGCCAATGTCAGTAGATTTGCTGAGATTTGTATCAGCTGTAGATGCGGCTCTGTGTCTTTTGATAGCACTGGAAATCATTAAAAACAACAAGGGAAAAGCTTTGTCCTTTTTTTTTTATCACAGACACCATCACTTCTCTTTCCTCAATTGGAAAGAAACCTCTGTTGGCTCTGAGTCCTATTACGTGCACATTGAGTGATCTCAGAGGGTTCCTCGCTTCCTCCAGCAAAGGCTTTAATCATCCTGCCAGGGTGATACTTCATTGCTCTGTTGAATGAGTTGTTCAGGAGAGACTCAGCAAAGGAGCTGGTGGAAGAGTTGGGCACTTGCACAGATTAATCGTTCAAGCTCTGCTCAATACAGGTTGATTATAAACCTTTATTATCCATCAGCTTGCTGACCCCACAGTGTCTTTTTCTCCTCACCTCGTGGGACAGTGTGTAACTTAGACTGAAATTCAGTGAGAAGGGCAAAGGAGTGGAAACCCACCAGGACTTACTGCTTGTGCTAAGCTCATGCGTTGGTGGGGGCTGGAAAAAACATGAATTAGGGCAAGTTTAGAGGTAACTTCCATGGCAGGCTTATGCAGTAGACACATGTGTAACCAACAGTACTATGATAAATACTGCTCATTGTGATAATGCTTTGATAGCTGTGTTTTATCAGTGTGACATCAATCTCTTTATCTGCATCCCTTATACATGAGTCTGTAAGGTGGACAAGAGGATTAAAAGTTAGTGGATGTTTAAATGCAAAATTAAAACTCTTGAAAAGAGTTGTTTTACACAGGCTTATTGTCCTAAAACTGGTCCTCTGAGAGGTTCTATCAGTGTGGCTGAAGAGGAACCCCGTGTTGCTATTCCAGCTTCCTTCATAAAGATATATCCCTTGTCTCTGCTTAATTCTTATCACACATATTACTGATGTAATGGGCACAGTCATAGTGCTCGCAGCATTTCGGTAGCGGGGGTTTCAGTGAAGTTCAAAAAAACAAACAGAACTTTCTCTTTAAATCCCCCGATGTGGCAGTTATCATCCCGTGGCAGTGCTTTTCACCTTGCCTGTCTCCAGCAAGCCCACTGACCCATGGAGTCATTGTGTAGGTATTGCTGGCAGTAATTCATCCTGTCACACACACAGTGAGGAATTCATCATCAGAAATGCGGGCTCTCACATATTTGTGAAGTGTCAGTTTGACAGAATTACTCAGAACTACTGACAGCTGGCATCCTTCCAACAGACCAGTAGTTGCTTAGCTGTGAAAAATGGCAGAAGATGGACAAATATATTGGAACAAGAAAATCTCTACAACACAGAAGTGGTGCTAATGTGATATAACTCATAACTGGTTGCTGTTACAAAGAGTCACCTTCAAGCATTCAAGTCTATTCTTCTTTCTTCTCTGGCAAGTCATTTACTTTGTGTCAGGTAGCTCAGCAAATCTATCTGACTGAAATCAGATGGCTCCTTACCCTGTTTGGTCTTTGTCTCCCTTCTTTTGCCCATATTTTGAGAGCAGGATGGAGCTGACCGGGCTAAATGCATTTTACAAGTACTTCTGTCAGGTTGCAGAAGAGCAGCTATTAAACATTAATTTCTAGTGAGGCTTAAGTGGGATTTTAAATATTTAAAGGAGTAATTTATGTAAAGGGAATTCCTAGTACTTTCTAAAATGACGATTTCTCATCATTTGGGTTTGGATATCCATAGTCAATTAATCTAAAATTTCTATTGCTTTAGTTTAGCTCCCTTCACATTAGCTCTTTGTATAAAAATGTGTTCTCAATACATGCCAGCAGGCCTGTATTTTAAGCTAATTATGATTGTCATCCTTATCATACTTGATTACTTTTTCCCAAGGACAGAAATTGTTGGGCAAGTGGCATGGGGGTGGAAATTGGAGCCCAGAGCCATCAAATGTAACAATGACAGAACTGGGACGCATTACCTGATCACTGAAATGACTCAGACCACATGCAGATGAATTGTTTCCCTTGTTAATTCATGCAAACGTGGCCTGGAGGTTAAAGGAATTGATCTTGAGATCAGGAGGTCTCTGCTATATTTCCAGCTCTGTCACCAGTTTGTTTTCTGACCTTCAGCAAGTCACGACTGTATCAATATACTTGCATTGATTTTCAACTCATATGCATGATGTGAAGCGAGGGCTTCAGTATACTGATGGATTTGGGCTGAAGTGGTACCCCCAAGGTTACACAAGAGGACTGTGAGGGAACCAAAAGTAGAAGCCAGAAGGAAACTCCAGTGGGAGGTAGCAGCTGTGGGAAACCTTTGCTTCCTGGGGAAGAATTTTGGCCCGAGACTTGAGTCTTGCCCATGGACTTTGAGGAGTGTATATCCAGATTTAAGAACAGGGCACAAGGTATATGATAATGATGTGGAGGAAAATTATGATGGGAATAGGCACTTTGCAAGTTGGATTGGTTAACTCTCGCTAAATAAATAAGAGCAGTTCTGTAGGAATGTTAAATGGAGACTAATAACAATCAGAGTCATAGAATATCCTGAGTTGGTATGTAGAGGTTGTTTTCTTTCCAGTAGGGAATCTGAAGTCTGAGTATTTTTTTCTGAAGCTGTTCTTGAATGCTCTGTTCCAGGCACAGTATGTTTTATCATAAGTTGTGTTCTTTTGTTTTTCAATAGCTGCTATTTTGCAGTTTAGTAACTCAAAAATTCTTTGGGCCAAAAGTCATTGAAGTTACTCATAGTAGAGGGCAGGAAGGTGAGAGGCAGTGCCGAGTGATGCAAGTTGCTGTTTGTGTATAAATCTGAGAATCTGAGAAAGACAACAGATTTGCTGCTCTTGCTAATTCCTGAGAAGAGTCATAGTTTTTCTCTTTGCTTCATGATGGAGATCAGATTTTACACATTGAAAATTAATCCTGTCTACCAATGACTAGTTTGTTTATATCTTCCAAATAGATATAAACCTTAATAGCATCTTTTGCTCTAGTGACATTGTTAGCTCTATTCCGGATCTTCCTCCATGTTATTTTGGCCCAGCCGCTACTGTTGCTGTAAGGGGGGTATTTTTCTCCCCATCACTGAGAGCAGAGCGGTCAGTGTAGGCCCGCTCTTCCTGCCTCAGACCTCTCCACCACTCTCTGCTTTCCCCTGGAAGGGCTCTGCAGTATGGGCAGTGGCAGTGGAAGCCAGCTGGGGTGTCTGTGTGACCCAGTCTCTGCTCCCACTTACCCAGGGCTGTGGCTGGGACCCCTGGCAAGGAGCCACACGGCTTCTCTGTGTGCCTCCCTTCAGCTGGGTGCGCCTCCTCGCTGTGGAGCACGGGCAGCAGCTCGCGTCAGGAGAGGCAGGTGATCTGTGAAGTACTGTGCTTTTATTTTTATCCAGTGTAGCCAAGGCATTGGTTGTATAACTCAAAAGAACAACCTAATAATAAACCTGTGCTTGCATTCAAAATTCAGGCTGAGTGTCCCTGCTTTGCAGCCGCTTTTTGCTGCTGCTCTCTTTTGAAGCGGTTTGGATAGACATGGGCTGGTCATGGATTTGGCTCCAGTTGGCAGTGTGGAACCAGCTCGTATTTTAGGAAACAGCCATAATTCAGGAAAGCTGTTGTGTTCAGCACTGAATTGTGTAATTTGTGTTTTTAACAACCTTCTGGGTGTGACTCCCATGTTAATTCAGTACCACTGGTGCCTGTGCAGTGGCAGAAGTCAAATTACAGAATTGGGTAAGAAAGTGCACAAATATTTCCTCTAATGGCTGTCATTGAAAAGAGAAAGATAGTAGACTATGGTTAGGTTTTTTAAGAAGATTGCCTTTTTTAAAAAATATTTTAATTTTTTTGGGGGTGGGGCAAATAGGCACAACTTTTTATAAGTCGTATTTTCGCTTTGTCACTTTCTTCATGTTTTTTCAGGAGAAAGGCCATGGGAAGAGGAAAGAGGTGATTTAGGGAGGAAAAAGTGTTTGCTCTTGCTGTGTTCTACACTTCCCAAGTCAAACAGTGATGCTGGTTGCTGTGATGCCATATCTGCTAGAAATAAATCGCATTGTTAGTGACCATTGGGGGTGGCCTGCTCATCTCCTCTCAGTGTGATTTGGGGAGCAAGATGTCTTTAAGTGCTTGTTTGAGGTGCAGTTTGAGACAGTGATTTTACCAAGTGACAAGTGGTGGGGCTGGCTGTCACCCTGTGCATGTTTAGCTTGGCACCTGGCCTTGATGACTGCTTTTAATGGCTACTGTTTTGCTGGGAAGCTGAAAATCTTCCTTTGGCTTTTATTATTTCCATCTCACATCCCACATTGTACTTGATGTGGCCAGTAAAAGACCTTTTGTATTTCAGACATTCCCTCCCCTCCCTTAATCCTGACCTAAGCTTTGTTGTGAGGAGGAGAAATGGTGTTGCTGGGAGGGAGCTTCTGGGAAGGAGATTGCAAAGCCAGTGTGACTGGTGTGACCATGTTGTGTCTGGATGGTGGGGAAGAAGAATGCTGTTTGGGTTTGGAAGAAACATTTTGGTCACTTGTATCTCAATATTAGAGACTATTTAAGTATCTTAATCTCAAGTTTAAAGGGAGGGAAGAAGCCTGTGTTTTGTTTTGTCTGCGGTAAGCAAACAGATGCTGTATGAAAAACATGGGGGAAAGGAAATGAAGTCTTGTGGTTTCTCTCTTCAGTGTTGTCCTAGCGATAAAAATCCACAATGGAGCTTGTTGACTTTTTGATTAGACAAATAGCATTGGGAAACCCCTGGTGCTGGAAACCCTTAGTCATGTGCATGTCTTAACTGTCTTTTGGCTGTACAAAGAGCTAACAAGTGAAGGAGAGAAACCCTTAATATTTGGTTGGGGCTTGCTGTGCTTGTTTCACTTCCCCTTTTTCCTCCCTGCACTGTGTGTTTTATTTGGATTTCACTTAAGGATAGGGATGACTTGACCGCCAGCTGTTTTTCGGGGAGAGCAAGTTGGGATGAGATTCAACCTGCCACCAGCCCTGAGCACCACCCAAAGGGTGTCCCGAAGATTCTGCTCCCCCATGGCCATGAGGAAGCTTCTCTGAGGCTTCTTTGCATGGAAAATTGTGAGAATGTAACTGGAGCATTTCCACCCTTTTCCACACAAAAAAGCATTGATGCAAAGCACTGCCTCCAGCAGGGAGTTTGTGAAGTAAAGCTGGCTTGGAAAGAGATGGTTGCTGTTGCATTGTCCAACTGGAAACTGGTTTTCAGCTGTAGCTGTGATGGGGTAGATATTTGGAATGCTGGATGATGCCATCAGATATTTTGAAGAAAACCACAAGTGGAAGCTTATGGAAGAGTTCACACCAAATCCCCAAGCACATATTATTTCTAAAACCTTGACCTTTAGCCTAAGACAGTTTATTTGAATTTCAGTACTTGCTAGCATTACTGTTTACAAGGGCATGGAGTGACAGAACAAGGGGTAATGGCTCTAAACTGAAACAGTAGATTCAGATTAAATATAAGGAAGAAATACTTTACTGTGAGGGTGGTGAGGCACTGGAACAAGTTGCCCAGAGAAGTTGTGGATGTCCCATCCACAAAGTGTTCAAGGCCTGGTTGAATGGAGCTTTGAGCAACCTTGTCTAGTGGAAAGTGTCCTTGCCTATGGTGGGAGGGTTGGAACTAGAGGATCTTTAAGGTCCTTCCAACCCAAACCATTCCATCATTCTGTAATTCCTAGTATGACAAGATGACATAGGTAGGGAGAGCTTCCTGCTTAAAGGGCCATTCTGCGGGGAAGCACAAGGTCCTTGGTGCTGGGGCTGGGCTGATGGAGGGTGTAGGCTTTAGGGCTGTTGTTCTCTCTTAAAAGGGAAGTAGCATAGTTGCAAGAGAAACAGTGAAATTGTCTTAACATGGTGGTCAGAGTATACAGCAAGTTATAATTTCCTCATAGAATAAGTAGGGCACAAATGAACATCTGCAGAGCAGAAAAGGTCAGAAAGGAATAAAGAGAGGATAAAGATTTCAGAAAAATAGAATAGGTTTTGACAGGAAAATATTATGTCAAGAGCTTGATTAAATAGAGTAGTTGAAAAGTTGTGTGTTCCGTAAAAAAAAAAAAGGTTATTAAATAAGAGACTACCATTAGATGAAAAATTCACATTGCCATTTTCTCTGAATATTACTTAAGCTTTCAGCCTGGGAGCTCTGTAATGAAATAGATAGAAGCAAAATATAGAGAGTGGAAAGGAGAAACCAAAAGAAACTGCTATTTCATTGTTGGATTTGAACTGTAGAACATAATGCAGCATGTTACAACTTTTGAAAATTATTTCCAAAATTAAAAAAACCACCAGTATCTGGCAGTGGGTTAAACACTGGTTTCCTGTGTCAACATCAATAATGCAAGTATATACTCACTCATGTATGGGTGTAATCTAGTCACTCATATCATACCTGCATGAGTAGCTCCACCTAAGCAAACAAATGGTGTCCTTCCCAGCTGAATAAAATGATTTCACTGCTTTGCCTGCTGAGGACTCAAGCAGTCAATCTCAGTAAATCTTCCTTTCACCTTTCACAGTTCAGGTCCAATTCCAAACCACGCAGAAGGACAGAGATCTGTTTGAGTCCACGGAGCTGAGATGATTTATCTCAGCTTGGAAAGGGATAATATGTGACAACCCCTTATCGTAAATTTGAAATCAAATCAGCTTTATTTCTTTCACTTGTTGTGTTCTGTTATTTAACACAGCTTTTACATATACTCCTTGGTAAAGGCTGATTAATATTTAATGAAGACAAATGGAGTTTTCAGAATAAAGCATAAGAATTGCCCCAAAAGCAGCCGTCTGAGATAAGAGTGATCAGGAAGGAACAATCTGCCATTCAGCTCTGTGGCTTGAGAAAGCATCACTTAGACTGTAATTTTTATTCTGCTTTATATTTTTAAGCTGAAAGTGTAAAGTACTTTCAATTAAAATGCAGTTTTGATGTTTCAGCTTTCAAGAACTTGTGATAAAATTAACCCATGCAGAGTTGAGAGCAAAGCAAGACTGGAATACATCACAGAAGCCTTCTCTGCATCCTTGGAAGGTTAAACACAGACAATGAGCCTAAATATCTTTCCAGAAATAAATATTTTAAAATTAATTCTCCAAGCTGGTGACCCTCTTTGTTTTAGTGATACAGTGTCAGAATTACTCCTACACAGGTAATATGGGAATGACCAACCCAAAAATTAAATTGGCAAGTGAATGCATGTCAATTTGGCATACATAATATTGATTTTAAAAATGCTGAACAGTTGGTAAAAATAACTGTAACTGGGAAACCATCACTAAGCAGATACATTTCCCATGGGGCCCCTGGGGGACCAGATTTTGGGCTGATGCTTGTTAAATGTTCTAATTTATCATCCAGAACAAAACACACACATTTATTGGTCGAATTTACAGAGGATGCAAAAGTTAGGGCATGGTAAATGGAGAGGAAGAGAACTGCAAATCCTTAATGCAGAGTTGTGAATACCCGGTGACTTGGGTGGCAGCCAAGTTTTAGTCATTTAGCAGCAGTGAATGCATAGAGGAATAAAATTTAGGTGATGCTTTCTTAGTAGAGAACTCTCTTTTGTTGGAAGGGAGGTCTGGAAAGGGTTTGAGGGTGGTGGTTCACCAGCTGGCCTGCCTGCTGCCTGGTACACAGGAGAACACGTGATGGTGGAGGACAGGGCCAGCGAGGGGGGGTGGCACTTGCTCATCCTGTGGGTCCTGCTGCAGCCTCTGCTGTGGTGCTGTGTGATGTGGGGCACGCTGGTGCCAGCAAGCTGCAGTGCTAGCTTTGAGTGTGTTCAGAAGAAAGGAAGGAGTGATGAAGTGCCCAGAAAACTTGTCACAGAATAAAGAGAAGTTAGCTGGTGCCTTGATCACAAGGTACATGCATAGAGGTGAGGAGACAGATGTGCCACAAGATCAAGTGGCTGGAAGGTGCAGATAGGTCACATCAGCTTAGCAAAAGGGTATGGTTGGGGAGGAAAATTTGGCATCAAATCAGTTTCTCAAGGTGTGTTTTCTGTTCCTGGCAAATTTAGAAACAAGATGAGTTGTCTTTCTGAGAAATGAACTATTGCCTAGTTGGGAATTATTTTAGGAAAATCTTCTGAAAGGGGCGCTTTCTTTTTTTTTCCTCTCCTGCTCTTTCTATCCTTCTCTGCATGAGACATCACAAGGGCAAGAAAAGCATTTGTTCCCTACAGAAGAACTTTTTGAGTCCATGGCTCTGTCAAGCAGTTTTGTTGCCTGTCTCCTTTAGAATGATACTGTCAGAGAGATCCTGGATTTTAGCTACTTATTGGTCACCAGCAGCAACACTGACAGAATTTCTCAATGCTGTTGGCAGGCTATTTGGCTGAAACCAAAGCTTAATATTTTGTGTGCTAATTACTAAATACTGTTATTACCAGTAGAAGTCACATAGGCATCCAGTATTCTGGAGCCTTAGGAACTACATATTGAAATGCTGCGTGATTCCTTCATTCCCATTTGACGCAGAGGAAAGCTACTTGCACAGTGGCCCCATGCTATTTGTGCATGTTGCTTTTAGATGCATGTAGCATGCCCATACTATTCGGAGGAAGAGTGTCCCAGTCAATTAAAAAGGTTTAGTCTATCCTATTTGTTAGCGATACCAGCATATGTATCTCTTGCCACTGCTGCCTGTTTTGGTTCTGCTTTGAATGCTCTCATTGGATGTAAAATCACAGAAAGATCATTCCTTGTTCACTCCTTTTTTCCTCTGGGACATGCCTTCAGGAGGTGGAGTTGGTGTGCTTGGCTCATCCACTTGTGTATGTGTGAGGCATGGCTGCATTTCCTCACTGTAGACAAAGTCCAGCAAAAGGTTTTAATTAAAGTCATTGAAATGATGGGGGCAATGGAAGGAGACAGATGAAGGGAGAAGGACTGCTTAAACATAAGCAGGCACAGAGACCTCGTGCATTCACCATGGTGAATGGTTTTCTTGTGTTTTGAGAATTTCTCCTCAGAGAAAGACAGATCCAGAGTGCTCAGTGCCTCACCCCGGAGTTGGCTGTAAAGCTGGGCTCTATAATGGAAATACAGATTATGCTAATTGGAATGAAGTTTTATAGTGCTAATGTGTATTTTACTCTTCTATGTGGTGAAATGCAGTCTGGGTGTGAGGAAGCTGACAATGTCCTATTCATATGTAAAATGTTGTGAAGGATCTGTGGTTTGGGATATTTCAAAACTGCCACATGAAGGGATTTGTACATCTGAAAGCAATATTATCCATGTACACTCATTGCTAATGGAGAGAGGAGCACATGAAAGCAGCTTCCCAGCCTCCCTGTACGGATGTGCAGATCCTGCTGGAAGAAGGCAGGAGTGGTGGAGAACTTCTCTGGTCCAGTGGGGCAGGACATGGGGCCAGCATTGCTCTACAGACCTGGAGCTGTCCTGATCCCAGTCAGCTGAGGCAATAAACAGCTGCTGGAAAAGTAAAAGATCTTGCAAAGAAACCCATTGCGTCTCTGTGCCTTGGGATTACTTGGAGTTTAGAAGTATTAAACAGAATAAACTCTTGGAATAAGACAGTAAGCCCAGCTGTGTATTAATTATTAGTTCGGACAGCTTTCAAATCACAGAATCAGGCCTTAGCTGTCTTTGATACTTTTTTCCTTTTAATATCAGCATTTGGTCCTCACATTGCCAAGGAAGTAGCATCCTTAATTTGTGGGAGCTCATCTGCTTATCCAACAAGCTGCAGTCATAATCCTCTTTGCCATAATGAATGACTGCTCTGGAAGAGATTACCGCAGGATTTCATACTTTCTTTTCTGCTTATCAAATTCCTTAGTGCTTCTTTTTTGTAAAGAAAATTGTTGTTCATAAAGCACAGTAAAGTATCAGGAGGATGTGACTGCACTAAAAATACCAGGGGCACTGCTTCAGAGGTGGTAAATCTTGGTCCATCTGGACATGTTGCTGGGACAGGAATGACCTGTGTCCCTTGGTTTTTGTTTGTCAGGTCAGGTGTGCATATGTGTGTGTGCACTGCTTCCGCCTCAAGTTCAGAGACCACAAGTTTGAGCGTTTCATTGCTCCAGGTTAAAAAGACTGCTGCAGCTTTATTTTCTATTCTGCTCGGCTTGTGAGAAGACTTGCTGTGCGTTTCGGTATATCTATTGCAAATATGATTTTGTGTTTCATCTGTGCACATCTGTTGAAGAATAGCAAAGGAACAGTAGCTCAAATAGACTGCAGCTGCAGCAGCCGTCGTTTTCATTTTGACTGTGATTCAAGATAAATGCTTTTAAAATTACAGCTTTCTAAAGAAACCTTCTTCCTTTAAAGATTTTTCTCTCACTCCCTCTTCTTTTCTTTTTTGTGAGTTCATAAATCATTTTTGTTAAGTAGACTGGTACAAACAGTGTGATGGAAGTAGTGGGAAATGTAGAAAAAGAAATCCAGCTTCTTATTTTTTCAGGACAATGCAAATTTTTTCCCCGGACCTGTATTTACACAGTTTTCTTTTGAACTTACATCAGAGAGATGGGATATAGCCAACTATCTACAAACTTGAAAACTAGGGTGATAAGAAGAACAGAGTAGAGCATTTAGCTCTCTGCTATAAAGACAACCCAGCAGCAGATGTTGATGTTGTTACAGTGAGTGCCTAGAAATTGGAGGAAGGCATGTTTAGAAACCTGTAAGCCTCGTTAGAAATTTTCCTACCCTACCAGATTATTGCAGTCTCATTTTGCAGAACACATGGCTGACTTGTAGTGGAAAAGTAGGAAAAAGTGTAATGTCCAGAAAGAGTTTTTTTCTTTGCATTTGATGTACTGGATCCACAGTGTCCCTTCATGCAAATTTGTAATGCATGTGTTTGTTTGTGAAATAGTTGTAGTTCAAGGCATAATTCCTAAGCTTCTAACTTCATCTGTGGAAAGTTGCATTCGAGATAGAAAAAAAAGGGGAAATGAATTGTTAAGTTGATGTAGATGGTAAATTTTAAAAATTTATTTATGAACTCTTAGTTCATTGAGAAAAGAAATATACTATTTTGACCAATATTTTGTAACATCTGGCTTTGCTAATTGGTGACATAAATTATGGCATTCTCAGAGGTGAGCAGACAGCTGAGGTGGTCAGTGATCTGTCCAGAATGGACCTGTGAAATATTGTGATGCCCCCTGATCTGCATTTCTTGCTAGAGAAAACAAGGTTGTATCAGAAATGTTCTGACCAAGTCTAATACAGTTTGTAGTTTGCACCCACAAAAACTTGCTGCTTTAAAGGAAGCCTGTGTGTTCCAGAGATAAACAAAATAGAGCTCTCCTCATGGGAGAAGTAAAGCCTGTGGAAAAGTCTCAATTTAGGTTTGTGGATAAGTTCTTGAGACTTCTAAAGAAATGCTGTATAGATTAACATTTTTAAAAACTGCTGGAAAAAAGTTTCTCATTGTTCATTAACAGGAAAGATGGTGTACTAATTTATGCCACATGCAATGTCCGTAGGGTGACCAAGGATCTAAGTCTCTGCATAATTTCACCCAAGGATATTAACTTCCCCACTGTGCCCAATTAAATCCATCCCCATGCTAATCTGAGAACAAACAGGATAAAACACAAATTTATTTCTGGAAAACTGTCTAAAGCAGAAAGGAATTAAATATCTCTCTATTCTTTGGAGGGCATTTACAACTTTTGTAATTAGTGATTAGAGCTCAGAAACAAATGTTGAGATTCATTTCCTTACTCTGCCAGGATTTATTTCATGTAACCTCAACCATTTCAGATTGCTGGTCAGTGGAAGGGAGAGGAGTCACCTCCAGAGCCACATGGGGTGGCCCATCTCTGCAGCCGTGGCTCTCTTGTTAATTGTAGGAGCTTAAATGAGTGGCTTATAGAAATCTCACTTCCTAACATTAATTCAGTCTGTAGCAACTAATAGGTCTTGTTTGCCTCTACTCTTTGCCTCTACTTTTCTGGCCAGTGAACTGAGGACTGTTACTTTGCTGGTCACTGGCCCCATAACTTGCTTTCCTACTCTTCTCAGCTGTAATCATTTCACTAAGGTGTGATCTCTTTTTAGTTCTTATCCTTTGCTTTTGTTGGATCCATTTTGCTTGTTTCTCAGGCTAAGTAAACCCTTGTTTTTATTGTTACTGTCTGGTGTAAGGTAAAATCTGGTTCTCCATTGATATAAAGAAGAAGAATTGTCACATTCTCTGCATTTAAGACTTTGGCATGCTTATATACAACACCTAATCTGATTTTTACTTTCCAAAAATAGATCTCTCAAGCTCCAGGGAAGAAAGCTGCAGTGTTGCCTTAAGAAATCAGAAGAGGCCAGACAAGAGTTTAGTCATAAATCCTTGTACCTGTGGTCTCCAGATGAAGGACCAATAATTTAGTCTAAAATCCTGAGCTGAATGCAGCAAAGCACAAGGCCCCAGATGTCACAAGATGTTGCTATCAATCCGTTGATCTTTGTGAACCCCTGCTGAAGGATTAGTGTTCATAAATCATTGCCTGGAGAGCTATCTCAAAGTCTCCTTACTCTGGCTTTGTAGCCAGTGCTGGGTGACAGCATTTGCATTCACTCCTCATGTTCCTGGTTGCTGATTAAAAATTAACCCTTTCATACCGTTTGGTGTCCTTAGCCTGATTGCTCTGGAGAAGGAAGCATAGGAATTTTAATGACCTTTGAAATGAGTTAGACTTCTTGTCGCTGAATTTCCTACTTTGCCTGTGGTTTAAACTTGGGTGAAGTCTTGCAGAGGAAGTTGTTGTAAATTATTATGGAAGGCTCGTTTTCCTGAAACAGAACAAGCTATTTATTCATCACAAGCTTGTTCAGCATGATTTTAGCTAATTGTCTGAAAGGTATGTAGTCAGAATGTTGAAAATCGGGGGAAAAAAAATCAGTCCCAAACCTCTGATGAGCTCTGAGAAAGGGCTACTTCCTTGGGTCACTTACTTCAACTCTGCCCTGAGTTTTATCATGCTTCAAGAACATTGGGTGTGCAAAGTGTTGTTGGATTGAACCTTGCTTGGTTTGGATTTGGATTTGGATTATGACCAGCTTTCCTTGAGTATAATCCTTGCCAGTACAGACAGAGCATTGTTTCATAATACCATTTACAGAAGAATGTTTACAACTGGGCTACAGATGTCTACTGTGGTTAACGTGTTTAGTGTACTATTGAAATATGTATTCCAATGCTTCATCCTATGTACCAAATAAAAGAAATTTTCTGTGCTGCTTTGGGGTTGTAGCAGAAGTCTGTGCAAGAAAAACCATGTCCAGGTCTTTAGCTGAAGAGAATCTCTAAACTTTCAATGTGGTGTAATTATTTATTCCTGATTTGTTTAAAAATTCAAGAAGTTTGAAGGCAGTAGCTTGGGTAAACATGGCTAGAGATGGCAAAGATATAAGTAACCATTTTGATGCTGCTGTCTTGCCTTGACCAGGTGGCACTGATTTTTCTGTCTAGGTTGGTTAGGGAATGTTTAGGTGAATGGTCAGCCCTAACCCAGTGGGATACAGCTCAAGGAAAAGCTACTGTGTTATGTACCTGCTCTTTGCCGTCAAGAAGATGCTCCATGGAAAGCATTAACTCTGGCCTGAAATTAGGGGCAGTTGGGCAGCAGGAGAGCAATGGGTTAGCTGGAGAGCAATGTACTTCAGCCAAAACAAGCAGGCAGAACAGTGTCCATTTTCTGCCTCTCATGCAGAAATCAGACCAAAAAGAGGAATATATTGGACTTTTTTCTTTAAAACAAGAACAGGATCTGATCTTCAACCAGAGTCTCACCATACTGCTGCCAGTGCATACTTTTTCCTCCTCAGTGAGAAAAGTTGTGTCCCAATAGGAGGAATGAATTATGTATGTCAGCTTTAAGCAATGCTGTATGAGGGAATTTTGTTCTTTGTACTTTAGACCAGTGTAATGAAAAGTTAAATATTAATATGTCCTCAGAACTTTTCTCAAATATTTGTGATATGAGACTGTTAATTTAAGAGGCAGTGAACAGAGGTAAAATTTTTACATGTGGCTTTTGTTATCATGCTAGTAATTAGAATAGTGCAAGCAATGTAAATCAAATGTTACCAAGTAGGGAGGCAGTTGCTAGATAGCAGCTGGGGAACTTTTAATCTACAGAAGTCTTGGAAACTGGAGCCTCTGACATCTATGAGATTGTAGAATGGTAGTGATAGAGGTGGCTGCTGAATGCATGCACTCAGGTTTGAAATGTCACTTTTTTGTCTCTCTCAGTCCAGTGGAAGAAGTGGCAATTATTTTGTGTATCTCTTCCAGCAGAGTCTCCTCTGTGACTTGACCCCACACAGACTTGTGAGAAATGGTTTGATTTGCCCTTCTGACACTTTGTGAGAGGGTCACCTTTATGGTTTTCAGTCTCCAAAGTTCTTGGTTCTCATGATTTCTGCCCCACCCCCTTTCACTTTGTCTAGGTAGTCCCAGTGTTCACATACCTTTTTAGGCCAGTAATCTCCCAATAAAAGTGCTACCATGTCCCCTGTCTCAGTTTTTTTGTAGCTCCTGATAGGGAGAGGCAGAAATTGTATTGATGTGGCTTCTTATATTCAGTATTTTCTCCAGAGGTCTCCCATTGTGGGACAGGGTCTTTGTAGGTTACCAAGTGCATTAGAAATGTCTTCTGCCAAGGAGAGGTGATTAAGCCTGGATCACATGATTCCATGTGAATGATCTTCAGTGTTCTTGTGCTCAGTGCACTGTAATTCACGGGTCAAATTCCTGTTCTGGGTACTAGTGGGTCTAAATGGAGTTTTCTGGAAGTTGAAGCTGTGCACGGATGCTTCCATTCTGAGATGATTTAAGGCCTACACACGTAGTTTTCTTTTCTCTGTGTATATATGCACAGCTGATTATTGTGTTGATAAGCAGGGCTGTTTATCTTTCTCTTTAGAGAAATTGAAATTTGGTGCCTAGATAGCATCCTCTACAAACTTCCTTATTAGATTCATAACAAGTGGTTCCACACATATTTTAGCAAGATGGGCCAACACTGCATTTTGGACAAATCATTCCTGGGGATGGAACAAAGGTCTTGTTCTTACAGCTCTTGTATTTAAGTAACAAACTAACATTTCATCTAGTTGCTCACACTCCTGGCTAAATTCAGGGGATTCATGTTTTTGCTGCACTTGCAGTATTACAATACTCTTTAAAGGCACTGAATGCTGCTGATCTTAAAGATCTTTTACAACCTAAAGAATTCTAAATTTCTTTGTCAGCTGCTTCACACTCCTAGTGTGCGTGAACATGATCTTTTGATCGGTTCTTGGACCCATGCATATGCAGTACATATCATTAGATTATAATTAACTGTAATTATGTATGGAGATCAGCCCAAGTCATAAAATGGAGATTTAGATATTTACTATGCTAATAAGAAGATTTGGTGAGGATAAAGGGCTTGATTTTTTAATTTTCACTTCCACAATGGTGTGACAGATCTTTAGAGAAAGAGTTGTTAAAATTAGTAGAGCTGCAGTAACTCTCCACGCTACAGATTTCTTACTGCAGAGTGCTATAGGCGAGGTTCAGGCCCAAAAGGTTTTGTCATTGGCATAATGAAGCACTGCTTCAGAGAAGCTGAGATGGTAGAAAACAGGTTGCAGGAGCCCTGAGAGGTGAGTTTGTCCACAGACATGCCAGAAAGTGTTTTGAACTATATAAAAACATTATAAGGACAGTTGTACAAACAGTGCAGGTGGGATTTCTGCTGAGGAGAGGGGAGTATTCACCTTTATTTTTGATGCTGCAGTTAAATTCCAGGCACAAGTACTTTCCAGGTGTGCACAGATGTGCTGTGTACAGTTGTATCAGGGCGTGCTGTTCCTGACACCAATAAACAGGGAACCAAGTGCGGTGTTGCTATGCTAACCCCACAGTCTGATTCTAAAGGCTTTATTAATGAAAACAAACCAGTTAAGTAATATTGGAAATGATAAAATAGGTTGAATCGCCTCTATGATTAAGGCTCTACATTAGCATTTAGCTTTTGCTGGGAAGATAGCTTTTTTTATTGTCTGTTTACATCTGGAAACAAATCTTTCATGTTGTGTAAATAATTTAATCTTTATTGCTGGTACTGCTGCATATAAAGTGTCGCTGTGTTGATACCTGCTGGCTAAGTGAAGTAGGGAGGGATGGATACATTTATGCATGGTACTATTTTCTGTATTTAATGGAAATGAAAAGTGAAATAATGAGTTAGGGAACACCACACTAGAATTATTGTTCTTTGTCATTGTGGAACAAAGCATCAGTGTTGCAGGACCTTAGTTAATCACAGTGTAATGACCTGGATACACTGAAGTGTTCCCCTCTCCCTCTCCCCCTGCTGTGGTGTTTTAATATGCTTTGCCCTGGAGTAGAAGGCTTCATTTTGGAAAGATTTTTTTTATTGAGGAGGGGCCTATAAAAGGATTTTCAGAGCTTCTCTGGACACAGTTCCTGATATAAGAGCATGGAGGAGGAATGCAGATGGGGGATAAGGTGGACAGGAGCTCTGTAGTTGGACTGGCTGCTGGATGTCTCACATCAACACTTCAATATTTTCTTCCTGAAACCACCTCCAGGCTCTGGAAGCTGACATTACTCATGTGAAATATTTTTAAAGTTTTAGCTTTTTAAAACCCATTGTAAGTTATCTTTTAAGAAGGCACATTAGCACAGAAATGGAGGAATCTCAATACTTGTCTGCAGGACTAAAATTGCTCAGAATTTAATCAGGTGTTTAAATGTGTCAATTAAAATTATTGCTTCTACTAACATTACTGTCCTAATTGTGAAGAAAGTTGAAGCCAGTTTGTTTACTGAGTATGTCTGACTCCTGCCACAAGACCCGTGGAATCTGTCTGCTTAGGGAAAAAGCAACCCAGCATATTATTAGATAATTACTTCCTATTGGAAAATAGATGTGAAGTGAGTGAAGGAATCAGTTATGTTTCCAGATTAAACTGTGTAGAGTTTTCTGTGGTTTATATTAGTTGATGTATCAATTATGATTCTGTATTAGGCCTCAATATTAAAACATTACTGGACTGTATTCTCTGACTTGGCTTGAAGCCCACAATATCATGTCTGCAAATGGTGCAGCTTATTGCTCTAGCACACTTCAATAGTTTCTGGTTACAAAACATGGCAAGAGGTGGTAAAAGCATGCCTGACTCTGCTTAACGTGATGTTCCCCGCAGGAACATCTCTTTTTTCCTTTGTTTTTTTAGTTATGCCTTAATCAAACCTTGATGAGACAAATCTTCCCTCACTGCAGTGCCTGATGTGGGTGCCTGACAGCCTGATACTCCTTCTGTAGTTCTCAGGGGGAGCTGGGGGCAGAAGAGTGTTAGCAGAGGATGATGTGGGCCATGTGAGATTAGAAGCATAGCAAGCTCTTGTTTTCCTCTTGGCTACAGAAGGTGGTTGGAGCCAAATGGCTTCTTACAGAGTTTTATGGCTACAAAGGTCTAACTGGAAGCTGATGGTCTCTATCCCTGCTAGGGCTCAGGTCAACACCTCTCCTGAAAATTTTTTTGTCATCCAAAATGCTCCTTGATCAGACCTTTGACAAAGCCTTTGATCTGAAAACCTGCTGATCTTCAGTGGGGATAACACAGCATGTGTTGGTTTGCAGATCAGTCAAATTTCCAGTTGCAATATGTAGAGAAAACTAGTTTGTGGCAAGAGGGGCAGCAATGTTTGATGTGTGTTGTGTACTGATGAGTACCTGTTCTAGGTGAAACCAAAGAGTTAGGCCAAAAGCTTTAAAATCATGTCTTTCAATATGAGGTTCCTGTGTGCATCTGTGTTTAGGCTGAGAGAGGCTCAGACATTGCCTCTCAGAGGTGCTGATTATAGGAATCCATCCGACTCTTCCCTGGTGATCAGAGAAGCAGATAAATTGTGTTACTTTGGTCCCCATGCTTGAATTTTTGTGCACCCAAACTGAGAGTTGTATAACAGCTTTTACAAGGGAGCCTTTTATCTTCAGTAACTTCCACAATAGATTAAGGGTTTAGCTCTTGGACGATTGCTAGGGAAAAGAAAATTAGGACTTAAGTGACAACACTGTCTAGAATCCCACGATCTGTCAGAAAATCTTTTCTCACTGTAGGTATTGCAGTTGCTTCTTGCTAACCAGTGTTGCTAACCTGTACTAATTTCAATTTCCCCTTGCAGTAATGCGTAGAAATCCATTCGGGATGGACATTTGCTGTCGGAAAGGATCCAGAAGCCCACTCCAGGAACTGTATAATCCCACCCAGGTGAGTGTCTCATGGCTATAATTAAGCTTCCCAATCCAGCATACAAATGCCGTCTCTTTTGATGATATTTTGGTATGTTTTTCTTATTTACATGCAACAGCTGCCTTCATTCAGGAGAACTGATCCTGGAACCTGCAGGGTTTCATTATAAAGTTCTACAGTTTAAGCTAAGGGCCTGATTTTTAAAGGCTTTTAATGATTTTAATGATGTGGACTCCTCCAAAATCTTTCCTTAGGTACCCAAAAGCCTTAAAAGGGTATACTTTTTAGATCTAGCTAGAAGCCGAGGCATTGTGTTGACACAGAGTTGCAGGGTGGGGTGAAAGAATGTGACATGATCTGCATGAGACAAGGAGTGCAGCAAGACTGTAAATTGTAATAATAATGCATGAATATAATTTATATGATTTTCAGGTAGCCAGCTGCCTTTCCTCTCCTGGTCCATGGCCTGTATGGAGTCTAGACAAACACTAGCTCATGTTCTTCCTTACATAGTGTGCTATTCAACACCTGACTGTCTTGATGGGAGCTTAGGATAACCTCAGTTATTGCTTCTCTTGTGACAAGCAGCAGAGGAAAACTACCTGAAATTCGTGCTCCTGTTTGCTGCTTTAAATCAATTTATTCCCTACATGTGGGCTGAATTGGCACATTCAGGAGAAGCATTTCCTGTTGGCAGCTGAGAGGAAGTGCTGCCATTGAGAGAAAATGCCAGCTGACTATTAAACATATTTATTAAAGTTTAACAACTGCCCATTATATATTTATCCATCAATGAGTTTTACTAAATTGGCTATTAGGGAAAGTGACTATCCTAGTAAATCTAACTTGTTAGATTTAACAAGGCAGTAAATGTTTTAAATACTATTTGATTATGAAGAGACTCACTATATAGTGTGCAAAACGAAGTCTGAGGGATTTAAAGTACTTACATAAAGAATTGATAGCAGCCCAAAGATATGTGGTATCTGTTATGTAGCACAGTAAAGCTCCGTTTGCTCGTTAGCGTTGTTTTTATGAACGCAGGCTGACTTTCTAATTCAGTTTGAATTCTGGGCATGACTGGGAACATAAGTTTGTCATGCTATGATACCAGCCTTTATTGACCGTTATGGGAGTCAGCATTGCATAAATGGAAAGTGCATGCAGAAGCCCTGAAGAGGAAAAATCCAGTGCTGCAAAGGACAACTATAAGCATTTGCAGGTTAAATTTAGAGACTCTGTGCAGATACTCAAGAGGAGTGGGTAAGGGAGAAGAGACTGGCTGAGTAATTAGTCTCTCTGGGGTCTGCTGTGTGTCAATCAAAACCTTTTGCCCTTTAGCGTCATTAAAGGCCAAGCTGTAAGAAAGAAACATCCACTGAAGGGCCATAATCCCAGAGCCCTTGCAAACTTGGACAACTGAAAGATTTCCTGGGCTTCCTGAAGCAGGGGACATAGCTGGCAGCTCCTTCACTGCCTCTCCTTCCTTTCTGTGTACCCTGACCAAGCAAACCATTAGCATCACTTTCAGGGCTCACCTGTGAGCCAGCCAGAACATCAGCGTTTGAGGAAGTGCAGCAGTTCTGGCAGCTGATGCTGAACTAAAGAGATGATGTTTTTTATGCAGAAGTGTTTCCATCACCTTGCCGATCCCATTTTTATCAAGCTTCTAATTTTTGTTTCTTTCCTTGTTTTTAGTTGGTGCTTGATTTTTTTGGAAGGGGCTTTGCATGCTGCCCTCAGTGCTAGAGGGACAGACAAATGAGCGTATGAAATCTGGGAAAACAGTAACAGGAAAAAGCAGTGAGTAGAGGCTGCCAGAGAAAACAACAGACTGGAGATGACAGCTAGAATGTTTCATCAAATACATGGTTAATTTTTTTTTCCATTTTTGCCCAAAGAGGTGTCTCTCTCACCTTTCTTAAGGTGGCAGATTAGAGACTGGTGTGTATTCTGGCAGGAGGGTGCTTGTTCCTCAAGAGTTCACCAATACTTGCAAGGGTGGGGGGATGGAGATTGGATCTCTCATGCTTCCTTGCTGCAGCAGTCGCAATCAGCCATTTCTAAAGTCAGCTCAAAAGTCAATATACAATAAATATGCAAGAAGACAAGGCCAGGCTGGATGGAAGCTCTAGTGGAAGGTGTCCCTGCTTATGGCAGTTGGAACAAGATGGTCTTTGAGGTCCCTTCCAGCCCAAACCATTCTTTGATTCTACAAAGATATTTTTGACCAAAATCTCTCTCTTGCGGATCTAGATAATGAAAACAGTTAGATCTTTAACCTTTGGCTTTCAGAACCTGTTGGACTCCTGATCTGGTGAATCCACGCTTCTCTCCTGGGTGTCAGTTGCTGTGTGTGCCATCACAGAAACTCTCTGGTACTCAGTTTAGCTGCCTCAGAGCAACAGCGGAGCTGATTGAGCAGATATTGGCAGTTCTCCTTGTAGTTCAAAGTAATATGTGTAATTTAAACACCAAATGTAGGCCACTGAAAGATGCCCTGAAGCTGTGGTTTTGGATTACTGTGAGCTAGGTGTAGCTGTGATTTTTTAAGGGTAGGAAACTTTAAATTTGAGATGCATTAAAGGCCCATACTGCCTTGCATTCTCTGTGCTCCTGGCTGTTCCCTGCCTGGGGAGATGAGAGTTTGGCCATCGATTGAAATCGGTATCAGATAGGGTCAATACTCACTGAGATTTCAGGCGCTGTAGTTTAACATGAGTAAGGTTTTTCTACTGTGTATTTAATATGAAGTTGCACTGCCCTCATAAAACCGGATGGAGACAGGTTGATTCATACCAGCTGAGAGTTTGACTGTGGTTATTTACTATGTTGACATATACCAGCCTCTCTGATCCTGGCCTGTTATTTCCTTCTATGGAGTTACTTGAGTTGTTTGGAGATGCCATCGTTTGTCTGTTGAATCTTTTTTTGGCCTGGTGAATGACTGTGAAAAGGAAAGAGACAGGAAAGGAAAAAATAAGAGAAGGAAAAAAAATAAAAATAAAAAAAAATAATAGTAAAAAAAAAAGGCAGAATGAAAGATTTGGCTTCAGGAAATTCAAATGTAGCAATGAACTGGAGGTGACTGAATGGGTCGTTTGGTGGCTTGTAGGAGCTGAATGTTAGAATTGCAGTCAGATTTTCAGAGGACTCATCATAATTGTTCCTGGGGTGAGTGGAGAAAGAGAGGACAAATAGGTGGAGATAGCACTTGAATTAGGGCTTGAGAAAGTGTCCATGACAAAGCCCATGTGGTATTTATGCCTTAGCTGAGTGTCTGGCCTTGTGATTATTGTAAAAGTAAGAACAACACATTTGCTCTTTTGCCTGTGGTAATAAAGCAGAAAATAGGAAGTGCATTTGTCTGTGGACAGAAGATTTCTTCTCTAGGGCTTTCACTGCAAGATTTTTCGTGAGCACTAATATACCATGAGGGCAAGAAAAATCAATATAACAGAACTGGATTTACACTGAATAAGTGCATTACCAGTCTGTGGTCTCCTCATACGTGGCAGGCAATGTGTAGCATATCTGAGACCTAATTATCTGTTGTTTTGTCTTTCATTTTCAGGTGGAGGTTTAGTAATAAACCTGCAGAGATACCAGTGGCAAATTTTGAGGGCCAAAATGGACCATTTATTTAATGAGTTTATTAAAAACCCCATAATTATAAATGGAAAGTGAAGGAGGATTCAAACACACAAGTAGCAAAGGAGAAAATCTAGATGTAACTGAACACAGATGAAGGGCCCGGCAGGAATGTGACACAAGCTACATTTTATCTTGTGTGGATTTGGTGGGGATTTTTTGCCTATGAAACCCCAGGAATTTAAGAATTTGGGTAAACAAATACTTGCAAGACATATTCTTAGAAGACAACATATACAACTGTGTCTTGTAATTTACATGGCTGTGTCCAGCCCCACTGCTCCAAGAATAACAAGTAATTGTGGGTCAGCCCACGAGCTGGAGTCACCAGAAGTTCAGAATTGGGTAACAATGCTCACACTTTTGTGGTTAACATTGATCTATTTGGTGCAGTGAATGTGCTACTGAATTACAAGAAGTTGCAGGCCCAAAATAGACCAAATGTTAGAGGAATGGGAAATAATTGTCTTTAAGGTTAGATTTTGCCTTCTAGTTGTCAAGATTAACATTTAATTCTTATTAAATACAAATAATACCATTGCTTAGTCTAACTGTCTAGACTTCTGAGAGGAACACAGAAGAGATAAAGTTCTGTATGCATCAGGGTCCAAATCCAAGGAGGAATTTGTTTCAGTTTCTAGTTTGACATTGCCTAACTTTAGTTCATGAATCAACCTGACTGTTTTGCTAAAGGTCATGCTGTTTGCTGTGTTACTTGCCTTTGCAAACATATTTCTTTTTGTCGAGGAGAGGTATTTCTAGGTGTCTGCTTTTGATGTAGCTGGAGCCAGGTCTAGTGATTTGCTAAAGCTGGTGAGTCAGAGCTGTAGACCATGTGTTTGTTGCCTTTGTGTTACGAAATTATATTGGACTGGTTTAGTGCAGTCATTCCAAAATGACCCATTTCTTTTATTACTTCTATTTTTTTTTTCCCTCCTCTCCTTCCTACCAGGAGAAGGGAAGTAAGTGAACTCTTGCCTTGCAGACACTTTATACATCCTCAGTCACCTCAGGCCACAAATGCTGCTTTTTGGTAGCTGCCCTGTGATTATCTGTGACTTAGACTGCCTGGATTTTGCACCAGCAAATACCAGCCTAGTTCAGCCCACATCACTCACCTGGGTTGTCATTTTCTATCTTCAGCTGGTTTCCACTAGGATGACTCTGTGGGCAGCTGTACCAGTTCTTCGACAGAGGTTTGTGGTGAGCTTTGTGGTCTGAGCTCTGTGTGCACATCATGCACAGCACTTTGTACCCAGGTTCCAGTGCTTAAGGCCTGGTATTTCTGTCCTTGGTGAGCCCGAGGTGCTGAGCACTGTGCAGTTTGTTTCAGTGTGCTCTGGCTTCTTGTTCTCAGAAACACAAGAACCAAAGAGCAGGTCATTGAGTAGGATGGTCTAGTTCACCTGGTGGTTTGTCTTCAGCACCAAGTGACCAGACTACAAGAAAGATAAAAACCCATGATAACTCTTCCAGAGTACAGCCACCTGTGAGTCATGAGCTTCCTGAGCCAGACTTGTGTTTTCATCAGCTATATCATGCAAGAAAAGCCTGAGATGGCACACAATTACCAGATCAGTCAAAAAGGGGGGAAAAAAAGTAGATCTCCAGAATTACTGGTGAATTCCAGTAAGACAAGAAAATTACACCAGCACTGTACACCAGTGCTATCCATTTTTTTTTTTCTCCAGTTTTCATGTAGATGTATTCTGAGTTTCAGATTTCTTCCTTGAGACAGCCATATAGCTATCCTGGGAAGTGAACTTCAGAGTATGAGAAATAGTGCAGTTTATCCAAAGAACAGTATGTTAGAATTTATTGATGCTTTGCAACTGACTCATAAATATGTATATGGCCTTATCCAGGGCAAGAAGTGGCCCAAAAGTCCTACCAGTACTGAAAACATATGTTGTGTGATTGATGCTGATCTTTGTAGGCAAATCTGTGCAGATGATAACAGCACTGTAAATACAGCTCATAATCACAGTATTTGATTGATCATAGATTAAAAACTCCTTAATGGGAAGGCGCAGAATGGAGACATAAGGAAGAACAGTCGATGTGCAATGCCAAACTTTGGGTACCTACACCTGTTGGTAAACAACAACTTCAAGTGTAATTAGCCTCGTTTGCTGCAGCAAAATGCCTGCTGATGAAAGAGGAGATAATTGATTTACTCCATGGATGACTTCTTATGCAGAGACATTACTTACTGTCGTGCTTGGAAGTCATAAAACAGCAGCTGGCCTGGCATGAAATATTACATTAACCTTAGCAGAAAAATTGCACTAGTGAGAATGCTTTGTTATTAATTACTGATTACAAATGATAAGAGCTGGTTTCAGATGCTGAGGAAATGACTTGGGGAGGGGAAGGTTTCAGGTATGGTGTGCTTCATAGATCATTCATTGTGACATGATGGATACCTTTGTAAGTCAAGAGGAATTAATCATACAAGTATGTACATTAACTACCAGCACTCAGGGCTAGAATTATCCCCAGGACATGCTCATTCAAGTTCCTGCAGTGCATTGGGATGAATTTTTGGGCACCTGTGTTTAATAAAAGACTTGTTACCTGCATGAAATGAAAGAAAATACAGTCTCACTCAAAGTGGCTCAGATTTCCAAGATAGAAATAGAAGCAGCACCTCTTTTTAATTTCTCCAGTCCTTGATTTGTATTTCATTATTTTGAGAGCATATGAGTTTTACTATAAAAGATTTCTGGAGGCATCGAAGTGTGAGAGGAAAAGTTTAATAATACAAGAGACATGGCCAAAACCAAAAGGGTTGTATGTGCTGGAGGTGAAAGAGGGTAACACAGCTTTCAAAACTATCTGTATGCAATGTCAGGGCTCTCTGTTAGAGAAGCACTTGGACAGCTGGGTGGAGAGAAGACCTGGACTCCAGCACTCTGACCTGGTGCCATTCAGTGGCTTTTTGTGGTTAATTGTCTCCAAATCAGACCTCTGGAGACCTGAACCATGTTGGCTCAGTCAAATGCTTGCTCCGAACTCAGTAATATTCAAATGGGACACCTTGCCTGCCTCTTTCTCTGCATGAAGTTCCTCATTTTTCCTTTCCATTTTTAAGTTTTGCATCATAAAAGATGGGTAATCAGAGTGCAGGGGGATATGGCAGTTTGGAGGATCAGGAAGCAAAGGACAATGGGAGGATGTCAGTGTTTGCAAGTGGGAGTAGTGAGCACGGATTTCTGCCCCCAGTCCCTGCTGAGCAGAGTTTGTCCTTTCTGTCTGTGCTCCAAGCATCAGAAATCATCCACGTACTCCGGCATCACTGACTAAGTTGCTCTATCCCAGTGTTTTCAGCCTAGACCTTGTAAACTGCAGACTCTCTTGCTTATTTCTGGTGCTAGTAGTTTTGGGGCAGCTTTCTCCATTGTGTGAGGGAGAGCAGCTGTCTTTGGTTAAACATCTGCCTTCTTTTCCCTGTATTGGTTTGTTTTTTGGTTTTTTTTTTTTAATTGAAGAGGTTTCTTAACTGCAGCAGAGTTGTTGCCCGCTTGTGACAGGGCCAGATGATCTCTTTAAATCCTGAGAGCCCAGCTGCAACCTCTCTCTCCCCTGAGGGACTGTAATGTATCCCAATAGATGTCACTATGAAAATCAGAGAATCCAGACATACAGTCTATCTACTGGTACTTGTAGTTCTTATTTACTTTAAGCTTTAATTTTAAGGAGGGAGAGAAGAAGTTGGTAAATCTGCAATTAGTTTCAAGATGTTAGATTCCCCAAGTCCCATTTTTGCAGACTTAACTGTATCTGATGCAGAACCTCAAGTTCTATAAAATGGCCTGTAATATCCATCGATATGTATTATTCATTCAGTTTTTAATTTTGTACAATATAAATTAACCTCAATAATGCAATGAGCTGCACCTTACCAAAGCTTTCTTCAGTAAAAGTGCAGTAATCTTCTTGTCTGCTTATGCAGAGAAATTCAGGAATGTTTCTCTATGAAAGCCACAGATGTAGCAAGGTTAAAATACTGCCCTTTGAAAGATGTGGCTACAGGAGCCAGTGTGCCTTTTGGGATTCCTACACTAAGGAAATTCATAGTACTATGGAGAGACAGGCTGTGGTGTTTTTGTACAAGTGTGTAAATCATCAGATCAAGCACAGATTATTTAAGGACGCTTTCCAAGGAAGTTTACTTTTAGTTGAAGTTTGTGGGGAAGTGTAAGGTGGGTCAAGCCAGGTGCTGCAGTCCAGTCCATACTCAGTGTGCTGGAAGAGCAGGCTTCCCCTCCCATGGGGCTGCTCCCTGTGGTTATGGACAGGGCTGAGCAGAAAGGTCAGCTGGAAAACATGCAATTTGTGGATGGCTGAAAGCAGTTGTGAGTTTGGGCTGCGTTCTTCCATTTGCAGTAGCTGGGAAACACTTGGGTTGGCTTGGAGTTAATCTCACAGGGGAGTGTGTGTGGGTAATGATGGTCTTGAGGTGATTCAACTGTGCATCCCAGACTGGGCAGGTCATGTATCCAGGTGACACAGTGGTTTGAGTGTCTTCAGTCTCTCCTGTTCATGCTGGCATGCGTTCTGCAACTAAACAAAAGAAATGAGCAAGATTTCAGGCTGACAGGCTCTTCACTAAGCCTCTTGTCATGATGATCTGGGGATATAATAGAGTAACAGCCACGGTTGATTTAAGACCTTGTGCGCTCATCAGTTGATCTAGTAAAACAGGGAGAAAATTCTGCCTTGCCCTGACAGTCTTGTTTGGTGACACCAAACCCTTGTGACAGCAGAAATTAACAGTTCACTGAATCCAGAGTACAAACTGGAGAGTCCCAGGCTATTCCTGCCGGTGTTCAGGGTGCTCTCACAGGACTGGGAGCCGAACCCCTGCAAACAGAGGACATGTGTCCCATGCATGGGAAACACCCAACTGCTGGTTGTTGGAATTGTCCTTACATTTGTTTGTTTAACCAGCAGACTTTTTAGTTGTAAAAACAGGTTGTTTTAGTAATCATCACCTGGGCACACTTAAACTGCTTTTATTCACTAGTTTTCAGGCTTTGCTTCTTACTCATGTGGAACAGGTGAGGAAAGAAAAGGAAAAGAAAGGTATTTTTATAAGGTAATACCTATACAGCATTTGGAGGCAACAAAAAAGTGTTTATATTGTGTATGTCTTTTTTTCCTCTGTAAATAATAGTACCTATCACACTGAGACCACTCAAGTAGATCATTATTACTCTACTTAACCTGTTGCAGTTGTGTATTCTGGTGTGGGTGGGATCTTGTATTTGAAGCATCCTTATGTTCATGAGGCAATGGCAAAATGTGGGAGGCGGAATGAAAAAAACCATTTATTTCTTTCAGTGATGCTTTTGTGTAGTTGCACTGGAGGGAGGAGTGGCTTTGTATTCTAGGTTTTCCAGCATGCTGTCAGTGTAGATGTTTCTATCCATTTATAACCTTGGGAGTAAAGTGAAACTTGATCTACTGAAAATTGATGGCAAAACTCCCAAGCTCTAAAGAGGCCAAACTTCGAGTTAAAAGAGTTGATCCAGGGGATCAGAAAGGAGCTGTATTTGTGAGTATTTTTTTTATCTGTCTTTTCAGCATTCCACACACTCTATTGCACTAGAAAATACTGAAGGTCTTATGCTCAAAAGATTTCCGTTTTTTTTCCCCACTGGTAGTGACATAATAAATATAGCCAAACCAAAGAGAGTTGGAAAATTTACAGTGCACTGAAATTGACATGAATTTCTGGTGCCTGGAAAATCCAGGAAGGAGAGTTCCTTTATTTTCAACCTTAAATCACATCTGAACAGTATTCTGAGTGTTATCCAGCATGGGGCTAAAAGCAAAACATTACCTCCAATTTTTAGAGGAACAGTAAAAAATCACAACATCCCTACAGTCAGATTGCCTGGCTGCACAGCAAATTAGCAACCTCTGTAGCTATCAAATTCATGCCTTAATATAACTCTTTTCTCCCTGTAAATGTGGGATGTGTCTTAGATCATTTCAGACAAGCATCTGGGGATTAGTAAGAGGAAGTGAATATTAATTCAATTAGAGGATAGAAGATGAAGGTACAAGCTTGCATGGGGAATTGACATCGGGAGCCCAAGTAGCAAAGACATCCCTATAGCTGGGAGAGGACAGTTTCATCTGTTCAAGTCAGACTTGGCTTTTGCCTTGCATATATTTTACTTATGAAATGGTAGTTGAAGGAGTTGTATTTACATAGCAATATAGTTAGTGTCATATTTTGTGAACTAAGCCTGGCTGACAATAGATGGATGAAAGATCTGGAGAGCAGATGCATAGTGGTAGCTTTCAGTTCATTTTGATACATTAAATATTCATAAAAAATTCAGCTGAAGGAGAAAAGAAATGTTTAGTTGAACCGGCAATGAGAAGCTGAAATCACTGATACTTCTCCAAAAGTGTAACACCTTACCTAATGTAAATTGAATGAAGGTTCCTGTGGGGAAGGGGAGACATGCAATATTAGGCACTGGTTTCTTTCTGTAAGAGATTGTTGTGCCAGTGACATCTCTCTATAAAGTAATAGCCAAAAATCACTATTCTGAGCACATTTTTGTTCTTTTATTTCCATAGCTTTGGACCTACAAAAGCATATCCATGCACTTCCTTATTCTTAAATGCCATGTATTTACAGGCTGGAAACAAGTCCTTTCACACTGCATTTTCCATGCAGGAACACACCGTCCCTATGGGGGTAAGCCCTGGACCTGTAGGCTTCTCTCACTCCTTCTATGCACACTCATTTGTGCATGATTTTCTGCTAATCTGAGTCTTCATCTGAAGGACATGGGCACTCTGCTCAGCTCCCTGCCTGATGCACAGTCAGGAGTCCTCAGAGATGCTTTTGTGGAGCCACACAGTGAAAAAACATTTAGAAAATTACAGTCTCGTTTATTTGTTTATTTTGGTCAACTAGTGCAAAAACAAACCAGATAAAAGAAAAAAAAAATCTGTTTGCTGATAAAAAGAAGATGGAAGTGTGTCACCAAAGTAATGGCAGGGCAGGTCTTGTGTTTATTTAAACAAGTAGTGCAAGACCTACTGTTTCACCTCCAACAACCACTAAAGAAGTCATGGGACACTGAGATGTAAATGCACGGAGGAGTTTGTTTTCAAAAGGGATGTAACAGATCTCTCCCTGATCCTGCTTGTGATCCCTGAATCACACAGCCACTGATCTGTCACAGGAAGATTGGTGGAATCTTCAAGCATCACCTTCATGCCTTGCACAGAGTATCATGTGCTGGTCCTCTTTGAGAGACCCACTTCAATTTTCACTTGGGCTGTTAAGTGAGTTACTATATAAAATATTGACACTGAAGGAAGAAAACTGCCTTTTTACCCAAGTGTAAATGATCTTGAAACAAAATACGTGGGATAACAGAATGATTTCTTAGGCAGGTTTAATGAATAATTGATTTTTGCTTCTCATGACATTATCGGTGTAATTAAATCTGTGGCTAAAGAAGTAAGACAGAAGATATCATCCACTAAGACACTGAATCTCTTTATCCCACCACTGGCAAAGTACTGTCATCTGTTATTAAAGGTTCCCCTGCAGTCATGCAGGTTCAAGATCTGTCTTGTCACTAACAAGTCGGTCTTGTGTAAGTACCAACATGATAAAAATCCGTGTATTCAAGCTGTTATCCACGTCCAAAAATAACCTAAATAAGCTTCCTTTCCTGCTAAACCTGCTCCTGTCTTTGGAAGCTGTACATTGAAATGATTCTTGTTTTGTGCAGGGTATGTGGATATTGGTGTGTGTTTCCAGTTGATCTGTCACAGAACTACGTGTGATCTCTAACTTGGGTCACTCACCAGGCCCCACCAGATGGTTGCTGTTGTGATTTCTTTTGCTCTGTTAAAAGTGTGTTAAAAAATCAGAAAGGACTGAGGAATAAGAAGAGGTGATAGGAAAGTAGTCTGAATGCAGCTGGGCTTGGCCAGTGTATATCTTTGGAAAACATACCTATACAGGGCTGTGGGTTCTGTGTTGGAGAAACGGGGCATGGAGGATAATTGCAGAGGCCAAGCAAGGATAAAACTAAAGGCAAGGGCTTAGTCTACAGTTGCAGGCACTGAAAGTGCATTGATTTAGAAACTTGAGAGTTATATCTATTACACTTATCAGCTACTGTTGCTTTATTTTGCAAAATTAATTCTGAGAAGCAGTTTTTGACTTTCCTCTAAGTAACATGTGGACACCACAGTGGTCTCCTGGAATAACTCACTCCCTTGTGAATCCTCACTATCACACGCAGCAGCCTCAGATCCCTTACACAGTGAAGTGCTAGAGTGTGTTTCACTGCAAAGCTACAAGTCCATATAGAGTAATAAATCTAAATACTGTACTGTGTGGTGGGTCAGTGTGTAGGTGATGGAATGGTCTGATGTATTTTGAAAGTCAACAGAGATCTTTTTGCAGATGTCAGAGCAGCCCGTTGTATCACACATAAGAGGAGTCTCATTCAGTGGCTACAGAAGTCACAGAAAGACTCCCCCGTGGCTTAGTTTGCCTTAGAGACGGTCCCTTAGTTTCAGAGACTTAGGGAAATGCTCCACTCACATTGTTAGCAGCTCTGATTGTGTTATAAATACTACACTGAGCAACTGTTCCCAGAGAACTCCCGTCTGTTCAGTGATACTCAGCCCTGCGTACTGCCGCCCGTGTCTCCGAGTGTGGCAGCATTAATGCTTGCCTTGAATCCCCATCTAAAGGATGATATGGTGATCAGCACCACATCAAAGTCACAGCAGCAGCGGCCTGGCAAGGTGTAGTTCTTGTTCCTGCTGTGCTGCAGGATGTTCAGCCAATGCCTGAGCCAGTTTGCACCGTCAGCACACCGTATATTCTAGTGTCAGATCTGCCATTGGTGCTTTTTGTCATCAGGTCGTTGTGTCTCTGATACACTTGAAATGCCTGTAACAGTTATGCCTGTTTATCTGTTTCTCAGGGGCACATTGGTGGTATGATTATTGCCTGCATAGTGTTATGATCATAAAAAATGACAAGTGTAATTACTGGTTACAAGTTAAATTGTGCATTTACCAAAACTACACAGCTGCCATGTGATGTGTCTCTTAAATTCCTCACTTTCTTGAAGGCAAGCCAAGTATTTGCTCCTTTCTATAATTATCTAAATCAAAATGTACCCGTTTGATTTTTCTGACATATATCTTTGTCACTGCAGCCTCCACCAATATATACTGAGTCTGAAATGTTCATCTAAATGACTTCAGGGAGAACCAGTGTTTGTGTGAAGGCCTTTATAGACCAAGGGCAAACTGCTTTCTCATGCACAAATATGAACGTGAGTGTGTGCATTCCCCCACTGCTGCTGAAATCCATGAATTAGGGATGTGCTCAGTCCTGCCAACAGATTTTGTACCAGTCTTGAAAAGGGATGGTTTTGTATGCCCAGTGCTTCATTATGCATACAAAATACGCATTAGTAAACCTGCATTTTGATTCCACAAGATGTACTTGCATGACTGGCTATAGATGGCTTTTCTGTACTCCAGCTGCCGAGCTTTGAGCTGAAACAACTATTTCTCAGTGGGAAGAGTAATTGTTTCAGCTCAGAATAAAGTGGCTAATCATTAGGAATTCAATTGGCATGAAATGCAAAACATTAATCATGATGCACTAACGTGTCAATGATGTGGATGTAGGGTGTGTGCTCCACTGAAATTTGCTAATTGATATATCTGGTTTTTATTGAAAAGGATTAATGTGGTCTCTGTTAAGCAGGATGTGGGAGTATCAGACCTGGAGGGGTTTTAAAGAGACTGCCCTGTTGTCCAGGGCACACATTAGTGAGGGCTGAAACCCTTAGAAAGGTACTTTTTTTTTCTTTTTCTGGAATCTGATATTAAAATTGACACCAAAGATGTATCTTGAATAAAGTACTGTCACTACCCTGGATATCCCTTATGCCCTGATGAGGGAGTCCCAGCTTGCAGCAGGAGTGGGGGACAGAGGTGCTTGTGCTTTATGTAGGTCTGGTCCAGTGTGGAGGGGGGGCATTGCCACCTCTCTGACAGCTTTCACCAGCAGCCTCAGTCCCCAGAGGCACATGCCAGGTGTGATCTGTGTCCCAACATGCTGCAGAGGACCTTTGCATCTGAGTCCCAATGCCAGAGAGCCAGAGTCCTGCACCTGGGGCTGTTTCTGCACATTCTTGCTTTTGCCTGTGTTACCCTGAAATGCTTTTGATCTCCATTCTGAAATGACTGAAAATATGATACTATAACATAGCAAATGTTGATGAATATTACACTGAATAACATCTGGCTTATTCTAAATAACTTCAGATGAAATGTTGCCATTTCCCAGTATTGTGGAAAATTCCCTTCTTGCTAATCAGCAGTTACTGCATATCTCTGAAACAAAATTATTCTGTGTGTTCATTTGTTTTGCAGCCGTGCGAACTCCTGTATTGAGAATTAAAAAAGTCTCCTATGTTTAATGCCCGAGGGCACAAATGTAACCCCTTCAAATATCATTCTTCAATTATCCTTTGAATCATCTGCCTTCCAACTCTTCTCAGATTCTGTAAAATACCCTTCTGACTACCTATCAAAAAAAATAGTACATCTGTTCTTTCAGTTCATTTCCCTAAACTGTAATCAAGCACTGTCTGTGCAGTAAAAATGAAAAGGAATGTCTATCTGCAACAGCATTCTTCACTTTTATTATTGGAAAATGCATTAATATTCCCTTATCAAACATACCCATTTAACAAATCATTCCATTTCCTTCCATATTCAGCTATTTTAAAAGAAGAATGCACAGAAAGTCATTCTTTCCTGATCATAAAGGCCAAGCTTGATTTATTTCTTATTCTTGTAGTTTCATGAAACCTGAAAATAGATTATGGTAAATAGCCTATTGACCTCTCTTTTGTTAAAACATAGCTAAAATATTATAGGCCCTTGCTATATCTGGTCTAAGCTGCCATTTTTATTAAGGGAGTGTAGCACAGAGTGTTAATGGAAATTATATTTAGGCTTAGGGGAAAAACTTGTGTGTCTTAGGTTGAAGTCTATTTCCAGCCTGGTTACAGCAGTTAGAAAAGTGTGTGATTCATTCAGGTTTCTGGTGGTTAAGTACTGGGGACGGGCACTCAAGCACTTTGGAAAGTGCTTGCTTTTCTCTCTCCACTCAGAGGGAAAGAAATGGGGGGAGCCCTTCAGCTACTCAACTTGGAGGCTTATTTTCTTTTCCATTTGATGTGGAGGCTTTATGAAGTTCCTTGAGTAGGGAAGGACTGCAGACCAGGTGCCTTAGTCTGCCAAATCCAAGCAGCATCATTCTGCATGCACTCTGCCCACTTTCCACTGGCATGAGGCTAACACCAGGTTCAGGGCAGTGGAGGGCTGGCCTGAAGCAGCCACAACTGGGTGCCTTCTTGTAGGTCATTGCAAGGCAGCAGCAATATCCAGATGTGTCTGACTGAGGTTTGCTGTGGGACAGATTCCAGCTGCATCTTTCCAGGCAGGATCTGTCCAGCTGCAGGAAGTGCTGCTCTGTGGTCCAGCTGTCAAAGGTATGAAGAGAAATGCTGACCACCCACCTTCCCCAGCAGCAAAACATGAGATCTCCAGGGTTCCATCCCTGATCCTGGGTGTGCTGGCACTCAGGAACTGCTGCTGTGCTGCACCAAAGAGACCTGAACTGTCCCAGGGGACCAGAGGATCTCCTTCAGTGATGGCCAAGTACCATTAAAAAGCTGTGTATCATGCCTGAGGTTTGTTTAGCTCAGGAGGAAGGGGAACATTTATTGGTTTTTAGATAATTAGATAATTAGAGATAGTCACTTGATGTTGGTTTTCCCAAAAGACTGAAATACCATGGGTTTTCTGAGATTCCCAAGTGCCTAGGATTTAGGCACTTGAAAATCTCACTCAGGGGCTCTAGAAGGCAGTTAAACCATTCATTAACATCAGTCTTGGTGGGCACCAGGCAGTGTTAAAAGCTAGGCCTGGGGTTTAGGGATATCAGCAGCATCCAGGGTGGAGACAGTATGTACAGAGCAGAGTTGTTACGTTGGCATGTGAGGTGCTTGATCAGATCAGTGCAGAAGCAAAGCACTCAGCTCCTGCTCAGTCAGAGCCTATAAATACATTCAATTAAGTGAAGACAACTGTATGTTCGTGTTCAAGGCAGTATTCGACTTCATGCAGTGTTTGGCTCCATTAATTATCGGCCTTTGACTGTTCTTGCAAGTGCTGAAATCCCAAGGAAAACATAAGGTCCATTAAGACTTGCTGCTTCCCCAGGCATACAGACAGCTCACAACGTGCAAGCACTAGGATTCCCAAGCTGTTTTTTTTTTAATCTTGAAGCATCACTTGTGTACTTATTTTAACATGTCTGTAAAAAAACCCCAAAAACCTCACACAAAAAGACAGCAATTTTGGTGAAATTAAGAGGTTTTTTGACCACTAGCATCTAGTAAAATTTAAAATCTGTGATTATTCAGTAGCTAAGGAAAATAAAGCCATGGCAGGGGAAAAAAAAGTCCTGCTGATATGCCCTTTTAGAATAGAGCTAACATCAATAATTCTTGCTCTGTGCATTAAGTTTTAATGTGTAGACAGGCACTCTGTGCATAGCAGGGTGTCTGTGGAGTCATCAGTGAGAGCTAATAAATGCCTGTCATATGAAGAATACATTACAGAGGGAGCCAAGTTAAGTGAATCATTTAGTTACCATTAGTCATTTTTCATTAATATTTTTAACTGTAGTATTATCCACTACGCATTAGGTAGGATAGAGAGGATAATGCCTGTGATGTACTTTATTCTAAGAACAAAGATTTCTTCCAAATTGTGTGTTCTTGCTGGGGATCAGGATGAATGTTTCAGCTGTGATCTCAACGGTGTCTTTTTTTATTTATTTAAGACTACAGGAACCCAGATGAGAAAGGAAATAATTTCATCACATGGCTTGGCATTAACCAGCACTGGCCATTTACATTAACAGCAATTGAACAGTAATAACTGTGCTGGAAATGGAAATACCCATAAGCGTGCTTAATACTGGGTATTAAAAATAGCACTGGAATTTCCACAATAGCAAATGCATTATTCCAATCCAGTGTGTTCTGTTCTGGGATATGCTTTTGCTCCTGTGATCCTGTTCAGCTGTTACCTTTGAAGCACAGCCAAACTGGGACCACTGGGGACAGAGGTGGGAGAGACCAGGGAACTGTTCATGACCCTGCAGGTCCTGCTCTGGACTCGAGTCTCCGCTGGGCAGAACTCCCTTTTGTGACACGTCCTTCACTCGAGGGCTGGATGCAGCTAGGGTCCTGACAGTCTGTCAGCATGGAAGAGTTACAAGAATAAATATATTTGATCTTTCTTATACTCATAAATTTTTCCGTAGGGTAATGTGCTTCTGCCACTTTACACTTTTTCCTCTTTAGCGGGTTTATTTTCCATTACTGTCTGTTCTAAACTCATGGATTCTGATTTCTAAATGTAATAATGGCATGGTTGGGCATACATATGGAGAAGTATTCTTCCCAAGATGCTGAGCATTTAACAGATAGAATAAGAGGTACACACTTGAGGTGTGATATAAAGACTTGTTAGCATGGATTTAAGATTAATCTCAAATTTGCATCATTCTCAACTTACATCAGTAATGTTCCACTTCTAAAACTACTCTCCAGTAGTCACAGAGGCTCCAAGGAGACAGGGAAGAAATTAAAATAAACTCTAGAAACACTTACAAATTACTTTGCACAGCTTTTTCTGAACTGTGACAAAATTGAAAGTGAAGTCTGATGGTTCAGTATCTCTGAAAGTTAGAAAGGGACATTGTAATTTTCTTTGGAAGAATGAGACACCACCTTTTAAAGTGTCAAAAGCTTTGGTCTCTGCTTTTGATGAGTTGTGAAATACCAGCTCTAAAACATGTAATTGTCTTGGAACTAAAATTTGCACATATTCCAACTCAGGCTAATAATATCCCGTGGGAAATGAATTTGCACCATAGAGGGAAATATATACAATTTTTATTTGTGGAGTAAATTACTTTTGCTGCTATTATCTATGTAAAGTGTCCCAGATTATTTTATTCTATATGTTCCAAAAGTAATTTACTCATATGTATGGACACGAATTTTTTATTTTCTGAAGGATGTGCAACTGTCAGATGTGGATTTAACCACAAATCAAATATGTTACAGCATCTGTTGCTGTTCCCTTGGGCCAGGCACACAGACAAGAACAACAGTATCCAGCCATCAGTTCGTTGCAGTAATTTTCTGTGACTGTGAAGTAATGCTGTGTCTGGAGGATCAGAACATGTACATGGCAAGTGGGACTGCAACCACGATGTTTGTTTCTGTGCACCACTGAATGACGCCTAAATTTTTACACTGTATCTGGTGCGGAAATAACCTTTGTCTTTACTGCTTGATTTTAGAGTAAGGTTCACAGGGGTGATGCCGAGAGCCCCAGTCAGGTACTGTTGTGTGAGCACTGTGGCCCTGTGGTGGAAAACAGTGATTAGGACATGGCTCTAAATTTGTGAGGGAGGTAAATTTAAGAGATGCTATCAAACAGTAGCCAATTTGCATATCAGATGAATCTCAGGAAAAGTGATTTGGACACATAAATATTCCACCTTTCTGGGCTGTGTTTGTATGCTGACTATCAGCACCAATAGCTTCTTTAATGAGTAGAAATATTTCACTGTTTCACATTCTCCAGGGCTTAATTTTTGTAAGTGAACTGCTGATTCAGTTCTACCTCACAAAATAACTCAGTTTGGCAATAATTCAAGGCTAAAAATGTGACCCGTAACTGCCTGCTCTTTATCAAGCAAGCAATTACATGGAACAGTGCATCATTCCATCAAGCAATGTTTAAATTCTTCTAATTGTGTTTTAAAAGTGATGTCTCCTGGTTTTGCTTTTGTCCCTCAGCCCTGGCTGTAGGCAGCCACTGCAATGGCTCACTGTGATAGTGTTTGCTCCTGGCTTCTGCAGGCTTTGAGGGGTCAGGATTGGTGAGGAAATGCTAATGTGTTTTTCTTGTTACTGAGCTTATAGATCGTTTAACCAGACTGAATCATCTGACTGGGTCTTAATCTGCTTTCTTCGTCCTTTCCCTCACTCAGCAGCCACTCGGCACTGAAGGTTTGACTGGAGTATTTCACAAGATCCTTTGTATATTGCACTCCTACTTCATCCGTGTATCATTTGTACTTCTTCAGATCTTATGTGCTGCAGGGATTTACATAAGATCTAGGTTTTGGGCCTTAAGGCTTGGATGGACCTCTTTGCCATCAAAGACCCATTTAAGATCTGCACATTTAAATTTGAAACCCAGCATTTGTCTTAGTTCAGCATCTTTTGGTGGTGCTGATGTTCCTCGCTGTATTCATGTAGCCAAGTCCATCCTTTGCTTGCCACTGATAAGGTAAGAGGGCCACTGAATTAAATGGTCTTTCGATGGGGTACTCTGGAGGTGGTGAGAGGAGCCTGTGCTTCCTTCGTGGGCTCATTTTTGAAGCTGTGGTGCAGGACAGAGGTGAAGGTGTGTTTTCTAGGGTTGCTGTAAATAATGCTTCGGGCAGCCCGCACCGTGGAGAATTTCAAAGTGCAAATCTGACATAAAATAACTGCTGCACAAAAATGTTTAATATGCGGGTCCTGTGCTCTCAGCTGATGCTGGGAAGGGCTTCTTGAGTTTCTCGTTTTGAAGCTCCATTTGGGTTCTGAAAACTGGAAAAATTTTTATCTCTTCCTTCTATTCCCCCCTGCCCCTTTCCCAATATAATGAGGAAAAAAAAAATGTTCCGTGGCCCAAATAAAATCCACAGGGAGGCTGATGCAGGCTCTATAATTTCCAGTTTGGTCTATTTTTGCCCTCTCTGCCAGTGTCTCAGAAGTGGAGTGCAGAAGCTTGGCTCAACTTCTCGTCCTTGGTGTGTCAGTAATTGTCTAAGTCTGAAATACCCTCAACAGGATTGTTTGATTGTGGAAAAGGAGAAATAGGGTGTAAGCTGGGTGGTTTTTATCAGGACTGATTCTGAAGGGTTGTGAACAGTAAAATCCTGCAGAAAGTCAGATGTTGGAGCTTGGGCTGTATTTTAATCACTTGACATTGTGTATAAATAAGCAGGTTTGTGAAGTAGAGTGGTGCTGTATTCAGAATTAAGGCATGTTTCAAAGGAAGAAAATTCTCATTTTTAGCTTCTGTAAAAGCCTCATGGTGGTTTCATGATTTGGGTTGATATACAGTGATCACCATTAAAAGAATTGAACATTTACTACCAGTTCAAGGCTAAACCCAGAACAACACAGGATTTCCCTGAATTTGGAATATTTAATGCTTCTGCCTGTTGAGACACTGTGATCTGATAAGCAGTGATCTCTGTAGATAGCCATATAAATTAATATTTAAGCTCATATGGAAAACATGTCCTTCTTAGATAATTCTGTATCTTTTGATAAAAGCCTTGAAAAACACTGGCAGAATACCATTTCTCTTGCTTGGTTGTTTTTCCTTGCAATTGCAGACATCCTAGCGAACCCAAAATGGAAGTCCTAAAAATTGCATTATGCTGTCAACCCCTGTCACAGGAGTACAATAGTTGTTTTATCATTGCCAGCTGCTTCTGTAAGTAATGGCTTCTAAGCTATGCCCCTACATTTGAGCAGTGTGCACTAAGTCATGTATTCTAAATCAGTTTAAAATGGAACAGAGATGAGATTCCTTCCTGTTAACGTGGGACTACGAAGGGATTAATAAAACCTAAAAACGAAGTCTATTATAGCCACTGCAGTCATAAATAAGGTTTATAGTTCCGTCTCCCCACCAAATGGTAAGGAACCTCTTAATTATTACTTGTGTAATAATTTTCAATGCAATAATTTTCAGTCTTATATAGGATAGAATTGCATTTTTCAGGTGTTCCTGCTGTCTGCTTCCTGAACTCTCCCTTTTGACCCTTTTTTGATGAGTTGATTGCTTGTGAGACACACCTCTCCATTACTGCTGTTTAAAAAGTCTGTGCTCACATTCCCAGGTTAGGAGCCTTGGTGAGATGTCACAAGCTGATTAGACACGTGCAACAGGTAAGGATATAAGGAAGGCTCAAGTGAAAACCAGCAGTGAAAGCCCTGCTACCTTCTAGCAACACAGAGCACATTTAAATGTATGCTTCAATGCATCAAAGGGCTGGCCATCACCAGGGTGCTGTTCAGCTGTGAGGCTCTTCAAGCTGTACTGAATGAGGCTCTCGTTAGTGTTTTAAGGATTGTTGCACCCCTCGCCATGATTCCTGGGCTCTGCTGCTTTCTGTGTTGCCCTGGCTTCATGTGCTGCTGGGTGCTGAGACCTTCATTCAGCAGAGCTCGTAGTCAAGTGAGAGCTTCAAGAGTGAACTTGAATAAATTGCCAAATTGAGGCTTGTATGGGGAATGCTGTAATACTAAATCTCTGTCCTTTTTACATAAGATATTAGCTGCAGTTGCCAACTGCCAATCTTGACAGTGTGGGTGAATGCTGGAGAGGCAGTGATTAGGGAAACTGAACTGTATGGTTGTTCTTCCTCTGCTTTCTTCATTATTCATAAATTCACAGTTAGTGTCTCTGTAGTTAATAATTCTGTATACTTCTGTACAGCCTTCAATCAGAGGATCTCTAGTACTGTGTGAACATCAATGAATCAGCATCCTCTCACTTTCTGTGGGCACTTTTAATCCTGGTTCAGTGTCTTGCCCAGTGTGCTCTGTGCTGCCCTTGGAGCACTGGGCTTTCGTTTTTTAAGGTCATTACTCCAGTGTACTAAAATCAGCCATCTAACCTTCATAGAATCAAAGATTGGTTGGGTTGGAAGGGACCTTAAAGATCATCTAGTTCCAGCCCCTTGCCATAGGCAGGGACACCTTCCACTGACCAGGTGCATCTAACAACAGCACTTGTTTTTCAGGGTTAGATTCACAGTACTGGCAGAAGGAGAGTTACTGGTGGGTTTCCCTTACTTGTTAGCTTGGTGACTGTAGCTAATGTTTCTCAACTGGCAGGTCTGTGACTTAGAATCATGCCATAGTTTGGGTTGGAAGGGACTTTTAAAGGTCAGCTAGTCCAGCCCCCGTTCCATGGGCAGGGACATCTTCAACTAGGTCAGGTTGCTCAGAGCCCAGTACAACCCGGCCTTGCACAGTTCCAGAGATAAGGCATCTACAGCCTCTCTGGGCAGCCTGTTCCAGTGTTTCACCACCCTCATTGTAAAAAAACATTCCTTATATCTAGTCTAAATCTACCCTCTTTCAGTTTAAACCATTCTCCCCTTGCCCAGTTACTCCATGCCCTTGTCAAAATTCCCTCTCCAGCACTAGGACACTAGTTTTGGGAATGAAGGCATTTTAGATCTAATTTCCACCTGAACAGATATTGATTATTTGTAAAAATTATACTACAGAGACTTAACAGGCTACAAGCATATTGCCTGATATCTGAGCAGTGGGTGAATGTGAGACAGTACCACGGATTGCCCCACATATTGCTCACTGCCCTTTGGGGTGAAATGGCACTTCCTTTTTCTAACTGTTTTGATTTTCTTCGCACGTGGCCAGAATTGTTCTGGTTCTGTGCTGGGGAAATAAAATATCTGGTTTGGTTGAAAACATCACATTCTGCACCGGGCAATAATTTGCATATTTCTGCAGATGTGTTTCAACAGCTCTGAGTGTTTGTTATTAAGGCAGCATTATAAATAAAGCAAAGGGTGTTTGTAAGACACAGAGAAGAAAGGTTTTGATCTAAGAGACTGAAATAAATGAAGTCTTACTTAAGAGAGAATGAACAAATTAGGCCAACTGAGTATCCTTAAATTCATAGAAACCTTCATCTGAATTTGCCTCCGGTCTCCTGATTTGATCAGTATGCTAGCAACCTTCCTAATGAAGTTATGTCTTATCTAATAAGCTTTCTAGGCTTATTAGGCAATGCCTAAGTTTTAAGATAAGATTTGCAGCTAAGAAGGAGAAAACTCTAACCATTAGAAATCTTTCCAGCAAAGTGGGTAAGTTTCTGTAGCACTGAGCAGACTCAGAGTTGGCAGCATTTGAAGTGGTCACAGTATTAAACACTGAAAAGTGTAGTTTGCAAATGAGGATCATTGCTTAGAGAGGAGCTACAGGGACGGTTCTGGCTGTATAAAGGTTTAATTTTCAACTTCATCTTTAGAGGGCTTTCCCTTCTCCCTCACATTTGATTTTCTTCATCAGCCTTTGCATGGTACCCTTTAGTGGGATAGTTTCAGTGCTGCTCTGACACGAACCTACGCATGCTTTCATCAAGTAAGGTGTTTCTGATGACATGTTCATTGAAATCTATCCCCATTTGCCTGATCTTGATTGCTTTCAGTTCACAAGGTGATGTGTTGCATGATTCATTAAATGCCTGATACACGTTAGGCCTTTTCAAGATTGACAAAATAGGCATGGTGAAAATGTCAGTAATCTTCCCCAGAAATGCCAGTCATTTTCTTATCAGCACACTTCCATACAGCTATTGTGTTTCAGCTTCTTCACTTTCTTCCTACTCGGCTTTCATAATATAAAAAAGTTGCAGTGGTAGCTACAGGTAAGTCTGCTGTTTCCACCCTGGAAATTACTGTGTCACAAAATCTTTCATCTCTCCTCTGCCTCTTGCTCCCTCTTTCCTCTGTCAGTGCAGCAGAGCTACTTGATGCTACTGGGTCAACTGGGTTTTGTATACAAAGAGGTGGAAGAATGGGGCTGTTGAGGTCAAAATCTCTTTTGTAGTGAAATGTGCTCTCTAAATTTGCCAAGGGGCTCAGC
Source organism: Aphelocoma coerulescens (assembly GCF_041296385.1). NCBI lineage: Eukaryota > Metazoa > Chordata > Aves > Passeriformes > Corvidae > Aphelocoma > Aphelocoma coerulescens. The sequence continues at coordinate 57,842,239 of NC_091014.1, read as the reverse complement.
TGGTACCCTCTGCCTCAAGACTGCAGTGTTTACCAGCAGGAATCAACTCCTGGAGCAGTTTCAGTGCAGAAGGCACGAGTGCAGAAGCTGCACATCATGCTTTGCTGTCTCCTAAGCAGTTCTTTGTGTAAAAGGAAAATTCATTTGTCAGTGTAACAGCTGAAGCAAAATGTCTTTTTAACCTCTACAGTGTTCTGAAGGAAACAGCAGTAACATTTAATGACAAACCTTAATGTAAATGGTACTTGTTCACTGGAGTCCTCCTTTCAAATCACCAGCTTTACATAAATCTTTTACTTTGAAAAACATGCAGGTGTAATAACATCACTGTTAATAGAAGCTCCAAAGGTCATAGATTTTTACAGCAAAAGCAGACAGTGCCTGGAGGAATATAATTCTTCCTATTGTACATAGACATTGTTTCTCTTTAAAACACTGAGTTTATATTCTAATGGAAACGGAGTTAGTCCTCCTTTGCATGGGCTCTATAGGCTTCTCAAAGTCAATGGAAACATTTCTGGGAAAGCAGAATTGGATCTCTTGTGTTTTCTGCTTCTCTAGAAACTAGGCTAATGTGGATTTGTCCAGAGGTAAGTATTAAAGGCACCAATTTTTCCGGAAACAGGACATTAAATATGGAGCGTGTTGGTGACACCTGTGAGTTTTGGTGTTATATTATCTGTCATCAGTACATGGCAGCCTGGAAGTTTAAGGTGGTGGAAAACTTTGACTACAAAGTACATTTCTTGCTATTGTATTTGTGTCCTGTTCACCTTGTAAATGCCTCCAGCAGTTCCAACAGCAAAGAGGGGAGACCTGTCTGCCAGGCTGGGGTGGCACAGGCACTCCTTCCATGCTCCGCTTTGGCATCATTTACAACCTGCCTTATTTTCTTGCTTTATTTAGGTTGGTGAGAGAAAAAGCCTGCTAAGAAGGGATCCAGAAATATGTTTTGAGACTGAATTTATCTGAAGGATGGTAATGTCTTCAGTTATTAGCCCAGGCATAGCTTTGGAGCAGGCAGGTTGCATGGAAGGGACATTGGAGCTGAAGGCTCCTCGCTCAGGCTGTAGCTGAAGACAGTGAGGCTGCACCTGGTTGAAGATGGGCAGAGTAAAATCAGTATTATTCAGGCTTGAAGTGTAGGGGGAAAAACAGACAGCTTGAAGAAGCAAAAACACTTCTTCTTAGGCAAGGCTCAGTGTAGCAGCTCATTATGGCTGGAGTGCTTTACCTGCCACAGCCACAGTCTCTGGGTTGCTCCAGGGGACTCCCAATTTCCCATTTGTCAGGGTTATGGATATCCTGTTTGGAAACACCATTACTGAATGTACTTCCCCTTTGGCTTATTAGGAGCTGCAAAAGCTCTTCCAAATGTGCTCTCCACATAGTCTCTAATTTTTTTGGTCTTTGTGCTGTCCAGATAGCATACTACATGGTTACATTTGCCAAATTGTTATAAAATTGATAAAAATACCAGTATTGTGTTGGGAAAATGAGTTTTTTTTCTTTTGGTGTCTTAATCTATTTCAGAAAAAATCATCCTTTGAAGTCAGGACCCCACTTTGTGGGGTTTCACTTAGTCTACCTCTTAATAAAGCTTAGATTAACATACAGATCTCTAGACAGCATTTAGCCTGTATAATGTCACTGTTCATTTTTGCCTCACCTTATTTCAATTCCTATTCTCTATCAGCAGCAATCTTCATCTCCTCTACACCTGAAGAGAGAATAGAGAAAATTAGACCTCCCAGCCTAGCCTGTATGCATTAACCCTTCTTTAGCACAATCAATCCCCATAAAATAAAGGAAATTATATTAGGCAAACATTGCCATCTTATTCAAATGGATGATAAAAGTATTAAGAACAAAAGGTCATATACTTAGCCGATTAAATAGACATAATAGTACTGAATGCTTCTCCACATGACAGTTGATAGAGAATTCAACCTCTGCTTTTATGTTAATATTTGCCTATCTCCTGCTGCTTCTGAGAAGATACGTTTTTTCTTCTAGTTCTGAAATTGAATAGTATTATCTGTCCACCCAATTATAATTATTATTACTATTGTTAATATTATGCATGTACAATAGGGCTTAAATGGTGCAAATTGGGTAAAAATTGTGCTTAGTCAAGAAAAGCTGTGTTGTTCTAATGGATCAGTGATAGAACTCTAGTTAACTGAGACAAGTGGTGTTGGAGGCAGCTTTAATATTTCAACTTTAACTGTTCCTCCAAATTCTATATTTGCAAGAAATATTTAATGCAAGTTCACATGACATTTGGTTTCAAATGACAGCTGTTTCCTTTTAATTTGCACAAAGATATTGCAAAACCCACAGGAATTTCTGTAACTAAGTTTTAAAATCCCTCTTCTTTTCCCTCCTGGCTCTCAGTGAGGGTAACAGTTACTGCCTCTCAGTGTTACTGTGCAAGAAAACCAGATGACAGCTGAGCTGTAGAAAATTTATGATTTAGCCTAAAATACGGACTTGAAGAAGAGGTGGTTTTTAGGTTTCCAGTCATGATTTAAATACTTCTTTAGGAGCCTCCAGAGCTTGAGGTTTGCAGTCATTCCCTGGCTGCTGACACCCTCCTGGGCAGGGGAGTGGCAGCAGCCCCCGTGTGACCCGACAGCCATCGGGATTCCGTTTAGGGACTTAAGTGGGACCAAAATGCGGAAGGCTTGGGCTTGCCCCATGTCTTTGTTAAACCACGCAGATATTACAGGGGTTAGTTGAGAATGTGGCCGTTGTATGAAGATCTCATCTCGTAAGTAGGTGAGGCAGATGAGAGGTTCCCATCCCTGTTTTACAGGTGGGGAGATGAAGCGTGGAGAGATTACATCGCTTGGTTGAGATCACAGGGGAAGCCAAGGAGAGAATAACAATTGAATCAAGGTCTCGGGAAGGCTGTTCTTTGCCTTTAATTAGTCTGTCAGAAACATGCCATAGTTCCTTATACAGTGTATCGGTAATTACAAAAGCATACACAGCAGCCTGTGTTTGGAGGGTTGCCCAGACAGGAAAACAAAACTGTTTGTTGAGCAAGTAATGGGATTTGTATGAAGGCATGATAAATGAAATTTATTTGAAGGTAGCTTAGTAGATACACGGTGCGGAGAGGCAAGGTGTACTCCATGCAGTGAGAAAATGCAGTAGTTATCTTTCTATTAAATTACAGTGTGAATATCCCTACTAACATATTAACAAATATGTTAGCGGTTTTCTATGTCTGGAAACATAATTAGAGTTGCTGGCAACAAATGCCACATCTGGCAGTGGAGAAGAATGTAGCACCTCTTGTTACTGTGTTCAGGCAGAAGTGGAGCTTGGTGCCTGGGGCTTTGCTGGACAGTGCTGTGCAGAGGTGGAGGTGGTGTCTGTCCCCAGGGCCACGCTCATCTCACCCTTTTGAGGCAAAAAAGGAAATAAATTAAAAAGTAAAGAACCGTTATAGAACATGTAGCTTCTGGTAAGGAGGCTGGTAAAAACTTGGACCAATCCCAGCTCTTCTCAGTGTATTGGGTACCTGAGTAGAGTCTCTTTCTGCTAACCCTCTAGAGGGGACTGCCTGACTGCAGCTCTTAATTGGCAGTATTATTTGGCATTCTGAATTTTTAAAAGATGATCCCTTAAAAGCTGAGAGAGACCAGCTGATGGCTTTTTGATGTGTCTGTATGGCAAACAGTAACGATTTTGGTAGATTCAATAGCTGTCTCAATATTTTCTGTACTAATGATGGCTGCAGCTGTGATGGCAGTGACACACCTGTCCAGCTGATCTGAAGGACACACTGAAGTGTGGGTGAGTGGGAGCTAGCCTGTCTTTAATCTGTCCCTTGCCATGACCCCAGTAAATCTGGCCACAGTACCACAGTAACAAGACTGAGCTCAGTACCCACCAGGGCTGGCCTTGGCTTTTCTATCTTTCAGCAGAGCCATGTTGTAGCTCTGCTCAGTGAAATCTGGAAAAACAGTCTTGCTGGTTTTCTTTGCAGAGATGAGCCCTTTCTTAGCTGCAGGTAGATGCTGACTTTGGTGCAATCTGCTGAGGATTTTCAATAGCAATTTCTTGAGAGTTCTCTGAAAGCCAGTTTCTCATTCAGTGTCATTTCTACACATGACAGCAGCCCCTTTTTTGAAGGAACACCCTAAATTACTAGAAAAGTTGACTCATCTGTTGCTCTCCTGAAGAATAATCTTTAATTCATGATCTGTTCACTGTGGGCTGGGTGCTACTTAGCTGTGGATTTGAGAGGGAGATGGGCTTGTATAAAGCCTTCAGTATTAGGCCCACCGGGTTTAGTTGAATGTTTCTTGGAACATAAAAGCTTGGGAGACTGATGAGGCACTCAAGTTCTGTTATTAATCTATTATTTCTTTTAAGACACACTTTTGTATGTGATTCAGTTGTTGAAGAATAAAAAGACAAGCTATGAGCTGCCCCACACCTCTCTAGAGATTGCTGGCATTTTGCAGAATCAGACACTTAAAGGATTAAACAGTTATTATGCAGCTGATGATAAGAAGCAGGGCTTGATTTAAAACCCCATTAATGTCAATCGAAATAATTCTTGTTAACTTCAGGGGTGGACTTTAGATCCTAATGCAAGACAGTGCATGTATTTGAAGTAACCAGACTGGACAGTCCTACACATGGATTGTCTGCTGCTGACAGTGAAAGTGCTGGAGCCTCACCCGGAGAATATCTCAGTTACTTGGGAGAATGATGGATGCAAGCTGAAGGTCTGGAGGTAAAATTTTATTTTCTCTAAAAGCTCTCAACGTATTCAAAAACTCTCTCTCTAGTTTGTACTGCGTTACTTCCTGGACTGTTGGTTTTTCAGAAAATAATGTTGGGAAACTTACATACAGATGTATTGTTTGGATGTGTTTTTTTCCTTGCCAGACCCAGATGAACTTGTTATTGATGATGTCTTCCAGCATCTTGGGAGACTGCACTGCAATAGGCTTATGAGAACTGTTCATGTCATTAAGCCTCCATGAAAAATGACAAATTGGATTTTAAAAGTCAGTTTTTTCAAATCCGTACATTGTTGAAATACTCTTAAAAAAAAAATCTGTTCTACCATGTCATAGTTAGGAATATCCTGAGTGAACAAAAATGAATTTTGCATGACTCTAACTAAAAATATTTTAATTATTTTCCTTCCTACTTTGTCATCTGATTAGAACTCTGCAAGGGATAAAGACAACTCTCATGGTCTCATCCTCTGTGGGATACCTCAGGAGGCAAAGGGAAAAGACAAGGGTGTCCGCAAATGAGCCTAAGTTGGAGTCTGTGCCCTGTAACCGTACCTCCTGTGTCTGGCTTGTGTGACTGCAGGGTGAATACCTGCATACAAAGCAGCTGGGAAGTTCAGACTTCAGTCCTAAGCCTAGATTTGGATTCATTAAGTGATTCTCCTTCTATTGTATCTATTGTTTGTACCTAAAGTATGCTGGAACCCACCAGAGTCTAAGTTAGGGGTTTTATGATAATTGCAAGACCACCCCATGCCATACATGATAGCACTGAAACGAGTGGCTGCTTGTTCATCCCACAGGCTAAAGGATAAACCAAAGTCTCCTGGATGAAACCCCAAATCCCTCTTCAACCTGCACAGCCTAACAGAGGTGGAAGACTATCCTTTTTTATTATGTCTGTGCTGAAATGCACTGTTAAAACCAATTTCCACAGAACCAGCACAGTTTAATGGTGATTTATGCACTGAAGCAGGTCTGGCATTTAGATCCCTACTTGGTTCTTTATTATACTGTTATCACTCAGGCCACCTCTACATTCAGAGAAAAATGGTTTTCTGACTGAAAATAAATTTTGGCAAAGGTATTTCAGTTTTTGTCAGTAATGTCTGAGGTTTTGTTAACAACAAAGACCCAGCTAAAAATCCCCAGCCCAACACAGCAGTCAGACAGTGAAAGACAGAGCTGCGTGTTTGCAAGCCTTCATGTTTTCAGCCCTGGAAGGGAAAATATATACAGCAAGTAAAGCACAGCACCGTGATCCGTGCAGCAACTTCACGTTTGGGTGATGGTAATAGTCAACCACAGAGCTGGTCAATTTATTCTGCCTGGCAGCAGAGAATGTGTTGTAGATATACCCATGACTGAGATCATTCAGAACAGCTGTAATGTATGTGAGGAAGAGAAAACTATATTCTGACAAAATAAATTTCAACAGGCTATGCCAGACACCTTCTAAAATGGATTGCTGGGTGTCCAAGTCGCTCATGCAAAACCCTGAAAGTTGCCCCTTTGATGTGTGAGAAAGGGTCTGCTAAATGAAATGGAAAATACTGTGGGGGTAGCGTGTAGTTAAGCTGCTGGATGCTGTGGAAATTAGTAGCATTAGTCCATTCAAGTCCTACTGTCCTTGGCAATTTTCAGTCACCCAGTGTAGCACTGGTGTAGATGTGTTAACAGGGAGAGCTGAGCATAATAGCAGGCATTGTATCCTCATCAGGCATTCAGCAACACGCTGTAAAAATTATCAGAGGGGTATGTCAGCAGGATGTAAGCATTTGCTAGTCATGTGTCTTTTGGGATTTCTGCCTGGCAAAGGCCCTCTGTGACGTATCTTCTCACTTCCCAGTATCAGTACAACAAGTATTTGAATATTTCCATATAATTTGTTCCAAGGGGAATATAGAGGATGTGAGAGCACAAAAAGAGACTGAGATTCCTCAGAACACTCAGTTTCACTCAGAACAGGGTTTTTTCCCCCCTTTCCATTAGTAAACTGAAATACACCATCATCTGGGGGGAATGTTTGATATGAAACAGTAGTGAAGATGTCATTACAGCATTTTTCTTCTTCAGAGCTCTGCCCACCAGGGCCCAAAATCCCAGCACAGAGGGATGCTGGCTTCTTTGCTTTTCTGTCTTATGTCAACCACTTTTTTAGGGATTTTTTTCAGCACCTGGTTCACAACACACTGCAGAAAAATAGAGGTGAGATCCAGGTATATCACAAAACACCACCTGAGTCCCTGGTTTCTCCTACTAAGAGGGATCTAACATCAGTGAATGTGAGGCACAGCTCCCGGCACAGACAGTGTATTGTGCACTCTCAGGGAATGAACTCCATAATCAGGGAGTCTGTCTCCATCTCCTGCTGCAATCAACAGTGTTTTAAAGGCTCCATTCAAAGTCCGTGCTCCAGCACTGACTTTGTTGCTGCAGCTCACAGCAGATGCTGGGCTCCTTGGGACAGCAATGGCCAACGATAAACACAGAGCTGATAAGGAATTATCTCATGAAAGTCCTCAGTGATGTGCTGATGGAGGAGAGCTATCCCTGGCATTCTTAAATACAGAGTAGTTTTTCGTTACACAGGACCTTTCAGGGAGAGAAGGAATAGGAGTGTTTGGGATCGGATGCTCTCTTGACCTGGTATTGTTTGCTCAAGTTTGGAAACCTGGCAGCCTCAGACTTGCATTAAATTTTGATTTTTATGTATTTAGAAAAGGCTACAGAAAGAGACAGAGCAGTTTTGGTTCTACCAAAGCAGTTCTGGTAGAGAGTTTTCATACTGTTTATTAACTGAAAATTTTAATGTGTTTTATGTTTTTCATAAGGTAGAAAAACTTAGTGGCTCTTCTTTGCCTCTGAGTCTTTTGCTTTCCATATCTTTTCAGGTTGTTCCCGTAGAAGTGGTTTTTGCCTCACAGAGCACATGCCTCAACACTGCAAATGGGCAGAGGGCTCAAACTCACACTGCTGGTTTGGGGAACAGATAAACGTTTTAGGTTAGACCCATAGAATCATACAATGGCCAGGGTTTGAAGGGACATTAAAAAGCACCTAGTTCCAGCCCCTGGCCTGGACAGGGACTGCCAGAGTGATGCTTAACTGACTGGCCTTTGTGCCAGTCCTTGTGTGGAGGGAAGCCTTTGGGGCTCTGCAGCTTTGTAAGCCACAAGCAACTTAGCAGCTGCTCTGCTCAAGTACTCTAACTTTAAATTCATACACTTTCATATCTCTCAGTACCATTTGTCACCTTGCAGAGCATCTTTTAATCTTTTCCTGGTTTCAGAGTGCCAGATTCTTGATCACCTGTTGCATACCTTAACATTTTCCCTGACTGCCAATGAATTCCCATCTTATTGTGCCTTGTCTTCTGGAAAGCTGTCAGCCATCATCACCTTGCCAGGCAGGCTTTGCAAGCAAAAAGCAGCAGATAGAGAGGAATTTGAGTGAGGTCACTCAGCTTTGCCTTCTCATTCATTCCTCTGGTTCCCTCGCACTTTAATAGTCACAAGTGGTAACCTATTTTTGTTGAGCCCAATTATAATGAGATTTTTTTAGAATTCCCTGCAGCTGGATGTTTATATTGGCACCAAGGTATGCTTAATGCATATTTTACAGACCAAAGAGCTAATTTTGGGAATCTGCTAGCAGCATTTGAATGCCCCATTATAATGCCAGGATTTGTAAATTGAGGCTTTGAATAGGTTTGGTTTAAATGCTGAGGGAATGAGATGGTCTTTAGACCTGGCTGCAAGTTTAGCATCTAATACAAAGTCAGTGGAAAATCAATTCGTCTTTCCATTTGCCTTAATGGACTTTTGGATCAAACCCATATTCTTAAAAGCATTTGTGTGCATGAATAGTGTCAGGTTTTTAGACAGGTTTTTAATTTGCAAGCCTGAGTAGTTGCTAGTGGAACCCCAGGTATGCAGACATCTGCAGATAGGGCCTTCTGCTTCTGAGTGACTGTACCAGAGCCTGTGTGTCCTTGTACCCAGGAAAAAGGGAAGCCTTGTTCAGCCTGGTCTAAAAATTCAATGGGTTTTTTGTTTTGTTTTAGTTTGGGTTTTTTTAAGTAGGTTCTTAAAGAAATGATACTTCAGAAATATTAATGTAAAAAGACAGTCAACTGATCTCCTTCCTTAAGGAGTGCTGGAAGTTTGGGAAAAAAGGGCTTGCTCTGGGCCAACAATTGCAAGCATACAGCAACTGCCTTCACCCAAATGCCACAGTGGCTGAAAGAGTATGAGCAAAGCCCTGTTAAAGACAAAACTGAGTTTCCCTGTGTTAAAAAAAAATTATACAAAACCAAAATAAATCAACAGAAGCACTACTAATCTACATTATTGTGCTATAGATCCTTCAAATGCAAATGGTTTATTACTTCACCTATACAATAAATTCACTGCAAAAACAACTCTTCACATTCCTTATGCTTTTAACCTTGGCCTTGACTGCTGAAAATGTTCTTTATTTAATGCTTCAGTGTTCTCACTGCTTGGCAAGCTTCTGGTTCAGCACATAAGGGGAATTTAATTGAAAGGCTGTGCTACGTTTAGGATCAAATCCTCAGTGGCCAATTCACTAAGGGTGCAGCACAGTTCAGTGAAGGAACTGCTAAGGTTCATGCAAGCTGAGGTTGGGTCTAACAAGAAGCAATTGCCTTTTTAGTCAGTGCAAATTGGCAGAAGCCTTCTCCAGCAGGTGCCTTGTTGATCTTGCCCCTGATCTGTGTGAAACCCTCTGTAAGGAGGTGGTGCCACCCGGACGTGCTGTGAAGTCTCTCAGAGCTGGGATCTACTGTAAGTGCTGAGAGGGCAGCTTTGCACCCTGCATCTTGCACCTCCTGTATATGGATCGAGGCAAACACGAGACAATATGGTTCCACAAAATGTCATGGAAATTTGAGTGTCCTCCAAGGTGCATGTGTGCACGCCCAGGACATAAGCATCTGTAAATATAATACTTTGGGAAGGTTCTTCTGAGTTGGGGTCTTACACATGAGTTTGGTTGTTTTAAGTCTGACTGTTCCTGGATACTTGATGCTGTTGTCTTTTTTCCATTTCTCCCCTTCCCTTGTATGAGCTTTATGTCAGAAATCAGAAGTAATGAAACAAAGAGAAGATAGAGATACTTGCATGAGGAAAGCCAAGGCCATTTGAAGCTTCTTGCATGACTTTTATATTTCCTTTTGTTGCATTTGATTGTTTGCCTTGAGGCAGGAAAGGGAGGGAGGAAATTTGCATGAAGATGGAATTACTTCTACGATTTCCTCTTTGAATTTACATGGGCTACTCAATTCTCTACTGAGGCCTAAGGGGTAATTTCATCAAGGTCCACTTAGGCAAGAGACAGCACGTGAGATCAGCCTTCCTGACTGCTGCATGTGGCTTCAGTGCTGCACTAGGCAAGAAAAAATCACCCATGCTTCCCTGCATGAATGCAGGAGGAGTTGTTTGTCTGGGACTTGGATGAGATTCTGGCAAAATGAACTAGCAGTCTGGCTGCTGAGGAAGGTCTACCCTATGTGTAGCCCTTGGATAGCCCAAAGGAAGCCTGAGGAGGTCTTGGGAGTCCTCTCAGTCTTGCCACGATGAAATATTACCTTGGCCCCCCTCCTGGAGTGCTTACATGCTTTTCCAAATTAGAGCTATAAGAAAATAAAGAGCCTATATAACAGGCATATTTCTCATCCTTAACCATTCTTGTGTATAAAGAGCTTTGGTATTATTTGGATGGAAATTTCCAGCTGTAAAGAGCAATCCTTGCTCTTATCAACAGACTGTTTGCAAATACTGTCAAACTTTTAATTTAGGGTAGTTTAAAACTACCTCATTGTCCTTGTTTGAAATCCAAAGAATCTAAGCACTTTTGAAAATGTATTGCTGGACACAGAAATACTTTAAAATTTCCAACTGGCTGCCCAAGTCTGTACAAAAGGTTAGCAGTAGAATAAGGAAGTTTAATGGTTTTGTTCCCCATTCCATATTATGTCCAGAGAGCTCCATTAGCCTTTCTGTAACTGTACAGCCGTGGGGAGGGAAAAGCAAGCCCTCTGTAAACTGCTATTTTAAAAGCAACTTGTAACCCTATTAGTCGGTTGCTTCTTGTTAAGTTAGTAAAAATCGAACTTTGAGTATAAACAAGGTCTCAGGGAAGGTATGCAAGGGAGCCCCATGGCCAAATTACCTTGAAATTCTGTAGAAATTGAGTACTTGAACTCCTTCTGTTTCTTCTGAAAATCTCAGCCTTAGTCCCTGCATTGCAGTGGGGTTTTCTGCAGTCTGGTGAAAAATTACTCCCTTTCAGAGCTAAGTAAATCGTAACGATTTAAATCCCATCTTTTACATGTGTTTGGGGGTAAGGGGGATGTTTGTTTATTTATTATAGAATACACTAGCTGGCTGTCTGGCTTCCACTGCCATAGAGAAATGCAATGAGAGACCCTATTCAAAACCAGCATTAGCTGTGGGGAGCAGCCTGCACAGGCAAGCCTGCCCAGATTACCCTTCTGTACTCTTTTTTTTTTTTTTTTTGGCATACCTCTTTGATGAAATTTTGGACAATTACACGCATTTTTGGTTTGATTTTATGGTTTTCTTCAGAGCAGAGATTGAGAACTTTGCTGTGAGTGAATATGGAGGACAAATGTGGATATTAAAGAGCCACTTCACCCTTCATTGCATCTTGTCCCTGAGCCAAACAGTATCTGCATCATTCAAGCAAAAAACCCTGAATGATCGCCGTCAGCATCAGTGTTAAGTTCGCTTGATTTTTGCCCATTTCACTTTGCAGCCCACCTTACCTGCAGTAAAGGTTTTCTGTGGCCACCCCACAGTATGTGACTAACTTGCACACCTTTATGTAGGTTTTTTTTTTAAAAGCCATGTTTTGGTTAAGGGTTTCCCCCCAATTTTTTGTTAACAGCTATATAATTTTGAAGAAAGCTTTGGCTTTTGCTGCTGACAATTAAGACAGTGAATTGAAAACCACTTCTGGAATGAGTTTTGGCTTACTTTGAAGTATTATGTCTCTGCAGAGAGAGGGAGAGCAGATCCTGCTGGACAGCACCACTTGTAGACCATTAGGATCCTGCCTGTTGCCATTGAAGCACCACAGCCCTGGCCCCATGGGAGTAGCATGACTTTAAGCAGTCTCTGCATCCTGCTGTGCTCAGATTAGTTGACTCTGACCAAGCATATGTCAGCCTTTCCAGGCTGAATTGCTGGGAGCACCTGTAGGGCAAGGAGAGAAAATCAGGAAATAGTTTGTCTGCACAGATTGATTCAGACTTGTCATGTCTCACTTGTGCATTGTGGTGCCCAGCTGTGCCATCTCAGTGCCTTGGGGACACAGGGTGGCTCAGGTTGCAGAGTGATGTGCTGATGAGCCTTCAGACAGGGCCTAAAGCTCAGATGAGTGTTCCGAAAACCCCTTGTCTTGCCACCCATGTGGTCCTGAAGTCTTAAGGTTATTTGACTTGGTGTGCAGGGCATTTCCTTCAAGTTGAGTGGCCTGTAAGTAAACTCTGTAAGGCTCCTTCCTTCACTTTGCTAGAATTTTTTTTCCTTCCTGAAATTACAAGTAACTCATAGCCACTTTTTTCTTACTTCCAGCAAAAATTAGGGGACATCCTCTTTGGGTAGAGAGAGCAGCTCTGAGGTCAGAGAAGCCTAAGGCTTGGATGCTGGCCTGCCTCCCTCTGCCCTCTGTCCCCCAGAGAGGGAACCTTTGCTCTTTTGAAATTCCCACCAAAGCCTCTTTGCTTCTGCTTCCATTTTAATCATTTATTTACAGAAATTGTCTTTTCAGAAAAATCTGCAGGATGTGCCCTGAGCGCACCGATGTATTTTTAAAGAGCCTTTAGCTGATTCCCCTGGTGTGAATGATGAGATTGATTAGGGGAATAAAGACCTGTTAAAACAGAGAAGTAGGAGGTCATTCATTACCCTATACCACCGCATACTGCTTGGTTTCCAGCTATTAAGAATACATGAGATACAGGGCTGTTGGAAGTGGACACACAATCCTTACTTTTATACTAAGGTAGACTCTAGCCCATGTAATTTAACAGTGTCCTGAAAGTCCAGCTTATATTTTACAGGCTCACGCTTTGAAGTGTGATACTGTTAGCGCTCAAGATACGACAGGCATTGAATTTCAGCACTTGTTAAATTACGAATAATTGTCTCCACTTTGTGTAAGGAAAGAGCCAAGCAAGATTTCCACATTAACCATCTGAGCTCAGTTGTGCCATGCCTGTCAAGTAGTGGAACATGCTCAAGTTTCCCATTGCATTTCCACCACTTTCTTGGATTTGTAGGTATTTATTCCCAGCTAAGGAAGTTTGAGGATTTCAGGGTAACCTGTTGGAAATGTGTGGGAATGTCTCTCAATAAGCAATCTGTGACTGCTTTGGCTTAAGGTAAAATTTAGCATCCAGGCAAGCCTGTAGAGGAATAAAGACATGCTTTCTTTCCCCGTGTGGTGCATGGAGCCGGGGCTGGGAGGTGAGTGTGGAACAACACTGACAGTGTTCCCGGACACCCGGCTGCCTCCCCTGCTGTAGTTTTCCACAGTGGCAGAGGGAGTCAAGCAATCTGCAGAGGCAAGGCAAGCCTTTAAAGGAAAATTATGTGCACAGAGAAAAAGAAAATAAGGCAGGGTAGTGATTCCCCAGCCAGCATCTTTGCTGTGTGCGTTCAGTCAGTCTCCAAGCAACCAGCAACGTAATAAGGACACAATGAGTCACACTCAAACAGCACCTTCATATCGAGGTCTGTATATATTCGGTGTCTGTGAGCCCAATCTTACCTTCCTTATCCGTGCTAATTTATTAAATGTGAGGAGCTGGCAGGCAGCTGGCCACCCTGCATGCTCAGTGCAGCCTCCTCAGCACTCCTCCAGCTGGAGTGGCTGGGTGCAGGTCATCATCCCCACTTCTGCCAGGCTTCCTTGCAGCCTTCTTCAAAGCCTACAGCTTATTTCCCAAGGACTCCTTCAGTTTTGCAGCTTCTCCAAAGCTTTGTGCTGAGTCTGTTGCCTTCCTCCAGTAGATTTGCAGCTTGCCTGGGCTTTGAAAGGTGAAGGTACATGGAGAATGGGTAATGACTTGTCTGGGAAAAGAGGTGTCTGAATTTCTGAGCACAGAGGGAGTATAGATAAGAGATGCACAGCATGTTTGGATTTATTGGCCCTGTCTTGGCGGTGACATTGGCAGTACCTGTGCTTGGCACAGGTAATGGCTTTGCTGAATGCCTGGTCTTGGTGCCAGCACTGCTGCAGACAGCACAGCTTGGTGTTCGGACACAGGAAAACACACTGGGGTAGTTTCATCTATTTTAGGTGCGTCATTGGAACCAACTCAACACAGATATAATAAAAGCACACTTTGTAGCAGAGAGGAAACTGCTGAAAGAGAATACTGTTGCAAAAAAAGCATGAAGGAAATTTCCACTGGTCGCAAGAAACCCAGCTAGGTATAGCCTCCAGACCAAACCTCCTTCAGTCCTGAGTACTACTCTTTCAGATGAAATCAATATTTATGTGTTTTTTGTTTTGTGTTTTTTTTTTTTTTTTTTTTTTTTTAATTATTTCAATTAGCACACTTTGGAGGTGATTGATAAATGTAAGAAATCATAAATGCATTACTTTGGGCACATCTGAAAGTGCCCAAGGCCAGGTTGGATGAGGCTTTGAGCCACCTGGTCTCCTGGAAGGTATCTCTGCCTGTGGCAGGGGGTTTGGAACTAGATGATCTTTCAAGGTCCCTTCCAACCCATGGTCTACATTCTGTGGTTCCATGACAGCCCCGACCTGGGGTCCGCCAGGGAGGCTCCCAGATGGGACTCTCCACATCTCCTCAGGTCCAGCTGCTGGTGTAGGCACCTCTAGCTCTTGTAGCCTTAGTGCAGGGACCCAGAGAAGGATGGCCCCCCTTAAAGGTGGGATGTCGCACCTGATCCTGTCAAAAAAGCTTCAGCAATAAAGAGCAGGGGAAAAGAAAAAAAATATAAAAGCATTTATTGTTTGTGTCAAAGCATTAGCCCTTTTGGGATGGCAGTGGTTGTGATGGGCAAGTAGCAAAAGCCAGCCCAAACCCACAGACTGGTAATTTTTAATAAAGACAGCAATCAGAGCACTTGGGTCCCCTGTGGAATTTTTACTGTCATAAAGAGCTCCTCTTCACAACAAGTGTTTGCCCTCAGCTAAGGACTGGAGCACAGAAGCCCAAGGAGAGCCATGCCTCAGCAGCGTTAGCCAGGCCCACTTCATGGCACACTCCCAAAAGCTTCCTGGTGGAAAAACTGTGGATAGTCACAGGCTCCCATCCCCTTGAGAGGGGAGATGGGAATATTTTGTCAGGATTTTGGCATGGGTGAAACCCAAGCCTGGTCTCTTTGTGGGACATAACGGTGTTGCTGTGTGGCTTTTAGTGGAAATTAATGGTCAGGTTCTTACAGTAAATGCAGTGCTAGACTGTCCTAGCAGTTTAGAGCACATCACCCCTTCTCAAGAAAAACACCCTCTTCTCATGAGGGGTTTGAGCAGCAGTCTTAATTTAGGCAATCTCTAGGTCTGTTCACGATTGTGTTTTCACCCATCTGGCTAATATTGGTGATTTTCTTTTCTTGAATTATGCAAACCTTTTTTCCCTCATCTTGGGTGGCAGTAAAAAAAAAAAAAGGCTTTTCTGGAAAATAAAAAAGCCTTTTGAGGAAAACAACAAAAAAGAAATTTATGTATTAAAATAGAAAACTTACTTTAAAAGACCCAGCTGTGAGGTTGGCTCAAAATAGATTTGTTAACCATACAGTCTTGATCCAAACCAAAGATTACACTTTGTGGATAAAGAATCGCTTTTATTTTGTAAATTCTTGTACACGTTATTTTAGTCTTCTGGAAAAAAATCACTAATTTATTTTACCTTTTCGCTACTTTGTTCCCCCTCCCCCGTCTTCTACATTTTAGTCTCCATGATCTATAAAAATAACCCTAATTCTCCTCTGCTCTGGATAAACCCACAGCTATTATAAACTTGAAGAAAAAGCCCCTTTCATATTGTTGATATTGGATGTTTGTTTAATTTCAGTGGGGCTTTCTAAAAGTGTAATGCAAGTAGAGTTTATTACTATTTGAGTCTTTAATTGCTGTAGTAATATTTTTTTACAGCTCCTTATTTTTATGTTTAAGGGTCCCCAGACCCTTTGATTTATTGGCATTGGTGAATGATTGATAAATGAACGAGGTTACATAGAAAAACTGAAGGCATTGTATGAAATAGAAGCGGTGCCAGAATGACTGTGCAGGACCCACCAGTGTATTGAACGTGATGCATACTACACAGCTGCTGCAAGCTGCAGCCAAAGCCATCACAAATATCAACTGTTCCCTGGGAAGAGACTAAAAAATGTAAAAACAATAAGAGCAGGCGGTTTTCCTGCTCATTGGGAGAAGTGTGGCGTGTTCTCGTGCAATCTAGCTTTCCATTTCAATGTCTCAGGGTGTTTATTTCTGGAATATTATAACTATGAAAAAAAAAAGAAAGGTAATAGGCAGGGCTTGCACAGGCACCTAAAGCAGTTAGACATCTAATTTCTGTGACATTTCAATGGGAGTTGGTTATTTTTCTCTCTTAAGTTCCTTTGAAATATCAAACAAAGGTTTCTGTTTCAGGCTTGTTGAGCTTCCTCACTGCTTCCGCTGCTCTCGGTTGTTTTTCTGCTTGCAGAAAATTTGGTGGGCTCAGGTACCTGGCAGAAACTATTTTTATATTATTTGTATTTTGACCCTAAATTCCAAACAGTTTACACTTACCAGAGTAAGAAGTAATGGGTGCATTCCTGGGTGAATGCAGAAGACATTTGCTTTAACAAAACACTTCTGCTGGTAGCACTCCCTGTGTTAAGTCACCTCAGGTTGCTTTTTTCCCTTGATGTCTTAAAATGTATTGAAAAGCTGGTTCTTTAGGAGGAAAAGCACAGAGATAAGTGCAGGATGCCTGTGTTGGAAATGGAATGGTCAAACAGTGCAAAAGCTGAACAACGAGCACTGATTGTTGCCCTTGGCTTGTTTCTTAATTCCTAACTTTTAAAGCTCCTGATACTCTTCCCACAGGAGCACACTTAGGTAGGCAGTAACCCTGGGATGGGTGATGAATGCTCCTGCAGGGTCAAGCCCCTGCACAGCAGAGAGGGAGCCCTGGTAACTTTGCATTTGTAGCAACGTTTTGTGGAGCCCTGTGGGTAACTGGACAGAGTATCCCTGGTGTTGGATCTATGAGCAGATCTGATCCAGGAAATGCCAGACAGGGCAAGGAAACCGGGACTACCTGCTTTGGCTGGAGTCCCCCACTGAACTGAATGAAGCATGACACAGAGCTGCACCCTGACAGGCGCCAGCTGACTTCAGCTGGGATCTGGAGCAAGCCCAGCCACGGCATATGTTCGCAATCAAAATGTCATTAAAAATTCACATAGACAAGTTACACAGTTTGGAGCCTGTCTGTGAAACTCTGCACTCCAGCCGATGCAGTAGCTCGGGCTCGATGTTCCTGGTAATCTTCCCTGATCCTGTGAATCTGCGGGAGATGGGAGAAGAGCACTTGCTCTCGCTGGGTTTTCATTTTCTTAATCTTAAGGGAATGATTTCCCTCCAGTTGGGCTTGGCATGGATGTCTTCTGAAAGGCTTATCTCTGAATATCACCTTTCTTGGCATGCATTCTGCTGAAACTCAGCATGGGGAAAAAAAGAAAGTAATTAATTTTGTCCCACCTTAATCGTGCAGGTTAATGCCGTCCTCTGGTTTGGACTCTGATTTTGGTTGATAAATACAAAAGTCATTAAAAGGGTTAATGTGTGAGCCCTCCTCCCACTCAGGATGCTGCCATAGGAAATCCATAGGAAGCAGGTCATCCACAGGCACCTTAGAAATGAAGTGAGGTGCACAGTAACATGCAATGAGTTAGATGAAAACAAGTTTATTCTGGGTTTATACAGCACTCTGGCAATGAAAAATAATTCTATACTGGAAAAGCAACAAATTAGAGGCCCTGGTAATTTGCTGTTGGCAACCACACTTGTACTTGGGTGCGGCGTGATTGACAGGTGCTGCAGGCTTTCCATGAGTGTCACTGCCACTTGGAAGTGCAGTGGGCTTCACCCTCCTCTGTGGGAGGAGACACTTGCCATTATGTATTTCCTTTGGTCCTGTCCTTCTCTTGCAGACCGTGTCACAGGTACCTGCTTCCCAAGGGATTGGACTCTCTGTGGTGGTCTCCCATAAGAAATCAGTAGAGATTCCCTTCTGTAGGTTTCCTACACAGCAGCTTTCACTGAAGGTGAGGATGGAACTGAAGTTTATACTGTCCTACTTACCGAAATTTCAGTGCCACCGTTCTTTCTGTCACTACTCTTTCAAAGGTGCAGACAGCCCTTGAAGGAAGCAGAGGAGTAGGAGGAGATGATCAAGGAGTCCACTTTTATTGTATCCCAGGGAGAAATCCAGCCCTGAAGCCATTGCTGAAGAAGCCAAATTCTTAGCAACTTCCTTGTGGTATGACAGTCTTTGGAAAAATGAAAATTATTAGGTAGTCAGTCCTTGCTTAGAGTTGAGCTTTGGATAAATTAGCAACTCTTCAAGGCACAATTTTGTTAATTGCCAACAATTACATACTTTGTTTTTACATTAGACCAGCTGTGCTGAAAGTTCCTGTGCCTCTAGTGCATTTTCCATTTTTTAATGGGCTTGGTATTAAGCCTCAACAATCAGGAGATTGTTTTTATGTTGGAAAAATTTCTCTGTGTGATCCGTAAAATTAACTGAGTAATTTTAGCTTTTTAGTTTTATTTGCGGAGCCGTGTTTGTTTGTTTGTGAATCCCTTCTTCCCTTATTTTAGTTATTCAAGTACAGTCTTTTTTACTTTGAGGTTATTTTTACATGACAAACACCTAGCTGATCTCAGAAAGAGATGCTTCTAGTTTGGATTAATACAAGTCTGAAAAACTTGGCTGCGTGCTTTTGGAATATTAAACAGCTTGATAAGGTGTGAAAATATGTTTTTAATGTTTATTTGCAGATAGTTAAATGCAGTGTAAACCAATTTCTGAGTTTATTTGCTTTTATGCATTCACTCTGGCATGCAGGCTAACCTCACTTTTGGGATGTGACAAGGACAAACACAGGACTGTGTAGATTAATGGGTGTGTTTGCCACAGCTGAACATGTGGTTCCTAAAGTTCAGGACGTGTAAAAATACAGAGTAAAAACACTGATGGCTTGTGCCAGGCAGACACTGCCTCTGAAGGGTGGGGCTCTGAAAATGCCTCTACGGCATTTCTTTCCTTTCTTTTCCCTCTTTGGAAAGGAGAATTGGCACAAAAGGAAAACTCTCCTCTCCCCTGAATTAAAGAGAAGGCATGCAGCTTGCTCTCGGAGGAGAATTGTGTAGTACCAACTCAAAGCATCAGTACAGGGCTCTGCAGGGGTAAGATGGGCAAAGAGGTTCTCAGCACGAGCCAGTGTCAAGGCCAGAGTGACCAAGCAATGACTCGTGGTGTCCACATCAGAAATGGAGGGCTGAGGTCCTCATGTGCCAGACCCACAGTACCTGGATGGGAATGGGGTGAGCAGATGTCTCGGTATATCCCAGGCTTGCTGGGCTGTTTCTTGGACCTCAGCAAACCTTGGTTGAATCTGTTCAGTAAGTCTGTGTTCCAGGAGGTGTGGAAAGTGTGGGTAATTCCTCAAAGTACCAGAGTAAGCAGATCCAGAAAAGGGCATCCTGGGGCTCTTTCAGCCTCGCTTGGTGATGGGAACTTGACCAAGGATGGTGATGGTTGGACTGACCAATTCTCTGGAGCTGTTGCCAGCAGAGATATGGTGACATTCATGAGGTGAGTTTGGATGCCAGTTCTCACAGCCATATTAGGTGCTAGCTGGCTCCTTTGCCAGCTTGGTGAGGACTGAGCTTGCTGGGGTTGGTATCTTCTGGTAGTGGTGGAAGAGAGCATTGCCATGCTCCTGTCCCTGCCTCCTCACCCTAGCAGCTCTCAAAAAACCCAAATACAAGCAGGAGTTAAGTTCCCTGTTGAGTGGGAGGCTGGGTGTTGCAACAGTGAATCTTTGCTCCTTACCAGAATAACTCTTCTTTTTAATACCCATTGCAGGAAGTTGGTGCTCTTATATCTGAGTAATCAATTTATGGTTTTCTGAGACCCTCTATAAAATAAAACCTGCTGTTGATCTGGTCTGAAGCCCATTTGAGTGAATCACAGGGACTCCCATGGATGTCAGTGTTTATGAATCAAGCCCTATAGCTTTAGTATATTACAAACAGAAAACTCTGTGTTACTATTTTTGGTGAGCCACTTGCTCCTAGATAGCTCTTAGCAGGGAGCGGCACCTTCAGTCAACACTCTTCCCCAAGGAATTTCCTCTCTGCTCCTTCAGAAAAGCAACTTCTGTTCTTGGAGGCAGATTTTAATTTTTGTCATTTCCGTAGTTAACCATTCAGCAGTGACACACATTAACCTCATTCTTCTTCCATATTATCGGGTCAGCCCTCATTTATCCAAATAGCCAAGCAACTCTACCCTGGAGGCCTGGGCTGTGGCAAACCCTTGCACCCCTTCCCAAACCCATGCTGCTGCAATGCCTTTGCTGCCAGCTGCTGCGCAGGGTTGTTTTGCTCATGTGTGCTGGGACATTTCTCCATTGATGGAATCTGAAGGACAAGATCATCTCCTGTTTTTCCAGAGAAAACTGTTGGCAGGTGGGGCTTCTGTCTCCACTGCTGAGGCATGGCAGCAGGGAAGGACTTTCTACCCCCAAATTCATCCTCAGGTGCTGTTGTGATGAAGGGTGGGATGGATTCTCACTTCATCCACTCTCATATCTTGTGTGCTGGGTGTAAACTTTCAAAGGGTAGTAACAGGGGAGCGATTTTGCCACTGCTGAGGCTCTCTGACACTTACTGAAAATACACAGGTTGGCAATCATTCTCTTAAACTCTTAGTGCAATCTCCAAGGGCCAGGTTTTCCAACCATCGTTGGCTCCCAAATATAAAAAAAATTAATGAGTTATGTATTTTTAAAACAAAACACCTAAGGATGTGTTTGCTTTTATTTCCTCTTTGGTTTTTATGGTTTACATATCTATGTGACTGCAAGCATCAGGGAATTGTCCTACTTTTCCCCACCTGGTGGGTCTCATGTTGTTATGTCATCTAGATTCGAATGTCATCTAGGTAGCCTCGTCCCTTCTCCCAGAACATAGTGGGATTGTGAATCTTGCTTTATAATCGAAGAGGCTGACAGCAGACATTCTCAGATCCTGGGTCTTCAAAATGCAGTCTGTGTTAGGAAAACTAAAATTAATTCAAAACAAATTTTCCAGAACTTTGAGAGCACATATGAATGGGCTCCTGACAGAACAATCAATCCTTTGTAAATTGAATTCTTGGAGGTTCACTACTTTAGAGGCTGAATGATAAGTAGTGTATCTCTCATGCACCGTCTAATTTTACAAACCAGTACATTCTTAAAGGCTAGTTAGGGTTTGGGGTTTTTTCTCCTATTCTTATTTTTGTCTGGATTAGCTGCAGGAAAGAGTGACCATTTTGGAATGGATGAATGGATCTGCAAATATCAATTAAAGCAATAAAGCAGCACAAGTTATGCCTGATGTGCAAGAAAGTCTACAGCAGATTTACTCGTCCAACCCTCCACCACACAATTTTAGCCATGCAAACAGAAACCTCCACAGACTTAGGATGTGCAGGCTGCACAAACTGGGTAGCTCTATCAGCCCCCTAGCAGGCTGGAAACTGTTTTGCAGTGGGACATTGGAGCATGACTGTTCTGCAACAGGGCTCAGAGCCAAACTCCTCAGAGCAGCATTTGCCTGATCATTTGGATTGAAACAAAAGACACATTGAGATTACCCCTTCCTGCTCCTGGAAGATTTCAGGCAGTGCTGCTTTTATTTTTGTTTGTTTGTTTATTCATATATTTAAAAGAGGAAAGTATTTCAGTGCTTATGAAAAGCCAATACCCAGCAGGACTGAGAACAGTCTGAAATGATGCTGGCAAGTGCCAAGGCATTTCCTTCACCCCACCAAAGCACCCCAGGCTTTCCTGACAATAGCCCTATTCCCTCCTGTGCCCCTTTAGAGCAATGATTGAAAATTGCACCTCTGTGTTGATTTCTTGTTGTTGTTTTTTTTTTAATATATAGCATGTATGTGTTTTAGTCTTTATTAGCCACCATTAAAAAGTAAATGAAACAACCAACAACAAATGAAGCTTTTATTTCAAGCAGAGGTAAGTTAAACAAATGATCGGTCCTTAGCTGAAGGAGTCAATATAGTGGTTACAGAAAGCAGACCAGAGAACATACAGAACTGCTTTAGAAAAAGAAAAAAAAACCCACCCCAAGACAGCAGGAAACAAAGAGTTATTCAATTGATCAAGTGATAGACGCCTGTGAAGGGGTCAAGGGGTGCAAGACGTGTTGAAGAACAGCATTTCATTTTAAATACCCCAGCTTAAGCCTGTTCTTTGGAAGGGAGTTTATACTGGAAAAGGCAGGATATATTGCTGTGCCTATCAGCAGTGACAGGGCATAAAGAGCAGCAGTGCTGGATCAGACTTTCACTGGTAATGTAGTGTTTCCACTAGGAATTAAACATAAAACTTTTTTAGCTTTTATAATGCAGAAGCAGGCAATGCAGTAACAAACAATAGCTTAATGGATGTTTGCAACCCAAAACAGCACTCTAAAACGATACATAACAGTGCTATTGCTTTACAGAGGTGAGGCAAACCCATCATCTGCACACAGATCTGAGTGGTTTATGCCAATGCACAGCAGCCCAGGACACAGGGCTGTAATAATTTTTAAAGCTTAAAATGCAGCTTTAATGTTAACATGAAAACCATAGCAATGGTATTGTTAACATGACTGCTTAGTTTGTGTTTTAGAGTGCTCAAATGAAGGTGAGGGCATACACTGTACACCTTCAGGGTGAGGAGCCACCTCTCCTGTGAATTGTGTCTGCCAAAGCAGCCTCTGGGAGGTGTGGGACTTGAGATGGGAGCAATTCCCAGATCCCCAGCATGGCCCAAGGTGACACACTACTGGCGGACTCCTGCACTCTGTGCTGTAGCTAAACTTCCAGAAGAACAGGCAGTGGCCATGGGAAGGCTGAAGATTTGAGGGACCCAGCCTTTCTGTCTTGATGTGCCCTCTCGTGTAAATGTAGGGAAAAAACCCTACTACCTAAATAGCATTTTTTAAAAAATACATGAATGATTTCGGACTTGAAAAGTGAAACTATAGACTTTCCAGGGTGATGTGCAGCAAAAGTACATGTGATGAATTTTCTTTGATTAAAATGTTGTTTACATAGACCATATCAAGTCAGTTGGTTTCAATGTTTCACAGATTTTAGGGTGGGGAGATTTCCTTTAACCCAAAATTTCTTCCCCAGTGGGGATTGCATGACAGGAGACTGGACTGTGTGACATGCAGGAGAGGGGAAACCCTGAGCCCATCCCTGCCATTAACTCCTTCCTTTCCTGCAGGGTAGCAAATAGCCAAACTATGTGGCTTAGTCTCTCTCAAGATTATTGCAGGGTACAGGGATTTTCAAACACCCAGGGTAGCTCTGAAATGTAACAGTGAACTCTAGGAGTCATGTTGAGATATGCAACATAACTGGAATAAGCTTTTGGCACAGGTCTCATTGTTTCTCGTGTCCAGGGTGCCGACATAGGCATCTCTGCATGGTACTGAGCTGGATTATGTAGAGACCGTAATGTCTCTAGAGGTCCTGGAGACTGAGGCATGCTATTGGGATGTGGCCTTTCTAAAACTGGATTTGGATATCCTCAACTGTCCCTTCCTGGACTGGGAATCTTGAACCCTTAGGGTCTGCCTGGTTCCCCAGGGGAGCTTCTGCAGGAGCACAGGAGAATGCACAAACCGCCTTTGATCTATTAGGGAACAGCAGAAGCCAAAAGCGTGGTGACCACAGAAAAACAGCTTCCACTTCAAACAGGGAAGGTAACATCCAGCTGTAGTAGTTCAGAGAAGAGATGTGAGGACTAAGGAAGAAGTGCCAGGAGAACCTGCCTGTTTTGGGGTTTGTTATTTCCATGGTTGCTAAGCTAGCGACTGGATCACCAGGAGTGTTTTCTGGCACTCGTTTTAAAATTTTTAAGGCTAATGATGAACTGTTTGAACCAGCATTTGACTTGACTGAAGTAGCTTTAAAGAATTTCTTTAACTAATCAAAATTGTATGCTAGGAAGAAAGAAAACCACAGTGAGGGCTGGAGGATGGAACAGCTGACCAAAATAAAGTGAAATCCAGCAAACAGCATTTAACCTTGGGTTTAGGCATGTAAATAGTAATACTGACTTCAGCTGAGCTGTTGTCATGAGGGCAGCCAGCTCTCACTGGGGCTTAGTGCATTTGTCATCCATATAGAGATAGAAGAGATCTCAAAGGTAGATATGCCTGCTGCTAGTTTATAAAAAGAAGTTGATAAAGTTTCCTGCTCCAAAATGGAGTCAGAACTGTGCAATAGATGTGTATAAAAATTAGGGCAAAATTCTGCCCCCAAACAAGTAATTTAGCAACCCTTATAATTGCCAGGCACAGGTTACAATTCTTTAGAAGTTTTGACTTGCATTCCTCTTTGAATTCTTAAATAAATATTAAAAGACCACTGTATTTCCTTAGTTATGTCCTTACTTTCCACTCTGAAGATTTCCATTTATAGTTTTTGAAATATTGGCAAGTATGCAGAAGATGTAGGCTGTGCTATTGCAAAACCCAGCACATGTCAGCACCAAGCAATTGCCATACAGGGACCTTAAATTAGAATTATAACGGCCTTGGTAGTAGTTGAGCTGAATACTTGATTTCTTTAGCTGGTGGATCATCCAACAAAATAACAGAAAATGTATCTGAGGTGAACCAAAGAAAGGGATTTCCCAATTAAAATGAAATCCAAAATGAAGGGATTATGAATTATGGTTTTTGTTCTCAGCCCAAGCTGAATGACTTTTTGTGGTATAGAAAAATAATTTCTTCCATATTAGTTTTCTTTCTCCTACCAGTGACTTTAAAATGTTTTTATTGATTAAAAATTTCAAATTCTTGCCCACTACAAGTATGCCCTTTATGATTTAAATAGTTTGTGGAATTTGTGGCCAGATTTGTTAGGCCTGAGGTATATTATGAAGGAAAAAGAATTGCTGCAAAGGAAATTTCCCCTACTAACTTGCACTTCTACAGTCCTGTTGGCTTCCCTGGACACTAGTTACATATTTCCACTTCACTTTGTTCTCTTTCGGGAGAAGATGGAGTGATTCAAGTCTTTTTTAATGCAATAATTATAGTTCTACACAGTGAGCAGAAGGATTTGGTGTGTTGCTTTGTTTGAGTACTTAAACTCTCGTGTATATTGCTGGCCTGGCTGGGCCCTGGCATTGGCTTCTGGACCTGCCACCTATAAAATCGGGCCAAGTTTTGCTCAGATAACCTTAGGATTGCGGAGAATTCCAGCCTGTGCTATCTTATGGTGAGGCTGCAATGCTTTAGGCACTCCTTTATTTAGATTAGAAACTCTAGTACGGTAGCACATCCCCATGATCAACACGAACAGCTGATAAGCTGGTGCTTCAAGGAGTAGTTCTCATATGTGCAGGCTACAAATGAAGAAGGTGGCAGTATGTGCAGGTACATAATAGCAGCCCTCAGAAAAGATAATTTCCAGAAATGATTATTTGTTACTGCTTTCACAACATGAAAGCAGAATGAGGGCATTCAATTTAATATGAAAATAAAACTTAACAAGAGGTGCTCTTAGTATGAAAGTGTGGCAGGTGAGAGAACTGTTTGAGAGCAGTGACATTATCCTAATTTCTTGCTTTACTACAGCTTGCCTAGACATAATTAAGATTGAAAAGTGCTTTCTTTTCTTCTTCTGGGGTATAAAATATCTTACAGAAGGGGAAGGCAGAATTTTTGTGAGCAGCGTTGTCCTGTTTTCAGCACTGGTCCAATGTAGATCTTTTGTTATGTGTCAGACAGAGACTTTTGTTACTTCATGAGCTTCTTATTCAATAAATACAGTTTAGGTTTGAAGAATGTCTGACATTATATAGCCTGCATTTCATAGAAATATTGTGGCTGCACAGGAAGCAGCAGATACTTTATTCCTTGATGTCTTAGTAGTGCTCCATAATCTGTTTAAGTTCTTCTCCTTGACTTGTGATTAGAGTTGTTTAAGAAAAACAACCTTTATGCAGTTTTGTGCAAAAACTGTGCCAGGGTAATAGGTGGATAATTCACTGGTGTTTTAAATTTGAGAGCAAAGCCAGTCTTTTCCAAACTCCCATTTCCATGAGTTAGGTGTCTGGTGTCTTGAGACCACAGCTCTGAGCAAAGGATGACATGATTACAGTGGGGTTGTTGAGAGCTGTGGGGCTGGAACAGAGCAAGGGGAGCTCCCCAATCCCGTTCAAGGATGACTGCTGGGATGGATGGTGCACAAGGACATCATTTATGCCAAGGGATTGTGCTCAGCACAACTCAGAGGGGTGGAACAGGAGAGAGAGTCAAGGAAACCATGGGGCTCTGGAACTGTTTTCCCTGAAAGCAGACCATGGTTTCAGACAATAATATTATTCAGCAGCGTGAATAGGAAATTGTGCCTGCCTTTCTACGGATCCGTGCCGTCACTGCACATGGTGTGCACGTTTGATGTTTGGCCCCATACCTAACCTGTTTGCTGCTGCCTTCATTTCCTGACAACCCTGCAGTGCTGCGGAGATGTCGTGGTTCTGAGGCTGAAGTGTTGTTTGGATGTAAAAAACCCCATGGAGAGCCTTCTGGGTGCCACCAGCAGCCTGTCACTGTTGTGTGGGGCTTGCACCGTGCCTTCTCAGAGGTTTTAGCCATGCTAAGTGCAACGTTTGTGCCTGGCCCAGGGTCACACAGACATTTTCCTCAGCAGGAGGAAACACCTGAGCAGGTGTGTCTTGTGTGCCTGGGTATCTCTGTTCGCTTGTCTTGTAGCATTGCTTTGGGGCTCTCACCCTGGCTGTGTGATCACATGCCCCCTAAACCATTCCTCAACCCCTAGGAAACCTGAGAGTTTGTGTAATGTGGAAATTTTATCTGCACTTCACGTGGGAACATAGGATTATACTAAAATAGTTGTACCAGTTCAACACCTCATGTGAATGCAGTTACATGCAGCCGGTGCAGGATCTATTTAACTTTACAGCAGTAGGAACAGAGAGCTCATTTGGATCTCATAGCTGGATGTGTGTAATCAGCTTCTGCTTGTAGGCTGCCTGATCAGGCAAGATCTTGAGGCATTACCATGTCAATTTAGTCCTTCTGAAAGGACTATGGACCTTCTGTCCACAAAGCTCAGTGGACGTGTGCGACAATCTCGGTTCTGTGTATTCACTGTACAAATATATAGTTAACCTCTCCAAATGTAGAATGTGATGTGTTGGGGGCATTCAGTGGCACTTGATCCACAGGTGGCCTTCCCAATGTTCCTCTCCATCTACAGTGGCATGGGGTCGCCACTGGGACAGGCTTGTTGTGGTGTGGTTGTGCTGATGGGACACCTAAGCAGGAGCATCCTGGGATACGGCCACAGGGCATGGAGTGATGGGGGAAAGGCTGAGATTTGGGAAGCTGCTAGGAAAGGATGAGGCCCAGGCCAAGGAGGCTGCTGCAACCATCAGCTCCAGCCTTGGAGAAGGCTGGGTCTTCAGCCTGCCTCCAGCTGTCTTCACTTCTGCCCCTTTGCCATCCTCAGCCCATTTTTTCATGTCCTGAAAATGTATTTGTTCTGCCTTTTGTCTTTACCAATGGTTATTGGGGGGAGGAGGGAGGGACGGAGGCTGGTATTTTGTTTTTAATTCCTCCAGGAGTGCAGCCTTCATTGATACTTGCCAGGTCTGAACTGTAGCAGAGACACTTTGAGCTGAGTGCAGAAATGTCTGCGGCGAAAAAAGAGAGCTGGTTGGTTTTGCTTTAAAAATAAAATAAAGGTCCCACTAAAATTCACCCATGGGCCAAGGAACAAACATGATAAATTGCAGCCCAGAGGGTAATTCTTCTGGAAAGGTAAAATCATCTAAAAATAACACCTTAGAATGAAAGTGCTTCATTGACAATAACTACAGTGTTGCTACGGTGATGCTGGAAAAAAATGATCGTTGTTACTTAGACTGCCACAGAACTGCTCCCCCGCCCTCCCATGGCATGAATCAACTGCTAGTATTAAAATCACAGACAAATTTTGTGTTATATTTCAATTTTTTTCCTTGTCTGAATGCTTCTCTGTTCTAGTGCATGTCCTGCAGACAAATGAAACACCATCAGGGGAAGGCATTCAAATAAAATTTATTGGTCAGCTCAGTGTGATCTATCTGTACTATCTCAATTGCAACTCATGCTCTTTCTTTTATCAGAGCAGCTTGCTTCCAGAAGAGGGAGGCAGCAGTCAGAATGAGACCCAAAGGTAACAGCTTGATGGGACTGTTCACAGATTATTTTTTTTTTTAGCCTGCAGCAAGTAAAAGACATAATACTTATGAAATCCGGAGCCTTTTGTTTCAACAAGTTTCAAGTTAAACACCTCCCAGGGTACATGCTATTCCGCTTTGTGAGGATTATGAGGGATGAGAAAGTTGAAACTCCAAATTTCTTTTAAGAAAACATAGTTTGGCAATAGTGTTTCTTTAAGCATTCATACCAACAACAGAAGAGCTGGGTAATACCCTTTTGATATAGTCATCCCATTCAGGTCCAATTTGGGGGATTTGAAATGCAACACGACTTCAAAATGTTTATGGCTCTGCAGAGACTATATTTGCAGGCAAGTAAAGCTTCACAATCTTTTGTGTGGCAGCTGAAACCTACTTAACCGTCTGCCTTAGGTGAAACTGGTAAATGGCTCTGTTTATACAGCAGCTGCATCTCAAATGCAATCCATACAGCTGGCGGCGGACCAGTTGCAATGTAGATGATATTTTAATTTCCCCATCAAATGCTGTCTGTAATTTGTGAGGCTTTCCTTAGAAAAATGAAGCAATATTAAATCACACAGCGGGTACTGTGTGATACTTCCTGCCTTCCTTGAAGAGCCTGGAGTATGCTAGTTACACTGTAGACAATGTTGTATGAATGTGAAAGAAAAATATATCCATGTGTTCTTAAAATTAAGTTTAATTTCTAGCTGCATATAGAGCCTCTGACTTTCTCCATGTTGATGTTGGGCTAGAGCCATCAGTATGCAGACAATTGCTTCTATGTGGCACCTAGCCTTACCTAAAGAAGATACAGTGTCAGTCTCACAGGCTCAAGAAATTATATAATTAGACTTTTAGGGGATTTGTAGCCCTCTGAAGCTAGGAATTAAATTTTTTGAAGGGTACTTTTAAGAGTGGTTGACTGGCAGCGTGGAAGGAGGGAGCATTAGATGGCGAAAGAGGAGGGTTTTATTAACTGTCTTTCTCTGTTTTTGCTTCAGGACAATTATTGGGCCAAACTACCCTGAATTCAGAGGAGATGGAGGCATCAGAGACTTTGTAATGTTACATAATCTTTTTAAACAGTGACTCAAGCTCTGGCTTTGCTAGCTGGAATGTTTAGTGCTCTCCTTTGTAGCTGGTATTCCAGTGGTGAGGAAGAATAAGAATGTACAGGAAAGTGAGGCTGGGTTTAGTTTTTCATACTGCACACGGGAAGATAATGATGGGCTCTTATCACGACGTGGCACTGAGTTGAAAGGATTCAATTCAGCAGAACGTTATAGAAACATAAAGAATTTCATAATGCTTGCCTCCACGTGTTTATATATAGCATATTCCTTTTGTTCAGCTTTGCACAGAGTTCAGGTATGAAAGGCTGTGTTTAGAAGGTATTGTGATTCAGGTTTAAAGTGATGCTGATCCATGCTTGCTGAAAATAATGAAAGACTTCCTCTGACTTCAGCAAGCTTCAGTTTGGGGTTACAAGGCAGGGAGCTCAGACACGAGACCTCCCTCATACACCATAATGCTCCAATGCAGATTGCTCCAGCTGATAGCTCTGTCATGGAGAGCAGAATTTGCACTTCTGAATGTCATTTAATGCAGACCTGCTTTGCTGCCGGCGAATACACAGAGGCAAACAGGTATGCCAGGGAACAGCAAAATTTGGCACAGCCGCCAGGATGGAGTGCAGACAATGGGAGTCATGCTGTCCAGTCCAAGAGGGTCTGAAATTCAGTGGGAGCCTTGTCCAGAGGCAGGATATTGGTGGGCAGCTGCCAGGTGTCACAGTGCCTCTTTAGGAGGCAGCTTCTCCCAGGTCCTGCTGGTCCGTGCAGCCCCTGATTTGGGAAGGAGGGAAGCACATCCATCGTTCTCCTGTGCTGCATCTGCTTTGCCCTCTTTGTAATTCTGAAACAGAATTGGACCAATAGCTTAGAGAACTGAAAAATAGCATTTCAAAGTGATGTTAATTCTTGAGGAGATGAATACTTACACAAAGATATACAGGTGTCTGGCATGGTGGACCAAACTGTGTCCTCCATGTCCAAACAGGACAGATTATGAAATTGCAGGTTTGCTGACTGTGCGTCAAAAGAAAGGTCACAGTGGAAACTTCTTTCCTAACTGGAAGCTTAGTTCCTGTTAAGAGTTCTTGCTAGTGGGAGGTAACATTTACATGCTGGTAGAGTCAGATTCCAGAACTAGCTTTTGGTGCAGTTAACCAATCCTTCTCATTGTTTGCAATTCATTTTACAGGGTCTGTATTTTTAGTGCACAGATAGTATAAGATGATCTGTTATTTTACACAGAGGCCATTGTTGTCATCTCCTGGAATCATCTTAATGTGGGTTACAATTGCTGAATACTTTGCATGTGTGAAAATATAAAGAGATTCTACAAATAAATCATGGGGCATTTCTGTTCTGGAGAAAGCACAGGCTTAATGAAGAGTAGTTGTCTAGGATCTGCTTATTTTACCTCTGGCAGAGCAGTTGGTCTGAATACATGCTGTGTAGTGTTAGATCCCTTGGGGATCCTTCGAAGTATGTTAAACACCAGCTACATATTTCTCCTTCTTCCCTTAAAGACTTGCTGACTTTTATCAGTGTATATCATTCCTTTCTCTTCTCCTTTGATGATACGTGAGTTTGCTTAGCAAATGACTGCCCTACAATGGCCTCTTAGCTCTCCTTTCTGGGCTTTAGAACTAAACATTTGTTCAAAAATTTGTAAAAGGTACTGTGGTGTTAGCTTGAAGCTTGAAAATCTTTGCCTATCCTTGGATGAATATGTGTGAAGGAAAAGTAACTCAGAGGGCATGATCTGTGATTGCCTCCAGGAAACAGGCAACAAAGACCCTCTGTGAATCCAAACCACCAAAGAGTTAACCCTGGGCTTTCACAGGAATACAGGCAGAGTATTTTTCTACATAGCAATAGAGGCTAGAAACAGGATCAGATACTTGGAGAAGATAGGAAATGGCATGTGAAAACCATTTCTCTGTGGAAGGCTAGCACATTATCTGCATCCTCTTTTAAGACCCAGACAAGACCTTTTTGCTAATTTTGCCTCTTCTGAGAGCTTTTCCCTCTTCTGTAGAGGTAGCAGCCTGTAGAGAAGCACCTGCATATACATATGAGACACGTGCCTGACACAGAGCTGTGTGCTCACCCTGAAGTCCTGGTGTTTTTAGAACAGACACTAAAGACCTCATTGCCTTTGAGTGAGCTGTGTCAGTACAGGCTCCACCAAAACACCTTCCCGGTCTGGCTAAAAAGGCACCCTGAGCTCTTCCACCCACTTCTGGGCAGCACACATGCATGGGGCAGCCCTGGTGTGGACAGGGCAACAGAAGCAAAGAAGCAAAGCAGGTGAAAGTGGAACGTCTTAAACAATGGATCTCAGCCTTAGCAAACATGCCTACCTCCATTTCTGCATCTACATTATCATCCACCCTCTTCAGCTATTCAAATAATGACAGGCTGAGGGCAAGTGAGAGGCACTGAGGCATGACCTAGCCCCCCATTGCCCTGAGGCTGATGTGTTTCTTTCCTTGAAAGACCCTCCAAGGCCCTGTGTTTCTGATTCACTTCCTGCAGTAATTACCGTGGCTGATGTTAAGAGCTTGTAATACCCAGTGCATAAATTGCTGTGGCAGAATCACTGCATTTTATATCCACTGGGATTAGACTAATCTGTTGTGTTATGCCGAGAACTCAGAAAGTAAGAGGAACCCTTTCATACGTTACAGCCTCATTTAGTAGAGGTTATCTAAAAGTTGTTTCTGCATCTTGCTGGAGGCTCTTATAAAACAGTGACCATGAAAGCACTGGTCTGCAATATATTCATGTGACATGCAGTGCTTACACTGCGATTAGTGGAGATCGAGGAATGAGTAAACAGATGTCCTTGGGAGTGATCTTAGCCTTGGCCTGAAAAACAGTGACCTCTCACAGCTGGGATGCAGATATGTTAATTGCTGATCTTTTAACAGCTCCAGCCGCTGCACCAGATAAGTCCCAGGTGTGTGAAATATCATCCTTTTGTCTTGTGTTTCCGCAATTGAATCGGTGTAACAGAGAACTTCCAGTGGGCTGCAGGGTGAGATTTTATCTTCTCTGCGGCATCAACTCAGCTGCTTCTTGAGTCCTTGACCACACACAAAACCTGCCCTTCTGGATGTAGTGGCGAGTAGGAGCTGAGGTAGCAGCCTCACCTGGAAATACATTCAGGCACACCTTTGCTTCTGGATGCTGGTTGTCCCTCTCTGCAGCAAGGGTCCTGCAAGGACCATCCCCCTCTCAAGCGAGGATATTCTTCTCATACTGCTTCAGTATCTTTTGCTATTCATAGTGTGCCCAGAAATACAAACAGGACATCACTCTGTTGACTGCTAAAGAGCTTCTTGCAGAAGCCCAGGAGATTGGGTGATTTTCCCCAAAAAGGCTTTGCTGTGTCTGGTGCTTTGTGTGAGGATGTACTATCTCTAGTAAAGCTTTGCAAGATGTCCACTCAAAATCAGCTTTGACTGAGCAAGGCAGCCAGTCACCTGAGCTAACTCAGCAACAGAGGCTTATTGATAGTGATCAAAGTCAGCACAGACTGTTCTGTTGTCTTGAGTGTGGCTTTTGCTTAGTAAGAACACTCAGTAGGAATAGAGCTATAGCTCAGGCTTTCAGTTGCAGCTTTGTAATTCAGTGTATATCTCTGTAAATGCTATGCTGTGGCTGAGTTCCTGACAATTCCATAAGGCTACAAGCATTTATCCTCATAGACAAGACAGAACAGTTCTGCTCTGATACTTCTTTGGTGCATATATGTCTTTTTCTAGCTGACTGCACCAACAGCACAGGCCATCTGCCCTCTTGGGTTAGGCTTTAGCTCTGAGTTTGGTGTCATCCCAGTATCTGCCCCCAGCCTTGAGACTGTCTATTCCATGAGTGGAAAAACAGCTTTTCCCAGAGCCTTTTTTGTTTGTTTGGTCCTGGTTTGTTTTGGTTTTTTGTTATTCTAGCTCAGTAAAGCTGACCTTGTCTTGAGGTTTTGAAGCCCACAGACCCACAGTTCAGAGCCCTAGGGAAGAAGCATTAGGGTTAAATGTCTGATCACTGAGCAGAACTGACAGTGAATAGACCCTGATCTCTCAAGACACTGTTTGTCTGCAGTTGGTTTTATGCCCCTCCCTGAAGTTCCAGGAGATACAATGGTCTCCTGGTCTGCCAGAGGTGAACTTCATCTGAAAAGAGTCCCTTGAGCAGTAACTTATTCTTATTTCCTACAGTTAAGCTATATCTGGCAATATATTGGTTGTGATTCGACTGACAGGTCTGTGAGTCAGTTTTGTGAGTTCAGCTTTGGAAATAACTGTATTTAGTTCCAAGAATAAGAGCTCTATTGTTGCTCGTGACCTGCTGTCCCCATTCCAGTAATTGACCAAAATAGTCAGCATCCTGAGGATCATGCATTTTTCAACCTACATTATTGTTCTTACAGAGAGACAACCTCTTTGTATTCTGTAAGAATTTAGTGCATTTGCATGTGTTCATGTTGTAGAGTGCTTAAAGGGATTAGCAAAAGATCTTTTATCATGAGTACTTGGCTAAAGGAAATAATTCTCCTTAATCTTTGTAATTTTCCCTATATTGACACTTCTCAAATCTTTTCACAAATAATATAATTTAGAACAATTTTCTTAGCAAATCTGAGAACGTCTGTTTTCTCTTTGGAGCCCCTCCTGTTGCCTCAACACAAATGCTCCCTTGACTTGTCTTTGTTCTGTTGCTATTAAAAGTCATGGTCATCACTAACTTCAGGTTAAACACAGCTCCATGCAAGAATTCAAGAAAAAAAAGTCAGTCTCTCAGAATTTAGGAAAGAGTAGGATTAGAGATGCCTGGTAACCTTAACATGGTCCCTCTGGGTGTTATAAAACAGACTTTGATTGTGTAGATTTATGTGGCCCAGGGGCTTTTCTAACTTGAGCCAAACTAATGCGTAGCTCAGGACAGGAGCCAGTGTGGCATGTGCCTCAGCTTTCCCTCTCTGGGCACCCAACATCCTTTGTTTACACAAGAGATGTGAGGCCTGTTTGGCTACTGTTCTACATGTGGAACCATTCTCCACCTTGCCCATGGCATTCCCCGTAGCTTATAAGGGGAGATTTTCTCTCAGAGTGCACTTTCCCAGGCATTAGACAGCAAACTGATGGTTGTGCCCAATGATCCTAGAGGTCTTTTCCAACCGAGTGATTCCATGGTTCTGTGAAGTACAGAAAGCAGGATGGGGTGTTATAATTCCTTTTCTGTCTACCATGTAAGCAATACGGCCTGTAATTAAATCTCAGTGCAAACCTAACATTTTGGGAGAGCTGTAGCTTACAGTCCCAGCAACTGAAGGACAACTCTGCATTTACCCATCCCTTCTCAAACACATCAGCAACCAAGAGAAAACTTCCTCAAGGAAGGCACATGCTTCTGAGATATGTAATTCTCCATTGCCACTCCCTAGGTTGGGAAGATGGGAGCTATGAATTTGTGTCTAAAGCAGCACTATTTCTTGGTTTCCATCTCCAGTTTGTAGCAACACTTTGGATCACAAAGCCTTCCCCACACACTTCTTAACCTTTTAAAGGGAGTAGCAGTGGAGGATGATGGTTGTCTGGCACGTAATACCTTCTATGAGAAATCAAGTGGCGCATACCACATGGCAAGATTCTCTGGAATCACACATTTGCCCTCAAAATGTGAGGATAATTGCATCCTTGTGTGTTGAGAAACCATAGCAGTCATGAAAAGAGATAATGATGGTGATGATTTTGTAAGGGCCTCCAAGATTCTTAGCACATAACGGGGGATGGAGTAACTTTTTGTATTACTTTTTGTAGCTATTTCTTAAAAAAGCAGAAGGCACAGTTCTTCAAAGTGACAGAACAGCTGCTTGATTTTCACAACAACGAAGCATAGGCTTAATGCTAAATGCACGCTGAAGTGCATAGCTCTGTCAAGATGATGAGCTAAGTTGGAGTCTGATATTTTCTCCAAAATGTATGTAAATTAGAAGATCTGTAAGATGTGATCCCTGCAGGCCACTAACTAAATCAGCTGAATGCCACTTCATGGATGTGTGCTCTGAAGTAGACAGTGCCTGTAATGTCCATCTATACAAACAGCTCCCTTCTCTTTCCTGAATGAAAGGCAAAGCTTATTCCAACTTACCCAGTGATGCCAGTAGAAGTGTTGAGTGTCTGAAATGGGTCTGTGTTACTGGCTGTGTCTCTCATTTTCTTCTAAATGAGTTGTCATGAAAAGAATTTACCTTTATGGACAAGACCAAATGAAAATATGCAATTGTGCTTTGTGAGTGTCATGGGTTAGCAAACCACTACAGTGAGTGAGATTGAAAATGAAGCCCAGAATAACCAAGGACTGAGTGTAATGGTCTGAAAAAAATTGGTGCTTAGTATTTAGTTTTTGGGGATATGCTGGTAGTGGTGAAAGACCTGGATGTATAGACTTGTTTTAATATGCTAAATGATCATTTCCCAGCAAGGAGCAAAATTTGGCAGGATTTGTTGTTGTTTCTGTGATAATGTTCATTGCCAGAAGTCCAGTTTGATCAGGAACTTTATACACACACTACCGTACCAGACTGATTAGGGTTATCTACATTTTTCTTTTTTAGCTTTACCTAATGGATTTCTAATTCTCTTGATATCTAAAGTGAGAAGAATTTCTCTGAAGCTGAAAAGCTGCTTTACTGCAGAGAAAATTCTTCTCTTGTCTCTATAGGAAGAAGAGGCCCCTGTGCAGGCGTAACATGGTGATGGGCCAGGGAAGCTCAGATGGTGGGGTAGGAGGTTTGCACCATCTGATACAGAGCTCAGCTCCTTGGGGCTCCTGGCAGGAGGCTTTGAAGGGGTGGAGGAATGCTGCTGGGTTCAGTGGCCATAACTGAGCTGCTCCAGAGCTTGGCAGAAGGAACTGCTTACGCTCCTCACGTCTCCAGCAACCACCCATGGTGCTGACAGAGGCTGCTGGCACTGTAGGCAGCAGGATTGGCTGTGGCATCCTGGCAGCTTTGGCTGGAGGTGGAGGCTTCTTGGCAGGGCTCAGTAGGATGGCTCTTCATGGGATCCAGGGTTCCACCCTCTCCAAATCCCATGATGCTCTTCAGTGGGAGGATGAATGATCCATCCCCAGGGAATGGAAAGGGTTAGGTGACAAGGACGGTGCTGTTAATGTCCCATCCGGATGTGTGTGTGACGGGGTCATGCAAGTTGCATGAGAAGTCTAGTTCAGGTAAGGCATCATTAGATCAGGCTGCTACCACAGTGTGAAACAGGCTCTTGACTACCATGAAACAGAATTCTTGTAAAGGTTTAGCATCTAAACCCAGTATTACAATGGCATCCAAGTGAGTAAATGTAGGACTGTAGCTAGCATGAAGGCTTACCTCCACTGAACTAATTACAGGATCAATATTAAAACATGAATCACAGCTTTGTGTGATTTGTATCAAGAGTAACAGAAATAAATCAAGCAGCATGGTGTATTTCATTTTATAAATGCTGGGAAAATGCATACTAATCTCCATGTGAAGCAGAAGAAGGAATTGCCAACATTTCGTAGGAGGAGAAAACTGGGACTGAGAATTAATGCTCCTTACCCAGAGCTGCAAAAGCACCTGGTCATAAGAGGCATTATTCTCAAGTACTCTTTTTTTTTTTTTTAAATTAAAATCCTGGTTTTCTCCTGAAATGTACATAGCATCTGCCCATTCTGACCTTGGTAGGAGGCAGTCAGCGTGGGAGACTTTCCTTTTCTGCCTACACCATGGGGGTGCACACCCTCCTGGTGCCTGGTTGTATACAGGGGTTGTGCCTCTAGGTTGGCAGTTCTGCTCATTTATTTGTCTTTGTACTCACACAGTTTCCATTACTTTCATTTCATTTATTTGCCTTTAACTGTCTATATTATGGTGGCTTCTGCCACCCAGTCCTGGGCAACATCCCAGGTGGCACCTCCTGCTGGAAAACCCTACCCTGGGAGTTCTTCCTGCATAAGTTTTCCAGAAACTGGTGGAGAGGCAAAAAAAAAAAATCATCTAATTTAATTTGCTTAACTTCTCACTGAGTCACGTGCTCCAGGCACCTTCAGCCTGAAGAACAGACCAGCCTTCCAGGCAGTGTTGCTTGAAGACCTCAAGAAGCTTCATGAGAATTTCTGAAGCTCACCATGTCAGTGCAGAGGGCTTAACATTGACTCTCAAACCTAGTCCCAGCATGGGGTCTTACTGTCTAGCAGTGTCCGATCCTGACCTCAGCCTCACAAAAATTCAGGATTGTATTTGCACTGCTGTCGGAAGCACTCCCAGAATGAGGATGCTTCCTTGTGAGACTAAAAGGTGGTAGCAAACGCTTTGTGCTCAGATCATCCAAGGGGGATGTCAGGTAACAGAGGGTGGCATTTAGAAAAGTGGGCATTATTTAATAATGCTAATGACACCATTGGGGTCACAGTTATCTGGTCCCCTCTGAGCAGGGCTGCTTGTTGGAAGGGTTTTGCACATGTATTTTTGGACTTCTGTGCTTGTATCAAGCAGCTTCTAATTGCATAAACAAGAGTTATGACATGGCTAAACAAGACTTAATTAAAGGGAATATAAGGTACAATTTTTCAGACTGAAAAGGAAGGATTGGAGTGGAGGGATGTCCTAAAGCAATGCCATTTTATCTAATGCCACCTACGTGAAATGTATCCAGAAAGCATTGATTTTTCCTTTGGAAGGTTTACTTCATTCACCTCATTTACCTAATTATTCTTAAAGGCAGAGTTTTAATGAAATTACTTTGGATAATAAACCATAAGGATTTGCCATCTGTGGAATGCCAGGGTTAACTGGCTGGAACTGAGAAAGAACCTCTGTCCTGCTTCTGTGACTCCTTTGTCATCATTCACAGCAGTGTGATTGGCACTGACTTGCAACCTGGATTGCTCAAGAGGGTCCATAAATCGTGCTGTTCCTGTCTTCAGTGCCTCACCAGCTGACCAAGAATGCCTCCCAAACTCCTCTTCCACCCACTTCCTCTGCTGGGCACAGCACTGGAAACCACTCGTGCATTCCTGCCACTGGAAGCTCCTCTCAGGACTGCTGGGAAGGGAGGGCTTGTTGGGCCTCAGGACTTCCAGGTGGAGAGCGGTTACCACAGCCTAAAGGCAGCCTTCAACGTGAGTTATTGT
This sequence comes from Aphelocoma coerulescens, assembly GCF_041296385.1. Lineage (NCBI taxonomy): Eukaryota > Metazoa > Chordata > Aves > Passeriformes > Corvidae > Aphelocoma > Aphelocoma coerulescens. The sequence continues at coordinate 57,803,653 of NC_091014.1, read as the reverse complement.
GGGACTGAATTAATAATTTCTTGTAGATGAGGCAGATTTATGTACAGTCAGGTAATGACTTTGAGCTCTTTCTCTGCACGTTCCATGGGCCAGTGACACTGCAGATCGTTTCGTCACTAATCCTAATCACTTCCAAAATTGTCATGCTTTCATTATGCTTTGTGAATGTTCCTTTAGGCAAATAACGCCACCATACTGGAAGATCTAGTGCACTGGGATGCATTAGATTCATAAAGGTTTCAATGAAAAGGTTAAATTGATGGGCAACATCACCTATTCTTCTTAGTGAAAACCAAAAGACCAAAAAGACTTTTGGACTCAAAAGCATATCAGAGTATAGATCAAAACATTTTGCTTTTTAGAGCAGAGAGAGCAAAAAGCTTGGGATTTAACAGCAGGCAAAGAGAGCCGGTCTCTGCTCTCTGGCCCAGAGATGAGCTGCCAGGGCACAGATTGCTCCCCTGCAGCTCAGCTGCCTCACCTCCAAACCAGGACTGCCATGTCCAGACCATCCAGATGGTCCAGGGTGGGCAAACCCTTGAACCATGCCCAGGGACTGTCTAGGAGAGGGCTGCATGGCACCAGCCACAGGGATGGATGTGGCAGACCAGTGCTCAGGTGCAGGGATGAGTTTGGCCAACCTGATCAGTCTATGGAGTAGCTTTGGACTTGGAACACTTTCAGCAGAAAAAGGCTGGCTTATGAATGCCCTTCATCAGGTAAACTTCATCACGTGGATTCAGTATTTAACCCATTTTATTATGATGACACAGTATATGCCATATCACAGGTCAAGTAACCTTTCCACCACTACCTTGGAAGAAAGCAGGGCAGGACAAACCTTTCTAATTACTCCAAGTCTTACTATGTTCTTGGATCATTTTGATCTGAGAAGCTCCATCCTGTCAGCTATCTGAGAGCATGGGGGTAAGAACAAACAGATCATGAATGGTGTTTGACGTAGTTGCTAAATATTATGAAACCTGTGGGGTCACAGTTACAAGAGGTGAAGCATAATCAAGGTCTGTTTTAATCACAGCACTCAAATATGGTGTAATAAGCAACCTTATAAATCTCTGTTAGAGTTAGGACTTTCATTATGTTTTTAATGAAATACTGATTAGCCTGTGCTAATTGACATGAACCCTGAGCAGACAGCAGCAAATGAAAACAATCTGGCAACTGGCTGCTACCTTGTGTTGGTTCTGTCCAGCCCTTCCTCACTGCAGGCTGGTGGGATGCCAGGGATGGAGTGAGGTGGTGGCAGTATTATAGGGTCTGTTTCATGGATTTCACTATTTAAAGTGTCTGTTATCTTCTTACTTTCTTCCTCTTCTAATTCCACATTAATTGAGTTCATTTCTTAGACCTGCTTCACTCACATTTCTGTTTGCTGATTTCTCTGGACAAGCAGTGGCTTTAGGCAGCCAAGTAAAATAGACTTGTCCTCAAGTCAACCGCTGGTGAATAGATTTTGTATGTGGCTTGGTGGGTTTTCATGAAAACTTTTCAAGCTCAGCTCCTGTTCGCTCTCTGCTTGCTTCCAGGAACAGGATTTCGTACAAGCAAAACATTTTTGTTTAGAATCAGTATATTGTATTCATGGTATGTCTGTCACTGAAATGCTAGTACTAGATGTAATACTTTTATCTGAGGGTAGGTGCCTGACAGCTTTAGCAAGATTGACCTTTGAATTGGACTTCTAGTCCTTAGGATTGCCTGGCAATTAAGTGCTTCCTTTGATTTTAAATGAAGATTTTCATCCTAGGCACATAAACCCAAGTTTAGTCTTGAATCATCTTAACCTGACTCAGAAAATCAGGTTAAAAGCCCAGAGCCAGCTGAAAATTAAGCTACTTTAATTTATCTGAAGTTGATTTTTGATGGCTTGTTACCCACTTTAAAATACATAGGCCATTATCTCTTGCAGTGTAAACACTGTGGAAAATGTCACATTTAATAAAAACCATGACCTCATTCTCAGCTTCATTTTAAATGAGTTTCATTATTTTACTCAATATATTATTTATTCATGTATTCAAATATATTTATTCAGTGAAGGCAGAGATATTTTGATTAATTCAAAGACTAAATGCTCTGTACTTCTCATGCAAATTGGTGCGGAAAAAAAGGAAAAAAGATGTAAAACTCTCTTTGTACTCTGAGGCCTAAATGCATCATCAGAATGTAACGAATGCTGTTTGTGCCCAGTCAAGTGAGGAGTCATGTTATCATGAATCTCTCTCCATGGCTTTTATTATCATAGCAAAAATAAAATTCAGCACATGGGTTATATATCTGTTCAGTGTTTATTTACAGACCCCATTTAGATGGGGAGTAAATGGTCAGATGAGCCTTGCCAGTTACTCAGGTATTGCAGGATGACTCCAATATTTCTTTGCTATTATTTCTATAATCTACCAACTTTGCCTTTCTCAATTGAAATTTAATAATTAAGGAAAAAAAAAAAAACCCACAAAACATCCTGCAAAGCAAGAGAAGTGGGATTTTCAAAAAGTACTCACCATTATAATAATTAATTCCCCACTGAAGTGGGGAGTTAATCTCATTGACATGACTTTGGTGGGAGCAGAGCTCAGGCCAGCACTCAGCACTATTAACACGCAGAGCAGTGATGTGTGGTAAAGTTTGCACAGCTTGAAAGTATGTCCAGGCTGTGGGAATTTCAGCAGGGTAAAACCTTAAAGGGGCTTTGGACCAGGCCTGTTATTTTCAACTAAAATCACTCGTAGAATTTTCATAGACTTAATTCAACTTAGGAAAAAAGCCTGGTGAATTTTGTTACTTTTGGTTTTCATACTTATCTCGCACAAGTCCTGTGAGGAGCAGCTGAGGGAGCTGGGGTTGTTTAGCCTGGAGAAAAGGAGGCACAGAGGGAACCTTCGTGTTCTCCACAAGTACCTGACAGGAGGTTGTAGGCAGGTGGGAATCAGTCTCTTCTCCCAGTCATAGGACAAGAGGAAATGACCACAAGTTGTGCCAGGTGAGTTTTAGATTGGATATTAGGAAAAAAGTCTTTACTGAAAGGGTTGTCAAGCATTTGAATAGTCTGCTTGGAAAAGTGGTGGAGTTGCCACCCCTAAAGGGAGTTTAAAAGACATGACCAGCCTCAGCTGGGTCTGGTGATGTAGATGATGATGAGGGTATAGCAACCATGGACTCTTCTCCAGCTCATGCACAATCAATCCAGGGTCAAGGTCTGGATGCCCAGGGGTCAGGAAACCTTATTCTGCATCACCCACATCCTGCTGTTTCCCCTGTCTATTCTGTGGTTTTCGACAGGAAGGGAAATGCTGGCATCGCATTGCAGAGTAATTTTGTTACGTGATTCCCCATCTGCTGGGCCTGCCAAACAAACAAACATATCATGTCTGAGAGATGAATATGGAATGCTTCCATATGGCCTGCTGTAATACAGGTTATTATTCATAGAATCATAGAATGACAGAATGGTTTGGGTTGGAAGGGACCTTGAAGATCACCTAATTCCACCCCCCTGCCATGGGCAGGGACACCTTCCACTGGTTGCCCAATGTCCCACCCAACCTGGACTTGAATACTTCAGGGATGGGGCATAATCCTGTCTCTGGTGTGAGTCCCAGTTGTGTGCTGGGCTGCCTGCCTGAAAGGCTGGAATTTTTAATCTGATCCTCTTCATAGATATGGCTGGAAAAGGGTCCAAGGTAGTGGAAACCCAGTGCCTCTCTGCTATGCAGGGACTGACAGTGACATGGGCCAGGTGTTTTCCTGAGCACCATCCAGAAAACAGCCTTTCCAACTGCAGGGTGAGAATTTTGCTCTCAGGTCTCTGTACCCATCTTTCTCTCTCGTATTGTATTCAGTCCCCAAGAGGGAATTTCATTGACATGAACTGATCCTCTGTGCCTTATGGATCTGAAAGCAGAAATTCTGTGCTGAGATTGCCAGAGTCTGTGCGTACAAAAAAAAGTCAGCCTGCTGCAGCCCTGTACAAATCACTGGTAGAAACAGGAAGGTTTTTGTTCTGGTTCTCCATAGATCAGCCCTTAAGCACCAGGTCAGGGGTTCCCACATCCTTGCATGCACCACCAGGCAATATTCTGTCTTGTAGCAATTGCGTACAACGTGGAAATTGATGGGATTATGTAACACGGAAGTTTTCAGCAGAGGCACCTGTTCCTCTTACCTATGATAAAGTCTCCCCAGCCACATGTCTGTGCTGTGGTTCATCTGAACGATGAAGTGTAAAGCAGCTAATCTTTTTGATCAAGGTCTAAATTAGAATATTGAAATAAGAGCATTCCTCTTTCACTTAGATTATCTGTATTTCTCTATTGCATTAACAGGATTCTGCATTACTAATTTTTAATCCATGAAGCACAACAAGGCAGTAGCTGTTTGTGCATCTAATAATAGTTATGCTATATCAATAAGTTGAGGATATCCATCTGTCTACGGAAGCATGCCCTTCACATGGGATTTGCCCAAAATAAAAACTTGCTGTTCCAAAAATCTGGTTACAGAAATTGGAATGTTACTCAGAGCATGAGATACTGCCTTGGCATGAACCTCCCACTGGCTCCTGGTGTCTGCAGAGGCAGAGAAAATGACCTGCAAGGTTGGGAAAATGTCTTCAGGTCAAAACTTACCAATTGTTGATGTCTTAATTATGTTCTTCAAAGTGAGAGCTCTTAAAACAAACACCAGCATTGGAGAAGGCACCTGCAGAGCGCTGTCAGTCTGTTGATCTAGACATCAGATTCTTCTCATCTGTTTGCAGTTCTCAGTCACATCATTGTGTAAACTTTCAGGACTGGACACATGCTTAGGATATCAAAATACTTGCCTTTTTCTTATTTTTTCAATTTCTTCTGTGTGAAAACTTGGCTGTGAAACTTAATAACAAAACCCTTGGGCAGCTCTCCTAATAATATAAATCTCCCTTGTGTCAGTGGGTCATTTGCTGAGCCCTTGGCAGGATGTGCTGCATCTTGCAAGAATTCTCATAACTTTCTCAGGTAGATATTTTCATAACTACTGGACAATTTCCATCATTTGAGACTGATGAAACAGAGCAGCCCTGTAGAGGCATAGAGTCTGGAAACACTTATAGATTTTTTGTTTTGTGGGGTTTTCTTTACAGAAAACTTTTGTGCATTCCCTCATTATACAAAGTGGTGCTTTCCTGTGAAATTGCTGTTGATGCTCTACCCTAAGGCGTTTGAAAGAAAACCTCTTACACCTGCCTTTGTAATGACAGGAACATTGCCATAAAGAGGCAAAGCATGTTAATGTTATTTGTCTATATTCCCACTGTTTCTCATTTTCTTTGCCTTTTAATTTGGGTCTGCTCAGTTTCTCCATTATTTTTACTATGTATTGGAATAACATTTACTGGTCTCAGCTAGCAATCAGCCCTTCATGGTTCTGGACATTGCACAAGCGCAGTGGAGGAAATTCTGAATTCCTCGAAGTCTCTAACAAGTTTGACATTAGTTTTCATAAGGCACATGATCCAAGCCACAGTCTTCTTGCAGTGCAATGTGGACGTGGTAGAAACTTGGGCTGTGCTTAATTCCAGCCTTGTCAATGGCACATTTTTCATTGAGCAATGAACTCAATGAGAAAATTGAAAATTGATGCAGAAAGGGAAACATTGGACAAGAAACTGTGAAAGCTTTATTTTGATTATCTTTTTTCTTTGGTAGATTTACTGCTTGCAGAAGCTGACGTTGATGACAGGAGACTAGGACACTGTTGAGTCAGTCTGTTGTCAGTCTGTTGGCTCTGCCACAGACTCACCATGTCAAAATGAGCAGGTTTCACATTTATTGGGCAGTGATAATGTTTGCATGCTTCACAGTGGGCCTGAGAGCTTGTGGGTCTGGGGACTGGCCATGCTCCTACACAGACAAAAGCTATCTGCTTGTTCACAAGTGTCCCCAGTGAAAGGCTGCTGCTTTGTGTGACAGATGGGTTTGGGCTAATCATGTTTTTATTGAGGTTCACCTATTCAGTGTGCAGCAGTGAGAGCACTGCTGAGTGCTCTTCCTTAATCTCTAAGTAAAGCATATGTTTTCTCTATCTGCAGGTCTTGCTAAGTTAAATATAAAAGATAGGTTGTTGTGAGTAGACATACATTGTCTAGACTCAGACTTACAGCCACTGAGCCTGGGAATAATCTGTGTTTTCTCTGCTTTGTTGAGCCACAGAGGGAGCAATGCCTGATGACCACAACTAGAACTAGTTGAGTAGTTTCTTTTTTGGTTTTAATCACTTGCCATTTAAATGTCCAGAAGAGGCACTGATTTACAAGTTCTTTCAAACTTCACACAAGGTTCAGGAAGGTCATGAGTGCACAGAAGGCAGGGCCATTAGAAAAAGTAAAATTAGGGTGTCAGCGCATGCATTTTAAAAATACGTCCATAAACTTCTCATCCAAAATTGTATTTGTTATTCTTCACAGTAGCTGTATAGCTGTGAGCTGCCTATCAAATGACTCAGGCATCCTTGAATGTAAAATTTTGTGGTGTAAATAACACCCAAAGGTGCTAGAGAACCTTTTTAATCATCCCACCTCTGCCCAACCTGTCTGATTCCAGATGCAGAGCTTTTTAAATCTCCATGAAGTCATATGTTACATCCCTAGCTGCATCCCCACAATTTCACATATCCACACATTCTGTTAACTTTGTTAATTTGGCAGCCAACCTGTCAGATTGGCCAGTTCTGGGAAACCAGATGGTTAGAAATGCTCAAGGGTCCATGAGTCACAAAACACTAGGTTTTCCACAGACACATCCATGAGTTTGGCTCTTCCAGTGTGGCCGAGCTCAGTGGATGGGTCACTGCCACTGCCTCTCCCAGCTCTGTCCCTGCTCTCCAGGTGGTTGGGTGACCTTGGGCAGGTGAAGAGACCCATCGCTACTCCATTCCAATGGCACAACAGGGAGAATTGGGCTCCTCTGTGGGCTTCTTGTCTGCCTTGGCTCCTGGAAAGGGATAGCTCAGAACCCTTCTGCAGCTGCCCGTCTTGCTCCCACTGATGGTGGCACTGGACAAGAGCATTCACGAGTCAACACCATAAAAAATTGCCAGGAGCTGGACACAGTCCGTGGATTTTCTATAAAAAAGTAATTATAGACTTTATTGCAGAGTGCCAAATCCATTTTTCCCTCTTCTGGGAGCTATTCAATAAACTTTATGTTCTGAGGTAGAGCAAAACTGTCCTAGTTTAATGCAGTGTTTTATGCGTCTTCCCTGCACTCTAACACCTGATTGTTGCTAATAGCCCAGTGTGGATTTTCTTTTTCTTTCTAAATTACATTAATAGGTCTGAAATGCCCTGTGACTTGGCATTTCCCTCTGGACACTCACCCTTTCTTGCCCAGGAAAAAGCCAGTATCTCGAGGAGCAGTTGCCTTTATTCAGGTGATTAGCATCTATGTTTATACTCCTTTCACAGAACCATCAGGCTTTGTTAGTGCAAGGTCTTGAGCATAAACCAGAACAAACCATGCCTGGAAATGAAAAACAACCCTACCGAAAATGAAAACCCCATCCAAGAAACGCACATACAGAGCAACAAACTCAGAACTGAGGTTGGAACAGTGGTTTTCATTCAGCCTTTCTTCACTGACACATTTCCACATTCATGACCTTCTGGCCATGGGTATATTTAATGCAGGGGGAAAAGAAGAAACAAACTTCAGCAGAATATCAAAAGAAATGCTTCTCAACAGAGAGGTGCACCAGGATTATAAAATACTTTCCTCCCCTAAAGCAAATGTCCTTCAAAAACAAGGCTAGGTGGTGCATTGAATATGGCACACTATGATACTCCACAGCAGGACGTGAAAACATCTTTTCTAGCTCACAGCTGTGATGGGGGAAAATTTTCAAAGGCTTTAAGAAGCCACTGGTGCAGTAACTCCCATATGCACTTTCAAAAATAATCATCTCCATAACACTGCAGGTGACACTCCCCAACACCCCACGCCAGAATTTGGGATGAACATCCTCTACTGAGCAGAGAAGCTGGGCAACTTCTGGCAGTAACCCTTCAGTCCTATAGAATCTCTGTGTAACATGGTGTGAGCTATGGGATTTCTTTTGGGGGTGATAGTGATACATCTCTTACCAACATCAGAAACTCCCAAAGAGTCAAATTTTCAAAGCACTTGGAAATCAAGAGGAAATTTTTATTAACTTCAATAGCTTTTGAACTGGGCCTGTATGTGGGGGGTTTTGTTTTGACATTGCCTGAGACAGGGAGGAATTGGTTTTTTGATAGTACAGCACCAGACTGCAGGCTCTGCATCTGTGTTTTTTTTAATTCAGAACAACTCTGCTTTTATTAGGTTTGTGTTATCTCTTTTTTACTACAGTCTTTTTCGCATTTCATAAATATTAATTCCCCAATCTCTTTTGTTTAGCAGTTTTAATCTATCACAGGCTTTTCCGTTTTCCTTTCCTGTCCTTTCCCAGAGAGATGTCATCCTCTGCCAAAAAAGCAAAGAGCTTCTCCAAGGAAGCTCTTCAGCCCAGAGATATAGGAGCAGAATTTTTGCTACGTATCATTTTTGTTTTGTTCTCTTTGTTCCTTCCCCTTTGCTTTCTAACACCAGTTCCAGGCTCTGATTTCACTTGCTTCCTTGGAGGGGACTGTAATGCTCCAGGACCTTGTTTACCAGTGTTATATTTTCTCTTGTCATCCATGGACAGGCATTTTAGACCGTTCATTCATCTTTGCACTGATGTGGCAGTACCAGGCTGCTTTAGCAGATGCCATTCAAACCCAGAGGGCTGTTCCCAGGCAGGCTGTGGTTTTGTTACTATTTGGAGGTTTTTTAATGGAATCACTCAGGCTGCTTGTTTTCCTTCATGTTTTCCTTCACCTTCTCTGCTGTGCTTCTAGTTATTTTTAGTGCCGATGAGTAAGTTGTGGTAGGCTGAAACAGGTAGGCAGAGTTGTAGTACTTCATTTAAGCTTTACCCACTAACCAGCTTATTGACGCTGCTTCTCCAAATCAGGTTGGTTTGGCTTAGTACTGTCCACCTATTCCAGATAAACTGTTTGCATCTCACCCTTCTCTTGTCTGCACTGAACCAGTCTTTTCAAAACAAACAAAAAAAATTCTACCTTTTACTTTTCGCCATGAGCTTTATAGACCAGTGAACTTTATGGTCTGGTTTTTCTTTTCAGTAACATACAGGTTGATTTTCAGGGCTGTGGCAAACTCATGTTATTAAATTTAAAAACAGACCAACACGTGCAACCCTTCTATTTTGTACTTCAAGTGATTTCTTTAAATCCCAGTACAACATCTTGGAGTGTTCTGACTGTACGTAACTCGGGGGACTTTCTGTGAGATCTCAGTGCCATTTAAGATAGCAGTTTAGATAAACAGAAAGCTATATGTGTTACTGCAGAACATGCTACATATTTTTCAGCAGGCAGTGCCAAATGTATGTTACTGATTTCTCATAGACACCAACATGCTGTGGAAGTTACACCCAAAGATGAATCTCAAAAGTGTTGTTCAGGGAGGAAATGACAAGCAGGGAAAGGTGTAAGCCTAAACCAAGTGCTTTGAATATCTGTAATCTGCTGATTCCAGCATTCTTTACTGCCACAGTTTCTCAATCTGAATCTTGAGTCTCCGATTTAATCCATTTACTTAACCTGTCTTCTAGAAACTTCAGGGAGGACAAATATTTGGAGATATAGCTTGTTCTGCAGTTCTCCCAGAGCAGTACCAGGAACCAGGGCTGAAGAATAAACCCCATTTCCCCTCTTAAGAAAAAGGCAAGATGACAGAAAATTGAAAGTTCTGGTAGCATTAGGTTGCCGTGTCTTGAACCCGTCGGTTGCACTTGGACAGAGAAGAGGTGTGGGAAGAGGACAAGGTTCAGCTTGTGAAGATGGTAGAAGAATGCAGCAACACTGGACTGGTTCCTTGTGGCTGGCTTCTCACATCTGGAAAGTGGGGATGATGCTTTAAAGTTTGCAGATTTAAAAAATATCAGATAAGTACTGAGTGTTATTTGTATCCCAGACCTTGATCTGCAATAGTGGCTCCAGATGCAGCTTCAGGAGGAGTTATCCATCCTGCCAGCACCTGGAGATCCCTCTGCAGTTTGTCTCAGCTTTATTTGGGAATAAGCATTTATTCCCATTGAATATGCATCTGTTGCCTTCAGTCCCTGATGAGGCTGGTCATAGCTAAAATATTCCCATGTTTTAGTGGACTCGGGTCTGCTCCACTGCCTCACCATAGGGAGCTGAGCGATCTCAGAGTACTTCCAAAAAGCTGTACTTTGAGGCTGCAGTAGAGCCCCTGAGATTTACTGATCTCAGTTGATCCACAAAAACTAAGTGGGGAGTGGAGGATGGGAGGGGCCCAATCCTGTCTGCAGTGGGTGAAAATGGAACAAAAAATATTGTTAGACTGATGTGCAGGCTCTTCATAGCTTTGCTGGCTGTTGAGCAGTTCAGGTTTTCTCAGTTAATCTCAGCAAGTGTTTTCTTCTCCTGGAAATAGTCTGAGTGAACCAGCAGTTTGTCTCTGCTCAGGTGGCCCTTCTCTCTCCAGGGCTGCAGACAAGAGGACATGAATCATGAAAAGCAAAACAGGAGCAGATGTTCTGCATCAGGTTTAAAGCAGCAGTGTATGGTAGCTGCTTTATCTCGGTCTCTTAAGAATATGTGTGTTTTGGAGCAGCCTTCTACTCATCCTGTTTAACATCCATGTCTTCCTTTAGAAATGTTTGCATCTCCCCACTCTTCTCCCAGCCCTCCCGTGGGTTCGAAAGTTCAACTTGAGCTTCAGTGGTGTTGAGGGCAGCTCGCAAAAGGGGCTGTTAAATAAAGAGCAGTTGAGGAGAGAGAGGGAAGAGCAGGGAGAGGCACAAGTGCAAAAGAAGCTCAGGCAGGAGGAAGAGTTAAGGCTAACCTTAAAATAACTGGGATTACCTTAGACCCTGTATTGCATTAACCAGGGCTGACTGAACACAGTGGTGTTAATAAGGTGAGTTAGGGGGCCATAACCACTTCTGAAGGGCACTGGAAAGAGGGACTGAAGTTGTGGGCTTGGACTTGCAGGTGCATAAAGAGAGGTGGTGGAGAGCTGGAATAACAGAGTGCCTGGGAAAGCAGAATAAATTGAATGAAATTACAGTTTGTTCCTGGAAGCAGTGGCTCCCACGTACTGCTTTCCCCTGTGAACAAAGTTTATTTTTAAACAAACAAAGTCAGAGATAAAGTTAAGTCATGAAGCAGGAAGCGAATGTCTCTAGAAACAGTAGGAGACGTTGGAAAGAGGTTTTGTGAGACTTCCCTGCTCATGCTAGCTGGGATGCACATCAGTTGGAAGATACCCATGGGATGGATTGCAGGAATGGACACAGAGTTGCAGACACCAGATCAAAAGTGTTTAAGTGTGGTCCTTACAAATGGGCCTTCGTACAGTGACCTGCTCCAACTAGGATCAACCACCAGAAGGGATTTAGAAACAACAGGATAAGCAGACTTTCACGAAATCAGTTTTATATTTGAAATGCAAAACAAAGAGGGTTGAAAGCAGTTGGATGTCATTGTTAATCCCTAGGTCAGCTATGCTGATATATCTCATAAAAGACAGGATACGTTCAAAGAGCAAAATCCACTGTTAATTATCAGCGTGTTTGTGGAGGCATTTGTGCCATGGAAGCACCTCCATGAGCTGAAGGGCACGGAGCACTTGGCAGCTCTCCCTGCCTTGAGAAGACAGGTCCTGCAGCAGGCAATGCTGCGGGGTGGAGGAGAAACCTTTAACTCTTCATTCATGGATCCAGTGGGTGGAAGCTCCTGCAGAGACAGTCTAAAATGACAGCTCTCTTAGCAAGAAACTGTAATTTAGATTTACTTCTTCTGTGAGGAATATCAGCTTTTCCTGCATTATGTGAATTTGTCACTTTTCCCTGCTTCTAAGTCCATGTCACTTGGCAGCTCTGGAGAGGGACAGCCTCTATTCAATAAGCCCGGACATCATCAACTGCCGGTGTTTCTCAGGAGCTGTTGGACATCTCTTGACTGAAATCATCAGGGAGGTGGCAGTAGTTCCAGGTACTGACTGAGTGGGCTCCATGGATGCTTCTCACATCGCACTGCTAAGGAAGATCAGCAGTAGTGTGTGTTTTCCCTCCTCTGAATTTTTTCGGTCCCACCTGCTTACACATGAGAATGTGTTTCAGGCCTTCAGTACAGCCTGGGAGCACGCATGAGCCCTGGTCTGTGACCCACATAAATGTGTGTGCCATCTCGGTGCTTACTGCTTGGATGTGGGTAGGGATGCATATACACGTATCCATATGTATGTATAAAGGGAGATGTATGCATTCCTGCCCACCTTATTGGCATTATTTCTTAATCAAAGAGAAAATAAGCAGCTTATGAAAGCAAAAGTCCTGGGAACTGTAACAGCCTGGTAAGGGTGGGCAAGTAGAAGTCAGTGGTAGCTGGGCTGTTGCTGGCCAAGCAATCAGCTCCCCCATAAGCACATTCCCAAGGCTGCAGTAACAACAAGCAGCACAGTGAGTGTAAACTGCCAGGCTCTGTGTTCTGCCTGAGCTGAGGGGAAGCTGCCCATGTGAGCAGCTCAAGGCCAAGCGCTCCCTCTGCCACACGAGGAGTCCCGTGGAGGTGGAACAGGCCGGCCCTGTGTGCGGGACAGAGCCACCCTGTTCCCCACGGCACAGCAGCGGGCACGTTTCCATGGAGCACACGGGCGCTTTGCCATGGAGCACACGCTCCTGGCTCTCCGAGCCCTGCAGCTGAATGCCTCGACTCACTCCTGGCTGTCAGGCCACGTCCCTCGGGCTGTGGGTTGGCACCTCTCCGCCTTGCCTCGCTGCTCAGGGAGAGGGGAGATCTTCCCGATCTTTCCATGCCCTCCACGCTCGCCAAGGCCACGAGTGCCTGCCCGGTGCTGCAGGCATGTTAGCAGCTCAGGGACAGCGGGGAGCTGCTCCAGGGGGCTTTGCATGCAGAGCAAGAGCTAGCTGGAAATTTAGTCCTGGAGCTCTGTTTTCTTCCGATCTTTGCTGGCATGCTCTAGCTGCAGGTGGGATAAGGCGGCTGACAAGGGTGCGAGAGCACGGAAGAGGGAGCCAGCCCTTTCAGCAGATAGAGAGGGAACTGATGAGAGGCTGGCATGCCTTCAGCATCTGTGAAAGGAGCAGAGAGCAAGGAGACAGTGCTTGGCTGCAGCCAGAGAAGGATCCCAAAAGCCTGAGCTCAGAGGGGCCTTTTCTGCTCATTTTCTTTGGGAAGTTTAAAAAAGAATGAGCATAAAAAAAAAAAAAGGGAAAAGAAGATGATGTGCAATTTCTTTCAGGCTGTAGTTGAGGTAACAGTTTGAAAAAAATAGCTGCCATTTAAAGAGATACTAAGAATCTGTTCTTCTATTGTAAAGCAACATTTAGTATGCAGACCCTACATGGATCTGTTATTAGATGAGACAGAGAACCCTTAGAAATCACAGTAAACACAGCTGTAGAGATGAGGAAAAATGAATGAGGCATCATGCTAATATTTGTACCTTCCAGTTGTCTTGAATGGCTGACGAAAGGGACTTTTAACATTGTCCTCATGGCTCTGACATAAGAAGAATTAATGTAGCAAGTCAGATGCTTGAAAATGCAACCAAGTCACCCCAGGCTTGTCAGGATTTAAAGGAGATTACCTAGATGTATTTTCTGCTCTTTTATTGCTGTGCTGAGGATGTAGAGGAACCCAGGAGGACTGGAAGTTTCCATCAAGGGCCTGGTGGTCGGATCCACAGAATGTTGGATGTTGTCTGTGTGGAGCTGGCACAGTGGATGGAGCAAGCTGGCATCCGGGAAGAGGTGTCGGTGGCCAACAGGGAAAGCAGCCTTATGCATACATTCTTTGCTTCCCAGAGAAGCCTGTGGTGGAATCACTTGTGGTTGGCTACTGGCAGTGGGTTTGTTTTGGTGCACAAGGACTGAAACAGCAGGGGGTTTTAACAAAAACAAAATATTGAAAAAGCAAGTTATTTCCTCTCCTGTGTCATGGTTCATCTTCTGTCTTTTGTCCTGGTCCCTCTTTGGGCCTGACAGGATTATAGTTGGGCTAAAGGACTACTTACTGCTTGCTGGTTTGGGACTGAGCATCCCTCAGGGTTGGAGTCACTGGTGTTTATATCAATAAAGAACAAATCAGACCTAGGAAGCTATTGATGAAACAGGCTTTCCATGTTAACCCAGCATCTTATTTCTGTGCTACATTCTGCAGCAGGAAGGTTTCCTGGGAAGCGTGTTGTAATTAAGATTATAAATGAATGCTAGCATTTTAGTATAAGAGGCCTTTTGTCTTTTCAAGCAGGAGGTCATCTAATTCTTTTTGTAGAGCAGCAGAAAGGTGAAAAGTTTCCGGTTAACTGTAATTAAGGCCATGGAGAATGAGCAACCCTGGTTAGTCACCTTCTGTGAGCATTAGTGAGCAGCACAGCCAAACGTGCCAGAAAAAGTTACCTTAGAACAGCAAGGTTTAGTCTGAGCAAAATATAACCTTACCAAGGGGAAGTAAAATAAATTCAATGTTAATTTGTAATAGTTTAGTCAAGGAGAAGAAAATCATTACCCAAAGGATTTAGGTATTTTTCCAGTCTGTGCCAGGATGAATTCATCTAGACCATTACAAGAAAAGAAAGTCATATTGAGACAGGAGATGAAATCTGTTCTTGTTTCTGACACTGGCCTGCTGGGAGGCTGAGATTAGCTCTCTCTTCCCCGTCTCCTCTGGACCTTGGCACCATCCAGTTAGACAGAAGCAAGGCTCACAGGGCAGAGCTTACAGCAGGGTTATACACAGCAGGCATCAGCACTCCTTCTTCCACTTCCTTCTTACCTTAAAAATAACAGCATGGCATTTCTTGGTGGGGGCCTGAACCTGCAACCCTGACCCACAGGAGCTGAGTTCACCTGACCTGCTCAGATACTGGAAGGGACATCCCACAGTGTCCCATTCCAACCAAATGCCTGCTAAGGTTAGGGAACAGGGACTCAACACGCTAAACACATAATTGCGGGATTCCCCTCTCCTTGAGGGGGTTGCTAAAGCCTGTGAATTATATGTAAGGAAACCAGCTAGGCAGCAACTCTCTCCTGCTTCTCCTATTTGGGTTTCAAAAGCTCTGGAGCAATATTGGTGTGTTGCACACTGAGTTAAAAATTGGAAACATATTACCCTGATTTAGCATGGGACTGAGTAAATTGTATTCACTTAAAATAGCAGATAACCTGCTGAGAAGAAAATAAGTATTTCTACTCGACTGTGTGACACCTAAGCTGCAACCCAGAGGTACAGGAGGAGGATTTGTGTTATTGAGAAATCCATAAACGCTGGCTTCCAGGTCAGAGCTACTGGGTGGAGCAGGGCACATGTGTCCCAGGCAACTCCAGGCATTCAGACCTGCTGCATCACCTCCCCACGTCCTGTGCAGGGTTTCACACGGTTTCTGTCTTGAGCTTCTGGCTGGTCTCTGCCCACCCTGGAGTTTGACAGTGTTGCCTTTTCCTCAGGGAGGTTTCATTTGCAGCACCAACTGGCCCCTGCCTCTATGGCAGTGTTTGCTGAAAGCCCTGCTCCTGGAGTGTGTGGAATACTGAGGCTTGTGACAGCAAGCTTAGCTTACAGAAGCCACCATCCCAGGTCTGCAAAGCTTGAAGGACCTGCAAGACAACACCTGCCTCTGTAGTGGGATTATTTGAGTCCCTCTCCCTTCTTGGGCAGGTGGATGTTCCCAATGCTGGACATTCCTCATTCTGTTTCAGCACACCCATATCTTACCTTTCTGTTTGCATTTATCCTGTATCTGAGTCTCTCTTGTTTAGCTCGATTACTACTTGTCCTAACCAGACTGAGTCGAAATTATTCCTTTCCTCCTTGTGGAATTTCTTCTGTATTTTTGTATTTACGAATCTCCTCTATCCTGTTTCCCCACTCCACCCAGTTTATCTCACCCCTGCAACCACAACGCCTTGCAACAAACAAATGTCAGTTTTTCCATTGTCTCCTAGATGCCAGCTATGCTAAAATGTAGTTTCTTACTCTGTTTTTTAAGGGCTACTCCCATCTCCACCCTGGCTGACTCTGTGCATCCCGAGCCCAGTGCTCCTCCTGGTGCATCATTTGCAGATGTCCATGGCATGCCTTTTCCTAACCAATTCTCAAGCCTTTCCTTGAAAATCATATCTACAGCTCCCACAGTAAAGATGTCATAGCAGAGTGCAGCAGCTACAGGTCACTTGCTTGGCTTCAAGCTTCCCAACCCCAAGTTTGGGTTGTCCCAGTTTATGTTTCATCTATGCCTTGACTGTAACCTGGCAGTTTTAAGATAAAAAGTGGAAATCTCTTTGACCCTGTCTGCAGTCCCTGGTGACTTGGAGACGGTTCTGCAAAGCTGGCTCTTTGCCAAGCACCTGTGGGCAATGGTAGTGTATCCTTGGGAAAGGAGGGTTAGAAGGACAGTGGTTGTGTCCCTGCATGTTACAGGTTCCATGCACAGGTCCAGAGAGCACGAGCTCAGCCCCAGCCATCAGACATGCACACGTTTGTCTGTGTGTGTGTGTCAGAGGGGAAAGGACAGAGAGTTTTCCTTTTAAAATTAAATTCATACGATAGCCAGGCCTTTCAGCTTTTTAATGCAAACAGTGATTTATCGCTGCACTTAAAGAACGAGCCAGGAGCAAAGAACGGGCTGTCCTTTCGTGTCAGAGCGGCAGCAGGTGCCTGTGGCAGCAGTGCAGAGAGGTCGGGTCCCAGCACAGAGCCTCTGCCGTGGGAAGGCAGCACAGCTCCATCACCCTCACCCCACCATGGCTGCTGAGGTCCCAGCCTCGGGTTACAGCCATTTCTTCTTGCTGTGAGAGAAAAAAAAAAGAAAGGATTGACCGTCTGTTCCCCTTCTCCTTCCTCCTTTCTTTGGCTGCTGGAAAGACAGTGCAAAGTGCTCTTGGTACACGCAACATGAAGCTTGACACTCATCTTCTATAAATTAAATCCCAATAAACCCACCAACGTGAAGATTGCTTGCTTTAAGCGTTGCCAGCTCAAGGCTTCTCCAGCCTTCCTGAAGGTTTCTTACCTCTTGAATGTATTGCACTTAAACTCAGTCACTTCAGTTTTGCCTGCCCTGTAATATTCCTCCAGAGATTCAGAACAGCAACATGCATAGCAGCACATCCTTCATCCTCAATGTGCCCAGGCCATAGGTCTTTCTGCTTGATCTTCCTGGGGCCTTCCAACTTTTCCCTCTCCTTGTTCTGAGCAGACACTTTACTTTATAAGATACTTACATTTACGCTATTATCCCGAAACCCTGTGTGTGGTATGAGTCCTGATACAAATAGCTCCTAGCATGGAGAATGAGAATGGACAGGCTTCCAAAGATTTTTGGGATTATACAGGAGAAGGTGGCATTGAAAGGGAGCTGGCTCTTTTCTTCCTGGATCCGGATCTTGTTGTGTGACAGAGTTTTAGCCTGATTAAAAAGCTGGTTTTCATGTACAGCTGGTGTTATTTGGTGTCAGTCTCTGATTTTTCAAGATTTTGCATCATTTAGCCTCCCTGTGGTATTTTACTTTCTCTCCAAGCTGAAAACGTTAGTACCTAATGACCTAGTTGTGAATTTTTCCCAGGAAAGTATCAGCATCTGTGGCTGCATTTGTGTCTGTTGCTAGATTTTGACTGGTCCAGTGTTGTGTTTTTTCCAGCACCCAACTAGTACTTGTCTAGTACCTGGACAAAGAAGAGTGAGTGCCAAAGTCAATGCAGGTTTGAGGGGTGTCATTAATCAATCAGTGTAGTCCCTACAGTAATACAACTGCTGGATTATCTCACCCTTCTCTGCTGTACCCTTCTCTGAGTGCACACAGACACACACAGAGAAAGCTGGGGATAGGCACAGGAAGGAGGGAATGTATGAAGCAATTCAGGATGTTTGGCAATAGAGTGTTAGCAGCTACTGTGTATGACCATTTTACTCTCAACAACTTTGATTCTTCTTTTCATAGCCCTGGTGCATTCTCTGCAATGGGGACTGAAAATTGTCTGGTTATCTTGGTTTGAAATACAAAGAATTGGGAAAAAAATGCATATTTAGCCTAATCTTCTCTATAGGGCAATAAGTTCAATGCATGAAATGGAGAAAAGAGGACAGCTTTGTAATATTTCAAGAGTTTCCTTCAGAGGATATAATTTGCTTCTAAAATGTTCTCACTTAGTAAAAATGCTCCTAAGTTAATATTAGCTGTATCTTCTATTATCCAGCCACTCTGTAGAGATATTTTCATAGCAAATTCATATTCCAGTTTGTCTGTCCACAAGTTGTCAGGGAAGATGTAAAGCATTTCCATCTCCAGTACACACAATGTACTTTCTCTCGACAAATATTAATTGAGTTTTGGTGTGCTTCTCATTTGAGTGCTTGAAGTTTTTGAAAAAGTTAAGTCAAAAATAATGTGCTATGAAATGTGAAGTAAATCAAAGTCTGAAAAGCTGCAAAGCTATTGCTTTTTAACTGTTCAGGTCAGTTGAATAAAATGCCTTTATTGAAAACGCGATTTTTCTTTTAGATACAGTATTTTGATTCACATAGCTGCAATGGTCTGACTGTCATCTGTAGAAATCTGCACAGAGTAATAATTATTTGTGATGATTTGAGAAATGCTTGGACTGTCACGTATGAAAAATTGCTAGCTCTCCATTATTGTCTAGTGCTGAACATTTTTAAAAATACAATCTAGAACTTGGTGTATAGCACATATATACACTAAGCAGCGTAGTTATGGGTGCAAATTGTAAAAGCTAAGTCTTAAAATAGTCCAAACCGTGCTTGTAACTTCAAGGCTCTCCATCAAGGTTGCAAGAATCTTATTCACACCTTTCATGTGAAAACAGGATTGGAAACATGCTTGCATGTAACCTCATGCTAAAAAAACCCCCACCCTTTTAGCATCTGGGAAAACAAAAGGAACCCTGAAAAGCATTTTGTATATTGAGTAACAAATACCTCCTAGTACTCATATGGTGTAACTGGGGGGCTGGGGGAAGGAGAGCTGATAATAACTGAGATTTCTGACAACTGAAAGGCTCTCTCGATGTCACAAAACCAGGACCATTAGTGCCACCTATAGTTAGTCTGTCTGACACTTCCCACTTTAAGACCTTTCTTCTGTGGATTCTGAGGCTGCTGCACACACGCCTTCTGAACAAATGCTATTAAGAAGAATTCGGTGGAGATGAGCTCTGATTTTAACAGTGCTGGATAGAGCCAGCTGGGTGTTAGCTGGTTTTTAGTCAACAGACCACAGATGAGGGGAACGCCACAGCAACTTGCACAGTTCTAGCATAGGACACAAACCAAACCTCCAAACACAAAGGTAACTGAAGAATTAAAGGCAGATGCAAAGTCTTCGTTAATGCAAAATTGAATAGAAAAACCAGTTTAGCAAGGAATGGGACTGCAAACCCCTTTCACAATATTTATCTTCATTATTTCACTCTAAACTAATTTGGATAATTTTAGCCTTCAGTCTGCCATGATCAAATGTCATGTGAGCAGTCCCAGCATAGGCTGGTTGTGAGCCTGGTTGCAGTAATATAGAACTAGCTGCAGGCAGTGCAAGAGAAATAAACAAAACCCTGCCTAGTAAATGTGGGGGCTACTTCTTTCCATGATAATTTTCTATAGTGAGGGAGAATTTAAGTAATGGGCTTTTTGAGTGACACTTCAGTATTTCCATCCTTTTGTTTAAAAACTGCTTTCAGTGCAGGTACCTGTGAATTGAATTGATCTCTGTACCTAGTTTTCAGCACACTACTATATTCAGGAAAAAAAATAATTAAAAATTCCTTGTGTTTAAATCTGTACTTGCTGCTTGGCTGTCAAGCTTGGAAAGGTCTTCAAAGATTACTTTATCCTGCTGTGCCTAAGTAACCAGAAGGAAATACCTCCCATCTCATTACTCTGGTTTACCTTGAATAACCTTTGCCTGTAATGAGTTGATGACTGCCAGTTGGTCAGCATATGCATTTCTGGTCAGTATGTTCTCCAGTGCTCTCCACAAAAAGCCCTCCTGCCCCCCCCTGCACACACACACCCACCTTCCGCTGAACAGAAGAATCCACATGAGCAGAGTGTGCTGGACTTGCCTCCCTTGCTGTTACTTTGGGACTGACGGAGATGAGAAGCTTCTGGGATCAGAGTGTCCCCAGACTACTTTTTTCTTTTCCTTCTTTTAATGCCACTGAGCTTAGAAGTCTCCCGCTGCTCATGTCGCTTCACTGTTCAACTTGGTTGCTGCATCAGAAAAGGAAGGACAGCTTTGATCTTGACACGCTCTTCTTCTCTGTCCCCTTTACAACTTCTGTAGGAAAACAAAAACATGATTAAGTGCATCTATGGTGTCAGTCCTGTCAGGGAAGAACAGCTGCTTTTATCAGATGTCTTCCCAAAACCTTTAATGCCCTGATGAAGTCCAAGTCGAACTGTCAGAGGACAGATCCAAGCATTGGCTTTATCACCATCCCCACACTGCTCTCAGTGCTTAAAATCTGCACACAGGCTTAAAAGTGTCCTCTCCCAAAGTGGATTTATGCCATTACTTATTGTGGTTTCTAGAACTGAGGGAGCAGCAGGGACATCTGGTAATGACCACAGACACAGCCATCAGTGTCCAGGCAGCAGCTGCACGCTCACAACTCTGCTGTAGCCACATCTGTAACAGCTTTGGAGGAGGACAGTCCATGACCCTAATTGTTAGCCTTGCCCTTCAGAACATCCATGAGTTTAAAGATTTCTATCCTTTGGATCTTCTCTCTGGCTGCTTAAATTTGTGGGGTCTATTTTCCTCATTAGCTGTGAGCACATTTGCATTTTTACTCTGGCCAAGTGGACCTCTAGTTTAAACAAAAGTACTTCCAGTCTCATTTAAACTTACTGCTTCCCCAGTTCTCCTCACCAGCTTCAGGACTGAAATTGTAATGTGGCTTAAAAGCCTTGCCTGTAACTTAGAATGAAAAGGAACCATATTACCATTGGCTAACTCACTGCTAATGCATAGTTTCAAAATACTAAATTGAAAGTGCTGTTATGATTACCTTCCATGGTGCTGTAGACTCTAGGGGCCACAGAGCATGTCCTCTGTGCAGAGAGTTTGGTGGTTCTTTCAGGATTCCATTAAAGGTGCCTTACCTGACCTTTCACTAGAGCAGGGTGAATGTGGCCTTCCTATCAGCCACTCCTTCAGCAAGAGGGCTGTTCCCATCAAACCTTGAGGAGAGCCAGCAGGACTCTTTGTGTCTCTAGGGGAAGCAGGTAGGTCAGCTCTTCCAAGGTGCATCAGGTGTGTTAGTCAACTGCAATAGAAATGGGCTTTGACACAGTTGGCATTGTTCTAAGACAGTCACAAAATTGGCCTTTTTTCTTTTTTTTTTTTTTTTTTTTTTAGTAAACTGAAGTCAGTAGGACAAAATAAAAAGGAAGTTGAGCTTTCTATTTCCTACATGGCCCTTCATCCATCAGCCATACCAGATGGTGTTGTGTTTGATGGGAACAAGACAATCCCCTTTTACTCTTGCATTGCTTTTTAATGTGTTCTGTGTACCCCCAGGCAAGCCAGAGCACATGCACAGCTCACCCTGGGGTGCTGCTTAGTAAATGTATACTTAGTAAATGTAGCTCACCAAACTTTTATGCAATTTCTTCATATTTTTTTCCATGTTAAAAAGAGCGAGAGGAAAGTACCACTTGAAAATGCACAAGTGTAACCTTCTAAATGAATTTAATGTAGTACAGTCTCATTTGCAATTGCAAATACTAAGGCAGCATTTTCCCCCTTACTCTAAATGTCTGAAAATCTCATTAATGTTAATGTATGGGGGAGAAGTGCTTAGCCTATTGATGGAGGAATGAAATCAGGAGCAAAGCACAGCTCTACAAAGATTCATCTGCAGATTAAGGTCTGAAGTAACCATTAGATTATCAAATCTGACCTTCTATCTAATACAGACCATAGATTCTCATCCACTTAATTCTGTATTTATCCTAAGAACAGCACCAGAAAATCAAATACAGTGCATTAACATATTATAATGTAGCAATATATTCAGGCATTTCTCTTTTTTTTTAACTCTAAAACCAGAGGCAAACAGCAGTACTGTGCTATATGATTTTTGATGAAGATCTTCAGAAAGAGTGATTTCAGCTTTTTATCTGCTGCAAAGGAGAATGTGTATGTCTGTGTGTTTGCATAGGGTTTTGTTTAGTTCTTTGAAGATTATTCACTGGTAACTCTAACCAGTATAGAGCTGTTTCAGAACTATGACTTCTGTTTTGCTCTGAGGACATCATAAATTGAAATAGGGATTTTTAAATTTTTTTTTTAACAGAAAAAGTAATTTCCTTGAAAAAATCTGTGTGGGCCTTGACAGCTGCTTTCTAACATCTTATTTGGAAACTCCCCACCAGTCAGTTTTCCTAGAAAGCACGAAGCACATTTCACATCTGGCTTCTCATCTCTGACTATAACATAAAACTGCCCTTGAAGTGCACCTGGGAGGTATCCAGGGGGATACCACCCACACACAAAAGACAAGACAAGCCGTCTAAAAGAGCTGCACTGGACTACTGCACATTTTAACCACTAGCCAGCATTTTACTGAACAGAGGGGCAAAAGAGATGAGGAATGTATCAGGGAATTCAGAGGAGAAGCGGTGGGTGGCACTGTGCAAAACACAGAGGTCCCAGGCTTGGCACATATACGCTCTCTTGAAGGAAAAGTCTTCCTGCCCAAAATGGAGCTGCACCAGCCCCTTGGTGTCGCTTATCCCCTGAAAACATTTCTCTGCAGCCCACCACAGCCCAGACAGAGGGAGAGTTACGTGCTGCAAAAGCTTTTGCTGTCCCTTGGGTGGGTGAAACTTGGGCTCTTAGGGCTCATCTGCAACATTGCAATTTCTATTTCCTTTCTCTCCAAAGCTCAGAAATCCTGTGAGTGGCTTGGTCCCATCTTAGAGTTTCATTTGGGTTTTGACTCTAAAGTTTATTTGGATCCTTGTCTTTGAGTTTTGTTGGGTTTTTTAAAGATGAATCATGGCTAAGTACTGCTATTGAAAGCAGAGATTTGAACCCATGATTGCAGGAACTGGAGGTTCAGTATGAACTCCTGAGATGGTGCAAAACCATTTGCCAAGGACAAAGGATTTTGCCTGGCATATACTGGTTTTGTCTGGTATACTGGCAGGCAGGAAGACCCCTATAACCAAAGGAACACACATAGCAGGTGTATAAAGTCTACATTGCCTCAAATACTTCTTTTCAGTGTCCTGTGATTCATGTTAATTTAACAAGAAGGTACTAGATAAATACTTCTGAAAGACTCAGCATACAAGAAGGAATCTCAGACCTCCTTGCCTATCAAATAGGAAGGTCAATACTTGCCTTAATTCTTGTCTTTGAGGCTAAATTAATTATTGAGCATAAGGCTCTTTGAAATTTGCAGGTAAATGGTGTTAAATAAATGTAAATAACATTACTAAAATCTTCCCACTGTTGCTTTGAGGCAGTGTATTCTCAATATGTAATAAGGTATTTGTAGCAGTGAGGATAGGGGCTGCACAGCAAAACCACCTCTGAATAACAAACACAGGAGCCCTGCACTGGCATGGTCATCATATCTGAATGAATTTTCCTCTTTGAGAGTATCAGGAATATCCATGGGCTTCATTTACTCTGGTCATAGCCATATAAGCCATGTTCAAGGTCATAGCTAAGAAACATGACTATTAAATTCTCTAACATAAAAGACACCAGTAAGAAGAACACACAGAGTTTCCATTTTGTCAAATTTTCCAGCTCTGGTGTCTTCCTACCCCATCTCAGCAGCAAAAGGTCTAGCACTGCTGTAGCTGTGGATTGGACTGCAGAGTGGAGGCAAGATTTGTTTTCCAGGCCTAAGCAAAGCAGTGACCACATCTCAGGATGAGGGTTCTGTAAATACACTTGCCACCGTGCTGTGTGAGCACTTGTGCTGCTTCATGCTGTCTTCAAAGCAAAGCTCTGGATGCTGTGTGAACAGCATCTAATCAGTGTGCATCAAGAAGTTTGGAGACAAAAAGAGTTTATCTTCTAGAATAGTAACAGTTGTACTCAGCCACATAATGAATTATTCCATGCAGGGGAAGATCTGCTTTTCTATGAACTTGTATAATAAGCAAAAAAGGCAGTTAGAGTTTCCCAGCCCTTGACCTACTGGTGCCTGTGCTTCCTTTGCAGTTGTCCAACACAGCAATTCTTCATCAGATCAGACGAGACCAAGTGACAGACACGTGCCGAGCAAACAGCGTGTCCAGCAGGAAGCGCCGTGTGCTGACACCCAACGATCTCAAGCACCTGGTCGTGGATGAAGATCATGAAATGATCTATTGCTATGTTCCCAAAGTGGCCTGCACAAACTGGAAGAGAGTCATGATGGTTTTGACGGGAAGAGGCAAATACAGCGATCCGATGGAAATCCCGGCCAATGAAGCCCATGTGTCTTCAAACCTGAAGACCCTCAACCAATACAGCATCCCAGAGATCAACCACCGCTTGAAAAACTACATGAAGTTCCTCTTTGTTCGTGAGCCTTTTGAAAGACTGGTGTCAGCCTACAGGAACAAGTTCACCCAGAAGTACAACACTTCCTTCCACAAGCGCTATGGCACCAAGATCGTGAGGCGCCAGAGGAAAAACGCAACCCAGGAAGCTCTGCGGAAAGGTGATGACGTGAAATTTGAAGAGTTTGTGGCATATCTCATCGACCCACACACCCAAAGAGAAGAGCCCTTCAATGAGCACTGGCAGACTGTGTACTCCCTCTGCCACCCTTGCCACATCCACTACGACCTCATAGGAAAGTACGAAACGCTCGAAGAGGATTCGAATTACGTTCTCCAGCTGGCGGGAGTCGGCAACTACCTGAAATTCCCCACCTATGCAAAGTCTACGAGAACTACTGATGAAATGACCACAGAATTCTTCCAGAACATCAGCTCCTTGCACCAAACGCAGCTGTATGAAGTCTACAAACTTGATTTTTTAATGTTTAATTACTCAGTGCCAAGCTACCTGAAATTGGAATGAGGGATGGGTTGGGGGGAAAGAGGGGAGAGAAAGCCTGTTTTATTTAAGATTTTTATTTGTCATAATAAATATGGAGAATGGGTTATTTTGTAAATTAATATTTTCTTTTTTTGAATGATGCTGCGAGCAGCACAGTCAAAATTATTTAAATCAATTGTAAGAAAGGACAGCTCTCTTTGCAGGGTAACGGGATTGTGATGATCTAGCTGTAGAAATGAGTAATACTGCTACACTGTTTAAACAAATGTTAATTGTGTTCTGGTGAATTTCATTGATCTTGCATTCCTCCAGTTCTAATTAATGTTATTTATACTTATTTAAAACATTGTCTCTTGGTAGGTTTCACTTCAGCAGCAGAGATAAGATAACATGTGGACAAAAGGAGTCTGGTTTTGTGCTTTTCTTGATTCAGCTTGTTCTGGGTAATAATATTCTTCCATTAGCCATCGACGCAGGTAAATACGGGAATGGTTCTGGGTACCACATGCTTTGAGAAGAGTGGTGAAAAGAAGTTCCTTAGAAAGTAATGTTGCACTCAATACTAGTACAAAATCTATCTTTCTAGGCCTGAAAAGGAAAAGTAACTCAGATCTGGGTAGATTCATGATATCTAAAACCCATGACTGAAAGAAATGCGAATGTATTCCTTAGGGAAGAGAAACCATGAACCTTTTATAAGTCTTAATGAGTTTATAGAGAATATGACCACTCCCATTTGTCTCTTATTTTGAAGCCTTCCAGCCCAAATGAATTGGGGATGGTCCATCAGAAAAGAATCAGCATTCAGAAAGTGACTGTAAGAGATTTTTGAATGCCCAAAGCAATTGGCATTGACTTAATTCATATCCAGGATGGGGCTGTGGGGACCTCCATCCTCTTCAAGTCATGCCTTCCTAATTGATCTTAAGATGGGCAACCAAAACTGGCTCGAGAGACACCGGTCATGGTACGTTGCTATAAGTGATCTGGGCATGCCATTTGAAAAGTCAGGAAGTCATCTTCATGTTGATTGTCTAAGCATGCAAGGCAATTAAAAAGGTCTCATCTTCCTACAAGCTGGTTTCATGGCTTTTTCCTAGGGAGAAGAAGAAGCCTTCTTTTTTTAGTTGATGCCTAAATGCCATTGACAGGGATTTTTCTAAGTTCCAGTGGGTTAGAAATTAATCTGTCACCTCTAGTGTAAGACCATGACCTTTTTTCTTAAGGGGAGTATCTCAGTAGCAGTTGTTTTGTGTTTAACAGCTTTTTGGGATGGCAGATTGTTTTGGGTAAGCAAATACTAATCTATACACAGCAGATAAACAATGAAAAATGGGATTTCAATGTGGATCTGTTAGCCAGCTAGTGGGAGCAGAATTTCAGGCTTGTCCAGATGTTTGCTTCAGTGGATGCAGGTGAGGTGTATGGCCTGGGAAATGCTCTGTAGGCACTTCAGCGCTCGCGGGAAGAGGAGGCAGAGGGTAAATTGAGGCACTTGTGAAAATCCAAAATCCATTTTAAAGTTGATAGCTGGTTAAAAATGGAGCATTTAACTTGCCTGCATGTCAATCTTATGATCAGAACAAACCCTTTCAGAAATGACTGATGATTTAAATAAACTCAGCTGAAGGCAGAGCTGTTTCAACTGTATCAGACCCAGATCCTGAAAAATGTCATATTGTACAGTAGCCAGTAATATCCACTGAATTATATTAGTTTCCAGGACACAGATGTGATTAAAGAAGAAAAACAGTTTGCATTTTATTTGATAAAAATAAGTTGCTGAATAAATCTCATTGAAAAACAAATTAACATAACAAACAGCAACTGAAGCCCTTTCACAATTGGGTTTGGTCTCAGGCAGGATTCAGGTAATTATTTTTTCCATCATACCATACAAATAAATCTCTTATCCATTCTGTAACAGCCACAGTTTTTATAACTCAGGGCCTATTTATAACCCGGAGCACTGGCCCAGTGGCTGGCAAAGGGCTGGCTGGCTGTGGCTGACCCCTCTGAATTCCTCATCCATTGCTGGTTGTTGTTTTACTTTAAAGCAGTTTAGTCTCATTGAGAGTATGTGGAGCTGTTGCAAGTGCCTCTCATAGTGTGCCCTGGCTTTCTCGTGTTCTAGTTCAATGGTTGTATGCTTGTTAAAAAAAAACAACTGAGGCAGGTTCTCCTTTCCCCCCCCACAATACTTCCTACAAGATATTTGATAGCACTTCCTACAAGTGATTTGTGTGCTAGTTGGGTCTTGCATCCCACAGTGCTCATATTTTGGTCCAATTTCCTTTCCAGTTAGCTGTTAATCCATCCAACAGAATGTGATGTGATTTTTTTTTGTTTAAGACAAAAGTTGCTTCAGAAAGTAAATATTTAAAAAAACAGGGTGTGCTTCCCCCTTTTTTTTTTTTGTACTTTTCTCTGGCATCATCCCCACATTTTTATGTGTTCTGAAATATTTTCTGTAGTTTCACAGCTTTGGAGACACAAAACCTCTATATGGTAGCTGTGATAGAAAAGCTTTGGGTGAAAAATGTGTACAGGAGATCTGAGGAGTGACCATTGCTCCAGCTGGGATTTTTAGCAACAGCTTTGGGTTCGATTACCCAAATTCTGGCTCCCCACAGTGGGTAGCTCTGCAGATGGATGCTCAGCACTGAGAAGGCTTTTATGTGGACTTCAGTGGGTACTTAAAGTCACTTGCTTTTGAAAAACCTTGATCCCAAATTACTACAACCTGGCTATTTAGAGCATTATATCTATTTTGAGGTGCTGAGAATGGGCTATAGATCTGTGTTTAAAATGAACAGCTGACATGCCGGATTTAGTAGTGTCCTGTGCAGTGAGCAGCAAGCCGTCACCAGCTCAGAGCAGGATGACAAAAGTTAAGGAAAAACCATTTATTTTGATCTACTGGGTGTGTTATTTTGACTGAGCCAAAAAAAAAATCTCTCTTTTCACTGCAGCCACACAGGAGGACGTTCAGGGTTGTTCATGCTCATCTCAGTGAGCTGGCAGCCACCACCTGCAGTGGGGGGCAGCCAGGGAACCAGGTTGGTTTTACCCTCTAACTCTCTACTGGGTTTCCCAGCTGGAGGAGGAGGGGTTGGTCTGCTACTGAGTTCTGCCTCTCTCCCAGCTTCATTTCTGCTGTGGCCACAAGCTGATCCTGGGAGACAAACAGGCAGCAGTGAGCCACAGTAAAATGTGAAATATAGACATGCCCGTGCAGCTGCAAGGGCCACCCAGGAAGCTGCTGGCATAGAAGGGTGTGTGTTAATTATGTTGAGTAGTGATGAGCACAGAGAGGACCCAGTGGGGAAATTCCTGCTCCCCACCTTTGTCCCCAGCCCCCTCAAAGCTGCTGGAGCAGTGATCCTCATCTCTGAGCAGCTGATGCCTCCCTGTAATTTGGCAGGGCCAGCGCTGAGCCCAGCAGTGCTGGCAGCTCCATACTTGGCATGATACCCACAGCTGAGGGGTCATTCCCCACAAATAGCCCCAAGCACCTTAACCTGGAATGCAGGCTGGATTTGGCCCATCTGAACACGGTGGTGACTCCTGGCTGGTGGGATGTCCCCCCAAACCATGGCCCAGTCCATGTTTCAGCCTCTTCATAAACCACGTCCATTATCACAGAAATGTGCAAACTGCCTGAACCATGCGCTGTGTAAGACAAGTGAAATAAATAATCCACAAGCAGAAGTGCTTTTAGAAGTGAGTTGACCCCAGATGTTTTAGGGTTTCACTGTAGTCTGCTGCACTTTTCAGGTACAAAAAGGGACTGTCCTTACTATTACTCTTGTTACAGAGAGTGTTATTTTCTTACATGCATGCACAATACAATGTGTACGAATAATTTAACATCAATGTGGGGTTGGATTTTTTTTTTAACCTATTTGTATGCAGTAGAAGGCTTGTTGTAGAAAAGTATCTCCTCATACTTAAATATACTGTTAATAAAGGAAAAAAGATAAATTATACATTGCCAACACAAGTGTGAACTGCTCATGAATCTTTCCTTAAAAAAGCCATTCAAGCCTGATTATTTTTCTAAGTAAATTCAATTAAATTGAAGAAAGAAAATTCCTCTCTGTGTGCTTTATTTATGCCTCATGCTTTCAGGGCGAGATTTTTGTCTGCACGGCTTTGCTTCCTCACCTGCCTTATTGCATACTGTAGGCAGGACACACTGAAGACTCAAAATTATCTACTCCTGTGGAGCAGGAGAAATCCCTTGATGGGATGCCTTGGCAGGGCAGCCAGGGGACCAAGCCCAGGCAAGGGGGAACCAGCAGCTGCAGAACTCAACCACAGAGGGAGGGAGGGAGGGAGGGAGCTGGGGGGAGGCTTTACCAAATTGAAATCACATGCACACAAACCCAGAAACTTCCATTTTTGGGGTAACGGAGTAAGAAATGGCTTCTCAGCACAGCTCTTGGGTGCAGAGCTTTAGGGTGATTTCCTTCATTGCTTGTAAGTGGAAAGAAAGCCCAGTCCCTTATACTGCCACAGAGACTGACAAAATTGGATTTGCACCATTGGAAGAAATCTTGAGGATTTGTCCTTTTGGCAAGGCTTGATTTTTCCATTAAATAATTGCAAATTTACAAAATCCCTTCCTGTTGGTACCCAGCAGCTGCCCTGCGATACCAGCCTCAGGCAGCTGCTGTAGGACAGGAGAGCTGGCAGCAGCAGGGCTGTGTGCAGCACCCTGGTGCTGGGAGAGGGATGTGGAGCACTGGGGGATGTGAAAAAGTGGCAGGATCCTGCACAACTGAGGTGTCCTCTGACCCAAATAAGAGATTAAGTCCAGCA
This sequence comes from Aphelocoma coerulescens, assembly GCF_041296385.1. NCBI lineage: Eukaryota > Metazoa > Chordata > Aves > Passeriformes > Corvidae > Aphelocoma > Aphelocoma coerulescens. The sequence goes on along the minus strand of NC_091014.1, from coordinate 57,773,659 downwards.
GAGATGATGCAAAGTTTGAAGAAAGCCTGTTCCTGTGGTCACAACATGCTCCCTGTGCAGGCACAAACTCCAACTCTTCCCAACCTTTGTTTGGATGGAAATACATTTCATTCAATTCCATCATAATTACAAAAGAATTAAAAATATGGGGAATGGGAAGGAAAAGAGGAGAAAGTCAAGCAAGTGCAGCCAGCAGCAGAGCAGAAACCAGAGCATATCCCTGCCAACCAGCAGCACCGTGCCTTTCTCACTCACTGTGTTGCACATCATCACGTACAAGACTCCTGATGCCACACAAAAATATCTTGCTTTTCCAGTTGCACTCACAACTTTGCCAAAGATGGAAAATGTTGAAATATTAGAGTCTGGTTTAATTCCTCAGTGCGCTAAAAGACAACGCATCCAAATGCCACCTCCCCAGACTGCATGCTAATCAGTTTTAAAGGAAATCTATGTTGATAGAGAAAAATCAACTTCATCTTCCCTATTGGCATGACAAGAAGCCAGCTTTTTCTCCTATTGTCGCTCTACTGGTGTGCTCGAGCCTCTGGACTCTGAGATTCAACTCACTGTCAATGAAAACCTTCTGCTGGCTAAGTCAGAAGCATTTAGGAACAACAGCAGTGGCTTATTCATGGAGGAAAAAATATGGAAAATATTATCATTCATTTATACATTGTTTACAATATATTTTGCCAATATTTTAATAACATTACTGCCTTTGACTGTCCCTATTTTTTTGAGTAAAAGCAACCTGAGCTAACATTCCTTTAGGTGTTCAGGAGCACACATCCTGTCACTGTGCAACAAATGGACAGATCATGTTGGAAAATGAGACATAGCACTAACAGTAAAATTAGGTGGGTTTGAAAATCTCATTTCAATCAGAGTTTTTAATTAAAAAACAACCAACCAGCAAAGCTGTTTTCTTCAGTGAGAGAAAAAAATCAATCCAAAGTTTATGCCCTGGTTTCTGTTTTTTTCACTAATACGTAAAGCTGTCAGGGTAAAATACAGCTGAATAATAACAGCTCAGCTATTAAGCTTTGGCTTATTTTAAAATCTAGAATTTTACTGTGACAATTCATGACTTTTTAGCAGCAAGAGGTCTCTGTGCTATCAGCAGGTATTTGCAGCCCTACATCAAGTCAAAATCTGCAACCCACAGCAGTTATAATTTCCCATAAAAGCTTGTGCAAAGTCAGGGTTTAACCTTTACCTAAGCCTTTCTTAGGCTCAATTTATTCAGACTTCCTTTAGCAGATAACTATTCTAGCTAAAACTGATTTAGTTTTATGTCTAAAGTAGAGGGGTTTTTAAAAAGTGATTGCTCTATGAATGAAATCAATCACTGCATTTTTTATTATTTTTTTAAACTTCAAAGAAATTAATTTAGAAAGAAGGTCAAATCAGAGCAAGCAGCCACACCATGGAGAGGCAAGCACTGTTTGCAGAGGTGTCCAGGTAAATGCTGATGTCCCCATTCAAGAAAAACAAAATATATTCCTTTGAGGAATTACAGCTATTTGTGCTTTATTAAGAAACTTGCCTTCAGTTATATGGAAGGACATAACAACTTAACTAGTTTGAATTAATTTTGCAATGTGCTTTTCTAGTTTATCATAGAAATGTTCCTGCTCTGTGTGCAATATGATTTTACATGCTATATGTATCATTCCCAAAGCAGATGCTTTTAAAGCCTCCCTTTTTCCCTTAGAAAAAATTCAAAAATTAAACCCACAATTTTTTAGTGAAAAAAGCTCTTGAAGTTAATGGTGCAAAGATTAGAAGGAGGCACAGCTGAGTGCAATTCAGGTGAGAAATTAAGTCTTTATACTGCAGAAAAGGATTGCAAGATGGGAGGAAATTTAAGATGGAAGGTCTCGGTTTGGGGAGTCTCCTTGTGAGACACTGAAAAATAAATTAGAGGAAATGTTTGAGAACACATTGAGGTGAACAATTTTGCTTTGCTCATTGTAGTGTGTTTCATGTTACCCAGCAAATCTTTACAAGGGATACTGGAAGCTGATTAAAATCTATAAATGCTCACATACAAAATGGTATTCCATGCTGGGAAATGCAGCCAGAGCAGAGCACATAGGCTCCTAAGCAAGGAGTTACAAACTTGGTTTGCAGCATCTGTCTTACTTTTCATGATGTAAAGATGTCATATGGAAAGCATTCAGGTGAACACTTCTGAAATAATTAACTGATTTCAGGTTTAAGTCCATTTGTGCTTGGTTTTGAGCAGCAGAAGACTCATTTAAAGAGGATGGAATTTTCACTTGGGAAATATATAGGTGCCCTCTATACTTTAGACCAGGATAAGGCTGCAGTTAGCCTTTTTCTCATGTGTGTTGTCACAGTTCCTGTGATAGGTGTTACACTTAACTCCTCCATTATTATCAAATTACTGTGCACAGTGAGCTTTTGAGGTGTGCAGAGATTTCCAGTTGGAGACAGATACTTTGCCTTTCCCTCCAGCAGGACATTTCAGTAGGTGTATTCAACCAGGTGTGCTCCTGCTTGTGAGTGAAATAGCATGCTCACATTTTTCCTTTGATTAAACAAAAAGCCTCAGGATAATTAGCTGAAGAGGTGATGGTGATAACTGATGGTTTCCTTTTCCATCAGAGATCTTGCTAATGCAGTCTGGATCTACCTCATGATAGATGTGAACTGAACACAGCCCTGTGCTGCATTGCAAGATACTTCCCCCCTTTTCAGAGGCTGTCATAGTGGAGAGGCATCCTAAACCTGGGCATCCCATCCCCCTGTCACTCACAGTCATTCATTTCCATCCAGTGACCATCACTCTGCCATACAGAGCAAACACAGCTCCTTGCATTTTTTGGCCTCAACTGTCTTCAGAAAAAAGTTTTGAAGTTAAATTTGTCATGGGTTGTTGACTAAGGATTCCAGGCCAACTCTCCCATTTCACAAGAGGAGTTAAATTGGTCTCAGTGTCATACAAAGCTGGCTCTGCTCCATGGCCATCCCCCTGTAGCCCTGAGGCAAGCACACAGGCTTGCTCCTACTTCTGTGGCAATAGCCCTCCTGCTCCTGGTCCTGAAGGCCTCTGTTGGAAAAGAGATTCCAGATTATTCTGTGGCTTTCTGAGGCTTCCTGCAAACAGAGAGCTGCCCTCAGAGCATGCAGAAGGTGCATGGGTCTTGCCTAGTCCATGGAGCTGTAAGCCATACCTACCTAAAAGCAGAAGAAATGGGGGAAAAAAATCTCCTATGTGTGGCAGGGGCTTTCTACATAAGTATGGACAGGACAAAATGGATTGCAAATAGATATCCTTATCTAGCAGCAGACTTGACCATGAAAAGAAAAAACCAGATAACTACAAACGAGCTTCTGCTGAACACTTCGATTCCATAATATGCCAGAAAACTGGAGGCAATGTTGTCAGAGCTGAATGAGAATCAACAACCAGAAAGGTGAGCATTCATTAGTTTTGTCTCATGTCATTGTGAGAGGGTTCCTATGGTAATAGGACATTTTTCTCCTTCTTGTAATGAGTGCTAAAAATGTTTGTTTCTCTTAGTGCCAGTCTAAAAGCCATACAAATTCCAGAGGTATGTGTGCACTAGTCAGTGCTTTAAGTGCAACCTCTGTATCTATTAAACATTTATGTAATGCAATAATCTCAAGTCAGAAGGACTTTAAAATATTTACAGGTTTTACTAAATGTTTAAAATGCAATTTTTGTGGCAAACAGCAGAACTGCACTTCCTGTGAACTGCTGGACTTGGTGTCAAATCAGAGCCCTGTGACAGCCCAGTGTGAGGCCCCAGTCTGCTTAATGCTCTACAGTCAGACTCAAAGCAGGGCATTGAGGTCTCCCTGAGGGGTGAATGCTGTCACAGCTCATGTCAGTCTCATGTACAGGGCACGTAACCAGACGTGGGGTCTAACAGAGCTGCATTTCCTGCTCTTTGGCTCAGTAACCTTGCAGTGCTTCCAAAAAGTCTTTAAAAAAAAAATTGAAGCAGCTTTCTGATGTGGGAATAGAGCAAAGGCCAGCTGGAAATGAAACCTGGGAATGAGTATGTCTTTTTAGATCTGAATTCACAGCATCTTAGATCTTTCATTTTTCACAAATGACACACAGGTTTTTTAAAGGTTTCTTTTTTTCAAAGGCCTCACTGTCTGCTGTTACAGGGGGACCACAGTCCCCATACATATGTGGTAGACTTCACACTACAATAGTATTTAGTGGCTTTAGTGGGTTGGGTCTAAAGAAGCCACAATGGTCATGGTAAAGCTTTAAGACGAAATGAATGAAAGAGAGAGAGCTGATCAGCCAATCTTCATGTCAGACAAATACAGAGCTTGCTTTTGTCTCCAAATCATCCAAACTTTTGTCCACAAATTGGTACCTGAGCTGATCCCAGTTACCTAAATGTGCTCAAGCTTAGCAAGTTCACTTTGATTCTGGAAATCCTCCAAACTTCAGAGATATTAATCTATTTTAAGTGAAAGCTACCCTTTGTCTCCCTAGAACCAGAATTAATCAGACATGTCTACAGTTTCCTATATAATGAGTAAAAATTGGTTCAGTCTTCAAAACAATTGACATGAAGTATGTTCAAATATTTCTCCAGAACCCTGGACACTTTAAGGTAATAAAAGAATTAATTGTGCCAGCACTGAGAAAACAGAAACAAAAAGAGGGGAAAAGGGCTTTGGATGATCTAAAGTTAACCATAGTATGGAGATTCATAGGAAAGTAGCAGATGATTGCCTCTCAAGGACAAAACCATTATTGTTGCTTGTAACTTTTGAAATACCATTTAGAATGTCAGATTTATTAAAATACTATTCTACTGTATATGGGACATGGCAACAATTTCATTAATCTGAACCAGGAGATGACAGAAAAATGTTAGCAAACAGACAAAATCTTTTTAAAGATCCTATTCATAGGAAAACTTAGAATGCAAATCTGAGAACTCAGCATTATTAAATCTTGAGGATCTGTTCAGAAGTCAGTAGATGTCTACCATATAATTCATTCAGGATTTCACTCGCACCCTATTTCACTTGCAAAAAGCAGATTTAGAATTATTCAAGGGAAGCACTTCCTTGACCTCCCAATACTTCAAGCAACTCTTGAAGAGGAAACAATCTCCCAAAAGAGCAAGTTGAAGAATGCTAAGTAAAGCAAGAAGCATATTTCAAGTATAGTTTGGACTGAGAAATAAAAGCATAAACAGAGGATATGATGAACTAGCCTGCATATTAAATAAACACTAGCAGGACTTGAAAACAAAATAATTTTTTAGCTGCAGAGAAGGTAAAGCCCATCCAGCCCTGCCAATGCTGAATGACTCCTGCTCTTGGGTACCCACCCAGAATATGGCAGTCTTTATATTTAGTAAACTACTAAAGGTTCTAGCTTTAATTGTATATTATTCATGTCTTGCTAATATTGGATTCCCCAGGCTATTAATGCACAGCTTGCATGATGATCAAATTTTTGTTTAATTTAACAGAAAGCCTTTCCTTTAGGACTATCAGAATTAGGCTTTAATGACAAAACACACCTCTTTCCTAGTTCTTTACTGATACCAAAAACTGATCTTTTGACTTCAAATACATATAGAAAAATGATAATCCAAAGGATTACTGAGCAACAGACTGACATGATTAGGAAGGGATTAGAGAACACAATTAAAACAATGTATGCTATCACAAAAAATCTAGCCAGAAATAAAAGAAAAACCCTACTAAGAGACTTCACAGCACTTCCAGTCATTTTGGTACTATTTGTGAGCATTACCTCACTTTTTTCAAAGAAGATTATAATTCAATTACTGTATTCTGTTGCCATTTTCTGCACCTCTGAAGAGACTATCTCATTTGCAGTAGCAATTTTACCATTACAATAATAAGGAATTTCAAATGCTTCATTTCACAGAGTACGTGTACTACTGTTTCCTGACGTCTATTCTGAGCTATTCTTGCACTTAAGAGAGCTTTTTGTGATGCTCACAGCTGAAGTGAAATAGCAAATAGATTAAAAAGATGATAGGTCTTATTTTGAATCCTGATTCTGCAAACTATACTGCATTTGTGAAGCCTTAATCCTCATGCTGTTCTAATCTTTGTATGAGAAAAGTATAGTTTTGTTTGCAAATTGTAAAAGGAAGTGAAATTAATTTGCTGCTCACCAGTTTCTCATCAACATTCTAAAAATCCCAGTGAAATTAATATATTAAACATGGGAGTGGGAGATAATTTTGCCAATTTAAACATCACAGATTAAGAAAAGGTGTACAGTAATGCTATAAAAATCAAAATATTGATCTACATTTGTTAAAAGAAGAATCTTCCCCTATGTCAAACAGCATAATAAAGCTGAGAAACAATCCTGGCTATATAATTACTCTAAAAAGAAGCTGGAGTCATTCAGTAGCTCACTAGAATGATCATTTTCAAAGTGCTACACAGGAAAACACCTATGGTATGAAACCCTACTGACTCCAAATTTTAAAGCTGCATCTGGCTGTACTTTATAAATGAGATTATTGCCTTTCATACATGCTCACAGCACAACTGAGATGGTCACAGAGTCCTTCAGAATGGAAAATTACACACACTTCAAATAACCTGCCTGTACTTCTGCTTAGGGATTTTTCTGAAGCAGAGGCAAAGAAAGAGCAGACAGTAAGAATGGCCAAACAAGAGCACTCCAAGAGTCACTCAGCATCAGGTTACAGACAGTAGCTTGTAAGGCAAACCACTTGGAGCTTCTGGCTGGGCTAGCTCATAAGCAGAATGAAAATGGTACAAGAAGTTGCTTGTACAATGGTACAAGGAGGAGCTTTAGGATGACCCACAACTTAAATGAGGTGAATGAGCTGATAAAAGCAAGAATCAAAGAAAGTGCTCCATGCTGACTCAAAAGCACAGAGATGTGAATCAGCCAGAGCCCTAATTAGGCAGATTATAAAGGAAGGTTTGAAAGAATCCTCTGGCAGGTTGAGAGGAGGAAAAGACTTAATGAATTTTAATACCAAAAGTCATCATTTTATCTGCAAGATTATAAAATATGGCTGCTTTGATAACAAGAGACAAGAACATCTCAGGATGTCCCTTTCAATTGTATGTCTTGAGCAGTACAAAAAGCACACAATTTGTCTCTGACAGAATTTCTGCTAACATTTCTTACCTGCACATACAGCGAAGTAATTCACTGCCACTGGGCCGTGTTTAAAAAATCAAGTAGGTGGAACACTGTGAAGAGGCTGACTTGACTACAGTTAAAATTGGTTTAGGGAGTCCAGCTTTTGAGTACTTGAAAAAATTCTCTGGAATCCAAGCACTCTTTTGTGCCACCTCCCATATTATCCTCATGGCTGGAATACATGAAATGTGGTAAGAGCTTTTTGCCTTCTTAACACTAGGTAGCAGAGTTTGCAAACACTCTAAGTTCCTAAAATGCTCCTTTCACATAGGAATCAAACCCCTTTCCACATCATAGATTACTTATTCCTTGTTCTTCCAGATGTCAAGGTTTTCCCTGTTTTATCTTTCTTCACTCAAGCTCCTCTTTAATCATATCTGAGAGCATTCTTTTTTTCCCCCCTCACTTCCACCATTCCCTAAAGTATCTCTTTTTACACCTCTTCCCCAAGTCCTTTCAACACAAGTTATATTTTTCTTCCCTTCCTGAGAAAGAGGTTTGGCTGTGCCTTTTGATTCTTTTCTCCAAATAACTTCCTTCTGTTTGCTCTTGCCTCTCATAATGAATGCTGTGTGAAAGTTTGCACCTTTTTCTTTCCCACATATGGGTTTTGCTCTCTCAACCATGCAATGGACTTTGTCCCATATTGAAGTACCTAATTTTCCCATTACACTTTTCCATCACTTATTGTTTCCAAGCCCAGATTATTTCAGTCTGTCAATATATTTCCCTTTTTCAAATTTTACTTAATTTTACCCATGTAACATTTCTTCCCCAGTTCAGTGATCTAAACAGTCACAGCATACCAACAATTGCTTATTTACTGAGAAAATATTTAGGATACTAAACACTAAGGATACTGCCATGACTAAATACTACAACTCCCTCGTGCCTGAAGGCCTCACAACAATAATTAATCTTGTTTTTTATATTTTTCAGTTTTATAACTGAAATAATGAAGACATAACTGAAATTATAGAAGTACCTTGACCAGTAGGCTGTGTAATCTGACCAGTGTGGGCTGTTGGAGAGCAGGCCCAGGCCGCTGGGGACGCAAGCAGCTCTTGGCTGCTTGGCTGGGTGGCAACTGGTTCAGCCCATTGGGATTGACCACGTGGACCTTCAACTCTGGATAAGTTAAGGAGGACTCCATAAAAGGGGGCTGTTGTGCATGAACCCAGTGTGTCTTGTCTGGCTCCAAAACTGTGACACTCGGGCATCAGATAAGCACAGATCGCAAGTATCTCAAGAAATTTTAATTTTTAGGGATCCTGCAATTCATTTAAAAATGACCTTAAAGTCCAGTAACTCTAATAAGTGCTTGAAATGTCAGTTGAGTTGATTCAGATGGCAGTACTAACAGAAATAAAAGAATTTGCATCTACAGCTGTATCAAAAATAAATAACCATTATTGAAAAAAATTCAGTTACATCTATTCCATTTTAAACAATTTAATAATATTTCCTGCAATGCTACATACAAGAAACTATTTTAAATAACATTAATACAAACTAAGAAAAGTCAGAGAACCTGAAGCTAGAAAGATTTCATCTTTCTCTCACATAATAAAAGACATAATACACAGGATTCATTCAAACAACTATATTATAATAACTGTAGGAAAATGCTTAAATAAAAAGGTTTAAATGAGGGAGCTAAAATTCAGGCATCTAAATCCATGTGTAGGCACTGAGTAGCTGGTTTAATTTTCAAAGTTGCAAACACTTTGAACTTCTCAAGAGTTTAAGGTGACCAACACATACAGAAGTCCCATTAACACTTATCCACATCATCTACTCATCAAATGTAGGTCCAACAAATTAAAAACCATTTGTATGCAGAAAGCACATGACTAATGTTTACAGGATTAAACCATAAGCTGATAAATTGATTCAGTTGTCTAATTTAAATCTCAAAATTTAAAACTTTCAATCACAACATTTAAAATACGATTTGTTTATTCAATTATGCATTTAGGATGTATGCTATAGTCTTTTAAAACATCTGCTGTGAAGAACTCCCAGTAGATTTTAAAATAGAGCAATTAGTACCTTTTTTTTTCAAAGTGGCAATCAGAGTCCTCATGATCAATGTATTATTTGAAATATTCATGTCTACAAATAAGAGAAATCATTGAGAAGCCATAATTTTCCTTATTGACCATATTATTTCCACAGCTTGAAAGCAGATCCCCTGTTAGCAGAGATTTCTGCTTAGAAATTGGTGACATAGCTCTGGAATTTGAGAAGTTTATGTAACTTCCTAAGTGCCTAAAAAAGAAACTTCATCTTTTATACTGCAAGTTTCAAGCAGGGATCAGTATATACAGTTAAATCAACACCTCTAAATACTTCATTAAAATCAGGATACTGGCCACCAAAACACCATTAATATCAGTTAGTTAAATATCTTTTCGGCTGCTAAATGAACATATACTTTTCTACACAAGGAATTTTAATAATTCACCCATTATTATTGACCAGATCAGTGTCACATTATTATTTGCCTTTACTATTTTTGTTCTAATAAATCTCAACAGCAAAATAATTAGGTTGCTCATTTTAGCAGAATGAAAATGGGCTCAGTCCTGCAGACACTTTTCAAGTGTCTAATTTTATAAATGCTGATTGTCATATTCCTATACAGAAAATAAAGCCTGGGAAAAAATATGTGGACCATAATAGTCATTACTTGTATCAAGTCTGCAATGGCCAGAGAGCTACAGCACTGAAATTGCAAGGTAAGAACATATCATCAACACTTTAGGCAATGTCTAAGAAAATGAATTATTCTTAGGTCTACTATCCACTCTTGTGGCAAAATAATAAATATACCCATTTTGTCCCTCAGAGGGAAAGACAAGGCAAGCCACTAACTGGATCTTATCCTTTTCTTCACCACCACTCAATGAGCAATTAGAGATTGTTCTGGTTTGCAATACAGGTAAGGAACTGTTCTTTTAAAAGAACAGATCTTTTAAAAAATTGAAACTTGATAAAGGATTCCTTTCATTGTGTCTACTCAGATATCTTCAGCTACCAGCAATTCACCTTGGTTTCAGAGTAAAGGTCTCAGGTATCGTAGTTCCATCCAAGTTTTTAAAAGCAAACCAAACTAAAATCATTAAGGCTGTTTTAGGTCTGTGTCAACTGGTTTTACTTAGACCAAATGGAACAAACACTTTGAGGACCCTCAAGTGGAGTGATCTGTCTTGTCAGTATTCCAGGAAAAGTCATTGCATCCTTTGAAATAATTAGTCACCAACATCACCATCTCTGTCACCTATGAGCCACAGAAAATGAAAACCTATAGCTAATAAGGCAGTTCCAAGAAGATCTCCCAGTGCAGTAAGATAAGGGATAGAAAAACTGTCAGGGTCTTTTCCTTTTTTCCAGAAGTGGTGCACCATCCAGTCAGCAATCCACAACAGAGTAAACACCTACACAACATCAAACAAACAAAATCTGTATCATTATCATGTAAGTTACATCAATGCAATGTCTCCATACTAGGCAGAACTGTTGTTTACCGTTGCTTTTGAAAAATATAAATAATTAATAAGAATGAATTTCAGACTAAAGCTGCCCACAAGCAGAGAGAGGAACACTTAGCCAACTTCTCTCAATCACATGCAGAGGTGGAAAGAACATACTGAATTACTGACAGCCCTTTTCACCCAGTCTATGCTTGAGGACTTCTGAAAATGGCAAGAAAAAGCAAAAAAAGTTCCACCAAACATGCAACTGCACTTCTCACATAACACATCATTCTGTACAGAGAGAGCATAAGTGGGGCTTTGAGATAATTCAGAATCAAATCATGTTGCCTCACAGGAATAGGCTCAACCCAGGCATAACTCCTGTTTCCACAGGTCTAGCACTGACCTGAAATCAGATGTGATGTAAAGAACCACAGGTCAAATTAAGAACAGTTTCATCTGGGTTGTGTGAACTGCAAAAAATGGCCTAGAACCTACTTTTATGCCTGAAATACCATCTTCAGCCCTTCTGTAATAAGGCACACCTGCAATATATATTATGAAATTGTCACTCCAGGCTGAATTTGTCCCAAAGTAAAAGATTTAATTCCCAGCTGTGAATGTCTGAACATTTGAGAGGCTTGATCTTCATACCAAAGGTATGCATAATCATTAACCCAATTTGAGAAAAAAATAATCCTTTTAATGTTGCACAGCTGTATGATAAGAGATTTTGGTTTAGTGGAATCAAGTGGTGTGGAATGGCACAAGATGAATGGAGAAAGGACCACTAACTGAGTTTCATTTCTTCTTGTAGCTTCTAAGGAGCTGCTTAAGTTGAAATAAATTCTACATTTTAGGTATTTTTAGTTAATCAGACATTTAAGAAGGGTAAAATTAAGACATTTACTACCATAATTAATTTTTTAAAACTCTACTCACTACATTTAAAATACTGTAGATATCAAAATAATGCAGTATTAAAAGTAGTAAAAAGGACAACTTTAATATTTTATTTAGTAAATTATCAATTACTGGCATCAAAAGCATGCTTATAAATGTATATATTCATTCCTTGAAATACTGATCAGATGGCTGCAAGACAGTTCTCCACTATAACTATAGCAAAATGAATGTCATAGAAAAAATTAATCTTTGCTTTGCAAAAGTGTATGTTAAAATACAAGCCTGAATTTGTAATTAAAAAAGAAAAAAAACGAGAAAGGAGGAGTATTTGCTTAATGAAAAATGCATGGCTTATTTATATAAATGTATCTTCTGAAAAGGGAACTCTGTAGTCTAAGCTAATTATGCAAGTCCTAGGTGCGCTGACTGGAATCCAAACAAATATATTTAAAACAGATGTTTTCTTTGGAAGACTATCAGATTCCTTGAGTCAGCTCCTTCTTCTTACAGAGACAAAAAGAGGCCTGTTTGTAAGAGATCCTGTACATTCCCATCTCCTACAGGATGTGCTCAGAAGACGCTGCAGAGACCCACATCCACAATAGTTATGCATGTTCCATTGGAAGATGAGAGCATTCATTCCAAGAAAAATATATACTGCATTTATATAACACAACCAATTAGACATAACATACACAGTCCAATTTAGATGACAGTATACACTTTTGACTCTTAAAAATCATGACATGAAAGCCTTTCAGTTGTCTATATATTTTCCACTCTGAAAAAACTGACTTTAGACTACAGTTAAATATTGGCAGTTTGGAAACTAAGCTTTTGTGAACCTTCCCAAATAATTATTTTTGCTGTATTAACTTATGGGTGCACAACAAACAATACAAATTATAACAAGCCTGGCTTCTGCAAGTGATAAGAAAAAGTTATAGTATATTATATTAACTGATGCTCGTCACACTATGTGATGGCAATTGTAACTTAGTGCTTACAGAGTGAGTTATCAGACTGCAGCTCACCAGCCTTCACTTATTTTGGTGAAGGAATAATGCTATCATCCATCATGCATTTTCATGGCTAGGAACTCACTAAGAGTCTTTGGAAATGGGTACCTATTTGCCCACGTTAGTTTGTAATGCAAGACAGAATCAATGTGACTAAGTCTTCGAGAAGATTTTGCTTCTCATCACTGTTAAGAGAAGGCAATCAAAGTCATCAATCAATTATTATTTTGGAAACAGAAAAAAAGAAAAGGAGTGCCCTACTATGAGTTTGCTGAATTTTTAAAAGATAGACTTGAATTCAAAGTGGTAAGTGACTCACAAAGATCTGACAGATTAAAAAAAAAAAGCCGTCAAAGAGACATTACAAGATGACACTTCGGGATTTGTGAGATTTATTTATCAGTGACAGATACTTCTGTCAGTAAATTGATGCAGATGGCACAGCAGCACAAACACTGTGCATTTCTGCCCTGCACTCATGCTATGAAGAAGAAAGCCTTCCTTCTTTCAGCTGAAAACCAGCTGGTTTGGAGGGAAAAAATAAAGGGATGAACATCACAGAAAAGCCTAATAATACAGTACCAAAATGATCTGTTTAGCATGAAATGCTGTAGAAAATTGATAAGAAAAGCTTCTAAATACATGCAGCACTGTTCAAGATGTGAGCTGAAATTATTTAGTATAGAAATTATTTAATAGAGAGTTTTCTGCAAAAAAGCAGATGAGTAGTAGTAGAATTATGAAAGAAAACTCTAGGAATTCTTCCAGACTGAAGGATAAAATAACTGCAGGGTTTAAGAAAAGTAAAAAATAACTAAATATCTGTCTATGTAAAAAGATCTAAGAAAAGGGAGACACTCAATAGTCACTGATCAAGAAAAAAAAAAAAGCCCCAGAGACAGGATTGCAAAAATACAAGCAAAATTCCAGATGTTTCAATAGTTTAAAAGGAAAATCATGCTATATTATTATCATCATTACAGGGAGAAAGTCACAATCAAAAGAGAGAAAAAGGAAACTAAAGGCATGATCAGATTTAGACTGCATTTCTTTTTAGACCTTTGGTCTCACTGTCAAAAAAAGTCCTGAGAAGCAGCAGAATACAGCAGTAAGAGTAGGAGGGAGGGGAAAAGCTTGAAAAATCCTAATGATGAAAAATGTAAGTACTCATATTATTTTGTACAACAAAGGACAGAAATAGAGTGTAATTCTTGATAGTGAACTTTCTGACTCAAATTATGAATTTCATATTGGAAGTGAAATTGAAGATGAATACTCAAATATGAGTGAGCTTTACTATTTTGAAAGTTCAAATCTTATGCAAGACTGGAAATGGGAACATTACACACTACAAATCAGGTTTTTTCCCTTTGTTATTGTGCACAAAATTTACTTTAATTCTTTCAAGGTCTTTAGATACAAATAACAAGGAAAAGCTAGGTGAAGAAAAGTTATTTTTGATATTTTGCATGTATTATATCTGCATTTTCTCATGGAATTAATTTCTTATGGGAAAAGAAATTTCCCCTAAAATGAGCAAAGAATGAAACTCTGTTATTTAAAATAAAAATACATAACTCCTTCCAAACATTCTTAATATTGTCTAGGCTTCCTCTAGCCTAATTAATAAGTTGCAGGATGCTATCATATTTTTATTGTTTCTTTCATCTGGCATGTCCATATTCCATCAATGGATGCATGTCAAATTCAGTGATGAAAGCGTAATAATCAAATTAATAACTTCTGTAAAGCAGAATAAAATTGTTCACTTTTATATTAGTTTGTACATTAGTTGCTGTGATAAGTGAATTCCAACACCAAGCTGGAAGATTAAAGTTTGGGTTATGTAATTTCACATGCTTTTCTAGGTGGGCATTATCAAGATTCAACTATAAGTTCAGTATGTAGAACAAAGACCTTTCAGCAGTTTATTTATCATGCCTTGGACAGGACACCATGCCTGTTGCTAGTACTGATGATTTCACCTTAAATTGTTTCCATCTGAAGGTGCATTACAAAATAGTTGCATTCTATTACGTCAGACAGGAAATATAGATGTAAATAAACTGAGGGAATCTCTTTTCAAATGTATTTTAAGTCTCCTTTACTTTCAAAATTATATTGACTCAAAATTTACTCATAACTTAACTATGAAAAGATCCTGTAATTACTGCATAAGAACTATGAAATTCAAAGGTAAGTTTATTTATTTGGTTTTTTAATTATGAGTAAAAAATCCCATTTAAGAATCTCTAAAGACTACTGTGTTCTGACTCTCTCATTCTTACCAGAGTAATGATTTAGGTCGTCTAGTGGCTTTGACCCTTCATTAAGTTAATTTTCAAATTACACATTACATGTCTCCAATTTTAAATGGCTTTTGATGAAGTAGTAACTGTGAAGTGCTTGTAATAGATCTACGCTGAACTCGTTGAGTTTCCATTGTCTAGAGCCAGAAATGTGTAGTCAGTGAACTCTCAGAGTGGGGTCCTACACACACCTTTCAAAAGACATTTTTCTGCACTGTTTTCTCAGGTAGTGTATCTGGCGTGGATCATGTCCAGAGGGAACAAGTAATTATTTCCTCCAAACATATAGAGATTTCCTTCAATCCTGGCTGCAAGAAAACCACTGAACAGCAAGTTTTTTCTTGCTGCTCTTGTTTGTGTTGTAGCTAAGTGGTATTAGCTCCTCTAAGGTATCCAAGCACCCAGACAGCACAGCATACATTGATGTCAGACTGAGACCTCATTGAAGTAAAAAAGAGAATACCAATTTAACTGAAGTTGTTTCTGAGTCAATCTGATTATATTGATGTAATTTTGTGGAAAGCAACTTTTTTTTAAACTTCAGTTTAAATCAAGTTTTTCAGATTGTCATCTTGATTCCTTTGTAGCTTTGCCAGACACCCTGGTTTGACCAAAACAATCCTAATTTCAGGCTGTTTCTCAGCTATCTGCAGGGATGTGTAACCCAGACCAGTAAGTGCTCTGCCATGCTCAGCCTGCAGTAGCTGTAGCACAACTCAGTGTGTCATGCTACGTACACAAGCACTTTGAGCTCAGCCTTCTAGAGGCAAAAATGATAGATCCCTACAATGACTTGGTAGGAGCTGGGCTTCTACCACAGAGAGCAACATGGCTGGAAAGGAAGGAGCTGTTGATAGCTCCAGTCAGACCCCAATGAGTCCGGCAAGTCTGCTTGTCATGCTGCAATGAGAAAGCACCGAGCATACAGAACTGTCCAGATTTGGGCTTGAGTTTCCATATTTCCTTGAAATATGGTCTCTTTAGCAGTTATATGCTCCATCTTTCGGAAATAACCTTTCCTGTTAGAAAAAGCAATATTTAAAATGCATCAATATTTCGCCTATAAACACAACCTTCCTCTTTTCTCTGTAATGTACAGTATATCCCATGAGTTATATTTCCACATTAAAGAGGCCCATACCATCATTAGAATCCTCACACTGGTGAGAAATCCAAGGCATTTTTGATGTGAGCAGGAAGTCGTTATGAGCACCGCTGAATTCTTGGTTTTCTATTGCCCCAAACAGCCCTGAAGCACTGCAAAAGTGACTTTACAGCTGTACACATCTGACCTTCATCAGCTAAGAAGAATTTTGGAATTACTTATTTGCTTGGTAATAGCTCTGGGAATCTCCTATTGTTTGTTTATTCCCTGAGACTTTAACTGTGTGTTCAGATTTGGTCAGTAGGTGTGAAAATTCCTCGGAGGGCGTTTTACTGGCTCAGTGAGAACATGCAGAACAGAGACCGCCTTTGAGTGCTCCGAGCCGTGTGCCAGGACTGACAGCTTGGCAATTCCAGCACTGCTCTCCTTCTGCTCCAGGCTGACAAGACAGGGGATGAAACTCTGCTTGGTGCACAGCCTCATACAGTAAAAAATACTTGTGCCTTTGTGAGGAATAAGAGGAGGACTGTTTTCCAATTAA
The DNA here is from genome assembly GCF_041296385.1 of Aphelocoma coerulescens. Classification (NCBI taxonomy): domain Eukaryota; kingdom Metazoa; phylum Chordata; class Aves; order Passeriformes; family Corvidae; genus Aphelocoma; species Aphelocoma coerulescens. Next base: position 57,757,102 of record NC_091014.1, on the reverse strand, counting down.
TATAATCTTTGTTGGTCAAATGCCACATTGTAACTGCACACAGTGTGCTGGTGCATGTTTGTGGCTTGCTTTTGTAAGATTTTCAAGGAAAGAGTATTCCTCTTAAACAGAGGCCACTCAGCAAATCCAAAACACACTTAAAATCATTATACTGGGTTTGATTAGGCACACTGGCTTGCCCCAATACTGTACAGTGCATTGTGTGAAGTACCCTACATACTTACAGGGTATACCATCCCCATAGCACTTTTTATTGTATTTTCCTCTGGTTCTGCCATTCATAAACACAGAACAGGCTCTTCACTACAGAGCTAATTCAGATCTCTTAAACTTCAGCCTAAAAGTTTTACCTGAATGCAGATTAATAGAAACATTTGTGCAGTTTTCCCTCCTTTATGGAAAAATAACTGTGAAATCTCAGCCCCTCTAAAGATAAAGGGAGTACAGCCTTGGATGTCACTACAATCAATTTATGAATTTAACTGAAGAACATTTCAAGAATATATATTTATTTAAATAGAAACAGCTGTACTATTAAGGGTAAGAAAATGAAAATGAAATAAAATAAAATGTTTTCTGAGGTTTCCTAAGCTTAGACACCTGGAACTGTTTTGTTCATAGAGAATCAAAAAGAATGCAAATCATAGCTCTGGCTATTCATGTTACTTAAAATATCTTACTGTAATGATTTTTAGAAAAAACTACATATTCAGTGAAACTGTACTTTGTTTTATTAACTGCATATTTTCAGTCAATAAGAACTGAATTATACTATTGATAATACATCGTGGCATATTAATTATTTAGTTCCCCTAAAATTTCATTTAAATGACGTGCTGTGGAGAAAATATCTAAGAAAATCTCAGAACAGGTAGGGAGAAGAGATGAAAGAAGCTGGCAGGCCTGGGTGGTGAAAAATCAACAATCAAACAATATAACCATCATATTTGGATGAAAATGAAACTAACTCTCTGACTGGAACTTCAGCAATACTGCATAGAGCTTTCAGTGCAAATAAATTCCATTTTTACCACTTTGGGATGGATAGTGATGATTACAGGCAATTTGAAACAGTCTTGTTAAAATGCCAAATGGAAGTCATATGTATGTTACAGTTTTACTGTAAAAATAATTTGGAATAGCATAAACTGAAAGAGAGACAGAAATATAAAAGCAATAAGCAACGTCTTTGCATTAATATTTTTTTGATTTTTTTTTCCATTTACTCCAGCATTCCAGTTCTACGTTTGCCATTTCTCTAACTCTTTCCTCTTCATTTTAAATAAACAGAGCTGGACAGTCAGAAATAATAAACACAATTCAAAGTCAATTAACAACCTATTGCAGTCCGCTGTAAAATATGTCGTTAAATAATTTAACACCTTACAATAGTTGCTTAAATTTTAAAGACACGAAATTCATTTAATTGCTGCTGTTATTTTTTAATTTGGCATTATTTTTTTAACATAGTGAGGAAAAACCTACCCAGGTGGTATATTGCCATAATCATTTTCAGCTTTCTGCCTCCCAGCTCAACAGAAGTAAGGAATGGCAACGGGCAAAGCAGTGATATCAGACCTCCTCACAGGACTGACTATAGTTAACTCTTACCTTTGGGAATCACTGTATTCTGCTAAACTATCATCTACCACCTCAAACATAAAAGATACAGCTTGCAAGCAGGACTGTAGTTTTTGACATCCATTTCCATGTACCTTCCATGCAAAGTGAAAATAAATACAAAGTCCAATATATTAGAAAAAAAGCCTAGAATGTAGATCTCTCACTGCTCAAAAGACTGTCAATGGATTTGGTTTGTTGTTAATTGAAACAATAATACTTAGCTGTGAAGTTTTTCAGTTTTACAGCAGAACTGGAAAAGATCTCACTGGAAGGACAAAAACATAAAAGAATTCTAGAAAAATAAGATCAGTAGCTGTTAGGCTATGCTAAAAGAAGTGGCAGCTTGAAAACTGTTTTTTACAATTTCCAGGTGCATAGATGATGTCACTGAAAAAGGGAAGAGGAATAAGTACAAATATTTAAGTGCTTTCCTCGAGAAAGAAGAAACTTAAAAGCATGAAACTGCAGTCTGGAAGTACTTCAGACTGACAGGCAAATAAAATGTGTTGAAGATTTAAGGATTAAAGCAAGCATCATCTCTCTGAAAATTTAAAATCTGCTCTAATTAGAGGTGTGCGACACTACAATAATCACTACTAGAAAAATGCCAGAATAATTAAAATGGGGAAAGGAATCTGTTAAATATTTTCAGAAGGTCTTAAAAACCACGGTGTTTCAAATTGTAAATATGTCAAGACCCACGAGAAGTTATAGTTTGCAATACTGGTACTCAGTTTCAAAGTAAATACATCTCAAAATGCCTTTTATGACTAACAACAGAAGACAAAGTGGAAAAAATAATCCATAAAAGGGAGCAGGGAAAAAGAAGAAAAAAGCTCTGTATCTGCTTTATAGGTGAAAAACCAAGAAAATCAGGTGTATGTACTGCAATAGAGACACATGACTGCAAAACTGAATACTCTAATCAGATCCTGAATTTATGAAAATGCAACTTTACACCTGTATATGTGCTGTTGCTGGGTCTGAATTACTATGTCATTTGAAAATCCTGCCATAATACCTGAACTTGTTTTTCAGGTGAACTTCTGCATTTCTCAAGTCTCGCTGCTGAAGAAAAAGTGTCCCTAAACATGCTGTGATTGCAGTTCTGCTAGCAGGAGGACTGGATTTATGAATTCAGGTTGATTCCCATGGGAAATCTCGAAGGTTTAATACTGACTGAAATCACACTGCAGTCTTACATTAACAGGGACTCTTTCCCCAATCCAGACAGAAAACATATAGGAAAGGAATAGCATTATTTCCTCAGGAAAACACATTATAAAACAAGTGATAAGGCTGGAAACTAGGAATATTATCTAAGAGGAAAATGAAAAGTAATTTATGTCTTTTAGTATGACGCTCTCACTTGCAAAGGTTGAAACATTACCAGTCATGTTCTACCAGAAAGGTGTAAATTCTCATATGAAATAGTAATAGTTTTTGAAACCTGTCCTTACTGAAATAGTAGTGTGATAAACAATGGGACAATTCAGAACATTAAAAATTATAATTTTACTAAGGATTGACCTGTTGATAATGTTGTTTGTATATTAAAACTAAATAGGTCACATTTTTTGAAGCAGTATGTATATTTAAATTATGGATATTTCAACCACACTTCTACCGTGTAACATGAACAGTCACTTTTTGGTTTTAAGGTGCAATGAAACATTATAGTTAATTCAGGCACGTTATACTTAAAAAATGGGTGAGATTTTAATAAAATATGTAATTTTGTATTAGTGATTTTTCAAAATGAAATCATTTCACCTTGAGACATTGCTATTTCAAAAGGCATCTTTCAAGAACTGCCCTTGCTGGGTATGAGCAGATGACTGGGTAAAACAGCCAAATAAGGTAAAGAAGTTTGACAATTAATGCAATTACAGCTTCTTGTATAGTGTTTGCTTCGTATTAATTTAAACTAATAAATATTAAGAACACATTAAGGAAGCTGTAATATTTTCATCTGCTCGACTATGTTAACTAAAACAGTAATGTGAACCACTTTAGGAGATTTCTTTAAGAATTTTCCTTAATTTTCCTTATTCATAAATGCTACCTTTCCTTCTTTCCATTTCCCCTCCCTTCTTTCCATTTCCCCTCTAGATGATTAAAATGATGGGGTTTTAGATGCAATGGTTCCAAAAGCATGTGAAAGATGCATGACAAGGAAATAATGCAGTCAAGTGTGTTCTGAAAACCACTCAGAACAACAGTACACCTGTGTAAACTGTATATAAGTGGAGATAATCAGCTACTTCAGAGCTGTGCTGAAAGCCTCTATAAACCCACACCTTCTTGTACCATTTATGAGATTTCAGATACCAGAAAAAATTATTTTCTTTGAGAACTTGATTTTATACAAGCATTTGCCAGTCGTACTTATTCTTACCTGTAGCAGAGCTGCAAACAAATATACTGCTATAAAGATGGGGGTTAAGGAAGTATGTCCACTTTTCATTAAATGGATAGTGTACAAGAAAATCAGGTGTCCAGGAATCACCAAGAGAAGCAGAACTTGGGCTGATTTGTTATTTACTCCTACAATTGAAAAAAAAAAAAAAATCCAAAATTCAGTTAAGTTCTTCAGTTACTATATTAGATTTTTACTCATTTTAATATAGAAACACCCCATTTTTGGAATTCCACAACATTGACTACTGTGGAACAGCAGGCATTAATTTTCACTAAAAGACTCCTTGAGGAATTTCACTGCCTTCCAGAAAAGGTAAGCAGAGCCCTTCTGGAAAAGGGTGCAAACTGCCTTCATTCTGTGCTCACGTAATACCATCGACATTTTTGGAGCTCCTAAAGTCTTACTAAGAAAGAGGATCTTTTGGACTCCATATCCAAGACATTCTCAAAAGTACCTTATATTTCTAAAAAGTAATCCCACATTTACCACTTTCACATCTGTTTCAATTCATTTAATAAATACGAAAGTGTTATACACGGTGGTGACACATCACATTTCACCACAGTTACTACATCATTAGGAGAGAGGGAAATACATGGGAGGAATAAGCTGTGAAGAAAAAATCTAGTAAGAAAATGGCAAATTGGAAATGGAAAGCAGGGATTTGGCTTAGTAATAATGTCTGATATAATGGTTGGCCCTAACAGGAAATTGGTTTGAAGTTCTGAAGGCAGACAAAAGTTAGGAGCAGGTAGAGAAGCTAAGGAAAGTTGAAGCCTGAAACCCTTCTGAGTGGGTATCACAGTGTCCTGCCCCACCATCCCTTATCTTCAACCATTGCCAGGGCTGCATCCTTTTCTATGCTCCTCTCTACTCACCCAATCCTCAGGGAGATTCTTGTGATTCTCACAGGCAAACAGCTGCAGGCAAAGGAAACTGCCAAGCCTCAGCTGCCTTTGAATAGCACACAGCAAGCTCAGTTCATTGCCATTTCTCACTGGTGGCACAGTATGGCATACAGGGGTAAAGAGATGTGAGACAGGATTTTTAACTGACTAAATACATACCTGTACCATAGTATGTTCTGCATGGGTAATAGCAACCCTTGGCTTCCTCTGGCAGCTCTCCAGGAATGCTATGTAAATGGAGGTAGGTAGAAATTCTGCTAGCTTGAATAGCTACTAGATTGCCACCAATACCTGAAATGCAAAAGGGAACCAATGAAAAGTTTTCAGCTATTTTTTTTTCCTCTAGTAGGTAATATTTTTGCATATTTACCAATTTCCTCCATGTTTATCACAGTACCTTACATTCAAAAGTCAAAATGAAAAATATCTTTAGAATGTATACTAGTTACAGAGAGGCTACAAATCGTTAAAGTAACTCCAGAAATGTGGGTTACAGTTTAGTGTATCACTGGGTATTTGGAGATTAGTTTTGTATCAGGGTAAATGCAAAAAACTCAAATCCTTCCAAAAGGTTCAATCTTAAGCTTTCTCATAAGTGAAACTCCCTTTTATGCCTCTTCTTTGGAAACCCCTCTTGGAACAGCAGAAGTATGACATTGTTGTGCCACTGCTGGATTACCTCCCTAGGTCATTATTCCAGGCCAGCGTAAGTAACAAAAGCAGCTCACTACCACAAACATAAATGCAGATTTCACACACACAACCACAGGACCAGAAAAGGCTTCAAGAGTTAATATATTCATTCCCCTCTCACACAAAGCATGAGTAACTACAGGCTTCTGTCACTCATAATTCAGGCTGAAAGAACATGAGTGTCTGAATAGCTGATTTTTAAAAGAATGGTAGTGATGGAGATTCTACTTTCTTTCTTGTAAGTGGCAGTATGCATAAGTTGTAGCAGCAGAGCTTTCATCTCAATATAAGAAAGAAATCTCTTATAGTGAGAACAATCATTCCCTGCAACAACCACCTCAGGGATGTGGTGGAGTCCACTTCACTGGAGGTTTTCAAGATGTGACTGGTCCAGGTGCTAGAAAATCTCATCTAGGCTCCCTTTCTCACACAAGGTCGGACCAGATGACATTTCAAGGTTCCTTCCTCTCTGGGCTGTTTCATGTTCTATGAATTTTTACTTCAATGAACACAAAACTAAAACAACTCATTATATCTACACTGCAGAATGCAGTGACATGAAACCTTCCTATATATTCGAGCTGTCTACTTGCATATCAAGCACGTGCTTTTTCTTTCCCCCTCTTCAGATGCTCTACACAACAATGGGTTGGTCTGAGAAGAAGCAGAAGAAATACAGATCTTGTCCCCACTTCAGGACAAAGGCCTTGTTTATTGTTATTAGTAGAATCAGTTTATCTGATGCTTAGGGCTTTGTCTGGTTGCAAAACAAGTGTTTGTGGTGACCAGGAGACACTATTTCCCAAATTCTTTTGTTGACTACAGACTGGTTAGCACAGAGATCTAATACTGAGATCTGAAAGAAGATGTCCTGCCCCACCACTGCTTAAAGACAGTAAATGGCTGAACCTAACATGGAAGTACATCTTTTAAGCAAAAACTTTAGATACAAATTAGGAAATGCATGTTCCCAGTCAGAAGTTACAGGGATAAAATATGAACTAGCAAAAGGCTGAGTCAGAGTTTGCAAAGAAAATTAAAATAACAGTAGCTCTTTTTTCAGGTGAACTACAGAAAAGTAGTGAAGTAAGGGATTTATCTAAACTACGAGAAGTTTAAAAAGATTAAAACCAATCTAAGTAGGACTCAAAGTCTGTCCTTCGATTGAGAACAATAAATTAGAGATTTGTGACTAATGAGATTAAGGTACAGAAAGAGAGGCAGAAATAAAATTAAGGATCAATGCACTACATTTGGATGGGGATCAGATAATTTCTGCGACTGAATTATGGAAAAGCTGTTATGTAAAACTGCTTTTTAACAGAGCTACAAAGCTGGGGATGGTGCCATAGGACTGGAAAATATGAAACAGTTTCTGCTAAAAAAGAGAACATAAAGGCAATCTGGGTAATCACAATCAGGCTAACAACTGCAATAACTGATATATTCACAACAATACTAAGAGAAAAAATTAATAAAATATTCTGTCATTATCTGATTCTCTGATAGCACTACAGAAAGAAATAAAGGACAGAAGGACATAGGGCTGGTTTGAGTTTTGTAGCAATGGAACTACAAACCACTTTGGCACAACTCTCTAGATTTTAAGTATTTCCTAGGATGTCTGTAATTTCATTTTGTGACTGCTAATTATTGCTTCAACAAATTCAGGCACTGAGAAATATGATAGATGTTCTGGACTTTTTCCCCTAGTTAATAACATGGGAAAATGAATGAGATAAAAGAATTAAGGAAAATGGAAATAAGTCCATTTGAAATGGTGATTAAAAAATCTGTCTGGACAACAGACACTGACAAGTCTGTGAAAGAAGGTGTAAGATTGGTTGTCAATCCTTTGATGGATAGCTATTAATGACAAATCTTTTCACTTTTATAACCATCACTTGGAGAAAGTATTCCCCAAGCCCTATTGCTCATGCAGACAGCAAGAAATTACTGTCAAGTATTAAAAGTGGTTCCAAAACAAACTGGCCAGCCATGGCATACTGGTAAAGGAGGTGATAGCTGCTCTGCAAAGGAAGCTGACAGCTGCTCTGCAAAGGAAGCTGACAAGCTAACCAGAACAGCCAGTATGGAGTGTGATTTCAGGAGGTGTAACTAGTTACAGCTCAGTTGAACATATACAGTCCATTTTAGCTAACTGGAAATGCAGTATTTGTATGTTCAGTAAGATTATTTTAAATTTTATTTGTCTGAGCCTCAATAACCTAATATTAATAGTGTAATTTTAACTCACAGAAGAGAGCCTGGTATAGTGAAGTGTAAGTGCTTCTAGAATCCATACATCCTGCTCAGTCTCAGCCAGCCAACAATGTATGGTGGTGACAGCGCAGTGATACTGTAATTTAGTTCTGTCCATTCACCTACCAATTCCTTCTTCTAATTATTTTTGAACCTTTGGGCCAATTTCAACCATGCCTGACATGAGGACAGAAATGTTAACTGCTTCCAAGTATGGTTAAAGAATCTACCAAAAACGAAACAGTGACTAGATAAATAAAGGAAAAGATCCAAACGCATGTCCTCAGTGAGACAAAGACAGTAATGAGTTATATAGCTAATGGCATAAGCATAAGCAGGCCAGCTGGCCAGTCAGCACTCAGCTTGGAATAAAGCATGATGCCTCTTGCTCAGCCAACAGCTCAGTGAGACAGAAGAGGAATGACAATGCCATGGAAAGCAGAGGGAAAATGAAACAATGTTGTGAGCAGCGGGTATAGCAGGAACACGAGGCAATAGGGAACACCGCCGGTTGAAAAGGCTGTCTAAAAACCTCAGGATACAAATGAGAACAGAATCAGGTTTCATTCTGCTGGTCACAGGATGACTCGTATAAGGCTGTTCTTGCACTGAATCACTTGGATATGTACAGAGATACTCAGTTTGTTTGGTAACAGCAGCTACTGTGCATGTGCAGTTACCATCTCAGCTATACCAGACTAATCAGACCCCTGGAAGAAACAGAAAACAGATAAAACTGCGTAGGTTGGCAAGATGTCGATACATAAAACTGATAATGTCTCAGCATCTTCTAAATGTATAAAATGGTCACATACTCAGTAGCTGCTCATATTATTAAAAGCTCTGTAGATGTATATGAGGACTGTTTCCATGAACGTTTGATTAATCCAGACATTTTTTCTCCTGGAAAACACTATTGCCGTCATCATAGCAAATACTAAATTTGTGAAGACTTACTTCTTTCGTTTCCTTTCATTTTTGCAAGATCTACAACACAGGGGAAAACAATTGTTTCAAAAGTAAAATCCAGCAACTATTACTTCATGCCTCTCAGAACAGCAAATGTGTTTAACCTCAGTGTGAGAGTGTTGCTTTGTCAATGAGCAGAAGAGATGTTGTCTGCTAAAGTGAGAAGGATGTCACACTGACTTAAAACTTTAAAAGAAAATTAAAAACCTCATCATTTTATCAAGGCAGTTAAGGGCTAAGCAAGAACATTTCTTCTAAGAATTGTTATCACAGCTCTTTTGTCTAACAAGCACAGAATCCCATATTGTAAGTAGAGCCAAAACCATGCTGTGTATTTGCAAATAGGCCTATGGGCACAATTCATCATCTGGTAAAAAGAATTTTTTTCTAATAATAGAAGTAACCATGCTATTCAGAAAACCACATTAAAGCACTTTACATCAATGAGTCTTAAAGAATACTTCAAAGCAAATCTGTGTCTCATAACTCAGTGCAGGTAAAAATCCCCAGAAGTTAAGGGAAGCTGGATCTTGCTGATGCAGATCAGTCTGAGATCATCCACTGCTCTGGGGTAACACATCGGACTGTATTTTTCCCCGGATCTTACACCTCACTTTTTGATAAATAGAGTAAGATTTTCCAGGGAATACTGGGAGGAGCAGTTGATAAACCAGACGGCTGTGCCACCATTCAGAGGGAACTGGAGAGGCTGGAGAGCTGGGTCAAGAGAAATCTCCTGAAATTCAACAAAAGGAAGTGCAAAGTTCTCCATCCCAGCAGGATAACCACATGCACCATGTTATAACTAACCAGTAAAAAATCTGGTTTCAGGTACTTGTTTAGTGTGAGGGGAGAACAGTACAACAGGCAACCTAAATTTTTCAGAGCAGTATTCAACCACTTTATGTATGAAGTCCCTTCCTTTCCCATAGGTCCCCATCTCATCTTATTTTTGTGCATTTCCTTAAATGCATATAACTAAAGAATTGTTCCTGTAGAAAACTGCCTCCTATTGAAGTACTGAGAGCACCAGAGAAAGTGAACATACTCAGCTTTAATGACCAGAGCCATAACTGTTCATAAAAATGTAAATATTTGCATGATGGGGCACACAAAAAATTCTGTAAGAACAGGCAAAGCAAATCATTGAGATTAAAAATTTTTAGAAACCCAGTTCTATGGAGAGAGATTAATCAGTCACAGAATACTGTGTTGTTCCCAAGTATCTATAATACAGCTCGTGCAATGGGACTAAAATCAATTAATATCTACATAAGGGGAGAATTAGGCCAACATAATTCCCAAACTGATTTTTCTTATATATCTATCAAGAGAAGGAAGGCAAGAAGATTCTCACTTTTGCACACTACTGAGCACAATCCACAGCTCAAAATAGTCAGTTTTGCCAAACAGGCTTTTTTGAAGTTCAACATCTGCATCATAAAAATGAAATGAAAAGGAAGCAAAAGACTCTCAGTTACAATGGTGACCGAAAGCTCTAAATTCTGGAATAATCTTCTTATCTTTCAGAAAATGCAAGACGAATTTTTGCCCTGACCTCTCTACCATTAACTTTAAAAATCCTGTTTTATGCAAGTGAAATACTTAGATTAGAAAATTAACTAGCCACCTATTTATGTTTTTGGGGCTTTTTTTCATCCATCTTCCATTTTACTTTGTAGCATTTCTTTTAATACTTACAAATGTTTGAGGGAAAACAGATGGAAAATATTAGCTTTCCCTAGATGGATGCTTTTTAAGAGAAGTCTTTATTATATATGCAACTATTACATTCCATGTTTGATTTCACTCATAAATAATTTCTTTCCTATGACTAATAAAAAATTGTTCCTTGACTGTCAAAAAATGAAAATGCTCTGGATATAATTGTGTTGTGAAAACTACACAATGATTACTGAAATCTCCTAAAAAATTTACAAGTAAGACTTAAAAGAAAAATCACACACTATAAAAGTATATATGCAGATTTACATGTACAGGTTAGCAACTAAAAGGTAATAAATCTATCACACAATAATGCATGAAAAGTAAGTAAAAGAAATCAAAACTCTCCTCCTTATTCATGCCAAAATAAAGACTGAATTATAAAGTTCTCATATAGTAAAGCTGCCTTCTGAGACTAACACATTCTTTCCAATTCAGGATGCAGAAAAATTAATTTGCTACACAGCCAAATTGCTCTACTACGCATCCAGGTACACTAATGCTTTCCCTTGTGATTTACAGAGGCAAATTTCAGATGTTCAACTCTCTGAGACAATGGTTATATCCTAATCAGTTGTGGGAAAACTCAAAGTACAACTATGCTAGAAGAAATTAAAATATATAGCTATTAAAATATGTTGGGGATTTTTATGGCTGTTTTTGTTTTTGTTTTTTGAGGAGGAAGAATGGTTTCATGGTGGTTTTTTCCATATTCTCCAAAACAATTTACAGTAAAAGCTCTCTGAAAAACCTGAAAGTCTGTCATTCAATTTACCTTACTAACAGATAAAAAAGGGATGGTTTGGGGAATGTATTGCATAAACTTAATTTTCATCTCCCAGACAACTGGCATTCATTAAGTTCTACATTAAATTTTCTCTTATGTGTTTCTCATATTCCTTGATACCTATGTATTCCCTTCAGATAGCAAATACTTTTAAAGTATGCACAGCCAAAGAGTAAGAAATATTAGGACAGGTGTGTTTTACCTGTAAAGAGTATTGTTTCAAACCACCTGCAAAGGAAAGTTTTTTGATATAAAGTATTTCCAATTTTCAGGTGTTTTCAGAATTAATTTGCAGAACTTTCATTCTTCAAGGTGCATAAAAATGGGATAAAGTCTACTGACATGTTGGTTATTACCCAGTAACTTCTGAAATGCAAATACTTAGAAGATATCCCACAATGTTTTGTATAAGCACGCAATGAAAACGGAGACGAAAGTGGCTCTATCTGGTAACTGCACCTTAGCTCATTTCTGTTGCATATTCAGAAGCATAAAATTGTTTAAGATATTATCTCTTTTTCTGCACAAAAGGAACTCGGTTACATTGCAAATCCTGAGCCAAATTCAACATGCTGTGATGCTTTAAGAGGATTTGCAAATTTTAACCATCCCATTCATGAGAAAACACAACAATCAACTTGAGTATCTAGGCTGAAGCACAGCCACACTCGGGCTTAGTCATTTTATTCAGAACTTTGGTACATCAAAGAGACATCTAAATCTCAAGTAGTCTGCAAGTTGCCTGAAACAACAAAATGATTTATTTATTTTCAAAAAGCGGAGATGCAATTTAACCCAGCCAACCATAGAATTAAAAATAATTATTCATCTCAAGAAATGTGTTTTAATGTGTTTAAAATGGAAAAAACAGTTGTGAAATATGTCTGGCCACCAGCTGTAAAGTAGACTATAAATGCCTTTCTACTTAAAAACTATTTTAATATATTGAACAAATATTTGTAGTTATTGTTAATAGGGGTGGGAACCTTTGAGGTTGTTCAAATTCCAGACCAGTATTTCTTAAACTGAAGTATTTATGGCTACACAGTGTAAGACATGATTAAAGTCACTTGTCTCATATCTAAGAATAAGCAAACTATCTAGACAGGACTTAGATGAAATGTACTTAATGGTGCACAGGAAGCCTTAGACCTGACCATTTTGCAGTGAATACTGCTCAGGTGTTCAAGATATGGCAAATGGCTCTGAAAAAACAATGACAGCGTGAAATTCTGGACAAATTTAGACTGTCCTCAAATTTTGGCTGGACACATTCCCAGTGGAAAAGAATATTTCTTTCAGGTTTACCTGTTGTTTTCTCCCAGGATTTCTGTGCCATAGGAGCAACAAATTTTCAGGTAAAAGAAAATGAAATGGGAAAACCCTCAGTTTCTTTGGCTACTTAGGCTTACAGTAAGAATTCCAAGGCCAAGAAAGCACTGGTAGTGAAAACTTTCTGCAACAGTAATATTTAAAAAGCCACCTGTTAAGTGTCCTAACACACCTTTCATGTCAGTAAATGAGTGTCAACAGATGTGCTTTTTTAATTGAAGGACTTCCTAACCCCAGTTTACTACACTGTACTGACCAGCAATATCAAAAGGTGTCAGTAGAATTATGAAACCCAGGAGAGGCTAATCTACCAGCAACTCAAAAATTACCAACCTACAGTTTCCTTTTCCAGGAGGTGTACCATAAAACTCTGCATCCTCTACACAGAACATATTTTCTCTATATTATCCAATAGAAATGCATCTATCCTTAGAATTCTGAGTCAAGCTTGCCTCTCACTATCCCAGCCTCCTGGACAGACTTTCCTTCCCTGCCTGCTCCAGTAGCCTCAGCTTTCCCTCTCTTACACCTGCCTAACTCTCAAAGACCTTTTGACCTGCCAGCTAAACCTCCAGGACTATATAGCTTTTGGCTAGTTCTTTTCCCATAAAGACAGTTCAAAAGAATGCTTGGGCATTGCCTTAATCAGTTTGGGTACACCTGCCTAAAAAGAAAAAAAAACAATCCTCTTCTCTTAGGAAGCAAATCCAGGGGGTTACCAGAAAAGGACTACTGTAAGAAAAGTTACAGGTGTAAAGCAGAAAAAAGCTGAAGATCAACATGTCTGCCTTGCCTTTTAGGTATCTGGAAATCAAAATGGAAACATAAAAAAGTTAGGTGGAAGTACTTGCAATTTTGAATTAATACAAAGGCAAGGAATAGGCAGGGAAATGTAATGGCTGAAGTGTAAAAATTAATTTAGAGTTAGCAAGGAGCACAAGTGGCAACATAGAAATGTTTCATGTTAAAAGCAAGAAGAAAGGAAATAGTGGGCCTTAATGAGAAAGAAGAGCAAGCAACATGCTCCACTGAAGATTGAAATACTCAGTTCCTTTTGCCCACTGCCTTCATAAAAATGGTGATACCTGATCACAAGTAGATAGTACTAGGGCCTGGGGGTTAAGTTAAATTTACTGCCTCTAGAGAGCTAAATGAACAATCCATGAAGTATTAGTGATCATTTTTGCTAACTGATTATTTTGGAGGTTAGAGAATATCTGAGGGATGCAATAGAGAAAACAGAAAATATATCTTTAAAGCGGATCAAAAAGGATGATACAGAGAATCTGTGTATCAGTGAAATTTATATTCCTACATAAGAATTAGAACAAATTATTAAAAAGACAATTTATAAGCATCCAGAAGACATGAAAGCTGTAAAACAAGGGCTAACATGAATTTGCCAAGAACATGCTTCTGTCAAAGCCTCCAACTGAACAGCTTGTGTAATGTTTGCAGCAATAGATCTACTAACTCTCAGCCACAGGAAAGCTTATCAAAATGTTTGGTGCTATCCACTGTACCCAGTGTTACACTTCCATTAACAATGTCCAGAAAATTAATTGTATCAGAGTAATGTGGTTCAGAACTAAAACCCTATGACCATATTAACATCTTATTATCAAGGTGGAAAAGAAGTGGCCATAATTCATTTAATTTATAACTTAGAAAATGGAATAGAACATGCTCATGTGGAATTTGCAAGGGCCAACTTAAGTCAAAGCAGAATCATCTTGTTAATTGGAGAAATGGTTTTAATAACAATACATGAAAGTGCAAATTAATGTAAGAAATCAAATGGAAAAATACGAAAAGAGGAAAGAACAGCTAGACAGCAATATTGTAGGGACAGATCTGGTGATTATAGTTATTGCAAGCTAAACAGGCACCAACCCTGGGGTACTGTACTAGGAAAGAAAGCATTTTCAAACTGCACCAGTCTAATCAGTTATTAACTGTTCTTCTAAAATTTGCCTTGTTCTTATCATTAGAAGATAGAACCCTAAACTTAAGGACCAAATTTTCAAAAATTCATTCCTACACATCTGAAAGGTGCATACCAATCATCAGAAACAACACACATTTTTCTTGAGAAATTTATTTACTTGCTTGTAGCATGCTTCTTAGTGTTTATATCTATCTACATTACATGCCAATAGTAAATTATTGTTTGAAAATTTGTCCTTGGAATTCAGAAAAAAATCCTTTGAGATAAAACTTTAACTACCTTTTTCCCAGCCATAACTGCTTCAATATAATACTTGATAATTTAATATTTGAATATACTCCTTCAATATTTATGCTTTCAGTTTCTTAAATCGTACTTGAGGTTTCTACTTCTCACATTCTCTATCATGTTTTAATGGTTGTTGTAAAAACAGGAAGCACTTCTTAGGTGTTCAAATAAACAGCTGTTGACATCAAAATCAAAACTTGAAATTAATGTACCAGATACTAATTAGCACAAGAGAAATTTACCGTAATAGACAATTCTCAAAACAAGGTATATCAATTGATACAGAGTAGCAATTAATCCTGTCAGAGTCTTACCATTAATTACGGGGGTATAAACAACAATTCCAACCAAGTTAGGATCAGATACAGTTGTGTCCAGAATAAGGCCACCAATACTGAAAAAAAAAAAAAGTACAATATTTGGAATAAGGCAAGCAGGACCACTAAACAGCATTTAAAAATTTTTATAGCAATGTGACTTAGATCATCTTCAAGCCACAATTTTAATCTCATCTTTCCCCTGAGCCATTACGTCATTCTGAGCTACAGACTAACATCCCTATAGCTATTCATTTACTAAAACTGGCTTCTTGTATAACAAAGACCACAGAGCATTAGCCAATTCCTCTACTTTTAAGATTCATCACTTTCATTGGATTAAATAATCTCTTAGACCAGTGCTAAAATTCTAAAGCCTAAATTCTAGAGACTCCTAAGTACAATCAAGTAAGAAATACAGAGATATGGGATGACTATCAAGATGCTTCCATGCAGCAAGACAGAGACCTACCTGCTTATAATCATGGCAGTTATAACAGGCTCCCATCCTGAATGGAGGACAGTTCTGGTAGCTGGGTGTTTGGCAGCTATGACAATCCCCATCGGAGTCAGAGCCAAAAAAAAGGCACCAACCAAAGGAGATACATAGTAATATGTCTCTAAAACAATAATAAAGAAAAAGAAAACAAGCCCCTTTTACTTTCCAAATATTCCTATATGTTTCTCCTAACTTAGAATTGCAAAATAAATTATGAACTATGCCATACAAGTGAGGAATTTAATAGTCTTCATTACTATTACACCTGAAGTTTCAACCACTGCATGAAACAACATGGTTAATATCTGCCATCTGGATCATTGTCTCTCATCTTCTCAAGGACATCTATACAAAGAAGAAATTCTGGAGATGATTTTTGTATGATAAAAATACAGTAAGAATGTAGAATATAAAACATTATTTTGCAACTGAAGAATAATTTTTTAAAGAAACTGAATATAATGAAAATGCATTTTGTTTATACCCAGATTCTTAGCATATGTACACTCCTTTCTTCCCAAAGCAGGTAATGTGGTAATCTTTCCAGAAATAGCATATCTAAAATTATGCAAGCACAATGTGCAACACTGAGACATTTATATCAGTAGCTCAGTTGTTTCATAGCCAGTCTGAGTCTGAAAATTAACAGGCAGTTCTGCTGCTTGCACCTATCCATGAGAATTTCATCCTATTTCATAGGAATACAACTGCAAACACTGGTGAGTACCATCATAAAGCTGAGACTGTAAAGCAAACAGCTGCTTCCACAGAAAGAACACTATTTTTTTCTGATTACTTGGTTTTATAATCCCATCCTCAAAGAAGCTACTACAGTGATCCAAGACTTCCTAATTCAACAGTGAGGTAAATAACAGAAAATTTATCCTAATGGCAAATATGTATGTGTAAATTGTGCAAATATTCCACTTCTAAATATTTGTTTTATGAAAAGTGTGCTCATGTATCTTATGTCAAAATACATTTTGTTGAAAACTTCAAAATTTAGACAAGTCTTACAGCAAAATATATTTTAAATTAACAGGTTGAAATAATTAATATAGATCACACAAATGCTTTACCGAAGAGGAGTAGTTGGTATATAAAAAGTACTGTCACCTATGCATTGTGGCTGCAAATCCAAGCAATTACTACTTCAAGGTTACCTTAGTGGATCTCCTGACAGAATTGCTGTTGAATTTTTAGAAGTTACTACCCTTCTGCATTGAGTAACAACCTCTGCAGCAGAGCCAGCAGAAAATGTAGTAAGTTATGTTTTCCTGGGCAAACTGAAAGTAGAAAGCTATTAAAATGAGAACAAGACAAAGCCCAAAAGAGAAGTAATTTTTTCCTTTCCTTATCTAATTATTCTGCAGTGTATTATTTCCCTCTTCCTTTGTGGGGCCTTTTTTTCCTCCTTTCACTTCATTCTGCAACCTAAGAGCTGGACCAGAGAGAATACTCAGCTTCAGTCTAACTCTTTGGAACAGTGAGGAACTTTTTTTTTTTTTTTTTTTTTTAAATCTATGGGAGACTCTTCTTGTAGAACATCTTACTATAGCAACCTAAAAAGATTAACCTTGAGATGCATCTGTAAAGGAAGGGTAGGTATCTTCCTCTTCATATTTAATTCACAGGAGAAGCAAATGCATGCTACAATAGCTGGAGAATGGGAAGAGAAAATAAATGGCTTCTCTTTTAGGGCTTATTTCACTCCATTTTTGATTTATAGCAGGTAGCTTACGTGAGAAAAGGAATCCTGCTCAAATAATGCAGCCTCCAGTAGAAATTAGAGGTAAACTGGAAATACACTACTTCAAAACAACTGGTAGGAACCTGAAAACAATAATGTGAATCACACAGCTTGCCTTCTCAACCCAGATTCAACATATCTGGGAGCTAAATGCACATTCTGTGAGAAAAATGGAAAGCTTTAAAGAAATTTTCAGATCATTACTGACAAATGACAGGCATCACGGACCTCCACATTTAATTTACTGGGTATTCCTTTATTTACTGGGTGTTCCTATTCCAGAGTACTTCTCGTGTTCTGTTGGAGGAAAGGTGCCAGGTCCCAGCGACGGTCCTGGGGAGCCCTCTAGTGCTTTCCCCCAGCAATTTAACAAAGATTCACAGACACAGCTCCTTTTACGGAGCTCTTAAGAACTGTTAACCTTTTACTGTTTAAATCCCCGTGTTTGATAACTTTGCCACTATTTTTAAAGCACTCTAATGAACCTTTAAGAAGTTATATACATGATGGTGGCCAAAAAAGGTGGTTCGTTTGGTCCCGGCATAGGTAAAAATCCTACAGTCCTTCCCCTGCCTCTTCAGGGTATGACATAAAGTTTTGTATCAAACCAAAGGCTGCATACCTCTGTTAACAGACAAACATAAAGCTTGTACACAAATAATTTTCATTCTTCCAGACTTTTTGTCTGAAAATAACTCATGCCATGCAGAGAACAGCCAGAAATGTATTTTGCTCCAGATCATTTCATTAGTTAGGCTGATACAGGGGAAAATAGTTAATTCTGAACACAGTTCAGAAGGGAATGCCACCAGTTTCACTACTACCCTACAAACCACAGGTTTCTTTTTAATATTCCCATTGGGATTCTTATTTTAGCATTGAGAAAGCAGGGAAACAACAGAAAGGAGAAAAAACATTCTTAAGAACATCTGTGCTGGATGAGGCACAGTTCTCATCTAGCATAATATCCTTTGTCACACTGTGGTCAACAGTTCAGGCTTATGGAGAGAAGAAAAGAAAAATTACATGTTTAGAGTGATGCTTCTTTCAGCATGACCTGCCAGCTTCTGCTGCTGTTTGCATCAGGGATTTCATCTCTCAAGTCTTGTCTGCATCTCTCTGTTCAATACACCTCAGTGGGTTCCTCTTTTACTAGTCTATCCAAAGTTTTCTAAAATCACTTTGGTCCTCTTAACACATCACAGCAGTAAGTTTCACATCCCACTCATGCATTGTATTAAAAAAATTCTTTAACTTTTTTAAACTTGTTGCTTAATCATTGTCTGAATGCCTCTTCCCTGCCATTCACAACTTGATATACCTCTCCTGAGCCGAAGGTACTCCACACTTTTATTCCTTGTTACTATTTCATAGTTCAAATACATGCATCTGGGAAACCACCTATTTCCAAGGGCTTTGTGGCATGTTCTTTCTTTAGAAAGACTCTCTTGTTTCCAAAAAGAAATACAAAGACATTGAAAAAAAAATACAAAGAGCAGAAGCAGTTGTTTTAGTGGTAACTAGATAATGACATGCTTCACCAAAAGAGAAGTGTTTCCAGAAGACATTATAGACAGAAAATTTGGAGTAACTCTTAGAAGCACACTGATCCTTGCCACTACACATGTGGGATCTGCCTTCCAACTGCAGTTGCAGAGAAAAATGTGAGTGGTCATGGCAGCTATAAAAGCAGCAAAGGATCAGTTCAAACTATACCCACTTCTTTTTTATTCCTCTGAGACACATTAGAACACCTGTATCTGGAAATGCAAATTTCTGGAAATGTATGAAAGGAAGAAAGAAGTCCAAGTTTCTTTACCCAACTTTTTTTTTGGGGGGGGGGGGGGGGGGGGGGGGGGGGGGGGGGGGCTGAGTGTTTTTTGTTTAGACTGATAGATTTAAAAAAACAGCATGTTATAGGAGAAATTGAAATATTAGTAGTAATTACTTACTTCTTTAGAAAGAGAGAAACATAGAATCTGTAATTTATATAAAGCATAGGAAGCAGTACTAGATACAGTACAAAATAATATATGTTGTTTATTCGCAAATTACAAATGTATCTACTATTAAAACACCAACACATGCAACTAAGTTTTGCCTGTGGTCACACCTTAAAATTTTTTTTTTTAGAAAGGAAAGAAGTAGAAGAAGCTGTTCAAAAATGGTAAGACTCAGTATTAACAATTTCCTGTCTTTGAGTCATGTGGGTTCCACTTATACAGAGTGTTAACTCAGACTAGACGCTGCCAACCACTTCCAACTCCACGCCTACCCAGGTTGCTAGTACATGCCAATAATCTTAGCTAACTCTCTCCTTCTGCCCAATTTCCCTGGCACATCACTGATAAGTATAAACCCTAATTTAGAACTGAATTTCAATCAAAGATATCAATTGTTGGGGCCTGAAATCTGTTTTCAGCAGAATTACCCAGTGTTCCAGTCTATTAAGATTTTGGGGCATAGCAATAAATCTAGATAAACAGACTCTAATGAAATTAACTCTAATTATTATCCCAGCCCTAGCATTAGCTAGTGACACTAAATTTCATGAAAATAGAGGCTTCTTCTCTGTTTTTATCATCAGAAGAAAAGAAAGGAGAGGTGCTAAAAAAAGATCTTCATCAATTTTCACTGTAAGTTTACAAACTTCCCTGAAAGAAGCATTTAAAGAAAGTATTTGAGAAATATGGGTATTAAAATAAAACACAAAGATTTAAATATAGCTATGAAATAAACAATTGTATTTAAGTTTTAACAAAAACACAGAAAATACAAAAGAAATACTTCTTTGCACACTGATACATTTAAGCTGACATCACGTTAACACTTTCTAAATATGAAAGTTCAAATACCAAAAAAGTAACTGCAAGTCACACCATGGTAGCCTGAGTCTTATTTGATGCTTTTTCTGGCTGATGTTGTAATACTTACCTATGAAAAGGTATGGACAATGAGCACAGCTGTAAAGACTAGATATGATGACATCAGCATCTCTGGTAAGTTATGGACAACACAATATTTTATCTGTCTACATTTGTCTACAATTATGTCTTTTAAAACACAATAAACTTTTAATAGTTTCTATGGAATGAGTTAGTTGCAGCAATGATTTCATTTTGAATAAGGTTCTTAACATTCTTTTCCCACTGTGAAAAAATGTTTTCACCTTTTTGTTTCTTCATTACCACGGTTTGCAATCCACATGTAGATAAGTACTGTGTTATTGTCAAAGTCTTTCAGGTATTCCTAGATTGTTCCAAAGTTCAGGTTAGTGAACAAAACCAAAAACATGGGTTTTTTTATAAAAATAAAAAGGGAAGAACAAAAAATAAACAAAAGGGAAAGAAAAACACAAAAAAACAAAAATGGAAAAGAGAAATCATGGCATAATGTTGCACTCTTAAGATTTACCATTAAGTGGTATAAATGCTGACAAAAAAGTCAAACTAAAAGGTTTGCTGAACCTCTCCCTCCAGCCTTCTTCCCACCCTCCTAACCCAAGAGAGGTTCCTGGGGAGTCATACACATTTCAAAGCACACTTACCAAGGCAAGTATACAGACCCTGGCTTATCCATGCTAGTATAGCAAGGGTGATGAGATCACCAAAACTTGCTGCTATAGGAGTAGCAACATTGTCAGGATTGATACCAGTCTTCTTAGATCCAACAATAACTCCAACCATTATTACTCCTAAATTCAACAAAGAAGACAGTACAGTAACTGTATCCACTGCTGTAATTCCACAGAAAATTCCAAGATTATGACCATTTCAAACTTAATAAATAAGAAGTCAGTGCTTTTTTCCCAGGATGATTGTTCTTCCCACCTGATTAATGACTGTGTTTTTAAGTTTTAGCCATTTTGAAAAATGGACACATACATTTTAAAAAAACAGAGTGAGCACACACACCCAAAAAAATCAAGAATCATCTTTACAATAAACTACTTTGCTTATGACTAGAATTAGCACTTTTGAAATTGTAAAGCAACTGTTTCCTGAAGAAAAAAATATGAAGTGTATTATTTCTCACCCCTGGTAACTTCCACTGACTGAAATTTCAATCAACCTAGGTTGAAAACAATGTAAGATTAAATATTTTGACATCTGATATTGTGCAAGACTATCAAGGAGTTAGCACCAAGAAGCTACACAATAAATTAAACCCAAGACAACATATAAAAAATATTACTTGCTACACATTTGAAAAAAATTAAGTCAAGGTGTTAATTTCTATTTTTTCCTATAAACAGCAACACTAACTTTTGAAGAGTAACCTCCCTGCAAAATGCAAGTGGCTACTAAAAATAAAATTGGCATTGTTGCTAACAGTCTTTGGCACAATCTGAGTAATTTCCCTCTCATCACATATTATATATAAGAGCTTCAACTGTATATGCCATCCTTTATGTTATATCATGTATGGTAGGCTACATTAAAAGTTCACTTTCAGAGAAACTGAGTAAGGAGTTATACACCAGGAAATTCTCAAAAGAAAGAACAGCAATGATCCTGTAAGATCACAATATTTCACAAGTGCCTGGTTCATGTGTAGGAGAACGAAGCTTAGAAAGTAATTTCCTGCACTGGCCCATCACCAGGAGAAAACCCAAAGTTTCTCCTCATGTCCAAATCATACATGGGAAGTATAGAAAATGCACTCTTGTTTCCCAGTTCTCTTGCTGCCCTTAATTCTGTACATGATCAAACTAGTGACTTTCTAGTCAGTAGAAAACATGTGTGCTCTTAATTCCACGCAAAACTTTAACAATTTTGTATTTTCCACATAAGTAAGCATATCAAAGCAGTAAAACAAGGAAGCTATGCATTTTACTTGACTTACTATTCTTAAGAGTGCTGACTGTATTTTCATTAAGAACATGTCACAAGTAGAGGTACTTTCCTGCTCCCCTTCACACCCATTAAGTACAATCTTTTATGGTTAAATGTTTCCTGACAATTAGGAAGAGAATATTAAATTCATCATGCCATATTGCTCCAGACAGACGCTGCCACTGTTTGTAGAGCTGAACTTGAACTTGGTCCAAACCCTTCAAATAATGAGCCTAATTGTTCACTTCAGACACAAAGCAGAGCACAAACTAACACATAAGCAGCATGGGCAGCCTGGAACTTTGAATTCAGCTAAGCTAACATCCGGGATCACCTGAGTTTAATTATAAATAAGTTTTACCTGCTAAGTACAAAGAATATATTTTGTACATTAATGAATATAGAAAGCAGGGGGAAAAGTTCTCCATCATATTAAGTGAAATCTAAAACGATACTTTTTTGCTTAGATATGTTCAGGAGGTCATGCCAATCAAAAACTTTCCAAAGACTGTGACAGGAGAGGAATGCAGTATGCCCACCTATATGGAAACTGCAAAAGGGCATCTTATCCTCAGCTGGTTTGCAGATGTACTATTCCTGACTGGATTTCAATTTTGAAGGAATATCAACATATACACATTCAGCATCCACAGAAAAATAAATAACTGCAAAAAGTAGCACATATACCCCCTTTACCTTGTAAAAGGGAAGCTATGAAGGCTGTTGCTACACTGCTAGAACACAAAAGGACTGAGTGATCAAAGCGGTATTTGCCCTCTGGAATCCAGCCCAATATAACTGCTGCCACTGCTGCCAGAAAACCAACTACTGTTGCCTGAACCTGGAAAAGAAAGCAAATTCTTAAAACAATTGACAGACTTAGGGGGACCACAGAATCATTTTCTGTTAGCCTTTCCTCCTACCTACATTTACATGCCAGGTATAACAGAAGCATGCTCATCCATTTTGTAGAGAGGATGACACCTTTGGATGATTAAGAAAAATCTTAGGCCAGCAGAAAAGGCTTTACCAGCATTTGTCAGACTGCAGAACAGCAAAAGTAAAATCAGGGAGAGGAGCTCAGGATTTACGAGAAGCCAATTCCTTAAGAGGCTTCTAAACCACTTTAAGTAGTGAAGTCACAACATAAATATTTCACCTAATTTTTGAGCGTGTTACATTGTAACTTCTGAATAAGAAATAGCTCTCAATCTTAAGAAACAGCTGTTGGGAGGACATGCACACCTTTCCTCAAATGACCCAGCTATTTAAAATACTGGTTTTTATCCAAAAGCTCTATCTGTTCCTTTAAACATTGAATCCAACACAAAATCAGTACTAGAAACATTTGAGAGGTCAGATTTAAAAGGTTTTGCCAAATCTGAAATTTTTCTCTAATCATCCTCAGATCCTTTCCCAGAAAAAATTATAAAGGAAATATACCCTTGGTACAGTCAAAAATAAGACTTTACATCTTCTTCTAATAAATATAAGCTCACATTTTTTTAGAGAAGAGCCAGTGTAGTAGAGCTAGTTTCCCATTGGCACTGTTCATCTCCATACTTACCAATGTTTGTGATTAAACTTTTTCAATAACTTCCCTCACTTGCAAGAATTAATCAAATAAACCCATTATATTTACCTGCTTTAAGGCCAAATTGCCAATTATTAGGTTCCATTTCTCAATGGGAGAATCCATTTTTCCAATATTTACCTATCAAAATTAGAAAAGAAATTTAGACATTTGGGTTAAAAATGGTATTATTTGAAAATAAGCACAAATAATCCAGCTAATGAAGTAAAACATTTTGATTAAAAACAAGCTATATTTTTAAAAAGTCAAACATTGCTTTTGATTTTAAATCATACTTACAGTATCTTTCCAAAAGCAGCTAAACTTGATGCAGTTTTACATAGTAACTTGTTTAACATTAGCTTGCTCTGCAAGATATACCAGCCACCTACATGCCTGGAATGTCCCAGCACCACCAGGGATTAGATCAGTGGCTGGAAGATCCCTTTAGACTGAGCTTGTTTCTATGGTGCTTAAAATCTGAAAATAAAAAATGCTAAAATCTAATACTGTTTAGCATTCTAACTTTTCATTTATGCAATACAGCTAGAGATCTAAGATGCTATAAATGATGTAAGTCCAGTTTTAAGGTAGTAGCTGAAAGATAGCAAATAAGTTATTCTAAGAAATTTAAAAGTACATATATGTATGTATATATACTTATAATATATTTCTTACTTTTGCCTTTTTTTTTTAGTTAGAGGACAAGATCTGATGAACAATACAAACCACTGCAGTATGACTGTGTTTAAAATAACTTTCTTTTTGAGATAACAGACTTATAATTTTTTACGTGTTGAGCATAAATTTTAGTGGATTTTCCCATACAATACCAATTTATAAGATAACATACTTCTCAAAAAACAGAAGGACTTCATGCTTATATTTTTAATCTTTTGATAATTTCTTTTCAGTAGATTTCAATTCAATTTCTTTCCATTTTGTTTCATTTTGTGATAGTAGTGACTTGCAAGGAACAAAGTATTAAAACAAATGCTAATTTAAAAACAGAAATAGAATAAGACACTTTATCTCAATCACATTATAAATATTTTATAATGTTCAAACTACAGTCAAAGCTCTGCAAATACATCCATTAAGTTTAAATAGAAAAGCAGTTGTTTCAGGAACTGCTGATAATGATCTCCTCTGCATCCTTCTTAAGTATATAAATGCTCAATGAACAAAATGGCAGGGTTTCACTTTTTCTCTCCTTTGAAAAAGTTTTGGAAAAGTATCCAAAAAAATTAACAGTATTATTTAACAGTATTACTGTTTTAAAAAGTAATCTTGCTAAGTATTACTAACAGTAATTGCTAACAGTATTACTTTTAAAAAGTAATCTGGCCTAAAGGTGAGCTACTGCCAAATGCCACAGCTCTTCCTTCCCCTTCTGTCACCTACATATTTGCATTTTCTTTCTTGAACCAGATCCACCAGCTCCATGAGAAAGTTCACAGCAACATAAATCTGCTGGTTTGATGGAAAACACTTTTTCCAGGGAGCAAAATGGGGTTATCTGCTATAAAATGATCTGATCCATTACATCCAACCATGCAACCATGCACAAGTGCTCTCAGGGTTTGGAAGGGAAAAAGAGCAGGACGACTCCTTGCAGCTGCAGATTTCCACAAACTGGGATCAAGTTTATTGTGACACTGTGAAATAGATGGACCTAAACAAAAGGTTTGTAAAATCACACTGCTAATGCCTAACCCTGATAACACACAGCCAGAACAAGAGTCTGCACAAGTTCACAGGACTGAATAAGTAGTGTTTTGGGGTTGGTTATGGGTCATTTTTTGGGGTATTTTTTTGTTGTTGGTCTTTAAAAATGAAACAGGAATAGAGAGAAAGGACAGCAGTGTGAATTGAGACAATGAAAATGACCCAGAGAACAGAACAAAGCTGAAGAACTGAAGGACACAAACCACAATATAAGTATTGTGCTTGAATGGACAGTTGACCTCAGGGCACCTCCCACAGTTATGCCAGCACAGCAGTGGGCACAGGGAGAAGGGCTTACCGAGATAAATCTCCAGAAGCACCTTTTTGCTCTTTGTTGTCTGTATTCTACATATGAAGTAACTTCTGGTGGGATAAAAACTAATGTTTTAAAAACAGTAGGCAGTAAGATTGCCAGGATATGGAGAGTTTACACTAACACCAAAGTGAAGTATGCCCTGAGGCAGATTTAGTGAAATAACTGATTCTAAAGTGGATGGGAAAGTGTGAGTGATCAGTGAGAAGCAGCTAAAGGAGAAATTTGGGCAACAAGATGAATGAAAGTGACCAGACAACACTTGAAACCAGATGTACTATGGGTAAGAAACTTGCTAAGAAGACACTACTCTTTGACTGACCACATAACTAAAAATAAAGTAAAGATAATTAGTTTACAGCCCAAATAGCACAGACGTGTCTGCAAATTCAGATGCAATTATAAGCTAAGTGAGCAAGCAGGGCATGAATTAACTGCAATGCTGAACTCATGTCAGAAATTTCCTCTTCAAAAGGTAAAGCTGGTCACAGGGGCACAGTCTTGCATTTACTTTAAAAACAAATGCCTGGTGGGCAGCCAGATTTAGCCAAGGCAGACCTATGACAATTTCTGGTCTGGGATGACAGGAAGCCTTCATGGCATGCTTGAATAAAAATGTCTGAAGCATCAGCTGATTTATGTCTTGGTGAGGCTTAATGACACTGGTAAGAGGCACTGGTAACACTCCTCAAACTAAGCCTTCTCAGTATTGAATTGTTTGAATCTTGGTAGAGCTTGGGGTTCAAATGGCCAAACTGCCTCTGAAAAACCACATTTGAGATATCTACATGTTGAAGAATACATTCAGTGCATCCCTAATGTACAGATCATGTTATCACTGCTGCTGGGATATTCTTAAGAGTGCCATTTTGGGCTGGGGAGAGTGGCCTGAAACTCATGATGCCAACTTTGGTTTACCCACTGGACATGCAGCCTATGTTGTGGAAACTCCAGTGTCCTTCATCTGTGTGCATGAGAGGGGGATTGGCTCCTGTTTTGGTAAGAGTTGATGGATAGTAAGAACCAAGGTCAGGAGTCACAGTGCAGAAAAAGGGTCTGCGTGACCCTTTTCCAAACGTCCCCTGAGATCTGTGATGTTCACAAATGTGATGGCACTGGTGAGGGCTGGGAATTCAGCAATGGACTGACTCAGACAAGTTCTGAATTTGTGATCTGGCAAAGGTCATAAGCTCAACTGAGACCAAGAATTAAAGATCCCATTAACGGAAGCAGAAGTGGTGAAGCATATTCTGACCTTCTTTCTCTTAAGCCTTCAGTAAGGTACTGGTACATCTTGGACTTGGTATATCTTTCACTATGCAATACAATCATTTTTAATCCTCAGGCTACAAATTGTACTAGTCAGAAACAAATTAAACAACATGTCAACAAAAATCAAAAGGTAAACTAATAGAAAAAAGCATTCATGCCTGACAGTAAAGGCAGTAAAGTTTAAACACAAAATGCTGTTAAGAAACTGTAAGAATACTCAGAAAAGTAAGAGCAATCAAACAGAAAACAAGACTGAATGGCTAAGGATGACATTGATAGAGATACAATAGAACATGTCAATTCTTATGTATGAAAATAATCAATTTCTGTAATGGGCATGACACAAGCAAACCTTCATAGGACTGCCAAGGCTACGTCCATCACAGCATGCATTCAGGCAACAACTCAGTATAATGTGGCAATGACATTTATTAATGACAGAACACTGGCAGACCTTGTCAATACAAAGCATTGTAGTACCATACAAAAACTGAATGTCCTTGAGGGTTACAGCAGCAAAAACATAAAATTCAACAGTAGAAATGCAAGGTCATGCACTTATAGACTAATAATATTTCTGCCAGAAGATGGGAGTGACAGCTGGAAATGAACAAAAGCATGAATAATAGGACAGTCATTGATCACAAAGTGACTGAGAGGTCTAGACCTGACCCTTCTAGGCAAGTAAGTACATAAAACCCTAGAAAGTTTCAAGAGCAATATTCTACAAAGACATAGTAAAATCTCATCTGGAATTATGTACACCTTTGACCAGACATACTAGAAAAATTCATTCAAGTAGGAAGAGGCAGAGAGTAGGGACCTTGCTGGAGAACTGAAGCACTGCATTAGGCAGTCTTAGAGATACCCAGTGCAGCTTTCAGAAATAGTCTAGCCACATTATTAGACTGATCTAATCACTGGTTATTCACACACACACAAAAGATATACAAGAAGGCAATCTGGCTTACTTAGACCAGAAAAATGAAGAGGTAGAATATCCCCTGAAATGTAAAAAACAGCTATAAGAAATACATGAGAAAGAACACACAGAAAAAACTTAGTTACTGCTACATTACAGTGTTGACACACACAAAAAATAAGCAGACACAAAAAAAAACCCAATACAACCTCAGCACAACAAAAATAAATAAATCTATTTAGCCAGAAAGCTAAAAAAAAAGTTTCCTGCAGTTTGATCAAAATTTTGGTGCCAAACATATGGTCTTTAGAAAAATGTTTTCTTAGACTATTCAAAATCCCTCAAGGTCAAAGAGATCTCTCAACCTTACACAATACACCTGTAAATCTCAAAAATCTACTTTATCTGTTCTGAATGATGAGTAGGAAGAGACTTAAGAAGTGAAGTTTGAATGTATGGAGACAAGGGTCACCTTTTTAACTTTGCCAACTTAATAACAGACTTAAACTGCCCCATAACAGCCAGATTAATTCATAAACAAAAAGTACCTTTGCCTCAAAGATTTCTTTTCCTTTTTGAAATCTTTTAAGCATGTATCTGAAGAGTAAAAAAGAGGAGAAAGTTACTTACAGCAGTTGACAGCCTGGATGCCAAGGTCATTTCCAAATTTCCTTTGAGACCAAGAAGTGCAGGAACCAAGATAAAGACTTCAGTAACATTCTTGAACACATCCCAATGCTATACAAAGGATATAGTGGGAAACATTTAATTGAAAAGTTCTCTTTAAACCATCCACAAAGTATGCAAAAAATTCTGTAAATCATAACTTAGCCAGCTAAAAAGAAATGTAATCGTTTTATATTAGACCTAAAAGTCTGAAGTCAAAACTGTTACCTATTTAGATAAAACAGATTTATGACTGCATATTACTGCTTCAAAGATGAGAAGACTATAAGCAAGAGATACAAAACCTGACCTTAAACAAACATAGTTAAAAAAAGAAGTCATTCATTTGAAGTATTTGTTTTTCATGACTAAAATAGCCCCAGATACTATGACTGCTCTTGAATTCTACTCTTAATTTTCAATAATATTTTCATCTTTTCCCCCAGCTGTGTAGAAACCTCACATAAAACCAGCAAGGAATCAATTGTCATATTAACAGAGCCTGTAAGTAAAAAAAGCTTGTCTTTATCAATTGTCATATTAACAGAGCCTGTAAGTAAAAAAAGCTTGTCTTTATTCTTTTACCTTTAAGTGTGAAATTTACAAGAGCACAGCTTTCCAAAACCCAGACTTTTAGAAGAAAACTCTTAATTTTTTGTGCACCAAGTTCTCAGCACCAAAGCGCTGTGCTTCTTTGTATGTCTTGTCAACGCATGCATTTAATTCATCATCATTTACCAATTTTAACTAAACTAACAAAGCTGTAAATTGTCTTTTTATTGAGGAATTTGCAATCATTTAAATGATTAATTTAATGAAAATAAAATGATTCAATTAAAGCATCTCTACAAAGAATAAATTGGTAAGATGTACACGAACAAAGCACCAGACTGGTGTCAAATAGCCCACAAGCAGTAAAGTTTGTATGTCAAATTTTATTTTCCTTTTCCTTGAGGTAATGAAGTGTCTTTTCATTGCAACTGATTGAAGTTCAAGCTTCCTTGACTCTCTCAAGATTTTGAGTGACAAAGACTGTCATCTCTTGCTCCTATTTTAATTAACTTTGTAAACTCTTTAAGTGTAGCTAAAGAAATCCCTAAAGCTGAATGAAACAAAACCAAACAAAAGGGGGGAAAATCCACACAGATTAATTTCTGTATTGTATTTCTGTTTAAATACTGTGGTTATTTCAAACCTTTTTAATAAGGCATTGATAGTAGCAGAACCACGTGCAGACCTAATTACACCTCAATATTGCAGACATCTACAATGTCACGTTAGAACTACAGACCTCACAGACTACCTGTTAAAAAAGAGTCTTCCAAAGCAAATACCAACCTGTACAATATCCAAAACCATGCCAGCAGAAACAGTTCCAAATCCTGCTAGCAAAAAAGGTACGAGTATCTGCAGTGCCATAATACTACTTGATTCTTTGGGTTGTTTTCTTCTTCCTTCCACGATGATATCTTCATTACTGTCACTAGAGAGAGCGTCATCCTGCAACATGGCATCTGTTTCTGAAGTATCTATGCCACCACAGTAATTATAACTGGTAAAATCATCATATTTAGGGCTACAGCTAGATGGGCTGTGTCCACTGCTACCATGAAAGCTTGGTTCTGAGAAGTGATGGTACTCTGTGTGTTGTTCTGACCTGACATTAAAATTCTGTCCTGCTGGTTGCAATCCATCTTGCCAGACACCATTCACCTTTTTGTGTTTTTCCTCTTGGTTTATTTGGTAAACAACAGGAACCATACTTAAAAGCAGTCTCAAAAATTTATCAGACTGAATTGTATTAAGATTTACAGTCCAGTTTACAAAGCCTTCTCTGTCATGGACTTTGCTATTTGCTTTGGAGATGGTAGATCTGCCTTTCCAGTTAGTCATAGTGCTACAGAAGTACAGGTTGAAAAGCACTTTGTTCTTCAGATGTCAGCCAAGAAATCTTGTAGGTGAGTCATCAAGCACCACACTTACACCAAAATGTTCCTTTTCTGCATGGAAAAGTGTTTTTTCATTGCTCTCAGATCTTCAACAATTCCATAAGCAAGACTGAATCTGCAAAAATGTAGAAAGTATATATTTAACTTTTAAAATATTTTAACTCTACAGAATACAAAATATATTGGTTCGATTTTTCAGACCACAATCTTTTCTCCTTTCTCCTTACTGTGATTTAAGGTGAAGTTGTTTCTACTTTGACATTTCCATCATGGTAGGAAATTAAACAATGATATACTGACAGTCTCAAGTCATTTCACACTCCCTCCATCAGAAGCCACTTAACTTCCTTTTCTTTAATCTTCACGTGATAACCGTGGCAATTTACTAAAAGAACAGTTCTAATTTGACCCAAAGCTTTGCTGACTTTGGTATTTATTACTAAACTCCATAAATACAAGTAAATGATTAGCATAAACAGAGAAACAAAGGTCAGGGAGACTGCACCAACATGATGTAGGATAACACAATTCCACATGACTTTGTATCAATGCGAAGTTGTGGAAACCTTATACAGGCTGCAGGAAATGAAAATATTCTAGAGCTGGAGGACTTTTAATCTGCATTTCCTAAGAAGTTCAGCCTGCTATAATCATAGGAGGATGATCCTATGATCATTTTTTATGTTATGATTCCTATACTTTGCTTCCATCTGTTTCAATGCTTTTAAGTGCTCCAGTATTTCTACAGCAATTTTAGATAGACTTTACAGTGAGTGGAGATGTCAAAGCTTTTAGCAACTAATAGCCTTGTAAGAGAACCAAGTTTGTGCCTTTGCTGTTAGGCACCTTCAAACATTACCTAGGATAACTCACTCCTCTATGGCCAGAGCAAGTCACATTCAAAATTCCTGCTGCTCATAGAACTATTTGATTTGGGCTTTTTGAGTGAAGAGATGACGCAGAAGCAACATGATGATTTTCCCTCTACCACTTGCTTTATCCAAGGGAGCTCTGACCAAGAAACAAGTATTTTAAAAGGGACAATGGAATTTATGGCTTGATCTAGAAAGAAGCCAAGTTTTGCAAGAAACTGCAATTTTTTTGCCACAAGACCGACGGAGGAATTTAAATAACCAAGATTCCTGCAATATCTTTTGCTGCCCTGTAGCAGATTGTGCTACAGTGAACCTTTTAGTTTCAGTACATAAAAAACTCCTAGGCCTCAATTCTGGTTTCCATACACTTTAATTAGGAATAACAAAACAATCTTTGCTGCTATCCCGGAGCAGCTCTAACCACAGGTGAAAACGGTGCTCTGTTAAGTGCTACAGAAAGACAGAACAAGAAGAAGAAATTGAAGGACTTCATTTCACTCCCAGGAAAATGCACTGAGAAAATTTTCTGACAGCTTTAACAAGGCAGAGTCTGGCTCTCATTGCAGTTTCTCCCATATGTCCTCCAGTCGCATCACCAGAGTGCTAGACCAGTGACTCACAGAAATTATTCATTGCTCTGGAACTCTGGCCAAAAATATTTGGGTTAATTATCCATATCTTGTGTAACATATGGATTGGTCTCCTTTTCAGTTTCATATTTTGGTTTTTTTTAAGAAACAAATCCTTTGATAAGATTGTGGTTTCATTTAATATAAGAAAGTATTAACAAATAGGAATTGTACCTAAAAGAGAAAAAAAGGGGGAACAGAAAAATGATTTGGTGGTCACGTTCCAAATGGAGGAAGAGGCCAGCATGGATGGGTAACTGTTGAAATAGTACAAAGCAGTTTGGATGGCAGCCATTTCTATTTTTCCAACCACAAAGACTTAGAATGACAAAATGTGAACTTAATGATAAATTCTGGAAAAGGAGAATTTAAGAAGATAAACTGAAAAATGTAGAGTCATAAAATTGTTTAGGTTGGAAAAGTATAGTATAGTATAGTATAGTATAGTATAGTATAGTATAGTATAGTATAGTATAGTATAGTATAGTATAGATTGAAGAGTAATTGCTCCTTCAGAGCAGACAGAGAGAACATAACTACAAACCCTTCTAAATGTAACTATTGATTTCTAAAAACCTGTTCCAGCAAAAATAATTTTCTAAATGTCATCTGATGCAATATTTTCACCCTACGTTACAGGCTGTTAATAATTACTGTATTTTCAGGGGGGTTTTTTGTACCTACAAGATGCAGCAACCCTTGTTGCTCATGTTGTTCTAAGGAACAACAAGAACTTCCCCAGAAGCTTTATCGTTAACAAGAAAAATGCCTATGTTGTTGTTGTTGTCTAGAAAAGATATGGGAGCTAAAGAAGCAAGCTCTGCTCGAGTAATTCATATGAAGAAAAGGCAGTTAAAATCTCAAAAATACCTCTCCCAGTCTTTGTAGGAAGAGGAGATAAGTGGTTCTGGTTTCTTGACATATAATCTAGAGGTTACAGAAAAAGATGAAGTACTGAAAAAAAAAAAAAGAGAGACAGACAAAGATGCTTTGAGAAGTCAGGAAGCAGCTTCAGATTTATCATATCTGGCATATTATATATGAAATGAAAGGGCACCTTGTCTTTGTCCTTACAGACAAAATAATGAGCTATGCCCAAACTATGAAAATAATAATTCCCTCTTCCTTATTGTTTCATAAGTACTTACTTTTAATTTTGTTCTTTTCCTTCATACATTTTATAGCACATAACAATTACTGTGTACTACCCACCTCTCTCTGTCTCTCAGTCCTGCAAGCATACACAAACATAAAAAACCAGTTTTGTAAACATAAATAGGAAATACAGCCATATCCTGCCATTTGCCGAAGATGTGTTCCTGAAAAATGAGACACCTGGCAATCCAACAGAGAGCAAGCCAATTTTACCTGTAAGAATAAATACAACTCTTGCACACAGCAATTTAAAAAATACACATGGAGACAGTATACATGATGGTCAGGCAGAAGTAATTGCTGTAGAAAATAGGAGCACAAGGTGGGAGAGATGCTGACTTTTGGAAATGCAAAGCTGCTTTAGAAAAATCTCAGGTACTTCAGCTATGAAACTGAACACCTGATCACTATCACATTTTTCCATCCTTCACCTTTGATTGGCTTGATTCATCTGAGAAAGATGAAATGACCAAAAAAATTAAACTTCTCAGGAAGAAGCTCAAAGAACTCTCTTCACTATTGCCCAAAGAATTGTCCACATTGTTTTAGACACACCTATAATGCTGTTCTCCAGAGCATGGGAAAGAAAATGCTTCTTTCATACTTCCCCTTGGTTTAAAGGGCATCTAGCATTAGCAGGATTAAGGGACCAGGTTCTACAGCTAAATTTGATCAGATAGATATTAGACCGCCAACAATTCATTTAAAGCGTGAACACAATAAATCACCGTGACCTTTTAAGACCCTTTAAAAAAACAGGAAGGAGGAAGAACCAAGCATGAAATTTCTGTTGCGTCAACATTATGACAGGCTAAAACAAATACTTATCAAAGTCTAGGTCTAGGGAAATTTCTGATTTCTTTCAGAGCTTGGCTAACAGAACCAAAAGATAACATCTATCTAAATAATTCTGAGGGCTTTCACAGGACCCAAAGCTAATAACACCACAGTCAAAACCTGTTTTTCCTAAAAGTTGCCAACATTTTTTTACAGGTGGTCTTTTAAAGCAATAATAATCTTTGCACTGCACTTCTAGGCAGTCCACAATAAAATACAATTGTGTAAACATGCCTGTCTGAGAAATGCCTCTCAGGACAAGAACAAGTCTTGGAAAGGGATTCAGGAAAGTAATAAGAAACGCTAATGAAACACTGAACTTTAATATTTTGCCATAATAAGCAAAGATGAAACTGGATTATTCCCAGCTTGAAAGACTCTTTTTGTGTCTTCAGAGATGAAGCCAGACTCTTCTCACCGAAAAGATGAGAGGGAGCAGGCACAAATTGAAACACTGGAAATGGCATTGAAACATAAGAAAAAGCTGGGGGTTTTTACCACTGGTTCAAACAGGTCCTGGAGACTTCATCCTTGGTGATATTTGAAACCAAACTGGACAAGGCCCCAAGCAATCTGTTCTTCTTGACCCTACTGAGCAGAGGTGGCTGAATAGAAAATTTCCTGAGATTCCTTCTGACCTCAGCAATTCTGACATTCTGTAAAGATGGAAATGTGAGGTTTTGGGGGCATTCTTGAAGTTCAGAATATAGGTGATACAGGGATCTGCATAGCTTCTTCTATACTATTGTGTTGTGTATACATACAAGTGTCAGTATCACACTGATACCCTTATCATAGCCATGGCTAATCATTTACATTAGTGTAGTGGGCATATCAGCAGAAAGGGAAAGCTACATCATATCACCTCAGCATTACAGAGAGTAAACAGGTGGTATTATCATTAACCATTACATAGAATCCGGAAACCACTAAGTACAAGATTACTTATACCAGATATTGAGTGTTAAAGAGTGTAAAACATGCTAAAAATTAACAAATGTTGCATGCAAGGCAGATATAAGACCATTACATACCATTTTTAAGTATTATGAAGTAAACTGTTTATTGTATGGCAGTTGCTGGTTAAATTAACAGCAAAAGAAACAAATGACAAGGGGGAAAAAACAGATTAAAAAACCTTCAGATGCCTTCTTGACAGTAAGACCTGCCAGCCCCAGGCTCAGTTTTCAGACAACTTTGAGACTGCTGCATTCCACTTCCTGAACACGGCAGCTTTCGATTTTGGGCCCAAGAAAGAGCAAAGCAGATGTGAGAAAAAGACTTGGTTTGACTGCACTTTTAAGGCAACTCATCCAGAAGAGACCAAAACAGAGTCAAAACACAGCAGCAAGGCTGTGAAATGTGGTTGGTTGTAAAATGACCCAAATGGAATACCAGCATGAAAAATACCACGCAAATCACAACCTTCAGCCCACCAAAAGCAGGTCAGAAAGTATGAAATGTAAGAGATAATGCAGTCCTCTAGATTAAGTAACCGATACATACTTACCAGGATGAATCCTAACTAGTCTTTGGGATCCTGATTACAGGACTCTACTGTCATCACCAAGGAGAGATTAATTACTTATTAACTCAGGCACCAGGATACAGACTTTACATTGTTTTTTGTGGATAATATCACACAGGTATTTGAAAAGAAAATGATACGCTGTTATTTTTCCTACTGAAGTGTCTACCAGGCATATTGCAGTATTTATGGATCCAGTTTCACAACCTCTTTAGGGCAGCAGAGGTAGGGAATGCTGCCAGAACAGGTCATCCTACCTGCTCTCATCTTTTTACCCACATTGCTGAACTGCTAAAGTGAGGGTAACTAGGCATGTCTGCTAAACATTGCTAGGACTCTTCCTAAAGATTAAACAATTATTTCATTGTCTATAACCTGGATTCAAATGTGAGTGAAGAAGACACACAACTATACCCTGGACAATGGGCTGGGGCCAGCAGAAATTATAACATTCACTGACAGTAAAGAAATAGACAACTACAGCCTGAACTTCACAGAGAATTAATGAGAGAGTAGAAAGTAAAGTGAAATAAATCACAAAAAGCTCCTATGTTTTGGCAGAAAAGTATGGAAAGCGAATAAATGTACCATCACACGTTAATTTACAATGCTTGTAAACAAAGAAGAGGTGATGGTTGAAGTCTGTACCTGTGCTGTTCAGGCAGAGGTTTCATGCTTGTCTAGCACTGCATCTGCGGTGACAGAGTCTGGCACGTTTTTATGGGTGCAAAGGTGGGAACAGAACTGCCTGCACATACGGACGTAAAAAGCGCCAAGGAATAGGGGCTACTGGGAATGTTGGGCAGGTCTTGTGCAGGCACAGAGAAACCAAAGAAAAGGCTCATTGTCCAGGCTACCTGGAGCAGTGCATAATTACGCGCACATGATGAATACCCGCTGTGGGGCTCTGAGGAGCGCAGAGTACCGGGGCGCGGGCGGCCAAACGCGAGGCAGCATCCGCGCTCCGGACGCAGGACATCGGCCCGGCCGGCGAGCAGCGGAGCCCGCCCGGCGCCGGGGGGTGGCTGCGGGGTGCGGGACAAGGGCGGGCTGGAGCGTCGGGGCCCGCAGCACGGGGAAGGCGAGCCCCGCGGCACCCGGGGAACACCGGCCGGGGCGGGAGGCGGGCGGCACCGAGAGCCCCCCAGCCCTGGGCACCCCGGCATCGGGGCGGGCCGGCGCGGCGCTCGGGGGGCTCCGCCACTCGCCAGGAAACTTTCCCGCCCACGCCCCCGCCGCCTCCCCCGGCCCGGAGCGGCAGGTTCCCGGCCCGCCCGGTCCCTCTGCCCTCGCTCCCCGCGCCGCCCCCTCGGGCCGCGCCCTCCCCTCACCTGGGCGAGAGCGGTGTCGGCAGCGTCGCGGGGTCGCGCTCCATCGCTGCGGCGGGGAGGGAGCAGCCCGGCGGCGGTGACAGCTCCGCGCTAGGTGAGCGCCGCCGCCACTGAGCAGGCGCGGAAGCGGGCGGCCCCCGCGATGATGTGGCCCGTGATGCGCAGAGCCGCCGCCGCCACCGGCCGCTCCGGGCCGCCGGGCGGGGGAGGGAGGAGCCGAGCGCCGCCGCCCCGCGCCGCCCGTGGGACGGGACGGGACGGGGCGCCGTGCCTGCGGTCGCTCGCAGTCCGGCCCCCGGGGCGAGCCCCCGCTGCCTGACACCCGCCGCCCGCTGCGGGACCCGCCGGCGTCCCCTTGCCGCTGCGCCCCCCCCCGCCCCTCGGCGGTAGCGGGGGGCGAAGCTGCACCCCCGGCTCGCTGCCTCCGCAAGGGCCCGGCCGGTGCCCCGCAGCCGGGGGAGACAAAGCGCTGGGGAGCGGGGCTCCAGGGCGCTCCCCGGGCGGAGCCGGCGGTGGCGGTGCCTTTGGTTCCACTCGCAGAAGCTTTCTTGGCGACAAGAGCAGGAGTCGCCGTTTGACTCCTGACTGCCAACTACCAGGACATTGCCGCTCTTTTCTGCCAGCTGGCTAAAAGCAGCTTCCTCGGGAATCCAATTTTTTTAAGTGTTTGGGTCAGTTGGAATATCCATGTTCTTGCCCACCTAGGTTGTACACCCTGCACACAGCGTGTAAGTCTGTGAGTTACTCCTTGACATCAGCTGCCTCTGTTTAACTAAGTATGGAGCCAAGGCCTTGCTGGACTCCTGTGCTGAGAAACACTTTATATTAATATATCAAAACAGTCAAGCCAGCTAAATTTGTGCATTTATTATCATTACTAGTTTTATTCCTCAGTTGTTGCTCAACACTTTGAAGTGGTGAAGGATGCCTTAACTGGAAGGTGAAAGAGAAGAAAGGAAGAAAGAAGATGAAAAGAGAAGATTTAATGATGGTGACAGCAGACGAGCCTATAGCATCCCTTTTCGTGTGTACAGAGAGAAAAAAAGATAGCACGGGCAAATCACCAAGTACCTGCCATAAACTGGAGCTAGCTGCGGTGGGGATGTGTGGAATAGCAGAAGCTTAAGCAGAGGGAAATGCATTTGCAGGAGTGGGGCCAAAACATTCTGCGCTACAAGAGTGAAGCATACAGCATCAGCTTGAACACTCAAGTCGATACCACCTTAAATGAATGAAGCAGCCCAAAGCTCGGAACTATTAATTCAGGGGTCTCAAGCCTGAATTTATTGGGGATTTGGGCTACAGAGCTGTTGTTTCCCTATCCTTGTAGGAACTGTATATATCCATGCTTTGTGTGTGCTCAGGTGTTACACAGCTTGGATACTTAGTTGGGCCGCCTTACAAATCAGATAAAGATCACGTCTGCTTTTGTTGTCAACAGGTTAGACTGTAAACCTGAGGTTTGGGAATAGCACCCGAGGGTGCTATTTCTGGCTTTTCTAATTGCTTGTCTGGTTATCTTGGGCAATCATTTCATCAGTCCCTACTACAGGTTCCTTGACAGCATTATGCCCCACCCTCCATGGAAATCACATAATACCCATGGATGAAATATATTATTTGAGGTTCCCACACTATTATTTTGGGTTGTGTACAAATTCAGAAAGACTCACTTTTGAGGCCCAAGGCAAAAACCTCAGCCCTCAAGATTTTTCAGTCATTAAAGCTAGCAATGGGATTTTCTGGAAAATGGAAATTCTGGAGCATAGTTGGATAGAAAGGTGAAAACCAGGTAGCAAATTCAGTGGAATGCAGCTGGCACTGTGGGTGGGCTGAGGAAGTGACACAGGACACTTGTTTGGGCCAGTCTGTCAGGAAAACAGCAGGGTGGTCTCTTGCTTGAGGCCTTGCAGAAGGTTTGCTTCTTATTCATGTTTATTCCAAGATACTGGGATCTGGGTGATTGTGTCTTTGGGTTTTTTCCTGTGTTCTTTGCAATGAGAGCCTATAAACACCACTTACCTGATTACTATTTTTTCTCATTTTCATCTTGGGCTTCCCATCTTGTTTCCTATGAACCATTCAGTTTTCTTTTTGCTGTTTTCACACTGTCTAGATGTGAAAGGACAGAAGCTACAGAACAGATAAGGACAGATAAGGACAGAAACTGAGGAACAAATCCTGAATAACAGGTTGGCCAGTGTCAACTGAACTTGGTGGTTGTGTAAGTTTCTTTTCCAAAGGATGACTAAAACTCCCTCAGGCTCTGATATTTAATTTTAGGTTCATTTGTCAAACTCGGAAAATGAAAATGGGCGAGTTTTCAGAGATAAGCAGCTACTGGCAGGCGTTCAGGTGACGTTACCTGCTGGCAGCTTGGTTCCACATGCTCATAGCTCTTCCAGGTGATGGGATGGACTTTTTGTGCCAAATCACAGAATCAGTCAGGTTGGAAGGGAGCATAGTGGATCATCTGGTCCAACCTCCCTGCTTAAGCAGGGTTGTCCTTGGGCACTTTGCACAGAATTTTGTCCAAACAGTTCTTGAATATCTCCAGTATGGGAAACTCCACACTCTCTCTGGGCAACCTGTTCCAGTGTGTGCTTGTTGGGGTCTCCTCCCCCCGCCATGTAGCCCTGGGAGCCCTGAGGGAGGCACGGGGTTTCCCTGCCCCTGCTCAGCCTCGTTCCCCATGGGTTGGTTTGTGTTCCCCTGCGCGGGCAAAAGGAGCTCGGGTCCTGACTGTAAGAGTCCCTCGGCAGAGCCCGGCCATGTGGCTGGGGAAATGAACATCTCTGAAACATCTAGCAAGAATCTGTCCGTATATGTTTCTTTTCCACGGGACTCCTGGTTTGATATAGGCATGTTGCAGTATCCCCACTGTAACATAATGGTGGAGATTTGAGGGCAGAATGATCCCTGATCCCTAAGCAACTGATTTGTGTGAGTAAACCCTGGAAACTTTGGATTCCTCTTCTTGGTTTTGTTTTGCTATTCCATATCTAAACTATGGAGGAACTGTGGGAAGACTCTTGGCTTTCAGAGCTGCATATGGACATTTATCTTAAACTTAAAATGATTCTTGAACAACGATTTGTAAATTTTAGCTTGATTCAAGCTCAGAAAGAACTGAAACACTTCCTGGCATGGTTGTTTAAGGACTTTTTCTATGTTTCTTGGGATCTAATTCTTACCAAGAGCTTTTGGAAGACCGTTTGGACCCAGTTAATATTTGAGTCAAAATATATGCCGATGGAAGAATATTTTCGTGAATATTATTTAATAACCGAGACTGTTGAGCAATGTCAGCTGTGTCCTGGCGAAGGGAAGCCTGGCTCAGGGACCGTGCGGCCTCGGCCACGTGCACCGAGCGCTCTGCGAGCAGCAGCGAGACGGTTCCCGTGCGCGGGCGGAGCCACGCAGGCCGCAGTGCCGGTGGCGGAGCGAGGCGCGGCAGGAGTGGCGTGGCCCGGCAGTGCCCGCCCGGCCCCGCACAGCGCGTGGTGGAGCGAGCCCCGAGAGCGCCCGAACGAGAGGGGCGGCGCGCGGGCGGCGGCTGGCGGCGGCGGAGCGGAGCCGTGCCCAGCCGAAACGCGCGCTGGAGCAGAGTGCGGGGGGGTCATCGCTTGGGGGCCTGGCCGAGATGCAGCGCCTGGCAGTGGCAACGCAGCTGCGACCAGAGGAGGTGACGCACGGAGAACGGAGCGGCGCGGCCCGGCCCGGCCCACGCGGCCCCGAACGCGACCCCGGGAAAAGCGCGCCAGAACCAGCAGCCCCCACAGTTCCAACACGGGAGCGACCGAAAGAGAGAGCAAAGACACAGCGAGACAGAAAACAGCAGCCACTCGGAAAAAGGAAAAGACCATAGTAGCTAAGATCTTAGGGACAGTGAAATGGTATAATGTTAAACAAAATTATGGTTTTATAACAAGATGTGATAACCAGCAAGACATATTCGTGCATAGAACTGCTATTAAAAAGAATAACCCTGAAAAATGCATCCCAAGCTTGGGAGATGGAGAGGTGGTGGAATTCAAAATCATACAAGGTAGAAAAGGGTTACAAGCATCGCAGGTCACTGGGCCTGATGGTGTTCCTGTAAAAGGCAGTATATATGCAAAAAATCGTAGTCATGTTAGACAATATCTCCATTGTAAACCCCCCCTACAGTCTCCCTTTCCTAATCCCACCTTTCCCTTTTACCCTATGTCCTATTACCCCCAGTTTATTCCTAATCCGTTTTTCACCCCATGGCTTCCTTATACAATTCCATTTCCCTGCAATTCCTCTCCGATGCCGATGGGGGGATGAAAAGGGGGAGGGAAGAGATTGAACCCTCTCCTGCCTCAGTTTCCCCACAGGCATGTCCAGAGAGTTCTGTCTCCCTTCTGTCAGCCCTAAGATGTTCCACAGAATCTGTTTGGACATTTAAAGACTCAGGAGGGTGGCTTGTTTTGTTTTGAAACAGTTCTTGTTATGGTTATCCAGTTGTCTTCATTCTCCTTTTATTAAAATAAAACGGGTGAAATGTTGGGGTCCCTCCCCGCCATGTAGCCCTGAGGGAGGCACGGGGTTTCCCTGCCCCTGGTCGGCCTCATTCCCCATTGGTTGGTTTGTGTTCCCCTGCGCGGGCAAAAGGAGCTCGGGTCCTGACTGTAAGAGTCCCTCGGCAGAGTCCCGGCCATGTGGCTGGGGAAATAAACATCTCTGAAACATCTAGCAAGAATCCGTCCGTATATATTTCTTTTCCACGGGACTCCTGGTTTGATATAGGCGTGTTGCAGTATCCCCACTGCAACATGTGGTCACCTGCACAGTAAAGAATTTCTTCCTCATGTTCAGGTGGAACTTCCTGTGCATCAGTTTCTGCCCGTTGTCTCTTGTCCTATTGCTTGGCACCACTGAGCAGAGCCTGGCTCCATCCTCTTGTCACTCTCCCTTTACTTATGTACATTGACGAGGTCTCCTCTCAGTCATCTCTTCTTGAGGTTGAACAGGCCTCCAGCTCTCTCAGCCTTTCCTTTTAAAAAGATGCTTCCGTCTCTTAATCATCGTTGTTGCCTCTGCTGGACCTGCTCCACGTCCCTCTCGTATTGAGGCACGCAGAACTGGACACAGCACTCCAGAGGTGCCTCACCAGGGCTGAGCAGCGGAGCAGGATCACCAACCTTGACCTGCTGGCAATGATCTTCCTAACGCACCCCAGGACCCCACTGACCTCCTTGCCCCCAGGGCTCGCTGCTGGCTCATGGACAGCTCGTTGTCCACCAGGACCCCCAGGTCCTTCTCCGCAGAGAAGAGCTGCTTCCCAGCAGGCCGGCCCCCATCCTGGACCGGGGTTATTCCTCCCCAGGCGCAGGGCCCTGCAGTTGCCCTTGTTGGATTTCAGAAGGTTTAAATCGTTTCATGACGGTCTCCGCGGCGCGCTGTCCCGGCTGCGGGCGGCAGTGCCGGCCCCTCACGCCGCCGAGCTCCTCCCGCCCGGTAGGGGGCGCGCCCCGCGCCGCCGCCTAGGGCGTGGGCCGCTCCACTTCCGTGCCGGCGGGCGCATGGCGGGGCCCGGCGGTGCGGCGGGGCCGGCAGCCTCCCGGGAGCTGCTGGACGTGGGGCGCCGACCAGGTGAGTCCGGCACCGGCCACCAGCGAGCGGGGGCTCGGCTCGGGCAGGCAGCCCGAGGGAGCGGTTCGTCAGGCCGCCGGGCTGCTGGTGATCCACTCGTGATTGCATCCCGCGTGCACTGAAGGGCTGCTTTCCCGGGCAGGGCTGTGGTAATGCGAAGTAAATAAGCGGGGGAATCCACGTTAAACGATGGGCAGTCGTAACAACGTTTTTATAAGACCAGAAAAAAAAGTTTAAAAGAACGCTTCGCTTTAATTAATGATACCGGGAGGAAGGCTTCGTTGGTGG
This sequence comes from Aphelocoma coerulescens, assembly GCF_041296385.1. NCBI lineage: Eukaryota > Metazoa > Chordata > Aves > Passeriformes > Corvidae > Aphelocoma > Aphelocoma coerulescens. Next base: position 57,714,059 of record NC_091014.1, on the reverse strand, counting down.
TCATAAGGATTGATGTGGCTAATTAATGCCGAATTCCCTGGCATCGTTTGGGTTTTACGGCGCTGCTGCTGCCCTCAGTTCGCGGAGGCCATTGGCACCACGCGGATGAGGGGAGGGATTTAAATCGGTGCGGCTGGCACGCCTCGGCTCCCACCGCACCACGCCTTGCTGTGGGGTGTTACAGGTAGTTTTTCTACGCGTTATAACTCTCGGTTAATCAATCTTTGGCTCAAAAACAGCTTAAGGAGCTTTAGCTTAAACTTGAGCGTGTAAGAGGTGACCTGCAGGGTGAGAGCCGTGGCCCGTGTAGCACAGTATTTCTTCCAAAAGCAGATGACAATTACGGAGAACTTATCAGCTTAAGCACTGCAATACTTATTTGTTTGTTTGCAGGGCTGGAAGACATTTTGCTGATCAATTCAAAATGTAGCAGCAACAAGACCACAACTTTACAGACGGTTAAATTGCCAAGGAGCAGTGGTAAGTAAGGAGGAGCTTGTACTGTAACTGTGTCAAGTAGTAGGTAACATTTGTGACAGAACTTTGGCTTCAGTGCTTTCCTTGCGTGGGTAAAGGGAGAAGCTCTTGTGTTCAGTGTCTGCAGGTGGTAGATCCTCCTCCCATTACAGTTCCATGTCCCACTGGTGAGTCATGTAAGTGCTGCTGCTGCAAAAATTAGATTTTGCAATGCTAGGCATTACAGCTCTTAAGTTTTAGGGACAGATTGTTCTTTCCCAGTATGGAGTCGTTCCTTGGGCTTCTTACCTCTTTTTAGAAGTAATTTGTCAGTATGATATATTTGTTGTATAAAAGCATTTAATTTAAAAAGGATTCCTGTCAACTTATTTTGTTCTCTGCTTTGTGATTGAGCTGAAATTAAAAAAGATTGTTACATCAAATTCTTTGTTAGATAAAAGTCTCTACAAAGATGACAGTGTTTCAAAGGTAGATTATACCTGTTTCTTTTGTGGAGCTCACCTGGAATAGTACCTCTTCTCAAAGAAAGCAAACTGTTTGGCTCATCTGCATGTGTGGAGCAGTTTATTTGAAGAAACTCTGGAGGTGAAAATACTGTCTTCCTCCATGGAAGGCATAGGAGTGTGATTCTCCTAATTGCATTGATTACCTTAAAATTCTTGTGAAGTCCCACTGAGCTGTAGAGGATAAGTGCTTTATACTTCAGCCTGGAGTTTCCATCTCTCTCCCACCATCTTAATTTCAAAATTTCTTTAGTCAATTGTGTTGACCTTTCATTAGTCTATCATGGCATCTGCTACAGCTAATTTTTCCATCTTCTTTGAGACCTTCAGTCTATACTTAATTATCGTAGATGGCTGGAAATTACAGTTGAAATGGAATCTGTTTAAAGGCTCATTTCTGAGGTATAAATGTGAACACTAATGGGCATCTCTTTGACTTTTTAATATAAATGTGATAATTGTTTTTTTTTCAGTTTTGGACCGAGTACAGAGCTTTTTACCACAGATGGCCCAGGCAAACGATGAGCTCAAGAGAAAGATGGTAACAGCACCAGCTCAGCAGTTTGATATTGAACATCTAGACAGTGAAACAGAAAAAGTTATAGAAATGGTAAATACGTTTTTTATTTCAATGTAAATTTAGATGGGATTAAAATAACTCCTCGATCTTAGAATGAGTAATATGATAGATAAAGTGAAGTCTTTACCATAGTCTGTGATCTGCTAATTCAAAACTTATATATAATAAGGATGCTTATTTGGTTGAAATTTACATCCTGGTTTTCATACTTGCAGAATTTAATCACTGGGGATAAAGTAGTGTAAGAACAGAATAAGACATGCTTTTGAATCAACAACTCTGAATCAAAAGTCACAAATTGTATTTTAAATGTCTCATAGGTAATTTGGTTTAGCAGCTGGACAATGTAAGGCTTAACAGAAGGCTTTAGTGTAAATGTAATAACTGGCTTTCAGCTCTGCTCTGTCATTATTTTTAGGACTGACTAGATCTTGGGTTTAAAAAAGTTGTTAGTGTTGTTTTGATCCTTTGTTGCTGGTATTTGTCTATTTATTTACAGTCACATAAATATTTTCTTTCTGGTTTTAATTGAAGTGCTGCAGCCACATGCTTATATAAGAAAGGTGATATATGTGCATGATCCAGCCAAGTGCCTTCTGGCTAAACAGACCTCAAAAATCATGGCTCTGTATGTGGATATAGGAGATAACTTCAAAAAATATACTGGTGGTTTAAACTGCTTGCTGTTTTAGACTAGTTGTAGTGCCCTGAGTACTATTACATTATAAGATATGAACTATATTGATAAATATATATATGTGTGTGTATCTGTGTATTTGTCATGACCCCATATGCACTAAATGATTTCAATTAAATTTTTTACTGAAAAGTGGTATTGATGCCTGCTTCTCATCAGTTTAAATACCTGATTTTGACAATCTGAGATCAGCTATACACTCAGTTCTTTCTTGGATAGTGATATAAATATGGCCTTAGATTTGCTATAGGCCAATATAAATTGCAATTTAAATATTTAGGAATCTCTTCATGATATTCATCATAATCCTGGGAAAACCCAGAGGTCTTTTTTATTGTGATTGTGCTTTTCTTATGGTAGCAGGCTGTTTAGTGTGTTTGCCTTACGTTTTACTCCAGTGATAGAAGTGCAATAGTGTGTGTGTGTGTATATATGCATATATATATATATATATATATAAATAGTATATGTAATGTGTTAACCCAAGATCTTTTTTTTTCCAGAATGTGGCTGTAGTTGAACTGAGTGATTCTGATACAGATGAAGAGTTGCTGACTTCAGAAGATGACTCAGAATCTGATGAAGATGACGCTGTAACAGATGAAGTGACAATAGACAACATTAAGTTTCCTAAACAAAAGGGAGAAAAGGGCAAAATAGAAATTTTGGACAGCAAAGAGAATGAGTAAAGCCATTTTATTTTACTTTAAAAAACTCCAAAGCAACCAAATCATGTTTTCTCACTTTGAAGAGCTGGCCCTTAAAACCACCTTGTTTCCCAGTGCAGCATCTCTCAGGATCCTGTGAAATGCTATAGTTTACATGGTGGAGAATTCAGAATCCACTCATGACTGTGGGCGGCTGGATTTCTGAAGAATTAAGTGTGATTTGATTCATCAAATAACAGGGAAGTGGACTTCATAGTAGATTACACTAAGAAAACAGCTAGCGTAAGGGGCACTTGAAAGGTAAAACTCTTGTTCTGTTCCTTTATTGAAGAAAGACTTTTTTTTTTATAGGATGATTGATAGAAGAAGTTTTTGCTTCAAGGGCAAGAAAGAGTTAGCTAGGAAAAAAGCTTTGGTTTTATATTCCATGTCCTATGAAGTGCTATGTACACTATCTTCAATATTAAACATGATCCTTAAGTACCCCAGAGGTATGTCTGCATTGCATTCCTGACAGTGACTGCTGAGCACTGGAGCAGTGGCTGAGCTCATTTCTAGCTGAGCCAGCCTGGGTAAGGACAGCCATGACGAGAGAGTTCAGCAGAGGATTGCTTACCCTGTGTGCCTGCACTGAGCTCCACACCAGCTCGGGAAGGTTACAGGCTCATGTGGTGCAAATACCTTCCAAACTCAAAGGATCAAGTCTGCCTCTGTGGTGTCACGATAGCTTTAAGCTACACTTTTCATCCCCCAGTTTCCCTGCCACATTTCCAATCTCCACTTTGTTAACATCTGTCATTTTCAGAAGGATAAAGGGGTGAACTTTCAGCTGGCCTGTGCTTAATTTGGCTTGACACAATTGTGAAACTAGAATCTGTGACAGTGTGTCTCATTCATACTTACCTCAGATTGATCTAATTACAATGGTTTGGGCTGTTGCATTTACTTCACAGATCAGTTTGCATTTCAGAAGTATCTGTCATGCTCCTGGATGTCACTGTTTCTTAAAGGAACTTTCTATTTTCTACACCATTAAAGTAAAACTTTTCTATACTGTATTTGCTCAAATATTAAACTTAATATTTGACTTGAAACCTGCAGTTATTTATAGAATTTATTTTGAATCCCATACTTAAAGTTCTAGTTTTAATGTCTGTTTCTATAATATTTCCGGTAAGAAATAACAAGGATTCTGGTCTTTCTTTTACAGTGTGGCTTAAATATAGGATGGAGATGATCTACTGATTAAACCACAGAACATTTTAGTGAAGGGGTAGGATGGGAATCAAAGAATCGGACTGCTGCCTTTCATGGCAGCCCACAGATAGATGAAGCTTTGGGTGTTTTTGCATTCTAAGAGCAAGGAGTCTTAACAGGCTTAGTTAAATAAGGTCTCAATCTATAGAAAATTTCTTCCAAACTGAAAAAAGTTTGAAAGCCAACATGGACACTTTACAAGGGATTTTCCCACAGATTAAAAAAAAACCCCAAAAGTGTGAAATACAAAGTAATAATCGTGCAGTATGAAACAGTGATTACAGTCCATGTGCACAGACACGAAAAGTGATTTTAATCCATTAATGTAACCACCTTTCAAATTGCAGGCAGATCACACATTCTGTATCAACAAAAAGGTAGAAAATATTTTCAGTAACTTTAGCTTGATATGCATAGTTTAACACCAATGTTGAACTCTGTATGTACTATACAAAGATCATAGTAAGTGCACTTCCTTGCATTGATTTACTTATGGCACAAAGGTTTTCTGTACTGCTGAAAAGTCACCAGAGCAGAGTGTTTAATTGCTACCATAAAACCTGAACTGGTTTATAGCAAAAATGGCATAATCAGTATATTTTAGTTCAACTTTAAAAGCCTAATGACTAAGGATTTAAAATGATCATGTAAACATTATGTTGCAGAAGTATGAAGTAGGTATGTGAGAACTTATTCTTCAGTTCTATTTAAAAAAAATAAACCGAACCATATTCTTGGGGTTTTTTTATCCGGGAGGATGGGGGGAAATTGTGCTACCAACTGTTGCTGCTGCATAATTTAAATAGCTTCAGGGTAATTTCCAAAAGCCATTGTCTGTCAGACTAAAATATTGACCTAATTTATAGAAACTTATCCATAGAATGAGTGTTTTGTTTTGTTTGGTTGGTTGTAGCACTGCAGACAGCGTATCCTACGTGTGGCAGAGTGCTTCGTGTAGTCATCAAGATTGAAACTGCTGAAAGTTTACTTCCCAAGTGAAGCTGTTACTTTAATATTCCACAGTGATGGCTTTGGTTCTGAGATATTCATGTAGAGCTTCTTCACCTGTACAAGCACAATATTCACCTGTTAGAACAGCAGCTAAATTAATTTTGTCAGGCTGTAACTATTATTAAGAAAAAATTTGAAACACTGTAGCCAATATTTGAGTCCTTAAGGAACAATGGAAACTAATTATCTTCCCACTGTGGTTTACAGAACTGGTTTGACAAGAGGCCAGACCCGACAGATGTAGAAGAAAAAAGGAACTGGAATTTAACCATCAGCAGCAGCAGTCTCTAGATGGCCACCAGGGGCCCAGAGCTGAATTTATGAGCTTTGCTTTGCCTCTATTAAAGTTCATAGGTAGAGAAGCTGTGTAAAAATCAGTAATCTTTTTTTCCCTGATACCATCAGACATTTTGGTTTCAGGAAATGTCTTTGGAGATTCCAAAGGCAAAAATCTGTTGCGTGAATGAAATTTGGTTTTCCTTTTTTCTGTGCCATGAGGCTTGATCTTTCCAGACTTGTGAAGTTTCTTTGGCAGAGTAGACTTCACTTTTCTAAAAAAGTTGTTTTGAAAAGAAAATATTTTTAATGCATCTTTTTCTGTGGCTGTTGGCAATTTTTGGTGACATTTTAAGGTATAAAAATGTTTACCATACTCTTACTTAGAGGAAAAACATTAATTAGCATTCTTTCTGAGGGAAAAAATATTTTGGCCAATACCCTTGTTACTTGGCAACATTTTGTAGCCTGTACACAGCTCTGGACGAGCTGTAATTTGTCTGCTCTCAGAGCTATAGCATCATTTAGCAAATGTACAGGAAAGTCTGAATGGGAAGTGTTGAGGTGGGAATATTTAGGAAAGGGAGAGGAATTGGATTACTGTAGTTGGAGGAATGTAGGAGATGCAGGAAATGCACCCATAGTTCATGTTTTGCTAGGTACACTGTACCCAGGCAAAGTGCTTCTTTCATGGATTAGGACTCTGAGATGAGAAATGAGGGAGGGAGACAACTTACCTAAATCTTTCCCAAAGCCAGACATCTTAAATCCACCAAACGGTGCTGCCACATCAGTTTTGTTGTATGTGTTAATAAAAACTGTCCCAGCTTCTAGCTTTTCACTGATGTAGAGAGCTTTGTTTATGTCTTTTGTGAAAACTCCTGAAGCTAAGCCATATTCTGTGGCATTTGCCCGTCGCAATACTCCATCGACATCCCTGTGGGGGAAAGAAATTATCTAATTGCAACTAGGTAAAATAAATGAGTGTTAGCAACCTTCCACCTTCAGTGTCATTGAAGCAACTTTTCCCATGGCCTTTCTTCTCCAGTGAGCTTTTTTAAAGATGACTTACCAAGGGCAAATCTGTGTGTCAATCTGACAGATCCATGGAAATTCACACCCTTGCTTCAAGCTTGTGAAGTTTTTAACCTCACATCTCAACAGTTAATATCTACACTGAGAAATGCCACAGGAAATGTTGCTGTATGCATACGACTTTGCTCAGCTACTGTACAACTTGGGAATTAGAGCAATACAAAAATGCCTGTAAAGCAGAGCATGGCAGCAGATGATGAATCAGTTTGCTAAAATTTTGTCCACCCTTACAAGTTAATGAAGAATAAAAGCTGAAATTCAAACTTCTATCAAGACACACCTCCCAGGCCATTTTCAGAGTGCCATTTTCTAGCTGCATCTCATCTCCATACAGTTTCAAAAATCAGTAGTAGTTTAAAACTTTAAAAAATTCAACACAGTCCTTTATGACTACAGAATTATGGATGTGAAGAGTTATCTACATGGCTGGTTCTTAACTTCATTATCAAACTGCAGAAGGGGAAACCTGATGGAAATACTTTTATTAAGATTCTATGTAGGGTTTTAATCTCATCTGTATGTAAAATAATTCTTATGATCTGGAATGAAAGATATTAGAAGTGACAGTTTACAAAATACACAGAGGAATTTTCATTTGTAACAGTAATGGGCTAGTATTACACAATATACAACACTGCAGTCTTCTGTAACAGAAAAAAATAAGTAATTCCACTGGGAAAAATACACATTTTGTAATTTGATCAAGCTATTGCAATTACCACATAAACTTCAGTAAAACATTTCCCTGAATACTACCAGGTATTCATATTGGTCTAACAAGATTTAATAAAATATTGTGTATGCTATCACTTCTTCCCTTAGGTGAAAATGGGAAAATAAAGTTTCTAACAGTAACCAAATGAGAACATACCCATTTTTAAATTTAGAGATCACCATCACAGGGCCAAAGGATTCTTCCTGGGCAATATACATATGGTCTTCAACATCTGTGAATACAGTGGGTTCCATGAAGAAACCTAAAGAGAGCATAGAGCAGCTTTTGAGCATGGTAAAAGTGCTTAAGGGTTTGCTGTTGTCCAGGCCATCTCTGTCCCATACTTTGAGGTCATAAATAACTTGCAACTTGAAATAGAAAATAGATATGAATGAAGTATGAATGGAAATGCATGCATTTCAAGAGAAATGGCAGAAAAAAAAGAAGACAGACTGTAGCAATAAAGATACTGTAACTTACACTTCATTTGCACAGCTTCACATAATATGAGCCATGAAAGCCCTGTGGTATTGTGGGCTTACCTGGTACTGTTCCCATGGTATTGCAACTCCTCAAAATACAGCTGAGATAATCGTGGCAGCTCTTGCTTAAAGCGTAAAAGTTCCAAATACCTCTGGAAAGTGTTTTACCTGGCCTACATACTTGTCTTCCTCCATACACTAGGGTGGCTCCTTCTTTGACTCCAGTTTCACAGTATTGCAGCAGCTTTTCCAAATGTGCCTTGTGATTTTGTGGACCATGATCTGTAGATCTGTCAAGTGGGTCACCGATTTTCATCTTTTTTATTTCTTCAACCTATGGGTTACCCAATTAAAATGAAGTTATGTAACATAGCAAATAGTTGTTGAGAAGCAGCATTGTCTATCATAAGCTGTAATGAGAAATTAAGCAACTGAAAATAAGAAACACAAGTGTCTATAAAACTCATGGATCTTTCTGCCAGAGCAAAACATCTACTTAACTTTAATCTTTGAATATCTTACCACTTTTCTAACAAATTCATCATGAATTGATTCTTCCACGAACAGCCTGCCAGCTGCAATGCAGTTTTCTCCTTTGTTGAAATATACTGCACCCATACCCTGATCAGGAAAAGAACATGAATATTTATATGCATTTTGTTCAGTCTGCCATTCATTCTGTTGCCTTAGGTTGCATTCAGTGTTTGTGACCCTAAAAGTCTAATGCTTTATGTAAAAGAATATCAACAATGCAACATCTTATTTATGAACTTTAAACAAAATATGGCTGGTAGGTAAGGTGAATTATTATGATTGATGGTGAACTAAAAACTATATGGCAATAGGGAGCTCAATTCTTTGTTTTGTTATAATTTCTAATGTATATTGCTTGTAGTACTTTTTGGGGCAGCATGAACAGTTAAATTGTGCTGGCATAAAGAAACATCTGAAGGTTTTTCATGCGAAGGATCCCTGGTATTCTTTTTGGCAAGTCAAGAAGAATATTGCAGCACTGTGAGGATGTACCACAAGGTTTTGAATATATTTTACTTCAAAGCAACATTACCATTTTTACAGCTCTGTCCAGTTCACAGTCACTGAATATGATCAATGGTGATTTGCCACCAAGTTCGAGAGAAACTTTCTTCAGGTTAGCAGCTGCACTGTAAAAAATAAAAATGGTCATATAAACCCAATTTTTAATATTATTCCGTTATTTCCTTTGAATCATAACTAGTGAAAATATGTAAACCTCTATTGTCCAATAGTGACTTAGTAGAATTCTACATAGTGGTAAACAACCATATGAAGTTACTTTTTCATTACTTCTACGTGCACAGTATATCTAGTAAGATACTTCAGAACCAGACTAAGCAGGGCTCATTTATGAATCTTTTGCTGAGAGTACCTTTTCATGATCTGTTTACCAGTTGGTGTTGAACCGGTGAATCCTACTTTGCGAACATCTGGATGTTCAGAGAGGTGCTGTCCCACTAAGCCACCTATCAGGGTGAGGAAAGCAGTGTAACTGGATGGTACATGGGCAACTTTTACTACTCCAGCAGCAGCACTGTAACACAGAAGGAGCTAACACCACAAATCAAATACAGTATCACATCCTTATTTATATTTGCAGCTTTATTCCTACGACTGTGAAAAACTTGGATCCTGTTAGCGTCTCCAAATTGTCCCATCTGTCTGGACTAATGAGCTTCTTAATAATCCACTGTAGGTGGAATAATCTAATTTGTAACCAATCCTGCCCCATATAATTGCTTTGTCACTTTTCTTCCTTAGGGGAAGGAGGAAAATGGTGACATCAGGGAACACAAACACAGTGTGGACCATGACTACAGTGATGAATATGCATCTTAGCAGCTTGCTCTAGGTCTCACAGTCACATTTAAATGCTTCCATTTGATCATAAAATTAGGAGAAAAACTGAAGTCTTACAATCAAGTGAAACATGTTTCTCTGTAATACATTATTTTCCAGAGTGTTCATGTTAATTGTGTGAACTTGTAAAAGGTGTAGACTGACAGCTCTTACCCCTAACTGAAGCCGGATTTTTCCTATTCTCTTCTGGAAACGTGAAATTGCTGCATGAAAAGATGCAAGCCTAGTGCCTATGAACATACCTATGTAACAGGTCTTCAAAAAGGTGAAGAAGTTCACCAGTTTTAGCATGACCTCTCCCAGAAAAATGATGAGTTGAAGTTTTACCTGAACCAGGCAGAATATTTATAACACCCTTAGGAAATCCAGCTTTAGCTGAAAGTTCTGCAAACTTCAAGGAAGTCAGAGGTGTGACCTAAGTAGAAACATGTAGATTAGGTCTCCTATTTTAATCAAATGCACGATGATACCTCTTACATTCAATGCATCTTAGTTTTGATACAATATTCACCTTCTTACAGTATTGGCAAATTAGAAATGATGGCTTCTTGTGGAAATAAATTAATTCTTGAAAATGAGATTAGCACCGGAGCATAACTGGAGTCAATCAGTATCTTGTATCACCATGGCAGTTTGTATTATTGTATGTGCACTTTCCAACACATGACACAGCCAACCCATGGGTACATATGACAGACCAATCTATGGGTGAAATCTCCTATCTTGCCTAAATCATTTTGCCTGAACAGGGGCATCCAGGACATCTGTACATTCCTTTTTGCTCTTACCTGAGCTGGTTTGAGTACGAGGGTGTTGCCTGCAGCCAAGCATGCTGCACTCTTCCATGCAAGCATCATCAGTGGGTAATTCCAGGGGATAATAATTGCACAGACACTTCAGGTAGGAAAAAACATGGAGAGATTACATATTTGATGGCAGCTCTTCCATGGCTTTTCTGCATGTCAAGGCTGTCACTAAGAAGAAAAAAGTGATACTCACCCAATTGGCTCTTTCTTGGTGAATGTTAGATTATGGTTTGGCCGGGCCTGGTTAATTGGAATTGTAGCACCCTAAAAGACAGAGGAGGGACAGATCTTCATACTGATTAATAATTTTTATTACATATTTGCCATGTAAGTATGTTTCAGAAAGCTACAGAGTACACTTCAAAACCACAAGCATTTTTGCATCAGGGAAAGGGGCACAGATGCTTCTGCTGTATGATTTCCTACTGTGGATATTGTAATCAATTCCTGATGGGAGAACATAAAGTGAGGATCTGATGAACAAAAAAAAAAGCTGGATGATATTCTTGATTGGTCTCAAAGACATTGGAGGAAGTTCTCTTGAATGTGTGCCACATGCTGTGCCATCAAGCAAATTCACCAGCCTTGGCCAGACTGCAGCAAAGCGCAGGTCTCTGCACTTACCTGCGTGGTGAGCACACTGACATTCTGTCCCATGAATAATCAAGAGCTGACCAAGCAAGTATATCCATTGTGATACCTCAACTGATTTCTTAGATATTTAGAGTCACATTCTAAATCCATATTCTCCAGCTGGAAGTGGACTATCCTTTTGTATTGACAGGGAGAGCCATTCTAGGTAAAATTCTAATTTTGCTTTAGTTTTTGATTCCTCAATTACTTTTTCCTTTTACTACTTTTTGGCACAGTTTCAGAAGAATAACAACAGGAAAGAAGTATAGAGAAGCAGTGCCATTGATAATTTCCTTTACATATCCACTTGCCTGAATTTTGTCACACCATCCAGCGAAGTATCTGAATGTTTGCACAGACATTCCAATATGAGTCTTCAGAGCTAAAGTGTAGACAGCTCCTGAGTCGATAGACTCTATTGTTGCTAACTCTTCTTGATGTTCTTCCATCAGGTCTGCAAGTCTTTAATAAAAATGTTAAAAATCTGCGTCAAAGGGAAATGATATCTAACCATTGACAGCCTGAAATTATATAAGTGTGGCAAAGAAACACAATCAAAAGAGCATTCCCACTAAATTTGGAGGTGGAGCACTGGAGCCACTGCTCCTTAACATCAGTAAGGGATTGAAAAATTGCCCTTTAGTCTGCAAATGTCTTCACACTGGCTGTAGTAGACACTGAATGAAGACATGAACTGTGTAAACTCACCTTAGGTGTAAGTAAGAATAAGTAAAAGTATTACTAAGTTGATAATAACTATCAGAGTGTCTCAAAAATACATCTTCACTGATTGACACCTGTACTTATGAGGCATTACTGTTAGTTTAGTGGTCCCCTGCTCAGGTCTGTTTGCATCAATCAATTTTCACGTTCAGTCCTTCACATTTTCTCACATGCATTAGTGTCTTTCTTCAGCTTCCTTCTCTGATTTGGTACTTAGGCATATAATCAATGCTCTATTGTGATTTTAAAAGCTTAACGAAGTGCATTTGAGATCCTGTAAAGAGTATTCAAAGCTGGGTGTGAAACCTCTTTTTCCATTATATAAGTTCTGCCCATTTAAAGCATTTGCAGAGATTTGGAAAAATTCTCCTTAATACCTGTTTTAAGTGTATCTTGGAGACCCAGCTACAGGTCAGGGCACTGGCAGTGTTGTGTAAGAGAATGGATATGGGCATGTGAGGGACAAAGGAGAAGGTTCCATTTAAAATGCACTTAATGTCTTCTATTAATGATTTCTTAAGACAAAGCAGCAGAGCTAGGAGCTTTAATGGCACACACATTCTCTTTGGTTCAGCACTCAAAATCTCCAGTTTGAACAGAGGTCAGAGAAAAAGGGGCCTTATTTCAATTAAGGTGGGACAGAGAGAGCTTTTATTTGCACTGGGAATGGTTTGCAACATAAACACTCCGGTGTTTTATCCTAGAGAATGAGTTCCCTAAGCAAAGTTTAATCCAGGGATAACCTACGTGGTGTAGGGGATTTGTATTTTCCATATACCTAATATAGCTATGCTTGCAAATCTTCCAAGTGTAAAACAGAGCAGAAGTTCTCACACCTTAAAAATCTCTCTTCAGGTCAGAGTTAACTTGGTCTCTCAAGCACTCTACATTCCTGATACAAATTAAATACAGGTTTGTGCATGCTTTGAATATGTACCCACTTGTGAAAAACTTAAGTGACCAGGTGTATTTAATGTTCAGTTCTGACTTGCCCATTTTCTCTTGTGATCACTACTCAACTCTGTGAAGAGTCCTGCAGGCCTTTTTCCTTTTTTTTTGGCTTTGCTTTCATCCTTTTTTCTAAGATGCCTGCAATGTCTTGTAAAACGTGGCATTTTTTCAGGAGTAGCAACCTGCTTCTTTACTCATGTCTACTCATTCATTTGAATGTTTAGACTTGAAAAAGCAATGAAAGCTCATCAATATAGCCCACAAAAGAAGCTTTCTTTATAGGGAAGCTCTGATGCTTCTAGTCACCTGAAGTCTGCAAGACAGTGGTCCCCCTGTGCTTGGGTTAAGCATCATGTTGGATATGGAAAATCTGTAACAATTGGGGTTTTATTAGCTGCCTCCAGTATCACTCTCACACTATCTAGTCAGCATTACCATCTTTCTGAGATCACCTCTTGCCCTTCAAGAATCAAACCCCACCATTAAAATACCATTAATTCAACAAAACCTCTGCTTATCTTATGAATCAATAGAAACATAGACAAAAATAAGAACCAGGCATTAACTAGACACAGTTAGACAGATACAAAAAAGAGGTAAAAGTGTCTCAGGTAAATGTTGGATTCAGCTTAGAGAATTTCTGCACTGGACAATTCTTCCATTGCAGACCATAACACATCTCCTACACTGGGTCTTTAGCCAGCTGCTGGGATATGATCCTGGAAAAATCTAGCATCAGTTACAGTTCAAAAGTTCAAAATTAGTGGCAATGTAGCTGTATGTTTGCTGTAGGGAGTTCACATGCAGCAAGGCTTAGCAAGGTCAAATCTCTGCCTACCTAACCCAGGCAGACTGTCTTTAAAGCTTAGCCTCGTTTATATGGAAGGATGAAGGTTTACAAGGGAATTCTCAATCCTTGCAATGAAACTCATATAGATTAAATGAAGACATCAAGTATTTAAAATATATTTTCCTCAAATTCTTTGTTTCCATTCATAAATAGTAATGAAAGAATGGTGGCAGTGAGAGACCACAAGATTCTTCTCTGCCACAAGAAAGGTTGGTCAGCTAAGACCTGAGGCTGGTACACTGAAGTCAGTCAGAGGATGAAAAGATGTCTATTCTGGATCCTCTGAAAGTGGAATTATGAATATCCATCCCATTCAGAAAATGTATACAATTCTTCAGAGAAACAAAACAAGATTTGAGAAAATGAAACAAATGCAAGCTGTCCTGTACATACCTGTACATGAGGCGCCCTCTTTCCCTTGCATTCATCCTCCCCCATTCACCATTTTCAAATGCCTCCTTTGCTGCTGCCACCGCCTTGTCAACATCAGCCAGTGAGGCAGAAGATACACTGGCTATTACCTGTGCAAAGGTAGCATTGCATTAGCTCAAAAAGAAACACTGGGATGCAGAGTGTTACTCCTTCCTCCCAAACTTCTCAACTGGGTATAAGCAAATACTTTATATCTTCAACTCTGGCAGTTGTCATAGGTGAGCCAGGCTGCAAATAATCAGACATAACTGAGGTGCCAAAATCTGGAAGACACTGCAGGGACTCAGATTCCTCAGTCTTTCTTCTTCTTCAAAGCAAGGTACGTTGTCCCATTGGATCTCACCCTCTCTTTCCATATGTAAAACCAATGTGATACTACAAAAGCTGGAAGTCATTATATGTGGTATTACAATTTAATACCTAAACATGCTAAAATGACTCCCACATGTTCCATTTCTAAGGAATGGAGCTTCTGTTATCCTAAACCACCATGAACACACAGTATTTTAAGATGATTGTGTTCTGTAAATACACATGTTGTAAATCCTAATACAAAATTGTTATGACTTTTATTCCATTCTATACTGAGTTCAGGAAAAGTATCAGAGTCTGACTTCTGATGATAGTGAAATTTGTGTCATTGATTTCAGCAGACTTTATTTACTCCAGAATTAAATGGCAACTACATGGACATCAGAATCACTTCTCTTATTTAAAATTCACAGTTATGAGTTGCTCAACCAATACTGGGTAGTTCAGTATTGAAGTGCAACTGTATGTATTTTCCTATTGAAAAGTTATTTTTCTTACTGAGAATTTAAAGGGGCATTTGAATGTCACACTTGCCCTAAGGTATCAGATTTATTAAAAAAAAAAATAAAGAAGTTTATTACTGACAAGAAATATACACAATATCCTAAAAGAAAGACTTCCTTAGCAAATAAACTTCAGCAATTTCTGTTTGCAAAACTAAACAAGAATTAACTCAAGGTAAAATATTCAGCTGGGTATGGAAATTGACATAGTAATTGAAGTGGAAGTAGGTTATTTTTGCTTTGCAGCTTGACTCAAATGGAAAAAATTGTAGAATACAGAAAATGTGAAGTAAATTGAAACTTAAATTTTTTTCTTGAGGTTGTTTAATATGTAGTGTATTATTTTACAAATAGCAATATTCAGTTAATGTTTTAGATTTTTTAATAGGCAAAAAAATGAAATAAACTGGTATTGATCATATTTAGAAATTACTTACTGATCCATCTGCTGGATTTATAGTGTCATATGTTTTTCCATCATCAGCATTTATAAATTTCCCATTTATGAAACATTGGTATGGCATATTCACAGTCATGTTGTTAATATTTTTTGAAACCTGGGTGAAATTAACAACAAATTGTTTTAAATATATAATAACTAATATTTTAATGTAGCTTAACAAGTTTTTGATATCTGCAGCCAATATCCAGACACATTTCAGCCTGTATATGTGGCTGTTAGAAGTAAAATGTAATGGAAACCAAATACAAATATATAGAAGTTTGTATAAACAAATATTTATCTGCTGACCTACTGCATCAAGCAGTGTAATAAAATGCAGTTTGCTCTCCCCTAAAACCCAAGAAAGACTAAGCAATAAGTGCAAAATAAAAGGTCTTACATAATCAATGACTAACTCTTCTTCTTCGTCTTCTCCTCTGAGTTTTCTGACAGCCATCTGAATAAAGTCTGCAAATTTAGTGGCCATATACACATCTTCATTCTGTAGCTGAAGTCCACCATGCTTCTGTTTGATCTCTTCTAGCATTCTAAAGATTTTGAAGAAAGAGCAAGTTTAATTACAAATGAAAGAATTCTTCAGATAATTGAATCATTTGAAGGTCAAAAGGGATCAAAACTGGGTCTCAATTTGTATGGATGTGAATATGTCTTTGTGTTTCTCTGACAAGGGCACAGAAGTGCATTTTCCTGAAATCTGTTTGTTTAAATGGGGATGCTATGAAAAAGAAAATGTCAGTTCTGGAATACTCTTAGGCAAACTTTTGAAAATCAATTACAAGAAGACATTGATCTCCTATTGGAAAACAGTATTTGGGACTACTCTAACCAATATATGGAGGACACTGAGACTGGTAAGAAATCAGCACAATAATTAGTTTGTTTAAAAATGCTGGTTTTATATTATGGCCTGAGTTGCAAAAAGAAGGCAAACGAGGTGGCCCAAGCCATGACAAACTCAGTGCACCTTTAAGCATGGGCTCAATTCTTTCTGTGAAAGGCTCCTCTTTCCCTCTGGGGAGTTCTTTGCTCAGGTCCCCAGTCAGCCCCCTGGTCTGCATGCAGACAGGTTTGAGCATCACCATGCTCTCCCATGGGGCTGATGTTCCTGAAGTTAAGAGGAATTTTCCTTCAGTAGAAAGAGCAGGATTACATCAATATCTCATAACTCTGGGAGAAGAACTGTGCATGCTTTCAAAGGTAAGAAAGGGAATAGTAAGAGTATTGGAAAACATAGGGGGATTACTTTCTTCCACACTACTTGATCAACTCTGATTTAAAGGCACCACAACAACATTTTTTTCAATAACTTTGGCTTCACAATTTTGTTATTTTGAATATTTTTACCTGACAACATGCATAGAGGATGCTCCAGATTTGAAGAAGTCTGTGGAATCCTCAATCACAGCAACATTGCTTAAAATTCCCTTCCAAATAGCCTAATAATACATAACAGTAACAGAGGCAATAATGAATAATCCTGTAATTGCAAGAAGTATTTATCAAACTGCATTTTCTATGGTATCTGTGCCTACAATATATATTACTTCAAACGTTTCTAAAACACGAAGTTATTTTAAGAGGGTCTAAAACAGTCTGGAGACTTCATGTCAGACAAGAAATTTTTCAGTATAATTAGATGATCAAAATACAGTATTTTTTCCATGGTAATTTTACCTAATCAGGCAAGGAACCTGAATGGTACAATGTTAATAATTTTCAGGGCCAGTTTTTAAAGGTTTTTTATCATCCAAATAGTAACTTCCCATTGCATTATGGAATGTGTCATCAGTATAAGCAAGGACAGCCTGGAGCACTTTGTGAATGGATTGAGAGCATTTCAGGCACCTGGCCAAAGCTGCAAAGTAGTTTAAGGTGCGTGCATGAGATGGAGAAATAAGCAGTTAAATAACTGGTAATGTAATATTTCAATTAATTATAATTGAGTTTCATAGTTAACAGGCAGTGTCACCAATTGATGAGTTTATACTTATTTTTATAATTTTCTCAGTCATTCAATAGCTCCAGGCAGCATTTAGGTTGCTGGCAAGCAGGTTCAAGGAGCAGCAGCTTAAAATATTAGTACATCAAGGCACCCGACCTGTACCGAAAGTTAATAACCCTGCAGCAGAGTTAGCATAAGGGAAGACATCTATGATTCATTTGCTCTGGCACAAAACTTTAATGACAAATGTGGCTTTCAGCTAAGCCCCTGACACTACAGAGGGATGTATTTCAGGAGAGGGTAGCCTCTCTGGCTATGAGAGTTTTCTACTCCAGCTGTTCCCATCCCTCTGCCAGCCAGCTCCTTGTGTGTTCTTGTGGCAGAAGAGACAGAGCACACAGGTACAGCGAGAAAACTGCTGCCATTTGCTTTCAGAAAGCTGTTCTGAGTCTCCCTGGAGCTTGTCCAACAGGCCCATTCTGAGCACATCCTAGTGATTAACACCACAGTGAAGAAAGGATTTGAGGAACTGTCCAAGTCTGACAGTGTTGAAAACCTCACTTGTGTGAGGCAAAGGACTATTTGTTTTTCCTTACTCTCACCTTCATCATTCATAGATATTTACCATAACTGACCCTGCCATTACTATTTTTCTATCACTTGTATGTGAAAGGAAACTTTGTGAAGTGACAGACGAGTAGGCTAGTGAGTTCCCAGATCCACCTGAATTAACATCAATAACTAAACCTTCACCCCCCCATACGTTTTGAGTACATATTATCAAAAAATTATTTGCACAACTAAATAAAAGATATGCCTTGCCAAAAACAAGTATGCAATGCTTTTGTCTGAATAATATCCCACTAAAGCAGTTTAGTGAATTACCCTTATATCTTCTGCCATTTTTTTCTCCTCTTCTGTAAGTTCCAGGGCAGTTGTTTCATCAGCAGAGAAGTATTTAGATGCAGCGATCATTTTTCCATCCTCAAACTGCAGATTTCTCACTAGTACCTGAAAAATGAGAGGACATGATTTTAAATTGTCTGGGAGGTAGTACATCATTGGGTGAAGAGTTTTTAGGCATTAATAGGGTGATTGAAGTAGTGAAATAAATGGCTTCCAGGAAAGCTGATACAATGCAGGTAATTTAGCACAGGCCACTTGTACATGTCTTTCAGATTCTGTCCTAGTAAGAAGAGATTTTACTCCATACAGGAAATGATTATGGACTGAGTGAAAAACAAAGCATGAATGTCTTCTCTATAGGTTGGTAGAGGATTGATAAACTCCAAGTGAATTAGCTGTCTGTCATTAGCACCTGGATTTGTGTAGTTTGTCAATTCCACACTACCTGCCCTTCTTGCTAAAACTATTCCATCCATGCTTATGTTTGCCAGACTGAGCACTTACCATCTTCCCATCATTTCCAAAAATGACTAGACCATTCTTTGTTACAAGTCCAGGTCTTGAAGCACCTTTTATTGTCAGCTCTTGTCCAGCAGGCACTGAAGCATCAAGTAAGGATGACCCATAAAAAGTTACCACCTAAAAAGAAATGTAATTAAAAGCGCACAGATTCTAAATGTGCTGTAAAATTTTAACGATTTTGTGATACTGTTTTGAAGCTTTAATATAACAGAAATAAAACATAATTACCTACACATGGAAAACATGTTACAACAGTTCTAGATCTTTACAACTCAGAACACGTAAAATTTTGCAAGTTGCCTAAACCTGCAAAGCAGCTGAGCTGTAACAACGAGCATGCTGCAACCAGTCCATGAAAGGGAGCAGCTTTTGTCAGTGTATACCCAGAGTGAGGGACCACTCAATCTATAAAATTACATAGATTTATTTCTGCAGATTATCTAGGCCCAAATCTCCTTAAAATTAAACCTTCTGTTATTTCAGTAGCTCACAGTGTTTCATTTTGCTGTCAATAGTGTGGTGTTGGCCACTGTACAGCGTGGGCTGCATTATTCTGTAATGCATACCTACTTCACAAAGTAACTGGCACAGTGTACTGGCACAGTAACTGGCACTCTTGGTACCTTTGTACCATGCCTTATTTTTTTTCCCAGATATTGTACTCACCTTTCTTCAAATTAAATGAAACTGTGACTAAAATAGTCGTAACTACTGTGTTCTGTATATTTCTTTAGTTGCCTCTTCTATATATACACAAAACATATAGTCATCAAATTAGAGCTATACCAATGTAACACACATTTGTATTCACCTCTATGCAGACATCTTTAATTTTATAACAAAAAAGAGTCAAAAAGAGGGTATAAAGAAGAACATTCTTCTGGTTTTCAGAGCATACCTGGCCATTTATTGTTGTCCATGCTCCAGGCACTTTATCATGCCCTCGAATCCAATTGTGCAAAGCTGCTGCAGGTTGGTCCCAGGAGATCTAGGAAATCAAAACATGCCAGGATGCACCACCACACCTTCCCAACCACAAACAAGATCATCTAATGCAGTAGGGATGCTTAGATAAAATAATTGTCATATGGGTATTTAATTAATTTTAAAATCTGTGGTTTGTTTATATGGCCTGTGTTGGTTGGTGCCAACACTTGCTTTTCCTGACATCAAATGTATTTCTGGTAGAGAATTTCATACAGCCTGTTGGCAAACAGAGTGATCTTGATTCAACGTTGTATTCACATATATGATGACATATTAAGAATCCACTGAAATTGCAGCTGCCTCTTAGCTGCCTGTACACGATCCCGAATAGGACACAGGTTCTAAATACAGGTAATTGCTGAAAGGAAAAAGGAACTTAACCTAGGACTCCATTACGTGCATCCTAGGAGGTATCCCAGGAAAAAGAGGTGAGGAAACAACTCAGTTAAAAATCATGTTAACTTCATATTACTGTTACTGCAATCTGAGTTAATAACTTTTCTAGTGGTCAAAAAAACAGTGTTACTTCACACTACCTCTGCATTTTCCTTTTTTTGGATCCCTTCATATGTTGCCCCTTCTTTAGGCTGAGGTATGCGAGGGGCCTTACCATCAGCAATTAGATGTACAGCTTCCACCTACGTGAAAAAGTAAAAGATTCAACGTTAGCTTGGTTCACCTTTTTTTCCTCAGTCATACTTGGGAATGACAGCAAAAGACTTTCTGCCACAAGGTGAATTGGTTTGTTTTTTTTTTTAAACCTAGTATTTCCAAACTCTAAGGGAACAGTGCTGCCCTGATTAAACATGTGTATTTGCTTAAGCTTCTTTGACAAAAGAAATAGCCTCCAGAATTTCATGGGCATACCTAGTCACCAAACTTAGAACAGCTGCCTGATTCTCCAGGACAAGAATGTGGCTCAGTATGATTGCATTCAACTTTTACCTTTTTCTTTCTGCAATAAGTTATGTTTCTGCATTTAAATGGAGAGAGAAAAAAAAATCTCTAAAGAACAATGCTGAGTACTTTTTGTGCATTTTCTTTTATTCACTTCAAAAAAATACAAAAAATGACAAGCATAGAAAACTCAAAGCCAATCTACCAGGACTCTGAGCTTCAAACACTATACTGCCCTTTATTCTTAAAAATCTCACACCTAACTTTTTTTCTCGCTGAGCCTTTAAAAGATTTTGTCTTGTGAAAGCATTTAAGAAATCTATGGAAAGAGCCACATTCTGAACAAATTCAACTTCTCGCCATCTGTGGAAACAGAATACGCTCTGCCTGCTGTCAGCAGCAAATATTCTGAGGTCACACCCTCAGCTGTTGTGCAGCCACACAGCTCCAGTGAAGTCTGAGATTTGGCTGAGTACCACAACCTCTGTCTTTCCAAATGCAAATACCTTGTCTATATTTCCTTTACTTTCAACCTCTTTTCCTCTTAAAAAGCTGGTATTTAGAACAGCTAAACATACCATAGCCTTTATTCCTTCTGGGAAGAGAAATCGGTTATATAAGTCATCCACAGTATCATTTTGGCCAACATCACATTCTCGCTGCAGAAGTATCGGTCCAGTGTCCAGACCATCATCAGCCCAAAAAATAGTAAATCCTGCCTTCTTATCTCCTTGAATTAAAGTCCTGGACATAAAAAAAGACTTACAGTAAATACAGACAAAATTAAAGTAGTTGGGAATATCAACTCATGTGTTACACATTTTCTTCAGGAAGACAGAAGAGAAAACCCTAATAATTTTTGCTATACTTTCATTGCTCACTTCACAGTCAGGGACCCACAGTTTTGACACTGTTGATGTGTGGCTTCCACAAAGTGACATAAGAAATGCTGCAACTGAACCCTGGCTGTCTCATACGGTTCATTGTGATAATTATTTTAAAAGTATTATCAGTGGTAAGACACTCACAGCAAAAGGTGTGCAACAGTCATGACAGAATTTGAAAGACAGAAGCATCTAACAGAATATTATCTTAATAATTCATGGTTGTTTACTCTAATTAGCTAAGCCTCATGGCTCATCTGTAGGTCAACAAGGGAAGTACACTTGTCACACAGCTGAAAAGGAGTTACACTCAGAGTGGAAAATTATGTACATGCAACTGTTTAAGGCAAAGTTATTAAGGGAATTAAGGCTATCCAGCCAGATTCTCAGCTGCTGTGCATGAACATAGCAATGCTTACAATAGACCTATGCTGATTTACCTTGGCTCAGGATCTGCCTCTGCACCAGAAGGGAACTTCAGCCACCTTAAATTTTCCAGCTCTCCTTTGGCATGTGTCTCAGAATGATGGAAAATCAGGCTGAAGTGTGTTTAAGGGAACAGCCAGAAATGGTGAGAGAAATATGTCCTGCATGGTTTTAGCCATTTGTCTGCATGAAAACACCAATGCTATTTTAAGTAATACATATCTCATGTGTTCCCTTGGCAGTCCTTGTTGTAAGAGAATTGTCTGAGATCTGGCTTATACACAGGAAAATTCATTATTAATTTTAAGCACTGAAAACTACATTATTAAAACGAGTGAAGCCCACATACATGCTGAACAAGGGGTGAACTCCAAGGAGAACTGGGGAAGTTGGCAGGTATAACGGAAGCGAAAGCTTGCAGAAGTTTGGCTAGCCCATATCAGATCTTTCACACATTTAAGCAGCATTTCTTCTGCTTTTTATTATGTAAAAATTCCAAAAGAGCACTCTAGTGAGAGATGGATGTCCTCAGCATGGAGAAGAAAGTTTCATGGGCAAATGTCTCTGATGCTAAATAGGCGACAAGATAAGAACTACTGTGTGCCCCCTCCTCTGTCCACCAGCTCCCTCCACAAAGGACTGCTGATAACAGAGTGGCAGCAGCTGGAAAAGACTATAAAGGAAGTGAGTGAGGAACCCTCTGCACCCAAGGGCCATTGTTTGTACCTGGTTATGTCTAGCCACGTCTAATTCTCAAAGGCTTTCTTGGTTATACTGTTCGGATAAAGGGTCTGATCAACACCAGGGCTGTAGCCACGACATGTGAAAGTAGTGATTAGAGCAAGGGGTGAGAGGGTGAAGCACAAGAACAGTCAGCCAAGGCCAAGTCCTAGTTTAGTTTAAAGGCCTCAGGACAACAGCCTTTACCTGAGAAGGGCAGGAGCAGACGGATGCCTTTTGCAGAAGGAATATGCAAAATAGAGCAAAACACAGTGATACAGCACTGCAATACATTCCAGTTTCTACAAACCTTCATCTCAAGGACTTCCTGAAAGAGAGTTTGTATCTACACCTTCCTGTGAAATACATCTTGATGAGCTTCTTATCTATGAAAGCACCCTTTTAGATCTCTCTAGATATGAGGTCCCACAATTTAATAACATACTGCATGGAGTAAAAGTATCTCCTCTATTTGGTAAAATCCTACTACCTGATCTCTTTGCTGGCTTTCCCCTGACTTTTGTTTAGAATGAGCAATCAGTCCTTATTCACCTTTCTGTGTCTTTCATGGCTCAACACACAGCTAGCATATGTCCTTCCCAATGACCTCTTTTCTAATCTGAAGACTACATCATTTGTCTCCAGTCATGTGAAAGCTGTCCTATACCCTTGTCCTATCTTAGCCTTCCCTGAACTTATCTAGTTCATGTTCCAACTGAGATGCAGACAGTATTTAAGATCACAGAATCACAGAATATTCTGAGGTGGAAGGGACCCACAAGGATCATCGAGTCCAGCTCTTAAGTCAATGGATCCTTCCATGGTGTCTTTTCTGAGTAAAAACAATTGACTTTAATACTGCTTACATATAGTCAGGAGGGTTTGCCCCTTGTGTGCATTGTGTTATGTTTCTTAACTTTGAATTTGACCTCTCATTTTCTTATTCTCACATTATCACATTTACCCGTTTGCACAGAAAGTGTATCCTTTATGACAGATTCAAATCAGAGTCATTGATATAAAGTTTCCTGGCTTTCTCTTTCAGCCTTTTTAAAACTGGTATTGCTTTTGCTATTTCCCAGTCACTTGCATCAACATAATCTGAACAAACAGAAACGTTGCAGGTTGTCTCAAATCTGTAACTTCAAATTTGCTTAAGTCCCCTGGTCCTGACAAAGATTCTTATTCATTCATCAGTTTACCTAACATCTCTTCTACTCACAGTTCAGCTCAAGAGAATTGTTTTCACTTATTCTGCACAAAGAAGGACTGTAGGATAGTAACATCTTAAGCTCCTCCATCCTGAATACCAATACAGATTTCCTACTGTGGTATTCTCTTTGATAAATACCTTTTTTAAATCAAACCCCTCTATCACTTACATACCTCACACCTTTAACATATTTGGAGGAATTGTTATTAAATTTTGTGCCTTAAAAAGTTGGTTCTTTGTTTCTTTGCTGGACTGTCTCACTCTCATTTTCCACTGACTTTATGCTATTTTACTTTACACATTTGGAGACAACTGACACTTTTGGGAGGCTTTCCTTACCTCTCTAGTAGTTTCCTTAACACCTCTGTTTAAGTCTTTCAGCTTAGTACCTTTAACAGGAAGGATTAAAATTAACAAAACAAAACAAAACAAAATTTTACCTTGAATCCACAACACTGTGGGTTCAGATAATCACCATGCTGCCTGTAAGATTCTTTTAAAATTGTTTCTTCATATTTAGACAATTTCTTACTGAACTTAGACCCAGTACTAATGTCATTTCTGTTGTCACAAGAGTGACAGATTTGAATCTACCATGGTCATTATTGCAGTGTAGTTCTTTCAGGGTAACGATTCGAACCTACCTTGTGCATTGCTCTGGAGGACAGTGAGATAGGGTTTTATTCTTGTGGGTTCTCTTCTCTCTTCTCCCTTCCACTCTGTGAAATCTTAGGCTTTGTATCAAACCCTACTGTGATAGTTATCTAGTGTTTGTGGGGATGAGCCACAAGGACAGTGTCCTGCTTATGGAAACTCCAGATTGTCGATCTGTGCATGTGAGTAAAATATATGAATGTACACCACTGATCTTCCCAGAGTAACAGCTGAACTCGCCTTGGAAATAATAATGAATCCTAGGTATGAGGTGCAGTTCATGTGCCAAATAGTCAGCTGCTCCAGAGAAGCTCCTTCAGACAGTTGCAAGTCAACAGAGCTGTGCCAGCATTTACAAGAGTAATGGGTGCAGACCAACATCCTAACATGACAAACACATCGTTTTGATGCACAGAACTCACCAGTTGATTGCAGAAGCTCCTCGGTGGCGTGGTAGGATGGATGGATGGTAAATAATAGAGCCATGTTTTGGGCAGTCAATAACATCCATGGGGATAAACTGTGTACAGAATGGAAGGACATTTAGCTCTGCTCCAACTGATTTGTAGGCTGCAACTACTTCCTGGATAGGCTTGCCTTTAGCTCTCCATCTGGGGAACTTAAAAACAGGAGTGCCGTCCTTCTCCGCTGCCAGTGCTGAGGGGCAAGAACAGTATTATTTTTTTTCATTTTATGTTAAAAATTCAAACTGAATTCAGAGGCATATTGCATGACAACTCAAGCAAATCATCAAGTGTGTGAATACAGAGGCCCCTTCTGTATGCTGTTAAAAAACCTTTGTGCTTGGATATATTTTATGCATTCCCTCTTTGATTCTCATTCCTACATCTTATGTCAATCCCAACTTTCAGTTCACTCCTATGACTTGGCTAGTAAGTACCAATGAAAGCAGAAAAGAATGCTGAATGTTATTGACTACTGAACAGTGACGTCTCATTTCTTGTCCACTCATTACATTTGCCTGGAACTGCTTTGGTTTAGCAGAACTTAGTTTTCTACTTCAGCAATCTTTATGTGAATATGACTATGTAAATCTAAGATTCACTTATGTCAGCAGCATTTTGTCACGCAGTGCAAATAATCACAGATGCTAGCGGACATCAGTAATTTCTTCAAAATTCTGTTTACTGATGCCTTCTGGGTATGCTTTCATTTATCTGTGAAACACCCAAAACTGGCTCAAAGGTGAGAAAAAAAAATGCAGTAATTGCAGGGAGAATCTTAAGATGGTTGATAAATTCCATTGCACAAGCACTTAATAACTTACCACAGAATGGGCTAGTATTGTCAAATTTTATATCTTTGAGTTTTAAATGTAGCGGGGAAAAAAGGAACACAAGAAGAGGTATGGAAAATTCACCTAATTTAATTTCTGTTTCTAATTTAATTTGTATTTCTAAACATGTATTTATACTTTACTTTCTCTTTTTCATTTATGAAATTGAATCTTGAGCTTGACCTGAAGCATCTTTAGCCTGTTGACTTAGGTCTTAAGAAAATACTAAATTAAATGTCATTCCATAGAAGTTAGTGTGTACTGAAGCTACTTTTATCAACAAAGACTGCAGCTGTCTGAGGGTACAGAAACTTTACAAAATATTCATTTGAGACTTAAGCTTTTGAGTAATCCGGAAGTAAAAAGAAATTATCTAGCAGTTTAATTTCCTTTTTTTTTTTTTTCCTCCAATCAGGAGAGATTGGACTAAACTAATCCTGTAGTTTTAGTTAAAATAAATATATGATTGAAAGATTGGAAGATTTACTTTGTTGCATTTGTTAGCATAATAACTGTACAAGAATAATTTATATAATGTAAACAAGTTATGCTACATTGCAGTTAAAATTTTTATATCATGTAATCCAACCAGACTTGGATAGTCAAATTTCCATTTTCTAAGTTAATAGTTGCCTCCTCTAATTCTTCCAAAGTGTGATTAAATCTTTTAACGAGATAGACTTGAGAATTACATGCTAGTCTGTGAGCACCATAGCACCAGTAAGCAAGATTTATGTTTTGATTCTTCCCTTATGAGAGTTCTGTAAAAACATGTCAGGACCAGACCAAAAAAAAAAAAAAAAAACCAAACCAAAAACCAAAACCAAAAGAGACTTGAGATAGGTCATGGAATGTAGTTTTGATTTCAGATTATCCATAAAGGAACATTCCATTCTGACACCTCTATTTGCTAATCATATTAACTCACTGTCTTTGTGTCACTGAAAGAAAAACCAAAGAATAGTGACAATTCAGATGGTTCCAAATTATCTTCTTTGTTATGCTGGGTCCTGAATACAATGAATAAAATTCTGTATAAGCAAAACTTCTTTCTTTAGGAAGCCTAGAAAATCCTTATGCACCTCAACACTGGAAAAAGGGAGAGCAAAGCCTCCTCCAACTTTTTGAATGTATTTTTCATAGCCCAAGTGGAAGAGAAATAGGCTCTGCAGGTACACTGCCACATGCAAGCTTGACAAAAACGGCAGAGAGCCAGGGATAAACTATCTTGGCTTCATGTCTTGAGTCCCAGCCAGCACAGTGAAGAAGGTGACAGACATTTGCACTTGAATACAGGCTCAGCAGCTATTTGCTTTAAGATACAGATCTAGTTCAGGATGAACATTCAAATAAGATATCCAGATTAATTTTGTTTTTGCAATATCTTACTATATAGCTCTGCATGGTTAGAAACAACTTCTGAGGTTGTTTTTTAAAGAACTGACAAACTGTCTGGGTTAAACTGTTTCTGGGACTGGTGCTTGTTAAAGCATAGTTCTTGTACTGGGTTTAGAGTAACAAAGGCAATACATGCAAGTCATTCCCATACAGATAGAACCTTCACATGGAAAGGCAAGTTTGTTATGTACATCTGCAATTTTAACATTCGGGTTAAGGTTACACTTACCCAAAGGATCAGCTTGTCCATTCTTGTCAGGCACAGTGAAGACGCCCACAACTTTATGTCCCTCTTTTCTCAGCTTGTTATAAACTTCTTGTCCAAAAATACTTTGACCTATAAGGGCTAGCTTTAGCTTCTGTTGATAAGCCTGGTAAAAAGAATTAAAACAAAGCATGTTCTAGGATGCAAAGAAAATATGTTGTTACTTACATTTCTCTCTTGCTCTTTCTTTATCAATGTTCAGTTTGATTTAAAATGGAATAGTCTTTTCTAACCTAATCACCTTTGAAAGAATAATATTTTTTTTAAATTAATGACAAGCAACATACAATTCAGAGAGACTATACTTCACATAAAAGTATCATCTGATACAGTGCTTTTTTAGAATTTTCATTAGACAGACCCACTGCTTCTTATAAGAGGCTCCATGATCTGATCCATAGTCAGAAATGCAAATACATTTTTCGAAACATACATAAACCACTTTTTCTAGGCATGGTTTATATGCCTGGAACATGCCCTCTAAATCCCTATAATTAAACAGTGGTATATTATTTGTGGTTAACATGTACAGACTAAAGAAGACAAACTTGCATTGTTCCTGCAAGGCTAAAGGTGATGATCATCCATTTGACCCTCCTACAAGCAAATAAAGGCACTAAAAGTGAGATTCCCTTGCTGAGCTTCCACTGCCTGCTGCGTTTGGATCCCAGTACTGGACATGCGATTTAAGCTTCTGAGCAGGTGCAAGTGACCACCTCCATTTTTTTAAAATTTATGATAGTTAGAATCACAACACTATGATAATATTAGAGTATCAGATACTGCTATGTTTTTCAAGTAATTGCATCCTGAGAAAATTATTTTTTCCCTCAGAGTCCTTTTAGATTTATGTGACAGCTGTGCTCCTCTCCTACCCTACCTCCAGTCCCTCACCTCTAATACCTCATTTTCCCAAAACTGGTACTCCTGTAGCTGCAAGAACTGGATTAGGGTACTGAAGCAAGCAGGCACTGACATGAAAGAATGTGGCTTATTCTTAACTGGATCTATTCACTGGTCTACTTTACAGAACTGCCACAAGTCTTAACATAGGTTCAGGAGGGAGCAGGAATGAGCATGGAAATATGACAGAAGGGTGGAACTGTCTCTATATGCATTGTCTTTGCACTTTTAGTCAGCTTTTGGAAAATGAAAACTGGAAATTTTTGAAAAAAAATGGAGTATCAGACCTGGTTAAAAAGGAAAGGTCCTCACAGAATAAACAGAAAATTTATCTTCCTCAAAGCTGAATCTGGTACAAACTATTCCTAGACTCAAACCATACAGATCCCTCCTCTTAGGAGGCCTGAATGAAAAGTAGGAAATAAATCCACGTAGTCCCCACCTTTATTCTTAACTTCATTTCTCACAACTGGACTTTGACTTCCATTTTTTCCTTATGACCCATTGGAGGGATCAAAGCACTATGAATGTCTTCACCACTGACATTTGTTTTGCTTCTAAGTTGGCACTAGTATGTTTATCTCCTCCCTCCCCTTTCTTAGGGTGCTGGGACATGAGGATACTTTGACTGAGTGGGTTATTGATTGGATAACAAATGGTCTGCACTGCCCATCAGATCATAAGACAAAGAGAAATGTCCTGAAAAACAGGTTACTCAAAACCACAATCCACTGCAATTCATTTCACAGCTGACATATTATGGATGTATTTTACTGGTTTCAAATTACCTTTTGTTGTGCAGCTGGCTTTAGAAAAGGGAGTTATGAATTGGTAGGTTCCATTACAGGAATATTGAAATGTGCTTTTTATTTTTTATATGAAACAATAGAAAATAACTATTTGCACCAGAGACAATATTTTCCCCTCACAATGAAACTCCATAGTAAAACTGTCCTGTATTGCAGCATTACTCAGCACCAGTGCCACTGCAGTAGAAACAAGCAGTAAGATACAGAAGTGGACATAACTCAGGCCCTTGCAAAATCAGACTGCTATAATTGGCTGGTAAAAAGCATCTGTGAGACTGATGATGATAATCAACAATGCACAGCTGGCAGCTATACCAATGTCAGTCCACTGTTTTGTTCTTAATGAACACAAGACCTCGTTCTGAGTTACCATGAGCACAACTTATCCTTGCAAGCCTTATCCAGCAAGGCCAAACAGATGCAGATAGTGCTCATTAACAATGCTTTATGATGGATGTCTTTACCTTTACAGCAGAAATGTTTCTGCATTACAAAAAACAATTATTAGATTTTCCCAAGTATTTTAACTATAGCAGGCAAATTGGAGAAAGATTAACCTGCTGGATCACTGAAGATGTTTGGCATGGTATGAAATCCTCTGATTTCTGTATTATGCTAATTACAGTGGTAGCCCAACTAGTATATTGAATGAACATTAGAAATAGTCCAGATGAGAATTACTTATTCTACTTCTGTCCTTCCGTTGACATCTCTCAGTAAGAGCACACGACTGGAAGGGATCTTCTTAGCTAATAAATCTTCTCCTCTGCCATCACAAACAATCATGTCATATGATTGCTTTTATAAATCTACCTGACCTCCTTTTCAAAGTATTTTTAAAGTAATCACTGCTGTACTCTCCTGCTTCTCTGATACTTGGACAATGTTCTTGTAATTTTAAGTCCAAATGTATCACTACTTTAAGAGTTGTTTTTTCACAGAGTTTATTCACAAAGTCTTAATAACATATGGATCCTCTATTCCTAAACTTTCAGTTCATGTTTCCCAGTGAATAAATCTGATTCTCATATCACATGGAATGGCACATCAGTTCCAGTTCCAGTTCCTAATCATGAATCGCTATAAATCAACATACTTTCAGTAAAGCTACACATGTTTAATTTGTGCTAGTTGTGGAACTGAATCAACAAATGGTGAGAAGCAAAGAGATCACAGTCCCCAAATTAACAACAGATAAAAAAAGCCCACCAAACCCAAACCAAAACTGGCAAGACTGAGAAGATTGCAGAGTGGGTAAGTCTGTAGTGCACAAAAACATCAGTCTGGCAGTAAATCAGCTCTGCTGTCTCACACTTACAGAAAGTAACTCAAATGGGGACTGGTTTCAAT
The DNA here is from genome assembly GCF_041296385.1 of Aphelocoma coerulescens. Lineage (NCBI taxonomy): Eukaryota > Metazoa > Chordata > Aves > Passeriformes > Corvidae > Aphelocoma > Aphelocoma coerulescens. The sequence continues at coordinate 57,683,556 of NC_091014.1, read as the reverse complement.
TGCAAGATGGATCTGGTAACCGTGCTGCGACCAGTGATTCTTGAGTTATCTTTTCAGTGAATGGTACATAAGTACTGCATGACATCTGGATTAGAGTGGTCATGCATTACCATACACTACCATCAGTAGAAAGCAGGAGACAAACCCACAAGTCAGCCATGCACAGGATTTCTACTGAGTAAAAAAGAAGAAAGAAACCTGTGTGGAAGGGCTTGCATGATCAGACCATAAGCTCAGTCCTTCATTTTTTGTTTTATTTGAAAAATTACAGTTGAACAACTGCAGGAGATCTTATAGCCATTCATATCCTCTTTTGAAAAATCTCCTTATACATTCTTACCTAAGGTGAGTTAAACCTGTGGAAGTGGGAAATTCCCATAGAAGAATTTAATGTGGACATAACACCCAATTAAAATGGAAAGTTCTATAAGATGACACAGAAAAGAAAAACAGTTTGGTGTTTTCTGTCTTACAGAAATGGCACATTTTGGCCAGTGTGCCATCACTAGCATTCATCACAAAACTTTAGAAAGGAATTCTGTTAAAGAACACCAAAACAATCTTGGTTTTGAATAATGTGCTAAATGGATACTCCATCATTATCATTAACCCACACAGAGATTAAACTTTATTGTTTCTGACAGTGATGTTAAGAGAGTAAATGAGATTTCTTTTGCAGTTGCCTGGCTGACTGTGAACGCGTAGCATGCATGAGCGTTGCATGTGAAGGTTAATGGTCATGTAGCATCAGAGTGGATCTTTGGCTGCACTTCAGTAAGATTACCCAATTCCTAGTTATAATAAACAGTGCAGTTCAGGTGGTTTAGGGAGATCTGGCCTTTCTTTTATGACTAATCATAGAATAATGTAGGTATTATGACATTGCCACCAAAATACAAGACTAGAAAGTTAGTTTTCACTCTGCTGTAATCCTGTTGTTTTCACTGTCTGAACTTTTAATTTCTTCTTTAACCTTCTATTTTGTTTAAAACACAGATAACAGTGATTATGTTTTCTTGACTCAAGCACTCATGATTTGAATGAAGAAAGTAAGACAAAGGTAGAAGCATAAAACCTGAGGAGTGTTTGTACAAGCAGCCTTATCTTGAATGCTCAGTGTCTGAAAGTTCACGTGTTTCACCACCTCAGTACAAAAGTACAGATTTAATTTTAACTTCTATATTTAATATTCTGTCCATACAATCTGTTGATACCGTACTGGAATTTATTTTACAATGGTTCATTAAAAGCTATGCAGTATTTTAATGTTTGATTCCATTCTAATTCTTTCTTTCCTCCAAAGCACTTAACCAAAAATAAAACTAATAAGTAGAATTAAACACTGAATAGATAGCAGCCTGAAAAATGCTGGTAACTATCTTGTCAGGTTCTAGTTCCTAGAAATGGCAGATAAGTCTAACACCTACATTTTCTTCCCTAAGAAGAGTCTAAAGTGACAAAATCTCTCCACAGGAGAGTATTTGTTTCTTGGGTAAAAATAATTTTCTGTTACTGCCTCTTTTGTATGTGCATCTAACCTTCAATTGGTTATAAGTTTCTAATTAAAATTCCTAAAAATCAAGATTTAGTAACTGCTACTCGGCTTACAAAGCTTATTATCAAAAAGATTACAATATTTTACTTAGTTTGCATAAGAATTTAGTGAAGCTAAAAATGCTTGAATGTTACATCTCTTTTAAATTATCATAGAAAGATGCCTCTTTTGAAAAGCAGTACTGCAACTTTATTTCTGTTGAGATCCCCCTACATGTGCTAAATTCCAGCGCCTGCAAATAGAAACCTATAGTAGAGCCCCGCCTCCATCTACATACACATCCAGGGCAATGTGTTCCGACCGTTCATTCATTCGCATTTTTTTTGGCACTGCTGGCTGCATTTCCAAAAAGCTTCTGTTAAAGCTCCTTATTCTAATGCCTTCCATGCAGATACCTTCAGAGGATTGCTGTCCTCACACGAAACTGAGCAGCCAAACATGAAACAATGAACAATCTCTAGGAAAGAAAAAAAACCCCCAGCCTCATTCAACTTGCCAGACCAACACATCTGGTCAGTTTGGACTGGACAAGGCTTTCAGGGAGCGGTTACTCGCAGGAGTTCTGCAGTCTGTACATGTAACAAGACATAAAGAAAATGGCTTGAAACAAATGCGCAGAGCTGTAAAACACTAAACCACGGGGTGCAAAGGAATTTAGGCCATCAACTTCAACCCTGAGCAGCCCACCGTCCCAGAGCTATGAACCGGCTATAAGAAGGTCACAAACGAAACAGGCCGGAGCGGGGGGCTTCTCTCTGGCACTGGAAACGAGCATGGTCCCTTCTAACTGAGAAGACAGCCTTCAGCTTTTCACAGGGCAAACCCAGCATGACGGAGGCAGCGAAGGGCTGCATCACATTGTTCTTGACACACGATTACGGGGCACTATCACAGCAACGCTGGTGCCTGTTCCCTGCAGTTTCCAGGCACATCCCTGCAAGATGCAGCGCCAAGATGATGGCTGCGATCCCGCTCGCCGAACAGCCAGGCAAGATGCAGCCTCTGCACCCACACCGAGCCCTTTCCCGACTCTCCCGTGCCTGTACGAGCTTGACTATATCCTCGGCAGAGACAATACTCATCACATCCTGGAAAATACCCGCTCCCGCCATCCCCCTCCTCGCTCGGCCCCTGCTTGCCCCCCGACCGGTTCGCTCCCGGGCTCGGCACAGCACAGCACGGGGGGGACCCGGGTCCGCAGCCACTGGCCCCGCGCTACTCACCGCGGCCGTGGTGCAGATGGTCCGCAGCAGCCGGGGGGCTGTCCGCAGCATCTTGCGGCCGCCCGGCCAACACCGAGCCGGTTCCGCGGCCGCGGAGGAGCGCGCCTCGTCTGATGCAACCCGCGCCGATGCCGCTGGCACCGGGCCAGCGCCTGCATCCGCGGCGGCGCAACCCCGCCCGGGCCCGCGGCCACCGGGGGGAGCGGGGCGGCCCCGCACCTGCCGCGCCCGCAGCCCCCTTGGCGCCGGGGAACGGCGGGGGTCGCGGGGCCGCGCGGGCTCGCAGGGAGGGGAGGGGAGGGGAGGGAAGGGAAGGGGCGGGGAGCCAGGCGAGCGCCGCTGCCCCCCGCTCCCTGCCGCGGTGGCTGAGCCCTCCCGCTGCTGCCGCGGGGCCCGAGGGCAGGGACGAAAGAGTGGCGTGAGGGGCTCCCGGTCCGCGAGCACGGGAGTCACAGAATCACCCAATTGTTCGGTTTAGAAGGGTCCTCTGGAGATCATTCAGTCCAGCCCCCCTGCCAATGCAGGGTCACCTAGAGCAGATCACACAAGAATGCGTCTAGGTGAATTTTGAATGTCTCCACAGAGAGAGACTCCCTGGACAGCCTGTTCCACTGCTCTGCCACCCTCAATGTACAGAAGTTCTTCCTCATGTTGAGGTGAAACTTCTTGTGTTTTAGTTTCTAGCCATTGCTCCTCGTTGCTGGGCACAACTGAAAAGAGGCCGGCACCACCCTCTAGGCACCCGTTTTTGAGATATTTGTATGCATTAATTAGATCCCCTCTCAGCCTTCTTTAGACTAAACAGTTCTTGTAAGAGAAATGCTCCAGACCCCTCATCATCCTCGTCTTTCGTGTAGTCACGGCCACCCAGGTGGCATTTTGCGGTCTGAGATGTGTGCAGTGTTCCCCAGTAGTGCCCTGGCCATTTACAGCTTGAGGCGACAGAGCCCCTCACCTTCACCTTTGCCCTCTTCACTGAGGTTGTTGGCGAGACCTTCCCTTGAATCTGTTGTGGCAGTCAAAGATCATGTAGATTACCAGGATTAATTGTAGTTTATTTCATGGCAGCAATGCAGTTAAAGAACATTAATGACTTTATGGAAATCCATGTCACCACCACATTGCCAAGTATTTTTAAAGCAGCTCAATCTATGTAATGATTTTTTTTAAAATCTACCTCTTGAGTTCTATTCATAAAAATGCTTCAACTTCAATATTATTCAGAAGCTACAACAAAATCTTCATACTAGAGGTATGGAGAAGATCCTGGAAATACAAAATCAAGGTGCTAGAAAGACCAGAAAGCAAGTGAAAATGACCCCAAAAGGGACAGGAATAGCAAAAGCAAGAATAGACAGCATGGCAGTAATATAAGCATCATTGCAAATTAAGTCAGGTTTAAGCCCCAGCAACACTTAAAGAACGTGGGGTGGGTAATAAACTGAAATACATGATGTTCCTGTCAAGAAAACAAAGAAGACAAAAATGGAAAAATTTTTTCTTACAGCTAACATGTGAACTATGTCAGAGAGGTCAGAGGCAATGCTTAAGCCAAAGTCATGACCTGCAGTCACCTTGCTACAGTTGAAAATAGAGTAGACAAAGTCTTGCCTAAGACATGCAAACATCCATATCTCAATGAGACTTTTTTTTTTATTTCCTGCAAAAGAACTGCAATAGTAGTCACCAGGGTTGAAGTCCCAGGCCCCTACCCTCTTCCTCAGGGTATTTCAAATGCTGAGAAGTACCTTAAGGACAAGGACTGCTGCAGTACTGCTGTTCCCTCCCTGTCCGGGGGGGCACAGGAAGGAGAGGCGCTGCAACAGGTGAATTGTGCCAGTCCCAAAGAAAGTCAGGTTGGCACAGCACAGTCCCACCACAGAGTAAAGTTACACAAGGGCTTGCATGATAACTCTCATGCCTTTACTCATTCCTTGATTTAGTCCTGCATAGCAAAACTATATCCTGCCCTTTATTCAAGGCTCTTGGCAGTCCCATAAGTGTAGGTGGCACTTTTGAGTAGAAACAACAGAAATCGTATCAAAAACTTTGTCATTAAAATAAACCACTGCACTTCAGTTTTGCAAAGAAAATTCAACGAAGAAAAATCATTAGTCAGTTCCTATACTTTCTTCTCTATGGGGTGAAAAAGCTGCAGGGGTAGTTGGCCACTTCAGTGAAAATTCTTCTCCTGATGGTGTCATGTGAAGTGTGTGGTGATTTATTAGATTATGGAATAATCAGCCAAGGGAGTTAGTGACTTTCTTTGCTCTGAGGTATTAAAACCTAAACAAGTAAAATTCATCAAAAAATTCTATTAACAAAGTGGGATAATATGTTTATACAAGTAGTACCTTCTCTAGTATCTGTGGTACTGTGGGTTTAAAAAGAATGGTGTACAGTAATTCCAGACTTTCATTAAGAATGTTAAAAGATTCTGCTTTGTGGCTTATTCTTAAAATGGTACATGCTCTATTGTTATTGGCTACTTCCATGGGTATGCAGCCTCATATCTTCCCATTATCTCACAAAAAATCTACCACATTTCATTGCTAAAACTGTTTCTTTAAAATAATCCCTCTTTAAATTGTACAATAAAACCATTAAAATTCGTAGTTTTGTTGGACTAAAATGCATCATTTAACTCCTACAGGAGCTGTTGGTCTGAAATGCCTGTTGTTAGTATCTTTTTTTCCTTTTTGAACTGGCAGTTTCCTTCAGCAAGAATAACTGCACGGTTTGACAGGTCATGTAGTAGCAATACAAGGATTATACAGGCTCATGCATGGCTCAGTTTGCAGCTGAGCAAACCCACGATCTGCTCAAATAAGAAGTACTGACTGTCCTTACCAAAAGAATGATAGCACTACCTCTGACATTAGGAGGAACAAATGTGCGTGTAGTATTCCCGTGACTTGATGGAAGTTGCACAAATTCCATACAACAGAGTGCAACCAACTTCTATTACAACAGCTGGCATCAAAATGGTCCTACAATGCAAGGTTTGGAACTGAATTAAAGCATTGCTGAAGTTCACAGAACTTCAAATCTGGGTTCATGATCCAAAATCCTCTCCAACCAGAACACTACACACTTGGCATTTAACCACTGACATATAAGCTTACGGCAAGATACCTTGTTTTCCCGGGAAAGCAATTTGTAATGGGTGATTAGGGAGAGGCGTTCGGAAGATACCGCGTTGTACGGGACAGGTAAAACCCCTCCCCTCTACAGGTAATAGGTGAGCAGAAGGAAGTGACGTGGCAAACCCAGGTTATTTAACCCTATGTAATCCACGAATAAAGGCCATTTTGCCGTCCACCACATTGGTGTCTGTGAGCTGATGGTCCGAACGACCTGAGGTGGTCGTCGTGCCGTTCCTGAACCAGGTCGCTACGCCTCCGAGAGGCAACAGTAATGACTTGTGGCTCTATTCCCTATACACACACATCATAGACAGTACAACAATGCAAGTGTAAAGCACCAAGGTCTAATTAGTTGGCACACCTTCATCTCCAAACGTAATTCCTAACCTAGTGAGACAATAATAGACCTTCATTTACTTTACGGACTACTAAAATGTTGGGTGACAAAAGGGAAAAATCACAAGAGAAGATGTGTGTTGCCATCAGAGTTATGCTATAAAGAAGAGCTGGGAAGGAAGACATGGGCTTTACTTTAGATTTCACAGCAATAAGAGGGGCAGGGACACGAACGGGGATAAAGGTGTGCTAAAACATAGACAAGGATGGTATCTACATATCATCAGCTTCACACTTATCATCAGAGTGATGAATTCATACAAATAGCTTTTAACAACCCCTTAACAAATTGCCTATCTAGAATTTCAAGTGCAAATAGTTACAATTAGTATTTTTGGTAAAAAATGACCTTTTTGAGACAGGTCTTGTATGACATAGTAAACTCCAACATCAGTGTTAAACATTGCAACAGTTACAGTGCATTTCTCTGGGCTTTATGTTATTGGAAAAAGTGACACAAAGTACTACCCATTATTTTTTGTATGCCAGTCAGAGAAGTACCTTGCAAATTATCAATTTTTGTTCATCTGGGAAAAAAAATCCTAGCACCAGTGGCTACTTTGTTTGGAGCTCATTTTATACATTCAGCTTTCTTTTTTGATTTTTTCCCTTCCAGTTCTGATCCTTTTTCCTAAGGCCAAATTTTAGCTTTGGGAAAAAAACTGCAACTACCCACAGTAAGCTTTTCAGCATGGGCATTTTCCTTTGTGTTACCAAATTCTCAAGAGATGTTTGTCAGTAAATGGCAAAAACTGATAGGGGGATATATTTACAAATACTCTTCAGGAGTTAAATGTGCTTGTTCAATACCAAATATGTGCAGAACGTGTTTGTATGTGCAGAAATGTACAGAACAAATATAAGACCTAATGCAGCTGAATATTTTTAATCCCTGTTGATTTCTGTGAAGCAGAAGCTACTCAGTGTCTTTGAAGACATCATCAAGACTTGGCAAGATCATTAGGAAAGACTGTATTCCACACAGAGTGCACAAACTGAAGTGCTTGGAAGCTTCTTGGAATATTCCAGGATTTGCTTTCTTTTGAGAATCATGGCCTGGGACTCAGTAATCAACTAAATTAGCTCTGCATAGACTTTTTGTTGTTGGAAATCAGCCTTGATGGGGCTTTTCATGATGATTAAAGATTTGGTCATAGTTCAGACTCAAATTCCTCAGGAGTACTTTAGAGTTCACCCAGTTTTAAGGACGGAGTAATTAAAAAAATAAAGTAAGGCTTTGTATGGTTGTTCACTAAGTATGTTAATTGCATGACAAGTTTCAACTAAAATTTTATACAATAAAAACATTTCATGTTTTTCCACTTGCTGAAGCAAGATTTTACGGGAAAGTTACTTTGTGTGTTATCTCTGCAACATTTATATGTAAAATTTGTATTATTTTAAATCTTTTTTTCCCCAGAGGTTATTAACTAGACTTTAACCATTTAAAACCTAACACTTGATGTTTTATTTTTCCAGACTAATCAAAAGGAGGCATACATATTTGATGAGGAAAGGAGATTATTTCACCAATTTAACAAGTGGCAAGAACTATCATGTGCAGATGCCTTACTCACATGGATAAATGGAAGTCTCTCAGATTCCCTAGGATAGAGTAGAAACTACATCTGTAAAAGTTGTTGCTGTCTTTGTGGAGTAGAGCTGCAAAGAGTAGATCTCAGATGGTAAATCCTTTCTGGGAATTCTGCCACAAAAACTTTGAGCAAGATCTTTATTTAAAAATTTCAGGGCTCAGCATCAAACATTCCACAGACAAGAACATATAGAGTAGTTGGGTTTCTGCAGATACAGCAAGTCAAATTCTTTCTCCTGTAAATAATTACAATTCTAGTAATTACTCACTCCGTTAAACTTGGTGGAGCTTTGCTTGTGTACACGAGAAGCAATTTCTGCTCTGGGTGCTTTTCACCCCTTTACTTTTTTTTAATAAAATGGCTTTTGTTTGGATTGTTAAAGTTATCAATATGCTTTCAGCTATCAGAAAAATACTGTTCAAATACCAGGCAACTTTATTGTCCACTGTAAAATGACATTTCCAACTGGGATTATTTCAAAGGAAAAAGGATTTTTGGCATCTCATGCAATAAAGCCCCCGTTGATTTATGAATCCACAGATACCTAACCACTTCATAAACAAAACAGTCATAGTACCATATTAATTCTGCTATATTTTGGACTTCATTCTCTCACCTACCCTTTCTAGTACTCAAGTGCAACAAGTAATTTCAGCTGGAACATATCTGTATTCACATTTCACTCATTTCCTGTGAAGGTCCACCAGGAAATTTCATTTCATGGTCATTTTGGCCTGACCAAAAGAAATGATTGTTTTATCAGCTATGTCTGTGTTCAGTAATGGTCAGCTTAGAAATCACCGTCTATTAAACAAAGTCTAAAGACTTTTCTTACTACTCTATTGCCTGAAGATTCTAACAGATATTTGAGCAATCTTAGCAATTCCTATGAGCTTGTTCCACATAAAAGGTACAAATGGCAGCTGTGTCACCCAACTTTCAGAAATTATGTTTGTAAAATGTCAGTAAATTCACAGGAGCGAACAGCATAAAGCCATTCAATGATAAGACAGCCCAGCAAACTTATCCATCAAATCCAAGCCAGTCTTGCTGCCAGTGAGCTTCAAGATAAAGTCTAAATCAGATTTTCAAAGAAAACAGAAATTCTAGCAGAATCTACAAATGACCTAAATAATTCCAGTGTGAGCAACAAAACACTGCCACCTAGGGAGCCAAAGGAAAAGCCAATCATCAGTCATTTAAATAAGTGGACCATGAATGGCAGCATAAATTTAACGGGTGTACTCACTTGAGTATGATTGTGATATTCTTTTCAGTTATGGAGCCTCCTGCTCCATTTTAGAAAAATGTAATATTTCAATACATTTTCTTTTAAAATAATTTTCTTTTTCCATGTTTAAAATAAGGGCTACATCACATGCTGTGGGGATCCCAGTGTGCCCTTTGGTGCAGCCATTGTACAGACCACCCAGTTGGATTACCTTGCATCCAATTTTGACGATCTCACAACCTTGCAACAAACAACCCTGCAATACTTACTTTACAAATTCAGTTTAGATGTGGGAGGTGAGGGCCCTACCAAGTGCCAGTTCTGCAAGTTTCTCTCTTTTACCATCCTGCAGAATTTAAGGACACCTTTTTCTGAGACAGAGAGCAAAAGGCCTGGTGACTACTTTTTATGCAGTCTGAAAGCCTCTGTTCATGTGCAGTCTTCCACAGCTGAAAGAAATGGTGTTTGTTTCAAAGAAAGCATACATAGTTTGTAAAGAAAACTCCTCTATTTTTTTATTTCATTTTTAAAAATTGGAAGACATACATTGGCTTTGAGTAAATGTATAGCAGCTATACTGAGTTCAATCAAAGCTGCACAGACAGAATGAAATCCTTAAAATCTAGCATGTTGTGTTTTCATTTTGTGTGATACTTATCATCTCCTTAGAGACACTTATGTTCAATGCCAGCTGTCAATGTCCTGCACAATTAAACTTCTAGTTCCATTAAAACCCATGTGAACATCTTCAGTTTCCATAAGAGGCAATGAGTAGAGGAGATGTACTGACATATTCACATCACGATTATTTGACAACATGTTCCAAATCCGAGTTCTCTCCTGTACAACCCCCCCAACAAAACAAACAAACAACTTATTCCAAACATTGTTGATGTCATTTCACACAAACCTAAACTTGATCTCTTCTTTCCCAGGATGGCCTCTTAAAATGCACTTTAAATCAGAAAAACTCATCAATAAATGCGATTGTTCAACCAACCAGATCTTTCATCCCTAGAAACTTCAAAATCAATAGGTTCCAAAGGATGGCTTCTTTTTAATCATGAAGCAATGAGAAAGCAGGTGCTATTTTCAGAACTGTTGCATTACCTAGTTAGCTTTTATGGATGGTCCTGCACTTACTGATACATCTCTCATCCGAACTGCTATTTTTGTTGCTCTTTTCCCACTGACATTGCTGATGCTGGCAATATTGCTTTTGAAAGCCATTTCCTTTTCTGCTGATGCTACAGATTCTGCGGAGGTAATGAAATTGCTGTGGTCGCTGTTAATGGCCCTGAGTAGCTACTTCTCTCCGTATCCCAAGTGCTTCTATTTTTAGTCTGATCTTACACCCCCCAGGGCCCTGGAAATAAAGAAAAGCCGTGGCACGCAGGTAAGTACCTCATGGCCCTTGTGACCACAAATGACAGCGGGATGATTAGCGGGTGCTAATTGCAGCTCTCCCTGAGCTCCAGACCGTCCCAGAGCTGGGACAGTTCCTCGCACAGCTTCCTTCCTCCAGCACCAGAAAGGGGAAGCGCTGGAGCGGCTGCGGGGACTGTCACGATACCGGCTTTAGCCGGCAGAGCTTTCCCTCCTGCCAGCAGCCGGGCAGAGGTGCGGAGTCAGTGTCAGAGGGATGGGGCTGGGGTGCCAAGCCCCAGGGGAAAAGCAGAACAGATCCCAAAGCCCCCGAGGCAGGCCCTGCCTCAGCAGCACGACCGGCTCAAGCTGCCGGGGGTCGGCGGTAAGAGGGGAGGGAGCGAACTCCCTGCCCCGCCGCGGGCACCCGGGCAGCGCCTCCCGCCCCGCGGGGCCTCCCCCGCGCTCCCCCTCAGCTGCGGCAGCGCCGGCCGGCACCGACCCCCGGTGGCGGCGGGCGGAGGGAGCGGAGCAGGGAGGCAGGGAGGGGCGCCGGAGCGGCGCCAGCGCTGTCCCGCCTCCTCCCCCGGAGCCCAAGCTCCCCCTCCGCCTCCATTTCCCGGCGTGCGGCGCGGGCGCGGGGCAGGAAGTCCCGTGCGCCTGAGTCAGGGGCGGCCGGGCGGCCGCTGCCGGGGTCGGCGGCGATGGCGCTGGAGACCCTCTCCCCGGACTGGGAATTCGACCGCCTCGACGACGGCTCGCAGAGTGAGCGCCCGCGGAGGCCGGGCCGGGCCGGGCCGGGCGGGGCGGGTGCGGCGGGAGCCGCCTCGGAGCGGGGGGAGGCGCGGGCTGAGCAGAACCTGCTCCACCCGGACCCCCCCGCTGCATCCCCGCCGGGAACGGAAGGGAGGGAGGAAGGAGGAAGCAGTGCGGGAGCTGAGCGGGGTCGCCCTCCCCGGCTCCCCCCGGACCCTGCCCCTGCCGCCAGCCCAGCGCTGATCCCCCTGCGGCCAGGCCTGCGGGGGTGGGCGGCCGCTGTGACCTTTCCTCCCACCACCCTCTCCGTAGTTGTCGGGGTTGTTTCGGGGGGTGGGGGGGAGTGGCTTTTCCAGCCCTTCATCCTTTGCTCCCTCGGGGGAGTCGCCTGCGGTGCCCTCCGTGTGGCGGGGAGGGCCAGGCTGCTTGTGCCACCCTCTCTTTTCTTCCACGAACGGGGCTTGTCGTGGGGACGGTGTTTCTTTCCTTCCCGGTCATTTCTCGGGGCTCACAAATTTTTGCAGCGGCTTCCTTGGTTATCCAGAGAAGTCACGTCAAGATGTGTTGTAAGCAGTTAGTTGTACTCCGCTTTCATTGGTAAAGGCTCTTGTCACGGGAGTCGGGCGGTCACTTGCAGTTTCACCTCTAAAATATAATTGAATAAGACCTTGTGATGCTGAAATCTTTCACGGTGGGTTCATGTGCCCGTTAAAATCCACGTTTTACTCAGCCTGTGGAGGTGACCTAGTTTCTAAACAGGGAACTTATATGGCTGTCACACTGTAATACACACTGTAAATTGAACTGTGCCAAATTAATTATACCAGGTGTTGCTGTGAAAATATGTCACTCATGGACCAACTGTTTCACATATAATGTTATCCCAAGGGGTGATACTGTTTATGCCATGTTCATTTAGTCTGGATTTCAGTGGAAACTGAAGCTGTCCTGAGCAGAGTTTTTTATCAATTCTCTAGTTGTGGAGAGGAAAATGTAGCTTTTACTCAAAATGCTAGATCTCCACTAGTTTGACCATGACATGAAGTGCAGCTCCAAGAAATTTACATGACTTTAATGTAAATTTAATATGCCCCATTACCACCATCTCAAGGGTGAGCAAACAGGCTGATCATCCATCCAGAACAGCACACAGCCTTCTAGAGAAAAGCCAAAAAAAATTCCTGTGATTTGAAAGGCATTTTTTTGTCCTTGTTGTCTACTTTCACTTTGTGTCACTAACACTTAGCAATTACAACTTTCTCAACTGAGGGCATAAGATACTAAGTAAATCTAGTTTGTTACATCTCTGTCCTACATATGTATGGCCACGGCACTTGCAAGTCCTGTGAGCTATGAATTCATTGAATATTGATATTGCTGATTTTATGGAAGAAGTTAAGATTAAGGTGGGGGATCTGTGCTTGCATTGTTCAAACTATAATGCTTTAGTTTTATCACCTGAGGAAAAACTAAATCAAACTTTATTGTAAACACATTCTACCTTATGAAGTATGTCTGCTGCTCTGAAGAAAAGGATGATATCTGCTTTCTATGATTTCATTTTCTTCATCTGTGTGAGTCAGTTTATTTAGGAATAATGTTCTGCATCTTAGAAAGCTCCCCTCATCTCCAAGTAATTTTTTATCTGTGCAACTCTGGCTATCTCGGGCTAGCTAAGAGCTTTCACTCTCTTGTTTCACTAAGAAAGTGAGAAATGATTCACACCTGTCTCTTGTGTTATAGATGATCAGTACAAGGTGACAAATTGATGGCTATAAATAATTAAGTATTTGGAAGTATTTAATGAGCTGTAGTGTTGTTCAAATCCATCATTTGTCTGCTAGAAAGGTGGACAGTCTGTGGATCTCTAGCAGAGTGCTGTTGTGAGGTTTTGTTTGAGACGGGCTCAAATACTCAATGTTTTTGTTTCATAGGGAGCTGATTTGAACAGCAGTGCCAATTTCCTACTCTTGTATGACTTTGAAGTTTTTTCTCTTCTTCCTATAAAGCCCCAATGACTGTCAGTTTTGTTGTTCTTAGTTTGTCTTCTGTGTGAAAGGAGGAGATGTGTTTGGGGAAGTACCACAGCACACTTCTGTAATATCTCCCCTACTCCAGATTTTCTAGCAGTAAAGCACTGAAGCTGGCTTGGTGGCTGGTTAAAATCCATTCAGCAGGGCTGTGCATCTATCAGTGTTTTACTGGTTTGCTGCAGCAGAGCTTGCAGAAGATGCATGGAAAGAACCTGAAAGATGAGATGGATTTGATGGAACAGGATAATACGATGATGCAACTTAAGGGCTACGCATCAGTGCCAGGAGTGCTGCTGATGGAGAGTGTTTTGTTCACTTGCTCATCTTTCTACATGAAATTCAGTCTCCTGATCTTGACTATGCTTGTGCCCTATCTTTGCCCATTAATGTGGGAGAGTGTGCTGTGCTCCTTGGGTGAGCTTTGCTGTCTGTGTGCCTTTATGGTTGGCATTGCTGCTGCTTTCAGAGTACTATCTTAAAATTAATTCAGGTCTTCACTGCAGTCATTTTTCCTTCTCAGTCTCAACCTCCCTGTATGTAGTCCTTTTCATCTTTTCCTTATTAATTTGTCTTTATTCATTCCTCTCTTTCTGCCTGGTACAGTGCCTCAGTCAGATATTTTCTTTCTGCAAAAAATGTTTAAATGATAATTGATTCAGCTCTCCCACTGAAGTAGCCAACAGCTACCATTTGGCTCAGTTGTTTGCAATGGGGATGAGTAAGAAGTTGAACATGCAGAATAAAAGAATATATTATTTTTAACTTTCTAGGCCAGTCTACTTGCTGAAATGGACACATATAAAGCTATGTAAGAGTTGAATTCTTGTGTAAGAAAAGTTCAGTTGTTCAGTTGACCTGCATTCTCTAACTTTTTTTAGATAATCCTGTTTTCAACAAATAACAGAAGATTGTAAGCTGTTAGATTTGTTATCTAATTATGGAGAAGACACTTCAGTCTTCACATGAAAAAGGATTGTTCTTCCTGAGTGTAGAAGCCTTGAACTATAATCATTTACTCTGTGGTTCAGATTATGCAGCTAAGTCAGTAATTGTGTATAATCTGGGGAGGAGTGGGGAGCATCTTAGTATGGGAAGAAAAAAAGATCAGGATAGAGAGAATGAAACTTTTCTTTGCACCAATTGCCTTTACATTTACTTTGCTAATTAAGACCACTGTTGTTGGTGTTTGACCAGCTGAATGTTAGCCTTTGAACCTACTTGCCTCTGACACTAACAGCACAGCTGTGCATTTCAGTGCCCAGCAGAAGAAAAATTCTGCTTGAGGAGGGTGAATTTGAAAGGGGGAAGGAATGACTAAAAGCCATAAGCTTTCCATGTAATGCTCAAATAGCTCACTGGGAGGGAGAAGTGGAAAGAGGATTGCTGGAGATTCAGCTGCTACTCAGGCTGAAATGATTAGACACATTGCCTCAAAGTTCTTATATAAATGCATATGTACTGAGGGGTAGAGTCACCTGCTGTGTTACAATTTCTACAGTCATTTCTTTGCTCAGCAAATTATGTGATTGTTAAGGTCTTAGCTTGACAATACATGTACCTTAAAATAAAAACTTTTCTGTGTACTGCTTAGATGTTTGATGTTCTTTAAGTAGTATTTGAATTTCTTTTAAACCAACAATAAGTTATAGGATTTTTTTAGAGAAATAAGATTTTTGTATTAAAGCTGCATTTTATTAAAGTAAATTGCCACAGCTAAATGAGGAATACAGGACTAAAGCTGAATAGCAACAGATGAAATGTTTTGAATAGCGTTTTTTGATATTGTAGTTTATTGAATTGTCCATAAAACTGTACAAATGTTATCAATTCTCAGAAATTCATGCTGAAGTGCAATTGAAGAATTATGGAAAATTTCTTGAGGAGTATACATCTCAGCTGAAGAGAATTGAAGATGCTTTGGATGACTCTGTTGGAGATGTTTGGGACTTCAGTCTTGATCCCATTGCTTTGAAGGTCTTCATATATTTAATATATATACATTGTAACTGTTACTTTCCTAGTTCGTTCTTCCCTTCAAAACCTCAGCAGTAAAAGCTTGATGCATTTGTGCTCTTAAAATTTTTACTTTTGTGTTTGAGAAACCTATCCCATATGACTTTAATTATCAAGTAATTAATAAATTGGTGCATATCATAAGAGAAGATGTTTTCATATTATTATTTTCTAGTCTTATGGATACTAGCAGAGGCTAAATGAATTTCCAATTCTTCATGTGTTGGGAAGGCTGGTTTCAGCAGACTTCTTCCCTGTGACTGGTGGTGTTTTTATCTGGGGCCGGGGTTCCAGGAGAGCGCAGTAATAGTTGTAAAACTGTAGAGCAAACTGTGTGTGTATTTTTAGGTTGTGTTTTGACCTCATGGCCTTGGTACAGAATTGGCTGTTTTCTTGGTCACAGGTTCTCTCTCCTCTGAGGAGCATTATTTTTCCCTCTTCACTGAATTTCCAGACATAACTTAAAAGCGCTTTTGTTGCCATATGAAACTTGTCTGTGCTGAAGATGCACTCTCAAGCAATCACCTGTCTGAATAATTTGAATAAATTATGTGTAGGGCCACCACAGTACTGGATGTTTATGCACTAGTCAAAATCAGGCTGACTTAAGTACATATTGTCAGTGCCTGCATACAGATGTATTTTCTGCTTCCTGTTTCTGGCAGCTGGGATTATTAATTAATGTTTTAGTTTTCCTGGGCTGTTTTTTTTCCTACATATGCCATAATGACCATGCTTTTGCTTTTCAAGTTTTGTAAGTAAATTGTTATAAATGCTATGTAATATACCTAGTTATTTGCCTGTCTGCCTAGAGTGAAAGGAAAGGTATTCCCATGTAAAGGTGAAGAGTGAAGGTTTCCTGCAGTGCAGGTTGCCAGTAATGTGCAATTGTGGCTCTCTTATTACTGACCCTATTTGAGATTAAACTGGGGGGAATACTTGCCTAGTTGGATAAATGTATTTTTAACTAATGTTTTCTAAAGTTGCTTATTTGTTGTTTCTGTTTGGTTGTTTTGTGGTTTTTTGTTTGTTTTAATTTTAGCTTTTGCCATATGAACAGTCCTCCCTACTGGAGCTCATAAAGACAGAAAACAAGGTAAGTGTTTTATGCTTAATGGAAAAAAAATTGTTCAACCTCAACGCAAGCCCTTTAAATGTGAACTTGTTTGTAATCTGTGTGATTTTCTTTTTTTCCCCCTGCTTTGAGTCTAGGTTCTAAACAAAGTTATAACTGTGTATGCTGCTCTTTGCTGTGAAATCAAGAAGTTAAAATATGAGGTAAATTCAGCTGACTTTTATTATTGTATATGAAAAGGTTTGCAATTTGGCAAGCTGATATGTAGATTTAATTTTATTAGTAAAGAAACAAGATATGTCTAAATAATTTTTGCAGCTTGATTACATATATCCTATTTATTAAAAAACAAATTTCTGCTTTTGTTGTTAGGCAGAAACTAAATTTTATAATGGCCTCTTGTTTTATGGAGAAGGAGGTAAGTAGTTCCCTTTACTGTAAAAGTTTGTAGTTTTGTGTTATTACTTCAGGTTATATTAAATGCTACAATAACTGTAATTTTGTAATATGGATACATGCTTTCTCTGTGTCTTTAACTATTGCACACCGAATAGAGAACTTTGAGGGGATAGGGATACATGTTAGTGTCTTGTAGCTGTCCTGAGTTAGCCTAAGATAATAATAAGGTTTATCTGAAAAGCCTTGTTACCTGCTGTAAGTATTGTTACATTAACAGGAAATTTTGTTGCAGCCTTATTTGCATGGGAAGTAGGGAGTGTGAGCTGCTGAGGTTGTATTAAATATCTTATGTACAGCTTGTCTACTGTAGCAGCTGTTTTGCAAGGTATGGCATTGAAAACATGTTTTTTACATGTAAACATATCCTAAACCAACTTATTTTGTTTTGGGACTAGATTTGACATTGGTTGCAGTAAAACAATAATTCTGTGATTTAATTGTAGTAAAACAATGAAACCATTAACAAATAATTTGACCAAAGTCCTGACCTCTTCATTTATGCAATTAGTATTCCACAAGTTGGAGTGTGTTGATGTCACCTGCCCTTCCAGAGCAGGTAACTCACACCACATATTTAGACCTTGGCATAAGATGGGCACAAGTAATTTTAAGTCAATTCACAAATCATGAGACCCTGCTTTAGGTGAAAGCTGATTTTTGTCTTGGAGTTAAACTGGTAACTCCTGAATGACTGGCCTTAAGCTTCCACCTGAAGGGTTACTAGTATGGGAATAAGCACAGATCTTGGTCACAAGGACTAAATATTTTAAAGAGTTGCTTCAGAGACCTAGCACCCAACTTTGTTTTTATTTCAGTAATTTGAAAGAGAGGGAAAGCCTTTTCACAGTAGTATTGTAAAAGGGCATCCTTAAAGCTTTTGAGGAGATGAGAGTGTGTGATGGAAATATCAGGGAATGTGAAATCTTTGAGCTCAGGACTGTTTAACATTCTTTTAGGTGTTACATAAGATGACTATTGTGGTTAAGGAGCATGGAAAAGTGGGAGATTTGTTAGCTTGTTATATGGGAGGTTTTTTGGTGTGGTGGTTATTTTTCCTTCTTTTCTTAGCAGACTTGCATGTCTTATCAGATATGGTTTTAAATATTTTAAAGTCATACACTGCCAAAATGGTACTGGGAAATCCCTTAGAATTTTCCATGTCTCTAGCATGAAAAAGTCAGACTGTAGCAGATTAACATACTACAGCAGCAGTTTGTTCCTGATGGGTGTTGTGCAGGGAATGGCAGGAACTGAGAGGTCAGCCTTCTGTGGTTTAGGTGGAAATGGAGAAATTATGTTCTCTATTTCCATGTCCCTACTTGTAGCACTTGCTTTGATAACAGCAAGCTTGCTTACTTTAAACAACTGGCAAAGTTACTGGCTCAAGGATGGCTGAAATTTAAACAAATACTGTGCTGGCTTGTTCCATCTCTGTAAAGAAAATTTTTCCCTCGTCTTGTCTTTGCATTGGGTAGGTCTAGGAACTTTAGGTAGTTGGATGGGATTTTTTAGGACATACATTGAAGAGATTAAAGTTTGCACAAGATGTGTAAAGAGGAGGCAATGCAATATTTAGTATCTTGTCCCAAAGCTCCATGTTAGAGAAGCATGGAGACTCTAATCTCTGACAGCTCTAAAAGAATATATTTTATGTAGCAAGAAGACCTGCATTCCTTAGGCAGGTAAACTTGTAATTTTAAGTGAGCTTTTTTTGCTCAGAATGACCCAGAAGAAAAATCTCGAGTCTATAGCATCTATCTGTTGTCACAATGGAAAGACAGTATTTTGTCAGGTGATGTTCAAACCACTCCAGATGACTGAAACAGTTTGGCATGGGTGATGTAATTACTGCATTTCTGTGTTCTGTGTCATACTGATAATGCTGTGAAGCTATGGTGGTAAGCCTGTTCTTCTGTGCAGAAGAATATGTAGGAAAATCTGGTTAATCATGTAGAATATTCTTTCAATAAAACACACCTGGATGTTTCTTGCAAGAAAAATACCTAGTATTTTCATGCAAATTTCTTAAAAATGGAAACATTTATATGAAGTTACATAATACATATGCCTTTAAAGAATTATGGGTTTTATTCTTTTTCAGGTGAAGAGACTTTTCCCAGCTTTGTATCTAATTTATAGACCATGTAATTTTTAATGAAAAAGAAACTCCAAAAATAAGTCCACCTTAGGACAGCAAAATTAAGAGGTTTTGAGGCTCCATCAATACACTTATAACAGTGCACTCTACTTGTATGACAAATGGCTTGGAGGACAAGCTTCAACATTAATTTAACAGGTACAACACAGGCTTTAGAAAGTGTTGACAAATGTTTCTCTTTTTAAGCCACAGATTCCAGCATGGTGGAGGGAGATTGCCAAATACAGATGGGAAGATTTGTTTCTTTCTTACAGGTAGAGTATGTTTTGATTGTTTGACAGCAATTGTAATCTTAATTTTACTTGCAAAATAGACTTAACTTTCCATATCCTGTTTGCATTTTGCTGAAAGGCATAGCAGTCATTTGATATGTTAGTATGTTTTGCCTGCAGACCTGTCACAACGAGCTGACATATCACATATTGTTTAGGGATTTTTTTGTACTGGAAATCTAATGAGAGAAGGAATTAGAATTTACTTTTAAAAGATTTCAGTAGGAGAAGATAAATTGAGGTTGCTTTCACCTGATGTTAAAGATAGCTATTTTTATGGGTCTGGTTAGCAAGTTTTAGTGTTCATTGAACACTGGAAATGGGTTAATTGTTTTATACATTTGGGTTTTTTTAGCTGGTAGAAGAAAGCAAAATCAAAGTATGTACCTGAAAAAATTTGCTTGTGTCTCCTTCAAATGTTTTTGGAAGAACACTTATTTCTTATACAGCTTGGTTGTTCAGGATCCTTTGCATGAAAACAGGATCTGTTCGTCTTCTGAGGATTTCCTGTGCTCTTAGGTTTCAGTCTGTTGTGGAGTTTTTTGTCCTTAATGTAACTTAAGTGACTGTCCCATTCCAAAAGTGTTTCTATTTTTATGCAATATTGCCTATAATGAAACATCTGTGTTGAAGCAGAGAATATAGAGGAAGCTTCCAGAATGTTTAAACAAATTCTGTTTTAACAAGAGTTAAAATTCCTGTTCTTGCTGTACAGCAGGATGGCAGTAATCATTTACTGTGTCATGACAAGTCAAATGCTGTAGGAAGTAATTTCTCAACTTTTTACCATGCTGAACTGCAGTGAGTTTTTAGGATCTCTTGGGTTTTCTTCCCCATTTTCCAAGCTCTTTGTCTTACCAACTTTGTAGGTTTCATCCTTCATTTTCTGTTTCTTTCCTAGCAGATGCTTGAGACCTTTTAGTGATTCTCAGGTGGGGCTATTGTACATCTGTGTTTTTTCAGATCTAGGATGCTCTGTGCAGGTGGAAGCTGAGAGCAGGGTCTCTGGCTGTCTGGATTTCTATGTGCATTGCAAATGAACTCTGTAAAATAAGTCTGTTTATTTAAGGGATTTATGCTGATATGCATATTTATGGGGTAAACACTACACAAAAATACAGCAGTATTGCTTCTGAGACCACTTTCTGTGCTGTGATGGGTTAGGAATTGTTGAAAAACTTGGGAAGGAAGGGACATGCAGGATGTTATCCCAAAGGGAGGGTTTACTGTGCTAACAGATATGTGCTATTTAGGGTAAAGCTATGAGGAAAAGGTTTTGCTTGTGAAGTTTGTTGTTTTTCAGCAGCTATATTCTCTGAAATCTGTTTCGTGTTCTATATCCCTAGTTTAGGAAATGCTGTTCTGGTCACTCTTATAAGCATATCCCCAGGGGTGGTGTGGAAATAAGAAGTTGACAAAAAGAGGTGAAAAGTATTTTTCATAGAGCTAATGTCCATGTATTGGTTTATTGGCTCTTCTGAGCTTTCTAGATTAGCTAGCTGCAGTAGCCTCAAATTTGCTAGGTGAAAAATTTTTTAAAAACATTATCAAAATAATGCTCTGAAACATTAGTTTAAAATTACAATCTTGTCTGTATTATGTAGCTGCTAATATGCATGTGTTGTTGAATTGGACTACTTTCCAGAAATTTTAAAATGGCAGCTCGTGCTGCTTCCCCAGGAAACATGATCTCAGCTGTCTATTAATCCATTCCTCTGGAATCTGTTGGCTTATTTCAGCTGCATTTGTTAGAGCAGTACAAGTATAAGAAGTAATGTTTTGTGAAAACTGGTGACTAATAGAAGGCAGAAGCCCAAATAAGATCTATTTTTGATGGAGAGGAAGACACAATTCAGCTGTTAGCCAGTCTCCTGGCAGGCTGGCTGTTCAGCCAGTGTGGGCTGTCTGCTATAAAGCCATCTGTGTGCAGACTGGCTAGACTCATCACACACTGACATTTCCCTGATGGCATTTATAAGATAAATTAATGAGCAGGTATTATTGCAGTTAAGGGAAACTCACATTCATTTATCCTGTTGTTCAAGGAATGCATTGTTAAAATCCATTGTAGAAATTAAAATAGTCCTTTATATGGTCAGACTTGACACATTCTTACTCATTTTGTAATGTAACTGAGCTGAAGTTCTGTCTTGGTCAGGCAAACCTCTCAAAGACACTGACTTTGTTTGTTTTAAAGCAGTATTCTGTGGCTTATCACTCTTACAGTAGGTACAGGCTTCTGTGGTAATTTCTAATTTGAACTTGGCTATTAGCAGCATCCAGAGTGTGACTCTTAAATCTTAGTGGGGAAAAAGCACAGCCTCTGCTAACAGGGATAGTGTCCCTGAAAGTACTTGGGCTCTGTTGCCAAGTCTTTTCTTTACTGTCCTTGATAAATTGAACTGATAGTATAAACTGTCAGAGTTGTACTGGAAGCTTGTGTTTGGTAGTTCATTAGCTTAGCCTCAGATCCTTTTTCAGAACTGTTAGTGGGATGTTTTCCATCCTGCTGTAGGTCTGTCCCCTGACTTGGATTACGGATATAGTTGGAGCTTGGGCTGCAAACTCTGTAGTTTATGTTTGATATTTTAGGTGTAATGATAACTTGTGTATGAGGAGGATCTATGCATTTATATGCATTTTATTTTCTTGTATTTCAGGAGCTGTCTTGCTTTGTTACCCGATGTTACGAAGTGGTGGTGAATGTAGTGCATCAGCTAGCTGTTCTGTATACCAGCAACAAGTAACTATTCCCTAAAATGCTGTGTTGTTTTTATGTAGAGTTAAATGTATAAAATATGAATGTTCTATTTAAGGCATGGTCATTTTTGGAATTAGAGATACAGTGCTTTGCTGTGCAAGTTTGGGCTTCATAAATGGTTGTGGAAGTGGTTTTGGTTTATTTTCAGAAAAAATACTGTTTGCATATAATAAGATGCAAGGATTTAATTATTTGTCATTTTTAGTCTTTATGTTTGAGAAATATTGTGTTTTTCATCCTTGCTCTTTTTGAGATACTCCTCCTGTTGCTTGATACATAGATTAAAAATCAGATCACTTCTACAGTCTATTTTTAAAATGTAAATCTTGGCATATATTCTTCACAGAACAGCCATGATAAATACGAGCTGCTCTAAAGATTAAAAAGGCATTAAAATATTTATTTTATTTACAGGAATGCACCTAAAATTATAGAGACATCTGGAGTTCATTTTCAGGTGGGAATGATTTGGAACTCTTTTGCTTGTGTTAACGTATATATAGGTCTTGATGATTAATCCTGAGAAAAACAGCATGAAAGTGACTTTTGAAGACAGCTTTCAATTTGGAATCACCTTTAAAAGTTTTATTAATCAGCTTTTTGTGGCCTTTATGTGGGAAGGCCTGGTATCTCTATGTCTGTCATATTCTAGCTTTCTTAGAAGTGAAGTGTTTGCATGCTCTGTTATTGCAATGTGTGCCTCTGCATACAGACAATATTAAAAATTATGCTTTCAGTGTCAAGATAGATCAGGGAATTTAGTTTGTGTGCAGAGACCCCTTTAATATTCCTTGTGTCACTGCAAATAAAATCTTTAAGCTGCCAAACCACAAAATCTCCTGTTTAACTCTCTAGCTGGTACCATGTTGGCTGAAAATACATTGAAAGGAACTGAAATTTTATGTGCCACATATGACTGCAGTAAACTTTCTAATAATTATGGTCCTTTTCTTTCCTTTTTTTTCTCCTTGCAAAAACAGGCAATGTATGAGCATCTAGGAGAGTTGCTCACAGTCTTGATCACTCTGGATGAAATAGTTGACAATCATGCCACGCTGAAAGAGCACTGGACCATGTATAAGAGGTGTGTCTCTGATGTGACAAATACTCCCACAGCCTAAAAGATAAAAGCATGTGCATCTGTGTACGTTACAAGAAAGTCAGTGTGGGAACATGGATTTTGGTAGTCTCTCCAGAAATTTCAGTGAAGAACAGGGCTAAACTCCCATGGTGTCCTTGTAACAGTATCAGTAAGTTTTTAAAGTACTGAATGTTACATTTTCAGTGCAGGGTAAGCATCTTGGCAAACAATATAATAGTTGGTGGGGTTTAAAGAATATTCAGTAAGAAATGTAGTACAGAACTGAGCTAAGACTATCCCTATCCATATTGACCATGGGAATAGGCATACAGCTTTAAGAAGGTATCGTACCTTAAGTAAAAGCTAAAGAGTCAACAATTGTAAAGGTAGCTAAATTAGTGGAGTATTAATTGTGTCCTTGAAAACCCAAATAAATGGGAGTTAATCAAATACAGATCGCTTATACAGACCTAGTGGATTTTTATGGGGTTTTTGGGGGTTTTGTTTGTTTATTTTGTTTTTTTTTAATTTTGGGGTTGCTGCTAAGGGTAGGTGTGGGGAATCAAAATCTATTATTAATATAGTTCAGGGTAGGATAAAAATGCGAGCACGTTTATGTGTATGTTCCACACCTACTCCTTACAGGCTGCTGAAATCTGTCCATCACAATCCTTTTAAGTTTGGGATTCAAGAAGATAAACTAAAACCATTTGAAAAACTGCTGTTAAAACTGGAATGCCAGTTACTTGATGGAATGATATTTCAGGTAATGAATTTAATATTGCCCAGTATGATAGAGGAAGCTTACATGAAAGCACCACTCTTTTCAGAATGATTGGTTTGTTTGTTTGTATTTTGTTTTTGTTCTGGTTACAGCGATGTGTGAGTTTGGCTCTTGCATCTGTGCCTGGGAGAAAAAAGGCTCTGTTGTGAGATCCTTTCTTGCTCTTCTCATGTGCTTGAACTGTGCCAAGCTTTGAATGGTAGCAGTAAATGCAGACTGTTCTGCCAAACTAGAGAAACACAGACAACTTGGCATTAGGACTGTGTATTATCAGATTTCTGCTTTTGTCCACATAATAGTGAGCAGGTTTACATAGCACAGGTCTTTAATTTAGCTGCAAATCAATTAGTGACTTCAGTGATCTTTAAAATATTTTGAGTGTGACCTGTCATTTGTTGCATACAAGACAGGTTGCTGCCATTAGGGACCACTGTGGTGGTACATACCCCTGAAACATGTGGGGGGCACAGGTGGATGAGAAGGATTTTATTACATTTTCAATACAGTTAAATTAAATGTGTTCATACAAGAATCCATCTCTTTAGAAAAGTGTATGTTACAGACACTGAAATGGGATGTTGTGGCACAGTGGGCAGAGGATAATGTTGTTGAACCTGGTCAAAGCAGAGTCAGTTGCTCAGGTCATGCCATTACATCTTAAATGGCATAGGGGAAAAGGGCTTGTTCTATAAAAGCCTTCAAAAGGAAAATTGTAGGTAAATAATTAAGCACACTTTGGCTTATTCTTTCAAAGGACATTGCTACCAGCTATCCATTTTTCATGTTTTATTTCCTTAATGTTGTATAAGTACGAAGACTTCATTATATATTTGAAACATCAGTAGGATTTGACTGGTATTCATTCAGGAAGTTTCCCCTCCTGTCCTGCAAATGCCTCTTCCTAAAATTCATTTAAAAGATTGGATGCAGTCCTGTTAAGGACATTTCTAATCTCTTTGGGAAGTATGAAATGTACCTCTATTTTTTTGACTGTCATGGGATTTTGTGAGCTCTTTTAAACTGCCAGCAGTAGTGTGTGATTTTATGCTACAAGGTCATGAGCCACATCCTACAAGAAACTTGTGTGATAATCTTGCTAAAGGACAGTTAGTAACATATAACGTGATAATACAAATATGCATCTAGTTTCTTAGCACTAGCACATCAAATAGTTTCTTTAAAAATGCTCCTTAAAGGAAATGGGGAAATAAATAAAATGGGGCTTTGAATATCAGGTGTAAGAGTGTTTTAATTATTTTCTGGTTTTATACTTAAAAATGGAAGCATAGTTAAGAATCTGTATGTTGTAGAAGTTTAAGGCTTGCTTTAGGTTAGTCTTAAATAAATGTGCTTTTCTAGTATTCTCTTGAAAATCAGTAGTCTTTTGAGGTCCAAATCTCATGGCATTATCTTAATATATTAATATTTTTCCCCCTTTTTACTCAGGCTTGTATAGAGCAACAATTTGATTCTTTAAATGGTGGAGTGTCAGTGTCAAAGAACAGCACATTTGCTGAAGAATTTGCTCATACTCTTCGCACAGCTTTTGCAAACGTTGAAGCCAAACTCGGTAATGCAAGCTCATGCTTTTCCTGCCAGCTTCTCTGTGTCCAAAATTGTTTATATTGTTTGTGTGGGAGTAAACTTCACAAAGGTATATTTTTTCAGGTGAACCTTCAGAAATTGACCAGAGAGATAAATACGTGGGGATCTGTGGCCTCTTTGTGCTGCATTTTCAGATTTTTCGGACCATAGACAAGAAATTTTACAAGTCATTGTTGGATGTCTGTAAAAAGGTGAATGCTTTATTCTTTTGTCTTTCAGTAATGAAGCAGGTAATTTTCTGAGTTGCATAGCATGGGACAGACTTGGGAAAAGAAAGAACACAAAGAAGTCAGAGAGCAGAGTTAAGAATTCTGTACTTCTTATAACTCCCCCCTGTCATTTTCTTTTAAAGATGGTATAAAATTTGTGCACTCACATAGCAGCAAGGTAAAATAAACTTGCAATTTCTATTAAAATCTTTCTTCTCAAGATTAATGTGGCACTGAAGACAAAAAACTGTTTGAGTTATGAGTACTCTGGTGCTGAATAAATGCTGTGGGTTTTGACCTTGGCTGTAAACATTTGTTTTGGAAGACCTCTAAGTGCAAAGTTGACTGGGACTTTTTCATATTGGATGGTGTGAAGAAATTATTAAAGTCTCTAATATTGTTTAGAATCACTGAGAGTGGTTATAATTTTGCCCACGGTGTCCTTAGTAAACATCTAGGGAAACTTTTTTTAACATCAATGTAATACTCTGTAGAAAACAGTTACACAGAAATAAACTGAACTGTGTTAATTGTGTTTAGTGGTAGTATTTCCTCCTCCTTTTTTTCTTTTCTTCCCAGGTACCAGCCATTACATTAACAGCTAACATTATCTGGTTTGCTGACAACTTTCTGATCCAGAAGATTCCAGCTGCTGCCAAACTACTGGACAAGAAAAGTATTCATACAGTTAAAACACAAAGGGAGAACTTTTTACAGCAGAGGGCACAGACACTTACCAAGTATGCTTCCTAAATACTGCCTCATGAAGCTGTTTGGCAATTATGTTATAAGCACGTGGGCTTTTTCATTCAGTGTAGTAACGTGCTGTGTAGTGTCTCTCAGTGGTGTTAGTCACTTGTTCCACTTCACTGCAGCAGTGAGTGTGTGTTAGTGTTGCTGCAAAATGTTTTGGCCAAAACTAAGCTGCTTTTCATGTCATGCTTTCAGAAAAATATGTATTATTACACCAAAATAACAGTATTCCTGGCAGTTCTGAATATTTGTTTCAGTTACTTCTGTTTCCATATTTTCAAATTCCCTTTTGTTTTTTAAACTAGTGTCTAGTAACCTGGGATGCTTTGTTTTCTATTAGGGCTCTCTGCTTTCTATGTGTTTATGGAGGTAAGCTGCTAGTAGGCTTATACTGGAGCTCTCCTCTGCTTGGTGATGATACTTTCTTTGCAACCATTTCTTCCTTTGTGACTGTTTTTATTGCTTGTTTAATGGTCTTTGAAATTATCTGTATTTGAAAAAAGCCTCTCTTGTTTTGTGTTCTGTGTGTAGTGTGCAGCTCACCTCTTTCTCTTCTAAAATATGCTTAAAGATGAGATGGAATATTTTTAGCTGTTAGTCTTAAGAACAAGTGTACTGCACAGGAAGATAACAGGGCTAAGGTTTGTATGTTTCAGAATAAAAGAAGAAAGTAAGAGACTGGGGTCTGTGGAATGGCAGTAAAAACTTACATTTTGCATGTTGACTTCCAGTGCAATAAGCAAGCTGGCAGAACTGAGTTGAAGGGGAGGGGGGAAGGGGAAAAAGCAGCTCTGTGCCTGATTCTCTAACAGATTATTTTCACTTCTGCCCTGTTTCTTTTTCAATCCACCTTTTCCTGGCCTTAATTCTTTCCTGGGCTTCAATTCCTAGATAGGGCATAATTGCACTGCTGCTTTGCTTCTGGTCTTGGGCAGTGGTACGAGTCTTAAGATTAAGAAAAAGTTGAGAAAAACTTCTGGGTATTCAAATACATTTCATAGAAACAGAATCATTTAACTTGGAGAAGGCTTCAAAGATCATCAAGTCCAATTGTAACTCAGCAGTGCCAAGTTCACCACTAAACCATGTCCCTAAGGCCCACATCTTTAAATACTTCCAGGAATGGTGACCCAACCCCTTCCCTGGACAGTCTATTCCAGTGCTTGACAACCCTTTTGGTGAAGAAATTTTCCTAATATTAAATCTAAACCTCCTCTTGGGAGAAGAGACTAGACCCCACCTCACTAAACTCTCCTCTCAGGGAGTTGTCGAGAGCAGTAAGGTCTCCCTGCACCTCTTTTTCTCCAGGCTGAACACCCTCAGCTCTCTTACAGGGTTTGTGCTCCTTCTCCAGCTTTGTTGCCCTACTTTGTACACACAGTTTTGAGGATATTGTAATAAAATCCAGATTTTTCATCTGCTGATTTGAATCGTGCAAGTAACCTTTTCTTGCTTGTTTACAAATTCTTGCACTGCCCTGGACTATTGGACTGTTCCCTGAATATGAGGACTCTTTAGAAGTATAATTTTTGGCAATGGAATCGATGACCTGAATACTTCCCAGCTACATCTGCTGTAAGAAGCTGTATTGCAGTGTCACGATTCTCTGTTTAGCTCTAATTAACCATTTAATTACAACTAGTGTAATTCAAGCAGATACACTTCTATAGAATTATGTTACTTAAGAGCAGTCCAGTCTGGCATTGATGTAATGACAAGTTATATTTGTTTGTCTGTGGGTGTGTGTGTTTGTGGGTGTGTGTAAGCAGCAGAAATTCAAACTTGGAGGAAAAAAAAATTAGCACCAGTGTTGGACTTTTCTGTCTAGTGTTTAAAAGCACTTTCTAGCAGTTTTATGTGGCCTTTTAATTTAAGGAAGTGTATTATATGCACTGCTAAGAGGGCCCTGTGTTCTCTTGAAAAGTAGATGATTTTTGACTCATTGTACAGATATAATTGGCAGAGTAACTAATCCTTGCCTACAGAGAATTAAAATGTAAATGAGTATAGGGTTCTGATACTTTTAGGAATGGTGAGTTTTTATTTTGGGGACTGAAGGTTTAAAATATTTCCCTTGCAACACTTAAGGTTTTGGAAAGAAATAAAAGAAAATCTTCATAATCTTCTTACTTGAAGTGAGCAACATTCTCTGTTTCCTTCCCCAGAGATATGCAGTCATACTATGTTTTTGTGAGCTCGTGGATGACAAAAATGGAATCTGTCTTGTCCAAGGAGCAACGTGCGATGAAGTTTTCTGAAGATCTTTCTAACCGCTGCAATGTCTTCATCCAGGTGTGCAGTCTTCTCATGTGGTGGTGCAGCAATCTGATGTTTTGGTGCAAGTTGTTGAACATAAAAAGAAATCACAGGAGTTCTGTGATCATTGGTGTGTTATTTCACAGCGTGGGAATTCTTATAAAACTTTTAATGCCCAGTACTCTTCCAAGAAAATCTGTAAAAGGTCTTTTGATAAAGAATATGGGGAAAGGGACTACGACTAAATATTCAGTGGTTAGAATTTTGGATTTTTCTCTTGACTTAGGAAACCAAGAAAGCTTCATTTTCTTGTAGTAAAGGTTTTGGGTTTCTTTCCTTTTGAGTCATGAGGTACGTAGGGTGGACTGAACCAGTGTCTAATTTAGTTTTATTTAGGACAATACATACTCCCAGTAAAGGTTTTGTGTTGTTTCGTTGTGCTTTGCCTAGTGATGATACTTTGCAAGAATCTTACTACGTTCCGAGACAGCTGGTTTTCTTTTGGCCTACTAACAGCATGTAGTCTTAATGTAAGATGCATCTTATTTCTGAATTTATTTTTTGCTGGTTTCTATAAGTATCTATCTGCCTGACAGAAATTTGATGAGAATAGGTGTGTGAAAAAAGCATGATCTTGAATATTCTTCAGCTAAAAACAGGCATGTACTAGGCTCTGTGGTTTTTACATTTGAATTAGTTGCAATGGACTTAAAAATTTGTTCCATACTGAACTGAGTTTCCTACACCACTTGCTGTCTTTTCCTAGTCTCTTTTTCTCTTTTTTTTATTGTTACCATTTTTTCTTTGAAATAAGTTTAATAATTTTTTGTCATGTTGTATATAATCAGCATTGTATTTAAAAGCTTAGCATATATTTATGTAGAGCTGGTATCTTTATTGTGGGATGGACATTTCTATTTAGAAAGTGTAAAACTGTGTAAATACTGTCAGTGTATTTATTCCACAGAATCTGGAAGGTTTAGATTGTTTTTGTGATGGGATGTTTCTTGGTGAGTTGGGAATTGTTTGATGGTTTGGTTTACAATAGACTGAAATTGTTACACCTTTGAGGCTCTGTGATTATTTAACTCACTAATCTGTGTTTAATTGGAATGGCTTTAGAAGAGGTTAATCAGATGATCTAATGAGTCATAGGCAGTTTCATTGTGTCTGCTAATAAAAGGGTCTCATTCAGCTTTGGGATCCCATGCTTGCTTAGCTTAGTGGAGTGGTAGGCTCTCTGTTGCGCAGGGGCAAAAGTTAGCTGTCTGTCATGTATGAAACAAAACAGAGCGGATTTATTTTATTGACTTGTGGAAATATTAATTTTTAATTTTTCTTCCCCTCGTATTCATTTTATTTTTAGGGTTTTCTTTATGCATACAGTCTTAGCACCATCATTAAAACTACAATGAATCTTTACATGTCAATGCAAAAACCTGTGACCAAAACCTCAGTAAAAGCCCTGTGCAGACTTGTAGAGCTTCTGAAGGTAGGTCACTGGATGAAAATTGTTTATTTCATGTAGGAATTACAGAGAACATTGACCAAATATCCCATATTAAAAAAAAAAAAACTGTGATGGGAAGTGGTTTTGCATGCATGGCTTCTTGTTTGTGAGTGGTTTGGTTAGAGAATAGATTTGGAGGGCTAGGACTGGTTTTGTTTATTTGTCTGTTTGTTTTGGGTTTTTTTTTATTCATAGCTTCTAACTGGCTTCCTTAGTTGGTGTCACAAAATGATTGAGGTTGGAGGGGATCTCTGGAGGTCATTGGTCCAGCCTATCCATGCTCAAGCAGAGACACCTAGAGCCAGTTGTCCAGAGCTGTGTCCAGATGACTTTTGAATATCTTGAAGGGTGGAGACTCTACAACCTTTCTGGGCAGCCAGGCTGTGCAGGCTGTGACAGTGCTTGGTTACCCTCATAGTAAGAAAGGGTTTCCTGATGTTCAAAGGGAAACTTCTGTGTTTGTTTGTGCCCATTGCCCCTTGTCTGTCACTGGGCACCTCTGACAAGAGCCTGGCTCCATCTTCTTTGCACCCTTCCTCCAAGTATTTATGTACAATGATACGATTCCCCTCCAAGCCTTTTCTCCACTGGCTGAACAGTCCCAGCTCTCCCAGCATTTCCTCACATGCGATATGCTTCAGTCCATGAATTATCTTCATGGCTCTTGGCTGGACTGTCTCCAGTGTGTCCATGTCTCTCTTGTGCTGAGGAGCTCAGAACTGGACCAGCACTCCAGATGTGGCCAAACCAGTGCCAAACAGGGGAAGGGTCACCTCCCTCGAGCTGCCAGCAAAGTGTTGTCCATTGGAGCCAAAGCTACCATTGGCCTTCTTTGGGACAGGGGCACATTGCTGCTTTGCACTCAACCTGCTGTCCACCAGGACCCCCCAGGTTCTTTCCTTCCAAGCTGCTTTCCTGGTATGGTGGATGATTCCTGGTTTATACTGGTATATGGGAGATTGTCCCTCCCCAGATAGGGGACTGCACATTTCTCCTGGTATTTTTTCCAAAAGAAAGGTACTCTATTTTGGGATAAATTTGGGAAGCAGTGGTGAACAAAACTGAAAAAAAAAAACCCAAAACAAAACTTAAATGAACCCTAAACCAAGCTATTGAGGAGCATAAAAAAGTTTTTCTTGGTTTCTAAGGGTTAATTGTAAATGCTAGTAACAGCACATTACAAAGTGGAAAGAGTCTGTATTTGCAGTGTGGATGAGTCACACATAAAGACAGATTCTAAAGGCAGCAGTTTTGATGGCTACATGAACTAATGTGTTTTGGGATTGACTTCAGGCAATAGAACATATGTTTTACCGAAGAAGCATGGTTGTGGCAGACTCTGTGACACACATCACACAGCATCTGCAGTATCAGGCTCTTCACTCTATTTCTGTGGCCAAGGTATGTAATCCAAGTTCTAATAATTAATCTTCCTCCTATCTAAGTAGTTTTAAATGAAAGAATTTTTCATATTTTTTCAAAATCTGTAGTGTAATGCTCTATTGTAATCCAGAGATTTATAAGCTTTCCTGTAGTTCCAAGCTTCTTCCTAGAAAACTGTACAGCACAGATGGTTATCTGTTTTTTGACCAAGAATGATTCCCCTCTTCCTCTAAACTGCTGCATCTCTTGTCATCTTCCTCTTGTGTTCTATTTAGATTTTATTTCTGGTGAATTTTCACAAACTGACCTTTGCTTACCTCTTTTCTGATGCACATTCATAAAGCAATCTGTTGCAGGTCTAAGCAAACAGCCTGTTATTTAAGTCTTTGTCTTCTTGGCAAAATAGCAGTACATGATGGCTTACAGGAACCTACTGTGGGCATAAATTCTCTATTTCACTGTGGGATAAAATGGCTTCTTTTGCTTATCAAATCTTGAATTTCAGAATTCAGGGCAAATGGGAAAATGAGACTTTAGTATGCCTGTTCTGATGTATTACTGATTGGTTTTATTCTTTCATCACATTCAGTAGCAGAATTATAAAGGATGTATGCTATTGTTACTGGTGCAGCTATTAAATTTCCTTTTTATTTGGCTGTAATCTCAATTTATGTATCTGGCATCTCTATATTTTCTAGGGTAAGCAAAAAAATAGTTGTACTTATGAAAAACTTTATATATAGATATATATATGTAGCAGGAATAGCATGAACTGAAGAGGTTCCAAACTTTAAAGTTACTAAGAAAAACTGTTTCTCTTCAAAGAGCACACACACACATATATATCATATATATATATAGATGACTTTCAGAAACTTTTCAAATGATATCTGTAATTACATTACAGTTATTTTTAAATGCATAGAAATATGCTAAGACTTCTGTTGAAGGATATTGGAAAGAACACATATGTGAACCATCCTTGATATTTTGACTATCAGAAAATATGTAAAAGGCAAATGTTGGTAAATAGAAGGATCCATTAGTACTGCTCTTTTTATCTGCTCTGCTTTGTTTCTAAGTGGTATAAGGTCTAAGACACACAGCAGATGAGGTTAGGAGCTTCATACTGAACACACAAAACGTGTGGAAGATGTTTTATTTAACTCTTTTTGTGAAACTTCCTCTTCTGGGTCCCTCTGCTACTCACAAATACATCTGTGACTTCCACTTTTTTGCCATTACACTTGGTTCCTTTCATTTGTTCATGCAAATAAGTTTGCACTTCATCTTCCTGGTCCATTAGAGTTTGTAGAAAATTGTAAGCTGTTGTTATTACCACGTTTATGTCTCATGGCTTTTCATCTCTAAACTGAATTTTGTTATCAACAACTGGGAGTCATTGATTAAAAATTTAAATTACATGTCCATTAGAACTAAAACTGGCATGCACTCTCATGCAACTTGCACAGTGTTTGTGTACTGTATGACCTACCCTATGTCCACGTTGGCTGCACATATTCCAAGTGTATAGATAGGTAATATCACTGAATTGACAGAGTAAGTGAATCTGCATTCAGTTACCTCTGTTCACAAAACATAACTTGTTTGCAGAAATACTCAGTTTATGACAAGTCCACAAGCTTTGGGAAGAAATAGTAAGCTATTGCCTTTGGGCTTAGGTAACTTTTCTCTGAATTTCTGTGTCTTTTTGTCATCAAGAAAAGGGTAATTTCTGATAAAAAGTACAGTGAGCAACGCCTGGATGTCCTCTCTGCTTTGGTGTTGGCTGAGAACACCCTAAATGGGCCAAGTACGAAACAGAGGCGCCTGATTGTTTCCCTTGCACTGAGTGTGGGAACACAGATGGTGAGTGCCATGATTGTTCCAGCCCTTCATTTGTTTGGTAGAGTGTCCTATGAAAAAATAAGATCTTGTGATCTCGTGTTTATTTTTTTTTTCTTCGTTTCTACAGAAAACTTTTAAAGATGAAGAACTTATTCCCCTTCAGTTAGTTCTGAAAAAACTGGACTTGATCAGTGAACTCACAGAGAGGTAAGCAGTGGCAGCAGTATATAGAAGGCAGCAGTGTCTTGGGGGAGCTGGATCTTCACTGTATGAATGTCAAAATCTGGTCTCTGCATGCTGGTGGGGATTTTTGCATGTTTTGTAGACCAGGGATGGACAGAAAGAATTCCAGAGTTAGGTCTGAAGCTCACTTGTCTTTGGGCAAGTTATATTTCACCTGACTGTTGATTGTTTAGAAATTTTATCACTTTCTTGGATGACTGATAAGCTGAGGTGTTCCCCTTAACCTAACCCCAAAATTTATGAGTTAGTACCAGTCTGTTTGGGAGACTGGGCTGTCAGTTCACATGTGACACCATGTTTTTACTGCTGCTGTAGTTTCAGTGCACACTCAAGTTATAGCATGCTGGCCATTTGTAAACCAGGTGAATATCTGGGTTCCATGCAGTTTTTATGGAAAGAGAAAAACACCTTCAGTGGTTGACTCATGAGATAAAATCCTGGGAATAATGTAGACAAGTTGTATTGGGAGAGGCCTGTTTCTCCTTTGACTCACAGGAGAAAATTAGAGAATGTATGTTTGATCTCTAGGCTACTAATTAAGGCATGTAATAAGAAAGTGGTTGTTTAGGACTTTGCTGTAATGTAAGATTGAAGTCTTTCAGAGACTGAGTAAATCTTTTCACTAAAGCAGGTACTTTTTATTTATAAATAGGCTAGTGGAAAGAAAAGAAATAAAAAGTTCGTTAACAAGGAACTTCTGAAGGTCAGTGCATCTGGAACATTAAAGTAATGGTGTAAAACTTGGGCCTGAAATGCACTTGTCTTTAGTTTAAACACACACACTCACTGTGTTAGAAGAATGGTTTCTTCCAAATCTGTGTCTAACAATTAATCTTTTATTCCAGAATTCGGGCACAATGTGACTGTTGTTTCTTGTACTGGCATCGAGCCGTCTTTCCAATCTATTTAGATGATGTCTATGAAAGTGCAGTGGATTCTGCTAGACTACATGTAAGTAGTAATGTTACAACTTACTAACTGTTGGGACAGCTTCAGATGAAGAGACGATAAACCTTAGACTGAAGCTCTTAAAGGGAAAGCTCAAAAAGTAAATCCCTGGCTCCTACTGAGTCAGACATTTCTTCTCAGTCTGGAGGATATAAAAGCAATCTTTGTTCTAAATCTGTCTGTTAGATTTCTTTAAAACAATCTCAGGTTGCTATTGTTAATTCTGTATCTCTGTGCCTGTCTCTGTTCCTCTCTTCATTCTAATTTGAAATGAACACCTGCTAGACTTCAGCATTAAAAGCCTTTGTTTGTCATTGTGGTTACATATTTCTAAAACAGGATCACTGTGTTCAGTGATTCTGTGTTGAATAGTTGTCCTGTAGCTTTTTCCACCCCTCATCTCTTCTCCCCTTGTTGAAGTACTATGTACTTGCTGCAGATGTGAATCGTGCTTTGGCATGATAATCCTGATAAAAATCAATCGTCTGTTCCATGGTTGTACAGTACTGAAATGAATAAAGTGCAAATAATTCCTGATGAAATAGCTAATAATTAGGATCTTCCAGTCAGCAGCAAATAATACTTCAGATTAAGGACATGACACTTCAGTAGGGTTTATGAAGTCCATTTCTAATAAAAATGGGAAGACTAATGATTCTGATTTTTGTTAGCTTTGAACTCTGTTTGAAGTGCTGGTGATATATCTATCTGTTAATAATACATATTTTTAAATAAGTATATGTTTAGTGCACTACGGGACTGTGTACCTGCTATGATGCATGCAAGACACTTGGAATCTTACGAGGTGCTTCTGGAATGCTATGACAAAGAAATCATGGAAGTGCTCAATGAGGTAATTGGTTGTGGTTAGGATGATGATGACTGATGATTTTTAATACCATTTTTAATGGTATCTGTGTTGGCTGGGAACATGAAAATACTGCACTCTAAATTATGTAAGTTAACAAAACTTCAGTTACAGATTTGACTGTGCAGACAGAGGAGTGCTTTTTGCCAGATTAGCTTCTGTTTGGATGAATGCCTAAAATAAATGTTACTGTTCTTAGTGTGCATGCATGGCTTTAAGTAGTGAAGGGTCTGCAAATACAGATGGCCTCTTGACTGAATTATTATCTAGAATTATGAAGGAGGTTTTACAAAGAAAATGCAAATTTGGATTTCCCAAGTCCTAGTTTTTAACCTTTGAACTATGCTTTTTATTTGAGTAGTTCAAGACCAAACATTACAGATTATTCAGAAAATCAGACCAAATTTCTTATTGCAAGACTCTTCCTCACTGAATTAGTTCTTACTATTTAGATAGATAGCCCTAAGCCTAGTTCCCCTTAAAATGAGAAATGAGAATACTTGAGTGTAAGTTGTGTTAAACTCCTGTGGAAGTTTTAGTCATGTAAAAGATGGCATTGAGTAGTTACACCTTTACCTTTTCTGAACTGTGTAACTTTTTCTTGCCATTGGGTACTGGAACAAGAGCACAGGAAATGAATATCTTTCTGGTTCCCAAGTATTTATTGACTTTGACTTGTGTGGCCCTATCAAAGCAAAGCTTTCTTCACTAGTTTCATCAGTGTTACACATATCTGCGGAGAGGAGTGTTGATTCTGCTAACTAAGCATTGTAAATGGACACTGAACATCACCATTTTTTTGTGGTTTGCTTTTTTGTATGCTTGTTTGGGGTTTTGGTGGGTTTTCTTTTTTTAAATTTAAACTTCCTTGAATAGCACTTGCTGGACAAATTGTGTAAAGAGATAGAAAAGGACCTGCGCTTATCAGTTCACACACACCTGAAGCTGGATGACAGAAACCCCTTCAGAGTTGGCATGAAGGACCTGGCTCACTTCTTCTTTCTGAACCCAATACGTTTTTTCAATCGATTCATTGACATAAAAGGTGAGGGGAGTTGTACATTTCCTTGATTCTGTTATTTTCATCTCTTATACTTCGGCTTTGTATATCTTTTCACTTCTTTCCACACTTTCCTAACTAAATAGGTAGCATTATTTTAGTTCATCCTTCTGTGTGTTCACAGCTTATGTAACTCATTACTTGGACAAGACCTTCTACAACTTAACGACCGTAGCTCTTCATGACTGGGCCACCTACAGTGAGATGAGAAACTTGGCAACCCAGCGCTATGGTTTAAGTATGACTGAGGCACACCTTCCCAGCCAGACTCTGGAGCAGGTACAGTGCCCACAGGACAGGAATAGAGCTTCTTCCATTCCACTGTCATAGGACTGAGTCATTGAAATTAAAGTACCCAAGAGCAGAGAACTCTTTGGAATAAGTGACCTTTAATTTCTGGTTGATTTGTGAGGCAGGATCTTTATCTACCTTTGGAGATCACACTGATATCAGTTAATATCATGTTGGGCTTGTATTGTTCATTTTTTTAACATAATGAAATGAATTGAGTATGCAAAGTCAGAGAATGTTTTCTTGAAAATTCAGTTAGCAATTTGGCAAGCAGTAGATCCAGACAACTGTTACAAGTATGGAATGACCTTTGAGTGGTGAGTCTTTTCCCCTAGTTTATTGCTAGCTTTTTAGCAGGTTCTGCTTTGTGATCATCAAGAGAAACTATTTCCCAGGCTGGTCATGGAGGACTTTTGGACATCTGTGAATTAGATTATAGGAGAGTGACTTAGAGCCTCCTAAAAGCTGCTAAACATGGTGCCATTCAGAATAAAGTTGTAGTGCCATCAAGTTAATGGTGATGATATTCACTGTTACAGGGTCTATATTTCAAAGCCTTTCCTTCAAGAGTTTTAATATCTTGGATATTTTTGGCAGTTTGCTTCATTCCCTCATTTGGGTTAACACATTGGTGAAAGCTCTTACAAGTACAGCCCCTTTTTTGCTAATGTTTGTGATGGCTGTGTCTTCCTAAGTTGAAAGAGGGTGTAGAACTAAGTACTCCAGCTGGATTTTTGGCACAAAAGTGCTGTAGATGAGCTTCTGTTTCCAGCTTTGGTTTTCTACTGGCTATATTTGGTCAGCACATTGTTACAAAGAATTAAACAATTTCACGACATTGGTTTCATAACATTCATTCTGGTATGAGCTTTACTTCAAAACAAAGACACCCCACACTTCATAACCCCCAGCCTCAAAAGCCTGATAAAATCCCTGGCACAACTGGAAATAGGGTATATAAATTAAATAGCATCATCTCTAGGCACAATGATAATTCAGGGATTCCTTAGGGAAAAATGTGTAAACAATTGTAAAATTTATATTGTAAATAGCAAACCTCAGTCTTTTAGGTTGGGCTAAACAATATTAAATAAAAGTAGCTAGGTGCTTATTTCTCCATAGACATCTATATGTCTGTAGAAATCTCTAAGGCAAGATTCTATATTTTAGAATCTGAAATCAGACAAATCTCAATTTTTAGTTTTTTTATTGTTTAATTGTGCCTTGTGGAGTAGGCTGGAGGATTCCTCTCTTTCAGGGGAAGCTGGAAAGAAAGAGGCAGGAGTGTAAATGTTAAAACATGGGCTGAGCTGCTTTTTTCTCCTCTAAGCATTATCTTACAGACACTGAACAAAAAGTGTTAAGAGGTTCTTCATTTTGCAGAGAAACACTGCTTCCTAAAATACCTTCAAGTAACTGCAGAAACAGTATTTCTGCACCTTAGTGGTTAGATGTGTCAGTAGTTCTTGAAGAAGTTTTACCATAGTAATTCTCAATAAATAATATTGTTTCAGGGTCTGGATGTTTTGGAAATCATGAGAAATATTCATGTTTTTGTATCCCGCTACCTCTACAATCTGAACAATCAGGTAAGGTATTTCCCACACTTTTCCAGGCAATTGGCTCCAGTTTGAAGGGACTGTGAAATGCAGAGTAGAGTACATTAAAGAAAAGTCCAGGCTGAACATGCGTAGTGAGAGGCTATAAAATAGTATTGCTACTTTAGATAAATATCCTTGGGGATGCTGTGGCTTGGTCTTCTAGATTGTTGTGTAGCATGTTTTGGATATGTTATGGCAGTAGGATCACTCCATGTCAATTTTCTAGTGAAGCTAGAAGGCAGCAAGGATAATTGGCTGCTCTATAAGGACATAGTAAGTACATGATTTCTGAGCTTGAAAAATGTGTATCTGAAAATGGGTTATTGGAGAGATGAAGCAGTGGCTGACATGGAGAACATGGACAGAGAGCAAACCTTTGGGGTTTCTCACAATGTGAGAATGAGGAGCCCACTACAAAAATGAGTGGCTTCCTGAAAGAAGTACTTTTTTTCATAGCTCATAATTCAGTAGTGGAACTCATTGTTGTGGTCTGTGTGGGGTCAAAAGTACAAACAGGTGCCAAAAGAGTTTAGACACCTTAATGTAGCATATAATCTCAATAAATATGGGAGTCTTGAGTGCAACATCTGCCTTGGAATTGTTGAATCACAGCTGTAGAAATCAGAAAAATTTACCAGATAAAGTTCATTGTATCCATGCTGTATTTTCTTGGTTCTTTCCCTAAGCACCAGGTATCAGCTGCTCTCAGAAATAAGGTATAGGCTATTTAGATCAGTAATTTATCACAGAACCAGGTTTAGGTAATTAACTTTATTTTTCCCTCCCTGCCTCCCAGATCTTCATTGAAAGAACAAGTAATAACAAACACTTGAACACCATCAATATCCGACACATTGCTAATTCAATTCGAACTCACGGAACAGGAATCATGAACACAACAGTGAGTATCTTTTGCACTGTTGTTGGATTACTTGTTTGTGATTATGCACATAAACCTCCTCCTTGCATCTCCTAGTAGTTTATTTGGTTATGCAGTTTTAATAATGCAGTAGTAATGTTCTGTGTGAATTAATAAATCAGTTCTTGGACGTGGCACAAATCGATATCACAATCTGTTGGGAGTGTTATCACTTCCAGTTGCTACATAAAAGTTAATGAAGAGATCTAAAACTACATCAAAGGAGAGACAGATGTTCTGGTTGGACTGTTCTTGATATTATGCCCTGATTTGCTGCTTAGTAGACAGGTACTTTTGCTGTAGTTAAAGCAAATCTTGAGAAAATGTAATGTTAATTTTTTAAGTTCTTCTTGTAATTGCTATGCTTAAGAACAATCAGCTTTTCAGTTTGCAAAATAAAAGCTACAGACCTCTAATCACTTGTTGGAAAACTGACTTCTTATTGCAAGGCTTTTAATGATGTCTGACGTGTAGGTGGCCATTTTAACAGCCAAAGGCATTTGCCTCTTTGCAAGGTAAATGCAAAGAGGTGTGTTGTGTCTGCTACAGCAGGACTTTATCACTGGGATTCTCAAGTTTGGATACAATGATAAAGGTGTTTTCAGGTCAGTGCTTTCCAGTCTGCTGCTTCACTTCCACGCTGTTGCTCTTTCCTTTTTTCTGTTCTTCTGGCTCCATCAAAAAAAACCCCAAAAACACAAAAAAACAAACAAACAAAAAAAAACAAACAAACAAACAAAAAAACAACAAAAAAAGAACTTGCTAAAATATTGAACCCACTCTCAAGTCATTATTTTCGAAGTGGGAATTATTAAAAATAAAGTTTTAATGATTTCTTTCACTTTTTGTGGGAGAGTGGGGACTTTTTCAGAAAATGCTGCTACTCAAATTATTTTTTGATGTAAATTTATTCACTTCTGATTGTGAGTGAAGTTATTTTTGCAGACATGAGAAGTATTGAGATATGTACCATAGAAGTGTACTTCTGCCTTTTGAGAAAATGTTTTAGAAAACTTTGAGGAAGTGAAAAAATTGTGCCAGGAGATTATGCAGATGCTACAGACTGAGGAAGTTGGTCATGTCTGCCTGTTTCAACTTGATTCTTGTATTGTTTCAAAAGGACAGTTACAGGATATTCCAAACAAACTAATGGCTGTGTAGGGCAGGTGATCGACTGAAATACTGAACTTGTCCTTTGGTCCCTCTGCCTTTCCTGGAAGAGAGTAGGCCTTCCAGGAGAATGGTTTTTCATTTTTCCTTATTCTTTGAAAACAGTGAAATTAAAGTTGAGAACTTGC
This sequence comes from Aphelocoma coerulescens, assembly GCF_041296385.1. Classification (NCBI taxonomy): domain Eukaryota; kingdom Metazoa; phylum Chordata; class Aves; order Passeriformes; family Corvidae; genus Aphelocoma; species Aphelocoma coerulescens. The sequence continues at coordinate 57,642,861 of NC_091014.1, read as the reverse complement.
ATTAGAAGTTACTTAGGCATCTGGTGAAAACAGGGTGTTAGATGTGTTTGTTACTTTGCTAACTTTCTTGATTTGACTGTTTTTTTTCTTTCTGTCTTCTAGGTAAACTTCACTTACCAATTCTTGAGGAAAAAGTTTTACATTTTTAGCCAGTTCATGTATGATGAACATATCAAATCCAGACTTATCAAAGACATCAGATTCTTCAGGGAAGTCAAGGATCAAAATGATCACAAGGTATAGTAGTTTTTGAAGGCTGTAGAGTAATTTGCTAAAAGAAGTGCTACTTTCATGTTACTGAAGGTGCACCAAACCATAAGACTCCTATTATTTAAATGTGTATCCCCTGACAAAGGGACAGCTTCTGTCCTAGCAAAATGCAGTGTTACCAATGCCTGTATTCAGGAGGGCTTTGTTTTATTCTGTCTGCTCTGTAAATATGGAGTTGGCTAAAATCATTCTCTCCACGTCTTAAGGATGATTTGATGGAGTTGTAGTCTATTGGAGGTTCTAAACTTCTGGTCCAACTCATGCATAACAGTTTTCAGTTTTGAACAATAAGCTTACTTGAATTGAATCCAAAATGATGTGATCATTTTGGATTCAAAATACTCATTCCAGTATGTCAGGATTTGGGAGTGATTTTGCATGCTAGAAAATTTTCTCAAAAATGGGAGAGACAATGTATTTAGTAAAATAGACTGCTAGCTTCTTTGCATGTCAAGGGCTTATTTGTTTTAGGAATACTTTCTTGTTCACAGTAAAACTATTTCACTTGTCAACTTGCAGAAGTGACTCAGTAAAATGAGCCTTGTGAACTAGTACAGAAAGCATGTGTATGATTTATAAAAAAATAAAGCTGTAAATGTGGGGTAAAACTAAATTACAAATAGAATTCTATTGATGTGATGAAAAGATTTTTTTCTAAGGGTAGGTAATTATTCTTACAAATTATTCTAAATTTTTTTTTTCTAGTATCCCTTTGAAAGAGCAGATAAATTCAACCGTGGCATCAGAAAACTTGGAATAACCCCGGATGGCCAGAGCTACCTTGACCAGTTCAGACAACTCATAAGTCAAATTGGTATGAAATGCTATCTAAGATCTTATAAATGTTTTTAAATGGAAGAGTTCTTCATCAGCTAGTAACTGACCTTTTAGCTCAGGCTAAAGGTAGATTTAATTCCAGTCAGATGGAAAGTAATTCACTTGTAGCCCATGCTACATAAATGCTCTCATCTAATTGCACAGAAACAGCCATTGCATGTCCTAATCTCCAACAGGGTTACAGATTGCATAGATTCCTGTTCCCTTTCAGTTCTTTATTATGCAACTGACTTTTATCCATGTTGAGTGTGTTTCCTACTAAAAACCAATTACTGTTAAGTTCATGTATTTCAAAAAATGGCCATTCATCCTGCTGAAGTATCCTTGAGTAATGCATGATGTGACAATGCTATTTTCAGCCACTGATGCTGTAGATGTGCAGGACTGATCTGAACTTGCAAGCGTTTAATGTGCCCAGTGAAAAGAGTTTGTACAAAAGTGAACAAACCCTTGCTTGATGATGCATTTTTATTTTATTTCTCTGCATAGACTTTTGATAGCAGGGTTCAATTTAACTTTTATAACTTGGCTACCAGAGCAAAGTTCTTTGCCAGAACTATGTGACAACTTTAATTTACGTTTTCATAGCTCCTATTGGTTGTGAGAGTGTGTGTGTATTTAAGTAATTATAAATTGCTTCCTTGTTTTTTCTTCTTTTTAAAGGCAATGCTATGGGCTATGTACGAATGATAAGATCTGGTGGACTTCACTGCTGTAGTAGTGCAATTAGGTATTCCCACAAATATTTCATTTTCCTCTTTGCTCCTTCTCTTCCCCTTGCTCTCTCTTCTTGCTGATATTCCCTATGCCCTTACCTATCCCTCATACATTTTGAAAAGTTCCTTTTATATGCCTTCATTTAAGTGGAATTCTTGAAGACAGTGCTGGGATTCAGCACTGTACAATCATGGACATAAATCACTAAAAATAAAACAAATTCTATGGGAAAACATGGCAAAAGAGTTAATAGAATGCACATGTAAGACATTAGTCCTTAATCCAGCAATTTGTGATGTTAAATAATTTCAAGGGTGTATTAAAGAAAAGTAATACAAACCTTGATGAACTTGGAAAACACATTCCTTTCATACTTTTTTCTGTATAGGTTTTGTCTATGTTTATGAACGGTCATGAAAACATAGTAACTTTTACATAATAAGGAATAGTTCGTTTTCTTGCAAGTAACAGTAAACTTAGAGTTACCAAGAGTATCAAGTGCTGGAGAGAGGACATGGTAGTCCAGTAAAAACAGAAGTACAAATAATGATATGTGTTTAGAAGTGAGGTTAATAATGCCTGGATGAGAATGGTGTGACAGATACGACATAATTTGAAGTAAGTAGTTCAAAGCCTGAGGATGAAATTAAGTAAATTATAAATTGGGGTAGATACTTCAGTGAACACAGACAGTTGAGCATAATCCTAACAAACAGTGAGTTTTCAGGTTTGTTCCTGATCTGGAAGATATTGTTAACTTTGAAGAGCTGGTGAAAGAAGAAGGACTCTCAGAAGAAACACAAAAAGCAGCAAGGTACATTAACATCATGCTTTTGAGGTCTGGGGCAGGGGTGGGATGAGAGAATTGTAATTTTATATTCATAAATGTAGCTATTGGTTATTTGTGTGTGTGTATATTGAAAGTTCAGCTGCTTTTATGCAAAAATATTTGCTTTAAGCAAAGCAAATAGAAGCAGTTGTTTAGAAAATGCGAAGTAGCATTGATAGTAATAGACACTTAGAACCTGGTTTCTTGAAGAAATCCTTGTTTAAGAGCTAACAAGCTTTCCTCGCTGTGTGCCTGAGCTCTACTTCTAAAATTTTCAGGGTCTTAGATAAAAAAGTTGCAAGTGTTCTATTCATAGACCTTTTTTGAGAAAATTAAATAAAGACACATGATTCCAAATGGGCTGTAGAGGTAGGGTACCCTTCCAAATCCTGGATTGTGGATTTAGGCAAAGGGTGAAGAGAGGGTTGTTACCCCTGAGGTGGATAAGCAAAGGGACTTTTAGCAGAACCAAGTAACCCATTGCTCATCCCTGCAGGCAGCTGGACTCTGTGCTCAGTGACCTCACACGGAACTTTGCAGAGGGAACAGAGTACTTCAAAATGCTGGTGGATGTCTTTGCTCCCGAGTTCCGCAGCCCAAAGAACATGCACTTGCGGAACTTCTACATCATTGTTCCCCCCCTGGTGAGTGTGTGCACTGCACCGGGGCTCACCTTAGAAAGGTCTTGTCAGATCAGGGTTGTGTTTAAATATTTTGTTATTAGACTATAGTAGCATGTGTGGCTATGCCTTGGGAAATCTGTGAGTCTCTTTGTGATTCCAAGACAGCCTTTCGTTCTTTCAGACCCTCAATTTTGTAGAGCATTCAATCAGTTGCAAGGAGAAATTGAATAAGAAGAACAAAAGTGGAGCAGCTTTCACTGATGATGGGTTTGCCATGGGTAAGTTTCAGCACCCTCACTAGCCTTTGGGTAAGCTAACATAATGGATATTTGCAAGAAAAGTTCTGTTTATAATTTGTCTGTTCCCATAATTAAAAATTCCATAATTTAATTGGGTTTGTCTTTGCTTCAGCAAAATGGATTTGAGGGTTATGGTTGCATTCAGAATTTCCTAAACATGGAATAGCTGTGTATGGGAGCAGACCGTTTTAACATATATTGGTGCTTCCTAGTTTCTTTCAAAACTTGTGGTTCTCATCCAGATGAGAAGGAATGCAAGTATTTGGAGAAGTTGTGAGGTTTTTAAAAAATTTAAGCTTGTTCTTTATTGTGATTTTTCCTGATAGATAATTCTAAGTTAATAACAGTTTAAATTATATTTGCATGAAATTATCAGCTTAGGCTCATCCATTAAAGACATTCACAAAATGTTTTGTAAATTGCATGTTGACTTTAGTACATGGTTTGTCAATGACTAGGTGTGGCTTACATTCTGAAGCTTTTGGATCAGTACCAGGAGTTTGATTCTCTGCACTGGTTCCAGTCTGTTAGAGAGAAGTATGTGAAGGAAATAAGAGCAGTAGCTAAGCAACAGAACGTGCAGTCTTCTAATCAAGATGAAAAACTACTACAGACTATGAACCTTACCCACAAGCGGCTGGAAGTTTGTTTACAGGTACAGCACGGGCCTGGTTACCTGTTCTGGTAACAATTTCTGTTCTGTTTTGGGTTCAGCGCTTACTCATCACAAATCATGTAACTGTGTTCTGATGGAGCTCATTGAGAGCAAAATCCAGAGCATTGTCTACAGCAAAAATGCAAAAAGAGCATAAATACTTGAGGTGTATGACCTGAAGGGAATGCCATCAGTTTTTGTGCTATTTGAAGACCTGGTTGATTGGAATTCTTTGTCCCATGGAGTTTGAAATGTAATGCAACTAAACCAGAAATGCTTTAACAGGAGAGAATGGTTAAACTTCTTATGACAAAGATTTTACATAACGCTGTGAACCCTCAGAGTTGCCTGTGTGTTAATTCTGAGCTGCTGAATGGAATGATGCATTAGCTGTCAAATAGAGGAAAGGTGCACTTGAATTTTGAAGCCCAGAAGCTCAGGTTTTGTCTGTGGTGTACTGCTTCCTCACTCTGATTGGAGAAGCCTATGGGACAAATCTGTCATTGGCTAGTTTTACAGCCCATGATTACATTCTGTAATGTCTTGTTGAAATAGATAAGGCCCTGTATGCACTTATGGTTTCCAGGAGTGTGCACTGTGTCTGGTCCTCTGTGTTTAAAAAACCACATCACTGAACCTTGTTCAGACACTGATCAAGCCTGTAGCCATTTAAATTACTGGCTTGCATAGTTTTCCATGGGCAAGTTGCTCTAAGTTCTCACTGCTGCTACAAACCTCATTTTCAGCCTCAGCAGATCAGTGATGGATTGCAGTGATGCTGCTTTGCTTAAGTTGCCCTTTAATGTAAAGGCTGACACTTGCTTTGTAAAATGCATGTGAATAAGGTATGAATGGAGAAGGATTTTCAAGAGCATTTAAGTGATTTAGATACTGAAATCTAGGTGCCTAAGATGCTCCTGAAAAATCCCATTTATATCGGTCTGCACATTCTCGTGATACTCTGATGTTCCTCTTCTTTCTCCTTTCCCTTAGGAATTTGAACTCCTTTACTTCTCACTAAGTAGTGCAAGAATTTTTTTCAGAGCAGATAAAACTGCAGCAGAAGAAAGCCAGGAAAAGAAAGAAAAAGAAGGTGAGTGAATGCTGTGTGTAGAACATTTTGGCTAAGGAGATTGTGTGCCCTAATAGGGAAGGTCCTTTTTGTTTTATTCATAGCTGCTTTCTTGCTCATGGGTCGATCAGCATCACACTTACCTCGTCAGTTACCAGTGTTGACAATGACAACCTTAGCTGGTGTTAAATAAAGTGATTTTCACCCATTGTACCAGCTGGTTTTCAACTTTCATAGGCAGATGATGCAGTTACTATATATATTCAGATAATTATGATGTACTTGGTCTTCTATTGAATTCTGTATTCAAAGTGTAAGATCTTAATTTGGGGTGTGGTCTCTTGACTAGGTAACGTGGGTCTTTTGCATTTCTATTCCTGCTTGTCTATTCTCCCTCATGAATTCTGAAAGATTCTCTTGGGAAAATCCTTTCTAAAGAAATGAGAGTACTTCTAAGGATCAAGATCTAGAAATGCAGTTCAGTCACAAGTAGAAACTCAGGGAGCAGTATATCAAAAATTGAATTGGTGAATAATTCTCCACTGTGGTTCAGACAAAGGCACAATTGACCTGTGAGATTACAGTCACTGGAGAAAAAGATTTGGTTTTTGCTACACGAGAAAAACAGTTTGTAAAGAAAAAAAATCTTTTGGCATGAATTTATATTTGATCATATTCAGGGAAGTTGCTCAAATAAATACTCAGTGCGAGAAAAAAAAACCAAACACAAATCCAAAAAACTCCAAGTATTGTGGTAAGAATAGATGTGCTGTTCTGGAGTCTGTAGGAGACCATTCTGAAGAACATCAGTTAATTATATTTTAGATTAAATATTCTCTGTTGTGACACCGGTTCAGTTCCCCAGGCAATGTGTTGTGCAGTGAGTAAAGCTGGAGGTGCATACCAGGGTGGAAAGTTCTGAACATGGTAGTATCTATGCCTTTCACCATGATATTTGGACTCTGAGAAATGTGTGAGCATTGTATATGTAATTTTTAGACAAGTACTGCTGATTGAAGAACCTTTCACCCCAAATACGAATTTCTTCATAGGGTCAGGACTTCTTGTGGCTGCAAGGTCTGGTTGCATATGGTGACCATGAAATTCTGCATCAGGTGGTGCTATGACATCAGCATCATATATATATGCTAAGATTTGAGGGGTTCTGTTTCGAATAGAGTGTTAAACATGATCCATGTCTTTATTTTTTATTTTTGTAGAAGAATCTGGTAAAGCAAGCAACGGAGATCTTTCCAACTCTACGCCTGCAGAGCCTGTTGTGAAATGACGTGGCTGGTATGGGTGATGATTACTTACTCAAATAACTCATGTCCTTGTCTTCATCAGTAACACTTTGTAGGGGTAAAAGTTCTAGATTTGATTTACTTGCTCTGTTAAATCCAAGAGGAAATGTACAGTAGTATACTAGCATCCAGTGAGGCTAGGTCTGTGTTTGTCTATATTTCCTGTAGAAACTCCTATTTTTCAGGAGTTTGTATTATTTACAGCACTTTCTTTAGATTGAAAATAATTTAATAAAATGTTGACCTTGGAGGTAGTTATTTTAAAGTACAGAGTGCAGATAAAAAAATTTCTTAATTATTTCTAGATGCATTCTCGCATCTCTATCATAGCATTTAAAAAAATCCAAACTCCATAGGCTGTTGGTCCAAGATTTGAACTGGCATCTCTTCAAAAAGAAAAAAAAATTGAATCCAGATATTGGATGTATCTGTTGTTCAAAAAATTATTCAGACATGTCATTGTGCAGTCCTGTTGCATTTAATGCAGTCACAGGTTACACTGTGGGTGTAACAGTGTATGTTGTGAATGTATGTTAAATCCATTATACAAAATGGAAATGCTTATTACTGTTTCATTCCAAACCACCTTGTTATTACTATAGATAGTATTTGTACTGTGGGAACTTAGGATCCTGTCAGACATTTATTTTCCCCTGTTTTTGTCCCCTTATCAAAGAATGGGAAAACAAGGAAAGTTAACATAACAAATTACTTCTCATTTCATACCGAAGGTCTGATTTGCATCCACAGAAGTAAGGAAATCCAGAGCCAAGACAGAACCACAATCAGCTCTTCCTTTTATGACCAGACACTGTGATGGGTGTCTGTAACTATTAAGTGATCTTACAGTTCATGAATATGTTGTGCCTAATTGCAAGTTTCAGCCTCAATTCTGTATTTCCTAGCCTTTGTAGGTCTATTGTACCATGTGTTGTTCATACAGTCTTACATGCCTGATTATTAACAGTAATTGCACTGCAGGCGCAGAAGCTGCTGAACACTGTGAGAACTCTATATAACATCTGTCCATGCCTGCAAGTAGAGGTTCTAGATTGTGCAAGAGTTACTCGGATTCCTAACTTAAGTAGCTAGAATTAGCTTAAAACACCACTTTTATTAAAATACACAGGTGTGTTTTAATCTCCCAGAACATAACACCCTTCTAGGTCTTACCAACCAGAATAAACTACTCCAGTCAGTCCAGCTGAGAGAACTACCCTTGGGGGTTTCTTTGGCACTCCTGTTTTTTTAGACCAAACTTGCTTTAATACTTGTTTTAATGGTTCAAATTGTTCCATCCACTCTTGGGTGACTGGTTAAAACAATTCCTGATGTACTTCTGATTCGTCCTTTCCTGCCAGTCACTTCAACATTCAGACAGCAAGGATGAATGTTTTGTCACAACTGGAAAGACCAGACTGATACAAACGTTCCATTTGTTGGTTCTGAGAACACGACACACAAGCTTCATGGACTGTTAAAATCAGCTGGGCTCATTAAAGTTTTTATTTTTAATTCATTATAACTGCCCTAAAGGATGCTGCATTACTTGATTTATATTTTTGCTTTTTTACTTTGATACAGGGTTTTTTTTTTTAATTTGTGTACACTTTTTTTGACCAAACTGTGCCCGCACTGAACGCTCAGTAGCACTGCCGAGATCAGCATTCTTGCTGCTGCTTCCCATCCTGCTGCAGCTGCTGTGCACATCCTTCCACATTCCCATCTCAGCTGAAGTCATGTAAGTTCATGGAGTGGAATGGCCAAGCGCTGCATTTCCTTCTTCCACAGCAACGGCAGAATCACACATAGCTGGTGTTCCTTTCCCCCAGGATGGCCTTGCTAGGGTGCTGTGTGAAGTCAAGACACAGCCCACACTCTAATCTGCACTTGTATTTTCCCTTCTCCTTTTTTTTTCTTTTGGAAAGACACTATCTTGCTAAGGTAAGACTTTGCAGCTGAACATAACGTGAACTGAGCACTGTCTTCATGTACGGTGGTTAACAAATTCACGTGGTTCTGGTGATGGAAATTCCAGAGGAAAGACATAGCCTATTTTTATAGATGCCTGTTTAATCTGGGAGGACTGAATGTATACTCTATGTGGCAAAAATATATACATACACAAAATATGTACAGTGATAATAGAGCTATTCTTGCTAATACAGGACTGTAGTTTGTATTTCCTTCTTTCTCTTTGTCATGTAGCAGCATAGACATGCAGAAAGATTTTTCTCATCTGAAATCCAAGGTGGGTCCTGGGTTTGGATGTCACATGTGACAGTGAGTTGCATTAAATCCTTTTGTCTCCCTACAAGGATATGGAAGGGGTGCAGAATTCATGCTGTGGTGCTACTACTCTTTCTGTTGCTTTTGGCCTCCTGTTGCAATTACAGGAACCAAATGAAACCTAACTGGTTGTCTGGAGATGAGACAATGGAGCTAAAACAAAAAATCCCCTAAACTAAACCAAATGTGCTCACTCAGAATTCCCAGGGGTGACAGAAGGGAGGGTGATGAATTTGCTGCAAGGACATAAAACATGTCTAGCGGTTTTTTTCCTTCAGGACAGGGTCAGAACAGGCTCAAGGCCAGGCTCTCACCCCCAGCAGGCAGCTGCCACCACTGCCCTCAGGTGTCCAGCCTTGTGCCAAGGCTGCTGGAAGTGGCAGCAGCTGCTCTGCCAGGGGTCCTGCACACTCCTGTGACGGTGCTGTGCCCTGTATGCCACAAGCCTGGGGCTGCAGTGCCCTGCCCCTCGCAGGGCGGTGGAAGCAGAGCATGGACACCCTGTCAGCCCTGACACCAAGGGTCTGCGTGGCCCCAGCAACACCGTGGTGCTGAAGGGCACATTCTGCAGGTGTGGAACCAGAAGGAAATTTGAGTTGCACCAGACGTCCATCAACAGCTGTTTTCAGCTTCTCAGGTACAAAGGACCAAATGTACTACTTAATGTTTCCTAACTCATTGTACAAAAGGGTATTTTGTTACTCCAGTCTCTTTGGTTTGTGAGTAGAGAACATTATGTACATAAAACTGTGTTAATAAATGCAATTTTGAGAACCTCATTCTTAGTGTTTTCAGTAACACCAGTTCAGCGGGTGTTAATTTTTTTAATAAGACAGCTTCAGCTTTTATTTATGAAGAAGGTTTTGTGTCAGTTACTAACAGTTTTCTTCCATGGTACTTTTAAACATTCAATAACCAGTTAAATTAAATTTATTCCACATCAAACACTTCCAATCCGGGATCCTTCAGATACTCTTGTACAGATTCTGCTTATGGAAAATCTAGTTTCCTAGTGACTGAGAAGAGTTAATTTAAGTTTGAGGAATTTCAGCCATTTTTTCTAGATACCTTATATTGATTAATATGAACTATACTACAGATTATACCCCTCCCCCCAGTAACAGCTATTTATTTTGTCTACTTTGTTTGTTCTTGCAGAGTAATGTTGCTCATGGTTTCAGGAGGGGAAAAAATACAAACTTATTAGCCAAATCTCTCTAGTGTCTAATCTTAGGAAGGTACTATGAAACTTGTCAATACATTGTGGACTTGTAATCTAACATTTTATTGCTCAGTTTCTTAAAACCAAAGGTTGCTGGTAGACTCAGCTGTTGCATGTCACCACAATGTTAAAAATACAAAGAATTCTTACTATGAAAGTACTTATTTGTCCTATTATTACCATCTCTGGCAAGAAACCTAGCCATAGAAAAACTGCACACAACTAATATGCCACATTCGTTGCCTACTTCTGAGGTTTGCATGTCAGTGGTATTTAGAATAATAAATCAAGGAGATACATTATGTCCATTGTTTAATTACAGAACGTGAGAGTGTGGTCCCCTGGAAGGTAAGAGCAGGCACTTAGATTTGTTTTGTAAGCTTATTCTAGATGCAATATAAAAATAGATTATATTAATAGGAAAAATTTAGTGTTTAACAAATTTTGTAGATAGGCTAACACAAAAGGTAAATCTTGTTACACTTAAACTAGACTAAAAATAACTTCATCTGAAATAAAGTAGATAGTGCATTTTTAACCTTCATTCAGATGCACATAATCATGCAAACTATAAAAATTGACTATGGTAGGAAATTTGAGGCCTGATATTTGTCAGAGGAGCAGGCAGTTCACACGAATTTCAGTGGAATGAGAGGCTGCTGGCCCTGGAGCTGTAAGGAATGCCGTTAACCCTCGGTGGCCGGCAGCTGCGCTCTCCTGCCCACCAGCAGCACGGGGCTGCTGCCGAAACATCGCTCGGGATTGTCAGCTCCCCAGACACAGCTCCACCCTACACATTCACAAATGCAAAATGCCTCGAGGGCCCAGTCCTGCTGTGCTGCCACTGTAAAGCCAGAGGGATGCCCTGCAAAGTCACCAGTGCTCTCCAGCAGGAAAGGGCAGCTGGCCTCAGGTGTGCGCAGGTGACTGAAGAGATTCTTGCAAAACGACTCCCTGCTTTTGCAGCTCCCACACAGGCTGCAGGAAGTGACAGGAGCTGCTTATGCTTCTGACTCCTCCCCTCCTTCATGCATGGTTCCATCCTCTTCTGACATATCATTCAGGAGCATGAACTTCCCATCATTTGTGAATGGCACAGACTTCATTAGCTGAGCTAATGCTTCTGGATCCTGAAGAAAAAGAGAGGTCAGCAAGCTGCAGCAGCCGTTGAGGAACACAGATTTCCCAGTACTTCTTGCTAAGGTTTTGCCACTTTGGGGTTTTTTAGGTTTTTTTAAAACAACCTTTAGAATAAAGATTGGAAACATAAACAATACGTTTTGGTTAACTAAAGACCCGTTGGGTAGATAAGAAAAAAAAAAGTAATTAATTTTGAGCCTTTATTTTGCTGTTCTTTAGTTACTGAAAAGCAAGGAGAAAAGTAACAAAAGTCTAAATAATTTATTTATTATACCCATGCTTATTGGTTGTGACTAAGGCTCATTCCCCAACTTGTTCTTAAGTCTTGGCAGCAAAAATATACAGCAAATAATAATGTCACATCTATATAGATAAAATGTATCTACAAGGGACAGGGTAACTGTCATTCATTTTAAGTGGAACAACACTGTGATTTTCATCCCTAGGGAAGGAAAGAATCTAAGTTTCTAACAGTGAAACAGCAGTCTGTGTGATTTATGCTTCATCACAAAGAGTTGGTTTGGTTTTTTGAAAACTTTGCTCACAGCTTTCTTTCAGACATGAACAACTGGATTTGCATAACTCTGAATTCGGTTTGGGGTGGCACATTTTATCTCAAATCATGTTACTGTGAAATAAAACTGAGTTTATTTTTGCTGTGTTAAATAATGTCTGCAAAACTTTGTCCTTAGGAGGAGTAGCAGTTCTTTTTTCTTATGCACACCAGAGGTATCTGGACAGTGCAGCTGAAAAGCAGATCATGATGTATCATACAGATGTGGGGAATGAAACAAACTTACCTTCTGTGCCTCAATAATTTCTTTTCCCAAGCTAATGGCATAGCAAATCTACAAAGAAAAAATACATGTCAAGTTCAGTTTTAGTTTAGTTTTTTTGTTCCTTAATTAAGAGCAAACCACAGAAGTTGTCAGTGCAGACTTAGTCTTAAAACCAGGCCTAAAAGCAGAGGTGCAATACCAATTTGCTATGCTAACTACAGATAAAACTACCTGGGGTTCAGCTTCAAAGCTCACAGAGGCTGGTAAATCTTTGTGCTCAGCCTGGTTAGTTTTATTCAGCAGCCTTGATTCCCACACTGGGGGGAGTGTTACTGTTTGTAGGGACAGAAGTTCCCCACCCCACTCCCTGTTTCTGTTACAGCATGCAGCGAACAGCCAGTGGTGTCAGCACACACGGCTGCCTTGTCTGGGAAATTTTCACAGCTGCACATCTCAACACAGCTGACATTGCTTTTGTTAGTGCTGGTGCTGGACAGCACTTTCCCATCTCTCTTAATGCTGGAATTAGCAATCCCATCCTTTCCTCCTTGTACATGCTGCTGCATTATCTGTTCATTTGGTCCTTTTTAGACATAAGCCAGTAAAGGCTTCCATGTTAACACAGGTTTTCTTGGCCAGAAATTGAGCTGCTCTTGTTTCTATAGCCCTGTTTCCCAGATGTGTAAGCCAAGAAGCCACAGACCTGTTTTCTAAATGAAGAATTTTATTAAATGTTACGCAAACCTTTTCCCCTTCTGTGTTGCTCTCAAAAACATATGCGCTCATGGATTCTTCTCCAAGAGGCTCACTGAGGTGGATCACAAAGCCAATCAGTCTCCTGTTCTCCTGATGGGCAGCAAACTGTGTCACAGTGGTGAGTTCAAACTGGAAAAGTAAAATAAATTTATTTATTTTAACCAGCTCAAGTTAGCTAGTTAGCTCAGGTTCGTGTGACTGAGGATTCAGTGCTGTGATAGAAAGAGTTACTTACACTTGCTCGTGTAACTTGGGTTTGAGGATCTATTAACCTGCAATTACATGGTGGGGAAAAAAAGAAAATTATTTTAGAGTGACTCCTGGTAATTTCAAGGGGCTTTCTATTAAAAAGGCAATAACTCTAGCAGTTTTACAGATGAGGAAACATGCACAGAATCAGATGCTTTAGCTGTGCTTGGCAAGGTTCAAATGTAGGCCTTGACTCTCAGCTGCCTGACAGGTAAAGGTCAGAGCACCTTTCTGAGTCACCTGGAAAGGATCCTGAGTGCCTGGGTTGACAAAAAATGCAGAGGGACATAAACACACCCCAGCTAAAGGGAATGTCTGGTATCAGCATATTCTACAGTGACACTACTGTAAAAGGACAGTGTTAGGAAAGAAAATCTTCCAGTCCATTGTTTCGTATCTTTGCAGGGTCTTACAGTCCCACTGCATCCCTTAGATTTTGATAGGACGCTCTTACAACTTAATCTGGAGGATCATTTCTAGATATCACACAGTAAGAAAGACATTTCTTTCTAGGTGAAGTGACTCTTAGGATCTTGCTTCCTCAAAGGGTGTATGTCTTAGAAAAACAAAACCAACGATACATAATTAATCACAAATTGTATGAAGAGAACAGAATAGTGACAAGCTAAGGCTTTTACAGTACCTCAGGTTCTTGCTGGTGACCATGAGGTGGGATTCAGTCATGCGGAAGATGTTGTGAATGGCCCGAGCAGCCAACACTTGTCTCATGGCTTCATAGATCACCTCGCACGTCTCATCGGACTGAACAGCCATGGACCCTAAAAACCGAACCACGAACATCTGCTGCAGGAGGGAGTCTGCAAGAGAAAAGCCATGACTTCCTTCACTGTGCTACTCCAGTCTTCCAGTAGCTCAAAGTATCAATGGAATTATTTTATTCACTCTGGAAATTCAACAGTAAGCCTGTGGTTGGTGACTGTCATGAGTGGTGGCTTTCTGCCATGAGTCACACAGTGCCCTGACCCAGTTTCAAACTGCGTGAACAGGCAGCAGTGTGGAGGTGGGGAAGGAAGTTCTTGCAGTTGCCTGGAAGATTTAAAAGTGTAACTGGTCCTTTATGCTTCATTTGATTAGCTAAGTAAAGTTCCTTTGCCTATTTTACTATCGGGTGCACATAAACTGTGATGATTTAGGACTGTGCACAAGCCTTGGCTTCAATTAAGCCTTGTACATTCTTCCCTTTCTTTTATCTCCTTCTGACCTTCCATGCAGCTGGGCCCAGTGAGGTTTTCACCAAATCCTTCCTTGACTGTCACCATAAGACTTACTGACAACTAAGCAGCCATTATGCAGCACAGCCATCACTTGACAGGCTCCCTCCATGGCTGGTGGTGAGCAAGGGAAAGCAGGGTGAATGTTCAGAGCAGTAGGTTCTGAGCAGTTTTCTGACAGGGCTGTGGGTTCCAGGCACAGGGGAAGAGGAGAACAGCCAAGCCCTATATATGTGCAGGTACAGAAGGTCATTTACTATGGATCTGTTACTTCTGCTCCATGGTGGCAGGTGCTTTTCTTAAGAAACACTGGCTAGCTAAAATCATGACTAATTTTATCTGGATGAAAGAAGCACTGACCTTCCTCATCTTTGCTGCTGTCTTCAGATTCCCCAAATGGGTTTGCACGCCTGTGACAGAAGAATTAAAGTTTTAATTACAGATTCTGGTCATTACCACAAACTGATGCTGCAATACTTCATCTCGCCTGAATTCACACTGTTACAGTGATGGATCACTGTCTCTCTCTGGCTGTACCTGCCACCTCTGTTCTGGTCCAGAAATTCCATGGCAGGCAGCACGATATCAAATTGAATCGGTGTTCCAGGAGCGATGAGTTGTGTGGAGTCTTGAATGGCAACTGATTCACTGGGAATTATTTTGTCATTTTCCATATTCTTTACAGTCTGGCTAAAATGAAAATGGAAAAAAAAGTATGTTTCTATCAATCAGTGACACCCTACCTTTGCTCTGGAAGGGAGACAAGATTATTCAAAAATCCAAAGCAGGACTGAACCTCTGCAGACACGTAGGGTATTTTCCTATTTACCTGTTACTGAGGACTCTAATAAAATACTTTTTTAACCTAATATTATTTAGGATAAAAGTAAACATTGGTATATTAGACCTGAATGCAGATCACCTCTGAGTGTGGGCTGACTTTCAGCAATAGGTAGCCACTTGTCTCCCTGCCCTGTCCATACTCACAGCTGCATTACCAGCAGAGACCTGCACTTGTGTCTACACTTCTCAGTGACAATCCCAACATCTTCTTAAGACCTCTCAGCCCCAGGCTCAATATAATTGCACATGGTCCCTGCTCCATGCAAAGGAGAACGTTACCTCGGGTGCTGAACTTCGTGTTTTTTTCCCAAGCTGGTAATGGGAGTCACTGCTTGCAGGGCTGTCTGATTTAATTTGATTGCAGCTGCCTATGAAAGCAAGACAGAGCAGCTCTTTTAGACATGTATTTTACACTACCATGTGAAGAATAATGGGAGGGCAAGTTGAAGGAATGGACTGAAAGATGGCAACAAGCTCCCACCTCTGGATTGTCAGTGAGATAGATCTGTCTGGAGATGTTGTTGATGGCACATATCCACTGGAAGGGAAAAATGAAATTGAAGTCTTCAAGATCACTTGTATACAAGAATAATAACATTAAGAAAATATTTTTACCTCCTCGTATTCTTTCTTGCTTTCTGCTTGAAGGGTTATACCCCTAAAATGCAAACACAGTGTGTAAGTGCTAACAGTGGATACCAGGACTGTTTGACTCCAGGGCTTATAATAATATCACCAAGCTTTGCATCCATTAACCACCAAAGGAACAAAAATCATGAATAAGCTGCAGCTAAAAGACACCACATGTGCCATTCAGGCACTTGTGGGGGAGGACTGGAAGGAATATGCTTTTAATTTGAAAACACCCTTCTGGAAACCCAGAAAAGCTTCCTACTACACCAAGCATGTTTTACAGGAAAGAGCATCTGAAGGGGTAGGTGTGACTGGCTGTCCTCAAACAAAACCTGTCTCATACGCTTTGCCTGTAGGAGTAGTGATCTGAAAGCAGTATCTTCTGTCTTCACAGTCCACAGCCATAACAGAGCAGTTATCCAGGTCCTGAATCAATCCTCCAGCTACTGCTCCCCTTGGCTGACACATCAAGTTGCCACCTTGAGTGAAGAAATAGAGTCTTTCCCAAGTTGTAGTCACCAGACCTGTTTTACTGACGAGAAGATGCAGTGATAAAGACTCGTTACTGTTTAGAATAACTCCAAACAGGTATGAAACTGCAAACACATCCTGATGCTAATCAGAACTTTATGTTCACCCTGGCATTTTTTTTTAATGATGGGTCTCTGTTAAGAAGAAAAAGCAGCACCTGTTCTTAGCAGAAACTAATCCTTAATGAAAGCTGAAAAATTAAATTAATTCCAAACATCCAAGTTAAAAATGGTATCTTCTAGTTAAGGAATAAAAGAGTATTGAGTAACTGACATGAAATACTATGAGCAATTTCAGCACAAAGAATCAAAATGAAAAAAAGTATCTACTGCAGTAGTATCTCAGAGTCCATCTCTTGCTTAGCTGTAGACTCCTATTATAGTGTAATCCAGCTCTTTGAATACTATGAGAAATTAATAGATGCCCCCCACAAAGAAAAAATTACTAGATAAACAAAATAATAAACTGATATTTAATCAATCACATAAAGAGGGTTATTATATGCCAGCAATATACATAACTCCTGTGGAAGTTATGGAAAATTTTATATGTAGAATCTGCAGAGGTAACTCTACATATGATACACATTCAAAGTTACAAACTTGCATTGTCCATAAAGCTTTTATTTATGTAAAAGAGGTCATTTATGAAAACATGTATTAACTACAAAATGTAGCTGTCTGTTTTTGTAAACAACGCGTCTTCTTTAAGATCTGGGAACAATCTGAACCCAGCCTCATCAGCTTCTAATTTATAATCAGCTGAATGCAGGAAATTATTCCTGTAGGTAAATTCAATCAGAAGCAAACTTCTGTTTTCAGAAAAATAATCTCAAATGCCTCTAATTTGGTTAAAGCTTCAAAAACACATTTCCAAAGATGACAGAGGTACTCAGGAGATAAAAAGTAGAGCTACCAAACCGATTTAGGACCCTCAAACATCATTACCTGAGGAGTCTTTATGACCACCCCCCCTAAAAAAAAATCTAGCCACTGAACAAACCAGCAGATAACAACAATCTCCTTACTTTCTAAGATTAAGGTAGCCAGCCTTCTGGATGAGATTTCTATTGATAGAAGGTGAAGTTACATCAGAATCTGGGGTATAAACAGATTCATTAACTGCAATTAAATCCTGCTGGGATAGTCTCATTTTTTCAGCTTCGGCATCCAGCTCTCCCTGTATGCTGGAAAAAAACCAACAACACAAAAAGAAACCCAAAGCCATCATTAGCCATTTTATACCAGGACACAGCTAACATCTGTAAGTCAAAAATACCAGCTGAGATTACCTTGGAGGGTAGTACAAAGATGAAATTTATTTTTCAAATAGACTTTATAGGAAATACTGTTTTTTAATACTGAAATGAGCACATGAGAAATGTTTTAAGTGTTGAGAAAGAAGACTTCAGTTTATTTTTTGAGAGAGAGCTTGTAAAAGTATTGCTTCTATAAATTTACACTGCTGAACACATACAGACATTGCCCTGGTGTAGTGGCACTGTTCAAAGCAGGCTGTACTAGAGGATCTCTTGGCTCTCACAGAATTTTGTCTAATTCCTGCAAGCCTGTAACACACAGAAATTCCTGCCTTGAGACCACTTATTAACTGGTCCTGGACTTCCAGTGGTAAGTTTTCCATTAAGTCAGAACAATACATAACAAAACCAGTATCTCAAGTCTCACTTTAGCATTAATTTTTTGTTTTTAATACTGTGTTCTGCTTTGGTGTGATCCAGAAAACATCCTTGGTGCACGCTTGGCTAAACTGAGCTCATTTTAAATATATTGGTAAAAGTCCAATTTGCTGAAAGCAGTAACTGTGAAGGGGTATCAGTGGGAAATTTAACCCAGAAAGTGCACCTATACAGATATGCTGCAGTGCAGTGGGTGCTGTTTCACTTGATTTCAGCAAGAGCTTTCACATGGTTTGCCCCAATATCCTTATACCCAAACTGGTGAAGTGCAAACTGGAGAAGTCAACCAAGATGGGTAGAAAACATGGCTGGGCTACTGAGCTGAAAGGGCTGTAAACAGTGAGACAAAGTCCAGCTGGTACCCAGCTACTGGTGATATTATTAAATTTTCCAAACTTGAGGAGTTATGAACTGTATCCAGGCTAGAATGCATAAGGTTTCTTGTTGCTGCATACCATAGAAAGTCATTAATACCTGTACCTATGCCACAGTAATTTCCTCCCTACTTCCTGCCCAAGCAGTTAAACCTTTTGAAGAACATAAGCATAAAACACATGGTATACACAACAGGACCAGAGAGCCATGTGGCTTTTAAATTCAAGGACTCAGTTTCACAAGGAGCTTAAATAGATGCAAGACCTCATCACCACTGAAATTCTGTAGCTGCACAATGGGTCACATCAGCTTGTTGTTCCAAAAGAAGAAATCTGACAAGTGAAAAGCTTTTAGCTTGACTAGCAAGCAGATGTGACTGAGGCCTTGTGATCCCCAGCACTAAGGAAGGAGAGGAGTAGGCAGCAGAGTTTTCAGTGGCTGTGCAAAGTGAAGTCTCGAAACCCTGTCCTGTGTCACTAATTCTATGCTGCACAGGGCCATTCAGAATTTTACAAGCTTCTCTTTCGGTTTTTCCAAAGACATCACACTCCTTTACTAGTTATATTTGAGTTGTACTTTCAAGCTTTACTGTGTGACAGACTTAAAACACAAAAACCAGACTCAGCAAAATAACTGAGCAGCCTATTTTTGCTTCCATTTACTACTGTACACTGTCCAGAACTCAAACCCATCAGACTTTGGAAAACAAGGGCTTATTCTACAGTGAGGATCCAATGGCAGGATCCTCCCTGTGCCTGTAAGACACAAGATGCCTTAGACTTACTAAACAAAAGACAATATTTCAATGGAGTTTAAAATCTGTCCTCCAGTCTGTACAAATGCTGTATGGACTGTGTGGAAGGATTTATTTCACAAATGAGTGTGCAAAGATATGTAAGTAAGTATAAAAGTACAGAAAGTAAAGAATCATTTCGTGAAATAATCTACTGTACAAAGCACTTGTTTGTAGCACGGTTCTCAAATTAACAAGTATGCATTATTTAAAGTGCCATCAGAGTAAGAATAAGTAATGATCTGGCTATAGCTTAATATGAAAGGTATGGAGCATTAAAGTCAAGGACTCAATTGGGACTATTTATCTTTAAGGTCCATTCCAG
Organism: Aphelocoma coerulescens; assembly: GCF_041296385.1. Classification (NCBI taxonomy): domain Eukaryota; kingdom Metazoa; phylum Chordata; class Aves; order Passeriformes; family Corvidae; genus Aphelocoma; species Aphelocoma coerulescens. Next base: position 57,623,392 of record NC_091014.1, on the reverse strand, counting down.
CCCCTTAACATTTTATGATTCTATGAAAAATGTTCTATTATGATTACATTTCAAGTGTAAAATTTACATTTACAGCAACTTAATTATAAAGAAAATGTCAATCTTCACTACAAGTAGAAGACCTGGAGGGAAGGTGTAAGAAAAAATGATCACAAAATTAGGAGTACAAAAGGAGTTTATTGAAAAGCAGGCTGAACTCAGTGGACTACTACAGCCTACACTGGATGCAATGAATATGTTCCCTAGGGTGAGGAGTTTTGTTTGCCTTGTGTAGCTGCACCATCAAACCCTTCAGGCCCTAAATCCTTACTTGAGAGGTTAATGGGTTATTGTGCTGTATTATTACAGAAGACCCAGTAAATATAAATACCTCTGTAGGAACCCAGAGTGCCAAGAATATTTCTCTGCCTGTTTTCAAGGGTTCTTACCCCCTTGAACAACACTGTTTTAGCTTCAAACCTTGGAAAAAATTACCAACAGTCAGACAACAACTAGAAAATACAGTGGTGTGAATTAGGTGATAGACTACTATGTAAGATTGTCACAGGGTGAAAAATTTAGAGGTTTTGGGCTTCTCTTTGTAGTAAATAGATAAGAGTAAAAAATATCAAAATGGAGGATTGTTGTTGTTCTCTAAACCTTCTTCTCCTTCTTCTACTACTCCATGTTCTGCAGTAAAAGTAGTTTGGAATGATTGGATAAAAAATTCTGCAGTTCCTAGTCGTGTTACTGAATAATTGGCAGGAAAGTGAAAATAATGTACGTTTTTAGTAACTATTGGTTAAAATATCTTTAAAAGGCTGTGTAAATCTTGATAATTAGTCTCACTCCTACTTTTCTTCCTTCTATGCTGTACCTGGGTCACACTAGTGGCTCAGTTCCTCTGATAAGACTTCATAAACAACTACCTGGAAGCATTGAAACTAAAGGAAAAGTCTCAGTTTATCTTTGAAACTCCTTGCAAGGACTTTCAGTAAATTCTCTCCCATCAGGAGGGACTTGATTTACGGCACGGTTCAGTGTCATACCTCTAATTCAGAAAGCACCTTAAGTCTATTCTATTAATACTGTTAACTCATTTCTAGCCCAAATTCCATGCTTTTGTGTTCATGAAGAGACACAGGGATGTAAGAAAGCATGTAAACACTTTACAGTATATAGTTTTTGACTATACTGTAAAAATACTCTCTGCAGTGTACAGCCAGCAATTTCTTTTCCATGTACAAACATCTCCTTTCTATCTGTTGCTTTAACAAAATATGCCCAACTATGCAATGTAAGCATGGAAGGAATCTGACTGGAAAGAAAAAGAGGCACTCTCTGGTACACGGTGAAGGTTAGAGCGCTACTGCTCGGACTCCAGTGGAACAACAAAAGCAAACAAAAGCACTGGGTTACCTCTGAACCATGTCTGAAACAGATGACAAAAAGCTGTCCATTCTTTTGGAAAACATCTCTGCTCCTTTCTTAAAGAAGTTAATCTGAAAAATACCAAGAAAAAGGACACTGAAGGTTCTCTTGGCTTCGGCAGACAAGTAACAGATTGTGGGAGTGTGAACAGCACTCCCATTATGACTGGTACTTCTGGCAGGCAATCAAACACAAGGGCAAAACAGCTGCGTTGCCTTTCTTGGCACTTCCCACTTTTGCAACTCTCCACCCTTTCACACACAGATAAGCTGCTAGCTGCTGACAGGTATGCTTCCAATGAACTTGCTGAATGACTCAAATAAGAGAACAGGTAGCTTCTCTCACACTAGCACTGGGCAGAGCTGGGGCTCGTGGTGTTACGAGCTGCTGTGTGCAATGCCATCATATCAAAGGGAATGGGACACAAATCATCCATTAGATTCAGTAGTCCAACCTGGACTACCAACTCCAATATTAAAGTTTTCAAAGTGCTGTAGCAAAGTCAGTCAGGAAAGTGTAGCTGTGCTTACAGAAAACTCCAGGGTAATTGGTTGTATCAACTACAGTTTTACCATGGGTTTTGTTCTACTGAAGGAGCTAAAAAATGCTACTAGGGCCAAAGTGACAGAAGATTAATTCTCTTAGCTGGTATGGCTCAGCAGGCACACAACAGAAGGAAAGTACCTGCTATAGACTTGACCTTGAATTATCTGCTGCAGGGCACACAGTCATCATTAGAGCCTACTGGCAGCTGAGTGAAACATGGACACAGCTAGCATGTGTTTGCAATTAATTAGGGTAAACACATAAAAATCAGTGATCTACTCTGGGAGGAGATGTAAAAGCAAATTCTTGGATGTTAAGCAATTTATTAGCTATTTCATCCACTTCTACTCATGATTTCACTCCCCAACCCTGGGATGTAGGATTCCCAAGATTCAGATTTCTGCAACCATGTTATTAACCACAGGCTCCCTGTGCAGACAAAGGAAAGAAAGAATGCCCTCCTAAAGAATGATTCACCTATTCTATTTCTGAAGCCTACTTCAGGAGGGAAGAGCTCTAAATTCCACTCATGATAGACTGGCACACCTTGCTTAGATGCTGATGCCTGTTTTCAGTCAAATGAACCCCCTATTAGCCACTGCTTTTCCCAAAAATTCCAAATGAACTACTCATTTGTTGGAAATGTGAAACAGGAGACACATGTTTTGAGTAATTGATTAAGAAAATACATATTTGGGCTGAAAGGCAGTTCACAATTTTTAAGCATCAATATAAATTCTGGTTATTCAGTCATTCCCATGACAGCCTGAGACTTCCCTGTATAAAGCACTGAGATAGGCAGTTTTGCCAGATAAAGTACTGGGAAAGAAAGTTCTGTTTGGCTTCCAGGAAAGGAAACCAATGCAGTTCTTTTACTTAGGATAATTACAGCAGAGAACTCTCCTGGTGGGGAAAGTGACTGAATCCTCATTTACTACCTATTTTAAATGAGGCACTTGTGCTGCAAAAGACAGGATGATGTACATGATGAGCCACACTACAATCTCAAACAGGGCACATCAATTTCTCCTCTTTTCATAGCCCAATTCTTATTTTCCAAACACCTTCTTTCATCAAAATCAAAAGCACACAAGATCCTTAAAATGGGTGATAATGAGAATCAAGTGCCATGATAATACTAGTTTATTGATCCTCCTGATATCCTGGAGAGTCAGACTATCAGTCTTACATTTATCCAGACTTGAGAAATACTCTATCAAATTGCTGGTAAAATAAAAATTAGAAAAAGGGTTTTCCAGCCTTATGCTCAATCCTCTCTACTGTTCTGCCCTTCCAGCTCTCCAGAGCATGCTCTGTTCCCCATCGTGCACACTGCTCATCAGTATGCTGAACATTACATGCCAGGAAGGGAACTGCTACATAGGAGAGTTTGTGCAGACTGAGTAAACAGTGGAAGTAACTGCTACTGCACTGATAGCTCAGCTCTGTAAAATCTAACCCTAAGCTGATTTTGCATAGAAGCGTACTGGATTTTCTTTTCATTAGTGTCTTTCCTGAATATCTAAACATTCAGCTATCTGCCACAAACAAAATCTGTTGTTAGAATCTAGGCAAGCTGAATGCAAGTTGTTTCCCCCCCACCCTCATTGTAATTTGTCAGTTCTCAAAATAAATCCAGAGCTACAGTGTTTTACTTTTCCCAGGAACATGTCTAAGTGATACAGACACTTTACTGTCAATACCTGTCCTCGTGTATACCCTAGCATAGGTTCCATCATTGCCACTCTCTTCCTGTACTGCAGAGCATTCAGGGCACAGTAATATTGCAGGGATGAAAGGTGCTGCTTTCTTCTTGCATTTGCCACTTCTTTTGCTACTTCTGCCTTAAGCTGAATAAAAAACGATAAAGAGTTTGACAGAGTGTTACTGTGTATATGGATACATTTACTGATGATCTTCAAGTTATTTTTAAATCACTCTCATTTACAGAACTTCTCCAGGTTAAAATGAAGGATGAGAAACAAAGAAAGCAAATCCAAAACCCAAAGCAAGTACCTCAAGCCCTTCTCTGTCAGCCCTTCAGCATTTGGGGAGCCCCTGTGACTACAAACTACGTAACTAGCACCACCACTACAAATCTGGATCAGATCTCTGTGCAAGAAATTTATTTGCAGCTGAGATGCCAACACAAGTGTGCAAGTGCAGAATTCAGAGGTGAATAATTCACAGCAAGCTATATCACATTGTGTTCCATAAGGCATTTCCTTTCAAGGACCATCCTGTAGAACAGATTCGCTCTCAGGACAGGGCCAGCCATACACTTTTTGACAAAGGGATGTATTTTAGAATAGCAGTCCAGTGGGCAAAGGAGGAGGAATGTAGAGCAATCCCACCAAGACAGTTATGTGCATTGTTAAGTGGGATGACAGTCCATACAGAGCAATTTAACAGGAAGATACATGCAGAGAAATGGAACGCTTTAGGAACAGCAGACACAAGGCTTCATGGCAGTTCACAAAGAATTGTACTCAGTGATACTGCATCACCACCTCAGCTGTACAACAGTAGGCCCATACAAAGCTGTTTATTGTCACTTGGATTGCCTCTATCTGAAAAGCTCCCATGGATCTGAAGGGCTCTAGTTGAGCACAGTATTTGATCACTCACCTAACTTGGTGAAAATAGGTGTAACTGCTGAGTTGATGTTTAAAAGCTTTGTGTCTGCTTGGAAATGAAATCACAAGTATTACTGAGCTACTGTGAATTTAAGCAATGAGCTCTCCAAAGTTCACAATGAACAATGATGCAGACAGAATGGCTGATGAAAACATTTCATTTTCCCTTTCACATTTGTTACCTTTTCATTTTCTTTCCTTTTCGGTAACCTGCTGTACTTTGCCATGGACACGTCATGTTCTGTAGACAAGGAATATTATTTTTTTTTTAGAAATGTGATGTGTGTGTGCACAGATTAAACATGTCTTCTGTGCTCTAACAGCTGCATATGAATAGAAACAAACAAAACAGGGACACATACCATTGCTAGCAAGGCCAAAGAGATCCTTCAATGTGCTTACTTCTGGAAAAGAGAAACCAAATATTCCAAGTAAAACCAGCTGTTAACACTTGGTTCAACTGAGACCATTTATGGCATATTTACTGCCCAAGTCATTCCAGCCCTTTCACAGCAGAGATATATACATTGCACCTATCTTGAAAATGCTAAACCAGATCAGCTGCTAGAGAAATGAATAAGCAGATTAAGGGTGGAGTGAGTTTATTGAGCAAGTTGTCACTACGAAAAAGATGCCTTATCTGCCAGTGTCATTTCTCCAAAGAAGCACAGTTTCAGTATGTTTATTCTGACAAAAGATCATAAAAGACCAGCAGTTCTGAACAACTTCCTGACAGTGCTTAAGTGATACTGAGAAATTTAAGATCCAGAGACACATGAACTAAAGCCTTTTCCCTGTACATGAATCTTCCTCAGTGTGGAACATTTTTTGCTAAGCTGCTCTGTGAAAAGAGATATGTATCTAACACACCTGACTGCTAGCTATAATGCTTGCATTACAAACACTGGCCATGAGTTTCTGATAAAGGTAGAGAGAAGACAGACTAAGCAACTTTAGCTTCGTAAGTTTTGGGCACAAACTACTCTTAGTGTCCCCACCAACATATGCTGCAACTGGCAAAACTCTCTCAAAAGGCTACAAAGAAAGCACAATCACAAGAACAGACATTATGTAACTGTGAAAATACCAAGGGGAAACTGTAGGATGTCATCATGGTCTCTGATTATTTTTAACACCCTACTCATTAATCAGTTTCACTCCCCCTTTTTTTCCCCAGACTGCTTCATTATGACTCAGATGCAGAAAGACAGAAATTTTTTCCACATGTAACTAACTTGTATCTAAAGGTTTCAACAGTATTCAATGTGTAGATGTAACAAGATCAAAAGTAAAAACAGCGATAGAGTTTATCTTCCTTGCTTCCTTGTTTAATCCCTCTATGAAATTCCAATATGGCCAAGTCTCTACTAAAAATCGTGTCTTACAAACTGCATCAGAAAAAAATGGATCCTGTGATGGATAGAATAAAAAAGAAAATGACATCCAGGGAATTTGAAGAAACTTTCATTTTTTGTCATGCAGCAGCTGAAGCTTTGGTTGCAGGCTTCATATGCATTTTTTGTATCTTTTTTTAATGAACAATAGGGAAGAATCCATAAATATGGAAACAGAATTACTATCTCTGAGGTCACATTAAAGAGGTGGGGAAGTGTTCATAGAATCAACATCCTACCATCCAAATCCCACTGTATATTTAACAGTATATGATAAACAATGTATTCATTAACATAGACACCTGGATGTCTTCACAATTTCAAGTCAGATACTATCAGGAACTTAAACCAGTTGTTATTTTGCTGTAGTTGTTTTGTCTCCCATCAAAATGATGTCTACAAGAAGGACACAAGTGGGACTGTAACAAGTGAAATGAGCAGTGGGCTCTAAAAAAAAAAAGGAAAGAAAGAAAGAAATGCTGCTATAAAAACTCACATTTCTATTGCATAAGTAGGTAAGAGTGTCCTTGACCTTGAATATGAGCTTGTTTCTTTTGAAATTACATCAAATGTTTGCATTACTGCCTTGCTGTTTAAGTAATGAATTTCCAAATTTGTGAAATCGGGTAACTTCAAACTACCCTTGCATGGCAAGGACTTAAAGAGGACTGCTTCCTTAAAAAGGAGGGAATATACTATTCTCTGAAGTTAGAACAAAATTCTTGGTTGTGCCTGTCAAACAGCCCCAAACTTCTGAAGTGGGATAAATACTGTTTGCAAGCCCAATTCACTGCTAAATTTCCCTTCTGGCAATTATAACATCAATGACTTTGCTGAAATTACACTGGTGTAAAAGCAGGGTGACCCAACAAAGAACAAAGCTGTATTTTTAAACTTGCACCATATGGTGCATAAAATGTTATGTGGTGAACTTGGTTTTGTCTGAGTAAAAGCATGCACCTGTCAATGAAATTCTGTAGCAGAAAAAAAAACTAAAAAACTTTTCTGTGAATCACCAAAGAACAAATTAATACATGGCATTATGTCTCAGTTTATGGTGTAATAAGCAAGAAGAACACATGAGGAAAACAGAAACTTAGAATAAAATTTACCTGTGAGATCCTTTTCTCGAAATTGTATTATTGGGAGAACCATTGTATCTGCAAGTTGTTTTGCCAGTTCAGAATGAAGAATATTGAGCTGAAACAGAGAAATGTTCTAAGACACAATGTAAATAAAAACACCAGAACACACCAGCCATTTGTGCCCAGCGGATATAATGTACTTCAATGCTTAAAATACACTTCTCAAGGTATCTGAGACAGATGGGGATGTCTCCCTAAATGCTTCATTCCTGCCTGGTATTTCCCAAGGATCCAAGAACGCTTCAGTTCCCACGTAACGGATTAGGGCAATTCACTTGACCATTAATTCTAATGCTTAACCCAACAGGATTTAAACTGTAATTATCCTTTATTAACCTGTTTTTGTTACGTCTCTATGCCATGGAGTTACAGTCCCACCACCATGACTACAACGTCTTTCCACAAACAAGGGTTACCCACAATCACAACAGGGGACAACCACAATGAAGGGTCCCATTCAAATATTTTACCTTCCTAGCAGTTTCCCTATTCCTGTTTTTGTAAGTGTTCCTAAACTTCAGCACACAGCTGTTTTAAAGCACCCATGTGCCACTATTTAGGATGAAGGCAGGCAAGGCTCTCATGTCAACAGTGGCATGCTAAGAAGATGAGATGGGTACAGGTAGGACAGCTATCGATCACACTGCAGGAGCACCAGGAGGGTGCCACACCTTGATGGGACATTCTGCCTGTTTGCTCACAGTGTCCTGGAGACCTCTAGGCAGCCTCATGCAGGTAAGGATGAAGCCAGGATTTCCCACTAGGCAATACAATTCAATTGTGATAGAATAGACAACTAAAACAGGTACAAGGGGTAGCTAACACAGAAAAGGAGGCCGAGGAATGGAGCAGGTTCTTGTGCTGACCCCAAATGGCACTGTTCTCTTGTACTTGGGAAGGAGAAAGTTCTTGTTTCAATTTATTTGGAGTTCACATAGGCAACTACAAGACTTGTGAAAACAAGTGCTCCTTTCAGGTATCCTGAGAACACACATGCAGTAAGAAAAGCCTAAAAAAAACAAAGCAAAACCTTTGGGATTCCTCTCACTACATCGTTAGAGTTATCCATGGGCTCTAAAATTTTTAACTTACTTTTTGTCCCATAACCCTCTCTCCTCTTCCAAACAGCAGACCTCACTACAGCCTTTTGCCTTCTTAATCAAAGTTGGAAGCAGGCTAACAAGAACAAGACTTTTCTGATGACAGCGCTGCTCACAGCAGACAGAGTGATGTGACAAATGAAACCTAAACAAGAAGGACCTAGATACCAAGGCTATACTGAAATGTTATATGGGCAGGTCTAACAAAAGCATTTAAAAAGGCTCCCAGTACTTAGCAGAAACCTCCAGGGAGTAGGGGTATTAACTGCATGCGGCTTCACTGTCTTCACCACACGGTACTGCAGCCTTCCTCAGACATCTCTGGATTCTGCACAACCTCACAGCAACTAAACTGCAGCTTTACCAATTCACAGCTGCCCTGCATCCATACCTGGCAAGTTTTGGCTCAAACAGCAGTGTTTAAAGCTTAGAAATGTAAGCGTCATTTTAATATGGAATTAAATAAAAGATTGCCCCAGCCTAGATGACACATCCTGTTTTAGTGTCTTTTTAAGTTCCCTTAGGAAGTTCAGCTTTGCTCTGAGGATAGCATACAGGATGAAGCCAAAGAAACAGCTCTAACCATGATGGAAGGGTGTTATCCAACTTCTTTATCCAAAATGAAATGGCTCTAAAACCCAGGCACAATCTAGCCTTCAGTGGGAAGGCTCTGAATCAAAAGGACAGACGCAAAGAACAACCACTAATATTCTGTATTGTAAAAAGAGAATATTAGCAATTCAAATTACCTCATCCACAACTTTTGAAAAATAATGAAGGGTGGATATCACTTCTTCATCTCCTTTACCTAGGGCAAAATGCTGGAAATAGAAACACATGTTTGGTCCATAAATCAATAAAGATGAATATAAAATACAACACATTTTACTACAAAAAGAAAGAATATGTCTACAAAATGAAACCAATGATAAAAATAAATGTAAACCCAGAAACTCATTAATATACTTTTTTTACTCTGCTCTTCTTGTGTTAAATGAATGGATTTTGGACAACACTTAATTCTCATTATACTCATTTTAAAGTCATAGAACTGGAACAAACTGACTTTATCTTCATAAATTTATTAACTCAGATTTTGTACCTTTTTGGGTTTTTTTTTACTTGTCCGGTTGTTTCTGGGTTTTTTTAAGATTCTCAGAAATGACCCAACTCCCTTAAACATCCTGGGGAAATTCACAACTGCCTTCGCATGAAACCAAGTGAAGCAAATGCCCTGAGCACTTCCAGAAAACACAGGATTTACAGACTTCTTCACAAATGCTGAGGCAGGAAAGAAACCAGTCACGTGCTGAACATACCTGCTTTTCATAGGCAAGGAGCTGCTTCGAAAGCTGTTGTGTGGCAAGACACATTTCATTCTACAAACAAAAATGCCATGTTAATAGAAATAATGAAAGGTCCCTAGTGCTGCTGTTACCACTACTTTGTTACCAGTGTCTTGACTGAATCTGAAACTACCCACAAAAACATTCAGTTGTGTGCAAGCAGCTAATCCCAACATACCTGCACAGATGTCCTGCTTTCAGCTAGGATAGAGTTAATTTCTTCTCAGCAGCTGTTACAGTGCTGTGTTTTGGATTCAGAGTAAGAATGGTGCTGCTAACACACTGATGTTTTAGATTTTTGTGAAGCTGTGTTTATTCTAAGGAAAGGGCTTTTTTTTCCTTGTCTTGCTCGGCCAGTGAGAGGGCATGCAAAAGAAACTGGGAGGGAACACAGCTGAGACAGATGACCCAAAAGGACCAAAGGGATATTCCACACCATGGAGCAGCATGCCCAGTAAATAAATTGGGACAAGTAATGCCAAAGGGAGGCCAATCTGGGTTTGGGAAGAGGGGTTCTGGCATTGGACAGTTGGTGGTGAGCAACTGCAGGGTGCATCACTTGGGGGTTTTCCCCCTTTTACTATCATTAATCAGTATTACTGTATTTTACTTTATTTTCAATTATTAAACTGCTTTTATCTCAACATACAAGTTTTACTTTGATTCTTTTCCCCGTTCCACTGGGGTGAGGGGGATGGAAATGGGGTTGAGCAAGCCCCAGAAATAGGGCTGGCAGAATTTCCAGCTGGGCTTAAACCATAAAAATAGAGAAGCAGTAGTAAGAGGTACATACTTCAGATCTACAGTTTAACTCCTTTGAATAGAGCTAAGATTTGAGGTTTAGTTTTAGCCTTGGGTTTCCCCCCACCATGAGAAAATAACAAAACTAGAAGAACCTCAAACACGTAGGCTGCCACCAGCATAAAAATGTTTCATTCTGGGTTATCATCTGTCCCCAAAATCTACATCAATAAAGTGAACCAGCAGATGTGCCTCCATAATGCATTCACACTCAGGGAATGTACCAGTGTAACTACAGCACTTTAAGTGGCTACAGGAGCACAAATCTCTCTTCTCCTGGCTGCACCAGCCAGTGAAAGTGCACACACACTTAAGACATGCTTATGCCAGGCAAGATTTGTAGGGAAGGTGTATAAATTTGCTTGACAGCTGGAAAAACCAGACCAGCATTTGGATATGCCAATCTTTAATCAATGTATTCCTAATACTAGCATATCAACACCTCTGTCCTTGGTTTGTTAACAAGGACCGAAAACTAAAATAAAGGAAAAAAGGGAAGGGGGTAACTGACATCTGTCTTAACCCCTATCAGATCCTTCTCATCCTCAGTAATGCAGAAAACTAGTAACTTTAAATTTAATTTTAAACCTTAACATAAACTATTCTTGTCTCCAAATATATAAGGCCACAGAGAGTTTGTAAAACTAGGAGCAAATATCTGAACTACTTTGATAGAACTCTTTATACCAGGGCTGATACAGAACACCATTAAAACTGGGACAGAGCTTGTATGCTCTCTTATTGTCCCTGTCATCCTGAGCAAGCAGAGCACAGCACAGCAAACTATCTGGGCCAGAGACTCTGAAACACCCTTTGCTTTGGCCTGCTGCCACCTGTGACATCCTGCATTACAGCCTGGTGCTTCCGCACTGCCTTGGCATGCCAGGAACGGGGGTTCATATGGGCAGCAGGGTCCCAACGCTGTCAGTGTTAAAGTGTGCCCAAGTGCTCAGGGGAGGAAAAAAAAAAGCCAAAAGAAACCAGCCACAGCCTAGGTACCAGCAGCTGTACAGGTGAACAGCAGGTACCAGTGAACACATGACAGGGAAAGCTGAACGAGATAATTTTGATCATCTTAAAATGCCATGGTGGTAACACTCACAGGCAGGAGGAGATGGCACAGCAGAGGCCTTCCGAGGTACAAACAAGAGTTCAGAGCTGAGATAACGTGGGCCCACGCTTGGATCATGCACACCCCATGACTATTCTCACTTCACAGTGAAGGATTAGCCTTGTTTCTTGTCTCAGCCCAATTAGTAACAAGCACTACACTTTCATACAACAACATCAATGATTCCTGTAAGATTTGCAGGTTGGTTGTGCAGAGTACGTAGTTTTTAAAATGAAAAAGCTTTACACAAACACTTGGTATTTAAGGATTTCCCAAGCCAGAGGATGGAAAAGGATGCTCTGCCTTATTATAAAAAACAAACCCTGTTAAGGGCTCAGGCATGGATAGGAATGAGCCTTAATTATCTGCCCCCAAGCAGTAAGAACACCAGAGAGACTTTGCCACCTTCAAAGTGGGAGCTAGCAAGCAATGAGTTTATGACAGGGAGGACAGGACTCCCTGCAAGTATACAGAAGACATTAAAAGGTTTCTCTGTATGCATGTGGCTGGAAATTAAGATTACAAAAAGAAGCACAGGTTCTCAGACCTGGCATCTTTTTCATAAGCACAACCTCAAAGATAGTCTTCTTGCAGCTCTTACCCAGCTCTGAGTCCTCACACAGCAACTGTGATGCCACCTGTAAGCTGTACAGCTGGATCAGGGTGCAAGAAATCCTTTGAAATAAACAAGTATCAGAAACATGCCTCTTTTCCCCGTTTGTTTCAATTTACTTATTCCTGCAAAGTCTGCAGTTTCATGATCTGCTCTGAATCTGGAAAATACATGCTTCTGGCTTACATTTGCTAACACTAAAAGAAGCTTCAGAATAATAGGCTGAAAAACAAACAAAACCCCAAAACAAAATGCACAAAACCTGCCCAAAGACATAAGTGTTAACCATTCCCCAAAGCTTCTATGTGGGGCAGTTTGAAGATGGGCAATGTAAAGAGGTGTGTGGAATAAGCATCTTCCAATGATCACCACTCCCCAGGAGTAGTCTCCAGTATGTGACAGGATAATGGGGGAATACATAAACCCCAAGGATCTCAAAGGGGTGTAAATTAATAACATCTTACCAAGTATTCAATCAGGTGACAACAGTTAATTACAGACCCCAAGCAGACATTCATAGCATGCTACTCCAGATACAGAACAAATTGAAAGATGTGCCTGACACAAAATTTACTTTGGGATTTTAGGCTGATTTGGGGACAACAGTTCCATGCATTACTCACAACCCACTGCTGCCAGCTAGTCACATTTTTCATTTATTGGCTCAGTTCTTTGTGTCAGAACACCACAAAGAAACTTGTTACTCAATCCCTACCCATGTGGAAGAGTTAATCCTGGGTCCTTCATCCTCCCTCCCAACACCTGCCAGACGTAGTTCTCATTAGAGGTACAAAATCATTCATTGTATCATTTGGGGGGAAAAAAGCCAAACAAAAATCAAAACAAAACAGACACACACCCAAAAGCTGTAAACAAAAATTAAGCTAGCAAGTTGAAACACAGTCCATTGCATAAGGAACAGGAAGCAGGCAAAGTGCTCTGCTGACCTAGTGGTAATACTGCATTGCTAAGCACACTAATCTGGGAAAGTTTGGTTTAATCCTCCTCTCATTTCTTCCTAATCAGCCCTTTCCCCTCCCCCTGTCCTGCTGCCATTCAGTTCCAAGACTTAGAAGTTATTTGCATTGCTTCAGTTGACAGATCCACTAAATCCAGGCAAATTATTTTAAAAGGTTTTAATCTATTTCCAAGGCATTTTCCCATGGATACAGCAGTACTGATTTCCTTTGTCCTGAAGTGACTGCAATTCAATACACCACAGCAAAAGAAAAACTACAATACAAGCCTGATTCCACATCTCTTCCACATTACCTTGACATTTTAGGATTCATCATGCATTTATGGAGTGGGAGAGCTATCAATGAGATGATATAACAAGCAAAAACTCAATAAAATCCTGAACAGAAATTGAAGCCTTCTAAATGAAGGCAAACTTAACCAGTAGTGGGCCTTGCAAATACATTCATTTGCACTAGATGGTTCTACTAAACAGGGAAAACATCTCGGCAGCATTAATGTAAAAAAAGTGTACCAGAAGGAAAAAAAGACCACATGTAAATAAGTATAATGAAATCATTCGTGATTACAGATGTGCTGACTTTTTTTCCCTTTTCTTTAACCTTGACTGGCATGGTAGCCCTAGGAATAGACTTCCATAAGTCCAGTTCAAATGGATAAGGTAATGGAAGTGCTGTCTTGAATCTAGCATTAATCTACCAGAAATGAAAAACAACTAGCTTAAAAAATATTGTTTAATTTTCAAGTTATTGAAATATCTCACCCTGCCTTCAAAAAAGTCAGCAGAAAAAAAAAAAAAAGCCCAACTTATTTTCTGAGCTAGTGCCCAGAGCAAAGGCATGTGGTTGATTCCACCTTCTTCATTATCACTTTTATTTACTAAGCTGTTCATATCCTCAGAACAGACTGACTTTTCTATAACCTCTTTGTAATAAAATATCCATGTCATTAACTATTTCCCAGTGAGGCAGTCCATCCATTTTTAGGATCTCTGTATTTTTCCAAAATAAACTCTGAGGATTAATCTGCTGAAATCCAAAGATATTTCTGTAGACAGTTGTCTAACAGACTACAGATTTGAGGGCATGTAAAGGATTAAGCTGAGCTATAAATTAACTTCTAAAGACACAGAACTATTCCAGCATGTCCAATTCCAATCCCAATATAATGAAGCTTTCTGCAAAGCAACTTTCCTACGTCAGCTATAGTTGGAATTTTTAAAACTACAAGTAACTAGCACACAAAACTGCCAAAGGCTGCTTCATATAAACAAGCAAGACTCTGGTAAAGGTATTTATTCGTGCACTCTGTACGTGCAGAATGACACATAATAAATTTTAGCTTACATCTGGGAAAACTTAATGCCTCATAAAAGAGGAAAAAGACCCAGACACATGGTTGAAGTGGAAGACCCAGAAGGCAGTAGCACCCTGTCCACCCCTTCAGAATTAGGCAACACATTTACCTTCAAAATCAGGCACAGCACAGAAAGAACTGGGTCTTGATGCAACAGTTCTATGCAGCTCCATTTACATATGCTTATCTTCCTACAAAACAGAATTATCCAGCAATCTAGTAAATGGCACAGTCCTACAGGCTTAGGTCTGCATATTAAATAGCTTGGAAACATGAATCCTGGGTTGCAGAAAGCTAAGCCTCACCAGGGTGCTCAGGCTGCACAGCACTTTACAAGATCAGGCTAACATATGGCTTGCCCTGGTGCTGATTCACAGCACGGCATTCCATCCTTACAAATGGGAACAGTTCCAAAAAGGATCCTCCAGTAGCTCCAAGGAATAGAAGAAGCCAGTCAAAGCTGCTGAAAAACACCAAAAGCAGCTACAATAGGATGGCTAGCTCAGTGTAGAAAGAATCTCTTCTGTCAAAACAATTACTATCAGCAGGGTATCCATACATTTATGCTGCCTTAGATCTCCAGATCCTCCTTAGCATAATGCTAACTTGCTTCCAGGCACAGTGACAACTCTGACTTATAGGCAGCATTAAACCCAACTCCCATGCCTCTGTAAATACATTAGTTCTCATGTGGTAATTTTCTGCTTATCTCTGTCAGCAACATATGGTGAATGTGCCTCAGGAAGGTAAGAGGTATATGATGCAAACTTACACCGACTATGGAACAATAATACACACAGTATTTCACAGAAGTCAGTGCTGACAACTGCAATTTATTGCAAATGTCCTATCTAACACTCTATTGAAGCTTCTCTATGTAGAACTAAAAGTTTATAAAATGCTAACTTAAATTTTGTTCCTTCAAAACGTTTTAGGAAAAAAAAAAGTCTTGTCATTTGAAAAGGTAATACAATATTTCCCTCAGACGTGAAAAGAAAACAATTAAAAGAAAAGCTGCATCAGTGCTTACTTGTTAATTAAACAAGAATTCTCAACACTTGGAGTTAGCTATGCAACATAATAAATATGAAAGTCCATGCATACCCTAGAGAGCCTGACACCCAACAACCAAGTTACAGCCTACTGAAGTTAATACACAGGAAAATCAAGCAAGCAGCACTGCTGAAAAATGCAGACATGAGGCATCATTAATTTGCAGAGAGACGTAACACCTATAAAGCACTACCTAAAACAGCTTGACAGATTCAAGCTGTCCTGACACCCATATAATGTGGTACCTATAAACCAAGACTATTCAATAATTATCAGAAGTTTCTCTAAGAGTCTGGACAAAAAGGCAGTGAGCCACTGAAGTTACTGCTGCTTTGCCTGGAATCACAAGACAACTTCTCACAGAGACACAGATGCTGAACAGGATTATGCTTCACAATTCCCATGCTGTTCCCTCTCTAGATATATTGATAAAGACAACATGTGTTTCTCTTTACTCCTCTTCTGCCATCACTGCCCTAGTATCTAGACAGGTTTGTCAGGATGCATGAGATGAAATCTCTTTACAATGACAAAATACTGCATTTTACTTTCCTCTCACTCGCTCAACTGTTTATCCCTTCTACTAGTCACTAGAGACACAACAGTCTCCTGAGTTTCCTAAAGGCATTTTGTTTCAAGTGAAGGTTCCCAGCTCAGCCATTTCTAGAGCATGATGGACAACCAGAAATTATAGTAAAGCTCTGAAAATCATTTACTACGACAGTGGTCAGGAAGGTAAACTGGGCACACTTTGCTCATACACCACTGCAAGAGCCTCAGCATTGTAACTTAAGCAAATTAAATTTGCTAACAGTCCTTGCTTGCTGCTGCATTATAACATTGCTCAGGTCATAAAACATCCAGACTCTTCTCATCCCCAGACAAACACAACACTCACAGAAATCAGCACTAATGCCAGATGAAACATCAGGGCTTGCTTGCGAGAAGGAAGGACTACAGGAATAAACGCTGGACAGAAGATTTCCTGTATAAGACCACTACTGTGGTAACTACTTCAGGGCACCACAGCACAGCTGGGAGAACTACAACAGGAAATATACTATGTACTCACATGGGTGTGATTTATCTGATGACTATAAAAATGCTTCACTATGCTTTACTGTATTTAATCATATGGGTTTGCCAGATCAACCAAACCTCACTCCTCAAGTGCTACTTTTGGGTCCTGTGACTTGTCCTTAATCAGAGCATCTGGGCAACCTCACTCCCCAAGTGCCACTTTTGGGTCCTGTTACTTCTCCTTAATCAGGGCATCACACACTGCATCTGCCCTGTAGCATTGTAGCCTCTTTTTTACTAAAGAGCTCCATGTGCAGAAGAGTCACCACCTGATCCCATGTGGTGTGGGTGCCCAGGGAGGTGAGAGCACTGTCCTCATCCTGCAGGACAACCAGAGGCTCCTAAAGCACTGAGGGCCTTGCAGCCAAGGCAACCTGCTACCCATGCACCACCCAGCTGCAGCCCAGACAGCAGAGCCACTGCTGCACAGGATGCTGCACATCCCTCCTTACACTCTTTTTAAAGTCCTACTTGAATGCATGTAAGTCTGAAAAGATGTTTTAAAAAATTCCTATTTTCTTAAATGTTTTTTAAAAAATATGGGCAAGTATTTCTTTTTCACAGTCCTTTCAAATGGGCTGATCCAAGTGCTTAAAGCAGCTTGAGCTGTCACTTTACAAATTTACTGTGGCTCTGCACACAGAGCAGTGCTATGAGACAGCTATATGCATATATCCACATGGTTAATTAACAGCATGCAGTTGGTACTAATTGCTACTCCCCTGCGACTTTGCACTGAATCCACTCAGAACCATTAACTACTGTTATTTGATCACAGGCTACGGTGGTTTGAATTATATAAACATTTGAGTTTTCATCACAAGAAATACCAAACTTCTAGTAAACTAGTCAAAAAAATCTTGAAAACATGGTTAAGATATCTAGGAAATTTGAAAGTTCAGAACAAACTACAGAAGAAACCAAAATTAACATTTTTTAAACTGTCCTAAGTGTTTTGAGGGGGCATAAACCCTGAATTTTCAATACTGGAGACTGGTAGAACCCACTGCTGCTTTGTCTGTTTGCCACGACTGTGATCCCACTCATTTTATGGCCATTGCTTTAAAGTAGGTCAGTACCTGAAATTCTATTTTACAGATATGGAAATCAGAGCAGGGGATGACAATGACTTTGCAAAGAGAAAATTTGACTTTGCAGAGACAAAATTTAAGTCAGAAAAATAAAAAGGCAAATTCAGAAAGTGGCTTCTCAATACTCT
The DNA here is from genome assembly GCF_041296385.1 of Aphelocoma coerulescens. Taxonomy (NCBI): domain Eukaryota; kingdom Metazoa; phylum Chordata; class Aves; order Passeriformes; family Corvidae; genus Aphelocoma; species Aphelocoma coerulescens. Next base: position 57,605,604 of record NC_091014.1, on the reverse strand, counting down.
CAGCTTTTACAGGGTTGGTAACACCTCCTAATATGCTGCTATTGAGGCCCAGATAACACATCAACAAAAGTGCTTTTTCTCTCAAGTTGTGATTAGGCAGCCAAGAAATATCACACACATTTTTCTTCACTGTCCATTTACGTTTAGTAGGCAATTCAGCATTACCCTTCTATTCCTACATCTCGAAATTGCATCAAACTCCAAAGACCTGTATCAAAGAATATATCCAATATTCACAAGTGACTGAATATTTCCATCAATCTAAAGCAGCGTTTAGGAAAGAAGTGGCCAAAAAGTGCTGGGAAAATGAAGTAGACTCAGTAGTACTGCAAAATATTGATGGGTAAATGTACTGAGACGATGGGAAGAAAAAGGAAATGTCGTAATTGTGGTGAAACAGAAACGGAGAACGCTAAAAACCAAGATGAAAAGGAAGAGGCAAACAAAAGCAGATAAAGCTTTTTTTTTCTTGAATCACAGACCAGAGCAGCCACTTCCTAAAATGCCATCAGCAGTGGAAAGGGACATGCAGCCTACAAGCTGGACACTTGAAAATCAGATCTCCTGATTCCCTTCTTCATCCATTTCAATCCTACCCAGTCTTTGCTGTCAGACTCCTACCATCCAACGTGCCCACACTCTTTGTTACTCTCAAAGCACAGTGACTCTACCAAAATGGCCATCCCTGACTTTCAGTGCTGATTTCCTGTTGCCTCTCGAGCCCCCAGCCACGCCCTGCATCATTTCCTATGCACCTAAGCTGTGCTGCAAACCTCTGGTTGCTCTGCATTTGCACAACATCCAGGACATGAAGACTTGGAAGCTCTCCAAAGCTGGATCTTCCAGGTGTAGGCAGCCAAATCCTAGGCAAATGGTTCTTCCACGTCAAACTATCAGTCACCCAAAGAGCAATCCCACCAAATGGACATATACTTGCAGTAGACTTATAGTTGAGCTGATTTCTAGTAATGTAAGGATCAGGCATTCTTCAGGGAAATTCAAAATACTCCTGCTCTCCTCATCTCTCTGTGTACTCCGATTTACTGCTTTAAGAATAGAAAAGTTGTTGTTTCTAGTGAACTCAGGAATTAAACCTACAGAAATACTTGCAAAACTTCCATGAGACACCGTGTTTGTCTTTAAAGACCCAGATAATGGCATTTTGAAACACCTAATTTTATGCACATGGGAATCAGCTTCACTGAAAATCACTCAGATTTACAGTAACATTTTCCAAAGCACTGGATATAATTTCTTTTACAGGTTTTACTTTCAAAGGGATTTAGTCATCTAGGTCATGTAAATACTCCAGAAAATGTCATTTTTTCTGCTCCTACTCGTGTTTTTTTCACGACTACTGTAGGCACTTGACTTTAGTAAGACCCAAAGTGCACATCTGCTCTGTAATCAGTGGAAATGGGCAGTTCCTTCCACGAGCTGAGTCACAGCATCTAAGTTAGGTGCCTAAAGTCAGTGTGCAGACCTGGGAACTGTATCCACATTCAGGCAAGAGATCTTGTCAAGGCTGGCCTCCCAATGTACCATAAGGTAAGGACAGAGCACAGTTTTACTTTAATTGTTTGGAGACAAAGTAAGTAACTTTTTTTTTTTTTTTATGAATACAACTTTTCTGAGCATCAAGGCAGAAAGAGGTTGAGCTATGAGATGAAAAACACCCACAACTCCTCTTAAACCACAGAAGGTACAGGTACTTAGCAACCTAAATATAAACAACAGCACCATAACAGCAATTTATCTTCTCTTCCACATTGAACAAAAGAAATACAAATGAACAATTACCTGGGCACCATAGACTCGTTGCATTGCCTGAAGCAACTGGTTTGTGTATTCTGTAAGGGTTCCTGCATCTTCTTCAAAGACACTGAGCAAAGAACGAGTCTTCAATAAAACAAGAAAAAGCAAATGGTTTTAGTCCCGAGTGGAAATATTAAAAAGAACCATAAACAGCTACAAAGAGACGGTAGTAAAAAGTAAAAATCAAACAGAAACAATACACCCTTGACTTGCACAATTCTGTTTATTCAGAATCTCTAAACATGTGGAAATTAGTTCTTTTATTACAGATAGGTAAACTGAGGCACAAGGAGGTGAACTAATAAAAAGCTATGGCTACATCCCGACTCCAGGCTCTTGCCCCTACTAACACACAGTCCTTCCAACATAATTAGGAATGTAAAACATCCTGAATATCTTCCTGCTGACGACAGTAATTCAAACCATCTTAAGGACTGGGGGTCAAACACCACTGCTTGCTCACTTTACTTCTCCAGTGTCAGACTGCACTGAAAGCACCCCTTTCTAGTGAGATAATTTACACTTTGTTATTCACTCTCCACTGTCTTGAGCAACTCTTAAGGGGCCACGGCCAAAGCGAGCTGATGTCATTGGACCAAACAACTGAGTGTTCATCTCCAACAGGCACACAAGGATACACCCACCCGGAGATACCCTGTACTTTCCTCACTCTGCTAACTCATGCTTGTCAGCAAGCAGGAAGATGAGAGAAGAACTTGTGTTATCTTAAAGACATGAATTCCCTTAGTTTGTTTTGGTGGAATTGTCAGGAATAAAGAATTATGTTGCTGACACAGCTCCCAAGATGGGAAAGATATTTCAGAATAATGCTGGGCTCCAGAATTTGCTAGATCTTTACAATAATTAAAGAGGAAAGATTGTCCCTTTAACAAAGTCATGATCCATCCTTAGTCTTAACTTTGATAAATCCAATCTACTTGATGCTAACTGGAAATGTCTCTCCATCTGTAAGCTGACTTATATGACATTAATGAGCTTCATCTGCTTACATGAGGGGCATGCATAAACTCCAGTACTTTCATAGGCATGTCAGTCCTGTAAAACAGCAAGTGCTTTATCTATACCCCCATTACAGGAATCTCCAATGTACCTGAAGTATCCAGGTTCGAATTTGGGAAATTTATTTTTAAAGTTTTAAGATACTCCACTATTTTAACAGAAGGCACATGCATTTTTTCCAAGGCATTTATTCTCTGCAAAACTCTCTGCCCAGACTTTCTTTGTCCTGAAAAACACAACATCAGCATCCTTCAAGAATCCTGGCCTATGATTAACTATCATTTCATCTCTGCTGAGAAGTATCTAAGCCAGAAACGAGTGCTGCTCAATGGTTAAAATACCTGGCCTGGAAGTCCATCTTTGGGTTCTCTTCGGTACCTTCTTACTCTGAGTAACTTTAAAAGCTCTCAACAGTTCCCTCTGCTAATGTGCTAGGCTGCTACAACACTTCCTACCTGCGAGAGTTTGGGAAGCCAGTTTGAGATCCTAGCATGTAAGGGAATACTAGAAAGTATTGTTTTCAAATAAAGAGAACATGAAAACCAGAGAATGGAGAATAGTCCAAGCCAATGAAATGGGTATCAGGAACCCAAATGTTTAAAGGACCTTTGTACAGAACTTCCCTGTGAGGATGATTTTGAGAGTTTTCCACATTAAGATACTACTTCACTAATCGAAAACATGTTGATTTTCAAAAATATCTGATTTCAAATGTTTTGTCTTCAATGATGTATTATAACAAGCAAAATAACATCAACAAACTATCTTGTACCTATACAGTGTTCAGCTGCCTTGTTTTGAGTTACAATGGCACATGAAAAGTACAGAGTACAAAGATGGTTAAAACATAAATCTGGGGAAAGCAAAAATTATAAAACTTGACACAATGTTTATCACGCCAAATCTCAAGCCAAAACTAAAGGGTTATAAAGAAATTGCCTGAAACAGGCTACAAATCACACAATTCCGCATGCTGGAAAAGGTTCCAAAATACAGGAATGTCAGCTACATTCGTAAATCTTACTGAATTTTTGCAGGTTCAGATTTTTCATTTGTCTAAATATGGCTTGAGGTAGAATAGCTCCAGCAACCAATTTCTGAAAGTCTTGGCCTCTGTTATTAGCACATTGTTCAAAAATAATAAAAACAATAAGTGATTCAGACAGTTTGGAAGTTATTCTTGGAAACTTTTACATTTAAGAATACCATTTGAAATCACTGCAACAAAATACCAGCATGTGTGTATTTTCTTTGTTGCTGTTTTGACAAATTCTGGAATAGCAGCTAAGGCTGCTGAAATAAACCAGTAAACCAAATACTAAGCTAACATTTAGGAGGCCCCATTATTCACAACATTATCTCGGCTTCTGGAAAGATAGGAAAAAATTTTCTAGTTTCATGTAAGTATTTCTTTTGATTTTAGCATGGCCGCTGACATAAATTTTTCTCCATTTTGTAGCCAAACACCTCAAAATTAAGACACTTCTTATGGCCTCTTTCAGCCAGTGTCTGGAGACAAATCAAGACAAAAGTACTGTATTGATGGGGAAAGATAAATCAAGTTTTAGAAATTTGACGAAGAAATAACTTTGGCCTAATTCTCCTCGGTCTTGCATGTAAATCACATACTTCACACAGTTTATAAAAAGTGAGGTTATATCCCCATTTCACCATCTCTTTGCACTCCTGTGACTGCACAGAGCAGAAGAGAATCAGGTTCCTTCATACAGAAGCAAATGATCCTGTAAGAGGCTATGCTGCTCATTTCTCTGGAACAGAGACTAACTTTTTGCCTTGATTTTGTGAATGTAAAGCTCTCCCCAGCGAAAAAAGTAATAAAAATATAAAGGACTGAAAAAACCCACTCCTGCTTTCTTGTATCAAAAGAATATATTTTAGCAACACTGTGCCATTATAAAAATTAAACAATGTCCCTCCCTCCGAAAGTTGTAGAGTTTGAAGGAAAAGCAATGACCAAACCAAGGCAAAACATCCTGCCAATACTCAGGTTAATGCACAGCCTGGTATTCCAGTAATTGCAAAGGAGATGTTAACAGCCTGCATTTCAGGACACAGGAAAGACAACGACCTCCAAATTCAGTTCAGTGCATTGTTCAGCTGCTTTCAGTCAGTGTTACATTTTTAATCGTTGAAGGAAGTGTTGACTGAAGAGGTAAATTAGTTCACTTCTGCGTCTCAAGTTCTTCAGCTTTAGGATGCAGTGGGGAGGCTAACACTAAAAATGTTATTAACTACCCATAATAAATCTAGCACACTCTGGTAAACTGGAACACAGAAAAGCTCAGGCTGGTAAGGAACCCTGCGGGTCACCTTGTCCAAACTTCTGCTCCAAGCAGGGCTGACTTTGATGTAACATCAGGTTACTCAACACTTTTTCCAATCCAGTGTTTAAAATTCCCAAGGATGATTACAAATATGCCACATCAAACACATGATGGAAATCTTTCTTACTAGAATGGGATTTCATGAAATTACAAAAAAAGAGGATAAGATGAGGCAATTAAGATAAGGCCCAAGGCTTATTAAGTCCTGACAGGTGCACTTCCAATCTTTCCTTCAAAATGTCTCATGACAGACTCTGTAACACCTTGCAGCAATCTGCTCCACAGCTTACCTATTCATTCCTCCTCCTGATCCATCAGCAGACGAGTCAGGCTTACAACACAGGGCTACCTGGGAGCCGGATCCATGCTGATCAACCCTGCCCTCACGTCTTTCCCTGCTTCACCAATTACTTCTGTATCTCTCTTTCTGCCCCACGCTTTGTCCCCAAGCGCACCTTCCCCATCCCTCAGTGAACTTTCCACTCTTTCCCCTTCCCTCTCCTTCTCTCTTCCACCCAATCAGCCCCTGAACACATCAGGACATGGCATGTTCCTCGCTGTGGGGCCTCCACAGTCCCAGGGGTCCCCTCTGCAGCTGCGGCACATCCCGGCTCCGGGCAGCGGGGCACAGGGCGCTGCACTGGGGCCAAAGGAGGAACGTCCCCCGGTGTTTGCACTCGGGAAGGGAAGGGCGGCGACCGCCTCTCCTCGTTCCTCAGACCCCTTCAGAAGGAGGTTATCTTCGGTGGGATGCGCCTCATTCATCCTCACGGGAGCTCCTGCACCTGAACTGCGGCCCTTGAGGAGGAGCAGGCACGCTGGCGGTGACACTCCTCCAGCCCATTGTGTCGCCGCGGCCAGGTGACACCACGCACAGGTGTCCCTTTCCCTTCGGGGGAAGCCAGCGCACTGAGCCCTGCCCACCTGTCCTTCCCCGACACACCTCGGCTGCTCAGGGCAACCCTTACAGCCACCGAGCGCACACCCAAGGGGGACGCTGCGAGAAAAACGCCGCAAAAGTTTCTCTCAGGGCGGGGAGGAGAAAGGGTGCAGTACCCCCCGCGCTGGAGGACAGCCGTCCTCCCGGGAGACTCCCAGGAGCAGACTCTGCCTGCTTTTCTCCCGACGAATGCCCTGCGGGACCCCAAATCTCCCCGGGGTGCCGTGTGCTCGCCTCAGCGCACCCCGCTCCCCGACGGCCCCGACAGCCGAGCTCACCCTGACCCACTTCCCCGCCCGCCGTGCTGCCTCGCTCTGTCCCGCTGCACCGCCCCCGACACCCCTCTCGCCGTCACGGGACGCTGCTCCCCGGCCCTCGCCAGCTGTCAGCCCGTACCGGCCCGGCCAGACCCACGGGCTGCCGGCCGGCACCGAGCGCTCAGGTGCGTCACACCGACCGACCGACCGACCGACCGACGGACGGGGTCCGGGCTGTCCCGGCAGCGGCCACTACCTGCGGGCTGTCCTGCAGAGCCTCTTCCAGGAGGAGCTTGTCGACGGCGGGCATGTTGGCGCTGCGGCGCGGCGGAGCCCTGGCAAGAGCGGGGTGCGCGGCGCTGGCACGCCCCGGCGGCGGGGCTCGGCAGCGGCCCTCCCTCTCTCCGTCCCCGCGGGGGCGGCCGCGGCAGTCTGCAGGCACCGGGCACGGCTGGACGGCTCCGCTGGCGGGGCCGCTCACTCCGCCCAGTTCCCGTCCTCTGGAGGAAGCGAGTCACGGGGAGGGCCGGTGGGGGCAGGCTTCCTGCCGCCATTAGCTCGGCGGGCAGCGGGACGGAGGGCCCAGATGGAGGGCGGCCCGTGCTCTGCTCCCCGTGTTTTGCTCCCCGCGCGGGTGGCAGGGTGGAGCGGCCTCCCGCAGCCCCGGCCCCGGGAGAGCAGGGTGGCGGAAAGAGGGATGGAGCAGGGGCTACGGATGCCCCCTCAGCTGAGAGAGGCTCTGAGGGTGCGTGGGTGTGATAAAAACCAGGGGCAAATCGCACGCTCCAGCCTGAGCTTGTGGGGTTTGAGGACGTCCGGCTGTGGGCGAGCCCTTTGCTGTGCTCTCCTCAGGTGCACGATAGGGACACTTTGTGAGATCATCACAATCGCTTGCTTATCAGTGACCCGCGTTTGCGGCATCTGCGTTTGTTCTTGTCCATGGACGACTCTGCAAGTGTAACTGTGGGGCCTCGTTGTGCTCCAGACAGGCCAATTCCCGCACAGCCATAGCCCATAACTCCGTAACACTTGGGAGGTTAGAAGGGATGCATTTTAAGTTCCTAGTCCTTCATGTACTGAGCTATGTTTTGATGACTGCCTTGATGCTGTCTGGATGCTTAATTAAACAAAATTAGTATTTTCAAAGTAAGCATAGCTTGATCTGTGGGTATTTGATTATGTACATGTTTTTGAAGGGTGGCCATTGCTTTTGGATGCATTGGCTTCTCCAGAAGTCCAGAGTTACAGATCTTGCAGAGAAGTTGCTCCATTCTTGTCAGCTGTAGCTTTTGCTGCTCCAGTGTGCCTTGAGGTAAAAATGGAGATACTCAAATCCAGAATCTCATTTAAAAAAACAAAACCAACTTCTGAAGACTTTAGGAAGAATCCTGCCCATTAGACTATGTAAACAAAAATACTGGCTGTAAAATGCTAGCATCTTCGAAGAAATTTCACAATCTTGGAGAACTCACATTGCTGCACTTTTTTAAAAGAAGAAAAATAATTTGAAAAATGCAGCTTGAGTTGTAGAAGAACTCCAAACATTAATATCGGCCAGCTTTTTGCATCTAAGTCCCAGTGGATTTTTCCACTTCTGCCATTCTTAAGCAATAGCAAGCATTTTATATGACAAGGTGGTTGCTAATAAAGATTGGGGTTTTTTTTTCTGATTAAAAGACTTCTTGCAGATTGGCTGGATGATTGTTTGCTTTAATTATGTATGAGAAAGACCACTGAACCCTGTAATTTTGGCTAAGGTATTTCTGTGTGTCTGACATTGATTGGTATTGCTTCTGAAGCTTTTGATGGGACCTTTAACCCAATGTGCCAAGCCGTAACAGTGGGACTGCTCCACCAGTCCTGAAGCTGGACTCCCTGTTCCAGGCCTTTGAGTAAGAACTGAGGTCTCACACTCAGTCCCTTTTCCTGCCTGAATAAAGACACTGAACCATAATAAGAATCTCTAGCTAATACCAAAAATACCAAGGATGACAGTATGTATTTACATAAAGGGAAAATAAAAATAGATACAGATTTATCATAATAATGTTTCAGAGAATTTTAGAATGGTGAAAAGAGGTCAGAGTGGTTTTTTTTCCTACAGAATATGAAATAGGGCACCAGTTAGGCATTAGGCTTAAGAATCCATGATCCCATCTGAGCCAATTTTGTCAGACTCTCTTAAGTCTGATTTTTCTTTCATCAGAGATTTTGAAAACATTGTTTGAAATTCATGGAGAACAAGAAAACCACACTTCATCAGATTTTCTATGCCTGTTAAAGTAGCTTCAGGGCATTTTTTAATATTTCCCAAATACCTTAGTTACAATTCTTGCCTCTTTCTTTCCCCCTCTAGTCTTGAAATAGTTCAGCAACAGCTCTTACCCATTGGGTTGAAGTATTTCCTTCACCAGGAAAGCATCAAGGTGGTTTGTGGTTTTATTTCACATCAGTGCAATAACCTGGAAGGTTTTGTCTTCTTCCTTTTGATGGCTTTGTTTAGTCTGAGGCTCAAGAGTGGAAGCCTGTTGTCATTCCAAACTTAAGGATAGTTATTTCCAGAACAGGTTCCACTAGTTTTATTTAAATAAAACAAAAAGCACTTCATTAACTTACTGAAGGGTGATGCTTTTTACTTGTTGTCATTCTTTGTTGCATCATTTCTTACACTATAAACTTGGCAGATTACTTATTTATAGTGATCAAAATGATTTTATTGAATGTTTCCAATACAATCCAGGTGGCTTTGAATTTTAAAAAATTGCCTATTAGTAGTTTAAATTAAATTCCTAGTCACTTGGTTTTATTGGGTCTCAAGGATTATTCTTCAGTTTTGGTAATTCCAAATAATAATTTTAAAAGAATTAAAATAACCCACAGTACTACTACCAAACATTTCAACAATTCATTTGTACAGCATTAGCAGTATTATAAAAAAAAGTTAGGAACCTTGTGCATGGGCAGTCCTTTGGGTAGAGGTGTCTCATTCTTTGACACAAGAAAACACAGTTTCTGGGTTTCCTGAGTTTCCATGTTCTATATCCAGGTACTGAATGCAATATACTCAGCTACTACAAAAAGTCTTGCTAGTGAAAAGCACTCTTATAGCCATTCTAGGAACATTGCACATATGGAGAGAGAATAGGGAAACAGTAGGCACAGCACCCAGAATCAGTCACCTGAATGCTCCAAAGACCTGCCACAGCAGTGTGAACTGAGCTGGAGATCACGTCCAGGAAGAAGCACAATTAATTTTTATATGTGTATTCTGTAACCTACAGATTACTTGATTATGTTAAGAAATCTGGCTCTTAGAGTATGGAAACTTAAAGAAAAACCCCTGGAATGGCTACAATTAAACTGATACATACTGCTTATAAAACTAGTGAGAAATCATGGCATCAAGTAAAATCAATAAATAATTGAACATTGAGTATGAAGTAATTCATTACATAAACTAATTGTACTGTTTCTAAGAAAAGACGATGCTTCCTTCCAGCAAAAGCCTGACTGTAGCCAAAAAATCTCATCGTTGGGAGAATAATCAATTTTGAAGGAAAGAAGAAGAAAGTTTGAATTCATCTGGAAATTCAAGATTTGTCTGCTAAACAAATCTCTTGGCAAAATGATGTAAAATCTTCCAGTATGACTGTAGGTGCACGGAAATTGGTGCACCTTCAAACTTGGATTTGGGCTTTTACACAGGACAGTCTTGTTCCTGTTCGAGGATGGCCAGGAACATCCCTTGGTAACCAGCCAGTCAAGGCTGCCCATGTAACAAGAAAGGACCACGGTGTGAGATGGGCAGCTGGGACTGTGCCTTCTGCAGGACTGAAGGGCTCAGTGCCGCGCTTCCAGGTTTGCCCAAGCACTTTCCCATCTAACTGCCCAGCACCAGCTCAGGGCTGGAAGCAGCAGTGCCAAGCCTGGGTGGTGCTGTGCATGAGTTAATAAGCCTTGCCAGCTTTAATTGGGCTGTTTGGAAACAAGGCAGCTGTTGTGCATCCTTAGCCTAATTTATTTCCAAATTTGATAATCCACCCAGTATTAATGGAGAGCTGGCTATAATTACTTTTTTCTGGTTAGACTAGTTACAGAGTAAGTCATATTGCATTGTGTTTTCATTCTCATATGTTCCATTATAACTTTAAAGAACATGTTGCATTATGCTTCCTTTTTGGCTTCCTACCTTTTACTTTACAAGAAATTTCTGAGCAGTGGTGTGGTAGTCACATGTTTGCTAAGTCAGCTGAGTCTATTTATGCATTTAACAGTACCTCATATTTTTCTTTGTGCTCAGTAACAAAGAAATTCTTGAACAACAGATGACTTTTAGATGTGTAATAATTTACCATAAGTTGTGCAGCTTTATATAAATATATATATACAGAGGATATGTTACATGATAGTAGCAATAAATTGCTTCAAATGAATACAATTGAAAGATGGGGAAAAAAGCTCTTAGTACTTTCCTTACCAGAAGCATCCCAAACCAAATTTTTTAACAGTCTCTTATAAATTGCTGGTTGAATTAATAATGCGGCATCTGATGTACAGGACATGTCTTGGACACATAGAAAAGGAGTATCTTGTGATTTTGTGTATGACCCATAACATAATATTGGGCTGAAATTATTAATTGCTACATAACCAAGATGTCATGTTTTTTGTTTTAACGTAAAACACATGGCTTTGTTTATTTCCATTAAACACGTTAGTAATATGCCAAAATGGATATGCACAGATGGACTGGCTGGTGGGATGGATCTAATTAAAACCTCATTGAAGGTGAAGGGTATAACTGCCATCTTTAATTTCATGTAATTGAAGGACAATTAAGTCCCCTCATGTTACCAAGCACAGCAGCAGCCTCCACCCAGATGCAGAATAAAAATATGGTTTCAGATGCTGGAGTCACTGATGGCAATACCAGCCAGAGGTGTTGCCACTGCTTCCTCCACGCCTGCCTCTGCCCTGTGCTGCATGGACTTGGATAGTGTTGCCACGAAATTTTGTTTGGGTGCCTGTCTGATGGAGGGCATCTGATTTAACAGTTTGCACTTGTTTTGCAAGAAACAGGAACAATGAGAGAGTGGGTAGTTTGTTGGAGAATTATTGGAATATTTTAAGCTAAAATTTTTGTGGTTTTGCAATGGAAATGTCAATATACAGGCTCCTTCCTCCTCCTTGTAGCTCTGCTTTTTGTGATGTATGTTGCTTTCTAACCTTCTGCTTTGGGTGATGGTCCAATAGAGTTCAGGGCTGTCTGAGGAATGGTGAAAAATCTTTGGGTGAAATACAGGAAGTGACAGAAAGAATAATACAGGTACTTCGTCAAAGAAATGCATATCTGGTATGATTCTGTACATTAAAATAAGAGACATCTAATGCCTGATATATGATTATGAAGTGCCAATAAATAACCCATTTGGCGTAGAGGTTACCAAAAGTCAGAATACCATATTCAAATGCAGGCTGGATCTGTAGAAAAGACTGTCAGAGGGAACCTGCTTTTGTAGTCTTCATAACATCAATACAATTATCAGAAGCAAATGCAGCCTAATTTTATCACTGTATCTAAAGCCAGCTCTTGGTTTAGGTTTTTTTTTTATCATGAGATCACATGAACTGATCAGGCCCTGCACTTTTGTGTTTCCTTCTGAACAACACAATTGAAAAGTTCATGTTGTCTTTATTCTGATCACTCCCTTTATTCTGATCACTTCCCTTGCATCTTTCTATGACTGGTTAGGCTAAAAAAGCTGAATTATAATGTCTTAACATTTATATATAGCAGAACATAAGGCCTATTAGGAGTCCACAAAAGTCTGCCAGCATGATTATATCCTTTTTGGTCTTCCTGTTTTCTGTTTGGACTCCTTTTGTTCTCTATACACAGCATAGCACAAAGGGGTCTGGGTCCATAACTGAGGCTACTGCAGACCACAGAGGCCCCAGACAGCTCTCTGGCCTGCTTCCCCCTTGAGCAGAGCCTGTGTGTGCTGCCCAGGGCAAAGGCAGAGCAGGATGTGGTGATGCAATAGCATGTCTTTTGTATTTTTAGAGAAACAGCAAAAACCCCCGAGGATGGATGATACAGAGAGCAATAAGGAAGCTCTAGGCAGCACCAAATGGGCACTGAAACCACTATCAGCAGTGACTCCTCCCAGCAGGCTGGCAAGACAATGTCGGGAGCACAAGTATACAAGCAAGTGCAGTCATACAAGGAAAATGCAGTGCTGCATTGCTGCCCAGGCAGCAGGTCTGGGCACCCCCAGTGCAGCTCAGCAGGAACCGTCTCACGAGCTCTGTGTTCCTCCACAGTGCTCAGATGCTTCCAGTGTTGCAAGATCAGATGTTTCCAATTTTTCTTCCCGTGGCGGCTACTTAGAAGTTCTTCTGCAGTCTGGAGAAAGCCAAATACTGGAAACCCTTTCCTGTCATATGACTGGACCTACTGCTGCAAATGAAGGGTATGCCAGAAAGCTGGAATTCTGCAGCATGTGCACTGAGACATTCCATCCAGCATTCCTGCTGGAGGCAGGGCTGTCTCTATGGTGTGCTGGTGACTTGCTTCAGTAGGGGCCTGTGAGGAGTATGAGGGGAGCAGAGTTGAATCATTCTGGGAGAGGTTGGAAACCACATATTGTGATTGCCTTTTGTAGCTGTGTAGCTCTTGGAGTGTCTTTCCAAGGTGTGCTGCCCTTACAGCATGGGTGAGAGCACAGCCCCTAGGAGGCCGACAGCAGGGCCTGACTGCTGCTGTTAGCAAAATAATTCTTCCAGTTGGCAAACCTCTCTCAGTATTTTCCCAGGATAAAGGTCACTGTGAGCAAGGTAGGAGCAGAGTGAACTAGCTTACCAGGCTGTGGGCAGTTTTTGGGCTATAAAGTGCCCATCGTATGTGAGTGCTCAAGCACCTGAACTTGTGTAGAATTTACCTTGCAGCTGAGAAGCTGCCCCGCCCTTTTGCTTTCCATCATGTGATTTGCCGTGCAGGCAGGTGGTTTGTAACCCTGCAGCAATGCCATATGTTACCTGTGCATTTGACAACCCAGCTCCAGTCCTGCAAACTTAGAAACTTGTGTTTAGCCTGTCAGATTCCTGGAGATTAATCAGGCATATAAATGTTGGCTGGATCAGTAAATAGTTTCCCAGTTCTTTCAAATTCATTTATGGTAACACATTGCTTTTCTTTGTTTTTCTTGCACATTTTGAAACCAGAACATTTAGTTCAAGGGTCACATACAGTCATTATCTTTAAATACTCTGTAAACATAAGTGCTGACAAGATCCTAGGTCAGCAAGTATCTCTCAGTGAAAACCATGAAGCACGCAGACAGCATGTACTGCAGTCAGAGTCAACAGCACCTAATAATATACATGAGTTTTTCTGAGAAGGGACCAATGATTTCTAATTAGTTTTTCACCCTCTCAAATCAAGGTTTTATGAAATAACAAAAAGAAAAAAGCCCCAAACAGAAGAGCAGTATCATATCTGTGACTGCGAGAACATGAATAATAATGCAATGGAAAATGTTCTCATCAGTGTTTAAACTAACTCAAATGCTTTGAAAGAAATCTGTGACAAAAGAGAAGTCACCAGAGTTTTTTGTTCCTCTCCTGAACAGAACTGCTTGTGCATACAGAATTTCAGAGGTTTTGTTAGATTTGATTTACACTGCGTTGTAGCATTGCCAAATGGAGCAATGTTCAGTACTTTGAAAACTAAATCAAAAAAGAGTGGCTTCGTTTCAAATAAGTGCTCTGGTCATTGTTAGGTTTGAGTCCAGATCTCTTCTTGTTTATGCTGCTGTACATTTGGATTGATGCTGCCAGCTCCTGTGGTTTCACCATGTTGCAGTCTCCTAGGGCGGGTTTACTGTGAGGGGCTACCAGGCTGTCAGCTCCCTGTCAGAGCCTCCCCAAGTGACATGTGCTTCTTATTATGAGACGGGAGAGATTGGGGATTGGTTGGAAAATGACTGGCCCTTCTCATTCTGGAGGAAAGAGAAAAGCAAGTCCTTAAATCTTAAATGCTCACTGTCAGAAATAAAAGAATTAAATCTTACGTTCATCATTTTCACACAATTCTGTGCATTTTAGGTGCCCCAACTCATGAATTTTGAAATGCAATGCAGATATTAATAAACAAAACACCAGTGGTTTGGGAGTAATTCCAGGTATATATTAAGGAACAGATGGTTTTGGTGTGTTGCCTCCATTTTGCTGTTAAACCTGGAATAAATGAAACTAGATAAAGTAATGCAGAAATTCCCAAACTGTCCATTTCTATGTCTCTGTCTACCATCTGCCTGTACTTGTGGATCCAGAAGCTGATTCTGTGTTTAACAAGGGTGAATTGCCTAATCTTTATTAATATAAATGAGAGGAGTTTGTCACCCTTATATAGGTGCTAAAAGGCTGTCTCCTATGAGAACATCGTGTGAGGACACTGTGTAACAACTGTTGATTGTTTACAGTGTGTTTTATTTCATGGGTACAAATACTCTGCTCTTACAAATATTTGAGATTATGCATACAAGAGGCTTCTTTAAGTGCTTAAAAATTGCTAGTACTTTGTCTGTCAAGAACCATGTTCTAATTAAAATGATGTGTTAAAAGCAGTCAAAGCACAAGATACAGTTGGTGTTTGTGGGTGCCTTTTTTTTTCATGACCTAAAACACACTGCTTCCATGCTGCTAATTGTAAGAACTTCTGTTTACTGTATGCCTAGTATGACAGAAGTTTTGATTAATCAAAATTGTTACCATCCTCTTGTATTAAACCCATATTTAGATAGAGAGGTGCTGTTTTGATGTACATTTATCTTTTCTTACCCTGGCTGGTATTTGCTGAAGCAGAATTCAATTACTTCAATAAAATGTCACATGCAAGTTATGAAAGTCCCAGTCAGTGTGAATTATATATAGCTACTGTAAAAAGACTGGCAAATTTTGGCTTCCCTAGGTTTTCAAAAGCTAAGGTATTAATTAAGCAGAGGTGTATAAATATATAGCTTTGATGAAGACATTTTTCATGGTGAGGATGTGTCTGCTGTTTCCATAGTCTGCAGGCACACTGCATACTAAAACAAGGCAGCAACTGTGCTGGTTGGCATCGTAACTAATATAGGGAAAAAGCAATTATTATGTGTGGAAAACTGTAATGGAAATTTATATCAACAACAGAGGAAGAACTGACATCTGAAAAAGTGCATGAAAATAAAACATAATAAAGCAGGGATATCGTCTTCCCACGGTATTGCACAAATAAGAGCTATGTGTGCAGAAGGGCCTCTTGAAATAAAAGTGTGGGACTCCAGACAAGAGATTTGCCTTTCTCATACACAGTTCTGAGGAAAAGAGAGTTTCCTTTCCTGGATCTGGATCTAGTTGTCTTACACTACTCGAGTACTAATTTAGGCTTTTCAAATGGAGCAGGTGTGGTTTAGGTACGCGTGTGCCTGAAGTGATGCGCGCCCTTTGTTTCAAAGGGATGCAGTGCTGCACTGACATCTTCATGATAGCTCAGTATAAAGGTCCTTTCTCTAGCATTTTGCCATTTTTTCATCTTTTCATTTTGTGATCCTGTCTTTGTAAAAGCTGATTTAGCCGCATCTTGCAAATTAATTTATGAAGTGAGAGATGGGAAAGACATTAATCTGTCTGCATAGTATATTAAAATAAGAGAGTAAGATGCTTTTCTCCTCTGGAATAGAGCTTTGGGAGACTGTTAGCAGATATAGTAAAATGAAGCCTGAGTGATCTCAGAGGTAAGAAGCACTCTTACTTACGTCCTGTATTTTTGTGAAACCTCTAATAGAAGAATCTAATACATCATATATATCAACCTTTTGGGCACAGAAAGGATTCCAAACTGTTTCCCAATGTCCAATTTAAGCACTTGGCCATTTGTTATTTTCAAGGGCACCTGAAAATGACTCTGAAAGAAAAATCTTTGGAGGCTGGGGGTAATAGCTGAGCTCAACAGCAAATTCTTCAGGTCTGCGTGCTAAAATCTAGACTTTTTAGGAACAGACATAACACTGATGTGAATGTTGAATTATGACTTATTTCTCCCACATCAACTTACCTGTGAAAGTTTTAGTCCTGAACTCCATTTCTTCCTTGTGAATCAGCTAAGAATTGTATGCCCCATAAACTTGTGAAACAAAGGGGGTTTCAGGACTATGGACAATAATCACATTCAGAAAGAATTATTGCAAAATTAATTGTCATTTATTCTGTCAGAGATGGGGGGGCGGGGAGAGGGCACAGAAATTTCTGTAAAGCTGTCATATCTACTAACAGAATATTCACATTTCTTTGGCACTTATTGGCTGGACAGTGGGTTCCTAGTTTATTGCCTACTAGATGTTTTAGGAGAAATTGTTGATTTTGTCTCAATTCATGTCTGATTTGGCCCAATAATGACAATTTTATTAATGACTTTCATGAGAGCAGAAACAGATAGATGAATTAAAATCTTGACTTAAGATGAAAGAAAATCCTTGGTCTTGGCAAGGATGTTGCCAAGAGGTGTTTAAATATTATTTTTTAAGTCTGCTTCCATGGACTGTTATAAACCTACACATTCCACCATTTTATGGGATTTTTTTAATAGAAGGAGTCATCATTTTGTTTAAAAGAAATATTCAAGCCAGATTTTCTACTGTCACTATAAGGAGAAAGACAAATTGCTTTTCTTCCTAGGTTCTTGCAGTTTGATTCTGTTCCTCATGGTGCTGCCATGATAAATAATGCCCATGTAGGTAATTTAAGGTTAGATGGTAGCTGGCCCTTCTATGGGCTACTCACTATGGTGGTGGACTCAAGGTGAGGCAAGACCAGCTCAGGGCTCAGAGGAGTGTAGGGCTAGTGCTGAAAAACTCCCATGGTGAGTGTGGGGCTGCCAGGCAGCCAGAGGAAGGGAGAGAGTGGAATATAGAGAGTTTTTATCACATTTTCTCCTTGCTAACAAGGACTGCAAGGGAGGATACACTGCATGGATTACAATAAATCTATGATGGGCAAAGCAGTTTGGCTGCTCCCTCCATGCAGGGTCCCTGCACTGCTTCTCATATAAACTTGGTATTACTAGAAGAAGCTAGTCTCTAGAGTGGGGTTTCTAAATCCTTTCACAGAAAATCTCTTTCAAAGTGTTTTAACTACCTATTGATCAACTGCCAGAAAATGACAACTTGCTATCACTGCTGCTAACTAAAGGTGAGGATAGGGGACATGGCATATTGATTCTTGGGTGTTTATTCTACTATGAAGAGCAAAAATCATAAATGGTGTGAGATGGGGAATTGATTCTGAAGTGGTCAGGAGCCAGGCTCAAAGCAGACAAAAGCAGGTTCTTCAATTCACATGTGGCTGAGAAGTGGAACAGAGGATGCTTCGAGTGCCAGGGTCTTACGTGGGTTCAAGGGTTGGTGGAACAGGTTCAGAGAAGAGAAATGTGTTAAGGGTTGCTAAAACATGGCAACCATACCTGCCTCGGGCAGACTGTGGCCTGAAAATGCTGGCAGATGGGAGAGTTTGGGAGGCACATACCATATGAGTTTCCTGTGTTCTTTCAGTCCTGTCAGAGTCAGGATCCTGAACAAGGTGGATCTTTCCTTTGACCTGATACAGCTTTTTTTTTTTTGTTCTTGTTAGGCACATCCATTTTATAAATAGCAATGCTATCTCACTGCTTCCTGCTTTGGCTTCTCTACTATCTCATCCATCAACTGTTTCTTGTCTTTCTGACTGCCAGCAAAGATGAACATTCATTATGTGTCCAGATCGTACCTTGCACAGTTGGGATCAGCCTGGTGTGACCAAGTGCTTCCACAATATAGCCATTATTAAGAAATAGTGTGGAAACATGGTGGGTTGTGGGTTTCTTTCTTTTTGTTGGCCTCTGGGTTTTGTTATGATTGTCATATGGCTTCTGTAACCCAAATCAAATTAGTTAACCCTTTTTGTTAAGAATAAAATGTACCCAGCAATATAGACATCTTCTCAATGTCTCCCTTTGCCATGTCGTGAGCAACTTCAAGGGCTGTGGAATAATGGTATCTTTTACTAATAAGTTCTTGATTTTTCCCCCTCTTTATATTAATGTAAATAATTTAGTATCTTGATGTATTGGTCTTTTTTTTTATCGACACGTAAAACAAACAACCTCTGGTTGACACAAGAGTGGGGGGTTTTGTTATACTGGGGCTTGGACTACTGAATTTTTCAAGAAGAATCATCCTTGCAGGTTTACTGGGAGATTGGGTCATAACTGTCTGTCCTTTGGTGGCTAAGTGTTCACAAGCACCATCTGTGCTCTGCCATGATATTTGAAGAAGTCAGTGAAACCTACAAGCCCAGGTTGCCAGCTGTGAAACAACAGTGCTGTAGCAAGACTGTAGTACTGTCCAGGGAGAAACATAATACAAGCCTGAAAACATGGGAATTAGAACTTGAAAACAGTGGAATTGAGAATCAGCCATGAACAAGGTGGTTGCACTGGTAAACTCTGAGCACATATTTGCAGTGCAACTCTTAAAGAAGGCAAGTTTCGTCTAAATTGGATTCCTGTTGTAGATTTGATTAAGGAAAAGTTTATCTCACGGTGCTAACTACTGATGAAGAAGTGACAATTTTTTCAGGACATTTGTGGTTTTGAGAACATCCATATCTAAAAGACACTGGTCAAAAGAAAACACACAGAAGATGCTAATTAGCACTGTATTTTTTCTATTAAATTGTAGAATACCCTGAGTTGGAAGGGACCCACAAGGATCATCAAAGTCTAGCTCTTATACTTCCATAAGCTGAGATCCAAGCCTTTGTAAGCAAATGATTTGTTAGAAAGAAATCATGGATGAATAATGTTTCTGTGTGGATACTTACATAAAAAATGATTTTGAAAAGTATACATTATTGTGCAAGTAAGGGCTGTTCCCTAATACCCAGAAGTAATGGGTTTTAAAGATCCTTTCCATAGACTTGCATACCAGCTTGACAGACATTATTTGGATTTTAAGCACTCAGACTAGCAAAAATGTCCAAAAACCAGAAAATCACTGGTATTTCAGATTTGGATAATCCCATCAATCAACCTGTTTTCCCAGCTGGGTAAATTTTTTGTTGATTTAGGCAAAGAATAACAAAATCCTTTTTCACTACACCTTCTGAAACACTTACAGAAGTTCACATCCATACATCTCCCAGAGGAGATGACGTACACAGGGTGTGTGATGGCAGACACCAAGAGTTGGCTGACGCAGGCAACACATCGCTCCTTTCCCTTAATGTCAAGTGTTCATTTAATTAACTTGCTTAGGTGACTGCATTTTGCTACCAGTTATTTTCAGTAATGAAGTGAAATACTCTGTTTGTGTAAAACACAAGTAAAGTTGAAACTAAAGTGTGCCTTCTCATTTGTAGTAGGAGGCAACTACAATAGAGCTGCCAAGAGAGGGGCTGACTCATTACAATCCCAGACAGTATATAGAGGAATACATCACACTTCTGTTGTCTGAAGTCCCCTGAAATTGCTACTAACTCCAGCTTTGGATGGTTGTGCTGGAAATTTCTTGCCTCACTGAACTTAATGCAGCCCTTGGTTTGTGCACACGGGGTGCTTGGCTTGTGTGTGATACACTGAACTTGTAGGAGGAGTGAGAGCACTTAGAAGTTACATCACCTTCCTGTCATCCTTTAATATTTCTGCAGGTTTCTGGACCAGCTTCATATCTTCTCCCAGGGGAGGGCAATGGCTTGGTGTCAAGGCATCTCCAGGGGATTTTTGCCTCCTAGATGCCTCTTCTAATATGTAAGGGCATGGCTTAGTTTCTGTGCTCATCACAACTGCTTCCTCCAAGGTAAATTGCATATTAAAAACACGTTCACAGATACCTCGAAATGTGGCAAGTCTATGGTCAGTGTGGGTTGATGAGATATTTTTGTTTGTTTTTATTGTAGAAAACCACATGGGGCCTTAAGCAGGATCTCCTTCGGCCTTGCTTTCAGAGCACCCCTTCTTCTTTGTTAACTCTGCCATTAAAAATTCGCTTTGGGCTGATGCTTAGTGCTAAAAGCTTGGCCTGAGGGTTTATTTTTCTATGTGAATTTCAGAAAACTGGCCATCAAAAAGAGGTGGTTTTGAGCCTTTGTGAGATTTTTTTCTTCAGAAAAATTCACACATTTTTGCTGTCTGTCTGCTTTAGGGCTGCTGGTGGTGAAGGAATTGTGTGGCCATACCTATGTGCCCATACCATTAGCCCTGTCTTACTATTAAATTTTGAGCTAATTGTTCAGGTTCAGGCAATTTGTCAGGAAGTTATAGACAAAGACCCTGAAAATACTGGCTTTCTACAATTGACATGAAAATAGGTGGCCAGTCAGAGGAGGAAGATCTTACACCCTGTCCCGAGGTGAACATCAGTGAGCCCATGTAAGTGCTCCTCCCTAGGGCAAAAATCCATAGGAGACTGGATGTTACTGCCTCTGCTGCTTGTGGAGCTGCTTTGTTCTAATGTGTACTTCCTGGGAAACCGGTAAGAGAATTGTGATGTCTTTTTTTCCCCTTCTCTGAACAGACTGCAAGATCAGGCAGCAGCACTTTATATCTGGTCCTTTTGTAGTAGACAATTATCACTCATATGCATATGTGATGCTTGTACTGGTGTTTCTATGACACCTCTAAAACATCTTTCTGAGCCCTTAAGCAATTTTTTTTGTAGCAGTATTATCTATCTATCTATGTAGAGTATTTGCAGTTGTATCTAGAGGTATCCATTGGATTTCAGCTTCCTGGTCATTTGAGGAGGGAGGAAGGGTAACCAAGCCAATCAAGGTTTTAAAGTATTTTACTTCTCTGTGTGGAAGACAGGTTCGGGTTAACAGAAAGTTAATTTCTTTTCGGTAAATGAAACAAATGTTGAATGAAAATGATTGCTTGAAGAATTTGCAAACTTATCTTTCATGTTTCTCAGTGCTGCTGATATTACTTGGGGAAAGTGAATCTGTGGCTCTTCTCAACTCAATGGGTCTTCAGTTTCACCATCATGTTTCTTATAAGAAGAGAAATATGCAAACCAGTCAATAAAGACTTGCTTAAAATAGTGAACAGGACGTT
The DNA here is from genome assembly GCF_041296385.1 of Aphelocoma coerulescens. NCBI lineage: Eukaryota > Metazoa > Chordata > Aves > Passeriformes > Corvidae > Aphelocoma > Aphelocoma coerulescens. Next base: position 57,584,100 of record NC_091014.1, on the reverse strand, counting down.
ATTCATAGCAGATGTAGGGTTTGCAGCCCGGTCCTGTGGTCACACCGATGTTCCCCTTGGTGAATGAGGGGCGTCCCAAAGCTCCAGTGAAACGTGTGAGCCAGGGAGCATCTCCACTGCCCGGGGAGGCTCTAGGCTTGTTGCCTGCCGTGGAAGTCGTTCGGAGTCCTGCAGGCTTGAGCCTGGGCTGAGCCATGTCTCCGGTTTAGCAGCTCCAGCCCGTCCGGACGAGGGGACAGCCCGGGAAGCGGGGTGTGGCTTTCTTTGGGGACGAACAGGGGGTGCGGTGAGGGGCCGGGGCTGGGGCCGGGAAGCGGCTCTCGGGGCCGGCGGTTTCCCGGGCGATGGGTGGGGAGAGGAGGAGGAGGAGGAGGAGGAGGAGGAAGAGGAGGAGGAGGAGGGGTCCCCGCGGCTTTATCTCCCACCCGGCTCCGCCCGCCGCCGGCTGTCTCCCGTGACCGCACCGCACCGGCGGGCGCAGCGCCGGCCAGGGCAGCGCCCATGGGCTGCGGCAACTCCACGGCCGGCGGCGCGGGCGGGCGAGGTAGGGCGGCGGGGCGGGCCGGGCCGGGCTGGGCGAGCGGCGGGGCGAGCATCCCCGCCGTGCTGGGGCAGCCCTGCGGGGACTGCGTGGCGGGGGGCGGCGGCGGGCACGCACCCGCACCCGGCGGGGATACAGCCCCCGGCTCGGGGGATGCCCGTCCGAGCCGCGGGAATCACTGCCCGCCCTCTTGCAAGAGCATCTTCCTCTCCCGAGGCTGATCCGCTTGCTCAGGGGAGAGAGGGTGATGTGGCCTGCCGCGGGCACCGGCGGCTTTCTGGTGCCCGGTTGTCGCTGGAATCACCACCTCCGACAGCAGCTGCCCAAGGCACGGCAAGCCCAGGCCGGGAGCTGGACGTAAGGATCCCGCCGGGGGTGTCAGCTCCATCCTCTTCGCTTCCCTATAAGGCCACGAATGCCACTTCTGAAATGAATTTGTGCCACATCTTCTCCTTCTGCTTGTTGGAGAAGTTGGAGGCTATTTCATGATTGAGGTTTCATGCATGTTAATGTGTACTGCTGGCTGGTGCGTCCAGCTGGCTCCCTTATTTGTTCACTGCTATTTTCAAAAGAGATAAGATCTGGGAAGATGGTGCTGTTGTGCTCTTTCTCCCCCCAGCCCCCGCAGAAAAGGAAAGTACATGGAAACTGATAAGTGGACCTTCACCCTGTAATTATAATATGAGCATTTCTCAATCATTTTTCATCCTAGCTGCACTTGGCAAACATTGCCACCTGTTCCAGTACCTTTATCAGTCTTTCAGATGCACTTGTGAGCTTTCAGCTCTTGAAAATACACAGCAAAATAATCGCTGGACCACTTAGAATTACTGGGTCCCCATCTCTTACTGTTTTGACTTGCTTTAACCAGAGCTTCCGTGGTGCCTTGGGCAGTGCTAGTCCTGACTTGGTCATGCCTGTGTGAATGTGAATGATGCTGCCTTCTCTAGGGTGTACCTATGTGTGTACGTTTGTGGGGCGTGTTGCTGGTTTACCTGTTCAACTCTGCACTTCACACTCAGAGGAGAATGTGATTCTACTATTCCTTACTTGGTTTACGTTAAATGATTGTAAGCTGGGTTTTAGGTACTATGTCTGTCTATCAGAGGCCTCTCTCATCCATAAAGAATGCACTGTGTGAATTTGCTTGAACATTCAGTGCTCTTATTAGAGCTGCCCTGTTTGCACACATGAATTTTCTCCCTTTAGTTGATTCCCACACTGCTGTGACTGGAAGTTCTTTCTGTATATGACAAGTCTAGCTTCATACCACTGGGGTGATGCTTGTTCACATCCCTTTTCTGCTTGCTGGGTAAAAGCACCAGTGCAAGTTTCAGAGAAGTTCAGACAAAAATGTTGAGTCAATTATTAGTCCATTTGTGGTAGTTTCTATATTAATGTTGCTCTGGCTGCCCCGTGGAACTTGTACCAGGGTACAAATGGGTAAATGTCAAATGGACTAACTCTGACAGAAGTATTATTTAGTGAATTATTTTGAACTCAAAGTTTGTTTAAAGGTGTCCCGTTGCATTAGAGGTAGTTGTCTTCAACAGGTTTTGGCTTGTAGATACATAAAGTATTTTCACTGAAGGTCTGACCCCTTTGATAGTTAAACTTATTTATACCATTATACATAAAATATTTGAACTTGCAGTTTTTGGTAACCTTTCACATGCTCTTCAGAAATATTCCACAGATCTCCAAGGGCTTAGCACAGGTAAAACCCAACCATGCCACATAAAACACATCATTACTATAATGGAATTATTACTGTTGCACTGATAGACCTCCCCCTATTGAATGCAGCTCTGAAAGGTCCAGTTCTCTTCTCACTTTCACCACTGTCAGTCAGAAATGAGTCTGTGCAGTCTATGACCTTACAATAAAGAACAGCTGGTAATAGAAGTAAGATGTCAGATGTCTACTATTTATTTACTTCATTTAACATTCCTTACAAAGTGTGTCTAATAAAACTAAAATTATTTTATAAAGGGGAAGGACAAGACTTACCATTTTTATTCTGAATCCTCGAGCTTTCAAGGAAAGTGCAACTCACAATTTTACCGAAAGATGTGAAGACTGTGTAAATACAACCTAATTTTGTGGCGTGCACAGCATGACTGCATCTTTAATGCTAAAGCTATGACTATTGTGTAGTCAGTAATGTCAAAGCTAGAGGTGCATAACATGTAATTAACCTGTAGCACTCTGTGTCGTATTGTATGACTAAGTACAATATTGTAGCGTACTTCACGGAATGCATTAAATGTGTTACGCCAATCCCCATTTTCTTACTCTGGTAAAATTTCTATTGTAGCCTAATTTGATTTTTCCTAAGCAGATGTATATATGGTGATAGTTCAGCTAATGATATTATCTTCTATTTCATGGCTAGAATGACATCAGAGCTTTCAGCTCTAAGGTCTGTGAGATCTAAACTAATAGACATGATCTAGAATAACATTTCAGGCTGTGGTGCAGTACTCCAGAACATCATAACTCACAGCATTCAAATGTTCTTTATGGAGTATCAGACAGTGGCAAAAAGCTCTTCAGCTGGGAAATGGCAACTTCAGTTATCCAAGTAAACTGGTGTATATACAACCTTCTTAAATTACCTAGCTATTTTACGTATTAGCTATGGATTATACTTATTTTTTATTTCTCAACTTGCTGTTTTCCTTATGTTTTGTTATCTCATTTTACATATCCTTCTTTCATGATATTTCCTGGAGTTTTAGAAGCTCAAAAATAGCTCTTTTTTTTTTCTTTCAAAAATATGCTCTTAAACATTAATTTACTTTTTTTTTTCTGAGTTAAGGCATTTCCCTTCATTCTAGCGATTCTCCACTAAAAAATTTTAACTGCCTCCTCCTTTCCGTATCTATTGTAGTAGCAATGACAGCACCTTAAATTATGGTACTCCTAGGAGGCTGTCAGTCTAGCCTTAATTTAAATATATAGAGAAGCTGTTAGTCTGTGGAAAGCTTCAAATACAGTCAAGTTATGATGAAGGAGAACTTTCACACCAAGTTTTAAGAGATTTATTAACTTCAAGTTTGGTGCAATGCCCAGGAAGACATCGTGCCATTCTATTGATTGGGTCAAGTCTGTGTAGAGAACTCCCACCTGATGAGCTGAAGAAGTAATAATTTTTCTAATTTTTGAAACAAATTGATATAATCCTGTCTGCAGTTACAGTGGGGTATAAATAGAATAAATTCATTGATAGAATGCACTTCCATATTGCTGACTGTTGGAGCACATCACAAAGGAGACTACAGTAGAAAACTCATTTTTAATCTTAACAGTTGCATGTACGTATGTATAATTTGGAGGGGATTTATTTGCTTTTTGTAACAATTTGATGTGCAAGAAAACGCCCTAGGGCACTGTCCATTAAAAAAATTAGGAAAATGTTTCGTAATCTGCTCTAAAGTCGGGTCCTGGCATTTTTTGTATCCATGTGTTTATTCATATGAGTGGTTGCCTCTCATGCTTTTTATGTTTTTCTGAAGATTTGTCTCTCGACTTCCCTCCTGATGCATTTCTCAGCACAGAGCAATATCGTCTGTGGCTATCAATTTCTCTCAACCATCTTTCACATTAGGCCTGCATTTACTGAAATCCTGCAGTGTCACCAAGAGAAGCTGCTTTTGTTCTGAAAGAGCAAAACCCCCTCTCACCTAATGGAAGATGCTTTGGGATAAATTCTTCTTTTTGATTTGCGACTGTTTAAATGCTCTCAGGGTTTTTTGAGGGATCACAGCTCCAATGCTCTAGACAGGATGTTTTTCTTCTGTAATCACTGGGGCCCAGAGCAATGTGTGGCTGAATGGGCCATGTTTATTTGCGGGCTCTACTCTTTCTTCTCCTTCTGCAGCTCTAAAATGCCAAAATGCACCCGTGGTCCTGCTGTGTAAATGGTGTGAGCAGAGAGGTCATTCAGGACAATTCAGTATTGCCTATTTTTTATGGATTTGGCTTCATGGCTACTCTTCAATCTCTTGCTGAGCTTAGGCAGGTTTTGAAAAACCAAGCAAACAAGGGCCTATCAAGACAAGGCTTGTAGGGTCAAGTGCTGCCTTTTTTTAGGCCAAGCTGATACAGTGGGAAAAAATGGACAAGCTTTTAAATCTGTGAGGCTTTTGTCAAGTCATGTATGGAAACCATCATATCTATGAGAGCACTAAGCCTTGCTGCTATGGAACGAGCTATAGAGTGTTTGCTGATTGGTGGTAAACAAGATTCTTTGGCTGAACTCCTGGCAGAAGGCACTTGAGTAGATATAAAATTGTGTTGCTCACTAAACACGCAAGAGTTAGACAAATATGTCAGTGAAGTAACGGGGTGAGGGTGAATGGATTGGACTTTACAAATAAACATGTCCCTATGAAATGAAACGTTTTTGAGTTCCTTGAGAAATAATATCTGTGTATAAGGAGTGTTCCGGCTCCCTAATGAACAAAGCCTTGTAAGCTTTTACACAGGTTTTTTGATGGTACACCTCGGTAAAATGATGTTCATTTGCAAGCTCAGAACTCTTGCAGGAAGAAAACTCCTTTGTTAACTGGAAACACTTTCAGATCTGTAGTCGGGTACCTTAGTGGTACTTGAAGGAATTTGAACCAAACACTTGTTTCACTTTTGCTGGTGAAAATGAGAAATAACCCCACTGAAATTAATGGAATCCCATCAGTGAATGTGAGGATAAACTGGTTAGCTGTCCTTATAAAAAAGTAGAAAACGATGTATTTCTTTTTAGATGTTTTTTTAAAAATTTATTTATTATAAAGGTAAAACTGATCTCTTAAAAAGTGAATTTTTTTTTTATCATACTCAGTTCTCAAAGTTTTTGTGTGACATGCATTTCAAAACCCTGCAGTGATTTTTCAGCAGCAGTACTCTTGCCAATGTCTCAAGGAAAAAAGTGCTGCCATGTGTGAGTGTTAGTGGCATATTTCCAAACACAGGTTCATGGCTGTACAGCTCTACACAAAGCCCAGGCCGATGGGTCTGAAGGACATCTTCTGTCTCCAGAGGGAGAATGTGTTGGTACCACAATGCATTGAAGACGGGCATGGCACTGAACATGGATATGACGCTGAAGTGTGCCCTGTGATTGACTGGAACTTGAGTATCACCTCTGGGGAGCGTAGCAGTACTGTAGGCACACAATTCTTCTCACTCAGCTTGAGTTTGTGTATTAAACACTCTGTACTTTTGCTGTACTTCCTGCAAGGAAGACACCTTTTTCAGATGGGTGTCCAGGGTGCTTAGACTTAGAAAAGTCTCAGCAAAGGCCTCAAAAAGGACCATGAACCTTTTTAGAGAAACTGATTTTGATTGCAGTAAGTTTAGACTAAAAATAGGAAAATCATGGCCCTCGTGCAGAACAGGCACAGCAAAGGAATAGTTTCTTCTGGAAAAAAATTAAAAATCTGGCTAGCTCCAGCTAGGCTTTTCAAAGTACATGTTGTCTGAAGTGTTGCTGATGCCTGGGCTCTGTCTAGGTGTACAGGGCGGTGCCCTGAAGGCTCATTGCTGAGCTGACTCTGGATGAACTAGCCTTGGTAGCAGAAAATGTCTCCGTACAGTGGCAGAGATTGAGCTCACACAGCAGTGCTAGCCTTCCACCTGGACACAATTAATTTGAGAGGTTTACATGTAGTGCTTCACAGATGTGCCTGCAAAGCTAAAAAGTCTCAGAAGGCTGCCTGGTGGAGTAAAGTCCTAAAGCAAGGGCCTGAGCTTATTGTGATAGAGATACTCTGTCCAACTTAATTAAGGCTTTCTGCTGATACGTACAGCCATACTGACATTTTGCTGACTCTGGAAGCAAGACTAGCCACAGAAATGTGTAGTCTTGTACAAGTCTAGTCTGTGTTGTTGCTGGGAAAAGGAGGGATAGTCACGTCATAGGAAATGGGAATGATATTACGTTCAGGAATTAGCTGTAGAGGGTGATGTTCTCTGCCATTCAAGCATTCCATTCAGGTAGACAGAGCTGGAAAGCCTTGCAAGACTATTTCTTCCTCCTGTTTAAAATAAGTATGCAGAAGGCATATTCTTACACATCAAAGTGAGATGAAAGGTATTTGCTGTTTATGTATATTTTTCAGCAGCAGAAAAAATAAAAGTTTTCCTAGAAATGAAGTATCATAGGAGAAAAAAACCCAACCTACCTCCAAACTCAAAAATTCTCTGAGATTGGCTACTGCAGTTTCTTCACAGTGAGCTCAGATCACCTTTTCCAGCTAAGTACTAAGAGGAAAGGAGAAATGAAAGGTTTTTGTAATGTCTGCCCTAACTTTTGTAATTAACAGAAGGGATAATTTACTGGTTACTCAGCTGAATTATAGACTAGCAAGAACAACATAACATTAGTAACTTGGAAGGAACAAGAAAGAGTTTGTACTTCAGTGAATATTTCTCTCCCAGCAAGAAACATCTGAGTCACAAAAAAAAAAGTCAGTCCCTTATACCAGGCAGGCAGGTGGCAGCTTTTGTCTCCAGTTTTCTGTTAAATACCAAGATGAATTAAGGGGTGGTTGATCTCCTTAGATGTCTTGGGCTTTAGATGGGTTGTGTCCCGATGTTTATATTAGTTCTGTCTAGTCGTTTTATAAAACTTTGTTTATCTGGCAGGAAGAACGAGGCAGCATTTTACACACGTAGTGCCAGCTCTACAACTGCATCAAATGGCAGAATAATCAGGCATTTGGGAGTAACTGCTTGGTTAGTTGTGCCAGCTTTGTAGCAGACAAAGCCACCAGAGGACTGAGCAAAGTGAAGGATATAAAATTCAGAAGGATTATTTTTTTCTTATGCTGCTCCCATCTTGAGTGACTGCACCTGGGCACTGGTCCACAGCAGCATCATTTTCACACACTGAGAGTCTGGCCCAGATGTGATAGATTTAAGGGATAGTATGGATAATCATTAAGGATAATCTGAACAATCTGACAGTAGCAAATTTTTGTTGCTACTTCTGTGTTGTTTAGAACAGAAAGACAGAAAAACTATTACTGCACTGTTGGTTTAGAGGATTATGCCATTACCTGGTAAACATGTTTGGTTTTTGTTTTTTTTTTCCTAGGTGCTACAGGGACTACAAAAGATGTGTAAGTACTCTACTCTACTCTACTCTACTCTACTCTACTCTACTCTACTCTACTCTACTCTTTTAAATATATAACCCTGGACATATTTTCAGTCCTACTAGCCTTACACCAGATTCAGTCATACATGATTCATCTGGCTCCTAACGTCTAATCAACACTACCAGATGTTTACTGTCTTTAGTGACAGCTTTCATCTCCACAAAACAACTCCTTGTCTTGTTTACTTTTCTACAGATTTCTTTGCTTGTTGTTTCTCTAACAGAAATTTCCTTTCTCTCCTTCTGTTGAGGCAGTTGTCTCACAGAGGTGGTTTTGTTACTTCAGACTGCCTTTCCCTGTCGTGTGCCAGTGCACCTTTTACCATAGGCCAAGTAATTGTATGAAGCCAGTACATAAATTTCCACCAGGCCCAGTGAGAGATTTAGAAAGCCACTGAGACAAATTTCCCCTCTTTGCATGAGACCCACTAACCCATCCAACTTCCTTTTCAAAGTACCCACCTTCTCTATGTATTCTCTGCATTAAAGATAGTATCTATTAGGTTGATGCAGGGTAGCAGAGGGCAGCCCTACCCATCCTGTTTTTCTCCAAACGTGCAAGGTCTTTTATAGAGCTATTTTTATTTGCTGATACAGAAGTGTACAGGCACATCTTTATTCAGCCATACATTTATTTTTCTATCAAAGGAAATCATAAAAACTCCTCCCGAGGTCTTGCCTTCTTCTATTTCATGTAATTGGTATTTGCCACCAGAGTTTGCAACTGAGGGACCTGGGAAAGATTGTTATGTTATGCAACAGGAACATTCTTCTGTTTTATTTATTTCACTTGGAAGAACTACTCTAATTAGATGGAGGAATCCTGGTGTAGAAATGAGGGCAGTCAACTCAGATAAACAAGTGGAGAGAAGAGCTTAACAACAGGCTTGTCCTTGCTATTACAGAGCACAGCTGAGAACTAACAACAGGTGTCACTTGGCTGATCAACACTGTTGCCACAGATACTCTTGAGATCTGTGTTACCTCTGTAGTCTGTTTTCTGGGCTTGCAGTGCCAGACAATAAATAAATTACAGAAGGCAATCTTGTAAGGAACCTCTTCTTGATGCAGCCTGCAGCATCACTGCCCTCAGTACTTCTGTATTTACAAACCCACTGGTTTAATTGTTATTATTTATATTTTTTATTGTTCAATTTAGATGATTTAAGGACTGACTTGGAACTGCATCTTTCTCTTTGCTTATTAGTAGTTTTAAATTTCAGAATCTCACGCACTGTTAAATTATGAATGTAGCAGTCATGTTTCTGTGCTTGAAGGAATGGGGATGTGTAGAACTGTGTTTATATGTGTGTAAGCATTTATAGAGCCAGGCTGCAGGAGTTAAAATGGAAGCATTCTACTTATTAGTGTGAGTTCATCTGTCATGTTTCAAAATAGTATTGAGATAACTTAGAAAAAAATTAATTACTAGTGCAGTCTTCAACAAAGGGGAAGGGTCAATCCTGGAGCTATTACTCATTCAGATTAAGGATAGTGGAGCCAGCCAAACAACCCATGTGAGTAATAGCATCTTCTTCTAAAACCTTCTCATCAGATGTTAGAAACACAGATCTACTAATGAGGAATGGCAGTGATGACCCAAAAGCCCTAATCAGGCATTCTAATATTTAACAAAAGATTTTTATGAAGGAAGTAAAATATCAGAAAAATTATTTTTATTTCATAGAAATGAACAAAGCAGATTTATATTAACTAACATTATAGATCCACAGAAGCTTTTTACACCTTTTTACTTTCATCAGCTAAAGCTTCTCTTTAAATGACCCCCTTTTTTTTTTTTACTGTCAAATTTCAGTCATATCAGTTCTGATCCAGAGAAGCGTTTAGGTGTGGCCATCCTTACAGCATGCTCTGATACTGAATCTGGTTATTCTAACGTGAGATTTCTCATTTCTTGACTGTGACTCATTGCCAAAGCACCACGTCTCCTGGAGTAAGCAGCCAGATGGAAGGAGAGAGGGCTGGATCCTGCTCTGAGCCCTCCTGGGTGACTGCAGGGAAGCTGCTTTGCCCTAGGGGCCTGGAGTTTCTCCACCAGTAAGAGAGGGATGATGATATGATCTTCCCCTGCAAAGCGCTGTGACACTGAGGGCTGTGTGGCGACGAGAAGGACATATGCTCTGAGAACCCATCTGCCCTCCGTGCTCCAGCCCAGAATCTGTCAGCCAGCTTCAGCCCATGCTCCTGCCCCACTAATAAAGAAGGATTCATCACTGCTAACTGGAAAAGCTTAGCTGTAGAAGTAAAGGATATGCTGCAAAGTAATGCAATGCCTGTGATATTCAGTGTGTGGCTAAGTCTGGGGGAAGATTAGTTACAGCAGGAAGGAAAGGACACAGCAGCTCAAGCCTGTTTCAAAATATTGAGAGGAAATCCATCAAATACAAATGACAGGCCCTTGTTCCCAAGAAACACCAAGAATCTGAGGAGTAGTTGTCTGTCACTTGTTCAAAGTTCAAGGAATCATTTCTGGTGGGACTACTGAGCACAGCTAGAAAGAGTCTGTGTAATGCTCAGCACAAACAGAGTCATAAAAGCTGAGGTAAGAAAAATGTGGATGGAATGAATTAGTGTGAATGCCTGTCATTTGACATTTAAAATAAGTGAGAAATGGCAGCTTCTTTTACCATCAAATGGACATAGGACTGATTGATGTAAAAGCTGACATATGAACAAAGTTTGTTTTTCAGACTTTGGGTGACAGAAAGCCTCTTGGGACAGACAAAACCTTACCAAAAGAAACACTTACTCAGCTGAAAATAGAATGCTGTTATATGGACTTGCTGTTAAATCTGCCTGTTAGCTCCAGGACTGCCCATGCTACCTGTTGAAAACCATGCTCTCAGTTTTTCTGCAGATGTCAACAGCATCTGAGGCAGCGACACAGCAGCCGATCAGCACAAAGCACCTTGGACTGTTAAGTTCCTTTTGCTGTCTATTCCTGGTGCAGAAAAGCTTATCCTAGCTTGCTCTCCCTGCAGGACTGCTGGACTCCTGTATCCATGTCTCTGAGCCCAGGAGATGTGGCAATGGGAGCACTGCTGAAACCAAAGGAGCTTCTCTCCAGCCTCACTCCCACGTGGTTGAGCGTTGCTGCCATAGCTTTGCTCCCCAGAGCCACCTGTGTTCACCCAGCCTGGGCACAGAAGCAGCACCTGCCTCACTGACTCAGCAGACACGAAACGTGTGAAATTAGTGGGCACCTTTCAAAAGGGGTCTTGAGCTCATGCCTTTTCCTGGTGTTAAAATCAAGAGTCAAACATGGTCAGAAGGGGAAAAGAGATTTTACCTTGGTATTTATTTTAAGGATCCTCAGGTGCACCATGTCCAGGTCGAATGCACCAAAATGCACACCACAATGCACACCCCCAAAAGATCTGGTATCACATTATAGGTTTTACTAATTAGCAGATCTATCAAAGATTCCCCAAGGAGAGGCTCAAGTGAGCCCCCCTCCCCAAGGAACCTTCCCCTGGATGGTTCTATGTCAGCTTGCAGAATGTGTTCTGGAGAGGACCTTGGGGTCTGGGGCACACTGATCCCTAACTACAAAGCTTCTAAAATGTTTAGTCTCTCAGCTTGACAAACAAGTCCAAGAATGTAGGCAAAAAGCACTAGGAATACAGAAGTTGTAAAAAGGTATAAAATAAAAGGCAAAAAGTCATCATGGCATCAGAGCCACCGTGTGTGAAGGCAAGAGGTGTGTGAATATGTGTAGTAAATAAACTGGGGCAGCACTCCTTCCTGAGCCCCCAGAAAGGTGTGTAAAATGGCTTCTTCCTTAAGTGCCATCACCAGAATTTTTCTTTCTTTTCCCTCTCACACTCCCATGTTCCTCCTAACTCTGCTCACTCCTTCTTTTCTGGCAGGGCCACAACAGTTTGCCCCCAGTCATCACCCAGCCCAAGAGCTGTGGTCTGTACAATCCCAGATTATTTTTGCTGTCGTACATTTGAAGAAAAAGGTATTGCAAAATTACTGCTTTGATTTATAGCTAGTAAGAGGAAAGGAAGAAAGCAAAGTGTTTAAAACCCCTCATCTGCTTAATCATAGAGCTGGATAATTTGTTTTGGTGAGAGAATTAGAGTAATGATCTGTGATGCCATATTACAAAACATTTCTGGAACAGAAGAAAATGGCCCTGTTTCCTACTAGAATATTTTTCTTTTTTTTTTTAACATTGACATTAATTTCCTGTTGGACAATATTGATTATTATTCTTACAACTCCATTTTAGAGGCTTCAAACTGTGCATGAAGTTGTCAGTGCTTTTAAAGGACTCTTTTCTCTGGGCAATGGTTAATCTGGATTACAGAAAATGTTCCCAGTTGTATGAGAAAATCAGTCCTGTGACACATTCGGTTGGTTCAACAGAAATGACTGTGATCTTTTGGGACCCAAAGTCCCTTTCTTAAAGTAGAATTTTTTTTTTCCTGAAAATGCATCCTCATTTCCACCCACTGATATACACAGGCTTTCCATTTTCTTCAGGAGAAACTGGCCCACGCTAGGACAGAGCAGCTTCACAGTCCTCAAGAAAAAATGTCTCTGCATTCTCTGGCTGAGTGCATGAGGACAGTAAGATGACTTAGGTGACCACATGGGGTGACAGGAGATGGGAAATGCCTTCTGAAGTGGCTCTAGTTCCTCGAGGAACGGGTGGTAGAAGGGCCAGAGAATGAGTCTTGATCAGTCTTTCTTGAGTGGTAAGATGTAGACAAAGACAGCAGATGAAGAGTGCTATGCCCTGCACAAATAAAATTGCAAAATAGTAAGATTTACTCCAAGCCTCTACTATTAAAAGGACCTGTGTACCCTTATTCACTGCGGTCATGCAGAAAGGATGGTTGGTAATGTTCTGCCCCTTAGAAAGAAGGTAGATGTAAGAAAATTTCCAAGTTGTAGCAGTGTTTTTAAGGCATTTGCTCCCCTCCCAGGAGGTTTAAGGCCATTTTCTTGCACTTAAGACTGCATCTTGCTGTGAGCCCTCTGCTCTTCAGGCCAAAATCCCATTGGCTTCAGTGCTCTGTAAGGGCATAGAGCCCCAACGATTAAACTGTAGGCACATCAACCTTTTAGAATAAATAAATTGGTTGCAGACCAAGCTAAAGTGCAGCTGCTGCCCCATCCATACCCAGCCATGGAAGTAGAGCTCAAAATCCAAATATTTAATCAAAGGTGGGTGAGTGATTTGTGTGAACACCGATGTTGGGATGCAGACTGAGACTGCAGCACAGGCATTGTACAGTGAAGGAGTGAGAATAAATTCCTTATATTTTTTGTATTACATCTTTCTTCACATCAATGCTGGTTGTTTTACCCCCTGCTCCAGTGCAGGTACACTGGACAGTATATAATTGGGAGGAATCAATCACCTCAGTGACTCTCTATTGATCTACAGACTGACCTGTGATTTTACCCTAAAGTTAAAGGAGAATTAATTGCCCATTTATATGGGATTAATAATAGCATTAGGTTTGCAAACAACTGAATTTAGGAATTGCAGTGCCTCATTTTATAGAGAGGCCCTGTAACAGCTTCTGGCTTCTATAATAGCTGCTGTGAAAGTTTCTCTCTCTTCATCCCAATCGCATGCCAGCACAGACACCCAGTCCCTTTCAGTCATCTTTTGGGGGAATAGCAGTTCAGGCTTGCTCCTGTTACATGCAGAGCCTAATGCTCCTTTTATGTGGGGAGTAGTGTGGGGACTCAATCAGGAAGAGTATAAATTCACCTGTTTCTGCTCCCAAATCTACTTTCAGATGTCACTGGTGGGGGTCATAAAAAGTAAGCTGCATCTTTTCTCAATCTTTTCTTCCTCCTGTACATTATATTGGAAAATGGTCTTTTTTTATATACCTGTGTGAGTACTTTGTTGAATGGTGTATGTCCTAAATTAAACTGGGTTAAGTAATAGTCCCCTTCTTCCCTTGCTCCTGAATTTACCCAGATGGTCATGGAGCAGCTGAAAGAAACAATCTGCTAACATGCTTTTTATCTTTCGGTGTTGCAGAGCAGAAGAATCCATATCAGATGATGACAAAAGGAGGTAGGTGCTCTGCTCAGCCAGGGCTGGCTTTATTTGCAATAGGCTGCAGTGAGTTCTGCCCCCAGTTACATATCCATTCCCTCCTCCTAACTCCCACCAGCACCAGCAAAGCAGAGGAGAAACAAAAAGAGAGGAGGAAATCTCACACAGAGTCAAGTATTGACGAGTCCACCCAGCCTGTTGCTGAGTTGGGAAGGTGGTAACTTTGTGGCAAAAAGAGCACATTATCTCGCTGCTGCAGGTGGTGCGCTCAATAAGGGCCGGTGGCCTCTGCCTTCACACCAACAGTGCCACAGGAGATGCCATTAGCACTGGTGGGAGATCTCTGCTGGGCTGGAAGTTGAAGGAAGTGTGAGTCTATCATCAAGAAAATTAGAAATTGGCTCAGAACCCCAGGAGCTGGAGGAGGTGTGATTAACTCACCACCTAACAGGGCAGAGCAGTGTAAAGGGAGCCTCTGCAAGGAACTCCTGGCACAGCAGAGGCTTTAAGGACCCAGTTTTTTACCTCCCTGCATCTGTCCCTGCTTTTCATACAGGCCTTTTGTAGCCAGAAAGTATCCTCTGCAAGTCCATGAAGGGGAGAGGGTTGGGCTATCAAAGTACCTAAGACACTCTTGCTCCTTACTATTAACAGTGTTTCTCCAAGTGCGACCCTAAGCAGGGGGAGGAAGGTCCTATTTATTAATGAGGTCAAAGCACTATTTAATTGGTGTGTGTTGTTTGAAGTGAGGTGCTTTGGTGGTGCCAGTGCTGAACATCAGTGTCAGATTAGCTCTGTCCTCAGCTCGATATATTCAGAAGAAGCTGGGTGGGTGGAGTTTGTTATCACAAGACTGTTGGGATCTAGTGATCAATATCAGGAACCTGAGTGAAAAAAATAGCTCCTTTCACAGGGAGAAGTGTGCCAGTTGAGCTCTGATGTGCCTTTAATGGTTTCTCTGCACCAGGAACTATGGTGGGGTCTACGTGGGCCTGCCGTCGGACGCAGCTGCCATGGCTCCCAGTCAGACGAAAGCTGCACCCAAAGGTACTGGCAGCTTGTGGATTGCATTTCTCCTCCTTTCTGGGGTTCATTTGATCTACTAGGATGTACATCCTTTAAAAATCAATTATGATTTCAGGCAGACTGGCTAGCCTTGAAGCCTCTTAAGGCAGTGGGGCTATTTATATTTGTCAAAGGGATTGTTCCCATTTATTTAAAATTTAACACACTTTTGCAGAACGATCCTAGAGCAGATGATGACAGTGTAGGTACATGGTCTTCTGAACAGCTTCTCCACACTCTGAGTGCTCTGTGAATTGAAAGAAAACAAAACCCTGTTAGGACTAAGAGGCTGTGATAGATGCACTTGCAGAGCCACAGCGCTATTTTTAGTTTGGAAGGTATTTACTTGCATTGTGGTGAATTCCAGTAATAACAGTAAGTGCTTGCTTTCAGGTTTATTTCTGTTCTTACATGAAACCCAGCAGAAACTGTTTCTTTTCCATGTTATATTTTTGAGCAGTGGGGAAAAAGCATTAGATTTATAGCTATTTAATTGACAAGTCATAAACATATCATTATGAAATAATGTAATATTCTTTTGGTTTAACACAAAAAAATGCTTCTGTCACATATGTACAGCACAGAGCTTAGTCACTGACTGGTGCTTCCAAAATTTGCTGCAAAACAAGAAAATGAAAAACAGGAACATTATTAACCAAAATAAAAGTAGCTGGTTTTGAAACAGTACTAACTTTGTTGCATTTTTTTTTTTTTTTTAAGATTTTAACCACCTTTGTCTTTTGTTTTCTAATTAAGATTAGAAGGAAATAAAGACATCAAGATGCAAACAGCTGGAGGTACAGTATGTTTTGATTAACATTGTGTGCTTGGCATGTATTTGTTGAACAGGGACAAGGTAGCAATGCTCCCTATGATGCTCTAAGTTGGTCAGGGAACCACCAAGTTACATCTCCAGCTGCATCACAGCTTCTAAAGGCTGGACCAGGGACCAGTTCTCAGTGGGTGCTGATATAAATTAGACAGTGGTAAAGTTGTCTTCTTGGTGAGGATTGAGAAGCAAGGAAACTCTCTATTACTTCATTTGGGAACAAGTAAAAGTCGAATGTCCTTAGTGGTACTAAGACCTCCCATGAGAGGTACATCAACAGTGCTTAGATCAGCATCTGCAGAGACAAAGATTTTTCCAAGAATGAGGATTTTGCAGTTAGAAAACATCTCCATTTTCGGGAGGACTTTGAGGACCGGTGTGTCACCCACTAAGTAATGTATTGGAGCTTTCCCCTTGCTGTGGGAATACCTGTGGGGGCTTCATTTTCCACCAGCTAAAATAGGACACTGAAGATTTATAGGGTCTATTCCTGAGTAAAGAGTTTTGACTAACTAACTTTAAAAAAAAGTCCTTTATAAGTTCATGTCTGCAGAAAAAAGAAATGAAGTTTCTGTTCAGTAGTTGAACTAAATGAACATTGACAAATTTTGATAGGGAACTGTTTTGATGTCTATCCAGTGGGGAACTGAAAATTATTAAGCTGCCAACAATTTCCATAAGAAGCAGAGCCCTTTCCTAATGTAGGTGAAGAGCCAGAAACAATTTTGACTGGTCCCAGTGCTGGACACAGGCCTTGCAGAGCAGAACACATATAGTAAGTGTCTTTATTATATGAGTGGTTAAAGCCCCACGGACTTTTCTAGGAGCACTCTTAAACAGGGAGAACTTCAGTTGGTCTTCACAGCTAATTTCAGTAACCTGGCTGAGATGTCTAAGCTAGAAACACCATCACCCTTGACCAGAGCAAGGCTCAAGCACCGTCTTGAGGGTGCACCTTTCCATCTGAGGTTCATGAACAGAGGCTGGGTTACTTAGGTCCTTGTCTAGGTGCTTTAGTTGAATGCCTGAGGCTGGATAGAGTCAATCACTTGACATTTTTTGCTATTTAGAATAGCCAAAAGTGCACTTTGCCTTCATTCACACAAGACCAGAGCTTAGCTGCTGACTCAAGTCCTACACAGATGAGCAGCTTCTAATTTACAAAGGGTCCTCTGAGCTCCACAAGTTTATGTGCATGTGTGTCTGCAGTTCATGGACTACAAATCTCTCAGCTTCTAATGACAACCCAGTTCTATGGTTTATGTATAGAATGTTCCTGTATTGCTTTTCTACTAATGCTTTACCAGTCTACCTAAATCTGTTCCTTTCTCTTTTTTTGAACAGTCTACTAAGACCAGTTGCCAGTGCTTTAGAGAGAGATGTCTTTGTGCTGAAGAATTTGATATTTACACAGCCTTCCGGAGAGCAAGAGAGATCAGAGCACCAAAAAATCCGAACTGTTGCAAGTTCCAACTACGGGTAAAGCTTAAAGTACAGCGTTGAATCAGTTTCCTATGATAGTTGCATTATGGAAACCTCCTGCTGTTCTCCCGTGAAAGATGAAATTAGTGAACTCATGGTGGATGTTTCTGCACAAGAGCTAACTTTGATGATCTGCAACTTATTTCTCTGTGGCCATATTGCAGACTCCATTAGCTATCAGCTACGCTTCATATATTTTCTCCAACAATTTTTGATAGATTTTATATAGAAAACCATCACTACTATCCACTCAATAGTTTCTATGGTAGGTTCCTGTAAATTAATTGTTATTTTACTTCAGAGTAATATATTTGACAAGTTTGCATCTTTTTGGGAATATTGTAAATTTTAATATTTTTGCTGTGAAAACTTAAGAATAGGATGAAATAAGCATAAGGCCATAAGGTTCTTTATAATTATTGCTGTCACTTTTATACCATGATACAAATATTGGTGTTTAATTTTCACCTTGGAAAAAGATATTGCTCAAGGAAATTGATTCAAATAAGAACAATATACTTCATCATAGTATTTATGTGTCTGTTTATATTTTTCTTCAGCTATATCTCTTTTATAAAGCATTACATGCAAAAAATGCTAAAGAAATGAACTATTATGTGTTCCATTCCATGTAACAACAATTATATGTTCTTGCATAAGGAAGAAGTGATAGTATTTTTAGAGATAGTGGGACTAAACTCCAGTGCTTCATCCTCCTAACCTGTAAAGGATTTTTGATCACTATTAGAATTTTGTATCCCTGACTCATCTGTAAGCATCTCCAGTATGGCAAATTGAAACAGAATGAGTGTTATTACTACTTTAGCAAATTGTTGAGGTTTTAAAATCCATTAAGTTAATAGCAATTGTGAGTTTCACACAGAACATAAAACTGATTGTACATTTACATATGGCTGAATGAGTATTTAAATTATTAGCCTTTTGCATAATTCGTTAGTCAAACTCTTTTTAATGGGACTTGATATGCCATATACTTTAAATAAACAAATAAACAAAAAAAAACCCAATCTGCACCATATTAATATATTACTGTACATTAATGACCATTTTTAAAATTAAAAGAAAAAAAGCAAAACAGAAAATGTGGCCCTGAAGGAATAAACTGCTGTGAACCATGAAATTCCTGCCCTTTTCCCTGATATCTATTATGACCAATGAACACCACTGACTATGATTTCCAGTAACTTGTAGCTTTGAATTTTAAATAGTGGTAGTTTGATGTGAGGCTTGAAAAAAGAGATATTTAAAAGTATTCCTTGCTTGTCCTCTTTTAATTATTTGTGACATTATTTATTGCTATTCTCTAGAAATCTGCTACTTGGGTTATCAACGATTTCAGGCTTCCAGCTCCTGAAGACAAACATGCGTCTCATTCTTGACCGTCGACCTCAAACAGAGATGAAATAAGCTTGAAGATTAAGATGTGGTGTTAAAATATCTCTCAGTGTGAATGAAAGTCTGTAGATTATATCTGCAGAGTCTTGTTCTAGCAAGGCAGGCTGGTGAGGACTCAAGTCGCACTGAGTGATAAACACTCAGGCTTTCTTCCTAACTGCTTACTATAGCATGAGGGTATAATTTCCACTCTACATGTTCCACAAATGGCCTAAATGGTTTGCATAGCACAAGTCTATTTGGTACAAAGCAATTAGGCCCATGCCTGACCTGATCACGATTGTCTTTTCCAAAGCAGACAAAGCACCAGTCGTCCTAAGATATATCAGCATTCATCCTGTGCTCGAAAAGCCAACAGCAGATGCCAGTAATCAACCCAGTTGTTTATCCACTTCTTCAGTTGCTGGGAAGAATCATCAAAAAGGTGGACAGGGCTAAACTCATACATCACTTGTTCTGTACTGACATTTGAAGCCCCGTTTGTGGGCGGAGGGAGGAAAGAGGTGATTGCTGATGAACAGCTCCTCGCAGCTGGTGGTGGGACAGTTGCAAAGGGTACTTTCCTTGGTTTACAGCATTGCTTGTTTTTCCTGTGCAGAGCTACAGAGAAGCTTGGAGCACTTTGTAGAATTGGTCTTTTAATGTTTCATCCTCTGAATGTGTGGGAGGTACAGTGGTTTCTTAATATTTTTGTTCCTCTGCCTCATTTAATCTCAAAACTTTACTGACCAACTGACAAGTGTTCAGCATCATGGACTGAAGCCTCTAAAATAGACATATATTCATCTATGCTATGCAGGCCTGTACCCATCAAACTGAAGAGCTAGGGCCATGCCCTTGTCTTCAATTTGCACTCTTGTCTTTTGTTTTCCCAAGGATCCACAAATCTAGAAACTGTGTGACAGGACTCTGTATTCTATCTTGGCCAAATTCCACTTAGGGAACTGATTTGCTGCTCATGAAAATTCCTCTATGGTGAGCAGCCTTTGTTAATAAAAGCACATGACATTTCATGGAAAAATGAGTGTATCTGCTCTTTCAAAACTTACAATCTATGGATATTTCTGTTAGGAGGAGGAACAGAAAAGAAACCCTATATGCCAGCTGCCAGCTGTGCATGTGATGGCATCCTTGGAGAATATTTAGGCACTCAAATGGGAGAACTGAGAACTGAATACAGGGAGCCATTGAATGACAGAGTTATTACTAAGGAATATACTTTGGTTTTGTCAAAACATCTTGAATTACCATTTGTGAAAAATAAACATTTAAATGTTGGGGCTGTAATACAATTTTCCTTGCAGTGGTTACTGTTTCTCCAGCCAGAGCTGAGGTGCCAGTGAAAATAATTCAGCAAAGAGTGGATTTGGGCTTTATAATCTCAGAATCTCAGATGTGAGATTCTTTGGCAGCCCAGAAATATTTGCTTGAATTCGTGAATATTGAAAAATTTTGGAGTAGGAAAGCATAGGATTGAAACTACAGTTTGTGACCAGCTGAAAACACTCAAAATATCTTGTGTTACAAATTTTGGTCTCATACATCTCTTCTTGATGCAGGACCTGGGGCTTTGTTGAAAGGGCCCAGCTTTTCAGTTTCTGGGTAGTCCAGACAGAAGTACTGCTTGTCTTTTATGTGCCATCCACATCCTAGTGCAGTTCAGAGGATGTGACAACTCTAAACCTCTGTGTTGCTCAAGGGTTAAATCTTGTCACTAAGAGGGCTGCAGAAGACCTGGTAAAGGCCAGTGTAAGCTCAGTTAGAACTTCGTTCCCTAGAAGTGAAATCCTCTCATAGCAAAGAGTAAGTCATAAAGGTGAAACTTGTCTCTAATGAACACAAAGTACTAATTTACTTGTTTTCATCCTGCATGTCTAGCAGAGGAGTCTCTGCTGCATGGGACTATGGTTGAAATGGCATCACTATTCCCTGTCACCCACACAAGTCTAGCAATTCTCAATAATCATGCTTCCCAAGCAGTCAGTGAGTCACTGCTGATCTGTTTTCTGCAAAGTAGACCTCTCTTTGGTTCCCATGGTGATCAGAAGTGACAATTATTACGGGCTGCTACTACAGTTCCTCAGTTGTGTTGTGCCCACTAAAAGAAGCTCTTACCTGGTTAAAGTCCCTGGGTGTTTTGCAGCACAGCATCATTGCTTCCTATTGACAACAATTTAAACACTTCAGGTGAATTGGCTTTGTGGAGAACAGGCTGAAGGAGGGGGATTTGGGGGAAGTATTTTTGTTTTGCAATGTTTTTAGAAGGAGACAAAGAAATCAACAGCTCTGTAAACCTTCCATAGAGCAATTGCAGGAAATCTTTTGAGGCTGGGCTAAATGGTTCACCTTGTTTTAGGAACAATCAAGCATAGAACTTCAATTTATCATAATAGGAGCTACTTTATTTTACCTGATCTGACAATTTTTGCTGTAACTCCAGGGTCTTCAAACACAGACGTATTTCCCAGACAGCAGAAATCTGTCCACCCCTATTGTGGGACCTTCTGTATACTGGTGACTATCTGGTCGCTATTAAAGTACCTATGGCTGAAGATAGGACTCAGCTGGTGAAACAATCATTCTGTGAAATGCAGGGAAACTCTCATTAGCATAACTGCACTGAGAAAAGAGTTAGAAAGATACCACAGGATGAAGCTACGATAAAAGGGGGCTTTGTGTAACAGAAAGAGGACAACACATCAGAGAATGAGGATTGTTATGCAGGGAAGACAGTCGTAGAAAGAGGTTAGGAACAGAAAATGACGTAAAACAGGAAAATACCTTAATTAAGTATCCACTGCATTTCTCTGTGATTCTAATTCCTAGAAAATAGAGCAAGAAGTAGACAGCTGCCAAATTGTTTTAAGACTGAAGAGAAATGGGAATTGGCTTGTCAGGTCATCCCAACCCTCCGATGTCTGAGACTGCAAACCTTTAAGGAAATTCCTTGTCTCGTTTTTATTTGCCTAATGTCCAGTGTAATGAGCCCATGCACCTTAAAGGTCCTTTTGGTGTTACCAGGATGTATAAATATCCTGCTGTCTCTTTCAAAATTTCTGTTGGTGTTCCCTTAGTTTATGTCTCTCTACGCAGACTGAGAAAATACCCAAGATGTAAAAACAATCAACAGGATTAGTATAAGAATAGATTACAGAACATGCAAAAAGGAAGCTGAGCTTAATCTGAAAAACAGTGTAGAGTTAGAACCTAAGCTTTGGTTTTTAGCTATGCTATGTATTTTAGATTGCTGATATAACTAATGAATCACTGTGATCAGTGATTAGTTTGGGTCACAGCACCTTATGGCTGCTCTGGAATTATCTGTCCACTCACAGTTTTGTTTCTGGTCTTTGATTCCTATGTTAGAGGAGATGGCAGTAATGTGAAATACTGAACTCCACACTTCACCTTTGCTGCCCACTTTTCGTGTTGGCTGAATCTCAGTGTTATCTGCAAGATAACAGCTTCAGCTCCGTAAAAGCTGAGGTTGTGATTCAGAATGACAGTTAATTAGAAGCAAGTCATATTTGATAACAGTTTTTAGGGGATACCAGACTGCTGGAAAATGCAAGACTTTGTTGCATTTAGGGAGGTATTCAAACTTTGGACAGAGTCCACACTGTGTCACTATCAGACTTTACTTGGCAGTATGCAAACATAAAACCACACACATAAATAAACAAAATCGGGGAGGTAACATGCCTTTAAGCTTATATCTAATATCATATTTATGGTGATTTATTACTGGAGTCTGACTGTAACTTTGAGCTGTGAATATTTGCCTTACCTACAGCTAGGTTTGCATTCCCCAAAGGATATTGCTGTGAGAAAGCCTTGGAAGGACTCCTGCTACCTGGTTTGTTTGTAGGAGCCTCATATGCTTATGGGAAATCAACCATTAGATTTTCTCCAACATTAAAAGATTTAATCAGATCGTAATGTATAAATAGTATCAACTTGACCAAACTCCAGGTGACTGGTTCTTAAAACAATGTACTTCACATTTGAAGTCTCACATGAAACCAGCTGCCTGCTTCTTTTTCCTCTTCCAAATTTTGAGTTACCTTAATAAATAAATATTTAAATTATTTTGGTTTTGCAAGGAACTGCTTCAGATCATCAGATAGAAATAAACCATTTTTGGCAGGGAATTAATTTGTAATAAGGAAACTGTGCCAGCCAGGAGAGTCGGAGGTTTTATAAATTCCAAATTATTTCTAATAGGATGAATAATAGTTGGAGAATTTACAGAGCACTGTTAAAGAGCCTTTAAGACATCACTGCTTGTGTAAGCATTGCTTCTTGAGAAACCCAGCATTTCCAGTGAAAAGAGCCCTGAAAATCACTACTTGAAAAGTAAGTTTTGATTTATGATAATATTTTCCCAAGAGCAGTATTATATTTTTCTTCTTGAATTTCAAGAAGCCAAATTCCCATCTGAACCAGTGAGTAAACAATCTACCTCTCCTCACCTGCAAACAATCACAGACAATTCTCATTCAGAGGTACAAGAAAAAAGATAAATGGTATTAGGATCATATATGTTCATACACTTGAAATTAATTCAAATCTTTAACAAATTAGTGTAGATTAGGCTAGATTTCATGCTTCCTCCTTTCAAGTATTTTCATTAAAACATGATACTTTTTTTTTCTTGTTGTTTGAAATAATCCCTGGCAAAAATATTTCTTCCATGTTTGTTGCAAGAATGTATAATTCTTTATAATTTGCAGCACTTCTTGCATTGTTTCTCATTTTTATCTAGAGTTCACCTTCTGGCATTAAAAAGACTCTGCCACAGATTAGGTTTTCCCAAAGGGCTAGGCTCACATCTTTGCTCAGCTGAGCATTCCATGTAGGGGCTACTGGAGAAGGTTTTATCCTGACCACTTTACTGCATCCTTTTCAACTTCAGTTGAAAGACAGACAATGTTGCCTGGTCATTCTCCAGGAGGAGCATTTACTGCATATGTGACTATGTCATTCTGACATTTGTACTGGCATGGGTTGAGGAGTCTTCATTATGCATGAGGATACTGAAACTCGTCTTGCCTCCTGCATGACACCTACTTGACCTGGTTTAGTCCCAACCAGCGGCTAAGGCCCACACAGCCACTCTCTCACTCCTCCCCCGTGGGATGGGAGACAAAATTGGAGTGAGAAAACTTGTGGGTGGAGGTAAAGCAAAAGCTTCACTCACAAGCGAAGCAAATAAGGAATTCATTCACCACTTCCCATGGTCAGGCAATCCCCAGGAAAGCAGGGCTCTGACACGCATAACATTGACTTGGGAAGACAAACACCATCACTCTGGAAGTGCTCCCCTTTGTTCTTCCCCCAGCTTTATATGGTGAGCTTTATATGCCGGTATGGGATGTCCCTTGGGTCGCTGGGAGTCAGCTGTCCCGGCTGTGTCCCCACCCAACTTCTTGTGAACCCTCAGTCCACTCGCTGGCAGGATGGTGAGAAGCAGAAATGGCCTTGATTCTGTGTAAGCCCCGCTCAGCAATAATGAAAACATCCCTGAATTACTGTTTCCAGCATAAATCCACAAGAACACAGCCACATCTGAGCTACTCTGAAGAAAATAAACTCTTATCCCAGGCAACAGCAGCAAACTCCTTCAAATGTGCCTGTGGACAAGAAACTTTGTGTTACAAAGCTGGAAGGCACAAACTGGTGGGAAAGTGTCTCCATCACATTTCAGTTTGCACAGTGATGTGCAAAACAAGAGTAAGCATTACTGGTAAATTATTTGGACAGATGACTTGGCCATACTTCAGAGTCCCTTTGGAGTGGCTTGAAATGATGACAAAAGGATCAACATAAGGAATCAGTATCACAAATACCTGTATTAAACATTGCAAATGATAGCAGTATCCTGTGTTCTGTCATTGCAGTCCTGTGAAAATTTCACCTGCATGCCCCTGTAGACAGTAAGGGAAATTAGTCCCAGTAAAGTTTGTACCCTAAAAATAAATTGCTCCCAGTGGCTGATCATTTGGCCAATAGGTTTTCTTGCCCGGGTCATGGTGTCTGGCTGATGTACACAGAGTGTAGCTCTCTATAATCTGGACCCCCCCAACTCTGCAGCCTGCCGGTTTTGCCACATGGCTCTGTCGTGCACCTCCATGCTGTCTGCCCGTGTAAATGGCCAGAGTGGCCTGGAGAAAGAGCTGGTTGACTGGTGGGGCAGAGGGACACGTCCATGGCATACTCCCCCTGTTGATCCCACTGTCTCTTTGTTGCTCTCAGTGAGGTATGGCAGCATCACGCCCACTGGATGAGCAACCACGTGCTGGTGATTGTCCCCAGGCTAGCTGCACCACGCCATCCCCACCTGGGACACGAGGCCAGCACAAACAACGCTGCTGTGCTGGAGAGACTGGGCTGCTCTTTGGCTGGCCAAAGTCTTAAGCAGTGCTGGCGTTTGTTTTTCTGCATCCCTTGCTCTCTTAGCAGCAGAACCCAAGAAACTGCACTGAATTTCCTTTTATGTGCCTCCTGAACAAGCCTCATGTTCAGAGCTGTGCTGGTGACAATCAAATTAATCATCATCCCATCATCAATTGCACACGGCCGGGCTCTCCCAGCAGAGTCCCATCCCAGGCTGTAGGCTGAATAAATCCTTGACCAAAGTAGGTCAGCAAACCATGCCTGGCCTCAAGAAACAGCTTTGATCAGGGACAGCAAATTTCTCACTATTGCTCATAATAACTTTCTTCAAATGCTATCATTTTCTTTCAAATGGGAAAGAGTCTGGATGGCAACAACAGCTCCCTGAAGCTTGGATCCTCTGACAGTACTTTACAGAAAAGGTGTTCTGATGAGAGAGAATCCCAAAGCAGGGGATTTAGGATTAAAAAAAAAACAAACAACAAACTAAAAATGTGTAAGGAATCTTCTGTAATGAACCTTGATACACCTCTAGCATTCTCATTTCTGTAACATTCAATTGCTCGTTCCTTAAAAGCTGACAATAACTGAAGTTTTGTTTTCATAATATCTGTACATGTAATTTTAGCAGCTAAAATAAAAATAAAAAATAAAAGGTAAAGAAAAATTTACCTTTTTTTCAAAATGCTTATTTCAAATTTTGAAAAAAGTTGCTCTGTGTCTACTATCTTGATTCCCAAATTTATCTAAATTCCCAAATTTCCCAAATTAATTAATCAATCACTTCAAAGCTTGTAGTAATTTATTTTTCACTTTACGGTTTCATTTTAATAGATAGACTCAAGTGCTGGTGTTAAAATGAGGGTTTTTCTCATTTTACAAAGTATTTAGCAATGAGAATGCTGACAGTACTACTTTTCACTTTGGCACTGCCTGTGACAAAGTTATAGTTTGTGGACATAACTTAAAAATCAAATTATTTTAAATAACTTTGCTTTTAAAGGAACTTTTAGGTCAAGTCTCAAAGATTAAATAGAGTATATAAAACCATTGCCTCTGGGCTACTTCAGGTTGTCCTCTAAGCCATAAAAATATGTCTCTGAGGTTTTTTCTATAATGAAATTCATGCTGTTGTCCAGTGATTCATTAGAGTTCTGGTTTACCCTCTCTACAGATGTTACTATTATTCTGCAATGAAAAAGGGCAGCCAGCCATTTCTGGGCACTCTGTAAAGTCTTAAAAGCAAGATAGCTTAAAATAAACATTTGTATCCTGCTGTGTTCTTATGACCCCCAATGCACTTTGGGCACTGCTAAACTATAAATAAGATATAAATAAGATCAAAAGATTCAGTCTCTCATGCTCAGAAAATTTGAAGAATACCAAAATTAAGCTTCTTGATATATTTGTATTATAACACATTTTTTGGCAATGTGATCAATATTATTTTTATGCTACAATAGACTAACCTAATTAGATATCTATGGAAAAGTATATTTTCTCTTGAAATTCTGTTTTGAATAAACACTCATCTATTCATTTTATAATTGTTTTATCCTTGCTTTGGGCCAGTTTGTTGCCAGATTATGCTTTCCTTGCCTGTGCAAGTTTGATAATAAAAATGCAATTTTTTATGTCCTTTCTTATTTTTGAACTACTGAAAGCTGGTTCCTTACTATCCAACGATGGATAATTAATGAGGGCAACATCTCCTAAGGGTTGTCAGTTGCTGTCTAAAATGCAGAATGGAAATGTCAAGTCTTCAGATTGCTGTAACTCAAAATATTTTGTTTTGCCATTACTGTAGTTTACTGAGAATTCAAAAGGTTTCATCATGCTGCTGAATGGGTTAAAATAAACTTCAAGAGAACAAGAAAGGTGGCACCCTTTCTGCTTCATGAAACCTAGTGTAGGTACAGCAAGGTATGAGAGATATTTGAAAAGAGAGCCCAGCACCTGCTTTTTGGGTTGACAGTCACTCTTAGG
Organism: Aphelocoma coerulescens; assembly: GCF_041296385.1. Taxonomy (NCBI): domain Eukaryota; kingdom Metazoa; phylum Chordata; class Aves; order Passeriformes; family Corvidae; genus Aphelocoma; species Aphelocoma coerulescens. The sequence goes on along the minus strand of NC_091014.1, from coordinate 57,557,171 downwards.
GAGTGTGATGTGAAAATGTAAAGTCTTCCTGACCACCCAGAGGACAAGCCTGTAAAGGCAGTTAATCGCTCATTTATTCTCTCCATGTCTTTAATTTTATTTTTCTTTTTGTTGCTATTATTACTTAAAAGTACTTATCTGTGGACGAAAGCCCAAAGTACACACCTGCTATTTTTCAGCAGGTTCTGTGTTGGTTGCCTGCTTGCTTTTGATTTTTATTGTTTATCTGATTTCAGAGCTAAAAATAGACATGAGGGTCTGGGAATCAGAAAGTCCAGCCTTCCTTATGCCATAGGATTGTTAGTCTTGGCTGAATCACTTAGGCAAAATCCTTCTAAAACAGTTTTTAAACTTGAATGCTCAAGCAAAGGGCTTTTGTTTGAACAATGTCTCAATACTCCTTCTCCAGGGAAAGCTGAGTAGAGTTTGTAGTAATGAGGTTGTCTGTGAGGTTCTTGGGACCACTGTCGAGGCTGGATGGCACGGCTAGGAGCCCACACACGGCCAGCAGGCAGCCTTGTGAGAGGAATGCTAATGTCCTTACAAAGAATTTGATGGGTGAAGGTTTGGGTGTTAAGGTCTTTGGAATGGCTCTTAATGTCTCTGCTAACTTTGGGCAGCAGGTTTGTTGCAGAGCCAGTTTGGCTCCTGAAACAGACAAGGTCCTGCACAAGACTGAGCTTCTGAGCTTCGGGGTAAAACAGTAGCTTCAAGGGGGGATATGTGGTAGGCGGTTCGGGAAGGCTGTACCTTCCCTGTACCTCAGCCAAAGGGGAAAGGAACAGGGCACCATGTGGCCGGGAGTTTAGGATAGAAGGAGGCTGTGCCCTCCAAAACCTCATGGGTGTGTGCCCCGGTGGGCTCTCTCCCTTTATTCGAATAAAGTTGCAGGACTCCTCTGTCTCCTTTTTTGGACATAAACCTCTGGCATTTGTGGATTTTCCCGACTCTTGCAAAAGGCTGGATCTCCCTCTCTGCCCTCTCCCTCCTTTCTGCTGCCCCAAAGAAGTTTCTCTGCCCGAGAAACACAGCCCCAAGGTGTTTTACATCAGCTGGAGAATAAGAGTTCAGCACCTCTCATGTGTGTGCTAAAGAAAGGTGAAGGAGGTGAGCAGAAAAGCAAGAGAGTGTTAATGACGTAGATGAGTTGCTTTTTGTTGAAATGCTGGTCCCTGCACTTCTTCAGTGGAAATTACTCTTTTCTAGAAGGAGAAGCAACCAGTAGCTTGACTTCATTACAAATATCAAAAAACATTACTCATGTTAGCAAAACAGTTCTTTGTTCTGTCAGTTTTTTCTCTTTAAAACCTCAGAACCTGTTACTGTTTCTAGAAACAGCTTGGAAATGAAAATTAAAAAAAAAATAATTAAGTAGGAAAAGCAAATAATCCCTGATTTCATTCCCTGTCAAAATGCAACAGTATGGATCCTTTTGTGAATTCTCAAACACGTTTGCAGCTCTGTTGGGGATGGAGCAGCAGGCAGAGCAAAGCATGTATGCTGACCCAAGCTCTGCAGTTGCAGAGGGGGTGAGGTGGTGGGTCAGTGTTTTCTTGGCTCAGGGGGATGCCTGTGTCTGTGCTTCTTTTCATTTGACATCATTAATTCCAACAGTGCCCACTCCCAGGGCTGAACAGCTGCCAGCGCAGCTGTACAGAAAGCCCTGGCAGCAGCTTGCATGTTTTTTTCTATGGATTTTAGCAAAAATCCAAACATTACGAGGTCTTCAGGTGGGCTTTTCACACACTGAAGATCTGACTGAGTAAACAGCTAGGTTTTGTCTCACTTGAAACTGTCGCCTTTCCCCGTATTAGATGTTCTTCCCAGTGATTCCTGTGTCTTAGCACAAGTATTTTTTGACTCTAGGCACAAGTGGTAAATTTGTCAGTGCTCTTCCTTTGATATCAACCATTGTCAGAAAAATCATGGACTCATTCTCTGCAGGGGACACATTTCAGGTGCATGGAGCAGGGGATTTAAGGAATGACATCTTGACTGAGAATAGAGTGGCAGAGTGACTTTCTGGCCAGGGAACGGGAAACAGACACAGGAAAGCGGGGGCTTGGTACTGCAAAGCCCCTCAGTGCACAGGGACTGACTGCAGGCAGGTTCTCGGTGCAGCAACAGCACAGGTGAGGGTAAGAGCAAGAGTCATAAGACTTTCCATGCCAACATGGAAATCTTATCTTCTCCTGAACTTGGCTTGTGTGGTACCTCATCCAGGGAATGGTTGGGAAAAATGAGAAACACTGAAATCCCAGGGCTATCTCCTGAACTCAGCAATTAGGGGTGAACTGAAGAGATTTTCTGCCATGTGTAGAAATCATGAAAGGACTGAGGTGCTTGAAAGGGCAACACGATGTAATTCAGTGACCAGATCCAAGTGTACCCAGATCACTGAGAGCAGCTGACAGTGGGTACCTGTGAGGCTGATCCCCTGAAAGCACTGCTGAGACTCAGGGCTGAGGAGCAGCACAGTGAGAAAACTCTGGGGGCTCCTGTCTTGCCTCAGGACACTACTGAGGTGCTTAAACATTGAAACCCAAATAGGCAGTGGGGGCTGTTGGAGGAGGTGGGCTCAAGGGGGCAGAAATCCATCAGGGAGGAAGTAAGAGACTTGCTCCTGCTTGTGCTGGGAGCCAAGACGGGGCAAAGGCTCAGAGGACAAGCGAACAAAGCCCACAGGGCAGGCAAGGAGGGTTGCAGCGTTCGTCTCCTGTGTGTGTAGATGTCAGGGAGACAAACCAGCAGCACACCGGAGCTTGTTAAGGGGTGACTGTTTCTACCTGGTGGGATGTGCTTTTGCTCTCTCCCTGCAGCGGCTGGAAGGGCGCTGTCCGTGTCCGTGTGTCTGTACGAACGCCGTGTCCGGGGCCGCTCAGACACGAGCGCTCCTCGCCGTGCCAAAGACACGCGGGCTCCACCGCAGCCCAGGCACGGCGCTCGCTCTTTCCCCAGAAGCGCAGCAGGCGCAGCCCCGCTGCCCAGCCCCGGCTCCCCGGCAGAGAGCAGCGTTGCTCCACAGCGAGCGGTGCCTGCGCCGTCCCGGCGCTGGAAGCGGCTCCCGCAGCGCTGCGCGGCGGCTCCGAGCCAGCGGCGGCTGCGGGGACACGGCCACGCGGAGCGAGCATCGATTTCATCCGTGCGGCCGAGGGCGGCAGGAGCCACCGAAAGTGCTGTACTGAGAGTACTCCGTGGGAGAAAAAACCACCTCGAATGAAAAGCTGTCGGTGTGTGGAGGTCAGAGCCTCTTTTGTTCTGGAGTGCTCCTTAGCAGGAGAAGAATCAGAGTTCGTTCCATCCGATGCTTTCCGTGGGAAGTTTTAAAACTTCTGGTCTGCAAGCAGTGAGAGGTGCCAGCATCAGCGCCTGGCACGAGGGCCTTGGGCCTGACCATCAGAGTCACGTGAAGGTCACCTACAAACGGAGCTGAGCCCAGCTGGGCTCTGGGCCACGGCCACTGGCATCATCTGCTGTCTCCAGTTGGGTCTGTGCCAGCCTTTGGAAGCTTCTGAGACCATGTGGTTAGCCAGGAAGGAGTCTGAACTGGACCTGCTTGAAGCCAGCTGCTGATCCCACAAGCTGTGAGCTGGCAAAGTTCCTTTTCCCAAGGGCCCAGTGAGGTATGTTCAGTGGACACTCAGTGTCTCCTGAGAGCCCGTGACTCCCTCTCCTGCAGGGGCTGAAACGTCAGGCAGAGTTGGTATTTTTGCTGTGGAGAGCAAAGCAAGAGCTGTGTGCTGGGGCAGGGCTGGTCCTTTGGGGCAGCCCCACACCATCAGAGGGGGGTCAGCCCCAAGGGCTTTGTGTGTGTGGCTGCTGTCCTGGGGCACAGCATGGCCAGTGGTGGGACAGGCACCCCAGCCCCAGGAACAACTTCCACCAGGAACAACAACAGGAAAGACCTGAAGGCACTGGTGGGTCTCAATGGCCCTGCCTGACTTCACCTGGACCCCCAGGCACACCTTGGGCTTGGAAGCTCACTTCAGGCCAGCCCAGGGCCCCTTTCTGCTTCTCCATGGGGTACTGGTGGGCCTGTCTCCAGCCCTGTCTGCTTCTGGCTGGACCCTGGCACTGTCTGCCCTTGTGGTGCCAGCAAAGGAGCCTCCTGCCAGCCTCACATCCCCCAGTCAGTCCTTTGGGGCTGCAGCCCTCAGCGAGGGACCAGCCTGCACGGGGCCAGCCTTCATGTCCAGCTCACCCCCACTCACTCATGTGTTCACACACCAAGGGAAATTGTTGTGTGCTCGCTGCTCTACTCTAGGTGCCTCTCCACCCTTAGCTCCCTTGCAGTGCCGGTTCGTTTCTCATGGACAATCACTTCAGGCTCATTCTTCACTTGGGCTGGGTTTGAAACAGCATCTTGAAGCAAAGAAACCCAGCAGCCTTGTCTCTCTGCCCCACTCAGCTCTCCTTGGTGGCTGCAGGAATGTTCCTCCTTCTCACACTTCCCATCACCTCTGACCTCTAATTTCTTAAAGAAGCTGTGCTGTTTCAGTCAGTTCTCCATATGGATTTAGTGATATTAGGACAAATACATTTGCCAGCAGGAGGATTCCACACTCCGACACAGAAAAGCATGAATGTAATTCCGGGCAGTGATATTTTCATAGTAACAAAAAAAGAAGTCTGGAGAAGGATTCCTTCTGCATCAGCACAGCCTAATGTCACTTGTCTTGGTGCATTTTACAGCTGTGGAGGGCAGTGGATGATCAGCCTTACAGAGCTTCTCTGGGCGTGTTCCAGTGCAGGGAGAGCTGTGTCACAGCAAAGCCTTCCTGAGCACTTCAGAGCCATTTTTGGATCCTGGGCTGCCAGTCCCGGGCTTTACTCCAGTTGCTCTTTGGAGTGATTTGTGCACAGCGGGTACGAGGCATCCCAGGACACTTTGGGGACCTGTCATTACTCACTCACATCACTCCAGCTGTCCCCATGCTGTGGCAGGGCTTGACCTCAAGGGCTTTTTCAATGCATGAAGAAGCCCAGAAGTACAACACAGACAGCCCTGCCAGAGGAAAATGCCATGGAATCAGTTCTCCTGCAGGGCTGAGACGGGGGGGAAGAACAGGCTTTAGCTGTGCTGCCCAGTGCTGCTTTGCAGGATGTGCAGATAGCTTTGATTTTTTGTACCTGGGTAGGATGGATAAAATCAGGCAGATGAATAAACAAGCCCTTGTTCTGAAGAAGAGGGGGTGAAATGTGGTAACCTACCTCCAAGGCCTAGCCTGAGAGAAAAACGAAATTTTCCCTTGTACTGAAATGTGGACACTGTGGAACTTCTCACAGCCTTGCAGTGCTCCTGGGCTGGCTGGGAGCACAGGGAGAGGTGAACCGGTCCTGCCTTTGCTGTGCACACAAGAGGCCGATTTCTGTGGGGGCAGAGCAGTGCAGGGGATGCCCAGTGGCCTCGGAGTTTGTGCTGTTGTTTGCTTTCTAAGCAGATGTAGAACCTGCTTGGATGTTTTCCCATGTCTGGGACACTGGTAATGGCTGTATCCCATGGAGAACTCTACTTGCTAATGGAGGAAGGGCTTCTGCTACATCTTCAGAGGGACAACAGGGAAGGAGGACTAGAAAGGCCTTTCCCTCTCTGCTCACCTCGGTATGATGTGATCTCCAATCCCTCTTACCTTAAAAGTCACTTTCAGGTTTTTTTCCTCCGTAAAGTCACTTGTAAATGTAATTTGTTTGTTCCACAGCAGTCTTGAGGGAAATAGCAAAGAGTGTGTGTGTAGTGACTGAGCTGTACCATGGAAGCTACTGCACTCTTTAAAATCTCATGGAGATAATAGCTCTGGTGCCATGACGGTGATAATTTCTCTGCTGACAGGCTGAACACTGCAGCAGTAGCTCAGCTGTAACTCCTGGAATTAGGAATTCCTGCTGAGATCCAGTGGCCATTCCCCAGGCTGTGTCCCTACATCTTCCTGCCATTTGGCTGATGTGCTGTCCTCCTCCTGCCAATGCTCTGACTTTAAGAATGGAGCACTTTTACTCTGGAAATAGCTGAAATGGGTTGCACAGCCCAGTAAAATTGCTGCAGCATTTTTTTATGGATTTCAATAGGCTGGGCTCTACATGAATCTTGGAAGAAACCTTGAATAAACAAACCTGGCTAATATTCTACAGGCTAATCATAAATGCCTGAAGAACAAGATAAGATGTGAGATGGCAAGCGTATAAAAAAATCAACAAGCATTATATTTAAAAGCTTTGTCTGAAATTATCCAAGCTGTCTTCTCTATGTGTGCTTTACAGTAAGACTCAATATAAGTGCCAAATTTTGTCTCTGGGAGAGTCTGTTGCATCTCAGCTGGTTGAATCTCTCTCTCTGTCCATTAAATTACATTGCACATGAAATAATTGAGCAAACGCTCTAAAACACTAAACCTGGAGTAAAAATTGGTTCTTAAGGAGTCTGGTCCACAGTACATGGAAGACACTTGTAGTGGTGTCACTGACTTCTGTGACCTTTGGCTCCTACTCCAAGTTCTAAAAGTGCTAGAGGTCTAAACTCCAAGTGCTAAAGCTGGTATATATTTTCTTTTATTTACTTGCATTTTTGTTGCAGTGTTTCTGTGGAAAGCAACAGTTAGATTTCTGAAAAAGACCACCTGAGCAATCAGAAGGGGTGAACCTTTGCTGGGAATAAATTGCCAATAGAAGCAGTGCTTATGGCACCCAGGAAATGTGGATTAGTAGGGACTAATTAATGGGCCTAATGTGGTGCCACAAAGGGAACATCACAGCTCTTTGTGCTCTGACACCAGCTGAATGTTAATGAGTCCCCAGAGGTGTTTGCCTTTGGGTTCCAATTCCTGTGACCACATTCATGGCTCAGCCATGTCGTGCACATCCCCAAGCAATGCCCAGGCTCTGTGAATCCCCCTGCCTTTCCCAGTCTGTTGTGACAGGATGTCGGTGCTCTGAAGTGTCAGTGCCAGCATTTCAGCGTTAGAGGCCTGTGCAGCAGGGCAGTAAAGGGCCATCATCCCTCTGAAAAGACCTTGTTCATTGTGAGCAACCTGCACAGGGACAGAGGCATCCTGAGACTTTGTGTTACGACCATAAGAGAAAAACAAAAAACGCCTGTCTTTAAGTATGAAGGAAGCAAGCTAATCCCTCTGGAAACTTAAAATGTTAGGGGCAAAGGGGTCCCTAGATAGGGAGAGGTGAAGCTCCTGACCAGTTCCTGTGCTGGGTCAGTCTCTCAGATCAATCTGTCTTACTAAAGGGCAGATGGCAACCAGGTTGCTAAGCACAGAGCTGAGGGCTGAGAGTGAGGTGATGCACACTGAAAGAAAAGTGATGCATGCACAGCTTCCCTCTCATTTCTGGCAGCTGTGTCACTGCATGAGCTCAGAGCTTCACTGCGTTGGGGAAACAACAGAGATGGAGTAGCTTGGCCAGTCAGCACTGAAGGTTGCTCTTCATGGGGGCTTTGAAAACCTTCAGAGGATTCAGCTTCCAAAGGAGAAGGCTGGATTTGCTTTTGGAATTGGACATGTGCTGAAAAGAGTGGCTCAGTTGCCACTGATGCCTCCGCATACCCAACTTTCATCTATTCTGCCTGGTGCAAATATTGTGAATGTAGCTGGGCTTCTAAGCAGTGGTTTTGTATTCATTGAATTCATCTTCTAGGACTGGGGAACCTGGAAGTTATTTGGCCCTGTCTGAACTGCCCTCCCAAAGGCACCATTGACACAGGAAGTGTTTGTTATTCATGATTTTAATATACACCTTCAGCATTAAAATAAAGCTAACTAGCGTACAGATTTTTGAAAATGCTGTCCTGCGGGAGATTGAATTTAAGAATTGCCTGCATTTCTTTTTACATTTCAGTAAAATGTGATGAAAGCTGTGCCCTGCTGGAGCAGGAGAGAAGTGGTTTGTACACATCTTTGTGCATACATGTTTTGGTGATTGCAGAAGCCATCATAAACATGAGTAGATTCTGTTGAGTAAGTGGTGACATCACCATCATTGGAGATACTCATCTGTAAGGCCTGGTCTGAAAAAGAAGTTCCTTACACCATAGTCTATATGACATCTAGTAGCTGGCTGTGTCTCCTGTCAGAAGCCCAAACTCTCTATCCATAAACATTCACCAATAAAAGAAGGTGGAAGTCTTGGGTACCTGACCCCCATCAGTCTCCTCAGGTAACAAATAAAGTACAAATCCTATGGCTCTGGTAAAACATGGATTAATGCTGTGTGCAGGAAAAGGACTTCAACGTCTAGGAAGATATTCTGAATAATTATTCTTAAAGTGAGTTATTCAATTGAATTATTATTATTAGAATTTTTCAAATGTTATTATTAATAAGAGAAAGATGGGTTGCGACTTCTTGGATTGAAAAGCTAGCCAATTTGAAGAAAGCCAGGAAGTTCCCTTCTGTCTTTTGTGCCTCGTTTTTCTCAGACATGGGGTACGGACTGAGGTGAAGAAAAAAAGGTTCTATTAGGGCAGTAGATTTTGTTCCCATGGACATAAACAGTGTTGAGATAGATCCCTCAAGCTGGATTTAGACCACAAAACCAGCACATCACCAGTTGAGGACACACAGGTAGTGGGTGGGTTCATCAGATCCTAGGCACATGAACACGGCACTGTGATGTTTAAAAGGCACTTGAAAATATCAGCAACTGGATTGTTGTCAATGGCTTTTGGACACTCCTTGCAACCTACAAAAAGATGGAATTTTGGCTTTGGTCTCAAGGAACTAAATGTCTTTTTAAGAGTTGCTTTAGTTAGAGATGGAAATTCGCTAAAAGCAAAGAGGTGGCTGGGTAATTGGTGAAATCACAGTGGTGCCAGCCTGGAGTATGAATGAAATGCTCCCCTGCTTTAGATGGCCACAGAGATATACTGGGTCTCCTCCTTGTAGCCTGGGGATAGAGGTTGGAATTGCTTTGTCTCCTTGGAATGTGCTGTGCATCCTTAGGGATAAAAGAGAAGTGAAGAGAGAGAGAGGAACTGCACTGAACAAATACTAGTGTGGCAGGCTGGATGATGTGCATAGCCAAAGGTTTCTGTGTAGCCAATGAACTTGGGCTCTCACAAGGATTGTAGCAGTGCTAGGCTGGCTCGACTCACAGGGATGGCAGGTTTATCTTCCTGTGTCTCAATGATTCTGTAATTTTAACGCTGATGGGCCATTCCTGTGGTTTGCTTTGTTCCATGGAACCTGAACCATGTTTTCTAAGTCACTTTGGCATCTCCTGCAGCTGGATGAGAGAAGCCAGTTCCAGTTGGATGAGAGACTTGGTGGGGAGCTGAAAATGAAACCATAGCAGAGAAAATGCCAGCCAGAGAACACCATGGGAATCATGTAAAAGCCAATGCTACAGCTACAGGGCCAATGCTATTACCGGGGGTAAGAATCCTCCAGGCTGCTCATTTTGAAAGCCTGTCTTCTCTGTGCAACAAAGGGCTTGGATCCAAGTCATAACGTTTAGGCATAAAAGAGAAGGAGCTTGAAACAGAATCTGCTGAACTGATCCATTCATGTCAACGTAGGAAGACAGGATAATTAATGTATATGTACTTGGTGCAGCTATTTGCATACCTGCATGTAGGGCTTGATTCAGTGTTTCCAGGAGAGACCTGCTGGATGCTAACCTCAGGAGCTGGCAAGGGATGGAGCACTTTGGCCCCGGTTCAGGACAGCAGAGCGTTCAGCACTCAGGAGGATTTACTCACATCCTTAAAGCCAAGCACATGTTTAAGTGTCCTGTTGGCCCAGGGCCCACTTGTGTAGCACCCTGCAGAACCAACTTGAAAATGGTGCAGTGGGCAGAGCAGCATTAGCTCGTGTCATTACTCCCAGTGCCTGGAAATAAACGGAGTGCGGTAGCCTTAAGCCCTGTCCTCTTGTTGTGGCTGTTGTTGTTCTTCTTCTTCTTTTTTCTTTTTCTCCTTCTTTTCTTTTTCTTCTCCTTTTACTCCCCAGTAACTCTCCAAACTGATTTGGGAAAAGTCCTTGTAGGACCGAACCCTGTATCTGGCAGGCTTGTGCAAAGAGCTTGTTGACTTCAGTGGTGCCGACTTTGGTAGTTGGTCTTCAGGGTCTCTCCAGCAAGGAATATTGATGGTGTGACAAGGGAAAGGCTTCTGTGGCTCTAACTCTCTGCCAGCAGCTCAGCAAACGTCCCTTCATTGCAGAGGCAGGTTGTCAGCTGCTCCGTGGCCTCTGGGATGCTCTGCTCTGCCACAGCTGGCTCCTGCAGGCTGCAGCGGGCAGCTGGGCACAGAGCACTGCCCGTGCACCTGCACCCAGGTGCTGCAGCCAGGCACAGCCCTGGGCCATCTTCCTCATCCCTCCCTGCCTCTCCCGGGCCGTGCCACGCCGCCCCTCCTCAGGCAGATGTGGCAGGGCTTGGACTCGGGCGTGCTGCGGCAGATCTCTTATGTGGAAGCTAAGAACATTAAAACCCTTCCCAAAGACAGCCAGTTATGTCCTGGGTCCTGTGATCTTGCGGATCTGGAGCCAAAAATCTCACCCTTCCTCCTCTGGTTGAGCAGGCACGAGCTGCAGTGGGATCTTTGGTCTTGTTCTTTTAGCCTAGTGGGAGTTTGCTTGCTCTGGTGCAACACAAGTGCTCTCTCTCCTGCAGCGTGTTCTGCCTGGCAGGAGAACGAATGATGGAACTGAGCCTTGGAGCACCTTCTTTCTTCACTGCAGGTGGCTGAATTGCTGCTAAAAGGAGAGCCTTTGTTCATATATTGATGTATTTCTGTCAGCCATAGCCAACCCCAGCCTGTTGTCTGAGACACTTCCATTTGGCAATACTCTGTGTTCTGGACATGCTTTCACATAGCATGTGTGTAACCCTGCAAGGAGCTGGTAACGCAAGGAGCAGCTGGCTCCTACTTGCAGGAGGTGTCTTTAGAAGGCCATTTGCTGGTGTCTGTTTTAACATAATTTTCCCATTTCTCAAGGGTTTTAAATAGAAAACTAATGTGTTCTAATACTGAAAAGGCCAAGCTTTGTTGACTCTTGTTGTTCAAAACAATGAACCTGGCTCTTTTCTATTATATTCCCATGAAAAACAATGATAAGTAGGACAAAGTGCAGGCAAAAATGTTCAAAAATGCACTTGCTTGTTCAGCTTAGCAAGAAAAGGGGCTACTATTGGACTGTTCCCTGCCAAATTTAGAAAGACAGGAGAAAGAAGAGTGTATCTATCCTGGAATGCTATAGGCCTAAAGGCACAAAATTTATAGAACAGTAAAGTTTTACTCGAGTTTAGCAGTAGAAAGCTATTTCCCCCTTTCAGTTATTTCTTCTCTAAGTGAGTCTAATCCTCCAACATCCATAGGAGGTGTGTGCACAGAGCTGCACAGAAGGGGAAATCCTTCCACAAAGAAAGGGAGTGACTTGCTCAACCAGAAATGCCCTTGATGTGAGACGAGGAACTGGACCTCAAGAGGTCTTGGCTGCCAACTTCTGCATTGTGAGTGCTAGGAAAGGCTTTTTATTATTCCTTCACTTGCACAACAGGAGTGAAAACCCCACAAGAGGCCAATAAAATGAGCTGGTGAGTACTGGAACACAGACATCCCCTCCCTAGGTGACCAGTGTTGAGCTGCCCCTTACTGACAGCTCTCTGGCTGCTGTCCAGCATAAAGACTACGGGGGGATCTCAGAGCACTGTGAACTCACACCACTGAGGGGATGCCAGTCAGAATAAGATGTGCATTACCAGGACTAAACCTAACCCCAAGTTCACTTGATGCAGGACCTGAACTTCTGAGAATATTTCTATCCAATCTCATCCATCACAGCAGCTTTCCCATTCCAGAAGTTGCAGGACTATCTTTCCTTCCAGAGGCCTGAACTACAGAACTGGTAGCAGTACTATGAACCTGATTTCACAGAAGTTCTTCCCAGGTGAAATCATATCCGTAAGTAGATTGAATGGACTGAAAGGATGCCAAGCTCAAACAAACAGCAATTCAGTGGTGGTAAATGAGGTGGCTACACTGCTGGAAAAATTTTCTCTCAGCAAAGGGAGAGATTTCCAAGGCTTGTTGATTTAGTGCACACTGCTGTTTTGGGTACTCAGCACTGGAGGAGAGAAGAGTTGGAGAGGGAAGCATCTTTTGTACAATGAGAAGCTGCCCATTGGTTTCTTATCTTCCCCAATCCCATTCACTGTTCAAAGCACTGTTCTTTCTAAATATCTGGACCTTAAGGTAAACCCATTATTTTTACCCAGGCAGAAGAGAGATCTTTCCAAAGGCCACAGGGATTCTGGCTTCACCTTAGTGTGTGCTGGGTAGAGCAGGGCACCGCTCACACCAGGCACGCTGCCCATAACCCAGCCACGGTAACTTTCCCCTCTCCCAAGGGATGCCCGGCCCCTGCTGCTCCCGACACCCGACAGACCCTGCCCAGGAAACAGCAAACAAAGGGCAGCCACAGATCTTCCAAGCAAAGCACAGGACCTGCTCCATGCACACAACCCATTTCCAAGCCATCTCCCCTCTAAGTTCTCAAGTGGGACGGGATTCATACATCCCTTTAGTGCACAGGCAGCTTGTTCCCCAGGAGGCTGTGAGCAGACTGCTGGGGGATCACAGGAGCATCCTTTGGCTCCAAGTGCCCCAGGCTACTCTGGGCAGTGCTAATGTGCATCACAGAGCCTCTCCTGGCCCTGGAGACAACTTGGTCCTCCTTTCCTTCAGGATGGACACTTACATAAACACGGGGAAGAGAAGAAAACCTTGGAGTGTGAGTGAGGCAAAAACCACCTCAGCATGCCTTGCTTCCTCCGCAACATTCTGATTTTGCCTCCATCACTGTGCAATGAATCCCAGGCTCTTCTTGTCACTTAGCAGTGGTCTGAGTGCTGGCAAGAGGACAGAGTGACAGCTCTGGTAGAATGGCAAGAGAGACTCCTTGTTTGTGGGAAAGGAAGAGTGGACATCCCTTGGATTGGAATATGTGTGAGTTTTTACTACACACCAGTGCATGTCCATGGAATGTCCATGGAATCAAGTTCCCTCATTTCTGCTGTAACTTCTGCTGCTTGAGCTGCTCCCAATTTCCCAGTTGCACTGGCAAGATAAAGGAGAGTTTTCTCTAAAGACCTGCTCTATCAACTTTCCAAGGTCTCTCATTATTGGGGTTGTATAAACAGCTGAAAAACAGAGATTAATCTCTGTATAGCCACTCACAGCCACTCCAATTTTGACAGAAATGGGAAATCACAGCTAGAAAATCTAAATCCTGCCTTTGTTCCCTAAACTTGAAACTACAGATTAATTTGACAGATGTCTGAGCCTCATTAATATTGCTATTGTCTTGCTCTGAATAATGAGCCTGATGATCACTGTGCTCCTTTGGGACAGGCAGGCTTTAACAGTACCCTCATTACTATAAAAATATGAACACCACACTAACTGTGGCTTTTTCACATGGTCATGAAAAATGCATTTGAAAGGAAATTCTGCAATCTTCCCAGTTTTGTTAAAATACTGTAGAAAAAAAATGGCAAATACTTAAAATCTGTTGCTAAGGGATTGACATAACTGGGAATGTTTTCAACTCATTTTACAGGCTCTGCTCATGGCAAAGCTCATTTGACTTCCCAAGGACCCAGTGGCACTGTGCCTCCTTCAGTGTGGCTGGAGCAGGAGGAATTCCTGGGGGAACAGGGCTGCAGCCAGGATTAATGCACAGGAGATCTGTTCAGGGAGTCCACTTTGGTTTGGGAATAAGGCCAGTTCCATTAGTCTACTTGAAGTTCCCAGAAGATCTCAGGAGGATGAATAAAAGATGGCTGATGTAAGATTTTCAGGGATTTCTGTATGTCAAGATCCCAAGACACAGCTCCTGATTTTCTGGCGCTCCCTTCTTCTCCACTTTTGGGTAAGGTGACAAGAATCATTTCAAGAAATGAATGAGCAAGTCAGGAAAAAAGAAATCATCTCTCAGACCCAGTGAAAGAGGTTTCTCTAATTTTCCATTCCAATCTAATCCCATGGGAATTTCTAGGCTAAGATTGCCACTTCTACCACCCAAGTCACTGAGTCCTGTTCCTTGCCCAGATTTGCCAGAGTTCTCCCTGCGATGAAGTTTTCCCCATTTTTGTCCTGAAGAGGATTCCATTAATATCTCCCGTCCTTTTGCTGGCAGTCTGTTCCAAAATGCACGATCCTGATTTCCTCAGCAGGGGTAGAATATCTGCTCTTATTAAAAATACCGAAACACAAGCTTAGCCAGAGGTGTGTTTCATTTGACGTGAAGAGATGCAGTAAAAATGCTTCCCTGGGACAGCTTGTGTTTCAGCCGTCCTGCAAGCATTTGGCAAAGGTTTCCAATGTTCTGCTGGCCTGTCGGCTTGAGGTTTTGTTAACCCCTTTCAAAAATGGCAGTTTCCACTCTTTCCAAGTGCAGATGGATGGAAATTTCCAAGTCTTTTGTCTGGAGCTATGGCAGAGGCAAAGAGAAAGGTTGAGTCTCTTTTGATTAATCACAGGGGAATGGAGCGGAGAAGGATGATTAAGAGCTTCATTTCTAAAATTGGCACCCTCAGTGCTTTTCAAAGACACAGTGACCCAAGACCACCACAGTGTTCCTTCCCATCATCCTGCACAGGAAGGACATTGACCTCCTGGAGCTGTTCAGAATTGCGCCACCAAGATGATCCAAGGTCTGGAGCACCTTTCCCATGAAGAAAGGCTGAGATATTTGGGATTGTTCAGCCTAGAGAAGAGACAGCTTCAGGCAGACCTTATTGTAGCATTTCAGTACTTGACGAGAGCTAGTAAGAAAGATGGGGACAGATTTTTTTCTGTAGGGCCAGCTGTGACAGAACAAGGGGGAAAAGTTTTAAACTAAATGAGGGTAGACTTACATTAGATTAAGGGAAGAAATTTTTTACCATGAGGGCTGCAAATCACTGTGTCAGCAGCAGGTAGAGGTAATGGAATATCTTCACTGAAGGAGGGGAACAATTATCCCAGGATTCGTCTGTCACTGAGGTGGTCACCTTGCTGCTCATGTCTCGAATGGTTGGGCCAGCCACGAGCTATCTTACACCACAGTGGTGTTTACATGCAACCTTCAGGGCTCATCACAGCACATTGAGTCAGCAAACTTAATAATTAGATAACATGATGAAAGACAGGTTATTTATGGCTTCTGTAGCAAGAGTACAGCTTTCTTTCCCATGTAAACCAACTCAAAGTTAAGAATTGTTCTGAAATGTTGTGGGATCAAAAACTTCACCAACTGTGTACTAGTTTAAAAACAAACCAGTGGGAGATTGCAAGTCAGCATTATAATTTGAAGAAAATTAAAATAAATGCAATAGTACAAGAACACTGACAGAGCCAGGATACAGCCTAACACCCTGTTAGTCAGGGGGGTGGTAGTAGTTCAGATGAAGTGGATCTGTTGAAGCGGTGACCCTGTAGAAGGGTCTAGTCTTCACCTGAAGGTCCAGTGGTAGCTCTTGTCCTCTAGGAATCCAATAGGTTTGGCTGTGGTGTTCCAAACGTCAGATTATATCCAGGTGGGAATGCTTGGCTCCTCCCCCTGGGCGGAGCATCTCACAATGGGATGATGTAATTTTATTAGTCATTCAGTGAGGCTGGATGGCCCATTAAACAGAAAGATATCCCTCTGGGGGGAGTTACCAGGGATGTGTCATGGAAGAGCTAAAGAACAGTGCCCCACCTGGTTTTAACAGATGCTGATAGAATACATACTTTTGGTTACATCTTACATTGTAACCTAAGATAAACTGATTATCTGCAGTGCAAACACACAGACAATGAGAAGCCAGGGAGCTGTCTGAACTCAGAGGAGAAACCAGCTGAAACAGAGTTTGTCTCTCAAAGCTCAGTGATCACAAATATCAAAGCTTAGCCTTTTCAGTGCTAGAACACATTAGTTTTCTATTTAAAACCCTTGAGAAATGGGAAAATTATGTTAAAACAGACACCAGCAAATGGCCTTCTAAAGACACCTCCTGCAAGTAGGAGCCAGCTGCTCCTTGCGTTACCAGCTCCTTGCAGGGTTACACACATGCTATGTGAAAGCATGTCCAGAACACAGAGTATTGCCAAATGGAAGTGTCTCAGACAACAGGCTGGGGTTGGCTATGGCTGACAGAAATACATCAATATATGAACAAAGGCTCTCCTTTTAGCAGCAATTCAGCCACCTGCAGTGAAGAAAGAAAGTGCTCCAAGGCTCAGTTCCATCATTCGTTCTCCTGCCAGGCAGAACACGCTGCAGGAGAGAGAGCACTTGTGTTGCACCAGAGCAAGCAAACTCCCACTAGGCTAAAAGAACAAGACCAAAGATCCCACTGCAGCTCGTGCCTGCTCAACCAGAGGAGGAAGGGTGAGATTTTTGGCTCCAGATCCGCAAGATCACAGGACCCAGGACATAACTGGCTGTCTTTGGGAAGGGTTTTAATGTTCTTAGCTTCCACATAAGAGATCTGCCGCAGCACGCCCGAGTCCAAGCCCTGCCACATCTGCCTGAGGAGGGGCGGCGTGGCACGGCCCGGGAGAGGCAGGGAGGGATGAGGAAGATGGCCCAGGGCTGTGCCTGGCTGCAGCACCTGGGTGCAGGTGCACGGGCAGTGCTCTGTGCCCAGCTGCCCGCTGCAGCCTGCAGGAGCCAGCTGTGGCAGAGCAGAGCATCCCAGAGGCCACGGAGCAGCTGACAACCTGCCTCTGCAATGAAGGGACGTTTGCTGAGCTGCTGGCAGAGAGTTAGAGCCACAGAAGCCTTTCCCTTGTCACACCATCAATATTCCTTGCTGGAGAGACCCTGAAGACCAACTACCAAAGTCGGCACCACTGAAGTCAACAAGCTCTTTGCACAAGCCTGCCAGATACAGGGTTCGGTCCTACAAGGACTTTTCCCAAATCAGTTTGGAGAGTTACTGGGGAGTAAAAGGAGAAGAAAAAGAAAAGAAGGAGAAAAAGAAAAAAGAAGAAGAAGAACAACAACAGCCACAACAAGAGGACAGGGCTTAAGGCTACCGCACTCCGTTTATTTCCAGGCACTGGGAGTAATGACACGAGCTAATGCTGCTCTGCCCACTGCACCATTTTCAAGTTGGTTCTGCAGGGTGCTACACAAGTGGGCCCTGGGCCAACAGGACACTTAAACATGTGCTTGGCTTTAAGGATGTGAGTAAATCCTCCTGAGTGCTGAACGCTCTGCTGTCCTGAACTGGGGCCAAAGTGCTCCATCCCTTGCCAGCTCCTGAGGTTAGCATCCAGCAGGTCTCTCCTGGAAACACTGAATCAAGCCCTACATGCAGATATGCAAATAGCTGCACCAAGTACATATACATTAATTATCCTGTCTTCCTACGTTGACATGAATGGATCAGTTCAGCAGATTCTGTTTCAAGCTCCTTCTCTTTTATGCCTAAACGTTATGACTTGGATCCAAGCCCTTTGTTGCACAGAGAAGACAGGCTTTCAAAATGAGCAGCCTGGAGGATTCTTACCCCCGGTAATAGCATTGGCCCTGTAGCTGTAGCATTGGCTTTTACATGATTCCCATGGTGTTCTCTGGCTGGCATTTTCTCTGCTATGGTTTCATTTTCAGCTCCCCACCAAGTCTCTCATCCAACTGGAACTGGCTTCTCTCATCCAGCTGCAGGAGATGCCAAAGTGACTTAGAAAACATGGTTCAGGTTCCATGGAACAAAGCAAACCACAGGAATGGCCCATCAGCGTTAAAATTACAGAATCATTGAGACACAGGAAGATAAACCTGCCATCCCTGTGAGTCGAGCCAGCCTAGCACTGCTACAATCCTTGTGAGAGCCCAAGTTCATTGGCTACACAGAAACCTTTGGCTATGCACATCATCCAGCCTGCCACACTAGTATTTGTTCAGTGCAGTTCCTCTCTCTCTCTTCACTTCTCTTTTATCCCTAAGGATGCACAGCACATTCCAAGGAGACAAAGCAATTCCAACCTCTATCCCCAGGCTACAAGGAGGAGACCCAGTATATCTCTGTGGCCATCTAAAGCAGGGGAGCATTTCATTCATACTCCAGGCTGGCACCACTGTGATTTCACCAATTACCCAGCCACCTCTTTGCTTTTAGCGAATTTCCATCTCTAACTAAAGCAACTCTTAAAAAGACATTTAGTTCCTTGAGACCAAAGCCAAAATTCCATCTTTTTGTAGGTTGCAAGGAGTGTCCAAAAGCCATTGACAACAATCCAGTTGCTGATATTTTCAAGTGCCTTTTAAACATCACAGTGCCGTGTTCATGTGCCTAGGATCTGATGAACCCACCCACTACCTGTGTGTCCTCAACTGGTGATGTGCTGGTTTTGTGGTCTAAATCCAGCTTGAGGGATCTATCTCAACACTGTTTATGTCCATGGGAACAAAACCTACTGCTCTTATAAATATTTCTTGTCTTCACTCAGACATCTAGCACCATTATCTGCGGTCTGGGTAAAGAAATTGTGTAAAGATTGATGGTCTGGTTTAGAAGTTAAGAAGAACAATCATGAGGCACCAGATTCCATGAGAAGGCTGATGCTATAGTTCCATAAAACTCTGCTTTTTAGCAAATTCCAGAGTAATTATCTGGGAAGCAGTTTGTAGTTATATGGATACAAAGCAAGATCTACTGACATCAGTAAGCTTTCCATCTCTCACAGTGCGGTTTTGAATCACATCTTTCATGAAAGGGAAGCCATTGAAGAAGGAGAGGGATTCTTTCAAGAATATATTTTTGGCTATCCAAAGAGCTATTCCTGATTTTTGCTGTATTTCCTTCTGTTCTTCAGCTCATGTCATTTAATGCTGCTGCCAGTCTGAGTAGAATTTCCTCTTGTTACCCCAGATTTAGCATGGCTTAACAGTATGTATCACTTTTCCACATAGGAGCAGCTGCAGTTTCAGCAAGGGAGTTCCAAATATATGTTGTTTGGCTACATGTTTTGCAATGTGTTGCATATTCAATACATTTGAAGATTTGGACATCATAAACACGTCAGCCTTGTCCAGAAGAAAAGGTGACTGTAGTAATTGAAGCTGCACAAGGCTTACTGATACGTGTCCCTCTCCACTCACATCAGCTCAGGCTCACTTGCTGGGACACATTTTGGCCTGTATTTTGTCTGTTAAGCCTGCACTGCCAAGGCTGGTTTAGAGCTCTGCCATAGAAACACTGACATCCTTCAAAAGCCTACTTGTTCTTGCTTGGCCTGCCCCCCTTAAAGAAACTATCTTTTTATGTAAGTATTTTTATATGGGAGGGATAGAGGTTTGTGAGTAGCAGGGCACACAAGACAGAAGGGGGTTCCCTTCCTTCTTTCTGCAGTGAGTACCTTCTCAAACCAAACAGGGGCATCCACCAAGGAAGTCACCTCATCTTACTTTTCTTTTAAAGTGTATTAATAATATTTGAATAATTTTAATGCAATACCAATGAAAATAATTCAATTTGAATAACTCATTTTATTTTTATGGATAATTGCTCAGAACAGCTTGCTAGATGTTGAAATCCTGTTTCTGCACACAGTATTCGTGCAAGTTTCACCAGATCCACAGGATTTACACTTTATTTGTCATCTGAGGAGACTGCTGTGGGTCAGACATCCCAGGCTCTTGCCTTCCTTTGTTGGAAAATGTTTATGGACAGACAGCTTGGTCTTCTGATGGGAGAGACAGCCAGCAAGTAGAAGTCATATCGACTGTGGTGTGAGGAACTTTTTCAGCAAGACTCGGAGGGATGAGTGATTACAGTCATCCATGACCCTGCAATTCCAGTGTATACAACTTTCCACATAGCTTTTCAGTGAGACCAAATATCGCCTTCTATTTTCAGTGACAACATAAGTGCCTGGGGTTGTTTGTCATTTAATCCACTTTCCAGAGGGCCTTCCACAGAAGTGTTGGAGCTAGAAGGAAATGTCTCTGCAGTTCTTTCTTCTACATCCTTGCAGGACAAGCATGTTTATCCATGTCAAATGCAGACCGGACCCTACAGATGAGTATCTCCAATGAAGGCAATGTCACCACCTTACTCAAAAGACTCTACTTGTGTTCCATGTTGGGTTTGGGTTTTAAGTTATGCAATCACAGAAGCATGTATGCACAAAGACATGCACAAACTACCTTTCTCCTGCTCCAACCAGGGCACTGCTTTCACTACATCTTACTGAAAAGTAAAAATAAATGCTGGCAATTCTTAAATTCAAGCTCCTGCAGGATGGTATTTTCAAAAATCTGTAAGCTAGTAGCTTTATTTTAATGCTGGAGATGTATATTAAAATCATATGAATAACAAACACTTTCTGTGTCAATGATGCCTTTGCAAGGGCTTCTCAGATTTTCTTTCCTTCCATTTGTGCTTGCAGATGACCAACATCACAGTAACCCCTGCCTGCAGTTTCTCTGCCAACAGACCAGTCTAGAGATCTGAACAAGCTGAATGTGCTGACACCTATTTGCTTGCCTAATGCCCAGCTTCAGGAAAGACACAGTCATCATGCCCACGTCTCAAAAGCTATGTGCACGAAAAGTTAAAAGATCAATTCCATGTATATGCCAACAGCCTTTTGAGCAGCCTTCCAGTCGGGCAACTTGAGGGGATCCATTTCAAAACAAAAAACAAAGGGAAGATGTAGATGGGATTTGAAATAGGTCAATGCCTTGTAAGCTTTCTTTTTCTTTTGTGGGGTAAAGAAAGAAGTCCTTTACAGTTACATTCTAGGTACAGCTAAAAAGCTACTGTTTGAAAACCCTTACATTCTTGCCTGGAAAACGTGAAGAGAATTTGAAAGAAAATATATCACTTTATTGTGGCCATGGTATTTCTAATACTCAGACAGTGAAAGAGTCAAATAGGACTGTGGCTGATTAACTGAGCCGCATCTCGAGGATGTATAAAAATATTTAAGTCTTCCTTGTCTTGGCCCCAGCTGAGGTGGGGCCTATCACTCAGGTCTACCCCTATTCTCAAACCTTTGAACAACACAGACAAAAACCAGAGCCTCATCAGTGCTCCTTCCCTTCCTTTTAAGGCACCCCATAGCTCAAGTTTGCCACTCCAGGAAGAAGAGAGGGTTAGCAAAAGTACCAGGAAGACTTAGCAGATCAGTTACTCTCTAAGTAAAGAGAATCTGTAATGAGGAAAGAGGCAATTGGTGAGTTATGTGCCTACAAACAAAAGTTTAGGGAAGGTTTTAAGGTTTGGTTTTATTCCAGCCCTCTCTTCCTCCCTCTTAGCTCCAACTCTGGAAACATCACCCTACAGCAGAAAAATCTGGCTGCCATTGGACTATCTGCAATGCCAAACTTCACACCACATGTGCTTCTCTGAGATCTCACATACCTGATGTTCACAGAGGAACCAAGGGGGTGTCCATTTCTCATGGCTTGGACAGACCCACGCCATGTACCAGACTTTGGGTGCTTTGTTTTCACTGCACAGCTGGATTCCTTCAAGTTGAGCCAGCTTGTGGGAGTCGCTCTGTCATATCAGTTTGGGGAACATAGGTGTTGACAGTGCTTGAATGGAGAGACCTTCAGGGAGTTTAGAAGGTCCTGCCAACAGGACTGAAGAAATGCCAACAGACATTGCAAGTTCTTGCAAAGCAAGTTTCCTGTGAACTAGTTTTGAGTTAGAGTGTCCTGCAAAGACCTGATCTGAGACAGCAACAACTCTCACCCTGACTGAGTTCTGCCCCTGCACAGTTTAACAGAGAGTTGCACTCTGGCTTGAGGATGTACCTACCAACTTCAGGGACCCACAAGATGGAGGTGAGATGAAGCCTTTCCTTGCACAGACTGTGTAAATCCATAGTACTGTGCAATACAGAGCTGTCCAGATAGGCCAGCCTGTGACTACAGCTCTGGATTCAAGGTATGGAAATCTCTGTGCCATGCTGGTCAGCCCAGCTGATCCGGGAATAACTCAGGCAGCCCTGGCCCAGACAGCTCAGCATTGCACTCCCTACCCCTGAGACAGCTCACACAAAACCAGCTGCAACCGTTCTGCTCCTGGGGTGTCGTAACACAAGGTCTCAGGATGCCTCTGTCCCTGTACAGGTTGCTCACAATGAACAAGGTCTTTTCAGAGGGATGATGGCCCTTTACTGCCCTGCTGCACAGGCCTCTAACGCTGAAATGCTGGCACTGACACTTCAGAGCACCGACATCCTGTCACAACAGACTGGGAAAGGCAGGGGGATTCACAGAGCCTGGGCATTGCTTGGGGATGTGCACGACATGGCTGAGCCATGAATGTGGTCACAGGAATTGGAACCCAAAGGCAAACACCTCTGGGGACTCCTTAACATTCAGCTGGTGTCAGAGCACAAAGAGCTGTGATGTTCCCTTTGTGGCACCACATTAGGCCCATTAATTAGTCCCTACTAATCCACATTTCCTGGGTGCCATAAGCACTGCTTCTACTGGCAATTTATTCCCAGCAAAGGTTCACCCCTTCTGATTGCTCAGGTGGTCTTTTTCAGAAATCTAACTGTTGCTTTCCACAGAAACACTGCAACAAAAATGCAAGTAAATAAAAGAAAATATATACCAGCTTTAGCACTTGGAGTTTAGACCTCTAGCACTTTTAGAACTTGGAGTAGGAGCCAAAGGTCACAGAAGTCACTAATCTACTGCTCCAAATCTAGCAGACATGCAGAGGAGAAGGAATGTTTCTCCTACATTTCTCTGGCCCAGCACAGCAGCCTCCAAAACAATTTGCTGTATGGACAGAGAAGCAACATCAGACTCAGCACAGCTTTGCTGCCTTCTGCAGAGTAGCAGTTCATTTGATGAGGGCTGGATGTGAGGCTGTACAATGCTGCAGTAGTTTAATTTACAAAGGCCATGGTTAAGGCCAATCCATTTTGGAAAACAAGCATGACTGACCTGCACAAATGAGAATTAGTCTATCACCACCCTCCAAAAAAAAAATCCCTAAACTAAATTAGATTGCAATGATTCAGAAAATTTCTGGGCCTTTAAATCAAGCCTTAATTTAATATCAGCAAAATTACATCACTCACATACGAATTAATTAATTTCCTGAGGTTTTATGCTACATGCTCTTTCCTGACTGTGAATCTCTCCCATTTAGCATACTGCAGCGTTTTAAAGACCTCTTCATACAAAATACCACATAAATGTGATGAGTGACAGTGGGAGCACTTTTTTTACTGAAAGAACACCACAATATTAGACAGCAGTCAAGAAACTTTTAGAAAGCCAAGACTTTATTCCAAGTTACAATTGAAATGCAGGGTGGTCCCCTTTACCAAGGTTCTGGCATGTTAGCTCCAGTGCTCACATTATTTTGCAGAACAAAACCAATTCAGGAACGGCCACGCAAAGTCAGTGGTGCTCCAGCATCCCTTCTCTGAAGGAAACGAGGAGCAGCTGCTTTCAGGAAATGGCATACAGCTTCTGATGGCTTTGCTTTATTTTAAGGACATTCAGCACAAGCCGCAAGCTAATTTAGATGTCTCTGTGTCAGTGACCTCTGAGAAGAGCACACCCAGAACTGCTGAAGCCACCACAGCAGAGCCTGGGCCCAGGTGCAGCAGTTCTGGACCTTTCAGACAAGTAGGCAACAACAGAATCCATCACCTCAAGGATGGGGCCAGGCAGCTGGCACACAGCAGTGAGGGACACAGCAAGGAGCACAGGAACAGCAGGATGGAAAACCAGAGGGACTGGCGGGAGCAAGGGCCAAGATCTGAGGCTATGAAAGATCTTTGTGTCCTGGGCAAGAAGTGCTACACCACAGCCACTTCCATCTCTGCCTGAGCACCAGGCTCAGCTCTCCAGGAGCTTGAAACTAGCAAAGGAAGGCCTAAGGCAACTTCTGCTCTTGGCAGCTACCTTGCCCGTGCATCAAGCTGAGATGCCAGAAATTGAAAGCTGAAATTTGGTGCTTCCTGAGTTTTAGTGTAAAGCCCATATACACATAGAAAAACAGATATCCATTTCACCAAGTCAAAGCAAGGCTGAGGTAGCTTGGATAATTTCAGATAGAGCTTTTAAATATGATGGTTGCTAATTTTTTTTACACACTTTCTGTTTCACGCCTAATCTTGTTCTTCGAGCAGCTATGATTAGCCTGTAGAATATTACTTTGGCTGATTTACCCAAGGTTTCTTCCAGTTTCATGTTGAGCAAGAGCAATGTTGCCGAAGGCTAGAGCCAAACCTATTGAAATCCATAAAAAAAATGCTGCAGCAATTTTACTGGGCTGTGCAACCCGTTTCAGCTATTTCCAGAGTAAAAGTGCTCCACTCTTACAGTCAGAGCATTGGCAGGAGGAGGACAGCACATCAGCCAAATGGCAGGAAGATGTAGGGACGCAGCCTGGGGAATGGCCACTGGATCTCAGCAGGAATTCCTAATTCCAGGAGTTACAGCTGAGCTACTGCTGCAGTGTTCAGCCTGTCAGCAGAGAAATTATCACCGTCATGGCACCAGAGCTATTATCTCCATGAGATTTTAAAGAGTGCAGTAGCTTCCATGGTACAGCTCAGTCACTACACACACACTCTTTGCTATTTCCCTCAAGACTGCTGTGGAACAAACAAATTACATTTACAAGTGACTTTACGGAGGAAAAAAACCTGAAAGTGCCTTTTAAGGTAAGAGGGATTGGAGATCACATCATACCGAGGTCAGCAGAGAGGGAAAGGCCTTTCTAGTCCTCCTTCCCTGTTGTCCCTCTGAAGATGTAGCAGAAGCCCTTCCTCCATTAGAAAGTAGAGTTCTCCATGGGATACAGCCATTACCAGTGTCCCAGACATGGGAAAACATCCAAACAGGTTCTACATCTGCTTAGAAAGCAAACAACAGCACAAACTCCGAGGCCACTGGGCATCCCCTGCACTGCTCTGCCCCCACAGAAATCGGCCTCTTGTGTGCACAGCAAAGGCAGGACCGGTTCACCTCTCCCTGTGCTCCCAGCCAGCCCAGGAGCACTGCAAGGCTGTGAGAAGTTCCACAGTGTCCACACTTCAGTACAAGGGAAAATTTCATTTTTCTCTCAGGCTAGGCCTTGGAGGTGGGTTACCACATTTCACCCCCTCTTCTTCAGAACAAGGGCTTGTTTATTCATCTGCCTGATTTTATCCATCCTACCCAGGTACAAAAAATCAAAGCTATCTGCACATCCTGCAAAGCAGCACTGGGCAGCGCAGCTAAAGCCTGTTCTTCCCCCCCGTCTCAGCCCTGCAGGAGAACTGATTCCATGGCATTTTCCTCTGGCAGGGCTGTCTGTGTTGTACTTCTGGGCTTCTTCATGCATTGAAAAAGCCCTTGAGGTCAAGCCCTGCCACAGCATGGGGACAGCTGGAGTGATGTGAGTGAGTAATGACAGGTCCCCAAAGTGTCCTGGGATGCCTCGTACCCGCTGTGCACAAATCACTCCAAAGAGCAACTGGAGTAAAGCCCGGGACTGGCAGCCCAGGATCCAAAAATGGCTCTGAAGTGCTCAGGAAGGCTTTGCTGTGACACAGCTCTCCCTGCACTGGAACACGCCCAGAGAAGCTCTGTAAGGCTGATCATCCACTGCCCTCCACAGCTGTAAAATGCACCAAGACAAGTGACATTTGCTGCACTTAGGCTGTGCTGATGCAGAAGGAATCTTTCTCCTGACTTCTTTTTTTGTTACTATGAAAATATCACTGCCAGGAATTACATTCATGCTTTTCTGTGTCGGAGTGTGGAATCCTCCTGCTGGCAAATGTATTTGTCCTAATATCACTAAATCCATATGGAGAACTGACTGAAACAGCACAGCTTCTTTAAGAAATTAGAGGTCAGAGGTGATGGGAAGTGTGAGAAAGGAGGAACATTCCTGCAGCCACCAAGGAGAGCTGAGTGGGGCAGAGAGACAAGGCTGCTGGGTTTCTTTGCTTCAAGATGCCGTTTCAAACCCAGCCCAAGTGAAGAATGAGCCTGAAGTGATTGTCCATGAGAAACGAACCGGCACTGCAAGGGAGCTAAGGGTGGAGAGGCACCTAGAGTAGAGCAGCGAGCACACAACAATTTCCCTTGGTGTGTGAACACATGAGTGAGTGGGGGTGAGCTGGACATGAAGGCTGGCCCCGTGCAGGCTGGTCCCTCGCTGAGGGCTGCAGCCCCAAAGGACTGACTGGGGGATGTGAGGCTGGCAGGAGGCTCCTTTGCTGGCACCACAAGGGCAGACAGTGCCAGGGTCCAGCCAGAAGCAGACAGGGCTGGAGACAGGCCCACCAGTACCCCACGGAGAAGCAGAAAGGGGCCCTGGGCTGGCCTGAAGTGAGCTTCCAAGCCCAAGGTGTGGCTGGGGGTCCAGGTGAAGTCAGGCAGGGCCATTGAGACCCACCAGTGCCTTCAGGTCTTTCCTGTTGTTGTTCCTGGTGGAAGTTGTTCCTGGGGCTGGGGTGCCTGTCCCACCACTGGCCATGCTGTGCCCCAGGACAGCAGCCACACACACAAAGCCCTTGGGGCTGACCCCCCTCTGATGGTGTGGGGCTGCCCCAAAGGACCAGCCCTGCCCCAGCACACAGCTCTTGCTTTGCTCTCCACAGCAAAAATACCAACTCTGCCTGACGTTTCAGCCCCTGCAGGAGAGGGAGTCACGGGCTCTCAGGAGACACTGAGTGTCCACTGAACATACCTCACTGGGCCCTTGGGAAAAGGAACTTTGCCAGCTCACAGCTTGTGGGATCAGCAGCTGGCTTCAAGCAGGTCCAGTTCAGACTCCTTCCTGGCTAACCACATGGTCTCAGAAGCTTCCAAAGGCTGGCACAGACCCAACTGGAGACAGCAGATGATGCCAGTGGCCGTGGCCCAGAGCCCAGCTGGGCTCAGCTCCGTTTGTAGGTGACCTTCACGTGACTCTGATGGTCAGGCCCAAGGCCCTCGTGCCAGGCGCTGATGCTGGCACCTCTCACTGCTTGCAGACCAGAAGTTTTAAAACTTCCCACGGAAAGCATCGGATGGAACGAACTCTGATTCTTCTCCTGCTAAGGAGCACTCCAGAACAAAAGAGGCTCTGACCTCCACACACCGACAGCTTTTCATTCGAGGTGGTTTTTTCTCCCACGGAGTACTCTCAGTACAGCACTTTCGGTGGCTCCTGCCGCCCTCGGCCGCACGGATGAAATCGATGCTCGCTCCGCGTGGCCGTGTCCCCGCAGCCGCCGCTGGCTCGGAGCCGCCGCGCAGCGCTGCGGGAGCCGCTTCCAGCGCCGGGACGGCGCAGGCACCGCTCGCTGTGGAGCAACGCTGCTCTCTGCCGGGGAGCCGGGGCTGGGCAGCGGGGCTGCGCCTGCTGCGCTTCTGGGGAAAGAGCGAGCGCCGTGCCTGGGCTGCGGTGGAGCCCGCGTGTCTTTGGCACGGCGAGGAGCGCTCGTGTCTGAGCGGCCCCGGACACGGCGTTCGTACAGACACACGGACACGGACAGCGCCCTTCCAGCCGCTGCAGGGAGAGAGCAAAAGCACATCCCACCAGGTAGAAACAGTCACCCCTTAACAAGCTCCGGTGTGCTGCTGGTTTGCCTCCCTGACATCTACACACACAGGAGACGAACGCTGCAACCCTCCTTGCCTGCCCTGTGGGCTTTGTTCGCTGGTCCTCAGAGCCTTTGCCCCGTCTTGGCTCCCAGCACAAGCAGGACCAAGACATTGGTCACCTAAAAGCAGAGTCCTAGGTGAGGTGGGATATGACAAATGGTTGGTTTGAGTTGTAACTATAAAGCTTTTGAATAACTCCTGCCTTCAAGGCATAAATGTGTGTTCAGTAATAAAATAATTCACGAAAACCATGAGGAAACTGTTCAGGCAGGTGCAGTGGTGTGAAAAACAACCTGTCCACTTAAGTACCACTTCTCTCTTCCCAATCAATAGCAAGAGTTTGTTCTCTTTTGGGGGCTGGAAGAGGTCAGGGTCAGGTCTCAGGATTTATGGTTGGGGCCAGGGTTAAGTCAGGGGTCAGGTGCTATGGGGACAGAGACCCTGCATTAAGGTCAAAATTACGTGTCAGGTTAAAGGTCAGGTGTTTGGATCAGGGGTTACTGCTCACTGGTCAGCAGTTAAAGGTCAGGAGTCAGGGCTTATGGGTCTGCAGCAGTGGTTGTGGTTTGGTGCCCAAGGTCATAGGTCAGTGGCAAAGGTGGGGGCAGGTGCAAAGCTAGCTCACTGGGGACAATGGTAACAGTTCAGGGTCAGGTGTCAGATTGGGGTTTAAGAGTTGGGGGTTGGGGTCAGCAGTCACTGATCAGTGTCAGGGGCCAGGGGTCAGCATCAGAGGTCCTGACCTCAGGTGTTGGGACAAGGGGGTCATGGGTCACAGGTCAGAATCAAAGCTCAGGGCCTGGGGTCAGGGGTCAGGTGTCATGGTCCAGGGTTGGGGGGTTATGCCTTTGGATAGGAGCTTAAACACCCATTCTGATGGGTTTTCTGTTTGCCAAAACAGAGATTGTGTTGCACAAACTATAGGCAATCACAGACCTCTCCACTTTGACCAACACTTGCTGAATTTCTCAGCTTGGAAAATTGCTCTGAAGAAAGTTCAACATCTACTGAACTACATCTGAGGGACATCTAATCTAGCAGTGAGAGAAAGAGCCTAGCAGTTTATCCCAGCTTCCATTTGAGTCCATGGAAAGACTCACAGTGTCTTCACTGAGAAATGGCAAGAGGCTGAAGTCTTAAACATGGCCAGGGGCTCCCAGCAGAAAACCCTGGCTTTGGGACAGACTAACATGTCTCCTTTGGGATAGCCATGCCATGGTGCAGAGATCTCATTGATCACCCCCACTTTGTGTGTAAAGGGTGCTTACTCCCTTCTCTCTCCATGCACGCGATGTTGTACTCGATGAGCCAGAGCATCAGGGACTCCCATGACACTGCACCAAACGTTTGTGCCTTCACTGCTCCTGTCTTGTTCCCTTGACCTTGTAAAGATGAGGATCCAGCTCTCTCCTGCCCCTTCAGAGCGAGACTCTGCAGCATTACAGGCTGATGATGGGAAGGAACACTTTGGTGGTCACTGCCTTAGGAGGCAAAATTCACTGCATGTTTGAAAAATGCTGCTGGAGCCAATTTTAGAAATGAAGCTCTTAATCATCCTTCTCCGCTCCATTCCCCTGTGATTAATCAAAAGAGACTCAACCTTTCTCTTTGCCTCTGCCATAGCTCCAGACAAAAGACTTGGAAATTTCCATCCATCTGCACTTGGAAAGAGTGGAAACTGCCATTTTTGAAAGGGGTTAACAAAACCTCAAGCCGACAGGCCAGCAGAACATTGGAAACCTTTGCCAAATGCTTGCAGGACGGCTGAAACACAAGCTGTCCCAGGGAAGCATTTTTACTGCATCTCTTCACGTCAAATGAAACACACCTCTGGCTAAGCTTGTGTTTCGGTATTTTTAATAAGAGCAGATATTCTACCCCTGCTGAGGAAATCAGGATCGTGCATTTTGGAACAGACTGCCAGCAAAAGGACGGGAGGTATTAATGGAATCCTCTTCAGGACAAAAATGGGGAAAACTTCATCGCAGGGAGAACTCTGGCAAATCTGGGCAAGGAACAGAACTCAGTGACTTGGGTGGTAGAAGTGGCAATCTTAGCCTAGAAATTCCCAAGGGATTAGATTGGAATGGAAAATTAGAGAAACCTCTTTCACTGGGTCTGAGAGATGATTTCTTTTTTCCTGACTTGCTCATTCATTTCTTGAAATGATTCTTGTCACCTTACCCAAAAGTGGAGAAGAAGGGAGCGCCAGAAAATCAGGAGCTGTGTCTTGGGATCTTGACATACAGAAATCCCTGAAAATCTTACATCAGCCATCTTTTATTCATCCTCCTGAGATCTTCTGGGAACTTCAAGTAGACTAATGGAACTGGCCTTATTCCCAAACCAAAGTGGACTCCCTGAACAGATCTCCTGTGCATTAATTCTCCTATTTCTCTCACAGCCATGTCTCCTTTCCCTCAGTAAATTCCTGAACTGATCTTAAAGATAGACCTCCATTTTGTAATTATTTTTGAGCTCCCCCAGTTGTGAGATTTTAAAGTAGAAATGGTCATGTGTCAGTAGTACAAAGGAGATTAAAGTGCTACTGGATCCAGACATGCTTCAGGTTGTGTCTGCCTGGAATGGGTGGAAAATAGAGGATGGCATGCAGGAAGATGTGGAAGGGCTGATGAGATGGGTGTGCATTCCCAAATCAGGGTCATAGGTTCCATTCTGAAAAAAGGGTTACTATGGAAAGGGGAAAGCTGTCCCAGCATGGGATGCAAATATAGTGATGATAGAGATATATATATAGTGATATAGAGATGAGATGGAATATGCCTGGAGGTTAGATTGAAGCAGTGATCCAGCTGAAAGGCTATGGTTCATTTTTCATCCTAAAAAACCTGCTTGAATATCTCCAAGTGGTCACCAGTTTTGCTTTCTCCTCCTCTAGTTTTGGATCCCCTGGATTCAAGACACAAAGAAGCAGCAGCACCTCAAGCTGCAATGCTGCTGCATGGAGTGTTGCAAACACTTTGAGCAGGGAAACCATTTGCCATTTGGTCCTGAAAACCCACTCCATGAAGGCTGGGCCTCTGGATATGTATAAACTGTACATGAACCTTAGGGGAAAAATGACGGCTCTTCCACAAAAAAAAATGTGCCACAGGCCAGCAAGTCTCTCAGAGCTTTTGAGAGAAAT
Organism: Aphelocoma coerulescens; assembly: GCF_041296385.1. Lineage (NCBI taxonomy): Eukaryota > Metazoa > Chordata > Aves > Passeriformes > Corvidae > Aphelocoma > Aphelocoma coerulescens. Next base: position 57,526,478 of record NC_091014.1, on the reverse strand, counting down.
CTTAGGGATTATTGAGGTTGTGCCTAAAAGCTTCTGATTTTGCAAAGCCATTGTAGGAGTCAGATAACCACCAGAACATGGAAATACACTGGCTGTGTCCCTGCTCCCCCAGGAATTCCTCCTGCTCCAGCCACACTGAAGAAGGCACAGTGCCACTGGGTCCTTGGGAAGTCAAATGAGCTTTGCCATGAGCAGAGCCTGTAAAATGAGTCCCAGTTATGTCAATCCCTTAGCAACAGATTTTAAGTATTTGCCATTTTTTTTCTACAGTATTTTAACAAAACTGGGAAGATTGCAGAATTTCCTTTCAAATGCATTTTTCATGACCATGTGAAAAAGCCACAGTTAGTGTGGTGTTCATATTTTTATAGTAATGAGGGTACTGTTAAAGCCTGCCTGTCCCAAAGGAGCACAGTGATCATCAGGCTCATTATTCAGAGCAAGACAATAGCAATATTAATGAGGCTCAGACATCTGTCAAATTAATCTGTAGTTTCAAGTTTAGGGAACAAAGGCAGGATTTAGATTTTCTAGCTGTGATTTCCCATTTCTGTCAAAATTGGAGTGGCTGTGAGTGGCTATACAGAGATTAATCTCTGTTTTTCAGCTGTTTATACAACCCCAATAATGAGAGACCTTGGAAAGTTGATAGAGCAGGTCTTTAGAGAAAACTCTCCTTTATCTTGCCAGTGCAACTGGGAAATTGGGAGCAGCTCAAGCAGCAGAAGTTACAGCAGAAATGAGGGAACTTGATTCCATGGACATTCCATGGACATGCACTGGTGTGTAGTAAAAACTCACACATATTCCAATCCAAGGGATGTCCACTCTTCCTTTCCCACAAACAAGGAGTCTCTCTTGCCATTCTACCAGAGCTGTCACTCTGTCCTCTTACCAGCACTCAGACCACTGCTAAGTGACAAGAAGAGCCTGGGATTCATTGCACAGTGATGGAGGCAAAATCAGAATGTTGCGGAGGAAGCAAGGCATGCTGAGGTGGTTTTTGCCTCACTCACACTCCAAGGTTTTCTTCTCTTCCCCGTGTTTATGTAAGTGTCCATCCTGAAGGAAGGGAGGACCAAGTTGTCTCCAGGGCCAGGAGAGGCTCTGTGATGCACATTAGCACTGCCCAGAGTAGCCTGGGGCACTTGGAGCCAAAGGATGCTCCTGTGATCCCCCAGCAGTCTGCTCACAGCCTCCTGGGGAACAAGCTGCCTGTGCACTAAAGGGATGTATGAATCCCGTCCCACTTGAGAACTTAGAGGGGAGATGGCTTGGAAATGGGTTGTGTGCATGGAGCAGGTCCTGTGCTTTGCTTGGAAGATCTGTGGCTGCCCTTTGTTTGCTGTTTCCTGGGCAGGGTCTGTCGGGTGTCGGGAGCAGCAGGGGCCGGGCATCCCTTGGGAGAGGGGAAAGTTACCGTGGCTGGGTTATGGGCAGCGTGCCTGGTGTGAGCGGTGCCCTGCTCTACCCAGCACACACTAAGGTGAAGCCAGAATCCCTGTGGCCTTTGGAAAGATCTCTCTTCCGCCTGGGTAAAAATAATGGGTTTACCTTAAGGTCCAGATATTTAGAAAGAACAGTGCTTTGAACAGTGAATGGGATTGGGGAAGATAAGAAACCAATGGGCAGCTTCTCATTGTACAAAAGATGCTTCCCTCTCCAACTCTTCTCTCCTCCAGTGCTGAGTACCCAAAACAGCAGTGTGCACTAAATCAACAAGCCTTGGAAATCTCTCCCTTTGCTGGTAGGCATCAATCCACAAATGATAAGAATAGTGCCTGTTTCAATAAGCAGCAGGAAGGATATCCACATAGGAACTTCTGTGTTCAGCACTGGAGGAGTTGACCTTGCAGGCACCAGTTCCTCCAGCTTGTACCACCAACATCCGCAGCAGCACTTGAAGAATGCTTAAATGTAAGGCCAGTTGTGATGACTGTCAGTGTAGTATCTGCCTCTTTTTCAGCCCTACTCCTACTGTGGTTCACTTACCAAAGCCTATGGAGTACAGTAAGTAACACCAGGCCCCAAGAGCATTTTGTGTATATAAGGAATTCTGTAAAAAGACATCAACTAATTGTCCAAACTAATTAAAAATAACATAAAAATAATCTAATATTCATAGGAGCTTGAGGACTGCAATATTTACAATCAGATACAGGACCACCAGTGAAAAATAAATTAATTATCTTTCTTAGTTTTTAGGTGCTTTTGTACACTGAGATCACCTGCTCTACTTCTGCATGATTTACTGAAGAGAGACACCATTTTTACACCTTTCCCAGCTCAAGAAACAGTTTAAATGTAATCCTCCTGACAAGCCAAAAGGCATAAAAATAACTCCTGGCTTGCTGAGTTGTTGCCAGCAATCAGTAGCCTTGCCTCGACTCGGCAGTCAACACAGTTATTACTTTAACCTTCTCTTTAGCATATGCCCAGCTCCAGTTTTACCCTGCTAATGGCATTAAAAGTTGCATGTTTATCATATTTTTCTTCACAGAAATTATTTTTTAAAACACTCATTTCACAACCAGGATAAGCGGATCCACCAGTGATCCTATGATTTAATTATAAAACCAGGTAAATAAGGATCCAATAATTTTGTAGTAGCAAGTGATCACCTTAGAGCAACATTTACATGATTTTCCTGGAACTAAATCCTTGGTGTTTCTGAAAGTTTTGTCAGAAAAGAGGAGTTGTGCCCTGGATCCACACTTCATAAAGCGGGATCTGGCTTTGCATAAATTTCCCCAATACCTTTAATGTATCTTGAAATATGAACTAGATAAGCCTGCTTGTAGGTAGAGGCATTTTCAGGAAAATTCAAACCAGGACAGCAGTGTTTCTGCTGTATTTTGAAATATTTAAATATTTAGCTGCTGTAGTAACAATGTTTGAGCCAAGATGATGCAAGGAGATAAACAAGGTAAAGGTTGTGGGAAGGGACATTAGGCTATTGCCTCTCTCTCTGGACCTTGCTATGTTGAAAGGCTTTCACTTCTGAGTTGCTCCCATACAAGCACATCAGGCATAACCTATCCCCAAAAAGACGTCTGTACAGCTATCGGGTGACACAACCAGAAGACTCCACCAATATCCCTCTGCCCTAAATCATATTGTCTTCCACACCACCCTACAAAGGATCATCTGTAACTGGCTTTTTTCTGCTATAAGTCTGCACCAACAGGTTAAGGAAGTTGCATTCAAGTGACTAGAGACCTAAGGAAAAGTGAAAGTAGCTTTCCCAGTGAAAGTAGTGTCAGGCACACAGATGGGACTTAGTTCCAAGCATAACATGCTTTGTTTTCTCCATCCGTGTTATTTCATTTTAGCAGAAGTCAGGCTTTTTATTTCCCACTCCTGTGACATCAAGTTGCTGTTGGTTGGCATCTACATGCCACATACCTGTGTGGCACAATGCAAGAGCTTTTTTTAAGAGTCTGAGGTCATGATTCATCTCAAGGAGTTGCCAGTGTGCAGGGAGTCATCAGCCAAACACACCAGAGGAACGGGGCACATACAGCTCTGGTGCACAGGGAATTTCTTGCTACCTGCACTATTAAGGCAGATGCAAGGGGTTTCATCATTTGGCCACTTGACAATCTGAGGATCAAAATGGAAGACAGAGTTTTCCAAAGATGTCTTTTTGTCCTCCTTTCTCCACAACCTACAAAAGTAACAAGGGAGCACAGTTCTTAGGGACTTGCAAGGAGGTTTGTGCCCGTATGCCACTAAGGGGCAGATCCACACAGAAAATGCTTTTGTGAAGCTCATTCCCAGTGAGTTTTGATATGTCTCCCTCCATCTGTGTCCTTCAGAGATCCTTGGACACTTAAAAACTGAACTGGATCATGAGCTCTTTGGTGTCATCTATCTTGCTAATCACTGTGATGAGGTGTCCTCATCCTCACTCCCTGCGGTGACTCCACAGTTGCTTGTTTTCTATGTGACCTTCTTGGATGTGTCCCACAATCATGCAGGCTGACTCCCACGGGGCTTCAAAGTAAACATGCAGGAATGGGCACAGTGATTTATAGAGTGCTGCTGCGATTCCAGGACTACTGGCAAATGACTAAGCAAGTCTGTTGCAGAGGGAGAACAGAGGCAGCGCAGGGGAATAGGCTTATGACCCTCGGGCAATGTGTCATGACCTGTGCTTTAAGAGCTTCTGTCTTAAAATATCACTGGAATCCACAAGGTCTCAGTAGGTATGTTAGAAGAGATAGAAGATAGTAACATGTTGGCAAAAAGGAAAGCAGACATTATCTCACACAGGAAAACATATTGAAAAGAGATAATACCACACCTACATGCACTGCAACTGCTTTTGCTTCTTGAAGCTGTCTTCAAGACTTCTGTTGCCCTGAGTGAGCTTTGGAACAGGTTCTTCAATAAGGAGAAAAAATTAAAATTCTGTGGTGATTGTACTGACTAGAGATGAGGGTTTTCTAGAATGGCAACAGCAATTCCTTAATTGTATATGCCATCCTGAACTTTAGTGTTGTCTGTGTCTGGCTTTGAACTCTACAGCCCAGGGGAATTTCCAATTGCAGGGACCCAATGGTTTCAGTGAAAACACATCCACCTACTGCTCAAAGTGGAGAATGTAGCAGATCTTCATCGAACTGATGTGGAGGATTGGAATCTGCATGGGACGTCTGTGGGATGAATATATATCCAAGCAGCAACTAGCCTAAGTGCATGAGGAGAATCTTGTGAGGTTGAGGTTTGGAATTAAAGACTATGATGGATCAATTTCTTGTTTTACCTTCTACCTTCCTGTGTATTTCAAATGGGGAATCCAAGGGGAAAAAATATCAGGGACCCACAGATGATCACAATTTCTCTGTGCTGGCTAAGGAAAGCTTTGGTTCTCGCAATCAAATGCAGTGGCCTTAAGCCGGCTTGATATTGTGTCATGAATTTCCTTTGAACTTCCAGAGGCAGTATTATACTGACATTGATACTAATTTGTGGTTTTGGTTTTATATTTTTGTATTATCATCAGGGCAATTTGCTAGAAATAGGACAAAAGTTCTTTGGACTGTGAAAGACTGAATTAATATTCCTTCTCTTTACCTCTGGACAGACTGTAACATCCACATCCAATTATGTAGTGTTAAAGTGCTTCTGTAATTAGTTTGTAATTTACTTTTGGGTTTCTAATGCCTTTGTTTTAAATTATTTTCTTTCTCACAGAATTTGCAAGTCTGCCATAGTTCTCTAAGCATAGCTAATAAGCAAGTTTCAAAGAGCCATGAGAAATTCTGCAGAAATAAACAAAAGCATGCCATAAGTAGTAATTGCATTGATATCAACCAAAAGGATTTTTTTTTTTTTGCAATGGATCTTCTTTGCATAGCTTAGTGAGGATGTCTCCAGCAATTTTTATTGTATTTTGTGCTTTGTATTTCATGTGGCACCTCAACTTTTGGCCTCTTGACAAGTTAATGGAAGTTGAATTTTTCCATATAAGAATACATGAAAATTGAATTGAGGTAAAAATGCACAAATATACATTTATTCATGTTTCCCCAGCCATGAAGAAAAGCTCTGGTTACTGTCTGTGCACAGAGATGCATTTAGAGTCATTCTTTCTTGAAATGGAGTATCTGCACTGTGAGTATGATCTAATTTGAAGCTCACCTAGACTGAGGAATGATTCCATCCACTAACATGGAGTTTAAACCAGCAGCCTCCACACCCTCTACTCTCCATTTCTCTGCTAGCCTTATGCTGGATTTCCTCTTTGTGAAATCACCATCTCTGGTGTCTCCAGAGCAACGCTGATTGTCCTTCTGCTGGGTCTGCTTAACTCCAGCATGGTTAACTATGCAGAACATTGTGCTAAACAGGAACTCAAGTGACAGGATCCATATAGTTTCTTTGAATTTTGAACTTAAAAATATTCACTTTACAGTATTCATTCATCAGAAAAATCGCATCTCTGGAAGCCTAAGAACCTAGTAATTAATCCTAATGAGATATACTTCCGATTATTTATTTTAGGTTTCTGGACCTAGCCACACTTTGATGTATTTTATTAGAAATGCCATTACTCAGAGAATCAGAAAACACATTTTCATGATGCATTTGATACCCACGGTGAGCAAGAAAAATCTGTCTCATTCCCCGTACATTTTCCGAAGATGACATTTCGGATCACCATGTGCAGTGGGCCAAACTGGTTATATTAAACATGTAGGAAAATAACATTAAGATGTACTTTTCAGCTACATGACAGCAAGAAATACCTTCAAAGAACCCTTCCTGGAGTTTCTGGTTTTATCAGGGCATTTGGTCTCTCTGGTTCAGTGCCTAGTAAAAATAGTCCAGCTTTAATAAAGCACAGATGTTGACATATTCACTCACCTTCATCATTGCATGGATGCATTTCATACTGAATTTCACCTAAGGAATTTTAGACTTTACAGATAAAAATCAAAAACACGTCTTGCTTCCCATTGGGATCATTGCTGTTTTTTCAGATCAAAGATGCCCCATCAACATAATGACTTGAGATGGAAAGTTGTGATTTTTTTTATGTACTAAAGGAAAGATTATTGTGGCTTAAGTATGGTAAGTTTAGCACCTTTGTCCCTTAACCTTGTTTAGTGCTTATGCCACTAGAACATATTTTTGCAATTCTTTCCTTAAATCCTTCTTTGTCCTTTGCTGTCAGCAAGGGTAGTCATCTATAATAAGGTTAGGATTCAGTTTCAATATAATTAAATATATTTTCTGGCTGAATACATTCCAAGCATTCCTTGGAAATACTTCCTTTTTCATGTCGAGAAAGCCCAGTATGTTTAAATTTCAAACAGTACCATTAGTGCCCAATGCAGTACTTTCTTTCTAACGATACATCAGATCTGGAAATTCCTCAGCCAGTTCAAGACAGGCAAAGAGGCAAGTGTTCAAAGTAGCAAGCTGGAGGTACACCCTCAAAATCCATGTAATGGTTAGCAGATTTTTATACTTCAGTCTGAAGATTTATCCCTTTCATACTGAGCATACTCTGTAGACCATAACAGATTGTTAGCACTGATTAAAAATAAATCCCTTTCCAAAAGCTTACTTACCTTTAAAAGAAAGAATGGTTTCGTGTGGTTTTTTTAGTGGACAACTCTGTGAGGAATATCTGGAAAGATAAAAAGAAATTATCCACTTCTGGAAGCATGAGAGATTTGGATGTTTTACTCTCTGTTCTATTAATCCCTTGCAATGCCTACATACTGAGTTAGAGGGAATCCCCATGAGAGGGTGGAACAAAGGAATAAATATGTTAATGACTTAAGTGTGTGGACGTGGGAGTTCAACCAAAAATAAAGTGGATAGTGAAAATATTTTACAAACGTGTATTTGTAAAAAAGTGTGTGTGTGTGTGCGTGAAAGAAGGAGCATTGGTGGAAAGAGTGTTCTGTTCTGGTTCACCTGTGGACAGAGTGGTTTTGAAGGAAGCCACAGCTGCAGCACTGATGCTATCACTACCATTTCTTGCTGGAGCATATGACAACTTTGCTCATTTTCATTCTTTATTACTGTTTTTAAAAAATTAGTAGGCTCTACTGACTATTTCTTGGCTCTTTACAAAACATGTTATGTTCTGTGCAGCATTAGGTTTGTAATGCAAGAGACCACAGAGCCATGAAAGTTCAGGAAACTTTACCATAGGAACATGGAAATTTTCTTTCTCTCATGCACATTTATTGCAGAGACGACGAAGGATCCAGAGAGTCTTGAACAGATAGAGACTCTTTTTTAAAAAGCAATTCTCTTCTTCTTTTACAATTTTGATGATTAGGAGTAAAGATTAGTAGTTCCACAACTAGGTGAAAGTTGACTTTATGAAATTACAATTGAGAATGTATCATTAAGTAGAATCTTCATAGGTCACAATGTTACAGGGACTTCTCTACATATAACAAGACAGGTAGACCCTAGTGCTAAATGCAAGACTCAAGTCTACCTTCACTGTACCAATGCTTGACCAATGCAATATCCTTAAAATAAAGAGACAGATATTGCCATTTTCAGACGTTGGTTTCTCTCGTGTGCTTTCTTTAATTTTTCTTTTGTAGGCTGAAATACAAAGTAAAACAAAACAAAGGTTTCAGCCTTCAAACTATTGGCGTTGAAGGGTCTGACACAACTTCTGGTTAATGGAGTTCTTTGGGATCAGTCTGGAAGTGTGGTATTTCATTTGTTTTACTTATTATAAATTTTTTCTGCCTGTCAGCGAGGTCCTACCACTGCTATGGCATCGCCTCAGCAGAACCAAGAAAGCATTTGGATGGCATACTTTTAATAGCATGCAGCATTGACTCCAAGTATATTCAAGTAGCAGTAGTAATGACAAAGAGTAAGGGCTATTATCCAGCATATGAAGTTCAAATAAATTAAAAGAGTAATAAAAAACTCTACAGATCACATGATCTTAGAAGATAGAGTTGTGAGTGCCCTTGGGAGGTCTCCTTACTCATCTCTCCACCTGTGGCATGATCAAGCTCTTCTCAAAAACCTGTGCAGAAAAATACTCCTCACGTTTTCTTGCAGGCTGTTCCAATGCTCTGCTACCTTTCCATGAGAGAACCCATGCCAAGGTCTGATCTGATTTTGTTGCTGCAGCTTAAGCCTGCTGCATCTTGGTTTAGTATTGTTGGAAATGGAGAATGGGCTTATGCCTCCTGTCACACCATAGTCTTTCACATAGTTGAAGGCTGTAGACACGTAGTATCCTAGTCTGCCATCCCCTTCCCACAGTTCTCATTTCTTTATATGAATTATATTTAGACTAATGACTTTTGTAGCTTTCCTGTGGACTCCAAAATTTATCTGTACCTTCCTTTAAGTGTAGTGCCTAAAACTGGACAGAAGAACCCTTTTGGGTCTTCCCAGTGCCAAGTAGAGTAGAAGAATTCCATCCTGCACCTTGAATCAGAATATTCTTTTTTTTGGTGTTCCTTGTAATTGATTTCTTCCATTATTTTGACAACTGAACAAAACAAAATCTATATCCATTTTTTTTTTCTCCTGAAGGAGTAGGAAACGTCTAATGAACTGTTAAAGGTTCACATGCAAGAAAATTTAATAGCCATACTCTGTTCCTAGAAAAGTCTTTAGAAAATTAAATATTGTCTATAATGTGAACAAGATTTGGCCTAGAGTAGACATTAGTGCTTGATAAAATAAATTAGTTCCAAACTCTGTAATTAATTGAAGTGCACAGCAGTTTGCAGGCTCATGTCTAACCTTTTGTCTTATTCCCCAAGAAGAAATTGAAGTGGGATGTGAATATGTAGCTCACAATAGCATGCAAGTCTTGGAAGAAATGCCTTCCTTCTAGGAAAATTAGAATAGGTCTGTTTGAGAACCAGTCATTTCTGCTTTGCAAGGAAAATCCTAGCCTTGGATCTATAGGCTGTCCCTTGCAAAGAAGCTTAAATTTCCCTGACTGTGTAGTCCTTTACTTTGATCATGTGCCATGTGTACAAGACAATCCAACCGATCTGTCATTTGTGACTTAAACCTTGAGTGTTATAAATAAATGCTGTGCAACTGCTGGCTAAAGGACAAATCAGAACATTAGGACGATTAAGAGAAAGCAAAGCATCAGTCCAACTACAATAAAGCTAATATCATTCAGTCCACTGTAATTTAAAACAGCTGTCAGCTAGTCCTGGCTTGTGATATAACAGGCCAAATTCTTGGACACTGAGTTATTCTTAGAAATATGCATACAAGCATTGGCAACTCACGCTGCAAATTGCCTGTTGCCAGCACCCTGTCAGTTATATGTGCCAACAGATATAAAAGCTATTGTTCTAACTCATGAAAAAGAACTTAAAGTTTTTAATTTCAAATTACCCAACGATTCTGGGGACATGGGAGCCAATGAATTTTAAACTAAACCTCACACAAATGAGAACTAATTTTGCATTGTTGTTCAATTCACCCCAAAAGGTAAAGGAGATTCTGCTCACTCCTTGCAATCAGCAGTGTGACCCACTGCCTGGCAACTTCAAGTGAGGGATGGGATAAAAAGAGAGAATACGACAAAGCTGCATGCCCCAAGAAAGAAAGAAAAAGAAAATCAGTGCAAAATAAGTACGAATCATGCTTTTCATAAAAGTCATAATACATGTTATTTTAAGTCTTATATGTTGAAATGTACACTCTCACCTATTTCATCTACCCTCTGTTTCAAAGATCCATGCAGCTACCGGCATTTCCTGTGTAATATCACTTAGGAAAGTGAAAACATAAGTGGAATTTTCAATAAAAATGTTGTTTGATATGAAGCTCAGTTATTTCCACATTAGACCACGCTTTTAGCCTCAAGACCAGAACCATTGCCCTAATGAAAATTTGTATTAGGGGTTGGAACTTGTGGAATATACTATTCTTCTGTTCATGGAAATGTGTGATTCTCACCTTTCACTCTTTTCTTTACTTTTCCCCTTCTCTCCTGTTCCTTAATTGGATGCCCATACTTTCACAGATGGTGAATAATGTAGTTAATTTTGGAAAGAAGGATGGCAGGAACATATATCATCATAATGTTCACAGGACATGTTGACGAAGTAACCCTCTATTCAGGAACATTGCAGCTTTTATTGAATTTTACACGTAAGATGGAATGGAAAACTGCACTGGTTGTTAAAAAAATAATTTGTTATCGCATTTTGTGAGGAGTTCAGACCTCTTGCTTATGTTAGGAGTTCCAAAACTGCTCAACCTTATCCTTTCAATAAACAGAAGAACACAACAGGATCTTTAGGTGTGCAGCAGATGGAGTAGAACTCAGTCCTGTCAAGGTTGTGACACCCAAGTGCACGTATGGGAAAGTCTTAGCTCACACTCTGCGGGGCTGTTGAAGTTTGACCACCTTCCTGGTAGGCAGTGACTGATCTGTGGTTTTAGGGATGCATTTTACATGCCTAAGTTCTCCTTTGTTGCTATGTCTAAATTCCAATTGAGTTGTAATAAAATTCTTATGTCAAAGTAAATAAATGGTTTAAAAATTGTTTTCAGTGTATCTAAAAGTTGGTGGTTTTTTGCACAGGTTTGTAATTACTTCATGCTTTGATTGCTTTGGTGATTTCTTTGCTCAGAGTTGATGAAAAGCTTATCTTTTGTTTCCATCTGTTTTGATCAAGGTTTTAGTTTGAGCACTAGACTTGAACAAAACAACTCACTTGTTCAATTTCATCTGCTCTTGTCTTCTGATGGAAGTATTTTGAACAGCAGTTCTGCAAGAGTCATAAGCTAGTTTGTGAGTTGTAGTACTGTCAGGCTGAGAAGCAGAATCCTCTTGTGGATGACTCAAAAGTCAGGTACAAATCAATTAGTTGCTCCTATTGTGCTCATTTTATGGGGCTCCATCAGAGGCCTTTGGTTCCTTACAAACTGCAGTACAACATACCAGGGGTCACAAAGAGCTTATTTTTCAAAAAACAAGAATTTTTCTGGATGTACAGCTTGTGATTGAGCAAGATCTATTTGGAGGTGGAAGAAATGTTAGCAGAAGTTGAGTTATTTCTATTTTATAATAGGACTGACAATTAGTAAATGGCCATTTACACCACTGCCCTGGGGAGCCTTACTGCTTCACAAGTGTCTGAAATAAGGCTCATAGCATAAGGTATTGCTCCTGTTTTGCAGATGGAAGAAACTGGGGGTAGGGAAGTGCTCCCACAGGAAGCCTTTGGCAGACCCAAATAATGAGACTTGATTCATGGCCTGTGCTATGGTTGCTTGATTGCGTTTTCCTTTTCTTCTTTCCTTGTTTGCTAGTGAATCATGATAGTGGGTGACCCCAATTCATACTGCAGATGGTAACATTTAAATCTCATGCAAGTCTTGATCTAGTGAACCTTTCTTTTCAGCCTCATAATATCTTTTTACAGAGTTTTAACTGAAAAATAAGGAACTTCTGTGCAGAGTATTAGGATCTACTAGTTTTACAGTTTGAGCTTGGCTAAAAGAAAAAGCTGGTTTTAGAAGTCAAGAGTGGGTTTTTTCATTAAGTTTTGTTGGTTTGTTTGTTTGGGTTTTTTCCCTCCCCATGATCATTCCTCCTGCCTTTGTTTTCTTCTCAATTTTTCATATGGAAACTAGAATTATGGTCATCTTGTGCTCTGCCCATGTAATGTTTTGACACTGAATTGCCCAATTAATCTTAAAATCATTTTCCTTCAGTTAACAATCACCTTTAAGGATTTGTCTCTTTTTTTCCTCAGCTATTGGTGTAGTAACAGTGAACTCTATTTTAACTTCCAGTCTGGTGGATTCAGCACTACTGATGACAATTACTCTGATTTATAACTATTAGGTGAGAAATAGTTTTTTCATAACCTGTGAGTAGCAGGATGTATCGGAGCTGATTCAGACTGGATCTAAACAACAAACAATGCTCACTACCAAGATGGAAGTGCACAGGCACGAATGCACACCGTGGATGCTTCCTATGAAGAGTGCAGGCTACTTCATGTTCTTGCTATCAAAATCCTCTGGTTTTCTTTGGTAAAAAAGGGAGCTGTCTATTTACTTTATAAAACCTATGAACTTACTGCAAAGAGAAAACAAATGATCAGTGTGGAATATTTCTCAATAACTTAGCTGGAGAGAGTTTTTCCTCCACAAAAATGTTTTCTTTTTTATGGAAATCTGTAAGCCTGATTGCAACATAACCACAGCGTGGAGCTAGTCTGTGGGAATGCTAATTGTTAGCACCATTCAAACAAGGTATTGTTTTGTCCTTACAGTCTTTCTGAGACATGAGGATAAGCTCTTGTTTACTGGGTATCTGAAAAGCCAAATGAGCATATTGGCTGAACCAGAGCCATGGGGAACAGGAGAGTTTAAAAGGAGAGGGGCCGCTCTGAAATTACTGTTAATCAGGAAATGCCCTGAGATAAAATGACCATCCATTCGCTTTCTCAGTTTTTGTTAAATTCACAACCTGATGGAGAGAACAGTGGACATGACCTTTACTGTGCCAAAACTCTGCTTCTTAGTGCAGAAGATGGGAAATATTCTGGGGAAAGAGAATTTCCAAGGAAACCTCTGGGCTGGGGACACAGTTTGTATAGAGGAGCACTTTTTGGTGAGGAACAGAAAGAGACCAGGAATCATCTCTCCTCTGTGCCCTTGCAGCCAAGAATTTTAATCGTGACAGGCCTGACTCAGATTAGACACCAGACAAAACTCTCCAAAGGCCAAGAGACCACGACAGGGGAATAGGTTGCCCGGGGGTGTTGTGGAATCCTGTCTGGAGGATTTTTGAGCTGTTAGACAAGCCTCCATCAGGAGTGACAGTAAGCATAGCTGATGCTGCCTTGGGGCAGAGGGATGGGTGAGCTGACCTCTCAAGGTCCTTTCCAGCCCACGTGGTTGTGATTGAGAGGAAGGTCCAATTACCTATGATGAGAGTGACCGAGTGAGTTGACAGCAGAGGAAATGCATGATGAATGCTACCTTATCTGGTTCCCTTACTGCTTTCTCTGCCTGCAGGCATTTTGGTACAGTGTGATTATACATTTGATTGTAGTACTTTATTCAGCCACCATAGTTCTCTTTGTTTTACATAATCAAACAGAAAAAGTCACCTACTTTATTTTTTCTGTAAGTTTTGGGGTCATGTTTTACTTTCTATGCTAAACATCTTCCACTGCAGCTGATGTATCATTTACTTTGAAACTCTGTTCCTTGAGGCTGTTAGTCGGGGGCCTACAGAAATGTACAAATTTGTAGTAGCAGCTGATCAATGACACTGAAAACTTTAATAGTTTTCCTAATCCAAATAAGTACCAGTAAAATTAATTTGAAGACATTTATTTTATTTCTCTGATGTTATTAATAAACAAGAAAAAGACATCTAAAAACCAGGCTTTGCTCTGTAACTGTCCTTAAAACTTCCCTGAAACACAGTGTGCTTGAGAAAGAGAAATCTCTCTCTTAAAAGAAATATTTTTCCAGCATTTTCAAGATGTCATAAACTGTTTTATGAAGAGAGAAAAATGGAACATCTGTGCCATTCATATTTATTTTCCCAACATAACTTACCAGAAAATAAAAGAGAAGGGGGAGGGTTTATTTTGCAATTTCTGTGCAGCTGTTTGTATGACTGTCAAGGGCTGCCAAAAAGGAAACTAAAAGAAACAATCAAATAACTTCTAAGATTTAAACAAAATGGAGAAAAATAATTTAGAAAGGAGAAGCCAACATTTGTTTTCTAACTTCTTGTATGATTTATCAGAGTGACTGCACAAGGCAGCTTAACTGTGTAGCATTTCTGATGGAGTGTGGAGAGCAATTCTGAGGAAGGTCTCCAAAGAGATGACTGAGTGACCTTGGACCTGCAGATTAATTTCTAATGTTCCCACATGAAAGAATTGTCAGCTTAGTCTTCCCCATGCTCCCCGAGCCCTCACACCTGTGATAACTCTATTACAGGGTTGTGGTGAGACAGTGCCCTCCTTGAAGATTCCTCAAGCCTTTTGATGTTAACTGAAAGGATTCACTGAATTATTCAGCAATGAGATCATCGAGGCAGAACTCGTGTTTGGCAGTTATATGTGCTGTCCATGGGAAAGTCCTGCTTGCACAGTGACCTAATTCCAACCTGATGGCTCTTATGTCCACTTTCACACTGTCTTGCTAAGGCCTCAGAGAAGTGAAGCTCTTATTATTAGCTCTATGGCAAACTGTGGCCTTCAGTTTGGACCTGGACTCATTCCATCACATGGAGGAGAAGTCTCTGGCTTCTTCTCCCTGGGCACGGGCAGGTGAGAAACTGGCTGGTGTGAATCCCACCCCCAAGCCAGAGCTGGCTGGAAAGGAAGTGGCCTCCAGCAGCAGCCCTTTGTTCAGTGGCTGGACAGTGGGACCATGAACACACACTGGAATAGCTTTAGTTGACAAAGGACAGAAGCTGGAACTGTATGACAAACCAGCCCTGAGCAGGCATGTCTCTTGCACATCTGTAACTTTACACCTATTTTCTTTCCAGGTAAGAGCAAAGGCAGCATTTATGTGGGGTAGGAAATGGCTATTAGATGTATTTCTGAACCTTACCTAAGTAATCTTACCAACAGTTCAGGAGCTGATTTTGCATCCAATAACACAATAACATTCCTGAAGTCTAAAATAGGTAATCTTAGAGAATGACTCACTATGTCCTCTTGTGTAAAAATTGAAGAATAAATAAACATGCCTTGAGAAAGAAAACAGCACCTCCTCAGGGGCACACCAAGAAGGAGGAGAGGTGGACAGTGTAGAGTCCAGACCTAGAAAACCAGAGGTGGTAAGAAATAGCAGCAAAAGAAGCTTGCTTAGCCCAAGCCAGCGTAAATTTTCAGGAACAGAGAAAGAATGAGGTGACAAGACTGGAAACTGAGAAGCCAAAGTGGGAGTGAGAGGTTGTTTCTGCTGTGACTGAAGAAAAGAGTTGTGGTGACATCAGTGACTAAAAAAATTGCAATGGGCAGGAGGGGAGAAAGTGAGGTAACAGGAGTTCTTTTAAATTACTCAGAAATGGCAGAAATTAGTGGAAATGTGGAGGCCAGATGCAGCTGTACTGCAAAGAAACGCTCATAAAAATGACTTCTTGGTGCATTAAGGCACCATTCAGTACTCTAGCTGGCAACAACATCATGGATTCAGGCTTCTCCCCCAGGTATGTATCTGCCTGAACTGGCCTGGTTAACTGGTATTTTATTAGAAAATACTGTGTTTCTGAGGCTGACATCCTGAGGGTGAGGCTTTATATACTGAGCTTCATACAGCCCTTCTCCAGGGGCATAAGGGAGGCATAAAGTGGAAAGTAAAATTGAGATTTGGCATTCTGTTTTGTTGATCTCAGTGACAAATTTCTGTTAAAAGTGGGATTTGTGAGAAACTTCAAGGGCCTTGTTTGTTTTTATGACAGATGGTGGGATACACAAGCCAGCAGGTGTGGAGCATATGCATGAAGCACCATTGCTGCCTGCATCAGCTGCTCCAGGTGCAGGGATGCATAAAAACGAGGCCGCAGCATCCATGGGTGGCCAAGTTTCCTGTATCCAGAGGCAGAAGAGGGATGGAGAAGAGAGAAGTAACTGTTTTCTGTTCCCACGTTGCACAGACCATTGTAAGAGAGTTGGAGCACCCCAGGTGAGGTGGCCCTTGCACTGTCAGGCACAGGTCTGGTACGGTGATTATTCCTCTCCAAGCAAAAGAGCAAAAGCAGGTGCCTGTGGCTGCACTGCTGGCTGCTCAGTCTTTCCCTGGACACTGCAATGCCCAGGGCTTCAGGCAAAGCCACACGGTAGCCCCAGCTGTGCCAGCCTGTTTGCCCTTTGTTTTCATGGGATCTTCACACAGGTAAAGAATCACATCAGATGATGTTCTCTACAGATCTGGTGGTGCTTTGTCTTTCTGTGTGGTAACCTGCATGTTTAGACAAAAAGTCTTAAAGAAAATAGACAATTTTCTTCTATAAAAGCTTTAGTAATAGGTCCCAGATATTTCTGAGTGATTAAGAAACTTTCTGCTGCACTGTAAGGACAGGAATAGTGTGAAGCATTTTACAGCACAGGGCAAAACACAGGTCCCAGCCTTGTAGCTGGGGTTCCAACACTCATGTGGCTCTGTGAGCTCACAGAGGACCAGTGGCTTCAGACCGGTCTCTGGGCAGGGAGTGGATGTCTGCCACAGGGCAAAATTTGGCTTCATTTCTCTGCCTTAAGAAGACTGAAATGAGGGCCAAGATGAAGATGATGTAAAGGAAGGTGAACCCACAAGCTGTGTTGATTGAAGCCCAGGGACTGATAGGAAAGGAAGCGTCTGATAGGAGTGGGAAGATCAGCAACGGGAAGAATAAATAATCTGATCACAGCAAGGCTGGGATCTGCAAACCACACCCAGCCATTCATTCAATCGTTTTCATTAAAGGGTAATTTCCATTTTTGTTTTCTGAACACAAACCTCACCAAGGCTGGTCATCAGCAGAGTCCTGAGGGGGCATATGTGTCACAGGCAGAGGAGCGGGAATGGTTTGGTTCCCACACAAGGCCAACAGCACCAAGGGGGTCTGACCCCACTCCTCAGCCTTACCTGTCTTAAAATTCAACTTAATTTCTCTGAGGACAGCTTGAAAAGAAACCCCGCAAGAGGTTTTAGCGCTGTGTCATTCAGCCTTTCAGCTGTTTAGTTTTTAGAAATTATTGCATGAGGAAGGGGGAGATTAGGTACTGGCAGTCAGCCCTCACCCTGACACAAAAACGTTGTTATCAGTGCTTTTAAGGAGGCTAATTGATCACTTGTTAACAGTGGCCCTGACCATCAAGGTCTGGGAGGGGCAAACTTGTTAAAATGCTGGCTGCTGTTTGAATTTTAAAATTTTGGTAGATAAAGCCAATTTGCCCATGACACGGGTTTAACATCGTATTGTTTTGAGAAGCGCTGTGGGATTATTGGTGACCTCCAGGGGTCAGACCATAGTCATTTTTTTCATGTCATCTGACAGGGACAGACCTCATTAACACACAGTCCAGGCAGCTTCTACCAGCATGTTAAATTAATGATGATATGGAGGCAGGAGTGCGATCTGCAAAAGGCACGTTGTCATTTCCTCAGACTTGTAGTTTCCTTTGCCATTGCCTTCACAATTTTCTTTAGCCTGCACACATGTAGCAGAATCTGCAGAGGATTTTTTGAAGTTGGGTTTGCACTCTTGTGCGGTCCCTTTGTAAAGTTTAAGGAAGACTGACAGTTGGGGGGCTGCAATAACTGGTGTTTTTCTCCTCTTCCCTCACCACTTCTAATTATCTGAATTGTCAAGTTTGGGATCCTTCAGTCTGACAGAAGTGATGATCGGAGGGGAGAGGCTTAACAACTTGCTTACATTTAGATCTCCAGGCATAATCAAATGTTGGGTTTGCTGTATCTTTTACATGTTATTGTTTGACCCAAAACAGTGGTCATTTAAGTTGAAAGCGGTGGCTTGAAAACAAATAGAAAATAAGAGCTGTAAACTGACCTAAATTCCTCCTCTTGACTCCTGGGTCATCCCACCAGCCTCCAGGTGCCACGGGCTGTTTACGTTAGACTTAAAAAATGAAGGCGAGAGCTTGCAGGGCCCTATCTTTGCATCTGCAGCAGTGTTTGACCCAGTCTGCAGCCTCTGTTCCCTGGGTCAGACAAAGGAGAGTGTTTAATAACATTAGCAGTGGGCTTACACTGCTGTTCCTGTCTGACAAAGTGTCTGAAAAATACTAAAAGCTTGACAGGATTATACTCAGATGAATTTTACCATAGCAGAGGCCAAGTAGTCGTTCTCCTGCAGTCACCACTGTCAGTTGTATACCGAGTTTGATTTTTATGCTTGAAGAGGGAAGGTGAGAGGCACGGGGCAGGGGTGAATATGCAGAAGTCTGTCCTGTGGTTTCAGGAGCTGGTGAGAAGTGCACAATTTGGGGTCAGTGGCCCTCCTTCTCAGCTGCTGCTGGCTACACAGATGTGATACAACAGAAACTTCTCACCCCTCTCAAAGCCTCATGGAGCCTAAATCAAGGAGGAAAGTAATTAACACAATTACAGAAAGGACAAAGGATTCATCTGTGGAGTAGGAAGAGAAGGAAAAGGCAAATCCATTATCATACAGGTAAGGGGAGAGAAGGGAGTGTGTGACTGGTGTTGGGGGCTGGGATATGGCAAGGAGGGAGGTGGAGGCAAGATGCAGACAGGAGGTGAGATGGAGAAAGAGCAGAGGAAAGAAGAGATCAAGCTTAGGTGGACCAGAAGCAGAAAAGTCAGCATCTGTGGGCCTTGTTCTCTGTTGCAAGCTTATCCACCAAAGGAAAAGAACCTCAGCAGCACCCTGCTGCTTCACAGCAAGGGACAGCACAAGGAGCCTGGCTATTCCCCTGCTGATGACTCACTTAAAGGTCACAGTGATTCCACCTCCAAATGCAGCAGGCCTGAGAGGTTATCTGGACCATCCCTCTCATGCTCTGGCTGGAATTCATTGGTATGCCTGTTTTCTCAGATAGTGTTTTAAAAGCTCTGTTAAATGCACACCACATATCCATTAGAGGAATGCTGTGTTTGCTGAACTGTGCTCTTTTAAATGAGTCAGTTATTACCAATCTGCAGCCTGAGTGCAGATCTAGGGGAGCCATTCTGATGCAGTCTGTACCTACAAGATCATAGAGGTGCTAGTTGGGGTTTTGGGGGTTTTCTTTTGTATTGTTAAAAAATTCTTGCTTGCAAATCCAGGGCCATGGCCAGAAACTTAAGCCATGTCCCAAAATACAAATGCTTTAAAGCTAGTTCCAATTACATGGTACAAAAGGGTACACAAAAAATATTAATAAACAGAATAAATAAGTGCACTCCCCTCTGCCAGGCTGATTGTGTGTATCATGTCTCTCATGTCAGTACATAAACAGTCCTGCATGGAAACACGGGCTCCTTTTTCAATAGGGGACTTCCCAGAGCTCTGCAAGACTGTGTGTCCTTGTAGTGCTCTTTCTGAACAAGGACTGGCAACAACAGTTGCTAGCAAGCTTGGACAGCTTTGTTAAGGGCAGGTATTTATGTTGCAACCCTTAAAAAGAGAAGTGTTACAGCAATGTATGGGAAAAAAACATTGCAATTATTCTGTCAAACTTGCGCTCACTCTATGGACCCTATCAGTGAACTAAGAACCAGGCTATATTCCTGCACCATGTCTCAGCTTGATGTCTTGTATGTGCTGGTCCCAATAAAACTTGTGCCTCTGTCAGATATAATAACAGCCTTTGCCTTCTAAGCTTACTGGGTAATCATTGCAAGACTGAATCTCTTGGGAGCCCATAGTAAAGTTTTGCTGTGTCTCCTTTTTCCTCTGGATTTCCCAGCTGTGGAGAAAGCAGGGAGGAAGTGCTGAACTCACCCTTCTGAGGTCTTGAAATGGCCTGCTGTGGGCAAAAGTACAACTTTAGGGAACAGCATCCCAGGAGAGGTGCCAGTGATAACCCACGCAAAAATAAAGGCTGACTTATAAGCAAATCTGCTAGTGAGTGTCAAATGTCTGGGACATGTGAAATGCTAGGCCTTAAAAAAACTAATCAAGCCAGGAGTGTTTAGTAAGATATGCACTCTGGTAAGATAGGCAGGTAATGAAACCTTCATTGAAACGTCCATCCAGGTTCGGATGGGCGGTTTGGATGGGGTTTTGAGCACCTGGTCTAGTGGAAGGTGTCCCTGCCTGTGGTGGAAGGGGTGTAACTAGATAATCTCTACAGTGCCTTCCAACACAAACCATCCTGTGATTCTGTGATTGAACCTGCAGGGTATTTCAAGATGCAATAACTGTGTCCTTGCTTCTGGAAGACTGGTTGTTATCTTTTTAGTTCACTGACTTAAACACAGATATTAAATGGACCAAAACCAGAGAAATGCAGACACTCTGGAGACCAGGACATCCCAGTCACTAACGTGCCATTAAGAAATGTAGATGGTAACTGCAACACTTGCTTTGGTGAATATATGCTCATTATAGTCCATTAAGTGATTTCTGTGTCTCACTGGGCTTCATGACAAGTGCTGGATATTTGAAGTCTTTTAGGAAGCTCATAAATCACTGAATGCTGTATTGTACTTGTGAGTCAGCTCTTACCATTGTGCCCCCAGGCCCATCATTATACCTTTGGAAAGACAGGTTCTTCCTTCCAAAGTCATGTACTTAACCTTTTGTTTAGCATGTCCAAACACTTCAGCATCACAGTGCTTTTACATTTTGGGAAGGGTTATTTATAGCTCTCCAAACTGGGCAAATCTTTCCCTGTCTGACAGTTAATATTTGTATTTATTTTCATTAAGGAAACATGCTCACAACCAGCTGAATGATGTATGAACAGCAAAGAGCCTTCTCTACATGTGGATAAAAGCCAAGCTCCGATCTGCTAGTGCAAGTTTTTTTCTCTGGACAATCACCTCCCTCTTGCTTGAACTTTCCTGAGCTCTGTCTCCTGCTTAACACAAATGGCCCCTGAACCTCTTGCGGGAATAAAGCTGCTGCCCTTCCTCCTTCTGATAACAGTTTTTAGGGAAAGAGGAGGATATGACTGGAGGCACAAGAAGGTGGTAATGCTGCAACCTTCTTCTATCTCCTCATTTGATGACTGCAGTCACTCACAGAGTCCTAGAGTCACTGAAGTTGGAAAAGGCCTTTAAGATCATTGAACCCAAGGATAAACTTAAGATGGCCAAGTCTACCACTAAACCTAAGCACCACATCTACATAAATACCTCCAGTGACTCAACCACTCAAGGTCTCAGCGTGACAGAAGAAAGAACATTTCTATTCTCTTTTGTATGTCCTTAATTTTGTGGAGATGAAATTATGATTCCTACCCTACTTGAAGGTATCACAAGGGGGATATTTGCGGCTAACCTCACATAGGCCTCCTTCAAACTAACCTCTAACCATGGATTTCCTTGCAGAGAACAGTCTTCTGTTTTGCTGAGGACAATTATGCAGCCCTGCTTGGAGAGGAGGGTGGAAGGTTCTGCTGTACTTGCTACAGTCTGCTACTCAGGGATGACCTTAATAGGGATGTTGCAGGGATTAAAACATGAAAGGATAGCTCTAACTGAGACACTGATAGAAGCAGACAGCAGTCTGAAGGGGTGACAGAGAGGCAGAAGGTCAGTCAACGGAGCAGAGATTTAGGAGAATTCCCATTAGGGTTAGGAGGACGTTACAATTTAATATGAGGAATAATGTGGTGATGCAGCTGTCAGCTGAAACTAGTTCTGGTACAGTGATCAGGACAGCTCTATCAGTAGATCTGTCATGGTTCAGGGTAAGGAACTGCTGTGAGAGTGAGGATGTAAGGTGATGTCTTGAGCAAGAATGGAGATAGAAGAAATAATCTGTGTGATGATATCTCTTCTCATCCAAAAATCTCTTCTGGTCAAAGTCATTGGCTCACTAGTGAAAACTTGGTAAAAACATTGGAGAACAATAATGGATGAAGGGAGAATTAGCCTGGATCAAGAACAATGTTCGTAAAGAAGAATGAGGGCGGGAAGTATTTAAAATTAATTCCAGCAGAACATCTCATATGAGCCTGGAGGTTAACTGTGCTGCATCCTTGTGGGAGATTCAGGTGGATCTTTCATGACTGAGTGGTCCACTTTTGTTCCACTTTCTGGTGTTTCTTAAGATATCTTTAAACTCGGACTTTATGGAATTTATGGCAATGTAAGTGACCCTTGCAATTAGTGTGTGGAACACTTCTAGCAGCCCGTCAGACAGAGCTTCATTCTCACCTGGTGCAGCTCTGCTGGGCGGGAGGCTGCTCTAGAGGCGGGATAGCTGGAGAAGTTACCTGTGGAATTTCTTAAGTTTTACAGTGGAGGTCAGATTAGGGGCTTTCAGTGCATTTTTTAAACCCTCCATTTGACTGAAAGGTCTTTGTTTTCAGAATAGCTAAATGGAGAAATAGGGAGTGCAGACAACAACTTTTGGTTGCCTCTGGTGAAGTGGCACATGTAGAACTTTAATGAGGGCTTTTGGGGAGGCACACACCTCCTTGTTTCAGCTTCAGATGAGTTTATGACTGCAACTGCTCAAGTGAAAAACAATCAGGCAGTTGAGCAAAATTTTCCTTGTATTATATATGAGACCTCAGTAAAGATTATTCTGTCTTCCCAATTTTTGATGCTTTAGGTAGATTTGCACTGCTCTCATCCATCTGAGCATGGCCGTGTGCCTTCTCCAGCACAGCAGCTTACACACAGCAGCCCATCCTCTGATCCTGCAAGGTTCTCAGAGGCCTGCTGAGAGAGAAAAGGACTTGTGACTACTTTTGCTCACAACTACCAGTGCACAGTTAGGCCTACAAAGCTGACAAAACGAGCATCCTCCCCCTTCCCAGGATGGTGCCTGAACTCGGTGATGTTGGAGCACAGTTTGACAGAGACCAGCTGAGTTACCACAGACTTCTTGTGACTGTCAGCAAGATCAGCATCTCCAACTAGGTTGATAATCTGTTGTGCTTTGCCTTACTTGTCATTTTCACTTATCTATACCAACAACTGATGAGAGCACTCAAAGAGCCTGTTTGGCAAACTGATAGTGTATCTACGAGGAAGCACTTATGAAATGTGGTATCCTGGCAGAGATCCTGGGATAAGCAGTTCCAGTAAAACATATCCCTCCTTGACACAAAGCAATGGATACATGGCAGGCCTGGATTTTGCCCATTGGTTTCCTTAAGTGCCATATAAGATTTCAGGGTGAATTCTAGGTTTTGTTCTTGTGGTGATTTAGCCAGTAAATTGCAATTTGAGGGTCTTGCAGAGATGGAAAAGAGAAGTCTGCTACTAACAGAAAGCAGTCAGACAGACTCCTGTGACTTCCCTGTGCATTTCCCAGGTAAGACTGAAGGGGCCAGTCTATGTCTCACTCAAAGCTGGCAGAGTTAACACCTCACTCACGGGGAAGAAACAGTCCTAAATCAGTATCTTTATGTAAAAAATCCCCACCCCACCTCATTTAGCTGTCAAAAGTTTTTACAATCCTCCTCGAGTGTGAACTGCGAGAGCCAGTTCATGTCTATCCATTAGTTAGTCAAAGGAAATGGGGTGTATTCTAGAGTTTCCATTGTCCTTCATTCCTGCATGAATTTGTCTTCCTCTGCAAAGCCCTGGAAGTAATGGATAGCTTGTTGACTTCTGAACTTGAAGATAACTTTTTGAGTTGCACCTCATGTTGGAGGAAAAGCATGTGAAGGGGAGCAGAAGAGCTCAAAGACTTTGTGCAGTGGAGGTTAGCAGCAAACCATTAATTACGTGCAAAGGAATTATTAACAGATAGACAGGCTTTTAATTTTATATTCTTTTTCTCCCAAGTTGAGCTATTGATCTGAAATGAATAGCTTCTGCAGAATAATTGCAACCCACGTAACCAAGATTTTACAGTCTTTGTACGAAGGTATTTTAAAAGATTGACACAGCTCTGGTAGGATACATTAGTATGCTGGGATAACAAGGCTCCTTGGAAAGTTTTGGAAACTTCTTCCCAAGCCCCCATCAAATTACCTCCAATTTCTTATTACTTAGAGAGCACATTAAGTACATGCTATGCATTTTAACAAAGCTGTGGTTCCTGCCCTGAAGATTTTACAAGTCTGAGACTTTGACCTAGTACCTGTTTAAATCTGTGGGAGTCTTTGCCTTGATATCAGTGTGGGTTGAGTCAGATCCTCACACAGCACTTAATGAGAATTAGCAACAGTTCTTGTTACACTCTAGTACACCTAGTTCACTCACAGCAAATTCATGAGCAGTTCCCTGCAACGGCCCTGATAAATTCCGTGGGGATCTTCACTTGTGAGTGAGTGAGCACCTACCACCTGGGCGAATGCAGCCCTGCTGGGTGGGAGCACAGAGACCAGAAGGACAGAGGTAACCATGCTGGCTTGCTCCTGGCTTTTTAGCACCCGGAGCAGCATGCATGGCTGAAAACCACACTAGGCTAAAATTCCTTACCCATGCTCTTTGTCTGAGCACGAGCTGTGCAGCCAGCCCCTGTGGAAAATCTCTGAGGATGTGATTCCCTCCACATTCTGCCACAGCCACCTTCCAAGTGAAAGCTGTGCATATACAGTCTTTGTCCCAACTTATTTAACTACTTTGACTCACTCCAGCTTACCAGGGTGAGGGGAATTTAGAGCCCCTTTTCAGCTACCACAGCACCAGGCCTGCCAGCATTCAGCCTGTTGTGGATGCCTCTGTGTTCTTGTTTGGAAAGGCTGCTTGTGTGCAGTTTTGCTTCAATGCAAATGCTTTAGGCCTCAGTGCAGCGAAGTAATCAAGAATATGCTTGACTTTAAGTCCATGAATGATCTCTGAATCTCGGCCTTTGTACTCAGAACAAAACCCGTTAAATAAAGGAATAGCTTGAATGCCAGCAGCCCAGCTGTTTTTGAACAACCCTCCAATAAGAAACCCAAGAGCATTTGCATTGGTAGAAACAAAAGTTGGATAAGGAGGCTGATTCACTGTCTGGCTTCTGGAGACATTTTATAAATAGCTGCAAGAAAAACACAGGAGTTTTTAAATTATTATTAGTTGATAAAACATGTTGACAGAATCCTTTTCAGGATTGTAACTTGGGGGCAGCATGTCTTTTTGGACAGCAGACACATGGCAAACAATTTATTTGCTGAAGAAAGCCAGATGCTCTGTGTCCTTGGCAGGCGATTTATAAGATTAAGGAAAATCAAGCTTGTGACTAGAGTGTGGTAAATAAGTAAAAGAAATAAATAAAGCAGCCACACTGCCCACAAGAAGCTCTTCTGTCATTTTTGGCAGGACAGCTGGTTTTCAGCTACTTCTCCCCATGATGTGTGACTGACAAGGAAGAGCAGGCCACCTGAGGGGAAAAGTGGTTCTTGTTTGTCAGCCACTGCCCTCTCAGCACTGTGCTGCTGCACGAACAAGCTCAGATGCCTCTGTGGACTTTCACAGCATGTCCCAGGCTACATTTATGGTCACAGTGATGATCGGCTGAGAGGGTGAAAGACACACATGAAAGTGAGTACAAGGGAACATATGTGTTGAGCATCCTCCATCCAGCAGTTGCCCAGCCTGCCTTTGAAGCTGTTATGCAGCAAGCAGACACCTCTAGCAAACCTATGATGGATAATAACCCAGAGATCAAGGGCTGGAAAACAGGAAGTACAGTACGTCTCTTACTTGTAGGGCTTGACCCATAGCTGACGCAGATCGGCGTCGTGCCATTGGGAGAAGATTCTTTGTATAGGCTGAGACCAGCTGAACACGAGAATTTTCAATAAAATAAAGTAGTTCTGTGAATAAACAAAATATTAGTGGAGGAAAAAACGGACATGATAAAGTTTGTGTTGTTTATCCTTCACACAGCTGGTCTTTTCTTAATTTTTCTTCAGCAGATGTTTGTGACGGCACAACTTAGAGATCAAAATATTGTACTGCTTTCGAGCCATATCAGGGAGAGGGCAGGAGTGCTGTAAAATATCCCCATGGCTATTAGAGTTTATGAACCAACGAGATAGAGAGACCATGCAGTAGATTTTTGAATGTCAGTCTGAAGCCTCTGAATTCCATATGCTCTTACCCCCACTGTGCCTCCAGGTATAACATTACTCCTTCTTTCATCAGGCTTCCTTCTCAATCAAAATACTGACACTACTTCAAATACCATTTGGATAATTCCTCTCAAATGAGGAACATGGGGAGGATGCCCCCATTTGCTGTTCTCTCCTATGTACACTTTATAGGTGACAGTGTCCAAATACCTTCCAGTAATGCACTGTGATGTGCATGTGCATGTGTACTGTCTGTTATTCAGAGTTATTCTCTCTCCTTCACTCCCACAAGAGACTTGTGGGTGCAGTGAAGGTGCAAAGCAAGTGAGAGGACTCAAGGTAAAAGGAAAACTGTCCCCTGTCATGGGGCAGCTCGTTCATACTAGTCTTCCTTCCCTTCTGTGCTAGTACAGGCAGCAAGGAGAAATGAATTACCTTAGTGTCATCACACGAAGGTAAATCAGAAATATTTTTATAATTGTTTTTATTATTTAAATGACACGTAGGGGACCCTGAAACATTTTTGATTTAAACAAAGAATTCCCTTCCCTGCCCAGACAGCTAAAGCCAATATGGACAAAAGAGAGAGTGACATGTGGACCATGCATTACATGGTGAGCAGCAGAGTTGCTCGATGTTGCCTAAATTTCCCTAAAGCACAGGAATTCGGAAGAAAAACATAGGTGGCCATACCAATGTGAGTTGAGCCTCTTTCTCAGGAAGCTCAGACTCCCTCCACCTCCTCAAATAAGAGGTGTAATCTGACATTCCTCCTGTGTGTGGGTGGAGACCTCCCTGTACCTCTTCTGGTCTGGAAAGGTCAACGTGTGACCTCTCGCAGCTTGAGGATGACAACACATGAGTAAAGGCAATGAGTGTATGAATGTGTGGGAGGGAGAGGCCAGTGGCTGAAGCCCTTGGAAAGACCTTCATTTTTTGAAAGTTCTATTTTTAATGACTGTAATATTCTATTAATATTCAGGGGAGATATAATTAGGACATTGTTTCTATTTTGAAATTGTTTTTGTCTGAGTATTGGTTTGGACTGCAAACCAGCTCTTTGGCAAGCTCCTGCTTTTGTGTGTTGTGAGGCAGCAGTCCTTGGCTGTACCTAACGAGATTAGAGTCAGCACTGACTGGACATGCTCACCCTGTCAGCTCCAACTGGACACTTGGTGGGATTTTGGGGAGGCTGAAACCATTTTGTCTGAGGCTCAAGTGTTTTCAGTTGCTGGAACTTAAGGCTAGGGATTATGCAGCAGCAGATAAAAGAATACAAATAGTCAGATGTTAGGATTTTGAAGTGTGTTTAACGCAACACTTTAAAAAATGTGTATGCTATTTCATAGTTTTCTCTGATTTGTCCAAGACTAATCTGGTGTGGGCAGTGTTTTCTTTAACTGTCTCCCAATAAAACCACCCTACATAATCACGCACCAGACTATTTATTCCTGGGAATGGCTTGCATCACACATGAAAGAATTTAATAATGACACTTGGATGGAGTACTGTTATTTATGGAGGAAAAGGTCGTGTTCTATGCCTGCACCAGCAGTGGGTGGCTGCAGCCTTGGGTAGCACAGTGTTGGATCACTGTGCTGCCAGCAGATAGGGGAGTGTGCCTGACAGCCAGCTGCTTTTGTCATTGGTGCAGAGCTGGGGCATCATGCTCCTCAGTTCAGGCTTTGTTATTTTTATCACTCTGTAAACAAAACTCCTGCCTTTTCCTTCTGATAAATAGTGAAGAAGCCAGTGCAAGCTAACATGAAGGGGGAAGTGAGTGTATCATACTGTTGATATATATTGGTATCCCCACATCCTCTGTTATGCAAGGGAGAAATTGGTGGCTGTTTTTTGCTTTTATTTCTGGAAAGTGATCGTTTTTAATCCCCAGTCTTTCTCTCTTTGCACCCAGCTCCCATATTACTTGCCAAGTTTTCCTTTCAGATGTTCTAGGAACACCCTCCCGGCTGCAGGAAACTGCAGGGCTGCCAGCCATGCTGTGCCTCGTGCCCAGCTGGGAGCTCATCTTCCCCCACCGTGCTCAGCTGGGTGCTCCCTGGCTCTGCAAAGCAAAACAAGGATGTTCTGCTCCTCCTGCCTCTGCATCTCTTTCTACCTAATGCTTTCTCAAACTAACACTGTGATTCCATTTCCTTTTGTCATGGGCCTCTAAAGTGAACTTCAGCCTTTTCATTTGACTATTCCATGCATGTAAATTTATAACATAGGGTATCTGACACAAATAGCCTTGTAGAGACACACCATCTCTTTCCTCCTGGCTATTTTTAATTGATTTGGGTTTTTTTTAAGGAAATGAGGAAACACATCAAAGGATATATTGTGCAATTTAATCTTCAGGGAAAGTTCAGAAGAAGAAAAGAAGAAAAGAGAGCTCAGTCTTAAAAAAAAGAAAAAGAGAAAATGTTTGCCCTTCTAGAAGTGCTATATATGTCAGTTGTGCTGTGCTGTGGACAGAACAGCAGGTCTTCTGGAAAAAAAAATAGCCATGTGGGCTTCTGTGTTTACAGGGCATTGCCAAGCCTGGATTAAGTGTGGTAAATGGAGAAGGGTAGAGGATTTCTGTTTCATTCCCTATGCTCACTCCTGTCACTGCCAGTCGTGTTGGCAGAGCGTTGCCACTGACAGTAAGGAGTCTGCTGGTCCCAGTCTTTTCTTGGTTCCAAACCCTTTTTCTTTGCATTTTGGAATTGACTGTCATAACTCCATTGGCTGTCCAGGGCTAACAACAGCAAAAATTAATGCACATATGGTTGCTGGAGTAAGAATGGTAGGTACTGAATGTTCAGAGAAAGCACATTTTTTACAAATTCACTCTTCTAAGTGAAAGGGAACTTCTAGGGGAGAATTGATCCTCCCAGTTGTCATCTGTGGGGATGAAAAAGTCCATGCTTGGTCTTGAGCTCTGAACTGACATGCATTTGTGTGTGTGTGTGTGTGGTCTAGACTCTCCTGCAATTTAGTCATAGCCTAGCCCTGATTTTCCCATTGTTTTACATTAAAGGCATGCTCAGAGCTTTCCAATCTTTTTGCCTTTCCTCAGCAATATTTTTAACTTACCACCTAAAAAAATGATAAAGATTTTAGAGTCAGTTTTCATCTTCACTTCTAGGTGACCTGATGGAGTACAGCCTTGCCATCACCTTATAAATCAGGTGTTTGAGAGGGGGGAAAGGGGACTCTGTAGAGAATTACTCTGAAAAACTTGAAATGATCTATGCCTGAAGCAGCTGGGAAGACTGTTAACATGCAGTAGAATATTTTGTGTAAGAGAAGCAGTGAAGGGTTACACATATCTTTCCTCCTCTTCCCAAACACTTGCGGATGCTTGTCAATACAGAAATGACATCTTGGAGTTGTGCATCCGCGTAGGGCCACTGGCCACTGACAAGTCCTCTGAAGTGTGACAGCCCTTAGGGAACCCCAGGCAGGGGAGGGGTGCCCCTTTGGGCCCTGCTGTTACAGCTCTTCAAGGTAACAAACCCCATCTGGCCCAAGCCCTATGTGGGAGTGGTGGGGCAGTGTCTGGGTCTGCCTGGCACGCACGCCATCCCTGTGCCCAGCTCCATGTGCTGCCCCACTGCTTCACTTTGAACTTCGATCCTACTTTCTCTTTATTTTCTCAGTGATTGAGTTAAGGGCAAGGATTTAAGCTAGTTGATTTAAATTCAAGCCATATGAGACAGAAGTGATTTTCTTGGACAGGAAAAATAATCTTGGGGAGTTTATAGGACTTACAATTGCTCTGTATTTTCATGGAGTATGAACACAATTTGTCTCTCTACTTCTCAATCTCAATGTCTTATTGGATCTTATTGGATTAGCTTGTTGTTCTTGGAATTTCCATGTACTGGCATGGGCTCAGCAAGCCTTTTTTCATATTTGGTTAGCCTGGAGATTGCAGCCTTTCTTCGACAATGTGAAATTGCTTGTACAGATGATTCCTGCGCATCTCTTTCTCCTAACTGTATTCAATACATGTCTCTCCATCCATGCTTCAGTCCTTCTTGGACCTGGGCTGACCTAAGCTAAAATCCTGGACAAACCAAGCACAAACAACCAGAGGAAGACTCCTGTCATTTGCTTTCAAGCTGCAGTTCCACAAAGAACTGGACATTGGCAAGTGAAGAGCATGCCAAAATCAAGAACAGTTGTGGCAGTGTGACTCTTTGGGATTTTTATGAAGAATTAAGAAGAAGCCTCTGAAGAACCTTTCTGCTTTCCAGGTATCATGGTGAAGAAGCATCATACTAGAAAATTCCACACTCTTATATTCCATACCTTGAGTGAGACACCAGTCCCACATGACTGCATCACCAGCCTCCCCCCATGCCTGCACAACAGAGTGCCTGTAATTCTTTGCACAGAAGTCAGACCCTTCTAAAACCCAGACATTCATATTCCCATCAAAATCTGAACAGTGGGGTTTTTCCATCAACAGTTTTGAGCTATCAGTCTCAGCTGTGAATGAAAAATTCATCAGGCAAAGGCTAAAGAAGTCACACCTGTCAGCCTGACACACTGTTTATCTCAAAGACTTTACCTCAGAAAGTATAAACAGTAGAATATTTATTTTCCTTCCTGCCATCTATGAGGTTATTCAGCAATTTGAGTGTACTCACGCACAGCTTTCATGAGCCAACCTTAATTGCACAGCAATGTGCCATAAAAACAAAGATTAGGCACTATTATCTAGGAACCAATTTTACATTTTTCTCCTCTGACTTGAACTGTTTAAAATATAGGGCACTATCTCATTTTGGCTGTACATAAATATCTCAGTTGTCAAACTGCCCTTACTCAACCAGCCAACTTTTCTTGGTGGTTGAAAATCATAGTGTTTAATTGTGTCAACCAATGTGAAAAATGTTATTGGTTCACCACCTGGCTGCACCATATAGTTAAAAACACTTAAGAAACTGAGTGTGGAATTTAAGGGACTGCAAAAATTTTTTACCCATTAAGAAATGAATGTGATGCAAGGACAGAGGGAAGAAAATAAACAGATGATATGTTTCTTTATCCAGGTGCATTCTTGCTTTCTCCTTACTAGCTGGCTTTGAATCTTCCAAAGGGTGTGTATATAAATAGGGTGTGATAGGGGCCCAAGGCACCTGGAAGAGGCTTCTGCCAGATTTGTATAAGCTTTCAATTAGTCTGTGACTTCACAGTCTTGAAATTGTTCAACAGTCACTGTCACCTACATGAGCAGAATTGACAGGTAAAAAGCATGATGGATCAACATGAAATTCAGTTTTTCTGGGCTCAGTATTTACTGTAATTCTGGTGACCTCATCTGTCTTACAACTGAGAGAGAGGAAAGGTGTTCAGTGTAGAAATTCATAGCAAATTCCTTGGGTGCAGGGGAAAAAAATCACATATTAATTTTTAGCATCCACTGAATGCTCTCCATGCTGGACAAAAATTTTGGCAAGCAGTGTAAGCCATCTGCTCCTAGGAATAGGTTCCAAGGAGGTGGTTTATGGTTCATGGTATTTGAAATCCCTTTTGTGTAACTCTTCATCAATGAAGAGTGCAACCGTGGCATTAGCTTCCCGATTGGAATCTTGCTGAGAGAAAGCTTGGAGGGGAACACTGTCCTGTATCAACTATCATTTACAGACAATTGATTACCTTCTGTGTTGTGCACATATAATGTGATGGTGTTTTTATCAGGACAAAAGCTACTGAGGAGTTTTTGCTAGCTGAGCTACCTGAAATCTCTCTCCTTTATCCCATAAATGTAACCAGATGTGCAGGATCTAGCAAGTATAAGGTGAAAAGACAGAATTAGATAGATCCATTAGCCTCTTCTCCTGCATAGTGTAGGATATGAGGTTTTCACTCAGTAACTCACACTCTAAACCAAAAACAAAAAGCCTCTTTTATGTGGGATGCAGATGGTGGGATGGACTGAACTAAGTACCACTTGCATTAACTTGTACATAGGTGGATGAAATGCATCCACATCTTCCTCACAGTCTCTTCGTTTAGGTGGGAACACTGCTGGCTCCTTAGGAAATTTTCAAATGTGAACCAAGAAGGCAGTTATCAGGGTGCAAGGTAAGGAAGGAGAGCTGTGATAAGCAATCCTTTGGCCAAGGAAGGAGATTTAAGGAACAAACATTGATTCCCAGCCCCTGTCAAAAGTTTGCAGTGAGGCTCAGCTGTGGATCTCAGAAGAGGGTGAGACACCAGGTATAAGAGAAATCCTTACAGGAAGGTGCAGAGCTCACTGATCCAAGCTAAATAGCCTCTGATCTGCTCAGAGACACTTTTATTTGAGGCCAGCGGAGAAAAAGGATGTGGAGACTATGAATTGACATGAGGATGGCAGTCTTTATCTCCTGACCTTTATTTTTCTCTAGAATCCACTTAGACACTCCCTATTTTGCCCAAGAGCTGTGGGCACTGCTGAGGTGGCATTCTGAGAGTGCTGGGCATACTTTGTGAGTCCAGGTTCTCAGTGGACACCAGCCTGTGAGCTTTGCTCACAGCTGCCCTCTCCTACCAGAGGCTTGTCTGTGGGAGGGGCTTGCCGCGGTGGTACAGTCAACCAGAAGGGTTTGCCACGGCTTGAGTGTGCCAGCAGATAACCTGGTAATGTGCAGGAGCAGAGCTATAGTCCCAACTCTCTTATTTTGTAAAAGAAAAACACTTCTGTTTGCATTCTCTGACCTCTCCTTGGTAAATTCCTCTTCTCTTCCTTCCTGTGTCGTATGCTGTGTGCCAGCCCAGTGGAACAGAAATCTTGTTTTCCAGTCCTAAGGCAAGTTTTGCTGCGAAATGAAAAAGAGATTGCCCAGCTTTAATTTCAGCATAATGTGCTAGTAACAATTCTCTGAACTCTGGCATTCTGCTTGGTCAAAGAGCATTTCCTGCCCTCCCTCCTCTCCTTCCTCCCTCCCTCCCTCCCTGCATCCCCACTAGCCTCTTATGAAATTAATAAACATAGGGTGTTTGTTGACTGGGTGGAGAAATTGCATTCAGATCACATAATGTCTGAGGCCTGGCAAGTCTTTGTGAATCTGTTCTGGTCTTTGCTAAATGGAGCAGGGTGCCCTCCAGTCTAGTAGCAAATATCTTAGGGGGGAAAGAAAAAGGCAAAGAAAACTCCACTTTGTATTGCTAGAGAACCAGGTCAGTATGATTTACAGACCCTTGACCCTTCTCATTTTTTATTTTTATTTTTTTGGATAAGAGATTGTGGTCCTCATCATGGCAGAAAAATAGTCTGTGGTTGGAACCACATTACATAATACCAAAACCTGGCACTTCTACAGGTCATTGTAATGTGATAAATATGTCTGGGCAGGAATTTTCTAGGGTCTTATGGGTATGCACATATCACCCATCTCCCTTCTCAGGGAGAGATGAATGCATCTGAACACAGATGGGCTCCCAGGCCAAAAGACAGAAGCTGTAACAGCTCCAAATATGTATCTCTCTCAGCCATTGGGACAACTTGCAACCTTCTGCTTCTCCCATAGGAGATCTTGAGCTGTTTAATGTGTCTGGGTTCTCTCCCCAGGCCTTGCCCCCTACATTTGTTGTGGAGGCAGTGCTGTGCTACTGTACTGAATCAGGTTTCTCTAAGACTTGTCTGTCAGGGCACCATCCTCAGTAGGCCTGACAGGTTATGTCTAAGCAGATGCCCGGTTTGCTGCTTCTACCAAATCACGCTGTTTCCCTTGGGCCGCTATCAGACTTCAGCAGCACATGCCTTCTTGTTTTTTATTTGTGTGTGTGTGTATGTGTGTGGCTCTTCTAAACACGGACAGGAATTTCCTTTCCTGAGTCTAGACATCAGCCACTCACTATTTCTGTAGCTTGCTAACAGACTGTCTGCTGCCCTGGGCCCTTTGATTTTTCCCATGAGAGCAGCAAATTCGCACTGGGCTGATAGAGGAGGCCTTGTGTGATACTCTGGGTGTGCAGCCTGGTTTTTGCTGGTGGTGTTTTAACTGCACTAACAATCACTGTAAACCAAACCTGGCACCTAGTGGGGGTTGTTTCTCTGCCTCCTGCTTCAAGGTCTGTCCTTGCTACCCTGGTGTTGCCAGAGCACTTCTGCCTCAGGGAGAAAGAGTGATGGGGTGATCCCAGCCCAAACTGGTGTGGCTGTGAGGCGCTTGGCCAGATCCCATTGTGCAGGCAAGGCAAGTCAATGGAAAACCCATTGTGCAGGCAAGTCAAGGTGAAGCTCTTCCCAGGCTGATATAACTGTCGCCTTCCCACTGAGTGGAATCCCCTCAGTGGCACCCTGGGGCTTTCTGCACTGATTTTCAGCTGCAGCAACTCTGGGGCTGTGCTTAGTGTAGTATGGTCCCAAATAAAGCTCTTGGCATGCTTTCTGGGTTTGCAGACTCACAGGGTGTGAGCTGCTTCAGATGAATCTCACAGATTACAGTGGTCTTTTAGAGCAAATGAAGCCTGTCAGTACTTTCCTGAGACTTGATGAGAGCAACAGATGGAGCCTGGGTACACTAAGCAGTCACTTTTTTGTAGCTTTTCTCAATGGTTCCTCTTATATGAATTTACCAGAAAAAGAAATCTTTCTAGAAGAGTGACTACCAGAAGGATAAAAAAGCTGGTAGGGTTTGTCTCAGTGTGCATCAAGGGTGAGCAGCCAGCAACTTCCCAGCAGAGATCGTAAAGTAGAGGAGAAAAGATTGGTAAGGTGACTGAGAGCGAACTCCCACAAGACAAATTATTTATCTCCTTCCCTTTTTAGTCTGTGACTGTCCATCTGTGTGAGTGTCTGCCTGCCTGTGTGTCATTCCTCCTCCTCTCAGAAGCTTTTGAAGTGGTTGACTTATTTCAGCTGAAGTAGCTGAAGGATAAAGACCTCAGCATTGCTAAGGTCCTGGGATTATCTGGAAAGCAGACATCTGATTTGGAGCAGGAGACTCTGCCAGTGCTTCTCATCTGGAGGAGAGGGTGCAGGACTAGATGAATATGACATTTTGTGGGGTTACTGTGGGTCCACAGGCAGGCAGGATGGCAGAAAACCAGGCTTTAGTGCTCCCAGTTTTCACAGATATGTTTATTTGTGCGTCCACAGGAGCCTGCTACAAATACAGGTTTTATCACACTGCAGGATGAAAGAAAAGTAAATGTCTACATGTGAATACACTCACTGCTGATGTGCTATAGCTTTGGCACAGCCATGCCTGTGCCTCCCCTGTGAAACATGCCTGTGAAGGTCACATCCCAATGACTCTGGGAGCCTGTGGAGCCAGTCAATATGGAGTTTTTGAGAAGTCTGTCTTTGGACTCCATTTTCCAGCCAGAGCCCCTCAAGGAACATAAGGAATTAACAGAAATAAGGACATAAGGACGTTGACAGAAATAAGAATTCATTACTGTAAGCCTTCTCTTGTAACAGAGACTATACTAAGCTTCCAGGTGAAGTGGCATTTCCTGGGGAAATACATAGCCAAAGTTATATCCAGAGTGGCAAAACCGTGCTATCCAGGAAGCCCAGTGGTGAAAAACCACGCTTTTTAAGAGGAGGAATGAGAGATTAGGCAGACAAGGAACAAACACTGCAGACTGGGTGAGGAAGTAGTGTGTCCTGGGAAGTGGTGACAAGGTGCCACCAGGCAGAACAGTGACCAAAGTGGCCTGAGGTGGCAGTGGGGCCAGGGCAGTGAGACAGGGCTGGGCTGTGTCCAAGAAGAACTGCTCAGGAGCAAATGTGTCCCACTCTCCCCAGTTCTACTGCCTGCTGTACTGGTTTCTACCCTCAGACCAAAGGCTGAGAACCTGTAGAGACGTCAGAGAGGAGTTATCAGAGAGAATTTGGTGTTAAATCCAGTTCTGACAGCTGAGGATGCGAGCAGCTCTAGGTGGTGTGTTTATCTGAGTAGAAGACAGAGAGGCCGCCTGGGTCTCAGCCTGAAGTTTTGCATGGCATGAAGGATATTATAGAGATCTCACTGTGCCTTGAACACAGCAGGACAGAAGAAAGGTGAAAAATCAGAAAAATTCAAATTGCAAATGTCCTAACCATGAAGGCAACATATGACTGGAATGGATAACCAAGGATGTGGTAAATTCTCCAGAGCTTGGAATCAAAAAAAAAGATACCCTGGAATTCCCACAAGGTACATGGCTTGATTCAGAGATCAGAGAGTGAAATGCTGTGGTGCACATTATGCAAGAGGCCAGACCAGATGATCAGTCTGGCTTGCTCCAGCCTTCAGAAATATGAACCATTGTTGTAGCAAGGATCTAGGAGAATTACCATGAGACAAGAAACAGAATAATTAAATAACCACAATATTTTCAAGGGCACGTATCAAAGAGTGGACCTTTTTTTTAAGCAGCAGCAGAGATTGGGGGAAGATCATGGGGAGTAAGTACATTGCTTTGTTTTCCTATTTGGAAACTTGCCTATTGCATGGCTTCGACCCCAGAGATAAAGTTGGTCTTCTGGAGGTTCATGAGCTCATTCACAGACAACATTTATTGGAAGATTAGTGGAGTTTCAATGTGGACTTATCCTGAAGTATTACTGGCTTCCAAAATGCATTCATCAGTCTTCAGGGTGCAGTAAGGCATGTCTTGCGCAGAACAGATTTACACAAATGGCTTATTAGCAAAATCAGGATTAGGGCCAAACAGATGTCAGTATGACTGATTAGCTCAAAATAAACACAGTTGTGAGATAAGAAATAGCTGTGTTTTTGCTTCATCTTCTTGTGGTTGCGTATTCAATAGATGATGGGAAATGACATGTTAGGTATGAGGTAAAATGACTCACCACTGCTACAACTCATAGAAGGCAAAACAGAAGAATCCAGGAATTTTTAGTCCATGGGTATAAAATAAACAATGGCCCTGATCCAGGAAACTCTGCCATGGACATGAATCCCCCCAAGGTGTGCAGCCTCCCTTTCTCAGGATTGTGCAGGTGTGAGTTTTTATTTTGGCAGCTGAATCTCCCTAAGCACTGAAATTACTATAATTTTCATCATGCCACATGCATTAAAGTTCTGATAGGCAAAAATATTAGAAAAGAAGTAACAGTTGTTCTCTCATGAGATCTTAAATATTAATTGATTTGGCCAAATGAGGAATACACTTTTAATGGCTTCTCAGTGGGAGGAGAGATCTGTGTTACCTTGCTTGGTCCATGTCATCAGCATGTGAAGAACCAGGAGATGTACAGACCAAATCTAGTGCTAGAGGTCAGAGAACTGTATTAAACATGAACTGGCCACATTGTTCCATGCACATTGAAAACTGCTGATCAAGTTCATTTGCTACACTGCTTTTCAGAGAACAAGCAAGTCAGACATGAGGCATGGAGATGTAAATGGCAGCAAGAATTTTTTTTGGCACTCCTTTTTGTGCAGAAAGTGATTTCTTGCTCAAACATGGAAGAAATTCCCCATTTTCTAATGTTCTTAATGAAAAACTGGGATTTGCATTACAAAGTACTCTGCTTTGATAACTGTACAGATCCATGAAAGCAATTTCTAGTCATTCAAACAATTGCATTATGTTACCATTTGATAAGTGAAGTATTTGTATTTTTCAGTTTGATTTTCAGTGCTAATTTTTCACTTCAGTAATTTAAGAAGTTAATTATCCAAACCATTGCTGAACAAACCATTGTAGTCAACCTAATAAAATCATTCCACTTCTTAACATCCACTTTTCATTGTGAAAGTGAAGCAGCTAAGGAGAAGGAAGAACTGTTTCTGATCAATTTGAAATTAAAGTATTCTTGATTAATACTTTACAATTTCTATTACCAGTAGGTGAAGACATCAACACAGCAAAAGCTCTACACCTGGGCTTCTTTGAAAACCTGATGCTGTTTTTTGTGGCTTGCACTCTAAATAATTTAATTAGCCTTTCAAAACCCTGCTAGGATCACTTTGCATCTTATTTTATTCATTTCCAGGCTGAAGATGACTCTATTTGTTTGCGCTACAGGAGCATTATGAGAATAACATTCTCTCTTGTGTCTAGCGGTGTGATTCTTCATGTTATCCAGGCAAAGACACGTGCACTAATAACTCTCCTCCTGCCCTACCCTGATCTGTGGTCTGGCTCAACTACTGACTAATCTCCAAAATCAAGGGAAAGGCTTTGTATATTTTTTGCCCCTCTCAGTCTTGTTCTCTGCCCTTTTACCACAGTGCAGCCTCTGCTTTCCCTCTCTGCTTTTCATCGATAGCAAGTGTTAAGATAAAAGTTCATTATTTAGCATGCTCCCACTTCTCATTCTCCTTGGGACCTCTAAACATTTTCATATCACACAGATGTTACTGAGAAGCATTTAAATCTAATCTAGGTTGCCAGAAATGCATGGGGTTATTTTTACATATTTACACCGCTTTTCATAAAATAGTCTTTCCTACGAATCTGATCTTTGAGTTGGGGAAGATCTGCTTTCTTAGCAAGAATGTAAGCAGTCTTGAGGGGATGGGAAGGAGGATTTAGTAGGATTAGGTTGTAATTATCTCATCCCCTCTTTAGATATCAAGCTGAAGTGTTTAATTTAAGCAACTTGTTGCTCTAAAGTCCTATCAAATCAAGAGGGATGAAAACAGAACATTCAACAGATAGTTCACTTCTTACCTTGACTCAATACCATCATTTCAAAAAGTAGTAGCTTGGAATACACCTCCTTAGCCAGGTCTCCAGCTGATGCAAATGGTGGGTACCTCTCTCAAGGCTGGTGGAATTGTATCAGCTTTTGCAACTCAGGCTCTGTCCTTGCAAACTTTGCTGTGGTAAGATTGGTCCTCCTCATTTTACTCTTCTCAGTCAGGGTGTTTTTGCTCCACCGATGCAATTTTCCCTCTCATGTATGGTATTCCACAGTATGATATTCCAAATTCCCAAGTGTCCCTGAACCTGACAAAAGTCTATGGTGACTGCTCTCCTTCGTGTGCCATGACCAGATTTCACATACCTGCTGGAAAAGGCTGAGGCAAACTCAGTGGCAGCAGAGGCTTGTTTAGCCCCCGAAGGTGAGGGGTTCTTTGGGTGCATTTAGAGCTAAGACTCAGTCTTGAAGTTCTCCTTCACAGGGTGCTGTCAGAGAGGAGATAAAAGTCACTATATGCAGGGCAGAAAAAAAAAAATGAAAGGCCTCTGAAAAGAATTTGTCACAACTTTGCAACCAGCAGTGGTAATGGTTTTTGGTCAGGGATTATCTCCATAGTTTGGTGAGTGAAGGCAAATTTTCCTTTCAAGCCACTGTATATTTAGCTATTTAATCAGGCGAAATCATTCCTTCGCTCCTCACCCACAGTTAGATCATGGCCCAAAATTAAGCACAACCTTTAATTCCACCTCTTCTTGCCTCTCTGTTTGACCTAGACTTTGGGGAGCCATTAAGTTGTCTGAGATATTGATTTAATAAGGGCAGGAGAATTAAAAAGGGCAAAGAGACACCTGACTAATTGGCATTTCCAAGAGTTTTTTGCAATCAGCCAGTGGGGATTTTATAAGGTATGAAGTACTTGCTTTCACATAAATTTCTTCCACATTCTTTCTCTTATGTTTGCTTGGTAAACATTCTGGAATAAAGTTCACATCTTCTTCTTTGTAAGCTTTATACTTGGGAGGTAATTGAGTTGGCTCTTTGTTATGAGAGCATGTACTCATTTAATTGTACATATGTGTCTGTGAACACACTATCCCTGCTTCTCTCCTAAATTTGATTTGGAATGAATCCCACAAAAGGCTGGTTTCCAGCATTAATGGATAAAAGGTCTTTACCAAGGGGAAAAGTATGCAAACACTAAATTTAATAAAGTTACATTTAAAAGTTGTTTCTTTGCAGGAATTCTCTTTGAAAATATGCAGTTTCAAGAATAATTCTTTTCTCCCCACTGTGATTCAAGTATCTTCTATTGATTTTGTGATTTGTAACCAGTCAGTTCTTATTTTGGAAATACGACATAATAAGATAACAACTGAGTGACATATCAGTGACACATTTGTACTGTTGTCAGAGTTACTTGTTACGTCCTGCCCTGCCAGGCTGAGTAGTAATGCAGAACCTTGGGAAGATAAGATCCTTACAGGAGATGAAAACAAACACTGTGGTAATCTTTTTCCCATTTCTGGACTTAAGGTGCTGGTCTTAAGGTAGTGACTCAAGCAAGTATTCATCTTCAGCATGTTGCTCTCAGGAATAGCAGAGCAAAGTGCTAGGAGGGAGGCGATATGAGGGCCTGCAGATCTGTCCCTCAGGCTGAGTAGTCACATTACTCAAACCATGTTAAACAGCATAGATAAGGTAAACTATACTTTGCAATGCAGTACGTCAGTTTGATAGATGACTGTCCTGTGGGCTTTTTATCATTTTCCATTAATTTGGATTTTATTGTATGCCAAGACTTAGCAACTTATTGTTATGAGCTGACAACCTGATCTTTTTATTCAATTTCTGCTTAGCATTTGTTTAACACTAAGTCAGATCAAATTGCCAAGAACTGAGTTCTGCTTGAAAAAGGACGTCAAGATTAGGGTCAGCTGATTTCTTTGTTATTCCCTGGCTGTTAAAAAATGCACTGTTCCATTTTCTGGAGAATTCAGTGTCATTCAATCAAAGACCAGTCTCCTCAAGAGCAGCATATTTTCACTTTTTCCATGTCTCAGGGCACCAATAAACTGGTTGCTAGTTGGAATTAATTAATTAAATGATTGGAAAGTGGTATTTTTTGAAGAAGATGAGGATCGTCTTTTACAGTAGTCTGCTCTGGGTTGTAACTATAGGATAGGCTATAAGGAGAAAAATGTTTATTCGTGTCTCTCTTTCAAGGTGTTGGGATTTATGTGCTAGACTAGATTCATGCCTTCTTTGAATCCTGGCTTACATCTGAGTTCTGTATCCATGGTCACAAAATGGCTACTGCTGAGGTATGAGTAAGAAAGCAACGGCACAGGTTTCTTTTTTCAAGGTTTATCCAGGTGGAGCCTATCAAAATTTTGCTTTATAACTTTCAGCTTTGACAAAGAATTGGAGTTTCTGCAATATTTCACTCTAAAGTGTCTACTGTATATGGAAGTGTTTTTAGTATTTTTTTGCTCAGAAGTAAACTGAAAACCAACATTTTCAGTCAGAGATGATATCATGAAGGGCAGGTGCTCTGAGTTGTATCACAAAACAGGTTTCTTTCCCCTAAATTATTTTTTATGACCACATTTCTGGTTTAATTTGCTGATAAATTTTTGATATGCATAACGAAGAGCAATATCAGCCAGCTGACCTGTACATGGACCTGGCACAATTTGGGAAATCAGTCTGGGAATCACTGCCTTGCCTAGACAGAGAAAAAAATTAGAATTGTGATTTTATACCCCACCTGAGCAGCCCTGGGATGGCATAACCTCAGGACAGCAGGAGAGGCAATAGAACCCTCCAGAACTCATCTCAAGGCTGCAGGGTCTTTTCTTTCTCCTGGACTCATTTTCATAAGCTTGATAAAGCTGTTAATAGTGATCTTGTGTCAACTGGCCATGGCTCTGTTTCATTAGAGGAGGCATCCAAAGAACATGATTTGTTCTTCCGATCTACAGTGACTGCAGAAGGGCCAAGACAATCCAAACTAAGTGTCAGCTTAATTACAGAGAATATCACACCTTCAGGTTCCTGAAACCCAACAGTTTTTATCCAGAGAGTTCTGAA
The DNA here is from genome assembly GCF_041296385.1 of Aphelocoma coerulescens. NCBI lineage: Eukaryota > Metazoa > Chordata > Aves > Passeriformes > Corvidae > Aphelocoma > Aphelocoma coerulescens. Next base: position 57,484,691 of record NC_091014.1, on the reverse strand, counting down.
GATGGGAAAGATGCTTAGAGAGGGAAAATCCACAGTGCATCACTCACTTTGACAGATCAATGTCAATTTACACCAGCAAAGAATCTCAATCTTTTTCAGTGCTATCAGTACCAACATGGGCATACAGTAAGGATTGACAATTCAGAACACAGGGCAAACAGAGGGTCTGCTTATCTGCTAGGCAGTGCACACCTTGTAATTTATGCAGTGCAAAGCCCAGTAACAGAGCTGGGGAGCCAAGTACTTCCTGATAACTGCACCTCCTGGAATTGTGCAGTGCTGCAGATAATAAATCTCAGTGATGGCACAAAGCTAAGCTGGGAAAAAATTAAATCAGCCACTCGGGCAGCTGAACAGCCGTCTCAACTGTGCTGATTCACCCAGAATGATGCACTCCACGGGGTTTTCACCGCCTAAACAGATGTTCCCCTAGTACAGGATGCTTTCCATTTTTGTATTGTTCATGCTGGATTTGTGTGTTGCAGATCAGACCTTCAGCTGCTGTAACCAGACCTGTCTAGTCAAAGGCTGTCAGGACAAGGCTGATGCTCCCAGACCCCGTCTCCCGCTTCCGTCTGCGGTGTGGGCTCCCCAGCTGCTGGGGCTCTGCCAGCTGCATGGCGGCCCCAGGCTGGAGCAGGGCCACGGCACTGTGCAGCATGTGGCACTGTGTCTCCAGACAAGCTTTGCTGGGAGGCGTGTCCCAGGTGTCAGGAACATTTCCCCAGCTGCTGATACCCACCGCTGGTGATGGTGGGGTTGCACAGCTGATTCCATGTGGCCTTGGTGCCCTGAAAGTCAGTGTAGCCCTGGGGGTGGGACAGCGAGAAACACCCTTTGCAATACATCCATGCAGATATTGCTGTCTAAGCATCTGCTAGTTTTATTATTTTGGCTCTCCAACACCCAACTTGATCATGCCCAGACAGTCTTTTACCCTGCTTAGCTCTGCAAAGAAGACATAGTCTTTTTAAAATTTTTTTTTAACAAGTGGGCAAGTGGGGCATGCTGAAACAGAAGAGAATGAAAAGGGAGGGCAACAAAATTACTGGGCAGGTGATATTGCTATGGCTCATTGAATTTATCCTACATAATCTTTAACTTTCTCTTCATTCCATCTCATGAGAATGATTTTGTATTTCAAAATTTCACAGAACAGCCTGATATTTTCCCTTCACAAATACTATGTTGGATCATTACTGAGAGGTGGACGGAGTAGAAGAGGATCATGAAGTTTAAATTTTAATGCAAGTGTGAGACTACAATGCCAAGTATGCTGAAATACTAATTCCTGTGTGAGATTACCACTGCAATACAATAAATAGCATTAGTCTTTACTCAGTAGCAATTCCAGATTTCTGTCCATTTAGGAGCAATGCCTTTTAAGTCAATAGTATAGTCTCTTCTTGCTTTGGACTGTGCTGCTAGATATTAGAGAGGTCTTGTCTGCTACACTAGAGATTAGAGAGAGTTAGGTCTGTTGGGTCCACCATAGCCCTATACAGAGCATGTGGGCAAATATAACCTTCTGTTAGTAGAAAGTGCCAGGCACAAATTCTGAACAAAATGTGAAAGTGCTGCTCTTAAACTTGGCAAAACATACTGGAAGGCATTTATATGTGTGAAACCAAATGAAGATCTATATGCTTAATTTTGGAAGTCAGCTGAAATACAAGCTGAAGTCTCACCCCTGAGTTTCAGTGTCATGAGAAGGATATGCCACCTATATCATATAGAAGAAAGGCAGAAGTCTACACTGAAGTGACACTATGAATAGTCAGTATTTAGTAGTGGCTATCATACAGTGAGAGATACTGGGATTTTCCCTAGTCTAGATACAGGAGCTAGGAGGACTTAAGAGAGAAGTAAGTGGTGCCTCTTAGAGCACCGTGATCACTGGCAGATGCTGCCTCAGCTGGTTGCCACTGTAGCACTAAATGCAAGCTGTCAGTGTCCTGTCCAGGGGACTGATGTGCCAGCATGGCATTTGTTATGAGGCCAAGGATTTTGCTAATGAGATCAAGGTATGAAGTTACTGTAAGATGAGGATTAGACCATTGACACCTCTGCTTCTGCTTTGACTATTAGCCCATAGGGAGGGGAACTGTGGGGGAAATTTCTTGCACACAGTATCAGTGGACAGTTTCTCTTCCCCCCTACTGCATTAGACACCTTTCTGGCTTCAATGAATCCTGAAACTCAAAGGAAGACTTGACCACAACTGCGAGGACACATCTGCTCTGTACTGGAAGCCAAGGAAAGCCATTAATCATTCAAGATTTGCTGAAGTGTTTATGAACTGAGCACTCCCGAACCAGAACAGAATTCCTAGAGAAAGGTAAGTTTTCTTTTGTTGCCTTCTTTAGGGAGGTTTTTTTGCACTAACATCCAATTTATGTAAGTTCTTGATGCTCAGCCTTTCTGTAGCCATCTCCTACAGAAAATGGAACCTCCTCCTACTGTGTAGTGATTACAGTAAGGGTAGCACTTGATGGTACCTACAAGACTGATGAAATGAACAGTGAATAACAGTATCTATGAGTTTCCTTCATGTCCCTTATTGATGTGACTGGCATATAAAATGTTCAAAAGGGATATTGGTCTTTATAAAAGACAGCCTTTTTCTGTGAGAGTTCTTGTAGTCTCCTTTTGGTTTAAAGAAAAACATAGAACTTCTTTATTAGCTGGAGGAGAAAGTAAAACTCATCATAGTCCACTCAAGTGAATATTCTGGAGAACCAAAGTTTCCATGCTATTATAAGAAGATAAGCAATGTCTTTCTGCAGTGTGCAGCAGGACTCTTATTTAACTTACAATAATAGAACTAAAGCTCCATAGAAGTTATTTTTAGCAATGGATATTTAACAAGGCTCTTCTTACATAATTATATACTTAAGCTGTCCAACACTGACAGATGCTGACACGTAGGAAATTATATAGCAAAGCCAGTGACCATCTTCCATTAGAAAGGCAATTATAGCTACACATTCAGAGATTTTTAAACCCAGGATAGGTTATGGTTATCCTCTAGTCCAACCTCCTGTGTGACACATCTACAAATTTTATTGCAGTACCTCATGAATTTTCCTGTCCATAATAAAGGACAGCTTTTAGTCTTTCTGTATACTGTGAGATAGACAATTCAGTTCATTGTATTCAATCCTTATGTCCTTCACAGTTTAGAGAAAATATATGCCCCAAACTTGAATTTTGTCCAGCTTTGGCTTCTACCTAGTGGATTTTATTATGCCTTTTACACTAGATATGATACCTACAGTTAAAAATTTCTTTCTCATAGTTGTAATAGTTACTCTACCATCTGGGTGCCTGTGAGCTGTGATCATATTACTTCTTAAACTTCTCTGGGATAAATCAGATTAAACTTCTTTAGTCTCAGTCTGATTTCCAGACCACAGATCATTCTTGTAGCTCTTTTCTGAATCCTTTCCAAATTTTGAATGCGTTTTGTAAAGTTTGGATGCCAGAACTGCATGTGGTATTTCAGCAATATTCTCACTAGAGCTCTTCACTGACTCTTTCAAACTTCCCTGCTTATTTATCTAAGGATCAGAATTGCACTAGAGGGTCATGTTCAGCTGATTATCTAATGTGACCATGAAGTTTTTGCAAAGTTAATTGTATCTGAATCACTGGTTGTAGCTTAAAGTGTGACATAAAGCTTTTGTTGCAAGATGTATGACTCACATTTGGTTCTGAAAATGCAAGTAATAGAAATGGCAAGGAATTAATCCTTATAACAAAGTTGTTCCCCCATCACTTTTATCATCCTACATCCCTTTGGTGTTGTCTCAAACTTCTACCACAGTTGTTTTGGTTTTGTCTACACTGTTGGTATGTGACAGAAGTAGCTGACACGAAGAATAGAACCCCCTCTAGACTCCAGATGGAACACCTCGCTGAGTGAGAGTGATTCTGCTTAAAATACTTCTAGAAATACATTCATTAGACAGCTTTTAAGCCATTTAACACTAATGGATTGTTATGTGGGAGCGAGTTAAACACCTTATAAGATCTAAATATTTTTCCTTTTTGCATCTACTCCTGTCAGCCAAGCTGGCAATCTTCACCAAGACTGTAATCAAGTCCTGCAGGTTTACAAATGTTGTTATTAACGACTGCTGTTTAACATCATCGCTAATTGCCAGTGGAACAGTAACTATCAAGTGAGACTGAATATATCATCCTGCTTCCTTCTGAATCTAAACCAGAAACATTTGTCAAGTACTTCTCCATTTCCCACATTATGAATGATAATTTTGCTATTCTTTACTAGTATTGGATCTGTCCCATACAATCCAAAACCAGCTTTTCCACCTGAAAATGATGCTTCTCTGGAACTTGTTGAGAGAAATGTATCTGTTTCAACTGTAACATTGGCAGAAAACCTTCCTAGTTTGGTAGGGGAATTGCAGGGAAGGAGAACACGAGTCCTACTCTGGAGATGCCTGATGTCAACTTCTCAGCTTTCTCCAGTTCTGGTGGGAGACTGTCTGTGTGGGGGCCTCCATGGTGGGGTGAGGTGAACAGACATGCTTGTACATCAGTTCACATTATGATTCTAGCACATTGGCTGGATATGTGCCTTCCGATGGGTTTCCTTTCAGAGCAAAGGCCCCAGAAGAGGCAGCTCCCCCAGAACTGGCTGAGTGCTTCAGCCTCCGTCCCACGCCTGCGTCACGTGCGAGAGCTGATCGATCTGCCAGTGGTTAGGAGGTTTCCCTGGGAAGTGCATCCCCAGGTTCAAGTCCTTGCTCTGATTTGGAGTGGTTCCCTGGCCGCCAAGCTGCACTGGCCATTTCTCCTTCTTCCAATGAATACTTAATTGAAATCAGCTTCAAATCAGACAGAGCAAGAACTTGAATCTGCAGCTCCCTTTTATCTCCCAGGAACTTCCTAACCACTGGACTGCATACTCTCATCCTCTGTAGCTCGGTTTATATGTAATTATTTACATGAAGTGGAGAGGTTCCAAGGAGATGGGGGCAGAAGTGAGAGAGAGTTAACTAAAGGAGTGTGGGGGGCAGGGAGAAAACCTGGCCATCCCTGGCCTTCTGGTGGAGGAGTCCAAGTTGCCGTCCCTCTCCTGTCTGGCAGTGCTTAGGAGCTGGGAGCCAAGTTTTCCTCTCCAGAGGGGAATCACCGAGGCACTGGCCTGTTTGTTGCTTGGCCCCTATTCTCTTTCCTTTCTGGGCCTTACATGGGAAAGTTTTGGAAATACAGTGGTTTTGTTCTGATACGTAATGAAAACAGATTTTAAAAACTTAAAATAAAAACCCTCTTTCTTATTTCTCCTTCTGAATTGTGAAACAAAAATTCTTGTTTCATGGCCAGCCCCAAGTATCAAATCTGAGAGGCAGAACTTGCAGCAGAAAGACCTATGAAGTCAAACCTGACAAAACCTGATTATGCATTCCTTTGCCATTTGTCAGCAGGCTCTTCTCCCTAATAGATAGAGACTTTTTGGACTATGCTCATGCTTAGGTTGAGGTATATTCTTTCATTCATCCCCTTTAGTCATGCTGTGGAAACACAGCTTCTATCATTTCAGCCCAGTCCACTTCCACACCTCCATGTTCCCAGACTTGTGCCCAGTCTCTTGCTGAAGGATAGATCAGAATATATCACAGAGGGTTGTTTCATGAAACACGTATCAAATCTGGCCCTTCTGTATGTTCACTATGCACCAACCACCTGGTTCAGACATGGGGAAACCTGCACTTTCTATTTGGAAGTGCTACTTTTAGGAATCTCTCTGTAGGTTGTGGGGGACAATGCTGCAGGAGGAGACACAAGATGTGGAAGAGAAACAGCTTGAGGGCACCAGTCTTCCCATTGATGGGTGTTGGCAGGCCAAGCCTGTGGTGCACATTCACAGCTCTGATGCACTCAGGCGGGTCAGCTCAGCCCAAAGGTGAGGCCCCGGCCCCAAAGCCACTGACTGGGATGCTGAGTAAGCACCCATGGTGCAGCACTTTTCACATCACAATTGCAGCTCTTGATGTAGTGAAATTGGATTTGCACAGAGAAGAAAGAGTTCCTACTGCCAGAAACTTGAAACAGGATATTTGAGGGTCTCTCAAAGCAACACAAACCATCCTATGCAGTGGCTTCACTGACTTTTGGGACTTTTCATTGTAGGTTACAACTTTCATGTTTCACACTGCATTAACAATTAAGGCTGCAAGTCTATTCCTGTCTCTCTGTATTTTGAAGAATACCAAAGGTGTTCAAAGGTATTCAGAGTGCTGACAGTGCTGCTCTACTTTGCCTATAGCAGAGACTGAAATGCTGTGCTGAAAAACTTATCATAGAGAGGTGCCCACCAGCAAATATCTGCAATAGGAGCTGCATCAGTTCTTTCATTTTGATTTTTTCTCCCTGCTTTATTCCTTCCCCAGAGTCTCTACTTTCTTCCCAAATGCATTCTTCTTGCTTATCCTTGTTCTACTAAATTGACTTGTACTAGTCTATTTAACTGAATTTTCAGTACCACACACATCTTTTGAACACTTACTTCAAATATGTCAAAAGATATTTTTCTCACAAAAATACTTCTTTTATTTTACTGGCTGATAAGGGTATAGAAATAAAATTGCTGAGTCAACCATGACAAGATGAGTTAAATGGAGTTTTGAGTCTACTGTGAAGAAGCTGCACTAAAAAGGAAAAGTTGTAAGATCATATTTCTTAACTGCAGGGCCATTTTCACTCACTGAAAGAACTACATGAAGTTTTCAGTTTGCACTAAATAAAGATGGTTACAGTGAACTCACTGTAACTTGGTATCATGGAGTAGGGAGGTTGCCATGGATGACCTACACTGTTAATCTTGAGAGACTCTTTTTCCTTCATAGTTATTGCAGCAATGCCATAAATCTGGCATTGCTTTGAATAAATGCTGGTATAATGCTCTGGGCACAGTAGGTGGTGTGCATGATCCTTGGTGACAGGGGTGATGTTATCGTGAAATCCATCTTGTCTGGGCCTGTCTCACATCCCTAAACATTCAGGACTGGTAGCAGGTTTTGCTTGGAGACAGTTATTTTAGCAGCAACATAGAAGGGTTGCCTTGTGAAAGCTGCCCTTATTCTAAATGTCTCCATGCACCTTCAGTATAGTGAGTGAGTTTTGCTGCATCCAATGCAGAACGACTGGAAATCAAACCAAACAACTCAGGCTTGGAGGCTGATGATTTGGTTCCAGGCATTGTTTTATTACAGAGGAAGGAGCAAATGAAAATTTCACTTTTGTGCTGAAGGCATCCTGTAGCCTGGTTAGTAGAAACCTTCAGTGCATAAATCAAAGCTTAGCTCGAGCAGCAGGTTAGCTTTGCTATTGAGTTTTAATATTTATAAATGCTTTTTGCAGCTTAAATTATGTCAGCCTCGATATTTATGGAACTGCTGAAGTCAAAAGTGCTGGAAGTGCTGAGTCAAAAGCATTCACATTAATAAGGAAGTGCTGGGAACCACTGGGCTGATGCCCATGTGGACCAGTGTTATTAAGCTAAGAAGTTCTTTGGCATGGCTGAGCTAGGGAAGATATAACCACATTTATCTCTTGTGGATAGTCATTTGATTCATGGCTTCTGATTCATGTCTTTGTCTTGGACTGAAACTACCAACTTTCTTACCAACCAGCTAAGAAAAATTGATTTTTTAGAAAGGTTTGACCAGATTTTCAAGAAGGGACACTCATTTATCAGGAATGTATCTTAGTAGCAGCCAGTACCTTACTGATACGTTACTGGTTTGCATCTTTCTGGACACACCTCCTCTGACTGGTGAGAGTTTAAATAGTGAGATTTATTTCTCTGAGGCCCTGCACAGATTAGTGAAGCACTACAGCTGCACTCTTGTACTAGGGGGTACCTGGTAGAGATTGAGTGGTCACAACTCTGCCTTTTTTCCATGTGGTGCTGCTGGGAAGATTTGGGATCCTGGGCAAGTACAACAGTTCCTTTGCTTTGCATGTCCCCAGGTGGTGCACTAAGAGAAAGATGTCTCCCATGTATCTTTGGCATTTCCTCATCAGAAAATCCTAAGAATAGGAAGAGAAGTGGTTTCACCAGTGTAGCTTTATGTAAAATAAAAATTTTAAACATACAAAGTGACCATTTTTCATTGTTGCTGGTGATTAATATGGGATTTACTTATTAGGGTTGCTCTAAAGCAGCTGCAGTTTCTGGGTGACAGGCAATTTACTGCTCCCTTTTGGATGCAGCTCCATCATTGTCCACATGTGTTTTTCAGCAGTCACAAAGCTTTGTGGCAGGATGCAGTAGAAGGTATTATTATTGCAATTCTGTAATGCAGCTATGGTCACACATGACTGGGACAGATGGAAGCTCTCTGAGGTTTTTCTATTAGTGTTTTGAAGGTGGTATACTCCTAACCTAACATACTCTGCATGTCTCAGCCAGAAACACCCAAATGAGAAATTAGGAATATCAGTTTCACCTACCAAAGCTAACTGAACAACCACTTAAAGTAAGTCTTACTGGTCACCCCATGGACATGTCTAGAAAACCACTTTCACAAGACGACCCTGAAAGGCTCCCTAAAACCTCAGGGGTTTGTGTTTGTTTTCTTTTTCCCCAGTGGTACATAGCATTTGGCTGAAGAGGCTTGAAAACACTGTGGGTTTGGGCCTTCTTTATGCTTAATCCATCCTCAGGTCCCTCCACCCTGCCAGGAAGCTCCTGGGCAAATAGACTGTGTGTCAGATGAGCAGGGAAAGAGCATAAACTTTATTGTTATAACTTTTAAGCAGAGATTTGTTTGGAAAGGGAGGAAGCCCAGTGTTCTGGGGAGAACAAAAAAGAGGTTTTGGTGAAGTGGTATTTGCCACAATTACCAGGGAAGACTTCTGGGGTTGGATTCAGCTGTTGTGTGGATGGGTGCAAGTACAGGCTAACTGCTGATTACAGCAGAGTCGTGCCAGATGTGTATCAGCCTATGAGAATATGCAGTTTCACTTACAGCCTTTTTATTCCTGCTCATGGCAGGCTGCTTTTTCTCTTCTTTCAGCTTTCTCTTGCTAATGTTTGTGATGAACAACCGTCTGCTCCTTGTACTTGGAAGGCCATTACAAGCCCTGGATGCCATTGTTGCGGTAAACCACTTCCTTCTCATGGCTCTTACATCCTTGCTTTGTAAGAACTGAATAAGCTCTGTTTGGCATCTGAGAATAGGATAACATCAAGCTTCTGCATCTGTCCAACTGAGCATCTGCAGGGTTTATTGTGCAGATGCATTTAACCTGGCCTGGCACCAGGAACATTATCTCTGTCCCTAGAATGGCCTGGGATGCAACTGGATGTCAAATCCCCATACATTACACAGACTCAAGCAGACTACTGAAGTTTGCCACAAGCTTGGATTGTCTACTCACTTTAGAAAGAAACGCTAGGATTTTGCTTTGTGAAACTCATCACACCCCTTACAATGCAAATCATACAACAGAAACATAGAATGGGCTGGGTTGGAAGGGACCTTAAAGATGATCTAGTTCCAACTCCCCTGCCATAGACAGGGACACCTTCCACTAGATGAGGTAGCTCAAAACCCCATTCAACCAGTGTTGTGGTGGCTAAGTCCACTTTACACCGCCCAAGTTACCCTAAAAGTGATCTCTCCCTACAACGCTGTGCTAGAAAGTTCTCCCTTTGTCTAGATTCTGCTGGTCACTGGCCCTCCTTCCCCACCCATCCCTTTTCCCACTGGCCCTGTTATGTCACTCAACCTTGCCTCTGTCCCCTAGCCCTCACACTTCTGGTTTTGGATGCTCTGCCCGCCTTTGGGAGTTTTCAGGAGAAAACCGGTGCAGGCGTTCAGTCCTTGGTTCTTCATGCCTCTGTTCCCTTCGGGTGTGTTGCCATTAAACACCTCGGAATTGCACGCAGAGAACCCCTCTCGCCTCTTTGTCTCTGGTTCATGCACAGACTGTGTGTGTGAGCGGCTGTTCGTGACCACCTGCAAAGGTGAGATTGTGTGCACTCGTAGGTGCTGGCAGAGTGCTGCCTGAGCGGTCCATGAAGGACCCAGCAGGGACAAATGTGGCATTGATCCACCGAAGCTCTCATTCAATAAACCAGGCCGTGAACATTTCCAGGGGTGTGGCATTCACCACTTCCCTGGACAGCCTGTTCCAGTGCTTGACAACCCTTTTGGCGAAAAAATTTTTCCTAATACCCAAACTGAATCTCCCCCAGTGTGACTTGAGGCCATTTTATCTTATCCTATTTTCTGTTACTTGGCAGAAGAGACTGAACCTCACCTCGCTAAAAGCCCCTTTCAGGCCCTTGTAGACAAGCCATGCTGTGAACTCTGTGCTGACAACCAAACAACCCAGTACACAAATGCATCAGGAGAGTGTCTGTAGGACATCTGCTCTGCTCCTGCCAACTCCCAGAGCCCATCAGCTCCCTGGCCCTTCAAAGCATGGGCACAAGTCCTTGAACAGAGTTTGCAGTGACACAGGGACTCACCCAGCCATTATAAGCCCATTTTACTGAGTTGCTCAATAGAGCTTCAAAACATTGAACTGTCTTCTAAAGACTCTTTAAGAGCAGTTATGGGCTGCTCATGTGGTCCACAGATCACAGCACAAAAGCTGTGCTGCTAAGATAATATTTCAGTTCCCCAAAACACAAGTGACAGGGATACATCAACCTGCTGAAGGCTGGTCAAGCCTCAAAGACCATTCAAGTGAAATTAAATGACACTAACACTTTGCTTTGGTTCTCAGCAGGGTTTATCTCACCTCCCTGATTTGTGGAAGGGTTGCATGAGTAAGGAAATGAGGCTGACATAAATGGAAGATCTGTCCCTGGGTCCCAGTCAGTGTTAACTGTGTTGCCTGCACTTGAGTTTCTCCCTTCTGCTTCATCCATTTTGAGTGCTGCCTTAGGCCAGGCAGTGAGGTGTCCCTCTCCTTCATCACATGGCACCCCTGGGGCTCACTCTCTCTTTCTAAATCCTGGGAGAGCTGAATCACACTATTGATTCCCTGTAGAGCATGGGAAAGTGTTTCTACTAGTGCTGGGCACACAGGGAGAGCCCTGGGAAGACAAGACAGGGCTGCTAGCACTGGAATGGCATTTGTGTGTGTGCACCTTCTGACAAGGGTATATTATAAGGTGATGAGTGGTCCTTAAGTGAGCAGGACCCTAGACCAGTCATCCATAGTTTAAACACAACTGATTATAACTTACAGAATGCAGTTTAGAGGTAGCACTTAATTTAATGGCATGTGCTAATTGTTAGTCATGTTGACTTTACAATGCAGGCAACATTTCATTGATGCTCTTAAAAAGAAGGGTAAATAAAAGGCAAGCATAAAGCCCAATGTAGCAAGACTAATTCTGCAGAATGGGTGCTGGCTTTTTCATTTCACCAGTGGAAGTCTCTAAAATAAACAGAACAACCAATTTAAAGCAGATGCATGGAAGAACAATCAGGTTTCGTCTCTGGTTTTAATCTTTTTAAACCACAGTGTTTGGTTCTCAGAGCTCAAAGGAACTGCAGACTGAATCAGAAGTTTGCTATAAGTTGGCAGCTTGGAGGAAGCAGATTTGTGGCTGTATAACAGGGAGAGATGAAACATCCCTGTTTAAATAGCTAAATTGTAATAAAATATGCAAGTGATGGAATCTGGAGACAAATGAACATCCAGAGTTCCTGGTTGTGAACTTGTTATCAGCTACAGCTTGGGGACAATAGAGCAAAGCAGCAAACGGCGAGCTCAAGCACTGCTTCTTAATGATGAAACAGTAAATTCACAATTTTTTTTGGTAGTTCCTATCCTGTGTGCCACAAAAAATGAAACGTGGAGTAAATCAATGTTGTGTGAAAACAGGGTTTTATGACTGAGGAGTAGTATGATCGCATTTTTACTTCTCTTGGTGATTTTTGGGAGGGACCACATAACAAAGTAGCAGATACAAAAAAAGCCCTCTGGAAAGCCACATGGGTCTGATTTCCCATTTCCCTGCCCACTGTGTCATCATTTACCTCAGAGGCTTTGCATAACTGTGTGTGACTACCCACAGCTTCTGATCTCGTGAGACTGAAGTCATTCTTCAAACAGCAGTCAGCTTTTAAGGACTTGGTGGAGGGGGAGATGATGCTGGGCAGGACAGCTAAGCTAAGACAAAGAAATGTTTTTCAGACAGGGGAGAGAATGCTAGATATTCTCTGGGGACCAGTCTTGTGACACTGCTGCAGACAAGTTTTCAAAGCTGTGGGTGAGGTGGGTGCCTCTTGCCAGCCTTGCTCAGATGCAAAGCAAAGCAATGCAGGGGTGCTTACCTGTGTGTGTTTGCACAGGGTTACCAGGACACTTGCTGAGAGCATAAAAAACCCAAAATGGTGCTGGAGGGAAGTTTCACAAACTTATTGCAACCTTGGTAGGGTCATCTGTTTTGGTTTGGTTTTCTTTCATGCAGCTTGAAGTGAAAATTTAGGCATTTCCCCACTGGCAAGTGTGAGCTTCAAAATCTTTAAGACTAAATCACCCTTGGTCCCAGGCTGCATTGCAGAAGGGCTGTGACATCCCACTGCTTGGTGTGAGGGTGACCAACCACCTGTGCTGAGGAGAGCACCATGGGCAGAGGGGAGACAGAGATCAGGCTGTGCCCACAGGTGTTGCCCTCAGCAGCAGTGCCCGTATGGATTTGGAAAGGCAGGTTATTTTACCTCTCTTTGCCATTTTTTGTGTTGCTGATGCAGAATCTCCCAGATACAGGGGGAGATATGAACGAGAGAGGCGATGTTGTGGCTGCAGCAGGCAGGGAGGGATGCAGCTCAGGAGAACATGCCTAATGCAATGGACTGGAGTGCTTTGTTTTAAGGTAGAGTCTAATCCATTACTTAGCAAAAGTGTTTTCTCTCATTTTGCAGTCTTCCTCATGTTTCTGCTTCCTTCTTTGCCTTTTTTTCCCATTATGAGTTATTTATCTTTAAGTAATTTCTCTTAAGGGCCCCTGTAAGTAGGAATTATGTAGCGGTAGAATCTGCAGGCATCTATGGCATGGTGCCTGGTGAACCACCACTAGAGCTCAGTAAAGACATCTACCTTGTCATGTTCACTGAAGGCTTGTATCCTAATGCAAAATATCTGACTGATCTTTTTTCTCCTTGGATTTACAGTTCCAGACTGTGAGATCACAGGACAGCCTGATATTTGTTAAAATTTCCAAATGTGGAGAGAGGACCTCCCTCCCCCTCTTGCTACTCACATACGTGTAATTAATTTGTGTTCACAGCTTCCCATTCTGATCTCCAGCCATTTTTTACAACGTCCATCCTCCTCCCCCTTCTCCACTCCTTATGTGTAGTTTCAGCATGCTTTGGTCTATTTCTGTGTAAAAACACTCAAAAACAGCACCAGAAATTATGAAACCACTTAAGCCTTCAGATAAAAAAAAATCCAGAACTGTTTATATTCACAAATGTTACCTATTTAAACAGTTTTTGCAACTATTGCTTCCTCTGGTAGCAAGTTTAATTAAAAAAATTTTGAATTTAATTCCAAAAGGATAAATAGGACAGCAGATATTTACAGAAGAATTGGATTGTTGTTATGAAAAGAGAATTTTCTCCACAGCCTTCCAAATGGGATCTAAACAACATCTTACAAAAGACTAAAACAAAATCTATCAGTCCAGCACAGAAAAAATATAACCCCAAGCATTCTTGTAATAACAAAACATTACCGATAAACAGACTAAAGACTGCAGGGCCATTTTTCTACCCTCTATTTCTGCTGTATCCTATTAAGCTCTTTCTGCAGCACAGTGAGAGTCAGTTATAAAATGGGTAACTAAATTCTGCATAATATACGTTTAAATGCATTAATTAAGAAAATACAAGTGCTTTGCTGGTAGAAAAGAATCTTACTCCCTAAGAAGCATAGAAGAAAGGTGAAAATGTGGGATGATGAGCAAGTTGTCCAGCCCAGAGCTTGCATGCTGCAACCCTGTCCCTGTAGGCTCCCTTTGAAACAGCAGAAAATACTCCAGTGCTGGCAGGAGGCAAGCAGCCATGTGGATGTTTGCATATTTTGATGGACGTGATGACAGCCTTGGCAAATGACAGGAGCTTTACCCTGAGTCCTGCTGAGAAATACCAGTAGTGAAGGACTATGGTATTCAGATGCTACATGAATTCATTTCTCATCTTCTTTAGAAACAATTAATGCAACTAAAGACAAGCCTGTCTTCCTGGTTAGGTAAAATTGGAAGGAGAGTAAAAGTCATCAAAACTTCCAAAGCAATGGGGTACAAAAGCAGTTTGCACCTTTTCCTGGCTACAGCAAACTGCTACGATTTATTGATGGATTCCACTCTCGTATTTCAATGTTAAATTCAGTTTTCTGCTTGTTTCCCTTCTCTAGGAACTGAAGTATCAGACTGATTAAAATATGAGAAAATATACAAGAGGTGTTTTATTTAAGCAGCTCTTCTATCAGGAGAGAAATAAATGGAAAAGAAAAACAGTAAAAAATCTGACAATTTATCATCACACAACTATGAGCATGATGATACATAAAAATAGTTTGACAAAAATTAAAATGCCCTTTTATCCCTGGTGATTTTGACCACTTGCAAAGTCTTTAGGCATCCATAAAGTGTGGCCTTGTCATTAACCCAATGTGCCTTTGACAGAGAGAGGAGTGTCTTCATTGTAAAGGCATTTGACCATCTTACACTCAGGGCTAATCCTTGTTGCACCTCATGACATCATTCCAAATGTTTTAGTGGTTACCAACTGTTTTGCTGGACAGTAAAGGAAGCTGATCAAAGCTCAGCTCCACAGACATGTTGATGATATCTATTTTTTGTAGCGCTTCCCCCTAACCAAGCCCTGCATTCTCCTCCAGAATCAACACGGGCATATGCGCCACAGGTCTGCAAAGGGAAATGGCTTTGGATTATTTTTTTTCCAAGGAACTAGCTTGCTCTGAACATATCTTTGTCCTAAGCACAACAAGAACTAAGTGCTAAGTATTGCAGCGTGACACCCTGCTTCTGCTGGAACAGACTTCACAAAGGGAAAGGAGGGCCTTGGCATTCTGTGCATTCCTTGTTTGCAGTCAGGTCAGCTTAAAAAGATAAATCTGCTGCTTGCTATCTGTCAAGAGAAATGAAGCCTGATAACTTCGGAGTAATGTTTAGCTTGTCATTCTTGGGGCATTACACTGAGTTAGGAGTGCTAGAAGAAGGGATTTATTTCCTTCTCTCTCTCTTACTGTAGTAAGTCTCAGATTAATAATGCTGCAGGCTTCAAAGTCTGTTTTGTTCATGGCTGCTGGCTGGGGAACGGGCGAAAACAAAGATCAGATTTGCAATGATCTGGGCATTAAATCCCTTCAAAAAGTGTCTTTTGGCACCATGGTGAAGAGCTATTAACGACATTCCTGGATGACTGCAGAAAAATAACAAGTTTTTATAAATGGCTATAACATCTTGGACTAGCTACCTGACAAATAGGTGTTTTCAGTGGATTTAGGGCCCAGATCTCCCTTCTGCTATGGCCTTTTTCCATTGCTGCTTTATAGGAGCATAAAAGGGAATCAGGACCCAGTTTAAATGGGAATGAGGCTTTTGGGATGCAGCCACCTTCTTGGAAAATAAGGCAGTGTGGATCAACCATGCCCAGAAATAAATGGGAACCAGCAGGTGCAACATTTGATTGCATCTGCAAATACAGCACATTAAAAAAAAAGAAAACAAAAACAAAAAAACAAAAAAAATGCCAAAAAAAGTTTAAAATTCTAGAGAAAAAAATAGTAGGTGAAGCTGGGGGCTCTGGCTGGCTCAGAGTAAAAAATATCTCTCAGGTGTGAGTATCCGAAGTATAGGAGCAGACTGTTGTGTTAGCCTCACCACTTGCTAATGGCTGACCTTCCTGGAAGAGGACCACTCACTGCTTTTCCCAGATCAATCAGACAGAATTTTAAAAATCATCCTGGAGGTTTCATTTTCAAGCTTGCTTGAGTTCTTTTAACTTTAGGGACATCATTCCTTGTGTCTAAATATAGGAAAGTGTGTCGCAACATCAAGAACCTTTTGCTGAAGCTTTTCCTGTGACTCACACGTGTGCTGTTTAGGTTACTACATTCATTGCAAGTGCCTGCTCCAGACAGAAATGGCAGTGAGGGTTGCTTAAACAAATTCAAACTTTTCAGCTTTGCAGAACATCATCCAGTGTGTTGCTGGGGTGTTAGGTGCTGACTCTGGGAAGCATCACTCCCTGCTGACAGGGCAGTGAGGGCAGTGAACACTTGTACTAGGTATGTTGGTAGTAGTTTTCTGAGTAGACAGATATTGAGAGCAAGAGAAATGGGTAGGGAACGAGCTGTCTCAGAATTTAAACCTTTCCTTTTATGTTTTGCAGCATCCAGAGATTTCAAAGCCCTCAGGGATAACCAAAAAGGAAGAGGGAGTAATATCATGCAACTCCTTCCTTTTTTTTTTTTTAAACTCCCAAATGATGCTGGCCAGGCAGAGCAACCTTTTCATTAGAGGAAAAGCTGAATTTTTGAATGTGATCTGTGTGCATGCAGTGAAACAATTTATTTCCAAAAAGCACATGTGGTCCAACAAGCCAATTATTTTAGCAGAGGACACATAGCAGACCAGAGTAGTCACGGGAATTAGGAAATTAGGACACAGTTCAGAGGGGAAGTTCTGGTATTGGCCGTGGCTGAGTGACAGCAACTGGGAAGAGCACCCTAAGGTCACAGAATGGTCAGTTTTCTAAAGAAGGACATGCCAGAAGCACAAAGCCGGGCAAGACTTACTGAGTGCACCCTTAAAAGATTCTCTGCTGCAGGAATTCTTAGTGGGGGGTAAGAAATTTCTTGCCTCGTCTTACTGGAAGAGGTGGGAAGCAAGGACGTTTGTGGGAGTAAAATGCACTGCCTTGATCTGATCATTCCCTCATGTCACTTGTGGGCCCTGTCTAATCCTTTTCTCTGGCAATGTTGTTGTCCATCTGTGTTTACTCTGAGTGTCCCATCGGCTTTTAAATTTGTGGATGTGCTCCAGATTCAGTGATGAATTTGGACTTTATGATATTTATATCTCCACCCTTCCTTGACTGTTGCACAAGATTTCATGCTGGAATTTTTAACCCCAGGTTTTTAAAGAGTTGTCATTGATTTTGGGGAGAAAAAAAAAAAGAGAGCTTGCTTTCTTTAAAAAATGTAGAGACGAATAAAGTTTAGGAGTTTAGGAGTTTAGTTAACTGTTTTCAAGAGAGCTTGAACCTCATCAGACTGTGAGATCTGTGAAGTATGACAGGATGAAAACATTTTCCTATGAAAATAAATTGTTGCAATTGGGAAAAGAAGTATGGAACAAACCCCAAAGGAACATGATCCTGAACTGGGGGAAGTGAATCTTTGACCCATTCCTAGCAAATAAAAATGCTGGAGCCGGTCTGTTGGTTGTATATTAGGTAGGAGAGAAGAGAAGAGAAGAGAAGAGAAGAGAAGAGAAGAGAAGAGAAGAGAAGAGAAGAGAAGAGAAGAGAAGAGAAGAGAAGAGAAGAGAAGAGAAGAGAAGAGAAGAGAAGAGAAGAGAAGAGAAGAGAAGAGAAGAGAAGAGAAGAGAAGAGAAGAGAAGAGAAGAGAAGAGAAGAGAAGAGAAGAGAAGAGAAGAGAAGAGAAGAGAAGAGAAGAGAAGAGAAGAGAAGAGAAGAGAAGAGAAGAGAAGAGAAGAGAAGAGAAGAGAAGAGAAGAGAAGAGAAGAGAAGAGAAGAGAAGAGGAGGAGATGGTGTTTTCCAGATGAAGTATGTCCATGTGCCAGGACAGTCTCTCTTCTGACCCCAGCTGCCCTGCAAGGAGACAAGCAGTCCCAAGCAATTTGTGCTACTGCCAGCCGTGACTGCTCCAGGCCCTGGGCAGCTTCCCTGAGATACAGGTGTAGTGGGGCTGCCCAAAAGGAGATTATCTCCCTTTTCCTTGCAGCTCCCACTGCACCCTCTGTGCTCCTGGTCCTTTGGTGGTGTCTCACACCCCTGCAGTAGCAGCTGCACATCCTCCCCCCTACCACCCACCCCAGGGCTGCAGTCCTGGTTCTCCTCCCTGGGCAATCAGGGGAATGAGCTTTTACTCCTGCAGGACCATTAATCATTTCTTGCACTGAAGACAGATTTAAGAGATGAAACCATGACTAGCAGTTACAAACTTCTGACTGAATGTTTTCATTCAGAAAACAGACCTCTATTTTTAGTCAGCTGGAATAGTGGCAGGATTATTAGCATCAGTAATTTCTGGTGTTTGTGATGCATTTTCAGAATCTTACCCAAAAGGAAGAATTCCCTAATGTTTTATTTAAGCTATTAAAATAATTTAGTGAAGTTGACCTTTCAGTTTTAATTTTTATGATGTTAAATTGCCAAAGCCAAGAAAACCACCAGCAACTTCTTTTTTTTTTGTTTCGTTGGTTGGTTGTTTTTTTTTTTTTTTTTGTTATAGTAGAATACTGCAAGAATCAGACTGATCAACAGCAAAGAACAGGACTTTTTTCTTTTAACAGTACTGAGCAAGTTGCACAACAGTTGGCATCCTTAAAGGGACTGAGCATACGTCATCTGTTAAAGAAATTAATGAAGTTTAGAGCTTATCAGTGCTTTTGAGGATCAGACCTTGTATCTCTCTGCTTTAGTTTCCTTGAAGTTAGTTGCACTTTGATTAAACTCCACGGTTTCTTGAACTTGACTACATCCTAGGGGCATTACAGGAATTCCTCTGGGACACAAAATACCTGATTGCTTTTCCCTGAACAGGGGCTGACTGGCGAACAGGGGGTGAGGAGCAAAACAAGCAGCTGCACATGGCATCAGCTTTCCTACACAGGGTTTTTGTGATTGCTCACCTTTGTGCAGTACATGGTCTTTTACACATGGTAAACGCTCTGCAAGAAATAGATTTTTGTTGTTATCTATAAAGGCAGAAAGAGCAAAATGGCTACATAAGTAAGAATTAAGGATTGAATTACTGCAGCCAGATTTAATGAGAATTCGGGTCTCTATCCTCAAACATATTATTTAGTTGGATCTAATTCTTAGATCCAGCTGGATGAAACTGTGTTTCTTCTATAAAGCTCCACATTAATTTAAACTCTGGTATAATCATACCATTTTTTTGAACATTTGGTCTGGCCCAGTGGATAGTCAGTTGAAAACTCCCATTGAACCCTAAGAAATCTTGAAGAGATAGCAAGATTTGCAGTGAGAAAATGATGACTAACTGACACCCATGTCAGGTAATCTGTTACTTACTAGAAAAATAACATAATTAAAAGGAAAAAAGCACAAGAGAGCACAAGTGTCAACATGTGGACATGAGTCTGCACTTGATATTGGAGTGTTTGTAGCTTCCCCATAATTTTTCATATGATTTCCAAAGCAGAATAATTATACTTAGTGAACTAGACACAAGGAAAATATGATGCAAAACACAAGAAGCAAATATTTTAAGTTAAAACTGCTTTTGCTTGATGTCTCATTTTGCTCTCAGTATGGCAAAATGTTAGACAAGGCAGCTGTCAGTAACAAAATCCTTGCTGATAAAATGGACTGGTTTTCCTCTGACTGATGACTGATGTGTATTTCATGCCATTAAAATTCCTTCTCTCTCACTTTTTACTTTTTTGGCTGATTTTTTTTTTCTTTTTTAGATATTCTACCATGCTAGAATCTCTGCAGTTCACTCATTTCAGCTGCAAAGACACAATGTGATTATCACGTGCACGCCTCTGTGGCTGGTTGCAGGTGCACAGCCTTTCTCCAGTAATTGTAAGCAAGGACATATTTATTACAAAGCAAGACTAAGTTATTCAAGGAACTCCAGTAAAAACATTAGTGACTAGCTCAAAACCACTTGAAAAGATATGTGATTATGAGTAGATGCCTTTTCTGGAACCACAACTTCAAGAACAGTTTTGACATAACTTGTGCCATGTGGCAGCATTTACTACAGGCAGAAGGCATTAGAGGCATCCTACCATTTCAGGGAACAACATTCTTGAAAGTAAATCCAGAAGTTCCTTCCAAAGAGTCCCCTTCCAACCCCACTGATTAGGGGGGGTAAATTCTCATTGCACACTTTGCATTGACACCCCACACTGTTGCTTTCACTTAGATGTGCAGCCAGCGCTTTGCATCGATTGCATTTCTGCAAAGTGCTTTGCTAGGAATGGCAGAAGTAAAAAGCCAGCAAATCTGGAGAAGGAGCCAGGCTATTGAAGAGTATGGGCTAATGTCAAAATTATTTTCTATGGCTGCCCCTCCCTCTTTGAGGGAAATACAAAGTAGCAGTAGTAAAATTCGAAGAATCAGCAGCAACACATAGGTGCATACCAGGAGCATGGGTATTTGTCATCTATACATCAGGTGCTTAAAATACCACAAGAGACAATGCAGAAAACAATGCAGAGGGCTCACTGTTAATCCGGACCATGGCTTCTTCACAGTTCACTGGCACTGAAAGCAGCAGCAGAAATGCCGAGGAAAATGTTGTCCACTAGAATCACAGCTTCTGTTTTACAGCCCAGGGTTTATGGGTTGCAAAACAGGCACAACATTTCTAGCAGCAATTCAAATCACTTAGAAGTCGTTACAACATTCATACCAAAAATAATATGGGCTGGTCTACTTGGAATTTAGTTAAGTGAAATAGAGTTTTCATTCCAAAAGCACAGATTTCTAACAGCGGTTTCAGAAGTCTTTCATCAGGCAGGTCCACCCCACAAAGCAGGGCACAGAGCCCTGGTCAACTTCTGAAACTCTGATCTGACTCCATAGAGCAGCATAGGGATGCATGAGGGTACTGGCTCCTGTCCCAGCTGCAATATAGATGGCTGCACCCTTTTTTGAAGCAAGGCCAGTTACTTATTATATAGCATTATATATAGCTCTGGAAATAGGTGTCCCAGGGCTCTTTGCCTCAGTACTCCCTGCTGGGTGTAGACAAGTCTTAAATCACAGCAGAGCACTGAAAAGGCACTGACTCTTGTGTTGTTTTTTTAAGTTACCTTTGAAATCATGATGGGTGTGTGTATCCTTCAGTTTATTTAATTTTCCATTGAAATATATTGCTTGAGGTCCTTCATCTTATCACATTGTCCCTGTCCAACAGATGAGTCATCAAGGCTTCCTGTCTAGGAAGCAAATGGAACTCTCCTGATTCACAGGCACCCTGATGTTGCAGCGAGGCACATAGGCAGGTGAGCCATCACAATAGCAGATCCAACAAGGAGCAAGGCCACCCAGGCAGGAGAGGAGAAGCAGGGAAATTTGCTCCCAGTTCCCTCTTTTCAAGGTTAGAGAAGGGACCAGCTCATTTTGCTGCAAACCACCCTCATATAAAGTGTGACCCAGTTTCAACTTTTGCTCTGGGCCTCTGCACGCTTTTCTTCTCTGTAGTTGTTTCCCCATTTTTATTTTTATTTCTTTTTCTGATTTCCCCAGGCCATCAGCACACCCACCTCAAGAAGGAGGTCTGTGGGCTGGCTGAGAGAAGCAGTGCTCGTTGCCAATGCTGTGGTAAGCTGTGCTGCAGGGCTGGGGAGGGTCCTGCCTCAGCCCCCAAAGGCTGGGAGCTGGCTCAGCTCTTGACATCTGTTCCTTTTCCGCAGTAATCACTGGGAGGGGCCTTTGCATGTCAAGTCCCCTGTTACTGCTTGCAATTTTGCAGTGTTCCCACACACATAAGCTGAGGTATCTGATTATTTTAAGGGCATTCACACATGCAGTTCCTATATTGTCTTTCATAGTGTGAACTTTTAGTCTAAGGGAATAATCTGTCTAAAATTGCTCTCAGCTTTTTACCAGTGGAGCTGAAAATACTCCTTGTATAATTGACTGAAAGATGCTACATTTTCTGCC
This sequence comes from Aphelocoma coerulescens, assembly GCF_041296385.1. Lineage (NCBI taxonomy): Eukaryota > Metazoa > Chordata > Aves > Passeriformes > Corvidae > Aphelocoma > Aphelocoma coerulescens. The sequence continues at coordinate 57,462,770 of NC_091014.1, read as the reverse complement.
ATTGTATTTTGCTTTCATTGGTAAAATGGCAAAATTATCTTGATTCTAGGGTCACAGTTACTGCTGCCACAACATTGGCTTTGCTCCACTGATTTTACTTATTTATTCCTATGCCAATTATTTTGGGATTCTGTTCAGTCAACAAATTTTTGACACTGAATTTCTGGTCATTTCTGCATAGTTTACTACTGAGCGTTCTTCACTAGCAGCTTTTGAAATTGCTGTTTCTATTATTGAAGCTGTTTAGATGGGAGTTTTCTCCTTCCAAGCCAGTGTTCTCCCTCAGCTCAGCGATGCAGAGAACTCCTAATCCCGTGTCTCTGTCTCTGACATCACAGCCCATTGCCATGGCAATGTCTGAGAGCTGTGCAGCCAACAACCTGGTTTTCTGCAGGAACTATGTATGTGAAAGGATGAAATCAGAGGGAGCATTAAAACTCATGGGCTGTGCACTCATGCAAATGTATGCAAAAAAAAAAAGAACTGTGGAAGAATGCAAAAGCCAGAAACCCAAAAGTTATTTGAGTTTTGTGTTTGAGGTGTGGGCTTGAAGCAGAGGAAAATTCTACTTTGTGTCTATCCTAAATTCCTAGCTTTTGGTCTTGTGCTGGACCTGGGCAGCATGACTTTATCCAGCCAGCATACTGCCAGTGCCTTCTATTCATGGATATTAAACTGGTGGTTGGCTTGGCTTGAGGTTGTTGTTGTTCATGACTTTCCCATGCTTTTCCCAGATTTAGATAGCTGAAAGGCAAGAGAACAAGGCTCAGAACAAGGCTCCTTGTCTTTTCCCCTCCAGATGTTCTGTGGCCTTAATTTTCTAGCAAACAGAAGAAATCACTAGCCTCTGGAATGGTTTGTTCAAATTACATTGCACTTTACCTTTCTTCAAGCTTTCTTCAGCTTCCCACTGAATTGAAAATATTCAGTAATGTACTCTGATTTTTAAGATAATTTATTTTACGCTGCACTTAAGTGTCCTTGTCTGAAAAGCACTATCTGTCATCTAGGCAAAATGCTTTTGCTGAAACCTGCCCTGCTAAAACAGAATTTCCTTAGTTAAACTGCAGTGATTTAATTGACTGTACTTAAATGAAACCTATTGCAATTAGTGACATCTCATCCGTAGTTAATTTATAGAAGGAAAGTCTTTAGTTCATTTTTCATTTGGACATACATTATGACAGTGGAGCTGATTATGCATTACGGTTTCCTGATTCACAATACAAACTAATGTGCAATCTTTGAAAAAATTGTACTTTATTTTTGCACTTGTGAAGAAGTCTGCCTGTAGGAAGCTATGGAAAAGGGCAAGAAAACACTCTATACCTGTAACTCTCTTATCATGGTCAATGTGATCCTATTTGACACTGATATTTGAGTGAATCTCCTGAAAATGAAGGGTTGGAGTACATGACCTGATGTAAGACAGTTGCATAAAATATGCCTGGACACAGCAAAACTGATTTCTCCTTAAATAAAAAGCCAACCTGCAAAATGTGCTTTCATCTGGTAGGGCAGCCTACTCTGCTGCAGGAATTAAATGCACAACTTCCTTGATGACAACATTTTGTTTAAGGTGGTGAATTACTCTCTGCTTTGCCAATTTATGACACTATTTCCCTCTGGGCATCCCTTTAGGCTTATCTGCTTCTGCCAAGATATGTGAATTGAATCATCTGGTAGTACTTGAGCTGCACATCTCACCCCAATAACTGGCCGATGGTCAAGCTGACTCAGCTGCTGCTGTGTGTTATACCCCTAAGCTTGTTACATTTACTTAATTAATTCATTCCTGCTTTCAGACTTTGGAAGCTGATAAGGGAAGGTTGCCCTTAGCTCAGTTCCTATTTCTTAACTTAAACATTTGATTAAATGTAATAATAAAATTACATTAGTCCTTTGAACTCATATCTACCCATGATTCGGAGGATTAGAAGAAGTTAATCCAATCCTTTAAGGAGGTTTTTGAAGTTTTGAGAGTATCTTTTATCTCAGGGGCACACATTGTTGTGTTAGCCCCCTTTCTTTGTCATTTTCTGAAGGTCACTGCTAGCTTTGCAAGGCTGGAGGGAATGGCTGCAGCCACCTCATCTGCCAGCTGCCTGTCTCAGGCCCTCGAGCTGAGCTTGCCTGTGGGTTCCCACATTGGAGGGGCTCATTCTGCCTTTCTTTTTAAGGAGTCCTCCAACAAAAGAGTCCCCCTGCAAAAGAGCTGTGCTGTGGAAGACAAATACATCATGTGCTTCTTCTTGCTTATGTGCTCTTTCACTCCAGTGGACTGACAACCGTCAATAAGCCCTGCACCTCCATCCAGTCCACAGATGCCACTGAGGTCATATTGTGTTGGCTAAGCACAAGAGGTTGAATATCCCTAAATTCCTCAGATGCCTGATGAATTAACAGACAATTGACAAAAGAGAGACCTTTCCCTTCTCCCACCAAAAGTCACTTCAAAACCTGCACCTGGCCTAATCTTTTCTACTTGAACTAATTGCTATTTGCAGTGGCATATGGTAAAAGGCTCCTTTGCCCAATAGTCAGGCTATGAAGACATTTCATATTACTTGTTCATTTTGGAGACTGCCTACACATTGCAATGATTTTCCTTTGCAGGAACTGTGGTACTCAAAAAAAGAAAAGAGAACAAATAGCAAGTGACTCTGAGAAACCAAGGGAATTTTCATATTTAAAGCTTCCTGAGAGAAGGACCAGAGAACATCACACTTTGCTCATCTTCTTGAGTAATTCACATATACTTGCACAAAAATCTGAAGGAGTTTCTAGTCTATGTGGGCAGTATGTAAAAGTAGAAGCTTTATTTATTTTTAAGTAGACTTGTCAAATTGAATTTCCTTTTGTTACATACAGTATGTGATGTCATTAATATTTTACCAATAAGCTTTGAGAAGACATTTGACTGCTGTCATGGCCACTAGGCATCAAAGCTATCAGCCTCTCAGAAGCCTGGTGTAGCATAAATTGTTAATCTGGAAAATTATGCAGAAGAGGGAAGTACAATTTCCAAAAATGTTCGTACAGTGACTTATTATGCTTATGAATGGTTACGAAAGCATTCAACCTTTCCATGAAGATACAAGGAAATAATGCATTTATCTTTATAATACCCTCCAAAGTGCTGTTTGTGGCTGTTGGAAAACAGAATTTACCATGCTTTCCTTACCCTAACATTCACCTGCTTTTTTTAGAGGAGCAGATTCCTGTCCTCGTTCATCAACAGCTTGGTGATACCAGGTGCTAGCAAGGAACATCCAAGTCACTCCAGATGGTATTTGGCCCTGTACCTCTCATCTCCTGGACAGAGGCTCTAACCCGCATTTGAACTGTAACAATCACAGTGTCCTTTGTGGATACATGACAGTGTGGGACATAAAAGTTCCACTTTGTGTAGACAAATTCAGGGTTTAGTGGATTAGAGGCAACCTCTCTTTGTCGCTAATGTGGCTTTGGTGTTTTTTTCAGGAATTGACTTAGGTGGGGGATTGGAAATCCCTCTTCTCCTCATCCATTGGAGCTATAATACCATGGGGATATAGGGAGCCTCCTGCTGTGCCCAGCCACTGTTGAAATAGTTAAGGAAAATAAGACAGGTCTGAGAAAAGGGGTAGGCAGAGCCTCACATGCAATGGTTGCATGATGGGAGTGTTCACCCAGGGAGGTGGGCAGCATGCACGCTAATGTCCCCAGGCAGATGCTGGAGCTGTACCTACAGGAACAGAGATTAGATGTGTGCCAGGGTCATGGTTAAAAAGCAAGCAGGATTTTTGCCTATCTTTTGAAAGACAAAAGCAGCTTTGTTTTGTGAAATCAAAGAGCCAAAGTCAGGAATCACTAGCAAAGATGGGCACTTCCCTGCGATTTGGTTCGAGCTGGCCAAACACAAACAGTGGGGCTTGCTTGTCAGGTCTTTGTTCCACACAGGCAAGAGAGGTTAGCATCATAGTGCTGCACTTTCTATAAATCCCTCTACAGGGGTATAACTATAGGGGCATCTCTTGGAGTTGGTGGTTATGGTTTCCTCAGTGCAGAGCTCTTCACTTCTCTGTATGTGGTGTCTATCTACCCCAGGGAGAAAACACTGATTTGTGAGAAGCAAGCTTGCATGGTGAGCTATGCTGCTGGCACCACACCCTGCTGTGTAATGCACTCTGCCACTGGCTCACCCAAGAGGGACAGTGGCACAAGGGAACACAACAAACCATGCCATAATCCCCTTTTCTGCATTATGTGGTCTAAAAAGCCTCTTTCAAGTCCAATTGCTCTGAATAAACACATACACAACCAAACCCTGCTCTTCATCCCGGGTGCATGCCTCTCCCACATGGAACACTGGACACCCATCTCATGGCATCCCACCAGATTGCCTTCTCTTTGCTGAGCTCTACATCTCTTATCTGCCTCAAGTAAACTTTGACTGGCCAGCTCTCAGAGGCCTTTTTATACAGAGATAAGAAGGGAGAGAAGGGCAGAAAGTTTATCCCTCCAGCTTTGGCCTGGATTCCCTCCCAAGCAGGATGTCTGTCCCCTCTGCACATTGGAACAATTTGGGTTTAAAAGGCTGAAGTATCCCTTGTTGTGCAGCTAGTGTCAAGGCTGACATTACATACAGTACAGTACGACATACAGTACGACTAATATGCCTTTCTGATGTAAAACAGATTAGCCTGATTTAATTTCCCACCTTCATTACAACGGCTGTCCAACCACCACACAGCACTCCTGCATGGCGCCTGAAATCCTTGCTGTAGTAATTACATACAGCAGTGACTGGATCAAATTTGCTATTCCTATGATTCACCTGTAACAATGATCTTTGCCAGTGCTTTCTTTTTTAGTAGATACATCATTTAAAGCATTACCTAGGCCATTTGACCTGCAGAGAAAGAATACTTGTCATCATTAAGTTACTATCAAAAGGGGAGGGCTGATAATATAAAGATTATAGATATATCTTTGTGGATTAGGGCTTAATAGAAAAAAGATCACAGAATTCCTCACTTGTTCCATCCCCAGTCACTAAGCAAAGGCACTAAGCAAGACCGTATTTTGTGGAAATTGCTCTGCACAGGAAAAACGGGAGACAATTTAGAAAGCTTTGGCACACAGCTCAGTTGAGTGTCTGAAAGGGAATGGGATAGGCTTAGTGGGGCTAAAGAAGCAGCAGAAGAATTCTGGCAAGCTCAAGAGATGGGGAATTAACATGTTTTAGAGGTAGGTTTTTAAATCCCATTTGAGTATTCCACCATGGGTGCTGTTTTTGTTCAATGCCCAGTGGATCAAAAGGAAAGGTTTTCACTGGGCCTTTAATGAGGGGTATAACCATTGGATATCTTCGATGCCTTCTTTCCCTGCCTGAAAACTGTATTTATTAATGGCAACTTCTTTTGCTCCCTTTTGTAAATACAAATGTGATGATTGAAATAGGTTCGTATATAACAGTGAGCCCAGAGGCCCAAAGACTGATAAAGAGAAAAAAAGGGGGCGCTGTGAATCCTGCTACAAACCTGTTTTCTGAATGATTTACATATCCTATGGCAGCTGTGGAAAGCTAAGACAATGTTACAAACTCTGGTTTGATAAAGCGTTTGTATGAAGAATAGTTCTTACAGTGTTTGTAGAAGATTGTCATGGCTTAAAAATGTAGTGGCAGCCCAAGAAGTGGATTTCAGTGTAAGCATGAGAATCCCTCTGTTTACAACACCAATGGCTGGGCATGAGCAACAAGGCCAAAAAGCATCCAAAATAGTAATTTGAATAACAGCAGGTTAGATCAGATTAGAGATAAGGAGGAAATAAACACAGGGCAAAGAGTAAAAACAGAGGAATTCAGAGGAGGCATCCACCAAAAGAAACTTCATTTTAGCAGGATGTCACCTTTTGGTCTGAGGGTTATCTGAGGTGAGTGCAGCCACTATGCACTGTGATTGCACACGCATAACTTTCTACAAACTATGAAAATAATTCTTTGCGTATTTCTTTCTAAATCAATTTCACTGAAAAGGTATTGTTTTCTGGGTTTCTTTCAAAGAAAAGTAAGACTGAGGACAGCAGTTTTATGTTGGAAGTTTAGTCTTGTGTCACCCAGTAGCTACATGCATCCTTCCACGGACCTTGGCTGGTCAGACTGAAATAAGCAACGAAACAAGAGTACACAGCAGATACTGTGCAGGCAGACACCCAAAGGCCCCAGTCTCTATAGCATCCACAGATGTGCTGGTGTTGTCTTTCCTTCCAGCTCAGCAGCATTTCAAAATCACATGTTTCTGTCTGGTCAGTTCCCTTTGAGGTAGCACTTTGGAATTCCTTTAAAATATCTCATTCAACATCAAGCTCCATGCAAAGACAAAAGATATTGCTTTTTGAAGGAAACAGTTTTTCACTAGGGGATTATATGACTGCTGTTATTACCTCTCCTCCTACAGCTCTTTCCCAACATCATATTTCTTGTAATGTTTAAGGGGCCTGAAATGCTAGTTTCCACTTTGACATATTTGCAAAAAAAGTTGATGCTATAAATCTTTGTTCACGAATAATGAGATCATGAGACCTAGAGAGGTACTCCTATGAAAATGTCAGATAAGATCAAGGAGATCTACGGGACCTGATTTTGGAACATTTTTCTTCCTCTTTTTAACAAGGTTAAAACCAACAGAAGTTAAAATTTGACACAAACTGCGAGGAGTTAGTGTAAGGCATCAACTGGCAATAAAAAAAGAAAAATCTCTCTCTCTGGCAAAGACCTGGTATATATAAATTGGGTGAAATCAACAGACAATTGAAACCAAACGTGTTGTACATAGTTTCCACTGGGCTTTTATGACTGAACTAGCAGCACAGCTGAGTTCAGAAGTGAAAAAGCTTGAAAAACTGTTAATATCTGCCCTCACAGATTCTTTTTAAAAGACATTGTACAATCATCACAGTCTCCTATAGCATCTTTATGAAAGAATTGTTGACGGGGTTTGGAAAGAATTACCTGGCAAAATATTACTGCAAAATAATATCATTACACTCACTAAAAAAAGAGAACTTTATGTTCCACTGGAAAGTTCATGTTGTCTACTGAACATGTTAGCAGGACCCGTCTTGCTTTCACCATCATCCTGGTGCCTACAAAGCACCAGACCTTACCTCAGACCTGCTCAAAGAGTTCCTGCAGCCAGTTTCAGTATTACCTGAACACAAAAATCCATCTTTCAACATTTCACTGTGATGCTCTGCAGATGGTAGGGAAGCATTGCAAGCCAGTTGATACCTAGCTGCTGAGAGATGGAATGGTCTTGCCACCAGAACAGGGCTGTGCTCTCAGAAGGAAATGTCATTCTGTTAAGCAGTTGGGTTTTCTGTGTTCTTTTAACAGAGTTAATGGGAATTGAACACCACCCCCTTTTCAATAGAAAGATAAATGGGCCAACAGCTCGTGGCCACTGTCATGTGGGAGTGAGCATACACGAGGCAGACATTTACAAATGATATTTGTAAAAGTTATTACATGGGAAAAATCTTTTTCTTCATAGTTCTAGACTGGTCAGTGTTGTTTCCTTCCCTTTCTTCCTCTCAACAAGGACTTTACTTCAAACACAGATGGCACATGTGTGTCTATATGGCTTTAGCAGTGACCTATCTTTCCAAGTAAATCAGTAATGCTTTGAGTCAGATCACATAGTTACAGTTGGATTTTTTTACTCAAAAATAGTTATTCCTGGAAAAGCTGTTGGTAACCAATAATCAGGCATTCCTCTTTTTCAAGCCATAGAAGCTGAGAACTGCCATAAATCAGAGGCATCAGCTTTTATCTGAAACCGCCTCCACTCAGAAAAGCCATGATACTTTATTCCAAATGTAGGCTTGTCACCATAGAGATAAGATGAATTCAAGGATTTAAGACTTGCCAGAAAATATAATGTACCATATTTAAGATAAAGCTTTGTTTGCTTAAATCAGCAGTGGAAGCAGAAACTGCAAACCAGCATCTAACAAAGACTGGCCAAAGCAAAGAAAGGATTCACATTCTTTAAATAAAAACTATCTGTTTCTAACTAAGAAGAGTGTAGGTACTGAAGCTATGTTTGTCCTCAGACCTCTTTAACAGCTATAGTTACTGTGTATTTTAGTGACTGAGACACATAAGTATTTGATTTTTTGGGCATTTCTTTCTTCCTTTTTCTCCACCTTCAAAAATAAATGTTCATCTTTGTTTTATTTTAATTTATCCCTTAACATATTAAAATCTATCTGGCCTTTTTCTCAGGAGCAAATGAAACCTAATCAGTTCTTTTTGATGATATATAAGGTGTTGTTTGAGATGGTTTTTTGGATGTAACAGTCCCTCTGTTCCTAGAAATTACTTTACTGCACCCAGATTTGAGCTAAGTATCCCTAAATCACAGATATACTTCTCTCTCCCCTATTACCCATGAAAGAACAGCTAGAGTTTTCAGACATGCCTTGAGAACTGAGACACTGCTGTAACTGTGACTCATGTTTTTGAAGCTTATTCATGGCTAAAACATTTTTGAAAATGAGCTTTCTTTTTTAAATGATGCTTCTGAGGAAATTCGGTGCTCTGGAAAATGTTGCATCATATTGTCATGAGGCATGCTGCCCCTCAAAGTTGAGAAGAAGCTTTAATGCAACATTCTCAAGGAGGATCTGGGAGAGGGAGAGACAGCACCATCTGTCCACAACAAGAAACCTCTGGTACCCCCCAAAAAGCCACTGCGCTCAGTGGGGATTGCTGCAGGCTGAGAAAAGGTCAGCTGCCCTTGCAGACGCTGCCTGTGGCCACACCAATTGCTGCTTGCCTACACACAGAAGAAAATTAGGGTATCCTGGAGCCAGTCCCCTCTGTCCCGGGCTCTTGACACAGTATTTGGAGATTGCCCATCATCCCCAGCACCAACTGCTTGGCCAGGGTTATGGAGAAGGGCCGCAAAGTGAGCGGGCTCACGAGGGGGGCTTCTGGGCTCACACTTGCTTGGTGTTACTGTTACAAGTTAATAGTATCAAAATTAATAACAATAACAAAAGGAATTCAAATTAGTATTTTTAGCGGTTACCCATGCCATAGATACTATAGCACACAACACCAAGTATGATGAAGTCCCCACATCAGAACTAGGGGCTCCCTTTTTAATCACAGTAAAGCCATTTTAACAACCTTTGGCAAGCTCAGCAGCAATGCAAATACTCCAAGTGGTGCAATATGTGTTTAGGAGAGGAGAGAAAGAGCTTAAAATTCATTTAAATTGAAAAACAGCAGTCATGCATTTCTCTAAATGATTGTTTTCAGTACCATAAGCCACATCCTTTCAAATTTCCTCTGCTTGGCCACATCATTGGAATGAAGTGTCATACTTGGTTAAGTCACTTTGACATCATCCTGATGATGTGTCAAGCACAGGAAATTTGAAAGGACAGGGCTCAGTAAGGTCTTACTCTAACTTGCCTTCTTTTGACAATTCCTCTCTCCAACCCCACACCCTCCCTGCTCCTTTTTTCAAATTCAGTGTTTCTGAGATTGGTTAACTCTTAAAATCCCTATGGTGAGGCTAATACTGTCAAAAGTGTGGAAACAGCACTCTGCAGGTCTCCCACCTTCCTTTCAAAGCCAGCATTTTCAAGGTGTTTCAAATACTTATGATGATGGGTCATAAAATGCATCAGTTACATTGAATTTGTCAGAAAAAAACTGCAAGTGAACCTCAGCTGTGAAGATGCGTGTGGCTGCAGCTCTAGAGAGTAGGAATGGAAGAGATCCTGCAGGCTGTGAGCCTTCAGGCCAGATACATCAGGCAGCTGGTGGAAGTAGAGTTAACTGCATAAACTGATTCATAACAAGCTAGTGAGGTTTTTACCTTCAAATACAGCTAGTGGGAAACTGCTCCAAAAATTCACATTTCTGTATAGGAAACAATGTACACAGCTCTTGTGCCAGAACTGTCCGTCAGCTCTAATAGCTCTGATGCTCTGGTTTCCTCTCCACACCCACAGTGTACTTAGGGGAAACAATCCCACCTCTTCTCAAGCTTCACCTTGATGACCTAAGTGAGCCCCGTTACATTTGCTCAGGAAGTAGTCTCTCCACCCTTTTGAGAAACCATTCATTTAATTATTATCAGTTTCAGTGTTTCTTTCTTGATAATAGATGAGCAGGAAAGAAAAGAGTATTCCCTGTTTCTGAAGGTTCAAACTAGCCAGACAGATGGAGGCAGACCTGTGTCTTTGCTCCCTCCGTGCAAGGGTGTTGCTCTCAGTTCTGTTACACATGATCTCATTTCTAGTGCAACAGTCCCCAAGGTTATCTATTTCTTTCTTTCCAATTCTTTTAATGCTTTCCAGTTTTATGTCATCAGTAAATATCTCTCATTTGCTACTTTTTTCCATGCCAAGGTCACTAATAAAACTACTAAGTGAATAGGTCTTAAGGTCAATCCATCAAACAATAGATTTCCTCCCACCTGATAATTTCCTTTTCAACAGAAGCTGTTGAGAGGTGCCCTTTAGGCAGTTCCCTGTTGACTTATAGTTATTATACTTATTCTCAGCTTCTGCATATAATGTAACCTTTTTCCCTATGGTTTAATATCAAATGTTTACCTGAAATTCAGATTAAATGCTGCATTTCCTTTGTCTACAAAAGCATTTTTATAATCTAAGAAATATACTTGCTTATTCTTGCATGATTCAGTTTTGTTAAAGCCATGCTTCATTTTATATTGATTTATATTTCTCTCGACTAATACTTCCTTTCAAATTTGTGCCTATGTTTTGTACTCTACTGAAGTTGAGTTAGTTGTCAATGGGCTACTTCCATCTTTTCACAAAGACTGCATTAGCTATGCTCACCTGCAATGCACGATGCCAATCCAGTGTAACCAATACAAACATTAATACTCAACCCTCAGTTTCTTGTGCCAGGTCTTTCACAGTTACAGGAGAGAGATTGTCTGGTTTGGAGATTTCTGCTTCAACATCAGCTGTGTGTATTTTCAGCTTGAGGCTTTCACTTCCATTACCCACCCTACTCCATTTCACTGTTTTTCTTAAAAACAAGGCAGAGCTTGGAAACTTTACCTGAATTACCATTGATTTCTCTACCGTCTTTGCTCCAGTAGGGCTTTACTTTTTCTTCAATATTATACATGTAGTTAAACAGCTTTTTGCTTGTTGTCTCAAGTTTTTTTCCCATGGTGTAATTCAGATTGAATTTCACTGATTCTCACTTCACCTGTGTGTTTCCTGACATCTAATGTAGCTCATTTTGCTGATCATTCAATTTCCCATCCTGAGAAGACTTTTTTAAAAACCTCAATATATTCTTCAAGGTGGATATTTACCACTTTCTGTCCAGAGTGCTTCCTCACAAATTTACAAAGATTTTTCCTTTGCTTATGATACAGAGTCCAGATAGGCTTCATCCCTTTGACTTTGAGTAATTCTATGTTTCCTCTGCACTCAGGTCCTTGATTTCTTTTGGACAGCTCACTAATGAGGTACCTTCATTTCTGAGCCTTTATCCATTTGAAATCTAAAACCTTAATTACAAAACTGCCTTTGTTTACAGTCAAATTGTATTTAAACTGAATCAACCCTCGATCCACCTGAAACAAGTTTTTATTTCTTATCATTTATAAAAACAAAGTGTAATTAAGGGTGCCTTCTTGTTCAATGAAGTTTATCTTAATTGATAAAGAAAATTGTCTACTATCATAGTCAGGAAAACATGGACCTTATCCTTAATATTAATATTTATTTTTCATCCTATATTTTGGCATAGCGTAACAGACTGTACATGTACTCCAAATAATTTTATCCATGCTTTGTGAATGCTTACTCCTTTCTGGTCTCTTACAGTATAGCATATAATGTTACTCCATCTCAGGTTTGTCCAAAAATATATTTTTTTATCACAAGTACTTCAATATCCCTGTTCTCTCATCCTTGACAAACCATCTTAGATTTTTGGTGAAAGGTGATTTAAGATCCTCAGCTACATATTCTATTTTCCTTTTTTTCAGGAACAACTTGGACATTTGAGTTATCCCTTAATTTTCACTGCTCTAGTAAGTGGGCTAGAAGCTGTCTTTTCTCTAACAGTGCCATCATTCATGTGATTGCTTTCAGTATGAACTTCCTAATTTTCCTCTTTTCCATTTTTTCCTTCAGAGGCTGGGGAAGGTTGCTGAGTATCTTTCCATTTTTACAACCATGCTCTTTAGGCCTGAGTGCTCAGAAACAACGGGCCTGTAGCACATAAAGCATTTTTCTCTTGTTATCAGCACTCCTCAGCTCAGCTCCATGGCCACCTCAGGGTTTCAAACAAGTGACTCCCCCTGGGCTTGCTCTCATCCTGCACTGATCCACTGCTGCTGTGTTCTGCTCCAGACTGGCATTCACTGACCATGTGTAATCCCATCCTTCTGGGTTTATAGCCACGTACCAGCTGGCTTTTCTTCAATGGTTGACTGCATCTACCATCAGCTCAGGAGAGTACCCAAAACAGCCCTGACTCAAGGACCTTTCCAGAGACAACCAAGTGGAAGATACTACCTACACCACCTTCAATGCAAGAGATGGACAGTGGACCAAAAGATACCTTTATTTTTCTACTATTTCCTACTCTTTACACCACTAGTTATTTGTAATTTTCACCAGTGTGAGAGGTTAGTCAGGGCCAGTGTTTTCAGACCTGAAGAGAGATATTGCAGACTCTAGTTAGAAGTAAGAGATACCTCTAGTGTAGCTTACCTCTCTTTCTCTAATTATTACTAATTACACTGTTAAATAATTTTGTTAAGCAGGCTACATTCAGCTCCGATATTCAAAGTGCCCTCTGCCTGAACCCTTCAAACCTGGCACAGAAATTTCTAGTGAAGTTTACAATACAAATGGTTTATGGAAATAAAGTGGCACTAGGAATGTTTTGACTAACTGTGCCAGTTCAAACCCACATAAGTCATACAATGAATCGTTATGGTTTGAAAAGAGCTGTTTGCATTTTATTTTTTTTAAGCATTAATTAAATGATATATAAAGCTACTAACATCTTAGGTCAGGGAGAGTGCCAAAATGGACATTATAAAAATGTTCACTTTGGTATTAATTCTGTGTTTATGGGGCGTCTCATGTCTCTAAAACCTCCCTAGACCGCTATTAATCATAACATATCAAGTACATTCATCACATATTTTTCCTGTCATACACCAAAGAATGTCTTATTAATTAAAGGGGTGAAAAATTGGAAAGGTTCCTTTTCTCCCCTATTGTTTTGTAGAAGAGGAAATGATAAAGTTCAAACCGTAATTCTGCTTCTTTCCAGAAAAATGTTCTTATTGGGAAAGCAGACTTTTGTCACATTAAAAGCAAAACAGTTTTGCAAAGCTTGGCCCAAATCTGGCTTGGGTTGCTTGCTCATCTAGTTCTTCTGAACACAACTCACTGCAAAAGCAGGATTTGGCCTTTTAGCACTTGTGCTGCAAAACCCATGACTGTTATTAAAGGCATTTTAATTAAACCCAGCATTAAAACTACATTTTTCTTTCAAACCATCTATAACCAACAATTAGCAGCAAGGGGTTTTTCAAACCTCAAAAGAAATTGTTTGGGTGATATGCTACACATGGTTTATAGATTTAAAATCACTGGGGTTTTGTTTTCTGGGAAAGAGAAGACAAATCTCCGTGTTAAAGTTAAATGGGTTGAGTTTTCTGTTCATTCCCTACTGGACAGTTGTCCACGTCTCAAAAGCTGAATGTAACCTTAATTCATGACAGCTGTTTTCTTTACAATAGAATTGAATTTTATATAGCTTCTTTCATATTTGAGGTGTCCCAAAGCATTTAACAATAAGAAGTCATTGCCAGCTTTCATGGCCACTACAGCATGTCAGAGTTTTGCTTCAGGAAGGTCCCTGGGATTTAGGTCTTTAGCTGTGGGTGATGCTCTGGGCGTGGGGACCACCAGAGTAGAGGTTTTGCATTCAGCAGCTCCTTTCTCAGCCATGGGAGGTAACACTGACTGGACCCTGGGGTCAAGTTTGTACCAATTCAAAAAGTACAACTAAAATCCCCTTTCCTTTAATACATCTGGTGCAATGACACCCTTAGCCAGTTCTACAAGCATCACTCTGCTAATTTCTGGGCTTTGTGTGCTTTTTCTCCAAAAAGTGAGCCAGCAGCCTTCTGCCTTAGATCTGCTGCAAAGGCTGTCTTGCATTAGTCTGATTGCATCAGATCTTTACAGCAGAGCAGGCTGAGCAGAGCAGGGCAGGTAGGATCCTTCCACCCTGAACAGTGGTGATGCCATCATACCACAGAGAAATCCTGGGTTAGTCACTGGCGGCTTATCAGAGTCCGTCCATGCATATCTGCTAAACATATCTGGGTCTCCAAGATGAAGCATCCATCTAAATCCTTGTCAATAGATAACAACCTGAAAGCTGCTGTTCTCCATCTCACATGCTTCATTTTAAGCACTGCCTTAAAATGGGAACAGCAGAAACATGTATGTAAGTCTTAAGGTTTGAAGGCAAATTAACTCAGATCAACTGGTTCAAAGAAATTTCTCTTAGATGCATGTTTACTTCTAATTAGGAATTCATTGTAGTATAATAGTTCTGTGGTCACACAAGGGAGTATTCCACAAAAGAAATACCTGAGAACACAGGTAATGAGTTGCTTCTGAGCTCACCACCGGGCCCTTGTTATTGCAGACAGTCACAGTACAAATCAGTTGTGCAAGTAAGGGAGACAATAAATACCTTCAGAAAGAATAAACCGACCTATCTGCCATCTACCTACACACAGCTTTCTAAAACAGAGGATTGCCCCAAGCCATCTTTGGTTGCTGTCAGCTTATTCAAATCATAATGATAAAACTGAACTAGTCTAGAAAGACGTTTTCCTACGAAAATGTCTCTAATGACTTTTGCCTTCGAAACAATGAGCTTTTCTAGACACTCAGAGTGGGGTAGGGCAAACTCTTTCAAGATAAATGCATGAAGTACAGACTCACAAATTACATCAGAGGGTTTCAAACCAATAAATGAGTTATACCAAGCTGTGGTCTGGAGTAGCATAAACCCAGGGGATCTAAATTCCTCCCTGCTGTAATTCTGTGAAATCAGTGAAGTTGCACTAAGGCTTTGTAATACCAGTTTTATTGCATAGGAATAGGTTCATCTTCTTTAGAAGCCACAGATGAATTTGATCTATCATGAAAAAAGTAATTTTCAAGAATGGATATCCAAAGGGAGCTTTCTGCAAAAGACCTGAATAGAAGCTTGCATCATCATTACATGTTCAAAATAAATCAACATGATAAGGAGCATGATTAAGGGTAAGTGCAGACCTCAGGGTGCCAAAAAAGATTTGGAGACCAAAGTCACATGTGAGCATGAGATCATGAGAAGGAGGGAAGAAGAAAAAGAACATACAATGAACAGACACCAAGTAGTTTCATGGCTGGAAGAATCATAATCTTATTACCTGACCTCCAACACAACCCACCGCAAGAATACAGTGGGGAAAAGCAGAAGTGAGAATGAGCTGGGATAAAAAGAAGATGAAAGCTCTGAGTAAATATGGCAAGAAGAAAGCAAGGTCTCAGCAAAGGCATATGCTAGAGCACCTTCCAAATACACATATTGCCCAAGGCTGATGCTGTTTTCTAAAAACCTTTTTCCCATTTCCTGTGTTAAGCTGAAGGGAGCAAAATGCACTTTTTAATCTTAAAAGGAGCCACTTTTGCTTCCAGGAACAGAGTAGTCCAAGCTTGGCTCAAAGACTGTGAATTCTTTTTACTCGTCCTGTTGTAGGTAGGTTTTAGGGGGTGATGACATTCATCTGTTGTAGCAAAGGATAAGTAAGATTGTCCATTCCTATTCTTCTCAAAGGAAGGAATCCAGATGTGCATTCTTAGTATTATCTTTACCCTTATTCTGAAAAATTCCCATTCACCTCAAAAGCTTGCTCAGCCAACACAGGGTAAGGATCCAGGCTGTGTCTTAACAGCAGCTCAATGCTGCAGACAAGCAAATGAATGGGGAGATAGATGGAAGTGAGCTGTCATGTCACTTACTACAAGGCTCTGTTCTCCTTTACAGTTTCCTACTCACTTTAATCACTGACTTGTTCTTTAGGACGCATGGTTTTGGTCTCTTTGGGTGGGGTTTGTCACACTAACTGAAATATGGTCATCCCAGGCTGTTTAAAATCTCTCCGCAGAAAGATGTATCCAACTGTGGAGGGTGAGTCACCCCATTCCACTGGAGATAGCTGGGATACAATGCCTTCTGGGGGTACTTATTTTTTTCTACTGCTAAGGGAAACTTGCATAATTCTTAGATATACAAAGCTGGACGAGATTAAGCCCAAACTTTGTAAGCACATGTATTAATACAACCAAGTGAAAAGTAACAAAAAATTTGCAGCTCTGCTGTACATACATTTCTGTCTTTTCCTGCCCTTTCCTTGGCTTCTCGTCTTTTTGGTGCTTAACTTGTAGATCTCAACAGCTCCTGTGGGAGAAAGGAAGAAGTGCTGATGGTCTCCTAAACAATAATGAAATTCACAGCCAAGCACCTAGTTTGTTAAGTATCCATTAAAAATGACAGTTCACTACAACTTCTCTGTTGTACATAGAAATAAGTGGCCATCTTTTCATGTTGTTTGAGACCTTATCCACGTACATGAAGTTTTCTAGTCTCGTCAGAGTTGCTCACAGGTTTTAAGGCATTCAAGGACTGTAGGGTAATGACCTCCACAGGCCGCTGAATTTGGAAATACCCAGTCCCACAGCTTTGTGGCCTTTTAAGCTAAGATCATAACCTTATTAATTAAGATTAATCTTAAACCACTGGAGGAAATGGCAGAGGGCAAAGCAGCAGAAGTCTCCCTGTTTGCATTTGCTCTGCCCATGCACTCTACACTGGCCCTTCAATTCCCTGGCATCTAGGTCATAAATAAGACTTTCCTTAATTTGAAGTCCCACTGAAACCAGCTGGCAGGGATGTCCCCAAGCATCTGCTACTGAGTGTTCTCATGGGCATTGCAGGGGATGGCTTGGACTTCAGGTCTGACTCAGCATCAATGCTCTTTCTCTCTGCTTTGGATGAATTTTGTTGATTTAGATCTTAAGGCTGCATATCATGATTTACCAGCAGCCAGTGAGAGACGTGTTCTTCTTGCACAGTGAGTAATTAAAGTAATTTTTCTAGCGTAAAGCTAAAATTCTGGATTAAACCCAAGTGGCAGCCAGCATCATGTGATGTAACTTAATTATCTTACTGCCAGCTGTGCTTTGCTAAGCATCTGGCCTTTGGTCTTTCAAGTTGAAGCTCCAATTACAAATACCATCAGGACCGAGATGTAGCCTAATTGCACTTACCTCCTAAACATTGTTTAATTGGTTTGGAAACACTAATCTATACACCATAAAGTTTATGTTAAAGTCATGTTAATTGGCTAAATCCGTCATTGGAAAGATGGAGGGAGCTGGCTAATTTAACTAGACAATAGAATTTAAAAATCTAATGGCCTGATAATCCCGTTGTTGATGTCATAAAGTTCTATTTTACCCTTTTCCTTTTAAAAACATCTTTACAATTAAGATTTACTATTAAGGCTGATTACTGTAAGGCTGATTACTTTCAGTGCTGCAGAGAAAGGTTTTCCTCTCTCCCTCTCTTCTTCCACTGAAGTGTGGCAGAGGCAACATGAAATGCATTTGTGGATTCAGAAATGTTTATAGTAGGCAGAGCTTTCAGATTAGCATGACACATGGAATTTGTGAGCTTTTAGATTTGATTTCAAAGCATTAGGCTAGGATTTCACATTTTGTTTTTATAAAATGCAAATAGACTGCAGTTGCTTTGTTATTAAGATGGATTTGAAATGCTAGTCAGGGAGCAGATACGGAATTCATATCCCTTACACAAGTCTTGCTTCCTGGAATGGATTTTTTTTCCTTTTTTCTTTAGAACTTCTCCCAGATGCTAAGTAAACTGCTACTGTGAGACAGGCCAACTAAAAAGCCATTCCCAAAAAGGAAAGAAAGAGGTAAGGAATGAATGAATGAACTCAGAATGAGGGCACACAAGTTATTTTCCAAGAACTTGCATGAAGGAAGAAAAATCCAGCACACACTGGCTGCAGAGCAGTCACTGCTGTATGCAGAACTCCACTGCATTAGAGCTTAAGGCAAATGAGATGCCCTGTCTGGCAGCAGAGATCCTTCTCACTCCTGGTGGTCACACCATGACTCCCAGAGCTACGTGCAGGAGTCATTGCTGGTGTAGGTAAAGAGTAGAATCCCGGTGTCCACGGCACAGGGAAGCCAGGGAGCTCCAAAGCACAGTGCCAGCATTATTGACTGTCCTGAACACTATGGTATTCCTCTGGCTATGAGAAAAGGACCTAATGGTAAGTGTGCCTGACACCTGAAGGTGTCCCCAAGGCCAGGTTAGCTGTGTCCTGAGAGCAGGTATCCCCATGGATGCACTGCAGGAAGGCATTCTCCAGAGGACAAGCAGTCACAGGAGTGAGCACACCCAACAGCTCCTTATCCTGCCACACACATCCAAAGAGATTTGCAGAAGTCTGCCACAAGCAAATGACAGACTGTCAAACAGCTGCAAGGACAAGAGGTGGGGAGGTCCCATTAGCTCCTAGATTGAGCTAGAAGATGGTGGAGTGGCCTTTACAGTTACTTTGTGCTGTCATCATATTTCCAGCCATCAAACTGCAAGCAACATCTCAAATGTCATTTAGGACTTCAAGTTAGCTTTTAACTGGAATCTCTGAGGCAAAAAAATATCTCAATCTGACAAATAATTACATAACCCAGTTTTCTAACAAAAAACCCCTAACATCTGCTATAAAGAGCCTTTCCATGGTTGAAACTTTTAGTCCTAGCTTTAGTCAAATATTATGGGAATGCATGCACACATCTGTGGATTGCCAGGAATTTCAGAGAGCTTTCAGCACCCCAGGTTACCCATTGTAATACGTGATAAACAGGAAAGGTAGAACGATCAATTGAATTTCTTGATAATTGTGCCTATAAATAAAACAACAAACACTTTAAAAAAAAAATCCTCCCTGCATATTTCAGACATAGTGTTGTCTAAAAAACACTGGACCAGTCAGTAAGGCTTGCTGGTGCATGCTGGCATGCCTGCAGTGGGTTAGGAAGGAAGCATGACTAAGCGTTTCTATGGAGATTAGAAAGAAGAGGCCTTGTTTCCTTGGCATAGCCTTAATTAGCAAATGCTTAAAGTTAGGAAGATGTGTTGTTTCTACAAGGACATTTTGTTCCAGCAGAGGTTGTGTTTTCCTCCATTTGCTCAGTCTGTGAGAGGCTGAGAGGGCAAAGGAATCCAGAGTAAACAAGAGCTTTCTGTCTTTGACATCCACAACACCTGCCGAGAGGTGCCACACTGCAACAAGACCTGGAGTCTGAGAATGCTGCTTTGGCACAGCAGAATCAGGAGAGATTACCCCAGAACAAAACACATCCTTTCTAAATCAACAGTGTGATTTCTCAAAGTAGAAATTAAGTTTTCAAGATATATTTCTTTGGCCTGAAATTACCAAAAGGAGAGATAAAGGCTAAATGAAATGGAGTCTGATGCATCTATATATTTATAGATACTTCTGGAAAGATGCATAGATCTATATGCAGATACAGCCTGTAAAATTAAGACCATAAACCTGTAACATTTCCTTGGCAACATCAACCAACATTTTGTTATCTGTTCTTAACTGTTAGTCTTGTTAGCATGAACTGTACTGGGCTGGAGCACGTGATCTGAGGGAAGGGGTGTCCCTCGAAACCTTGATGCAAATCTCCTGAGCCTCATGCAATGGTGACAGCATGTCCTTAAACCTGAAAAATTCTGCTTCCCACTTCAGCTGTGGTTTATTAAACCACTTTCTGATGCTGGGTCAGGATGGAATTGGTTATGTTGGAATGAGACCCGTTTTCAGACAAAACTTTTAGTTTCTCCATTTTCCCTTTCACAGCAGATTTACATCCCCAGACTTTAGCTTGATAAAATCATTTCTGCCCTCTTGCTTGTGCCTATAAGGAGGCACTTTCTCAAAATTCAAGTCCTAACTACTTTTTATAGCTTCAAAATGCAATACAGATTCTACTCCTGAGCACTGAAGTAATATTTTAGCAGAGTGGGGCAAAATTCCAGTACTCAAGTGAATTAGAGGGATGTATGTGTAGATCCAAGCTGTTTGTACGCTTTCTTTGAAGCGTGCTGAGACCAAGCCAGCCTCTCCTAGCTGTCCTGTCATTTCTCTTACACTTTATACCCAAGCTGAGGTATGGAAAATATTGATATTAAAAGTCTATAATGGCTCTCATTGTTACTTCAAAAGTCCTACCTTTCCAAAGTCTTCATGTTCAGCCAAGCTTGAAAGATACAGATGTCTTAAAGAAAAAAATTATCCTATCCTTTCCTTCCGCTTCTTGGCTGCATTTTCTAACCACTTTTCAGAGAAATATAGTATTTCAAATATCTCACAGAAAAAATATGACTCCTCCCAGACTCCCAAGGCTGCTCTCACAGGTTGTCTGTGGATGCTACTGCTCCTTGAAGGGAGCTGAGCAGTGGGACCACGCTGACTGACCCAGCGTGAAGCAGTATCAGTTAAGCCTCAGCTGCTTTTATAAGGGGGTGCTTTTGGACTTCATGGCAGACCACTCAGACAATGGAGCAAGTAAGCTTGTCTAGCCACATCCTTTGGCACTGACAGTCATCAAGGGACAAGAATGTTTTTGGCTTCAGTCTCTCAGCCTAGCTTGTATCCCTGTACTGCTTTTGCTGTCCTCTAATGGATAGAACTCTATGAAGTTCTGCACAGGCAGGATCTGGATCTCTGCCCATGTCCCATTCCCAATATCTGTTAGCCAGGTCATCAGTGCTCTGTTGTGATCTAACAGTTGTTGGCCCTGGAATGCAAGGAACTTCCTGCTGTTTTTTATGGGACTCTGAAGAGAAGCCCTGCTGCAGGATGATAACATTAAAGTGGGATTCCCCAGGGACATTGCAGTCACAAGTGCCAAGTAAACGACCCACCACACTCCTACTTGTGCGATAAAATACTTTACCTGTGAACTTTGCAGACTGCTTTAATATTTCCTCTTTCATCTCCCCCTGCTTTTTCAAAGCTATGTGGTTTACCTTCACAGGACATCTGTGGGTGGTGGGTGGCCTATAAAGGGCAAGAGAAAATGCCTAAGGATTACAGGACTCAATTCCACTGCCAGCACAGATTTCATCAGCAGCAGAGCCAAAGCAGCAAAGGTATAAAACCTTGCTTTCTTACCAGTGTTCAGGCATAGGTGGGATCTGCTGCAACTTTATGTGATTCATATTTACCTTTCAGAGGTGCACAGGACCATTGCCTCCTGGTCTTGTGTCCAATAGACATAAACCCGCATAAGAGAGGAGGAAGTTTATTCACATTCACTGCCCTGAAGTGCAGAGGATTTTATCCTGGCTGTATGCTGGGCCACAGCTGGGAGGAGGTGGTGAAGGGGAAATCACTTGCCACGTGGCAGAGGATGTGTGCAGCACTGATTCATGGACATTTTCCATATTCTCTTTCTCATGCAGCACTTCTGCTTTTCTTTTCTTTGTCACAGGTGCAGGACCCTAACAGCACTTCTGCAAATACAACTGTTATGCGTATTGAATGCCAAATTCAAAGAAAAAAGGCAGAAAACTTTGGTAAACTTCACTGGTATTAGTATGACATTGAGGACATGTAGCTCCAGTATTGCATCAGTATGTGCAGTATGTTTAAGGAGAGAGCTCAGGGCAAAGGCTTGAATGCAGCGCCTCAGTCTGTGGTGTACTGTGAGCTGGATTATGTCTTGCAGGAAACTGTCCTTCACGGAAGATACTGCTATAGACTGCTAAGCACATGTTTCCACCCAAAACAAAGGCAGCTCAGGAATTTGAATATTGTGGGATGACTGGCTTTGTCTGGGTATTATTTTGGGAAAGAAATATGTGTGGGTAGATGAGAGACAGTTCAGGTGGGAAAGGAAGGAGAGAGCATGCGGAAAACAGGCAGTGAGGCGGAGCTGCAGCACAGCCAAGTTGCGTGGATGCCTGTCCTGGGAGAAGCCTGAGAGGCTGGAGAGCTGGCTGGCAAAGATCTGCTGCTGTGAGAAGAAAAGTTGCCTCCAGTGGTTTGTGTCCTACTGTGTTTATGAGAGCAGACTCTATATTGTTCTACATAAAAAGAGTTGCATCAAAAATGCTGGTCTTTGCTATTAATATCTTTACTTGGAAAAAAACTTGAGGGCCTGAATTTTGTGCAGCTGGAATGGTGTGGGATTCTGTTTAATTTAATGTGGCGTGTTTTCTCCTTTTCCCTGCCTGTTCTTACTTGTGGTTCCTGTTGTCTCTGCTTCTTGGGAAAGGCAATAGGTCTCAGGGTGGGCACACCATCACATTGAGGAATCCTCTTCTATGTAGCACAAAACGTGGAGTCCTGCCTGAGGGCAAAAGTTGGTCCTGCCCTGGGGCTCAGCTCTTTTGTGCTGAGCTGGTGTTGACACCTACAGAAGAGGCTGAGCTTCAGATGCTTAATTCTCATCCATCCAAATCAATGTAAGAAGTCTCCCTGACCAGCTATGCTACTCGTGGATTGCTTTGTCTCAGATAAATGATGTTTAGAGGGGGGATGTCAAAACAAAGTTTAGTCACAGGGCTTATGAGCAAGGATCACCCTGCAGCTCATAATGGCAGTCTCTTAGATGAAGCATACTTAGACTGGAAAAGTAATTTATATAGAAAAATCCTTCCCACCTCTCTGAGTCCTGATAATGTTCTGGGAAGTGTCACAGTGTTTTCTGCTGAGATTTTTTGCTGTTTTAAAGCAAACTTAGTAGCAAGAGAGGTCACCTACTAATGGGGATGCCACCTCACTGGGCTTCTCTAATTGCAACCAGCAGTCAATTTGTTGCCATCCTGCTGAGCGTCTAGCTGCAACTGGCAGGGAAAATAAAGCAGCAGCCACTGAGATTCCAAGAGCTGTGAGGGATCTGGATTGTGCATCTAGACAGTGTTTATTTTAAAAAGCTATTATCTACCAGCTGTTCATAAACTATGTTATGCCATGCAAGAGTCTTTGTACTATGTAATTGTCCTGCCTCTCTCTAAATGCATATTCCTCTGGTTTGAATTAGCTGCCAGCTCATGGTGATTATGGTCGTCATTCATTTAGAACAACTCAAATCAGATTTGGAAGTGGTGACATCACTCATGTACAAGTAGTGTCTACACAGCAGGGGCATATTGTCCTCAACCTAGGCCAAACCTGTCTTCTGTTCTCCTTCAAGTGTCTTACAAGAACTTATGCTGGAAAGTCTTTCCCCCTTCCACTGTGCGTAACATGTACTGCAGTTAGTGTTACTTGGGACCTTAGCTGCCATTCTAAAACCCGTGACCTTGTGCACACACACCAAAGTAGGTTTGGTGTTTAACCCTGTGCATTTACAGAGAGCGTGCATCGAATCTGTTACATCTGTGGACATCTCCTTCTTAACATCTGGGACACATTATGTAATGTGTCTTCTGGCTCTCCAGTAAACAGGAACCATATGAAGGTTCAGTGTTGATGTTCCCTCAAACCTGCCTAATACTGGCCCTGATGTTAAGGTTGGAGAACTCCCAACGAACAATGGAAGTAAATAAATTATTGATACAACTTGCATATAGAAGATCTCTAAGTTCATTTAAAGAGCAACAGGCATAGCTGACTTTTTGGTAAGATGCTATATACTAGTAGGAAAATTGGTAGAAATCTGCAAGAAATGTTGGCAAACCTTCATAGGATTTTGATTTAACTTTATTAGCACATAGATGGGAAAGTGTTCTAATTACTACTCTGTTTCTTAGTATGTTGGCTGTGTTCTGACAATTAGGATGTTAAAAAACTCAGCAAGATCAGGAAAAGATCTTTTCCGAAAAACATGTTCCCTCATCACGCAGCAACACAAGTCGTTGCTGAATCGATGGCACCTATTTGCAGTACAGCAAAAGGATGTGTTTATAGAATATCTCACACCTTGCAGAAATGTAACCCATAATGAAAAGCCGTCTTCTGGAAGGTCAGCATAGTAAGGAAAACTTCTGGTAATGGGGGAGAAGTTCAGAGTGAACTGAATCCAGTCATAAAAACAGTAGGCAGGAAGAAAACAGGGAATACTAATGGATGCTAATGCAATGGTGCAGGTAATGGATTTGGAAGGATAAAAGCTATCTTACAAGGCTTTAGCAGTATATTTTTAACACTCACTAGTATACAGAGACACTTGAATCTCTTTTCTAGAAGCCTGCTTATTTGGAAAGTGCATTTGAAAAATTTTTAACACCTTTCCAGCAATGAAGTGAAAATATGGTATCTTTATCTAAATATCCAAAGAGTAGAGCCTTTCCACATATGTGTATATCAATGTTGAAGGTCCCGCTGAACAAAATTATGTTAGTCAGTGTCTGCAAAGTAAAAATCAAAATAAGGACCAAGTTTTTCCTTCAACTGAGTCAACTTTAGCTTGAGTACTTCTGGAGAAAAGTTTTCCAGTGTCAAAGAAATAAAAAGCTGGATGTCCAGCTTCTGCTCATTTGGCTTGCCACAATCTACTCACGTAATTAGACAGGCTCATTTCTCATTTGTGCAATGAATTTGTACAGAGCAAAATGAAAGCAACCAACAGAGATTTAAAGTTCCAGCTGTGCATTTTCTCTTTTTTGTTGGCTTGTATCAGAGCCAGGAATATATATTGCACAGCTTTTGGTGATTTACAAGAGTGATATTCACCTCCTGCAGAAGGCCTCACCTAAGTCTGTTTACATGTCTGGGTTTACTCAGGTAATTCAAACAAGGCAAGTCTTGTTTTCCATCCAAAGCCATTCTCCCAGAAAGCAGAAGCAAAGCCACCCGACCAAGCAAAGTCGGCCCTCACAAGTGCTCTTATCAGCGAAATGTTGTCATACAGCATCAACCAGAGAACAGTCAGCCATACAGCACTGTAATAAAAAATGTATCTGGCACTTCCAGGTCTATTTACTGTTTTATTGAATTCACACTCCCCTGAGTGGTGACTGCAAATTCCAGGGGACAATTCAGCCCCCTCTCTCTTCAAGACTGGAATTTTAATGGGTCCGATAAGAAATGGCCCATCTTTCATCAGATACTGTGGTGTCTATTTTAACTTTTTGCCTCTTCTGTGGCAACTTTGTATGCACACAGGCCTGGGGTATCAACTGATGACAGTCAGTCCTTTCAGAAGCCTCACCAAGGTACTTGAATCATCCATTATGCAGGGCAGTGTGAGATAAATTTATCAGAAACATTTGCACAGGCCTTCGGCAAAGGAAGTGGTGTTCTCTGTGTATTTTCTGCAGGCTTGGTTGGGAGCACAAACAGGGTCAAATGATGGAAAGATTTGGTTTGCAAGAAGAGGTCATTCCCTCATTCAGGTTTGCTTGAAGTTTCATCAGTGCAAAATCAGTCTATTGTGAACTTGGTGCCTCTGCATGCACGTGGATGTGGGCATGAAATGAGTGAAAACTCAGCTGTGTTTAACTTTGCTTTACTTGCTATATTTCTTGTCTCTCACCTTCCTGGAGTTTAACCCCAAAAAGGTTAATGTGGTTGCCTAAGCTGACATTCCACTTGCAGCCCAGTTCAGGACACTGAGACAGAAAGAACAATGTGTACAGATCTTATTTTTACAAACATTGGTCATTTGATCAAAGGTTATACTATTTTCAACTTCTCGCATTTCCAGCCCAAGAGCTGAACTGTCACATATCAATGTGTGTTTTCTTCTTCCATAAACAGACACCAGTTTACTATGGAAACAAGTTTTCTCTTATTCGTTAAAGAAGACAGAAATAATGTAATGGGCAAACCCAGGATGTGCTGATGGATTTGTCATTAATTTTCTTCAGCACATCTACCAGTGCTTCCCAGACAACTGGCTACAGCTTCAACAGTCGTATGTGACTGTCACTTAGACATCCAGTACCTTTGATCAAAAATATGTATATACTCATGATTTTTGTGTTACAATTTGTGTGTCTGACTCTAGAAAAAAGGTGGAGCCAGCATCCATGGCAGGTAAGTTGTTTGTTGGGAAAAGCCTTCTCCCAAACTGCTGGTGGGAACTGATCTTCTGGTTTTTGGTGAATGGTTATCTTATAGCACTGAAGTTGCTCTTTCTCTGCACATAATAAATTCAGACCTGCTCAGAACAGTAAATTGGCCCCTTTTTAAAATGCCACTGTGCTGAAACAAATGCAAAGCTTCCCACAGCCCCAGAGGGATTTTCTTGAAGTCTACAAGTCTACTCATGGCCAAGATGCAGGACGCAAAGATGGGAGTCAGCTGGGGTCTGGACAGATGTTCTCAGAGGTTGGGTGCTTTGCCTCTGGGAGCATCTATTGGCCTGTCAGTAGGCCCTTTAAAGACTATGATGATTATATCCTTCTGGGACACTTCTACAAAGTTGCACGGCGGAAGCTCTGGCAGGGTCGAAGTGCCTGGTTTGGCTGAAAGTGGCCTCTCCTCAGCATTCCTGACAGCCCTCCACGACCACCACAGGTTGGAAGAGCCCCCTGCTGACCCCAGCCAGAAGCTGACCCCTGAAGAGTGTGCACTCACAGCCCCAGCAGCCAGGGATTTGGGTCTCCTTAGTGTTATTAGTAATAGTTTGCTAAGTCCTCAGGAAAATACTAGAGAGCAGAACTGGAGGTTGGACACCTCATTTCCATTGACTTTTAACTGCAATACTTGTCCTAGCTGCTTCTTTGGAAAGTTCAGCTCATAAAAACTAGAATTTCCCAGTGACCCTAAGCAAACACAGAACTTGTGCAAAGAGCTACATTTCTGTGGTCCCCTGGAAATCCTCTGTTTGTTTTGCTAACAATTTTTGTGATAATTTATGTTTTCCAAACACTGGCATAGAAATCTTAAGAAAAACACGATCTGCTTGATTTTCCAGGTGGATTTAAGCATTGAGTGTGTGAGCCATGAACTCTGGAGAACACTCCCTGAAGGTCAGCAGCACCGGGTCAGGCTCTGCAGAGCTCACCGTGGGATGTGGGATGCACCTCAGGTTAATGACTTGCAATTGCACGCAGCCTTCCCTAAAGCTGCACATGTAGTTAATGCATATCAGAACTCAGCAAGACTATTCAAATTACCTCAATTTCCCAATGATTTATGATGTAGGTTTCTGACATCGTTGATTATTTATCTGTCCTCCTAGTGTTGAGAGCCAAAGCAAAGAGGGGATAAACAGATGCAGTAAAATTATGTTTGAGCAAAGGGTCAGATGTGTTCAGAGACAGTAATGTTGGATAGAAGGGTAGTGAAGGACTCGAAAGTAAAAAACCTAGACGAGACATCAGTCCAGTCCAGAGTCAAAGAAAGTGAAAGGGCCTTTCCTCATTCTTTTTCTAGAAAGAATCATTTCCTGACTCTGGAAGATGGATTCGGTTCATTTAAGTAGTTTTCCAGGGTGTATTTTATATTGCAGACTGGAAGTTTTTTACGATATGCCACTTATAACTTTTCACAGCCCTAAAAAGTTAGGCTTTTTAGTAGGAGAAAACCCACTTCAGACACACCACTTACAATAAATGGGCCAAATTCTGTTCTCAGTTATAGCTGTGCAACCCTCATCCTTAGTGCAAGAAATATTTGAGCTTAGTAGAGGTTGTGGATTAAAGACCTGGGGTTCCAAAACACACCCTCAGATGCATGTGTGTGGCTAGGACTGAAACCAGTGGGACTCCCATGTGTACATCCAGGGTAGACTTTGGCTTGTGATTTTTATTGTTTGCGCTATTGGATAAAATTGATTCCAGCGTTACATTTCTCAGTCAGAGTTATTTCTACATCATCATGCATCAAAATGTTGGCTCTGATCTCTTCTTCTTGATGGTAGCTTTGAGGAGTATTTGTTTTCTGATTAGTTTGGGCCCAGCATTAATCATTCTCAGGCTTCCTCTAACCCTTTTTTTTTTATTATTTTACTGATGGCAGATTTAACTGTTGGCTCACCTTTATTTCCAAAACAGATGAGTTTTATTAGTCTCTAATATTAGCCAGATCCAAAGAGTTGATAAAGTTAGACCAATGTGGGCCAGATGCTCAGCTGGGAACTGCAGCCCTGTTGATTTGGGTATCCTGTCTGGGAGAGTCTGACAGGGTGCCTGGGCAGGAGGAGAGCCCCAGCTCACGCATGCAACCACGTAGAGATGAAGGTCTGGTTCCTGGGCTCCTTCAGATGCTCTCAATCAACAAAGAGACCTATTAAATTCACTGATTTGCAACCAGAAGGAAGATGACCTTTCAGGGGGTATGTTTTAATAGCTGGAGAGATGTATTCCATAGAATTGTTAGGGTTGAAAGGGACCTTTAAAAGTCACCTAGTCCAACTCCACCCTGCAGTGAGCAGGGACATCTTCAACTAGATCAGGTTGCTCAGAACTCTGTATTTCTTTATGTTGGTAGAAGAATGATTCTGAACAAGACAATAACATCTTTGGCAAGGAGCTGTTCTTGGATCAGGAGCTTACATCTCCTAACATTTTCTATCTTTGAAACTTGTGTCAGTCTTTCATCTAAAAGCCAGGTATCAGATTCAGAAACACATGTAATTCCATGAAGGGTGTTTCTTCTTTCTTGTTTTGTTTTTACTACTTCTGATTTTCCTTCTGTTAGGGAATGAGAGTTGCAGTTTGTGCATGGCTCTAAGTCTGCAGGAAGTGTTCAGCTGTGCCATTTGCAAGGATTGTGTAAAGGCTCATAAATGAAAGGGGAAATGGGTGCCAAGAGGAATTTCATGTTGCCACCAGGAGGGCTTATGGAGGCTCTTCAGAGAGGATGAAATATGTGAATATTTAGGAACACCTTCTCTAGCAGCTTCAAATGCAGCAAAAGAAGGGGTGCTACCTCTTTCAGTGCCTCTTTATGTCAGTAGCTGTTACAGGTGCAGCCTACTGCTGAGCATTCATTTGAGCACTTTGAAGAAGGACAGACAGACCTGAATGCTTTTCAAGTAGACATGATGCTTATTCAAACTAATTAAGCTGGATTTATGAATTCCCAGTTCTCAAGTAATTCTTAATTACAGGATCACAGGAGGATTCAAGTCGGAGAGGACTTCAGGAGGTCTCTGAGCAGGAACCTCCTGCACAAAGCAGGGTCAACTATTGTCTGGGTATTTGGAAAAAGTAAAGATGACTGAAAATACTATCTATCAAATTTAAGTCTGACTTCTCTCAGACCTCATACAGCCTTTAAGAGAAAGCCTAGAACTCAATCTAACAAATTTATTTGTATTTCCATCCCTAGAAGTTGTTTTTTAGAACAATTTGCAGCAGAATTGCACATCTTTCACCAGGTATGAATTCAGCATCAGGTCCTCAGTGTAGGACAACAGCATTCCATGGCTGAGAGCTGACAGGACAGACAACAGGCTTCAAATTAAACAGCAGCATGGCATTGGTTCTTATATATTTTAACTTGTTACCGTCACTGAGGAAGCCCAAGGCAAGGCAGAAGGACACATTTGTCCTGGAGTGCTGGATCTGCAGGTTGCCAAGGTAGTGACAGGTTCTGTAGCCATACACAGCAGTAATTTTGTTATCTGTAGATTTTCCTTGATGTTTACTGGTAGTGAAAATATTTGTGATGGGGAGATTAATTCCTGCAGAATTAATCACAAAGACATCTGCAGAGAATGGTTTCTCTCAAAGTGGTTTTGTCTGTAGTGCACATGACCATTTCCATTTTTCCTGAGAAAGACAATCGGCTCTTTTCATTTCCCCAGTTTATTATGGGTTCTTTGCCCTGTGCCTTGTTCTGTTTGTGTAAAGTCTTACAGATCTTTGTCCATGGCTTCTGAACTGAGCTATGAGGTCAGATCATAGACTTCTGGGGAGAACAAAAGGTGCTTTACATGGAAGAGCCCTATGTTGGACTGTTTTCCTTGTGAACGTGGTAGCGATGTGCTGCACAAGTGAGCTTAGTACTTGTGTGTCAAAATGCCATCAGGCATGGAGAGATCTACTATAATATGAAGAAAAGACCTAGGGAAAAAAAGATCAAGGGTTTTTTTGTCCGGTGGAACTGTTGAATTGGGTATACAAACTTGGCCACAAAATTATTAAAAACTGCAGCCTTAGCTCAAAACTTTACCTTCTCAACAGGTGTTATTAAGCTCCGTTTCAAATGGCACTGCTTGCCTGTGACACCCATCATTGTTAAAGAAGGATTGTGGCAGGAACAGGAACCAGCTGTGAGACATTTCAGGAGCAGCAGCCACCAGCATATGTACACTGTGCTGGCCAGAGGCTCAGGATAACACCACGGTGCCTTCAGGGTCCACACCAGAGCTGTCCTTACACTGGGGCTCCTGTTATGCCTAATTATTTATTCAGGACACTTGCTGACTGCATACAGAATGTTTACAATGCTCATGAAGGTTTTATCTATAAATGCAAAACCCAGAGAGTGTTGCTTTTTTTGAATTTTATCAGGGGAATGCTATGAGACTAAGTTGTTTCCAACCACAGGTACTTCTAGAGCCCAGTATTCCAAGCATTGTAGCTGCCACTGTACTGGAATGACCAGCTTGGACATTTTAATATATCCTTCTCCACAAGCATATCAATGGAGAGGAGTTTTGCATGCCTTCACTTATCTCAAAAGATTTCATCTAAAAACACTTACAACTGAGCAATATCTTAATGTTTATGTGCTTTAAAATCTACCAAAAAATAGTAATTTTAAAAAAGCAGGCTAATAATTATATGCAAGAACTATGCATGAAGTTATCCTCAAAAAATATGCATTAGCTGAGCAAAAATGACCTTGTCATTCAGCTAGGGCTTAGCTTGGTGCCAGCATTACTGAAGCAACGATAGATCATATGGACCTTGATTGTATCTTAGAGAATTAGGTTGCCCAAAGATTATCCTTATCCTCTGTCAATAAGGAATGAGAACTCAGGCTGTATAAATAGTGCAAAGGGAGTGCTGCATTGGACAGTGTAATTTGGAAATAAGACTTGGAAATAAGTTGTGCACACATGGATAACCAGGCCTTTTCAAAATCCCGTGGATGAGCATCACTATTCTCTCATTGCATATCCTGCACTGTCACTGGTAGGCATTTGGAGAGAAGAATACAGTAGCACATACCATGTGCGTGAGCAGGCTTCCCTGCTGCAGTGTAATTCTGTCACTGTCAGCCTCCTTTCAGTTCTCTTCAGAAGAATTACAGAAAATCAGATGGATTTTAAGCCAGTGGACTGATTACACAGCCGCCAAGTCATAAGGGTAAAGCACTCCGTAACTATCCTCAAGAATCCATTAAAGCCCTGCTGAAACATGATCTACCACTGATTAAAGGCGATTAAAAGGGGGAGGGAGAGGTTTTTGAGTTGTAATGCACTGAATGAAAGAGATCAATAAATGAAATGGGGTGATCTGAGAATCAGCTTGTTGTTGCACATGTTTTAGTTCAACTTCACTGGGAGAAACTGCACCTGGACTCTTCCCATCAGCTCCATGGGAATCAGATCAATTTAATGGGTTTGCAGGGAGGGTGGGGAGGTTAGCACTGTTAATGGAAAAATACTGTCAACTGTATCAAATGCTGCTGTTAATTCGAAACACTAGCAAAGTCTTCCGAAGTAATGTTTCACCTTAATTGCCTTAGGGAATAATTTAGCTGTAATTGGAGAGTAGCTTAAAGTTATGTGCATTTCTGAAACTCAAGAAGGAAAAGGAACGCAGCAAGGAAGAAATGCCCATCTATTCAGTCTATAAGGAAAGCATTAACTTGGCAAAAACACAGATGAAAATTCAGTGATTGAGCAAGCTGGCAGCATGGAGTCAGAGAGTAGGGGAATGGAGAAGGGGGCAGTGAACCAGCCTGGTCTTCAGAGACAGGGTTTACACTGAAATTAGTGTTCTACTGGTGAAGCACAGCAGAAGCACTTGTCAGACAAGACAAAAAAGAGCGATGAATGGGAGTAACAAAGAGGCCCCTCAGAACATCCAGTGAATTGTGAGAGCTCACAAAAGACACGAAGGGCTGAATGAGGATACTGAAGGAAAGTTATCCTAAGTCATGTGTGCTGTTCTTGCAAGGTACAATCAGCCCACCAGGACATCAGCTCTTGCTGCCTGGGAGATTGTTTCCTTGCTGAAATTTTCATTTTGTTTTGTGCCCAAGCTGGGAATCCTGCAGGGAGCCTGTTACCCAGGGAGCTCAGTGCTTCCTAGCTGTGGACAGTATCGACTTGGGGTACCCAAACTCATTAGATTCTGCTGGAAAGCAGCTACATCCTTTCTTGTAGCTGAGAAAGGAAAAAGGACAATGCAAACCAGTATTGCACAATTGCTTAAAGTCATCAGTTGGGCTTGACCTGTTTGATAATAGTGCTGGTACCACAATCAAGGAGGACTTATTACTGCAAGGGCCTATTTGTTAATGTAGAAAATGTGGAGGAAGCTAAGAATGACAGAACGTAATTTTTGATGGGGCATTCGGCAATCTGGGTGCTTCTCCTACTTTTCTTTTTCCCTTCTTATGTACTGATGCTGGTTACTCTTAATGAGCAAGACATTAATAAGATACAACAGCACTGGAAAAAAGCACTGGCCTTTGCAAACGCATATGCAGTCTTTAACAGAAAAATGTAAGTGTTAAAGTTATGAAGCTGGCCTTGCAGTACCAGATGTATTTGATTATACGTTTTATTATACACAATGTCTTTTAAAAGTGGTGTTTTCTACAAGCTCAAAAAGAGAATCAACAGCAATTTTACATGGAATAACTAGAGTAATAACTACTTAGCAGTTATCCTAAAGATTATGCCAGATGAGAAAGTGATGAGATGGCATAGGTTTCTTAATATTCTGAAAAAATCCTGAAAAGAGAGATTAGTGTACAATAGTGTGATGCTGGGATTATTCATCATTCAGCCTTCTACAAGAGATAAAAATTGCTTTGAGAACATCTTATCAAAGAGATGTCATGTCATTTCTATTCTTCTCATGTTCTTTTAGTGATAACTGCAACTGCTTTGAAAATAACTACTCTTAAATGGGTAAGATTTTACATAATTATGTAACTTTTAAAAATCCAAAATGAGGGAAAACACTGCAGAATGACTCCTCGTTATTTTAGACCCTCGAGGCCCAAAAGCCATTGCCAGAGGATGTGCTGTTGCACTTCATTGGTTACAGCATCAGCAGTGACCATCTCAGCACTGGGGACACAAACCCAGTGTCACAAGCTGAAATCTGTTCAGACTTTTCTCTCAGGACTGTGCAGACTCTTTGAAATTATGAGATGTGGGAGTCAGCACATCTTTCTAATCAATTCAAAGATCAAATTGAATGAATTAACCAGCATATTAATGAAGACATCCTTTCTTCTCCATTCTCATATGGCAACTAGAGGATTAGGGTGAACGTGTACTGAAAGTACTTGACTTTGTACACACACAGCAAAAGGAAATGATGGGTAGGGTTCCTGTTCTCTGTTACCCTGCCAGCTTCTATGAACTATCTGCTTTTTTTCTTCGAGCCCAAACCCCACAAAAAGACAAATCAGGCTGCATTGCACAAACTTGTTTCAAAGATACAGCACAAGCCAGGAAAGCATGCAGTAAAATAAGCTTAATTTCAGGTTTAGCTTTAAATTTCTAAACCTCCTAACAACATTGCACAATCTGAATTAATTTCCCAGCTGGAAAAAGACGTCCTTAGTCAGATCCAAGCCAGGAACCCTGCAGATTTGACAGCTGCACAGGAGCCAACAGAGAGTGTGCCTGAAAGTAGTCTGAGGCATTGAAATTGTCAAATTCTTCCAACAGTCCTATAGCCTGGTCTGACTTCAGATAAGTGCCAACTTGTTTCACATCTAAGTGGCTGTCAAGGAGATGGGAATTTGGCAGTTTTGTTTCAACATGTGCTACTTTTTTGCATCCTTTGGCAGTCTGGGAGAAGCCCCATAGCAAACAGAGATTAAGATGGCATCTTAAGTCTAAATTGACTTGGAAAATTTTACTAATGGGACCAACCCAGGAGACACTCAGCAGTTTGGTATAAAAATGAAGCTCATAGTGTTCTTTTCTTTCTCAGCCTTTTCATCAGACCTCTAATTGATTTAAATATGTTAAAATTTTTGTAAATTTGGACTACTACTTAATATGAAAAATGCCTGAGACACCCAGGAATGGGAAGTGATTTGTGATTACCATGCCAGGATTCTCTGCAGCATTTGCTCTTCCAGTGGCACAGGCGGAGTAGTAAGAATGGGTGAATGGATCACCCAGAGCCACAGTCTGTAACTGGTTCTGATTTTCTTTTCAAGGGTTTTGTTGTTCTTGTTGTTTCAGGGGTTTTTTTAGGAAAAAAAAAAAGAGAAAAATCTTGGCCTCAGACTTGTCTCCCCAAGAGCACATTTGTTAATCTAAAATACCAGCTGATGACACAAATCCAATCCACAACAGGATGCATTTTCAGTCAGTCAGCAGCACACGAACAACTCAGGTGTGGTACATACCATTATATCACAGCCAGTAAACAAATGCAGAAAACCATAAACAAGCCTTAGGCAGGTGAGTATCAACCACTTTACAGAGCAAGCACTGTCCCACGGTGTGACATCCTCCATGGCATGGTGTGGATCAACCCCATTTACTGGGAAAGAGTTACACTGCCCTGCACCAGCTGAGGACTGGGCAGTGCAACCTGCCCAACAGCTGCTAGAAACAAAAGGAGAATTGACCACATTTCCAGAAGATGAAGTGAAAAATCTCCTGTTGAGAACACAGATACTTATATGACCAAATTCAGACAAGAATCATTTCAGTCTTTGAGAGAGAATTGCAAATAATGGTGCTTTCAGAGTAGGAGTAATCACCTAGGAGACAGCTTCCTCATGGGTTTGGAAACCAGCAGTGGCAATGGAAGCAGTAGCAAGAGTTTCAGGCCTCTGGTCCTTGCTGTTTGCAAGCACTAGAGGACACATCCTTCTTTTTTGCTGGCCATTTACCTTGCACTAACTTAGTGGTGTGCCTTCTGTCTGTCAGTCTGCAAACCTCTAGGTAGAGTGCTAGTTGTATTATTTCCCAGAGATCACTGCAAGATGAGCTATACAAATACAAACCCCAAGGAGAAATAATCGTAGCTGCACAGAAGAGAGCACATTTCAGAATTATTTAAGGACTTTTAGTTGCAGAGGGGTACTTGTGGGTTTCTTATTTTCACTGTCAATCAATTTGATATCCAAATGGACTACTTTTTTGAGTAAGTCTCTATATCTCTTCCACAAAGGAGAGAAACAGACTCCTGAAATGTCCTGAAATGATACATGCCAGGATGTAGCACCTCCAACCTAGTAACTGCTATCCTCTCTGTGTAGATTTGAAACCGTAATGAACAATTACAACGAGGGAAATGCATGCCAAATAATGTTGGGAAAGAGCATCTGTGGGATTCTCAGGACAGTTTGGCATTGCCTGGACAGAGTTTCAATGAACAGAGAAGCAGATGAACCAGTGTCAGAGGGTGCATACTTCTTACGGGGAGTGTAAATTCTGTGTTGAAAAGGGTAAGCACGATCAAAAAACAGCAGTCTGCAGTCAACAGAGATGAGAAAGGAAATCGTGACTGCTTGGGATTCCAGACATTTAAACAAATGAGAATAACATTTCTAAGCAACAGAGAGATAGAAGAACGAAAAGCATGAGGAAATGGCATACTGTGATTTAAAAATAGCCTGGCGCAAGACAGGACAGCCATGCTGAGCATGGAGGGAGCTGTGCAGCTGCAGGATCACTTCTGCCTTACATGACTTGGGGCATGCGCCAGAACTCCGGAGCTCTTCCTCCATCCCGAACCTGGGAACTTTAATGGAGCGTTACCGATGAGGATAGAGGGCCAAGTTATGTAGTTAGAGTCAAGACACATGTAACTTCAAGCTCTCCAGGATGGAAGGGGAAGAGGGTGCAATTTCAAAGGAATCACTAGTGTGGAAAGAATATGTGGAAATTCCTGGTTCACAACTGGAGCTATGTAAAACTTGGCCCTTGTTCTTTTCAGAGATTTGCTGTTTTCTCTTTCATGTCAGCTCATGCAGGCTTGCACCCTCTGGCTTTTCTTTTGTGTTCTGGGAATTGAATAAACCCTGGAAGTAGTGAGAATCATCAGGTCTCACAACCTAACCATGCAAAATCCCCTGGCTGGAGTGGTTTTGATGTGAAATCATAAATCAGTCCGGGTCCACACAAAGGGCTTCTGAGCTGCAGTAACCTTTAGACAAATGTGAATTTGGTTTGCTAGTACTTTTATTTAAGTTTTCCTCTTAATTTCACCCCTTCTATGTTTTTTTCATTAACAAATACCTGGAAATTGCATAAGCTATATTAATGGATGATTATCTTCTCCCTCTCTCCCCTCTCTTGGTGTATAATTCACTTTTCCTTCTGCTCCCTCCTTTTCTGTTCCACACACAAATGCACTTTTAAAAAGCCTCAAGGAAGATTCTTGTAAGAATCAGTAGCTTTAGGACTCAGAAAAGAATGTATTCACAGGTCACACCAAGTAAGGAGCTGGAGTACCCCTCTCTGTGAGGTCTAATTTTGGTATGTTTGAACTATCAACTGATCTTATAATGAAAAAAATAAATACTTATATTACAGTTTTGCATGAAGGTCATAAGGAATAAATATATTCCTTTAGGAATCACTTTAGGAACCACTGACCAGTCCTTAATTTTATTTGTGCTTTTCTTATTGCCATAATTCCATCAAACTCAAAGCTCAGATGCTTATTTTGTACATTCAAAGAGCCAAAAGGAATAATGTGGTAGATCCAATCTAGCCATACTTTCAAAAAGCTTTTAACAGAGACCTCCACAGAACACTAGAGATGCTTAGAGAGCTTGAGGTCTGTGAGAAAACACAGCATCAGCAATACTGTTCCAGTGGATTTAGAAGTGATCTGGTAATGAATTGTGTGGGGAGAGAGTGCAGGGGGGTGAAAGTGGGTGGGGAAAAGGCAGACACTAAACTGCCAGTGGCTCAGTGCTGGGCCCAAGCTTTCTGTTGCCTTTCCAAATGCTGAGTCATATAAACAAAATATTTTTGTTGATTTTCTGTGCATTTTTAAGCACCTGTTATAGATTTTATAAAAATAAGTAACATAGAAAAATTTATAGCTGTGAAAACATATTTTTAATGCAAAGTTTCGGTATACCAAGATCTCTTCAGACAATCCAATCTCTTCAGCCCAAGCTTTCTGTTGCCTTTCCAAATGCTGAGTCATATAAACAAAATATTTTTGTTGACTTTCTGTGCATTTTTAAGCACCTGTTATAGATTTTATAAAAATAAGTAACATAGAAAAATTTATAGCTGTGAAAACATATTTTTAATGCAAAGTTTCGGTATACCAAGATCTCTTCAGACAATCCAATCTCTTCAGCCCAAGCTTTCTGTTGCCTTTCCAAATGCTGAGTCATATAAACAAAATATTTTTGTTGACTTTCTGTGCATTTTTAAGCACCTGTTATAGATTTTATAAAAATAAGTAACATAGAAAAATTTATAGCTGTGAAAACATATTTTTAATGCAAAGTTTCGGTATACCAAGATCTCTTCAGACAATCCAGTGTGTTTTATAGCCATTATGTTTCTATTAGTCTGACATACAAGGCTGGTGCTGAGATATAAAGAGGAAGAAGAGTAGATTTCTGTGAAGAGCAGCCCAGAGCCAAAGTCCTACAGATAGTGAGTGGTGATAATTTTTAGGACTGTGACAGGTGTCACTCATTTGCAAGAAGCACTACAAATTTCCCTTCTAAGAAACCCTTTCCACATCTGTATCTGTAATGGTTGTAGGTTCTGTAATTTTTTAATGAATCTATTTCATCATGTTTGAGCAGTTTTCTCTCTCTCTTTTCCTATTTGAAAGGACAGGAGCAGAAATGTGTCTGGCAGAGGAGGATGATACTTTAACAGAAAAACCAAATGATGCTTTGAAGCTTTGTGGCTTAGCACAGATTTTTCATTTTATAAGGAGATGCTATTTTTGTATTACTGGTCAGGCTTATATTCCTGGTTGTTGGGCAGGGCAATTCAAATTCCCTTTGATTTTGTATTACTTGATCTTTAACTACCAGTTTTGAAAAACTTTTGGGTCCTGTAATTTTTTCTCTTTTTTTTGCATTCACTATTATTTCTTAGCCATTGTGCATTATGCTGTGAGGCACAATCTTCCTCCACGTGTCCCCCCCACACTTCAACAATGCAAGGACAATAATCAGGATAATATCTTCCTTCTTGCAGTAGACTATGTCAAAGGTGATCTTCTAACCTTTCCAAGTCTGGCGGGGTGAAAGAGTAAAGAAAAAAGCTGTTTGGGGTAAGACGAGCCCTACAGCCAACCTTATATCTGTGTGCAGCAATGGGACCAAATCAGGAAGAAACGGCTTGGAAATGCTGGCACAGAGAAGCCCTTCTCTGTATAATTCATCCTGCTTCACCAGCAGCTTTCAGCTCATGTTTGTTGTGGCTTGTCCTAAGTCCTCCCTGCTTTCTTCTCTCCTGCTAAAAAAAAACAAGCCACTGATGGCCACAGAGCTCTGCTATGCTGAAGTGTAACTGCAACAGAACCATTTGGGAGCCTGTTGCCTACTGGTGTTTTGGAGGTTTTTTAGCAGGGGTGGAAGGAAAGATTGCACACAGTCTGGGAGTTAAACTGGGCTCTTTGTGTTGCTAAAGCATTTTGAACCTTCTCATTTACTTATTCACTGGAGGAAGACACAAGTGTATACCTTCAATAAAGGCATTTATAACACATGTCAGACTGCCCAGGGAGAGTCCTTCACTTTTCTCTTTGTAATTCAAAACAGCATTTGCATCCTTGCTGGAAGAGGAGCCCTCCTCAACTTTCCCTCACTCTGGGGAAAGGAAGTGCTGAAGGATGGAACAGTTAAGCATACATGAACCCAAGCATCTCCTGTGCTGGGAAATTTCACAGAAGAAAGGCATCTGTTGTGCTGAAATAGTTGCTCTCCAGACCTGATATTTAAAGCTGCAGGCTGTCTGTCACTCGTTTGAGATCTTGTTTTTCCTCTGAAGGAGCTAACACCATCCTATAACCCAGATAACAAAGATCTGTGTGGGGTTTACCATATATTAAGTGCTACGCAAAGCTGTTTGCAAAATTCTTCATATGCATATTGATTTTATTAGAGTAAAAAAAATCCTTTTACAGCAGGTTTGATTTGTTCCAGTTGTTTGCTTGTGAGCTGGTCCTCACTAATGCCTTAGTACATGAGCGGAAAGAGAAATATATTTTTTTTTATTTATCTTGGACTCAGACCTCAAGCTCAGTAATATTAATATTACTTCATAATGGTAATGTTGCTTAATTGGCCCAAGTATACCTGGATCAGGGGTGCATAATATCAAAGAAAAACATCACTTGCAAGTAGGTATGAAAGTAAGAAGCTTTCTGAGCATGTCCTACCTGTGCTTACATGTCCAGTCCAGTTCACCACCAGAAGTGCATTGGTCAAGCATTTCCCACTGACTAGGGCAATGCAAAGAGCATTTATGTCTCTTACTTAAAAAATCACCCACATTTCCTCTATCAGTACTGACGGAATTTAGGTCAAGATTAGTGCAACTTGTAATGAATTAGGAAAGTCTATTCCCTCTGCCCTGTCAGACAGGGTATAAAGGGTTGCCACACCTTCCCAGTGCTGAGAGTTACCTGTTTATATCCTCCTGTGTCCTGCATTATCAGATTTGACTTGCCCTAGTCATCTCTGCAGCAAAAGTTATTACAGTTCAAAATTACCCGTTTCTTCTTTAACCTCAGATGCAACATTTGGTTCAATGACTGATTCAATTTACCACTCAATTTCTCAGAATGGTTTAATAACAAACTGCATGAAGAAGCAATCCACTTTTGCTGGGGCTCATTTGTACTGATCTAATTACGTCAATATTCTCCTTTGCAGTCTCAGAAGAAAATCATGTAAAGGAATTCATGCTTCTTGTTTTCAGCCTCTGATTATTTAGAATGTGCTAGTCAACCTTCCTTTTCTTTCTGAACAAATCACTTATATTTTGCATCCT
The DNA here is from genome assembly GCF_041296385.1 of Aphelocoma coerulescens. Taxonomy (NCBI): domain Eukaryota; kingdom Metazoa; phylum Chordata; class Aves; order Passeriformes; family Corvidae; genus Aphelocoma; species Aphelocoma coerulescens. The sequence goes on along the minus strand of NC_091014.1, from coordinate 57,422,537 downwards.
AATATGATGGCTCGAACCATGCATTCACTTTTGACTTCATTGCCATTTCACTATCGTATCTAGCCTCTTTTATGGTTTGGTTTTTGGGTTTTTTTTCAGTTTAAATAACCAAGACCCAATTAACGTATCTTTTAAACTTTAAAGTTATTAAAAAAAAAAAAAGTAATATAGTCAGTGAAGATAATAAGCTCCCATGAAAAGGCACTCAGATGAGAGTCAAGAAATTTAGACTTAGTTTATCATCTTCTGTTGACCATTCAGCTACTGTATCTTTTTGTGCTTGTTTCTTATTCCACTCTGAAGAGAAACTGAGGCATGGTTGTGGTTTCTTTCATTTTCCCTACACTAAGTGTGAGAGAACACAAACCTTTTCTGTGGTTTTGTACCGCAAAAGAGCAAAATGTGATAGTCCAGTGTCAAAATAGTCACTTTTCTCTATTGGGAAAAACAGTGAAGAGCCAATTATGTTGTACATATCACTGTACACGTGTGATTAACAGGACCAGTACAAGCATTCCTGGAACAACATTTTTCATGTCAGTAACTCACAAGCCTCTCAATTTTTAATCAGACAGTCACAAACTTCCTTGCAGTAAATTCCACCTGGTCTTGCTTGGGCTGGGTCTCACCATGAACCTCAGAAAAGCTATAGCATCAGCAATGAGCTGAGAAACAGACAGAAGGTGCAAGTGAGCCCAGAGGACCTTGGACCCCGGGGCTGCCTGCCTGGCAGCTCACAAAATAAGAGTGTTCCTCGCCAGCAGCACTGCAGAGAAAAGCACCTGAGAGCAGGTCTACTGGTGGCTGATAAATGTGGGGATCTGGGTTACCTCCCCATCCTTCCTTCCCAGAGTTAAGCATTGTCTCTCTGCTTTGGCTCAGTTCATTGCACTGAATCAAAGGGACCATTTTTACCATAGAATAATCAGTTAGCAGCAGCCACAAAAAGTCCATAGAAATCACTGTTTGCCACCTGTCATGGCTGGCACTTCTCAGGAGGGCACATGGGCTGGGCTGGGCTGGAGTTACAGGGAACCTCCTGAGCTTCACACAGGCTTGTGCCCTGCAGTCCTCCCCTCCAAACGTGATGCTCTGCCAAAGCCAGGGTGAGGCTGAGGGCTTCCTGCCTTCACATCCTCTTCTGAGCCTGCAGGCTGGGGGCTGACCTCTAGGTCACTGCTGTTGCAAGCTTCGGGAAGCCTCACTACCCTGAGCAACCCCCTCTTGCCCAAATCCCAGCTGGTGAACTGTAAGAGAGAGGTGCTGCAGGGGGGAGCTGGGGAGCCGTCTACTGCCGCTCTGGAAATGGGATCTCCTCTGACCAGATTAATCTCCACAATCTGGGAAAACATGGTTTCAGTTTTCTCTTTTGTAACAGCAATCCATGTTGTCAACTTAGATTATAGACCTGAATGGCCAGATTATGCTGTCAAATGCTTATTTCTGAGACACTGTGTTGAACAGGCCAGGTGTCACACCTCCTCTTGTTCTTTCCATAGCTCTTCTAGATGATATTTTACACCCTGCTAAGACTGAAGATGCCCTGAACCAGACTTGAGCAGCAGAGAGAAGGACTAACATGCCTCCCAGAGTGAAGGATTGCTGCTGACTGGAGCTGAGGTTTTCACACCAAAAGCAAATTTACAGAGATATATCTCCGAACCACATGCTGGGCTTGGGACCAAGCAACAGAAATAGCACCGCTGAGGTTTTTCTCCATTTGGCCATTAAATTGAGATACCTTGAACTTCAGGAAAATTTGAGTTTGGATTTTAAACACCTTGGGATCTAAAGCACCCTGGACTACTGGGAGATGATGTGGTGAGTCCAGCAGAGAAGTGTGCAGTCACAATGAGCTGGACTTGTGGTTTCCAACGGGCCCACCTCCAACCTTTATGTTGAAGCCTAATGAATTCAGCTGCAGACAATATCTGCTCTGTCCTATACCATTTCATAGAGTATTGCACTGTTCCAAGGCTCATTTGAGCCTACAGTAATATTTTACCTGTTGGAATGGGTTTTTGCTCCAGCTAGTTTAAAGGCATGTTGTGGCAATGAGTAGGTGAGGGTATATTTAGCTGTAATGAAAATATTACCGTTCATGATCTGAGCAGCTGAAACAAGAGGAACCAGAGAGAGAGAAAACCATCAGATGGGTCAAGGAGGGGGGCAGATGAGGGGGAAGAACAAGCGTTTCCTTGATGAAGGCATGATGAGTTTACGATTCCAAAAGAAAAGCACTTGTGGAAAGACAATACATGGATGAAAGGGCATGGACCCCTAAGCAGGATGACTCTATACAGCTGCCACATTGCTTACTAAATAATCATGACAGAAAGGTTATCTAGAGGATTGGACAATGGCTGCTGCCCAGCGCTTCCTTTGCTGGGTCCTAGGGAAGCATGTAACTGGGCTTGTTGAGTCGGGAGGTTCTAGGACCCTCAGAACAAAAGTGGACATTGCCCATTGCCAGGCAACACAGCCAAAAGATTTCAGATTCCCAGGTATCCCAATTTTTATTTTCCAAAATAAGTTGCCAGGCTGTTACACTCAAAGGTTTTATTATAATCTGTGGTATTTAGCAGGGAGTATGTCAGATTCACTGTGAAGAAACTGTTTCAGAGGTCTACTGTCCACTGTATAGTTTTAAAGCTTTTACCTTTCATCTCACAGCTGGAAAATGTTTCCAGTGAATGCCAAGAGCCAAGGGCTTAGTCAAAGAAGGGCACAGCTGGTTCCACTGCAAAACATGTGAAGCAGAGTGGTACACTACAAAAGGAAAAAGAAAAACCAGTGGGTTAAACATTAACTAGTTAGTGCTTATAAAATGATTTTCATTTTTTTAAGTGCTTTGGAGAGGAGTATCAATATGAAATGCCGTGGCTGAACGAGAGACACAGGAGACATGCTGGCATCTGAGACAACTCTCATCAAATGCTGACCATGAGAAACCCCACTTCCAGCTTGCTGTGTGCAATCACCCACTTTTAAGTGCCACAGCTCCATGCAGCAGGGCATGCAGGGCACGTGGCTGTACATCTGCTTCACAGGGAGGTTTGTGTGCTTTGGACTTGGGAATCTCAGCATTGCTGTGCCTCTTGTGTAACAGCTGCTCTCTCTGAGCAAGCAGAGCCCTCCCCCTCTCCCATATGTTTGGTTGCTAATTGCAAACATGAAGGACAGACGTACTGATGCCTGCTTTTTCAACTTCCTCAAGTTCATACTTTCAGGCAGTTTGCTTCCAAGCTGAATTGCCTTCTTTTCATGGATGCTTCCATGTGAATAGTTTAGATTATTTCACCTAGCAGCTTTGATAGATTTAGATGCTATGGAGACCCATCACAGATCTTTTTTAGCCATTTATTTAGAATGATTAGGTCCACACTCAATTTGGAGTGAGCAAGAAGCAGAGAACATACAGTGTGCTGGACACTTAGCTGTCTTTGCCTAGAAGCATGCTAGGAGACCCCACATCTACTGAGGGCTAAGACCACACATATTTACAGTAGATTAATCAAGTGCTATGATGCCAAAGAGCAGATTTTCCTCCAGGAAACTTGTTATTTTGCCATGCTCTACTCATCCAGCATAGAGCATTGGCAGTTTGCCCATAGAGGGTATTGATATTAGTTCTGTTTGTTGCTTTCTTTATGAGAATTACTTGGCTTTAAAAGGATGCAGTTGTTTGCCCACGTCTGCTTCCCTCCCCATATTAACAGTAAGTGCAGAATAAGCCAACTATGGCAAAGCATTGCCTCTGCAGCCCACAGGCTAGCAAGAAAAACATGTTTCTTTTTGTGGCAGCTGGAGAAGAGACCCCCAGACAAGAAGTTTTTGTTCCTGATTCTTCCAACTCTCCTGCCTTTCTAAAGCTGGGTCACATCTAGTCCCTGACATGTTTGTCACTCCCTCCACCACATCAAGCTGTTGTGAACATCTCTTGTCCTAGTCAGTTAAGAGTCTCTAATTAGTGACTAGTAGTTAGGCAATGAATGAACCAAACCTGCATCATAATGAAGGATAAACATCGTTAGTGAGTCACTCTGCAGCAGGGATCCAGCACTGCTGGAGTGGTTTTTCCCCAGCAAGCTGCAGCTGGTTGTAACTGGGATGTATCTTTTATATGTTCTGCCTCAGGGGCAAATTGCTTCAAACAGGACTTTGCTGCATGGCTGGAGAAAAACAATCACTTGTTTGCAGTTTTCCTTTCAAAGGGATGAGTCTAAAATATCCTTTTCTGACTGAAGCAAAGTAGTACCTTCAAGGCCAATCCCTTTCTTGCAGTGGTAATTTTCAAAGGAAAATCTCTGTTGGATTTGTCCATGCAGGGCACTCACTGAAGGGGTTGTGTCTGTGCCCTAGCCTGCAGGCAGCTGTGTGCCCACAGAGTGAGCAGCGAGTGGTGACAGGCACTCCCATGTCACCCACCACAGCCCATTTTGCCATTACTAGTGGAAGGCACAATGTGTATTAACACCTCTCTGATTGCTGGATAAAGCTTTTCTAGGGTGAGGCTCAAACCAGTAACACTGTACACAATTCACTTGGGTTAGTGGTTTACCTCAAAAAATGGAGGAAATCACTTAGCTCTTTAACCAGAAGATTACCACAGCCATAGTGGTTTTGCAGCAGCATGTGTTTGGTGGATATTACTTAGAGATGGAGAAAAGGGAAAGTCCTGTGGCAGAGCTCAGGGATTTTCCATCATGGCCTTGAGTGGGCAGCAATGGTTGCTGGGTAGTGGGGATGCCAACATCCACAACCAGGGCATCCCAGTAGCAATTGCAGGAGAAACCAGTATCTTACCCACCTACATGTTTTTTCAGCAGATGTATTTATACCCTGAAGCTGTCTGTCATCCAAACTTCCTACCATGCAAGATGCAATTTGAATGAGATCAGTCAGGTTTGGTGCTCTGGGGATTGCACTAGACACCCCCACAGAGGGGCTGCATGGCAGCGAGATGCAGCGGGTAGAAAGTGAAATACTGTTCTGTTTCCCACCTTGGGAGACTCACTTGAGCAACAAGCAGATGCCTACCAGTCCTGGCAGACCACCACCACCCTGCAGATTTTGAGCGTGTGAGATCCTGCAGGTCAGGGAGAAATGGGACTCACAACAGATATCGTTGTCTTGGTGACAGGTATCTTTGTCTCTTTGTCTTCTCCTCTAGTTGGCAGAGAGTTAGTGTTCTTTGTGGAGAGATGCAAAGCAGCTAAGTTAGGTGCTTACTCTGAACCTTCATGTAAAGGGTGCCTGTTTTCTTCATTAAACTTGAGGAAACTAATCTCGCAGGGTTTTCTGGCTTCCATTTACATCCCTACTATCACCTGAGTTTCAGGCTGTACATGCTTCATGTATCCTCTTGCATGTGCTCCAGGAGCAGGCTGGAATTTCTTGGGATTTGAAAGGTTTTACTGTGTTTTTACTTAGCCAAAAAAGTTGAGTGTTGCCTAAATCAAAGGGTCCGCAGACACGAAGGAAATAAGCTTCCAGATAAAGCTGTGAGGAGACATGGACTGTGCTCCACACTGACATGGAAACCAATTACAGGGTTTGTAAACAACGTGGAAGTAGATTATGGCACTTTTTATGCCTGATGATAGTGTTTTAGGGAGGCTGTGACAAAGTGGCCTGTCCCTTTATGAGTCCATACAATTGGCATACACATGGCTGGCCCTGCAAATGGGATCTCTACACAGAGGGTGGAAAGAAGGGCCTTAAGCAATTGGGAACACAGAGTAAGAGACACTAGTGAGCCTATAAACTCCTTAAGTATCTCTCCATCTTCAGGCCATACATTTAAGCCTGATTACACATTGCAAGGAAATGGCTGAATCATTCCTAGAGACCTGCAAGGACAAACCTGAAGGGGGAAGTAAACCATTGCAGCAGCCCTGACTTACACAAGAGAAAGGAAGGGATCTCCAGATACCTGCTGTATGCAGAAGCAAAGTCCAGCTCCTATGATAGAGAACAGCACCCCTGAAAGAGACTCTTGGGTCTGGCAAAGACAACAGTTTCCATATGGGGAGAGCAGCAAGAGCTCGCTGGGGCTTCAGGGGATTCTCAGTGATTAAGGAGGACACTGTAAGCCCACAGAGTATGCTTACAGTCCAGTTCAGTAGAGACACAGAAAGCAGATCCCGTGGCTGTATGTGGCTTAAACACTGCCGAGATTTTGTCTGTCACTGAAAATCTTTGCAGAATGAAGAAAAACTGAGACATGTAGTCAAAAGAAAATTACCTCCAAAAGGTAGGCAGGACACATAAGGTATGTTCCCCATAGTACTAGCTCCTGTCACAGTTGGTTCTCATCCAAACTAAAAGTGGTCTAGTATTTTACAGGAGGAAAAAAAAGGAATTTCCAGGGAAGTGAGAAGATCCTTTAAGAGTCCCTCTGGAACAAGCATTAGTTGGCTCAGCCATATGTGGTGAAAAGGATCCTACCTTGTCCACCTCTGCTGTATCATCTACCCCACTCTAAAAATAGCCTCCCATCACTGAAAGAACTCCACTTCTGTTGTCAATCCATATGGTTTTCCTGCCTTGAATTTGTGCAGTGCTGTCACCTGTGTCAGATGTGCAGGCAGAGTGAAACAGCCATCTGTACTGACTGGCAGAGGGAATTAACTCTTAAACAAAAAATGCTGCCTCACAGTGAGCAGGATGCCTTGCTCTTCTCGGATTTCCATTTTGGTCTTAAGTTAAGCTGGGTAACTTTACTGCTTACCCAACTTACCAAGCTTTGCAGGTACAAAAATATTTGCTCTGTCAGAGCAGAGAGCAGCCACTGTTTGCCACAGCCTCAATTCCTTGAAAATGTTTTCTTGTGTCTTCATATTCTCATCTCCTTCAGCTGAACTCCATCACAATAAGCCTTTGTAATGCAAACACCTTGGTATGACATGTTAGGATCTGTTCCACAGAGCCAGTTTAGACAGAACACATGCTTGTAACTGTGTAATTGAACTGCGCTGATAAGCATGTGCTAGGGAACATTAACTTCTTCTAAACTCTCAATAGTTTCACATTCATGGTATTTTTCCAGATGGATTGTAGCTGAAACTGTATCTTTAATGTCCTTAAGATATAGCACAGCAAGCCATAAACTTATTGAGCTCCACAGAGTATTGGGTGGAAAAGCATCTCCTGTGCCAGATTTCTCCACTATTTCTCCTGACAGTGGCATGTTGAAAAACCATGTAACTGTGAGATCTGATAGTTACAGTGCTTTCAGAAAGAAGAAATAGTGTCATGAGCAAAGGTTAACCTACAGTGATTGATTTACTTAAGTTTTAAGCAATCACATTGAACCTTTGGATAAATGTTTATTTAACATTGAAAACATGTTGTTTATTTTCATGACACAACAAACATAGTTTCTGTACTTGCTGGGACATAGCAAGGCTAGCTAAGTTCTCTGCCTTCAAAAACAGAGCCCTAGTACTAGGGAAGAATATGAAAAACTACTTTGCCATTGAGTGGGATAACACTTCAGGTTAGTCTCCCACTTATGGGTTTGTTTGAGAGGCTGAGGAAGGAATTGTCCCAAATAAGATGAGAGATACAAAAAAGTATTCACCAGAAAAGTCTAGTACTTTATAGGCCTGGTCTAACACCCGTTAATCCCCATCGTAGTTGAATGTGAGTGTAATTAATCAAAGTGTTAATTTTGGAAAGGAGAGGTTTGAGCGTTATCTGTGTCCCTTCTACTTCTGTCAGTCCAATCTCCAAGCTGGGTAACTGAGATGTTCCCCTTGATGCCATCAACAGGGAAAGGTGCTCAGCACCTTCACACACCAAGGATGCAGCAGAAACAGCCTGCCAGAAGGATCAGAAGGTGTCCTGTGCTGTGAAGGCACCAGGGAGGATTGAGCAGCCTCTCAGCATTGACTTGCTGTGGAATGGGAAGTTCTGTGGCACTGGAAAACAGAGGCAGTGAATTTAATGCTGCTACAGTTGCCATTGAGTGCTTCTTGTATCTTCACAGCTTTTTGGTGCTGTTTGTTTGTTCCTTTTTTTGTTTTAAGGCAAAGAAAAGCCTTGTCAAGGTAGAATGACATACAGCTGTCAGGATGCTGACACCTGTCAGGATGAATACTAAAGCATCTACCAGCCCACAAGAATTTTAGGAACCTGACCTAGGGAACTAAAAGACCATTTTCCAGGATCAGTGGGGCCAGAGTCCCTCACGAAGTCAAGCGCTCCTGATATAATCTAGTGTGGGCACATGCCATGGTCAGACTATAAAGTATTCTTTTGACTTCACACTTTCACCACCTCCTTCAGGATGGCTGGAAACTGTCTCTGAAAAAAAACATCATGCCTGGGAAATTAGAAATCTTACTCTCCTCTGGCTGCTAGCAAATTGCAAGGTTATCGGTAGTTCTGAGGGGGAAAGAAGGAGAGTTCTCTTCCCCAGCAGTGTGTTCTCCTTCTGTTGTCCATGTTCTTCAGTTTGAGATCAACTGGGAAGGAAGGATAGGTGTCAGGGCTGGATCCTGATTCTTGTCCAGCAGGACAATTCCTATTGGACAATTACGGAGCAAGAAGGTTGCCCACAAGGCCCCAGAGTTGGCCGGTGACTGCACTGGATCCAAATGCTCCTCCCTCGAATGTTTGTGTCTTTACTTATGGAATCCAACCCAAGTATCTGCAGTTGTTGCCTCTTTGGAAAAAGTCAGCCTCTTACAGCACTGATTTTAAATCAAGGGTCAGGGGGTAAGGAACTTTCAAAAGGTGCATGAAAAATAATGAAGAAAACTCTTTCAACTGACAGTACCTTAGCAGATCTGCACTTCCCTTGGAAGTTGTCTTGAGTTCTCCATATCAAGAAAAAAAGTTGAAAAGTCACAGTTCTTGAGAGATTTTCTGTAACATCTGGATTACAGGTGTTCTTGTTCCTGTTCTTTTTAGAGTCCTCTGCTGAGGGAAAAAAAAAAAAGGTAACCTAAATTAAGGTATCTGCAATAAATCCAGTAAATCCTTTTTAACTTTATATAAGACCCATATTTCCATTTAGGCCATTTTACATTCATTAGAGTCTACATGGGATTTACCTAATGAGTAAGTAGAGAAGAGCACAGATAATCCCTCTGGGCCTTATTCTGAAGTTCTTATTCAGGCAAAACTCCAGTGACATCAATGAGTCATTTCACCAGGTAAGGATTTCAGTAGTGGGCCCTATCAGATTAAATACAACTTTCCCCAAGATTTTACTCTATGAAATTATAGTCATCTCGGGCCCTGGACCTTCTGACTACAACTAGGGTGTAGAACACTGCCAGTTTAAAAGCATAATCATACGAAATCTCATCGGACCTGCATGTGATATGCTTGTCTTAGTGGTACCAAGCTGGCTGCCAAAATATTCATGTTTTTGGCCACGTGTCTTCTTTAGTCAGAACGTTGCAATTATGGTAAGTTTTGGACTAGTTCACCATTAATTATGAATATTTCATACTCCACTTAAATAACAACAGCTATGAGTCCTCTATTTTTTAATTTAGCCAACTCTATAGGTAATCTGGAGTGGTCTGGACCATTTATTTCTTTATAAACGTGCCACTTGTGGGCTTGGAGTTTCAAGAGGAAAGGGAGAAGATTAATTACCCCAATGTGATCTCTTCGATACCAAAGAACTGCATTCTCCGAACTGCAACACGGTTTTACAGAAAACCTGTCCAAATTAGGACAGTGACATTGAATCCTGTGAGGAAGGAGAGGAATTGGGTAGAGACGAGCCTGCCTTTTATGAGTGTGTGATCTGCTTAGTGGAGGGAACATTATCAGCAATTCATTAAGATGTTCTTCAGGTCAAAAGCAGTAATGAAGAAGAATATGTTTCAGTGGTCAGTCAGACAGATCATCAGTCTTTCCATAATCCAAGATGTACAGAGGAATCTGGCAGAAAGGTCAGGTCTAGAGAGACTCTGTTTTTGTTTCCCTTCTGATTTTTAATAGGTACTCCTTTTGACACACTTAGTTAATCTTTCTACCATATCCCCATCCTTGGTCCAAAGTTCCACAGGAAAAAAAAATAGCTTTTTTCAATGTGCGAAAACTCACATTGGGATGGAAGAGGAAACAAACTGCAAAGGCCAGATGCCCTGAAAATGAATATTTAAAGCAAACTTTGCTGGGCACAAACCTTAGTGATTGGATGGATCCTGCAGAAACTATTTTTTAGCAGTCTGGTCTCACCGGCACATAGGTCCAAAACTGTGTCATCTGAGATATTTTCTGTATGAAAAATTAAATGTGCTTGATTTTTTTCTTGGGAGTTTGAATTATTTAAATGAAACCCTATCAATCAAAATTCTGGAAATCTGTAGTGAGGCAGGAAACAAAAACCTTGCAAATCAAATAGGAAAATACATTCCTTCTAAATCCCAGCTAAACTCCAGTGTTTACTGGGCTAAAGTCTTGGAAACATTCCTTTAGAGAAGATTAATCTCTGGGGTCTGGGACTTGTCCTCATCTATGTTGTAACACGATGAGAGCATTGTAAGGTAATAAGCAGAGGTATGCTAATACAATGGTTAAATAATGCCTGGCATTCCCAAGGATGCTTGTACAGGAATCTTTCTTCTACTGAAAGAGCAGCTTGGGCTGACGGACGAGAGCACTGCTGTGTCTTCCACAGCCCTATTCACTACCAAGTCACAGAGAGTATTTCATACCTGAGAAGCCTTCAGAAGGTTGCCTGATCCGACAACCCCAGCCAAAGCTGGGCCAGTCTTGAGATAAGATGACATTTAGGTCAGCGCCATCGAGGATGTGAGTTTCAATCAAAGTTAGTGAGGGAGCCCTTGATCCGAAATCTGATCCGGCTGCCGAGAGGGTCTCCTGAAAAGCATTTTAATCAGTGCAAAGGCTCACATTGACTTCAGTGGGAGCTAGGTCAGACATCACTTCAGTGAGACTGCCTGCCACAGCCAAATCATGGGATAATACAACTGAGCTTTTGTTGGCAGCATTCAAGGCGCCAGATTGTGTTCTCTCCTGTATTGGTGTCTATCCAAAATAACTCCATTCACGTCACTACAGCAATTCCCTACTTGTTCCTGTGTAATTAAGAGGAGGATATTTCCCACTAGGTTGGTGAAATCACTCAGCATTAGGGATAGGGATAATCTGTACATGTTTGTCACTGTCAGCATGAAAAGATTTAGGATCCTCTGCAGGACTGAACTTTTTTCTGTGGGCTTCCACATTAAAGTCGTAAAAACATAAAGGTTGCTAATAAGGACTTTTCAAAAATTAACCTCACCTGGCTCTGCATTTTTACCCAGTTTGGGAATACCAAATTTTCACAGCCTTTCTCAAAAATTGACACATATTGACTATGTGAGTCCTGACATCTGGGAGCTGTACTGCAGCAAAGATTTGAGCTTGTGTCCAACTCTGATTAGTAAGTACTGGAGACAGGGCAGAAGAGGTCTGTCCTTCCCATGTCTCCCATTACAAGTTTTATTCCTGTGATATCATGTAGTGGATGTTGTAAGCCAGAAGAAAAAATTTTACAAGCTTTAAAATGAGAAACTTCTGAGAAAATCCAGATCACAAGCAGAGCTAACAGTATCATAGCTAATGAAATCACCATGACATAGTTCCCTGAGGAAATTTTTCCCTGTGACATTTTTCCCTGAGGAAAAATCTCAGAGGAATAGGGAAGAGAAGAGAGCTGGAAATGTCAGAGGAAAATTTGGAGAAGTAAGAAAAAGGCAAAAATCCTTTCAAATTTGATGTCAGATTTCTCAAATACTATTACACATGCTATGAGTTTAGAATCATTGCTGCTATGGATGACAAAAGTGCTGAGCATTTTTGGCAGCACAGAATTTCAAAGCAATGCCTCTTTAAAAGAAGTCAGTCACCCAAGAGAAGTTGCATGGTGTCGTGGTTTAACTCCAGTCAGCAACCAGGCACCACATAGCCACTTGCTCAAAAACGTAGCCCCAGAACAGCCACTGTGAAGAAAATCAGCTCAACTCCAGCTGAAACCATCACACATGGATACAAACCTTCATTTGCAATACAAGAGAAACTGTTATAATCTACAGACTAGATATTTTTGACAGTTAAATTTTGTCAGAAAGGAAAATATAGAATAAGCCAGGGTGGACAGTATGATCCAAAAGGGAAACACAACTGTGGCTGCAGCATTGGAAGAGATGCTCAAGAGCAGAGCAATCACATCCTCATTGACTGTGACCCAACTTGCCCAGATCTCGTCTGAGCAGTTATGGGTAAGCAAAACAGGAGTCTCTGGGATGTGAACAGTGCTAACACAGGGACAAGTGGCTTCATTCATGGTGATTCATGTTTCCCCATGCAGCGTAATGGGCATAACAAGGTCGCGCTTGGATCTAGTGTTTAACTTTGTGAATATCCCTTTCCTCTTGATCAATATGAGTATCTCAGCATAGCGAGGCTTCTAAATATCAAAATCCAGAGGATCCTGTGAACAAACTGCACAGGCAAGTTGTGTTCTTTAATATTTCATGAGCACTGGGTAAGCATCAGCTGTAAATTGATGCCAGAGGCTGACCCTTTGCAAAACTTCTTTTTAGGACATATGCATCACGTGATTACATTTCACCTGGGTCACAAGACAGTAAATGCCCTACTTAATGCAAGTCACAGCCAGTGTCTCAAGTTTTGAGGTGATGTTTTATCCTGCTATTTTTTTTGCATCAAGGCCAAGTTCTTGTTCAAATCTCACTGCATTTCTTAAAATGTTCCTAGGACATCATGTGTAGGTATAATCCTATAATTGCTTGGACCACTCCTTAAAACATCAAAATGGCTAATAAACCACATTTTAAACCAAAATTCTTTGTGTGTGAGAAAAAAAGATTGGGCACCAGCAGAAGAATAAACCTGCCACTCATTGTGTGAATTATTTTCCAGCCCAAGATTTAAAGCATATCATTGGTTCAGCCTTGAAGTAGGTCTGTGATGTGCATACGTAAGTAATAAGTGCCTTCTAATTTTCAGGATCAAACTACTTTGGTCCTGATTTTCCAATGTTCTGCCCAGCTGAAAAATATTCATGTTAATCTGGAGTTTCAAGGACTTGCAAAAAGTCAGGCTTAGGGCTTTCACAGTAAGATGCAAAATAATGATCACTTATTTGAACCCTCTTGATTGATTTGAGACGACAGGAGAGGCCAGTGGCAGAACCCGGAGCTGAACCTGGGTGAGCAGATTTCATAATCTTATGATGCAATCAATATCTTTCTTACATAGTGCATCTACTTTCTTACTGAGTTTTTAGGGTTGTATCATAGCTTTGCTGATCAACTGGTCAGCAACATTTTTAATTACAAGAACACACTATCACTCTCTAATCATCGAATCAGACTGTTGAAACTTCATCTTTCCAGCTAGTATAATCGAGTACAGAATCAAGCACATAATTTCCATTTTTCTTCAACTTCTTCCACATACTCTGGCTCAGACATTAGAGCTCTTCTGGAAGCTCATTAGGTTTCAGACACACATGTGAGGTTGTCCTTGCTTTGTTGGTTTTAGTGTTATAATGACTCTTTAACTTGGAATTTATTTCACACTACAGTAGTAGAAGGGTGCTAAAAAAACCTGTGGAGGAGAGATGCTCTTTAATTCTTTACAGATGTCACATTAGTCATAATAGGTAAAGAACGTATCTCCTGGCTTTACTCTGAGCTGTAGAAAATGGCTTTGACCCATATCCTCATAAATTAGGATGTAAGCAGAAACTTACACAACTACACCTTACAAACGTAATGAAAATCAGACCCCTGACATGTAACAACTCTATATATCCTCTGTGATACCCTTTTGTGCCTCTCAATTATAGCCATGGACATAATGATTAAATTACACAGAAATTTTCAGTGAGGGTTGGGCTTATCTAGTTACTTGTAAATAAGAGGATTTGCTTTTCACACTTTAGTACAATTTTATTAATGTCTGAATTGTATACTCTGCTTACACAGCAGTAATGGCCAAACAATTACTCTTTAGAAGCATTGTGCTGCCAATGACTTTTTTACTGCATCATTGAGGGCTTGACTCTACACCTCTGAATTTAAAAACCATGTTATTACCATAGTACTACCACAGAAAATGTTCACAGATCATGTCTTGGAGGCCTCTTGCTTTCCTACATTGAAGAACTCATACAAAAGACATGATTCTCTATCCGTAGCTCTTCTGTTTAGTTTCTGGAATAAGTATGATCCAGAACTATCTGCTTTGCAGGGAGGATGAAGATAAAACTAAAGCAGCAGAACTTTCTCTCATGTTTCTTTAGCGCCATGACACAACCTGCCAGGCATCTGCTGTCTACTCATTTCCTACCTGCCCCAATGTAGCAGAAACCATCTGCAGGTTTCCCTGCAGCTGGGCATGATGTGATCCTTTGTTCCACAAAGCCTGCTCCAGGCCAAGGTTATTATCAGTCCCTGCATCTGCAAGGAAGAACGTGGCCCCAAGAGAGTGGCTGGTTTAACTCCCAGCTTCTGTGTACCCCATGTTTTGTGGTTTTGAGGAGTTCAGTGGAGAGGGATCAGCTCTGCTCTCCTCCACGCACCTACTCAGTAGAGTATGATGGTGAACTAGACCAGTGCAACAGTTTAGGAAGGACAGACAAGTTGCTTTTCCCAGAGTTTCCTTATTACCCAGACAATACTGAAAAACTACCGTTTGCTCTGTTTGCTGTACAGCTCAGAGCATTTCCTAACAGGTGTGACTAAATCCAGTCAATATCTGTTCTGTAAAGTGAGGGGGCTTGTGTGCTGTGCTGCCAAAGGATCAGTTTACCAAATCGATTGTCCTGTCAGCTCAGGAGAGAATTACCAATGCTTTCAATGATTAGTTTCTCTTCCCGTTTAGTGTCCAGTTACACTTAGAGCATAAAGTTTCCTCAGTAGCAATTTCACTACCTACATATATTCCAGTACTGCCCGTAACATTTGGCATGTGTTTCACTGCAGGAGCTCAGTTCTGGTTTAAGTGGAAGACACCAAATGTTAGCTTGGATGAAAGCCCACTGAAGCCAAGGAGCAGACATTGGTCTTGAATTTGGCCTAGAGTCTGCAGTACTAAGGAAGAGGGCCACAAATCGAATTGTTGATATATGTGCTTGCTAAATGGTATTTTCACCTCAAAGCATACTTGAATCTTAGAAGAATGCAACTATTTCAGCTTTCTTGGATGATGTGCCAATGGTACAGCCTGCAGTTAATACGGATCATATCTTTCTTTTAGTTATTCCAGCACAATTTTATTGACTCAATGTGTTCAATGTCTCTGCTATCATGTTCATTAAAAAGAAATATCACAGATTCCAGATTACAGCTTTTGGAATCAAATCCTTAGCAATGGAAAACTAGGATGAACTGCCTGAATACCCAAGTAAACCTATAAACTGCAGATCTTGCTGTGTACCTGCAATGTCTTGCTATCTGTTTGTAGTTATGCCATTGCAGCTTGAGAACAGTTACCATGAGAAGAAAACTAACATTACTGTTCACTCAACCACATGGCACAAAACTCATTCTATCATGTTTTAGGTGATCAAAAATGGAGAAGGCTAGGCAGACATTTGCTGTCTACAACAATAAGGGGAAAATAGAATTGCACTGCTTAATAGCTGCATTATACATAATATCTACACTATATAAAAACACACACGCAAAGTGATAAATTAATTGCAGATGGAGTACAGTAAGCTCAGCCTCCTGAGAGTTAGGCAGCAATATACAACAACAACAACAACACTACAGTCTTCAGGCCATGAATCCACCACCCACATCCAACACAACTCAGGGCTTCTTAAGTAATTATGCCAAATTGTAATGCAAACAGTGTACAGAAGGAGGAACAAAGAAAATAATTGACGTGTCTACCCTAAGGCTCTTCCAAAGATTAGAGAGAAAAGCCCCAGGACTGGCATGTTATTTTCTTTGTTCTTTATCTTTTTCCTGGCTGTTTGCATTAATTTTGGCACTGGATGATTTAGAGCACCCTTAGTTTTGATGGATGCAGGTGGTGGCGTGTGCATGGTCCCTTAGTAAATAATATTACCAATGTGGGTTGCTTGAAGTGGCTTTGCTATCAAGAGCTCTGTCTTAATTTGAAAATACATCTAGGTAATTAAATAATGTCTTAGAGTTAGATTCATTTGCCTTCTTTGATTTTCGTGGTGTTCTAATTAAAGCTCCAAATACATAATTATATGAACCAGAACAGTGAGCAACTTACTTTCTGTCATTACAACTTAACACATGGTGAAGATGCAGGGAGGAAATAATTTCACACACAGGAGCATTGCAGGAGATTGTTGGTTTACAGATAGCAGTTGAGCACCACAGGACTCTAAACACCCGGATGTGCAGTTTGGGAACACCTGCACCTGTTCTGGTCACAGAAGAGCAGGGATGTCACCATCACAGTCACAACAGCTTTTGCCTATGGAAGAAGGGGTAGCCTATGGGCTATACTTCTTATAGGTCTATAAGAAGTTTAAAGAGAAATGTATATAGTGGTCAGGCTGCTGCCTGAAGAGTACTGAGTGGAGGAAAAGAATAGCAGCAATTACCAGAAATGTGAAGGCCTTTAGAAGAAAGTTTGAAGGCACTGGCTGAGTGATGGTAGGAGGAGAGGTGTGTATAAATATTTGCAAGGGCTTAGCACTCAGTGGAGAGTGGAATTACTTATCTAGGGACAACAGGATGAGCATGATAAAGTAGCCCTGTAAATGTGATACAGAGCAGTGCTGCAAGGTGGTATATACAGCTCCGTTGTTCAGAGAAAACAGGCACCAGAAACAAGAGCTGCTCCTGGAGGATGGTGCTCAGCTTGATTAGGACAAATTTTAACACATCCAAGTGAGGAAGAGGAGTTGTGAGAGGGAGCAACGGTAGCGGCTTCCAAATTCCCCATTATACCTATCACCTCACATCAGAAAGACCACCCAGGTTTCCACAGCACAGGAAACCCCAGAGACTCACTGCATTCCCTCTTGCAGGGTTTTTCCCACATAAAGTGGGGAATCTTGTCCTGCACACAGATACCTACCTGAAATGCACTCATTTCTCTCCTGTATAGCAGTAGAGAACTAAGAGCATGCTGGTGTATAGAGGCAGGGGAAAGGGTAATGGGAAGAAGCATAGGAAATGCTTTGAGTCTTATTTCCTACAGAGTACGTAGAGTTTTAAGGTCTTTCCAGATGGAGATGGCAGAGGAGACTGAGAAGACAGCAGGAGAGAGGAAAAGATGCCCATACATCCCAAACTGCATGAAGCAACGGGGGGCTTTTTGTCTTAATGGGTGAAGGATTAAGATGATCTTCCCTTATTCTGCATGTATCTTTCAAAAAGATATGGGCATCTCAAACCATGGTGTCATACTGTTAGTTTACTTTCTCCAGAGAGAGAAAGATGAAAAAAAACCCAAACAAAAACAATAACAACAGCAAACCAAAAAACCAAAACAGTTCTGTAAAACAGGGGTTATAGAAATTGAGTCCAGAATGCTTACACTCTCTCAGCATGCTAATTCAAAACCTTGTAAATCTAAGAGTGTTGATGGAGATACTTCTCACTCACACCCTATACAAATCTGGAACCAAAAACGTTAGGAGAAAAACAAATATTTATCTCTATCACCAGCTGATAAAGAGTGGAAAAAAAGACGTATGGGACAATGGGGCACAGTGCCTTCCAGGGGCTGCTTTGTACTTTCCACAAGCATCAGCAGCAGTGTCTTAAGGCATTGTGCAAACGCAGCCGTTATGATGACACACACAGTCCTGTACGTGATCCGAAGGCACGAGATTGACATGAACATTGTTGCTCACTCAATATGGTGATGAAAGCTCCCGCCTACAATAATGATCCACTGATTTCTTAAGGAATTTTCTAAGGATGAGAAAAATGCAAAAGACATTTATAAATTATTCAAAATCTCATGAGAAGCTTCTGGGGTTTTTGCTCCTACATCTTTTTCTTTGAAAGGTAGGGTTTGTTTTTAAAGGTACTTCGTGGGAAACTGCTGAATACCCTATCCTCCTTCTCATTCAGGTCCTTGGAATGAGTCATCTTCAGCTCTTAGCTTTCCTTCCTTCCTTGTTCCTGAGCCATTCAGAAATGCTGCTGTTTCTGCCTACTCTGTATTGTCTTATCCAGGGTGACTCTTTGTATCTAAGAGCATTCCAACCATTAAAATACACTTCCTTTTTCCTCTCTTTCCTCTCTTCATTCTAAGACTACCAGTTGGTGCCTTTCTTCGTTTTGACTGCAACATTTGAAAGGACAGGTTTTAACTTGTTGACCACCTGTTCTGAGCTGAGAGCCTGGCTTTGCCGAGCTCCATTTTATGGTGCCACTCAAGTATTTTCCTTGTAATCATAGAATCATTGCAGAATCATAGAATGGTTTGGGTTGCGAGGGACCTTAAAGATTGTCTAGTTCCAACCCTCTGCCATGGGCAGGAACACCAGATCAGGTTGCTCAGAGCCTCATCCAACCTGGCCTTGAACACTTCAGCTTCTGCTCCTCACACCAGCCACAAACCCCAGTGGAGTCAGCATGGCAACCCACTCATGTCCAGGAGGACCTAACCCAGATCTCATCTCAGTCAATATTACACCTTTTTCACTGGCTGTGTTTTACTGGGGGGAAGCAGGGAGAAGGGTATCAGAATCAAGGTCCTGGTATGCCTCCCACTGCTATAAATACCATTCAGTGCAGCACAGCACAGTTTTGACTTTATTTCAGTCTTTTTCATAAGGCACAAAAGTATGAGATCACAGCTATTTTGTATGAAAGTCTGGCCTGAGAGGTGAACTTTGCTGTGAGCAATATCAGCATTCAGCTTCCTCCTACTTTTATCTCATTCACCAATGAATTAATCTAGTAGGGAAGTCTATAAGAAAAATAAATTCAGGCCCAATTCCTCTGCTAGTACAAACTGATATTATTCATAGCAGTTAACATCAGTAAAGGTCAACCTTTTCTGATAACACTTTAATGCTTGATCTCATTTTCTTTCTTCTTTTTTTCTTTTTTTTTTTTCCTGAAGGCCTCCCTTCAAAATGCAGTTGCTGAGATCATATTCTTTGCCCATCAATCGCCCACTGTCAGTTCCTCCTGTCCTCTTTGATTCACTCTTCAAACTCCCTTGGCTTCAGGACACGAAGGTCAGGCTTTTTGTATCCTCTCTGAATGCTCTCCACAGCCTGATCTTTCTGCCTACCTGCCCTTATAAGGCCTGCACTGTCAGAGGGTGCCTGAGTTCCCACCCTTTATGAATAGAAGCAAGGAGAAGAACCCATTGCCCTCTACTCCTTGGGGACCTCCAAATATACAATGAACCAAGTCAAACTAACGAACCGAACCAAATCTCAAACCCAAGAGGTCACCAAACAAACTCTGCAGGATTCCCGTAAGAGTTTGTTATGGTCTGTGAACCTGAAACTATTTCTAAGCATGAAATACACTGAAAAACCAAACCTATGGCAAAATTGGCCAAGGAGACATCAATATAGTGCAGAGCAATCTTGACGATGTGTGGCGCAAATGCCAATGAGCTACCCATGTTCAGCGATTTTCCCTTTTTTCTTCCTGAAAATTGAAGTAAAATTTAGAAGATATAATAAGCTCATGCAAACCAGAACTAGGAGACAAGCTTTACTGTGCCCACAGACACCGTGCCAGCAAGAGCTGCAGATGCCCCAGCACAAACTTCCTATGCTTTCCCATGCCCTAGGAAGGACACCAGGCTGTGTTTGGAGGGCAGAGCTGGGCAATCCCCCCAAGTGCCAAAGAGCAGAGGGCCAGCATATCCATAGGATACTATGGAAGTTCACCTTCATAAAGCTTCACCTTCGCCTGCTCTCTGGCCTTAAACCTGAGGACAGCTGAGTGTGCCTGGCTCCTGGCTGGGCCACAGGCCTGACTTCTCATTACATGGAAATCAGGAGATGGGGATGAAGTATGGGAGGGAGGGGAGGAGGGAGGAACACGGCCCAGGCAGTTCTTAGCCATACACAGGTTCTAGGCTAATATCTACACCACTGGACTTTCTTTCCTTCTAGATGAAGGACATAGATTTAGAGCAATGAACGATTTGTTAAAACCTCTTCTGAATGAGTCAGCTCAAATCTGTTCTCTTTTCCATTCTCTCTGCTTCTTGCAAAGGCTCTGGCTTTGTTAATTGCCAGAGTTTTCCCCCTGCCCTCACCCGATACTAGATCATTTACCAGGCATGAAGAAAAATGTCATTTGGTTGCCCTTTAGACACTAGCCGGAAAGTGACAATAAATTTAAAGCAGAGTTTTGGGATAAAGCAAAAACTATTTCTGAAGAATGACAGTATGTGCTAAGTATAAATCTTGACACTTAGCAGCTGAATTCCGGACCCATGCAATATTACGCTGCCCCGTGTCATTAGCAAGCTGCCAAAATGACAGCAAACGGGATTATCTCCTTCATAATGTAGTCTGTTCAGCACAAAATAAATGACTGCTGACTTTTAACAATGCACAGCACCATTACAGTGAAACTGTGCTGTGACCAGAGGCAATCCTACGTGGAATTACCCTGGAAAATGAAGCTGCAATTAATCTTTTCTAGCTACACTTTACCCTAGGTTCTTCTTATCAAAATAATCTAATTAAGCACTGCATTATTTCCAGTTTCATACAAGCCTAACTCCCTTGATGTTATTGGAGTAATAACACTGCTGACTTGGAGAAGCACCAGAGGAAAGCAAGGCATATTCCCCACATATTCCCCAGCACAACCACATCATCATCGTTTCTCCCACTCAAAGGGTGTCTCCAACACACTTCCTAGTCACCACCTTCCAGGAGAAATTCAAAGTTTAATACTGCTGCTCTCAGACTGCAGTCCCAGAAGCTTATGCTGTCAACCAAACCAGCAGAAATATTTGTGCCAGAGGGGGATGATGACAGATCTTTAAACAGCTACTGTCTTTTGGTTTACAAAGTCTCTGTTTTACACTGAGTCATAAAGAAATTCTGTAGAGATCTGATCTTCCAGATGATCATGAAACTGAGCATGAGAATCCAGCTTAAGTTTTTCCAGGGCTTAGCAGAACAGGACTCCTTTTTACTCTTTCAAGGTGAAAGATTTAAGGAATTGTATGGTCAGTAAGTACAACATCCTGCAAGTGTCTCTACTGAATTTCATCCTACTTTATCCAGTCAGTTTTCCTATGGTGATAATTTTAAATTCCATTCCTCACCCTGATGCACCACAGATTTCCCAGATTTGTGTCTTCCTCAGATCAATCAAACACCATCACTACCAACCTTCAGCATCACTACTGAAGACACTGAGCTATGCTGGAGCCAGAGCAGCCTCCCTCCTTCAGGGCATCCTTCCAGCTGAGCAGTGACTGTGCCATCGAACTGCCACTTCAAAGCTGCATTTCCCTTGCTAACGTGAGATGGCACCAGAAATGGTGCAGATCCTCAGCAGCCCTGAAGGAGGGTCCCAGCTATGGGTGTTGACTGAACCTTGGAGAGCATCTCGGTGGGAACCTGCATGGATCACCTGGGTCTGTGAAAGAGTGGGGCAGAAGGATGGGTAGCTCAGATGGTCAGGTGTCGTGGCCATCTATGGGAAGCCCCATAAATGTTAATGGTGTTTTCTCCACGGGAATGGGCACAGTAAGCAAGTTCTCCAAAGGCAACCACCAACTGTGGTAGTTTTACCTTTCTGAGACAATGAAGGCAGTGGTTTTGTGCAGGAGTTGGGTGTGTCATTCCAGGCAAGCCCAGGCAGGTGGGCCACTGCCTTTTTGGCCCTTCCCTGCAGTGCATATGCACGTGGGCTGCCTGTCACAGGGTCAGCCAGGCCACGGCTGCCTCCAGATTTGGAAGGAGTAGGCTTCTGCCCACTGAGCATGTGCTTCCAGCAACCCGGCCTCTTCAGCAAGGCAGGTGCTTTGCTAACTTTCTGTGTGCATCTCCACAACAGCACTCAGCTTGCTTGGCTGCATCCAAACCACCAGCACCTTGGAGGACTCACAAGGGAGAGGCTTCCCACCTCACTGCCAGCTGCCTCATCAGTCCCAACTGTGTGGGACCCCCAAATAAGAACTCATCATGCAGCAGAGCTGACATGATCTGAGAGGGGATATAGATGCCCAGAGCCAGCCGGAGGCGTTCTTCCTAACCTTATCCCAGTTTTAGAAGAAACACCTGACTACAGAAGACTCCAGACCCCAGCTCTTTATCTCTTTGACTGGAATCTGAAATAAAACCCCCAAAGAGACTCTTAGATGATCTAGATTAACATCGCTGATATGCTTATTTAAATTATAAATTCTGGAGGATTAGAGGTGTGTGTGAACAGAGCTTGGGGCAATAGGGTTTTGTTTGTGGTGGGGGCATTAATAAAACACAGAAGTCCAGATTTCAAAAGCAGTTAGGTGTTTTACTAGGAGTTAAGAGTAGATTCCTGTGAGCAGGAGGATTTGTGGCATCTTTCTGGGTGGCAATGAAAATAGGGTTTTTTTTACAAAAGGACTGCCCCTATTAAAGGTATTTCTGCTTTGCTAAAACTCCACAATGATACACCAGATGTCATAATACAATGCACTGAATTCAGAGGTGAGCACTGAGTGTTCATCCTCATGATACATTATCGATGTATCGATGTTGCTACATTTCCTCATGTTTGGGGTAGGTACTGCATTTTGCTGTATTCAGTGGGAAATTGCAGGTAAAATGGGGGTGATTTGGCTAAAAAGGATGCTGTGACTCGCCTGGTTTTCCCTGGATACAGTACTGGTCATATGCATGTGCCTGAGTTTTCAGCAGAGGAGCAGTCCTGTTACAGACTGAGCTGCTGAGCCAGCACCGGAATTAATAGAAATTCTTTTCACCCATGTCATTTATTTAGTAAAGCTTCATTCACATCAATGACTAAGAAGATATTTTTACTTTTGCACATTTGCCCTTAATCTACTGAATATTTTTATTCCAACTACCAGCCACCAAAAGGGCATGTGTCTGTATGTGTGCGTGCAGGACAGTTTTGCCTAAATAGTTGCCATGCTGCCTTGATGTCATTAACAAAAAAAAAAAAAAATTAAAAAGGATTTATTGCTGCAGCTCAGAAGTCTGAGGGGCTTAATGACAGATGTGAAACCCAGAAAGATTGCAGTCTGGGCTCATGAAAATGTTCTTCATGCATATTTCATATACAAGCAATTTTCCATCTCTTTTTCCCTGCTTACCTCCCAGCAGTCACCCGAGGAATGCATGTTATTCACTGAGGTAGAACCTACATTATTTTTAATGTCAGGTGCTGGTTTGATGACAGAGAGTTGGGATAATTCCTAGAGACTGCACTACCCCTGAAAAGCTGAAAGGTTGAACCACTGGAGTCTAAGCTATGGATTTGAGGTGTTCTAACTAAAATGCCAAGCGCCTCACACCCACTGTGAAATAAACAGCAAGAAGAGATCTGGATCACAAGCACACACAAAAAATACTTGGTGATAGTAGCAGAGCATTCCTTGGTCAGCACAGGGCTTCACCACTTTAACATGACCGCAATTGAAGGATCTGTGCAGGAAAATGTGTCCCCTAGAAGCTTGCTCTTCAGGGATTAAATGGATATTAGCTCTCTCTTGGTACCAGGAGACTGGAGAATTGCATAATGGGGCATACTGAAGAGTTTCTGAAGAGGAAGTGAGTCAAAGTTTGTTATTTTCAGTGCAGCCAGGATTGTGTTTTCTACCACTTGTAGCAGGGGGCGGGGGGGGAGTTGGTTAACCCAGCATAGCTGTGCTACAGGAATCACAGCCAGGATCAAGAGCAAACATCTCAATTGCAACATCCTGGCAAGAAGCTTCTTCTAACAAGTAACTATTTTGAGAAGAGGAAGAAAAAACAACAAAAGTTGGCAAAAAGAGCTGCAAAGGGCTGCACTTCATGCGGATGCTCCCTCCTGCTCCCCAGACCTTGCAGACCTGGCTGTGCTGTCCAGGCTCCTGCTGCCTTTGCTCTGCCAAAACAACTTCTCTGAGGCACTCCTGAACACTCATGGTCTTTCTTAACTCTGTCTCTCTGTTCTTCCTGATCCACGGTTCCCATCCAGCTGCTGGATGTTCGATGTTCCTGCTCAGTGTAGTTGCAGGCAGATCCAATCCAGTTCTGCCTGCACTATTTGCTCCCTAATGCCCCAGCGTCCAGCTGCACTGAGGGGTATTGCACCACGTACCTCAGGCAACACTGCCTGCCTGTCACTACCCACAAGATCTGAAATATTCATGTAGGGCTTAACTTGCCACTGCCAGGCCTCTCCTTGGGTCATTTACATCTGGGCAAAGGAAATGCAGTGGCTATGATACAGGACCAAAAGTGAGTAGCTGTAATTTGACAAGGACCATTTGTCACTGTTATTAACCCCCTGAGTCACACTGCCTCCAGATATTTCCTGTGTTGCCGCTATTTTTATTTCTTCACAAATAAAGACTGTAGACTTCAGTTTGCTCCTGCTCACATCAGGCTTGACTCAAGGCTCTGACAAGGAGAATGACACAAGGAAACTTTCCTCAGCACAGGCTGAAAACTGTACCCTAGTTTCTGCACAGTTTTGAAATTATTATAAAATGTATGTTGGTGCTGGAGTACTAATCAGCATAAGGAACTAATGTGGTATTAACAGTCTCTTGTAGACAGACTGTGAAAACAGACTATTATCTTGAATATTTCAAAAAGATTAGATTCTAGGTTCAGGGTTGGCTTTTCTTCTTCTTTTTTTCCTTTTCATTTACTCACTTAATGCTATCTAACATCAAAGGAAATACTTACAAGCATTATCCCGAACAAATCTCTGCAGCTGAGCCACCGCAGACATCAGTCAGTGCAAAGTGCAGTAGCCTTGAAATGTTTGAGCCATCTGGACCTTTGACATTAGCCTGAGGTTTGCTACATCACCTACTTAGATACATGGCAAAATGCTTCACACTGAAACAGCACTCAGTTGCTTTCCACTGGCAATTGATGGCAAAATAATTAATGTTTGTTATATTTATACAGAAGACTTTTAAAATAGGAACAGGCAGGATTTGGTTAGGACTAGTGGGAGTGTGCTTGTGGAAGCAAAATTTTACTTTCTCTCAAAATCTTATAGTACGTTTTAAATTTAAATTGAAAGCTTTACTAATTAGCATTTGCTTTGAGATCCCTAGACTGCAGACTTACAAACGTGAAGACAGAGAAAATCAAGATTATTGTTCCCTCATATAATGGGCTTCAAATTAAGCAAGCCAGGCACACAGTGAATTGCAGTGACCTGGAGCCCTTATCTACCTCCAACAATACAGCACAGCTCTGACTAATAAAGGTTTCTCAAACTCAGGCATCGAGTACTTGGTGAGACAATGATAAAGAGGGTGCCAGGACAGGCCTCAGATATACCAGGATCACTAAGTCACAGGAAGGCATAGCAGAGTGTTAGTGACTTGGGTTTACAGTCCTGTGGTTATATTCACCTGCTCAAGTGATGTTCTTCCTTTCCTGAGAAATGACAAGTGACCTCTTGTCAACTACTGACCATAGGGGAAAAGACATCTCAAAGTGGGAACCCAAAAGAAAAGTGAATATTTTCACTCAGTGCTTTGGGAACTTGGCTGAAAAAAAGTCCACAATGAACATTCCCAGGACTGAAAGATATCAGATGAAAATCATCTAGTTATTTCTCTTACAGATAAAAGGGATTCTTCTTCCTCACCAAGGGGATTTAACAGGTCTTTAGAGATTTGCAGTCAATATAAAATAGCTTTATAGAACTGGCAGTTTTCTGGCAAAATATTTTATTCCAGTTAATCATACTGTGCATTCTCTAGAAATCTGGTGTGATATCATGCCTGGCTATAGTTCTGGTTTTCTCTCTCTTGTAAAATACTGACACTGGCCATCACATCCACAGCACCAAGCAGCATCCCTGAGGGATTCATTCAGTTGTTCAGCCCAGGAGTCGGCTCTCTGTCTCTTCCCTCTAGGACTCCAGCAGCTGCATGACTGGTGGTTTTACCACTCTCCTTCCACGTAATGGTTTATCTGCCCAGGTGGAAGCTCTGAGAAGTTAAGCCTCAGGCAGATACATCAATACAATCTGCCGGCACCCATTTTGTTGTGCCTTTAGCTGACTTTGTACTCAGTGTTTTCTTCAGTCACTTCAGTCACCCTTTTGAACTTCCTGTTGATGCCTGAAGTGTCTGCATGTCAGGCATGTTTTCCAGCCCCAGTGTCATTCTTCTTCCTGCACCTATTTTTAAATTTTCTAGCTCCTTTTGATGGTGGGCACAGCATCGTCCAGTGCAGTAATGCAACGGCAAGAGGAAGACACAGGCAGATGAAGCATCTTTGTGATAAAGCTAAAGCAACTAAACCAACCTGCAGTTCCTTTGCAACATTTGTTCCAGGTCTTGGCCTCTCCCAAAGTATTCTCAAGGAAACCATAAAAGGGTAAGATGTTGACTTGGATCTTTATGGGACAGTCCCAAAAATCCTAGTCACTAAGGGTCCTGTATTTGGGCTTATGCTTGGCCCTTCAGGCAGGGCAGTCACAGCATCCAAGGGATACTCAGGGAGTAATTGTATACTCCTGGTGCAAGGAGTATACCTATAATTATGTATTCCCAAAGTGTACAATGCTTGGTGATTATACACGGTAGACCCAAAAATATCATTTAACACGTGTGCTGGTTTTTAAGGCAAAAATACTGGTGAATTTACTTTGTGATTATATGGTCCTTACCACATGCACTTTCTTCCAGTATTTGATACTTACTATGTCATTAAATGGTCAGCAATTGCTTTGGAGGCAAAGACTGCTTGGAAAATTGTTCTCTGCAAAATAGAGCATTATTTAAAAATCATTAACTTTTTTCACCACAGCATTTTTCCTAAGGAAAAATATACAAGTCTTGCAATTTGACTTCAGCCTACATTCTTCTGGAGATGTGTTCTGTTCCTATTGTTTTGAGAAAGCGTAATGATGTTGCTCTCAAACTCTTTTAATCAATGCTTCTCTCTATCCATTTTCCTCTTTAAGTCCTTCCCTCCTAAGCCAGAAATAAAAATTGAAAGCTGACTGTAATTTTAAGCCAACAATATCCCTGTTCCTCCTGAAGCCAATGGATGTGGCATAGTTCCCACCGAGTTCCCGTAGTCCAAATTCGGTTTTAGGGATTCTTGCCATGTGGATGGAGTAACTCCACCAAGGTCAACAGGTTTGCACAAAAAATGCCTGGGCACAATAGCAGCACAACCCATCCTAGTGTTAGGAGGATCTCTTCCAATTTCTTCTGACCCAGGCATATCTACAGATGCCTGCACACACGCCAGAGTGGAGCTTGCAGTCCACAAGCTCTCTTTATGTTTGCTAGCATGGTATGTTATTTTGTTTGATTGCTGGGCTGCAGCACAGAAACACAAATCAGCCCAACTCAGCCTGATTGTAAATGAAGGGAAATGTAGCCTGAAAGAAACAAAGAGGCAACTCTAGTCAGAAAATTCTATATCAAGACTTACAGGGCTCTAACTAGAGTAATTTTATGGCTCTTGATGTAAGGATTAAATTCCTATTTAGCTCTTCTGCTTTTGCTTGAGTTTTCTATTTCTTCCAAGGAGCACTGAAAATATTTAAGTGGTGATTCATAACAATATGACACCAGTTAAGTTCTGAGACTGGAATTCACTCATTTTCAGAGGACCAACAGAATGGCTGTACATTACTGCATTGTCAAAATAAAGCTCAAAGGAGACTGTGGTAAAGCACGTATCCCATTCTGGCTGCCCGCACAGGGGAGAGTTTCATCCTAGCTTGCAGATCTTTGCCAGCATGGCATTCTTCAGGACAAACTGTACCCAAAAGCAATGTGAGCATGGAAGACATGACTCTCTTTAGCTCCTGTGGTCACGGTATCCATCCCTGCAAACAGGATCTGTTAATTTGCGATGGCTCCTACCGCATCTTGTTTTCAGGCCTGGTGAAAGCAATGAGTGGTTTATGGAAGCCAAGACCAGACAGCTAAGGACAGCTTGGGTGGAAAAGGAAGATAAGAACACAGCACCTTGGCCACAGAATTACTTGCTGGCTGGTAGGTGCAAACAAGTGATTTTAATAGCTACAATGCTGGACCACATTGTATAGTTCAAATGCTAAATGTCAGACCAAAAATGTTTTGGAGACTGGATTCTTTAATAAGAATAATAAAGTATTCCTCCTCTGAAAGCCACATGCTTTCTTTAGCCATTTTCCTTTGGAGGAAAACCACCCTTTTTCAGATGTTTCTCAGCTGACAGATTGCTACATCGCCTGCCTTAGAAAACGGATGCATCCTGCCTGTGCATGCCTGTGTCAGAAGAACGAGTTTAAAAATAGCTGTCCCTACAAAAAAGACCTTCTGATTATATGACAATGCAAAGATATTTCAGGGGTTCAAAGCACCTAGTCCCCTCAGGCATCTTTGTCCAGGTCCAAGTAATATCATAAACATTTTTTACCGGCACCTCTATTTTAATTGCTCAGACAAGCACTCTTTTTTGGGAACACAGTATGGCCACAGAATGACTGCCCTCAAATGCTTGTTACCAGCTGAGGTAAAACCTAGGCTTTGGGGCACCTGTATTTTATAATACTACTAAAAATACCATGTGAGGCTTTGGGTTTCAGCCTTTCCCAGGTCATATCATCCTGATTCTCTCTGCTCTCCCACAGAGAACAAAGTTTACCCCTGCTTAACCAGCAAGAAACTCCAAAAAGCATCTCTGCAAGCTCATCTAGCAGCAAAGCCAGTAGATCTGCTCTGAAAATAGAAGCAGCAAAAGAGAACTGAGTGATGACTCATGGCTTAGCTCTGCTCTTGTTTATAGTGGCATAAAACAAGAGTAACTCCCTTGACATTGGTGAAGTTAACACCCTTTCAAGTAGCCACACTTCTTGGGTAATTTTAGATCAATCTACGCTCATTCATCTTTGATACTGGCTTGACTCAACTGGTTTACGATTCAGTGAGGCTCCAATGCATGCGATCAATCAAGAGCAATGAGAGAAGCTAAGCTGATTTGTACAGGTGCAAATAGTGACATTCCTTGGGTGACACAGACCCTGCATCATGCAGTCTATGACTTCCCCAGAGAGCAGCTCCCCTGCAGTCACTAGACAGGTATTAGTTTAAATCAAGTGGAAAAGAGTGGGAAGAAAGCTTGGCTGAGGGATGAACGAGGGTGCTTGTTGGTTTCTTGCATTTCCTTGGTGTTACACAACACAGTTTTTGCAGAGATGGCTAGATTCCTACCTGGAGGAACTTGCTGAACACAAGGGGGGGTTGAGGATTTTGCTTGCCTGTTTGTTTTCCTCTGAAAAGCAGGAGGTTTCTGATCAAGAGTTTACAGGAAATTCAGTTATATAAAGGTGTTTCTGTTTTAGTGAAAATATTTACTAGGGGGAAAATGTTTCTTATCCGCCTGTACTGTGTACTTTCAGTTCCTGAAAAGAGATAAGAAAGGTGCCTGACCTCCTGTGGGAAGTCTCAAAAGAGGACAGTATCACATATGCAAAACAACCCAAAAAAAGTTTGGCAATAGACCGAGGGCAATCAGAAGTACAAGAAAAGCTTTAAACAGTGCCCCAGTTCTGAGCTATCTATTGTCATTGACTATGTAAATGCTGATGGAGGTATTCTGCTGATCCAGTAGTGTGCTATTCTCTGGCCAGACCCCCCACTTAGATTTCTGGGCCACCCCACAGCAATCAAGAGAAGTTATCAGACCTTGTTGATTGTCCACTGAGGAGTGGAAATGAAAACAGCTAAACATCTGCTATTCTTCACAGCAACATTACAGTTCAGCTATGCAATCCACCTACCACACTTCCATGCAAATGGAATGGGGCGCCAGCATTTCCAGTATTATAAATCAAGGTTACAACCTGAGATGCTGTTAGAGATCCTATAAATAAAGATAAGTCTATGTGGGGTGGTGGCAAAGATAATAAAATGATCCCATGTGTGTGGGGACTTGTGCTGTTGCTCAAACAAAGGGATGGGATTCAACAGGCACAGCTGTTCCTTGCCTGTTGCTGCCTCCACCCATTCATTTTAAACAATATCCAAATTTAATTGAGCAATCGCAACGATATTTTCTCAAGTGCTTTTGAAAGGTCTATTTGGTTCATTTGTCCTTGGCATCTTTATCCTCCAGCTGCTAATTTCCTTGTTACTGAGGTCCCTATCACTCACAGGAGGTCTAGATCTTGGCTGGTCCTGCATTCAGTAGATTTTAAAGCTGACATGGCAGGATATTATGCATTTTGACATAATGGTATTTTTAAAAAGTAATTATAGTCAGCCTTTAAAGATGTATATGGGAAGTCAATGCCCAGGTTTTGTCCCCATGGGAGCAGCAGCCAGCACCAACCAAGCACCATGCAAACAACGTTTTGTGCTTGCCTCCACACCTCCTTTGGATTCGTATGTGCAGTAATTTGCCGACAGCAGAAAATAGCAACTTATGGCTTTCCCTGCATCTGGCTACTGCACTGTGGAGCTGAAGCCTGAGAAAAAGGACGTGTGGGATCTACACAACTGTGTGCAGAGTGAGGTGAGGAGACAGGAGCTGGGACAGAGCAGCTGCCTGCAATCCCCAAGGAGGGCCCTCGGCACAGATTGCATGTGCTGGATAAAGGGGGCTCATCCTGAGTCTGGGCTACATCGCACAGAGCTGCTCTGACATCCTGGAGGAGCCACAGCAGAGGAAGGGGAGCCCACAGGGAATCAAACCCTCACATATCTTCATAACTTCTGGATGCTAAGCCATAGTGCTAACCCACTTTAAAGTCAGATATACAGGGAGTGTGAAAGGCAAAGGAAGCCAACAACATCTTGGAAATGAAGCTGCTTTTACAATTTAGGGTTGCTTTCATTTTTGCTAAGGCCCTGGCCAGTCAAGTCTGGTCTGTGATCCCAACTCCAGGCATCAGGGCATATCAAGTTCTGTTCCCCAGCCAGCTCTTGGGAGGGAGGAAGGTGATGGGGGACTGCTGAGATATCCCAGAAAAGGGAAAAGCTGCTACCTGAAGCGCATAGTGCAGACACCCCAGTGTCTCTGCAAGTTGTCAACCTGGGTCATTCAAGCTCAACTCCTGGCAGGTCACCCATATTTGGGACTACCTGAGCCCAGCTAACAGGGTCTGGCAGACATTCCTGCCCCAAGGGCCCTGGCCCTGGACTGGGGAGGTTACAGAACACCAGCAAACAGGACGAATGAAGCATAAGATTAGTGTAGATAAGTGCAAGAGATTGTCTAGTGCTCCTTAGAGGTGCATTGTCTTTGATAAAACCAATTAAGTTATGCTCAACAGAGTGTACAGTTTCAGGACTTGTTCTGGTTTGACTGAATACATTCAAACAATGGAAAGGAATCACATAGCAGTTGCAGACAAAGTCAGCATGAAGGTAACAAGACTTTTTTATGTCTTTAGTCTCCTTTATGGCTCTTTCCATCAATTTCAAAGCAGTTATCACCTCTTTGAAATTCAGTAGTGCTGAAGGGCATGGTCGGGCTGTGGCCAAGTAATAGGACAGAATTTTAAGGGGAATGAAGACATGAAGCAGTGGGACAAAACTGTTCAATCTGCTTTGCTTAATGCATTTCTGCAGGCAGAAGATCTGCTAACACAGATCAGAGGTAGAAGAAACATTTAAAATCTTTAAATTAAATATTTATATTAAAATAAATATACTTATGTGCACCATAAAGTATATAATTAAGAACTGTTTGCTGAAATGTACAGTTAGCAAAGCTCAGATGTAATTGCTATGGCAGTGTTATGTTCTACTTGCAATACCATTGCAATCCACTTAGTTTCCCAGGGAAAACTTGGGAAATAATTTAATGCTGTCTAGATGAACACAGGAGAAGAAATTGTTTCTGCAAACTGGGCGTTTTTTATTACTCAGAACTAAACTGCAGTGTCACTGACATTTGTTTGATTTTGAAATGCCACATACTAGGAAAGTGCAAGCATAGGAAAAGTTACCTGGTAGATTTTGTCTATGTCTGCAAAGGAAGACTCCTTCTCTTTTTAATGGTCTAAAAAACCCCAAACCCACTCATAATCCCAAAATGGGATTGTGCATTTAATCTAATTATGCACTTGACTCTGGAAAATCCTGAGAGTTTCCTGTTATACTGTTTGGCTTTATCCTTCATCTCAGCTGAAACCTCTGAGCTCACTTTGAGTCTCTGTGACACCATGGATCTGATTCAGCAGAACACTTAAGTATACTCTCAGCCCAAGCACTTTGAGGACCTGCATCCTTGCTTGGCAGCACTTTTAAGCACTTACAGAATTTAAAGCATATACTCAAGTCCCTTCAACTTCATTGAAGCATAAGATCTACTTAAGTATTTTGTTTAATGAAAGTGTAAGTGATTAAAATATCATGAATGCAAACGGATTTTTCTCTGGTTTGCACTGCTCACTTCTTTTTCAAGTAGCCCAGCTTGTCAGATCTATTTGTACTCATTTTAAATGCAGAGCAGTGTGTGGGAACTCTACAATTAATTTCTCCAATCTGTTTGTTTGATTTTCCCTGCAGATGTAGGGTTCCCAGCATTTCTGGGAAGTGCTGTGCTGCAAAGTATTTAGCACCATGCTGAAGCCAGAGCAGAGCTACAAGTCAGGTTCACTGCATGTGGCAGAAGCAGATGAGTAAGCTAAGCTCTGTTTCAGCCCTCTTAGGCAAGATTTGTGCATCTTCAGCTCTAATCTTGCAAGCCACATATGAGGAAATAATCTTCATCCTCTCAAATACATCCTTGAGGTTGCTGGAAGCAGTTGATGCACAGAAGGCTTGCAAGGACTGATCCTTATTTAAGCCAAGAGAAGAGAAAACAGCGCAAACCCACTCTGAAAGAGATTGTGTGCATCTGCCACTGGAGCTGGTGGCAATTTAGCAGCAGCTTCAGCAGGCACAGTGCCAAGGGCAGGGCTGGACCCTTTGCTGTCTGTGCCATCCACAAAAACAAGCAGAAAGATTGCTTTTCCCAGACTGTTGGGGCATGATATAAATGAGCTCAGGCGAGACTGTCTATAAACCCTCTTCTTTGCAGGCTCTTTTATAAGGCTGGGTAATTATATAGGAATTACTTCTCAGGCTGATTATTCAATGGCTCCTGAAAAATACAGGGAAGATATTTGACTCCATCAGAAAGCAAGTTTGTACTGCAGAACTGTTGTGTTATGTCCACGAGAAGAGCCCAGGCTGCACAGCCTGTGTGTGAATCTATCTCCTGCTAGTCCTTGCCTTTAGCAGAGGAGTCCATCCTAATTTTTCCCTGACAAAAAGACTGAGCTTGATTCCTAAAGCTACAGGACAACATGCCAGCTGCTGGGAAATTTTGCATCTGTGATGAAGCAGGAGGAATTTTGGCAGTGGATTGGGCCCCACAGGAGAGCAATTCTGCTCGGCAGCTTGGCCAGAGACAGTTTTAAAGTGGGATCTTTTCTCAGGACATACTGAAGAGAGAAAGCCATCTCAGAGGAGGTAAAGGCAAGTGGTAAAACTGTACCAGGTTCAATAAACTATGTTGACAGAGACATTGATCTCAGCACTAAAATGAAAAGAAGATTAATCTAGCTTTGGCAATGCTAATGCACTGGGGAATCAATTAGTACAAAGGGACTGCAGAAACCCCTAAAAACTCTCACTATACAGAATTCTAGTCAGAAGGTTCTTTTCTAAAAGACCAAAACACCCAGGAAACCAGCAGCTTTTAAACAGAGAGAGGCACACAGACAGAGAAAGAAATACTACTTTTTCTCTTAGCTTTGAGGGGTTTTACCCTTGAACAGAGCTGGTCAGCAATACCAAACAACACCTGTAAGAGGAAGGGTAGCTAAGCACAGGACACATCTCAAGGACACAGAATTTTATAACCATCATCTTAAACAGGGTATCTTAAATCTGATTTAATCTCAGGCATCTTGAGTAATTTGTCTGAAACACCCATAAGAAATGCTTTTTTGGTCTATGCTCCTTTCATAGTCAGGAGAGAGGATGACTCAGCTCAGCTGTTCTTTATGTGCAGACTCAGGTGACGGCTGAGGGAGTCGAATCAGAGAAATGCCTTAAGCCCTCTGAGTCGGACCAGGGCTGTTTCCTTGCCTTACCTTCTTCACAATGAATGATAATAACTCTTGGTCCTAGTCTTCCTTTGATTTTTAGTATTTGATTTTGAAGATGGTAGAGAATTGTCACTCCTTTAGTATTTAATTTTCAGCCAGTGGTGGGGCGGGAGATGGAAGTCCTCAGACAGGATTGCCACAGAGTGGGTAAGCTGTCCTTTCCCAGTTCCCTTCAGGAAGAGCGGCAGAGTGGCAGGGACAGAAGCCTGGCTTCCCCTCCATCCTGTCCACCCTGCCACTGACCCCCCAGGACCACAAATCACATAAAGGACCTAATTTTTAGAAATGCCTGACACCCGCAAGTCTTCAGCAGAAGCTACCAGTGCTCCTCACACTGGCAGGTCGAACACATGAGGCCTGCAGCAGTGGTTGGCTCCAGCCATGTGTGGCCAAGCTCTTGTGCTGGCGTCTGGTGGGGTCAGCACCTGTGGTGTGCCAGGTAAAACCCTCAATATCCTTTCCTGCTATTCACAAGGGAGGATGTCCCTGAGACAGGGTCCCAAGGCAAGTCCCAAAAATGCCTGTGGAGCTGTGCCTCAGCCCTGTGTGGTGGCAGGACACCCTGACAATGTCTCACGCCAGCCCGGTGCTTGTGGGGAGGCCTCAGCAAGGCCCCTCAGAGGTGCCACAAAACCCCCCCGACCTCACCTCGTCCTTCCACCCACCTGCTGCCAGGAAAGGCCCCTGGGGCTGAGCTTCTGCACCTCAGGCACTTCCACCACGGATGGCCATGAGCTCTCCAGGGCAAGCCCAGACACCCAGTGCTATCCAGAGCCCTCCCCATTGCCCCGCCTTCCCTTCGGCAGGCCGCCGAGGGGCTCCTCAGGGCACGCGGGGCGGCTCCGAGCAGCCGTCGGGCATCGGCGCCGAGGCAGAGTACCTTATTTAACCCTGCTGAGGGAAACACCAGCTCCTTCCCCTCTCAGCATTTGTTTTCAGTAGCTTATCCAGGAAACATACGTCCTTTCTATATACTTAGAAAAGAAGGAATAACAACCACGTTTCTCCTGGGCTCCTCCCCCCTCTCCGGTCCTCTCCTCGCTCCCCTCCCCACCTTGCTATTAAAATGGCAACCTCTGTGCTGCAGGCATCGCCGGGCTGCGGGAGCACTTAAGCAGCGCCCTGTGAGCTGCAGCCATTTACTGTGTGCGATTGTTTCTGCGAGACCTAATAATTCTACCATTGTTATTACAACACTGTGCACTAATACAAATGAGCTTGTAAATAGGGGTCCAACTAAAATAAAACCATTATAATCACAGCCCAGGCTGTAAATCACAGACTAGTGTATTCTGCTGTGGTTTGACCCAGAGCCAGGCAATAGTCAAATAATCAAACTGCAGATGTTGGGATAGCAAATCTGCTTAAATTTAAACATTGGCAAAGATCCAAACAACGGGGGGGGGGGGGGGGGGGGGGGGGCGGGGAGAAAAGAGTCCTTTGCACAATGTAGGAATTTCTCCCCCACCTCCCTTCTTGTTAACTGGGTCTATAAAGTAACCAGACATGTTACCCGATAATAGCGCTGCTCCTCAGCAGCTTGTGCTGCCAGTGCCGGCTCGCAGGAACGATGCCCTGCAAAGTATCTGCAGAGTGATAGCTGCCAGGCTTGCAGGGACATCCCTCCCCACAGTCCCATGGCCACTGCCAATAGCGAGATCAAGCCTTCCAAGCCTTCCCAGGGGAGAAGCTCAGGGGTACCCAATAATGCTGTGTACCATGAACTGTGTTAGAGTTACCCCAGAAATCAGCAGAGTCATAGATTGACTCCCTCTAATTTCATGAGCTTCTTGCTATGAGTAAATCCTCTGCCTTCTACGTCCCACTCTCAGATGACCCTATTTCCCCATGATACAGCCCAGGACACAGCTGCAATTCGGACTCTTGCTCAGGGGAGTTCATGGTGGGTACTTACCACTGCATGCTGGGCTGAGGGCTCATGTCCCTACCTCAAAGCGCCCTTGGCCAGGGTACACAGAGAGACCTGCCTAGAAGTGGCATGCTGAGGGTCATTTCACTGAGCAAAGCAGCATGAGGGGGCAGCTGGAGCACTGTGCTGCAAATGTGGGGCAGCTGGGAAGAGGATCCACATGAGGCTGTCATGCTCTGCCAACTGTTTCTACAGCTGTGGGAGGTGCAGTGTGGTTGCTTTTCCTCCAAGCCAGAAAGCAGGATCTGTGTCGGTAGTGCTAACAGGCGACGTGTTTTTTTCTGGAGAACACATGAGCCTTGGCTGTTGCTCCACGACATTTGCAAGGATGCTATAAGCTTCTTTAGGAAAAGTCCACAGTCATTTGTTTCTCTGACAGCCCAAGGCAAACAAGTTGGATGGGTCCTGTTGCTCACCACGTTGTCACATGTGGTCGCAGGAGGAGTCTCAAATGTGAGAACCTCCTTGATGTAACTTTAACTTACTAGGAAGGAATTTCTTATGGTTTTTTTTCAATGTAATATTTAAGCCGCTGCCAGGCAACAGGTCATAAAAACAATCAATCACACAAACAGATGCCATGTAAACATCTTTTAAGCAAGTAGCTCAAGAAATCATTGAGGGGATAAAGTAGTGATCTCTCCAGGGGAAAATTAGCAAAATGAGCTTGCCAGTCTTGGATTGAAGGCTGGACAGGATACAAACCAGCCATCCTCGCTTCTTCTCTGTGGCACAGACACAGCAGCTGTGAATTTTAATATTATTTCCCTAAAACCTTGTGACTAAATTCCACTAGCAGAACAATTTGCCCTTCCTGCTCAGGAAATATTTGCTGTTAAAATGACTTGAAGGCAACATGAACCAAGCTGGATGCACCCCAGAAGATTTTGGTTATAAAAAGCTCATTCACTTATTTGAAGCCTTTTCCTTAGAAATTGAGAAACAAAGTTGGATGAAAGTTCTCTTTCCTCCTTTTTTTCTCTATTCTTGGTTCTTTTTAAGGGACAGTCTGTCTCCTGGAGGTGGTGAACCTTTTTTGGCCTCAGTTTCCCTCCTGTAGGGAATACAATGTTAGAGGCAGAAAAATGTACCACTCCAAATATGTACTGCAAAATTAACACCTTGGCATGCGCTCCTTGAAAATTCATTCTGCTGCATCCAAATTTTCACAGGTTTTCCTGCTCTATTTGTCAAGGGCACCATTTTTAAAAAGTGCTATTTTTTTAGTCTTTGATTTACAGTAAGCCCATTGCTCAGAGGAAGCCTGCAGAAAGAGACCGGTTTCCTTTGATGCATTCCTAAGTGTCTTGGTGAGAGGAATTGTTCTGGTGTGTGAATCAACTCTGCTTCCTCTGCCTGTCAGAAAAACAGTGCAACCTTGTACTGCTGATATATGCCACGCTGCACGGGATGTGGTTGATCTCCTCTACTGCTGCTGCTGCTGCTGCTGCTGCTGCTGCTGCTGCTCCGTGGAGATCTGTTTCACAATGTGAGCAGTAACCAGATTAAAATCAATGCTGGAGGTTGTTGTGAACATAAAGCATTAAATAAACTCCAGCATTGTACCATAATTCCTCATGAATGATTAGATCATCCTGCTGGGAGTGCTACCATTATACATAAGGCAAATGTCACTGGATGCCTCATAAATTTAGCATACAAGTACTAAACATATTAGGTCTGATTCACTGCTGCCTAGCTTCAGTTTATCCTAGTATGAGGCAGAGGAGTTACATCGGCATAAATGTGGAGTGAAACACTGGTTCCCTTCTCATTTTAAGGGATCAGCTGTTTCCACTGACTTTCTAAGACTGATGCTAAGTAGATTCACAGTTGCTCCGCTCCAGCTATGTTAAGTCTCAGTTGTGGTAGATCATGCAGGGGAGCCAGTCCTGGGGAAAAATATAGGCTGGTATTTCTGGCATAGAAATGCAACCCCTAATAGTGAAGGCAGGTCTAGATTGCAAAAAATAATGTGCTCTGGAGCTGGGTTGACAAAATCAAATTAGCTGACTTAGGAAAGGCAGGTTGGCTTTTGACACAGGATAGCTGCTCAAGTGCAAGTCCACCATGGAGTTTATGTTGAACAGGAGCTACATACATGATCCAAAACCCAGATTGTCTCCAATTCCCTGGCACTTCAATGAGAGCACTCCTGTCAGCTGCACTGGAACTTTCCTGGGGACAGGAAAGGTTGGCACAACACCATTTTGGTGTATTCTACTGCTCCCGCTCCAAATCCAGTGACTTTCCCTTGATGTTTCAGATTTTCCATAAAAAGAGTAATTTCCCTCAGAGAGAATTTCCCTCCATCTACTGTTTTTCAGAGAGGAAATAAAAGTCTCGTGCCTCAAAAAATTTGTTGGGAAAACCTTTAAAATCATATGCTACTGACAACAGCAGCAATAATGGAGCAGAATGTGGTCTGTGAAGGTCCCTGGTCCTTGACTTTCTCACTGGATTATTCCCTGCAATCCCCCTCAGTGCATGTTGTCCAAGGTATTTTTTTAATGAGGTGTTGACTAATTCCCTCGGGAAATTTTTGTGCAGTCTGACAGGTCTCATTGTTAGCATTCTACCCAGCCTAAATTTTGCTTTACCAGACTTTGTCTCAAACCATTTCCCTCTTTCCTTGGTGTATTATGCATCTTTCAAATATTTGTAGGCAGTTATCATATCCCCTTTTTTAGCTGTCTGTCAGCCAAGTTAAACATAATTAGCTTTTTTAATCTTCCTCCATAAATCCAGCTTGCTTTCTTGAAATCCAGTCCCCTTCTCCTACTTACGTGTCTTTTTGGTATGATGAAGCTACATATTTTGTGGTTACTTTTCACACGCTATCACTGATACCAGTAGGAAGAGGCATCAGAAAATCAGACAGCAGATCAGGGATGGTTTCTTGTCTAGGTCAATTTTTTTTGCTTTTTGTAACACAGGCTTAGCTTCACTGTCAAATAATTTAGGTTTTCCTTTGAATTTTTATATCAGTTACTATTCACAGAATTCAACCCTGTAGAGTACTTTCAAAACTAATTGCTGTAAGAGATTAATTAGGAATTTTGTGCGCATTCTATGAGTAGATTTGGAACAGTAGAACACTGCTGGAAAATTAATTTACCTGTCTTGACAATGTGTTAGCTGATGTGGAAAAAAATTACTTTTTTTTTTCCCCCCCAAAACAATTAGAAAATATTATCCAGGACTGTTTTGGGGTTTTTTTGTTTGTTTGGCACTAGTGAAACAAGTGTTCCAATGTCCCAGCACTCACTCCCTGAGCATTTGCTACAGGATGCCAAAACCCCATTTTTCAGATCTATGTAGATGACTGGGAAGCATTTCCCATCATATGCATCCCACAGGACTGGATGGAAGCTTAACCAGAGCATTGTTTTGTACTCACTGATTCTGGACACAGGCAGTATCTGTTTGCTCATTCAGACATTATTTTTAAATATTTATATGTATTATATATATATGTGTGTGTGTGTGTGTGTGTGTTGTGTCGTCTGGGAAGGAAGAGGCAAGGGATTAAGAGCACAAAGAAAACATGAATTGAGTATTCGTATTTTCGAACCATTTTTAAATTTCTCCTTGAGATCAAAAGACTTCAGGGACTTAATAGCACTTTAATTTCAGATAGGCTCCAGAGGAACACTATCAGAATGCTGAAGAAATTCCTCCATATGGAGATTTTAAAGATGAATTGCCACCAGGTTTTGGTTTGCTCACTTCTCAAGGTGACTCTGAAAATCTCAGCTTCATGTATTAGTAATAAATGACTGAGACAATTTCCCAAGGAATGCAATTGATTCTTCATCCACTGGAATGCTTGTACCAAGGCTGGTTATTTTTTAAAAGATAAGCTGTAATTTAAACAGATGCAAGTAATATCTGGTAAATCTGTACAACTTCTGTTTAGCAAAATGAGCAGATTAGAAGATAATCCTCTGTTTGCCCTGAAGCACATACTAAAAGCTCCTTCCTTCGTTGTATGTGCACAGATTTGTAGATTTTCACTTCGTCTCCCTCAAATACCATAGCTATGACAAAAAGTGTAAAGAGGCATCCTACTTGTCATAATGTCTTCAGGGAAATTAGCAACCGAAGCAGGAAAATCCCTGCTGGAAGAAAATCCCCTGAAGCAGAGATAGAAGCATGCTCAAGTGTAGGCCTCCTTCAATATTAATATCCTTCCTGAGGGCAGACCTCTTTGTTCTTCAGGCCTCTTATGTACAAATTCTCAAGTCTCCTCTAAATACATCTGCAGAATGACTGATCAGTGTGGCTGCTTGAAGTTTTTGATATTTTGAAATTCAAATTTATAAATTTAAGGGAAGCTGGAAAAAATTTCTCTTTTTTTTTGCAGTGTCTTATAGTGTTTTCCCAACTTTTCCTATGAGAATGTGTCTGTACCCAAAATCACTGAGACAGTGATTGTATTAGGTAGGTCTCCAGTTTCTCTGGT
The DNA here is from genome assembly GCF_041296385.1 of Aphelocoma coerulescens. NCBI lineage: Eukaryota > Metazoa > Chordata > Aves > Passeriformes > Corvidae > Aphelocoma > Aphelocoma coerulescens. The sequence goes on along the minus strand of NC_091014.1, from coordinate 57,381,907 downwards.
TTAGCCCACAGTAAGTTCATACGGAATTCAAGTGTGGAAAAGCTGAGAGAAAGATCCAAGTCCTAGCAAATGAAAATTAAAAGAGAGGGAGCTGCTTTTGTTATTACAATAGCTCAAAATGTCCTGAACTGCAGATTTTGCTTACTGACAGAAGCCAAAATCCTGGCTGATATTAATTTCTTTTGCTGACAATGGTACTTCTTTTGCAAGATCTGCCCAGTACCGCTCCCCATAGTCATAAAAGTGAAACAAAAGGCCTGAAAGCCACCATGAGATGTCTGACATGAGTAATGATGACATCAGCGATCAGAGTTGTGCTCAGCTAAGGACTGTGGTATAAATGCACATAAAAATTGCATAGCTGTGTACGTGTTGTATTCCCACAAGGAGTTCGCAACCTGCAGTGTGCCCCACACAAACAGCAGCCATCGAACAGCATGGGACATGCAGCCTACAGTTTGATTCCTTAGTTCATATTTTTAAAATAAAAGTAATACTGTATCATTACTTGTTTTTATGTACAGGAAAAAAGCTGGGTGAGCAGCCAGGAGCAGACGCTCGACTGAATGAAGTCCACCTGGATGCAGGCGAGCTGACGTCCCCATCTGCCGCAGCAGGCGGGGCAGTGCCTGCGAGCTCCGCAGGTTAGTGCAGGTCTGAGGCACCTGAAGTGACTCTCCCTTCTTGCTCAGCAAACAAGAGAGATTTTGTTCAGCCTAACGGGGATTCCCAGCACTGAAACCAACTGCTCCAATTCCCCCAGCTGCTCCTTCCTTCCTCAGTTTGGTTATCTACTTTTAAAGCAAACTGCCAGACACAGCAGAAGGTGTGAACTAGCCTTGGCTTAGGGGAGCCAGTGAGAACGAACCATGGGGTGGGATGTCCAGTTAAGAATCAGTCTCTGCTGCTGTTTGTGCAAATCCACAGATCAAATTACCTTGAACAAACTGGAGGAAAACACATGCTCCAGGCACCCTGGCCCTTGAGTAGCAATGAGCAGCAGGCCGGCCATGCTCCAAGGGGAAAACACAAAACAGTGGCGGAAGTGGGGTACCACAACACACCAGGAGGATCCCTGAAGTCATTCAGCTCAAGGTGTGTGTGGTGCAGAGGATATTTGTGAGGGACAACACAACAGGGATCCTGGAGGTTTCCTGAGTGTGATGGCAGTTTTGGAGCAAGGTGTGGGCTTGCAGTGGAGGCTGCTGCTGATGTGCCCAGCTTGTGCCTGTGCTAGGAAGTGCTGCATGCCCACGGGGTGTCAGGGAAACCCAGTACTGAAAGAGGTGAGGAGAGACTCCTTACAATATCCATTTGCTTTGAGCCCTGACTTTGCATCTTCTTTCCTTCAAAGACTATTTACTTTACTCTGGCACTTAAAAAGAAATCAAGTAGGTTAAAGGTCAGTTTTATTATTTTTGTTGGGTTTTTAAAGAAGTTTAAGCCACAGCCTAAGGAGCCTACCTATGCCATTTGGGAAAGAAAAATCAGCACACGAAGCCAGCCATTTTACTTGTAGCCAAGGATGACCTGTCCACTACAGCAGAGAAGATTTTATGGGCTACAAAATTAAATATGACAGTGACCCTGGAACAACCTCTTCAGTTTTCCTCTCTATCACTAAGCTTGCTGATTTAATTCCTTCTGAATCCATAATTATGTAAAAGAAGATCAGGGTTATCATTATTATGTTGCAAAAGTGTTAATTCCTTATGCAATAACTCCTGTAATGATCCTACCAGAAATGGGGAAATACTCTTCTGGGCATAGGACAGGCTTATGAAGGGCTCTCTGTAGAAAACGAAAAATAATATCTCTAGGGGTTTTGCCAGTAACTTAAACAAGAGTAGAGCTAGGCTTATGCTGAATGTTTTTGAAAATCCCAGCTTTGATTTGTTAATGACCATTTGTATGACAGACTACTGCAAGCCATTTATCTGCAGAAATAAATACTCGAAATAGAAGAAGAAAACAGGACATAGCCAGGCAAGCTGTGGTTTGTACCAAAGCTTCATATTTGCTGAAAGACAGATATATAATATTGCTCCGTTTTTTCAGGAAAACCACTACTGAAGCATTTTTGCCAACCTCTTTGAGTTCACATCAAAAAATAATACTGAAAACTGACCTTTGGGGATTTTCCTGGGTAGCATTTCACTGTCAGATAGAAAGCCATGGCCCTGAGTCAGCAAGGAATAGGCAGGCCTACCTTTAAACATGTGAAAGTTATTTATAGGAGTAATGTAGTGAATCAGGGCTCATATGAGAGAGACAAGGGGGAAGATTTCATAAAAAAGACTAAACTACAGGAAATCCTGACAGAGTTATATTTGAAATGTCACATGGGCCCTCTCCTTACCCTCCCTTTAAAATGAATTAATCAGTTGTAGCAAAACTCTTCTTAATAAAAGTGGTGGTGCTTTGCTGGTTTTGGTGGTGCTTAACATGGTTGCTTACCAACCTGGTGGTAGACTTACATTATGGTGGAGTATGAAATCCAAGCAAAGCCTCCAGATATCAACAGAGAACAGATTAATGGAGATCTTTCCTATGCTAACAACTAGCTGGATTCATAATTTCCTGAATGCTGACAGGCACCAGTCAAAGAAGCAACCACCAAGACCTGCAAGGCAGATGGAGCACCTACATTTGCTGTGTCCTTGTAGGAACCGCTCATTCTCTAAAAATCAAACCTCCCCAGGGTGCCTTGAGGGGGACACTCAGGAACAGTAGTAGCTTAAAGTTTTATAAAACCTCTAGCCTGAATCTACAATGAATTAGTCCAACACAAAAATAGGTATTTCTAACAAAACCTTGCCTGTTCTGATGAAAGACGGTATTTATAATCACCGGTAAGAAGACCAGGTTTGGTTATTTTTTCTAGTTCTTCCTCACCCCTCGAAGCAAGCTGAAATGACCTTTCAACAACAGTTTATTTCTTCTTGGCTTGATCTGAACAAAGGCTTTCTATTCCCATGTATGCAAAGGAGAGTGTGGATGCCTTAGTGGTGAAAACCCAAATCTCTCCTTCGAGCTTTGCAGGCTTTCTACTGTCCTCTCAAAAACCAGTCAACCAAGTGTTCGTTTGTGGTGAGGAGTGTAACTACCAGGGCAGGGGGCTCTATTAATCTAGAGCCTTCTGATGCTTCCAACACACTTCCTTCTAGCAGGCAGTTAGTCGGTATGGCCTCACAGTATTTCTGGGAATTTGCCACAGACACAATGTTCATTCAGGCAGTGTGGACAAGCTTTGACTGGTCAAATGTGATGTTGCTTTTGTTCCATTCCTCAAACTGACTTGAGCATAGTTTCTATAACTGGAGGACCTTGCTTCAGCTTTTGACCAAGGCTTCTCCAGAAGAAAAGGTCTAAGGGGGAAGGCAGATAAACTAATGCAGGAATTCCTGGCTCAGTAGCACCAGCTTTGCCAGAAGAAAAGCCAGATAACTTTGTGGTGGAACAGTGTAGTTTTAATTAAGGTTTAGTGAGGGTGTTGACAAAAAAGGCTTTTCTGCTATTTGAAGCAATCAGGTCCACTCACAACATGTGTATTTTCTGAAGTATTTTTAGAGATGCCCTCTGTGGCAAGGGTGCTTTTGCAGGTGTTGGGGAGCGTGCTGATGTCAGAGGGGAAAATATGCAAATCTTCCCTTGTTTGCATGGCAGAACTTTAACAAAAGCTGTCCCTGGCAGCCCCATTAAAGGGCATGGAGGGCTCTGATCCCTCTCTCACGCTAAAGTTGTCTTTGTAGCAGGGCTCCCTGAAGGGGCTCTAAGGGCTCTCCCTCAGCATGTCAGCCAGCAGGGTCCCATTCTCTGAGCAACTGCAGGCCTGCTGCAAACAGTGGCAAGGGACAAATCTGCAACTCTTGAGAGCAAACCTAACTACTTGTACTTGCCATGGGAAAAGGGATGAGGGAGGGTCCAGTAAATCTGCTCCAATTTCAGAATGGAACACCAGGAGGAAATTCATTTATTCACTTATATCCAGTGCAAGAGGAGATTGTTCCTCTATTCTCTCACCAAGACAAAATGTTGCCCCTATTCTGCCTCATTTTCTGTAATCACCAATAGTTTTGTTTCCTCCAGAGTCACCTACCTAAGTCATTGCTAGATCAGGATAATAATTTGGAACTTTGCAGAAAACAGCATTTTGGCTCTAGTAAAAAGCAACTGTAGTTATTTCTTCATAGAGCAGGTGATGTTGTTCACGTGCTGCTTATCTGGGCTTTTTGTCTCTTCTCTATTAACGTCAAAAGAGGACAATTTCCATGCCTGTCCAGACTAGTCTGGTGGGATTCACTGGGATAAGACCACATTAGAGACTTGACTAAAGCATCATTTCCCTTAGGAAAGGACAGATATATTAAACTGTAACACTCAGGCTCTGGGCTGTTGAAAGCTTTGCCAGTGTCCTGTGTCTTTTTAAGGGGCTGAAGCTTCCTGCCTTCTATGCAGTACTCACAGTCATACACTCCTGAGAAATTAAGAACATTTTGATTTCCAAAAAATTCACCACAAACGATAAAATTCCTATTCAGCTTAAAAATGGTTCTGTTTCCCCAAAATTTTACAATGCCCTGGCTGTGTCATGTTTTGAAAGACCCCAGCCAGCCAAGGAAAGGCCCAACATTTCAGTTACTGGCTTGGAGCATCTCTATTTTGAAATGTCCAGCCTGAGGTCCAGTAAGCCTCATCCTTGTAAGCACCAAGGGACCACAGCTCAGGCTGAGGTCACAGAGAGCAGATGGTGGCCATCGCTTTCAAAAATTCAGGTGTAGGCAGCTGGAATTGGCTTCTCAGAACCAGGTGTTTCTAACACAACTTTTGAAAATACAGAATTCCTCATATGAGAAATCAAATGGTGAGCATGTGGGGCCGGAAGCCATTCCCACTCAACTCAACCACAGTTTCACAATGATAGGAATTTGTTTTTTAAGGCTGGAAGCTTGTTCAGGTTGGGTCAACATCAGTTTGCACCATCTGGGGATGTAATACTTGACTGTTACCCATTGCCTCTTTCCACTCTGACACAATTTTTTCCTGGGAGTGCAAGGGGCTTAACTACCTTGGGGTTTCTAAGGGCTGGAGCTAACTGAACATTCCTTGTGGTACTGAGTTGTATGGGAATTTAGCAAAGATCTCTTCTCAGGCAGCAGATCCCTTGTCTCAAGGCATCTTCTGATTAAACCGTCAAGCTGTGGGACGTGCAGCTAAAGAGAGCAACAGAGTTTGAAGGAACATTTAAAGAAATATTTTTGACAATTCCCAGTGCAGCTGGGATGATGACACACACTCTGGTCCTAGCAATCTTGCCTGGCAGGCAAGGGCTGGGGCTTTATATGTAAATACAAATATATATTTACATATTTTATAACATCTGTTATGAATTTGTTTTCCCTTTGGTTCTATTTAAAGTATGTCTTGTCCTATTATCTCTGAGGCTGAAATTTGGAAGGGTTTCTTAATAAACTCTATGTACTGCAGAGCCACAAGAAAAATTCTCCCTCCTCCACAGCTTTTCAGACAGTTCTACAGTTATTCCTTCCTTGTATTTCTAAATGCAATAGCATCTCCCCAGCCTATGAAAGGAGCACAGTTTTCTAAGTGGATTCCTGCTGGGAAGGGTATAATCTCACCACCAACTTCCAGGGATTTATATTGGGTTAGTCTAACACATTTGTCCTGCCAGCCCAGCTTTGTAATTGTCCCACAGCTTGGTGCCTCTTTCAGAGAGCTTCCTGCTGTCAGCTCAGAGTCCCATCCACAGTTTCTGCATCCTGGAAGAAAAGCTTCCTGCTGCAAAGGACCAGCACCAGAGCCACCACTGCAGAGATGGGTCCCAGCAGCCTCCGAGGCTGAGCAATGCCACAGCCAGGGTTAGAGCTGCGACAGGACCTTGTGAGCAAAGTTCAACCCACTGTCCTGACAGGCTATTTATGCAGTCTATGGAGCAAAGCTAAACAGGACAGCAAGCAGGGTTTGGGCTACGTGAGAGAGAGACACGCTTTATTTGTGTTAAGTAAATAGGATAAAGTGAAAGGGGAAAGGGCAAAAAAGAAAATGTCAAGGCGGGTGAACGCCAACATTCCCACATGGTCTCTGACAGCAAAGGCTTCAGTGCAGGGTGCTCATTGTGAGAAAGATCGGGCATGGATTTTCAGAGGTGCTCAGTGTCAAAAAAAACAGAGTTCACACTGGCAGTCGAGGTGCTTTGCTGAATGAAAAAGTAGGGTAATGTCCTGACCCAGAAGTGCTCTTATAGCCAGCACCCACAGCTGATTTCCTTATTTTGATAGCAGTCACCTACGTAATTCCTTTGTGGCCCTGGTCCTGGTGCAATACTCACTGTGAACTCTAAGCCCAGCACTTGAGTTGGAAGGAGGAGTCTTCTGGAGATTCATAAAATTGTCTTACAAAATGCTTTTCCAAGGAACAATTAAGCATCAGTGCAAATAAATCTAATTTCCTTAAAAGTTCAGGGCTCTGTATGGTCAGATGACGTGCAAAATCAAAGGGTTTTCTGCACTGATGAAATTCCAGGAAATACAGGGCGGGGAGTAAGGAATAGAGAGAGATAGCCAGAAACAAAATGCTCAGATCATCTATCCAAAAAAGTTGCTTCTCCAGCCAAATTACTCAGTCTTTTATGAGAACAATGTCTTGGTTTGGCAAGGAGGAGAAGACAGCTCCACCAGATAATAAAAAAAAGCTCCAGTTGAATTCTAAATACCAGTAAGGCAGTGGAAACAGGGCTTGTTCTCTGCTGTGGTAAAACTTCCAGCTGAAACCCTGGAATCAGTCACCCTGGGACAGGTACTAGAGACTTGGGCTGATGCTAGCAAACATCAGAGTTTCTATTGGCTCAACAAAAGCATTCCTGCAGATTCATCTCCAGAAGCAGCTCATTAAAATGAGCTGTGAATCCCTGAGATAAATGTTGAATTAAACCGATAAGCTCCTTATATATACTGAATTTACATGAGTATCAGACGTCTCCCTTCATTAGGCTGGTTATGACTTACCCTGTAGCTATAACTGAGGCTCTGGTGTTGCAAAATTTTACTGCACATGATTATGGAGTCAATAACAAATTTATCTGCAAACTCATTTGCCTGCAATAACTAAAAATGCTCCTGTCTTGCTTCCTTGCTCCTGTCTTACTCAAACCATAAAAACTCAACAATTTCTGAGAACCACTGGAATGCCCATGCAGGAAACATAAAAGAAGACCAGGTCTGTCTACAGATTTACTGTGTGACTTCTGCTAAGGCATATTGCTCTGCACTTATCTTCTGTAATAAATAGGAAAATTAAGACTCTGAGCTCCCACCCCACCCCAGAGCTGTGCACTCTCAGAGCTGTACAAACATGTACATAATTACTCCTCAGAGCTTGCCATAAATGTGCAGCATGCCCAGCCATCCAGAACTTTCTAAAAGTCATTATTTTTAAAATGAAGCAAATAGTTTGCCCTCAACTTTGCTTTTTAACTAGTGTTAAAAAAAAAAGAAAAAAGAAAAAGGAAAAAAGAAAAAAGAAAAAAGATGTTTCATAATTGTTATTACAGAAGAGACTTGCAGTATATTTTCCACCACCAGCACAATTAGACCTTATTCACCTCAGGTGCAAGAACAGGCGTGCTGACTTTGAATATACACCTCATAATTCCTGACTCAATTAGCACACAGCAGATAATCATTCCTTCTGCAATATATTCCTTCTGCAATGCCTGCTTACCCTTCTGCATCATTTGCTTCTTCCCTTTATTCCCGCTGGTTTCTACGTGATCGTAACCTAGCACCTACAGCCATGGCTTCTTGTTTTAAAAAGCTCAAGAGAGAGAAAATGAATTAGAACAGTTACAGCCTTTTTTCTCCCCCATAATATCCAAACCTTGCATCCTAACCCAAACTGCCTGTAATTTGAAAAAGCAGAATATACACCACAGGTATCTTGGTTGACTGCATCAAGGGTGAAGCTTAATGGTGTCTTGCTCAGAGCCAATATGAAGACATTGCCAACCCCTTCCTTTATTGTAACAAGTCCCCAGCACACACAGCATACCGAGGACCCAGCTGCCCTTATGATGCCCACCTGTTTTCCAAGAAAAACAATCTAAAGCCTTCTGGTGATCAGGGGGATTCCAAAAAAATGAAAACCGACTCCCCTTTTTCCCCCTCTCACCAGCTGATTACTCTGTTCAAAGCCATCTGACTGAAGTCAACTCACACTCGACAGCAGTGAACGGCCATCAGTCTTTTTTGATCAAATTAGTGCTCAAACCCCGTAAATTTTACCAACAAGAGCATTATCAACAAACTGTCCCTTTTCTAGATGGGGAGGAGAAAGGACCATGACCATCTGTCTCTGAGCTACAAATAAGCTGTGCTGTGTCTGCTCAGCCAGCTCTGTCTCACCTACAGCACACCGGGCACACAAACCTCATTTATCTTCAACAGAAAACCCCCAGTCAGCTGTTCTCCACCAAACTTTTCCAGAGCTGAAAGCTCTGCGTGCTTTGCAGTGCCAAATGCTTCACAGCAAGGGAGTCTCTGTGGCCACCCACATCATATTCAAATGCAGAAATGAGCCAAGAAGGTTTGCATAAACAACTTGGTACAAAGTGCTGAGATGCCGCTGTATTTCTGCATGACAAGTTCATTACCACTTGGCATTGGCTCGTGTCGATGTACAGTGAAAAAGAAAAGGGGGAGAGAGAGACTCTTCACAGTTACATTAATTTCATTTTATTTAATAAAAAACAGTGTCAGATTAAAAATACAAACACTTTGGGTGATTATCCAGCGTTTTTCCCTGTGTGCCTCGTAGAGCTCAAACCAACCAAGGATCGGGAGAAAAAAACAAAAAAACCCAAAAAATAACACCAAAACAATTTTGGCCGGAGCTGTAAAATAATGTTGCACCAATTAAATTACACCAAATATATTATTATAACTTTGAAATGGCTTTCAGACCAATAAATTAAAAAAAAAGACAAATTCAAATAAAAAAGTTGACTTTGTATTACAAAAAAAATTAAATAAGAATCACAACACTAATAGTAACAATGTGCAGTCAAGTTTTTTTTTTTTCTTCTCTTCTAGGAATGATAACATGCCAGTAAACATGTAACATGCCAGTAACATGCCAGTAAATCCCTACATAACGTTTCCAGTTTGGCAGCAAGCAGTCACTCACTCATTCACATTTGTACACAAGGAAGCAGGCCTGGGCAAAAGCCTCGGAGATAGGAGCCTTCAGGGTACTCCTGACTTCCCTGCCACAGCCAGCTGAGTTCCCTTCCCTTCGTCCTGAAACCTCTATAAATCCACTCAAGGTTTAGTGCCAGATGTGCAGGGAAGGTGTGATGCTCCAGCCTCAACGGGACAGCACTGACTCACACCAGCTGAGGATGCAGCTTTACACCCCAGGGCATGAGTTAAAAGCCGTGGCTGCAAGGCACATCCACCCTTGTTTCAGAAAGGCCATGGAGACTAAGCTGAGTTGTTTTAAAATGCACCACAGCAAACCTGTTAATTCAACACACTGCAAAATGGGGTGCTGGTTTGGGATGGGGTAAAAGAGCACATGCAGGGCTTGTGAGAGAAGATGAGACGTCTGAGTATCATACAGAGAGGTACACATCTGTAGAGAAGTGACCTGCAGTTGCCCTTCCTGAGCAAATGACAGTGAGCCAGATTTCACTTGACCGCCTGAGAGCACGTCTCTCAGAGATTTCATGGTATTGATGCCATTTATTTCAGAGCCAAATTCGGTCCAGTGTAAGTGAATAAGTAACAAGTAAAGGTTCTCCACAGAGGCAGATTAACTGATTTAGGAAACTCAAGCTGGTTCATCTTCATGCTAGGCAGCCCACTTGATTTTTAGGAGGAACTGGCAGATTTAAGTACCATGATACACTGAATAAGAGAAATCTGCAAGTGAAATAGCTCCCTGTCCCAGATGCCAACGATATATGCACTTATCCCCGATTCCCAAGGAATCCCCAGAGGAACTCTATTCAGTTTCTGCACCATCTCTAGGATTTGGGACACAGTGGGTCAAACTCTGCTTTCAGTTCCAGTTACAGGGCAGGAGTGAGACCAGAACTTGCCCCCATGCCCCTCTGCTCTGGGTATGAGTGTCGACACAAGTTTTGCAGCTGTGGATCATTTGACATCATCGGCTGAAACCTGTGATTTAATCACACCAGTGCACCTCCAAGAAAGCCAGGGGGTATGTGCTCATGGAAATGAGACTGAAATGGGCCTGAAGATTCCAGTTTGCCCAGGCCTGTCAAACACACAGTGCCTTTCTGACAGGCTTACATTCAGGTAATCCAGTAGACCCATGTGGTACCTTTATGGGAGTTGAAGCCTTCAGTTCTGGATAGCTGGATATGTCTGAGAACACAAACACATATCCTTTTTTTTTTCAAACTGGTAACATTGCACACTCAGTACCAGCTACACTAGATAGAGGCAGGCCCACAATTTTATGCAAACTCTGTTATTAAATCTACCATTATCATTTCATCACTCAATTCTTTCTGCTCCATTATCACCAACCTAGGAACATTTTCATCTGGAGAAAGGCATCTTCCCACTAACTTTCTGACCTCTACCCATTTCCTACATTCTACAACCTTTTCCTTACCTAACATTCTGGTTGCAAACTACTGTCACCCCAAATACTACAAGCTAGCAGCAAGGTGGCACCGTTTGCTGACAGTGACTGAACTCTAGATTAGAGGGTCAGCTAACCCTTGAGACCCTTTGTCAGATCCATCTTTGTCTGGGCATTCATCTGGCTGGCCATTTTGCAAGAGTCACAGATTGAACATATGGGTTGAAATGCCTTAAAAGGTCATTTAGCTGCTGATAACACCCATTCCTTCCAGTTCCCATTATCATTTCTGTGGCTCTGGACACTGTGGGAGGGTCCAGATATGAATGCCTGCTCCATCACTTGTCCACAAACACCTCGTGAGGTTTTTCTGGGGCAAGTCTCTCAAATTATCTTAGAACATGTTCAGAACCTCTCAGGTCATCCTGGTGGAAGGGACCATGGTGACACCTAGCCTGGCATCCTGCATAACGCAAGCCAAAGATTCCCACTGTGCAATCATTTGTACCCAGACAAATAACTTCAGAGGGAAATAAAGCCTCTTGTTCTAAAAGGCATCCAAATTTGACTTGAAGAATTCAGTTCATCTCTTGATAAAGCTTATCTCATATTAATTACAAACCTCTCAAAACATGTGTCCCTCACTTCCAGTTTTAATTCTGTCTAGCTTTGACTTTGAGCCATCAAATCTTGATGCTTTTGTCTGCTAGCTCCTGATGTGCTTTCATCACAGATACAAACACCAAAGATTTTTCTCTGGTCAGGTAGGTCATATTCTGAGGACACAAAATTAGAGAAGTGTGAGATGACTTTGGGGCAACTTTACTCAGAGTTCAGCTAAGTAGGTACAGTCAGCTCCTCTGAATCAAAACCTACCATTGTCAGCAAATCAGTGACCTGGCTTACTCCATCATAAAGGTACACAGAATAACTCCCTTCCCTCCCTTTTCCATCTTCCCTCTGCTAGTTGAGCTTGTTGCAGATCTCTAGGGCTTTCTTGTAGACCTGAGTCACATCATCCATGTCTGTGAGAAGAGAAAAACTGCTGTCCCCCAGACGGTTGCGGTAACGCTTTAGATACTGTGGCCGTGGGCGGTTCTGAAGTCCTTCGAAGTCTTGGATCTGGAGGAAATTTTCAGCAGAGACACAGCTCCGTATTCTCTGCCTGTTTGGCCTGTTCTCTTGCAAATCCAGCAAATCAAATGAGTCACTGGACAAAATACTGTCGTCACTAATCACGCTGGAAGGGCGACTGTAACTTCGAGGTAATACGTCCCCAGGCAAGACCATTTCTTCCATGGCCTCCAGCGTTGGTGTGTCAGGGCTAATCAAAGCAGGTTCAGTGCTGTTGGTAGAATACTTGCTGTTATGTTTCAAGATGCCCTTACGCCTGCAGGAATGGCTGTAAGACCCATTTCTGGATGGCTCTGTGACCCCTGGAGAAGTGTCACTGTTTACTGTCTCATCATTATTGTCCAACAGTTCAGAAGATTCACTTCTTTCTGGAGAGGAGTAATAGCCAGACTCCCTCTGCTGAGTCTTCTTTAAGATTCCTTTTTTTGGCATTAGTGAAGACTGCTTAGTGCCGTATTTGCCAGCTACCTCTCCCTCTACAACACTTTTAATGGCCACACCAGTCCTACACAACTCTTGCTCCAGCTTAAAAGCAGAGGGTAACACTGGGCTGACAACTCCTTCAATGAAACCTGCACTGTGAGAGCGATGTTCACTGTTGCTCCTTTTCTTCAGGATGCCTTTGGGTCTCTTGGAGGTCGGTTTGGTTGCATTTTCAGCTCCTCCTTCCTGGATGGACTGTGCAATGTCATTTTCCTTTTTTGATTTTTTCAGAGACCTCTGTCTCTCTAGTGTGACTTCAGGACCTTTGGGCTTAGAAAGGCACTTGATTTTGGTATCAGTCTCTGGTTGGAAGCCAGTAGAACGGTGATGCCAATCAATGAACCTTGCCAGCAGTGGGGACTCAGAGTCCCTCATGGCATCACAGTCACAGACACTGCTCTTGTAGCCCCAGTTAACCCACCAGTGGTTGGCAATGTCTTCAATGGTTGCTCGCCGTTCAGGGTTCACCATCAGCATCCACCTGATAAGACCACGAGCATCTATAGATGAAGAATGGCATATAACATTTTTAGAACGTGGCATTCTTAAGTCTGTCAGTTTAAATTGGAAGTGTAAAGCCAATCAAACAAACAAAAATAATGCTCCATCCAACAGGAGAAGTGAAAGAGAACAAGGCTTTGACCATCAGTCAATGAGGGAAAATGCCTCTGAGCACTACTTTTTATCAGAAGAATATGATTCACTCTGGAAAACGTACACTGGGCTATCCAATAAATTAATGTTTGTACTGTATTAGACAGTGAATAGCTCCATATTACTGAAGGAAGTCACCAGTCGACTCAAATGACAAAACTTAGAAGAAAATAAAATGGAATTGGGATATTTTAAATCATCTACACATTATTTCTTCTGTATTTACTTTTTCCATAAACAATGCAGTCTTCTGTGTATTGTGAAGGTTTATTTTCATACAGAGAGTGAGAAGACAGGAAACTGAAAAGGATGGCAAACAACTGGTACAAGATAAATATTCATTTAAATATAATATATGCATAGATATTTAAGGCTGGAAGGAGTCATAATCAGTGAGCCAGACTTAGCTGATACTTTTCAGTCAGGTGACTGCTTAATGTGCTATCCTGGAAGCCGATGTGAACACAGTGGCATTAATTCAGATTTTGGCCTGCCTTCTTTAATCAGAGACTGTTGCTCTGACCATTCTCCTTCTCTCTGCTTGTGATAGACCACAGTGTAGTGAGTGGACTGATCTGTACATGTATGTTGTATCAGTTTATAGCTTGTCTGAACAATTCCACTTGCAATAGCTAACAGACCTTCCACTGTCACAGATCTACTTAAAAGAGCCCATTACAGCTTCCCCAAGGCAACAAAATCTATCTGCTACCAACCTTTAATTTCAAATGGGCTTTTGGAAAGTGCTCTACCCAGATGGCAATTTATAGCAGATGAACTCAGTAGGAGAATCAGATTTTTTTTTTTGGTGTACATCAGTCTAATATGACACTGTAAGATGTTGGAAGGGGCCAAACAAAATGCTCCATTCTGAACTGCTGTCAGCTCAGTATACGGCTCTCCCTCCTTTTTCATACCTGAGGTCTGTGTTGGCTCACGATATTCTCCACTGCTGATCTGCCTGATGAGATTTTTGTGATCGAAGCCATCAAAGGGCATCGTTCCATAAACCAGAGTGTAAAGCAATACACCGAGGGCCCAGCTGTCAACCTGAAATACAGACACAACACATGTGAAGCCCAGGAAAGCTGATCCCTGCCCTTCTCCCTGCCATCAGCACCACAAGAGCAGCATCATGTCCAGCTGCACCTACTGCTGGGCAAACTGGTGTCTAACATGTCACTAACCACTCACAGGCAATGTAAACAAAAGCAAGTGGAGGCAGCTTAAGAACTTCAAATACGGGACAGACCCAAGTGAACTCACATGTACAGTAACATTTGCATTAGGACTAGCCCTCAAGAACATTATCATCAAAAGCATCCCCATACCACCACAGAAAAACTGACCCTTCTTACCTCTGGGCCTCTGTAAGGCCGTCCATTAACTATTTCAGGGGAAGCATACAGTGGGCTTCCACAGAAGGTCTGCAGAAATTTGTCTTTATGATAGAGGTTGGAGAGTCCAAAATCAGCAATCTGCAAATAGAATTGTACAAGGCATTTGTAATATTGATGATTTGTTAAAGTAACAGAAAATCCTTTATCAGGAAAGACTTAGCTATATTTGTCTCTGCCGTAGGGCAAGGAACTCGATGTGGATTTTACTTTTCTCTCTCAAGGTCCCTCAGAGAAAAAGGCTTCCCAGGTTAAACTCTCCTGATTAGGAACAAGGATGCTTTGGTTCCATTCACAGACAGACCACCAACTGACTGCACAACCATCAGCTGGTAATTTTATCCTAGATGAATTGCATATGCTGGCAAAGATAATCTCATACTGGGAAGCCCGCTGTCCACTGACTGCTCTTCATTTTGTATAGTCATTAACACCAGAGGGAAGCAAGCAGAAAGTACCACCCTTCTTATCACACACATGCAAGCCAAAAGCCAAGACCTTTACATTCAACAGGAGGAGGCAGGCAGGAGTGCTGCAGGAAGCTAAGCATTACTGAAGAAAGTGATTTTTGAAATCATCTGGGAAGTAGCTACGCTTGAACTGCGGGCAAAGTGAGGCAGTTGCCCTCTCCTCCAGACTCAGGGACATGGGGCTGACGAATCTGAGCTGTTAAGCCCATGAGATGTCTATCATGAGATAATAAACACAAGTCTGGTTCCTAATTAGAAACAATGGGCCCAAATCTGGCTTTCCCAACACAAACAAAACTTCCCTTGGGACTGTTGGGAATTTTGCCCATGTAGGAATTGCAGGATGAGGTCCAAATATTTTGTTTACTTCAATTCTCTGTTCTTGTTCTTACAAAACAAAGGCTGAGGATAGCAACACCAAATACTCCCACAACCTCTACATTTTTTGGTTCTCTAGCACAAGGCAACACATCTCATTTTTATCTTGTTTAAAACCCAAATGCTTCTGCTTCCCAGAGATACTTGTATTACTGCCCACAATCAACATAATGCCTACATAAAAGACATAAAGCACAAGCATAAAAAAGGTATTATAGCTATTAAAGACAGGAGTTTTCTCAGGGTTTTCTTCACCTTATTCATGTCTTTTCTACCAGAAAGAAATGAAATCCCAGAAATTTTCACAAGAGAAAATTCAAGAAAACACAAAGTGAGTGGGAAAGAAAAGGATTTGCCAGCACCATCATTCACTCTTGGCTTTTTGAAGTGTATATCATCAATGCTTGTAATACCTGTTGAATTGCAATGCTTAGTGAACTCTTGGGAGAGGTAAAGTCTTTGTCTCTACAATCTCAACTTCTACAGCTACACTGAAAAATGACAAAGTTGAGACCAAAACAGGAACATAGATACACTCTATAAACAGATATAAATAGATACATATAGTTGTTAGATACTTTCACATTAGAAATATAAACTTTTTTAATATATCATTTTTATACACTTTTTAAAGTCATAAGTCAGATATGAGATTTCATGCTTCACCCTTCCCTATTTTGATGCTTTGCTTGTGCAGGTGTTTCACTGACAATCTGAACTCATCCCGCTCAAAGAGCAGCTGATTTCTGCTCATTAATTTTAATTCATCTCACCACATCCATTCATAGATTGAATTCACTCGGTCCCTCAGACAGTGTATTATCAACCCACAGCAGAAAAGTCAACCCTTAAATAAATGCGGTTTGTAAAATCTTCATTGTATGGCTGGAATGTCATTGAAAACAGCTGGTATACAATTGCAGTCTGCAAACATATTCTCATGGCTCAGATTGCACTTAATTGCCTTAAATTCCACTTTCTTATCAAGTCACCCTGCCTGGCTTGCAGGAAGTTGGTTTTAAGCCTTATGAAGTGTGCCCTGTCAATCAGGGGAAGAATGGGATCATTTCAGTGTTATAAATTCGTGCTGGTCATTGGTTTTTATTTTAGTTCAGGATGCAGCTAAGACAAGAACAAACACTGCACAGTGTGATTCCTTATGAAAATACATTCCCTTACCACCATGGAATGTATAAAATGCATGTGGATGTGCATGAATATATATATAGGGATACACATACCATTGTTCACTCTAAGAAACTCTCAGACTTGGGCATTCATGTTTTCATTCTGACCATTCAGGAAAAGAGTATTTATGTTACAGTCCACTCCCATGCTCACAGACTGATGTTTATCAGCTTTTCCCATTAAAACTGTCATGCCCACCAAAACAAGATTAATAGAAGCCAGAATTACTTCATGTTCTTGGCACTTAAATGGAACTAAGGCATCAAGTCAAAAAAACTTCCTAAATTGGGAGGAGCAGAAAAGTAGACTTTTATTCTCCTTGCTTCAGGAGTGTATGTTCATACCTACTGTTAGCTCTGATAACAGTAAATATAATATAGCTATTATTGTTGAAGTGTGGAATATAAACTCCACAAAGTTCACACTCAGAAATTGTCAGTTTTATCCAACTTAAGAATCTGTCTCTCTGTACTGCAGCTAGAGAAATAATTAGGTCTCTTAAAGCAAATGAAGTGTATGTGCAGTTGGTGAGCCTTCCGGTGAAGTGAAGCCCAACTCCACACACTTACTCTGTATATACGAAACCCTCGTGGGTTTTCAGTGGTTAGGCTGACTGGTGACCCCTTATCAGCCCAAGAGAACGTGCAGTGAGCAGGATTATGTTACTGTTACACTTGCATTGTTCTACTCTTCTATCACTTTGGGGTTGATCATACGGTTTACATCAACCTCTGCCAGACATCTCTTCTAGCCCAGGAACCATTTCTCATCCCTACTGTGAACAAGGAGGCCCCTCCATCGTGCCAGGCTGTGTGACACAGCTGTCCCTGGGGGTAGCTTGTGGCATGGGGCAGGAGCACAGTATTTGGATAGTCCAGCAAGAGGCATTAATTTCCTGGCCACCACACAAGGCAGCAGTTGCTCCCCATGTCCCTGCATGCAGTTTTGAAGATTTAGGCACTGGGGAGAACTGCAGTGCTTGAGGACATGTGGTCCTCATCACACCAAATTGCAGGAGCTATGGGCAGATGGAGGCAGCTACTTATTTGCCCCGCTGCTGTTTCTTCCAATAAATTCATGGCTACAATGAAGCAAACACTAGCATGCTCAGTCCTTGCAAAACTGATGAAGAGAAGCAGGCATCACCAAAAGGCTTTTTTGAAGACCACCGAAGGCAAATGCCTAAAGCCATTGTGAGTCTCTTCCCACAAAGGGCTTCCTAACTCCCCAACTCAGGGCAGCTTTTTCAATGCTTTGGAGCTGCCTTAGCCTTCCTGCCTGTCTGACCCTGCCCACCTCCAGCTGTGCATGTTAGATATGTGTGCATGTTCGGTCTCACAAGTGTTTAAAGCTCGTTTGATTCGTTTATGTTTGCTGCATTTAGTGGTTTTCGGTAAAAGTCTGCAGGAAATAGTACTGCACACAACAAGTCCATGAAAAACCTAAAAATACACCACAGATTGGATCACTTTCTTCCCCTCATTGCCCACCACCTCTGGCATGTGGATATGCAGAACTCTTCAAAATGTGTAATTTTGTGTTGCTTCCAGACACTGGTGTTTCCTTGTTGCTGTATTCTAACACAACTCTGCTTCCAGAGACTTTTACTCACCATCACAGCTCTTAAAAACAAAAAAAAACCCCCTTCTTATGTCTCCATACACTCCTTTATGACCTTCATTTAATTATCTAAAGCTTAAGAAGGGTTTCCAAGTTACTGTAGTAGCAAGTAAAATGGCCTGGGGCCCTTTTAGGTCAGATAATAATTTCTAATGGATTACTTGTCCTTTTTATTTCCTGTTTTAAAAGTATTGCTTAAGCTGCTATACAGGGATCTATTTTTACAACATTATTTTTTCTTCACATTATTATGACATGTTATTGGAAATCATAATGCATAGATCACTGGCTTCATCAGAAATATGTATTTAATTGCACATTGCACCCAAGAACAAAGAGATTCCTTTAATTTTCTCATTCTTAAAATCAAACCGCCAATTCTGTGTTTGTAATCCACTGAATTAAATATGAATACTGGGAAAGTACAGATAAGACTATCAATCCATTTCTAGAAAATGCCTTCCCCTGGATATGTGAAGCCATCAGTCAATACCAAACCTCAAACTGCATTTTTTTTCTGCCTGAATTAACCACATGTAAATACTCTCAGAATGAGGACCTGATAAATGTACTCCTAATAAATAATTTACAGTTCCATATGTGTTTCCTTGCCAACGGTTACTGTTTAGTGAAACAAAGAAGAAGTGGGAAGTAAAATTCCGTGCAAGTAACACAGAAACCACAGCAACATATTCAAAGTTCAGCATCAGGGAAATAGTGGCTGTCTGCTTAACATCAAGTATTCAAAGCTGACCTTAGTCACAAAGTTTAAAAAAAGAGAAGACAGAGGAAAAGGAAAACCATACCAAAAGTCACCTCTTGAAGCAATCCAAATTCAAACACTATTGACTGCAAGATGTATGAAATACCAACACCTTCCTGAGTTCAGTCTGTTTTTCAGTTTCATGAGACCCTTTGCAGAAGTAGTTACCAGGGGACAGCAAAGCAGCCACTTGCCCATGCCAAGGCAGCCTTGCCTGCTCAGAGGCCTTAAGATTGAAGAGATGTAGCTGAGGAAAGGCTGGAAATATGAAAAACACCTACAGCAGCTTAAACACAACGCAAGTCAGGAAAGGGAAACGCTCAAGAAAAAGATGTCCAAATGACTGGAAGGTATGTGGGGAGGTACAGCTACCTGAATTTCTTCCACAGCAGTGCCACTCGCTATGGCAGCTGAAATGCATCTGTGGTTCTGAAGCCCCCGGGTCAGCTCCAAGTGCGGACCAAACACAAAGCTACCTGTCCCTGCCCCATCCTCCCACTCTACCCGCAGGAGATCGACTCCCATAAAGGAGAGAGGGGCGGGAACAGAGCCTTCTGACAAAGCTCAGCTCCCCAGAGGCTTGAGGAAGTGATTGGTTTTGCATATGAGGACCACAGTGCAGAGATCCAGCCCACCACAGCTAGCAAATTCCACGAATTCCTCTTTTCTCTCAAGAATTCTCTGATTAGCTGGGAAGATAGTTTGGCATGTAATGTGGAAAGAAAGGTCATCCTGCCTGAGGAAGCCTGATTTGTATACAATGTCCTAGAAAGGTTACTTTTTGTTTTCAGTGCTGCTGAGAACAGCTCTGGCTGCTGCAGACTGTGTCCCTGTAGGAACAGGAGAAGGGAGGTCTGCTCCAACGCTGGATGCTAATAGCAAAACATCCAAATATTGCATTAGATGGGCCTTCTGTAAAAGACTATTTTTGGAAACCACATATTTATGTGCCTTTAATCCACTAGTTGATCCAAGTTAGCTTCTGTCATCAGCGTTACACAGATGGCAGCTACCACATGTTACTTTCCATTTCCATTGCACATCAGCTTGAAATGAAGACAATCTCTCCAGTGTGAAGCCCAGAAGGCAGTGCCTGCAGCCCCAGGGCTTTCAGAGGAGACAAAAGGAAGACCCAGGCTATTCAGACACTGGGCTACGCAAGTAGCTCCTTGATTACTTTTTTAATTAAATAAGGATGCTAAATCATCAGCAGAAATTCTTTGGTGTTCCTCGCTCTGCTTGTTTGCCCATGGATGAGCACATCCAGCCACCCTTACATCCAGCTACCCAAGGAAGAACAAAGTTGAAAGTGAAACAGGTTCAACTACCTGGAAATTACCCTTATTTTATAGGGAATATATATAGGATATATATAGGAAATTACACTGGAAATTAAATCTCTGCGTTATTTAACTTTGTGCTACAGCTATAAACAATAGAAGAAAAAGAGAGGAAGAAAGGTCATTCCCATGCTTTCACTGGGGAGAAATGGCATGGAAATGACATCACTGACATCACCATCCAAAGTATACGTTTGTGTCTGAAGTTCCAAGGCCATTTCCTAATGAAGCACATGTGCTTTACTAGGTTTATTTTGAAACTCTATTTGCTTATTTTCCAGCCATGATCAAAAGAAGATTCAGAGTGTTCTGTAGGAGGCACTTGAACCCTGTAGACCAGAACAGCTTTTTCCTAGCCCCAGAAGCAGCCAGCAATAATATCATTTGTACAATAAGCCCAACTGCACGAAATGCTCTGCTGTTCCCTACTAGTGGATAGATACTGCATTGGGAATCACGGCCTTTGCGTGGCAGGACAGGGCTTTCTCCCCCATAGTCTGCAAAGCTTCATTTAGTGTGTGTTACTGGGAATCAGTGGTGTCTTCCCCCAACCTCCAAACCTCTAAGCCTCTTGCCAGATGCTGTTGCTTAGTAGCTGTTACCATAACAATGGCTCTTCTAATACCTTGGGTAAAAATGTTATAAAACATGCAAATCCATTCTGAGAAGCTGAGAAAAAGAATCCTACCTTAATATTAAAATTGTCATCGAGAAGAATGTTTTCCAATTTTAGGTCCCTGTGGACAACACCATTCTGAAACAAGGAAGAAAAAAATGAGGAAGAACATGAGAAAATATTGGGAAAATTAAAGGTGAGCTGGCAGGGTGGTCTTTGCTTCTACATTTCAGGGCTGGTTTCACTGTCATAACACTCATGGCCCAGTGACTAGTGACAGGCACTGTATTAGTCACTTGGTGTGTGGTTAAGGGAAGAATGACTGGAATCCGTCCTCCCACAAAGACTCTAAAACAGCAGGGGGTGGGGGGTGGAGGGCTGGAGGGTGTCTTTTCGGAACTTAATTCCATCCTGGATCCTGCCCCCACTGCGTGAAATCAGTATATTCTTCCCAGGCACCAGAAACCAGTATCTGTCAATGACGTTAGCCCCTACAAAAGCCCCCATTCCTCCAATGAGCAGCCACGTGGGTCGGGGGAGTTATAATCCCAAAGGATTGTAAATATT
Source organism: Aphelocoma coerulescens (assembly GCF_041296385.1). NCBI lineage: Eukaryota > Metazoa > Chordata > Aves > Passeriformes > Corvidae > Aphelocoma > Aphelocoma coerulescens. The sequence goes on along the minus strand of NC_091014.1, from coordinate 57,360,668 downwards.
AGGGATGGAAGCAAACAGACTGGGTCTAGGTCAGAGCCTTCTTTACAGAAACTTGGGAAAATTAACTGCATCAGGAATGGCACTGCAGCTTTTCAGCACGCCGCAGTGAGGACTTTGAGAAACACCCTTGTTTATCAGAATTCAAGTAGAGATTTAAGTGTTTTAAGAATTCGAATAAAAACTCTGTTAGCTGCTCATTGCCTTTAGCCTCATACAAGTTTTGGGTCTATGCAGCTGTTTCATAAACAGGATAAAATGTCCATAATGACAGCCAGTCAGCTACCTTGGGTTTAATTGCTTGTCATTCCAAGTGGGTACCATGATGGATAAGGTCATTAGCAAATGGTATCTTTCCCACTACATCTGGTAAAGTTACTTTTACCTATCCAGAATGAGTATGCACTAAAGCTCATACAAGAACCTCATAGCCTTCTCTTGGATTTTCCTCTCATATATCTCCTGTTCTAAAGTTGTTTACTAGCATATTCAAATTGCAAACTGGCATTTGTTTGAATGCATTAATATTAATGTTGTAGAGGTTATATAGGATGCCTTCTCTAGTTGATGTTGTAATTTTTGAGTTTGTAATGTCAGGAGAATTATTTCAAAGGCAAAAATGCAACATAGGGCTAAAGTAAGGGTGTATCTGGGATCTGCCATAACACAGGAAAACATGATTAAAAAAGGCCCTAGTTCAGTGTAGTACTTTTAATGAAGATCTCCTTTTGTACTGATAAAATCACGTGCTCTGATACTTAATAATGAATGCTGTTGCCTCAGACATGCTTTGAAATATATGCCAGAAATCAGCCTTGAAACAGCATTTTTTACTATGAAATCCTTTGCTCACCTTGTGGCAGTAATGCACAGCAGAGACTATTTGTCGGAAGAAGTGTCTTGTCTCTCTTTCGCTTAATCGCCGCCTCTCACTGATGTAATCATACAACTCTCCTTTACTTGCGTACTCCATGATGATCACAATCTTATCTTTATTTTCAAACACTGCACAGAATAAAAGAAAAGAAAAAATGCCACAGTTGATTCAACACATTTGAAAACTGACACTTTGAAGAGTGAAGAAGACTCAGGATGTCTGAACACATCCTCGACCACCACTGCAGCCTGGAAGATGTACTCACAATCCCACTGCAAAAATCAAGTTCCAAAGCTACTTTTTACCAGAGGAAGATTACAACATCTCAGACCAAGAGAAGGAAGCTGAGGTTATCCTCTCTTTCACACGGCTACATGAAGCTCTTTGTCTCAAATAGTATGGGGTCACAGAGTGGCAAAGTCAACTTATCCTAGTGAGGTGAGGTGGACACTTGTGTCAGTAACACATGAATACTAGCTCCTGCTCCAGCAGGGACTTCCTTGTACCAGTAGCCCGCTTGAGGCCAGAGAACAGAAGCAAACTGGAGCCCTCGTATCATTTGGAAAGGGTTAATAGAAGGCATAATAAATTCTTGTCTTCAGTGACTGATACAGGATTGCCATTTGGCTTACAATGACTGTTGGTTGGCTTTCACCTACCACCAAAATCCAACAAGTGAACTGATAGATGCGTCCTCCTCCATCCCAACTCTGTGCGACAGCATGGCGGGCATGAGCACCTGGCTGCAACGTCTCCAGAACTGTACAGCTCCTGTCAGTGTTGCTCTGTACCCCATCTCATGCACCCAACTCATCCTCAAGCTTCCTTATCTCCTGCCCCTACCGTATGTCCCACCACATGCACAGACTGCGTGCTGTAATCGTCTGTTGCTTGCGCAGAGCCGGCAGCAATGCACAACTCCAGCGTAAGCAGAGCAAGGAAAATGCATCTAATACACATCACAGCCTGACTGTTCTCTGGGGCCCAGAGCACGCTGTGTCACCTGCTGTCAAGGGCTTCACTGTGAACAGCAGATAACTAATATTTAATCTAGTAAAGCAGGCTGTTAATAGTCTGGAATTGCTGTAATGTCCTGGTGGCTAAATAGTTCTCTTTTGTCACTGAAAATCCACTGCAACCCACTGGAAACTTCCTGCACCTGCCATAAATAACCTCTGCTATATGAAAACATGGTGATTTTCCTTTTCTTTTTGTCTGTGGCAGCACTGGTCACACTGGCAGCAAGGCATATACAAATTAATGAGGTTGAAGGGTTTATTACACATAGTTTTGATCAGCCCTACTGTAATGATGCCTTCCTATATCTCTTCATCAAAGCTCAGCCAGTGGTCTTTGGTGATTTAAAAAAACAGAATTAAGCTTCAGTTTTTGCAGTGAAATGTGAAGCTGCCTTTCTCAACACACAGATATTTGCTTCTCTTAGGCTTTGTCTCATGTCCTCTCACACCTTGTCACTCAAATCTACAAGCCAAAGCCTCTGCAGTTCACTCTAACACCCCTGAACCCCAGCCAAACAGCTCTGATAAAAGGGAGAGCAAACAGCCAGATAAAATTGGCTGCTTACTTGTCTGCTGGCCTCACTGTACCCCGAAGCAGAGGCTCCTGCCAGCGATTACATCCTATGTGCATCCTCATTAGCAATAAACTTCGGAAACTGGAAAAGCCGTCTCTGGATGGATTATACATACAGTATCCTCTCCAAGAATGACAGACTGATACTGTCTGGGAAAAACTGAACATGCCCCATGTCATAGAGGGAAGTGCTGTGATATGTTACCAATAAAACAGTAATGCACACATTCATTTCTCTAAGCTCAGAAAGGCTTGTTAGGTACAGGCTTGTTTAAGAAGGCAAAAAGAAATAGTTTTAGTAAGCTGAGACAAATCACTGCAAATGCTCTTATATAAGAGATCTGACTCAAAACAAACAGATAAACCACACAACAACAACAACATCCCCCCAAAACCCCAGCTGATTCCATGAGTTATCATGAAATACATGCATGTATCATGCACATATAGTGAAGATGCCACATGGCACAAACGATCTCAGTGCACTTTCATGGGAACGCACATCCCAAGCAGTTCCAGCTGAGGACCACCTTCAGCTCAGAGGCACATGTGCCCTTGGCTCTTCTTGCCCCACTCCCCCAAAAGCTGATGCCCGACCAGGTGTTCAGTTCTGCTGATGACAGTAACAGCAATAACAGCCCTGACATGATAGAGTATTCTTCCAGGCTGTGTTTTTATTAAAATTTTGCCTTCATTACTCAGTCCTAAGAGTTTTCTCAAATCATCCTTGATGTTCCAAAGTTTTAAATTCTAAAATCTAATTTTTTTTTACTCAAATTTGCCATAGTAAAAGAAGTCCTGATCCAGATGTATTTTCCAATATTTCTATAGAAATGAGGCAGAAAGCATTTGGTTTGGAGAAATGTGCATTCAAAGGCACTTTCCATTTCCAATTTTCTCTTATACCCACTAGGAAACTGAGATAACACCATCAAGCTGAATTTAGGAAAGTGTAAATCCCTGTTCCAAATTTCAAATTTTTGTCACAAAGCCACACTCAAATCAATGAGAACACATTCTTCTTCATAAGGGAGAATTTTGAGAGGGAAACTATCCTTGAACTTAGATGACATTGCAGAGGGCCTCCTCACCACCACCACAGCTGAACAATTACAGAATTAAACAGCAATTTGTTTCTCCACCCAGGAGCAGAGGTGAATAGGGAGGTATTTTTTTATAACTGCATCATTTCACTTCAGAGCACCTCCACCGTATCAGCTGAACCTCATGAGTGGGCACACAGCTACTTCCTGCAAAGAGGGAACTGAACAGCAGACAAAAAATCTAAAATGAGAGGTGCTGCTGAAAGAAGAGGAGGTTGAAAGGCAGTGGGACTTATGTCTATACACACACACAACCTTGAAGAGGAATTCAGTGGTCAAGACTATCAGGCAAATGACAAGGTGGTATTCTGGCAAATCTCAAACCATCAGCCAAGTGCACCATGAATTTTCACAGTAGTATTTAGGATGTCAGGCAGGTTTCACACAGGCACTTCTGAATTTCCCTTCTGAGCACAGCGTGTAGTTTTATAAACATATGCTCAAGGAAGCCTTGTGGCCAATGGCTGGGGGAAGAGAGGAGGGCATTAATTAAAGGCTGGATTGACTTACTGCAAAGAATAATGAGGTAATAAATATACTGCCCTGTTAGCACCTGGGCTGTAACCTGTGGGCTGATGATGGACAGGTTGCCTCCATATAGCTTCTGGGACTGCTTGGTTCACTCCTTGTTTTTGCTGCAGATGATTTATTACCTTCCATCCTACTGCAAATTCATTCTGAAACTCACCCCCACCTAGAAGTGTGCTTGAACCCTGGCTGCACCTACTGCCAATAGAGAAGCATGGCTTTGGCAGGATGCTGAACTCCAGGAGCCTCCCAAAGCTTGCTGCTTCTGGGATGGCCATGTCATACAAGCCTGCTCCTCAACCCTGAGCAAGGTAAAGGGAAGGAGGCCATGTACAAGTGAGGTGGGGCTGCTTTAGCTTCTTTCAAACCATCAATACTCTGTAATTGGCTGGCCAAATTAGGTAAGTGGAGAACTGTCAGTATCAACATCCAGATATAGATATCAGGGGAGATGGCCTGTCAATCAAAAATCAAGATAGGGGGTTGCTTAGATACAAGCCATGAGCTTCACGTATTGGAGGGGATGGCAGCAGGAGAAATGCTTGCTATGGGCTGTGTATCATTTATTTCTGAGCCACTGTGTTTATCTTCACCACTCTGCAAGCTGAGTTACATGGAGAGCTGCAGCAAGACCTTGATGTGGTAGGAGGGCTGCTGCACTGCCTCAGTCATAGTGGTCAAGTGATCCTGCAGAGTAGTGCTTGCAAATCACTACTACTCCTTAGCAAACAGAGCCTGCTGTTTGAGGGACTGACTTCGGAGATGACTACACTTTATGTGGCCACAGGGGAGGAAGCAGGGACAGTGGTGTGAGAGCACATCAGGAACCAAGTGCACGAACAGCATGAACCTCAAGGTGTGAGGAACAATGTGATTGTAACCCCAGGAGATGAGCAAAGTACTAGGACATTGGCCACAGCAACATGGAGAAACAGCATTTTCCAAGGGGCTACAAGCTTGCCTGGGCTTGGTCTGGTCACCCCAAAAGCCTTGGGAACCCAAGCAGCAAAGGATGCTTAAGATACAGTGGTCAAAGATTTCTTACAACATTTCTATAAACCCCACCCTTAACTCTAATGTGTTTGTTTCTCTTTTAAAAGTGACATAAAAAATTTTCTATACTTCCAGACTGGTAATCGAACCCAAATCTGCTGACTTCTAAGTTCCTCGAAGAACATAAATGTGGAACTGGGAAAGAATTTCACTCCTCACTATCAAAGACACATCTGAGACAAAGTATATTCTGTAACATGAATAATCTGTCCCTCTTTTACAGGTTTTTCTACTATAGTAATAGTTCTTGCATATAATCTCTCCACTTATTTCTATTTAGAGGCGTGAAATTATATCTACAGCTTTCCATTTTCCAAATAGTGCTGGTTGACCTCTTGCTCATCAGCACTCTTTTTTTCAACCCTACTGCCAAATTCTTCCCTTTAGCTACACCAAAGTCACCTCCTCTGAAACTCATGGGACAAGTCTGACACCAAATGAGCATACTCACTACATTTCTTCATTGCTAAGATGTGCTTCACCCTAAAATTGTTGAAAGCCCAGATGGGCATGGTTTGCAAACATCAGTCAGAAAGACTGAATGGTACATTGTACGCCTCTCTATTAGGACAGTTCACTTTGGACTTAATTACTACCAAAATCAAAAAAAAAGCAGGCAGCTTTTGCCCTTCCTTCAAGCTTGTAGAATACTAAAGTCAGAGTGAGTGCTGAGGGGGGTGGATTTTCTCCCTCCCTAAAGGACTACCTCCTTGTGGGCTGATTCCGTTTGGTTTACATGTAACCCTGGGGTAAGGATTTTAGTTTGTTAGTTTAAGAGGGGCGGCCAATCTCTTCGCACTGGAACCATTTGAATTCTCCTCATGCCTTTGCTCTCTATCAGAGCAATCTCCTAAATTAGTTCCAGTATGTTGACATTCCTTCCATCTGGTGTCTTTCCATTCAGCGGTATTTTTATTACTCTCCTAACAGCCGCAGACAGAAGTACCTTTCCACTGCTACAAAATGCTCTTTTATTAAAGGTCAGCCAAATCAAAAGAACAAGCTAGTTTGTTTTTAATTTTGGAGATGCAGACTAGAATAACCTTTTCATTCAGAAAATTCATGTATGACCCAATTACCTCACTTTTGTAATAAGGCTTCAATTATTCTTCAAAAAGACATGCAAGTACTGAAAAATGTCTTTTACCTTAGAAATTCAGCCTGATTCAGCTTTTGTGTTCTTGACTGCTTTACAGCACCTTGGCATAATTTTTGTTTAGTTGGTTTTTTTAGTAGTGGTAGTATTTTTTTACTGTTTTTAAGAGAGCATACAGCAGACATGAAAATATCCCAGGTCCAATGAGAAAACCACTTATATGCATACACATAAATTAATGCATATGCTTAATTATAATTGAAGATACCAAGATATAAAGTATGTGTTTTAATGCTACGCTTGTGTTAAATTGTTTTCCTAAATTATGGCCTTATTCAGCCAAATTGTATCTCCTTTTAAATTAAAGGAACGTAGTTAAGATCCTGCAATAATCTTTTTAAATCAGACAGCATGCTATTATTTACTCCCCAGAGAGGAGATTAAATCAGAATGAGAACCATTATCTTTGGTGAGGTTGTTTCTCGAAGAGCAAGACTGAGGATATGCAGATTGTGATGGTTTGCACTTTAAAAGGAAGGAAAAATGACAGCTGCTAATTTGGCCACAATAACGTAACACTAATTGTCTTTGTTTCAGCAAAGAATACAACAGCTAACTCCCCTTTATTTAAATTATGATTAAAACTGTCAAGGAACTTCAGACAAGCAAATATTTACATTGCTACAGTAGGACTGTGTAAATGGGAAGATGGAAGTAAATTTCATCGCTGCTGGCAATCAGTTTGACATTTAAACTGGACCTGCCAGTGATCTCACATGTTTGAGTTTATGTCATGTCCGATGAAGTGCTGTTTAGGTGATCACCCTGAAAGACAGGAAATTCATAAAGCTGGGGTATGGTAACTGAAGAGTTAAGTTTGTTTATTCTTGTTTCATTAGTATCTCCAGACACTTGAAATATTACTTGATGTTCTTGGATGTTATCAAGTGAAAACAATGAGAATAAAGCACTCGAAGGTCAAAAGCCTACATAATTAGAGGAAATCAATTAGAAATGTGGTTAAACAGTATCACTGCTGAAGTACTTTCTCTTCGTAAAAAAAAAAAAGAATTATTCCAGCTTTCCAACTTCCAACATTCTTGATTAAAGCCCAGTCACCCACGTGATGTTTTAATGGACTTGTGGCTTTTTCAGGTATTTTGCACACAGAAGGGGTGGGGTCATTAGGCACCAAAGTTTGTTTTGATTATGTCTGAAAACCAGGAGATAGCAGAGGCTGGGACAGAGGCTGGGACTACTCTGAACTGTCACAGCCTGAGATAGGTGACTGTTTTGCCACCCTGGCCCCTGGCTGCCTGCCCCACCCCGAGGTGCACACGCAGCTGACGGCGGGGGCACTTGTCTGAGCTGGTGCTGCTGCAGGGATGCAGTTCCCTAGCAATGGCTCATGTCCACACACCTTAACAGCTGCCACACAGGCAGATTTCTGACAGTGCAGCTGGTTTTGCTGATGATGTGGTGACTTGACTGACACAGCTCCCCACACTGGAGACAGGCCTGTGTGTGTGTGAAACACCAAGCGTATTTATGTTTTGTTGCATGAAGTCTGGCACAAAATGTGAGATTGAACACGTATTTGGCAAGTGCAGTGAGTATCCTGGAATACTATGCCACTGCTGTTACACACTGTCAGATTATCTCCCATTGCCTTTGGGGTCTGAAAGCAGAGCTGAACCAGTCTCCTGATTAAGTATGCAACCTAGCTCAAGCCACTGTGGACTGGGAGACACATGATGGAGAATCTCTCTGCTTTTTCTTAAGAGTACCAAAACGGCAACGTAGAAAACAAAAGTAAGAAGTGCATCTGACTTTGAAGATCCATATTTTGTGCCTTGTTAATGCAAAGGGTCCAGCACTCTTATAAGCATCCTGGCCTCAATTCAGCAGAGCACTCGAGCCCTCACTTTCCTGGAGTTACTCATTTACGTTAATGCCATCATGTTCCACTGGCACCAAATTTTGATCCTAATATTTATTCATTCTTCAGGGAAGATCTTCAGTAAACTATTTCTACAAACATGTTAGCTAACAGTTGATTCATTTTTAAGTGTGTTTTGCAAGGGGGCAGACTTTTCTGTATGGTTCTGCTGACCAAAGACAACTCTTTCAGCACAGAAACAGTCACATAGACAACTGTACTTCACACTACAAAGACTCAAGAGCTCACTTCTAAATGTACCAAGTGTAACTTCACCCTCATGATTGGCCCAACATGTGTTCAAATGTTTGCAGAATGTTCTTTCCCTGGTTTAACTTTTATAAAGTATTGCCAGATGAGGTAGATTTTGCACTCAAGCTACCCCTGGAAAAATATGTTAGCTCTCAAAGGCTTTATTATAAAATCCTGGAGTTTTCAAGGCAAAAAAGCAATAGGGTAGAGGAAGGGCGAGGGGCAGGGGAGAGACAGATAAGATGAATGGACAGAGGCATTATTCTATAAACTAAAATTTATGTGCTGAAATCAGAACACTGCCAGCAAAGCCAACTTCGTTTATCCAGTCCCTTTCAAGGAGTTTAAAGTCACTTAAAGAGCACTTCCCTCACAGCCACGCTCGACAGATTGCCAATTACAGCCCTGCTGAGAGGATGGAATTTCTTTAGTCACAACTGTACATCTGCCCTGGCAGTAACGGGCAAGGTACATGCCTTTTGATTAGGTTACAAAAAAGTACCTCTAAACTGGAAAGCTTTGTTTCCACACATCTGAATTTGCTTGGTATCAATAAAAAAGATAAGCTTGTGTTTACATCAAGTAGACAAATTCAGAGGTTAATTGCTATTAGCAGGAAGGTCAAAAGGATACCTAAACAAGGATCCTACTTAAGGAAAACACATGTTTGTAAATGCAATACAAAGAGCTTTCAAAGATATTACAGGGAGCCAGCATTGTCCGTGCTAGGTGTATCTGTGCAACCTGGCACCTACTGAGAGAGCTGTCAGACGTGCAGTGGCAGTCTGAAAACCTACAGTAAAAATTTGTGAGAGAGCAGTAAAATATCTCTAGAGTGTCTTCAGTTTAAAAGTTAAGCATCTGATCTAAGTTAGTCAGCCAGATTCCAGCAGGAGCCTCCAATATGTCATTTATCCCACTTATCTGAAAAAAACGTCTCCCAGGAGGGAGCCAACCACCCTGTGAAGATGCTGATCCCTCTTGACTAGAAAGGGACACTAGACTTGTAGCATATACCAACTGCAGAAATGTTGGATTGCTTAATTTTGGTGAGATTAGGCCCATCTCTTAGGATTTACTGACTTCAACATTTTGTGTCAGGGGATAGCAATATTACCACTCTTTATGCATCACTCAAGACGAACAGCTATGTGTTTAAAATCCAACTTCAAGAGGATACAAATACTTCAGTCTTTCATGTAGTCCCTTAACTTCACTACAAGTACTCTTCAGCTTCAAGTGAAGCACATGCTCAAGGGCCCCTGAGCTCACACCCTCACCTCTAGGCAGCTCCTGTGGGTTCAGCTGCACAACCACAACATCTTCCCAGTGCTACCATACCTAAGTTACAGCATTGGCTGCTACAGGGCAAATACTGACTCTTGACTGCTTGGAAAACACACCAGCACCTGACAGAGGTGCTCATTCTCCTCAGAAAAGATGAACTCTCTATCATGGAGCTCAACTGGCTCTGCTGCAGAAGCACTGCTCCTCCCTCCACAGGGCCGGAGAGGGAAGTTTTGCTCCCACAGGACTTTAGTCTCTGCTTCCTAAAAATGCTGTAATCTTTTTCACTTTTACAAATGTTTTAACTCAGTAAAAACCATTTAAAGTAAGGATGAGAAGGGCAATTGGTCAAAGGACCACAGCATGCTTAATATTTTTTCTTCCTGAGTTCCCGTCCACATTTGAAGTAACTTTTGTTCCATTTGCAACCCACATGCTGACACAGCATCCCTCCCCTTTTCTGTTCCCAGATCCTTTTATGAGTTTATTCAATAAAAAGACAGATACTCATCTCTTTTCAAGTACAAGAACATGCTTTTGAATAACTCAATATGCGATAGTGTAACAGTACGCCAAGACAGCCCTTGTTTTAATCAGTCGTATCAACTCTCAGAGCAGAGCTGCCATAAACATCTTCTGCATTTACCTCACGGCTATGGAAATGTGTAGGGCTACATTCAGGCTTCCCATTCTGCATGGAGGAAAAGGGGTGATCCCCAGGGACAAGGCTGCCTGGCCCAGGTCCCTCTGAACCTCTGGAATCCATGTTCCAGGTCCACCACGCAGCCTCCCTCCTTGCAGCAACAGACCTTTTGGCTGGTGTCTTTTAGCACATACATGGCCTGACCCGCCCAGCTAGTGCTGGGACATAAACAAACTGGCAAATCTTCCTAGCTGTGTCCCAGGAAGAAAGGAGGTAGAGGGAGAAGACAGGATAAGGAAACAGGAATGATAAGCCAGCCAGCAGACTTACAGGAAACTGTGCAGAGGTGGACAGGAAGCATGTGCTGGGATTCAGGGGGAAAAGCTGTGATAACAGAACTAGCAACTCTAATTGGTAGGGAAGGGAGGACCAAAGAGCAGATAAGAGTAGTCCTGTGCAGTCCAGGGAAAATAAAGCAAACGAGGACTGGTTCAGGGGCTGGGAACAGAAACAGACATCAGGCTGGTTCATGGGTGAGGGTGAAATGAAACTGAGCTGTCCAGAGGGAGCAAGGACATGAGGTGATCCATGCAACCATCTCCCACCTGCCATCGACACAGTGAACTCACACAAGAAGAAGCTCTTCCAAGCAAAGGGTTATGCATCTGTGAAACACTGGTAGCTCAGAGGGAAGGCAGGGCTCAAGGCAGTCTCGTTGGTAAGGGATGAGTTACACAAGGAGTAGGGGTTGGTTTGGTGCACGATCTCAAGAAACATGAACATCAGGTCTGCAAGAACGTAACACAGCAGTCAGAGAGGAAAATCACATTCACTAACCTTCATATATGGTGATGATATGAGGGTGGCTGAGGGATGACATGATCTCAATCTCCCGTCTGATGTGAACCATATCTTGTTCATCCTTAATTTTGTCCTTACGGATGGATTTTATTGCAACCTATAAATTCAGGAAATGAAGCATTATTTTTGGAACTGAACAGATGCATCTAATCCACTAAGAAGAATTCAAAAAATAAATACAGATGTTAGATGTTGGCAGAACATGGAATGACCAAAACAAACCTTTAAAATACAAACCTCCATGCTCCAGCTCCCTCACCGTATAGCAATAAATACATTCTCATTACAGTAATGAGTGACATGAAGTTTTGGGCTCTTCAGGTCTTAGGACTTCACTGAGGGGGAACACAGCATCTTTTGGAAAGACCTCTGGGCTAGCCTAAGCAGTCTCCTTATGCAAATGGTAAAACTGCCCAAGAGATTTTGATGGGGAGTACATTTGCTAAGACATGATTGCATCTGACAATTTCAAACAGAAACTTTGACAATTTCAAACAGAAACTTTGACAATTTCTCTGAAAAAACTTTGAGATCTCTGACGGAACAGGGGCAGGGAATCCAGGGTGCCGATTATGTATTGATATCCATGTTACATAAAGGATCCCATTAACACAGGTTAGTCCATGGTTCTCTGAAGAAGGCAAACTCTTCAGGAGTTATAACTTATTCAAAAATCAGAAGAAATAAATCTTTGAAATTCACATCTAAACTCGTCCTCATATAAACCCAAGGCTTCAGGTCCTACACAACACTTACGCAATCACTGCAAAACCATATCCTTCCTGCATCCTTCCTCAATCAGCAAGCTTTTTTACAAGCATATCATGTAACTGGATAGCTTTCCAAAAGGCACGGTGGGAACAGAGGAAGTGATAGCTGAACTTGCAATATAAATTCAAATTATAACAGTCCTTGTGACTGTGTGTATGTATGTTGCCTGTGAAAAAAGGGCTTATCTGAACACCCCCATAAATAATCGTGGAGGTCATCTCATGCCCTATGAGAAACGCAGAAGGCAACAATGCAGAGAAGCTGGTGGGAGAGGGAAGGTGAGGGCATTGTGCATACTGAATGGCAGCATGGCCTTTATTATACTCAATACTTACCCTGCATTGTTTTTTTAAGCTAGAGTTCAGGGAATAAATTATCAGCTAGCTTAAAATCAACAATACCTCTTTGAAGAACTTCACTGACCTGCTGAGATGACCACCCCTTTATGGGTAAACCAAACTTGTGTCATTCTTTGCAGCCAACTACTGTGGACTTCTGCTGGGAAAACCTTTGTAAATCTATGATTTATGTTATTTCCCCAGTTACTCTAGAAAAAAAAAATTCACTGCCTACTTCAGTAATTGCAAGTGGCATGACCAGTATTGTTTTCATTATATGATGTAACATTGAGGATATTGAAGAAAGAAGAGAAAAACTTACAATATTATAAAATTGAAATGTACATAAACAGGAGCCAGTTTAAAGGATCAGGTTTCCTACAAAGCCTTCAACTCTGAAAAGCAACATTGTTCAAAAAAGCATTAAGCACATGCCCCATACCCTTGAATTCCCAAAGATTGCTGCACATGCTTAAAATTAAGCTCTTGCTCAAGTGCTTCCCTACCTTGGTACAGCAGAACAAAAAGAAGTCAAGGGACAAAACGATTTGCATGTTAACCAAAACCATTCTTTTTTTCCTCTTGACCCAAACATTTGGAATAGAGATTTTAAAAGTAACAACATAGATACAGTCTTATTTAGATGCCACATATTTCTAGAAAAGGTAATACAACAGATCTTAATTGAATGAGTGACCAAGATAGTCTCCAAGTAATTCTAGAGATGGAAAAGGCAACCAGCTCTAAAGATGACACTGGATTTTTCCCCTTCCCACGTTTGCACTGGGACTGACTGCAAATGCAAATACACCCTGTATACAGAAGGATGTGGGTGGCTCTTGGAGCAGTATGTGCATTCCTGCAAGAAATAAATATAGACATGGGTAAAAACACATTTTTTATTAAAAGACAGCCTTGTACTTGGCTCTGAGGAAGAATTTAAGAAGGGTTTCATTGTCAAATATACAACGGGGAGCAAATTCTTCACCATTCACGACTGGTAAAGTAATAACAGCAGCCCAGAGGACATGCCAATCTCCTGCTAACTTGACTGTGTGCTTCACAGACAGGACTTTTGCACATCTACCCCTAACTACTGCAACTTGCCTCTGTGGAATAATTGTATATAAGAAAACATATTTCTAGATATAAAAATGCAAATGTGATTGAAAAGTGTCATGGCACTTCATAAATATATGTTTGTATTAATATTCTAATGCAAACAGATGTGTTGCCTGGGAACATATTTTGTAACAGGACCAGAGAGTTTACAGTCTCACAGCCCATGCTGGAAAGTGGTTAAGGCGCTTTAATTTATAGAGGCTGTTCCTAGAAGTTTACCCAAATTTCAGAGATGGTACTTAAGCTCTCCTGAAAGCATCACTTCCCAGTTGCAGGGGTAGAATTCAAGAACCCAGCCAAAGTACTTGGGATTTTGTCAGTGACATCCAGGCTGCAACATCTCATCCCAATGTAAGGAAAGAATACATGCTGAACACATCTCTTGGGTTTTAACATTCAAGACTTTCTCTTCCCTCACTCAGTTCCTTCAGATCATGGTGATCAGCACTTGGAAACAAGGAAAGACAATTGGCAGGTGTGAAATACCTTTACTCCAGTGGTGTCAGTGAAGCCAGGGCAACTCCAAGCACCCACCTGCCCACAGTCAGACCATCCCCTGCAATCCTGACAAACAAAACAGGAAGAGCACTGTGCGGGAGGCAGTGCCCCTGGTACGTCACCAGTACAAACACTCATACATAAGTAAGGTTTACTCACATGCACTAACAAAGTATTATCACTGTCTATTTGCACAGCACATAAGCTGTAGCCATTTATTAGTTAAGCCTTGACAGGCAAGTGGTGAAACAGCACAATTTATCTGCCTTCAGAAGATGAGGAAATCGAAACAGAAAGCCGACATGACTACTAAAGGAAACAAGGACAATAGCATCTCAGAAATTGCTGCCTGCCTCTCCCTCCCAAACTGTGCAATACACCACAGAAGTGCCTTGTTCAACAAACCATCTGGCTACTAAAGGATGATTTCTGATACCTTTCCTCATATTCAATTGCTATTTTTCTTCTCAAAAAGGGCATCAGGAAAGTGAAAGGTTCAAAGGCATCTCAACAAACACTTTTCACCCCATGCCATCTACCTGATGGCCTGCACAATCCCCAAGTGGATAAGTTCCACATTTCAAAGGCTACCAGGATTGCACAGTCTTGCTGGACCAGCTTTTGGTCCAAAAGGCCAAACAGAGAGTGATCGGTGTCAGCAGATTGTCACAGTCAGAGGTGGCATCCCAAAGCAGGATTAGTGGAGCAGGACAGCATTCATTCTAGCTCTTCCCTTCTAAGAAAGGGATTTCTGCCAGTCAGGTGTCTTTTACCTGCACCAGTCTGCTCAGACCATGTCAGCAAGAATACTTGGGCACAAGTCTACAGACGTGAAAAAACCAATACAAACAAGAAAGCAGCCCAGCTGGGCTTTATTCAGTATTTCACGGAAACATTACAAATTACAATTGCATTCTAGGCATTTATTACATGTTCCATTGTTTTCATATCTCTGAGTAAAATAAGACCCCTAGCTGTATGTTACGGTATCGGACTGTAAAACAAGCCTCTCTTCCAGGTATTCTAAAGTATCAATAATGTAACTTCTTTCATGAAATGTATTTCTTTCAGAAATATATTCCAGAAAATACATTTTCAAAGTGCACTTATGCTTTTAACACCAGACAGAGC
This sequence comes from Aphelocoma coerulescens, assembly GCF_041296385.1. Lineage (NCBI taxonomy): Eukaryota > Metazoa > Chordata > Aves > Passeriformes > Corvidae > Aphelocoma > Aphelocoma coerulescens. The sequence continues at coordinate 57,345,579 of NC_091014.1, read as the reverse complement.
TGGCTCAATTTTTCTAAACCCCACTTACAGGACTGCTGCATGATGAACCTGAATAACTTCAGCATAATAGGAAATAATGTCAATGGAGAAATAAGTTGTGAAAGAACTTGTTTGTTCATTCTTAAGGTCCTTTTCTTTCTTTTTTTTCTAGCCTGCTTTCTTGCTTTCTCTGAAAGCAGTGGCTTCACTGTGTGCAACATCAAAATTTATTAAGGGTCACAGACTATGAATCAAGAGTACAAAAAAAGCAACATGCTTTTTTACATCAGCTACATTAACTACTCCAAATATTCCATCTCAATATCTGCAGAGAAAGTGCTGTTAGTCCCTGTGGTACTCTCAAAACACTGTACTTTTACCTCCACCACGCTTTCTCAATATATTTTACTGGGTTTAAGACTTAGATAATTTAATTATAGTATTTTTAGTAACATTACTAGTGGAGGAATTTGTATTTTTCCTAGCTTCTTGTCTTAATGAGAATTTCAGATAACTCCAAGACCTTGCACTCAGAGAGAGTAACATATCAGATTCCTAATAATGAAATCTAAAGCCTCTCACCCCAACAAAACAGGTTCAAGTTCACCCAAAGCCCCTGTAGACACAGTATCCAATCTGGCAAAACACTTTAGCACATGCCTAACTTCACACATGTGAGCAGGCCTTTGACTTTTGTGGGACAGCTCACACACGCAAAGTTAAATACATGCATAAGCACCAAGGTCACAGCTCAAAACTCGGCCATGTGATGTTTCCCTCTGAGTCTCATTACTGGCTGTGTGCACCAAAACCATCCCCGGTATCTTCTGCAGCTCTGATGGCTGCATGGTCCCACATGTGGGGTCAGAGGGATGGAACCACCTCCACCTGAACCGCCGGTTCTGCTCAGAAGCTACCAGTTTCTGCTCAGAAGCAGGTAAAGAGAACACCCTCTCCAAAATCTATGGCACAGGGGAGAGAAAGCAGGGGTTGTGAGCCTCTAATATTGCAAGGCACTTCCAAACTGCTCTGCACAAGCACAGCCTCAGCTTCATAGCTGCTCTGCCTTCCAGAAGCAGATAGGAAAGAGGGAGCACAGCTTTTGGCTTCCCATCCCTCTGTGAGTCAGCTTGCAGAGTGTGCTAGGCAGGAAGCATAGAGAAATAAATTGCTTTCTTCAAGGCTGCAATAAATTACTGGTTTCCATTTGCTGGAAAGAGGATTTATACTCACTCTCTGAACTGGTGTAGGGAGATTATAAAGTATTTTCCAACACACTTCGTGCTTCTTTGCTTTTGTTTCATACAAATAACTGGAATTCAACTATAAATACTTCAAAAGTATGACAGTTGCAAAGGTTTCTGTACATTCAGTCCTATCTGTGAGAGAATGTCTTTCTTCCTTCTCAAGCTTCTCGGCTGCTTAGCAGAGTTAAATGGGTAGAATCTATTTTTGCAGAGCCTGATCAAGACCACTGCGTGCAGAAAAGCATCTCCAAGTCTAAACATCTTGCAAAGGGCATGGTAGGCAGTAGGTGCCCATTTCCATATCAAATCTCTGTGTGTGCTGAGTCACTGCTGGCATCATCATTTATGGCATGAGCCCAAAAAAAGCTGTATTTTCATCAAAGGGAAAATCTGTTTCGCTTGATTTCAGGAAGTTGGTTCATGTGTTTGTTTTAATCTAATGAACCTAAGTTTGCCTCATTTCCAGCTGAGTTGTGTGAATATAAACAAAGGTAGAACTAGCCACAGTGCAGTCACAGATTTTTAAGTTGGTGAGTGCTGTGGCTGAGCCTGACTACTTAAATGCCACAAACCACTGACCCTTCCCCAGCAACTTCTGCATGCAGTACATTCAGACCCATTGAAAACAATCTTCCACTCTCTATTATCTACCAAGGCTATTTTTAGGACCATAGTGAGATATGAACTACTTTTTTCCACCAAGAGAGGCTGTGACTTTTAAGCTGGTTCCAGCACTGGTACATACCAGCCATGCTCGAACAAATTCCAATGGGCTCTTGCAATAGTATTGTGGAGAGTCAAAAAACCAACATCAGGACAGAGAGTGAAGTTCCCTGAGAAAGGGAAACCAGCTTGTTGCCACTGAGCAATATGTCAGAAAAGAAGTTTAAAGAAAATTATTAATTTTTTTTGGGGGGGTGAAGAGGGAGGGGAAGGTTAAATACACATAAACCTCTCCTTTCTGAAAGCTGTGAACTAAATTCATCCCCACCCAGCAATGGGAAGTGGGTGAGCCCAGCCGGTTTCACAGCTCTGCTTCCTTTCTTTGAGACTCGAAGGTGGGAAGTGCAATGTGCCAAGGGCCAATGGGGTGGGGAGGTAAAGAATAGGTTGATCAATCAGGGGAGGAAGAGAAAGGGAAAGCAGAGGATGTCTGGGGGTGGGGAGGGAAAAGGTACATTGTTCTTTCTCCAGCTCCACAGAGCCAAGCAAGAAAGAATAAAGTCTGGCACCATATAATGTTTTTTCCAGGGGAGTCTCTGCATATGGCTCTTGGCCCAGACATCACCAACCCAAGAGGAAAAGAAACAAAGCTATGAAATTGTGTGGTCCCTGAGGTGGCTGCAATCAAATGATAAGGAGGGGGATGCTGATAATGCAGTTGCATTGAAATGGCACTTCCAGAAGTTGTACAAAGGAGAAAAAGGAAAGGCAGGGGATGGGCTGAATAACTGTCTATCTGGCCTCTGGACCTTCCAGGTGGGAAGAAGGAGCCATGGACTCCTACATATTCCTACAGGGAAGTAAAGCATCCAAAGGGTTCTCCAAGAGTATTCTTATGAAGACTTCTTTTTGTAAGCCTCCTCCCACATGATTATATCTTTGCTGTGTCCATTTGCTGAAAAAAAGCTACCTTGAGACTCCATCCCTGGGCCAGATGCAGTACTAAAGAGCATCATGCAGGATGTGTAATTCTAGGAACAAGCTTCTGCACAGTCACAGAAAACATTTCATGCAGTCACTGAAAAGTTGGACAAAAGGCCACTGTGAGTGTAAGCAGAATTAGTGCCTGGCGTCGTGCAATCTGCTAACACATCTCTGAGAGCTCTCCCTTTCAGGGAAAGAGTAAGGTTGACACAATGCCATTGTTTCAGAGATTGTTAGTTTTCACATCCTAAAAGCCAGATCATCTCCATGGTGATACTGCCTGGGAGACTAGCATTCAACAAAATCCTTATTAATTATTTATCAGGAGCCCAACTCTGTTGTTTGATATGTGGGCAAACTATGCAGTAATCGAGGGAGTTGCTCAAAGCAGTAACCAGTGCCATCTGCACCCAACTGAGCCTTTGCCGATTTAAATCTCAGCTTCTGCTCATTACTTTGTTCCAACACGTTTGTTCATGTCATGGACGTTACCAAGGACAAAACACTGTTATTGTTGTTGCAAAGCCAGCAGCTGCACACGTAAAGGGCAAGGATACACGTGCCTTGATGCACTTCTCAGGTTCATGTGCTTGTATGAGGTAAAGGTATTTTTTACAGTTGTCCCACTCCGCATGGCAACAGCATATAGCAAACATCTGCATCTCCCTGTTGCATTCCCCTCTTCACAATGTACCAGACAGATTATATTTATAAAAACCAAAGCTGATATCACTACTTGTAGAGAAACTCACTCTTGTGCCAAGGCACTAGAAGTCCCAAGTCGGTGTGATAAATGTTAAATCAAAATTCTATATGCATGAGCTGAGGCACAATGTGCCACTGTCTCTGGGAGAATGAAGGTACAATTACCTCAGGTTTAATTTTCCTTTTCTAGTTCTGCTGGACATAGTTGCTGCTATCATATCATAAATGATGATTCACCAAGTGGGGAAGAGGAATTAGCTATTCACGAACACTCAGCAAGGGAATTATATATCCTCTCTAGTTCCCTTTTATTCACAGAGAAAGATGTCTGTGGAATCAAGTTTTAATGAGCAGTAGAAGCTACCAGATGAACACATTTATACTGTACATATATAAAGTGGGTGCCAGGAGGAACATCAACACCCTTCCTCCACTTCTTTCCTCACCCCCGCATACAGTGTTTGTTATCAAGATTTGTGAGCACATTTCCTGAGTAACTACTGCCTCGCTGGGAAACTTGCATCCCTTCATAGTCTGGTACCTGCTACCCTCATCTATGTATAAAAAGCCTGGCATATTTACACCATGCATTCTCTGACAAATTTCCCTGGCAGACCTTTCTTCATTCAATACTGAGAATCCTTGCCTCAAGCCATGTATGTCAAAAATATATGAAAAAACTTCTCCCTTTCCGAAAGTTTTTTACACCACATTACCGAAGTCCCAAGTTCAGTTCTAGAAGAAAGATCCTACAAATAACCACCATCCCTAGCAATAATGATGTGTTTCCCGTAGTGCTGCTTCAAGCTGCCCCTTCTTATCCCTCCCCACTGTTCCAATAGCATGCTACCACAAATCTGCATCCACTTCAACCCTCCCTGATCCACAGTAAAACAAATTTGCTGTGGTAGGAGCAGAGGTTGCAGAGGATTTGTTGAAAAGCAGAGATCTGACGTGACCAGGTTATTAAAGATGTTTGCAGCTGTGGCCTGTCAGTACTGAAGCCCAAGGCTAGTCTGGCATCCTGGAAGAGACCCTATCATCTACAGACTTCACCTTCCTGGAGAAAAGAGTTCTGCTTAAATTTTTTCTAATACACTTCTAAATGTAACTCCATATCCTCCATATCATGCACAGATCGATGGAAGACCATCTGCTTTCCAACATCTAATAACTCACAAATATCCCATCCAACTACCTTCAAACTTTCAAGAAAAGTTCATGCTTTGGCACATAAGAAATTGTATCTGGAAAGAAACCGGGGTAAGGGATTTCCCCGAGGCAATGGATGTTCATAACTGTAATTAAGAAGAAAAAAATGCTTTACAGCCTCAACTATGGATCATTCTCCTTAATAGATGTTAACCAGCACTGAATGCCACATTCACTGAAAAGATGAAAACTGCATTTACAGTTAACTTCTAGTGAAGTTGCCAAGCAGATGTTTATTTTTGGCTTCCACATTTACTAAAGCCAAATGCTACACTGAGTTGGGATTTCACAAAGTCTAATTGCTTTTCTTCCAGGTTACAATTTTGTTGGAACCAAAAAGGGGAAAAAAAAGGAGGGGGGAAAAAAAGCAGGAAAAAAAGCGCTGACTTCACTTTAAAGTAGGAAAAAACCTGGTAGCATCCATTTCTATCATGTCTGTTTATATCATAGTTTAAATGAGGTTAGAATTGTGCAATCATTATTGATCAACTTCCAAACACAGCACAGCTCCATCCAGCACATGTGCAAAAGAGGAAAAGTCACTGAAAGCGAATCCTGTGTCAGTCAGTCTTTTAACTTCTGCAAGTCTGTGTGCAGACTGTTTAGCACTAATTAAATTACTGGCAAGTCAGGATAAAGAGGAGTGAAAGAATTCACAAGCCCCAAGTTTACCGTTCTCAATGTTACATGGGTATTACAGATCCACTCTCCAAAAACTGGAAGATAGATTTCACAGTAATTTTGAGGCTTGATCTCACAGCTACCACAGCTGCTGATGTAATGCAAAATGCTAACCTGAGGCAGCAGAGAGGGACTTTAATTCAATGTTGTTTTTTCATTGTGAATAAGCAGTGAACCACACTGAAGTAATCCTCCAAAGTAGGAGCGCACACTGTTCAAGGCATCAATTTGGGGATGGAACACAAAACCAAGATCTTGGCTATGTTGTTATAAAAAACCCTTTATGACTTTCTCAAGAAGACAGGTATAAAGCCCTGGTGCCTGGATCTAGTTCCAACTTGAAAACTAAACAGCTTCCTGTAATTCCTCCAATAATTTAAATTGGAAATGGGGTTATTCACACCCTCTAAGCAACTGCTGCAAACTGTTACAATGTGCTGCTAAATAATGGTAACCTCAGCAGTTACCAGAGTCTCTAAAGTGATTTTACAGGTTTAGGCGAAAGGTACTACATCAGTGCAAGGCTGTAATTCACATTAAACAAGGAAGAGGGTTAGACACTGTTTGAACTCTTAGAACCAGTTTTTTCCCAAGAAGCCACCTCGCAGCACATTTTCATTCATTGGTACGTTCTGCCTGAGAAAGCTGTGGATAAATAAATGTAACTCGGCTTATTCTCTCTTTTTCATTGAAGCTTCTGTAAATTCAGAGAAACCTCAGAACCACTGAGACCTTTGCACATCTTTACAATGCCTCTTCCACCACAAATGTGAAGTCAGCTGGTATTGTGTGGATCTTTTGATTTTGCTCTCTGGTTCTGCAGTCCTTCAGAGAAAAAAAGGAAGTGCTATTTCACCATGAGAATTACAATAGCACAAGGAAAACTTGGGAAGAATCTTTTTAAAAATAAATGTCTGTACTTTCATGCACCACAATGCTCATTAAAACCCAACACCATACTGTTTGACCACCTCAAATTCCTAATTAACAGAATGGAATTTTGAAGTCTGGAGAGAATTTTAAAGCTGAACTTACAGACTTTAGTCTTTTGGATTAACATTGATGAGCAAGGATTCATGGTGCAAAGATGGTGGGCCACAGGAATTATATGAAGGTGCACAGATGTGTTTAAACAGCACAGATGGAAGGGTTAATGATGCAGAACTATCAGAAGCACCTGTATCTAGTATACTTTTCTGAACTGATCTAAGGTGGATTAAAATATAAACACCACATCCTGGTGGGAATCTAGCAAACCATAAACCCACATCCTATCTGGAAAAATACTCTCGGAAAACAAAAAGATTGGCAATCATGTATCAAAGCCTCACCCAGATTATTTTGCTCCAGGGCTTACAGATCACTTTGCAATATTAAATTTGTTTTTGTTAACACACTGCTTCAGTGTTACATTGTTCTGCCTGGACATTACCTATTTAATGGTCCCTTCTGGGAAGTGACCGTCTTACAATTTATGACTGAGTGTGGTGGAATTACTACAGCGGGAGGAAAGGAGTTTGCTAAGATTTCTTCCCCATCCGTCTCTGATTTCTGAGACATATTTATACCCCTGAAGGTAGAGGAACCTCCTGTTGTTCCCTTCTATTTATTGAAAGTAAATTACCAGGGCCACCCTAATGGCTCAGTGGAGAGAGTAACACAGGAACAGGAACACTCTTGCTCCCTGCAGCCAGTTGGGCTTAGAATGGATGTGAGAGGGTGAGGAATGAATTACGCTTTCCTACAATTAAGTGGCTGGCGATCCAGCAATTCTGCAGCCTTAAATGCATAATTTCAGCTTCCCCTGCTAGAAGAGTTCACAACTGCAGGCAGTTGTTCTAAGTAGTTAGGAAACTTAGCTTTGGAGGGGAGAAAGCGCAAAGCAATTATTTTTCAGGATGGAAAGCTTTTGCCTAAGAACTCCCCCAGACCCTGCGAGCTCCAGGACTGTTGCCCCCTTCTTCAACACGCACAAACACCTCTTTTGGCACGTGTTTTGGCTGGAGTCAGTTGAACAAGCGAGAGTTAGAACTCATGTTTCTGGGATCCCCTTGCCAGAAGCTAAGCTGTTGGGTAGTGTAACAACAGCAGCCCAGGCTTCCCACTTCACCCTGCCAACGACCTTCGCACAGACTTGGACATAACCCCTTCCTCAGAGTGAGGAGCAATTCCCTCTCATGCTTCTCAGTCCAGAAACTCATCTCAGCAAATACCACAAATCATGTCAGACCAAGCAGGACTATTAAAGCAGTGCTGCACAATGTGCATTGCTGTCCACAGGGACCGGACCAAGAGACTGCCTAACCCACTTTGTTTAACATTTAGTTAAACAATCCTGAAAGGGGAAGCTGCATTGCTACTCTGGAAATTACAACTTTAATCTCATTTGAACCATGCATTCCTCAGCTTAACTGCAGAAATAATTTAAGAACCAACTCCCAAATAAGACATTTTTCTGTATTTCCTACATTTCCTGGAAATATATTATTTCCAATGCTGTGAAGTCAAAGCAGACTTATTAATTTACCCAGGTTGAAGTTCTTCCAGTAGCCCAAATAAACTCTAATGTCAGGCTAATTACATGCATTTCATCGGTTTTGCATTTTCACATTGCTCAAAGCAACGCCACACAAGACCAGTGGAACATTGATCATTTCCAACTCAACCCCACAAACCATTCACGCATGTTGCATTCATCGCTCACTCGCACTGCATTGCCCATGGCAGAAATCCATAGTGCTTCCCTGAAAACAGAGCAAGCTTCATTTCCCTTCCTCAGGCATGCTTTAATACAGCTCTGAGATGCCAGCTTTTACTGGGTTATTTAAACAGCATTTAAAGTTTTGCTGGGCAGATAAGAAGAATAACTTGGGTGTGCAGTAAAACAAAGATATAGCTGTTTGTGCCAAACATTCAGTTTATGGCAATACTTCATAGGAATTATTCCCCATAACAACTGAACTGTCGTATCCTACAACTACATCCCAGGCAACCTCCCAGCTGAACTCACTACGGCTGCTGTCTGATGTGCTCTACATACAAACACCCAGAACTAACCAGATGTTCTCTATGTAAAACATTTGGTTTGAAACACGCAGCACTTCTTTCCAAAAATCCATTACATTTGTTTAATGGACTCGCACAGTTCAACTAAAATATCCTGGAGCAGACATTTGACTGCAACTCTACTCTACAAGCCCCATCTGCAAAAAGAAAAAAAAAAAGAAAGAAAAAGCAAATGAGAATGCTTTACATGATTTATGCTGTCTTTATGATCAGCCAGTTCATAAAATACAAGCCCTGCTCTACAGACAATAACACAAATCGCTTTCAAGTGTATTGTTTAGTCCTTGCCTGTGTTAAACAAATATTTCAATGGAAACAAAGGGCCGAACTCGACTCTTCAGCTTACAAGTGTTAATGCAACGGAGAGCAGCATTTTACCCACATGCATAACAGGGGTGCAATTTTTTTGTTTTATGCTCAGAGTGAGTGAGTAATGACATCCAATAATGATAACCAGTTACATTCACGGTTGCAGAGTTTTCCTTTCATCCAAGAAAGGCTTGAAGGAGGTTGAAGTACAGCATGAAATCCTTCTCCCTGATGAATTCCTTGTGAGCAATGCAAAACCCACAACGAGGCCTATCACAGGTTTCCTTAGACCGCATTTACATAATAAAATGCCAGACAGAATGGGAGAATACTTTGTTTTACTGAAACAGAGAGCCCGGTAGAAAACTCTCCAACTGTACACAGAAAAAAACCCTGTAATTGAAAAGGATGGCTAGTCTCTGGCCTGGATGCAAATGCACTGCAGAGTCCAGGTAAAGGCCCTCATTCCTCCCAGGTTGTGCTGACACAACAGTGACCAAGTTGTATCAAGTGGTGCTCAATAGTGGTGAGCTGTCTCCAAGGCACAAAAGATGGTGGGCTTTTGAAAAATTGGCACCATCCCTGCAAAGTATGACTATAGCCATGGAAGAGGACATTCATTTTAAGAGCAATTTTCCTAAGATGGTTATACCCACACAAGGAATGGCTCAGCACAGTGCTAGAGCTGTGGTCGGCCTCGGCTCTCCCCGTGGCTCCACCACAGACTTTCTGGATGAACCTCAGGGAAACCACTCACCTCCTGGATGTCCAAAGCATAGCTGTAACAACTGGCTCCTACAGGAGTTGGAGCTTAAACCCACAGATCACCATTTAATTATTTCACCTCATTTTGGCACCCTGAAGAGAATAAAAACATGACAAAGGAAGTAGCATGAAGGATGCTATTCCTCATGTATAGTCCTAATTAAAAATGTATCTTCCCAAGAGGGCAACGTGAATGTCTCTCAGTTACATCCCTACACAGGTCAGCTAAGCCTGCATTGCCTCCAGCAGGTATTTACAGGAATTTTCCAGGTTCCAGGCCACATGGCATTAGAGCGTGCACCAGAAGGGAAGGTTGCACTCTCCCCTCTCCTCCTCCCAAAGGCTATTTTATTTCTTCACACCAAAACAACAGCCTGCAGCTCTGCCCTGCTGAATCCTCTAGGCCAGGTGTCCCCAGGTATCTCCAGGCGCCTTCGCTCCTCCTGCCTGAGCTGCACTCTGCTGGGGAAGCCGTAATTCTTGATTTGTGCAGAGTAGCAAAAATATGCAAATAAGTGACAGCTCTGAACACGTGCCTTGGAAGCTGTTTCTTTAACAAATGCTTTGCTGTCTTCCCCTGTCAGACTTGTGTGCAAAGGATTTAACCTTTCTGTGTCAACAGCAAAACACCGTTTAACATAAAGGAACATTTATTTAGTTACCACACAGCTCAAAAAGGTATTTCTACCCAACCCTCATTGCTGTCTTTTGTGATTAAAAAAATATTCACACTCATTTTTAAAATAACACTTGTACCTCAAATAAAGGGAGATATCTTTTACCATCAGGCATTTAATAGAGACTAGAAATATCAGCAGAGATCAAATGCCTTATTGTGTACAGGAAACATGATATGAAGGCTTTGAGATCTCCATCAACAGCAGGACCCCAATTCTTCTGATCTACCCAGGAATAGCTAAATTTAGTCCCTGAACTTGGTATTTTTTCACAGAAACAATATTTTTTTTTTTTAAGCCTAATGTCCCTTAACTAGTGTCATTATTCTGAGGCAGTGCTGCACAAGGCCAAACACGCTGACTCAGCTCCATGGCCCAGCCAGACATTAGGATAATTGCAAGTCCCTCAAGCCACCAGACCTCAGAACAAAGACACTGCTCCAGCCTTAAGTTGTCCCACATGCGGCTGCTGCGCCAGAGTAGCCGAGGGGCTCTGGGATCACCACAGGACAACGTTCCCCAGGAAGGCAAGGCAACAGGAGAAGCATAGGCTGCCGGGCACTGATGCTTCGTCACAGAGGCAGCCAGCCCCACACAAGGTGCAGCAGACCTTCTCATTCACCAGGCTGGCATCCCAGGGACCCAACAGCAAGGGCTCTTGGGCACCATGCTGAAGGCATGGTGAGGTGAAGTGGGACATGCTGACAGTGAGAAGGGAAGGCTAAGAAGGAAGCCAGAAATTAAGTTACATTAGGTGCATGTTAAACTCAGCAACCTCAGCTGTCTTCTTAACACTTATAAAAAACAAGATCTGCATTTATTTTGTGATTTTTGCATTCATCTACAACTGGCTGGGATGGTTTCACACATGCCAGCCATGCCAATCCCTTGTCCCACAGCTGCTCTCTGACTGGGTTTTTTTCAAGTGAAAGGAACCACCCATTAAAATATTTTATTATCTCCTACACTGGTAAGGACAGAGCCTGGAAAAATCCATACTTGAGCAAGACCCAGGACTTCCATCACATCATGGATCAGTGGCAGCTTTAAGGACTAATGGCTCACAAACCATCAGAGCTAAGCAAGTCCCATCCATCTTTGGAGAGCTGAGGGACATAATGAGCTTATACCATGCAATAGTTTAACAGACTGAATTGAGGATTGGCCCATGGTCTATAGTTCAAAACATAGAAATTACTGAGCTCAAGTAAGAGTCAAGAACAATAGAAGAGCAAAGGATGGCTACAAGCTTGCCCCCTCCACGCTTTGCAGCACACAGCAAAGGTTACAGGAGGGCCTCCACGTCGACTGAACATCTGGCATTTTTGGTGTGGGTCCAGGATGTTTGATGGGTATGGCCAGACACAGTATGCACACGGAGTACCTCACCCAGCCTCCCAGTGTTCAAAGGTCTAGGATCCCCTAATTTATACAACGTACTATGCTGCCTGTGAAGACACGGTGATAAATATATTCTGTTTAAAAGCAGATACTTCTCAAATCATAACTTGCAGATGCTTGAAGTCTTTCATGTGGGTAAGACAAATGAGAGCCACAGAGACTGATTTTGTAGCCAGGGAGTACAGGAAGCAACAGCAGGAGAACACTATTGAAAGCCTGGATACACTTATGGCTTTAATGAATTGGTCATCAAATATAACAACACACATATGCAGTTTTTACCTTGCTTTGTAGTTCGCTCCCCGCCCTCCCCAGCTATTCCCCATATATCTAGCAAAGTGGAAATTATTTTGAGTTTAGTTTATTAAATGGACACACATGGTACTCACATCTGCTGGAAGATATTTGAGGGAAACGCTGACAAATATCATTTACATATTTAGTTGGAGACCTTTTCATCTGAGACATTTCCTCTGACATATCAACTATCCTAAGTACATCGACCCATCAGTGCTAATGACAAGAGGTTTTTCTATAACGTGTCTGGTGCACACCTGGGCAATTTAGGGAAAAATCCTGACTTATGGAGGAGGCAAAAAGAACATTCTCTGTAGGTCAGAGATGCCCATGCCAATGTGCCCATCACTGGTGGCATGCAAACCATCAACACAGAACACCCGAGCTGGGCACTGGCTGAAGCCTCCAGCCTTATCCAGGTCAGGACTTGCTGAGGCTCTGGCCAGCACACAGAGGAGCTACCACTGGCTTTAGTTACCCATGCTGTGAGCTCCTATCCCACCCCAAGCCTGGAGGCAGACCTGCACCTCTGGCTTCAGCGGATCATTCAGAGCTGTGGCAGAAAACATTGTTTGGTCCCGCTTTGTACAGGAAAGCAGACAAGACAACAGTAAGGGGAACAGTGTCCTATTGAGAGGAGCATGGCTGCACAGCAAGAGGAGGTGCTTTGGTGTCAGCATCCCAGTTCATGTAGATAGCGAGTACCTAAGCATGGTACAGGAGGCAGAGACTAGAACCAGGCAGATGCCCATGTCAAATCAAAGGTCATCAACCAATTTCCAAATGCCTGGTATGCAGGTTTTGGAAACGTGTCCCACATGCTCTACACTTGGATAACCATGGTTGTACACTCCTTCACCTGCTGGTGTTCAAGGCTGATATATGTAGAGCATTCATCATCCTTCCTTGGCACTGTTGTGGCCACCGTGTGCCTCCTCCCAATTCCTCACTCCAGCAAAGACTCTCTAGTTACTTATTTACCAGACAAAACACAGACTAACTACAGTCACAGTTCTGTAAAGAATAAACAATTGTTCAAAAGAACTGCACATTCCACACGGTTTTATTCAACATGTATGACCCCAAACCACAATATATACAATAATTGTCTCCACATGGCAAATCCACATTGTGGTTCCTAAAAAAATAATAATAATTTTTAGAACACATGCCACTAAAAAATGCAGTACATTTTAGCAATATCTAATGAAAGATTTTGTACAAGCAATTTCCATTCTCTTGTGTTCTCTAGCACATGGTGCTGTGAAACCATTTGTAAAAGCACTTAGGTATTTTATAGTGTTTTTAGCTGAAAGCAGCATTAAAAGCATTGGCTCAAATTCTGTTGTGAAATTTCGCATGTAGAGGGAATCACACTAGGTATGTATCAAGCCAAAATGTGCCCTGTTCATTAGTAACTTTCCTATATTAACCGTTCAGAAAGGAATACATTGAGACACAGGGAAGTTAATTATCTGCCCAAAATTCTTCAATCCAATGCGGGGGGGGGGGGGGGGGAGGGGGGAAGGCGACAGTCTCTTGGAAATTTTTTATTTCTTCACCTGTAAAAAAGTGCAACATCATTGAAAGAATATCACGATGTTCACTCAAAGCTCAAAGAACATGCTGTTGTTTAATTTGGTAAAAGATTTGACAAACTAACGTATTCAGATAACCCCTTACTGGCTAGTCATTAATCCAGACTTTCATACCACTGACCCATACTCCCCTGAACAAATGTGCTTCTCCAACAAAAATTCTCAGTGCAGAAAACTGTTCTAGTGCCTTTCTCCTGATGACCTTCATGCTGTAATCAGTTATTTCTGTCTGCAGCCCTTAATGTTAAGGTCTTCTTTGGCATTTCAATTATCTAAGTGTTTATATGAAGACTGTAGCAATTTGATACAACCAGGTAGTAAGTCCTATGGTAATAAGCCCCCAATATTCACTGTGAATTACATTAGAATAATTCCAGTGGGTTTTTCTCTGTTTGTTACTTTTTTTTCTTTTTTTTTTTTAAAACCACAATCTCAGAACACCTCATAGTTAAAGGTGGAACACATAACAAATTAACAGCAAAACTATTTTCAAGTCCATATACTCTTTCCAACTTCTGTTCATTCCAGACCTAGAATTTCCATGCACGCAGAGGATGACCCAAGTTTCACTGACACGCCTTCAGCACCATGAAAACACTGTCCAGATTTAGTCACATTACAAGTCCCTAAAGGAACTCAGTTTGAACACCTTAAATAAATAAATAAATACATACATACATACATGCCTAAGATTTAGGTGATACATTTTGCAAGAATCTCTTTTGCCCTGAGGAGCCCCTGACCCCAGGTAAGTGTAGCATGGCAGGAGAGGTGCCTGCAGCAGCCTCCACAGGCTGCACAGATCCTGCTGGCAGCTGCCAGCTTGGAAGCAGGGAGCAAAGCTGCCCGCCCTGCGCGGGTCACCGCGCTGGCACACACAACAAAGCAGGAGGCAGCAGAGTACAAAAGGGCCAGGAATGGAGACCGAAGCTGGATGTCACACAGGGACAAAAGCCCTGCCTAAAGAGAGAGGCCAGGAGGCAGGACAGACTGAGCTCTGCAGGAAGAGGGTGTCATCCATAGGACCCCGATGTTACGTACTCTAAGTGTCTGGACGAATCAGGCATTAGGTTGTGCACTCAAAACCAGCTGAAACGTACGATGATTTTAGCTTTAATTGGCAAGTTTTCCCTTTCCCATGTAAAAAGAAAGGGTAGCAATACAAGCTATTGTCACTATAATTCGACTGTATTATCAGAACTGTGGAAGCCACATTCACGAATCAGGAACCTGCTGTGCAAAGTACTGTACAGACACTTCACATCACAGCAACGCTGTGTAGATACTTATACCTGTGTCTGCAGCAAAGGAAGATATCTTAGTGAGAGCAACAAAGAACCTCAAAAGAAATAAACAGTTCTGTGTCAGATTTGGACATTACCCTGCAGAAGATGCACACTAAGCAATCAAGATAAAAATCAATATGAAGCAGTGACCCAAGTGCTAACTGAAGAAGTTTTCAGGGGAAAAAATGGAAATATAGCAATAAAGATAAAAGAATTCACATGCATCAGAGGGATACTGGCATCTTCTGTGATATCAGCAGCACAGGTGAGAGAACCGGAACAAAAATTCCACCTGGTTTTCACTGCCCTCAGTGACCCACAAGCACACTTTTATTCTGTTAAAAGGAACCCTTAAAAACCACACCGCAAACAAACAAATGGTTGTGTGGCCAACAAGGCCTTAATTACTGACATGACAGAGCTGTCGTTGTTGGTATTCACGTTTTGATTTTGTCATGATATGGAGAAATACAATCAGCAAAGTAAAGGTCCTCCTTTTGTGTAATCTGTTGCAGGTCCAGGTTTCAAAGACCCTGTGCAACCCTTCAAACTCATCAAGAAGCAGACCTGTTTCAAAGCAAAGATTTGCACTGCAGTTGTAAATAAAAAGACTGATTGCTTTAAAGTTTGAGGGTTTTTCACAAGATTTTGATTCAGAAACCAATTTCATTTGGCAACATCCTTCTACGTGCACTTATTATGCCTGAGATAAATAACACACAGCAGCCACCACACATAACATGCCTGTCCAAATATGCACCACGTGCCTGTTCTTCATGTTGGGCTGCTGCTTGTCATCAATTCCCAAAATAATTAACTTTCTGAAGGAACGGCTGGAGGAGAATAGTGCTTCCTCCACCTGCTGGTGAGGAGGAAGAAACGATGTCGTGGCTCAGGCAGAAGAGGGAGATGAAGGTGGAGGAGAGGCAGGCTCCTGCAACTACTCCCCATCACCTCCCAAGTGCAGCCTAAGGAGAGAAAGGAAGACAAACTTCCTGGCTTTTGCAAACAACAAACAGAAAACGCCTATCTGTAATTTAAATTTGCATTCTAGTGAGTATTTACTCCAGTGGAATCATTTACTCAAAGAAGAATCCAGCAGCATTTACCATCTTCATGCACCATGCACAGAATCAGCCAGAGGTGGTTAACACACACCTTAAATAAGCCTGAAATAAGCGTAACTGTGGATTTCTTGGCTAACAAACACTGAATACATAACACGAACAAAAGTTCCGTTCTTTGCTTTAACATGTGCAAGATGACAAGTGGAAAAAACACCCACAGAAACATCAACATGAGTGTTACTTCACAGGCTTGAGATATCATCTCTTCATCCTTACACTTGCTAACAGGTGTTTTAATTTAAAATGTCGTAAGTTACAACTGTGTATACTGAGACAGTACTAATGAAGAAACCTTGCTGGCAAAATTAGGCACCTCACACATCATATACTGGGCAACATTTTAACTGCTCCATGCAGCATGCAATACTGTTTGTAGTCACTGTGGTAACTACTGTACAAATTCACATAAGTTGTTTCCAATAACAAACCAAATGTATCATACAATCTACCCCGGAGCTTTATGGCAGGAAACTTTATGATCACGTTCCACTGCATTATAAGGAAAGACAATAAATTTAAAGTTAAGAGGAATAACTATTTGAATAAACCTGTAACCTGCTAACATGTGCCAAATACTGCTTTCATTCAAGTCAACAGAAATCCTGCTATTGATTTCCAATGGCACAGGATTAAAGCATATCTGTACTTTGCGTTGAACTGTCCTCTCACCTTGGTTTTACTTTATTTACCCAAACCTGCCAGTTTATTTCATTTCTGAGCTCTATTTATACAGATGATGACAAATCCAAAGTTTGTGCTTCACATTAAAAGCCTGGCTAATCACGCAAATCTCTTTATTAAATGCCATACAGCTAAAGAAATTCTTGACAGACAAGATAAGTGGAAAGGCCAAACAGGAGAATTGCTTGAACAAGACTGATGAATGGGAACACATGGTCCAGCTTTGCAATCTGTTACCATACAGCTTCAAATACCTGCTTACCACTGAGTAAAGAAAGAGATGATCAGCTAAACCAGTAGCAGAATAGGAAGCAAACAGCCTGGACTACAGCAACCTTGGGACTCTCGCTGCCGGCTGCAATAGGATTGGCATTGGACGTGGTGCAACAGACAGTGCCGGCCACATTCCCTGCTCTGTGCATCCCCTGCTGGACACGGCAGCATCTGGTCCAACCTGCTCACCGATGATGCAAACACTGCCCACTAATAAGAACTGAGAAGAGAAAGAGAGGTGGAAAAAACAAAGGAAAACTGCCCCTCTCTGATCAGTCATCCTGTCGGTTCTCTTATCTCGCCCACAGAAAGCAATCAGTGTTCACTGTAACAGCCAGACAAGGGAACTGTCAGAAAACAAGAAGTGTTTGCCATTCACCGAGATCTGGCTGGATTCCTGACAACTAGCTTTTATTCTGCAAGCAGACAAACTGTGGATATTTTACATACACTCACAGATGTTACAGTTCAAATAGACACGTTACACCAGAACTTGCCTGCAGACTAGTTAATAATTATGAAGTGCCACATGCCAAGGCTTGCATTACTCCAGTAAAAAACTCACACTCTGGTAAGGACTTGTTCAGCTTCTACATACCAGCTGATACAGCGAATGTTACATTTTTACTGCATTTAAAATTGCATAGGCATTCTGATTTTCGCTCTCTCCATTTCTAGATGGCATTAGCCATATAAATTCAGTTCAGACCATATCATCAAAGTATCCTTTAGCTGTGCAGCTGAATAGCTTGACACTTAGCAAAATATGGGAAGACCTAGTGTGTTGTTAAGTTAGATGAGACACACATCTACTGTGCATCCTTTCCTCTGTGAGGACTCCTTCCAAAGCCAAATCTCATGGTACATTACTGTCACCTTTTTTTTGTTAATTTCTCAACTCCTTGAAAAAAGATGTTTTCAATTTATTTGCTTATTTACTACATTTTATAATGCAACTCAAAACTAATCTACTTTAAAAATAATAGTTAGCATATAATATAGCCCTGAAGCTTTTGTTAGCCTGAAGTTGTAAAACAGCCAAGACAGCAAACTTTAAAAATCACAGACTTAGAGTGAGCATATGCAGAGATGTCCATCTCTGGTTTCTCTTTAGCCAGCCTCCAAATGAGCTAATAAACTGAAAGCATATATGATATGACTCTACAACTTGGCTGAAACTCTCATTTTCACTGTCGACACAAAAATATTCAGTTGCAAAGTTAAGTGTTCCTTATTAAAGTCATAGCATCTGAAATTTCATTTTCTGTTTTACAGATCCTTCTGCCTCTGGGTGTGTGTTGAGCTCCTCAGCAACCGAAAGGGAAAGATAAATGCAATACCACTAGGGAAATGCTTTGCTTTTAGATGAAGTCTAGTGAAAACTCAATTAGTCTACTTCAGGGCGAAGACCTCTGTAGAAAACCACCTATTTCTCTGAGCAATCTCTAACACAACAACGCCTGCCTCTCATTTGCCTGCCCTCTGTGGATAGTTACATATTTCTGGGAAGGAAAAATGACAATAATTCTGACTAACGTGTACACTGCTTCAATTGCATTTCTGCGCCCGGCTGGAGCGCTGCACCAGTGAGGAAATGCTGAAGCTGAGTTATTGCTGGATAACCCCCGGGCTGCTTCAAGTCTCGAGCCAGCCGGCACCACTGAGCAGTGAAATGGATCGTAAAAACCAATGGGGTGGGTTGCAGTCCCTGCAATTTTTTTAGGTGTCAGCAAAGTTCAGGTCACAAAAGTATGACCGAATCACGGCATTTTTAACCAGAGAAGCAAACGCTTTCCCTTCTGACAGTACTTTGCAAGCAGCGTTGGTTAGCCAGGGGATGTGACAGGTTTCTCCAAAACGTGTATTTCCACTGGGGAAAAAAAAACAACTATTCACAGTAGACCCGCATGTAAAAAAAACAGAACAAAAACAATAAGCCACCCTATTTTTCCAATAATAACACATCCCTTCAAAATGTAGCAATGTGCTACTAGAGTACCTCCACCACTTCTCCCAGATGGAAGTCTCTCTGCAGGGCTGGCACTCTGAACAAAGCCCCGGACCGCAGGCACGGGTGGGATGCTGAGCGGGTCCCGCGGGCTGCCGGCCACGCCAGCCACCCGCCTCTCCACAACCCGCCAGCCCCGCACAGGACGAGGCTCCTGAGGGGATGCACCCGGCCGCCTGCGACACGAAATCGGCGTTGGAATCTGATCTTATATATACCTGTATATATAAAATAAAGAGGCAGAGAGAAGCCGCTCCGCCAACCTTACCACTCTGCCAGAGAACCTCTCGATGGCCCGCTTGACTTTGCCATAGGTGCCTTTGCCCAAGGTCTCCTGCAGCTCGTAGCGATGCTTCAGGTTGTGCTTGTGGTGATGCCGTTTCACCCCCTGCTGCTTCCTCGCCGCCGTTTCCTCCGGGGACAGAGCCGCCCCGACCGGCTCCTCCATGGCCGCCGCTGCCGCTGCCGCCTCGCCGCCGGGCGGGCCGGGGCCGCAGGAGGAGCAGCGGGGCTGCGCGGGGCTGGGGCTGCTGCTGCTGCCGTGGGCGGCCGCCTCGGCGCCCTCCATACCCGGCGGCGGCGGGCGCGGTGTGAGCGCCCCGCCGGCCTCGCCGCCTCTGCCTCGGCCCCGCGCCCGCGCCGGCACCACGGGGCGCGGCGGGCGGGGCGGGCCGGGGGGCGGCGGCGGCGGCGCCCCCGCTCTCCGCCCCTTCCCCGCCGCCCGCCCCGGCGGCGGCACCGGCGTGGGGCGGCCCCTCCGCCCGGCCCGGCCCGCCCCGAAAGCCGCGGGTCGGGCGGGGGCGGCAGCTGCAGGCGGGGCGCGCTGCTGCGGGCCCTGCTTTGTGCGCCGGGTAGGTGGGGGTTTCGCGGCGGCTCTCCCGGCCCGCGGGAAGGCGCCTCAGCGGGGCCGAGCCCCGGGCCGCCGCGGCCCCGGACTGAGCCCCTGCGCCCCCCGGGGCCGGGCTGAGGTGAGGCGGAGCACCGGCACCGGCCCCGCGGGTCTGGAGTGTGCACCTGCAGAGACAGCGGGCAGGGGCTTGAGCGAGCCTGCACCAAATTTAGGTCTGGAAAGTTTTTCCAGAAAACATCTAATTTTCCCCATTCACCAAGCGGGCGAGGGTTTCCTGTACGGTTTCCATGTTGGTGGAACTGGCAGAAAAACTCAGGCACACCCAGGTGCCGCCTGTCCTTGGCATGGGCAGGCGCTGTTCGCCTGCTCCAGGTTTTTGCCGGTGAGAAACCTTCCTGGGCCCAGCCTGTTGTGGTTGACTTGCAAATCTGCGCCAAGAGTTGAGGAACACCTCGTGTCTGCTTTCGGGATCTTTGAAATACAAAGAATGCATCAGTTTTACGATTTCTTCATTTTAAAGTAAGGGTTATTTCTTTCACAAAGACAGCTTGAAAACTTAAACCAGTACAGACATACAAATTGTTGCCAAGGTTAAGACGAATCGGATGTTCTCTTTAGAAAAGAAGCCATCCCCAAGTGCATGACCAGAGAAGGCAGATGGTCTCTTGTAGCAGAAATGGGAAATGTGCATGGGGTGGAATCCTTCTGGCATGCTCCACTATGGCCAGTTTTCTGGACCAACACAACAACTTTCAAGTGAGAGCCCTGGTTCAGCATCTCTCCCCTGCTGACTGTTCTTAAGGGGCAAGTTACAGCTGGGATTGCCTGCTCTGCAAGGATAACACACAGACTTTTTGAAATCTTGGGTTCCGCTTTGTGGTCACAGCAATATCAAGGCACAGAATTTCAGGAGTCGATAGCCCCATCCCTCTGGTTCGCTGGGGGAGTGTTAGCATAGCTGATCCATGTGGTCAGACAGTTTCTCTGGCTGGCTCCTACAAAGGCTCAGGTCTGTCAAAGGTAACTAACTCTGGAGTGTCAAGGTGATAGGGTGATAGCCAGGCACCAGCTTTGGCGAGGATTCTCATCTGGTTCCTCTAACTCACTGGGCCTGTGTGTAAAGCTGGACTTCTGCAAGGCTTTTTCCTGAGACTGTGAACACTCTGTCCTGAGGTTGCAGCCTTAGCTTCTCTGACTTGAACTTGAAAACGGAAGCTTTTCTGTAATTACATTACTATGCCTTAATTTTAGGATCAGCAGAAGTGTCCAGCTGGCCCACGGCAAGTCTGCCTAGTGCAGTACCCTGTTCCCAGCAGGAGCCAGCACCATGCCACAAGGGTCGAAGAAGACAGCAAGAATCCTGCAGCAGTCAGAAGAAACATCTCCTGTGCTGGCTTCTTGATCTTTGGAAGCCTGATATTGGGTGTAAGCCTGGGAGCCTGAAATTTAACATCTCTTTCACAGAGTGCACCACAAAGTGGCTATTCCAAAGCAGAAAAGGTAAGGGAAGCTTCACTCTGTTACTATAAGAAAAAAAATAAAATAAAGCACACCTAAAAGCCCCTTCCTTTATCTTAAATGTGGAAGGGACAAAAATTCTGTGGCCTTCTCTTTGTAAGAAGTAAAATGACATTTGTAGCTTGGATGTTTTTGTTGTTTTATTTTAATGCTCTGAAGTGCTACTGCATTCCCCCCAGCTGGCACAGAGTAAAGCAATGCCTAGGCTACCTGAACATGCAGGAGAGGGACAGAGGGACATCTGCTACTGCCCTGGCTGCCTTCCATGCCCCCAGTTTGAAACCCACTTATGTAGCTCTTCTCACACTTGAGGGGATGCCTCAAGAGACGTCCATGTGAAGGAATGCGGGACAGACCTGCTGCAAGTGAGGACTGGCACAGGGATGGGAATGCAGCAGCACCAAGAGGCAGGAGGGACCTAGGAGAGGGGCTGGTGACACAGGAAACATGAAGGGTGCCTTTGACTGCTGGGAGAAGTGAAAAATTTTCCTGGCATGTGTTCACCTCTGCACAGCTTCACTTAAAATAGATTAAATCAGTCTCAGTCTTGCAGCGTGCCAGGGGTGCAGCAGTCTGTCAAGATGACAGTGACAACTGCCTGGTGGTTTTGCATGTCCAGTGCAAGCCGTAGTCCCACCAAAGAGGAGAGTAGCCCGGGTCCTGTTCTGACCTGTGCCAGTTGACCGTGCTGCAGGAGCAGCTCAGGACTGGCTCGGGCCCCCCAGAGGCAGCAGGGAAGTGTCCAGCTGTGGTTGTCAGACAGCCTGGAAGCTCCCTTCAGGCTGAAACTCAGTATAGCCTGTATTCAGGTCCTTTATGCCCCTTGAATAGAAGAGAAGCATGAATGCCCGTGATGAAAACAGGTTTCATTATGTCGTACACATGAGCATTGTTAATATCCCCAAGAGCGTTCCCTTTTAGCTGCTTGGAAGCATACATCATCATTTTCATGGAAATCATCAGTTCCAAGGAAATATGTCATAAATCATCGCTATATACTGTGATTGGAGAGATAGCATAAGAAAATACCAGAAACTCCAAAATTGAAACTGCCAATTTTGTAATGGAATAAGCACAGGTAGTATGTAGCATTAGAAATACCACATTTCCTTTTAAATTTCCATGCTCTTAAATGTGAAGCCAGTGGCCATTAAGCAAATCAAGTATGTAATTTAAAACTGGACAAAAGAAACTTTCTGTGCTCATATGGAATAGCAATGATAATTGAAAAAAGTATAGAAGTATACATATGTTTGAATGTATCACCAACATACATAGATATTTCCTTTCAATTTTTAGCAAGTCCATGTAAAACATGTAGTGTTTCATTGTTTCTGAGATAAACATTTGGTGAGAATTTCAGTTCTTTGAGTTTATAGGCACCACTAGGATATTCTTCATTTCTGACAGTATTATTTTACGTAACTGCTTTTCTTTATTCACAAAAAGGAATTATCCTCCCATTGAAACCATCAGACTTCTGCTAGCCAGCTTCAAAGGAAATAGGATTAGGCTCTAATTTGCAAAACAGTATTGGAGGATATGTTGTACCAAATCTAAACTATACAGATAATCACTGTAACGACAAAAAACCATTGATTTCAGTAGGCTTACCTTCCTAAAACCGGTGTGGGTTGGAAAATAATCTTAAAAGATTGTAACGTGAGCAGTAAAAAATTATTATAAAATGCAGTGCATTTTTAGGATTAATTTTGCCATGAACTTTCAAAACAGCACAACTTATTTGTTATCTGGCATAGAGACACCCAGGATAAAAAAGCCCACTCACTTAATAGAAATCAGTCAAATATTTAGGGCTCGTCAAAGAATTGACAGCTTCTGTAATGAGACATGAGTTTCATAGAGCTGATGTTAATTCATTCCATGTATTGAGCGAAATAAAAACAAAACAAAACCAGATCTCAAAAATACTTGCTAAAATACTTAATTTACAAACTGAGGCCAGGTACTCTCTGTGCAAGGATTATGCATATTGCAACTTGACTTGGTGAGACGGTATCATCTGTACTGAGACTTTTTGTTCTTCAGCATTCAGTGAATTGTTTAGCAGTGATTGGCTTCCAGGGGGCTGTTGAAGAGGTGGAATATGTTCCTTGACTGTTCCCTACAGTGTAAGATAGAGGAAAGGGGAGAAGTGAGTACTGAAGGGATTCCTGGATGCAATGGACATGTGTCCATTGAATACTAATATGCTGCTGCCTTAGGTTGCAGTTCTCTCTGCTGAGTTCCATAGTCTGTAGGTGGAGAAAAACATAACCATAGTTCTTTAAGTCATTTGAGTTGCTTTGTCTGGTCATGATTGATGATCAAGCTAAGTGTAGGTGTATGCATTTGCTGGACCAAGCTTAAGTGTTCAGCACTGTCCAGACTGCAAATCTAAAGATGACATGACTTTCAAATCATTGGAAGATGCTGGCAGGCAAAACTGGAGGACATTCTCTCAATGGAGCTGTCTCTTCTGTGTTAAGTACCTGCTGAGAGACAGCTTTTTGGTCTGATAAAGTGAAAGCTTGTTAATGTGTTCCACTCGAGGATAGGGATTATCCTTTAGAAAGCAGTACTGGCAGAGACAGCTGGCATCCATCTGGTTGCTGGGGCAGGTATCTGTATATTATCTGCCCTGGCAGATCACATCCAATCCTTGTAATTGCATGCTTTATGAAAATTGCAGGAGTCAAGAAAGTTCAGGATTAAGACTGTAATGCTGATTTTCTCTGTAGTGAGCCATATAAAAAACCTTGCCTTGACAAGTAGTGGTCTTTTGAGGTGTGTCTCGTCTGCATCCAGAGATGTCAGTTCACTATTAAAACAATACTTTAGTCAAGTAATGATCACTGACAGGGCCCAGATTCAGAGGTTAGAAAATTCCATCTAAATTCATGTGTCTCCTCTTGTTCTTTGATTGCTTCTAGGACTCTTGAGATGTCCATGCAATAGGAAAAATAAAGACTTAAGTGAAATTAAGCCCTCTCAGTCTGGATCCCAGACCCAGTATAGAGCTTTATGAGCAGTGAAGAACTGAGGAATACTTGTAATACCTTTTTGGAGAATACTCTGGAATTGAAATTGGGGTCCTTCATAAGACTATAAGACTTTGAATAGGAGAGGAGCTGTATGTCTGTAAAATATCTTTTAAAATTCCATTTCCAAGCCTCAAGCTTTTGCTTCTGTGGCTTTCACTAAGAATTTATACAATTAATGTGTTATAATTTTTACCTGTAATACTGTTAATTTCTTCTTCTGCTTGATATGTTTTATGGGGATATTCATAGCACAGAGGATAGCAGTCACCTGCTCAATTTACATCTCCAGATCTGAAAATTCATTTACATGTGCACATGTGTACCTGTATGCTTATATCACATTATTTTATCCATAGAAAAATCTGCTTTTTTACAGTCAACATTTCCTCAAAACTCCCCACTGTTATTGCTGCACTGGGACCCTCAAAACCAGAGAAGTGAGATGAAACAACCTGAACTGCAGAGGAGACAAAACTGAAATGTAGCACTTGAGGCTCAGCATCTTTTCTGTTGCACAGCTTCGAGAAGGATTGAGCACACACAGTGCCGCCTTCTGTTGCTTTCCTATTTCTCATTCAGTTTAGACGTTCTTTCAGTAGAACTCTGTGATGGTGTGTTTACTGTGTTACTTTATATTAATTGCATTAAATATATTAGCGATGCAATCCAAATTACCAGCTCCCTCCCTACCCCTGCACATTAATCCTTTCAGGATTAAAACTCTCATGCAAGTTGCAACACTGTGAGCAGAGAATTGTGTTGGGTCGTGGTCAGTGGGTTGTGCATTCCAACAATGCAAACTGCAAAAAAAGACATTTAAAATGTAGCTGAGTCACTCAGCAGCGTGCTCTTGTTGTGTCATCACTTCCCTTCTTTGCCTTCAGTTCCGTCCCTTCCGTCATTTCTGGTTTTTTGCTCTTATTTTGAGAGACTGACTGAGGGCATCGCTTTCTGCCATCAGCCTGTTAGGCCGTGTGCAGGCAGCCAGATCTGCACCCAGCCCGTTTTGCCCACCGCCAGCTCACACACCAGGAATGACTGCTCTCGGCGTAGCTTACACACACCAGCTCTTCCAAACCATCACCACGAGTGGTCAGCCCCAGCCACCATCTCTCAATTCCTCCAGCCCCAACTTGCCAGTGCAACAGTGCAGGCAAGCGAGGTGTCTTTTTGTTGGGTTTTGGGGTGAAACCACAGGCCCTTATCCTGTAAACACAGGTGGTGTTCAGTGGTGCTTGTGGGTTGTGGCGGAAAAGGGTGGAGCTGTGCAGCCACGGGTTGGTTTGGGACTGGAAGGCAGCTGGGGCAGAGAGGGGGGAGTGAAATGCAGCTGAGGCGGTGATGGAACAGGCGTCATCCTGCTGGGGGCTGTGCCGGGGAGCTGCGCGCCTCAGGGCCTTCGCTCGGAGATGTTTGTGTGGGAACATAATGGGGAAGCATGAACTTTTGCCATTGTGACCCCTTCATCCTGCATGACTCACGGATGAGATGGGGCAGATACATCCCTCCAGGACGCTGGGATTTCCTGCCCAGTCCGATCGAATGGAGATATCACAGCCACTGGGTAGATCCTACAAGGAGAGAGGTATTAGCCTTAGTTGTGGCTTTTGTGTGGCGTTCATTGCACTGACGCCTGTGATGAAGCAAACCAAAAGTATGTTTTGCACAAGATTTTTGTTTTCATGTGGAGGTCTGTGGATCTGTGTCTAGATTGTATCGCTCTTTTCATGACGCTATTTGATGTGTAACCCGTCTTCTTGGAAATATAAGGTTAAAGCTGTTCTAATAATATAGGAAGCAAAAAAGACATAGATATAAGTATCTCTGTTTTTCTTAAATATAGATAATTTTTAGAGTGAAGAAGATTAAGTGCAAGATGCTTTGCTAAAAGTCACGTTGCAGGTGACACCAGTGAGTTACCAGATGTTCATACCTTTGAATACACCTGAACAAGCCTTTCCCCAAGACTGTCACTGACTGGCAGATATCAGGGATAATGACAGCAAATCCTGCCCAGTTACCAGAAATGGACCCCAAGACATTACCATGTTATGATAGATATACAATGTACCCCATCAGACAGAGCAGCATTTGTTATATTTGACTGATAACATGCATCACTTCCCTTGGCAGTGTGTGTATGCAGTTCAAATCGAGTGGACAAATGGGGACTGTGTGCCACCTGACTCCTGTTGGGAGACAAATCTGTAGGGAATAGATGACAACATGGCTCTCTATTCCCTCTTTGCCCACAGATGCTGCAGGCTGGGTGGTAACCTCCTTGCCCTCCACAGACAAAGGGGAGCAAGGACTGAATTAAAAAGGCAAAAGGCAGTGCTTTTCCCTTTAGAGGAATAGGGACAACTCTGCACCCTTGCCACAGGCTCAATGGTAGGGATACAACCTTACATGGAGAAATCATCTCCTCCTCCCCGCCTCCCTTTAAATTCCCACTGAAATACTGGAATTCATAGCTGTAAGACTGGCTGTATTTTTCCTTCACTGATCATTAATTTGTCAAAGTCAAAACAATACTAAATTAGAAAACAGATTCAGCACAGAGACTGCCAGTTTCCTTTAGCTTTATTTTGCTTACTTTTCATTTGTCTGCAGCCACTTCCTGGCTTTAAAAAATAGTGTTTTCTATGACTTGTGAAAAAATTAGGTCAAATAATAAAAAAATGTTAATGGCAATATAATAATTTTATGGCAAGTGATTAGAAAGATGTAAACAGAATATTATGGCTTTAGGATGTGTACCAACAATCCAGCATGACTTTCACAGGAAAAAGACATACCCAGAATTCTCAGGCAGCAAACTACAAAGAGCAATTAAATGGAAAATGAATCTGTTTGTGTATAGATGCCCAAGAACCAAATATAATTTTCTATTAGATCTTTTTAAAATCCCATTCTTTATGCCTGTTTGCTAGCAGAGAGGACTCTTTAAATCAATAGCAAATTGGCTAAGTGACAAATTTGATCAAAGCCTCATTATGCGTGCAAATTTCATTTTGCTGGCTAGGGAATCATGAGAGGGAAGGTTTTGTGACTCTCTGTGTTTCCTTTGTGCTTCTCACGCAGCATAAAGGGAATTGCAAATTTCTAAAATCCCCATAGTGGGCATAGGGGGGCAGAGGATGCCATCTCTTCGTGCACTGTCATCCAAGAGGACAGTGACAGCCCCTCTGACTCCAGCACTGTCCTCGTTGCTGGGCCCACAGCAAGGTGAGTGTCAGGCCCGGGGTGGAGGGCTTTAAGGGTGGGAGAATGTGTTTTTGCTATGCTGACAGGTCATTTTCTTTGGAGCTGATGGTAGCTGGTCCATGTGACAGCCACTCCCAGGTTTTTCCAGCCTGCACTGAAACCACAGACAGTCACAGTCCAACAACCCCAAAAAGACAACACAGACCTTAAGATACAGTCCCAACCCCCCAGGGAGAAGCAAGACAACACATTGATGCCATCAGCTTGCCTGTGCCAATGCAAAGCACACAACATTTTGGGCAATGTTAGCTGCAGGAAAGAGCCACCCTCCCCAGCAAGTCCACAGAGGTTTGAGGAGATGCGTCCATCTTGTTCATGTTCTATGGCCAATCAGAAAATCTGGCCCAGGGCCTAAAAACACTTTTAAACTAGTGTCTCCTTATCTCTCCTAAAGAACTAGAATACTCTTTCTTGCCTCCCAAGAATTATGCAGAAATAAATCTTCCTGGATCTGCAGAATGCTTTGCTGACACTAATTGTGTTATAAGGAAGAAAGAGATTTATTTTTAATGGAACAGGACAGTTATTTTCAAAGCACACATTTGAAGGTCTGTTACTGAGATGAAAAAAGTACTCAAATTTAATAAGAGGAGCAACATGACCTCTGCATACTTACCATTGCTTTAGAAAGACCAAATCCTTCTCACTTTACCTCAGCTTGTACTAATCTCCATGAGGGCTCCACACACAGGAGCCTTTGCCAGCACTGAAGTTTATGAAGATGACACCAGTTACGCTGCCTAGAATAAACCAGATGCTGCTGCAAAACAGCTGGAAATTACTAATCTTCTCCCTTCATATGCATGCCCCCTCATCATGATACTGTCTGAAGTCTTCTGTCTCATCCTTCTGTTCCCTTCCCTCAGTCCCCAGCCCGCTTTCACTTGTTGGGACAGATGCAGCAGGCTTATTGAGGACATTTCCTCCCTTAGGACCTAGACATGAACCTCAATAACTTTGCTCCCTTAGGGTTTTCATCACCTTTCTGCCCTGGCTTCATAAAAAAGAAGGGTTTCACCTTTCATCCCTGTGTACAAGCGGGCACCTTAAAGTATGCCTGGGGTATTCCAAAGAGACGAAGGGGTGTCATTGCCCAGATCTCATTGGTTTTGCACCAAGTGGCACACATCCTCTGCTCTGTGTAACTGAGGTGTGAGTTCTTGAATCTGCTTGATTCCTGCCAGTGGTAGTGACAGAGAAAAAGAAAAATTAGAGCTGGATCATCAAGAAAAGCAAGCGTAGTGTGGGGCACATTCATTTTTAAATGGGTGAATTCTCCCAGGGCACCACTTCTCCTCCAGTTTTCAGCTCCATTGGAAATATGTAGATCAAATGTCCAACGGAGGGAAATGAATTGGCTGAGGTTGTAACTTTACACACACATTCTGTGGAGAAACACAATAGCTAGATTTCTAAGATTTCAACCTGACCACTGCAATGACGATACTCAAATGAGAAAAGAGAAAGGAAGAAAGGTGCTTCTAGCCACAGCTTTATCTAATGTGATCTCTGGTTACTGCTGATGAAAGAGAAGAAATCTGCTTTGCTTTAGAAAGAGAATCAGACCCTTTCTGTAGCACCACCAAGTGGTTGAGCATCACTGGGAAAAACCTGTCTGCAAAACCAGCCTCAGCAGTGCCTCACAGCAACATTTTCCAACTACTTTACAGTCTTGTAAGTGGTAAATATGATTTTTGGTCTGTAAACCTGGATGTAAATTGAGATTGTCCTCTCTGAAGCTGACCAGAGTGTGGGTGAAGACAGTATCAGATATCTTGCACTCAAAGCTGTCAGGAGAAGAGTGACAAAACCTTAATGCTTATCTGGTTTTTGTGTGGGTGAGCAGATGTCTTGAGCTGTGAAAACCAGGACTGGGATGTATTAGGAGTGCTACAGGCACAGAGTGAGAGACAGGTCTCTCTTCGACAGTTTTTTTCACTGGGAAATGGTATCAAGAATCAGTGGTAGGCAAGATCATGTAATGTCTTTTTTAGCAGAATTTACTTTTCTTCTGAAAAAAAAAATTGTGCGAATTTATAAATCGGATTCGAACAGCTATGAAAGGTGTATGATCACAAATAAAGATGGGGGCTGATTCCTGGTGCCATGAAAGACTCCTGGTGTAAAATTGCCCTTTGCCAGTGATAAGTGATCAGTGAAAACTCTTTCATACACATAAATTGTTGCTGCTCTACCTTCAGGGTTGCTACTCAAGGAGGGTTCCTTTGCCTTGAGTCTTCTTATGATGGAGCGAGGCCTGTAACAGCTTGGTTGCTCACGCTCACCCCCGCTACAAAGAGACTTCCAGGCAAAGGGATTGCCTGGGATGTCCCTTGTAATACCTGGTTCCCAGCACGGTTCTCAGGAGCAAAGAAGCATCTGTCTTAGGAGCCCAAGCCACTGGCATTGTCCTGCTCACAGGTTATTTTTGAACCCACAAATCCAACTCGTGGAAAGACTAAAAGTACTGCTCCTGGAACCAGACCATCAGGCTACATCCATGTAAAATGGATTTAAGTAGGTTTGAATGCAGGAGCAAAACCTTTGTGGCTGTTGTGATTAGCCCTTAGAAAGGCACATGGTGTAATTCTCCTCTCAGCTATCATGTCCTCCTTTAATTGCTGCATTCATCAGCTGTAGGTATCATTAGGTCTCGGCCAATGATCCCTACTCATTTTCTGGCCAAAAAGCAGGACACTGAGGCTTGTGTTCACCACTGACCTTTTGCAGTGCCACAGCAGCATTAGCTCCCTTCTACCTCTAGGAATGGCAGGGACCAAAGGTATCTCTGCCCTTCATGGGGGCTGCCCAAGTGAAAAGAGCCCCAGCAGGAATAAAAGGCCACCTCCTTCTGTACCAGCTATTGCTTCTGTAATTAAAAAAAGCAGGTGCTTAGTGGCCGTTCTGTTTGCCTGCCTGCAAACTTGCAACACAGCCAGAGATGTCTGAGGTGCCGCTGTTTGGAAAAGCAGCAGAAGGACTCAGCATTCCTAATGACAGAGATATGTTTTCAAAGATACATTTCTTAGCAGGACAGGCAAAGATGAAAGGGACCTGAGGTGAAACTTCGCACAGCTCCATTTCAAAAGCAGCAGCTGCTGGTATGGTTGTTGGACTCATCCTCCAGTATGATACTGCAGACAAATAATGGGAATATTTTTATTTGAAGAGAAGCACCAACAGACCAGGACCCATCATAAGCAGGCTTGTGAGAACTCAGTGTGGTTTTCAGAGGAGGTGATTATGCATGGCTGCCTGTGTTCAGGAGCAGTGGCTATTCAGCACTCCTGAAAAGAAGGCTAGATTGATCCTGAGGGCACATAGATAAATTGAGGCAAAACACATGGGAGAGTCTTAATTTCTGAGGGATTATTATAATCATTAATAACTCTTTGCATTTGTGCATGTGTGTCCATGATATACCAAATCCATGCATATATGAATGTGCATAAACATATACATAATATGTTTCACTATATAAAATTTATATAATATATATCTAAACATAAAAATGTGTTTGGTAATATCTACATACCTGTCTGTATGTACATATGCAAGCTCACATTGCTTGAACAGCTATAGTAGGGATCCTGTCAACACTAGCCATCAATATTAAAAGCCCTTTGATGTTTATCTTGATGCTTGAGGATCTAAAAGTCAAAGTTCACGAGGAGTTGAAATATTGTTCCCATAACTTTAAAAATATAATCACAGCAGAGCACAGCACTACGTTCAAGCTGAAGTCAAGCTGCCTGTTACAGTACAAAGCTGGACACCCCATTGCAGCTCTGGCCATCTGCATGCACACTACACTTAAAATGGAAAAAGGCCTCTGGGGAAAATGAACCAAATTCACTGTGTGTACAAGCAGGCATGATCCTTTGAGGTCTATGGAATGCATTTGTTTACACCAGCAATGGATTTAGTCCAGGGACTGCTGTTCTTTATGAGAACTCCCTTTTCTTTGTTTTTATGCCAGTGTAATTCCACTTTGGTAGGAATAATACTAATTTATATAAGTGGTGAAAAATTGTATTTTTGCTTTTCAGCGCAGATGGTGGCTGACAACTTTCATAGCCTGTTTCCTTTCCTAGCCTACTGCACTTTTTCTGCAGGTGCTGTTCCTCTGATTTTTTACATGTACTGCAGATTTGCATAGTCTCAAACAAAAGGCAACCAGGTGTTCAGTGCCCACATCCAGTACCTGCTCCTTAAAGTGAATGCTTTTCCCCAGTGCATATCCCAGTCCTGTTGCTAATGATCGCCATGTTGCCTTCACCAGCATTTCCCTCCTGCCACTGTTGCAACCACCACCATTCCAGCCAGGAAGGGCTGCCCCCCACAGTTCATTAATGCTGCTTGTTAATTGCTCAAAGACTGGAGACAGAGGGGTCCTGTTTCATGTGCATGAGGCATCCCTTCTCTTCCTTGTGGGTTGACTGGATAACCTTATTTTCCCTGGAGAAACAGCTTGCAGTTAAAAACATGAGTTGTGAGTAAAACTAGGTACAAAATAGTAGAGTCCAGGTTGCAGGCAGCGTTGCAGAGCATCAGAGCCAAAGTAAAGGGCTTAATATTTAGCAGTCAGGAGTGTAGACCAGAATTAAGATAATCTGAACTCTCCCTATGATGCAGTTAGCAAAAGCACACATCTACCCCTGCCTCTTTTAGTGTCAGACTTTTTGTCTCTGGATTTAACTTTGCTCTGAGTGCCACCAAAAGCAATTCCTTTAAGTTTTTTATCTTTCGCATTTCTGAAGATCCGTGGAAGAATAGGTGAACAGATCTGCATTGTTGACTTTATACAGGCTGCTTAAAAGAGACCGAGGCAGAAAAGGCTACCTAAGCATCACACCGAGGGTGTGGCAGGAGAGGTTAAAGTACAAGCTGTCTTTCCTAAAAGCCTGTCCTCTCACCAACTGATGTAATTTCCCCTGATAGCTCGAGCATTAGCCCTCTTCTCAGTTTAAAAATTAGTCCCTGAGGAGCCTAAATTAAAGATGCCGGTACAAAAGTGCAGGGCCTGACCTCTCGCAGCTGCACCAGGGCTAATACTGATTCATTGTGCTGCTCCGTGTTACAGTCCAAGGGCAGAACAAGGGGCAGGGGAGGGCTACAGAGGCATTTCAGGCTCCTGGTTAGCTCATTCATAGACACCTGGTATCCCGCCTCCTCCTCACGCTTCGGTGCATCCCACCTCTATTGTATAGAAAATCCACTCCTTTAGAGATCTGAGCTGCTTGGGCTGGACAAAGACCAGAATTAAATCCGCAGCTGCCCAGGAAGAGGCTTTCTCTGTCAGGGGTTATTACCGAGGATATCTGATGAGAGAGTGGAGCGGGGAACTCCCCTCGCCTCTGTCAGTTCCAGTTACAGATTTGGATGGATGCGTTCGCACATGTTTTTCTTGCTTCACGTAAACAACACAAGCCCCTCTGTAGCTGGTGTGGACTGTCATGCCTCCACTGACCCAGTTTAGCTCCAGAGCTTTATGAGAGAGGTATGTGACCTGCTGCACTCACCACGTTTGGCTGGACAGCACTCCATTTGCTGCCTGCAGGAAGCACTCAGCGTCACGGGGCAGTGAGGCCAAAATACCCTCGTGGCAGCTCCTTCACCCTCAATGAAGTTGCATCGAGGGTAAATTTGAATCGACAAAGGCCAGCTCCTATTCTCAGTTACCCTAGACAGAGCCTGGAATGGCACCATTAGTACCCAGGGAGTTATTTTGGATCTACAAGGGCACAAGCATGAGCAGAATCTTGGCACTGAGTTTAAAGGAGCAAAACAAAGAGAGGTTTATGTCAAATAGGAACAGCAGCAGGTGGCACATATAGGCTCTATAGTCCCAAGTTTTGAAAGGAAAAGAAACATAAAGTTAATAGAAAACCTTTGTGGTTACTAAATATGTTTTATTCTTGAATCCCCTGTAGAACTGATCAGTCCCACAGCTGATAAAAATAGATGCAACAGGTGTTAGTTTGAAGACTTCTGTGCTTCATGTTAAGGGTACTCATGAAAAGTTTATGGTCAGTGAAACCTGGAGGAGAAATCAGGATTACTTTGGAAAAAATTGTGCCCTGCTACATTAGAGAACATCTGGAGCCATTGACCAGGGGAATTTAAAT
This sequence comes from Aphelocoma coerulescens, assembly GCF_041296385.1. NCBI lineage: Eukaryota > Metazoa > Chordata > Aves > Passeriformes > Corvidae > Aphelocoma > Aphelocoma coerulescens. The sequence goes on along the minus strand of NC_091014.1, from coordinate 57,311,813 downwards.
CTACATCTCAAAAGCTTTGCATATCTGATCACCATTCCTGCTATCTCTGTCTAAATAGCCTCATGCTGGCAACCTGACCTATTTAGTTGGTGGCTGCTCCTTCTGTTTTCTGCATCTCATTTCCTCTATGTCTCATTTCTTTCAGGGTAATGAGGATGAGTGTTGTTATCTGATTTTCTCTTGATTTCCTTCCTTAATCTGTTTCCTATGTTTCCTTTGGGCACATCAACCTAAACTGCAGCCCTTTAAGACAACCAAAGACAAGTTGCTGCCTAGGGACTGACTAGCCAGGCTGCAGCATGGGGGTGTGAACATTATGCAAAGAGCAAGATATGGAGCTGGGAGTGGGATTTCACAGCTGCTATGAGGAATTGGATGACTGAATCCCATTAGGGTTATAGTGAGGTTTGGCAACCTTGCTCTTCCTGGCCGCCTTTGAAGAAGGCTCAGCAGAAAGCTGAAGCCTAAATCTTGCATGAAGCAAGAGGCAAGTTTACTCCCACAGGAGTGAGTACTGCTCATTGCTATTGCAGTAGCTGAGCTGGATGCTGTGGAAGGATCCCCAGGCACAACTCTCGTTATCCTGTATAAGGATATAAGGGAATAGTCAGAAAAATTAGGAGAATTTCAGGCATTGTCAGAAGATATTATCAAAGTGTTGAAGATCTGTCCAAATCTCTACAGGAAAATCAGCTAGAAAGGTAACTGTACTTGGCAAGATTTGTACATTTTTATACAGAAAGCTTGGCCAACAGAAGCTGGTTTCCCTATGTATTGCTAGGGCAGCAAATAGGAAATTCTGCCCCATTTTGAGAACACTGTGGCATTTGAGAAGCAAGAGGCAGTTAATCAACATGTTTAGCCCAGACCTGTTCTACCCAGCATCTTCAGCAATAGTTCTTGACTTATTATGGAACTGTTTTACCTTTAAAGTACATTTACACTGTCTGAGAGAGGGCTCTGATTTCAACAAAATAAGCTGTGGAATTAGGGGTCTCGGCAATACACCTTGTCCTAAGGGTGCCACAGTTTTCCTTTGGCATCTGCTGCAAAGGCAGTGCAGGAGGATGAGCAGGCAGCGGTGAAGCTCTGCACCCTGCTGTACCCACGTGCCCTGGGAAGGTGTCCCACACAGCTGCTTACTCACAGACATTTAACATCCTTACACAATAACAGCATTGTAACAATGTGCTGTTTTCTTCTTGTTTGTAAGTATGCAGGAGTTGCTTTGTTAAATAAAAACCCTACTTTAAAATGGTTTCATTTCGACTTTGAAAAGAGTAAGTGGAGTTGAACTGCCTTGAAATACAGCTTTTTTTTTTTTGCCAAATGTGCCTACTGAGAGAAGCAGGAGACAGCAGGGCAAGAACAAGCAGACCCCACAGATCCCTACACCAAGGGTCTTATAAAGCAGAGCAATATTAAGATTCTCCAGAAGACCAGGACTCATATTAAAGAAAACAGTTGTTTTTAAAAAGCTTACTGATAGAACCTACATTAGAAATCTGCCAAAACATCCAACCTTTTCCTTGATAACTGCACAGGAGACTCAAAAATACAGCCAGACAGAGGTTTCATTGTCAGAAATATGCAAATAACATCAAAATGTACTAGAAGAATTTCAGCTACACCTAAAATGTTGCTGTTCTTTTTGAAAGCAGGTTAATTGGTGGTCTTGAGCCTTTCACTGCACTTTGGATCTTTCACCGGAGGGAATTTTCTTTGACTGTAAGGACTCACTCTACCACATGTACTGGAAACAATGTGAGAAAAGGATTTCTTCCAGCAGTAAAAGCATTTCAGCAAGCACATTGATGAGGAATGTCTGGGATTTAAATACAGGGAAACCTGTAGCTGACAGCCTGGAACAGAGGGGGATGTAACAAGGCAACTTAAAAAAAAAAAAAAAAAGAAAAAAAAAAAGGAGTTAATTACAAACATGTGTAAAGCATAAGGCAAGAAAAAGAAAACAGAAAGAATGGCAAGGATCCCGTGGCAAAGTGACCGGTGGTGAGCTGTCATGCCCAAAGCCACAGGATGAGGCCCACAGCATTTATTGCTCACTGGAAGTAATTTTTCAAGTCAAGGAGCAATACTTCTCCAACAAAAATGAAAAATTCCAGTCAGCAGAGGGTAACTGAAGCCCTCTTAAAACAAAAGTATCATTGAAGAGAGACTAATAAATCACCCAGTGACTAGATTTTTTCATTTGTAGTGAAGAACTCCTCTCTTAGACCTGGTCCCTGTGTCAAACCCGTCCCTGTGGTATTAAGAAATCACTTCAGGATGTGTTTATCTTTACTCAGTACAAACTTCAGAGGGACCTAAGCACTTTGAATTGGGAGTCAGCACTTTGGCTAGGAGTTTTGTCTTGATGCTGGGAGACTTAGCTGCTAGCTGGACCCCTCAAGCCTCTCTTTGCCTGTATAAACCCATAGTAATTCCCTGCTTCTGCTTTCTGGATGCAAACTGGGAGAGAGGGAAAGAGCTCCTCTGGGTTCCTCTGCCCAAATCTGTAGTTAATCCCACTCCCAAGCCCAGGCTTTTGCTCAAATGGTTTAGGTATAAAGGAAATTTGGGCTCACACTCAAGGTACAGTATAGCTGCACCCTCCAAAACTCTCTTCCCTTTTGCAGGCAGCAGTACTGAGGTGAGCAGGATTCACCTGGGGATGGACATTTCCATGTTGTGCTCTTGATTCCTTTCTGCAGGAATCAAGTGCTGATCTCTAAACTCAGCCATCATCCCAATATAAATTTGTCTCCAGATTTTGTCCAGGAAATGCTGAAATCAGGGCTGCCTCTAAATAGTTCAGGCAAAAATGCTAACACTGAACTTCACTTGCTACAGTACATCCTTTCTCAGTTCTCTTCTGCCAGTGTAAGAAAGCACACCTAGTCCTGAATGTGGGTTGTGCTGTGAAGTCTGTAAGAACTTTGATTTATTTGATTGCTCTTCAGGAGCAGGAGAACTTTTTGTTAAGGTTACATGAAAAAAAAATTGAAAGGAACAATAAACAGCACTCCAAAAACTCTTTTTAATAGATGTGCTTCTTTTTATATTTCACATACTTTCACAAACAGGGATTTAGCTCTGTGCAACGATTTGAAACAGAAGCTCTGTTTAATTAATTTTATAGGTAAAGTAGTAAATTATACCAGTTCTAATGAATGTGAAGTACTAAACCTGAGGAAACTGAGGAGCTTTGTGAAGGCAAGTGAAAGCAAATCAGGATCTGAACAAAGGACAAAGTAGTAAGGCTCTTGGATAGATTCAGCCTTTACTCCAACTGTTTGAGGTTTGGGGCAGACCTGGCTCATGAGCTACGATAAGCAGAGAGTCAGCACGTGCGCTGCAAGGGGCAGGTCCCTAAGATGTCATGTGAGACGTGTAATTCTCTGCCAAAAGTACTTGCAGATCATCCACAACAACAGCAAGATTACATGTGAGTAGTGATCCCCTGAACCAGATGAGAATGCAACCCCTCACCCTGTCCTTGGTGGTTCCTGTGGACCTTGGTGAAAATACACTCACTCTATGCAGTCCAAACATGTGATTTCTGTCTTGCATTTATGGAGCTACCAGCACTTCTGGTCGTAATGCTTAAAGTCCTTGATCTTACTCCTTGACCTGAACCAAAACCTATTTTTAAGGGTTATATGCAACAAATAACACCACTATCTATTGCCAGCTTCATTATAAGTATTCCTTACCCATACTAAAAGAATGGAGAGAAGAAATAGAAGATTCTTTGCCTTGGGAAGGCTTATAAGCTAAGAAAGCTCCCCAAATACTGGAAAATATATCATGGGGCTGAAGGCTGGAAAGCAGCAGGTATCTATTCTATTTGGTACTTCTTCCCCTACCCCTCTCCCTGTCCCACACACACTACTCCAATGACCATAGAAATCAACAGAGGAGGATCTATCTATGTCCATACGCCTTGGATCATATCACATGAAAGATGTGATTCTACAAGAGACAGGAGAGGATGCAGAAACACCTGAAAGTTAAGATTATAAAAATTTCACAGGTGCTGTGGTTTCCACCAGCCATGTGGGCCAGTGGCTGTCTCTGCTGTGTGCCTCACTGCTTTGGCACACCTCATCTCTGTCCTTCCCCGTTCTTAGGTTGATCAGCTCCTTTGGGCAGGGGGTCTGGTGTCCGTACAGTGGATGGAAGGAGCAGGGACACAAAGTAGAACTGTAGCCTGCACCCTCACTTCCTACAGCTCCACAAAAAAACCCCTAAGTTTTTCCCCATGTTGTTACCGGATAACCCAAATGTGCTTGTGTGATAATACACTCTGAAAGATCTACAATGTCTCCCAGTCTGACTTAATCAAAGAGGTTCTTCTGAACCCAAAGGAGGCCATGAGGAGTCACCCTGCTGTCTCTACAGCTGCTGTGGCTTTAAAACCACAGTGACTTAGGGAGGAGGTACAGGGCTTTTTCCAGTAGTGTCCCCAAACTGCAGTCACTGGGAGGCTGTGACATTCTTTTGGGATGCTGTAATGCAGTTTGATCACTGAATGCATTCAACTACAGAGGTATTTTGCATGGCTCTAAGAGGTTATTATCACCTCAGTTAATTATATGTAAGGATTCAGACTCTGGCAAACCTTAATTATCCTTCTATCAATCTCAAGGTCACAAAAGCTTAGTAGGGCTATTTTTAGCAATACAAATATCTTCTTTCTGAATGGAAAAGCTGCTTTTTTTTTGTTGCATATCTTATTTTTAAATGCTAAACACATCAGCCAGAACCGAGAGGTTTTTTCCCCCTTTTAGAAACCACCCTAAGAATGTAGAATCCTCAATGGATGTGCTAGGACCAATACCATCTTCAGATGTGAATGTATGCTGTTAGAAATCTGGTATGGGGATGAGGCAAAAATTATCAGAATGGGGTGCTTGAAGCCCACATTTAATCCTAAAAAATATGCCCTTGGGAGAGTGGTTTGGTGCCCAGCTGACAGGTGCCTACATAAATTTTCTCATCCAGCACCTGTTCAAACCTCTGGACACTGGTGTTATATGCATGATATAGGAATAACAACAGCTTCATTCACTCAGGGCACACATTCAGATCAATGTCCCTTTTGTTTCCAGCTCTGAGGGCTGTGATGGCATCTCTGAAGGCATCAGCTGAACAGGTACCAGGTAGCTGCTCTGCCTGAAACTTCAGGCAGCTGGAAACAACAGCGTGGAGAAGGCTGTCCCTCAGTGAAGAGCCTAGTGGTGAGCACTGGGCTATCTACCTTGTTAATCTTTTGAGCAGAAATAGCTAATAAACACACCCTGAGGCCCAGCCTGCTTCCCCAACACCACAAACCATATTTTTTTAATCCATAAACCATATGAGCCAATACTACCTCCTCTGATAATGTTCTTACACTGCTGTGTCCAGACCCTGAGAAAGGATCTTGAAAAAGGAAAGCCTCACTCAGGATGGGAAGATTTGTTAGCTATTAGGTATTCTGGTAAGCAACTCTGATGCACTCAGGGGAAAGGAGAGGATTTTTTGAACTTGAGGTGTTGGAAATTATTGGGTATATTACACATTTTCTATGTGACTTTGGGTGAAGTGCTTTGGCCTTGATCTTGTACCAGGAAAGAAAAGGGGCGTTTAGCTACTGAGTTGAGTGGGATCTGGATCAGGACCCTTGTCACTCTGTATAAGTTTCCCATCTGGGTGGAAATTTTCTTTTGACCATACTGTTTCAATTTACAGACTTTGCACACTCAGCAGAGGCTGTCCAAGAAAAGCTTCCCAGGCTGAGCAGACTAGAGGCAGTCTGCTGCCCTTCCCAGGTCTCCGGTTCACAGGCATGCCACCTTGCAGCTTAGATCTCACTCCCTTGGAAGAGCATTTTGAGTTTCCAGGGCAGGGAACTACTTGTCAGTAAGGATTTTTTGCCCTGAGTGACACCGAGGTGTGAACTATTCAAACACACTCTGGGAACAGCAAAGTTTTGGTTTTACCTGCCACTGACAAGGATGTCAATTCCTATGTTTAGATCATGTCAGTTGCAGTGCTCTCTCTAAACAAGTAGCTCTTCAGTAGCTCTCATCTTAAGGTTTGGTTTTGCTTGTGACTTAAATTTTTACTTGTAAATCGATTAAAATCTAAGCATAATATTCTGTATTCCCCTGCTATGTATATACAGTTGAGAAGTTTGGTGAAAAGGGAGTAACAAGGGAAAAAGAAAAAATTATCAGAACTTTGAAAGTCAGAGCAATAAAAAAATTCGAAAGTTTTAAGGTAACCCTGATTCTTTCTCCACTTGTTATGTTTTCCATCCTTACTCATAATTCTAGGATTCCATCCCAACCCCAACCTAAGCAGTATTGACAGGAAAGGATTATCCACTGGAATTTGACATATTTACATCTAGAGAGTGCCAAAGGAAAGTCTTTCCGAGTGGAACAAAGCCACCCTTATTTGAACTAGCTTCTTCCTCTAGAATTGCGAACACACACCCGGGTGAGGCACAGGAGTTAACTGTGTAGTAACTGTTTCCTCAAAGTATTTTTTTGTTTTCTAAACAGGATATACAGTAAAATGAGAAATTGGTTCTTTGGCTTTTAGTCCTCTTGCAGTGAAATTGGAATCACTTGAAGATTTGTCCTTTGAGAAAAGATTTGTCCCCTTGATGCTAAGCACAGCATCTAGTAGCATCATCTTGAAATAGATTTTGAGATGTACTATTTGCAAATCCGTGGCAGCCAAGGGAACACCTGCTCCATAAGCAAAAAAAAGCAGAGTTCAGGCATCTCTTTGTCTGAGGTCTAGCAAGCTACAACTGTGATGCTGTATTAACCCTGAATAGCTCTGGGGTTTAGTATTTGCATTATAAATGCAGGAATTACCGAGCTCTGTTCACATAAAGAGATTTCCAAGTTCTTTCACTTTCCAAGTGCATGAGCAAGCATTGACTCTGGACAAATTACATTATATTGGGAACTTGCAATGGATAGTATACTAGAGACTCTGGAAGGTTTTGCTATGTGAGCAAGCAGAAAATAAATTTCTTGCTTTGGTGTCCAAGGCAGAATTGCCCTTTGAGCATCCCTGGTCAGTGTTAGACTAATTAGGTTCTTGCCAAGGGAATCACTTTTTTTGGTGTTTGACCTCATGCCAGGATTTACAAATAGGTGTTCAAAAAGTACTGAGTGTAAATATTCTGAACCAGCATCTCTGACATTGGTGAATATCTGCTCTTGGCTGGCAGAGGATGACAATGACTAAAGTGCATGCAGGAAGGCCAGGGTGGCAGTAATGTACGAGTACTCAGAGGAGCAACAGGGACTAGCATCTCACAGTGCTAAGTATCCCATTGAGCTGATATTAAACCCAAAAGAGCCACAGCTTCCCCCTCCATAAACACGTATAAACCAAGCAGGTGATGACACGACAAATGGGCCAGGGCCATTACTAGCCAAATGGCAAAACTGGGCAGGTTAAGTGGCAGTTGCTTGTAGAATCAGCCCCGCAGTGGATGAAGGATTTTTCGGGGCGGCGGTAGCTCAGGAGAGCATTAAACAGGGCACACGGGCCGGTGTCACTGCGGGACCTGGGAAGGGGAGGCGGGGGCACCTGGCGCCTGGCCTTTGCCAGCTGGGTGAGTCAGGCCGGGCATGTTCTCGGCCCCTGCCCCGGAGGGAATTCCAGCGGCCCGGACGGACGGACGGACGGACGGACGGACGGACGGACGGACGGACGGGCGGGCGCAGAGCCCGGGCCGCGCCGCCGCGCCGCCGCCACCGGGGGGCGCCCGCCGCCACCGCCCCGCGCCGCGCCCTCAGCCTCGGGAGCGGAGAGGATTCGATCTCCCCTTCCATCCGCCTCCCCCTTCCATCCTCCTCCCCCTTGTCGATGTCGTTTGTTCAGTCTCTTCTCCTGGAACATCTCACCTCCCATCATCGCCACTGTTGTCTTCGAGAGTCGCTCCAGCCCAGCCACTCCTTTCCTGCATTTCTCTAAACTGGACAGAGAGCACCCTTGGCAGTGCCCAGATAAGTGGAAGGTCCGCGCTGGGTGTTTTTTGGCTGCTTCGGTGTTTGTATCTCTCAGACAGACTTTTTTCTCGTCTTTTCATTTCACTTCTCTGCAGCTGTTTACAGTACCAGCTGAGCTGGTCAAAAAAGGCAGTAAAAACATTAAATCACTAACCCATGCTTTAATGAAACTTCCAACACACATATTGAGACCACCAGATGCCCCTCTCAGTAATTTAGCTCGAGACAGTGGTTGAATTCCCGTGGGGAGAAGTCTCTGCAGCAACCCAAGATTTATCTCCATCACATTTACCAGCGCAGCTATTTGGGCAAGTCCTTTCAAGAGTGACCAAGTCCCCAGTGCCTCAGTGTAATGGCTTCTCCATTTATGAGAGCTGAAAATGAAGGCAAGTGTTAATGAACAGGCCCAATCAGTACCTCATCAATCAGGTAGACAATTAATGTTGAAATTTGTTACTGTAACAGCATGTTACTGATGAACTACCAGTAGTATAAAGGAACAATGGCAACCAGTCTGTCTCACTAAGACCTTCTCTGCTGCTTTATTACAAAGTTGAAGGCAATTAGGAAATGTTTGTATTGGATGAAAATGTCAAACCAGACATAAAAGCTGAGCCACAGGCCTGCCAAGGGATCCTTGTCTCTTGTGCCTGCCTCCAGACATGCTATTATTTACAGAGAATTATTATTCTCATTTAGTGAAATAAATAATTTCAATAGCTTGCCATAAAAATTCAGTTACTAGACGTGTAATTAGTAATTCTTTGTTTAATCTTTGAGATCAAATACAGCCCAGCTGCACTGCTGGCTTTGCAGCCTAAGTTCCAGCATCACACAGCTACTATGAAGTCACTGCATGCTGTCAGCCAACTTGCTGCCAATAGGTTACATCAAGTATCTTTAGATAGAAGGGCTTGGGTGCTCACCTGCTTTGGCAAGCATACATAGTTTAATTAAAGAGTTATTACCTATTTCTGTGACTTTAGCCTCAAAAATTGCCAAGATATGATGATGCCTATACTCCTGAAATTACCCTTTCCCAAACTTTTGAAAGGCAGCTATCCATCATGAGAATGCTATCAGTTGATGGTCCAGCATTCCAAGCTAAGCAAAAGGAGCAGCCACTGTGGAAATATTACACAGGTTCTTTCTGCATATTTTTTCTGTTCTACAAGCTCTGGGCATTGAGGAAGTCTTACTGAGGCCTTTGGCAGTGTCTGATACAGAACTCACTCATGGCACAGATCAAGTATGTCACACCTCATGATCACCATCTCGCGCTTCTGAGCCCACTGTTCAACAGCAACACCTTGATGTGACTCAAACCCTGCTTCCAAGACTTGGCTTGTAACCACAGCAGGCAAGAGTGCCTCCACATTCCCCCATGGAAGCTGAGAACAAGTACAGAGCTGCAGCACATCTGGCGCTTCTCCAAGCACCTCCCTGTACCCCACTGGAAGTACCCTGGGAAACACAACAATAAGCAAGCAGCAATCAAAAAAAAAGGTGCAAAGAATATTCCAAATGTTTATTATGTATTAAAAATACTGCAAATAAGCCATACAGTTCATTTCACAGTAACCTAAACAACATTGTTCAAGAACTTGAGAAGTCAACAAAGAACAGTGCAGTTCCAACAGTGACAACAGTTGCCTTAATGCCATGGCTCCCTCTTTGTCAGCAACTTTCTTGTTTAGAGTGGGAACAACACTGGATATGGTTCAGTGTCTTATTTACCTAGGAGAACTCCTTTTCACCTGTGCTGTTCCCATTTCTGGGAGATGCTATTTCTAGGAATTTTTCATCTAACACAGTCAAGGATCTGTCTGGTCCAGGCTGAGGTGGGCATGATGCCCATGGCCTATTTCCAAGGTATCCAATGTGCAGACTTCTTTACCAATTATTTGGATAAAGTTCAAAAGTAAACTTGAAAAGGAGGGATATTAGAAATCCTTTCCAAAAAGACAGAAAACCAAAGAAGCTCCACAAGAAAGTGGTTTTTAAAAGACCATCTACAGAATCATGACACTTTTTCCCCACTCTCCTAGAGCGGGTCTCCTAGAAGGATCCTTTGCTACCAATGCCCCAGCCAGACACCTGGTGACAAAAATAGGACAAGAATCAGGCACCAAGTCCTGAATGCATAACAAAAGTTCAGGTCACTGTCAGCTGTGTGAAAACTTGGAAATGTATATGCCATAGAAGCAATTCTGCTGATTTCATGGTGATTTTCCCTCTTGTGTGTTTTGGAGCGTATTATTGCTGTTGTTAGCATGCTTGTTATATATGGAACACAACAAAGGTGCAATTTTGGTCTTTCTCTTTCCTCAAATTTGTGATCATTTTTACAGAAAAATCCCGTATCAAAGACCAAATTAGATCTTTCCAAGAAAGACACAGCCTAATCACATAAACAATCTAAAAGTATGACAAAAATATCACTGTACCCTCTTGAAATTAATCCCATCCTTCAGGTGTCCCTTTTAAGCACCGATCTTCTACACCAGCAGCTGAAGATGCTGGCAAAGAAGCCAGGGATCACAAAGAATGAATCCCTCCAGCCACGTGGTGGAACACCTCTTAGGCCTTAGCCCCAGGCAGTGCCACTTACCTCAGACCTTGCTAGTTCCTTGGTACAGATTAAGGTCTCACAGAAACACACTACAGCTCAGCTGACCCTTACTAAACTGACCACACATCTGAGTCCCGAACTGCAGAAACAGATGAGGTGCTCCACACCTGCTCCGCTCCTAAGTTCACCACAGTGAAGAGCTTAAGATAGGGTGTAGTTTCACTCATTTGTTTCTTAAACCAAAACATCCCGGTAAAATCCTCAGTGAGTGCAGCAGTATGCTTTGGGTACCAGAACAGCTGTAGCCCTTGTGTGTGGGGTATCTAGTGTCAGTGTGAAACACCTTCATGCCATTAAATACGTGCCCATGCTAACGAGGCGGTAGTGCCTTAGTTACACCACTACAGTGGTACAACTTCATAGAGAAGATGAGCCCTTAAGAAACTCAACCCCCAACTAAACTCATGTTTTCTTAAAACAAAATTTAGGGGAAAGAAAAAAACCAAACAACAAAAACTCCAAAAACACTACACAGAAAAGAAATAAAGGAAATAAGCAGAACTGTCTCTATTCTCTTTGGAGGTATCAAATTGCTTTTAAAAAGAGTAAAAAACAGGGCATACAAAAGCTATTCTCCTTAACCCATTATTTGCCCAAGGAGCACCACTGCCTAAACTTTTTCATGTATTTTTTCTACTTTCACAAACAACCTTTCCAGATCATTCCTCAGGTCATCTATTGAGCTCTTCACAGACTCCAAGTTGTTCTCATTATTTTCAATTTTCACTGAATAGGCCACTAAACTATCCACTGCAGTTCTTATCATTTTCAAATCGGAATCAACTTGGCTAACAGAAGATCTCAGTTCATCTACAGAGCCTTCCATAGAAGAAAATTTTTCAAGGTAGCCTTGAGAATGTGCTTGACCCGCCTGAAGATTTCCTTGATCCAACAAAGTACTAATTTGCTTCTGGACATCCTGGAGAGCACCAGACGATGGCAAGTCACTGATGCTTCTCCTTAAGTTTTCCATGTCGTTGTACAGCGAAGTCTGTGCTTCACCAAGATTTTTCAGAACATCTGTGACTGAAGTTACATCTGTACCTGAGAGTCCCTGAAGAGTGGTAATGCTTTGTTCTAGGGTATTGAGCTTATTCTCATACTCTGCCTCCTTGGAAAGGAAAGATTCCAACTTTTCACTGTTTTGAGCAGCAGCAGATATTAGAGACTCTAGGTTGTCTTCTATGTGCCTAAATCGAGACTCCAATCCTTCACTGTTTTTCCCAAAAGTTTCTAATGCTTTTCTTAAGAGTTCATTCTCTTCCCATTTGTTGAGGTTGGCTTTAAGTTGCAGTAAATCTTCATCAAGTCTTTTAATGTCACTAGGGAGCTGCATAATAGAATCCTCAGCTCTCAGAACTTTCTCTTGTAAAGCTTTTAATGAAAGGTGTTCAGTGTCCGCAGCCTCTTTGAACTTCTCATGTTCTTGTTTGAGGTTGACTAACTCTTTCACTTCAGTGTACACATCAGACTCCATGGAGTCTATTGTACTCTTCAAGGTCTCTATGTCCTTTTCTTTCTTTTCCATGGATGCTTGCATCTCATCAAAAGCATCTTTTAGCGCCTTAATTTCATGTTTATATACATCGGCCTGTTCTAGTGAACCAACTTTTGCTTTCATATTGTTGATTTCATCTTGGCTCCTTTGCTGGACTTCAGTGAATACAGCAATGTTATCATTTATAGACTTGGTTAGCTCTGTTAGTCTCTCTTCCACTGTGTTTTCCAGCGATGTGAAGTCTCGTTCTCTTGCATCCTTCACCATGTGAATGCCGTCAGACAAGTCTTTCAAAATTTCATTTTGCAGCTTCTGAAGCACTTCACTGATCCGGTTTATTTCACTCTCCCCTTGTTTAACAGCCTTCTCACTAACCTCCTGCTTCTGCTGAACAATTTTCATCATGGATTCAAATTCTCCAAATGTGGTTTGAAGAGAACGTACCTAGGCCAGAAATACACATGGTTAATACCAGTAATTTCACCCTTTTTGTCCAAGATCCTTATAGCCCTTGTCACCAAACGATATTATTACCTTGCAATCCTTCATGCCCCGTACCTGAAGTGACCCTGTGGCACACAGTTATGGGAGGCACAAAAACCCCAGCATCTAGAGCCTTACAGCTCTATAGTACATACACCTTCTGTTAAAAGAGTCCTTGGCCTCACTGACTTGCCACTGATGAACCAGGAAAGCTGTGGCAGTGAAAAAGGAACCCAGGTCTCCAGAGTCTGCATGCAGACCCCCTGAACCATCCCTCCTCTATATGATTCCTGGTTCTAAAGACCACAAGTCCATAAGGGAGAAAAGGGAGGGGGCAAAAAGAAACCAACCAAAAGAACATCTACCATCAGCTTCTGAATACAGAAAAGCTGGGATTAGATTTTATCAGGAAGAATACCAAAGACCAATTCCTGACCATGAAAAACAAGTTTAGTGGTAGACAAGAAAGAGGGACAGGAAAAACTCAGGGGAAAGGAGAGCTGGGATGGGCTGAGGAATGGGAATAGTAATCATGACATTTTGCTGCTCCTAGACACCAATGGAAACACAAGAGATTTTTTTTGTTAACTCTTTTTTAAGACTAGAAAAAATTAGAAAGTCTTTAATGTTCTAAATAGCTAGCAGCTTGTTTTTCCCACTCCTGCATACACCCACAGGCTCACAGTGAGCAGGGTGCATGCATGTACACAGAGAGAACAAAAGTACAGCAGCTGCCAAGGGCCTGCCTTGCATCTAGCTCAGGTTAACAGAAAGTTCCTACCACTGCATCAGGTACGCTATGAAACTTCCCAATTAGAAAAACTATCTTTACAACTGGTTTTAGTAGCAGCCGGAGGGAAAAGGTCAAGGGGTGAGGGGCTACCACGTTCATTTGCTCTCACATTTAAAGGTAAGATCCAGGCCAGGGAAGCACACATTACTTAATTTTGAGGCCAAGCAGAGTATCTGTCTTAAGACTGTGGAGAAATCTTTTTGTGCATGTGTGGGTTGTACTTTCTTAAACGTTGTAAAGCAACGTAAGAACTCCCACTGACTGCAAGAGGAATCCATCACAGAGAAAATACCTCAAGGCTTTGGCAGGATGGCAAGTGCTGAGTAATGCATGTTGCCTTGCCTCACACTACTCCCTGTATCAGAGGGGTATATTAATCAGCCATGCCACATGGGCTGCCATGTTTACTGATTAGATACACAGCCGGAGGGGTGGTTTTATTTTATAAATAGAATGAAGCATATTTTATATGGTTTTAGAAAGAAATACACAGAGCTTCTTTTTTTTCAACTGAAGCAGGCTCCAGCAGTTTCATGACTGACTCTGAACCTAAAAATTATTTTCAAAAGACCTAACAGATGTTCTAATTAGAAATTAAGTTATTTCTATGTATTTTTGCAAATCCCTGGCCAAATCCTCCTTCGTTTTCATGAAAGTCTACACTGTGTAAGGATCGAAGAGTTTGGCCATGAGACTTGCCCTTGCTCCAACAGATCCCTGCAGTTTGAAGAATACTCATAAAGATGACTTCTTTTCCCTCTCTTCAGCAAAAAGGTTTCTAATGACTTTACACTCCCTATACTTGTATTCTCTAGTGCTCCCATAGGAAATTAGAAATGAGCTAAGGGGAAGGGGTGGAGAAGGTAATACTGCCAAACACATTGCAGCTGGGCACCAGTCATTAGACTGACTTACCAACCTCATTTTCATTATATCTTAGCTGTCATTCATTCTGATTATTTCCACAGAGAGCAGAAAGCTTTTTCTGTACCACTGTAAATGGAGGTCAGAAATCTAACAGGATAACACAGGAAAGTTCTCCTCCCCTTCCTATTACAGTGACACATTTCAACCAAATCACCAAATTCATATTTGCAAGTAACTATCTTTTTAGTCTAAGAAATCAGAAACAGCCAGAACTCTCCAGAGGGCTGGGTCTCTGTGACTATATGACTGACAGATGGATCCTCCCCCTCACACAGTGGAAGTACTTTATACCTGCTCTTCCACTGCATTCAGGCAATGCTCATGGTGTAAGTTGAAGCTATTCCCCATGTGGGCCAGCCACTTGAAGATCAGAGAGCTCTAATATAATAAAATGGACTGGGGTCTTCAAGTTATACCAGCTTCTGATCTGATTTGTCCTAACCAAGAGCCACCAGGGCTCAAAGCAATACCCTTGCACAAGAGGGAGAAAAACTCACAGCTTCAAAGCAGTTGGTTTGTGTGTGGACCTACATGGGACTTTGCCTTTTTGGCATACATGGCTGGTAAGATTTGAAGCCGTAGCCCTTGGAAGATTTAACATCACAAATAGCAGATAAAAATGCATCTTCAGCCAATGACTACTTTTTTCTCTAACTGGTCATGCTATCTTGCATTTAAACACCAAATGACCTTGGCCTGAGAATGGTGCTATGTTAAAGACTGAACTTTCACATCATTTCCCTTCTCCTCGATGTGTAAAGCAGATGATTTTATATAATGCTTACTCCTGACAGGAGCTCTCTGCAGTCAAAGACGAAGGGCAAAGTCACACAACAGCAGCCTGTGCTGATGGCACTCTGCAAGTACAACGCAGGATCCTACACCTTTGTAAAGCAATGAAATACAGCCTGCTCTCTTCTCCCTCAAGTACATTCCTGTGTCACCAAACCACAGCAGCCAGCGCTTTCAAGGGTTACATCGAAACCCTGTGATCTCTTTCCTCCACCTTTAATTCTTGCAGCCACCAGCTATACACAGGCAAGTAAGTTTCAGTTGTCTTTGAAACCAACTATTTATAAACTTCTGTTATATACTCCTCTCCTAGAATATGTAACACATGATTTTTCTGCAATGACATGGAGATGGAAGGCAGCAAATCGTACCCATTCCTTTGACTGGAAGGGCTTATACATTTCACGTACATCTGAGTTCTATACTTGTGGACTGTAGTTTTACATCTTGCCATTGCAATTTCTTCCTTCTTACAAACAGTCTATAAAAACGGCTTAAAAATCAGTAAAAACCAACAACCTTTGCTAGTTCAAATCGCTCTCCTGTCATCAGTGAGGAAAACCCCCAGGATTTAAAATTAGCTTGAGAAACAGCCCTACAACCCTGAAGTTTACAACTCTTCTCCCCTGCTGATGTGAATTTTCCTTTTCCTTCTTGCTGTATGGGACAGGAAACGCCAAGACTGACGATATAATCTCCACACGTGCAGGCCACTGTGTTTCTGGAAGCAACACTGAACAGCCAGAAGATCTTTGCCAGTGCCTGTCCCCCCGTTGCCAGCCCAGGCCCAAGCTCACGAAGAATACAGAGAATCTGAGTGGTCTGCCATGCAGAAAGCAGTCAAGTTGAGACAGGAACTTCCTACTCCTTGATCTGACTCAGTCATAACTTTATATACTGTCTTCCAACCAATTTACCTACTCCCAGGAAATTAGCTTAATTGTATGTTGATGATATGCAATCACAGAGGCCATTTTTAAAGGTTTAGGCACCCCAGGATGTATCCAAGTGGACAGTGCTATTTGTGAAACTATAGCTGGGAGGCTAATAAGGGCCTAAGTGAAAAAAATTAGAGAAACGAGCTTTTATTTAACTTCACTTGAGCCACAGACCTGTGCCAACAACTTCACAGCTTTTCCATGGTCCTGGACTGCCTTGGACACTGCGAGTCTCACTCCCTTGGCCAGAGACTGCAGCAGGAACGTGGGAGGCAGGGTACAGCAGCAGTGTTTCTGGCACAGGCTCTGTTGTTCGGTGAAGCTGACATGGGTTTTGTTTTCTAGAGTGTGGGGACGCTGAGGCAGGATCCTGCCCCATTTTGACAGCGCTGCCACCCCGTGTCCCTTGGCGTGCACACCTGCCCACTCGACAGGGAGCGACGAGCAGCTCGTCCGCCCCGCTAGGTTAAGTGATTTGCGGGCCTCGAAGATACAGAATTAGGGGCAGCAGGCTCCTTCGGAACGGCAGGTCTGCATCGCTGCCAACACGTAATGCAGCGTGCGGGCTGCATTCCATAAAATGGCTTCAGGCACAGGCCCTGGAAAAGCGAGCTGGGGGCTGCGGCCACCGCCGCGGGGTCTCGTCCCGCCCCGTCCCGCCCAGCTCTACGCTGCCTGGCAGGGATTTCTCGCTGCTCTGGGGCCACGTTTGCAGACATGGGGAACACTGCGGCCCTGACTCCATCTGCCCCACTAATGCCATGAAAGCATCTTTGAGGGAGCACGGAAGAGGAGGGGAAGGCAACGGGACACGTTCGCTTTCCCGCAAGCCAGGCGGGACAGCTGCACAGCTCCTTATTTAAGGGGCGAACGTCCGTGTCCGCCCCCCTGCACGGGCGGCTGCTGCCCCACGCCCCGCCGAGCACCACCGAGCGCCCCGACGGTCCCCAGCCCGCCCTCCCGCCCCCGGCGCCGCGCTACCTTCTGCACCACGGTGTCCAGGGTGGCGGCCAGCTCCTGTCGCTGCCGGCCGGAGGCCTCCACCTCCCGGGCGCTCCGCCCGACCTCCTCCTGCAGTTGCAGCACGTACCAGCCGGCGGGCAGCGCGGCGACCAGGACCGCCACGGCGCCCAGCAGCAGCGCCCAGCCGCGGCGGGGGCCGGCGCCGGAGCGGCCCCCCCCACCGGCCCTGCCGCCCCGGCCGTGCCCCGCCGCCGCCGGCTTCTTCGCCGGCGGCTCCTCGGCGCCGCCGGGCTGCGCGCTCTTCTCGTTGGTGGCGACGGGCGGGCTACCACCCTTAGCGCCCCGGTGCTTGGCGGCCGACATGGCGGGACGCCGCCACCGTCGTACGCAGAGCGGGAGCAGCGGGAGTGGGCGAGGGAGAGAAGGAGGGAGGATGGAGAGAAGGCGGAGGCGCCGGCCCGGGCCGCGCAACGCTCCCCGCCCCGCCCCGGCCCCCGCCCCGGGGAGCCGCCACGCACACGGGGATGGGCTTCGTCCCTGCCGGGGGGCAGACGTGGCGCACGGGGCCCGGCCCCGGCCCCAGGGGAGCAGTGGGACCGCGAGGCGGCGGGGAAGGCCCGGCCCAGCCTTGCGATGACAGACCCTATCCCAAGCCGGCGCGGGGGTCTCGGAGCGGGAGCGCTTTCCACCCTCGCAGCCTTCGGCGCTGGGCGTCCCCCAACCCAGCCCGGTCCCTCTGCCAGTTTTTAGCCCCGCGCGTAGTTTTGGTGGCAGAACACGGCGGGATTCTGTCTCACGCAACTTCTGTTTTGCTTGGTTGTGATTTTGGCTGGAATGATTGCAGCAAGCTCCGGAGTGACTGGGAGAAAGGCGTGGAGGAAAAGTTTTCTCCATCCGTAACCCCTCTCTTCACCCCGTTTGTAGTGCGTGTAGAGCATTGACTTGCCATCGGGCTGGCCCCGGGGGACCCAACAGCTGCTGCCCTGGCTGCAGGAGCGCTTCTGGCTCCAGGCAAGCCCCTGGCAGGACACGGACGGCTTCGTCCGAGACGGAGAGATCGGGAGCTCAGCACCGAGTCTGCCCGCGGAGCCTTTCCGCTCCGAGCATGCTCCTTTGCCTCACCACGCCGACACGAGCCCGCTGCCTTCATCTTCACCACGGCGCGAGTCCCAGCACAGGACAGGAAAGGAAAGGCTGAGCAGGCCTTCCCCTGTGCCGTGGGCTCCAGCTGGAGCTTGGGGCGCTGAATGTATCTGTTCCTCTATTTGATTACAACAATAAATTAAACCAAGTGCTGTCTTGGAAGACGTTTTCTTTTCTTGGTCTTCCCTTTGATTACTGTTTGTTCTTGTTTTACATATATATATAGATATATATATAAAAAAAATAAATTTTAGGTTGAGAATTATGTAGAAACAGTGAATCTTAAAGTTATCAGGATCACAGGCCCTGATTTGCTGCAGGCCTGGCAAATACAGTTCCACCTCTGCCAAGGCTTAGGATGAACTGAACTCTTTGGTCTATACGTGGTGTTCCAGTGAGTGACTACTAGAATAGGTGATAAGAGGAGAATTTAGAGTGAATTGTCTCAGGCGTTTTGTCAGCACAATTCTGTCAAATGCACAGACTTGAGAGGATGTTGGAGTGACTGCAGATTATGGGCACCACAACAGAACTTACTGCCCTGACCCTAACTAGTAACAGAGAGATTGCATGGGGTCAGGAGGTTGTCCTAAACACATCCCAGAACTGGCTGAAGCTGGTATGAGGGGGCTTGCACTAAAACAGGTGAGGAACCCTCAGAATAATCTGTCTTCCTCAATACCATGAGAGTAAAAATCTTCAGCAGCAAACAAAACACCCTGGGAAAGCTAAAATAGCAGTTTCCACAGTGAAGACCTAGCCACAGCCTTAGTTTTCTCACACTTTATGAGAAGGAGATATCAGATTTCTATTTAGAAAGGGCCTAGAAAGGCTAGGATTTGTAGCAGTACCCTAAGACCCAGGATTTTAGCCCTGAAGCTGTTTATTTCAGAGTTTACTGTAAGAACTGAGCCATATGGACTTCATCAGAGAGAACAGTCAAGAGGATCATCAATGTTAAGTATCAAGGGATGTAAATCTGTTTCAGAGAGTAAGGCAGTGTAGGTAACTGTCATACTATTTCTCCTTCTTTCGCTTGGTAGTGACAAGGAAAATGTTAGCAATGTACTACCTAAAGCTTTTTCTCACCATGGAAGCAATTCAAGCTATTTCTGACCAAGAGTACCATTCTACAAATAGGTTTTTTTTGTATTTGACACAGTGGGTCAAACTCTTTATTTCCTTTGTACAGAAAGACCAATTACTAGTGCTGAGGGGAGTGTGCCTTAGGAATTTGCTGAGGTGGTAAAATCACTAGACATTGCAGACTGGTGTGGTTGGGGAAGCTACTGATGTACCATTTTCTCTCAGAAGTGTCAATATTCTGCTTTGCCTTTGTGTGAATTTGAAGACAAATACTTCAGTGGGGAGAAGTAGCAACCCAGTTTGCCTCTCACTTATTTTTCCTTGGAATACAGGAAACTCCACATAAGAACAAGCTGAGAAAGAGTCCTTACACCTGCCTTGTAGTCTTTTTGTCTTGCCCTTGAGCCTATTATCAAATCTGGGCCTGATGATCTCAGTCAACCCAGAGTCTTAACATCCATCTGTTAGCGCTAAAGCCAGTCTGCCTGGCTCAGTTATTAGGATTAGGGAAAAATGTCTTGTGACTCCAAGTTATGTTCTCAACTTAGTTGTCTTGGGGCCTGGCATAAACTATAGCATGCCTTGCCCTTTCCCTCTCCTCCCACACTAACCATGAGTTAGCCATATACTGGGACATTTCTGACCTGCAGGGTCAAATGCAGCTACACATCCACTCAGTAGCTGCCTTGCTGGATAAAGCAGAGCATTAATTGTAGGCTTTACTGTCTTTCCCAGTTTTACTGGTAACAGTAAGGAAGGTTACGAACCAACTTGCTGCAAAGACTGAGCACGAACTAGTCCTTCATTTCAATTAACAGTGCTTCTGTAGTGAAAGGCCAAGAGTTAAAGTCGACTTGAGACACTAGTCAAAATTCCAAGTGTGTACCTTTGTTGTGGTTGAACTCCATCCAGGAACTAAGCACCACACAGCTGCTCTCTCTCACCCGCCATGTCCCCAATGGGATAAGGGAGAGAATCAGAAGGGTAAAAGTGAGAAAACTTGTGGGCTTGAGATAAAAGCAGTTTAATAATTGAAACTTGTGGTTTTGAGATAAAAGCAGTTTAATAATTGAAACAAATTAAAATAATATTAAATTGTAATAAAAATGAAAATAACAAAGAGAGGTAAATAAAACCCAAGAAAGACAAGTGATGCAAATGAAAACAATTGCTCACCAGCAACTGACTGATGGCCAACCAGTCCCCAAGCTGTGCCCCAACACCAACCTTCCTGCAGTTTTATTGCTGACCATGACACGATATGGTATGGAATATTCCTCAGGTCAGTGGGGTCAGCTCTCCTGGCTGTGTCCTCTCCCAGCTTCTTGTGCACCTTCCTCCTGTCTGCTGAGGTGGGGCGAGAGGCAGAAAAGGCCTTGACTCAGCGTAAGCACCACTCACCAGTAACTAAAGCATCCCTGTGTTATCAACAGTTTTCAGCCCAAATCCACCAGCTTTTGACACCCACCAGCTACTAGGAAAAAAGTTAACTCTATCCCAGCCAAATCCAGGACATACATGCATGTCTTATAAAAGACACAAGGACATTGATCTTCTTAATTGAGCAGAACAAATTTAAAGGCTGTACAACTATTTTTCTGGCTGACATTGGGGACATCCAGAAAATGAGAAATGAGTGGCATTTCTCAGTGGAGAAAATGTCTCCAGTTGGTCATCTACTTCAAGATCCATATAGTGGCCTATAGCTTCTGGATCAGGAAAGAATTGAAACCAAAAAGGAGGTTAAGTGCTGAGTACTGCAGTACTCAGTCTAACTTATTCTTGGCTTTTGGACAAGAATCTCAAAGCATGTCCTTGGTGCTTCAGCTATACATACAGATGTACATCTCTGATAAGGTAGATAGATAGAGCAAGCCATGCACTTAAGAATGGACTCCGAAACAGCTGGTGTGCTTGTGAGAGAAGGACACTGCTATAGCTGAAAAAAAAATTGTTTTAAAGCCATCCCTTTCTGGAATCTCATCTCTTACTCCATGATTTAGGTGATATCCCTGAGATACTTTCCCCCTGAATTTATCTTTCATATCAGTATTTAGAAGTGACTTTACTTGGTGGGGCTGAGGCACCCCTTTCCCTCCCTGTGAAAACCAGGCCACTGAGCAGCATGGGTTTCCACAATTGCCAGTCCACACAGACACAAAATGGACCCTGAGTCACTAGCCTTGGTGTTTCTGCAAGTACTCTTTGTGCAGTTTTAGCTGGTTAATAATAAAAAGCACCAGCAGACATTACAGCAAGAATTTGTGTTTTCCCCATATTTCAGATGGCATCTAAGCAAAAATGGATGTAAAAAATAATAATAAATAATGTCCTTGGAAGTGATAACAGTTCTGTATAAAGCAGTCCATCTGTATATCATCACAGTCTTCTCCAAAGCATTTTGAGCCTCATTCAGACTGTGATTGCCATGTGACATGCACAAAGTGGGACAAAGCAGTACAAATAAGAGTTATTTAAAACATTGTCTTCTTTATAGAAGCTATTGGATTAGGCTGTTGGACTTAATCCCATTCAACGTCTCTGAAGGCCAGGCTCAGAGCGGCAGGGCTGACAGGTGCTCTGTATCCCTGCAAGCAAGCGCTTGCTCTCCAGCCGGGCACTTGGCACTTGCCTAGCCAAACTCCATTCCCTGCTTCGAGCCCTTGATTTTGCAGCAGAGGTTAACGGGACCTACAGTGGGCTTTGGTCTACCCGAATACAACACCTCTTCTGGGTAGTTCACCACGTGTGCTAAAGGTTATCTGCAGGAAGGGGAGCTGTGTCTGCACGACCGGCAAAGCTGGCGTTGGTGAGCTCGGGTCTCAGAGATGACTGCCGGTGTTTTCCCCTCCGTGCTTCCTGGTGGCTGAGGCAGTGATGGCACGTAGCTCCTGTGACAGGAAGAGGTGATGGCCCTGACACGTACTGCTGGCCCAGTGGGTGCGTGAAGCTGCCCAGTGCATGAGCTCAATACAGCAATAAGCAAAACATTTATAATGATAGTGCTGCACTGCCCTATGCTGCGTTCCTCAGTGGGCGCTCAGCCGGCCTCCGGACACCACAGCCATGAGCGAGACGGGTGACTAAACTCGGCGCGATCCCGTGGCTCCCCTGAAGCTGAGGTGGCAGGGGTGGCAGTGGGGGGCCAAGA
Source organism: Aphelocoma coerulescens (assembly GCF_041296385.1). NCBI lineage: Eukaryota > Metazoa > Chordata > Aves > Passeriformes > Corvidae > Aphelocoma > Aphelocoma coerulescens. Next base: position 57,289,386 of record NC_091014.1, on the reverse strand, counting down.
TGGTGCGTGGAGGGGCGCCTCACTACCCCCATCGAGAGAGTATGGGAACCAGGGCAGGAACATATTTAAAGCTCCCTTTGCAGCGCAGTGCACAAAGGCGGGCACACACGACCTGAGGCGCTGCCCCGTACCCTGCGGTGCATCTCCCACTCACTCGCCGGCTCTGCGGGGTCGGTGTTCCCGTCCCTGAGGCGGGGCGGGGGCGGTGCCAGCCCGGACGGACGGGGCCCTTCCGTAAACACCACCCAGCCCGTCCCCGGCCTACCCCCCGCACGCCGGCACGGCCCATTGCCAGCGCGGGGGAGTCCGCCGGAGCGTCTCCCCGTGTCGCCTCATCTTTCTCAACGCTTAGTGCTCGGTCGCAGGGAGAATGAGAAGATGTGTGCAGCTTCTAGGGCGATAAGCGGAGGCTGGCCCAAGCGCCTCGGATAACTCGCTGCTGGCAGGCAGGAAAAGGTGATGGTCCTCCCCCACTCCACCGTCAGAGATGGACGTGCCCGAGGAAGACACTAATAGTCCGGGCTGGGTCTTTAAAGCCTGGGGGGGGGAATCTGTGTGCGGCCCCGGCGAGCGCTGTGCAGGACGGCGAGGGGCAGCGGTGAGTGACCGGCTGGGGACAGCAGGGCAGGGCAGGGCTGCGCCGAGCGGCCCGCGGTGGTGACACGCGGCGGGGTGTCCGGGCACGCACGGGCGATGAGCCGCGGGGTGAGTCCGGGTCAGCGCTGTTTCGGGGGCTGTCACCGTCCTGTGTGGTGCGGGTGACAGGGAGGTGGCGGACTGGCCCGTCGCTCTGCTGCCCCGGTGGGGCACCTACTGCAGCAGGTGGGTTTCGCAGTTCCTGCGCTGGGTCCGTAGTGCTCCCCTTGCCCTGTTTCTCCTGGGCTTTTGCCATCCCTTAGTGTCCGCCGGGACGATCCGCCCCGATGGGCGCAGCCTCAGGGTCCCCCCGCTGCAGCCCCGGTCAGCAGGGTAGGGGCACCCCGACACCTCCCCGGCGAATGGGGGCCGGGGCGCTGAGGGGCGGGTGCCCGGGCTCGCCTTCTCTGGGGCTGACAGGGAACGTCCCCTTCTTGCTTCTCCCCCAGCCTCCCTCCCCCCGGGCCCGTCCTTGGAAACGGTGTTTGTTTTGGTCGGCGAGTGCCAAACTCCTGCCTTTGCTAACTGTTAAAAACATGGGGCCGGAGGAGGAGACAGGCAGCGAAACAGATGGAGGAAGAGGAGGAGCCGCCGGCTCCCCTCGGTGTCGCTCCCCCCGCGGGGGAGGGGAGCGGGCAGGGCGGCCCGGCTCGCTTCGGGGGCCGCAGCCCCTCGTCCCATCACCGACCTGCTCGGGTGGCGGTCACTGCCGCGGCAGCGCTGCGGGCACTCGGCCGCATCTCACTCTGGCCGATACAGTTTTTCAGCCCTCACGAAGAGAAGTGTCTGTCCAAAGGGAACAGCCGTGGAACTAGCAAGCTAAAGGGGAGAAATGTCGACTGTAAGCTGTGAAAAATGAGGCGGGAGGAAATGCAAGTAACTCTTAACAAAGGCTCTTTTCTGTTCTCGTGTTGTGAGTGCTGGCAGAGGTGGAGTCAGTGAAAGCGAAACTCGAGACCAAATGAGATTCAGTCGGTGCCAGCTTGAAGATAGTAAGAATGTAAGCCCAGCAGAGTAAGCAAAGTTAAGACCTTCATAGTGGTAAAACTGGACAGAGCACTCATAAGTCTCTGTGTCCATGCACACTTCCTTTGAACAAAACAGGGCTATGGAAAACCTTTCCTTGAAGATGGTCTCTCAAGAAAAAAACCCAACAAACTGAAACTGTCTTCCTCTCTCCTCCCCCTCAGGTGCTTCGTAAAATAACTTCTAAAGCAAATCTTCAGAAATAAAAAGTGTGTTTGTGTCTTGTAAAACTAACCTGATCTTGCAGTCTTGATAAGTTCTAAATGAAGAATTGAGTTGGGTGTTGTGGTAACTGATTAAGAGCAAAATGCGTCTAAGCATCTACAGTTTTGTATTTATTTTCTTTTTACTAAAAAGAATAACCCTCAACTGTCTAAATAGCAGAAACATGAGAATTTATTTCCTCATTGTTAAATTAGCTAGAATCTTGGGGATGGTACATTTAGAAGATACTTTTAGCTTGGTCTCCCATAGAGTTTATCCTTAAAAAAATCCTACAAATAGTACTGATTGAAAGAAGGTAAATGGTGGGATGAAGCCCTCTGTGATGGTGTCCAACCTAATATAAATGTGGGTAGTCTTTAATGAAGCAGAGTAATGCGGGTTGTAACCCCAGGCTGACCCTTTAATAGAACAGTTTGGATATTAATCTGTGTATTAAAACAAAAGACTAATATGTAACAAGTAATGAGCAAATAAAAAAATAACAAGATGGTATTGTTTATCCAAGATGGTGAGTTACAAAGAGTTCTTGCAAGGCTAAAGGGCTTTTTGAAATATTTTTATGTGGCTGTTATACTAATTTAAAGTTCTATATGAACTTGGCCATTAGTTATTAATGAGAACTTCTGTGCTGTCTACACAAGTGTAAGGAAAATCAGCTCTTCCAGTGTATGCCATAAAGCAAGGACTAAGTGACTCAGTTGTCTATTGTTGTAACAATTAGAAATGCCATTTTTGGTTTGTACTTACCTTTCATATGCTCAATGACTGTGCTTTTGCCTAAGTGTTTTAGAGGGCACCTGCAGGTTCTTCTTGTATATTCATGTTTGTTTAGTTTGATGTGTTTATCTTTTAAACTTAGAATTTAGCAATAATGTTCTGAATCCACAGAGTACACCCATTCTTGCTTCCCATTGTGTTTGAAGCATTCTACTAGGAAATGTATTTAGCGTGGCAAAAGATTGCAGTGGTTTTTTGTGTGTCATCTCCTGTTGCAATGTTGAAACTTCTTGCCTAAATGAAGGCTTCTAAAGCACTCTACTGACAGCTCTGCTGTCTGTATGTGTGCCTACATTGTAGGAGCAGATGTGGTCTTGATACATCAAAATGTCATGGGTGTCTTTGAAATGTAAGTATTTGTTGCCAAAAGATCCTTTGCTGGGACTAGCACTTAAGGACTTGATGTATATAGACTTTTAATTCTACCTTAACCCCTTGATCTTCTTGGAAGTCAAGATCGGGGTGGAAAATGGCGGTGCTGGCTTGCCTTCATGGCTGGTTTAGTGCTTCTCTCAGGAGCACCTTGCAAACCTGAATATTTATTAACATTATCATACCTTGAGGTAAGGGGAAGTTCATAAAATGATGTGTAAATTGTGTGAGAATATTGGGGTTTTTAATGGTCATTTACCTTCTTCCATGTTCTTAACACCTGAACCGAAGTAGTAGACACACCTTGAAGTGCTCACACTCGGCAAGGAACTTGCAAGGCTCTGGGCCACTACACTGCTAACGACGTTAATCAAATCCTTCGATGGACCACATGCTGCAACATTAATCTTTTGGAGGTTAGTTATTTGTATGTAAATAAAGAGGTGTTATACAAGATTAAAGCCTGGAAATACAGTGTTCTTATACTGATCAAAAAAATTAGTTGGAGGGTAATAAAAACTTTGCAGGCTCTGTACAGTGTTACTGTATTTAAGTGAGCAGTTCAACATGAAGAACCTCGAGTATGTTCTACAACTTGTTGGTCACAACTAGTTTCTGGTCAGCGTTAACTCTGAGATCTGTAACACAGATTTTAATTGAAGAAATAGTTTGTCTCTTCTCTAGCACTAACTAGTGACTCATTTCTAATTGTAACTTAAATACAATTTCCAAGCCAAAATATCTCTGCGTTTTGGGTTTTTTAGGTTCTCTTGCAACTCTGTCTTGCTTAGTCAATACTGTTTTAAATATTTTCTTGTTAGAAATTATAAAATTGCTGTTCAAATAGAGTTACGATGCTCAGGATCACAGATAATGCTGCAAGTCTTGAATGCATGACTTCTATGGTCTAGTCAGGTGTCTGTTACTGGCTTCTCCAGTAAAGTGATAAACTGTTAGCAGTGTTCTTGCTAATATGACCAATTCTTTTCACAAAAAAAACCCCAGCATAAAGTATGACATAAATAATAAGGTGCTCAAGTGCATCCTCTTTCCTCTTAGGAGAGGAGGAAGAGTAAACATACACTTAAGAAATGTTAATCATCTCAATTAACAGGGGAGTGCTCATCGGTGTAGTGGCTCATCAAGTTATAAAGGCCTATTCAGGATGACTTGGTACCCAAAAATCAAATGCTTTAAGCTGTAACTAGGTGCCAGCATAAAGAAGTCTTCATTTTCACTACCTTTAGTCTATCCCAGGACCCCACGATATGTTGATTCACATACGTACAGACAAAGATCATCCTTTTATTGCCAAAAGTGGCTTTTTTCCAAGTTCAGCAGTTGCAAAGTGTGGTATTCCCTGCCTACTGAGGTTGGTGTGGCTTAATCGTAAATGAAGTTGTATTGGTTAAATTTGCTGATGGAAACCATTGCTGGCTATGTCTCTTCATGGCCATAATCAGAGATAGACAGCTACTTTTGGTATCTGGGCCAAATTCCTTTAGTAGTAATTGTAGCTGACTTCCAGCTTCTCATTTTAATACTATTATGCACATATTTTTCACTTCCTGTCATGCAGTTGTTAATCATCTGTATCACACTGTGCAGCTGTCCACGTTTTCTGCCATTGCAGATTATCTGCCTGGGAGGCAGTTTCTTTACATAGAAACACTATGAAGCACAGCACTTCTCAGTGGAGGTTGTTGTCTGTACTAAATAGAATATTGGAGGCTCAGAGTTGCCCTTCGACTCAAACCAGAAAACGTATCCACCTTCACCCCTAGGAGGAGTAGTTTGTGGGTCTGTGCCATTGTTGATCTGATTCTGAGCACAAACCCAGCTAAAGCAGCAGGCCAGACTTTCAGCTACACCCTGTCAGAAATGTAATATTCTGAATTACTTGCCTGTTCTGCCCCTGCTACTTCTGTGTTTGCTTCACAGTCATTGCACTTGGTGCAGCCTGTTTGTGGAAGGAAACTCATTGCTAAACACCGCTGCTTGGTGAAGTCGGGTGGGGGATGGTAACATCATGAGATGCCTTTATGGATGTTGAAAACGACCACAATTCTTGCAACAAGCAGCTTCAGGGGTTCATGTGGGTAGTCTTTCATTTTTTAAAATATAACCAATTTAGTGACTGTTTCCAAAATAATCATTAAGGTATGAAACAGCTGAAGGTACAAAGCTTTCTTACAGAAAAGGTATAGTTTGTTGATAATGGTATGATTCTGCATGTCAAGCCAGATCCTTTCCTTTGCTTTTCCCTTTAGGAAAGGCAACTACTTGGTCTTCATCCACAACATAATGATCAGTAGCTGACTTTTGAGAAACAAACAAAAGACATAAGTGCTGGTTTTATGGGAATTGCGTTTGCCTTTCCAGGTCTTGTTTACTGTGTAAACAAGGTAAAGGAATCAGAATGCCTCTCAATGATGACCAGAACAGTGACTCAGATTCTTCACGCCTCTCGGAAAGCACAGCTTCTTCCAGCGACTTGGAGTATTCCAGGCAGAGCTTTAACAGTGATTCTTCAAGCAAACCCAGCTCCCCAGCGTGTAAGCCTATTTCAGCCTTACCTGCATTGTGCATGGCCCAATAAGGCTAACTTACCTTGTTTCTCTTTGCTGTCATGGGTAGAGCCTGGGATTCTGAATCTGTTTAAGAGTATTAAGAGAGAGATCACTCTGCTGTGAAGCAGTGCATCTCCTGTGTGTGGAACACCAGCAGCAGCTGTATCCATGGGGGTCTCCCTGTGCACTCCTTCCCTTCAGAAAGCGTAAGAAAAGTGTGTCACCATGGTCTTCCTAACCTTGACATGGGTAGCAGCCTCCCACTCAACCAGATATGCTTTTGTGCAAAGGATGGGTTTCTTCTGTTTGATCCCTGCACTTAAAAAGAATTAATTCTGTAACTTACAGATTTGTAATACTGTATCAAGTTACATGTAATTAATCTTGAATTTACATTTTTCTTTCATAAATATTAGAATCAAACAGAAAACACACATTTGCACAAGGAAGATAATCTGAGTAATGATAAATAAAACCTTGGTTAAGATGTGGTTCGTGTGTGTCTGTAAGCGTTTGCAGACCGTGCATACCTCTTACATCTATGCAAATGAAGTCTTACATTAAAATAAGCTTGTTAGTGGAGCTGTTAGTGGAGCTGTTAGTGGCAGCTGGCTCTTTGTCTTTCTTGGTTACCAGTCTTCCAAATACTAAATTAAATGATAGAATTTGAGGATTTAGAAACTTTGGGAATTTGCTTTTGTTTTCCAATGTAGATTTTGTTTTATTGTTACTACTAACTCATAGAGAAATGAGTATAACTTACATTCCACAACAGATGAAAGATCTGCTGATCATAAGTGGGGGGGTTTTCAAGTCAGTAGCTTCAGAACCTTCTCAACAGGCAATATAGCCATCATGTGCTCGGAATTATAATGGACATCTGGTATCTCTTACTGCTCATGGTTCTGATTGGATGGCTTTGACAGAACATTTAGTAGGAAATCTGTGGAATGCAAGATCCTGTTTGAAAGGAAAAAAGATATCTTCGTTCAGATGCAGAAATATGAAAATGCTCCTCAAACTGTTTTGAGGCTTGTGTGGTATTTCCCCACAAACACACACACCCCTGATAAGCTAGGAGTTTCCTGAGTTAGTGTTTTAAAAAGATATAAAGACTTGGTAATCTTGGGTTGTTTCTTCTAGAGTACTAGAGCCCAATTAGCAAGAAGTAAATTTTTAGGGTAGTATTTTCAATTGCACTTATCAGCTATAGATATTTGGCTTTAATTGATCTTGTTTGTTCCAGCAGCAAGCCCTCCCAAGGCTATCACATTTGATGAACTGATGGCAGCTACAAGAAATCTGTCAAACTGGACTCTAGCTCATGAAATTGCTGTAAATGCAAATTTTTGCATAAAACATGAAGACTACCCACAAAACAGGTAAGAGCCTGAATTTTGCAAAAAACAGCACTGGTGTTGGAAAGAGAGGAGAAATGAATGGAGCAGTCTAGACCGTGTTTTGGGAGCTGATGATCCAGCACCAAAGAAAGATGTGGTTGCAGGGCATAATATATGGGGAGGTGTGTTTCCCAACAAGTGATCAGTCTCATCTAAAGTGGTTACAAGGATGAAAGCCAGTTGGGAGTCTTTTTTGTATCTAATTGACTTACCCCACAGCTTTGCAGGCACAGTGAAACAAATTGTACACAAGGCATTTTGGGATCATTTGGAATCTGAACTGAATGAAGATCCTCCAGAATATGAACATGCTATCAAGCTCTTTGAGGAAATTAGGGAGGTAATGTTCTTCCTTCTCTGTATTGTTCTGTCAGCTTAGCTCTGAGAGTCCCTTAGTTCGCTGAAGGGTCTACTTAACTTTTGAGCCAACACCTTCTAGTTCTTCCTTTTATAATATGAAGCCACGATTATTCAGAACTGAAAATAGATGTCTGTTTGTAGTATATTTATATTAACCAGTAATATGGCCACAAACACACAGTGGCATGTTCACTCAGCTGCATAGTGATGAGTTGAAAGTAATCTCTTTTCCCAACGCTTCACATCTCTACTAGCCTGTTTACAGAACCACAGTGTGAGCTTAGGGCATGAACAGGAGTATAAACATGACTGCACCTGCCTACTTAGACTTCATTGTTTGATTATTGCACAGGTGAGCATACAAACCTTCAATCCTGGCACAATAGTAAGTCTTTCAGAATTTTAAGTTAGTAAATGTTTGTTTTACAGGGTAGCCTCCCTTTTGAAGGAGTCTAGTTGTTGACTTGCTTTTTGTTTCACAAATGGCTTTGAGCATTTTTGCAGAACTGTACTGGTTTGGGTTTTTTTCAAACAGTCCTTTTTTTCCCACTACCTTTGATAATGTTCAGTCTTAAAATGTCTGGTTATAATCTGTCATCTATATACATGACATTAATATTAAAATTCACTCAAGTGTGCTTACTAAGTGGTTTGGTTTTTATTGATAAGCTTTTCTTTTTTTTCCCCTCTCTAATTTAGATTCTTCTTTCCTTCCTGACTCCTGGAGCAAACAGGATTCACAATCAAATCTGCGAAGTTCTAGATACGGATCTTATAAGGCAGCAGGCAGAACACAATGCTGTTGATATTCCTGGGCTAGCTAACTATATCATCAACACTATGGGAAAGTTATGTGCTCCAATAAGAGACAATGATATACAACAGTTAAAAGCAACTGACAATATTGTAGAGTTACTGAGGTTGGTATTTGAGTGTGGTTTTTAGAGAAAAAAATCTCTCCTCTGAAAGTGTATTGAGCAGTAGAAGAGGGGGAGGGGTAAAGGAAAGGAAGTCTAAAATTGTGTCAGTTTGCATAACACCTGTTCTCAAACTGTAGGAAACCTTACTGAAGCATTAAAGGGAAAGAGCTCTGACACACTGGCCATATTGTGTATCTTACTTTGTAATGAAATGGGTAGGATACCTAGATGGAACCAGGCAGCTCTGAATATCTAAGACAACAACTCTTGCAATAATCTGTGTTTCAGAAACTTTTTTCTGTCTTGTTCATTCTTACAAAGTGTAAGCAGCAGACTTGTACTGTTCCCTCTTGAATAGTTAATTGCATGCTTCTTCTGGAAGGCCGAACTTTGGATTTAAAAGCACTTTAGTTAAGATCTTATTACTTGAACTTGAGCAAAACATCTGCACAACAGGGCAGAAAACAGTGCTCCTTAGGTACACTGAAGTATTAATAGTAAATGGTAGTTGTTCTACTGTTCGTTCATATGCAGGGATCAAAGCAACTAGGTCAGAAGGATTGTTTCTCTTAATGCAATCAGTGACCAAAAAGTTAAAATCTGTTCATTTGGGCTGAAATGTACCAATTCATGTAGTTCTTGAAAAATTTACTGTTACAGGGATGTAGCATTTAGTGATGCTACCTTAGTCCTGTCCTTTCTAATTTAGACCAAGCCTTATAAACACTACTCCTTCAGGAATTCCAGATGGTAGGTAACATACCTGTTACTCTGAAATACCAATGAAGGAGTTCACTTCTCCCAGAATTGAAATTAAAGTGATAATGTACAGGTACTTCACATGTGCTGGTGAAAACCAATAGAATAAATTAAATTGGGAAATTTTAAATTTCTCTTTTCAGACAAATATTCCATGTTTTGGACCTGATGAAAGTGGATATGGCAAATTACACAATTAAAAGCCTTAGACCGTACCTCTGGCATAACTTGGTGGACTATGAAAGAACAAAATTCCAGGAAATTCTTGAAGAAACACCAAGTATGTACCATGCTATTTTTAATTTAAACTTCTCTTTAAGAAAAGACTATTTAAATGTGTGCTTTGAAAAATCTGTAAGTTGCAGTTAACTTAGAGGAAAACTTCAATTTCTTGTCTGTATCTAAATAAGGGAAAAGTTTTTTGACAAGCAAGCTATCACTGGGTGATTGCTTAACTTGCTATCTAGTTTGTCTGTCTGGGGCATTTTCAGACAAACTTACATTTACCAAATGGGTTGGTGTCTGAAAAACAAACAAGTGGTGACTCTTGTTGTCTGGATGCAGAAGCCCTACATAAGATGAGACTTTTCTCTCTTGTGTGTGCAGCAGTTCTGTTGTTAGTGTGAAGTAAACATGTAAAAACAGTTAGTGTGCCTGAAAGGTGGAAGTGGTAAGATCAATGTTTTAATAAACAAAAGGCAGGCTCTGAAAAAAATTTCTTAGATGGCACAAAGTCAACTTGATGCACTATTACAGATTTTTGCGTAATGTGGTTAAACAGTGTTCAGAAATACATCCTCTAAGAAGAGTAAGTAGGCTTACTAACATCTAGAGCAGGGGCTTCTAAAATGGGAGCCCTGAGCCACTGATGGGGCCTGCAGTGTTCATATATGCAGCCTGAGAAAACCTCTACTACAACAAATCAAATGTTTTAATCTTCCTTCACCTCTGCTTTTCAGTCTTATGCCCCAACTGATGAGTGGCCTCTCTGAAAAAGGGAAAACAGTCCTTTGGGAACTTAAACTTTGAGGCTTTTATTACCTAAAAATCTTGTCTGAAGTCTAATAATTTGTGGCTGGGTTTGTACAAACTAGGTAGAATTTCAAGGTAATCAGTGGAAGAAAGTGAGTGAGGGAATTAAAGTGTCAGACTCAGCTGTCCATTATGTTTAAGTCTTCAGAAGTTAAATTCTCTTAGGTATACAACCTTCTTCTCAAGGTAGTGCTTATTTTGATGAAGGCACGCAGTAAATCTGTGCTATTTGCAATGCTTAGGTGCCCTGAATCTCACAACAGAATGGATAAAGGAATCAATAGAAGATGAATTGTCATCTGTTTCTGATGAGTCTTCATCATCCCCTGGTGCTGACAGTAGTTCAAAACCAATTATTAGTCCTACACTGGTGCTAAACAATGGCTACTTGAAACTGTTACAATGGGATTATTGCAAAACAATTCCAGAGGTAAGAAGTTATATTTTGGTGTCTTCAGATTACCAGCTATATGAAATAACTGGTGTGATATACTAATCCTGCTATTGATGACAGTAAGTGAATATTCTCTTGCACTCCATAAATTTCTGCACAGTAAGTTTGAAATTTGGAGATTGTATTCTAGTCCAGCTTCTGAAATTCGAGATGGGCAAGTCAACAACCAGAAAAGAGCAAGGTAAAGGTTGTTTTCCCTCTTTCCAATCACAGCTCACCAGCTCCACCCTAAGAGCAGCCTTGGCAGTGGTCAAAGGCTGGGCCTTGTACTGACAGTACTTGGCTTTCTGTATCTTTAAAAGAACTGATTGTAGCATCCTGTTTCCCTAACAGCAGCAGGAATTGGTGGGATCACTCTTTAGAACAGAATCAGTAAAAACTTGAAGGCCTCTAAAGTAGGTATTTACCCTTTCTCAGTGCATGTAAACTATTCCTTCAAGAATCAGCATTCAGTTTTTCCCTTCACCTCCTGATTACCGACCTCTGCAACTTTCCATAAAGCCACTGTGAAATTTGCCATCGGTCAGGGCTAAAATTTGCATTTCCAGGGAGGGCCTTAGCTACACATAGGGTGGCCTGGCAGAGAATTTGCTAAATACGTGGGGATGCTCTTGGTGTTCGCAGTCAGGGGACAGAAGGGAAACCACTTTCTTACCTTTCTGCAAACAGTTTTGAGTAAGAACCACACACAGGTATCCTCTGGTGGATCTAGTACTATGAAATGGCTGGATGTTAATGCCCCCATGCTGCTCAGGATGAACTCTTTCTAACCTAAAATTAACTCCAGCTACATTTTGCTGTGGGAGTTACTTATGTTCTTGGTATGATCAGCTGGCTTTTTGCCTGGAGCGGGTTATGTATCACTTGCAGAACCTGCTCTGTTGGTTGAACTGGTGGTTGTCAAACACAATTGTTCATCATTATTCATCAGTTACAAATCTTGGCATATTTTCAAAAGACAGCCAAATCCAGAAGACTATTCTGTCTGTAACTTGGTCATTACAATGTTCTGTGGGTCCTCTGAGCATTCCATGTCACAGGCTGAATTGTTGGTTGCAGATTTGTCAGCAGTGATGAGGAGTAAGATGCAATGTCCTCAGTTTCCTCATTGCTTTCCTTCCCACCACAGGCTTACTTCTGGAACTTGTAACATAATGCCACTTCATGCTATACTTCATATTTAGGGTACTTCTGGCTTTGTGTATTTGTGATTACAAGTAGTAATGCTTCATAACTATATCCTAGACCTGTCCTTTTCCTGTATCTCTCCTTCCTTATTCCTAAACTAGTATTATTGTTTCAATTCTAGACTCTAATAACAGATGAAGTTCGTCTTCAGGAGTTGAGAGAAAAGCTCAATCAATTAAAAATCATAGCTTGTGTTTCTCTCATAACAAACAACATGGTGGGTGCAGCAATTGTAGATTTGCCTGATTTTGCTGACCATCTGAAAAGGATCTCCCTTCCTCTTCTTGAAGGCATGAACAAGAAGTAAGGCCTTTTTTTTTTTACCCTTATTTTTCTTGAGAGGAAACAGTTGGAAGCAATTCTAGTGTCATAGCCAGTGCTTGTTACTAATAGGAAGATAGCAAATTTTAATCTATATATTCCCTTTATAATACAAGGCCACTATATGTTAGACATGTGTTTTCAAAGCTAGATTTTAATGAAATCTCATCTCAGTATCAGTGTGCAGATTCTGGAGCCTACTAGTAAACTTCATTCATACACTCCAGTGCTGGAGAGATTGTGACAATGCATTCACTAAATTTTCTCGCCAGTTGCTTCAAACTTGTTGTAGGTAGTTCCAAGTTACTTGGCTGCCTATTTCTTTGGCTGCTTATACTACAGGCAAGTCTGATGTATGTGACTCTCTTTTAAGAGAGTTTTCCACTCTGCTTTTTCTTGTGAAATGCTATGCACGTGACCCAGGAAAACACCTAGGCACAAGGATAAAGTGAACTGGTGTCGCTGCTGCACACTTGAAATTACTTTTCCCATTTGAATCACAATTAGGTCCTTCTTTTATCTTCCACATAGAGGTTTTCTTGTATCTGTAGATTTACATAAATCTCCAGCAAAAGATGAAAACTTCAAAATTCTCTCATTGCAGAGACCAGGTTGAAAATAAAAGGGAAAGGAGACAAGTGAGAGTCTTTACAACCTATGCTACAGAAACTGCAGAATTTAATGCTTTTTTGTTTCTTCCAGAAGTTTTGATTTGAAGGAGGCTCTGAATGCTATTGGTGTCCAGATTTGCAGCACAGTGAACAAGTCTCTAAGTGAAAGAGGTCTTCCCACTCTTAGTGAAGAAATGCAGAGTAATCTAATGGGTCAAATCGCTCATATTGTTGAGAAGAATAATCCTGTCTGTTCTTTGATTGGTTAGTAAGATACTACATAATTGTCATATTGTATGTGTCTATTTATAAATTTACTTCTAGCAAGCTTAATAGGCTGTCTAATTATCTTCTAAAAGCATGTTCTAACTGCAGTAAAATACTGGCTCAGCTAAACCTAAGGAAATGTTGTTTACTTAGAGCATGGTTAGTCACAGCTAGAAATAATTCTAAAAGTGCCTGTAGAGACAAGCCTGGGCAGCCTAGTATTTTGGAGAAGAATTTAGAAAAATGAGTGCTATTCAGTCTCCTTTGTGTCTGTTCTGGGTTTAAACCTAGTGGGGTTTGGTTGTTGTTTTTTTGGTTTTTTGTTTTTTTTTTTTACTCTGAGTCTACTTCATATTAGTTAATGTAACTTGTTGCAGTGGGTTTATGCTGTGTCCACCTTGCAGTAGCCAAATTTAAGACGCTTATAGTATTGTTTGTCATCCCAACACAATCTTGGGAAAGAGCTACTGCTTACATTTTTGGATTTTTTGCTGTGCTGATGTGCAGGGTGCTTATAAAGTGACTATGGCTTCATCTTGGGTTTACATTTGTTCTGAGCATACTTTATATTCCATTTCAGACAAACGAATCCAGCTCTTCATGAGAAGCTTGCTTGCTCTACCCAGTTCTCAGAAGTGTATGCCTACTATGCCAGGAGGCCTTTCTGTGATTCAGACAGAGATGGAGTTGCTTGGATCTCAGTATGCAAGCATTGTAAACTTCAATAAAAAAGTGTACGGGCCATTCTATGCAAACATACTTAGAAAACTGCTTTTTCCTGAGGCAGCAGTGGAGAAAACAGAAGCAGAAACATCTAGCAATTAAAAAATGTACCCTTTTTTTAATCTTCCAAGACAGTGGGGAAGTCACGTCACTAAGAACAGCCTACTCCAGTGACTGTTGATGGAAAAAGGTCTTGTAAAATCTATACAGATTGTTTCTGAAATTCACTGTAAAGAAATTAATGTGAAGGTCATATATATATGTATTTTAAAAGAAAAATATTTGTCTAATGGATTGTCACATGTAATAGCCAGCAAATTATTAATTTCAATAGCAAACATTTATTATGACTTGCAGTGGCAAAGAGCTGGCAATGTACTTACTGTTTTGCCACCATCAAAACAATGTTATTTTTCAACTCAAATATATCTACATATAGCAATACATATTATAAAATGACAAAGCAACTGTAGATAAAATGCACTATGCTTAACATTGTATTTTTGTAGAGTAACATCCCAGACAACAATTACATTTCTGAAAATACTTTGAAGAAAAAAGTATAGCATAACTGCTTTAGTAACCAAACCCAGGTTCATACTAGGCCAAATTCGGGTACTCTGCAATTACTGGAGCCAGAACTTTGCCTCTGTTACATTAAGGAATGCCAGTGTTATAAGCTGTTTGCAGAATAGCAGTTACAGAAGCAGCATTCACCACTTCAAGTAGGAATCATTCAGAACTTCTCAAATGTAATGGAGATTAACAATAAACACCTAAGAAACATGATGTTTGGGGGGGTGGTGGAGTAAATTTCTGTATATAATGTTTATAAGCATTTTGTTTATTCAGTGGAGGTCATACAGATCTTTAATACGTGTATGTACTGATCTTTGATCTTAATGGGTGGGTGTTGAGTATTTTTAAGTTAGGTCTTTCTAACCTTTATTCCCAAAAGCACTTAAGACTGACCTTACAGTGTACCACAGAACAAGTACCCCTTTCATGCCCTCATCCAACAGAATGTAAGGTTTTCACAAGAAAAGCAAGAACCCAAGCAATTAGTTGGTTTTGAAAATGTGATTAGATTTCACTTTTTCATGGAGTCTGTGAGAAATGCTCCTGTTTTCCTCAAATTCCTTTGGACTGGGCCCCAGTGCTTAGTCCCCATTTAAGGCCTTGGGAATCTTGCATACAGAAAATGAATAGGATTGAAATTGAGAAATGTGGAAGTGAACTTCTTTAAGTTTACACAGGCTTTATTTTGCATATTTCAGATTACTGGGATTACATAGTGCTGGAATACATATTATAGACATGTTCTTGTCTATGAAATTGAATAATTTACTTGAAAGTGATATTTTAATATATTACCATATAATACTCCTTTTAAGATGTCATATATAGAAAATCTCAGTGTGGTACAAGTTAGAGCTTGTTTTTAATATTTTATATTACAATCTATTTTTTATGAAGAGACAAAAATAACCTGTAAAAGCTTAATGTGCCACACAAATTCTTTATGTACATTACTGTGTCTGTCATAAAGGTCTAAAAAAACCTGGGCATTATTAGCACTGTGGTTTTGTAGTCCATTTCTACAGGATTCTATACCGTTTATAGCAAAGGAAATTACTTCTTTTCAGTTGTTCTTCAGTGTCCAAGGACTTTGGTCACATGTACATGTTAAGGAAAACTCTCTTCAAAATGCCTTTTTAGAGAAATTTCTCTAGTGCACTTCTGTTCTATCCCTTGTTAAAACATTGCACAAAATCAAGATGAACACATACTATAAAGGGAACTGTTTCCTGGAAAACCTGACAGAAAGGAACTCTTAGACTAATAACTGTGCCACTAGGTAAGCCAGGCTTGCTCTGATGAATATGGAATTTTGGTAGGCAGTCCTAAATCATTGAGAGAATGCATTTCAAAAGCAGGTAGGGGAAATGAATCTTGGTGATTTGCTACATCATTAGAAATACCTACATGATTTTGAGCTTCAGGCAAAAGAGGATTTTATGAACATTTGAAGGTGATTGCTAACATGATTATGAACTTTTTATTATAATATTTTATATACATTCTATTGTACAAATAAATATCAAACTACAGCTTTTTAATTAACTGGGGAAACTGTCATACTAGTTTTTACCAGTAAATACTCAAAAGATAGCATTTATTGGGGGGGATTGGTGATTAAGGTGACTTGCAAAGGGCATTTTATAGCATGGCCTGTGTTTCAAGTGATTGTTTAATGTTTTAATTTAATGTTTCAAACATGGACATTGCATCTGTTTAATGTCATGTGTTGCATGCTGTTCATGCTGCTGTGGCTGAAATGCACTTGCCTCTACTCTGAAGTTGTCCTCGTGAAACAAGATGCCATTCTGTAGCAGCTTTGTTAAAAAACAAATACTTGAGGGTTTGTATGCATTAAATCTTGTTTGTGATACCATCAGTGGTGAAAAGTCATCTATACAAACTTTATTAAATGGAATGGACTGTTAAATGCCAAAGATAAATGACTCCACTAATACTCTGTTGTGACTGTTTTTCTGTTACTTCTCATCAGCAGCTCCCCTGTAGAGTAGTGACTTTAACCCAGCTGTACAAATAATATTAAAAGCATTTGCTTGCTCAAATCTGACTACTTGGGAGAAGGATGTATTGGGTTTGCATGGCATAGTTGGGGGGGAACAGCAGTGGCTACAGCAGTGGCTTCTGTTAGCAGCTGCTCCAAGCTTTCCCCCGTGTTCAACAGAGGACTTGCTTGGATTAAACATGGATTGCCACGTATTAAAAAAATTCTCCACTGACTCTGCTCTTCAGGCAGGAAACCAAATGTAAGTGGTCTGAAAATGTTACTCCTCTTTAGGGTAGCGGCCTTATTGGCCAGGGTCGGTGGAGCCCAGACACAACCCTGTGAATGTTACTTGTGTGGAAACAGCCGCAGCAGGCGCGTGTGGGTCTCTTTTCACACTCTGCTTTTAAAACTTATCAATTATTACTATATAGATATATGTATCTACATATATATCTCCAAAAACTTACTGCTACAGGAATCTGCGAAGATTACAAGTGCTTATTGCTTCATTTTGAACTGGGACAGATGAGTAGCTCCCTATTTGACTGGGATTTTGGTGTCTCTATAGCACCGACCCTTGTAAAGGAAAACAAATAAATTTGTAGGTGATTCAGCTACAGCATCCAAGATCAGAAGGCGGCATTAATAATAAACATGCTAAAAGCTTATGCCCCAAGTTGCTTTACACGCTAAAACTGCAGGAAAGCCTTTTAAAGCCCAACTGCTCCGTGTCTCTGCCGCCTCCTGGCCCCCCGGCTGCCCCAGCGACGGGGGCGGTGACCGGCTCGGGGATTTAGGGGGGACACCCGGGCGCTGCCCGGTCCGCATTGCCCCGGGAGGGGCCGGGCACCGGGAGGGGCGGGCTGCAGGGCCCCGGGAGGGGCCGGGCACCGGGAGGGGCGGGCTGCAGGGCCCCGGGAGGGGCCGGGCACCGGGAGGGGCGGGCTGCAGGGCCTGGCCGCCCTCAGCGCTCGCCTCTCGAGGGCTGCGCGGGGCCGGAACCTTCGGGCGCTGCGCCGGTGCGCGGGGGGACGCGCCGGGCTGCAGCGCCGCGGTGCGCGGGTGCCGGGCGGCGATGGAGGCGCTGGGTCTCGGCGCGCTGACCCCGGAGCAGGCGGCGGCCCCGGTCAACACGGTGGAGGTCAGCGGGGCCAGCGGCCGGGCGCGCCTCGGGCTCTCCTGGAGCGCGGCTGGGGTGGGCTGGGCTGGGCTGGGGTGGAAGGAGTCTCCTGCCCGCGCACACGTGGAGTTCCCCTCTGCCCGTGGTGCGCCCCTCGGGGGGGTGTGTGTTTGTGGGGGGGGTTTGTCTGGTCCGAGCGGCCCCTGAGCAGCCCGTGATGAACCCGGGCTTGGCCTCCTGAGGTGCCATCCCGTTCCCGGGATGTGAAGGCCTGTGTCCGGCGCACAGAGTCAGAATGGTCCGGGGTGGAAGGGACCTTACAGCTCATGTCTTTCCAACCCCTCTGCCATGGCAGGGACACCTCCCGCTACACCAAGTTGCCCAATGCCCCATCCAGCCTGGCCTTGAAATATTTACTTAAGATTAAAATCGTTAGTCTCATCCCTAGGTCATCAGTTTAATTGCATTGCTGTTTAACAGATTAGACGCCCATTTTAAACATAACATTTAAATAATAAAAACCTGAAATCAACTGCTCTTCAGCTTCCCAGACTGTAAACACGACTGTATATAAACCACACGGAACCAGTAGTAAAAGCTACACTGTACTGCATGTGTGTCTTCTTACTGCATTAGCTTTGCCATTATTAGATGTTAAATTGGGATCACAGGCAAGATTAGTAGATTAACAACAGCAGTGAAGGTTGAAAACCAAGAGGACTATCAACATTTCTGTGGGTATAAGAAAGCTAACAACTTTTTACAGGTTTTTTTGGTTATTCATTTTGTAGTATTTTTAAGTGGTAGTAGATGGAGAAGCATATGAGAGCTGGGGACACTCATCCTAAGTAAGAGGATTTTTGTCTCTAGCCAAAGATACATGCAAGCTTTTGCACTGCCGTGGTGGGAGAAAGTGGGGCTGATGTAAACAGATGTTCCCTGTGATCACTGAAGATTAGAAATAGGGGAAAAATTGTAGGAACCTTGATATACTTAGCACTTGTCAGTACTTTTGCTAAATCTTTGTAGGATTTAGGGTCCTGGTAAGTGTTACAGAGACTTGTATCTACAAGTGTTGCTTCCAAGACTGAGCTTCTTTCATGTGTTTTGTAAAGTGCAAGTTGTAGGAAATCTTCCATTTCTAGGAATATAATTTACAGTGTTAACAGAACAAAACCAAAAAAAAGTTAGTTGATCTTAAATGAGGACATGGTGTTAAGGAACTTTCTAAGAAAAATATATTTTCATGTAAGTTGGTCTTAGGAAAGGCAGTGTGCCATTGCATCCTGAGTAAATACTGCACATAGGGTTTACTAAGATGATCCAGGTCATTTTTATCCATCTCTGTTGGCTTTAGACAATCTTCATTTTTTTTCTAAATGGATCTGATTTTAAACTATGTTACTGTTTAAAAAACAACAATAATAAAAGATGCAGACAAAAAAGCTCAAACAGATGGGTTTTTATCATTGGAAAGCTATTTCAAACTGTTTTTTGTTTTCAGGAAAAATGGAGACTTCTTCCAGCATTTCTGAAGGTTAGTGCTACACACTCATTTCATGGTGTGAATACTTCATCTCCTTTCTAACTTTACATTCCTTTCTTCTAGCTTCTACTGATATCTGTACTGATACTGTTTCCCAGAATATCTGTCCTCACTTTTCTGTGGATTTTGCCTTTCTTTTAGTTCTCTGCAGTTATCAATAGACTAGTTCCATAGATTGTTTTCTTGATTAATTTACAGATTATTTTGTGGAGACATCCTCCTAGAGGTTTGCATTTTTGTATGATTGTTCTCAATCCATGCTGTATATATGTAATGTTTCCAGATTATTTTCCTGGTTTACTGGCACTTGGAGACCCTATCCATGCTCTTTATATGACAGCTCTGGTGTGAACTTGGAAATGTAGTGTAGAACCAGAGTGATTGTCCAGCCACTTCCCAGAAGTTTGTCAACTGAAAGAATTAACACAGTTATCCAAAAGTAGTTATAAATGCTTGCATCCTAATTTCTGCCTCGTGTGATTAATGTTATTGAAGCTGATTTTATTTGCTGCATGCATGTGTTTTTCAGGTGAAAGGGCTGGTGAAGCAGCACATAGACTCATTCAACTATTTCATCAATGTTGAGGTAGGCTCTGTTGGGGGAAGGAGGGTGGCTCTTAGTACTCAGAAAAGGCATGTGGTTCCATTTTGTTCTTTTTCTCCTCCAGATAAAGAAAATCATGAAGGCCAATGAAAAAGTTACAAGTGATGCCGACCCAATGTGGTACCTGAAGTAAGCATGAGATGATTTCCACATCAGTAGCTGCATGAGTACTATCTCATGGGTTTGTTATCAGCTATAAATTGTTTATAGGTGCTTGTGTAGGTATAAATCAGGAGGATATTTTCTATTACTTATCTCTTACTTTATGTAATGAAAGATGGGAAGATTTAAAGGTTTATTGCACATGCAGGCTAAATTTTAACTAATTACACCACAACTCAACTACAATGAGTTACTTTGGGAAGAATCATTGCTCGTTATTAATCAGCTTGTGTTCATCAAAGTAACTTCATTTTTCAGTGTATGTAAAATTTTGCTTCCTTCAGGTTGCCTGAAAAATATTTGCCTCATTGCTTATTTTGAAACTGTATTACAGGTACCTCAATATCTATGTGGGTACTCCAGATGTGGAAGAAAGCTTCAATGTGACACGACCTGTATCACCTCATGAGGTATTGATGTTTGCATCTGTCTTGTTCGGGTTTTTATCTTGGGAATGTCTTGGATAATAGCTGCATGTAATTTTGAGTACATGCATGTTACATTAGGTAGTGCAATGCATTCCACCATCACTGTAAAAAGAAGCCTCAGAGATTTAAGCATCATGGAATAAAGCTTTTTAATTTTATTTTAAATTGGGTTTTTTTTTGCTGTATTCAGTGCTTTGTGTTAGCTGAATTTGAGTGGGTTTCCATGAAAGTAGTGAAAAGTACTTCTCTTGCTTAATTTTGTGGCTCTCCTTATGACAGAGCTGAAGTCCTCATGCCATAATGTAGGATGCTTTGATATTTTTATTAACTTCTCTCTAATATTAGCTTTGCTACTGTCTGCACCATAGGTCACTTCAGTCTCTGTTTCCCTTCCAGTCTTCTTTGGGAATGTATATCTGATTTTTTGCTTGTATTTTTTAAGTCTGGTTCAGAAAGCAAACATGGAAACTTTAAGCAGAAACAGATGGAAATTGTTAAAATTACAAGAAGCTGCAGAGGAACATTAGCCTTATGGGGAGTATATTTAATTTCATTGCAGTGCTGTAGGCATGTAGGTTAACAAATGGATTGTGTACTTCTGGAATAAAGATGTATGTTGGAGGACAGATGCTGCTGTGATTGAAATCAGAACGGCTCATTGGTTTTGACCAACAGGATATCAGGTAGCTTCTGTATGTATGAGAAAGCCATAAACTAACATAACCTTTGAACTTTTTAGGATGCTTTCATGTGCCATTCAGTTCTCTTCAAAGTGCTCAGGAACACAGTATTTCTCTCCTGCTACTGTGCTTTGAGATTTATACCACTGCAACAGAGGTAGTGACCACCTCTTTTTGGCCTCTGGAGGGGGAACTGAGCTTGAAACTTGCACTCATTTAGCCTGTTGTCAACGTCATAACTCAGTTCACATATCAGATGCTTTTTTCCTTGCTATTTCCACTTAATACTTGAAGTTGAAATGTCTTTTTTGTCATCTCATCATGAAATACATTGTGTGCTTTGGAGGAATTCTGTAAGAACCGGCTGTCCAGTGGCTGCCACTTGGGCATAGCCTCTTTCTGTCTCCAGTGACCTGACTCAAATCTCATTTGGTTTGATGGAAAGCTTTGAAATAAAGCCATTAACTCAGCCAGATGTCATATGTGATAGTTACTGCATCTCACAAATGTGTAGCTAATGTTAAATCAGTAGATGTGAATGTGCACAAAATGCAACAGGAAAGATTTCTTTCGTATGAATGAAACTGCATGCAAAAAGTTGTTTGTGGCCAACAACTCGTATTCCAGAATTCAGGTATTAAAATGCCTCCTTACTTTATAGCTAAAGTGACTGTATATGCAGAGGAAGGCAAAATAAATGCTTCTCTTTATTTTCAGTGTGCTGTACACACATGGAGGCCACAGTTATTTTCTTAAATAGGATGCTTCTCAGGTCAAGCCAGGGTGCACTTGGAAAAAAGAAAAGGATTGGATAGTTAGGGATCTGCCATTATATTTCTCTGTTGAAGGCTTATAAAATTCCTTCCCAAAACCACCTAAAATCATCAGATTTTTATAAGGATCTGAGTATATATCAAGTCATGCCTGTCTTTTACTTTCAGGTGTCTATAGTTAGAAGTTACCTCAAGGAAGGTGATACAAAAATACACATGTGGAATGTTACACTGTAATTTGTACTTTATATCTGTGTTTTGTGTTAAAAAAGCACACACAGAGAATCCCAAGGCCTTTTTTTCCCAGGTAGTACTAAAGAGGCTGTCTAACTCTTTCTCCTCCAGTCCTTACAGGAGTTTCCTGAACTGTTCATACAGATGAATTTAAAGTAATTAGAATATGGAAATATTCTCAGTTACTTTTAAATTGGATGTAGTTGCTGGGAGCAGAATAGCACCTAGTTTTCTGCAAGGCACAGCTTGAAAGCTGCTGGTGCACATCAGTATTTTATTGCTAGAGAAGTGCTTCACTTTGTAATGTGAAGAGGAGGAGCATCCAGTTTGTGATGATTCTTGAGCTGTATTTTTCTATACAGTTGCATCTTCAATGCACAGCACAATCTTAACTACCTTTTATTAGTACATAATCAGTATACTGGAAGACTGCAGAACCATAAATGTGCAAGTCTGAATACTGTTAAACCTGAAATCCTGGAGCTGAAAGGTAAAACATGCTCAGTGAGGTCACGAATTACCTGCTGTGAGTTGCTCTGTTGTGTTCAGCAAATGCAGTAAGGCCTGTCTTGCATGAAGATACACAACACCTTAAGGGCTGGCAACCTCTTACAGTGAGGCTGGGGAGAGCAGATCAGAAAGGCTGGGTTAGAAATGATTGAACCTTGAGATATCTAATGTCCTAGATATGTTTATTCTGCTTCCCTTGGGCTCCAAGGAATTTGCAGACAAATTCTGGGAGTCTTTACAGGAAGTGATTCTGTAGTGAGCCTTCAGTAAGTCATCTTTAGAAACAGTACCACACAGTGAGGTTTGCTTGTTCTTCTAATAAGGTAGCACAGTGTCTCTCTCAATCTTGTGCTTTTCCATCCTGTCAGACTTCATATGGCAGCACAACTCTTCAGCTATTGAGAATGCTTATAGAAATGTCCCTGAGCTGAGCACTTCTCAGACGCACTGTGGTCTTTGTGTCAGCTCTGCTGATTAGACCTGTTTGTTTAATTAGACCTGTTTGTTTAATTAGAGAGTTTAGAAGTTGTGCTCTGCAGTGCTGTCTTCTCCAGGCACAGATCTGCTGGCTGCTTTTGAAAATCATAGTAATTGTATTTGGATTTTATTTTAGACAGGAGAGTGTCACACGTTCTCCAGGTACCATGAAGAACTTGCTGAAGCTTTGCTTTGCTGGATTTCTTTGTGATGATTTACAGGACGCAGGGCAAACACAGGAGATTCTTCAGCTTGAAGTCAACACCTGACCGTGTGCCTGTTGTCCTTTCAGTGCCGCCTGAGGGACATGACCTATTCTGCGCCGATTACCGTGGATATTGAGTACACCCGAGGCAGCCAGAGGATCATCCGCAATGCGTTACCCATTGGCAGGTGAGACACCACGTGCTCACCTTCTGCTGTCAGTTTTCATTTGCTGCCATGCTGGGAAGAGTTCTTACTGCAGAACAGATGCAGGCCAGCCTTGCTTCCTTGTTAAAAGAAGCAATGAGCGGGCAAGTCTTCATAAACAGCTGTACAGGATTTTTAGCTTATAAGATTTTGTTATGCAGAAGCTTCTGATAATGTCTCCCTCCAAAGAAGGATGGATATAAGGATGAATCTTGTCTGTGATTCTACTGATAGAAAACCAAAGAGGAAAATGCATGCCTGGAACTGGAAGTCACATTATTGTAAAATGAAATCAGGCATATTTGCTTTGTAGCCAAATTACTCAGTCTTTCATACATAATATGTAGAGTAGCATCTGTAGAAGGTGGATGGTAAAACCAGTAAAGCAAGCATTAGTTCTGCTGCACAAGTTAAACTTTCATTTAAAATTGCTTTGGTTAAAAATTAAAGTTACATTATTAAGACTGGCTTTAAGGGCATGCATGCAAAAAGTTTTTTGCTGTTAAAAACTGTTAATACCCAATTATTATTTCCATGGGAAATAATTTTCCTCATCTGTCCCTAGTATTATACTTGTTCCTTTGGCCAGTGCTCTTGTTGGACATGCAGTTCAGATTGGGATGGATGTTTCATTGGAGTTTTCAGTAATGGCATTTGAGTATTCCATTTTGAGTTACCTTATGCCAACTGCTTCCTGTTTCTGGTATAAAGAGCCAATGCATTAAGGTCTTACTACATGTGATAGAAGATTTTGCTTGTCATATGAAGCTTCTTACCTCTAGGAAGTACTTTCTTATTAGCGCAGTAAATATTATCATATCCCGCAGCCGTAGGGAGGAGAAGAGAATCCAGCAGGCAGGAATTGTGCAGCAAGACTGATGTATTTAATTATTTTACAAACTCTTTTTATAGACTTTTTTCTTCATAGTCTAATTGGACAAAGGATCAGCACCCCCCTTGGGGGTGACTGGCTAAAATCCTAAAACATCCATTGTCAAAATATTTTCCTACTGTACTATAAACAAAGGTCAGCAAGGTCGCAGGTGTTCATGGTTTATAAACTCTGCAAATATCTTCTGTGAGAGAGAAAAGTATCCCACGGACTTAGAGAGTAGCAAGAAAAATTCTTGCTAGCAGCATTTTTGTATCCACACTTCCTCAGTGAAATATAGTGACAAGATAGTTTTTTTTTTTCACTCTGCAGAAATACAGAATTTGAGTTCATCAGTTTTCTTTTAATATATAAGAATATGAAAACAGCAAAGAAATTAAAATAATTTTAAGATTTAAATACAAGAAATATAGCCTAATTGTGGTTTTTGTTGAAGTAAATTTGAATGAAAAATCTCAAAGGTTGAAAATAGTTGTATAGTAGAACTCATGAATAATTTTTGTCAACATCTGTCTTAGAAAAGATTTGGAACACAGGTCTTGCAAAGGCTGTCCACCAACGAGGGAAATTCTGTAAGCTGGATCAAAAGCCAGCTTTTTTGTAGAAGAAGCTAAGGGGTATGGAGGTTTTTTGGTAGATGTAGTGGTAAACTCTTTTTATCTTATGCAAAATACAGCTTTCTCTTTGGAAATAACTTTTGAAAGAGAGCACAGTTTTTCTCTTTCAAAAATCTGAGTGTGAAAAGGTGCATTATGAAGCTGACTATAAAAGTACACTTTTCAATAATAACTGCAAAATCATTGCTGGTTAGTTGTTGAATAAGCCAAATTGAAAGTGAACATTTCCTGATTTATCACAGGGTGATAGAATAATTTGGGTTGAAAGAGTACAATCTCCTGCTCAGCCTCTAGTACAGCCTCCTTCTCAAAATGGGTCAGCTCTGTGATCAAACCAGGTTGCTCAGTGCTTCATCCTGTCAGGTCCTGAAGATGTCCATGAATGGAGGCTGCCCAGCTTCCCGTGCAGCTTTTCCTCTCTTTGACTGTCCTCATGGTGAAGAAGTTTTGCCTCACATTCAGTCTGGGCATCTTTAGTTTCTCTTTTTTTTGCTTCCCTAAGCACTGAATTTGTTTTTAATTTCTTGGAATATCTTTCCACTGCATGTTGCTTCACGAAATGCTTGCTTGCAGGCTTCTCTGCTAGGTCGCCAGAGAAATCAGAACTAACACTGGGGAACCTTCATGCTTAGGTTATGAATTAGAGGCACTATCTCTCTGCAGCCAGAAGGTGTCATTCCTGTGTGGGAAATGAGTTATGAACTAACTTTATCTAATAAAAACTGGTAACAGTGGATCTGCAGTGGCATGTTCTTCACTGCAGACTGTTTTGGGGACCAGGAGTCTTTGCACCAGTTATCATTGGCCTTGGTGGCCCTGCTTGTCAGGATGCCTGAGTAGCTGCATACAATTAAATAGGAAGTGTGTGGTTTCTGCTTGTAGGTGTCCAGTTTCGGGTCTCTCTTCAGTTCCATGTTCTATGAAATAAGGTGGGCTTAAATGAAAACCTGCTCACAGGTCACAGCATGCATGAGTTCTGATGACCTTAAATGTGTTTTTTTCAGTTTGTTCAGCATAATTTTTGTTCTGAATTTGACTATTCATATTTTTATGTCTTGAGTCTGAAGTGAAATTGTAACTGTTTTTCTTGCAGAATGCCCATAATGCTGCGTAGCTCCAATTGTGTACTTACTGGGAAAACTCCAGCAGAGTTTGCCAAACTAAATGAGTGTCCGTTAGATCCAGGTACATTTTCACTCATGGTCTTTTTTTTTTTCCCATCTGTACTTTGAGTTTTAAATCTTTTACAGCAAAGAAATACCCCTTTGGTACGTTTCTTGCTGCCATGAAGTCTTTGTGGAAGTCGCAAGTGTGTGCTTGCAACTAAAAGAAATTGTCAGGCTTTTGGTTGAGTACATGAATAGCTGGTATTTGCAGACAATTTTCAACCACAAAAAACAATGCACCAACATTTTGAGTATTTTATTTTGAAATTTGTATGTAGTGTTGTACGGTGATGTGTTATATGAGAAAAAAGATGGAGTTCATTCATTGAAAATTAAACAGATCAGGGAAGAGTGGAGTATGATGTCCTCCAGAGTGGGAACTCTCATTTGTCATTGCCTTCTGTAAAGCAAGAATAAAGTGTTACATGTTACATGGTAGTATTTGATATGTAGAGAGGAGATGAAGATTTATAACGAGCAACTTCTTTGGGTTTTATCTGTCAAGTTTGTCCTTTACTTTTTTAAGGGAGAATTTACTCTCCCATTGTGTACTTATGGTTTACTTTCTAATAATTTATATTCAAAGGTGTATTGGAGGAGGCAAGTAAGGTGCAAGGGTACTGACATGCAAAATATTTCTTTTCTATTAACTAGGTGGCTATTTCATTGTCAAAGGTGTAGAGAAAGTCATTCTTATTCAAGAGCAGTTATCCAAAAACAGAATCATTGTGGAAGCTGATAGAAAAGGCACGGTTGGCGCTTCTGTTACCAGGTATGATAAATTCCTACCATTACATAAATGAGGTAAACCCAAAGCTTTGGAACTTCATTGTTGTAGTTGAAATAGCTGTGGAGTTTTCTTCCTAGTGTAGTTTAACCAGAAAAAGCTGTAGACATTCAGTGCTCCTGTCTAGCTACTGTCATTTTGTATGCTAAAACTTCAATCCCTAAATAGTATAGTATTCCCACAAAAACCAGTGCGAGTTGCTCATGTGTTCCAGGATTCATCCCAGATTAGGAAAAGCAAGTTCTAATTTTTAATATAACAAAGTGCACTTCCTAACTGATGGTGTTTGGTCTCAGTTTGCTGCAAGTAACATGAAGCTACTGCAGTGGAAATTGGATGTAACCTTTTGTTTGCCTCTCTACATAAAATTGGCATAAAAACTTTTAAAGGCAAAGGCAGCTGAGGAGGAAGCAAATATTTTTGTACTACACAAATTACTGAAAATGGCAAGGTAGTCTAAATTTGGCCTTTCCTCCTTGATCAGGTTTTGTTTCTATTTTTTTCAGCTTTTGGTTGGTTGTTTCTTATTTTTTAAGCTGCATTCTGGTATAATAATGGTGTATGTCACTGTTCAGTATGAGGGCTGTTTTTACTTCTCCAGAGGCCTCTCATGTCTCTTCTAACTACTCTACTGTCTCTCAGTAAGCCTGGATGAGGTTAATGTACCACCAAGTACTGTTATGTCATTACCACTGTTGCTGCAGTACTTGTTCACACTTAGACCTTGCTGGTTACATCAAAATTGATTATAAAAGCATGCAAAGATGATTTTAAAAAGTACAGACTTCTACTTGCTCAAGTCAAATATGCCAAATAGTCCCCAGCACAGGTGATGACACCCTATTACCTTGGAGTTACAGGCTGATCTCTGGCTGGTTTAATGTAATCTTCAAAAGAGGAGAAAGTGAGATTCATTCAGCTGAAAGATTGTTCAAGTTTGCTAAGTTATATACAAAAGATTCTAGGAGTCAGTGCAAACACTCTGTTGGACATAATATTATTTTTATTTTGACTTCAGTTCCACTCATGAGAAGAAGAGCAGAACAAATATGGTTGTGAAACAAGGAAGATTTTACCTGAGGCACAACACTCTGTCAGAAGATATTCCCATTGCTATCATATTTAAGGTAACACAGCTGTTTGTTTGGGGAAAAAAAAGGGGAAAAATGCTGTGCTGTAGCTCAAGAATGAAGGTCAACAGCAGCTCTCAAGTTAATATGTACAGAAGGACTTGACAGGGCTTAGATATTGCAAGCTTTTCTCCCTTGGGAAGTCATCTTTATTGTACAGCAAAAAGGAGAATAAGTGCTGTATTTTTCTGCAAGGAGAGCATTGCTGTGCCAAGAGAAATGCCTGCCATCTGCTTACTCTTACTCTGCCTTGTGAGGTGCCTCTGCTGCTATAGGTCAGAAGGGTTTTATTTTGTTACGAGCTATGCTGTAAGTTGTGTTAAGGGTCTTTGTTTCTGGTTTTGGTTTCAGCCTGTCCCCAGCTCTGACTTGTGCAGTGCTGAGTAGCTTGATGTCCTTTTTCAGGTTCAGGGACATGACTTAGCCATGAGTTCATTTATGCATGATTTCCAGTCATAACTGTAAACAAAACTGAGAGCCTCTGGGGAAGTCTTGCAATTCTTAGACCTATTCCTAAATCCTGTAAGGTTACTAGAGTGGCCTGCATTTCTTAGCAGTTTGCTTCCCCTGTGAATGAGCCGTGCCTCAGTCCAAAGAGTTCAGAAGCCCTGCCTGGTTCAGGAACACTCACTGGTATCCTGAGGGCAGTGAAGGCTGGGACTGGCATCATAGCTTTGAGGCAATTCCTGACAGAGGGCTCTGAGAGGCATCCACTCCTGAGTATGGATGAGAATTGGGGAGTATTTGCCCTTCCAGTTGAGCTGGTGACAATGTCATGCCTTGACCCTCATCTCCTGTGAAACTGCCAAACTGCTTCCTTTCACTCTCTGCTTCTCCCTTTCATTTTAATTCACTCAAGGGTGCACACTCTTGAGTGTGTGATCAGTGTGACATAACGATGACGGCTCCCCAGCTGCCCAGCAGGACCAGAAGCAGGCTGGTAGCTTATCTGTCTGTGGAATCAAATGCATGGACTACAGCCAGGAAAGGTGGTGGGTGGATATGCTCTGTCCAGCTGCTGGAGAAGGCAGTAGGGCATGGCCAGGCCTTAGGCTGGGACCTGTCCTGCCAGCAGCTGGGAGCTCCTTCCTGTCCTGTAATGCTTTTGATGTTGCCTTTGTGTGTGCATGAGGAAATTGGGCTGCGTTCTTGGAGGCATGAAAAAGCCTCTGACTGGATGGATCTGGGCAAAACTCTGGTTTTGTGTTCTCTGTAGTGGGTTATGGCACAGAAGGTTGGGAGAGGAAATGATGTGCCAGGAGAGGGCAGCACGTGCTCGCAGCATCTGAGCTGGTCGTGCCCGCAGCACCGATGTTATTTGTGGGTTTTGTCCCTATTACCCCAGTGGTTGGTGTGCCTTGGTACTAGAAAATAGTTTAATAATTGGGTTTAGACTTGAGAAATAAATGGCTGTTACCTCTGATTAAGCAAATCTCTTCAGATAAGGGAGGAGATTGTCTGGTTTTAGTGACCAGTGTTCAAGGAGTTTGAGACGTTATTTATGGACAGAAATGCACATAAAAGTGCCAGGATTAAGTTCACAACTCTCGTGTTGCAGAAAAGTGTTAATGTGGCTCTTAATCCACTTGCTCCAGTACCAAATTGCTGGATTCCACCTTCACTTCAGACTTTTATTACATTTTGTCAGCCTGTGCTGGTACAGATAAATACCTGCTCACGCGGAGTAACTGCTCTGGGTTGTTGTCTGAGCAGCTGGTTGTTGGCTTGTTTTTCTAAGCAAAATTGTACTGACTATTACCATCTGACAATGCTTGGCTATAATTATCATCCTCTTCATATGTATCTTTTATATTTTAGATAATGTTTCCTAATTTTTCATTTATTAATTGAATAAGGGGTTCCAGTTGTTAGAAGCTCTTGGCTGTAGTGTTTTTCAATGATTCATATTGATTTAGTACAGTAGCAAATCAGCTACACCCACCACAACTGTTCTGAATGTTCCATTCCAGCTGTTCTCATGAGTGGTCTTTTTTTTACTTTTCCTTTAATGACATGAAATTCAGGGATCTTCTGTCTACTTCTGATGAGTGTCCAGCTGGAAATGAAAGCAGTCACCAGTCTCTGATTCTCCTTTCTTGGGCATTGCTGTAGTGTGGTATTGCTTTGTTCTATTTAACTACTAGAAGCAAGATTAGAAATGCAATAGCTCTCAACCTGGAGAATCCCAAACTTAGGGATGCCTGTCTAACTTCAGCTCTCTCACATGGCAGTATTATACACAGGAGATTTGTTGGAAAAACAAGGAGAATAATTCCTTTCTGCCAACACTGAAGCCTTGGGCATGAAGCATGTGACTTCCTTATTACTGGTAGGTGTTCTTCTTGTGATATAGAGATCCATATCTGCAAGGGACAAAATTAAGCTGTATATACAATCTGAGGTCTCAAGTTTTGGCTGCCTTTGAATCCTTAACTTGTCCTGGAGCAGCTACATGTATAATTTCTAATTAAAAACTAAAATGATAAAGCAATGGCAAAAATCTATCGCTCTGCATTTCTTCCCAGACCAGCATCCAGGCTACTACCAAGTTCCACAGACCTCTGTTTTTTGACTAAGAAAACAAGTATTAATAGGTAGAGGGTTGCCATTCAGTGCATGGGCCAGCTAGAGGGGGTAGTCTAAGATTCAGGGGTTATCTGAGAGACAGTGAGCAATTTTGGATTGTCTTTCTAGTCCCGATAGCTTTAACTGACTTGGTGTTCTATATGTGATGTAAGAAAATCATTGTAGCATTATAGAATAGAAAGCAAGTATTGCAGAGCTATAATCTAATGTGGATTTAAAGCTACTGCAACTGTAGGGTTGAGGTGTACTAATATATCCTCTAGACATCTTTGTCAAAAGCTGTGAAATACAAAACATTAGAAACACCACCAACTGATAGAGCTGAGGCCTAAAATTCCTAGAGCTCCCTAGACTAGAATCTAAGGTCACCCTTGTATTTCAGGTGTAAAGTCATGGACTGAGCTGCATGCTAGGGCAAGACCTGAACACAGTGTTCTCCATTCTTGCTTTTGGTGAGGAATGAAGCCCAGGCACATGAGCTGTGGGGAGCAGTGGAAATAGAGTGGATCTAAAGGTCCCTTGATCTGGATAGATAGGGACTGGATTGTATGGGGTCACCCTAAAGGAGGCATGTGCCTTTCAGTTCATCCTTATTCATAACTGCAAGCCAGAATGACCTTGTCCTGCTGCTTTGTTTTATCTGCCTTCCAGACCTGTAGGGATCTTCGGGATGGGCATGCTCAGATGTTTTACAGTCAGTTGTGCCAAACACATCTAAGTTGTGGTTTCGTGGAATTTAGCACATTGACCACAACTAACTGAAATTTGATAGGCTACAAAAGGCATGTGCCTGGCACTATTCTAGGGCAGACTTGGGGTATCTGCTCTTTAGATGTAGGGGAGTTAGAGCTTTGTAGCTGTGCTAGCTTAAACAGTTTTCCCTAACCCATCTTCTTATAAGTGACAGAAGCATTTGTGCAGTCACTGGATATGGAAATGCAACTTTACTTTTGAAGTAGTGGCAGAAATCAGACAATTTTGCTCGTAAAGTATGGGTTCGTGTCAGTTTTTAAAGGGCTGTTAACTGCCTTCTAATGGGAAAACAAACACAGCTAATTTGCTTCCTGCTTACTTTGTAACACTTCTTCATTAGTTAAGATACATTGTGGCCACAGGGGTATTTATGGTATCTTGAGCTGTCTTGCAACTCTGGGAGACCTTTCTTTAGCTGTGTCAGTCGTGCACAGCTCATAGGACTGTGTGTACTGTGCACAGTGGCTCTTCTGAGTATGTCAGGCTAGGAGGTACACATGCTTTACCTTGGGGGGCTTGGACAGTTCTAGGTAGCAGTGGGCATTAGAGGAGGTGTGGAATATTTGTGCTCTATATAAGAGTGTTTCTGTTCTGAAAATCATCTGGGTTAGAGGTAAGAAGGTGCTGCTGCTTTTGCAGAAAGCTCCCTAAATTGCAGGGAGTTAGAGCTGCTCAAAGGTAAGGGCTATTTTTCTTTTGAGTTTGTGATTTTTCTTGTGAGTTTATGATTTGGTAGACTTGAGTGAGCTGTGGGAGCTGAAGTAAGTGAAGGTTGCATGCTGCATTGAAACCGGTTAAGGAAGGAAGAAGATTGTAAGTAACCCTACAGGGACTTAAAAGTTGAATTTTATGACATGAATCACTGGATGAAGTATCTTTAGTGTGTGTGGGAGCTGTGAGAAACTGCTCTAGGACCTGCGGCAGAAGATTTGAACAGCAAGTCAAGTTTCATTTTTACAAACCTGTGCTAGCCTTGGAGCTGTTAGGTGCAGCTCTAGAGGAACAGCTGGATGGTGGTCTGACTGGATCTGCAGGATTATGGGTTCCCATGGCTGTTGTTTCATAGCTTGTATCTTTTGAATTATGAAAGCTCCAGACCAACTCTGTCTGTGATGTCAACCTTGAACTTCCCTGACATCTTTTTAATCCAGTCATCTGCCTGTCTCTGTGCTGTAATTTAGCCTGATGGACTGCAGAACTGCATTCTAGGGAAGTGCCATGGAAACGCCTAGACATCATCATTAAGACGTGAGCTGGGGGAGCAAGAGCTGGGCTCACACTCTCATCTGTATGTGTGTGCACACACAAAGATGGACACACACACATTTAGGCAGTGGGAAGCTCCCCAGTCCCAGGAAGGGGTTGGCCCCACTTGGACCGCTTTCTCCCGCTTGAATTCAGGATGATCTGAATATTCTGAATGCTTGCTTTGCCTTCTCTGTTTTATGTCCATTGACTGCTAGCCTTCAACCGTAATCTTCACCTACTGTCTCCTTCCTCATCCTTTCACTGCCACTGTTAAATTATGCTTTTACAATGTCTCCTTCCCCCCTCCCCCATAAAATTATCCCTTTGTGACATTGCCTTCCAATCAAAAAGAAACATCTTGTCTACTGCTTTGCTTTTATGTTAATTCCCTTTCCCTCAACTGTGTCCTAGGACCGTGAGTGCTCTAACCATAGGGCCCATTCCTCTATCGCATGTCCTCCGTGTTTCTGTAACATAAGCAACAGCCAAGGAATATTTTGTTACTGTCCTAACGATGTTACAGGCTAATTCTGGAGTACTTCTTTTGTATTGGTTTGGTTTTTTGGTTAGTTGTTTTTGGAAGGGTAACATCAGGGCCGAATTTACTGAAAACCAAAGTGTTTAGATTACAAATCTCTCTGATAGCAGCATGGGCCTGCTGCTTGTCCTTTTGGTGTTGTGTGTAGGTGGATTTGTGTATGCAACTCTGCTCAGGATTGTTGAGAGTATAGAGGAGAATAAATAGGTTTACTTTTAGGCTGTTGTGTTAGCACATCTTTTTCAGTCATTTGCCTGAGTTTTAGTTATTACTCATAAATTCATTTCCTTCAATTTTCACATATTTAACAACACAGTGTATGTGGTTTGGTTACAGATCCTGGCCTTTCCCACTCAGACGTTTAGAGTTCTCAGGTGACTTTGCTACTACAAAGTCCAGCTAGAAAATCTACATGGGCTTAAAGATCTATCTTGTACTCATCCTTCTGCTGTAAGACTTTTGATCAGAGAATTCATTAAGTTAGAAGAAATCCTCAACCCTCTTTAATTCATGGTGGCTTTCCAGTTTTTAATGGATGAAAAAACATAGTAAAAATGTGGATTGTTTTTTTTTTTCTCCCCCACTTTTCATATGACCCCTAAGGTTTGGTTGCCATTGTAGAATTAACCTGACGGACAGAAATAGGGTGATACCAGCTTGCGGGTGAGATAAATGTATTTGTGGTATATGTGCCTAGAATGGCACAAAAATTCTGTTCTAAAAATTTCTGGATTAAGTGCAATAACTGTATTAATCTAGTTGTCATTCCTAAACTAGTTTACTGGTCAGCTACACACATGGAAACTTACTGTTGTGAAGCTTTCATGCTTTGTAGACTTATCTTGTGAGTCTGTCTCTCAGGTCATGAGGGATTTTGTTAGCTTCTCTGCTGAGGTTTTTTAACTATTGTGTGACCTTATTTAAAAGGGTGAGGAAGTGTAATGATATTTGAAAAACAGAGATCTCAACCACAATAACATCACATGGCCAACTTCTGGTTCTGAAAAGAGCCTTGAGATCAGAGGGGTGACTACTTAATGGGAACAAACTATGATGAAACACTCTTTACCTGGTGAAGTACCTGTATCTTGATTTGGCACTCAAGTCTGTCTGAGATGGTAGAATTGTCATCTGGGCTTTGTATTAAAAGAGGAGAGTCCTCACACTGTTCTGGATGTATTATACTTTTGCAGTGCTGTTAATTTCTAATAAACCACAAGGTGAAAAGACAGAGTTTGAATTTAAAGGGGCTTCAACTACTTCTTTGTTCAAAAAGAAATAAAGAAAAAAAGAAGCTGAATACTTCACAATTAGAGCAACAGTTTTGCAAGTGAATGGCGTTAGCTAGGTGTTAAGCAAAGTGACACTCCACTAAGGCAGTAAGAAGGGAAGGTATTTCTGCATTTTTGAGGAAAATGTGACTTTTTGGGGTACTGCCAGTTTTTAATGAGAACCAGAATAGTAGACTCTGCATAGGCCATTATTTACAATGGTCTTTGTGGCAGGCACTTTGGAGAATAATGTGAATGCAAACGTAACTTCCTCACAAAGTTCTGAGAAACATATTATAACTCAGCCAGAAGAGGTTTAGTGAGATTATTCCATTTCTTGATATGGCAGAGCTCCAGGCAAATGTGTGAAGGGGGGGGAAGCTTTAGCACCATCTGGAATCCACAAAAGCCTTCATTGCTGGCTGCCACCTTGAAACACTTACTGATAGAGAGATTTTACTAAACCTGTTAAGCGCTTTCTTAGTTTATTAAGCTTTTTCCGCGGTATAAAGTCTAACAAGGTGTCCAAGGATCAGTGAAATAGTAGAATGTCTTTCAAGTGGAATTGTGTAGTGAAGTCATCTTCTAAATGCAGAGAGCTGCAAAGGGGGTAAATTGTAAACATTTCTCAAATATCATGAGCTACATCACAGTCAACTGAGTTTGCAAAATTGCTTGTGGTAAGAGACTGAGTACTCTTTTAAGAAATTTCACCTTCATTTCTTTATTGTAGATTCTGATTTGATTCTCATTGTTACACACTTTGGCTTGTTTATACCTAGTATTTATTTTTGTCTTAAGACAAAAACCACAGAATTTAACTCCTGTCAGTGAATAAAAAAAAAAAACAACCAAAAAACCACCACCAACAAAAAAAGGGCTCTCCAAAAAGTGTGTGTGTGTTCCTGCTGCTTATCAAGATTTCCATTTAACGTTCTTCCATAGCTGGAATATGTGCTGCCAGTGCCAGATGGCACAGTTTCTTAGAGAAGAACTAGCTCTTGCTTAGTAGTAATGCAGACAAACAATACCAAATTAGCATAAGCAAATGTCAGTGAGTTAACATAAAGCCTGTGTTATTTCTTTCTTTTCTTCTTTTCCTAGGCCATGGGTGTTGAGAGTGACCAGGAGATTGTACAGATGATTGGCACAGAGGAACATGTGATGGCTGCATTTGCTCCTAGCCTGGAAGAATGCCAAAAAGCTCAGATTTTTACACAGATGCAGGTGTGTCTTTTCACATGGCCAGAGGCCATAACAATCTAGAGAGGGGGTATTGACCACTTTGCTGTGTCAGCAGTGGACATACACTTTGTGTTTTAAGATTTGTTTTGGGGGGGTTATTTTAAGCTGAGGCTTTTTAAAGGGTCAGGACTTGTCAAACGTGAGACTTCGCTCTCATTACCAAACTGGAGAAGAAAAAATCAGTCAAGAAATGCTTTGTTTTCAGAAGCCCAGGGTTGTGTTTTAATGGCATAACCCTGTATATAACAAGTAGCACTATCCATGAAATTAGGGGGGTTTGTTGAAGACATTTTTAAAAAAGGAATTGCATGCCCCATTTGGCAGAAGCCCATTGATGTGGCTATGACCATTTCATCATGAGTAGATGTTCTATTCTAGTCACTTGTATAAAGCCTACAACAGTAGCCACCCTCTGTCCTGCTAAAGACTCAGCAGAATTCTCTTAGCTCATGTACTTTTTTTAGTTAGCCAGAACATAGGCCATTTTGCTAGAAGCAAATGGCAATATGTTAATCTGCTAGAAGCAGCTTTTGGAGGTTAATCTTATTTCTGCTATTTCATTGTAAACTTTGTCAAATCATTCCATGTGTGATGTTTAGTGTTTTAAAGTGAAAACTTTAAAGTGAAAAGTCCTGGTTTTCATCTTTGGGGGGCTTTTGAGGGTTCCATTTAGCTTGAAGAGCTCCTAATTTAGAATCAGGTGAGTAAAATGGTGAGCTGGAGCAGCACAGAGGAATGCGAAGCATTCAGGAAGGTAGAAAAACAGAAATACAGAAGTTATTGTGCAAGAAATGTCAAATGAATGGAGAGATAGTTCTTTGTGGAAGAAGGTAACAGATGGAAAGGATAATCTGTCATTTACTGGAGAGAGTGATTCTTTCACGTAGCTTCATGGCTTATCCTGTGTGGACTTGGATAGTTTCTTGACTTATCTGACTAGGAATTCTGCAGATTGATTGACAACTGGTAGGAGAGGAGGAATCCATTGCAAGGCACTCCTGGAGACAGACGTGGATGCCACACAGTAGCTTTTGGGGATATTAAACTGTGAGTGCCACCTCATGGTTTAATATCTGAATGAAATTTAGCAAGTGCACAAAAGAACTGAAGGTGAAAAGTCTAATTAAATAAACTAGGTATCTTTGGAATTTATAGAGTCCTTTTTTCCTATATCTCTGCCATATCCCTTCTTTTAATATTATAGTAATAGTGGATTTTCACCCCTTTCCATTCCAAATTCTATCAACCTGTGATAAACATGTATATTTAGTCAATTGTGTCAATTTTCAAGAATTTTTTTCTTAGTATCACTTACACCTTTGTTATTTTGCAGTTTGTTTGGAGTTTGTATCATCCATAGCTGGTGAGATGGCACTGGATGAGGAGTACACACATAACTCCATGTGTGTGTATATTTGTCTGGGTTACAGTTCTGATATTAACTCAGGTTAATTCCCCCCTTCGCAGGCATTAAAGTACATTGGAAACAAAGTACGAAGGCAAAGGATGTGGGGAGGCCCAAAGAAAACAAAGATGGAAGAAGCCCGAGAGCTGCTGGCATCAACCATTCTGACCCATGTTCTTGTATGTAACGTTCTGGGGGTTTTATAAACTGGAGTAAGCTTGTATGGTTATTTATGGTGCAAGCTTTGTTGGCAGGGAAAAATGTCTTTGATGGCTTTGTAGCTGAGATAAAGTAAATCATCCTCAAAATAAAGGGGAAGACTTGGATTGAGTCAAAAGAAATCTTTTTGAGATGCTGTATCATTGAACTAATTAAACTATGCATTGTTTTTCTGCATAGCCAGGCAGTATCAGGTGTTAATTCAGGACTTTCATCTCATGACCTATACCTTTATGCTGATTTACTTCCATTTGCTATCTGTTTCAAAGTCACTAATGTGTATTTTTTGCATTTTTAAAGAAAGTAAAGCGCTCAAATCCCTTTTGTAACTCCTCCATCAGCCCAGATTAACAGTAATTTAAATGGATGTGTTCATCTGAATAAGAACTAAGGAGATGATCCTGAAACATTTGTTTTTGTTTTGTTTGGTTTTTCTGGATTTTTTGTTTACAGGTGAAAGAATTCAATTTTCGTGCCAAGTGCATATACACAGCAGTGATGGTACGCAGAGTAATTTTGGCTCAAGGAGAAAATAAGGTAGATGACAGAGACTACTACGGAAATAAGCGTTTGGAACTGGCAGGGCAGGTGAGTTTTTACTTCAGAACGAAGTGTTTTGGGGTTTTGTTACGGTCTCCTTTTAAAAGATGCAGAATAAGGAGTATCCCTGTCTTTTCAGTTGAAGTGTTTTCCCTCTCATTTTATTTTTGTTGGCTTTTCTGTGTTGACTCATAGATCTGCTTCCATGATTGAGACTAATACATTATATCCTCACTTCTGTATTGCCTCTTTACACCAGATAAAAGGACAGAGCAGTGCAAATATAGCATCAGTTCTAGCTGTGATATAACACTGCTATTGCCAGGAAGGCAGCAGTAAGAGCCATCCTCCAGTGTTCCCCTCTAAGCAACTGGGTAAGGGAATAAACTGGGACAAAGGAGGTGCCTGCATGTCAGGTCCAGGCTGTCCCATTGTGGAGAACCCAGCTTGTGTAGCAGCTCACAGAGCAGCCACTCAAGCCTCCTGTAATTTGGTGCCCATAAGACCGTTCGTTTGTTGTCAGCTGCCTCTCTGGCGTAGCATGAATTAACAAAATGAGGGGCTCAAAGTTAATTTGAGCAACTAACGAAAGTGGATTTTGTGGACTTCTCTGCTTGCAGAATTTTGGCACTGGAGGCAGCAGCAGTAACAAAAAGCTGTAAAGGAGGGAATGGTTTGAGGTGTCTGGCTGGCACAGTTCTTTTGCAGACAGGGTGGCAGTTCAGAGCTGTTGGCCAAACTGCATTCTCCTAATGCAATGGGAATTTGCCTGTCAGGTGAAGGAACTGCTTAGCTAATATGGCATGGATTTTCCAAGTAAGCCACATGTGCTTACTTGCTTAAACAGTTTATATTAGGCTTGGACTTTGCTGTGCTCAGTACTAACCTAAATTGGAGTTTCAGTAGTTGGTATCACCTCTGGTTATTGATCATGCATCAGAAATTCAGACAAGTACACAAAATGCACTGGATTGCAGAAACTGCATCTCTGCTGCCCACAGCATTTGTATTGGGATTTCTGTTGCAGCATGTATAACAATATCTGCTCCTTTTTTTTCCTGTCCAGTGGAAATTCTGATTTTATTGTACTTTTTAAGATGTGTGCTTGCATATTGTCTCATACTCCTTCTTTCCACCCAGCCCTGCCCTCCATGCACATGTGAACGCATACACAGACACAGAGACAACAATCATTTTACAGTAAAAATCACATGCTTTGCTTCCTAGTTTTCTGAAGAAATAAGGGTGACACTTGAACACATTCAGAGCACAAATACAAGGGAATAAAACCTCCTAATTTTTTAGGATAAGAAAATTCTTTCTTCAAATTAATATGTTCAGTGTTCATCAAATTTTTACTCTGTTGCTGAGGCGGAATATATCTCTTAAAGTGTAAGGAGTAGTAAGTGGGCATTCGTGCAACATTCTAATGGGATAAATATTTTACACTGTAATGGGTTTATTTGGTTTCTGCGGTAATGTTGCTGTAGTTTTGTATGTTTGTAATCAGCAAAATTAGTTGTTGCTTTGTCATCAGATTGTTCTTATTTAACTGGATTGAAGGAGTAGTTTGTTTTTTCCTAATACTTTCAGAGGCAGAAAGTAGAACAGGTAAAGAGTTTTCTACAAGCTGTAAGAAAAAGGCCTCTGCTCACACAGATGTTAACAACCAAAGTTGGTTTAAATTATGTGGGAAAAGGTTTTAAATGTAGAGGATCATCATAACAAAGCCAATGCATATTTTTTCTACATCAAGGAGAACTATGCACAGGGGTTGTAACAATTGATTAAGAGTAGTTCTTTCTCTCTTGTGGTATTTTAAATGTTCATTTCAAGATGAATGATTGAATTCCCCTCTGCCAGCTTACTGGTGAAATAGTAATTTGGTTGGATTGCAGACTAAATAGTGTAGAGATTTTTTTGCCGGTTTCTAGATGTTTGTGTTTAGCTAAAGTTTGTGTGGATAAAATGGTTGGTGGTGGTTTGGTTTTGGTTTGGTTTTTTTTAATGCCAGCATGTTCCTGGAATAAAAACGCTGTTGATTTAAAATTGGAATAAATTAAAAAAAAAAAGAAAATATTCCCATGTGAGGAGAAAAACATAGCGGTCTAAACAGTGTAAAGACATAAATGACATTGTCTTTATAAAAATGTGTGAAAACAATAGCTGCTAATTTCACACCCCATGGGACAAGAGAGTACGAAATGTGCTTTAGCTTTAGATAACAGAGTTGTATCCACTAGCCAAGCTGGTTTACAGAGCTTTCTCTTAGTCTGTCTGCCACTAGAGGCTCAGTAGGCCAGGTGCCAGCTGAGGTGTTAGCAAAACCTACCGATTTCAGGCTTAATCTTTTCACCTACCTTTTCTCTTCCCTTAATGTGTTCATTATTTGCTAAGCATTGCTCTGTTCTTTGTCCTCATTTTTTTTTGTTTCTAATGCAGCTTGCTTTGTATGGGTGAGATATGGAACACCACCAAAATCCGGCACCCTGGAAAGCAAGGGATTTCTACCCTGTGACAAAAGAATACCGCCTTGACTTCAGAGATTGCCTAATCCCAGCTGTTCTGATAATATAATTAAGGCTGCCTAATGTCTTTAATTTTGCAACCAGTTTGTGTGAAAGGGAGAATTTGGCACTCTAAAGGCTTAGACACTAAATAGCAATCTCAAGGCGCCTAATTAGAATTCTCTGACATTAAGCTAATTGCTGAAACTGTATTTCAGCAGCTTAACTTCTTTATTAATTTTTCTTAGGATTTTCAATGAAAATCAATTGATGAGCTGTCAGTATTTTTTTTCCTTAAATATAATTTGCTCTTTAGTGCTCCTCTCTGAAGCAGGCTGAAAGGCCCTGGACTAACTATGAAATCCATTGAATATTATCAGTGGCATTCCATCCTTTCTCTTTAATCTCTTGCTCTTGACCTAAATAATGTGGTTATTGTGAGATTCTTCTTTGCCAGATAGTCAGAGCTCTTAGAGAGTCTGAGTGAAATTAGCAAAGTATGAGGCTTTCCAGGCTGGCAAACAGTAACAAGTTGGTGTACTTGGGGTGTAACTGACTTTATTAGTTAGAGAAGAGGAAGGGTGGTGTGCCTTTATAATCCCCACGGTATATGGAATTACGA
This sequence comes from Aphelocoma coerulescens, assembly GCF_041296385.1. Lineage (NCBI taxonomy): Eukaryota > Metazoa > Chordata > Aves > Passeriformes > Corvidae > Aphelocoma > Aphelocoma coerulescens. The sequence continues at coordinate 57,248,690 of NC_091014.1, read as the reverse complement.
GATTCTTGCAGTTTTTGATGAAGAAATCAAATATGAAAATGTGTTCTGGGTGATTTTTTAAAGTGTTTAGTTAAATGTTTCAATCCTGCTCAAACCTGCTGAGGTCAAATGTTTACTGTAGTTAATTTCAAAATAGTTTAGTCCTTATTTAATGTGACTATCAACCATCTTAAAACTACACATTTCTTCCTCTTACTTTTTCCCTACTTTTGAAATTCTTCCCTCAGAATCTTATTTTTGGCTTCCCCAGTGGGTTCTCCTTCTTGATACAATGCTTCATAAAAGTTGCTTTTATTTCTGGTGGAAATCTAATTTAAATTAACTGTGACATCACAGGTGACTGGATTTCTTTTGACAATGGTGAGAGAGTATCATTTTGTAACTGTTAATGGTATTACAAACATCAGGAAGGGAAAGATGGTCTACAGCGTCTTCCTCTCATGCCAAGGTTGGGTGTAAAAACCTCTCTGTCCAGAGTGGAAATAGGATTCGACTTTTGCCAAGGGTTAGCATGCAGTGTGTGTTGTCACCAGCTTTACAGTATCATTTGCCAAATGCTTTGGTCAGCCCAGCTGGAGCACATAGGTAGAATAAAGCAATTAAAAGTTAGTGGCCCATCCCAGGGACAGAGGAATGAGTGTGGTTTACTTCCTAGTTTCCAGAAGGTAAGGAAAGGTGGGGACTGTGTCTCATGCAGACAGTTAAAATTCAGTTTAATTCTGCATATACAAAAATTATATGGTACAAATGACTCCAGAATGTCTTAGCTTGTGATGGATGTAGGGCTTGTTCAGCCCTACAATGCTTTGTGCACTGGGAACTACCATTTCTGGCACTGCTAGCAGCTGCATTTTTGGTTCTTCTGACACTTGGAGCTGTTTTAGACTCAAGTCCCAGGACAGGACTGCCAGGCTTTACTGTTTACAGTGCTTGCTTGCAAAGCTAATCATTGTGAACACTTAAAATGTATCATGTGGTACAGATTTAAATGTTTTGGAAAGCTATTAGTGTTGCAAGGAGAGGCTGAGCAAACTGCAGAAGCAAAGCAGATTGGAGAGTGAAAAAAGTCAGACCACAGACTTTGGTAGCCTTTTCTTTTTATGGCTGTTTCAAGAACTAGAAGTAATTAATATACATATACAGGAAATAATATTGTTAAAAGGCAGCACTTTTGAATGGTTCTGTTGCTGGGTTCATTTTGGGTTGTTTGGTTGGTTTTTTCCCTATTCAGCTGAGTTATGCAGCTTTGTTGCTTGAATTGTAGACTTTGGGTTGTTGGTTTGGTTTTTATAAGGGAGAGATGTGAAGAGTATTGCACTTTCTAGACAGTAGCAGTTCTAGAAAACAGTGACAGATGTTGAACCAGCTGAACTTTTCTGTGGGTGTAATTGGTTTTCCACAGATTGTGATTGGCAGAAAGTAGCAGGATAAAAGTCTGTATGAGTAAGGAAGCTGCCTATGAAACCTGAGATATGTATTAGAGTAAAAACCATTCTTGCCTCCAAATCTTGTGTGTAATGCAGGGTTGTACATTTAGGATATTAAATCTTTAAAAGAGTTTGTAACTCTTTTAGGAAGAAGTAAATCAGGTGGGTTGTAATGTAGCAGATTAGAGAAAATAGTTGGATAGCGTAGAGACATATGGCTGTGCTAAAATATTGTGAAGGAAGGACTAAAGCAAACCAAAAAGGGATAAGTGCATAAACTTAGACCAATATTCTTAATTTCTGTTTTAAGTTCTCTAATATTGAACTTTAACAAGGCAAAAAACTTGTGATAAAAAATTATCATTTGTGAAACAGAAAAGTTACATTTTAACTGACAAAGCATATAAAGGTAGGAATATTAAACACATCTCCCCTCTCTTTCCCCATCTCCTAGACTTGAAGAAGTATAATTCTTCCCTTAACTGTTTTGTATTTCCAGCTTCTTTCTCTTCTGTTTGAAGATTTGTTCAAAAAATTTAACTCTGAGCTGAAAAAGATTGCTGACCAGGTCATCCCCAAGCAGCGTGCGGCTCAGTTTGATGTTGTGAAGCACATGCGACAGGACCAGATCACCAACGGCATGGTCAATGCCATCTCCACAGTAAGTATTTGTGTTCTCATTCTAGTATGCAAAGCTTTTCCACCATAGTGAATGATGGAAATGGGAACATTTATTTTTGATGAATCTTCCGGGTTTGGTTTGAAAAGCAAATCTGTTTTGTGGTTTTTTATGGATTAAAACGTCAAATCTCGTGTCGTGGGCAGGGCGTGTGGAATTCACTGAAGAATCAATAATCATCAAGCATCTTTTATTTCAAACTGATGTTTTAGTTTTTGAGAAGGAATGGTAAAAACAGGCAAATTTAGAATAGTGGTTCTGTCTGTCTTCTAGGTTCTGCTTGACTATGTGGTTTTTTATTATCTGGATTTAGCTGGGGTCAGGTTACATCATTTGTACAAAAGATTTTTGAAAAAACAGCAGGAAAACATCATGAACAGGAGGGAAAAAAAAAAACCCCTCAACCTCAATTCTAAGCTCTTTGAGGGCAGTGCCTTTTTATTCTGAAGTTGGTGGAATGAACAAATTTTCAGCATAGTTAGTTAGAAGTTAGTACTTCTGTTAATGATACTGATCTATTTAACAGGGAAATCTGCTGCATGCTGTAATATTAAAAAACCCCTGATAATTACCCTTTAAATATTTGTCTTGGTTGGATTTTAGCCTGTTTCTGCCTTCTGCTGGAACAGATACTTTCATTCATGCCGGTGGACAAGAACAATAATAGCTTCTAAGTTTGTCTTTCACCTCAGGCATCTGCAAGAGCAATTTGTGAGATTGCTCCTGAAATCCAGCTAGTAGCTTGTAAAAGACTTTGAAATGCATGATTTTTAAAAGAAATTAGATTAGACCTAAGTATTTTAGCAGCTGGTAAAAATTGTGGAACTTAATTTTTAATCTTTGGTGCTCTTAAGAGGGCTTTTCTGCCTAGCATGAAACTGAGGTTTTTCTTTGGCTCTTGTAAACAAATTAATTCCACATATTGTATCCAAAACCACCAACAGTCTGTAACTTACAAATCCCAGTGCTAAAGCCTTATCACTGTTTAATTTTATGAGTGCCCCAAATGTAGTTAAATCTCTATAGTGCATGTAACCAAAACAATTGACAGATTTGTTTCTCTAAATGCTAGTGCTTTCTTCTAGCTTGTGCCAGTTTTTCCATTTGGACTGACAGAGATAAATCTGCAAATATTCAGTCCATATTCAGTAAAGTCTTCGTTCTTCCTCTGTCTTTGGACTTTTTTTTACTGCCACATAAGCAGTTAAACACCATCTGCTCTTGAGCATTGAAAAATAATTTCTCAGGAACAATGCCCAGTGCATACTATTCAAGAGATTAAGCAAATACCATAAAAATCATTCTTGGAAATGACAATCTCCAATCTCACCAGAATGATAGTCTCAGAGAGCATGAAATAACTGAGCAGATTCATAATTACACCAGTAGCATGCAAAAGAATTCATAGCCCTACTGCATCAGCTGTACAATGGTGCTCAGTGATATTTGGTACAGGTCCTCTTCTTACCCTGGAAAACACCAGAAGAGAGGGTAGGGCAGGCAGCAGTGCCAGAGGCCTGATGGACATTTCAGCATCTGAAGAATCACCTGATGCCACTGAGGGGGCAACTTCCCATTCTTAAGAGTTCTTAATAGGATGGTCTCGTTTGGGGGTGGGCTCACAACTGCCCTGGCCCCATTTTGGTTTTCTTTTCTGTGGACAACTTTTGAAGGATCCAGTCTGTCCCTTCCAAAGCACAAAGAATATTTTGTATGACTTCTTCAGGCAGCATTTTTACCTCCCTTTTTTCCCCAATCTTTTTGATTTTAGACTCTTCTGGGCAGCAAAGAGGAAACCACATACTAATTTAGCCTACAGATGCAATACTTGCTAGCTTGAAGAAAAACTACTGATTTATTGCATTCTTCCACTTACATTCTTGTAACTTCTACTCTTTAAAGAATGAAATGGTCTGTGAGTGAACCCTTCCCAAGGATGTTAAGCAAATGAACAGGATACTTTTTCTTTTGACTGACTTGCCATTGGTCATTATGTCTTCCCACTTGCTATTACAAATTTGAGACTATTTGATAGTCTCTCCAGTGGAAGGAAATAACAAAATCATTTGTATGGGTGGTGTTTTCTTCCTGTTGATCACTAAGTGGGATTGTGCTGTTAAAAGTGTAAATAAAAAAGCCAAGGAAATCACCCTTTAAAAGGATTTTGGAGTAGTACAGCAAGTGAGCTTCAAATTATTTGTTAGTATTGGTGAGCTGAGTTTCTCAAAAAGGCTACAAGAATTAGCAGAAGGCAATCCTTGGGAAAATGTTACCTTTGGACTGACCAGTAACATGGTGCCTGGGGTAAATAGTATTTCAGACAGAAATTTACTGTATCCACTGACTCAGGTGCTGAGAACTGGATATGGAGTAAATGTCATGAAGACAAAAACTGCAGCACCATATTTCAAGATTTCAGTAGAGATTATTAAATCTGCTTGTCACGGAAACATATTTGTGTCCTAGAACATGGTCTGATCTCCTCTGGTCTCCTAATTAAAAGCCCAAGTGACAGTGCCTGTGACAGTCCTGGAACACAATACCTCTGAGATGTGCATGGATCTTGCATTTCATACTTCATGTTATCCAAAGAGAAGTTGGGTAGACCTACTCCTCCCACACACACAATCTTCTGTGAGAAGACACTTCAGTGAGTCTTTTTCCTCTGGATTCTAAAAACAAAAGGCTTCAAGAAAGTACAGAGGGCTTTGATGTCAGACTTCTGCAGCATAAATGTCTGTGTTTCCTACAAAAGCAACAAATCATGGAAAAGACAAAGATCGTGGATCTATTGTAAAAGTGTTACATCACTCAAAAGACCTTTTTTTTCTTTTTTAAATACTCAAAATCTATATTACAAAACCAGAAAACCATTTAATGTAGCTAAATTTGAGTATTGATTTCCCTGTGAGGGACAGATGAAAAAGGATATTTGTGTGATTGGATATGTAATAGCAAAAGTATCCTCTCATCTGAAAGAGATTATTAGGAGTTTATATGCAGATAGGTAGTAGAAACATGGTTTATATAAACGGACAACATTTGTCTTGCAAAGCTCCTCAGATATCATTCTGTCTAGATACTGGACAAAGTCAAGACAAGGACAAACTGCATAAATTCTTTTGAAACATTAATTTTATTCTACAGGGAAATTGGTCTCTAAAGAGGTTCAAGATGGACCGCCAAGGCGTGACACAAGTCTTGTCCCGCTTGTCTTACATATCTGCTCTGGGAATGATGACCAGGATCTCTTCTCAGTTCGAAAAGACCAGGAAAGTGAGTGGTCCTCGATCGCTGCAGCCATCTCAGTGGGGGATGCTCTGCCCTTCTGACACTCCTGAGGGAGAGGTGAGGAATTTCTGGTTTGGTTTCTGTGTTTCTTGTCCTGAGGAATGGAGACGCTGTTTAATTTGAAGCAGGTGGTCCTCCATCAGAGGAATAATTCTGATGAGGAGGTTTCTGGAGAGGCTATCTTCAGCCTGATAACACAACTTGTGTGTCTTCTGACATCCTACCTGTTTACATCCTGGTCCTCTTTACTATATTGCCTTTTTTCTCCTGCATGAACTGTCTGGAAACAGTTCTGAAGTCATTTGGCTATATGAGAATGACATGAGGGCCCCCATTTTTGCAGTGGAACTACTTGCTCTCTTTTGATGAGAGCAGCAAGAGAGTACGTTGCTGAGTAGTTGAAGAGAGAAATATAGGGTTATACGTGGTTGGTTAACTTAAAATCTACTTTAGTGCCTGTATTTTTTATTAGTTTGTAAGTGCTAAAGCATTGCATTTTAGTGTGATGTAGAAAATTCTGCTTTTGTCCCCTCCAGATTTTTAGGGTAATTAATTTGTTTAATTTCTTTCACTTTAAATTTCATCATCTTTTTGTTTTTGTCAGTCAGAAGTACAGTTTGGGGAGGAAAATGTAAGTATGGTATTAGTACATAGGAAGAGAAAGGATAAAATATGTGGGGTTTTGTATTTGTTTTTTTTTCCTAGGCCTGTGGTTTGGTTAAAAACCTGGCCCTCATGACTCATATTACTACGGATATGGAAGATGGCCCAATTATTAAATTAGCCAGTAATCTTGGAGTTGAAGATGTCAACTTGCTCTGTGGTGAAGAACTTTCATACCCAAATGTGTTCCTGGTTTTCCTTAATGGTATGTTACTTTTCAGCAGTCCTGACTGATTTGTTGCTGGTGGAGAGTTAGGCTTCAGAAACCCTCCATCAGTTCTTGAAGCACAGTCAACTGCAGATGCTGCTTTCCACGTGCAAATCATTTCCTCTGTAAATATTTTGATAGGGTTGGGCAAAGTAAAAGACAGGCCAGATGATGACACTTAGTTGCATGAAGTTGTGTCTTCAGAACTCTGAGTGCAGATGTGTGTAGCTGGGAAATTGAAGCTTTCTCAAATTTCAGCCCTGTTTTTAAGCTCACTTGCATAAATAGGCACAAAAATATGTACAGTGAACTACAGGGGTTTTTTTGGTTTTTCAGATATTGGCCAAAGGAGGTGCCATTAATAAAGTACTTTTAAAAGAAAATAACTGTTAAATTTGTAATAAATTTACAAATTCAGATCTTCATTTACAGGAAGTATTTCGTTTCCTGTAATCTTTATATGTTTTTATATGTATTCATGCACTTTAAAGTGCCTTTAAAAACAGAAAGAAAACATCAAAACATCAATTGGTTACAAAGTTTAGCAGTGCTAGTTTCTTTAAAATTACCTTTGAAGGGGCATCTTGCTTTGTGCATGATTAGAAAAATTAGACCTGGGAAAACAAGCCTTTCTTCTTTGTTATAAAGGGATGATTTGGCACACGTGCTTTGCATCTGCACATTCATGTTCCTTTTACAACTGATCTTTGAGTGTTACTAACACAACAGGTACTATGGTATCAGATTTCAAAATACTGACATTTTTAAAACTACAATTGTGATTTCAAAATAGCCTTTTGTCAGCAGCATCCACTTCCAGGGACTAGTGTGTAACGTCTGTCACCACGGAGAAGTTCTCCGTTTACCCTTGAATTAAACCTCAGTTGTTCTTCAACCCTGCCTTTTCCCAGTAACATAAAAGCAACACTTGACCAAACTGCATTCCTTTGCTCTGCTTTTCTGTAGCAGTATGTTAAAGATAAGGTTCAGTGAAACCACATGCACTCTCTTCTGTCTTTTTTTATGGTCCAGAGGGAAGTGCAGAGCCAAAATATTGGACTCTTCCTTCACAAGCTCAGTGCAGTACAGGACAAGATAGTATGTTCCCAAATGTAGATGAATTAGTACTAAGTGAGGCAAGCCAAGTTACTGTTCAATCCACTTGTTTGTGGGTTTAATCCATAAAAAATTCTAACTTGTGGATAGCTGACTTGATCCTGATTTAAACTTTCGACCTAAGAAGGCAGATGATCGGTTAAGTACAAATTGTTTCTGTTGTCTTACAAGCTCCCTGAACTATCACCCTTTGTCTTCTTTAAAGTTTTTAAAATGTGACCACAGTTATTTATTTTATATATTAAGATTACTTTAGTCAGATGACTCTTCAAATTACTTTTACTCTCTTGTTTGTTCATTGTGCATCAGAATACTTATGTCTGAGCTGAAGTGCCCTGCTAAGACAGCTGAGTTGAGCTAAGTACCTGAAAGAGAAATTCCGGTGCTGTTGTGAGTGATTGCATATATCAAAATATCAGGACTTTCTAAAATTTCTGACAAGGCAGCAGAACAGTTCCTTGGTCTGTTCTTGGAAACCTTGAATCCATTTCAGTATAGGTGAAATTGCAGACTTCAGAGTTGTTAACTTTGCACCAACTGATGAATGGGCACTGGAGCAGAAACATACTTGAAGAAAGCTGAAGATGCACATCATTTGGTTTCTCAAGCTGTTCGGAAGCATGCAGGTTGATGACTTGTGAAATTCTGACAATTCTGAATTGAGAGGAAAAAAGAGCCAATTCTTACTCATGTTATAAAAGGGAAATTTTACAGCAACTCATTATTTGCAAGAAGCAGGAAGTACTTCTGTGCATGTTACACATGACCAGAATTTGTAAACAGAGTTTTGGATGTGCAAAGGATGCACCAGGTGTTTCTTCTCTCTCTGAACAGGTAACATCCTTGGTGTCATACGTGATCACCAGAAATTAGTCAACACCTTTCGGATAATGCGTCGAGCGGGTTACATCAATGAATTTGTTTCCATCTCTACAAATCTGTCTGACAGATGTGTCTACATCTCCTCTGATGGAGGGAGATTGTGCAGGTAAACTTCTCATCAGAATTACCTCACTACTGAGCTGGTTATAAACACTGTTCTATGCGCTGTAAATACACTGGGCTAAGACTTTCACAAGAACAGATTGAAGCAAATTCAGTAAGACTTGAGCATCTCTTTGCTCCTTAAATTGCCCTGATTCAAAACAGACAGAGGTTGGAAGAAGCAGAACAGGTTAATGAATATATGCATATTTTAGCATTGACTGGCTGTGTGCGTATTCTGTGTGTACTTCAGCAAAGCAGCTGTCACCACTACTCGTGGCATTCCACTTTATTAATTAAATGAATCTCAGAGCATGTTGAAAGCAGTTTGAGGCATGTCAGAGGCTCCAAAATAGTAAATGTACAAACTATCAATTAGTCACACCTGGTCAAGACATCCAGAGTAGGGGCATATTCAGTGGCAGAGAAATTACTTTTCCAGTCAGGGCTAATATATGTCATTTGGGAGATGGCAGTAAAGCTTCCAATTTTTAAAATAAAAGCAAGGGAAATCATGTGGATTTGCAAGGCTTTACCAAGTTTGCTTTGTGGCACCCCTCACCCTGCAATTGTTCAGATATCCCTATCAACCATTTAAAAGTGCTTATTAGTCTTCTAACAGTTATTTAGACTTCAGAGGGGACTCCACAAGTGTCTTGTGGCTATTTACTGCTCTTTATAAATGCAACTTGTCCAAACAGCAACAGCCTTTGACGTTGCCTTCTTGCGTGCCATCCTTTGTGTCAGTGTTTTTGTGTGGTAGGGAAGCCTTCAGAGATCCATGTGCTGTTGAAATTTATGGATTCATCAGAGATCACCCATAGTAAATGCCTGTACTCTACATCATGTAGGCAATGGCAGAATGCAACCTTGCATATGGACACTTGAGCACAAACTGTTCACTTGCTGTTCTGTAAAATCCCTGCAATAACCATGGTACTAAATGCTATTCGTAGCTTCGTAGGTTGGGAAATCTCAAATCTTTTAAAGCCATCATCAAAATCTATAGGTGAAACTTAGAAAATTTTAGTTTAAAGATTTAAAGGGAAAAAAATGGCTTTCACGTCAAAATTTAAGGCTTGATTTTCTGATACACTTTTAAAGTTATATCAAACTAAGGTCTGAATAGTCACTGATTGTATTTATGTGGATTTATCAGTTAAAGGTTGGTAAATTTTTTAAATAGTTTATAGAATAGGTTGTGCATAGTCAGGGTTCTTACTGTAAGTATAAATTAAGTTACCTGCCTAAGTGTTTGCTATGACAATCCTTTTTTTTTTTTTTATTTCAGGCCTTATATAATTGTCAAGAAGCAAAAACCTGCAGTTACGAATAAGCATATGGAAGAACTGGCTCAGGGATACAGGTACACAATTCCAGCAGGCCACATTCATCTTCACCAAGTAAACACTGTGTGGAAATATGTCAGTCAGTATTTCACAGTCTTGGGGTTAGCTAATTAGGGAAGTCTGCTCTCCTATATAAATTCATCATCTCTGTCCTGGAGATTTTCTGTTTAAAGTCAAATTAAGGCCAGTGGTCTTACTTTGTTACTGCTGTGAGATTTGGTAGGTACACAGAATAAATGCATCTTACAACCTCATTTTTCTGCAAGTGGAAGGTTTGAGGTAGTATCATCCTTCTCCTGATTGAAAAATCAAACACCTCACAGGAGTATCAACTTGATTGCCCTAAATTAGGCACATTCAGAGTTTTTGAAGGTCCTTGCAAATTCTTAGTTTGTGTATTTTAAGAAAACCACACTTAGAGAAAGGCATTTAAATTTAGCCTAACTAAATTTCAAAAAACCATCATAAAAAAATCTCTCATCATGATTATCCCTATATTTGCCTACATTTACAGTGATGATGAGTACATATGGGAAGATTTTCTTGAGTTGTTCAAGTAAGTAACATTCACCTGTCAGACTGTGAAGCAGTGAATGGGCAACAGGATTAATTAAAAAAATACATTTTTCTTCAATATGCAATGTGCACAGAACTATACATGTAGAAGTATTTATTTGGTTTAACTTTACATATTACGTTCTTTTAATATATGTACTAAGTATTTTATGCTTGCAGAAATATGAGACAGTACTTCTAGTGTAATTTTTAATTTATCTGTAGGAATTTTGAAGACTTCTTGCATGAAGGCCTTGTCGAATATTTGGATGTGAATGAAGAAAATGACTGTAACATTGCACTATATGAAAATACAATCAATAAGTAAGTACACATTCAGTAACTGGTACTGGAAAAACTTTCATAGGGTAACTCTCAGAAATGCAAACATATAAATAATGTTACTGTTTCCACATGTACACACTGCTCCCTTGCTAGTGGTTGAAACTACTCCAGATGAAAGCTAAAGAAAGAAAGAAATCTGTCTGCACACATCCTAAATTATCCATGGCAAGTTACAAAAAATAGTTTAGGTTTTGGGAGATCTATCCCTGCTACTTACTCTCAAAAATATTAAATACTTAAAGGTATATTATTTCTTTCTCTGAATGTGGCACTTTTTTTTTTTGTTCTGTTCATTGGACTGCTTATCATAAGTAATTTTATCCAATAGGTATCCGGAAGGCAAATGGTTCCACATGTTATTTGATTATGTTAGCATATCAAGGTTGTTGTTTGGAAATTTCTCTTCTGGCTGTAGAGGAACCCTAGACACCCACTTTACAATAAGTGAAGTGCTGGAATGAGACCTTGCCTTCGACTTTTGGATGTAAAATAGGCCCTGATAAAAATATCTGCATCATTCTGTGTATTCTTTACCACATGTCTTAAGATCATTTTTGGTATGTGATTTTAGTTCAGAAAGGTTTCCAGATATGTTATGTTTTCCACATATCTGAAGGACCTGCTTCTTTTTTTTTTTCACTCCTGTTTTCTGACTGTGGATAAAGAGCCCACATTAAAGGAAGGATTCATTTAAAATTTTAATTCCTCCTATCTTTTTAATGGTTTTTAATGTTTCTCTGATAATATCCTGTAAACTGCAGGCTGCACATGAAATGCTAGAAATTATCTCCATGAAATGTTTGATCAGTAGATTTATGCAGAAAATTCTTTTTCTAAATAAACTGTCCTGGTCAAGTACACCTGGAAGCTAATAGAAATACATCATTGATTTCAGTGGAGCTAGATGAGACCTTCAATTATCCTTAACCTTTGGTAAATGTAATGCATTAACTCTGCTAATTAAATTGCATTGCTCCTACCCAGGCTTTTGAAGACTTCATCACTTTAAGAAATTACTCTTGCATGCTCTTGACTGAGTTCTGTATACATGAGCAAAGGAGAGCGCACACAATTGCTGTCATTTGTGCCAAAATAAATAACTTCCACAAAGCACCAGAGCTGAAAGTTTAAGTTACAGGACCACTGACTCAGCTGGGAAGGTTAATGGGAGTGCATCATATGAAATCACTGTTTAGTCCAAAAGAGGAGGAGAAAGTGAACTTCCAGTAGACCAGTGTGAGGAAACGACTCCACAACAACTGCCAGGAAGCTCAGAAGATTCTTGTATTGTCCATCAATTGTTTTGAGTTTGGCTTCAGTGCTAACAGTGCCCTAAGTATCTGAGGTTGCATCGTATGAGCACATTGCTCCTTATGTTTGGTAATGATATTCCCTACATCCTTAACAGTTGAGTTGTGTACCCCCTTTCCCTGGATGATCATCTTGTGTTTTAAATGGTGTGACCATGTTGGTACAACTTGTTCTGGTAATGCAACTGATACAACCCACTATTGTAAATATCCCACTAACATTCCTGCTTTTGTAGTATAAGCTTCTTTTAGCTACAGTATCCTCTCTTTATTTTTCCAATCCAATTAGAGGGGTTTTCTTGGAAGTATTTGACTCCTGATGCGTTCAGTTTCTTCTTTACACATTTGTAACTCTGCTTTTCAAACTTAGGAGGTTGCCTTTCTTTCTTGGCCCTTGTTCCAGCAGTGGCATTTTTGACCTGCAGAAATTGAACTGCCCTGTAAAGTTGAAGGTCTCCCACTAGCACTGTGGAATACTTCATGAGGTAGTAGAATCTGTGTCGGTTGAATCATCTTCGGTTGAAATAGGATTGACCTCACTGGAAGGAGACTCGTGTTGAGTACCCTATATGCAAATGTATATCTAGTTCCATGCACTCCTACCCACTGAAGAAATTTGCAAACTTCAGTAAGTCTCGAGCCTCTGGTTTTGCTGTCTGAAAAGTGTCAGCAGTTCTGTGAAGTTCTGCAAAATGGGGGAGCAGTCTCTGCTTCAAGTTTGCTACTTGTTCTTGAGACCATTCTGCAGTTACTTGACTGCAATTTGGGTTCTTCCATAAGTATTTTCTTAAGACAGGCTTTAGTTAACATCGCAGCTTTTTGTCAAGTGGAGAAAAATAGTGGCTGTCCTCTGGCCAGCAGGTGATTTTTAGGTTGCTCAGGTATATTTGTGATTTATAAAGATTTTTAGGACTGATAGATAGCTTTGTTGGCATACTCCTTAGGATTTCCAGATCTATTTTTTTTCAGCTTTCAGATTTCATTATTCTTCCAGTAGTACATATGTTGTTTATCCAAGTTCCTGCTGGCACTTGTCTTCAGTCTGTATGTGCTTGTGGGTAATTCCTTAGCCTTTGTGAGCTTACCGTGCTTGGCTGTCTTTTGACTGTTGCCATAATAAAGACTTCTGTGTCACTTCTTTGGCAAGGTCCTAAAGTTTAGTAATCAAATTAATTTATTTAAATAATTAAAAGAAAGTCTTCCAAATGACTTAGAGAAGTCAAACATTAAAGATGGGATTTCCAGAATGTATTGGGTTTAGATGTCTGGGAGAAGCAATGTATGCAATAACCCAAGCTCTCTGTAATAAATCCAGGACATAAAAGACAGGCTTTGAATAGGTTTAGTTATAATCATCTGTATTTCATAATTCCCCGCTTCCTAATTACTTATCTTGATTTAAATTCATATCTGCTCCAACCAAGCATTATTGTACACTTCATCCTTAGTTATTAATCTCTCCACTTGCATCCCAGTGCATGCTATGGTTTGTCTTCATTGAGCAGGACTTTCTCTTCTGAAGCTCATGCCAGGTAGAACAAATTGTCTCTCTGTCTTACTTGTTTTCCCTGTCTTTTTACTTCTCATCAATACTGTCTTTTAATAACATAATCACTTTCAAAATATTTGCAGAGCTTTTCAAGTAGTGTTGTATTATGTCATGTACCCATGGCACTGGATCTGGTTTGGAGACAGATGTTTTCTCTTTAACTGATATAGCTGACCCTGGAAAACTAAAACAGCTTTTTTAATACCTGAATCTGTTGTGCTCTTCCTTCTTCCATCTCCCCAGTGGATTTCTGGATCTCTGAGATTAGTAATTTGATGCAGAGGGCTCTCATTACATGAGAAGACATTCCTTAAGGCATTTTGGGTCTTACTGTATAAACTGATGTTTTATTATCTTACTGAGCTCCCTCAGGTTGTCGTTATCTGGAGGCTTTTCTCCATTGTGGAATTTCTTAAATCCTGATTTATTTTTCCTTCATTTCTTTTCATGTGGAAACACTTAAAGCCAAAAGAAAGTTGTTGGGTTTTTGTAATAAAAATAAAAATCCTGTAGTGAATCCATGTTTTGAGGTCCTACTGACTTACATTCTCCTGAACAGAATTGAATTTGGAGTGTTATGAGATATTGCTGACTTAAATAAATTCTACAGAATTTGTTTGTTCATAAGCCTGCCATAATTGGTACTCTTTCTTTTAAGAGATACAACCCATTTGGAGATTGAGCCTTTCACGCTTCTGGGCGTCTGTGCTGGGCTGATTCCGTATCCTCACCACAACCAGTCCCCAAGAAACACTTACCAGTGTGCCATGGGGAAACAAGCCATGGGTAAGACTTCATTTTTTATTCCTCTTTGAAATGTTATGTAGTTTTTGAAGCTATGTAGCAAAAGTGACAAACAGAAAATCTTTCTTTCCTGGTTCACAGAAAAAACTTTGCTAGGAAAAGTGAAAGACCACTTCCCTAGCTTTGAGACAAAAAGAATTTACCTCTGAAAATTGAAAAACTTAATGTGAAAAAGTACCTGTGAGGTTTACTTCATAAAGACCGTATCTGCAGATCTTAACACTTAAAAGAAAATTTTAATAAACTGGGACACTTTTGCTTTTTCTGTTGGGTTTTGTTGGAAATCATCCTGACTTTCAAGTTTTCAGCATATCTGCAGGATTGGCAGAGTGGGGATTTTTTTCTCTTTATGCTGCAATGTGCTGTGTGTTTCCAGACAAAAAAGAGTTAAAAAGTGTTCTCACAAAGAGAGACAGAGCACAGATTGAAGACCATTTCCTTGACTGGTTGAGTAAGTGTCCTAAAAATAAATGTATCAGTAGTTAGCATTGATATCAGAGAACAAGAAGAATCAAGTGTGAAAGAGAGTGGTTAGTTATTTGAACACTTTCTGCAGCCATAGTTTAGATTTTGGGCTTTTGCTGTTTTGCATGAAGAGGCTGAGTAATGGCTCAGCAAAGTGACTGAAACAAAACTAATTTTCTGATCACTTATTATTTCATTTGACAATGTCATATGTGGTCATTAAAACCCAACTGTTTTGTAAATTTGCTGTTGGGGGTAATTGACAGCAGATAAGTTCTAATCCTTTCTTTAATACTCAGCTAAACCAGCATTAAAGTGTCCAAGCCTATGGCCTGTGATCAAGGCAGAGTGAGTCCCAAGGAGAGCCTGAGCAGTCGTACATCAATTCAGACAGCTGCATTCAGACTGGTGCTCTACATGCCAGTTTCATGCCTTGAATTGATGGCTTCCTTGCAAGTTGGGAGCTACAGTAGCACAACTCTGTGTCATGAAGAAACTGCCACTTCAGTTAGGTTTACTAAAGCATTTATTTTGTGCTGTGTGCTCAAAGCTGAAACACTGCACCTTTTGTGAGACTTCTCCATCAGAATTAATAGCAAAGTAACTGCCTTATGCTGAACTGTCATGTTGAGCGCATGAAAATGGCAGAAAGTAGCAAGACATGTCCTCTATTTAATTTTTTTTTTAAAGGGTGGGTGGAAAGAAGAGCAATGCAATCTTTTTCCTTACAGTTCTCCCCCATCCCATTATCTTTCCCCCACCCCTGAGTCTCTATTTTATGACTATTAGTCTCAGAAGGTTTGGTTAGTTACCACACACAGTTAAGCAGGATCAGTGTGTACAGAAAGCCAATTCAGTATCTGTGGAGTTCTTTTGTAGTTTTCTGTGTGAAGGTTTTTTTCCCGTTTTGTTTTGAGTGTCATTTGCAATTCATTGTCTGTGTTTTCTGAGGTTGGTGTATTCAGCTGCTTTGACCCTAGGTCTTGCACATTTAGCTCCTTGGATACAATCCTCTGACGTTCCTGCTGACGCTAGGAACACAAAAGCCATTGAATATCTTGAGCAATAAAAAAAGCCTTTGTTTCAGTTTGTTATGACAAAACACCTGACTCAAAGAATAAGCAGCTAGATAAAAGTAAATTTTAAAAGTTGGCACATGACTTGAGCTGTATTTTGCTCTGTCTGAAGTGTCTGCAAACACCTGAAGCTTTTTTTAATAACTGCTTTAAAAAAAAGTCACAATGAGTGGCAATATGTAGGGGCAGAGAAGATTTTTTTGTACACTTACCGATCAGATGAGACCTAGACGGTATTCCTGAAACATTGCACATACTTTTTTCTGTTTATTTTGGTGAAGAGATGTGATGTAATGCTTCAAACTCCAACCTTTAAGTAACCATCCACTTTTTGTGCTTTCTTTCCTTATACTGAAATTGCAGAGCAGCTCCTCATCCAACACTGCCATGTGGAAAGTCTCATGTCCAAGTCCTCTGTGTCACTCCCTTGAGTGTCAAAACCTGGAGCAGTGCAGGGAGTCTTGGGGTTCAGGCTGGGAAAGGAGAGCCTTGTGCTTGTCAACACTGACCCATCCCCTCTGGCTGCATCACAGGGCTCTGCCAGCTGCTTTGGACAGTCTTTTAAGTCTCTCTTTTTAAGCAACATCAAGCTAGGAAAAGGTGTGAAAGCACAAGTAAATGGAGAGTGGACAGCAGAGGTTCCAGTGAGGCCTGTAATCAAATGTCCCTGACAAGTGTTAGGTCCTAAAATATCAATGTTTCCTCAGGATAGCATTACATAGCCTGAAAAATACCTCCCTTTCATGGGTACATGAGTCATCTTGTTAGAGGACTAGGGCTGTGCTGAGTGACCAGACTGGATTTCAGTAAAATTAAATTGAAATTAAATCTCTCACTTTTGGCATAGATAATTTACCATATGTTGCAGGTTGAATTGTAAGACTGAGAGGAAGTTGGCTAGTAAATACAACAGCAGCTGCAAGGACCTCAGTTGAACGTTCACATTTCAGTGCAAGGTTAACAGTTGTAGCTTAAAATCTCAGCAATATTTAAGATGAAAAGACAAGAGTTTGTACTGTTTGCATTTAATGTGTTGGTGAAATAACGCTTAAGAGGATCAAAGGCTTCTACAGTTAGAGAAATAGTTCTAAATTGAGCTTTTTAATTCCATTAAGACATAAAAAACCAGTCAGTTTTACACATTGTACATCTGTGACTGTGTAAAAGCCTAATATGAGGAATGAAAACATACAGTTTTCCTGCCAGTAATCCCCCATATTGCACATGCACATGTGCTGCTGTGAAAGTGCTGGTGTGGGTACACAAAGCAAGCTGTACACTCAGAGCCCTACTGTGCACTGCAGCTTCAACCCAAGTGGCATAACACAAGTCTTGACTAAGGAAAGGAAGGTTTGGGTGTTGATTGTTACTTTAGCCTCTGAAAGAAAAGGAAGTATTTGAGGGGACCAACGTAAGTGGGTGAGAGCTTTGTTGTAGAAGCTTATTGTGAAGCAAAAACTTTGATATTACAATGAAAAAGCCTCTTACTGTATCATGTACATTCTGCTTTGCTTCTGTGAAGTAGGAAAGTCCTTTATATGATGCTCTGCCTCACACTGTAGCCAGCTGAATGCATTAAAATTGAGTTGAGAAGATAAATATACTTCAAGGAACTGAGTCCTGGGGGTTTTTGACAGTTGTGAAAGCTCTTTGGTGGACTGAGAGTCAGAGTCCTCCCAAATTTTGTACCGCTAGCCTAGAGGCAGAGAATCTAAACAAACCTTAAAGCAAAACCAGCTGTTGCTGGTCATCACAGCTGGATCTGGGTGTGCTGTGGCCACAGCTCTGTTCTGCCACTGCTCTTTGAGGAGTGTTTGTGCTCTGCGACACGATCTCGTTTTGACACCTCTCCTCTCCTCGGTAGTAGGCACAGAGGTACTGAGGCAGAAATGAGCCAAACTACTCCCCCCCAACCCCTCTAATTTACCCATAATCTTTTTAACCACCCCTTAATCTTTCTACTTTGAAAGGAGTATTTCTAATACTTAATTGTCCGGATCACTTAATGCATGTACTGTAACAATCTGTCTGACCTGAGTTGGAGTCCCCTCCACAAGGTTTATCGCAGCATTTAGAAACTGTACTTCTTCCTTTCTTGCTTTGTGCTCATATAAAAGGACAGAATCGTAGAAAATCCATGGTGAAAACAGAGGAAATACAGAATTAGAGCAATTCTTTTCTTGGCATGTGCAGTAATAGCCCTTTTGGCTCAAGTAGATTGATTTCTGTGTCCTTGTTAATTTTGATTGTACAGTTTAGTGTTGTAAGTAATACACCAGAGAATTGGATTAATGCTTATTTTAGCTGGCTGTTTGTTCTGGTGAGTTCTCAAAACTTTCAGCATCGGAATAACAATGCCTTGTTTATGCTAAATATCAGTAGGTAGTGTTTTTATAGTGGTTATTTCACACTAAAGGATACTCAAATGATACTTAAAAAGAAAAAAAAAACCTGTCAGGAAACGGAAAAAAAGGAAAGAATGCACACGTGCATTCACAATGTATCAAGTACTGAGAAAAGCAAGAAAATGGTCTTTGTTGTATCCAGGTCAACCTTGTGTGTTTTGCTTTAACCAGGGCTAATTACCAATGAAAAAAATTGGTTCTTGCTGTTGGGCTAATTATAAATGCGAGTCATTGTGAGCAGGGTTTGTTATGGTGAACTTTAATTATACTTTACTTTTGCTTGGTTGTTTGGCTGGAGCAAACAAGGGCTCTGTTCTTTCAGAGAGAAAACAGAAATAAAGCTAGTGACTTCCTTCATTTCAGCGCCCACACAGAGGGCTCGTCCTAACACACCAGTCCTCTGAAGAGAGCTGCTGCTTTATTTTAAATAAGCAGATTGTGGTTTGAGGCTGTGGTTTGTTAGCCCAGTTTAGAGAAAGCATTATTTGTCTAACCATTAAATCCTAGCAATTAGGAATAATACTGCTGATATATGGCATGCTTTTTGGCTAATTTATTTAATTTATGCTCTAGAATCACTCTCTAACCAGTGTCTTTCCTGCTAGGACATCTGTCATTGATATATATGTATATGTTTTCCATTTGATGCAGCATTCACCTCCTGAAGAATAGCCTGAATACAGTTCATTATTGAGGCTCAAAATCTCAGTAATGTCAGTTGCTTCTGGCTCCCAGATAGTAGCAGTTCTGTTAGGCTTGTCTGAACTGCTGAGAAAAATGCCAGTTTTGAAATACGTGAAACATTTGTAAAGAAATCATTTGTGTTACCTGAAATATGTAAAAGTGTCATCTGAAATCCTTGATGTATAGGGGACTTCCACAGATTGTTACTGGGGTGTAAAGGACACCCTTAAAGTGTAAAAGATGGGTAAAACTGGTGCTCCAGACCTCATCCTGTCTTAGCATCCCTAAACAGTGAACCATAGCAGGTACAGCATCTCAGAGGAAAAACAAAATTGCAAGCGTTTTGAAAGTGAAGTTTGGTGTGACTTTCTCTTGGAAAGAGTTCTCTCAACACCAGGAAAATGTACCTATCTGTGAAACATTTAAGCTGAGCTTCACTGCAACCTATCCTGAAAGGACACAAATTACTCATTCTAGATACAGAGGGGGAAAATGGCCTAAACCTCTTAAGTTTTTAATTTGTAAGTATATTTTCTTATCTGTATACTAGGAAAACCAGGGGTTTTGAGTCAAAAGTAGAATGGGAACAATGTTTAATTGAATTCTAAGATAATATCAGAGATAGTGGGGCCTTCACGTGGTGGGACTTGCAGGGTGGGACTGCAGAGGCCTTCAGTGTTGAGGAATCCAGGCCCTACCAGCTTGTGTCTTACTGGAGACAAAAAAATACTTTTCAAGGATGATTATCCAAGAAAAAGACAGAAAAGCAACTGCTAAAAAGCAAGAGGCAAGTAAAGCCTGTCAACTCTGCCAGATTTTTCTTGTCTTTTGAAAATGCTGTGCCCATGTCATTGAATCTACTTTCTAGAACCAGGGGAAGTCCAGGCCAGCTGTAACAGTTCATTTTCAGTCAGTAGCTGTTGAGCTCTCTCCATTCTTATCCTTGGGAAGGGTAGACCTGTTGTGGTTTAGGAGAGAGAGCTTAGTGCCAAGGACAGGATAGGTCTTTGGAAATGGTTTTAGAGTTTGATTTTCTAGACATTTTATGTAAATGGGAATTGCAAGTAGATGCATGTAAGATGTGAAGCTGACCTCCCTAGTGAGCAGATTTGTGTTCAGATGTGCTTCCGGGCTATGTGAAGTCTTCCTTATACACTGGCTGCCTTGACCTTTCCAAGAAAGCAGCCAGACTGAAATTGCAGGAGAAAATGGAAGGGTTTTGAAAGACTTACATCCTAAGCACAAGTACTGCAGAATATTTAGCACTTAAAACTTTAAAATGTTAACTTTTCAGACTGTAGTTTCTTAATTGCTTAGAGATCTAGCATAGTCCTGGTACAGCAAACTCCAATAACATATGATTGCCTTAACTTTTGTTCTGCTACACAACGGTTTATGTTTCCCTGCTGGGTGTTAATTATTTTTTCCTCAGATTTCAGGAGACACTTTGGCATTCTGATGGGACAGGGCCAAAAATTTCAGTCTCAAGCTGGGAGGTCTATACAAAGGGTTGAATTCTGAACTGTAAATTTAAAATTAATTTCATGTAAAAAGACAAATATATTACGAGTGGACTTCTACTGTAGTCTTTCTATCAATGATGCTTCTAATTTCAGAAAATAAATCAGACTTGGCTGCTGCTAGTGGTATGCTTTGTTAATACTTTGTCACATTCTAACACAGGCTGCTGTTGAACTAATTATTGCCCAAAAAAGGAAGGAAATGTGATGTTGAAGATGAAGAGCTTGATCCACAGTTTCTCTTGAACTCAGCAATAGTCTTTCTGTTGATTCTCATGAAATTTTGGATCAGGTCTCTGGAAGACAAGTTGAACTCCACAAAAAAACCCAAACCTGGTGGCTATGAGAACAATAAAAGGAAACTTCATACTTGCAGCATTCAGTGTTGTGATTAAAAAAACCCATCTTATTTGCATTTAGTCAAACAGCTTTTATTTCTTTTGTTGTTGTACTTTTTATATTGATGTTTACGTTTTTCCTCTTTAAGAGAAAATGAATAATTCTTCTGGAAGCTTAAATTAAGAAACTACGTATATATTTATTTAAATATAGTAATGTAAAGTTGTTTTGGTTTGGATTCTTTTATTATTTTTCCCCTTCTTTTCTTGAAGAATTTCTGTGTGATTTTAATTAATTTGCTTTTTGGTGATTTTTTTAGCCAAAACATTTCTAGAATAGTCACTAATGTTCACTGCTTTTGTTTTTCTTTTACATGCAGGTACTATTGGATACAACCAAAGAAACAGGATAGATACTCTGATGTATCTGCTAGCCTATCCACAAAAGCCAATGGTAAAAACAAAAACAATAGAACTGATTGATTTTGAGAAACTCCCTGCTGGACAGAATGCCACAGTCGCTGTGATGAGCTACAGTGGCTATGATATTGAAGATGCTCTTGTCTTAAATAAGGCCTCTTTGGACAGAGGTACGATCCATCAACTCTTTCCCACTTCTCCAGTGTGTGTTCCAATATATATTCTAATAAACTTGTTTTCTCCTTGTGTTATCCTTTAGTAACTTTTATTGCAGTTACGAGCATTAGATCTGCAGTTAAGAAATTGAATTCCCAAACTGCTTTGAATGCTTTTGTTTGTTTTCTGTATTAGTTTTCTGATTGTAACTCCATGCATACAATAGTGTGGTGAAGTTGCCAACATGCATATAAACTTCTGAGTCTGGATATTATAAGACAAAAAGGCTAACTTCTGACCTCAAATAAAAAAGTGTAAATACTTAGTTTACCAAAAGCATAAGGCATGAGTTAATCTGTTCTGTTGGGCTTGCTTTTTAGATGGTTGCCTGAACCTTTGTTCATTACTAACAGAGAGGTCTCATTATTTCCACCAGTAACAAAAGCAGTAGATGAAATTAGACTTGTGAATGTATTTAGGAAAGGAATACAACCCGAGGCAGTTTGTATCTTTGGGAGCTTGGTGTTCTGAGGGCGCAATAGCAGTATTGCCTACTTTCTGAGAGAAAATAATAGTATTGTCTAAAGCAAAATAATCTAGTGTTTATGCAGAGCCAAATTAATTAACCTGCTTCCTTAAAATACCAAATCTGTAGTGCAGTGTATGTACTAAAAGTACATAAGTACCAAAGGGAAGGTTAACTAACAGAGGCCCATGTCTGTGTAGGTCTAGCCTGTCTCACTCTCTCTACACTTCTTCAGCACTTCGTGTAAATGCTGCTGAGGGCTGGAGGAGAGTTGCCTGAAAACTTAGTCTCTCTTCTCTCCCTTTTCTAAATAAATTCCTTTGAGAGCAGGCGTAGTGCAGTGATCAAATTGGTTTTAGTTTCGGGTGGCCAAAATCAGATTCTTCCATCACTTTATTCCCCCCCTCCCCAACTCCCTTCCTCCTAGTTGCTAGGCAGCAATAATAGTATTCCTAGACATGTATCTTTGGCATTAATGTCTGCTGCATTTAATTTATGCCTCCTTTTCTAAAACAACAACAGGCATGATTTAAAACTGAATGTTTTCTTTTCTGGTAGACTGGTAACATTTAACAGGGACTGTGGTGCTTGTCAGGAATTACTTGACATAATCTAAAGATATAGATGTACTGTATGTGGCCACAACCATCTTTCAAATGAACTAAAATAATGCAGGATTATTAGCAAGCCTTGCTCTTGGCTCTCTGTAATTCTAAATGTGATTAAAGTCTTTAGTATCGTGGTTAGTTGCTGTACTTGTAGAGAAATTCCAGAGATCCTACTTTTCTCATCTGAAGCCCAAAGCCTGTTATTTTAGAATAACAGGTAATTCAGAATTCTTTCAGCTGAGGGAAAAAAGAGTAGTGGGATGATTATACTAAACACTTGGTCAGTACTCTCCTGGTAGACTATCTTATGCCAGCCACAAACACGAGTAAAAGTTCAGGTTTCTTAGACCTTGTGGAAGGAAAAGGTGCTGCTCTCCCCCTGTTTCAGTCTCCTCTCCCATGTTACATCTTCCTGGAGACCACAAAAACGATTCAAGAGAGTCAGTGATTTCAAGGGAAATGATGTGTGCATGTATGTGCAGAGATACAGAAGCAGATTAGCACAGCTCAGGATTAGACTGTAGTGCATTGTCTAAAAAAAGTAGCATACACGATCTGATGTTTAAATTGTGCACCACTAGGTACCCATGTACAACGTTATGCATATTCAAGCTAATGAATAATCTAACTAATGAAAAATATTTCATATTCTGTAGCTCAGCAGGTGGATCAGACTTCTTGGTTCATTCTGATCATGTGTTCTAAAGGATCTTTGAACTCGTAGGCAGATGAGTTTGTGTTCCATTTTAGGTTTCGGGAGGTGTCTTGTGTACAAGAATGCCAAGTGTACACTGAAGCGTTACACAAACCAGACATTTGATAAAGTGATGGGGCCGATGCTGGATGCAGCTACCCGTAAACCAATCTGGCGCCACGAGATTTTAGATGCTGATGGTATCTGCTCTCCAGGTAGGTCAGACTGCATGTTCACTCATGGCATGGTCATTGTCTAAGTGGAAATTAATGTTCTGTCAGTATTTCCTGTGCACCTTGTTTTATAGTTAGCGTTTGGGGAGTTTTTTTGTCTTGAAGATGACACCATTGTAATGGAAAATTTAAAAAAGTTGGTTCCTGAAAGCAGCATGTTACCAGTCATTGATGGGGGGTGGGGGTGGTTTATGCATGAAAAAAGGTAGCTTTATACTTAATTAGAAGAGTGAATCTTTAATAATGTGAATCTAGTGAAGCATTAGAACTTGCATTGTTATATTCCCAAACTGGCAAGCTTTTAGTACTGTAGCTTTATCCTGTTTGTCTGTCATGTGCTGTTGTTTTCATAAGGATAGAGATAGATTTCTTATTATTTTGATTTCATGTATCAAAATCTCCTAGCAAGATATCAGTGAATGCAGTTGTTTGAGGAAGTAAAACCTTATGGTTTTAACACTTTAGAAAGATGTTTTGAGAGAGATAAGAAAATAAATAAATAGAAATACAAAGATAGGTGTATGACTTTCCAGCGGTAATAGATTTGAGAAAGAATTCTCCCATACTGTCATCCTTTAGTTAGAAAATGGGTTAATAGATCTGCTAAGATCTAGCAAGAAATGTGTCTTAAAGGGCACTAAACTTAATTCCATTATAGTAGCACAATTGGGTCAATTTTGCTCTTCAACACATCACAATGGAGCTTTCAAAGTTAATTAAGAAAAAAGGCAAGAATCTTCTGAAGTATTGGATAGATAGGACTGGGCTGGACTCCAGACTAAGACTGTTCTCAGCATGTAGGTAAAAACCTATTTGAGATAGTTCATGTGGACAGAAGAGAAACAGGCTGAAGTTCAGTGTAATTTAGTGGAGGAGGTGGGAGGTAGGTACTTGGTGTGCAGTTGTATCATTGGGCATCTTACTGATCTGGTTTTCAATGTAAAGGGCAGGATAAGGGAATGGAGCAGGGAAAAGCTGTGTATGACACCAGTATCAATAGAAATATGTAAATGCAAGGAGAGATTGAGAGTAGTCTTGCACAGCTCATTGTGGAATGATGGGCTTTCCCAAATTTAGGTGTGAATTTCTAAAATTTATCCTTTAAAGTGTTCCCTGTTAATTTTCTCCATACTTAGAGCAGATGACTTCAGATGTTTTTGTGCAGTCTTTTGACCCAGGGTATGGTGAATAGCTGTTCTCATAGTGCACCCAGCATACTAGCTGTTTGGATTTGGTTTATCAAAGAAAGCTGGTTTAGTGATTCTCTTACCATTCAATATTTAATAAAATAACAGAGCATACTTCTTGGGCATATTCCTTCCAGTTTGTCTTCCATCTTACTTTTTTTTTTTTAAAGCTTGAAATATATTTCTAACACAGACACATTTTAATGGTGCTTTTTCTTCTTGTTCTCTGTAGGTGAAAAAGTAGAAAATAAGCAAGTCCTTGTGAACAAATCTATGCCAACTGTGACCCAGACACCTCTGGAAGGAAGCAGTGTGCCTCAGCAGCCACAGTACAAAGACGTACCAGTAACGTATGTTGCAATATAACTTTAGAGCTGGGCAAATTACATGAAGGAGAGAGGTGTTTGAGAAAATATTCAATTCTAGAAAACTCCCTTCTTCAACTATAACTATATTTGGCTTTTGTTTGTTTAATGGAAGATCAAGAAATTTGCAATATATGAGAAAGTTTTTGCTGTCAAGGAGAGCCCATGTGAAAAAAAACATACCGTGTTCTTTACAAGTTCAGCTTAATTCTCCCTTAGTTCCTATTGTAGCTCTTAAAACTTTTCTTTTCCAGAAATATGCTGTACTCTGAAACTTATATATATATATATAATCTTTTCTCCCCATATATAAGTTCCATAAAGATTACAGTTTGGTCAGGAGCCTACCAAGTTAGTATAATACAGATAGTTGTCTGTAACTTGTGTTTGGTTCATAGAAGTAAAACTAATGTTCTGGCTTCTTTTACTAGCTACAAAGGCGCCACTGATTCTTACATTGAAAAAGTAATGATTTCATCAAATGCAGAAGATGCTTTCTTGATCAAAATGTTGCTGAGGCAAACCAGACGTCCAGAAATTGGAGATAAATTTAGCAGTCGTCATGGGCAGAAAGGTAAAGGACACATTTAATAAAAATAAATTCATGTTGTATATGCCTACTATACATACATAATATCATCATGTATGTTTCCATTGATTGGTTCAGATCTTTTACGAATACAGTGATAGAAGCCCATATCCCTTTTTTTGATTAAGTTCACCTAATTTAGCAATGGTGTTACTGAAACAGAGAAGTATTGGCAAAAACAACTCTTGGTTGATCTATGAATCTGGAAAATACAGGAATTGCCCATTTTAAACAAGAACAGGTTTTGAGGTTTGGTTGGGCTTTTTTCCTAAGTGAGAATTTGGGTTTAGGTGATAGATTTGTCAGTGGGTTATCAAGGGAGAGACTGGAGAGATTCTGAATGGACAGAAAAGATGAGAGATGAAACTGAAATGTTTGCAGGTCGGTACAGACATTCTGCTCTAAAGCCAAGACTGCAGGTAGATAGCTCAGGACCATGGTGTAAAAGGGAAGCAAATCAGGAACACAACTAGGAGTGCACCAGCAGAGAGCAGAAAGAAAGGGAGAATGTTTTTTAAAAATACCCCTGGGACATGATCTGGAGCACCTCTGGATCTTCAAACCAAAACCTGAAAATAGTACCTACTAGGAAGCTGTTGGTGGCATGCAGTTCTCAAGTTCTAATGTTACTAGGAAAATGAAAACCTTCTTCCATATCTGCTGAAAAAAAGCAGTGAACTCCCTTTGACCTGAATGTAAAAAAATATGAGTCTCAGATCATCCTCTGAATCTCAAAAGAGTTGGAAGAGTGTTAAGAAAGAAGTGACTGAAAACAGTTTGACTGTAACCAACTTAAAAGCATGTTTTGTTCCTATTGGTGTCAGTGTGGGACAGGTTTTGACACGTTCTCATCATTCTGTACTCTTGGAAAATGGAGATTGGTAGTACTTGCAGCATGACCTTCTGCCTTAGTGTATGTGCCATGCTATTACCTGAGCATCGTAATCTTCTTAAATTTTTAGGTCTTTTTTTGGCTTGAGAACATTCCTTGGTCTCTTGTCAGATGTGATGGAGAGGCAAAGAGGTTGATATTACCAAATCCTTTCTACTGCAGCCTGTACACCCCTTGTGATCCTGTCTTAGTAACTCCTAGCCAGGTGTAACTGAAGTGAAAGGCTGCATCCGTGTCATGAGATACAGAGCTAACCACAGTAATCCACATTTCTGTAGCGTCCAGGTTAGGTGGTCAGGACATCTACCTACAGCAAACCTGTCAATCAGAAGAGGTAAAATGGGTGCAAAAGGCAGTAGTTGATCGCAGTGACAGCTGTTACTAGATGTTGCTTCAAGTTTGTGTGTTATCTGTTAAGAGTACCTAATACTTGCTAATACTTTGTCAGTACTTCCAGCTCTCTCCCCACTTGTAATTCCACAGTGTCTTTCCACAGACCCACAGAACTGGTTTTTGAAGCTCTGTATTTTCAGGGAATGCTTCCTTTGTTTCTGTTGTTATTAAGGAAGAGAAACTCTTCTGATAAGCATTGAAATATTTTGATTGAAATATTTTGATTTTATATTCAAGATGGTTTTTAATCTAAAAATACGAAGCTGTTCCCACGGAGTCCCCAGGTGATTTGGAAACCAGTACTGTTGAAGGTTTTAAAAAAGTAAAGATGCAGCCATGCATACTTGACTTTCCTTATAAAATTGAGTCAAGTTCTTGCCCTACAGCCTTATAGAATAGTTTTGGTAAGTGAGAGGAGGGATTATTAGCTTTAGAGGCAAACAGAAAGAGTCGAGCAATTGGAATGGTTCAACTGCCCCATTCTTTCCTTTTCTTAAGGAAGATCCTCCTCCAGGAAAATTTTGTATAGATTCTCTTTCAAATACTTACTTAGTCTCATAGACGGTGAAGTTGTGCAGTGCTTAAAAGCCTGTGAGCACTGTTAGAGCAACACCTATTTCTTGATGTAGCTTTGTCTAATTGGACTCTTCTCCTTACAAGTGGTATGCATTTTAGCATTTTAGCAGCAAGTTATTATATAACAGTACAATCAGTACTGTGCAGGACAAATTTTCTTATAGGAATTTTTTTTTAAAGTATGAATTACATTAAAGAAGCCTCTTGGTTAATCATGATAAATATTTGTAGGGATTTGCATGAAAAATTTAAGCAGGTTAGGTTTTTCTCCTAGTTTAAACTATTAAAATGCACCTATTTGACATAGTTGAACAGAATGTAAATAGAACTGATTTTCATATCCCTCCAAAAATTAATAAAAAGAGTGCTCCACAAATGTAGAACCCATGAGTGGAAGAATGACAGAAGGAAGCAGAATTGTGTCAGGTAGGCTGCAGTATGGCTTTAGGGTGCTAAGGGCCTTCCATATGACAAAAGGAACATAAGACATCTAACAGACCAGAGCAAGCAACTACCTGTGGAAATCCCAGGGTGATGAAAAGCAATATCCTAAATGCTGTAGGAAACTTTAAGGGCACCTATAATTATGCCTGGCATTTCATCAGGTTAACAGTGGCTGATCACCCAGTGTCTGTGCTTGGGACCTATAGTAATAATAAGCCAAACCCATCAATTATTTAGAATGTCGCTTTCAGCTTGGTTTTGGAGATACGAGCAGGAACATTGCAACAGAGTTACATTGTTACAGAGTTTGCAGGCATGTGCCTGTAGCTGTCCTGTACATCAATCTGTAGTAATCCCTTGTGATCAGAGGAGTGATCATATTCCAAATTATTACATTTTACTAGGACTCATTTACTAGCCTTCCTGGCAATAAACCTCTCAGTTCACTGGCTTGTAGTGCATTATAGAAAAAGATGTAACACTAAACAGGAGAAAGAAGAAGATAACTTTTGGTAGATACTAAGAAAAAAATACTGACAAGAACAGTGGAGTTCACTGTTTTGCAGCTTAACTGTACAATGAGGAAGCCAATGCTGACAATAGCAGAACTGGAGAAAAGGCATGAAAAGGAAAGGGAGAATCTCCTTTGAGAGCTTTTTAACACTGCATCTAGTACCATCCTCTGACATCAAACTGGGGGAAGGATCAGTCATATCAGAAGAATATAGACAATCATGAAACAGAAATTATAATACTAACAGTTTAACTTCTTCTATTGAGAGAATTTTTAATTAGCTCTGAATTTATTCTCTCGTCTTGGTCTGAATGCAGGTGATTACCACTTCAAGTTTAATTTGTGACTGTTATCTTTAAGCCTGTCATAGGGCCACTTAAACATGTAATGAGCTTAAACTAGCAAGTACCTTGGTTCAGTGAGAAGGAGGAAAAGCATATGTCTATCTGCATTGCCGTCTTTTTTGTGAAATATTTTTATTTTCTAGAAGGAATGCATGAAGATGAGATTTGATTTCAGGGAATCGTAGTAGTAGTGGGTTCTAAATAATGAAATATGTGCAAAATAAGAGATTGCACAAACCATGTCTCAAACTTTTTGATGGGCTTTTTCCTGTATTCCAAATTGATATGTATTTCAAAGCTGTGCTTTGTCACTGGAGCAGAAGGAAGCAGAGTAAGGGAATTAGAAGGTGTCTGGGATACAACAGATTAAATCTCACAAACCAGCTTTAGCCTTTTGTTACAGAAAAGCCTTTCGTTAAATATGTAGGTAGATTTTGTAGGCCTGTGTAATAATACAGATCTATGTCACTGCCTCTGTGTTTGCTGCCTTCTTTGTGTCCTCTCACATGTCAACATGGTATTGGCAAGGGTCACCACTTCTGGCCTGTCCACCACACCCTCTTTTCACGTGCGTCCGTGGTTTAAGTACACTCCTTCCAAGATGCCTGGAAAAGGTTGCCTGTCCTTCAGTGCCTCTCAAGAAAGAAGTATATGGGGAGAAGGAAAAAAACCCAAGCAAATGAGGCCACCATGTTGTCTTCTGAAATGCAAATATTTTGCTTTATTTTAATGTTCATCTTCAAACTGGATGTTGCAATAAGATCTTTGGGTCTGGGACTGTCTCTATAGCCTGTAAAGTCAGTAAGCTTCTAGTGTCTCACAGATAAATCCCCTCTGGTAGTTGTCCTGAACTGCAGGACTCTGTTTTCACTGTGTTGCATCATATATTTTCCAGAAGGATAAAGAAACTTTTTTGGTTAATTATTTTGTTGTTTTAATCTTGTATTCCTCAAGCAAAGTCACTTTTCAAAGCACAGAAGGCAAAAGGATTGTTAAGCTAAAGAAGCTTCATCTGAGTTCCATACAAAGTAAATTATTATATTTCCAGATTTCCTCTTGCTTTGCTACAAGTCACAATGAGGAAAAAGTTGGGCTCCTTTGATGTGAAAAAAAGCAATATAACACTTCTCTGAAAGAACATTTCTCAGTCTCTCATGTGAAAAAGGATTAACACCTCCAACAAAGGTCCTGTAGATCACAGAACTAAGCAGCAATACTGAACAGTATTCCTGAGGAGTGGAAAAACTGTATTTAAGCAAGAGATTGTTTGAACTGGCAAACAGAAGCTTTTTAATAGCTGAAGATCTAAGATAAAGGATTAAACCTTTCTGAAGTATCTGCACTTAAACAACTCTAAAGACAAGGAAGCAAGTTTAAATTCATGAAAGATGGTCTTTGTTTTCCTAAATGAACCATGTTCTTTAGTGTCAAAACAAAATCCATTCACAGCATTATCAACTACATAAACTTCATGACAATACCACTTGTCTACCAAAGCAAGTCTGACTTTGCTTACTTTCTGAAATTTTTACTAGCTTGATCATCCTCCATCTGCTTGCCTAATTTCATAGCAGAGATGAATTTATCTTTTTCCTTTTAATGGGCATTTGTACAGTACAGATAAGCAGAACATTTAAAATGAAATGTTAGTTTTAAATGGCTACTTGTGTCATTTCCCCCCATGTTATAAGTCAGACTTAGTACTTTATCTCTAATAGAGCATCAGTGGTTTTATAGCAATTAAATGGTTGAAGTGGCATTAGAAGGAATTTGCTCTTAATCGACTGCAGGAATGTGGGATGATTAGTAGTTATTAGGCATCATGGAAGGTAGGGATTTCTTGCCATATTTTTATCTTCAGAAGTTGAATTTGAGAAAATGTCAGAATGCCATTAAAACTTCCCATACTGTTTGTTCTATTTATTTTTAACAAAACTGCTGCTTAGCTTGCTGTCTTAAGAAGAAAATAACTGCATTTTTTATCTCAAGCAGCAAACAGGTAACCTTCTGACCTTTTCAGTAAATCCTCAACTGAACCTCTGAAATTAGGGTGATTTAGCATTTTATGGCACAGAATAAAAATCTCTAATTCTGTTTCCAAATAGTGTATCCTGAAAACACATTTTATTAAGCTCTTGACTCATTCAGCCATGTGTATTTTGTAAAGTTCCTATGGTTATTGTTTTACAATAGCTGCTTCCAGAAGCATTGTAAGGGTTTCAATTAATCAGCTCTTTGTGTGCTTCAGACTATGCAAATTTATCACATCAGACCATTCAGCAGCTCATGGGAAAGCAGTGTACAAACTGTATTGTCTTCTAGCACCTCCTCTCATTTAGAGTGATGTTTTTAATAAGAAAACTAATCAAGTTTACTTATGCATTATTTATCTGTTAATTTTAATTCTGTTCTTTACCTCTTATGTCAAACGGGATGTAGCAAGTGATATGATAGATCAGTGAATGATTCAATACTGAACAAAGCTTATGTGATGCAGCACTTTTTTTTTCTTCTAGACTTCTTTTATGCTTAGTTAGCCAACACAGTATGTAATTAGAGAGTTTTGAAGCAGCTGTACATTTTTTGTTCAGCCTTACTAATTTTTGCAAATCTGTCACTTATCCGTAACATACAGCGCTGCGTTACAGCTACAACTTTGCTTAATTATGTGACGTAGTCTTATTTCTCAAGAGTATTTCCAAATTCTGGCAAACTGGCAAAGCTAAAATAGATGCCTTTCAAGTCAGTTTTAGCTCTTTTACCACCATATCATTAGAATAAGTAAACAAGCACGTTTAGTAATGCGCTTCTTTTTATCTTGCTGATAGAAACTGGTATTGCTGCTGCTTCTATTCACGTCGTCTCCTTTGCTTCTAATGTCCCTCCTGCTGGTAGTAATTAGTTTTCTATATTAGGTTGTTTTGACTTATTTGATGATTTTTTTTTTTTCATTTGGCATGTGTGTGTATAGAAGGCACCTTATCGTGGCCTGGTGAAAAACTTTCCCATACTGTTGTGTTCTGTCCCTGCCCCCTCCCGGCCGCCCCCCTTCCCCCTCCGCGCCGAACCGAGGTTTTACAAGTCTGGCTGCGCTCGTGTTTGTCAGCAAACTGTAAAAGCAACCACACGAAAGGTACCAACTCTGGAAACCTGAGTTTCTCCTGATTAGGGAAAGAAACTCAGACAAAAGTACAGGGGCGAGGGGCTCTTTATGCTGTCAGTGCCTTGTGGAGGTACATGGGTTTGAGATGCTGTCAGCATTGATGCTGATAGCGTGTGTGGGGCTGGGGGCCATCATGCGTAGTCAGGGGGCTGTCATTTATTGGGTGCCATACAATAGCATTGAAAAACACTGCCTATGGCTGTTTTATACTTGTATGTAAAACCACTGTGAATGTCTGATTTAAGGTTATTCTAATTTAAACTGTTACCCTTGCATTAAGCTGCCATGCTTATTAATCCACTTTTTTTTTTCTTCTTTTTCATATCATAAAAGAATTTCTTAGCATTTTCACTGATTTTCCCTCTAAGGTGACATTACAAAATTTATACACAAAAGGTTTTTTTCTTAAATTTAATTTGTTGTTCAATTGAAAGGAAATGAGATGTAGCAAGTTGCTAGATGCTTTCTTGCTCAAGCACATAACTCTCTTGTTAATCCACATTAAAAAACACATTTTGTTTTTTGTTTTGGCTGCAGCCTTTTCTGGTTGTTAACACTTGATTCTGGTCCCAGATGAGACATCAGAATGTATAGGTGAGAGCCATTCAGGCCCACTGCAGTATAGAATTTAGTCTCAAGTTGTATTGCTTGATTTCAGATGCAGCATATAAAAATTGCTAGAGGGAGGGAAATGAATGAAACCAAATTATTTTGTATGTCCTCTTATGAATGCTGGGGATCAATTTTCATGTGATGTCTAAATCAGTAACAATTAAGAAATACTAACCTCTAGTAAGAGCCACAGAGCAAAACAGTCTCCTAGTTCAAGTGTGCCTTATTTATGAATATTGTACGGGGAGTAGTTGAGCAGCTCAGTTGTGAAATGCAGCTTGTACTTGAGCAGGGTTTAGAACTTGAGGCTGTTTTAAATCCAGCCTCCACTCCTTTACTGTTTTATTAGCCAGTTGCAAGTGATAATTCCACTTACATGGATTAATTCACTTGATCACTTTTTTGCAGCTGTTTGCTTGCCTGGTACTGCTCTACTGCAAAAAAAAGAGTAGCAAATTCAGGAGCTTAAAGTGTAGACCTGCAAGCATTGGTCTCCTAAAGAGCTTCTGAAAGTAAGCAATTGCAAAATAAAAGCAGGTTTACATTTTGAAATAAACTGCAGTTACTTGCTTTTAGAAGTAGCACTGTATATAGGAAAGGTGTCTTTCAGCTTTTTTAACGGTTGAATGAACTTTCTTAAAACATAGGGTACGAAGAAGTTTCTCCCTGTCCTCTAAATACACACAGACATGCTATAGATCTGCTACAGGCTCAGCAACTTTGTAAAATGTAGAAGCTTAGAACTGAGCCTTTATAGCTTTCCCTTTTTTTCTTTTTTCCCTTTTTTTTTCCCTCTCTGTAAAATAGAAACTTTATAAATGGCCTAGTGAGCTTCACATTGCTGGATTCTGTCTAAATATTTTGTTTTTAACTTCTAAGCTCATTATGCTGTCTTTGTGTTAACTTGTATTAAAATCTGTCAGCTATGACTGGTCTCATAACCACAGTCAGCGGACCAGAATAAGTTAATTATTTACTTGTGTCACTAGTGCTCTTCATCTAATGAAATGCACAGCTGTGTTAGATCTGCAGTTGGGTGTGTAGGTCCTATTGTTACACAAGTCAGCGGAGGGTAGAAGCCGCTATGATGGAGAGCCCTCAGTTCTTTCTGGTGTTCTGCCTTTCTGTGTCGATTTCATGGATCTTTTATCATTCACTTTCACACAAAACAAACAACACAGTGGCTGTCTGCTATGGGAACCAGCTTGGCATATAAAAGGTTTTCAGAGCCTAAAGTAATTTTAAGTTAGCTAAGATTTAATTTTTGGCTTACAGGTGCCGTGAAGTCCAGATGCAACATAATGCTTTCTTAGAAGTAAATGCAAATAAGGCAGAATGCATGCACAATAATACACATATAAGGGAGTATTTATGTATAAAATTTCAGGACAAAAAAAGCTGTGCAAGGAAGAGATAGTGGGTTGGTTTGAGTTGGGTTTTTTTTATTTTCAGCAAATGATTCCTGCTTGGCAGGGAGGGCTGGAAGGATGTTATTGATTTATCACAGTAGAACAATGAAAATTAGTTTCAATAGGTTTAAAAACTAAATACAACAGCACACACACCCTTGCCCCAGACGGTTTTTTTTCTGCTCCCTTCCCCCATACTTACCATTCTCATTCTATTAACTACTGTCCCATACACCTATCCCTGTCTTGCTTGGACAGTGGAAGAGGAGCTCCCTCCTGAGCAGACGCCAATATCCCCCTGTGAACTGGCTGGTCAGGGGATGCCTTTTTAGGGATGTAACCAGTACCCTCAGTCTTCCAGGAGCCCCCTCCACTCCAAGACTGTTCCCAAAGCGTGCTCTGGCACAGTTGCAGCAGGCTGATCTCAAATAGCTTGCAGACTTTTTCAGCTCTAAGGGCTTCTGGAAGAAATTGTCCAGCTGAAACAGTAGCTTTGGTTCAAAGGAGTATGGGCTTAAGCAGCTGCATTTTAGCACCTGAATTTGAATGTTAGATCCCTTGATCATTTATGGCTGCAGTATGTTGATCTGCAGAATTTACTATAGAAAGTTGTAAGGGTTGGAAGGAAAGTTTTGAGATGCACGATAGACCATTTTAAATGAGTTTTCGTGTTCCTATTTATTCTTTCTGCAATAGTTTTAGAGTTTGGAGGATTTTCTTTGTTTTATATCCAATACTGATAGAGACTGAAAAAAGCCTCCAAAACTTTTAAAGGGACAGTTTGTGTTCATGGACTGACAAAGTAAAATCAGTCTGTGGAGTGGATTGTACTTGGTAATTCATCGATAGCAGCCTTTGCTCAGCAAACAGATGTTACCAGAAAAAAATCTTTGTTGTTTTTTTATTCATTTTCCGCTACTTACCTCTTCTCAGTCCCTGTCAACGTCCCATTTGATATGTTTTTATTGACAGTATTTAGCAGGGATACATATGATAAATAAATTTCAAATCAATAATAATTTTGTATGTCCAAAGATGTAACCTAAGAGGCCAAATTTCTTAATTATTTTCTTTCAGGAAATTATAGCATCAGCTTTAAAAACTAGGTCCCCCTTGAGATATTCCAGTTTGACTGGATAGAAGTTTCTAGTTGCTTCTGAAAATAGGACCCAAAGCTTTCTTCCCTAATTTGCTCACTCACAAATCACTGGGAGCATTATGCAAGGGTATGCTAATTTTGTCAGTCCTGTCACAAGGGCTCTCCTCTACTCTGCAGTTTGGGAGTACTGGTCATGATAATGAATCCGGGTAAAAAGTGATCCATGAGAAAGAGAGGAGGAGGAAAACACTGAAGAAAATCTGGTGATGAGCGTCAGCCCTGCTGGTGGTTTGCTGTTTTGTGAATTGAAATGTTTTCTCTTCTGCAGGGGTGTGTGGACTGATTGTTCCTCAGGAGGACATGCCATTCTGTGATACAGGGATCTGCCCAGATATCATAATGAACCCTCATGGCTTCCCATCGCGTATGACGGTGAGTGGTGCTGCTCGATTCAAGAGACACGTCCCCCAAGACGGAAAGAGAAGGGGATCAGCCACTAGAGACAAAAAAGCTTGAAGCGTGATTTCACTGAGAATATTCCCCAGTCATCATGCCATACATTTGTTCTGCTATGAGGAGTCAGCCCTCTGTTTCACTGTTTTGAAACATCCTACTGTAAAAGGAGTAGGGTTGCAGGCTCTTTGTGCATCGTTCTCATTTTGTTCTGTGTCAAGCTAAGAGGAATGCAACTGAATACTTCACTTACACCCCTTCTGTTTGTAAATTTCTTGCTCTTCCTCTTCCTTCCCTATTGCCTGTGCCCACTAGTCTGGCTGGGGCAGACCGTGAGGTGAAGGTTGTAGAGGAGCTTCAGTTATAGGTCCAGACCTATAAAACTTCTTAAATTATACACGCCTCCCTGAAACTGAGGCAAGTTTTGCACCTGTGCTTCAGGGTCACACTGAATACCTGGCCTTTGTGTGGGACCTCAGTGCTTCCTTTATAGAGCCTCTGACCTTTCTTCCTTTGTTAGCATCTTCCCTTCTGTTCCCCCTGCTGCACTGCAGCGAGTCAGTCTCCAAGGCTGTTTCCTACAGCAGATGGCCACGCTGGATCCTGCCCATTTTTCAGATAACTGGAAGAAGTGGAACTGCCTGACTTGGGACCTTAAAGATGTTCCCAGACCATGTGATGAGTCCAGTTTTCCCCCTTTACACAGGAATATTCCCAGTTCTTGGGCTTCTTCCACTCCTCCTGTTGCATGCAATAGCCCAGGCTGCCATCTGGGTCACTTTGCCTGACTAACTTGTGCTGTGCCCAATCCAGAAATGTGCCTGTCCTAATGACCAGGCTGAGAAGCAACATAACTCTGCTTTTCTTTCACAGGTAGGAAAGTTGATTGAACTCCTGGCTGGAAAGGCTGGGGTGCTTGATGGCAGATTTCACTATGGAACAGCTTTTGGCGGCAGTAAAGTTAAGGATGTGTGTGAAGATCTTATTCGCCATGGTTATAACTACCTAGGGAAGGACTACGTAACATCTGGGATCACTGGGTAAGAATCTGCTGTTTAGATTAAGGTGTTTCAGGAAAGTGGGGAAATCCTGTTGAGACACATCTGAAGAATCTTCTCATGTCTCAGAGCTCGAGAACTTTCTCTTGTATGCAAACTGCTCTGTGAGACTGAGAAAAGGGGCTGAAGAGTACTGTGCATTTTTCTTAGAAGCATTTTGTGGTTCCACGCTAGTGTACGTGTGGCTGTAATGGGAATGGCCCTTGTGGTACATATGAAAATTTCCCAAGTTTTACTGCCTGGCAAAAAAGCTAAAATCAAGACTTTCTTTCTGAGAGATAGTAAGAAATTTCAGGTTTCTGTCAGCAGAAAGTCTTACATATGCTTGGAATCAGATAAGCATGTTCATGTTGACTTTAATAGTACTGTAAATATGGATTTGGAGGCAAGCGTCTGTTCCTTGGCAATATTCTTTGTGTGCTCTTTTTTCCTTTTTTCTTTTTTTTTCTTTTGATTACACAATGTTTCAGTCTGGCATAATACTCTAATCTGCAAACTTCCTGCTGTGTTTATCAGACTGGCTTCTGAGACACAGAGTTCAAAGAACTTAAGATAGTTTAGGAACAGGAAAAGGCCATATGGCTTCACATGCCTGCCCTTCCAAAATGTATCTTAATCCTACCTTCCTGCTATTTTTATTATCCTTCCAGTCCCCTTCTTCTCAAGGAGCAAGTTTAGATCTCTTTTGCAAGTTTTTTTTATATACTTTTTATTTTAATTGCCTTTCCTACCAACTTATTCCATATGTTGCTTCTCTTTTTGTTTCGTAGATACGATTTTATTTTCCTTATTCACTCCATATTCCATAAATTGTATGTCAACATATATATCCTGGTGCTCGAAACACTTCCTGTTGGTATATCATGATAGCTTTTAAAAAATCTGACTAATCATGATCCCTAGGGAGAATAAAATCATCTAGCTCTAAAAATCCCCCAACTTCAACTTTGTAGTGCCCTATTTAGAGACTTTGCTTAAGGACACTGATACTTTTTTCCAAGCAAATTACACAGGCTTAATCTGTTTGTTATGAAATTTGAAGGCAGATTTCATAACAATGTGAAAGTTTTCAGATTTCAAATGTTTAATGAAGTTTTATTATTTTCTTCAATGGTCAACTTTTGGAATAACACTGCATAATGTCAGTAATGACTCTGAAAGGGAAGTGCAATGCTGTTGTCTCCTGCTTGTTTTTACATTGCACATACCTTTTTTTTTTTTCTCTAACAAATCAGTGGCCATGCTGAGTCTGTCTGTCTGTCTGCATTAAATTTGGACATTCTTAGTGCTGAAGGTGGTAGCTGGGTGAAGGTGGTAGCTGGGAAATGACTGAGTGCTTTTCATTGTTGCTTTCTGATCTTTAGGCACTTACACTCTTCTTACAGTTGGGGGTGTTTTAAACACAGAAATCTTTAGCCATTACTCCAGCTCACAGAATGGAGTAACACCCTCTGTATTGCTTACAGATGTTCTCAAGCTGATGAAAGTGCCTAAATACAGTTCTCAAGAGCCCTTAACCCAGCTCATCTGAGCCCCCAGTGCCAGCCAGGGCGGTGATCTTTGTCCCCTGGATGCAGCTGCTGAGCAGTGCTGCCGGGGCAGCTGTGCTGATGTACAGCCACTCAAGGAGGGCTTTCACCCATCTGGGTTTTGGGCTGTGCCTCAGAGTGCTGTGCAGGGAGAATTAGTGGATGAGAACACTGTCAGGCTCATAGTGTGCCAGTGCTAAGCGATTCCTGCAAATGCAAATTTCTTAAAGTGCTCCTACAAAAAGAATGGTTTGAGCCTTTATGCTGGATGTATTTGTTTACATATATGCT
Source organism: Aphelocoma coerulescens (assembly GCF_041296385.1). Lineage (NCBI taxonomy): Eukaryota > Metazoa > Chordata > Aves > Passeriformes > Corvidae > Aphelocoma > Aphelocoma coerulescens. The sequence continues at coordinate 57,210,367 of NC_091014.1, read as the reverse complement.
TCCCTTTGTGAAGGAATGTAAACAGAAATAGCCTAAGTCACTCTTCAGGGTCTGACACATTTACAGTCCTTCCTGGCTACTGATGACACTGTTGAAACACTCCTGTATGGATACAGACGGAGGAGGGACTTACCATGGGACAGCTGAAACAGGTACCTGCAGCTGTAGCAGCATGTCTGCACAACGTAAGACCAGAGTTCAGGAGCGTGTTCCTTGCTGCAGTGGAGACAGCAGCATGTGGTGCTGGCACTGTACTGCCCCTGTGTTCAGAAGATTTCCCTGGAAGGGATTTCAGAATGATTGCCCAGAAGGTCCAAACACATTTTTCTAGGACTCATGATTTCCAAATGGTTTAATATTTCTCCTGTACATGACACTCTTGCCTCTCTTAAGGTAAATGTGTGCTAACTGTGGATATTGGTTTTGTTTGGTTTTTATTCTTTCAGAGAACCTTTGGAAGCATATATTTATTTTGGTCCTGTGTATTACCAGAAACTGAAGCACATGGTGTTGGATAAAATGCATGCAAGAGCTCGAGGACCCAGAGCAGTGCTCACCAGGTATTGTTACAGGCTAAGCACAAAATTCTTGTGTACATCCAGAAGTACACCCGGCTGACTGATGGCTATAGAACAAAGTTTGTTTACCTTGTGATACTTGGCACAAAATGCTAAGAACTGTTATTACACTGTTGCGGACAAAAAATTCTCCCAGTAGACTGTGGCAGGAGGTTGTTCTAAAGGCCCAGGTGTGCTCTATGTGATCCAAAACTTGAGTTTGCTTCTCAAGCTTCTGCTAGCAGCTGGTAAAAACACCATCTGCTGATTCACAGTACACACTGTGGGCCCTTCCTGTCAAATTGCTCATATCGTAGGTATTTTAGGTGGTATTTTAACATTTGTGCTTTTACAAAATCACTTATGAGTAGAAGGAGAAATTTTTAAGTATGGTCTACTATTTCAACATACTTTTGATAAACCCTTTGGGGAAATTGAAGCCTCCTGTTTTTACTGGTGCTACTTACTTTTTCTCCTTAAAGCCAAGGTCTATGTCTTCTTGCACTTACGTTCTAAGTTTCTGATGTTCCTTGCTCACAAAAAAGAGTTTAGTGCCACAGGCTTTGCTTTGGGGATGCTTCTAAGTGGTCATTTAGTTCACCTCTCTCTGTCACAATAGGATTATTTACTAAAACTTGACAGAAAATTAAATTCCAGCTAATCTTGAATATTCTAGCAAAGATTATTCCAAATGTGCTTTGACAGTCTTTCTGGGTTATTATGTACACCCTTATACCTCACCTCCTGCATGGTGGTACTCTTCTTTGTGACCAGTCAAAATTTCTACTGATTCTGACCATAGAAATCTTTGTACTGCTTTTAAGATGCAAGCACAGTCATGTCTATCCCACCCTTACTCTTCCCTATAACAAACGTGATTCATATTTTTTAATTTTCAGTTTATTTTTATGCCTCTTGCCATGTGAGGATCCACTTCTTTTGCTTTGCCTGGTTGCACAACAGCTCTTGATAAATGCAGCTTCTATCTGTTGATGTGCTATTAGAGAATGGAGGGGCAGGTCTCTGCTGTACCTGATACAGAGGTATCTTCCTCTTTGGCTTTTCATTGCATATTTCCCATGCCTTTTTGCTTTCCAACCTCACACTGTCTATAGGACAAACTCATGCTTTCCATGGAAGTAAATACCAATGGTTGAACTGGGAAAGAAATCATGAAAAGGTTTTGTAATTCTTGTCTGAACTTTTTCATCAACCGCATTGAGAAAAGCAGGTGTAGCACAAGCACAGCTGCTTGCTTAGATAAACATAAATTATATTCCCAAATAATAGGCTGTCTGCCCCATTTTCTGTTCTTCAGTGTGTTAAGCATTATATTGGTCCTTCACATGAAAATGAAAACTCCCTGTCTTAGCTTACAGTACACAGGATTTACTGGAACTCCTGGCTTACCCAAATCCCTTGATCTGCCTTTGTATTGCCTCCCCAACTTCTCAGCTGTTTAGAGATACTGAATTTAAATGAAACTTAAATACCAAGTCAATGTAATGTTTATATGTAAAGATGAAGGTTGTGTGATTTCCCCCACCCCTTACTTTCTGCAGACTCTTTGTTCAGTCACTGGCATCATACTATGTAACTAGGCCTCCTTATTTGACTTTCAGGAAAGCTAGTGGATGTTCAATTTATGCTGCCTCTTGACTAGTCTTTCAGGAATTTTCTTTTTTCTCCTCAAATAATTAAACATTTGTTATTGCCATTGCCTCTGCTTGAGAGTCTGCATTGCCAGCTTTCATATTCGCTATTGTTTTATCATCCTTTGCACTTCCTGGAGAGTAGATTCCATCTAACATTCTTTTTTGATTTTAAAAGTAATCATATAACAGCTTCCAATGTGGAATTTGGCTGTCATTGCCTTGAAATGCATTTTATTATATATCAAATGTACCTTAAGTGACAGAGCAAAGCTGTATTTCCATCTGGAATAAGGCAGAATACTGGAGCTTCTTGATCATCACTGATTCTAACTATTGTTCTGATGAAAACAAGACTTTGCAGAATTGCAAAGCAGAACTCTTTGTTAACACGGTCAAAACCCACCAGGATGTTGCCCTCTGGACTGGTACTTGAAATGCAATCCTCAATTTCAATGCTGTGGGTAGTTGACAATTAATGTGTAACAGTGGTGGTGTTGCCCTGATACACAGTCCTGCTAAATCTTTTTAATAGATAAGCTGCTGTTAATGTTTCTTACAAGAGAGCAATATCAGCTTTCTGTGTGTGTAGTTGTTTCGATGGACACTGTCAGAGCTGCCACCTGTGTGTCCTTTGGACATGTCAGATGTGCCAGGTCCTGTTGTGCTGCAGGGGAGCAATGGGACAAGCACCGGTCAGGGCTCCTCTCTGTGCTCTGGGGCTCTGCAAGCACAGGATGCCCTCCTCCTTCAGGCAGTGTTTTTTAGGTAATGTTCCACTTCTTGGAGATCAGTATTTCAGCAAACAACTCCATTTCAAGCTAGCCACTAGCTATCCCTGGCAGGCACAAGGGAGATCTGCTGAGACCATGGGGGTCTTATTTCCCCCACTGGCTAGTGAAACAAGGAATAAGACCATTCAGCTGAACCCACTGTTCTTGCAGAAAATGCAGAATTAGTGCAAATAAATTCTTAATGTGCTTAAAAACACTGAAGTTAATTGTTTATGATTTTTTTTTCTAAAGGCAGCAGTTAAATAGAATGATCACTTAATTTTTTTATTTAAAGAGTCACTGCATTTTATTTAGCATTTTAAGAACTTACATTTTTCCTTAACATTAAAAATATCTCTTTTTAATGATACTCCCAATATTATTTTCAGGAGTCTGCTTTGTTTTCTGATGTTATATTTAGAGTAAAGAAAGAAGTTAGTTGCCCAGGGCAACAGCTGCAGTGTACATGTGTATAGAGGGAAAGGGGAAGGACAAATGCTTTATAAGTACTGTTTTAACATTTTAAACAACTTTTTGTATGAGGAATTTTAAAACTCATGTGAGCTGGAAGAAGAATCTGATAATCTTAGGAAGCAGAAGATAGACTCATTTCAAAGGCTCAATAATATTGAAATTTTTGGTACTTTAGAAAACTACTTTTTAGGTAGGCAGGATTTTGTTTTGTTTTCTTACAATGAGATCATGCTGACAGTGGGAGTGAAACTTAACAGCTAAAGGTTAAATTTGGTTTTATTTTGGTTGTGGCTTTTTGTTGTTGTTGTTTGGGGAGCTTTTTGTATTTTTTTAAATGGAATTTCATCTTCCTTAAAAATCTTCACCCTCTATCTGTTGAAGACCCATGTCATATCTACCCATGGAGTTGAGACCCCATAATTTTTCCAGAGATTTTATCCTCTCATAATTGAGTTGAGACTTTATTTGGGCTCACATTTATAAAGCTATTTTGTCATTTTGTCCTGTAGAACAGCATCTGGTGAAACTTCTGAAAGCAGACTTGTGCATTAAATAGTATTATTGAAGTCAGTTCATAAAAATAACTTGGGCACTTCTAGCACTGTAGCAAATGCCTGATTCATTAGAGGTCCAAACTTCTTTTAAAATCTGCCTCTTGGCATTTCAGAAGAGAAACTGCATTCACCCCAGGGTTAGTCCTTTAAAACAGCATCTGAGCAATGATGGTGCCATCATCTGGGGAGGGGGCCCTGAGGAGTTTAATCAGGATGTAAACAACTTCTATCCATTCTCCCCACAATGGGAAAAACAGAGGGTTATATGAATGAAAAGGACAATTTGAATTAGAAGCAGATTAGTTTTAAGGTTCCAGTGGGGTCAGAGTAAGAGAAACTACTTCCCCCTAAAAGCAAATACAACTTGCATCTTTAGAAGATATTTTGTTCGGGTAATTAGGCTTACTTTTTACATGTTACAAAAGATTATTAGATGTTGAAGGCTTTTATAAATTCTTTTCTCTGAGTTGCAGTAAGTTGGCAAAACCTTATTATTAATATCTTTAGTAAGCTTAACAAATTCTGTTGTTTGAAATAATAGAAACAAAATATACTCCAAAACTATTGGGCCAGATCTGTCATTGAATATTTTAGGTGCATTACACTACTACAGGTGTCAGAAACAGCACATAAACATGAGGTTTCAGGGAGCAGTGAAGCTCAGTAACATCTTTTAAATTCCTTCTCTTTGCTGTCATGTTTCAGGGAATATACTGAAACGGAAATATTTATTAAAATGCATGCAGTATATTTGTGCTGCAGGAGTTCAGGACTGGTTTTGCCTCATAGTTTGCTCTAATATTTGCAACCTAAGTACTACATCACTGTGCTGGTACATAAGAGTAGAACTGATACTATGAACTTGCAGTATGACAAACATGAGGATAGAAATTTTGACTGTGTCCAACAAAAAAATTGACTTAAGCAGTCTTAATGTTAGATAATACATGGTACTTTATCTTCTTACCTCAAAATCTTTAGTGTATACTTGATTGCTTTATTAAAATTTTCCTCTAGCACCATAAGGACAGTGAGTTCCCCCAGACAGTAAATAAGAGTTTGACTTGTGTAGAGGAACCTACAGAACACAAAAATTAGTCTATTAGCCATCATACATGAAAAAAATAAACTAGATAAATGTCACTTTAAAAAAAAAAAGTGTTTCAGTCATGAGTTAGCAATATGTGTACTATTTGTTTGCTGATTTATTTTGATATTCTCTCACATACCAAAACCATCTTTATTTTAGAAATTAGTCTTAGCTGTAGTTCAGCTGAAACATTAGGTTGATGATTGATTCATTAGCTGCTGAAAATTGTTTCATTTTGTAAGCTACAAACGATAATGTCTCATCAAGAAAGAGTGCCAAATCTGTGTCCAGATTGTCTTGGATACTCTTAGAAATCTTTTTGTTTTCGCTTATTCAGCTACATTATGTGAGGTAAAGAGCTGTGGCCTGATGCTGCAGTTGCCACTTTACAGAACCGCATCGTATTGCAGGTACAGGAGCAACACATTTGTGAGATCAGCAGTTCTGGTTGGTAAAGTCCATTCATGCTGTGCTGTTCCTGCAGTTTGAAGGCAGGCTAGAGTCATAAATGTATGTTTTTGAATGCTTACTGCATTTTCTCAAATACTTGTTTCAAAGGCAACCCACTGAAGGTCGATCCCGTGATGGTGGTTTACGTCTTGGAGAGATGGAACGGGATTGTTTGATAGGTTATGGAGCCAGCATGCTTTTATTGGAGAGACTGATGATTTCAAGTGATGCCTTCGAAGTGGATGTTTGTGGACAGTGTGGCTTGCTGGGGTACTCTGGCTGGTAAGTTTTCAAGCCCCTCTGTGTAATAGAACCTTGCCCTTGGTTGCAGTACTTCTCAGTTTTCAAGTGCTCACAGGCACCAATTAACAGTCCCATGCATTTCATTTAAAAGCAGTGTCAATGTTCAAAATGGGTATTTGGAAAATTGGTGACAGGGAATGATTCTTTATTGTGGTCTGGTTGAAGTTAGGACTGAATTGAGTGTGTAGTCAATGGGCCACGGATCTCTCCTGTTGTGGGGGCACAGGTATTCTCTTCCACAGCCAGGCTGTTCCCTTCAGTCTGTCTGCTGTCCTTCCATCCCACTGCTGACTTTCCATCCCACCCTTGCAAAGGATTATCAAACACCCAATCCCATATATCATCTATTTTTTGAAAAGGGGAAAACAGCGGTGTCAACGTACCTGATGCTTCTGCCATCAGAAATGAGGTTACTGGTTGGGCTAGTCACACATCTTCTGGTACAATCCCATGTTGAACCTCCCAGGGCTGAAGAGTGAGAGTGGGCACAGAAGAATAGAAGAAAGCAACATTCCCTGCTTTTCTGTTCTCTAGCTATGGAGCTCATAATCCCATGCATTTGGCTTTCTTTAGCTGTGCCCGTCCCAAATGCCTTTTGCTTTGTTGTCTTGTGAACCAAGGAGTTCCTCCTCAAAGCATCAGACAAATGCACTGATCCTATGTTGGAGCCTGAGAGAGAAGCAGCTGTCTGTTTGGAAATTCAGCTGGCTTCTGCCTAAATGCCTTGTCCCTAGGAAACCTCTCTAGGCTGGCCAATGGTCTTGCTGTCTTACTCTGACACCTAACCCAGTACTGAGTTGGGTCTCCTGCAAACAAACTGGTTTTTCATGTAGGGGAAGCGTAAAACTGGATGTCAAAGCTGTGTGGAGCTCACCACAGGTAGCAGCACACTGGGTTTTGCTTTAACCATCTTTTCTCTTCAGCAATTTTGAGATGTTAGATTTAAAGTTGCCCTGTAGCATGCTGAAAATACACCACTATTATTAGAAGATAGACAAGCTTCTTTTTATAGTCTTGGAGGTAAGGGAAGTGTTCTGCTTTAACCTGGTTTTGTTCTAACCAAGCAGAAAACAGACATGTGAGACCAATAGGAATTTGAGATACAATGTTCTCGCAAGCTTTGCAAAAACAGGTGACCTGAAATCCCATCACTAAGGGAAGAAAAACTAAATGGTTCAAGTTACAAGTTACTCTAATATTTATGTTGGGGAAAGATGGAGAGTTGGAAGGAGGAGGAGAAAGATTAATTTCTAAATCTCAAAAGAGCACAGTTGGAAACATGCCGCATCTTGGATATCAGTATCAATCTATTGGGAGAGGCAGGAAATTGGACTTTATTCACTTCAGTGCCTCAAGAGTGATTTTTCCATGATATAATGAAGTAGGAAAGTAAGGTGTATTCTCAGTTTGTAGATGTGTAAAAGTGACAGCTACTGTTTCTGCTCTTGGTCAGACCTTTCTTCTGAAGCATGTGGCTTCTGGCCAGAAGCCAAGCACCACCTTTGTCTGCTCACAGCAGCAGCAGTTCTGCTCCTGGTGGAGCAAAGGTTCAGACGGAGGTGGGTAAATATGTGTAATCCAGAGCAGAGATGAGGCTTGCTCTGGGCATCCTGTTGTGATTGGTTATTTTCAGCTGGGCATGGTCCTACTGGCTCTTGTGCCATAACTCTTTTGAGAGTCCTGTTTTTCTCTAGTGTGTGTTCAGTGTATGTAAGAAGTGAGGCTTTTTTCTGACCCAGGTCTCTTAAAACTACTGCAATGCAAATAACAATTGTAGGAAGTAGTGTGAAAGGAAGGACATGCCATAAGTCAAGGAACCAACCACTTGTAGCTGTGTAAAGCATTGCATTTAAAAATTCTCACATGCAGATGTGGCTCAATTATTTTTTCAATAAGACCTTGACTTTCAGAGCAGTCCTTCAAGATTTTCAGAGTCCACAGGATGTAAAAATACCTTGAAAAAAATTAGCAATTTGAACTTTAGAAGTAACGCTACATTTTATTTTTAAAGTGTTGCTAATATATTTCTTTTTTTGAAGTTCATAGCAAAGTTTAGTAACTCCTTAAATTACCATGAAAGAAACTACTGTTTCAGACAGAGTCAGACATTCTTGCAATCTGATTCTGTGAAAAGCTGTCTGATGTGTGAGAGTAATCAATAAGAGAGTTTCTGCTAAATTTTATACTGTGTCTACCAGTAGCTGAAGCAAGTGGCCCTATAATGAGCATCACAGTAGAGACGAAGTCATTAAGAGAAACTTCCAAATGGGCCTTTTCAGTGACTGAGGCATTAATAAGACATTGCTGCAAGAAACCTTTTAGAAACATTGTTTGGCTAGCATTAAGGGCACTTGTCTTGTGGAGGATGAGTCCTCTCAGACAAGGACTAGCCCCTGGGTATGTTTTTCTGCAAGATAGTAACAGCAGATCAGTGTTGGGGCCTGAACTGGTATTTTCACAGGGAAGGGGGCTGTTGTGGCAGTGACAGAATTTATCCCTGTAAAAAATGCAGTTGAAACTTATTATGATTTACTGGGTTTATGCAAATTTTCCAACTTTGCTGTTGTGCACGTGCTCAGGAGCAGAACTCCACTGAATGCAATGAGCAGAATTTGGTCCTTTTTTGATGATAAGTTGAGGAGTTATTCTGATCTCTCCAGTATGTGCATTTTAAAATATACGAGAAGAAAAAATTTTGTTACTAGTCCAGATTCAGCCTTGAATGGCACAGTTGCCTTTTCCTGACCAGTTTAGTGTCAATTCTAATACCCCCATGGTCTTTCAAGTACTTGTTTCTGTGATCTCTGTTTGATGGAGTTTTGTGCACCTTTCTGGGTGGTCCCCATCTAGTACAAAGCAGGCCCAGAATGATGCATGTAGCTTTGAGCCTGGGTGCAGTGAGTAGTCTCTCCTCCTCAGTCCCTAGGAGCTGTAATCAGATGCCAGACATGTGCTCATAGCAGAAAGGTTGTGTCTCATCAGGCTTCCAGGGCCTGCAAGGCTGCTCCCATTGAGAGCAGCTGCTTCCTCCCCATCATTGGAGAACGGCTCCCGTTTAGGTCACTTCTCCCACCATAAAATGTACCTATCCTTATAAATACAGACTAGGGGAGTAGTTATAAACCTGCATTTACTGTCAGCCTCATTCTGTACCACAGAAACCTGCAGGAGTTTTGCTAATTCTTCCTTAATTGGATCTTCAGACTGTTAAGGCTTTATGCCAGAAATACAAATTTGAAGCACAGGAACAAAAAAAGAGCTTTGTTAGACCATTAGGAAGTGCTGTGTTTTTGTGTTCCCAAAGGAGTGTCTTTCTCAAATCTCCAAAACCAGAAGATGGAATAGACAGGAGAATGAAGAAATAGGGAGGTTGGAAACTGATTTTTATAAGAAACATTTTCTACCACCACTGAATTTGAGTCCCAATACTGTAAAGATGGCTGACTAGCCTATATATTCTTTATATATAAGGTTATATCTAGATGACAAAAAATCCTTTCGCCCCTGATTTTTAAGATCATTAGAGCAAAGAGCACCAAGAATATGTGTTAAAGCAGTTTTACTGGCTTTCTATCCTGACTAAAGTTTAAAGATGTAAGATGAGAAGTGCCTCTATTCTGGAAAGTGAAATAATTTGAGACATTATAGGGTGAAATTGCATATTAAAAACCTTCTTTCTTCCTGACTACTCTTTTTGTGACATATATATAACACAGAAATTGGACCATTAACCATTTTTTTCATAAACACTTGGCTATGTTCACCTCCTTTCTGTCACTATGCAGTGCTGAATTTGTGTTGACATTTATGTGAGTGCTGAAGAAGCAGAAATCAGTCCTGTTAGCTCCTGAGCATTGTGATTGCTCTCCAAGAAAAGTGCAGGTTTAACATTAAGCTCCTATTGACTTCAGTCAAATTATTTAAGGGCTTAAAGCTATGACTTAAGCACTAAAATGTGTCTCAGGCATTTGGTGCTTCTAGGACTGTGGCCAGTGTTTAAATGCAGATGAACAAAACATCAGTAGCTGGTGGTAATTGGTTTTTTTTTCGCAGAAATTATGGACCAACTCTAACTTTGTTTTTGTTTGTTTCCCTAGGTGCCACTACTGCAAATCATCTTGTCACGTGTCTTCTCTGCGCATACCTTATGCCTGTAAACTCTTATTCCAAGAACTGCAGTCCATGAACATCATACCTAGGCTAAAACTAGCTAAGTACAATGAATGAACAGGATGAAAAAGACCCAAAAAAATACCTTAAGAAATTGAAATTCAACATATCTAACTGGGAGGTTTTTTTGGTGAACAGGAACAAACTAAAACCTGAGTGAAGGGAGGTGCAAGACAGTAGGAAAATTTTCTTACATATCCTCCTTGTTTTTAAGCTGACATGGAAAAGTCTGTCAGTAAAATATACTAGGAGCAGTTCTGAAGCCTTGATTAGTCATGAACAGGACATCTGGGAATTGTGGAATAAGGCCATGGTCCCGCAAAGCACTTGGATCACTTCAAACAATCCCATGCTTGCGTTTGAAAAGGTCTTTGCTGGACTAGGGCTTAAGCAGAGCTAAATACACATCTTATTCACAGAGGTTAAAAATGTTTTCCAAACCAACGTAATAAAAGTTTTAAATAATACTGGCTGAATATGTTGATAGTTGTGTAAGGATGGTAAGGCCTTATAATGTCTAAACCATTTTCTGTTCCTAAAGCAGTTTGTTAAAGCGTTAAAATTTTCTAAAGTAGTGTCAGTGTTAGAGAAATGAAACTACTTTCTTGAGAGCTTGAGATGAGACATTTTGAGTGAGATTTCGGCATGTGGGTGCATTTGTGTGCAAGCAGTGGTGTGCTTGTACAGGTGATCTGCTCTCAACTAAATGTATGCAGTTTCCATGAAGGTCAGGGGAGGAGGTGACTGCATATGTAGCAAGTGCATGATACAGCACACAGATATCCATTCCATTCCTTCTGAGGGTAGTAGATCTGATAATACACTGGCTCAAAGCCCTGAAAAGACAGGCTGCAGACACTGGGTAATGATGTGTGCTGACAGAGGACTCTAGAACTTCTTTAAAATATGGACATAGCCAAAACATTTTAAGAACAAAACAAAACCAGACTTATGAAGAACAACAATCCTTCACTGACAGTGAAGCAGGTTTGAATGACATGAAAGGATTTAGAAAGGGAACAGCTGGATTTTTTCATGAGGTCTAAGGCCTAGAACTAAAGCAGTAGATGAACTAAAAGTCATTTAGTAACCTAAACTAAAGCATGCAGTTAACTTTTTAAGCAAAGGACATCAACATGCGCAGACTTCACCTGTCCTCCAGTGAAAAGCAGCACTCTGGGTCAGTGGGGATACAGAACACTGCCTATGATCTAGAAGTCCTGAGATGCTCTTTGGCTCCTCATATGGCTGAACTTTGTGTGCTGATCCTGATGATTGTGCTGGTCCTGACACTGCTCATGCAGTCATGTTGCTGCTGTTTTCTTAGCTCTTAAGGAACACAGATGAATATCAGCCTGAGTAGGTTTCTTTTTAGCCTTCCACCAAATGCTTAAACTAGTACTTTTGTGTTTGGGCTTAAAAACCAAGCCTGAAGAAATAGATTCTACTTTTCTTCTCTTTTTTTTCCCCCCTTTTTCTTGCAATTGGACTCATGACAACACATATCATCACAGCACAACTGGATTGGAAAACCTCTTGAAGTACCTCTTCCAGGATCCAAACAGCTCAGGGTTATTTACAAAAGAGTTTTAGGAGAGTGATGTGCTGCTTCATACTGGAGGAAGAGGTTAACAAAAGCCCCAACCAAATGAACAACCTCTGCTTTGGTGCCTGAGATGGCCCAGCTGCGGCTCGGGAGCACCAGCAGAGGGAGTGAGCCTCTAAGGCTGCGGCTGCTGTGGGGCACCATGCAAACCCACTGAGGATAAGGGTCCTTGCTCCCTAGTCCTCTCCTAAGTGGTCTCCTAGGTTGGGTGGTTGGAGCTGCAGGGCATGAAAGACTAAGCAATGTGTACAATTACACCTGTGGAAATTGAAGCAGTTACAGCAGAGATGGAGGAGGAACAAAGGAATGAGCTCATGAGTAACCCCATTGAGAGAACAAGTCTGTGTGCAGCCCTGAGGAGGAACCTTGCAGCTCATTCACCTCAAGCTGATGAAAGTGTGGGGATGAATGGGTTTTGTGAGGGTGAAGGATATCCTCTGTAATAGCTGAGGTTTAGGAAGAAAGGGGCAGCCTTAAGAATGATGGATCCAGTAGAGCATAGAAATTAGACATGTCTGGCAGTAAGTGAGCATTACCCCCTATCTGCCACTCTGGTGATACCTACATCAGTTGCATTTACACATCACTGCTGCCTAATCTAAGCCTGTGCCTACACTGGAGGCTTATTTGAGTGCAGATTTGAGTTGAAACTCTGATACTTAATTTTTACCTCTCTCTAAGAGGCTGCCTATGTCCCATCATAATTGACACCTGCAAGTAATCTCTTGGCAATGGAATAAGCATTACAAAACCAGCAGCAGAAGCAGAACAAATGTCTGTGGATTCCTGGAATATGGTTGGTTAAAGTTGCAATTCAAGGAAGGAATCCTACTGCAGTCAGGAAAAAATTACAGTGCATGGACTGATGAGGTAAAATACATTCTCAGAACCCCAGAGCTGTCACTCTACTTTCCTCTGGTGAGCCTCATCCTTGCAGCCCTTTGAATTATCTTCCCAGACAACGTCCCCTCCCCCCTTTTTATGCTGTGAATGCCTTCACAAAGAGGTCTTATGGCAGCTCATGGCTGTACTGCTGGAGCTGGCCTTGCCCAGATCAACCCTGCCATCACTGTCTAACTGCCGAATTAAGATACCATATTCTGAACAACACCTGACAAAATCTGAAGGCTGTAGTACAAGGAGCTGTGGCTAGAAAACTACCATAAGGCTTTCATTCCATTGCAACTTCTTTATTCCTTGTATATAGTGTCCAGGAGAAGCTTTCTAGAAATGCTGTTCGGCCAGAAGGTCTTGAGCATCAGTCCCAGCTAAAATGCCAAATACAATACATTTTCTGATACGAGCTAGAGGTGAGTGCTGCTGTTGGAAACGACACTGAACTCCGTGTAGTATGTTTAAGTTGCCACTTGCTTTGCAGACAAAAGGTTAAATGCTGTGTACCCTATTGAGTTCTGTACATGTCCAGCCCAACTGTTTGGTTGTGAGAAACAGAGTGAAGCCAGGGCTGAGTTGCAGAAGGCTATGGGGTAGAGAGCAAAGCACAGGGCTTCTGGCCAGTTTTGGAGCTGTGGGCAACACAGGTCACTAGTTTAGAGTTCAGAAAAACAGCTTCACTTCAAATCATTTACATACCCCTTACAGGTATTTAACTTTTTTTTTTTTTTAAGGTAAATGTATCCAAACATAGAAATGAGAAAAACAAACTATAAAGAAAAATTAAACCAGACTGGCCAATTTTGGCATTCAAAGAGGATATATTATGAAGAAAAGGCATACTGAGATGTAATAATTTTAAGATGAAAGTAATGGAAAGGGCTCCCACTAAGCACAATTGGTTTTGTTTGTAATGCCCATATCTTGTTAAGAGTTTTCCTTGCAAAGAAGCTTCAATGTGCTGCAAAGAGAGCTTTTAATTCGTTCCACTCCTTACTTGTTGCTTAAACAGGGAGGAAAACCAATGAAAAACATAGACTCATGATGATGAAACTTACTCTATGTCTTTTCCCATGTTTTCTAATGGTGAATAGAAAAGTATCTGTGGTTTATTTATAGCAAAATGGGAGTCTGTCATAATTAAAAACCTATAAAGACTGAAGACTATTTCATTGGTTAGTGGTAACAAATGGGAAACTAATGAAAAGTGCTGTGCACCTGACAATGGATTTGCAAGTCCTGCTCAGACCACACCTGTAAAGCCTGACAGTGACTGGTGTCACATAGCTGTAAAATGAGAGGGGCTGAAAATGTGTCTGTACTTTGCCCCAAGGCTCTTGAGAATGAGGATGGCTCTAGTGAGAGGGAGCATAAGCCTTGAAACAAGGGCTTGCAGCTCTCCCACAGTGACCCACAGGAGCCTTCCTCAGCCATGTCTCAGCACAAGCACCTCTGGAGTGTGGCAGGGAGCTGGCTTAGTGCTGCTGAGAGCACCCCCCGCCCCCCAGCCGGCCTCTCCTCCCGTTGGAGCTGAGGATTGTTTTACAGCCCACTGCCATTTCAGCAGGGCCATGGGGCACTTGATGAATTCCCTCCTCTGAAGAGGACGTGACTTGCCCAGGGCCACAGAAAGACCGTGCCAGAACTGGGATCAGGGCTCCACGGTCCCCAGGTGCCAGACACGTGCTTGCCTTAAAACTGAGCACTTCATCAAACCGTAAAATCCAGCCAGATGGTGACTCTTTGCTATTATCTGGACCAGTGCTGAGAGGCTTAACGTGTGCAAGGCACGGTGAGGATCCGGATTCCAGTTTCTGTGTCTAAGGCTCACAAGCCCAGAAAATGGATCCGTGTTTTAGACCTAAATGCAGCTAGAAACTTGGACATGTTTGAGCACAAGTTCTGACTTCAGTCCATCCTTGTCATGAAATATTTTCATCTCAGCATGGGCCCACCAGTTTCGGTGGGGGGTTCTTTCTCTGGGAAGGGGTAGAAAGGTGCCAAGAGTAAGGACAACTACTTTTGTCATTCTTACTCTGCTCTGAATATGTGGCCCCAGTCAGACTCTGTGCTTTCAGGTAGCCAAGACTGTGTGAATCAGTTTTGCCTCTCTGCAATCATTTACGAATTCACCATATGAACCTGGGAGGCAAATACACTCCCTCTGCCTTCCTTACATGGGAATATACATCCCAAAACACCAGAACTCTCAGTTAAACTCTACTAACCCAGGTCAGAGCTAATACAGAGAATTTTTGAAGCTGAATTTTTCAAAGAAGCGGTCTATACGGCTTTGTTCTCTTTCTGTCTCAAAATCAACAGCAAAGATTTTTGTTGTCTACCCAGCAAACAGACTTAGGTCTTTGTTCCATCTTCCAAAAACTTCCAATCTCCTGAGCTGCCCATTGCTCTTTGCATCTCACTGCTGGGAGAAAAAACAACTATATATTTCTCCTAACTGCAGTTACCCATTTATTTGTGTGTTTCCTGAGGCAGGTAGCTCTGAGGTGATTCCAGTGACCATGTATTTTTTCCAGCAACTTTGTTGTGAGTGTCCTTGTCCCCTCCTCCCAGTCAGTATATAAACAGCATGTTAGATCCAAATCAAAAGCAATTCCCTGCTGCTCACTGCAGCAGAGCCTTTGTCTTTCACTAGCCCGAGTTTTGGGGAGCTCCTTGACCTATGCATATGCTTTACCATTCCAGACAGTGCATGGTAGTTATTGTCTGCTTGACAATAAAACATTATAAACAGAGAAGTAGCTGAAGAACTAAGAAAGAAATTGGTGTGCTAAATAGTGAAGCTCTAATTTCTTGCTAAAATTATGTTCTAATAATGGAAACAGTTTTCCCTTGAACTCCTGGTGAATTGGAAACTTAAACTCTGCATTCAGGCCTCCCCCTGCCAGTCAGAGGCAGGCACTGAAGGTAATCTCTGTGCTTCAGGCAGATCAAAAGAAGCTCATTATCAGTCGATCATCTAAGAGGATATGACAGCTTCACATCCAGTTGTTCGGCAGCTGAGATGCAGTCTGGAATGGATCTTTTCTGTGTCTGTTGTCTATAATAGCTTTTAGGGCTGGCTCTTCTTCCAACACACAGTACAAATCCTCTGGTAACTAGTACCAGCCACACACAACAAAAGCCAGCTAAATCTGGTGTAAGCTCGGAAATCGATGACTGCTTGCCCTTTTCTCAAACTCAAGGCAGCAAGTGTCTCCCAGGCCGAGCATTCTGGGCAGCACCCCTTGGGGCAGCAGTTCTTCTCAACTCCTATGGATGCTGTTACTACCCAGGAGAGTAAATTCCCTTCCTCCATGAAGACTGACCAGTGGCCAGCATGAACCAGCTATTTCCACTGATCACTTCTGGCAACACTGTCACTGCACTACTTTATAAACAGAAGAGAGCTCGGGCTGAGCAAAATTCCTTTCACAGACATTAATAAAACAAGATCATTGAAAGCTGACTGTGTTCATCATCAACAAAACTTGGCTTCAGAAATATCTACAGTTAACAGCATGCCAGCTGTAATTCATGTTACTTTTCTTCCCAGCTACAAGGAAGGTGCCCCCTGCCCTGTGCATGTGCAATCCATCATTTGCATGCCTCTGCTCTTCTGCTCATTTTCTCCCAGACACCTGCATATGCGTCTGCCCTGGCCACTTTCTCCTGGTGCTTGTGTCAGTTAAAGGCTTTTGAAGGCATTGGTGCACGTGTTTACCTAGGCAGCCTTTTGATGTTCCTCTCCCAGTTCCTGCATCTGTCAGCATCGTGTTCCCCAAGCACAGACACAGAGTTGATTCCAGAAGTCATCTGTCAGCTTACTCCATATCCTGTCCTTCACCTATACGTATAGCTTCCTCGGGGTGTTAATATATGTAAAATAAAGTTAACATTTCCTGTTCTGGTAATAAAGATGAGTAAGTGGGAAAGAGAAGCCAGTACAGAAACAAGATCCTTCTCTGCTTCTTCCATGGGATTTGCCCAATAGATGAAGACAGCAGAAACAGGAATAAAGCTGGGAAGGAGGGTTGACAGAAGCATGGGTTCATACTGAGAGGAGGAGGCTGCTGGCTCAGGCAAGAAAATATGGAACCACTCACAGACTGCAGCCACTGCTAAAATAATGAAGTGTCACTGTGTGTTTGGCTGTTGCCAGCAGTCTTACAGCCTGCACAGAGATACATCGGATCCAGAAGGATCCCCTGAGTCACTGAACTCAGATCCCTGGTATGGCAAAGAACCATCTTATGTAACTCCTTTCACAAGCAATTCCCATCCATTCCTAAAACTAATGCGGGCCGGTGTCTCTGATAGTCTATGGGAAAACTTCTGTAGAACTTCAGCCTAAAGTTGCCTTTAAGTAGAATTACCTAAATTAATCGATAACAGTTTATATTTTTTTGTTCCTGTGCCAGTAGTTTTGTTGAAAATTCTGTTCTTAGTGTTTTCCCGCAAAATTTTTGTTAGAGTTCAGTAGAGATTCTCCGAGTCTAATACCAGCATAAGGAGCTTTTTACAGCAAAAAAGGTGTGGTCACACCCTACTGGCACAGACAGCTGCAGAGTGGAAGACAGTCTTAGAAATGTGTTTTTCTGAAAGATCTCAAAATATGTGGATGGTAAGTTGATACAAACTATCATGCTTCCAGTCTGCCTCTGCTTTGCTAAACCATCAAAAGAAACTCATTTTCTGTCGGCCACCTAAAATGGTATGTCAGCTTTGCATCCAGTTGTTCAGCACCCTGGAATGTGTCTTCTGTTCTCTTAATGATCATGCTCTTCCCTCCTGCACCAACACAAGTTTGTATTCTTTCTTGTATAGAAGTAGTATTCTTTTCACAATAGCAGCAGAATCCCTCTCCACTAAAAATGCATCATCTGATGCAGTGTAGGGTTAATCTCCGTATACTTATGGCATGTAGATGATCTGCATAGGCACGAACTTGGAGTGAAAGTTCCCAGTTGTATACTTTTTGCATCCTTGCTGAGATTTGCCCATTGTATCAAATCAAAAACTGCAGCTAGTGACTTGTAGTGCTGCCGTCTGAAAACTGCCAGCCTGCAGCACAGGAGATGCTCTGTGCTTTCAAAAGAGTAAAGTACTTTAATAAAGTGTCACATGGGATATCCAGAAGCATGTGATTCTCTTTAAACAGGTAAGCAAAACCCAAACAAGAAACAATAATGGAACTATGAAGTACACTGGGGTGATTTGAAACATTTGAGGGAGGATTAGGTAAGCAGGAAGGCAACAGCATTGATATATTCCATGAGAATGTGGGGATAGGAACTAACCCAGAGAGGCAGGGAGTAAACACATTGCAACAAGTACCTCTGGTCTAACAGAAGTGCTGCTGCTGATCCTGCCCACACATTGTCCTTCACAGAGAATGTACACCTTTGCATCCTGTCAAAGAACAGCCCAAGCCTGTAGACATCCAGGCTGTGCTAAATCCCGTCCCCATCACCCCTGGAAAGAGCATATCCCTGTGTTCACAAATCTGTATTTTTCATTTTGCTCATCTCTGGAACGTCAACAACACGAGAGGATCTCCGAACTTTACACCGGGGAAGGTGGAATTCCCACAAGCGCAGGGTGCCTGTGATGGAGCCCGTGCGGCTGCCACGGCAGGTGTTCCCCACTTGCAGAAGCCAGGCCCCTGCCTGCGGGCACCTCCCCGCGTCAGAGAGCGATGGATGGCGAGTGCCCGCGGGCTTGTGCCGGCCCAGGGCTGGGCGCCTCAGCCCCCGGAGCTGCCGAGCTCTGTGGCCACCCGGGGGAAGCCATGCGGGCACCAGGTAACTCCCCGCGTACAGGCGGCGCCGGCGGCATCTCCTGGGTTTTAAAGCTGATGCGGGTTTCAAAACCCCTTAAAAGACGAGCTCCGCTCACAGAGAAAAATACCCCTGAGGTTTCCGTGGGGCTTCTGCTCCCGCACAGGGCCCGGGGCTCTCCCGGAAAGGGACGGCTGGCTCCGAGGGGCCCACGGCCTTCCCTCGGGCTACTCTCAAGGCTCGCACCATCCACGGTAAAGCCTTGGGGGAAAACAAAGTGGGGGAAAAAAAAACCATTAAAAGGTGGGGAAATGTCACCTTTTTGGCGGTGACAATTAAAACCCAGCCGCACGGCCCACAGGGGCGTTTAGCGGCGGGGCTGAGCGTGTCCCCTTGCTGTGGGAACGGGACGCTCCCCGATACGGGCGGTGTGGGGGAGGCGGCCGGGTCAGAGCCCCGCGGGAGCGGCAGCCGGTGGCCCGGCAGCCCCGAGGAGGCCGGGGTGGGGGCGATGGGTCCTGCCGGACAAGGCTGGGGCGGCAGCAGGAGCCGCCAGGCCGCGCCGTCGAGGGAGGCGGCGGCGCAGAGCCGGCCGTGCCCGCCCCGTCGGGGCCCCGGTGCGGTGCCGCCTGGAGCAGAGCCAGCCCGGCGGCAAGCGGGTGGTGCAGGGAACGGAGAGATGGAAGTTCCCCGTAGGGATTGCCATGGCCGCCAGGAAAGAGCAGAGCCCTTGCGTTGGGTTGGAGTTGTTTTTTGGTGGGGTAGAGGGAGGAGGAGCATCAGCCTCCCCAGGCCTTGCTGCCGCCTCGCCGGAGACGTCCCTGCGGCGGGCAGAGCCGGCCGGCGTCCCTGCCGCCACCGCGAGGGCTTCTCCTCCGGCTGCAGACTCGGTTTCTGCACTGTCTCTCTCCGGTATTATTTTTACGGGCCTTCTCTTCGTGCACACTGGGCTCCCCACGCGGAAACTCGGCCTGTGGGGCTGCGCAGCGGTCGCCCCGGTGCCCGCCCGGCCCGGTCCGCAAGGGCCGAGGTGCCCCGCCGGCTCCCCCGCCGCCGGCCCGCCTGGGGATGCGAAGGCACCGCGGAGTGCCGGGCTTCCTCTTTAGCAACCTCGCCGCTTGTTTTGCTGTGTGGGGTTGGTGGTTTTGTTGTTTTTTTTTCCCGAAGGGGAGAGGGAAGGGGGGTAGTCTGGGTGTAGGGAGGGGAGAGGGGGAGAAGAGTGGAAAACGTTGGCTCTGTCCATGGTCAAAGTAATTCAGCTATAATCCCCCTTTCTCTTCCTCTCCTGGAGCTCTATTCATATTCTAATCACAGCTTTTCCTTCCCTAAACCAGCCACTTTTATCAGAGCCCTAGCTTTGCACTTTTACTTCCACTTCCAGCACATACAACCGCATGCAGAATAAGCAACTTTTTCCAGCCTCTGTCCTGCCCCACTCTCCCCCCGCAATCCTCTAACCCGAAAAGGGATCCTCGCATCCTCGGACTGAAGCTGGGAGAACATGAGTTTGAAAACGCACCCGGTTTGGTTCTTCATTTCTCTTGGCAATCGGGATCTCCCACCCCCCTGCTTTCCTCCCGGTCCCACGGAAAGCTCTCCGGGTCAGCCACTCTCCGCTGCCAGAAAAGCCGGTGGCGAGCGGCCCCCACCCCGCCTTGCCCTCTCTCCCTGAGGCCCGGGGAGATGCACGGGAGTCCCTGCCGCAGGTCTGCAGTGCCAGCATCGCTTGCCGAGATACTGGTAACTTCTCTCTCCCCTCACACCCCCCTTTCCTACCCACACACATCGCCCTTTTTTTTTTTTTTTTTTTTTTCTCCAATAAACTAAGCTTACAAGATATTTGGGAAGCTGTGCAGCTTCCAGTGCCATGTGCCCGCGAAGGATCCCAACCCAGAGCCCACCGGGAGGAGGAGAAAGAGGAGGAGGAGGGGAGCTCGGCCGCGCTGCACGCACACCCGGCAGCCCCAAAGAGCACAACCCCAAACCTACTGCCCGTTTGAAGATCTAAGCCAATTTTGATCTCGGTCTGTAATGAGCCAAGGACCTTGGGTGGGGGCTGGGGGAGGGAAGGGAGGAGTGGAAAGACCGCTGGAACTTTAAATAAGAAAAACGTTTCTAATGCTCTAATAGAAGAGGGAAGTCGAAGTGTTGGGATTGCGTAGATCTAAGGCCCCCCTTTTTGGAGGAAAGCTTTTCTTATTCAAAACAGCATCACAATGGGCTTCACATTGAGCCTTGCCACATCCCCATCTGAGTAGCAGCCATTCATCAGGCTGGCTGGCCTATCAATGACATTTCTCCCATCAGGGCTTCTATAAAATGATGCTTTTTCCCATGAAACATCCGCAAACATTTTGACGGGTCTGGCTTTGCCCTGCTGGATTACGGAGTGTCCCTCTCTCCCGCTCTACACCCCCCCTCCCCAACTATCTGCCTCTGCCCTCTCTCCCCACCCCCTCGCCGCCACCCTGCTCCATCTCCCCGCGCATCTCTGAGATAGGGGCTCTGCACACCCCGGGACCTTGGGGCTCCCGTCCCGTCCATGGGAAGAGCATGCATTGCGGGTTGCTGGAGGAACCCGATATGGACTCCACAGGTAAGTCCCCCCCCGCAGGCAGCGGGCTCCTTTCGCCCGTCAGGGAGAACTTCTCAACTTGACCGTGGCGGCGGGGGCAGCGCGGGCGGCAGCGGGGGGAGCCGCCCGCCGCACCGGCCTCGCAGGCAAATGAGCCCGGGCGTGTGCGAGGGAGCGGGGTGCGGGGCCGCGGAGGGGGAGCTCTCGCTCCCGGGCTGGAGGAGCCCTACGGTTCCACTTGCAGATACGATGGAGCAGAGGGTGTTTTTTCTTTTATTCTTTTTTTTTTTTTTTTCCTTTTCTTCATAGGCTGCCGGCCAGCAAACTAATTGCCTCTCCGCTTCTAGTTTTAGGCGCTCACTTAGGTTAGAGCAGAAACGAGGCGAGAAAACTCTTTGGGCGAGAAAACGACGTTTACTAGGGAAGATGGTTGGTGGGTTAGGGCAAACCCAGCACCGAGGTCACCCTGTCCCGCGGGCAAAGTCGGGGCTGGGCCGATTCGGAAGGAAGTTCGGGGAAGGGCAGGGTTGATTCTCTTTCCCCGCACCTCCAAAAGATGCCCTGGCCGGTCTGTAACCGGGAGGGAGAACGGCGGCCGAAGTCCCACCAGCGGGCGCCGCCAGCGGGGAGAAGCCCCGGCGGGAGGGGACAGGGACAGCCGCAGGGCGAGGCCGCCAGCCCCGAGGGCCGCAGCCCGCGCCCCGCCACCCGAAGGCGGCCTCTGCCGCCCGGCCCGGCCCGGGGGCAGCGGCGGGCGATGTGGGGCAGGGCCCAGGCCTAGGTGTTCCCGCTGTCAGCCGGCAGCCTCCCGAAACCGCGGCCCCTGCTCTCCCGCTCCCTCCCGCCGCCCTGCCCGCGCTCCCGGGGTTTCCACCCGCCGCAGCCCCTGCGCTCTGAGCGGAGCGCAGCCCCGGAGCTTCTGCGTGCAGAGGAGGGCAAGCGGCCGACACAGTCACCTCTGAAAATTTCATTTATCTTATTAGCACAGGAGAACACCCCCTCCCTCTCCCCTCCCTCCCTGCCTGCCCGCCCAGGCGTTCCCCAGGCGGACAGCTGGCAGGTTAGGTAGGGCTCAGCCCGGGGAGGGGGCTCCCGCCGCCCGCTCCTGATCTGCCCCGTCCCCTCCGGCAGCCGCTGCGCCTGCTGTGAGCGCCGTGCCCGGCGGCGAGGCGGCCGCGGAGCTGAGCTGCCCCAGCCAGCCCCGCAGCGGGATCGGGTCCCCTCCGCGCCTCCCCGACGGCCTCGGCGGCCGCGTTCCGCCGCTCCCTCGGGGCCCCGCAGCTCCGTCCCGGCTCCTCCGGGGCTGCCGGCGCTGTGCCGGTGTAACTGGCGCGGGTGGAGAAGGGGCAAGGGGCGATAGGGAAATGCAGTCCCGCCTCGGAACCGCTTCGCTCCGTGCCGCCACAAACCCGCGAAGGGCTTTCCCATCCCTCGTTCCCAAGGCGGCCGATGGGCGTTTTGTAAAATTTAAATATTGATTAAAAACAAGAGAAACAAGAGAGAAGGGGAGGGGTGTTGCCCGACCCGGCTCGGCTGCTCCTGCAGCGGTCCCGGCGCGGGGCGCTCGATGCACCGGGTAAGCTCGGCCCCTCGCCGGCCACCGGCGACACCAGCCAGGTTTGGGCCACATTTACTGCCGGGTCCCCGGGACAAAACCCAGGCGGGCTGTTCCGGGGAGAAAGTGTTCGGCGGGGAAAGAATCGTTGAGTTCGGGTCAGAGCGTGTGCAGGAGCTAAGGAGGGTGTTAGAGAAAGTTGTCTTCCTGTCCGGCGGCACAGCCGAGGCGGGATTAAGGGGACTGCCGGCAACATCTCGTTGTCGAGAGGAATGGGTCTTTACGGAAAGAAGAAAAAATCAAACCTAACAAAAAAAAGCCCCGCGTTTTCAGTCCCTCCTTTGAGAATTGTCCGTTCTCGGGCTGAGCCTCCGTAGTATTCGTTTCTTAATTTCAGTAAGGCTGTAATAAGTGGCAGCATAATTGATTAAGATAATATTAATCAGAAAACACTTTAGTCTTGCTAAGCAGATGGCAAGAAAAGTGGAGCTTTGCAGTTGTCTCATTCAGACACCTTAACCTCCCTTTCACAGGACTTAATCCAATTAGCTTTTCTCCTGAGTTTCAGTTGTTATGTAAAGATCCTTTTGCATTGTGGAGAAATATGGCTTCATTGAAAAAAATCAGTCATGTTTTAATTTATCTTCAACAGATTTTCCCTAAACCAGAGGGATTAAAAAAAAAAAAAATACCCGCGATTCTAATTTTAAGGCGGGGGAACGGTTTGGATCTTTCCCCTTCCCCCAACAGCGCCGTGTGCTTCCATCGAGTTTAGCCCCCGTTCCTCTAACCTGTAGAGTGACCCGTGGGGGCTGTCACCAAGGCCAAAGGGCTTTCTGGCCGCCTGGGCTCCAGGAGAGCCCCCAACCCCAGGTGGCCGGCGGGACAGCCGCGCCCGGCCCCGACGGCCCGGGCTGGGCACGGCGCGGCGGCGCTTGGCGAGGACCGGCCCTCCGGGCTCTCCCGCTGCCCTCGGGGCTCTCCCGCGGCCGCGGAGTGGGGCACCCCCACGGGAGGGCCACACGCCCTTCTCGCTGGGTTTGCGGTATCTTCCATCGCATCGTTTTGCCGCCGCCTTTAACCCCGTCAGCCGCCCGCCCGCTCGCCCCCGGGGGTAGTTTCACAAGCTCGTAATTCCCCCGAGCCGGGCCGAGAGCCGTCGAGCCGCCGCGGGCAGTATACAGTCTCCGCCGGACTCACCCGCTCCTTCGCCGTGGGGCACTAAGGGGTCATCCCGGGGGGCTGTATCTGGCTTTTGCGGGAGCGCGGCCGCCGCCTGCCCTGCCCTGCGCTCGGCCCTGTCCTCACCCTGCAGCCCCGTCAGCACCCGACAGCTCCATGCCCGCAAGCTGCCGGGGACCGGGGACAGCGGCGCCGCCACCCCGTCTCACCCCGGAGGAGTCGGGGCTGGCAGGAGGGCGGTGGCGGGTTGGGTGCTCGGGGCCAGCGCCCGGGGCGCCCCGAGGGGCTGCTGGGGCGGGCGGGGGAAGCGTTGCGGGCGACCCCGAGCGCTCATAGCGGCTTTCCTCAGCCGCAGCCCCCCCTAGTGACATCGGCGCGGTGAGTGCGGGGCGCTGCTGCGGGACACAGCCCTCGCCCCTGCCTTGCCCCCGCGCCGCCCCGCAGGAGCTGTCCCACGCGGGAGGATGCCGCCCGGCCGGGAGCAGCGTGCGGGGACGCGGGGCTGCGTGGATTTCCCGGGGAGCTGCCAACCCTCCTGCCCCGCGGCACCCCCGGGGGAAGCGCCCGCCGCGCCGCTCAGGGAGCAGGAGCCCAAGGAAACAGAGGCGCGTTCTTGGAGCGCAACTTTCCTGCACAGCTCAGTAAATATCCCTTGTTATTTCAGTGTTGGAGTCAGCCAAAACCTCCACTGGTTTTCAGGCGCTAGATGGATGAGATCCTTGGGACTTGAAGCTGAGATTTAGGAGCTGATCCAAAGCCCATTAAAATGAGCAGAAAGCCTTTCAGTGCTGTCAAGGACGTTGGGATTAGGCCCTTAAAGCAATTTATTTGAACCACGAAAAGCTGCTTCCACCGGCTGGGTTGAAAACTTTGTAGCAATGGCCAGATTTCAGTCTATCTTCTTATCAACATAGACAGGTGTTGAGGCAGTGGTGGGTGACCTTTGCTATGAGCTTGCCATTTTAAAAGGATCTAGCATATTAAGCATTGATTGAAGAGAATTAATGGCTTTCATATCCTGGTTCAATTAATGAAATTACCAGTATTGATAATAAATACTTGAATGCTAGTTGGGAATGGAGCTGTGACATTTCAGAACATATGCATGATGCTGAAGTGTGTGATCTTAGGTCCTGATTTGTTTAATCCAAACGAATGGTTGATTTTGCTTCTGAAAACTGTTTGCTCTGTTTATTGCAACACAGTAAAGAAGAAACTTGGTGTTGGCTTTTTTCCCTTACTTTCCTGGAGTACTTTTCATACTGTTTTATTCCAATTAGGAAAAAAAGTTCTTTATTGCTTTAGAATTTGTGTTTATAAGGCTCTAACCTGCTGAGCAGTTAGGAAGATCCAATGATTCTTTTGAATCCTAAATTTGATACGATATGGAGATGCAGAAGAAATACCACTGGTCCCTTATATAGTTGAACCTGAGTATTTGTCCTATGTCATTTTGTATCTTATAAAATTTCACAAATCAAAGAAATGGAGCAGGAAAAAAAAAAACCAACTAAAAAAAATAAAAAAATGTTTCCTTTCCTGCGAGCTGCAGAGTTTGTTTGAGCAATGTTTGCGCGGCAGGGCCTGATCGCTGGCAGCTCCTTCTGTCTTCAGCAGCAGCAGAACAGGTATCTAAACCCAAGTCCCATTACTGGATCAGGTCTTCATTCCTGAGGGTGTTGTAATAACTTTGTAAAATCTGTAGGGATTTTTAAGAGGTTTGAAATGTGGTCAAAATTGCCTTGACCTAAGTTCATCTTCTGAGTCTGACTCAGAAAAAAGAATGATTTTATGATTTGTCTGCTAATTAATTAATTCTAAAATTCTTAGGGAGGGGAAATCAGGATATTTTTCACTGCTCTGCAATATTTACCTGCAGTAAAGATCTTTTAAAAGATGAGAGAAAAAAGAACTAAAACAAGGTTTTGCATAATAATAGCCATAGAACTATGGGAAACTATTTCATTTATTTAAGTTGCAGTTTACAGTTTACAGTCCTCAAGATTTTATTTGAGTGTAACCCTCATTACAAAAGGGACTCTGGATTCTCACAGATAAAACTTCTGGGTGTGGACTGTAAAGAAACCTGTAGCCACAACTGGTCTGTTTCAGGTGCACCTTTACCATAGTAAACATATATTGAGCAAAAGATCTTCTCAAAATTAGAAGGGACCATTTTGTGCTAAGATACTTGTGATGCTGCTACAGCTGTCCCACAGAAAGTCATCGGAAGAGTATCCTGCTTCCATCGGGGTTGTCGGCTTGCTTGCCTTTAGAAAATCAGGCTGGTTTTCAGCTGGTTTTCAGTGAGAGTGCCGGCAAGGAAGAAGGCTCGTGTAGCTGTAAAATCAGCAGTGTCTCTGAATGCAAACACCTTTGCATTTCGCTAGCTTAATTTGCAGCTGGTTTGCAAGTTAGGACAGTCATAAAGAGGTGCATCCTCTGGAATACTATTTCCATACACAGGATTTCAGTATAGCAAACTAAAGATCAAACCTTGGGATCACTGAAATCTGCGTGGCGATGAACTGTTAGTACCTCTTCAGATCAAGACTTTTGAAGAGGTGGCCTTAAATACAGCTGGGGCTTGATGGTTCATAACAATGCCTTGAGAGCAGTGGTAGGCTGTCATGTAACGAATATGAATATAAGGTCAGTCCTTTGGTGGATACTTGATGTGACATTGGAGTCCAAGTAATTAGCTCACGATTCTGTGAGCGCTGAGGTTTGTGAATTTCCTGAGCATCTGTGCTGGGTTTGCTATTTGTTTCATTGTGTGTGAAAATGAATACCCGGTACGATCCAACCCCGCTGGAGCCCAGTGTCCCGGCAGCCGAGGGGATTTGATTACTGACATACTGGTCAGGAAGATGGATACCATAAAGGGTATTTGATGGCTGAGCGATCCTATAGATAACAAGTGTAGGAAGGAAGAGTACATGGTGATGATTAAGCCAGTGGAGGCTTGCATGGGTTTTTAAGCTGTCTGTACCACTGGCATGTTTACACACATCTTTTAGATTTGGTAGGATTGAATAGATGTTCTAGGGAGTTTCTGTCAACTTTGAAAACTAACACGATTTGCTGTTAGAGACTGGTACTGATCCTGCAGTGGCTCCACGAGGGAAACACCTGTTGAAGGCCATGTGTGTTCCTGAGAGAGGGCAGATGCCCAGGGTTAACATGTAATGATCCCTCCCCAGAGTGAGAATGTGTAATAACTTAATTATAGCTATTTTACATGCATAACTAGCAGTACTGGCCTGTCTTCATGTATATTTATTTTCTCTCAGGAGATTTGCAGCAAGAGTAGTTTATTAGCTATAAAATACTAGCCAGTGTGAGAAACGGTGCATAAAGCCGGCGTCAGAGTCTTGCTTGCTTGCTGCAGGAGCTGTGGTTTCATTCTCTGCATATAAACACATGTTGGATTAAATGCTTTCGACCATTCTTCCCTTTCTGATAAATTTGAAATCAGGAAAAAGTGGAGAGGGTTAAATAGAGCCTTGGGTCTCACAGCACCCAGTAAAGGAAAGCTCATTTGCAGCTTGATTTGCCTCAAGACTGAAATGTGAAATGTGTGGCTCAGTGCTGTCTTGTTTCCTTCACTTCAGCTACAGTTAAGCACTGTGTTTTCTTTTATTGGTAATTGAACTTAATTTCTCTGAGATGGAAGTTACTGGAACCAAGGAGTTGATTCACAGCTATGAATGACGTGTTCACAATTAATTAGCAGCTTATGCTGAGCATTTTTTTGCAGGATACCAAATATTAACATAATAGCAAAAAATACATTTCAGATAGCTGGAACATTCTCTGAATGAGTGGTTCCCTGAAACTTACAGCCCTGGGAATTAGAGGCATTCATTTCAGAGTAGTAGGCTGGGGACGTATACTGGGATTTCATCTGTTTTCCAGGCTGGCTGTAGTCACAGTAGTCACAGTCTGATGCCATGATCATCACTCTGACAGACTTCATGCTGGAGCTTTGGGCACTCATGAACCCCATGGCAGGGACTCAAACACTTAAAAAGACAAAATCCTCTTCTCTAGGAGCTTTGATTTCCTTGCTGAGATAATATCAAGAAAAAAAATGGTATTTACCTGGAAGAAAGGACTACAAGTTTCAAGTGTTAGAAATCACTGCCTTTTTTTTTTTTTTTTTAAGAATACTGTTGCGAGAAGTAGAAATACTTGCTGTCATTCACCTTCTCGTTCCTCTCTTTTAAAATTTCCACTCCTTAGAATTATGCTATCAGACTCTCCTGTTTACTTCAACTGTTTTGGCTACTTGGGGCAAGACTTACAGATGCTCATAAGTCAGGTAAAATTCATTATATGAAACTTGTCTTATACACAAATATAAGTTTGCAAATGAGATCTACAGGTCAACAAAAAAAAAGACATGAGCTTTCTGTTCTTGTATAGATCTGTATGTTCAGATCTCACTTGTGCTATACTTGTAAAGCAATAAAATACCAGAAATGCAGTGACAAGGGAAATTTAAAAGTAGTGAAAAAAGCGAAAAATAGAGGTACCACTAAATGCAATGTTAGAAGGATTAACATACTTTTTTTTTTCCTCCCTTCTAGAACCCTTTTAATTGCTGAACTATTTCAGAAGTGTTTAAACTACCTCAGCTACAGCTGAGGAAGGGAAATACAGAGGGAGAGCCCAATTCGTTAGTGGGGTCTCATGAGTGGTCATCCAGTGGTGGGTGGAATCACCTGTGTTTCAGAGCCGACTCCCCCATGGTGACAGCAATGCACACCTGATTCAAAAGACCCCACAGAACATCCTTTTTACAACTAAGGACACTTTTCAGCACCCTATGACAAAGGTGCAATCTGCTGCAAAATACCAAAAGTTGTGTCAGAGGACAAGTAGGAAGGCTGTATGTTTTCCTAATATTCTAGGATCTTGCTGGAACAGACCATCTGTTGGTTAAAATGCATGGATGGTTGTACAAAATAGACAAAACATTATCCTTCAAGGGAGAAAAAAGTCCTCAACAACCTGACTTGTGTGGTTCCCACCCTCATCTGACATTCAGTTTAACCATGAGCATGTGGCAGGATGTCCTAATTAAGCAAATGAGTACTTAATGCCATTAGCTTCTAGGTACCCTACTCCTGGGTGTTGCCATCTCTGATATTCGGGGGAAAGTAAAATCCTTCCTGCTCCTTTACTCCTTAAAAAAACTTAAGTAACGTGGGAAAACAAAAATTCCTGGCTGGTCCTTAAGGTGTTGGTGGCCTGATAGACACTGTAAAAAAAAAAAAAAAAAAAAAAAAAAAAGAAAAAAAGTGGTGCAAGGCAATATCAAAGTGGAGTCCTGATCCCTGAGTGCTGTGTATCAAGGCACAGCAGCTCTGTGATGAGAGATGCCCACTCCTGCAATGGGTGTTCCTGGGTGCACGGGCCTGTGTGGTGGTGGAGGGACTCACCCACCCCTCAGCACAGCCCTTCAGCTCTAGGTCTCTGTCTGTCAGACCAGGCTAAGCAGCAGGACAGAGATTTGCTGGCTAACAAGCTTGGCACCCCACGGACAGCAGGAAAGGAGCTGTGCCCAGTGCTGTGTGAGACAGAGGTCTCACTGGGGAGAGACGTGGTGCAAGAGCCAGACCAGGAATTCTCAGCATGACAGGTCTGAAATGTGTGCCTTATGTAAGTAAAAGGCTGCTTCTTTTGGGGCTCTTGGGGTTAAGGGTAGAATGATCTATGTTTTAGTTATCAAGGGACATTTGGCCTTATGAGAGGCAGAGTACAAATGACACATTTGCTAAATGGTGTGTTGTGTTTGCACAGCAGCCACTGTCCCAGGTTGGCCTCCTGGGTGCTCACTGTGTGACACCAAAATGTCTTAACTCTGGAGGTGTCTTCAGCACTCCTCCTCTACGTCCATGGCAGAACAAGACAGCTGCCAGGTGAGATTTACTCCGTGCCTTGTACAGGCTGAAAGCAGGGACTGTTCCCAGCAGGGTGCTCTGCTCCTCTGTAAGCTGTGCCTGTGCTTCCTTTTTCCCAAGCAGTGGCAGTAACACATCCCGCTGGCTGGACTGCCTGGCTATCACAGGTTTTCCAGAGCTGGAACTCACATTCCTATCCTAAATATACAGTCACAGGGACAATACTGGTGCAGGGGCCCCTCTAATGCAAACATTTTTTTAAAGTGAGTTGTGGTAGGGGCAGCAAATGGCCTCCATTGTAACAAGGTGGGGAGAAGTGGGGAGGACTGCATTTACAGAGCAGTTTAATCACATGGATGGAGCAGCGTGTTCACCTCTCCTCCTTGCTGGGTCATTTCCACTTTGAGCTCTGCAAACAGACCGTCTATTGAGCAGTTAGTATTCAGTGTTGAATATTCAATACTAGACTCTTGTTTTGGTGAGTCTTGGGCAAAAAGAGAAGGAGGAAAGAAGACTTCTCTTTTTTCTCATGTTCCCTCCCTGAGTTTGCTTTGCATATTGTTCAGAGGAGACTGGAGTCTTCTCAGAAGAGCCAGGCTCCTAGTTTTAAAAGCACTGGTCTACTTTCATAATACGTTCTAAAGGAAGGGAAGACACAGTTTGGAAGGGGCTAAATTCATGCAAGGTTTACAAATCTGTAAGTCTAGGCACACTGGGACTTAGCAAAGACTTTTAGTCAACCGTATTTAGACTATAAAGCTAATAGCATGAAATGCTAGTTCTGTATACACAGATTAGTTCGGAGTGGTACCAGTCTTTGGGGGGGGAGATATTATGGTGATTTATTAATGTCCTCTCTGCTGGTTTTGGTAGGCAGGTATTCTCTGTGTTCATTCTGAGAGAAACAGCGTTCATTTGTTTCTGTCTGGTGTGCCATATTTACGCACAAAATGGTTGTGAGTGATGTGATGGCTTCATCCTTTGACAGTAGTGAGCAATGGATAGGTTTGGAGTAGATATCCATAAAGGGAGGAAAAGGGGCCACTATTTGAGTAAATGCAGTATCTTTATCTCTTGGTTCACACTCTTTTTCAGTCAAGTCATTGTCTCTTTCCTACTGCTACGGTTATGTCCTAACACCTGAGTCATGTATTCTTTGCACATGTGTCTGTCTTCTCATTTCTTTCAGTCTGCTCAACTGGATGCTGTTTCTAATGAGAAATATTTACTGTAGCCTCATTCCTTTAGGAGCTGACCTCTTTTCTCTTGATTAAAAAAACCAAAAAAACCTCTGTAGTTACTTTCTTTCCTCCTATCTTTTCTTTCTGACCATGTCCTTTTCTTTCTCATTCATTCTTTTGTTTCCTTTCCCTTTCTTTCTCACCTCCTTTCCAAAACCCAGCCTTGTCCCTCCTCTCTCTCCCCCCTGAGCCCCACAACCAGTGTTTTGTGTATCCCCCACCCATATCTCACATTTTTTCATTTTGTCATCTTTGTGGGCCTGTCTTACTGATGCACTACCATCTCTGTGCCAAATTGGCCTGTCTGCTGGATTCAGCAGCTCCTGAGGCAGAGGGAAGCATTTCATGGGTACTTGATGCAAATTCTGTTTCTTGAGCCACAGCTCTCCTGCTCAGCCAAATGATTCCAGCCCTGTGCAATGGTGAAGCAGAGCTGAATTACAGATTTGAGGACTCCATGTTTTCTCATGCACACTGATGAACTGAAGGACCATGGCAGCAGGGAATGTTCAACTCAGAAGCTAGTGAGCAGAGACTGCTGCAGGCTGTAAGAGATGGGAGAGGTACCCATAATTTAAGACCCCATAAGCTCACTTGTGTGTCTTACGTTAATTCTGTAGCATAAGAAGTTAATGGAGTTTGGGGCAAAAAGGCCATCAATAGACTCTGAGCTTTATTCTGGGTAAGAACAGGTCTAGCAATCAAGAGGCATGTTTGCATTTCCTTGGAAGGAAATATTGCAGCTTAATTGGAGACAATGATAGCCTTTGCACTGATTCATGCAGAAGGACTGAGGAGCCATAACACATCCTGCTGTGGAAGCATGAGGGCACACTTTGCTGTGTGCAGGGCTGGTGCTTGGAGGCCACATGATGTGTGTGATGATTTTACCGACGAAAAGATCGGCTGCATGTTGCACAGTCATCTAAGTTAAAGTTCAGCCCTGGGGGAGGCGAATTGGTCAGATACTGGTGTCGCTAAGGGAATGTGAGGAAATGTCACTGCACTGAAATTGGACCAAGTGAGGTTTGCTTTGCCGCTAAATGAGGAATGGCCTTGATGAAGCAAAAACCAAGCGGCCGTTTACTGGTCAGGTGAAACTTAATTTTCAAAATGAAACAATAGATAACATCTGTGTGTGACTGGGAGAGGGAAAGGGCTACTCCTAATTAACATGCATATTGAGTTGGAAATGCAAAAGCACATGTTATGTGATTCCAGAGAAGGGGACAGATAGGAGTTCACAAACCTTGTTTGATCCAGAGTAGAGGCTGCCCTAAACATCAGAATCAATATGCAGAGGCATCTTGTATTATAGGGCTTCTGAGGGTGCTTTATCTACATTTGGGATGCATGTTTTAACAAGGAATATTGTTGACAGAATACTTAAACAAAAGCATCATATTCAGATGAACTTCTGCACAGTGCACAGCATAAGAAGAATAGAGCATCTCATAAATTCCAGTTTTCCTACCCAAGTATTCTGGAGGAGTTAAAAAATTATTAACTGTCATGCTTTTTGTTATCAGTTTAAACATGGCTTGTCAATTTTTAATATACTTTATCAAATAGTTCTGTAGAAAATCAGTACTGGGAGTGAAGACCTGGCTAAACAAAACAAAAGAGCTCTCTCACACCCAAGAGAGTTATTCTTTGCATTCTTATGATATCATGGTGAATCTTCACAGTGCTTTACCAGAATCATGAGTCAAAGAAAAAGAACAAAAACATTCCTGCCAACATCTATGAAGTGCCCTGGTCCAATGTCCATTAACCCTGAAATAGTTCCAATAGAATTGTATGCCAAGAAACGAGAACAAAAGAAAGGACTGTAACAAGAGTGCCCGACATTTTCCCCTGTTGGAAATGAAATAAAAAGTTAGATTAGCAAACAAAACACCGAGGTATCTGGCAGCTTGCCAGCGTAGCAGCTCTGCCATCTGCACCAAGGCCATGTGTCACTGTCATCCCTGAGGAGCAGGTCTCTTGGAAGAACAGAAGATGGCTATGCAGGACCAAGGAGGACACTGGCATGATTTCCTGTGGAGCTTGAAGATGTTCCTGACAGCTTGCACGCACTGACTGAAGGCTGTGTGCCTCGCCAGCCGATGGCACTGAATGAGGCACCAAGGAGCAAACCCAGGCTCTGTATGGCAGGTGCTCCTCGATGGTTAGAGAGGAGCTGGTTTGTGACTAGGAGTGTCTATGTGCTGAAGCAGTCACAGGGAACAGCAGCTGGACAGTGACCCTTGTATGGTCTCACAAGCTTCTCATTTTACAATGGAGAGGAGAAACATTTTGATTACATCACCTATGAAAACCTAAAGTTTTGAAAATTACTGTGTGATTGGCTGTCCCAAGCAGCTTGTTCTGCTTGATTTTAGTTGATTTTGGTAAGTTTAATGCCTTCAATGGGAGCCAGTGGCTACCAAGCTGTCATGTCACAGACACACATGTGCAGGCTAAGCAAGATCTTGTTTAGGTCTTGCTTTTGCAGTAGACTGAGGCTTTGTAGAAAATTTTTGTTCAAGCAGCACGGTTCTTTAAGAGCTTTAAATGTGCTGCTGTAACCAACCTGCACAGCACTCCAGCAGTGTTACACTTCTCAGGTGGCAGATGTGACTGTAACCAGCAGTGCTGTGCTGTAAGGTGTGAGAGAGATACAGAACGTGAATCCTGCTTCTACTCAGACCAGATGTTGTATACAGAAGGTACTAGAATAGGTGTTCAGCTGTTTGAGGGTCAGACTTCAGATTTATCTCCTAATCATTACTCCTGAGAGAAAGGAATCATCTCTTTTGCCTTTAAGGGACTGTTTTAAACTAGTGATTTGTCTTATAAGCTGATATGATCAATTGCTCCAAGATATTGAAGTGTTACAAGATGTAGTCTTCACTTGCATTCATCAAAATATGAGAT
This sequence comes from Aphelocoma coerulescens, assembly GCF_041296385.1. NCBI lineage: Eukaryota > Metazoa > Chordata > Aves > Passeriformes > Corvidae > Aphelocoma > Aphelocoma coerulescens. The sequence goes on along the minus strand of NC_091014.1, from coordinate 57,176,683 downwards.
GTACTGGCTCATTTTTCCTTACTTTCATTCATACAGCGTTTAGAAATTAGATTTGCAGCACTCTAAGGGATGGCCAAAGCCGGCAGGCTGCTCAGACATTATGAATTTAACTGCTGTAGAGGTTAGAAGTTCTCTGTCCACAGCAGTGGTGCAACATGGAGAGCATGAACAGAGTTTTTGGGGTGCTGGCATGTCTCAAGCCACGTTCAGCAAGATCATCTCTGCATAGAAAAGCTCAATGGATCCTGCAAACCTCAGCACTTACTCTGAGACAAACAACAGAAGAAGCTGTCAGGACAGTGATGGTTTCCTTAATAAGAAAAGATATAGAATATTGTCCCATGAACTCTCCAGTTGGTACCATGGGCTATCAAAATGGAAATAGGAGGTTCTATGACCTTCAGTCAGCCTCTTGAGCTTTTGAGTTACTGCTTTTACCTGCTAAATCTGCTGTTTTCAACCACTTTCCCTTGGCCTAAAAGATCACATGAGCAGCTAGACAGTGTTGCTGGCCAGCTTGGTACTGAGACACTTGGTAAAGACATGCTGCAGGAAGAGATGATGAACTCTTCCCTCTGAGAACAATGAACAAATAACTCAGAGGGGTGCTAAGACTCCATATGCATGAGAGGAGTTCCTCTTCTGTCACTAGAACTGTAAAATTAAATCTGTCATCACTGTTAAATATTCATTTTTCCAGCAGGTCCTCTTACAAATCCACTAAAATTTGTGGAGTCCCTTCATATTTGCATTACCTACCTTTAGATACCTTTGCTCACAGTTACTTACAACTTCTTTCTGAATTTGCCTTGAGAAACTGGGGCAAAAAATTACAAGAGCAATCATGAATGAAGATAAGGAGCTAGACTGCTGGCAGCTGTGCCATCCAAGTTAGTATGTAGCTCAGACAGTGGTTTAGTTCCTAGCAAACCTTATACTCTTATTGCAGTGATAGCACCATTTCAGTGACAAGAAAACTTACGTGGAAGAAGTGCCGGGCTGTGTGTAGCTCCCTAAGTAAATTGTCATGCTTGTTGGTGAGTTTAAAATTTGGAGTATGAGAGCCAATCTAGAGCTGAAGGCACGTGAGAGGGTTTTTCATGCAATTGCAATGGCTTTGGTGAAATAAATGTGCAAATTTTGTTATTACCAAAGCCTTGGCTATCTCTCTAGGACATGGGGATTCTCATCTCATACACTTAAAAAATGTAGTGATTCCCAGTTATGGCAGTGATATGACCACATCCAAGTCAGATGGATCAGAGGATATGGCATAACTGTGGAAAACCAGTACTGTTTGTACCGCTGTAGGGAATGAGGTGAGCAAAATGCAGCTCAGATTAGGTGACCACAGAGCTTTATTCTGTCCATAAGGCCTCTTAGTCTCCCTTCAGGACACGCACACATGCCCACAGGGCTATAGCCAGCGGCTCTGGGTACAGTCAGTTCTAAGCTGTGTGGCACAGCCCCCCCAGTGCCTGTGGCCACAGTGGCTCACAAAGGCCAGAAGAGGTTGTGATTCCAGGTGATGCTGTTTCTGCAGCAACTCTTGACCCTCCTGGCAGGACAGCAGGAGCAGAAGCCACTGGGGCTGTGATCAGATCCACCTCCTCTTCTCTGCAGAGAGGAGCCCAAGTGGCTCTTGCCTTGCTCTGGCTATGGCATGGCCATGTGGGAGTAATGAGTGCTCTGGGCTGCAAATATACTAAGCTAATAACCATTACACAAACAAGAGGGAGTAATTATCTCATTAAATGTACTGGCAGTACACAGGCACCTCTGCTGTATCGCCTCAACTCAGCCTCTGCAGAGAGAAGCCTTTCAAAGGTGACTTCCAGAAGCAAGCCTTTCCTTCTGAAGGACCTAACATGTCAAAATAATTTGTCAAAGATATATTTAAAGAACATTTCTGCTTCTCATTTCTGATAGTTCATGAAAGTTCCTGCTCCTGAGCAGCTCTCATCTGTTTCTGTCTGGGGAGTCTGAGGCCTGTCTCCCCAGCACAATCTTTGAAACACCATACAAATAAAAATATGCTGTTTGTTGAAAAGAAGTGCCTTGGGGACGGGGTGAAGCTGCACAGGCTTCTGCTCTGCCCACTTTTGAAAACAAGTGCAGTTTAAACTTCTGTTGTTAAAAGTCTGGTGGGCACATGGAATGGAGGTGAAACACTCTGGTTCTTGAGTCTCGGTGGATGTGTCAATCTTAGAAAGACTGGGATCAAGAAGAGAAGAGGCAAAATTAGGGCCAGAAATAGTTTCATAGTTATTTTAAATTCATCTTTCAGCATTTAATTTGGAACAATTTCTATTTTTTTTTTGTTTGTGTAATAGTTGTTCTGTCAGAAAATTTACACTGGGAAAATTATTGTAATTTGAATAATGATCTTTCCCTCATGTAGGAATCCCACAGCAGATACAAGGTATTTGTATTTAGTGGTATGCAAAATTATATAACAAAAATTTTAAGGTTGAGGAGCACAGTTGTGTGTTTCACTACAGCTCACTCTTGACCTGTGCAAAATTAAATAGTTGCTATGATATTTAAAGATGGATCTTCAAAATGCCATTAAAAACACTCTTTGCTTTCTTTGCTAGTAAGATTTATGATACTTTCCATACTGTGTCACAGTTATGAGTATAATTTTACTACTAGATATTCCTAATTTATTTTTTTGCTTTTTCACTAGTGCTGCTCCTTGTTCAAACCACTGCCCCAGTACAGCTGAGGGTATGGTATGCTGGGACTCCTTGTGGGAAGGACTCCTAGAGGGGGAGAGGAAATGCCTTAAGGCTTGATACACTAAAAACACAGCGATGTATTACACACAATGTATTTTCTTTTGTGCTCACAAGCACTTCCCACTAGAAATTTGGGGTTTCTCATGTTGTATTAATGATTCATCATTGTTATCAGGTCTGATGTGCACTTCTGCTTAGTCACTGCCTGAACTCTCCATCATTCTGTGAGTTTTCCTGCTGTGAAATCCTGCCTGTGAGAGCTTGGTGAGGTCTAAGTGCAATAATTAAGCTTTAATCACAAAAAGCCTTCCCACATGACTTCCATCTCACATGACTCAATGCATGTTTAGAACAGTGGTGTAATGTGATTGGTGCCAGCCTTGGGATGGAACCTCAGCCTGGAGACACCAGGGGTTCCCCATGGGCCTTTTTCTGCAGCTCTGCAGCCAGACTGCCTGGGACAGGCACATCCACGTGTCATGAGGGCAAGAGCATTCCACATGTGGAGGGCTCTACCCAGTGGGTTCCTTAAACTGGAACAAGATCTAATGTTATTAACTCTGAAAGAGCTTCCAAAAGTCAAACCTAATTTTGACTTTCAATTTTGTTCGCTCTGCCTCTTTCTTCTTTTGTTTTGTTTTGGGCAGGTGTTCTTGTGTCTGGGATCTGTGGGCTCCTGATGGGTATATTTAAAATTTTAGCAAAACTGTAGTTGTATTTTCTTTAAATATCTGAAGACACTGTTATTAATATTGAGAGTTTAAAGCCTTATAAAAATGTTTTTCTTTATGCAAACAGTACAAAATAGCTACTTACTAAATGAAGTTATATGTTAGAATATTTATTTATTTATGCTTGCATAATTTGGTTTATGAGATAATACAACCTTTAAATAGTTAGTTGGTTTGCCACATTTTGTCATTAGCCAAATAATTTGGCAAATTTGCCATAAACTCCCTGACATTTTTGCTCAAAAGAGTTACTTTTCTTCATTCTTTGCTGCCAGACAGGTCATGTATCTTTTCAGGACTGAAGAATTTCTATCAGCGATTTAAATGCAAGGCCACAAAGAGAAAGCCAGACTCAGGCTGCAGCAGGCTGAACTGGGGTGATTCAGGACCAAAGGAGCTGCAGCACATAATTAAACAGTAACTGCACCCTGCTCCAGACTTTCTATGTGGCCGTGTAAACTGGCTGCTTTTCCCATCAAAAAGGGGAACGTGCACAGTTATCAGAGACACCGCGTGAACAAGGATGATGGAAATGGTTATCGAGTGACACTTAAAAAGTTGTTGTTTTTTTTTTCCTTCTACTTAGGCAGGGAATTTGATTAAAGATGGCTGCTGCCAGTTCCCTGCTGCCGAGGGAAGAGGATGCATCCCAGCTTCCCAGCTCTCGGTGCCGGCAGGAAAAGAAAGGGCAGAGCTGGGCATCGGTCTCCCCTTGGCGCTAATGGCAGCCGCCTTTGCTTTTACTCCCTGCAGCTGGGCTCAGAGCCAAGGGAATTATATACAGCCATGGCTGTGGGCTGAAAGGAGGAGGAGGAGGTAGGGTAATCTTTCCCAAGGCTTCTTGCACCTCTCTCTGATGTTGCCCTCGGCAGCAAGTTTCTCTTCACCTGTAAGACAGCTCACAGTACTTAAAAGGAGACTGGAGAGATGCTATGAGCTCAGTTTTAGGGCAGCGAAAGAAATCTGGCAGAAAGCAGCCATATCGTTGTGTTGGCCCTTAGACAAGGAGGTGATACATCCCCACCCCATGCAGCTGAGCAGCACAAGCAGGGAAAGCCTCTGAGTTGGAGTCGCCGCCGGCTTGTGGGTTTGTAACTGAGCAGGGGCTGGTTACACAGCACAGGCCCTGCTGGCAGGTTCTATGTCATGGTGTCGGCAGCCTTACAGTGATTTTTATACAAGGCTGTGCTGAATCTGATGGGAGAAGAAATATTGACATCAAGTGGGTTTTTGGATGGTTTTCAGAGAAGTACCTCAAAGGAGCAGGCTGCGTGGCTGTGAGGCTTCTTAGGCACAAGTGTGATGGTGAATGAGAAAGATGCACACAGGGACGTGCTTGTACTGATGAAGGCAGCACTGCAGCATATTCCTACTGTGAATACACGGGCAAAGAGGCATAGGGAGGGGAATAGCCTGGAGCTGCCACAACACTGCCTGAAAACCATAAGGATGCAAAGCAACAGTACCTGGAGTCTTGTGGCAGGGCCTGGAAATCAGCTCTGAAGAGTTCTCAGCAGACCCTTTCTGAGGCTCTTCACAGGTGCCATTGACCTTTTGTTTACATGGCAGTGCAGGGGGTGTGTACAAAGGAATATGCACGAGTTCATGCAACTGCCTGGGTTTAAAAAGTATTTTTTTTTCCGGCAGGATGTATTTGGTCATGACTATTCATTTATTTGTTTATTGGCATCTAGTGCTGAAATGAAGTCATACCAACTTTTATCTTCTATAAACCAGATGGGCAGCTTTCCCAAGATGCTGAGTGCCTGCTTTCCCTTCAAGCCTGCCACTGTGATGGGCTTTTGCTGGCTGGCAGGCTACTGCCTGTGCTGTGCAGGTAGCCTGGTGTTTGGTGGGGGGGCTTATGGAAAGGAATCTGGAGCCATTTCCATGTCTTTGAAGGTGTTTCTGGCTCTGGCAGTTTGCTGACAGCGAGGCCTGTTTCCCTTTATTTCTTGTGCATCTCTTCACTCAGTGGGGTTGTTTCCTGTCATAACTTGCAGATTTGCCTTGCAGCCTTCCCACCTCTCCCTTCTTTTTCTTGCCTTCACCACACGGAGCTCTCTGAGCATAAACTCTTTTCTGCCCACGTTCACACCCTTGAAAAATAATCCTATGAGGAAGGTCAGTTTGTTGTAGCAATACCCAGGGATTTAGGCAAACTCAAAACTCATATTCATACTTTGTCCAAGGAAACACATAAGAAGGTGTAACTTTTGCCCTGAAGACCTGTAACAGTATATTCTGCTGAGCCTGGTGCATCCTCTAAAGTCATCAGGGGATGTCAGTTCTAGCTTCCAGGAAGAACAGTGGATTCAAATCAATGTAATGCTGTATGTAACTCGTCTGACTGGTGGGAATTAATTGAAAAACAGGGAGGAGCAGGAGTGGTTGCATTTGCACTGTGGGGTGACAAAGGTTTGAGCAGCTCAGTGGCTGCTGACTTGCTACGTTGGACTTGTACCAGGGAGGAAAAGAGCTCAGTAGTGCCTGGGACTCCACCACTGTGAATGAGGTTGTAGGACTGGGCTTCAGAGAGCACTGCTTGATCCTTGATTTAACCAAAATTCACATGAATGATTGATTTTATACCCATTTTCTTCCAAAGCCAGTGGGAATACTCAAGGATATAAGCTTTTGCCAGACTAAGACTTGGAAGCTAATGCAATTTCTGTGTATCGGTTGATTTTTATTTTTTAATGTATCATGTGATGGGGGAGAGAATATCCTGAGGACCTTTGTTTTGTACACATAAGTGTTTCAGCCCCTGTAGTTTAAAAGCAACAAAAAAAGCCCCCAAAATTGAAACTAGAAAGCAACAGCAAAGTTTGAAAGGAAGAAAGGATTTTCTTGCTAAATAACCTCAGACTGAGCATGTTTTAACAGAAATGTTAAAGATCACCATCTGTTGAACACTGGCACTTTATTGAGATTTATCTGTTGCAGGTTTATATTTTATGCAGACAAACACACAAAAGAGCATCTTTGGTTTTTTTTGCAGAGAGTTGGATTGAACGATGTCTCAATGAAAGTGAAAACAAACGTTATTCCAGTCACACCTCTCTGGGGAATGTTTCTAACGATGAAAGTAAGTAACTTGACATTCATTTAAAGTCAGTGTGAACATGTCCAAGTGCTCAATTCCTGTTACATAACTTGCTACATCTCAATGATATTTTTAATACTTTGTCATTTAAAGAGTCAACTCACTTGACATATTCAACAATTTTATTAAATTTTTTCTGTAATATTTGCATTTTTTAATAGGAAATAATACTATTTATTGGTTAAAACAACCAAAAGAATTTGTCACTGAATAAAGGTTGGATGACCTCTAAAATGTGCTGTTGATATCAGCTTAGGAGCAAAACCACCTGTTTTGCTTTTCACTTGTGAACACCATGTGGTCAAAATACAGGAAAAAAATGTCCCATTTTCCAATACTACTATATCAAAACATAAACAAAAAAATCTTTCCTTTAGGAATTAAACAATCATGAGATTAAAAAAATCACATACTAAAACATGATATTGCTTTCTTTTTAGTCAGAGAGAGGAAACAATGATCAATCTAGCTGATTTTAAAATAATTTTTTCTTTTCTAGTGATAGTAATTTTAGATCTTGATTTTTAGCAATAGCAGGTAATCAAAACAGCTCCAGAGTAATTTAAAATAACCAAATTGTTTATTTTTAAAATTGCAAGACAATTTCTAGCTTACCATTTAGTTTTCCCTGTTCATACAATTTCTATTCTGCTTAATTTGCTTAAAGCAAAATACTCTTCATGCTAGTTTTCCTCTCAGGACTTCATATATTCATGTTACAAGATATTAATGCAGATTGAATTCTTTAATTCAGTAACTAGTAATTTACATTTCATAAATATGAGTTTGGAAAGTATATTTTAACTAACTTAATTGCTGAAATTCCCTTTTAATTTTTTTGCATTTTAAGAGAATTATTTTTGACATCATGGTAAAATGACATGCCCTGTAGCACAATGTTGTAATGGATCATGAAATTTGCTGTTTTGGGTCCTTACTCCTATTTGTCTAAGGCTATCTTTTGAGGCAATATTTCTGAAGGAGAAGGAAGATATTAGTAGAATCATGGTATTTTTTAATGACTCCCAAGCTAAGAACAGTGGGCAAGATTCTTTAAAGATAGACAATGAAACTGGGAGATGCTTGGGGATTTTTGTTTTTAAAAATTAAGGAATAGAAATTAATTTATCTTAAAAAAATTAGAGTGGATTGTAGTGAAAATACAAACATCAGCTTGTTATTTTGAATTTTACGAGAACCTGTGGGATATACAAAGTTCATTTCACTCTGATGCTACTGAGAAAGTGATGGAAGAAATCTGTAATGAATGAGATGTGTGTTAAGACTCTTAATAGGGTCAGAATTCAAGATTGGTATATGTGCTTTAAATGTGAGCATGAGAAACTTCCCCATAGCTGGGGCCGGTAAAGAGAGGACCTGTGTGGTTAACAAGAGCAGGTGTTTCAGACAGTGGCATTGAGAAGATGGGATGGTGGCTCATTCTGTTTTCTGGTTCTGGAATTAAGGGGCAAGCAACAATAATGAAAGGCAATGAATTTAGAACTGATAAAACAAATACATAAATGAATTTGTTCCACTATTTGTGTGAGAAGACAGTGTCACAGCATATAATGGAAACCCAAATGAGAGGCAGAGTTGATTTTATCTAGCTTCCTTCTTAATAGCCAGTTCTTCCAGATGCTTCCTTTGCACTGATTACCAGCATTTCTGCAGTGCAGATAAGAGAATTAATCCACCTGAAAAGTCATCCTTGTTTTGAGGGGCAGGTGAGGGAGGGGAGAAGGTGAAGAGGAAGGAGTAGGAAAGCAAAATAAGCCACAGCAGCAAGACCAATAATCTGTGAAATCCAGAACAAACTAGAAGTTTCACCATAGAAATCATTGTCCTATGAGCTCCTTTCTAGCCCTCAAGGTCTTTCTAAGATTTTTCTAACGGTCCCCACACACCAACCAAAAATTTCCAAACCATTGTGTAACTCTTTGTCCAGCCTCTGTCATACATTTACAAACAAAGCAGGAGGCAAAATGTTTTGAGAAAACCCACGTAGTGCTATTTGAATTCTTCAGAATGGTGGTCAAATTGCTGTTGTCAGTGTAGCTCCAGTTTTCATCTGCAACAGAAGAAAGCCTCATCCGCCTTTCTCTTGACTAGTTTTTTGTCTCTATGCATGGGGTAGCTGCTGGCTGGACTACCAGAGAAAATGTGGGTTTGGTTTTCAGTTGGGGTTTTGTTTTTTGGCCTTGGCTCCACTGAAGATTATGAGAACTTGTGCTGTGAACTGACAATGTTCTTACAGAGCACAACGTTTGCTCTTGTGACTCTTTTTTTCCTGGATGATTTTAGAGTTCACAGGGTTTTAGGACAGGAGTAATAGTTTTGCTGGTCTCCTTTTCTACAGTTGAAGTATGCTACAGAACCACACTTCAGGCCACAGGGGTCCTTTGCAATCTTCCATTCTTACCCAGAGACCTCCAGGCCTCTTGAACCTGCATTACACTGGGAAAGGAAGCGATGACTCACAGCCATGGATTCACATGATCTCTGTGCTTCCTGGGGTGCTTCTTACTCTTTTGGAACATTTTATGACATCTTCCAAACCACAACTTTTACATTTTAACACAAAAATTATCACTACATTTTATTTCACTTCCCAGTTTTTAAAACATTTTTCCTGCTGCCACTTCCACATTCCATGTTCGTCAAAAAATTCACAGGAAAAGGGAATGGTACAACCTTGTAGACAATAATTAAAAAAACCCAACCCCGTAACATTTTCTGTGCACTGTTCATTGAACCAGGTTATCCAAATTTAAATAACAGTCTGGAAGAACACAAATGAAGGCTTATGAAAGTTTCAACTTCAGTTCCATGGGGAAGGAATTGTGATGTTACTTGATGAAGTGGAAGGGTTGCTTGTCCAAATTTTCTTGCTTATTTGGAAATGTAAATGTCTAGACAGCTTCTACGAGATAAATGAAAATATTCAGACTACTTTTTGTACTTCAAAAGCGGTGTTCAAAATCCATGTTCATACTGGCTGTAATGGACTTATCCAGAAGTTTCTTTTTTGTTTGAACTAAACCTCTAATTCTTCCATTTAAAAAAAAGTTTTTAAAAGAGCTACTTGTTTTCATTGAAATTTTCCTTGGAGAAAATTCTTTCTTTTTCAGTCATACCTACTCAGTGAGAACTATGCTCCCATGGTTCTCAGAGGGTTTTAAAATATCCCACTGTTCTAAAAGCACGGAATACATGCTAATGAGCCTGAATCTCATTTATGACTGCATGTAAGAGACAAGGTAGCTTCATGTTATAATCTAATTTTAGCTAAGGCCAAATCACTTCTGAGAACAGTCAAAATCTGGCCTGCAGGGGCTACAGAGGAAGAGTCAATTCCTCTGAAAAATGTGGAGCTACCTGAACTAAGGGAAGGATTTTATCCATATAAAGATACTAACAGCACGTTAGCTCCTTAGTGGTTTTGAGACACATGCAGGCAAGCACAGGAAAGTACAGGGCTCTCCAATTACCTCCACAGTGGAAAGAAGAACTTAGCTCCATTTTAGTTATGACAAATAGACTAACATCAACACTTTAGAAGAAGGTGTGTCTTCACTTTGGGTTGCTCCACTCACTGTGTTTAAGGCAACAGGCTCAAAGCTGCTGGGCACAGCTCCTGTTGTCTTCATGTCTTGCTGCAAGAAGCAAGAAATCCCTTGAGCTGTACCTAGAATCAGAGAGCAAAAGCTAGAGGATACCATTGAGAGCTGTGGGAAAGCCACAAAGGTACAAACATGCACAAGATACAAACAGGGCTCTACCTGAGCGGCTTTGAAACAGAATTTTGAAAGTAAGATGGAGCTGTTAGCAGAGAAACTTCCATGGAGTTTGGGAAGAAGAAGATTCTCTGATATATCTGGGAGCCAACAAATACTGTTTTTCTAGAACATCAATGATCCCTGGTTTTATTATGTTTGAAGGCCCCTTCAATGCTGAGAGTTTTACTTGTAATTGTCTAAGCTATTACCTGCATTCAGTTTGGGATGAGTACCAGGTTTTCCACTTAATCAGGTACCTTGAAGACACCTTTCCTTGGGATGCTGGTAGTCCTCTTACTGGCAGAGCACACTAGGTGGGTTTCTCCCTGGGGTGCTGTGTGTGAACACCTGCATCTGTGAATTAGGAACAAGATTTTTCCTTGTGACTTCAAGCCCTTTTGGATTTGTCAGAGAAGAATTGTCATGTCTCTTCCTTGACAGTGCCTCAAAGCAAGACTTCTTTTCAGTGACTTTATTTCCTTTTCCAACAAAATAGATTGGATTTTAAAAGTACTGAATTTTAAAAGGTATGAGTTCATTTTAATCTACAGTGTTGTTTTAATGTGAATTGATAAAATGACAGGCCAAAAAGTAAGAAATGCTGTTTTCTCTTGCCTCTTTCATGCTAGATGAAGTGATCTAGGATCAGACCTGAGTCAAGAGTTAAATATTCTCTGCTCGATATGGATGCCATTAGGTGCCCTGCTGCCAGCTAAAATATAAAGAATAGGGATATTTATTATGTATATATATAACTGCTAGTCAGTTATCTGATGAGATTATATTGTTAAACTATACAAGGTAGAATTAAGTGCTTGTATATGTAATACTGAAAGCTTGTATTTCTAGGTCCCATATATTCCTGTACTATGTGCAGTTCTTTCCATCTTTTTAATAGAAAAGTGAAAGTTTGGCTGACAGCTGGTCCACTGGCAGAAAACAAAGTTGCACTGTTTCCTTGTACAGAGATTTTGGGGAGACGAGCAGTAACTGTGAAAAATTTAGCTTTGTTGAAAATCCAGTTGTTCAATGGGTAATATTCTATGGGAAATAATGCTTAAAGAAGTTTTTGGAGTTATGGTTGAAGCCCATCCTTCTCCTTCTTGGAGAAGGGGCAGTTAGTGAAGGATCCTGAAGAGTCTTGAAGAAGGATCCACAGGAAGCAAACATACCTGAGGAGGGAGACATAAATTGCAGTTTATGACCTAATTGTTAGTTTGTGTTGTTAAAACAAATCCTTACGTGGGAGGAGCTGAGTACAGTTGGTGTGAGGTGTGTCTGAGGCCAGGTTAGGTAAAGCAGGTGCTCCTTAGTGCAAGTGAAAAACAGCTGGGGGAGGAATGGAAGGGGTGCAGAGACTCTAATACTGTGTAACTTGGATATTGACCTGATGTCTGACGTCTGCCACGTATCCAGAGGGAAATTCAGTCACGTTAGCACAGGTGGAAGCCATCCCATGCCACGTCCTTGGGCGTGCGGGGCGGCAGCCACGGCCGCTCGGCATTCAGGCCCCGTGTGCCCGGGTTTGCTGCACGCCGACCGCCTGTTTAGGAAAAACAAATGAAACCCACAATTTAAAAGTGATTTGAGATGTGTATGTTGGTCCTGTGCGCTGAATAAAGGCGGGCCCTGAAAGGCAGGGAGGGAGTGTGCGGCCCAATAATTAGGGGCCCATTGTCATGCAGATGCAGAAGCGGGGGCTGCGCTGGGGGTCCGTGGGGAGCTGCGGAATGGATTTGCCGACGCTCAGGGGAGCGGCCGCAGGATGAAGGATGCTCGGTTAGCAAAGCTTCCCGTGCGGGATGCAAGAGATCCTGGGGGACGAGGGCTGCGGACTGAGCCTTGCATGGTGGGGTGCTGTCCATGTGCGTCGGTTCCCGGGACAGCACAAAAAGGCCTCCCAAGAGGGTCTGATGTTCAGAGGAGATAGCCCGGCTCCCGTAAGATCCAGCATCCTAAAGCCTCGCTTAAATAACTCCTTAAAGTTAATTACATGAAAACTTGCAGCGTGGTGTACAGGTTTACCTCATGGCTTAGGTATCAAAGCCATCCATGCCGAATGGTTTCATCGAGGAAAAAGTTGTTAAGATCTCAAAATGTGTTTGATACAGCAGTGTTTGCCAAAGAATACCCTTTTGGAGCTGCTGATTGTGCTCCACTCAGCTTTCACCAAGGAATGTTTCATACGTTTAACAAAACATAATTTAATCGGAATTATTCTATGCATATTCCTAAATTGTTTCAAAAGAACAAATGCAAACTAGGAAGAATCCATTATCTGAAGTTTAATTTTAATTATCTTTTTCTTTATTCATCTTTTTCCAAGTTTTTGGAAAGTCAGCAAATCAGAGTTGCCTTGGAAGCAGTTAATGGGGAATATTATCAGAGAAATCACACAAAAAGAAATAAAGTGTATTACAGAATATACATTTCTCATTCAGAATTAATCTCTGTAAATTTATAAACATCTAGTATATACCTTATGTTAGGATCAAACAATGGTGTACCCATTATTTTAAATGCCTTATCTAATATAAAACTTGGGTAATGCAACAGTTCCCTTGGAATGAGTGAAACTGTTTGCATGTTCTGACATGCTGCTAGAGATCTAAGAGTTACTTTTTTTCATATAAATTTATCCTTTTCAATGTCATTATTCCTAGGCATCACTCTGCTCCTGCTATGAGTGATATTTGCAGGGTTAATTGCCTTAAGTAGTAAGATGGTAGTTTAGGAAACATCATTATTTACATTTCCAAAATTCAGTCAATATCTTGAGAAAGTTTTGGCACTTCAGAACATTTAAGATTTAAAAAAATTATTTTAATTATTTTTTAAAAAAATTCTTACCATTCAAAACTTCTTTTTAAAAAAATGGTTCATGAATTCCTGAGAAATTCCTGATGAAATTACATAGCATTTTTTTTTTGTTTGTTTCTTAACAGATGAGGAAAAAGAAAATAATAGAGCATCAAAACCGCATTCAACTCCAGCTACACTGCAATGGTAAGATGCCTTTTAAAAAAATCAAGAAAATCTATTAGTGTTTTTAATGATGTGTTTTCCAGATGAAGAGAATAGAGCTCTTGGCCATCTTAGACAGTTCTAAAGATACTTTCACTGTAAGTGTTTAATGTGCCTGTTAGTAACCTGTACAGCATTTCTCAACAAATGTCTTATGGGATTTCTTTGAACAGAGGAAACCTCTGATAAAGTTTAGATTATCTACTTGGCATATATATTTGCCACCTTGCCAGCTGAATATTTGTGGTTTGTCATCATTGTTACATTCATTATAAAAAGAAAACTAGTACTGAGAATTTTTTTCAAGACTCACATTTGTTTCAGTGTCTGATGAAGCCCACCCTTACTGACTGTTTTACTGACATGAGATCTCTGTAATTTAATGTAGAAGACAACAAAAGGAAAGAGTTTGAGGTTTGATTAATTTGTCAAAATCCTCTTGCAAAGTCAGTGAGGAGAAAAAAAGGAAAGGTAATTAGGAAGAGGGAGAGGATAATTTGTGAGTTAGTCTACAGTGCTATAAAAAATAAACAAGTGCTGTTCCCTGTGATTTACAGATGTATTTTAGTCTGCATGTTCTGTAATGTGTACCTGTAATTCTGACATCCCTTGCTAGAGGTCATCTCTTAGACTTTTTTTGACTTTTGCCTTAATTTAGGTTTTTAACTCTTGTTTAGATTTCTTAATGTTGTAAGTGATCAAGTATCTTTCGGGAGGTTCCATGTATCTGGAGAACACAGCTCTGTTACAGAGAAGCCTCTGAGTATGCTTATCTGAAATTCCACAGTCCTCAGCTTGTTTTAAGCCTTTTTAAAGAAGGGCCTGTACCTAAAAGTACCTGAAGTACTTCTCGTAGTTTTCTGGATGAAAAGATAAGATTATTGGTAAAAAATGTGGGGTTTTTAAAGCAAAATGTTAGCAAAGTTCTTTCTCTGGTTCTGTCAATCTCTTGGGAGATTTCACTGAAAAAGCCAGCAAAGAACAATTCATTCAGTGTATTTTACTGTGTTTTCCTGCCTGTTAAATTACATGATTCTGTGAATCACGTAATGATTATGAATGCATAAAGATGATTCGGATTATTTCTTCTATATTTGCTTTTTAAAGTTGATTGGTGAGGTTTTTAGACTAAAAACCTCAAGGTCTGTGGGTCGATTTTGAATAGATTGCTGCCAGTAGTCAGAAGCTTAAAGACACTTTCCATGCAAGCAACGAGACGGACAAATATAAATAAAGCCATGTAGTTTGGAGCTATTGTTTCTTTGTACCTATTTGTATCACAGAAGTCCTGTTTTTCAGAAGTTCAAGAAAAGTGAATGACTTTTCTTTAACAGACTCTCAGGAAAGGAAGTGGCTACAGACAGAAAATTTATAATAATGAAATGTCATAGTGGTATTTTATTATTTTTCGTTATTCACTCCCACAACTTCAACACAGTTCAAAAAGGAGACTAAAGAACTATCTAGCTAAAATAAAATAGCAAGCAGGTCTTACCAGTCCCAGATTCAGAGCAGTGTTTATTTTGCAGTGAAGTCAGTTAAGAGTCTTTTCCACTGGAGCAAATAATGTGGTAGCCAAGAAGCCAGCATTAACTAGAACATCCAGTGATACTGTTCCCAACAGAAAACAGGCAAATACTGTCAACAGTCTTTTGCCAAATACTTTCAAGCTTCATCAGTCAAAAAGGTTAGTAAATCCTTAAACTCCTGGGATATTGAGCCCTGCTGGAATGTACTGTGCACACTAATGCTTATTCAGCAGTGTTTGCAGTAGAATCATAGAATTTTGGTTCTGAAAAGGCTGCTTACAGCCTTCTTCCTTTCTCTCTTGGTAGTGTACTGGCTTTACTACCTGTCTGTGGTATTATGTTTCTTGCATGTTGAGGTAGGTCAAATATTCTCCCCTTTGAGTCTTCTGGAGCATCTGCAATTTCCTCCATTCATTTTCCCCAAAAAATTCCATGAGGTAACAGAAAGCAAGTAAGTTTCCATGTTTAAAATCTTTAGCTGCTGTCAAACTGAATTATACAATTGGCTAATTTAATAACAGGCATGTAGGTAAAAAGTTTCCCAGCTTACTAGCCATACCCACAGAACAGTTTTCTGGTAGTTTCCATATGCTTTTCAACATATGTACTGCAGCTTTGAATTGGTATTTCCTGGAGAAATTGATATACTAAGTAAAATGAGAAGCTCAAAAGTTACAGTCAAACTGCTAAAGTAGCAAGCTCATTTTGTGTGAAGATGAGCATTTTCCACTGTTTGGGAAGTCAGACACATTAGCATCAGGTTATTTGTACTGCAGTAGCACCCAGCAACCCGTGGGTTGGTAAACTGCTGTGATCAGCACTGTAGAAGTGCTGCACTGAGTACTTCCTGAAGGTGTAGCTTTCCATGTTGGACAGTTTTGCCTGCTCAGGCATGGTGGTCAAACATTGGCCAACAAGTAAGTGCCACACCAGCTGCTCGCTCACTTCTTCCCCTTCCCTGCTCCCAGTGGGATAGGGAGAAGAGTTGGAAAAAGGTAAAACCCATGGGCTGAGATAAGGACAGATGAATAATTAAAGTAAAACAAGATGATAATAATAATAATAATAGTAGTGTTAATGAAAAGGAAAAAGAGTAATAAACCCCAAGAAAAACAAGTGATGCACAGTGCAGTTGCTCACCACCTGCTGACCAAGGCCCAGCCCATCCCCGAGCAGTGATCAGCACCTCAGCCAACTCCCCCCAGATTATATGCTGAGTATGATATTCCATGGTATGGAGTATTCCTTTGGCCTGTTCAGGGCAGCTGTCCTGGTTGTGGGCACCCCCAGCTTCTTGTGCTCCTCTCTGGCACAGCGTGGGAGACTGGACAGTCCTTGACTTAGGGTAAGCACAACTTAGCAACACCTAAAACATCAGTGTGTTCTCAACATTACTCTCATACTAAACCCAAAACACAGCACAGTGCCAGCCAATAGGAAAAAAAATAACCCTTTCCCAGCCAAAAGCAGAGCATCAGGCCTCACAACAAGTATTTGCACACGCAGCGAAGAATAAAAAATGTATCTGAATATTCCTTGGGCAAGCATGTGTCCTGTCTTCTGACAACAATCTCTGGGCTGGATTCTAGAGGTGGAAGTGGTGGGGTAAATTATAGGCCAGTTTTCAGGATACAGTACCAAACCACCCTTGTTCTGGCAAATGGACACCTCACAATTGTCTACAGCATCTGGTGTCTGCCAAGTTAAAACTGGTCATGTTTGTACTGGTAGATGCTACTACCATTTAGAGATAGTGAAGGCAATGGAGTGTTGGAAAACAGAAACTGAGGAAATGTCAGCTGCAATGGAAGAGGAGAGGAAGAAAGCATAGTGTCATACATGAAATCCCTAATTAGCTTGGTCTTTGCATATTAAGTGCTTTAGTTAATTAATTTTGAGTTAAATCTTTTTAAATTGAATGTTAAAATTAACCCATCAGCCCAGGTACCAAAAATCAAGTTCCATTAACCACTTGTACACCATGAGAGTTATCTTTCCTGTGTTTACTGTATACTTTTACAAGTGTTTTAAGATGTGTTGGATGTATTTTTTTTGGTGTTTTTACTTGTACTTTGGTTCCAAGGCAAATTTCCAAAAAAACCTCAGTTCTTAACAGCCAGCAGCTATTTTTAGCCCCATAGCCACCATCCTGTAGGCAAGTACCATAGCAACCTGAATTTTAATGACCCTTATCTCAACTAATACCACCTCTCTGACAAGGATGAGCCATTGGTGGACAGAGATAATCTGTCAAAGGGAAAACACCAATCACTTTAAACCAAAGGGGCGGGCTGTGGGCGGGCTGTGGGCAGACTGGGGCGGAGCAAAGGCACTATAAAACAATGGGGCAGACAGAGACACGCCCCTTTCTCTCCAGCCTTGCTGGCGTGGAGGTCAGTGCTGGGAAAGCCTACTCCTATTAAGGAGCCTTTAGAAATATTTTTTTTCTTTTGGACCAGCCAAAAGCCAGCCTCGCACTGTAAGCCCTTTTTCTCTACCTGAGGTCCAGTGCTGTTTCAGCCAGAAGATCTAAAATCCCTGCGCTCCTGGGGCATACCATCTATCGAGCCATAGGATCCCAAATTTTTAATTTTTTTTTCACTTTTCTGTTTTCAGTAAATTATTTTAATTTTTAACTAAGAGTTGTCTCATTTCTCACACATAGCAAAGACATAAGGGAAATATGTACTTTTTTTTTGCATGGTTCATATTGCCATCAACTTTTTTAGTTATTCCTTTTCTGGCATCTTGCTGAAAAGGGCAAGTTATATCAATCCCATGGGGAGCTATCCTTAATGTTTGTGCCTTTTCAAAGGTGAAATATGTTGAACATTTTAAATGTGGAAGATGAAGAACAGCTGAAGAAGCCAAGAATCGTGTCTGGATGACTGTCAGCCTGGCTAAATAGCCTTTTCCTGGAAACAGGAATGATGCTTTTGTTTTGTTTCATTGATGATACAAAATGAAGTGAAAGGCCTGGTAAATGTAGCATTACTGCCAAATACATCATAATTGAGGAAACTGCCAAATACATCATAATTTGGGAAGCTACATGAGCTTGAATTTAACTGTTAAGGCATGAATATAGCAATACCTAGTATTCTGTGCTTATCCCATGATCCTGTGCTCATTATCATCTGTAAAGCTATAGCTTGGCTCTGAAATGCACGTGTTTATTTCAGGGGTGAACTGGTTGACCAAGGTGTAAGTGTGAAACTTTATTTTGCTTCATTTTGGTGTGTGTGCGTACTTCCACGAACACGGAATTATTCAAAGTACAGGTAACCTAATCCCCTGCAGTTTGGTGGCTTCCAGTGTAGGTACTCTGAATAATAACAGTACTGTGAAGCTAAAGTCAACAAAACTATTCTATTTTCTGCAACATTTATAAAAAGAATTTAAAAAGAGGAAGGTAACACATAGCTAGGGAATGGATTCTCCCCAGATTCATACTTTCTTATACAATGTTATACTCCATCAAAATTAACATGTTCCAGAATCTTCTGTGTGATTAACAGTGGTTAACATCACAGTTGTTCTGTAGTCTTGAGATATAAAAATAAATCTTTAACAACACTACAGACATGACTCTGATACAGAATAACCTCATTTAATCTAGAGCTATGTAAGTGTATATGGAGGGAAGCAGTAACAGGGACAGATAAACTCTCATTCCTGTGGAAGGATTAGGGACTTTATTCCTATACTGTAGTGGTACAAAAGGTCTCATTGTGAACTACTGGATTTCACAGGGCTTTATTACAACATTTAAAATGTTTATATATATATATATATTTATATATACTTATATTTTGTAACTGGTAATGTTTTGTTAGGTTGAATATTGCATTCATTATTTTTCTACAATACTCTAGAATGAAGCTGGATTCAAAATATGATAAAGTTGTTAAATAAAAGACAGGAAAATAAAAGAAGTGGAGCAAGATGGGTTTTTGATCATTAAAAAAAAGTTCAGGTATAATGGGGCATTGTTCAGTGTCAGACTAATGACTCTCTGTGAAAGAGAGGAGAAAAAGAGAAAAATTCATCAGATATGAAGAGAAATAATTAACTGCTTTTCTTTCTGTCCTGTCTTGGTCACGGAAGCTGACATTCCAATTAGCAGCTATAGTATACAAACGAACTCTCCAGGTTTTGAAAGGAGGTTTTGTTAGAGCACTATGAAATTGAGGAAAGATGCCATGATGATATTTCTGTAGAAACCAGGGAAGAATAGATGTTGCCCATACAAACTGATTCCATTCATCTAGCCGGATATCTTATTAAAATAGTTTGCAGTCACAAATGATTACGATAACTGAAATGGAAGGTAGGTAGGGCCTGAAAAAGGCAATGAGGGAGAGAAACTAGATATTTGGAAGGTATTCTACAGTCATCAAATGGCAGGGGATTATTTGCTGTAAAACTGCAAGCTTTTTGATTATTATTTTGATAATAATTATTTTGGTTATTATTATTTGCTGTAAAACTGCAAGTATTTATTTTTTAATACAATTAAGAGGAAGTTGCACCTAACTTCTTCCCTTACTCAGCAAGGCAGACAAGCACACATTTAACTGTAGTTGACTATGACTGACACCATCAATGACAAGATTAATTATGGTTTAATGTTAAGTGTGTATGTAAATATCTCCTGAACATTTTTGGGTCAGCAATCATAAAAATGGCATTTCAAAGGAATGTTTCTTCTAATCTTTAGATTTATCATTAGACCAGCTTAAAGCTTTAAAGATAAAGCATATGCCTACTCATACATTTGACATATAATTTAAAATTTTATTGTTGTATATTTGCATGTATAAACAAATGATGATTGTTTCTAAAAGGTAGAAGAGGATGTTATTTCACTGGGTTTTTTTTCATCATTGTATTCAGATTGTGGTTTCTTTTTGTTTTTTCACTTTGCCCATGAACAATAGCAAGAAAATATTACACAATAAGATTTTGTGGACACTCTTGTCTATTTGCAAATTACTTGCTTTAGCCACACCTGCTTCCTCAAGGTAAGCAATTTTGCAGCAGGACAGGAGTGAAAAGAGTGTGATGAACCAAAGGTGATGTGTTCTGTAAAGAAGGAGAGCATGCTTCCCCTTAGTGAATATTTACTGTTTCATAGTTGGACATATATGTGTTTACTGCAGGATGCTTTCAGGGTATAACAGATTGCTGAGAACTCAGAGCCTATGGTTTTGATAGCAAGTATGAACCAAGTGAAGCAAGCAAGTATTATGGGAGTGAATTGGAAGGAGCTCTTAGGAACAGAGCAGAGAAAATTTAGTAGACAAGTGAAAGTCAGCATGTTTGGCCTTAAAAGGTGAAGCTTTGTATACTGTTTACCATACAGGACATCCAACATACTTGCAGTTCTCTCTGTTTGATATTTGCTCTTTAAGGCTGGAGGAGAACTATGAGATTGCAGAAGGTGTTTGCATTCCTCGAAGTGCTCTCTACATGCATTACTTGGACTTCTGTGAGAAAAATGACACACAACCTGTTAATGCTGCCAGCTTTGGGAAGGTAAGTCTAAACTGCAGTATGACACCTTAAAATCTCACCTGGTTCAGGTGAATTTGTATTATTGAAAAGAATTAAATCTTCTTATACTGTTAGAGACAAAGGTATATGAATGAAATCTCTTGTGTATTCAAGTTATTGGACAAAGGCTAAGATTTTAAGTATTTTGATGGTTGGAATAATTTCTAACCATGGATAGGCTCCAGAGAGTGTCAGTTTCCAGCCAAGATGACAGTGACATGGTACACAGTATTGGCAGTTAAAGTTGGATTGGAAGTGGAATACAAGCCAGTGTAAACACATCTTCATTATGACCTGCACTGCTTAAACAAACATGTAATTTTTAAAAACGGAAGGGTAAAATTGAATTCTAGAGCTAATCTGTGCTGTTCTTGCAAGCATGATATGGAGATCTCTGAGTTAATGATATCAAATGATGTGGCAAATTCACCTGGTGGAGTACAATGCCTCCAGATATGAAAGTCCAGAAAGCATCTAGCTGCTTTTGTGAGCACTGCAGGTACAGGGTGCCCAGTTATCCAAGTTATCTTTTCACTGATTCCTTGTGCTTCCCTTTCTAATCCTGCTGTAGTAGGAGCCACTGAGGTTAACTCCAGCTTCACAGTGGAGATGCACTCTTAGCACAGACACAGCTGTGCATCATCTGGTGTGAGCAGTAAAGCTCTTATGCTCCACACCAACAGCAGATGTTAATAGATGGCTAGAAGGTTACATAAAGTTTGTATTTTGGATTTACTGGTCAGGTGATATTTTCTTCTCAGTGAAAAACAGGATGATATTTAAAACTGAAATTCTACTGTAAACTGTGTCACAAGCCTTCAAAACTTGTCAGTTGTGGAAAAAAACCCCAAAGTGTACAGTTTGTCACTGCTTTTGAAATGCTTGCAAGCATGAATCTGAAGCCAATTGTCCCGCAAGCTGTTCTCTTTTAGTGTTTGCAACATTTGTTCTATAGAAGTGCTGGGTATTCAAAGAAGGAAAAATGCTTCTAGGGTAAGTGCCTGTGTAAAGAGTAGGTGAAGAATATATTTAATGAGGTGACGTTTTCTATAGTGCATCTTTAGGCAGGCAGTTTGGCAAGGAAAGTAAAGTGTACCATGTTGTAACATTATTATGTTTGTTGTGTCTTGAAGACCTGCATGGCTCAGTAGATTCTGTGTCAGGTTTCTGTTTAAATACACTACAGAAGTGTGAGTGAAGTTGTTCAATGTACATATTATTGCTACCAAGTGGTAAGTATAGTGGCAACATGTAATTTAGGAACAGTGAAAATAAGAAACATTTCATGCAGGCTCACGTATTTGGAACATGGCTCAAACTTACACAATGCTACTTCTGCTAAAAACTTCTGTATATTGTAGAGAGTAAATATTCCAGAATTATTCCATCAGAACATAAATTTACCAGGGATTCTACCATTTATCAGTATGTGGCAGTTTTGTTACACTGTTTAATACTTCATCCCCCTTCTCTCCTGCCTCTCATACATAGACCTGTTCATTGGTAGGAATCTCTTGACCTAGCAGGACAGGAACTATGACTTCCACCCAAAAATCGTGGCATTCCAATATGTTTTTCATGTGCTGTGGTCCAAGTGTTTTCCTCTTGGTTGCAATAGAGTTCTGAAGCAGTGATGCGTGAAATTTTTACCTTTTTGTGGAGAGGAAGGAAGCCCTACATCATGGTACTGTTTCACACTAGTACTTTGGGTGGCCATTACTTTTGCCTCTGGGAACTGGCACTTCTGCACTGGTATGTCCAGGAACTTCTGACAACAGTGGGGCAAATATTGACATGAAATCAGCTTCTCCATCTGCAGAACCTGAGCAGACCCCACTGATTCTTTCCAGCCTGTTACTGCTAACAAAATGTACTGCACAGGCATGAAGATCTGCAAGGCACATCTCCATTCTCTCAACAGCTTGCAGCCAGCTTCTCCTTTGGAGCAGGTACATGGATGTAGTTTTAGCCAACGTTTGTTATTATGTGACTTACATATCGTATTGGCAAGGTGAACTGCAAAAATGTCTTGGAGGCAGTTGAAGCAGTGCAGTGAAATAGGTGCTATTTAAGGAATTCTGAACTTAGCTGCTGAAACAGAAACCTTGGACATGTTTGTCTTCATTGGGAAACATCAGGAGCCCTGCAGCTGTCATCTCCTCCAGAGAAAGGAGATAGTTGTTCTGTGAAACTGTAGACAGTTCACCTTTCAGTAGACCACACTGAATTTATAATTCATCTCTGAACTTTAGCTCTGTGGGCAATGTTAAATATTCAGGCTTTTTCTTTAACAGACTGGTAGTTTTTAGATAGATGTGGAGTTCAGCACATTAAAACAAACTGTAAGAAGTAACAGTGTTTCCTATTAAATTTCTAGGACAAGGACTGAACATCAGACTGGTAATATTGCATTAATGAAACCAAAATTGGTCTGGGGAATAGAGAGATTAACAGAGAGACAGTAATACAGACTGTTTTCTGAGGAAGCCAAGCTAATAGCAATTAAAGGAACAAGAAGACCAAAGAAGAGAAATACTGTATAAATAAACACTTCTTAAAAAGCAACCTGTACTCCTAAGCCACATAAAGTATATATAAAATTAGGAATACTCTAGCATGGCTATTAATAGATATATTCTCATATGACAAAGGGAGCTGTAACTTTGTTAGTCAAGATTTTAGTGTTTCACTCACTCATTTAGCATGCAAAAATGCCAGTTTTATCTATACCAGCATTTGCCAATGTGCTGTGCTACCTAGCCTGTCATTACAGTACTTTTTATTGTCTGCAAAAGACAGGACCCAGCATTCTTTTATATACCTTAACTAAATAGTAATTAGGAAGGGCCCTGTGAATTTGCTGGTTATAGCTCAGCATTAAGTGGAGAGTTCAGTGTTAAACTCCTCCTCTTACTGTAGACAGCCAAGCATTTTATATTTTGATTTCGTGCAAAAGTGAGGCAGAATAAGTGAAAATGTTCCATGGAAGCAGTGAGAAGACAGGGAGGTACAGTGAGGCAGGGCAGGTGTGTCACCGAGTTATTAACAATCAAATGTTGCATATGAGAACAAGCTCTCTCACAGTGGACGTGTTTAGACTTTGAATTAGTCTTCAGGCAGAAGGAGTGAAAGCCCTGTTGCTGAGGTCACTTAAAAAGGACGGCAGCCTTGTGCCCCTCAGCCCTGTGCTGCGAATGCCTTGGGCTCTGCTCCGGGACCTTGGGGATTTGGAGAGCAGTTTAAGGTGTTTCCAGCTGCAAGTTCTGCCACTGCCTGCTGCAGGGAAGGTTGTGCAGATGTATCTTTGTTTTGGGTTTTACCTGAGCAACATGTTGACATAAAATGCTGGTGATAATTAACACACTGAGCAAAGAATTATGGTGGATGATGACTCTCACATCTCATTCTTATGGGGTTTCATTGCAAAAACTAAATCATTTTGGATAAGGGCCTTCACCAAATCAAGTAAAAAGCAGGAGTGTTTTGAGCGTTTCCAAAGCCCTCAGTAGCTGTTGTGGTGGGGGGGTGCCATAAGGCTCTCCTGGCTCTACCATTCTGCCCAGCTGCTAGCTGTGTTGGCAGGTCTTTGAGCTTCTCTTTCACTTTTATTTCCAACACTGATTTTTGTTCTTGTTTCTTTTGTGACCATGTACACTGTTTTCTTAGTCAAGACCCTCGAAGATGTAATCTTCCTCATCTGCAGCGATCTCTCCCATCCTCCGTGTCCTCAGTTCACTGCCTTAAATTTACTGTGCAGTGCTAATTCCCCTGCCGGGCCCTGCCATATCTCTCCCCCAGAACAGAATGACTGACTCGTGGTGAAACCACTTTGCATCCTCATGAAGCTGAGCTCTTCCCAACTCCCATGTGCCCCCTGGAGGATAAATACTTTCCTCGTCTGGTTCGGTGTTTTTTTTTTTTTGTTTGTTTGTTTGTTTTTTTTTTTTACCTTTGGGGCTTTCCTGCCATGTCTTTTGAGAAGCAATAATAAATTAATGTTTGAAAAGGAAAACGGAGGTTGATGGCGCTTCTTAGGGTGGTTCTTCCCCAATCTGAGGTCCTTTTACATCATTTTGGCATCTTAAAGAGGCTTAACACGCTCACACAAATTTTGTTGCTTTGTGACTGGCTTTGCTGTAAGCGAAAATTACATTCCAATTAATGCATTTCATTAGATAAAGGGCAAAGTCCACAATAGACTTGTAATATTGGTTAGGAAAGAACCCTTTTTCCCCAATAGTTTACTTTGCTCCAGGGAGGTACAAGCTGTACCAGCCAGATTCCTTTTTCATCACAATGTACTGTCTCTATGCCCAGAAGTTTTGCTGGCAGGACTGCCCCTCCAAGCATGACTAGGATAAATAGGATTTACAGTTTCTTGCTGTCATACTGTATGATTTTAATGTTTGAAAAGGACAGACAAAACCTTTATTAAAACCTCATTGATAATGACATTGTGATGTGATTGCATTCTGGTTTGTCTTTGTATTGAAATGCACCTATCAGGAAATTGCCTGCTGTTGTTCATAAGGAGATACTTCTCCTGAAGATGTGTTTTTTATTTCTTTACTCTCAATTTGCTCTTAAGTAACCTCAATAGTAACTGGTATAGCAAAGCCAAATTTACTCTTAGTGCTCTCTTCTGATAGATTAAAACAGCATTTGCTTTATTATGAGCAATTTCTACAACACTGAATACAAAAATAGAACTGGGGAAAAAAATCAATGTAAATCCGAGGATGTGATTTCTCTTATTGCATTGAATCAGTCTGTCAGTGCTATCTGAGCAGTCCCTGCTTTTCCTTCATCCCTTTTTAACAGCTAGGATTCCTGACTGAAGGACACTTAACACCAGTATGAGTTTTCTTCCCAATTCAGAACCTTCTAGGCCAAGCTTCTCTGATGAGACCATAATAACACAAGTACTGCAGAAGCAGTCATGCTGGTGTGGGGAACGGTGATCCTACAGTGTAGTCAGAAAGGTCATTGCTCCCTTGGCTCTACTGCACTCATTGTTGCTGACTACTGCCTTTTTCTCCTTGAGCCTGGGGAGTAAGAAAACCAGGGAGGACACCTCAGTTTCTCTGGAGTGACTTTTCCTTTCCCAATCCCCTATAGCAATGGGATTTTTAGTGGCTTTGCCACTTCAAGCATCTGGCTTCCAGTTAGGCCTTAAGCATGGAGTGGCCCCTGGGCTGCTTTACCTCACGCCTTGTCAACACGTCCCAGAGGCTGTGCTTACAGCACAGGGTCTGCCAGAGTGCGGGGATCCTGGCGCTCAGCCTTTTCCCACACATAGGCTGGGTGATGGCAGGCAGTGTGCTGGCACCAGTACAGAGCAGGGGGAGTTGTGCAGGGTTTTAGATCTGCTTGGCTTCAGCAAGTCAGCACCAAAAGTGGCCACAGCTCAGCTAAGGATCTGAGGCAGAACACTCAGTGTTTGCAGCTTTGTTGGGACGCAGTAATCTGTTTGATTGTGCCTTAGGCTGATTTCCATCTGGCCAGAGGAACTGCTGAAGGAGGATATTGTTTTACATAGATGAATTTGAGGAGAGGTCTCACAAGCTTCACTAAAGAGTCCAGTTCAGTTGGAGCTCCTCACAGAATCTAATCTCCATAGCAGGCAGGGTTGGGCACAGGTTTTTCTGCCTTGCTTTGCAATATCAGTAGAGATGTATCAGTGCTAGAAACAAGTTTTTATCCTACAGCTAGACCATGCCCTATTCAAAAACTTGGGAAAGTAAGTAGAGAGAAATGGGAAAGTTATTGAATCTAAATAGGCAACAGATCTGCGGTCAAGAGTACCGAGCCTGAACATTGCAATCTTCCCTCCTGGCCATGCAAGTAAGCAACCAAGGGGTAGAGAAGGCATAGACACAGTCACACCTCTTCTGCTTTTGTTTGCACAGCTTGGTGGATTTCAGAGACAGAAATGGTGTTTTGGACTACTTTGATTATGCTCTTTCCAATCAGTGGGTGCAGGTTTTCTTGACCATTTCCTCAAGACTATAGGTTGTTGAATCAGCCCCAAGACATCTTTGAGCTAAAAGGACCCTCTTAACACAGGTGTTAATATAACAGGCTGCCTCAGAGCAGGATTTTGAAAACCACTGAAGCTGATGGGGAAACCCTGGAATGATCCAGCTGGAAAAGTAATGGGTCAAAGATGAATGAGCCAAAAATCCTTACAAGATCGAGGACATCAGTATTGCTTGTGTTTCACAGCAATGAGAATAAGGAAAGCATCTCTCTGTGAGAATAAAGCTGTGTTAGGTATCACTGATTTCTTTGCGGCTACCATGGCAAAGAGTATTAAGACTGAAACACCACAACAGAAGTTAGTAAATAAACACACATCTTCTATACCTGACTTCATAAAAGAAAAGCATGCTGTCTAGATATGGGACCTGAAACCTGAATAAACAGAACCAGGCCCTGTTATGAAGAATTATTATGGGAGGAAAGAGAATGTATTCCATGGTATGCAGAATCTCTCTAGAACCTCATAGAACTAGCAAGTGCAGAACCTGGAATCCATTTCTCATTCTGGCAGTGTGCAATTGCTGGGTTGCAACTTAATTTGATCTTATTTCACTAATCTGTGAGATTCTAGAAACAAGACTAGAATTATGTCAAATAGAAAGGAGCAAGACTAATGAAGAACAGCATCCCTTCTAGATCAGGAGCACTGACTGAATGATCATGCCTTGTGAAAAACAGAAATTTAAATTATTCAAGTGTAAAGACTTCTAAAAGCCATCTTCTGCCTGTTGCCGCAGAGTAAAATTTAATATTTGATCAAAGGAGGGAAGAAAAAAATTACTTTGAAAGTTCCAGACATCTCTGGCTTCTCTCATCCTTATTTGTTTGCATGAAGACAGACATATAAGGTGCTTTATAAGATTTCTTTTCCCTGTTTTGTTTTAACATATCATAGATGATTTTAGATGGAAAAATTGAGAAACACAGCGTTCAGAGTTGGGTAGTGAATGCAATGAGGAGTGATGGGTCACAGCATAGTGGTGAAAGCCAAATGTCCATGCCTATGGCAGAGTGTTTGGAATAAGCTGATCTTTAAGGTCCCTGCCAACTCAAGCCATTCTGTGATTCTATAATTCTTCATTTTAAAGCTGAGCCTGGATCTGCTTGTGTTGTAATGTTGCAGCACTGGAGCTGTGGGGAGCGAGGCAGTGGCAGAAATGACAGCTGGCAATAATCAGGTTGAAGGAATGCAGCCTTGCAGCCGTTAGTGGGTAACAGAGCAGCTCCTGCAGTTACCAGTCCCTAAGGCTAATGGATTGTGCAGACTAATACAGACCCTGACAGAGGAAGTGCATTTTTCTTGTTGTTGCTCCAAAAGCTTTCTATGTTTTACACAGATGCTCAAGTGACCCATTTTATTTTTATTGCCATAAGAATCACCAAAAATACAAGTAACTAGGTATTTAATTCAAGTTTATTCAGACACCTCTGCTAGGTTTAAAAAGCTGAAGTGGGATAAAAATCCTGTATTCTCCCCATATGATCTACCTGCACAGACATTCCGAAAACCATTTGTCAGGACTGTCTGCAGAAATGTTATACAAATGCTGACCTGGATATACTAGTCCCCTAAAAAAATGTAAACTAAATATATGTTGTTTTATAATGTAATGACTTCTGTCTTCATCTTAGGTATGCACTAGGCACTCACCAGGAGAACTGTGGAGTAGCAAAATGATAAAGCAGTTCTTAATAATATTTTTTTTAATCAAGAAAGGCATAGAAGATCTTCTGTAGGCAGAAGGCAAGATCATGTCTTAAGAACAGTTCAGAGAAAAGAGAAGGAGAACAGATTGAAGTTCAGTAACTGAGAAAGAAATTGCAGGAACATTTTTTTTCTGAGGCTAACATAATAGGGTCAGAAGCTATTTCTGTGTGAAATTCCTGGTCTACATCTGTCTCAAAACCAAAAAGCCACCTAGCCTAAAATAATGCCTAACAGTCAAAACTGCCATGTAACTTAGGCAAAATTTTACTTGGAAAGCATAAAACCTGGACCTTTTTACTCAGCAGATCTTACAGAGCAGCTGGAATTATGGTCACTTTGGGTGAGTGTGAGATGAAATTTTAGCTCCACTGAAGGACAGTGGTAAAGATCCATTCACTCCAGAATTCCCTTGGATACCACCCATGAGATCTTTTTGCCACTGTTTCTTTGAGAATCCAGAACTGCTGCGAGAACAGGGCCTGGGCCCCATTCAGAAAGCAGCTCAGAGTGCGTGGTCTGGTCTTGCTTCATTTGCTTGTGCAACTTCACTGCAATGATGAGAGGAAAATGATCCAACTTGGTTTTCAGATCCAAACCTGGATTTTCATGTCTGACAATTAGAACCCACTTCCTCCCCCACACAACTGTAAAATTAACACATTTTGTCTATAGGTCTTTCAAAGTTAACAAACCAACAATGACATATTTGTGCAGTAATTTCTCAGGCTGACAATGATATAAATTTAAAAGAAAAACAAACATATTGGGGTCTCTGCCTTTTTTCTCTCCACTGATTTCAGCACACAGTGAACTCCACTGTATCCTGCCTGATCTGACTTCCTCTCCCCTTTCAGGGAAATCTTCCTGCCTTTACCAGTATCATTGCACAGAGATTTGCATAAACATAGCCGAATATAAACATTTATATGAACAGAGAGTTCTTTCAGTACTTGGTTTGTTTTGTTTCAAACACAAACATTAATAACCATGTATATGTGTACAAGCACCTAGGTGTAAGTATACCATGTTATATTTTACATATACAGCATTAGATAAAAATGTCCTGACTTCTTTTTCAAAGGTTTGCTTGATTATTCTCTTTTTTTTTGTTTTGTAAATTACTGGGAAATAGTGTTTTAAGTGATGCATAATTTTAACATATATTCTGAAAGGTGTATCTTGTTTAAAATGTGCTGGATTTGAAAAAGAAACAAGGAAAAGACAAAAGGATCATCTGATCAACTGCTTCATTATTATTCTCTTTTCCTGATCACCTCTGCCCTGGTATGTAGAAATTGGCTGATTTATTTAAATCCCAGGAACTCCTACAGCATATGGTTCATAAAGTAGCATTTACAGTGTGCATTGTAACACTTCACTGCCACTGGAAAGACTTGAAAGTAATATGGTTTGATGCTGTTCCAAAAGGAAAAATAGAGTAAAACTATCACTAATATTAAGTCAATTGCTGTAAAAGCAGCTTTTGGAGAGGGATGATATTTTCTGAATGAAAACCGACGCAAGAAAACCCCCAAAAAACCAACCAAAAAAACCGACACAGCCAACCCTTAAAAAATCCCCTAGCCCAAAAACACCATCCTCAGAAAGTAGTTCTTCAACACTGCCTTTTTTCCCACAGCCTTGTGGAGCCCCCAACCCTGTCTGCAGAAAATGAAAGAGAGAGGGGTGGGATTAATGTGTAATTAAAGGGAATTTGGAAGGCTGAGATGTTGCGGAATGTTAGATCAGTAGCTGGAACAGCATGTGGTGTTCTTTAGGCAGGCTTCATTGAATCCATACAAAAAAAGAAAGAAGGGCTTCTTGCCTGTCTGCTCATTTATCAAACAGCTAGGCTGAACTTTCACAGCTCCACAAAAGTGTTTTACTGTTTGCTGAAGTTTTGCTCCAGAAATTAAAGCTGAACAACCTAGCGACTCTGAGTCTTTGCTGCATTTTTGACATCAGCCACCTCGTGCAAAGCTCTTGGAAACTAGCACAGGTCAGTTTTTACATGATACTAAGGGGAGATGATTGTACCTTTACTGAACTCCCCCCAAAAAGTACTGAAGAAATGGTCAAATATGTGACATTGTAATGTCTTTATTTATATAGCACCTTTTGATCTAAATATGTGTTCCAAAGCTTTCAGTCATCAATCAGGATTAAATATTTGTCATGGTGGCAAAATGGCTAATGGAGAAAAAAAAATCTATATTATTTAATCAATTTAAATTGATTTTTTTCCTAGTTGAAAAGTTTTATTCCATCTTGAAGGCTTTTTTTCCTTTAATATTAGTTGCTGCTACCCCCCAAAGAGGAAGCATTTAGCAATTTATATAACAAAACCACAATTAAAATGGATTACAAATTTTAAAAGGAAGAAACTCCTTCGCAAATAAATCTTCAAGGCTTACTGCAGTTTTTGTTGCGTGACTGTTCTCTCAGAAAAATTTTCCTCCTACTGCAGACCCCACTGAGAATCTGGTTCAATCCTGTGAGGTGCTGAGCATCTCCTTTCCAGCAACAACAGCAAAGCTTTTTCATCAGGATTAGCCTGGTTGATAGAGGCTCTGACTACTGAAGGCACAATCTACATTCACTCACTCATTTCCTTAAATGCAACTGTCACTGAATAAGTTTTGGGTTACAGTAGCAATGTTCTTTCAATGTCTGCTGACACACTAGAGTTCGGATTCTTGATGATATCCTGCTGTTTCTGAGATCCACTTGTTTTCCATAGAGGATAAACTGATTATGAGGTATCTTTACAAATGCCATGATGAGTTTTCCTTGGTAGAAATGATGCCCTTGTCAAATACCAAAATCTTTTCAGAGAATCATCTTTTAGAAAAAGAAGTGTTTAGTGGCAGGTTTGTGAAGGTCTGTAGAGAACTTTGTTGATCCTTCAAAGTGACATAAATAAGTAGTAGGCCAATTCTAAATACAGTCCTCCTTAGTTTAGAGGCAGAACTGATCTTAGATTTTTAAAGAAGTATGTTCTACTCCAGAAACTTATGTAAGTATTTAAATTAATGGTAGTTAGTGGAATTATAGTGAAGTTTAAAGTCTCTTTCCCCTCTTTCAGTAATGGAAAAAATCAAGAGTTTATTTCTGATTTCTCCTACCACATATTTTATTGACTTCACAGTGCAGTTTTTCTGATTTTCTGTCTTGAAAGTCCATATTAAATTAAGTATTAGTAAATGTGTTTTTCCATCTATCTTAATAAAAGTTTTATTTATTTGCAGATAATAAGACAACAGTTTCCACAACTAACAACAAGAAGACTTGGAACCAGAGGCCAATCAAAGTAAGCAGTGTATGGTAATATTATCATCTCCCATGGGGCCCCATCTGGCTCTGGCTTTACTGAATGGAATCATATGAAAACAGGAAATAATTTGTCCAGTTGGGGCCTTAAAACCAACTTTGATGGAGGTTCTATTATAGTCTTTACATTATCTTATAGATTCAGCAGTGACCCTGCAAAGGGGGTCTAATGGAGGCCAACAGCATACTGATTTGATCAGCAGTATTTTCTGTATTATTTTTCATCTCAGCTCACTTTACACAACATAAAGGATATTTGCACTCAGGAGTAATGGAACTACTGTTGGAGGCTGTGAAATAACAACTGGTTAGCATCATGTTTCAGGCTAGAGAACAAGGGTCAGAATGCTCTTTGGAATTTAGGTAGGAACATACATTGGCCTAAACTGAAATCGTCCACAAACCTGTGTTTAACAACCATTTTTCCTATGTAATGAAATACAACATATCTTTAGGGACTAAAATATTAGCTTATTGCCTTACCCAAAGCTGGTATTTCCTGAGAACAGTTCATCCTAATTCCAGAATGAGAAACTGATTCAGAATTAAGAATGCACTTCCTGGGGTATTTGACTTTTTCTAATTGTTGATAAGATGTGATTTTACCAATTTACAAAGAGGATACAGTGATGTTATTATACTTTTTTTCTGCTTGTGGACTCCAAGAAATTTTTCCAGTGTAGCTTTGAATCTTTTTCTGGCAAGCATAAGGCCCCTCACATAATAAAATCTGCTTTTCTTGCTTAGCTTTCACAGAATCCTACAGAGTAGCAAAAGTGTAGTATCTATAGCTCACAAGTGAAAATACTATGGAAGGGGAAATGAAAATGTGAGATGGTGTGTTTGCAAAATTTTGTTGGTAAAGCTTCTCTTTCAAAATAAAGCCTGAAAAACACGATATTGCTAAATGCTGAGAATGAAATATGCTATTAGGATTGAGCTTACATACTAAAGCTAGAACGACCTGCTCTTTAAAGAAAAAAAGAAACTAAGACGCTAAAAGAAATGAAATTAAAGATAGATTTATTGTGCTCTTCTAATAAGTGGTCCATGCCAAGCAGTATTTCTTTGATGGGACAACACATTCTTTCCCCAGCTTGATGTTTTCTTAGTTTTTGTAACTAAGCTTTCTTTTTCTAGAACAGACATATTTAAGCGGCTAACTGAAGATTTGAAATCCATTCCCAAATGCAAATTCAGAGTGCTGTAACATCACTCATCAAGCCACCAGACAAATTCTCAGGTGGAAATTCTGAGCTAGCCCAACAGCATACTAGGACAGGTCTATAATCAGAGAGTCAGGATTTAGTACTGAATGTAAGTTTTGTGGAGGTTCATAAAGATTCCTCATAAAGAGTGAAAGTGTGCACAAGCTGCTTTGTGGACACATTCATATGAGTACCCCCTACCAGCCATCAAATCATCCTGACATCAGCTACAATTTTGTTACTTGTCCTTCCATTTAATGAAAGCAGTGAGCACTGCTTTATTTCCAAACCAGAGCTCCTCCCACAGCACCAGGAGTCTCTCAGAGGGCAAGACGCTCTTGATCTGCTGACTAGAGGTGTCTTGCACCTCTAAAAGCTGTCTCTTTACTCTCACTGAGGCTACAAGTCAGTGAGGCTTAATATTTCTTCACAATTTCTCCCTAACTTGCCTGCCTGTTAGAGCAGCTTTCAGGTTGCATACTCCCTTCATGCCACTTGTGCAATGGTTCTGCTCCCCATCTAGCAAATAAGGGCCTTCTGTCACATACACACAGAAGCTACATGCATGCTGTACTTTAAGATAAATGCTCTCCTTGGCAGACCCAGCACAGCTGTAACTGAGCTCTGGTTTTGTTTTCAGAAACATCTGACTGCATTCCAGTTAAGTGTTACGTAAAGAAATTACTTTAGGCATTAACACTTCGGTCCCTTTATCACCAACTGTGCTGACCGATTGCTGCCAGTATTATTCTCGTTCCACTTCCCTGCTACTGCCAAAGGAAATTCAGCCATAGAAGTGGTTAAGATTATCTGACTTCACACTGTTCTGCCTTCAGTCTTTTTATAGCACGGCTGCCTTGTAGCATTACAAAGTTCAGAGCTACAATGGTGCTATACTCTTGCTCATCAGTTGTGAGCTTTCTGGTTTGCAGCTGGTTTATTGATGTAAGCATGCAGCTGTTCTCTATGGCACTGAGCTTAAAAACAGTTCCACCACAGGTGAGCCATGAGAAGGCAGCTGAACATAAAAGGCAATTTCTTTCTGTACTGTAGTCTGAAACTCTTCAATTTGGTACACAAGGTGTGAGTTAAACCAGTGGAAGGTACATGGTGTGAATGGAATTTTGCTTCTTTCTTTAAAGGAGTGCTGTATATAACAGATCCATGAGGGTAAAAACTATTCCACTTTAACACAAAAATGATTTTGTTGTCTGCATGTTGTTATTCTACATATCAAAATCTCAAGTCCTGTTTATTGAATTAAGTTGATTTTTTTTTCTGATAGAAATACAAAAAAGTAATTGGAAAAGAGTCTGTATAAACAACTCTAGTGAGTTTTTGCCCTTTTGGGATGGTAAAACTTCTGAAAGAAGAAGCTATCTAGAAAAATTTTGGAGTTAATTTGGCTACTGCTGTCTATATGATTTTGAAGCTACATGGAAAACTCTTATGCAGTTTACTACCAAGTGCAATATACCAGGAATTAAACACTGCACAGTGAAATTCTACTACATTTTCCAGGCTTGCTTTTTTTTTCCCTTCACCGATTTAAGACAAAACTTGATATGAGACTGACCCCTGTTTATATTATAGAAGCCTTTCAGTCCTGCTTGCTCTGACTTTTTCCGTCTTCCTGCCCTTCCCTGAGCAATTTGTGTTGCTGGCTCCCCACAGCATTTCCTTTTGGGTTCCCCTTCCCCAGATGCAACACATAGGCCATGTGTGAGTTTTATGGCTCTTATGTGCAGTGCTTGCCTGGCAGCTGTGAGGGACCAAACTGGGCACTTTAACTGAGAGCTGGAAGTGTTGCCATTCAAGCTAAAAAGCCAAAGTTCTACAGCTGGTGCTGTAACCCCAGCACAAACTTGCCATTAGTTACCTGTAACAGGTTAGTCTGAAGCCTGGTTTCTTGCATAGAATGCATGTTTTGACCTAAGCTCTGATGGGAAGATTTGGAACCAATACCGTTGCTTTCTCAGGTATTGAAGCTAGGAAATTCCATTCATCACTGACATTACACCACGTCAGTGTAATGTTTTAAGATACTTCACTTGGATTATTCAATGTTGAGTTCAAGACAGCTTTTATTTTTAATGAAAATAGGGAATGTCCTCAGTGGGTATGGCCAGGTAACCATGTACTAGAAATTGGCTACAACACCCCAGACCTCCTCTCAGCCCATCTCTGCTGATAGAAAAGTTTGGGCTTCCAGCTCTTTGCCACCATTTTCTACTGGGGATTATGACATGCACTGATCTGTGGGTGAATGAGTGGGAATGGAAAAAGGAAAAGTCACTGGTTAGTTAAACTACCATCATTTAGATGCTACTCTTTAACTAATTGCATTGATGACCTTTGTAGAACTGCTGAAAGCAAATTTGTGTCTATTTGAGTGAACAGATCTGATGGCAGCGCTCTGAAACAGTAGCTGACTGAAGAGTGAAAGAAGCATCCAGGGATGGAACTTCTTGTGCCACCATAGTGGGATCCAGAAGAGAGTCTCATGATGATCTGATAGGCTTTTGATAGGCTATAAGGAGAGAAGTGGAGGATCATTGAGAAGTCTGTGTAGGATTTGGCTGAAGCAGAAGTATACCAGCAATACAATCTTATGATGCCTTTTGTAATCCTTACAAATTTAGCTGATGGGTTGGGTGCCTACAGCTGAGAAACCAAAATAAAAGTTAGGAAATTACAGAAGGACTAAGATAACCTTTGCTCCTTTGATGCAAGAGTTTTGCTTGATAATCAGTGCTTCCATTGGCACCTGTAATAAAGCTGAGTGGTAGCATAAACGTGTGCCATGAGGCCACCGATCTGTTTCTACAGCACAGCCACACTGTAATTCCCAGTGTGGCCTCCACAGACAGAGTTAGTGCTGTGTGATATCCCTCGCTGATCAAAGCCCAGTGCTGATGCTAGGGTATGAAGCAAATAATTGGAATTGTACATTTCCTGCCATTCATTGCTTTCCAGCACAAACCTTTTCCCCACCTCTTTTAGTTGAAGTGTTTTCATTTTTTGAAACTTTTCTGATCAGCTCAATTGCAATAAAGACTCGTGCTTTTCAGGGACCAAACCAGCCCTCAACAGCCTGAGAATCAGGGAGCTGAAATAACAACAGAAGGGCCAGTCCAGAGGGTCTGTACCTCTGCTTATTGCTGAACTAAAGGAGCAGCTGCACAACAGAGCTCTGCCAGCAAGTAGCTTTAGGATGCTTTTTATTTTTGTACTAAGTTAAAAAAGGGAAGTACGTTATTTTCCTGCCCTACATCAGTCACCTTTCTTCTACCACAAGGAATGAAAATTGTAAGCTCAATATATTACCACAGTATTCTGCTGCTGAATCAATGCTTGTTAATAATATATAAACTATTGCTCAGTCTATTTTGCTGTAGAAATCACTTGCATATCAATTGCCCTTTTCCTCCATATATTTTTCTTTAATTTTCAAACAATCTGCTTTATAAAATACACATCTCTATGTATCAGGTACCATTATTATGGAATTGCAGTGAAAGAAAACTCCCAGTATTATGATGTGATGTATTCTAAAAAAGGAGCAGCCTGGGTCAACGAAACAGGAAAAAAAGAAGTAACCAAACAGACAGTGGCGTATTCACCACGATCCAAACTGGGAACATTGCTGCCAGAGTTTCCAAATGTCAAAGATCTAAATCTGCCAGCCAGTCTGCCAGAGGAGAAGGTAACACTTTGGAAATCTTTTCTCAGCTTGTCTTGGTTTTTTTTTTTTCCCTGCTCTGGATGAAAGCTTTGTCTAATATATAAAGACTTTAACCTAGAGTAAGTTTAATTATGCTTTGACTTGATTTATAGGGGACTGAATTACTTCATCTAATAGGAAGAAATATCTTCCCTTAAAATAGGCAGCTGACACTATCAGCTGTAGAGTATTTCTAACACCTGTGAACATTTTTTAAAAGTTGCATTACATACAGGAGGGCAACTTTTAAAATTATGTGATGTTGGAGTGCAACTTCTAAAATATGTTACAGCCCTCTAATCTGTGAACACACTTGAAGGCAAACTGAAAAACAGTTCTAATACTTTCTTGAGCAGAGAGGGACTTAGTGCATTTCTTATCCTTCTAGAGTAGAAATTCAGAGAATCCCATCTGCACATATGACAAAAATGCTCTGGCTTCTCTTGGCTGAGCTTGCTAGGTTTCTGGTTCTATGCACATGTGTAGTATCAATGTGAAATGGACAAAAGAATGGGTTTTTTTAGTTCTTTATGTCCTAATTAGGGCCACATTCTCGTCTTTGATCTCACTGAGGCTTTTTGCTCCTCTTACATTTGAAGAATCCCCATTGACAGAAAAATCCATGAATTCAAAGGGAGAATTTACTTTTGAGAAGAAAACTCATCTTACAGCTAATCTAACTAGACTTTAACTGATTTCATTGTTTTTGCAGTTGTGCATAGATAAGGTAAGAAAAAACTCGCTTTTTCTGTGCTCTGTGTTCTGATATTTTAAAAGTGGATTTCTTAAAGCAGAATGATCTTTTGTGTGTCTCCCTCATTCTTTTTCAGGTTTCTACCTTTATTATGATGTATAGGACTCACTGTCAGAGGATCCTAGACACTGTAATAAGAGCAAACTTTGATGAGGTATGGTTAGAAACTGCAGTTGCAGTTTAATGATACAGAAGGTACCAATGGGTTTGAGACCCTATTTTGTATGTTATATTACAGACTTAGAGCTTGTGGTGCTTGATGCTTTTCAGGAGCAAGGAACAATAGCTGTGCTTGAGTGTGTAATATGTGACTGATAGCCCTAAATGTCACTTACAATGCTGTGTGAGTTGGAGGAACAAAAGCAATGAGAATGTTTTTGCCCTCTGTTCTCTAGCAGGATTAAGGTAGCAATATCCCCTTACAAGATGTTGGACAATCCAGTTCTTACAACTCAAGAAGTGTGTCCACCACAACTTTTTGTTGGAACCGAGCTGCCCGAAGGAATTCCTCTGAGTGCTCAGCAGAGCCAGGGCAGGTGTCACAGCCACAACAGTGAGCTCTGCTGCTCTGTTAACAATGATGCAGAGTGGTGGGGGGATTACAGCCTCCCAGATATCCCAGAGAGCCACAGCTGAAGTCTTCAGTTGCTCAGTTGTGCTGCAGCGCAGCTAGGAACACACACACACTGCTCAGCAGTTAATACCATCTCTTAGAGAGGGATAAGGCTTGTACCTGTTCTTATCTGACTGAATCTGAGGGGTTTCTGGGAGTGCACGCAGACAGCTCTATAATTGGAGCTGAAAAATAAAATGTTACTGGAACGCAAGCAGGTTTATATAACATGGGAGGATGGCAGATAACATCTGGCTATAGACATACTGAGGGCTTGATTTAAATACTTCATTCAGGTCCTGGAAAAAAAAAAAATCAAGGGAAATGGGTCTTTTGACTCTGTCTTCTGAACAGTGGGAAGAAATTCCTTGTTTGTCTCCTTACTGTTTAATTCTCAAACTCTTCTGGTTAAAGCTTGTTTTGCACCCTTGTACGCAGTCTAGAAGTTTCCATGTGAGAAAAATATGTGACACATTCAGGAAATTTACCTGGGTGATTCTCAGAATAGTTTCTTAAGAGCAAGATGCTGTATTTTTTTAGGGTTATCAGGATCTATGGTAGGGAAGGGGCTGAGCAGCAACAATGTAGAAATGGCAAATACTCTTTGCCACACGTGCTGTGGTTGCTTACTTCACTACAGATTGTGAGCAGAAAGTTATCATTTGTGAATGCTGGTGTTCTGACCCCTGTGGAACTGATCATATCATTCTCAGAAGAACACCTTTATTTCCTAAATTAAAATTTTCAGAGGTATATTTTGCTGTGTCTGAAATATCTCCCCTATTTTTGGGGTTTTTGCATTTCTCCACTTTTTCTCCACTTTCCTTCCTGGTGGAGGAAAGACAAAATCCAAAAGTGTGGCGTTTCTTTCCAAAGCGAAGACAGAAAGTGGTACATTGACCCTTGTAAGCCATGTGCTATCCTCCTCTCCCTCCCTCCCTCCCTCCCTCCCTCCTCCCTCCACCAAGCCTTAGACTGCATTCCTTTGTATACATGGACAGAGTGCATAGACAGAGAAAAAGGCTTGACATGTGGAAGCCAAAGAGTTACACTCACCAGCCACTGACAGAAGGTAAAAATACAGTGATTCCCATGGATGTCTCTACTGCAGTAGCACAAAGACTCCCTGTCACCAGCTCAGAGGGTCTCCTCACCCTTTGGCTGATTATCCCATTGTGTGCTACGTTACAGTATGAGCCTGTCTAGTTAAGGAACATGCCTTGCGTGTGTTGCACCCCATTAACTCAGCTCTGGGGCTAAAACAATGATCCTGTGTAAGCAGGATCATTTAAAGAGAATGGTATTTGTGGCCTTTGATGATTTTAACATCCCTGCTTCTTCTCTTGATCGCAGGTTCAAAGTTTTCTTCTGCACTTTTGGCAAGGGATGCCTCCTCATATGCTGCCCGTACTGGGTTCTTCGACTGTAGTGAATATAGTGGGAGTCTGTGACTCAATTCTGTACAAGGCAATTTCTGGAGTTTTGATGCCAACGGTACTACAAGCCTTACCTGACAGGTAACTGACCCCTTATGGCTCAGCTGTCTTTGTTATACTTCTTTTCTTCAAGAATGACACCAGTTCTCAGAGAGCTGCTTGCTTCCACCTGTTTTCTGACTTTAAATCCAAATGTCATTTGAAAGGCGTTGCAGAGCTTACATGTTCCTGAAAAGATGTTCAGATTTTCACAAGACTTGTATTATGAAAAACTTGGAGAGTTGGGGGGTTTTATGTGATGAAGGATACCACTTTCTTCTTGGTTTCATAATGTTCAGCTAAACTAAATTCACTTTTCCAATCCACGTGGTAGATTTCAGCTGGTCTCTTCCTACCTGGCATTCATGTGAGTCCAAGAATTCTTGTTCATAGAGGTAAAGCAGGACAGAGATCAACAATCCACAGCAAAAAGTGTAATCACTGAGTGCAGTCAGCATGTTTTCCCCTCTGGGTTTACTTATATGAGCATCAGGAAAAAATCCTTTTCTAAATAGTCTTGTACACCTTTAGCATTATTTGACTGATGTGTTCTTGACATTGAGTAATTTGTTAAGAATATTTCTCTAGGAGTTTTTTAATGGTGCTGTGCATTTAGCCTTTAAGATTTTAAAGTGTCTCTAATCAAGGAAAATGCTTTCACGATGTTGTTCTGCTCTCTTATGTACATTTCATGACTGCTAAAGTGAAAGTATTTTACACAAGAAATCTGCTGTAAGCATGTGCTGTTCTTGATAAGACATGTACATTTTTACAGGCTTTTCCCCTCACCCCCCCAAATCTATTTCATTGGAAGGATTAAACAGAACAGCAGTCCTTTTTTCAAGCTGCTTAGTTCTTTCATAGCAAATAAGGAGAGACTTGAGTGTGAATATAGACTTTTGTAATGCATATAAAGGGCCAGATTGTGGCTATTAAGCCATAGCCTGCACTGGAGGGGGTGAAGAAGGGTCTCATTGCAATGGAAGCTCCTGAAGGAAATCTTGCTGACTCAGGCAGAATCCTCTGAGATACTTCCTGGGAACAAATTCTGGCTATCCAGAAAAGGCACTTTTTAGTGAGCCCAGAGGTTGTCATCCATCCCCTGCTCTCTCTTTAGGTGCTTTTGTGGAGCAGAGCAGGCCTATGGCCATGTTTGTTTTAACCACCTCTGTTCTTAGTGCATTGTGCTAGGAGTACAAACAGAAAATCTTCTTGGTTGAAAGGGAGGAAGTTCCTTCTATCTTTTCTCTGTCATTTGTACATTTCTAATACTGCTACAGGCAGTGCAGCTTTGTCTGTCAGAGCCAGCTGCTAGGATCCCCTGCACAACGCTCTGCAACTGATCCTGGGAACTGTAATTTTATACTGAGGATTCTAAGGAGAAAGGCAGAAGGATCTGCCTACCTAGTGTAACAGGAAATGATGGAACCATCAGGAAACAGTAGCAAGAGAGAAGAGCAAAGTCTCACTTGTCTGAGAAAGTTCCAGTCCTGTGCAGGGCTAAGCAGGCAGGTCCTGCTCCACCTCCACTTCCCCCACTCGGGGGGGCTCGGCCTGAAAATTCCTCCCCACCACCATCATCACCCACTCACTGGCTCTGGCCTGCAGCAGGAGTTGGTTATTGCTCTACTTGAATATCCCTTTGTACATCTGTATAAATGTGGGCACAACTGAGCTGAAACGTGAAGCTTGATTTATTGTCTTTAAACAGTTGTGGATTTATATTTGTAGAGAGTGGGAATGATTTCATTTGAAGTAGAAGGACTGTTTGTAAGGATCAAAGCAATGCTGTACAGAGATACGAGGTTTTGAACACGGTGATAAATTTTGCTTTTCTTGCAAAAGTTGTCAGAAGCTTCAGAAGTTTTTCTTCATGCCTACTAACCCAAATATGTTAGCTACTCTGCACGATAATGAGTTGTAAATAAATGACTCATGGTCTTCACACGTTCACAGCTTTAATGGCACAATGCACAGAGTAAACATGATGTGATGTTGGGATTCCTTTTTTCAGTTTGACGCAGGTGATCCGAAAGTTTGCAAAGCAACTGGATGAGTGGCTGAAAGTAGCTCTCCATGATTTGCCAGAAAACCTACGAAATATCAAATTTGAGTGTATGTATTGCCCAATCTCTCTTCTGTTGAAATAGGATGGACAATGTTTATTGATTACAAATTAATTGGAAGTGACGCTACTGTTCTTTTAGGAATTAAAACCTATCATCATTATAAATCTTGCATTCACTTGGAATCTCCACTTGTTAATGAGAACCAATCTCATCTAGTGAAATGAGGCACTGCTCAAAATGAGAATTTCTTTTTCTTTCTTGTGGATTCTGATAAGAAATTAATTTTGTTGATAGTAAGCAAACATTAAGGATGATATTAGGCAAAGAAAATTATTAAACAAACCTTTAGGCTAGCAGAATTTGAATACAGCTTGAGGCCCTTACTCAAAAAAGTGCCAGAGTTAGAAATGAAGGAGATCAAATTACCCTGTCACCACAGGAAAGGGCACTAGTCCTTTTCAGACGTGCTTTGTAGATGCCTGCAGTGCACATCACCTATTGATAAAGCCTGCTTTATTTCACAGCTCTCAATTCTTTGCCTTTCATGAGCACTAAATTCCACACCACAAAGTTAAAGGGGAAAAAAAAAAACTAATTTAGGAGAAGGATTAACTATTTTGATCAGCGTAGAAAATTAGGTGGATATGTTACTGAGAACAGTCAGGATGGAAGTTGGAACAACTAATTTCAGGGTGATTTGAATTGTTTACTAATTTATTTTTTAAATTAAACAAAGTCAGAAGTGAGAATATGCTTTACCACATCTTTTTTTCAGTTCAAAAATATCGAAAATCTTCAACAGCAAAATCTTTTTCAATCTTACAGGCAGACAGAAAGAGATGGACAGTGCACTCTCTAGGCATTCTCAATCTGTATTTTTTAACTGCCCTTATGTACAGTGTGGAGGGAAAACTCACTCTGTGACCACATTTAACATCTCTTTGGATAGATCTGCAAATCTGGTGCTTTTGATATAAGGAAAATACTGCGTGCACCCTGCCTTTTACATGAGCCTTTGTTGCTTCTGCAGCTGTTTCCTCCTCTCAGAATTTGTGACAGAGTACACAGCCAGTGGAGGTACTGACAGGAGGAACTGCAAGCGTGGGTCATTTTTGCAGTTCCCAAGTCACTGATTTCAGCCAAAAAAATACACAATTCAACATTTTAAAAGCTCATTTTCCAAGAATAGGAAATATCTTAATGTAAGGTCCATACCACTTGCAAAGATCTAAACTGGGGACGGAGGAGTGGCAAGTACCTCCTGGGCCATTTCAGCCCATAATGTATTGGTATATCATGCAATTGCTTTCAGAAACTTAGATCAAATTCTACCTGAAACAGGATCAGAGTTTAGCCCCTACTAGTCCAGTCAAAAGACTCCTCCAAAACTTGATTGCATGAAGATTTAGCAACCTTTTCTCATTTCCACACATAATGTAGCTATTGTTATTTTATATGTGCTTACTCTTGCACCAACATTTTTCTTTCTATTAAATGGTTCTTTCTGTTCTTCAGATCCTTTGTGTAGCAAGAGAAAATTTGCTATGCTGATCAAGCAAAGCTTTTCCATTGTCCTCTGTTTCTCTTGTCATCTCATTATTTACAGCATCTATAAATAATTGCTTGTAATATGCCTCTGTAAAATTGATTGAGCATCTAGATTTAAGGGTTTAGGTCAAGGTTTAAATTAGGTTAAAACTGGGGTATTTGAGTGAATTTTATGTAGCCACAATTTTGTATGGCAAACTGGATCTATTTTGTTGTTTTTCTTGTTTTAATTTAGTAATTTCTGAAGTAATTATCTTTATTTAGCACAGCATGTAAATATGTATCTCTTTTTTCCTGCAGTGTCCAGAAGATTCTCACAAATACTACGGCGACAGACATCCCTAAATCATCTCTGCCAAGTAAATATTTCAGTTACCCAAGTTTGATGAATGCCATTTTTACTGACTTTTCAAATAATTTTATGAACTGACAGGTTGGATTTCACTCAGAGGAGGAGATCACATTAGCAGTTTGTCTCCAACATTTGTTGTGGCCACCTTTACACAATCAAAAAGTAATCACTGAAAAATGCTTTTCTAGACAACTGGGAACCCCTGATCATTAAATTCAGCAGGGTACTTTCATGAAACAAAATTAATATTTGATTTGAAGAGCTGGTTCATTTCCAGGAAATAAATGAGAGGCATTCCATTGATTTCAGAGCAGTTTGTATTGGGCCAGTTGCAAAGCAAGAAAAATTGCTACATGCCCAACAAAAAATTCCAAGCCTAATTGTATATTATAAATTAAATGCAAATTAGTAAAAGGGGAAAACAGCTGAACTGGGGTTTTAAATAGACATGTTCTTGTAACCATAGCAAGTGAATATAGAAACTGCTCCAAAGTGTTTGGTTTTCACCAGTTCACATCAGAATTACCTGTCAAAAAGTCATGAAGCCTAATTCTGTGCCGTATAAAAAGGGAGAGAATGCATTGAATTCATTAACATTTTATCCATGTGTTGGAGGGGATAGGTTTTTCTTCCCTGTCACCTGAAAGCTCCACTTTTGAAAGGTGTATCCAAAACCCCAGATTAACCATGTGAGGGGTGAAGCCCACAGAAAGAAGTTCTGGGGGGAAAAACCACTCCTGCCGGGAATTTTTGGTAGGTTTCTTCCCCCATTATTTTAGTGGTGGAGACAGATACCTGTGCTACCTTTCCCCAAATACATTAGATCATCACTGAGCGCTGGAGGTCCATAGCGATTCAGAGGAAATCGAGATAAAGAAACCACAACCATCTGCATCAAACCTGGGATCAAATCTCTTAGGTGAAGGACTCTTCAAGTGCATCACTCCCTTGGGGAAGCTGATAAACCTTAGTGTGTGTTATCAT
Source organism: Aphelocoma coerulescens (assembly GCF_041296385.1). Taxonomy (NCBI): domain Eukaryota; kingdom Metazoa; phylum Chordata; class Aves; order Passeriformes; family Corvidae; genus Aphelocoma; species Aphelocoma coerulescens. The sequence goes on along the minus strand of NC_091014.1, from coordinate 57,132,410 downwards.
CTGTGCTTAACTTACAGAGATCTGTGTATATGACCATGATCTTGTGTCACTTCCTTTCCTCTCAGTCTATCCTCCCCATTACCAACAGCAGATCCCTGTCTCAACCAGCCAAGACATGGATCTGATGAGGAGACCAGCAGCTTTAACCTCTTCATGTGGCTGAGGGAAGAATGAGAGTCTTCAAAGACTGGGAGAGGGGAGGGTACAAACCTGAGTGGGGTTTTGTTTGGTATTGGCTTGATTTTTCTTGTCGCTTTTTTGTTCTGACCTGAAGCTTGTCATGAAAACCAGCAGAGCTTTTGGAGTTTGAGGAGCCTAGCAATGGCAGCATCAGATTAGAGTTGCTCATTAGGGTTTATGGTGGATGTAATCAAAATACTTACAGTTGATTAAAGTAGGCAAAATGACTCAAGAGTTCTCTTGTTAGAGGGCCCTGTAATATCCGTAAGACATTGAGCTGGTGGGTGGGGGTCCATGAGGAGAATCAACTTAGTGAGCCCAGCTAAGGAAGCGTAAAAGGGGATAAAGCCTATTTTTTAACCTAATAAAGCATGAACTAATGAATAGATTGGATTGGATTACAGGCATCAAGAACAGTGATCCACAGTGCAGACATCACATTTCAAATGCTGGAGGACTGGAGGAATGTGGATCTGAATAGCATTACCAAACAAACCCTCTATACTATGGAGGACTCACGGGAGGAACACAGAAAGCTCATCATACAACGTAAGAGCAGAATCTTCAAATAAAGCCAGGTGAACTTGGCTTCCTGCTGCAAACAAAGCTCAGAGAAAGTAGTGCTGGTTTTGCAGCCATTGGTTTGCTTGGAGGCTTAAGATAAGTACAGAGATATTTACCAAAACATAAGGGAAAGCCCTGTCAAGGTCTTAAGTTTTGGGGCATAGGTCTGGGCACTGTTCCTTGATGCATTCCTTTCTAGTATCCAGAACAGCCAATGGCACAAAACTTGCACCCAAATTCAGAAGGATTTTTTCCATGAACCTGGGTGAGCTAAATCTATGAGTTAACCATTGAATGTGTGAAAGTCCAATTTTTCCTGCTCTAGTATTACAGGAGAATTGTCTTTTGAATGGTTTTGACACTTAAGTGGCCGTGTATTTGAGTCCCTTGTAAACTTGTTTATAAAAAGCTCTTTTTTACACAATATTTTCATAACCAAGATTGTTTAATGGGATAAGCTTTCACCTTGGACTTTTATGACTAAGTGGAAGTCCCATGTCAAACAAGCTCATTGGCTAATTTAGCTTCTGTCTAGTATAGTGAAGGGCATGGACTTGAAAGTGACTTTGGAGATATTAGCAAATTGGTTTTACAATTAAAGATCTTTTGCAAATATAAAATATTCTTTCCATCATCCAGCAAGTGTTGCATAGTTATAAGTTTAGGTGTAACCCGAAGCACACTGAGTTTTGTTGCCCTAAGGCAACAGAGCTTTGTCTTTAACATCCTATGCATAACCTCGTTTCCTGTGAACTCACCTGTTGTATTGCTATCTCTCTCCTGAGGAGGACCAGTCATCTTTTACCCAGAATCTGCCTTTACAGGGCACCACCCAGGCAGCCATTTGTGGGAGCCCAGCAAGGGTAGGTTTGCTAGTGAGGTAACACTTTCAGGGAGTGGCTGGAAAGACAAGGGGCGACGCCTTCACGGGTATGCTGGACTCTATAAGGTTGACTTTGGCAGTCATCCTGCTGTGCTAACACTTGAATTCTTCTCCACAGTTCAGGGATGGGCCTTGCATTCTCTGCTAGCTCTATTTTTCAGGTAGAGGTTCTTGGTATTTCCTCTCTTTCTTAACCCGTGATTCATTTTATGGCCCTCTTCCCTTTTGAGAAGACAGAAGCTTGACATGGCCGCCAAGGAGGTAGCATACAGTGAGACTGAAGTCCAGAAGCTGAGTGAATCCTTCTGTCATTTGTTATGTTTTCTATATCTACCCAACATCCTACCACTGGCCAAAAAGAGTTTTCAAAGTTATGCTCTAGTAGCAGCAACATTTTTGGCTGCCATTCAGAACATCCTTAATGTTTAAGGAAGCTTCTTGTGTATGCGCTCTTAGCACAATAAAATCAAATGGAATTTTCCTGAATGCTGTTGGATTTGTGCAAGTCTCTCCATATTTTAGGTGTATATAGTCCAAAAAGCAGTTAGTCAGAAATGGTAAGCTAATAGCTCATGAGATGGGATGCTAGTGAGGTGTTCAGATACCTATAGAGATTATTCTCGAACTTAGAATTTTTCCCCCCATCTTTGATGTTTATTCTACTTGACCAAAGATCTTTTCACACTTATATGGCATGGATTTAAGGCCTGTTTTCATACTCTTGGTACTAATAATCAAGAAAGTATAATTTCAGCTACTATAACTAGCAAAAAGCAAACAGGTTTATAAGCCTATAAACAAACTTAGAGAGAAACAGAGAAAAATCAATGGGTATAAGAGCACCTTTTTCCTGTTCTTCTAGGGTACCCACCTCTGACATGATTTCTGCTTTATTCCCACATTCTCAGATCCTGTTGAGGTATTTTTAACAATCACTAAAGGCTAAACATTTAATTTTCTCAAATAGGTCATTGTGCACAGTTGCATTGCTCCAGAAACAAAGCAGGCAACTGATTTGTTTTTCCACTCTTGCTCCCCTCTTTGCACAGCATATGAATTACTTCATCTGTTGTATCAGGCAGTTTTTGTCCAGCCAAATACTCAGGTAAGGAGACAACATTTAGATTCCTCTGTGATCCTGTTCTGAATAAAGGGAGGTTGCCCATTCAATAAAAGAATGAAACAAAATAAGGGTGGCCCAAACATCATTTCCCTTCTTCCCCAACTAATGTTTCTGGTACCTCAGCCTTTGCAAGTCTCAGTTAAACAAAGTTGTAGTCAGGTGTTTAGCAAATGCATTCCTGCTCATCTTCCTGGTCCAACGAAATTGGGGAGGTTGTTCTTTGCATTATTGTTGGATAGTCTCTCTGGCTCATTTTCCTGGCTATCATCTCTAACCTTTGCCTCCTCCACCCCCCTCACTATCTTTCCTGTGGAGGGAAATTCCTTCCTCCTGTTACTTATAATTAGTCATAAATGGAATTGCTTAGCACGTTGAAATCATCCTGTAACACAGCAGGTAGAAAGTATCTTTCTTCTTGACCTACTGGGCCTTTTATTTTAGCTGAGTTAAAGAATAGTTTGTTGAGGTGTCAAAGCACACGATTCTTTGTCTTCCAGCCATTGGTTCTCATATGTAAATGAGACCTGAAGTTTTAAGGACTGCAGCTGAATGACTTTTCAAAACTTTTTGTACTAAAATATTAATATGGGCACTTGGAAAAGATTTAAAAGTATACAGGTTGCTTTTTGCAACTCTTCTCGATCATAAGTAGAGTATTTCTGCACTGATAACAACTTGTTTTGAAGAAGCAGAAGTTTATGGGCATTCTTTGTGTGTATGTGTGTCTGGCATTGCAAAGAGATGATTTGCAGCAGTTAAATCATGTTTTTGCAACTAAAGCATTATACAGATGAGCGCCCTATCAACAATACTCATTCACTTGGTGCCTAGAAGAATCTTTATGCATTTCTAAATCGATTTCATGCATGACATTTTTTCATCACCGGGGTCAAGGCCTAGTTTCTCACTCTTCATAGAGAACACCATAAATGTTTCACTTCTGGGCACACCAGGCAACTTAAATTAAAAACACTAATTTTAAAAAGTAGGTTCTGCTTGGCTCACATTAAAATAACACTTTCAGTGACTGCATCACTTTCAGTAGAAACAAAATAAAAGACCCAGCAAACTTTTTGGGTCAGCACCAAGAAAGATGCATTTGTTTCAGTTAAGCAATCTATTAGAAAAAAGCACAGTAAACTTGTGATTCTTTTGGTAGCCTTTTGTGACTCTTGTTTGAAACAGAATCTAAGTACTAAGGTGGGCTGTTTTTTTTGTTTTGTGTGCCAGTGTATCAGGAGTTTGATCACCTTTTGGAGGAGCAATCCCCCATTGAGTCGTACATTGAGTGGCTGGATTCCATGGTGGACAGATGTGTTGTAAAGGTTGGTAAGGAGGAGTGAGTCACTGATGTGCATTATGGGCTCTATTCAGGTAATACATTTTTAGAAAAAGTAAAAATAATTACAAAAAAAAAAAAAAAAAAAAAAAAAAAAAGGAGTTTGTAATGAGCTCACATTCAGGATTTTGCTTTATTCTGCCCTTGTTTATTTTATTCCAAAAGATGGTATTCAAGAATGAACAGGGTTGAGGATTCCAGTCAAATCAATACTTCAGGGATATGGAGAGGTGAATTCAGAGTCAGAGTCATCCTAATGATACAGTGCAAAGAAAAACATAGTCTGGCCTTCTAAGACTTTAATGAAAAGGATATTTAAGCTAGCTAATTAATTTATATACAATCAAATGTAAGGATGAAAGTCTAGATTACCATTCAATCAAGGACACATTTATGTTCCTTTTGAGCTGATATGGAATACCAAGGACTTGTGTTTTATTTTAATAAAGTGCATGCAGAAACCTACTAACAAAGGTTATCCGGCATCACCATAATTTTACATAGAGTATGAAAATATATAACTGATTATTTTAACTTCTCTTGCCTCTTTGTATTAGGATGTTCTTTTAGAGTTTCAACCCTTCATTCCAGTTGTTAGAGCTCAGAAGTAAAACCAAAACGAACCAAAATATGCTGCCTCTCTCTGCTACAAAATAGCCATATAGAAAACAACATATAATCCCCCAGATTACTTGAAATACTTTGATTGTTTTGGGGAACTTCTCTTCTAGTCAGTGGAATGCAATTTGAAATTCTGGCCAGAGCTGTTCATTTTAGTGAAGAACTTGACATGAATTTTAATAGCAGAGTGCGTGAATCTAATTCTTTAACACATAATAATAAATATATTTTAATATATTTAATAATAAATAATATTTTTGAAGAGTTGAAGCCTAAAGTGTGCTTTCTGAAAAGTATTTTTCCTAGTAAAATGACTAAGTGAATTCACAAAAGTAAAAATGAGAAGGAACAAAAAACTTTATATTCAATATTAAACCTTATTTGAAATAGTAATATAAATTTTCAGTGTAGATCAAACATTATTGATTATAAATTGCTTCCTTGAATAGAAGCAAGAATGAACATGTTAGTAATTAGGTTAAGATGAAGATCAGAGCAATTTTTTGCAGTCCTTTTATCATGTGTAAAGGAGACCCAGTCTTGAATAATACTTCATTGTTTCCTCTTTCTGAAGGTTGTCCATGGTCATAAGGTGGTTTTTGTCTAAGGCCACTTTGAGTTTGGGTTTTTTAATTTGTAGTGTATATTTTAATGTGAAGGTGGCGGTAAGTAGTTTTTCAGTATAGAAAAAGAAGGTGGATATGTGCATCATTCATCTGTATTGCTGGTAGAAATAAAAGTTTCTCCGTGTCAGACACATCTGTCTTCTTGCAGGTAGCTGCCAAGAGACAAGGCTCTTTGAAGAAAGTAGCACAGCAGTTTCTCCTGATGTGGTCCTGTTTTGGCACGCGAGTGATTCGGGACATGACTTTGCACAGTGCACCCAGCTTTGGTACTTTGATTTTGTTGTAATATTTGCATGTCACAGTCAAAGAAAGCTGTGTCCTAGCTTGTAATGTACATTTTAAGTGAAAACATAACCAGTTTTCATATGTCCAGGGCTCTATTAAAACATAGGCTGGGGCTATTGACATTTGGAAATAATGCTCAGACAGATGTCTGTCTTCAAGGTGCAGCCAGGCAAGATGAAAACGTTGCTACTTCCTTCTGTTTGCTGTTAGGAGCTGCAGTGATCAGTCATGGAGCAGCTGGGGGAGTCCATTACAGGAGCATTCCCTAATGCACTTCAGTGCAAAGTGAGCCTGCTTACCCAAACCACTCTGGCCACGTGTTGAGCCAAGAGAGATGACTTTGTGCTGAAGTGGATGAAAAGCTCTCCAGTGAAACACTTTGCCAGCTCTCCTCTTAAAGGACATAGCATTTGAAACTGGTCTTTGCAAAGCGAGTGTGCTTCTGTAATCTGGACAGAGTCTCTTCCATTTTTTAAGAAGTCAGTCAGGATGAAAAAATAGATTTTTACATTTTAAATGGAAAAGCACGTTGCTTTTCTACACTGTTTGAAATGGGGCTTTGTCCTGGGATACAAACAGTTCAGATTAAAATCAGTTAAAAGCAAGAATGACTAAACTGGTGCGCCGTGAGTGTGAACATTCAGTCACTTGGGACCTGACTTTGCATGAGAGATGCTTTTTATAAATGCACATTTTTCCAAATATGTTTCTAGAAGATCAATAAAGAGTGGTTTATTATGGGTAATAATGGTTCAATGTAATATGGGTATTACACTGAACAAGTGCAAGGTTTTCTGCTGGCTGAGCTTTGATGTCCCTTATGCTTTTAGAACCACCTCATAGCATAAATTGTCAGTTAGATACAATATGGTATTTATATAATATGTTTTATATATTTATAGCTCATAATATATATTTATATAACATGTTTATATTTTAATCTGAAGCTACTTTCATTTCCATTGTAAAAAGAGTTTTCCAAATAGGTATTAATGAATCATCATTAGACATCAGGATAGTGACCATCCCCAAGGTGATTACAATTTCCATCTGTGTTTTCAGCAAAAAACATAAACCTGTTCAGGTGCAATGCTAGTGGAGGCAGGAGGAGCCCTGAAGTTTTAAATATCAAAACCATATCCTTAGCCTATCAGGCAGAAGCCTGGGATATCCCTAGCCAAGTGTCACAAATGTTATTTAGCCATGGACACAAATTCACCATAATCTACATTAATGATGCTACTCTTTCACTGCAAGGTCTTTTGATATATTGGTTGTGAATTAGAGTTGAGCAAGTTCCAAAAAAATAACCCCTGAATGTAAAAAGCTCAGAGCTAGGTGGCAGAAACTCTTCTGCACTTAATTTACACAGTTCTTTCTAGCTTTTCAGAATTATGTATGTATTGAGTACTGGGGAGAGAAACAAAGACTGACTTACTATTCTAAATATTTACAAATACATACTTTTGTCTTCAACTTAGATAAATGCTTTGCATTTCTACTGCATTGAGAACTTTTTAGTGTACTGATTTTTAAATTATTTTTTCCACTTCAAACAATATATAGACTCAGATGCTCACAGTGTAATTTTTCTTTTTAAGTGAAATAATGTGTTAGATGATAGGATTTTTATTATGTACAGAACAGCATATTTTTACCTTTGAAACAGATGATTCCAAAATCTGATTGAAGGAAGTTGTAATACCTGGCACTGGAGTGACTGGCACAAAGATTTGATTCCACAAAGCTTTTAAGCATGGTGACATTGGCAGGTTCAAACAATCTCTGGCAGAAAAAAAAAAAGCTGCTCTCTCTCTTGCTCCCTCTCTCTTTTTCTCTCTGCCTCCCTCCCTCCCTGCCTCCCTCTTTCCTGCTTATGCATATCAAAGGCACAGTTGGTGGCAATGTTTGGGTAATGCACCCAGTGTATAAAGTAACTAATTAGTAATAGAAACTCCGTGATTTTCTCCAGATCTGGAAATCTCACTGTTGTTTTGCTACTTACACGTAATTGCTGTATCTCCTAATAGATGCTGGCACTTGCTGTGCCTCAGCTGGGTAATCATTGCCATGATTTCTGTTAACCCCTGAAGATTAGAGCCAAATGCTATTTATCGTTGTAGCTACAGTCTCTTGAATGACTTCTTACCTTTTCCTAAAGAAGTGAATGATTTGTGGGCTACAAATGGATCCATTTCAGTACTTAAAGATAGGCTTGAAAGAGCCCAGCAGTTTCATGTGAGAAACAGTAGCTTGCAAACACAGAATAAATTATGGTACATTGTGCTGAATAGCCATTCACTGTGAGGCTGAAATGCATGCCCTGATATCAGTTTCACTCTATAGCTTACATTTCATTTGACTTTTTAAAAAATATAAAAATATTGCATTCATTGCATTCAGTACCAAAACCTTGTTTGTCTGGTGTCTTTCACGCAAATTCTGGGCTCAAAAACTCTGTGCAGAGCTTAAAAATACACAGTGGGAGAAATAATAGGAGAGGAAGAGAGAAATTCAAAAGAGTGACAAGGGCACTGGAGTGTTTTTAAATGCTGCATTCAGTATTGCCAACCCCAAGTCTTCAAAATTAAGCATTAGACCCCCCAAAAACAAAGACATTTTTTTAAACGGCAGATCTTGGGTTCTTGTTTGCTTGCAAGCATTACAGTGTTTAGAGTTTGCACTTCCAAATATTTTTATGAAACTACAAGCAACTTTCCTTTTTTTAATGAAGGCTGAGTAAGGAGTTTGATGGAAAATAGTAAATATGCTGAGCTTTATACCACTACATGAAGTTTGTCAGCATTTTAGCCTGTTTTTTTTTACCTTGAAGATACTTATCAGTAGTAACTGCACTAGAGTCGATAGAAACTTCCCACTGAAAGAACTGTAGTCAGGAGAAGAGTGAGCATTTTGTGGAGATTCTTGAAAATCTAAGTTTCCACCAGGAAAATCCTAAGTCAGTAACAAGATGATCGGCCATATCTGCTGTCTTTATTGCACTGCTAAATCAAACAGGACTTTATTTAACAAGACTTGGAGCCCAAAAGGTTTTTGAAAACAAGTTCTCTGCAGTAGTGAAATGAAGATCCCCACTTTTTACCCTTGAAAGGCTGGGGAAACTTGTTACCATTTTGATCTGCTTGGTCACATGAAACAAATGAAGAACTGGATGCTTCAGGTTCACCAGCAGCCAGAGGTTTCCTCCCCATAGCAAAGGTGCTGCAGTCAGGTATATCCTGTTTCTGTGCTGCCTTGCCCAAGAAGACAGGGGCACATGTTCACCTCCCAGGGTGTGTGCCCAGCTCATATCAGTGACGACAAAACCATGCAGGCGTGGAGTGAGAGAATGAGACATAGAGACCATAGGAGTCACAAAGAAAAAGAATGTGCTCAGAGTCGCTCTGAAAGCTGAATTGCCAGCTAGGATTGAATAAGGATATTGGGTCTTTCAAACCACTTCTGCCCTACAGCAGCATGTTTGAGTACAGAAGCTGGAGTAGGGGTAATTATTCTTCATATCAATTATTCTTCTTCTTATATGACATATAAAAGCCAGTATCTCAAGATAAACCTAACTTTCCTGTGAAGAAATCAGTCATTATGAAATTCAATTGAATTTGAAACTTGTTTGATCTTTTCCCCTCAAGTATTTTTTGATCTTTTCCCCTCAAGTATTTTTCCTCAAGTGCAGTAATGGAATTTCCAAAGGAATACCTCCACATGAGGTATTTTTGGTTTTTTTTTGTCTGGCAGTAGTTGATCTCTGTTTCTATCTCAGATGATGACTTTTCTCTGGTTGAAGCTAGCTGCTGGATGAGCTATTATTTTAACCTCAGTGTACTTGTCCTTGTCAGAATTACTTAGTGACTTAAATGAACATTTGTTAAATATTCTGTGCAAGTCTAATTGAACAAAGGAGCTTTGAAAAACCAAATCCATTGTATGATAAAGTCCTGTCTGGAACTATTACAGGTATTTCGTGTCATGGAGCCTATTGCATAAATTGAACAAACTCCACCTTGATACTTGTCAGTGTCCCCCTGCAGATGGGTGTTAGTCCTTTCAGGAGGGCACTGTACAATGTCTCAGCTCTGATGCTTTGCTCCTCTTACTTTGCCCCCCAAAATGCATCTGTGGTGTCTTCTTACATATCTTTTTTTTTCTTATGCTTTGTGATCCAGGGCAAACATTTCTTCACCATCCCTGATATGTATTCTTTATAAATAATGGGAAGCAACTCACTTCCTTTCTGTGCTGGTAGTTCAGAAAATTCATACCGGGATGTGTCACTAAGGCAGCCAATTTGAGATTCAACTTTGACAGAAAATGATACATCCTTTAGACAATAGGAAACAATTCTACTGTAGTGCAATTGTCAAAATTGACATTCAGTGCTTATGTAGGAGAAGAAGAATCCATCAAGTTCCAGCTTTCAGCTAGGTAGTCTTCTTGCACCCTAAAGCACAACTGGTCGTAGGAGCCTGTGTAAATCCAGGAATGAACAGTTTGCTACTCCCTGGTTCTACTTTGACCTCTCTTCTCACTTACCTTGAGCAAGAGAGATACTTCAGTACATGGCAGCAGTCTTATTCAGTGCTGTTTGTGTTGAGTACTGTAATAATTGGTTTAATGAGTGTATTGAGACTGTCAATGGCTTTTTTTGTTTGTTCACTTTATTACCAGGGTCTTTTCACCTTATTCACTTGATGTTCGATGACTATGTATTGTACCTGCTAGAATCACTCCATTGTCAGGAGAAAGCTAATGAGCTAATGAGGGCAATGAAGGGAGAAGGGAGCACAGGTGAGTCTGTTCTTTTATTCATTATTTGCTGTTTTATTCCATTGCCTTCTCTATTTTTTATGTTAGGACGTATCTTTATCCATATCTAACCCGCTGAGGCTTATCCAGGAGCAAAGCGGTTTTCACTTCTATCATGGTATGAAATAAATCATTTGGGAGGCATGCCTGGTTAATGCATTCTAAAAGAGAACTGCCTGCTTCACAACGTCATTCTGGATGTCTGAAACCCCATTCCTAAGCACTCATTTGGTGTTTCTGTGAGAAAATTTTGTACTGAACCTTTTAACTTAGTTAATCTTTCTAAGCCACCATTGAATTTCAGTGGACTCAGTGTTAATAAGTTCACTGCTATCAGTAGATTTGTACCAGTCTAAATAAGAGGAAGAGATAGCAGAAGTGAGAAAAGACAAATGGCAAAGCTGTTGTTTCTGGCACACTTATGTCCTGAGTGCCTGTACAGAAGAAGATTCTGGTCCTGCTCCACTCCACGCTGCCTGGCCAGAACAGAAGCAAGCGGGCATTGCCTTAAGTTTTTCTACTCCAGGCAACCCCTTGTAATGGGGGCTCCTCAGTGATCTTCCTTCCTTGCATCTCCCACTAATTTTGGCAAATTAAACATCTCTGTCACCTTTGGAAAGTTTCATTCTCCATTTTAGCTGTGGCCTAATTTGTCACCCTGTAGATTTATGGGAAGAAAAGCAATTCAGTGATTAGGGTACTATCTTCTGTGTGGTGAAAGACTTGAATTTAATTCATTGCCCTGCCATAGCCTCTTGGGTTTTTGACAAATAAGTTGCTTATTCTTGCATATTTTCCACATACCTTTGGCAGCTAAAACCATCCAGAATATCCTCCTTTTTCAGTCAACAAAGAAAGAAAGAAGATCATGGCCAGAAGCCACAGGAATGCCCCGGAGACTCCTTTTTCTCTCCAATGTCTCTAGAAGGTGTAGGAATGCCTAACTCAGACTGGACTCCTAATTTTAGATATATAATAGTACATTATAGGAGTATAACCCTTAAGCTATCCATGCACTAGTTTCCTGCTTATGCAACAGGAAAAATAGCACTTTCCTTTAAGAGGTCTTCTGCAGGTACGTTGTAATGGTGAATGTTATAGAAGTACTTCTTTCAAAGATTTGTGGTTCCTTCTATGTATTTCTTGAAACACGCTCCACAGAACTTAACTGCTTGCCTTTCTTTTTTTTTTTTTTTTTTTTTTTAGTTTCTTGGTGTTCCTTGACTCTACCTCCTTTAGCTAAGTTTGATGGGTTTTCTCTCATTCTGCAGCAGAAATACGAGAAGAAATTATTCTGAGTGAACCAGCAGCTCCAACTCCCTCCCCAGCGCCATTCTCCCCAGCTAAATCTGCCACCTCAGTGGAAGTGCCCTCTGCCCCGTCACCCATCAGCAACCAGTCCCCAGAGTATGGTGGCATAACAGCTACTACAGGTAGGTTGGCTTCTGAGAGATAAATCTGCTTGAAGGTGGCTTTTGCACTTGGTCTCCTGAAATCGAGCCTGAGAACACGATGTGCTGGCTTGCATGACATGAGAAGCCTTCCCAAGCCAAAAATCTGTTCTCACTGTATCCAAACGTGATGTGCAGTCTACCAGGAAAAAGATCTGATGTTTGGATGTTTTATACCCCTGAAGGAAGTGTGCCAAGTATCTTAGGTTTAGTGAGGTTTGCAAAATCTCAAATCACTGGTGGTTCAGGAATTCTTAGATGGTAAAGTGGGAGATGGGTATCTTTCAACATATTTAACACCCAAATACGTTTAAATAGCTGTGCAAATTTCTCTTGGGAATGTTTTACACATTGCTGATGACTTTCATCTATCAATGTTAGAGATAGGAATTACGTGTTTGAAGCCTATTTTCAGTATTATATTCTATTATGGCAACTAATACTGTTGTTTTATTCTGGTGGGCCCACAAATTAAAAAAAATCTGCACTTCAGGGACAGCTTAAACTTGTGTGTAGGATTGATAGAAAACAATAAGCATAAAACCAGCTTCTCGTTTGGTCTGCATAAATGGCCGACATCTTCTGTGCTCTAGAGTAAAACTCATTACCTTTTGGATGTGGGCAGGACAGTCTGTCTGTATGATCAAAAGACAGTGTTCTTTTAGCTCATGGAAAGAAAGGCAGAAATGTGAGTGACTTTCAGAAGGCATTTCAGGCAGTGAAATTCCAGCTTTGCTGCTCCTCATTGAAGAGGATGTACAGTCAGAATGTGGAAACTATCACTTTTGTGATGTACTAGAAAAGTTACAAAATCTTCTTGAAAGAATGTCATAAAGTGGTGATTTACCACACTAGAGAATTTGGCAGTGACTAAAGAACTAATAAATCTTTCTGAAAAATGTTTTTCATGTTTTCAAAGGCGCCACAGGGAAGCACAATGCATGTTGTGTTGGAAGAGATTTTAAAATATTTGTCCCTACATCACAACTTAAGCTTTTTCACTGTTGGAGGCAATACAATACTTAGGAGGGAAATAGGAAGTTATTACCACCAGGACAGGTAGACAAAGACAGATGATTCCTAGACAGGGCAGGTGACCACACGGCTTCATTTCAGGCGATAGTGGAGGTGGTGAGGATCTTTGACTCTTGTTGAAACACTGATGCTGTGTGGAACTTGACCTGTAGGCATTGTGGGATGGCTGTGATGCCAGAACTAGAACTAAGTATGATGCAGAGCTGTACCCAGAAGTAAAGGACTGAAAAGAAGGGAACTGTGTGTTCTCCGGGGCCATTGACAGGAATGGAGATTTGAGGGACTTGTGTTTGGGCTGCAGATACCGTAACTCTAAATGTCATAAAACAGTTAACCAAAAGCCATTCACCCTTGTCCTGTCACTGCATGTCTTTGTAAGAAGTCCCTTTCCATCTTTCCCTTCAGGTACTGAAAGACCACAATTGTTCCCATACTAGAACTTTTTCGGCAAGAAAGCTATTTCTGATTATTTTAGTTCTTTCTTCTCAGCTTTCATTTTTAAGTTGTTTTAAAAGCTTTTGTTCAGTTGAATTGGATTTTACTCTTATGGTTTGGTGCAGTCTCGCTTTTGAGAGTGTGAAAACCATTTTTGTCTTGCACAAGAAAATTTGTCAATGCAAGTAATGCTCTGGTTAAAATTAAATATGAATATGTGGCTATTTCTTTTTTCTTAATTTGAGCAATTAGAAAAGCTTCTGTTTCCCATGTTCATCATGTAGATAGACTGATTTTACTTTGCTTTTTAGTTTGCAAACCATTACACCGTGGAATGCAGTGTTTATTCACATAAAGCAACACGAAATAACAACTGTCTCAGCTAAAGGAAATTGCTACACTTTAAAATAGGAGTGATGAAGGTGTATTACATATAATCAAACTAGTTTACACACAGATCTGTGGCATTACATATAATATTTTGAAACAGGAACCTCTGTTCTGGAAAGATGTATTTGAAGTACACCATTGATTTTCTTATGTGTCTTTTGTGAGGTAAATGTAAAATTCTACAAATGCTTTGCAGATCTTGAGAACTAGTTCCATTGGTCACTGTTAGCTCTCAGTTCCCCAATTTAAGGCATCATTAACTCTTTCTTGCTTGTGACATTAGCAATAAAAGTTAACTATTAAACTTGCATTTTAACCTTTTTGCCTTCAGTCAGGAGTCAGTACAAAACCAGCAAATTAAACTGTTGCAATTACATGATACTGAGCAAAAGAAAGGTAAATCCTATGTATCACACTCTGTGGTAGAACATCTGTCATGGCACCACTAACATTTTATTTAAAACTTTTTGTTAGGTTACTAGACAGTTAAGAGGCTAATTAGTTTCCATCCTTTCTAAATCACAAAGGCCAGATTAATGATTGTTCAAGCTGCGACAATATTGTAATAAAAGTGATAGCTATATGGCTGACTATGCTGTTCTCTCTTAAAGCCCTTCTTAAAGCTCTGATTACTCATTGCCAATGCAATCGTTTTTGGACAACACAAAATGAACTCTAAATTGCTAGCTCCTAATATGTTAGTTAACTGTGGAGTTTGCTGTTCAGTTTTAAGAAATACATGCATGAAATAAGTCTTCAGGTCAGCAATGGTCATTAAAAGTCATTGTTCTTCCAAGTCTGGGCTTGGTATTAAAGTTCTGGGAGTACTGGCACAGATCTAGCCCTCCCATATTTGTGTGTAGAAGTAGAACAAATTTTGGTTCTTTTCCCAAAGCTTCAGCTCCTGGACCCATACGAGTATTTGAGAACATCAGCTCTTGTTCAACAACCAGAGTTTAATTCTCATAGCTGCAGAGTGCAAAACTCACAGGTTTCAATTTTAAAAGGCAATTCTTGCCTTCAAATGGAAGGGCTTGTGTTTGTCTAAAGCTTTATAGGTGAAGTGATCTGTCTGTTTTGTGGGGACAGAATGGAGGTCTGACTCTGGATTTCTGACTGCTTGAGGGTGACAGTACTGCTCGCTGTCAAACATAATGCACAGTGCTGGGAGTGTCTCACTGTATCTTGGTGGTCGTTTGCTCCAGCCTAAAGCAGATATAAAATGCAGCATCATGAAGCAACTTCTGGGTTTTTTCTGCACTGGTGTACGTGATGGCATCAATGACAACAGGGCTGTTGTTGGACTAATAGCAGTTCCATTTATATTTGGCTTCCCTACAGGTCAGATGGCCTCTTGGTTAGTATCCTCAAAATCACTTTTTTTTTTTAAAGAGAAAAGAAAAACAAGTGATAATAAATGAACTTCCCTATTTTAATCAAACCCTGCATGTTCAGAACACAAAGGAGAGCAAATTGTTGCTCAATCACTATTGTTTCAGCTTATTTCAAAAAAGCAGTTCAGTTGGGTTCAGTCATATCTAAAAGAGACTTCATCTCTTGAAGTTCAATTCTGCAACCAGCTGAGGAAATTAATCTTATAGGACTGGGACCTAGGCAGGTATTAAGAGGTGGCTATGAAAACCTTTCAGACTTAACTCATTCCTCCTTTTCCACCCACCCCAACATTGGCAGTATCCTGGTTGACCTGGTATGTACTTACACACAGTCTGAAAATCTGTTGTCATCTTCCATCCTTCCTCTCTGTCTTTGTAATTAGGTCACTGAAAATAATGGCATTCCTGCTACAAAGGTAAAAAGAAGTGAGGCAACTGTAGGTTCCTCAGAACATTCTGAAAAAAACATTTGCATGGCTTTCTGTCATTCTGTAAATCCAGAGTAAAGCCCAACATACTTTTGTTTCTAAACCATAACTGGCAAAAGAAGGGGAGCGTTCCCTTGAGCAGCTGTGTGAGGTACTATCCTGTAGTACTCAGACATTTCTTGGTTAGGAGAATTAAACAAAGATACAGCTCTCCCAGTGCAAGATCTACTTTCTACATTTGTTTCTGTGACATCTGCACAAGCACGAGGTTTGTTACTCTCCAACCATTTTTTTTTAAAGTTGAACTGAGGTGGCTTCCAGTTAGGTTTGAATGCCAGGATTGGCATCTCTCATCCAAGGAATTTGACTTCCCACAGGGAGCACATGAAACAACTTGCTCTCCTGGACTCACTAATTTTCCTCAGACTATGATAAGATCCCCACTATTTTCCAAAAAAAGAAAAAGAGATTGTCACAATATCTGAGGCCAATCAAATCACTATATTTGTTAAAAGGCAAAGGATATTTTAGCTCTGTTATTACTGCTTCTCCTTGGAGCTGGGAAGGTCATGAGTTTTTTGGCTCAATGGCCAATTATTTTGTTGGGAAAAAAAAAATCAGATCAAAGTAAAACTTTTGTTTTATGGTGAACTGAAAAAGTGGGAAGAAAACACCAAACAATAATATTACCTAAAAATAAGTATTTGGGGTTTTTCACCCTCTTTGTTGTTGTTCTTTCTTTTCTCTTTGTTTTTGCCTTTTGCATTTAGGCCTGTTTTGAAAGAAAGTTGCAAATTTTCTTTTGGAAGATAACACTGGGAAAATATGTTGACCTTTTGAAATTGAAATGTTTCATTAAAATATTCTGTAGACAAGTTGTTGATATTTTCAAAACTCTCTTGTTTTCAAATGAAGCTATTTGGTAACTGCACAAGTACTTTTGGTCCCTTCCACCTAGACTGTATCTTTTAGTAAAGGCAGGTTTCCTTAAACATTTTCCTCAATTCAAGGAACCATGAATGCTCATTTGTCCATGGCAACATGGGGTAGCTTTTCTTCTTGGGGTCTTGAGAACGTCAGCGGTCCTTTGCATTGTGAGATGAAGACAGAAAATTCAAGAGTCAGTGGCAGAAAATGCAAGCATGTGAAAACAGACCTATCACAAATACTCTTGGCCATAACACATCCAAGGATTTCTATTGTAAGAGCACCAAATCACACCCTGCTGAAGTATTTCAAGTTGCACTTACCTTATGAAGCTCAGAATATCTTCATCCAGTCCCAGAATTAAGCATTTCCCATTAAAAAAAAAAAAAAAGCCTGATTTTGCCAGATAAAATCACACACATCTGAAGAAAACTATGCACATCTGAAATAGGCTTTTCATTTCCCAAAGCCATGGAGTGGATGCAGACCTGGGAGTACAATCATTTCCCCTCTGAATTAGGCTCTTTCATGCTACAGGAAGTCCTAGAATCCATATTGAAAAAAACTGAGTCACCTCCTGCAATTCCTTTTAGCTAAAGAAAAAGAGTCAAGAGTGCCCAGAGCCCCCCAAATCAGTGTTCTCATTGGGTTAAATTCAGTGTTCTGGTCCTCATTTGCAGGGTAATCTCAGCCAGTATGGTCATGACCTCCAGCAAGAGCTATGTTATACTGGAACAATGGATCTGTCAGCCTCCTGAGTGAAAGGGGTGTGTGCAAAGGACAAAGGTTTCTCAGCAGCTGGCTCATGAAACTGGAGTTCCTGCCTGGAAGGGATCAGGATGATTAAAAAACTCAGCACCTTCTAAGCAAAATGGAAAACCCACTTCTTTGCTTTGCTGTTCCCACAAACGCTCTACATGACAAAAATAAATTAAGTCCAGTCTCTGCTGCCACTAAAAAAAACCAGAAAGAAACATTATTTGCAGGAAGGAAATGACCAGGCTATTTCTATCTATATACTTGTTATAATCTGGGGATCTTTGTAGTGTTACCACTACAAGGGCTGGTACCTAGTTGGGTGGAACAGGTACAAACTGCAAAAGGATTCAAGAAATTTATTTGCATAACACCCATTTTTTTCTAATCCTTCATTGTTCTGATCATACCTCCTGCCTCTGTCCAGGCCTCAGAGCTGAGCAGGCCAGCAGCCCTCTCCATGTGAGAGAGACCTCAGGGTTTGGTGCATCATGCCTGAGAAATCTTAGCACTGGTGTTCTTCCATTTCTAAGTCCTATTCCAGGGTTTTGTTTTATTCTGCAAAATTATTTCAACACCACACTGGAAGTCCACAGTGTGAGCCATTCCAGATATGTTTCATTTTTCTGGATCCTCGTGTGTTCCAAATAATCTACGTATGTTTATATTTATGCCTCAGATATGACCGGTTTGTTCACTTTGGTCACTGCACTTTCCATGACCATTGCCTGTTCGGTTGTTTTCCTATAATTGTCTCGAGGCATGGCACCTCTGTGGATGGCAGCCCATGTTAATTGTGTTCCTTTGGCTCCTCTCTGCCTGCAGGGGCTATGCAATCCTACACCTGGTCACTCACCTACACCGTGACAACAGCTGCCGGGTCGCCTGCAGAGAATTCCCAACAGCTGCCCTGCATGAGGAGTCCACACGTGCCTTCCTCGTCTGTCACACACCGTATACCTGTTTATCCCCACAGAGAAGAACACGGGTAAGGCACTTCTCAGTGTCTTGGGGGAAGAGGGGGTTATGTATTTTTGGTGGGTTTTGGATGAACTTCTGCTTAGATGTTTTTTTGAAATACAGTAAAAGCTGTTTCTTGATATAGTTAAGTCTGTATTGCAAAGATGCTGGTATCATAATTCTTTGGCTGTTGTTGCTATTGTATAATTATATTAAGTCTTAGTTTTATAATCTCATTTAATTCTATTCAAAACCACAGTAGGCCTGGAGGATATTTTCTAAAAGAGAAGGCTTCAGTAGATTTCTTCTCTGATTCCTGTTTTCCTGTGCCATGTTTTAAAAAGCTAGATGTGCCTAGAGAACAACCCTACTATACCATGTCTCAGGAGAAGGGATCCTTCTCCTTTGCTCAGCACTGCTGAGACCACATCTGGATCCAATTCTGTGCTCCCCAGTACCAGACAGACCCAGGGATGCTGGAGTTAAGACCAGAAAAGGGCCACTTTGATGATGATTGTGGGACTGGACTATCTGTCATACCAAGAGAGGCTGAGAGAGCTGAGGTTATTTGGCATTGGGCAGAGAGAGTTCAGGGAGGGTCTTATCAGTGGGGGGTGATAAGAAGACAGAGACAGGTTCTTTTCAGTGGTATTTAATGACAGGACAAGCACAAATAGAAGTACAAGAAATTCTGCTTAAACATAAATGACCACAAAACTTGTTTTATTGTAAATGTGATCAAACACTGGAGCAGGTTGCCCAGAAAGGCCATCCTTGCTGATGTACAGACTCCATCTGGACATGATCCTGGGCAGGCTGCTCTAGTAGACCCCGCTTTGAACAGGGGGGTTAGACTAGATAAACTCCACAGGTCCCTTCCAGCCTCAGTGATTCAATGACTATTGTTAACTTGCAGATTAAAAAATGTCCACAGTTTGAAGATACAGACACATTATCACCATATCATCCTAATATTTTCCATCACCAAAACCTGCTCAAGGCTCTCAATTTAAATAACGACAGGTATAAATTTATGTAACATTATTTGATCTGGAAAATCTTCAGACACTTACTAAAGCTCTCAGTGCTGTTTTCATTAAGCAGCACTTCTTCTGTGCCATCCTCATTTGATTCAGTGCATAACTCATAGATATCCATAATGAAAAAAACCAATCATAAACTAATCAATGGAGAAGGAACAGATAATATAGCAAGATTAGCAAATGCCTGTTTGCTGCCATGATGCAAGAGTTTCAAAAGGTTTTACTGTGTCCCTCAGTCTTGTTGCAAACTCATTAACTTTGCAGGAGTGCTTTCCCAGTCTGAAAGACTCTCAGCTGTTTGGAAGGGTATCAGTAGATTGTTTTGAACCCTACATCTTCTTCCATCTTGGATGTGATTAGGTTTAGATACCTGTTTGAATGTCACTGCTAAGCCCTTCCTGGGAAAACCTGGATAAGGAGAAAGGGAACATTTCTCTTATCCAGAAATATGACTGACTGGTGGAGGCAGAAATAGAGCAGCACGGAGGTTTGGGAGCTAAGAGTATTCAAGACTTGGAACAGACCACTGTAAGGCAGAGTCTATGTTATATATATGTGTGTATATATGTGAGAATTTATTGTTCCTGCAGAAATACCTTGCCTCTGGTGTTAGATGGATTATGGTGATTTGAGGAAACATTTGAATCTAGGTAAATCAACTTTTCTGAAAGACAACAAAGATCAGATGTTCACATGTTCACAAAGATGGGAAGATTGCAGAAAGTGTCCATGGATCTTCTGCTAACGAATGGTCCAAACAATGGTGGCCAACAAACACTGACTCAATAGCTAAGGAAACTGCTCCCTCCTTTGCCCCTGGATGTCCCTAGACAGGAGGCTGGGAATCAAAAAGAAAGTAGACAGGTTCTCCAATCTCACACCCCACTGTCTTACTGAGTTGACTGTGCTAAAGCTGAACATTATATGCTTCAGATTCAAACTAATTCACTTCTCTCCCTCCCAAAAAAGGAACATCTGACTGCAGTACAAGGAGATAGCTGAACTTGTGATAGTTCTTCAAGTCAGGGCTTACCATACTTCCTCAGCCTGGATAGCAATTTACTGGGAACATGGCATTAGATAACAATAGAAGGGAAAGACACTTTCTCCTCAGAAAGTATGGAGCTGAGTCTGCAGTTTAAAATTAGTCACAGAAACAGGCTGGGTCTCTCTATTTGCTGTTGTGCTGGATACACACTTTCACTAGTGGCATCTGCTTCCCATCTGAGCTGAAATGTATCTTTTTGAAAAAGATTTAAAACACCATCCTCCTATTAGAAAAACCTCTCCAAAACAATGGTATGTTTCATAAAAGTCATGGAATGATTAGTGGGAATAAATCATTGTGCATACTAAAAGTGGTTTTTGATGTATTTTAGATACACAGGAAGTTACAACTATGGTAGCTATAGCAACCAGCATCCCCATCCAATGCAGAGTCAGTATCCATCCTTACCACATGATACTGCTATTTCTGGACCACTTCACTACTCAGCTTACCACAGAAGCTCTTCACAGGTAATTTGATTTTATTACTTGATGATGGTTGTTATAACATTTAAAATAAATTTACTTTGTACATTTATCAGCATATTAGCTGTCTGAATCAATAATCTGTCTAGATTTTGATGGCTCCTAACTTTTTTCATCTTCTAATATTACCTAGGTATCTTTTCATTTTGCTGGAGATCAAATGTAGCTTTAGATTGTGAATATAAAATATTAACTCTAAAATCCAGCAGTCTGGGTCATGGAAAGTGTTTCTGTTTTAAGGAGTAGCTAAAGCAAAAACGAATATAACTAGTTGTATGATTCTTAGGTGTTGGGAGCAGGAAGAGATCCCTAAGAAGAAACAAAAGTGTTTTCATACAGCTGAAGGTGCAGAGGCCATAGTGAATTCTTCTGGGGTCTCTGCTTTTGAGGATACCCCTGTTTAGGAATTTGCCAAAACAGTTAGTTCTGCATATAGTTTGAATAACTTCAGGACACCATTGCAGAGGCTGTTTAATCTGTATCCTATACTCTCCTACTACAGTGCTGAGAAATTATATCAGTAACTCTTCCACCTCACGAAACTGAGCCAGTAGGAGCCAGCCCAGATTAAACGTGAAGATCAGATCTGGCAAGAGTTCCAGAGCAGTGCCACTGTTGGAGGGCTTTAGTGCCTCATGCAGCTGGTGCTTCCTCAGTGTAGGCAGCTGCTCTCTGGGCTCTCTCCTGGAAGATTAGCAAAGGGCGGATACAGGGAGGAGGTGATGGCATTGGGATATTCCACCCATCTGGCACCACTTACACTTTATTTATAAAAATAAATTAATTATTTCTTTATTAAAATAAATAATTTATCTAAATTATTTATTTTAATAAATACATTTATAAATTTTTTTTCTTTTATAAATTTATAAAATTTATTAAAATATTTATAAAATTTATAAAAGTATATCAGGGACTGCCATGCTTAACTATCATCACTGGACTGCAACAGTTCCATACTGGATGCAAAGATGTGAATTTGGTAGTGCTTTGAAACAGAGCACACAAAAGCTGCATCTCATTCTGGTCTTTGGCATCAGTCTGACACATGATCTTAGAGGAGTCATTTCTCCTTTTTATGCTTCATTTTCCCTAGCTGTAAGATAAGAATAATGGTATTGATCTCCTTGAAGCTTTTTGAGATCTGTACAAACCCAATATGCTCATTTGGAGCAGCTCAACAATGGCTCCCTAACCTATGGAAAGGACAAGCTACAACTTCTCACCCATTTGTGTAGCACCTGGTCAGTCAGACTACATGAGGTATCCAGGTTTGTCAGAGGCCTTTTGCAGCTGCTGTATCTTCAGTAGGAAAGTGAGTGAACATTTAAGTGCAGTGTCCTTGGACAAGTTTGTTTTTCTCCATTTTTCAGTATGGGTCTTACCCTGTTATCTCAAGAAACAAGTAAAGCAAATCAAGATCAACACGTTTTTAGTTTACTCATGTCCTGGTTAACATGTCATATGCAAACAGTAGCAAACATCGAACTCAGGCAAGTATTTTTCATACTGTAGTAGGCTGTCTCTACAGGTACAGATGTCAGATCATTTTTTCTTCTTTTGCTAGTTTTTGTACTGCCCTGAACACATATGAAGAACAGCTACACTTTAATGATCACACTTTGAAGGAAAATTATTTCAATTTCTATGTAGCATGTTCTTTCTCATGCTGCTTACAAACTGAGATGAAACTGCACAGCAGCACACAGCCAACAAAACCCTATCAATGTGCTTGTTCTGTATTGAGAGGAGCTACAAACTGGAACCTTACTTTTGAAGAATTATCTAAAAGCCTTTGACAGTTTGATACAGAATTTGCTGACAGTCTTTTCAAAACTAAGTTAGCATCGGTAAAATGCCTGCCCTGATAATAAGTCCTTTCTTAGCTACTTTTAACCAAAAACAAAAAAGTTCATAAGATGTCCCTGAGAAGATGTTAGGAACTGCTCTTCTTCTAGTGGCCTTTGTGAAGGGAACATATTGGAAGGAATTGCAGTAGGACTCATGATGTTGCAAAATAAAACACAGGAAGCCGAATTTACAATGAATATATCAACAGCTGCCACTATACTGAAACAAAAGGAGCTGCAATGTGCAGAGCTGTGGGAGTATAATCAGCTGAGAAGAGGAGGCATTGACCATAATGTTCAAAAGAACTCTTTGTTATAATCTACATTCTGGCCAAATATAGAACTTTGGCTCAACTTTAGCAACTACTCTACCATGCTCTTTAGGATAGTGTCTAGGGATTAACTCCTAAGAAAAAAAAGCTCTGTGTGTGTGGTAAATTCTCCTCTACAAAAATGGATTCAGGGAGAGCCCTTGTCCTAGACAAGGGTCTGAGCCAAAACAGGTGACATGTAGTTGAGGTGAGGTTTAAGCTGCAGCTATAAATAACTGTTTTGGTCTTGAAGGACTTCATGTCCAACCTCTTTCTGTGGAAGAGAGTGACACACTCCAGGTTTAAGAGTTTTGATTTTGTCATTGGAATTTTAGAGTGAGACTGTGCTGAGGAAGAAGTCACACAGACATAGATGTTATACTATCTACCATTTTACTATTTACTATTAACTACTTTATTACAGCTCTCGAAAAGTGCAGGTGGGGGTCTTGGCAGTATAGGCTAATTCCCACTGATGGCTATGACTCTTTTTGATGACAGGAACAGTCTGTTCAAACCTTGGTCTTAACCCTAATTTTTCCTTCTTCCCTCACCATCTGTGAATAATCCTCAGAACAGGTCCTTACTTGTAATTCCAGGCCTGATTGCTCATTTCTTGTCTTGGCTTACTGGCCAGCAGCCTGGCAGACAAATGAAAAATGATCTACAGGTTGATCTGTTACTACCTAATTCTCTAAGTCATAGTGCAGAAGTTCACACAATACTCTGATGCTACTCCACCATCATATAGAAGAGGACTGTTTAGTGTGTGTGTATATAAACACGTCTGTACTGACACTTTATTTCATCAGTTCTCTGCTTCTGCAGTTTTAGGTACCAGATGCCAGGGTAGGAAATAGACAATGCTGTCTAAAAGCCTCTGAGAGGTCTCATCATCCTGTGTTGAGTTTAGCAGAGAGTTACCTCCTTCAAAGGTAACCCCTTCACAAAGTCACACCTAATTCACCTCCACAGGGGAGGCTTGACTGGCTTCTGAGCACAGCTTTTATCTGCAACGTTCACCCTGGCTGGACAGGTCTTAATCCTCTCAGGCTATCCAAAAGTATTTCAATTCATGTAGTTCTACCTTTTCCTTAAACACAAACTAATTCATGCTGCAGTAATTTTTCTTTGTAAATTTCAAGGCTAACACTTTTAGTAGGAAGAATAATTAGAGAAATGTGCAGCAGTACACATTTTAACATGTCTGGTAACATATGAAGATGCCCATCATTAAGGGTAAGCACCCTAATGTGTAGCTGTAGTGAGTCACACTGTAGGTTCAGTTATCCAGGTCTTATCTCTAGCAATGACCAGAAACAGATATGTGGAGGAAAAGTTACAGAAGTAGGGTAAGTAGAAGGTGGTCCTTTCACCAGCATAGTTATGATGACTCTGGCAAGAGCTAACCTAGGGATATCCTGAGTAGGAAGCAGCAGCTGGAATGAAGTCTTTTGTAGCAAACCACTCTCTGAGCATTTTTGTACATATAGACTTTGCCAGGGGTTGCATGAAACACTCATTCTCTTGCTGATTTTAAGTCTGTTATCTCCTAATTGCATTGGGTGCCCTAGGGTTTTTTGAATGATGAGAATAGGGAATATTAATGAATTCCCGTTTTTCTACTCTGACCATTTAAGACATTATAGAGCTGCATCATTCCTTCCTCACCTCCTCCCTGTCATCTCTTCTCTGGAGTTGAGTGTTATCATCTCTTTAGTTTCTGTTGTGACAGGTGCTTTGTGCACAGGAGTTATTCAAGGACTGCAGGGCAGGCATAGTCTGAGGAGTCTGTGAATGTCCTGTTCTCTCAGTTGTGCTGAGCAGGGAACCTGATGGAGCTGGAGCTCCCCTCCAGCCTTTCTGTGCACACCTGATCTCAGAGCAGATAGCAGGGACTCAGTCAAGAACCTGCCAGATCAGTCACCTAGATGTGGGAATCACTTCTAGATGCAACACTAAACACAGCCTCATTTTACCTTTTCTCCTTTGCCACTTCCAAAATGGAACAACCATCTCCAAACAGTCGATCTCAGGTGACAGCCATAGAAGCAGCACAGCAATGTTTCTCCTTTTGTACCATGCAGCTCCTACCTTAAAGACAAGAAGGAACCTATTCATTTATTTATTTTTTCTGCCTTTAAGCTGCATTTATGAAGATCATAGTTTACTTCCATGGCCTGGACAGAACAAATCAGCCTGGAAAATGCTGCAGTAGTACAGTCTGCTGTTAAGCAGTAGATCAGGTCTGCACCTCTCAGAGGCCCAGAGCACTGCGTTTGGGCCATAGTTAAAGGAACTTCAAACAGTGTTTGTACCCTGACTCTCATAAACTGCTCTGGGGACTGCACTGGTCTCACATAACTTCTCAGGGGTGCAGCATGCAGCACTACTCAGTTTTTCTGTAAAATATTGCATGCCACAATTCTACTAAACCGTGTCTTCCCTTCATGTGCCTCTGCAGCAGGATTTACTGGAAGACAGTAGTAACTGTTTTTGTGAAATCCTCTCCTATACAGAGCCCATGCTTTAGTGTCCATTCATGTTATTCTGGCCCATCTACTTTGGACAAAAAAGAGAAGGGGAAAAGTTCTTAGTCTTCCAGCACATACACATTATAAACTCATGACTGTACCAATGCAGTAAGAGTAATGCACCCTCCCCAATAACCACTCTGTCATCAAACAGCCAGTAATGACAGAAAGACAAAAATACTGCCCAAATCCCACCCATGCAGCAAGAGTCATTGTTCCCAACTGTATGGCTTCACAACGGCCTCGAGACTGTTAGCATGTAATTGAAGTAATTATGTATTGAATGCAACAGGAAACAGATGTCTTAACTTCTTTTGAGATAATTACAAATAGCATTTTCCAGAGGCTCCAAATGCCACTCCCAAAAGTACCAAAATCGCTTAGATGGACTTCAAAGTTTCACTCAGCCTAATTAACAGATTCAATAAGGTTCAATTTGTGGAGAAAAGGGTCAGATTAAGGGTTATACAGATGCAATTAATTAATAGTTTCAATTCTGTCATTTTATAAGATTTAAGCATATTTTTGTGAAATTAGTTTATAGCCAGCTCTCCACAATTCAGTAGTTACTGGTATGTGTTATTTGCAAGTCCTGAAGTAGTGGCTAACATGCAAAAATAATTTACAGCATTCAGGAAAAGTGGGAGCTAATACAATG
The DNA here is from genome assembly GCF_041296385.1 of Aphelocoma coerulescens. Lineage (NCBI taxonomy): Eukaryota > Metazoa > Chordata > Aves > Passeriformes > Corvidae > Aphelocoma > Aphelocoma coerulescens. The sequence continues at coordinate 57,106,260 of NC_091014.1, read as the reverse complement.
TAAAGTCAGAGCCACATTCATAAGGAAAACATTTTGCTGTTTGGACATTGAAACCTTTCACTTCCATGTATAATTGGTTGGTGAGTTGAGAATAAGGATAAAGAGATAACTCTCCATCCTTGCACTGCAGAAGCTGAGCCTTTGCTTCATGGGAAGACATATTTAATGTATTTTGTAAAATAATACTAAAAGAAATTGAACTAATTTTACTTTTTTGGGCAAGGCCTTAAAAATAATCTGCTCAAAGTCTCACAGGCTTAAAGGGCTTCTTGTTTAGGTCTAATGGCAGCAGTAGTAACAAGTGTGAGTCAACCCAGAAAATGGTAATTTCCTGTCAAGAGTCCTCCAACAAATGTCGCTTTTATATCTGGCAAAGATCACTAGGCCCCAGTGTTTTGAGTTCAGCTTAAGCACTCTTCATTAAACCGGATGTAGAGTGTGAAAGGTGATTCAGGCAGCATGGGCAGGCATCCGCCCAGATGGCTCTGCTTTGGACACTCCAACAAGGCTGAATAGATGCTTCATTGGGTGAGTTAATAGTCAGGCAGGGGCCAACGAGTACTTTAAAAATATTGTCTTTCAATAGTCTCTTCACTGTAGGGAAAAAGAAGCCACTGAGTCATTTGCGATTAGCTGACCTACCATTACAAAACTTTCCATCTTGCATTCAGTCATAACAGAATTTATTGTAAAATACTGGATATTTAGAGTCCATGTTATTTTCAAGCAATTATTCTTTTTACATTCATGACACATTCAAAAACACAGCTGCATTGGGTGTGCTTGATGAAAAGGAAAAGCAGCACACTGTATCCTCTCCCCTCATGCACAGCCATTCCCCTGCCTTCTTAGTAAGCCTAAGCATGGCCTCTGGGCTGCACACTGGAGGAGGAGTATCTTTCTTTTTCAGTGCATCCCAAAGTTCAATCTGGGAGCCAAGATTTTGTTTGCTCAGTGGCACAGGGTTTGTGGTTCCAAGCAACTAAAAGACATAATGTGGCTTCCCCACATAATGCTGTGTACAAGGAGACCCACCACAATATTCCCAGAGTTCATTTTCTTCTTCTTGATCATAGGTGAATTTTTTGCAGTCTACAGATTTTCAGATGGCAAATTATCCTGGCGGAAGTCAGGGATTTCTCTTGGTATTTGTAAGGGATAGGAAAGCAAATAATTCTCCTGTTGCAAGTCACAACCTTTGCTTCAAAACCTCAACGGAAAATTGCACTGAGTCAGGATGGCAAAGGCTTCTGTTATGGTCAACAACAGAATAGATCAATTCTCTCACTGGGAAGAAGACAGGAGAGAATCACTGGTGTATTATGGCAGAAATCTAGGTTGACCCTGTTGTAAATACACTCTTTAATACACGAACCTACAGTGACTTCAAGTATAGACCAATGGGTAACAAGGGCAAAGACCACAGTAATTTGTATCAAATAAAATGCTGCTGAAGACAAAGAAGAAATGTCTTAGCTTAGGCCACATACTGTTTCAAAGCTTGAGTTTCATTGTTGCTGGTCACTGGAAGTTCTCATCTTCAATGAAAGCTTTTGGAGAGCCAACAAGTCTGAAAACTTGATTCTCCTTCAAAGGAATATAGGGCTTTTTACACTCATTAGGTAAGCTCTGCTGAACTTTCCTACTGAAAAACCTTTCTCAGGGGTGAAGATGGAAATTTAGATGGTGTTGTATAGACCTGTTGTCAGTGTTGCCAGGACAGCTTATTCTGGCAGCTGGATTAGCAGTACCAGTGTTGAAGTGTTAATGTTCCAGGGTGGTGCTGCAGTTTAACACCCTGTTTCAGGTGTTAAACATCAGCAGCTTCGATGGCCCAGGTAGATCCAGCCTCTGTGGTGATGGGAAGTACAGGCTAGATAACACCTTTGATGTTTTCCTTTTCATCTACCTACTGGCCTGCCTCCCCAGGACACGAAGGAATATGCTAAATCACTAACTACAGTATGTTGGTCAAAAAGAGTCTTCTTTTTCTCCTCTCTAATTGGGAGTGGCCAGCGTGTGGCCCTGAGCTGCCTGAGGCTTGTGAACTGTTCAAATACATTTGCCAAGGCTGGGATGCCTTCCTGGCTGTGGTCGGAAGGGAGACAGCACAAACTCCTCATGGAGACACTGCTATAATTGCCTTGGGCTTATGTAAGAGTTGCTTATGCAACTGATTAACCCTGGGCCCATCCACAGCGGAGCAACGTAATGAGGCCCCTTGGGAGTCTCTGCTACCTCCCTCCTAGGAACACCTACTCCAGCTTTTCTCTCCATAACCCTCCAAAACAGAGGGAAAGAATAGATTAGATAGATAGATAGATAGATAGATAGATAGATAGATAGATAGATAGATAGATAGCTTTGGCATGCAACTTGCAAGGTTTGTAAGTGTCAGAAGTGGTGATAGTCTTGCTTTGGTGACAGCTTTCTAGTTAAGAAATACCACAGTGTCAACCCAAGATATCGAAATTTTAAATGTGACACTTTTTGCAGAAAAGGTATAAAGATGTAAAACGTTGAAGCTCTGAAGATACAAGGCTGGTCAAGGGGAACAGGGATCCTAACCATCTTTGTGATGCAGATGGATAACGGGGACAACACAGGGAGAGCCGTTCCTCAGACACAGCACACAGATGATCTGCTCCTGCAGGACAGGCAATACATAAATAAATACATGCTAAGCAAGCACTCGCAAGCACAATTTTCTTTCTGTTGCTGGGCAGTCTGTGGCTATAGAGGGCAAAAGCTGTTCTGTTTTCCTTCCTGTCCTGTCCTTCCTTAGTGGAAGCCATTTGTCAAACTTCTTTGATTTCTGTTTCCAAGTGTCACTGTGAACAGCTGGGGAATACAGAGATTCTTCTCCTGCTGCCTCTTTCCATAAATCATCCAATTAGCTGCTGGCTCTGGAGCCAGACCATACTGTTTTCCTGCAGAAACTGTCAGGATGTCTTGTGCACACTTTAAAGGGAAGGCACCATCCCAGAAATAAAGATTCTTTTGCTCCCCTCCCTCAAAACTCCCTTGAGTGAGGATGAGTGAGTAAAAGTGGGAGAAAAAATTAAATTAATTCAATCTATTTTTTGCTCCCAGGTACATCTTGATAAATGAGTTCAATATTTAAAATCAGTGACTGTTTTGTGAGACTCACTGAAACTTTGGTTTACAGCAGACACTGGTTATCTGGTATTCCACCTTCAGTATGATACCTTGTTGTTGGATAGCTGCTAAAACTCACGATTTTGGCTTTGTTAAACACAGAATTGTGACACCACCAGCCTTATTTTAAAATGCAGTATGTGGCAAATTATTCTCTTTTTTTTTTTTTTTTTTTAATTGTAGTACCCTTTCAATGGCCCAACATCAAGAATGGAGCCCTGTTTGATGAGCAGCACTCCCAGGCTGCATCCCACACCAGTGACTCCACGCTGGCCAGAGGTCCCAGCTGCCAACTCCTGCTACACGAGCTCATCCATGCACTCCACGAGATATGGGAATTCCAGTGACATGTACACGCCCTTGACAACACGCAGGAATTCTGAGTACGAGCACATGCAACACTTTCCCGGCTTTGCCTACATCAATGGGGAAGCCACCACAGGCTGGGCTAAATGAAGATGACTGGCATCAGCTAAGCCCACACACGTACAAGAGTTAGAAAAACTTCATGCTGTGTGGGACTTTTCATGGACATTCTTCAAGGGAGGTGAAAATGGAAGAGATCCTGGGCAGTAATGTAGTTCCTAACGTGGGCAGATTGCAGACCAGTATGACTGAATGTTCCTGTAGCCGAAAAATACTTTTGTGCTGTTCTAGACCACTTTTTGGGCCTCTCTGTGCCTTTTTAAATTCTGGGCCAACCCTGTGTGCTCTCAATTTAAGTGAGCCATTTTTGCCCCCTCTCTTATTGACAAATGTTAATGAGTCTTACAAAAAAAAGTACTGGAACAGGACCTATTTATAATTTGAATTAAAGACAGGAAATTCACCCTCAGCAAAACCCCATCATCTGTTCTTCTTTTAAGCTCTTAATGCATTCCTTAGAAACTATTCTGCCAAGTCATCACTTATTCATATCAATTCCTCTATCTGGTTCCTTAAAAAGACACGTGTTGTAGGTTTCAGTTTACATCTAACTTTGTATATTGATGCACCTTTCTGTTGATCCACTAAGTTTGATCTTTACAAAAGAGAAGAAAAGACATGTAGCATTGAATTATACACTGCCTTAAGTTGACTATTGTTCTTATTATATATGTATTTGTGTTGAGTTTGCACAATCTGGAAAAATCTAACTTCTCTGGTCAGTAATGACAAGGTAAGAAGGGACTTGGGGACTGGGAAGATTTTGGATTCAGAGCCACATATGTTAAATATGATGATGAGATGAAGCAATTATATAAAGAAAATGACAATGCAAACATGATTATTCACTTAATTATCTATTGACAGGTATGAAACTGTTCTCTCGATTCCTTCACATGGTGATAATTCTCTATACGTCTACAAAAGCAAAATTCAAAGCTGTGCCTTTGAAGTTATTCTGTACTGTGTATGTGTGGAAAAATGTATTGTATTTTGGGGAGAATTTTTCTTAGACATTTTCTGTCAGATTTGTAGCTATTTGTGAGTTTTTGTTAGTTTTTATTAACATAGCTTTTCCTTCTGTATTATAAAACACACCAAGCAATTATGGTGGACCTATTACCCTATGGGTAAGAAATAAATAAATGGAAATATGACAACAGGCATTTTAGTAATTGTTTTGTAAATAAAATCTTTGATAGCACCCAGTGTGACAATAACCATGTTTATGCCTAAAATGGACATAAGTGTTATTTGTACAGTTGTGCAAGATATATGAGGGATTTTCACACCCAAATAAAGTTCTTGAAATTAAATAGATGCCGTTTAAATTTACTTAAATACAAGAACTTCTACAAGCTGCAGACCTTAAAAAAATCTTAGATGTCATCATGTATGTTTTTATCCAAGGAAGGACTTGAGAACAGGTACAATACGTGGCAAATGAGTGATGCACCTCCACTTATCTGATGGGCTGGTGATCGTGACCTGCCATGGTCCCCCCTAGGACCAGATGCATTGGTGAGATGTCTGTGGGTAGAACTGACCAGTAACTCAAGGCTGGGTCTTTGGAAGGATCAGGATGGAGGTGAATCCAAGCACCACTCAAGGGAAGCCAGAAGCACTTTGTCTGCTTTTTATAGTAAATTGTTAAACCGAAAGAAGCCTAATCCCCATTGACTGAAAGTGAGGAGAAAATGAGACTATTTTAGCATACAAATGTTCCATATCCTTCAACACCTTTGGGGACAAGTCCATTACCCTGATTTCAAGAGCTCAGGCAGACTGTTCGGAAAAGAGGAGGGATATTGGACACAGTGTGAGACCCAGAAATAATAAAACCTTTCTGGGTGGAGAACCGCAACATCCTGGGAGAGAGAATTCTGACCAACAGCAGCACCACAAAGCTGCTCATAAAAAAGAGCCAAGAACATCATCAGTCAGACAGGGCTTGGAAAGTCTTTTTCAAAAAAACCCTTCCACAGTCTTTCTTTTCCTTTTTTGTTTAAAATTAATTTAGAAACTTGTGTTGATGTCTCAGGAGTCTGAATGTGCACTTCCAACTACTTTTGAACTGCTTCCTGATGAGGGCTTTGAAATTTAAAGCAGACGTTCATGGGAAGCAGTATATAGATTGGTGAAACAGGCCACCATCACCAGCTGCATGAGAAGTGCTGCGAGGGAAAGCAGGACTCGTCCTGGGCCACTGCAGCTCAGAACCCACCACAGCAGCACAGACCATGGGAGCTTTCAGGTCACAGAGTGTGCACCAGGCCAGGGAGTGCAGCAGCTCAGGAGAGCATCGTAACCTCTGGGCAGAGTGTCTGGTGAGGGGCAAGAATGTCTTAAATCATCCCAGTACAAAATGCCAAACCTCCTGAGTCGAAGTCTGCAGCCTGTTAATTAATCCTTTTCCTTGACCATGGAAACTAAAAGTTGGGGTTTCTTGTCTAGCCATGCATTTATGTGCATATAAAGTAAATATGTGACCATGCAAACCTTGCTGAAGAAGCTTCTATACCACATTCTGAAATATTCAATCTCAGTTTCTTTTCTATTTTTCTCTTTTCTTCTTTCACTTTGCTCTCTTTACTCTCTTTTTTCTTTTTTTTCTCTTTTTTCTTTTTTTTTCTCTTTTCCTTTTTAAAAAAATTTCTTGTTTACATTCTGTTTTTTTCTAACAACAAATACACATTTTTATAAAAATGTCATATTTTTCATAGGCTAAAATGTATAACAAATTATATATAATATATGGAGTAGAATAGAAACTAGTTTTATATATTACAGCATAACTGACATAACACATTTAATATTTTTAAATAGATCTACACACACATAAATATATCTGTATGTATGCGTACAAAAATCCATTACAATCCTTCAAGATTTTTCATTACCAGGTAGAAAAAAGGCTCAGCGGGGGAAGAGCAGTGAGAACTCCATTCAGTAGCATGAATCCTGTTTTTGTCAGGCTACCACTTGCTGCTAAGGTCACTACCCTTTGACAAAAATGGCCTCTGACCTCCCCATCCCCACAATTCTGTTGTGACTGACCCTGAAACCCATGAAATTCAGGGGCAGACATTGCTTTGGAAGGTTTAGATAAAGCTGACTAACATGGGAAGGGCTCATGGTATGCACCCATCTGAAAAGGTCTGGCAGTTCTTTGGTAGAGGATGCAATTTATTCTGTCCCTCTCTTTCACTGAAATCCTAATCCTTCATATGCTACATAAAGTGGAAACTAAAATGCACTGATGATGAATAACAATGTGCCTTTAAAGGGCAGTAACAGTTTCCTAATCTTTATTTTTCAGGTTTTGTAATTAAAAAAAAAAAATTAATTGGCTATGTGCAAGTAAAATGAGTGTTTTGCTGTGCTGTGAAGTAAATCTAAGCAGGCTTATACTTTATTATAGAGTTGTAAATCTAACAAGCAAAACACTCTTTTCACTAGGTTTTTCTCCAAAGCTGCATTAGTTTACACATGGATCTGACTCAGAAGAAATGGCTGCACACTGGATGGCTGGATTTTGTTACTCCTTGCAGTCCAGTGGCTGTGCTGTTCTGGTTTTATATTTCAGCTCTTGAGGCGAGAAACCCCTAGGGAGGAAACTCAGGTTCTTGTTTGGGTCTGCATATGAAACGCTGCAGGCATGCACCGTCACATCTGAGCCCTCAGCGCCCCGTCCCTCTGCAGGTGCAACCTCCCTGGCATTGCCCACTGGGGAGCCGGTCACTTGTGAGATGAAAGGTTTCTCTTTCTCACGGAGTACCTCCTGAACTGTAGCAATAAATATTTCAAGGAGAGACCGGCCGCAGCTCCGTATGAACATGGGGTTTTTATTAACTTCAATATATCATTTTCTGCTATCTGGGCAATGAATTTCGATTATAGGGCGCCTTGAGTATGAAAATACTGTGTATCTGCTCTGTGTAGTTTAAACCCACGGTCTTGCAAAACCTTTATAGAGACATGGTTCACCTATGCCCGGCTCTGCCGATGCAGCCCACCTTCCCCTCCTGCCACTTCCGGAACAAAACGCAGAATTTTCGTGTACCACCATTGTTCTGGTGGGTTACACCTGGGAAAAAGGCGGTTGGTTCTGCTGCCACACGCTGTGGCGAAGCCCCGCTTCAGGGAACACACACAGGCTTCGCCCGCGGTGGGAGCCTAATGACCTAAAAGCTTCAGAAAAAGCGGCCAGCCCTGGTTTTGGCAGCCTTTCGCCTAGTGACAGACACGGGGTGGACAGGGCAGGTCGCAGAGAGCACACGATCGGACAAGCCTAAGGAGGAGGGAGGGATGTGCCGGGCAGCGCCCTGCGCCGCTGAGCGTCCCGAGAACGCGCTGCCGCTGCTCCTCTCGGCGGGGGCCCTCGGGGCTGTGGGCACGGACTGCAGCACCCATCGTGCCCCACGGCAACAAAGCCCCGCTCACCCCGCCGCGCGCCGCAGTGCCGCGCCGCTCGGCATGCTGGGAGATGTAGTCCTCTCTCCGCTACGGCCGGCCGGCGGGACGGCAGCCAATAGGAGGGCTCGGGGGTGGGCGCCGCCGGCCCCTCCAGCCAATGGCGCGCGGACGGTGCCTGCCAGTTCGGGCGGCTTCCGCGGGGAGCGTCGGGCGTGTCAGGGGGCGCGCGGGCGGGGCGGCCGCTGTTCGGCGGCGCCGGGTGGGGCGGAGCGGGGCGGTCGGGCATGGAGCCGGGCGCGGAGCCGGGCCCGGAGTTGGGCGCGGTGCTGGAGGCTGTGGAGGGGCGCGGCGGCGGCGCCGAGGCGGTGGAGCGCGTCCTGGCGCGGTACAACGAGGAGGTAACGGGTCCCATCCCCCTCCCCTCTGCGCCGCTCCCCCGGCGGTGTCGCCGCCCCGCCTCGCCCAACATCGGCAGCGCCGCCGGCAGAGTCCCGCTGCTCCCTGGGCTCGGCTCTGCGGCGGGTCCCCAGCGCTCACCGCTTCACCGCTATGCCCCTGCCCGCGCAGCCTCCCGGCCCTTCCCGTGCGCTCCCCGCCCGCAGGCCGTGCAGGGCACCGCGGCACTGCCGGGGCGGAGAGCCAGGGCACTGCCTAGAGGAAAGCAGACTCCCAAGGGAGCACAAAGCCCATTGCTAGGCTCGGCCCCCGGCACCTTCGGTCTTGCGTTCTACGCGTCCAGTGGGCAGTGTGGGTTTTCGGCGATAGGGCTGTAGAAGGAGCTATTTGATAGCGTACATTTGCCTCACAAGTCCTTTAACCTACGTATACCACTGGGCAGGGGCTGGACAGAATAACACTGAAGTCTCTTGCGTACCTGCCCACCTGCCTGAGGTGTTGCCCTTTGTGGGCACCCTTTGTCACCGGGAATAGAGAGGCCTTGCCATCGCCTGTGTGGCCGTGTCAGCGTGCAGGGACAGGGGTGTGAAATGGGCTGACAAACCTCACTTCATTTTTCTGTGTTTCTGGCCAAGCAAAACGAAAAGGGGACGATAGCTTAGAGCAGGTTTAGCTTTTAATGCTGGCAGGTATGAAAAAGTAGTAAGGGTCTACTGCTGTTGCAGCCCGATATGTGTATGCTCAGTCAAGAAGTGAGGGGGTTTCCTGCTAATGCAGGAAAGTGAAAATCAGAGTGAGAATAGATATTGGGTGGATTTTTGTATTTTTTATCCACCTAGATTTTAGTAGAGCAGTATAGTCCATTTTCAAAGATTATGTCTCAACCCATCAGGTGTCTGCCCTTTGTGTAGATGCTTATGTGACTGGTACACAGGTCTGTAAAGCTGGTACTGACTCAGAGTTTGGCTTTGCATGTAATTTAAGGGCAGTCACGTTGAACTAACTGTTGACTGAAATTTAGGAATCTCTTATGGGAAGGAGCATTCAGATTTTTAATTAAAGTTTCATAGCTTTGTTATTAGGGGTGAAGCCAAATGAATGTGGATGTGATGTGGGTATTCTTCAGCCTCCAAGAGGTGTCCTGAAATTTGCTGTCTTAAGTGCACTATGTTTTACATCTAACAATGGCAGGAGTTGATTTCTTCACTCAAACTGGAGCTTGTAGAAGCTTGGGCAACAGCCTTGACATAGGCTGCCTCTGTGCATGTGGAATTCAAAGGTAGAGACTGATGCAGCTGCAGGGCACTTTCTCTGAAGGATTGGTAGATAAGGAGTTGGTGAGACACATCTGTTTTAACTTGCTGACCTGTGAGGTACAGAGGAAAGATTCTGATTGAAGGAACCTTTTATCTCTGTCCTTACTCTTCAAAATGACCCTGTGTTAAATGTGTTCTGTCGAAAAGCATGCACAAGCATAATTTCTTAATTTTGCTGTACTGGATTTTATGCCTGCTCAGCAGCTTTCCCAGATGAATTATTTAGGCTTGAGTTGAATTCTCAAGGACAGAGTGAGAGCTCGTGCAGCTTCTATTCTGACATTTCAAGTATTTGAGTGAAGTATTAGAGTTAAATGTGTAGCTAAATACCTCTTTTGGAGTGGGATGGGGAGCTCTTAGTACTGTCTCAATAGGACATTGCTTTACTGTGTTTCTTCCTAGAACTTTTTAGTCATATTTCCTGCATCTCTTTTCTGTACACTTTTTTACTGACGCTTTGTGGGCCAGCAGAGACTGAGCAGAGTACTCCATGTTCCAGGGCTTTAGGTTTCCTTAGCTTTTTTTCCAATTAACAAATTAAATATGCTTTAATTGAAAAAAAAAAAAAGATCAAGCAAGTGTAGTTCCAAGGTGCAGGTGGCTGTAGAATAACTATAATGAGAGAAATGAACAGATCTGTTGGTGCTTCTCTGTGCTGTCCAATTTGCAGTGATTATTCCAAATCTCCTCTAGTGCTTAGGCTTCTTGCTCTCACTACAGTGCTCCTGTAAATTTGCAAAAATGTTCATGTGCAAACGTAAAGTTTGCATTCTCTTGGTTAATTGCTCATCATTTAATGCTCACCTGCTCTTGATTGGCATGTTGCTGATCTCCTGTTGGGAGATTGTCCAGTTGGGAGCCCTGTAAGACAGAGGATGGGAATTATTTGCCTACTATTGAGAGAGGAAGGGAATGACTTTCCTACCATCCTAAAAGCTCTAACTGATGTTGGTAACTTTTGGTGGTTGGGTAGATGTCCAAAGCCTTTCTGTGTCATTGTGAGCTTGGGTCATGAAAGGTAAGAGGCCCATGAATGTGCTCTGGAAAGTCACTTCTGTTTTCCAGTTGCTTCCATGATGTAGTAAGTTGCATATTAGAAGTAGAAATTGAGGTTTTTATTTTTTTGGAAGCTGTTCATCATTCTTGATCATTTAGATGGGAAGTTTTAAAATGTTAAGAGAACTGTCTGGTATTAGTGCTGTTTTCTTTGACTGTCATAATAACTTTTGCCATATATAAGTAATATTCCACTAATAGCGTTCTTCAGGATACTAACATAGAACTAGACCCAACTGCTATTTGAAGTGTTCAGTAAAAAGTAAGGACTTGTTGTTAGACCATGTCTATCTTCTACCAGAGAAACAAATACTTTGGTAAGGTGTTTTGGAAATTGCCAGATCACAGAAACTGGTAGTTCTTGTAGCAAGGCTTATTTGATTTGTACTACTTGTTTTCTGGGCAAGGTGATGCTGTGGTGGTTCTGGTTTGGGACAGTCAGAGCAGTCAAAAGCTGATCAGCAAGATCTGCTCAGGGAAGAACCTGAGCAATGAGATATGTGTAAAACACAAGGCAATCTCTCTCATTTTTCACCCTGTCAAGTGCTATATGTGAGGTGGTTGACTCACATCCCACAGATAAATGCTTGCTCTGCACCAGTAGTAGATGTGAAACTCTTCATTGGAGTCACTTACTGAAGCTTTTGCTGTTGGGGAGGATGGGAAAAGGGTGATGTGGTTGTAGCCTCATTATCTGAGGCTTAGTTCAACAAGTTTTTAATAGTTTTGCAGGTATTGCCTCTTCATCAGCTGCTGTGCATGTAACAAACACAAACTCTTGGTTTTACTTACAGAATCGGGCCACTTTCAGATTTGATCCTGCAGATGAAGACAAAAGAAAGGTGAGTAAAATAGGCTGTTGAGCTGCATATCTCAATGTAGAAGTATAAAATAGTAAAGGCAGTCTCTTAACTTAGCTGCCATTGTGGAATGGTGCAAGCAATGAGTATGAAGTTATATTTTAATTTTTGCTTCTTCAGTCCAAGAGACGTGACAACTACACATTCCCTTTTTTTTCTGAAAGAGAAATTCCCCTAGCAAAGCCCCCTCTCTTGAATGAGAGTAGTTACAGAAAAGCCCATAAATTATTTTGCTGGGTACAGATTTGAGGTGAGGTGGAGGAATAAGGGTAAAGATACTCTTCTATATCTACTGAGATAAAATTTTGCAATAGATTTTTCAATTTTCTCTCTTCTCAGCAGGTAGCAGTATGACAGATGTATTTCTTGTCTATGTGAGAGGCTTAAAGAATACTAGAGATTAAGATGAAGGGATAAGTACAGAAGAAAGCTATTAAGATGTAAGGAAGACAGGGTTGCAGAAGCCTATTATTCCAAAGGTGGCTGTAATCAGTGAGATGTGGTACGTGCATGTCAGGTGTCAAAGATGGGAAATGTGTATTGAGCTGTACAGGTGTGTCAGGGCTTAACACATCCCTTGGGATCCATCCACAGCCTTGCATTTAAAGCTAGGACATGGATTGGTTTTATTTTTTCCTATTATTTTTAGGGTGTAATATGTAATAACAAGCCCCTTCCTTTCCGTTGTGTAATTAGCTTTGGGGCTGATTTGCATATTTATTCAGAAAATGTTCATTAGTGAATGAGGCTGTATGTTTCTGCTATTTCTGAAATAAACTCAGAGCTTGGAATCAGAATTGCAAGGTTCCTACCGAGGATAGCTTGTCTAAAATAGGGCGCACATCGTTTCATTTCATGATTTTTTGCAAAATCTAAATATTTTAAGGGGCTTTTTGTGGTAGAAATGTGTGGGATGATAAGTCTGGCAGTCTTTTGCATTTGCAAACCCATCAGTTGTTTGTACTGTAATCTTCAGTTGCAATTCCTTATAACACAGAGGACCCAGAGACGTCTTAGCTTTGCTTTATCTGTGGCTTTACTCAAAACTGGCACTCAGTGATGTGGTGATGGGCTGTGTGTGTCCCTTCTGATCTGCAGAAGAACTGAGCTGGGATCCCAATTTGGTGTTCTTGCCTCTGTTCCCTCACTGTCCCTACCATCCCTTTTTACACTGCAAATGAGCAAATGTCTAGTCTGAGATATTGATTGCCAACTACAGAACACAGGAAAGGAGAAGAGAGCAGAAGCCAGATTGGCAAAAGCCAAATAAAGACAATGAGTTTGGAGGGGTGTTTGTAAGATATACAGTATAAGGATTTTTTTTTTTTCCTGTGGATGGTTGGGTTTGGTTTTTTAGGGTGGTGTTGTTTTTTTTTTTTTTTTAAGCAACCCATACACACCAGGGACATGCTGAAAATACAAAAGGTAGAAAGGGCAAAACTATGGCTTGACTAGAAGCTGGGTAAATTGAACAGAGTAAATTGTTCTGCAGTGATCTATGGCTATCAAAGCATGATGCTTTAGGCTATGGCCTAACTAAATCAGCAGTGGGTTTGTGATACTGAATTCCAGGAGGAAAGTAGATTGTGTCCTCTAGAAGGCAGGAAGAGAGGTGATGCTTGTTTGTCTGGACATAGCCACAGGACTGTAATACATCACAGGGTGATAAAAACACAAGATTGTAATGTGAGCTGTCCTAGTACTTGTCCTGGTTGTTTGTTTAATGATGTATGTGTCTGCATTGTCCTATCTGTCATGAGTGTTATGGATATAAATGAGATGGAAATCTGTGTTGTACTGTAAGATCCCTTCAGATCAGTACTGTAAGATCCCTTCAGATACCAGACACATCATGTCAGTGCCAATCCTTCTTAACTTGTTATATACCAATAAAAAATACGAATTTCTGGAAGCCTGTTTTCAGTTTCTGGGTGTAAACAGTATAGAAATTGCCAACGAGAAGTAAATGTGTTCTGAAAAAGCAGCTGAAGTTGCAGCAGCGGGGTTGTGTCTGAGGAGCATAACGATCTCTTAGAAATCTAAAATATTTGTTTCAAGCAATCAAGAAGTTGTGATGGTGTTTTGCTGGAAAAAGTTGAGTCTTCAGAACTGCAACACTTCACAGCACTGTGGCATTGTTGAGACAAACAGTTGGTTCTTTAGGTCTCTTCTGGAATCCACTCCAGAAAATTAGTATCTGTTAACTTGACCAGGCAGTCACCTTGGAGAGAGTTGTCAGGCATAGTGTCTCCCTTTCTGTGGCAAAGCAGGTGCTTCAGCTCAAGCTCACATGTCCTAATACAAAAAGGAAAGGGTTTTTTGGACCACTTGATCCTTATTTAATAGCTTTGCTCTCCATTATTTATACTATGTCAGGGCCAAATACTGCTTCTGAAATAGCAACACATTTGTGCTGTTTACAGACTTCAAATGGTAAGAAAATTACAGTACTGTCTGTGCCCTAGAAATGTCTGTCAGCACTGACTGCCTGCTTGGCCACAGCATTCCACAGCTGGAAGTTGCTACAGTGCTGTTTGCTGTGATATAACAGACAAAGTAAATCTGTCCAAGATGGCAAGTAAGGCTTTTTAAATTGGATAGAGGCACTTGAGTTTGTGAGAGGAAGGGGAGAAAGGGGAAGCAGCAGCCAAATGTAAGAATATGACTTACAAGCCATATTCTTACCTGAAATGATTGAGATGTTTCCTCTTCAGCTGCATACCTTTTTGTCTGCTTCACCATTTGTAGTACTTGCAACATCTGATTTCTCCTGTATCAGGTCCAGCTTACTGTGCTGGATCTCTGATAGAAATCTTCAGAATTTGAGACCAGTGTCCTTGAGTTATTGTCCAGGTTCAATTTGAACATGATGGATCTAAAATTCAGTGGGAAGAAAATCGCCAAAACAGTCTTTTCCCCTTGCATTGCAGAGTGTTTTCAAGGTGTTGAAATAGCTGGTGGTAAATCATATCAAATGTATCGTGGGGCTTTCTCTACAAATTAAATTCATGATGTGGGGAGATTCTCTAAGTCTGTGGACAGTACCATACCTTAACTCTGGAAGGATGGGAGGAATGAAGTATGTTGATGGAGCAAGATGCTGTCATGCTCTAAATCTTAGAACCTCACTCTTAGATAGTGCTGTTGATGCTGTGATGCTTCAGGGAGGTCTGAAGGTTCCTGCAGCCACCAAGGCACAGTTTTTCTCCTCCCAGTAAATTTGTGGCAAGCTTTTAAAGACTGTTAGTGAGTGTCCCGTAAAAATAATAAGGTCAGGTTCTCCTGTGGGCACACTGTGTGGTAGCTTAGTATTAGTTGCTGTTGTTATTGTTCTGACTTCACCAAAACCCCTTAAGGGAGTACCAGTCTGTAAGAGGAAAAAAGTGCTAAGTATCCTTCATTAATACTGAGTGTTTGTTCTAATTCCCTCTGGTCCTGCCCATTCCCATCCAGCATTTTTCAGCTTTTACTGAAACCTCGTAAGGTTCGTGACAAGCCAGTGAAACCAATCTCTCCTTTTAACACCTTTCTTTCACCCAGGATTACAGAGGGTTAAAAGGGTTCTCCCTCTCTCTGTCCAGTAAGGTGAGCAAGGAGGGCTGCTGTGAGTGCAGCTGCCCAGGACTTCACCTTTCTGTGACTGTGAAGCAGGTGTTTAATCCACCAGTTCTGACAACAGGGATTGCTCAGTGTGCTCCTCACCTCACCTGCAGAGCTGTCGTGCTCTCACATGTTCAAACCTTTGACTTGGAGCTGTGCCATGTCAGAGCTGGCAGGCTCCTGCCAAACAGCCAACCTCCTGCTGTCAGTGCGGGCTCAACAAAGCAGTGCTCGAGTGAAGCGGGCTGGATCCTCAAGGAATACAAGTATCCATCTTCCCTCCCCACCCACATCTGTCCACAAAGACTAGGCAAAAATTTGTCGTGGCCTTCTCAGGGGAGATTATCCAATTGTCTGTTATTCAGCACACTTGATGATACATGTTCTATAAATGTTGTCTTGGTTTCCAGGGAGAGTTTTAACTAATGTTTCGAATATCCTTGGGCTTCCTTCCTCAATGTCTTGGATGCTTAGCTCTGAAACCTAATAGAAACTTAAGCACAGAAACTAAAGAGTTGTACTCCCCTTTCCTTTCCTTCCTGTCCTCTCCCCTCCCCCCAATCTAATCAGCCTGTGAACAAAGATGGTGGAAGATAATGGAAGTAAAGAAATTATATTGGCCCAAAGACACACAGCAGGTCTGTGGATGAGCAAGGGAGAAAACACAGGTCTCTTGTATCTCAGGAGAGGTATTTTTCTACTGGGCTGTGTTGCTTCTTAGCATCAAGACTTTATGCTGTCAGGATAAAGAACCAAAATAGGTTAATAGCTTATTTGTCAAAAAAAGATGACAAATGGGTTTTTGTGGCATTCCTGTTTTAACACAAGATTTAACACTACAGCATAGACAAAAGGAATGGTGTGTATTGTTCTGTGTTAATCTTACTATTAGCACAAAAGCTGAAAAATCTTGAATTTCAGAGAAATGAATGGATTTTACAATAAAAAAAGTTAAAACTAGAAACTGCCTTGAGTCTGTGAACAAGTATATAAAAAACAATTCTTTTTGTAGCATGGTTGATGAAAGTCAGATTGTTATCTGGATGTCAGAAGGACAGAACCCCAAACAAAGAAATGTGAAAATCTTGCAGTGACTTAAAGGGTAGCATCAAAGCACCTGAAACTAGAACAATTATCATCCATGTTATGGAAGGGGGAGGTACCTTCCTGTCTGAATTTTCACTTGCTTTCACTTCCAACCATATAAATGAAATCTGTGCCCCTTAGTTTATGCCATACTAATGCCCTACAGGGTGGTAGAAAGAGCACCACCTAAAGAAAATTAAAAGCATAATAATGCTTTTGTGGTCACATATCTTCCCGTTTCTCTTCACTCTGTGCATTGTTTCCCTTGTACCATCAAGGCCAAAACAGAAAATGTGCTGTATGGCATTTGGTTTTAGTTGTCTCCAAGGCAATTTCCTGGTAGGGTGCATCTTCAAAATTTTCCATGGATAGCTCTGCAATTATAATCAGATACTGTAGCTTTTCCTGAGCTGCTGATGGCTCTTGGGATCACCCAGCAGTGGTTCACTGTCGCAGATATCCTGATTGCTGATTCCTCTAAAATCACTCTGAATGGCTCACTGGCTCTAACTCCAGAGAACTTTGTCAGCAGTTAAGTTGTAAGCAGGTTGCTAAATCTCAAAAAAAAAAAAAAAAAGTTCTATTTAATATCTCTCTCTAGTACAACTGCTCAGAGTTAAGACTCTTTGGGTGCTGCGTTTCACTAAGATTTGAAGCTAAGAGATGATTTTGTATTTTTTAATTGAATTACTTGTCTTTTACTGTATGGAGGGAAGGTTAGACTTCCACCTCTCATAGCAAGTCAGCAGGAGGTTGGTGCCCTTTGGGATCCCTCCTGCAGTGCTTTTGACACTTTGCAGTGACACTTCCATAGCAGCAGGTGGGTAACTTATAGAAAAAATGAAAAAATCATTCAGAATTTGAGAGGCTTGGTCTCTTTGTAATCAAACGAGTTTTCAGAATTTGGATAAATTGTTACGGACCATCTTGTAGCAGCTGATACCAACAAGGAAGACAGTAACTTCTAACTGGAAGTGCTTAAACACAAAATAAATTGGCATTTTTCTGAAGTGCTGTGAGCTGTCCATTCAGTTCTGTGTTATTCCTCAAAACCAGACAGACTCCACACTTCAGCTTGCAAAGCAGAGTTAATTGTATGGAAGACTCTCTTAGCAATAGGAAGTGAACTCTTGTAGGAAGTCGAGTTGTGATTTGGTAATTTGACTGTGGATCTAAACTGGTCATTTTTTGTTTCCTAGGCATTTTTAGGAACACTTCAAAGATGCCACCTTCAGAAACATTTAGTGCAGGTGTAGCATACCATGCTTAAGTCAGGGAGTTTTGCAGATCTGTGTGAGCAACATTAGGTTAATGGTGAGGAACTCTGAGAACTCTGTACTTGAGTATGTTTTTCCAGCCACAGTAAGGACCTATATGCCTGTACAGGTGGTCAGATGTGGGGTCTATAGTGTTGTGGTGTCTCTGATATTCTGATAAAAATTTCTTATGTTGCCTGTGTGATAGTAAGAGGAGAAGCTCATTCCTTGTTTTCAAACTCTTACTGAATTAGTCTAGTCAGGGGTGTGGAGATGCAGCCAAGATCTTGGTTGTCTGGATGGTGCTTTTGGGTGGGCTTAACCCCAGGACAAGCATACTAGGAATCATATTGTGAGTTCCTGCTGTTTGACTTTGTTTACAGATTTTCTTTTAACATTGTTGAAGTTAAAAGAAAACAAGTTGAAATCTTGTGTTGTTTTCTCCCTTATTCTTCTGGAGTGTCTGTTCTAGATGTGCTTTAGACTTAATGTTTGTTGCTGGTTTTGTTATTTCTTTTAATTTTGGCTTTAATTATAAGTCATCACAGTAATAATATTGGCTTAGATGTCCCAAGTGGAACCTTTGTTTTGAGCTTTGTGCCAGGATCATGGGCTTCTGTGCTCCCCACCTTTTCATTGTGGTGATGATGGTGAAAAGTGGAATTCCAGAGTCCATTCCTCAAGAACTACTTTATACTTTACTAGTATTCCTATGGTTTTTTAATCACTTTCTTGACACAGACTGCCTGAGATCACAATATGAATTTCGGGTCCTAAGCAGACTTCTGCTCTAGTGCTATTCAACCCACTTGCTGCTCTGGCTCCTTTGGTAATTTATTAATGTTGATGGTCAAGACACCAAGCTGGGGAGGTGGAAGCATGGAGGAACTGTCCTGGGAGGTACAGTCCAGTTTATATTGTATTGGGAACTTCTTTTTGACTATGCTTCTGACACTGGTACCCACGAGGAGTAGCGTTGTATTGAGCTTAAGGCATAAAAACCCATTGGAGTCCTCTCACATCAAGCAGTCCCTTCTGGCCTTTTTCCCCTTTTGATTGATTGTGCATTTCTGTCTTATAAAAGGCAGTACTTCTATAATTCAGATGTTACAGTTCTGACCTGCAGATTATTGGAGTGTTGTATTTTCTCATGCTGCATTTATATGATTGTTTACCCTTGCAGTCCCGTTGGTATAAAGAATCCGTGAACTATTTTGACATCAGGAACAATCTGTGTTGATAAAGCAGCAGTTTTGCTGGCTTGGTAAAACTGCTATAGTCTGTCTTCAAGTAAAACTGCATTATGTATCTGTCAGAGGTGATATTTCTAAGAGTCTTTCTTAAAATGGCAGAAGTGTGTCAATTAGGTTGAAGTGGCCACACAAACATGGAGTACTAATCCTTGTATGTTAAGTAGCACTTATTTTGGTTTCTTTTTCCCCCAGCCTCCTGACTGAAACAACCTTAACTTAAAATTCTGCAGGTGTTGTAGGTGTGACTGTTGTACTTTGACATATTTTTAAAACCTTTCACTTCTCTCTAGCGTTGTTACTCTTCTGGAGTTTTTAGTCCTGATGCTGTAACTGGCAGTGGTGGGTAACAGCTGCTATTTTGGCTTAATGCTTTTGCAAATGTTGATGTCTTTGGATTGTATCCATGAGAAAAACCGCTTTTGGTGCTCTCTGGAGGCCTTTTGTAACAGTTCATATTTTGAAGAGCTAATATGGAATACCTGGTTTCTCAAGTCAGATAAAACCTCAAAAGTTATATGGAAGCTTAGCAAAGTAGTTTCTTATTGCCACCAATATTTTGACACTAAAACTGTTCCCTTTTTCTTTGTTGTGTTTGCCTAGAAACTGTGTGAGGGAATTCTGAACATCCTTGAAAAAGACACAAAAACTTCATGTCAAGTTGCCTGCTTGGAGGCCCTCCGGATTCTCTCCAGGGACAAGAAAGTTTTAGTGCCTGTAACCACAAAGAGGAACATGCAGATCCTTATGAAGCTAGCAAAGCTGGACACTGTAGAAGATCCTTTGGAGAGAGTATCTGAATTTCCTGTGATAGTAGAAGCCTTAAAATGCCTCTGTAACATAATTTTTAATAGTTCAGTTGCACAGAAGCTCAGTTTGGAACTGAATCTTGCAGCGATGCTCTGCAATCTTCTGCAGAAATGTAAAGACCAGCAGCTGGTTGATGACATTAAATGCTTTGATTTGCGTCTGCTCTTCCTCTTGTCACTTCTGCACACAGATATTAGAGCACAGTTGCGTCAGGAACTACAAGGGGTGCAAGTTTTGACTCAGGCTTTGGAGAGTTCCCTGAGTGTAAGATGGACAGAAGAATATAAAGCAGCAGAAGATCGTGACAGGCCTCCTCTATCTTTGCAAGAGACAGATTGTGCCATTGAGGCACTAAAGGCTCTATTTAATGTAACACTTGACAGTTGGAATGTCCACAGTAAGGTAAGGCTTAGCTGAAGTGCTTTTTCCAATTGATTTTGTTTAGCCTGCAAGAACCAGCAGGTAGATAGACAAGAGGCACTTATTGTTCCTGTTACTACTTGGGCAAAAAATTTTATCCATGCATTTTCTGTGTAGTGGGAGAATAGCTTGGCTTGCCTAATGCAAGTTAAAACTATGTTTTTGAATACAAAAATGCAAAAAATACTATTTCATAAAAGTCTTAGATTTCCAAAAGAAAATAAATGTTGTTCACTAATAATTAGCTCGCTAGGAAAACCTTCTTAATCTAAGTGTACCAGAGGGCTGCATCTCTGGAGGTTTTGGACCATGGCAATAGGGTACTAGATAGAGCTGAGAGGACTCCCTAGTTTTTGTCTGTTGTATGATAAGTACATCATCTCTCATTTTTAACAAATAACTCTGATGAAAGAGTGGTACTGTTTTTAATATCTTTGGCCCATTCTCCCAACACCAGCTTTGGACTTAAACATTATCTTTTAAGGTGAGATCAAGTACAAGAACCAAATACAGTTTCATTGTTATGTCTTATGAATAAAGTTTATCTTGGTTTGTTTTCATTATTACATCAGATCTTTCTTTTCCTTAGATAACTGTGCTTCCTATGTGTTGCATCCTTTAACTTATAAACAGAAGGTACCAGGATAACTTTGCTGCATAAACTGAGTCTGTGCTACAGCAGGAGAATTATGTAGGGAACCTTTCTTTTTAGTCCACATCATAGTCTCTAGAACAGTGTTGTTTACTTGTCACTGGGCATTGTAAATATGCAGCATATAAAGCTGATCAAGATTCTACAGTAGTTAAAACTCGCAAATAATTGTTCTCTTTAGTGCATTGGACTAAACAGAAAATAAGACATTAATTATAACTTTAAGGAATGTAAAACTTGAGAAAAGTCTGAAGTTTATTCTTTGCTTTAATGTCTCAAGGATATGGTGAATAAGAAATCCTGAAATTTAAGATTAAGTGACGGAGGGATCAGAGAAGCTAATATTTGAGTTAAGGAAATACAGAGAAAGTGAGCTTGCTTTCTTCTGTGTATAGTCCCAACCTAGACCTTTATTAAAAGTATCTTTAACTTTGTCAAAGTTCTTTGTATAGACAAGTGATTGTTTTGGAGGTAAAAAAGCATGTAACACAGTTATATGGAAAGTTGGAAAAAGAACTGTATTACATGTTCACCTCTTGAGAGGTAAGCTCTTGACAGCTGGAAGTTGGTTTACTCTTACAAAATACTGAATCTGGAGAGATGTAAAGCCCAGCTCACTGCAGGAAGGCAGGCAGGAGATGGCACATGGTTGTGCCTTTATCTGCTGAGGTTTTGTGTGGCTGCTGTCTGTGGAACGAGGGAGGTTTTGTCCTAGAAATCTTTTCCTCCTTAATATCCCAAGCGTGCCTGCAGCTTGCTTTTTTTTTTTTTTTTTAATGAGAGTTTAAGACATCTCAAGGCAGGAGAAGCTTATTTTGTGTTTTGAGATAGAGCTTAGATGATTACTCTTTGCTAGAAATTCCTAAAAGCAGAAAACCTTTACGTTAAAGAACTTTTTAGTGGCTGTTAGCCAGATATGTTAGGTGACATTCTATTTAGTGAATATTTCAGTGGCAATTTTAATGGTCTGGAAGAAGAGTGAAAGGCATGTTAATGAAGTGGGCTGAAGATGCAGAATTTGAAGAGATTCCAAACAGGAGAACACATGGAAAATAAAAGGAGAGCACAGATGTTGGGAATGTGGGTAGAAAGCTAAACAAGACCCACCCTAATGTGGAGAGAACCATTTGAAGCACCAATATTTAATGCCTGGAGATGATTTCAAAGTAGCAAAGCCAGACAAGAGCTGCAGGTGGTTCAGTTGGCAGATTTGGATGCTGATGCTACAAAAGATGCATTGGGTGCTTTGTGCCAGGTCAAGCACTCCAGAACATATGGATGCTAAGAAGAGCTGTTGAAAAAGGGTGAGGACAGTGGTACACAGTTAAATGGTTGCAGTTACTGGTGTAGTTTTGTGTGGCTGCTGTCTGGTGGGAGACTGGCATTGCTTGGAGAGAGGAAAAAGCGGGGCAGATGAGGTTGCTGAGAAGTTACTGGAATGGAGGAAAGGAAGCAAGGGAATTAGAAAAAGAGACAGACTGGGTGGAGGGAATGAAACTTGGCAGGAAAAGGCCTAAATGAGGAGAAGACAAATTAAATTAAGAACATACATAATTTAAATGGATGAAGAGGTGGCCCGGTGTAAATACAAGAAGGAAGAGAGTGGTATGTTAGGAACAGTGGTATGGAATTGAGCAAACACTTGTAACTGGGTTTTCTAGTAATGAAGGCTGATTTAACTGGAAAAACCTCCCCAGTGAGTTTTACAAGGCCTAGTTCAAAGTCATCTTATGAGAGTTATGTAGCATTAAGCATTCAGTGAACACTAAGGTACAGTCCTTTTTTTGATAGGGATGGATGTTATGATCTAATAGGTATTTTCCATCTTTAATTTTTATTATTCTAGTGACCTGAAACCCTCACTTGCAATCTTCAAAATGAAAAAATATCTTCATAATTTATATTTATATAGAATGAATCTCATCAATTTCGTTACATGGCTGCCATCCTTCGACACTGCTTATTAACCACGGGCCCTACTGAAGAAAAAACTGAAGAGTTGCACAGGTTGGTAGAACTGCAGACCCAATCTATGTTAAAAGGTTTTTGTTTGGTTGGTTTTCCTGAATAGAAATTACTTTGCCTAAAATCTAAAGTGAAAATCTGAGAAACAATGAAAACTACTAACTTGGAGTTAATATTGGTAATTTTTTTTGATGAAAGCTGTTTTCCTCAAATATTGTTTAAACATGTCCAGTTTTCCAGAGAGAAGGTGGCTGGCAGGATTGTTATTTTCTATCACTGATAATGAAGCTCACCTTTTTAAAATTTTCTTTTTACGTTCATGTGTGTGTATCTGAGGATGAAAATACATTTGGAAATTCTAAGTGTAATTCAAATTGAAGTGGAATACAACTTCTGTTGTTTTGCACAGAAGCTGATGGAAACAGTGCATTTTGAGATTTCTATATGTAAGTTTTGCAATTCTGATGGATTGGGGTGGAAGTAACAAGTTGATATTTTATCCCAATAGTTCTATAGCTATATCCCAATAGCTATTTATCCCAATAGCTTTATTGGAAGTACAAATCCTTTTTCCTTGGTAATAGTATTTTTTTCAAAGATGAGTGAATCACACAGTTTTAGGTGTGTGGTTTGTTTGTTTTTTTTCCTCAGTCCTGCACCCAACTGTTAGTATTGGCAGCCAGTAATTCAGTCAAAATTCAAATTATTTGGGGTGAGGTGGTGGTTCTTTGTTTAGTGTTACTGTTCTTTCTCCATGACGCCCTTCTTTTACCAAGTAGGTCAGCTGTTCACTGGGCCTGGCAGTACAGTAGCTTCTGTCAGCAATGAAATGTTGCCATTTTCTTCTTCAGAGGTATCTGTATATCTAACTGTAGGGTCTTTTGAAGGTCTTCAAAAGGAACTAGTCTCTGGGAAGAAAGATACAGCTTTTCCCACCCAGCAATCTTGAAAGTGTTAAATGACCTTGATTAAAATCTTGGAAAGCTCTTAGAGATCAACAGTCTTAGAAGGTGAACACTAAAATCCTACATCAGAGCCCTTCTCAGCTGGTGCAGACTAGTTTGGAATAATTTAGGATACTGCTGCAGTAGTTGCCATGACTGAAGTTAGCGCTGCATCGTAAAGGGCAGTTAGTGTTTTCTCTTTGCTGCTGCTTGTTGTGGGTGCTTTGTGCTCTCAGCTTCCTTTAAGGGAGGGACTGGCAGGAATAAAATCCCTACTGCTGGGAGAATTTAACAGTTTTGCATACAATCAACAATTACAAGAGAGTGTTACGAGAATTATTATACAGCTGATGCTCTTCCCAAGATCTCTTTCCTTGTCCAGAAATCTGACTAGTCTGATCACTCTGTTAAGTATACTGCCCTGTAAAATTTAATTATCTTGTGCCATTGCAAAGGGATGGAAATTATGCAGGTCCTTTTGGTTTTAGCTTTTGCAAACACTTGCAGATGAGATCCAGAAAGGGCTTTACATAAAGAAGTAGGCAGCTGTGAAGATGATGTAGTGTTGGTGTGATTTCTGTCCTTGCTTTTTCAGTCACAAGGGAGATTTTTTGTAGCGGTGCTGCCCATGTGGGCCTTATGGAGACACCAAGTCAAAGCAAAGGCTCTCCATAATTCTGAGAGGGGGAAGCAGGAAAGAAATGAGGACACACATCACTGCCTTGAGTCACTTCCATTGTTCCCCCTTCTCCAGCAGACTCAGTGTAGCACTGCATCAGTCTTTCTGCTATGCTGAGAAAACAACTTTGTCCCTCAGCAAACTGTAGCTGGTTAAGTTAGCTGAAGAGTAAAGAATGCGTCATTGCATGTGGTATTTGATCTTGATTTATGTGCTACAAGAGCACCGTGCAGGATTTGACTGCTGCAATTCAAATATTTCAGCCTTTTTGCTGAACTTGAGTTTTGTTTCTGAATGCTACAAGGATGCAGTAAAAGCTGAATAATTGAATTCCACCAAGATTGTTCATCACAAGGCAACTCTGGAATAGAAAAGCTATACTCAGAAGTAATGCCCTGCAAATCCTCAAAGGAACTGGGGCTGCATCAGAGGGCCTCACTCCAGTCTGCTGATGTATTTGGACAAGCAGAACTTAATTCCTGATAGGAGCTTCACTAACAAATGAGTGAACTGTTGTGAGCAGTGTGTAGCTAAGAAAGAGAGGCTGTGTCATCATTTGGGCTATGCTGGACTCTGACCACGCAATCTTTATTGCCAGAGATGAGGTGTGAGTCAGAGAGCAGAGCACAACTTCCAGCTCTGCTTTCCACCTGGAGCCTATCAGCAAGGCAATTATGAAAACTGTGTTAAAAATAAAATAAAATACCAACAGTGGTGAATGCAGAATAAACTTTAAGAAGCATCAGGGGGATATAAATATATTTCTTAGGATTGCTGATCACTTGCACTTCCCTAAGTCTGTAAATCTGCTGAACCTAAGATGCTTCAGTGAAAGGTTTGGGCAGCCCGTTAAAGCACATCATTCGTATGCCTGTGCTTGAATCTGTAAGTTGAGGATTTATTTTAAGGGAACACTGAATGTTGGATACATGCCCTGAGCCATGATGTGCTGATTGTCAGTGTGACTATTTCTAATAAAAAAGCAGAAGTTAGCCTTAAAAATATCTTAACTACTTTAGTACCCAGTAATGTCATTGTGGTTCTGTTGCGTCATTACTTAATGTTTGAATATGAGCAGCTTAAAGTACCACGTATTAGAGTGAGTGCCATTTTTGCCCACTAACAAGGTTTTAATCAAGGCATTCACTGGCTCTAAATAGGCCTTTGCTTCTGAATTTGCATATCAGGAGGGGGCTGGGAGCATGAGTGGGTGGATGTCATGTCCCAGTGATTAATGATCTCTAGGAAGCCGAAAAGGGGAGAGTAATATACGCAGTATTTCTACCCCCTGGAGTAGGAATGCAAACACTATTGTGCATATCTGTGCATAGTCACTGACTTCCTGGTAGCTGGAGAATTTCATACACTCCTCTGCCACAAATAAAACTGTCAGTGGAGTGACAAAGATCAGAAAGCCGGCCTTAATTTATTGAAAAGAATAGCTCAGACACAGTGATCCAGAAAATTAATTTTGTAGGTGTTTGGGAACTTGGTTGTTTAATAAGAAACTGGTAAAAAGAGAACTTTTGATGAAAGGCCTGAAGCCACCAAATATTTGTTGAATTTCAATCTGTTTTGTTTCTGACTATTCTTGAATTATTGGAGAGGAATAACTTCCGTGATATAAAAGACATATCTTGAACAGGAATTAGAAACAAAACAAAGAGAACAAGCGTTCCCAAAAGTAATAGTTGTCTGAATTTCAATTACTGAAAGAGCAAAAGGGAGATGGCACCGTGTGGAACAGCCACCCAGTCTGATCAAACCAGAACCAGCACATTTGTTAGAAATCCAGTTATGGTCTGATGGCCATGATTTGCTTTCTCTTTTGCTAATTCTTTGTTAGAATTGTATTACTAACTTAGAAACAGAGGGCAGCTTCTAAGTAGATATTATTAAAAGTCGTAAATGAAGTTGTTTGAAAAGTTTTCTCCATTCTTGGAACACTTCACTAGTCCTTGAAACATCAGTGCTCATTGGTTCATTGATAGCTTTGAGGTCTGCATGGGTAAACCTGAATAGTTTTGTACTATTTCTAAATGCATCCATTTATAAGTTTAGTTGGACATCAGCAAGTAAATGACGGCATTCTAATTTTTGCAGCATCTGCCTAATTTGTCCCAGTATTCAGGAACAGTACAAGCCCAAGTCTGTACAGTGAGAACAGGGTAGATAGCAAACTCAAGGGATGTGTACCCCACAAGAGACCCTTGCAAAAGTAAGTCCCACCTTACTCCATTAAAGAGGAGGGAGGGACCCTGTGGTCTAATTGAAATCACTTAATGGCTCTTTGGAAATGCTCCTCTTTGTGTGTTGTAGAATGAGAACACTGCCAGTTACTGAAGGGTGGTGCTTGGTAAATAAACCCAAGTCTTCTTTTTAATGTGTCAAAAGCCTTCTGTATTTCATGTATGCTGCAAGCTAAATAAAAGTGAAAATATTTCAGGGCACCTAAAAAAAAGGCTACCATGCCCCCCTGTTACAGCAGGAGGAAATGTTGTCTATATTGTATTTTGTCACATTAATGTTGGTAATGTGGATGAGTGGTAAAATGTTTTGAGTTTCAAGGAGGAAAAAACTCTGACCGCTGCAAATCAATGTGAGAGTTCCCCCTGCTGTCCTGCAGGACCAGCTGCCGTCGCTTGCTGCTGGAAGCTGTGCCTTATCCATGGGATGGGACACTGTGGGGGCTGGAAGTAATACTGCACTGCTGCTTTTGGAGCTTTTTGTCTTTCTTTTTCCTTGTTTGTTCCAAGAGCCAGCACTCAGGCGATAATGCAGGCCACCTTCTTTAAAACACAGAGAGGAAAAAATAAAGCATTGTTTGAGTTGTAGGGTCTCTCTTTGATTGCAGTTGTACAAGCAGTTTATGGTGTGTTGTACTCTGGTTTTAATTCTTTCTTCCAAATGAATAATGAATTTTTAAAATCTGTTTCAGCAATGCAATCAACCTCTTAAGCAATGTGCCTGTTTCTTGCTTGGATGTTCTTATTAATCCGTCGTCCCAAGAGGAAACAGATATAAAATACAATGGTATGAATATGGGAGCTATTCAGATTTTACTGGATTTCATGGAGAAGAGAATAGACAAGGTATGGACTGCAGGGATTTTTCACAAAAAGGGGCTTCTTTCACTAAAGCAAAAAGTGCACATATATCAAGCTTTGTATAAACCTTTCAGCCAGTACTTAGCACAAATATGGATGTCCTTCCTTCTAGATTGTGAAGCACCTCAAAATAAACAAATTCCTGTGAATATCTGAAGCTATTTGCTTATATGTGTCTGAGGGTGAACATTGGCTCTTTGTTTATGTAAAGTCCATATTTTGGCTGTCATATAGAACTTCATTGTTACTCTTAAAATGTTTTATTTGTATTTGGTTTTATTTTAGGGAAGCAGCTATAGAGAAGGCCTGACTCCAGTTCTCAGTTTATTAACTGAATGCTGCCGAACTCACAGGAATATCAGGAAGTTTATCAAAGCTCAGGTGAGTAAAATACTCATTAAAATTTGAATATGAAGCTAGTGATGAACTTTGATGTTTGTACATCAGTGCAGGACAGTGCTATAGAAATAATTTTTCAGTCATGTAAATCAGTAGATAGTATGGCCTGAGTTCCATGATACATTGTGTAGAGCTGTTAAATGATAACATCAGGGATATTGTAAAGCTGTGTTTATGTGAGTCACCATAATCGTATGAGATGGGTAGAAAACTCAATGAGGTCTGTTCCCTGACACCCAGCATGTAAAAAACATTTCAGTGCAGTTAATTAAACTGTGCAGAGCTGTGTGGTGGCCAGTGAGAATGCAGGTGTTTTTACAGGTTCTGCTTGAGGTTTAGTTTTACCTCAGCAGGAAGGACTTGTTGGGATTAAGACTTGTGTACCAGTGTGGATCAGCTATCCTGTCAGAGTAAAACTGTCCCTGGACAGAGGCACACTTCATCACATTGTCTCTTAAAAGAGCTCTTTATTACAGTATTGACAGTATGGCTTTTTGCAAGGAAAAAGATTTCTGTGCCATGGTTAAAGACCCAAAGGATCTGTGTAGCTTGGTGGTTGAGTGTGGGGTTTTCTGTTCCGAGGTCAAGTGGAGAGAAGTTAAAAGATGAGCAAGAGAAAGAAGTTGCTCCTCTAGTTTCTGCTGTTTTTCTCCTAAGCTGCAGTGACTTTTGAGTTGCATCCTAGATGCTGCTCCCAGATCAAAGCTGTGCCTGAATTCATAAATGGAGTTTAAAATGAAAAAGAGCATATATTTTCTGCCTCTTTCATCTATATCAGAAAAGTGGTTTTGAGGAATTTAGGGAAGTCATTCTTGTTGTTTTTGTCTTCATTCACAGCAGTTCATTTTTAGGATACTTTGCTGATCTGTTAACTTAAAAAAAAAAAAAAGTTGCAGAGCCAAGTGTTCAGAAGCTAGAAAATGAAGTTGTCTGCATGTTTTTACGACATCTCGGCATCTCGATGTCAGGATACAATTGCATGCTGACTCCTGCCACAGGACCACTGCCTCATATAGTGCAGAGAATGGATGGATGTTGCTAACTGCATGACTGGATATTTGATATTTTGAATTACCCTCATTGTTAAGTGCTGGCCTTGGGCTTTATTTATTGTGTGCTATTCAAATTGTGATCTGAAGACAGGATGATTGATTTCCTCATGGACTGTCCTATGGCACTCATCACTGTATTAGTATTAGAGTACTCTAAAAACATTAATTCATTCTTACAACACACTGGGAAATGGCAGTCATGGTACTATCCCCATTGGGGGGAGTAAGCAGGGACAAAGTAAAATGTGTTTGCTAATTGTTTGAATACTTAGCTTGAGAAAGACAGGGTCTGTTTTATCCAAAGTAGTCAATACTGTAGCACTCATGTAAGGATCAGTTCCCAGTGAGTCCAATTTCAGTAGTAATTGTGCTGTAATTTTACACAG
This sequence comes from Aphelocoma coerulescens, assembly GCF_041296385.1. Lineage (NCBI taxonomy): Eukaryota > Metazoa > Chordata > Aves > Passeriformes > Corvidae > Aphelocoma > Aphelocoma coerulescens. The sequence continues at coordinate 57,077,025 of NC_091014.1, read as the reverse complement.
GACATGGCACTTCATGTTAGACACCTAGAAGACAAAGGACCTGCAATTTCTTATGACAATTAGTGACATGTTTTGTTTTATTTCCTAGTAAAATATTGAAGATCCATAATTCTTATTAGAGTCTTCAGATCATTAGGTATTTCATATTATGGCTCATATTAGTTTGCAGATCATATCACATATCCTGCGAATGTGAAAAAATTTACATAGATTTTGAGTCTGAAGGCATCCACACAAGGAGGCAGAAGTTAGTTTGCCAAAAAAGCCATCATTCATGCATCTCCTGCCTTTCTTGAAGGTTGAAGTTAACAATATTAATGACCTCTCATGAAAAATAGTGTGTTTGAGGAAATGTTAAATAGTGATTTCTCCAAAATATTTCTGAAATTTAGCTTGAGCTTTTGTGTAAGTCTTTTCTGGTTGAAGTATGCATTTCCTCTTTATGTAGAGCCCATTTTTGAAATAGAGTAGTAGAAACTTGTAGTAGAACTTGCAATGTATTTTCCTGCTTTTCCATTATGAGCATATCATTGGTCTATATAAACTACACAGCATTTTAAGAGTGTAAGTTTTGGTAAGCTGGTATTTCTAATATTTTTACCAGATACATGAGCAAAACAGAAGAAACAGAGAACATGAAGTTATGGCTGCCTGTTGACCAACACTTTTGGGACACCCATTTGTGCTCATAAACTCCTAATAATTGTATTTTTAAAGTCTGCATTTGAGACTGAGTACTTTTGTGCCCAAAATGACAGACCAGAAAACTTAAAATATATTAAGAAGCAAGAGACACTACTAATGGATGTAGGCATAGTTGTCTGATTATTGCCTTTTTTTTTTTTAAAGACAGAGTATTTTTTAATTCTGTTGTCTACATTTGTTTTTGCAAGTATTGGGTAGATATTTCCATGCATTTTATGCTATTCTTCCCTTTCTTTTGTGCTGCCAGGTACTGCCTCCATTGAGAGATGTCTCAAACCGTCCTGAAGTTGGCACAACAGTGAGGAACAAACTTGTGCGCCTTATGACACACGTTGACCTTGGAGTAAAGCAAATTGCAGCAGAGTTTCTTTTTGTTCTTTGTAAAGAGAGAGGTAAAAATGACTTTTTCTTCTCCCTTTTGTGTAAGGTCTTGCTGTTATTGGTATATTTGCCTCTTGCTATAACTCTCAATTCTTGTAGCACTCTGGTGGGTTTGTTTTGTAGGTGATTACAGCTGAATAATTTCCTCTATCCTCTTTGCAGTTGATAGCTTGTTGAAATACACAGGCTATGGTAACGCAGCAGGATTGCTGGCAGCCAGGGGCCTGCTAGCAGGAGGAAGAGGAGATCATTGGTACTCAGATGATGAAGATACAGACACAGAAGAATACAAATCTGCAAAGCCAAAGTATAGTATTGTTTTCAATTCCACATATCCTGTTGTGTTTTGGATTCTTTTGACATAATTGTTTTGGTTTTTTACCTTTTTCAGAGAGGCCAGTTTTGGAATGATACATGCTTTTATTAACTCTTGTCTTCTGCTGATTTCATGGTCTAATTGTTGAGAAAGCAGCCTCTAACAGTGACCATCACGTAGTCATATATGGTTGCAGCGGGGAAAAAAATCGCTATGAGAATGATTTAACATCAGTCTGAATAACTATTTAAAATTCAAGAGTGGAAAGAGATTTTTAAGAATACAATAAAAAAAAAATATAGTAACAAACTTAAAAAGGATGGGTTTTGTCCCAGATTTTTTGAGGAACTCACTTGAAGTTGCCAAGCTGCTAACTGTTGTTTTTGGGGTATATCTCTGTAATGGAGAAAGTAATGGCGTCAGATATGGCTAAGGGTTTCCACCAGAACTTTGTTAAAAAGGAACAAGCCAGTAGGTCTAGTTTCAGTTTTGATCGAGTTTCAGATTGCCTGGTACTAAAATTTTTCTGAAGAATCAAGTAGGTTGCATATATAAATATGGAAGGAGCAAAATAACATCTATAGAAGTCATGCATAAGGAATCCAATATATTTGTTGGAAGGATTCAGTGACCACATAGAAGCTCTGTTGATCTTTATTAATTGTTATTGACTGAGTGTTAGAGGTTTTAGTTTGTTGTGTTACATCTAAGATTTGGTGCTGTTTTAAGGATGTTCTGAAATTGTTGATAGTGGAGATCTGAAGTGTTAACGTTATTTTTCTGTTTTACTCTGTTTGCCTTGAATTACAGACATGGTTAGGTGTATAAGGGGGGCTTGTGGTTTATTGAAAGATTCTTATTAAGGTACATGAATGAAGGACAGAATTAAATGGATGAGAATTAGAGGAATTACATTGCTTCTATGCTAAGAAATTAACTCTAAGCCAGGAGGTTTCTTTTTATTTCTGCACTTCAGGATTTTTTTTCTTGCTGTTTCTCTCTGCTCTTCTTTCAAAAGCCTGACATTCAGTTATATGCGTACAAGTAAAACTATAACATCTATTTAGCTAAAAGCTAACACTTAAATGGAGCATTCAAGACAACTGTCAGTTGATTTTCTGTATTGCTGTTAAATGTTTGTGATTAAAATATTTGAAAGGATAATGTACCCTGACAGTTTTCTTTAAAACTACTTCTTTGCTTTTGTTACCTTTTCTGTATCACTGTTCACTTATATTAACAGTGAAAATAAAGCTGGCTTTGTAAATTCTCAAAGTAACTTAATCTGGTCTGAGCAAAAAATCATCATTGTGGAAGGCCAACAGTTAACTAATTTAATGGAAAATTAACTGGAACCTGTCTATATTTTTAAAATTGTGCCTGTACAGAATTAGTTTCAGACATGTGTCTGTCCTTCAGTTCCTTATTTATGTCATTAGTACTAATGACATTGTCATTGTTACCATCATTATTCCCCTGGTTTCAAACTGCTCCTCTATGGATCCAACAACAAGAGCTACCAGGCTGTGCATTTCTGAGTACTGACAAGACATTAGTGCCGTGAATCAACAAGAAGATACAGTCACGATTCATGAGAAAATACGGTATAAATATGAACCTTGGCTATTTATAACAAAACCTTTCATGTGCAGTTCAGACAGTTTTAGTCTTGATGGTTTCTGTGCTTTCTTCCTCTTTCCTGCTATTAAGAAGACAGAAAATGTACCTATTCCTGCAGTAAACTGTTGTTTTTTCACCTCCAGCATTAACCTTATCACTGGTCACTTAGAAGAACCAATGCCCAATCCTATGGATGAAATGACAGAAGAACAAAAAGAGTATGAAGCTATGAAGCTTGTCAACATGTTTGATAAACTTTCCAGGTATTATTATATTATAGTTGCTTTTGAGAGGCAGCTTGTATCCTGGCTCTTTCCTAAGGTCTAGTGCTTCAAAATAGTGCTAGAATCAACTTCTCTGCAGAATTAGGACCACCTTAAATACAGAGGAAAATGTTTAGCACTTCAAAGAAAAGAGTGGTATGTTGCAGGACTTCACAGGAAGCCTCTTTTGGAGAGGATTGGACAGAACTGGGAAGATCTGGTGGTGAGGGACTTGCCTCCTGAATAGATAGGCTGATGGTAATAAAGAGAATTTCTTCTTTTAAAGTATGGGACACAATCCAGGCCCAAGGCAAGTGGGCTTATTTTCCCCAGGTTAATGAGCAGCATCTCGTTGTAACTACTTATGTCTGCTGCTTATACAAAGAACAAATATAGTGTGAAAATAGTTGTTGTCAGAAACAATAAATTGTATAATGGAGCAATTAAAAGGGAATTTACTGTTAAGACTTACTGTGAATTTATTAGGCTAAGTGTGAACTGGATTATAAATCAGCCTTTGTAATTTGTGTTATGTGATAAAGGTAATGCCATGAAAGAAATGGGTACTTCATCTGACATAATGGTGTTACAGTATTGATACAGAGAATTGATCTTCAGTTTATAACTTTCTGTGTACAAAAGAACATAGACCTATGCTGTTATCTCTAGCTTTTTTTTCTCTTTGGCTCAATATGCCTGGAATTTGCTGTTTTTTCTTTCCTCATACTTCTAGCCATACTAGAGTGATTGCTTGTAGGTTTTTTTAGTTCATAAGCAAAGAAAGTTACATTCTTGAGAAAGGCTTATGTAATACTAATTTCCTATTGAACTGAGCTGTAAGAGGTAAATATGTAACTGCATCCATTCTTCAAACTTGGCAAAACTCAGAAATGTGCTTGTTTTGGGAGAGTCTATAGATAGTCAATGAACAAGATCTATTGAGAGGAAATGCAGCAAAACCAGTATTTTTTACATCTCTGTTAAAGATTAGGAATATAGCAAAAGATACAGGAGAATCTGGATTTTACATTAGCTGTCAAAAACTGAATTACAAGCAGGATCAAAAGCAGGGAAGGAACTTAGAACAACTGATCTGAGACTGTCAATGAAGTAATTGGATATTTTTTCACATTATTTGCATGGAAAGCAAGTGTAGTATGTCATAGTCTTCTTAGGAAAGAGAAGGAAATGCAATGCACGTGTAATCCTAATTGAACTCTCTGTAAAATGTAACATTGCTGTGTTAAACTAGAGAATTAAGATGCTGAGCAGCATCAAGGACACCACAATAAAATGACTAAATGGTCTAAAATGTTTTTTGAAAGAAAGATTGAGACTGTGGATAAGCTGAGACTGAGGACAAGTCAGTTGCTGTCACTGCAGCAGTTACACAAAAACTCCCAATGGTTACTGTGGCACAAGAGCCCTTTCAGTTTGGAGGGTCGGAGGCACCTGCTGCAGTGCCTGCCATGGGCTGACAATAACTGAGCAGCTGCTGCCCTGTGTCACCACTTATCCTCTTGGCCAGCAGCATTGCTGTCACCTTGAGCTTTCTGTGCCCCTTACATCCACCTGCAGTTTCTTCTATAGTGCTTACACTGCCTCAGGGCTGGCACTCTTTGCAGTAGGGTTTTTGTTTGTTTAGTATTGGGGTTCTTGTGGGACAGCATTGTTGATGTGACCCCTTTAGGTGCTGTGATAACATGAATAAAGTCATATCACTGTTCTTCCCACACTTCTTGTTTTACTAAAATTTGGGGAGGAGAGAAATGCTGGCAGGAAGGAAAAAGTAAGACTTGGATTAGGGAGGCTGTGGGATGTTTTTCATGAATGTAATTGAGTGCAACTGTGGGCCTTGCAGATGTTAAACAATGTGGGAAATTGCCAGTCTTGTATACAAGAAGGAGTTAGTAACATGCTGATAGCAGTGGGAGTCCCTCCATGGTTTTGGAATAGGACACTTGTGCTGCCTCCAGCTTCAGCCCTTCAGTGCTGAGAGTTTGCAGACTTAAATCTACATGGAATGCACTTCTTACCCTTGGTTTGCCCCCTGCAGATGCAAAGCAGAGGTTGCTTGGTTGGAGTCTTCGGTTGATTCCGGAGTTTGAATCTTGCTTTGAGGCAGAGTGCTCATGGCAGGTTTCCTGCTTCTGCTGCTCTCTGTTGTCATCATAGGAGGGAAAATGTGCCATGAACAGGTTCAGTTTGGTGCAGTGCTTTGTTATAAAGGGGAGGAAGTTGAACAGGAACAAACAGCTTCTTCTCATCTTGAAGTTTATATAACTTTGTGTAACCTGAACAACTTAGAGTAAACTTGTATGATGTACCACAAAACAGGTTTGTTTAGTTCACTGGTATTGTCCCAGAAGTGAAAGATAAGCTTTAAAGAGTTGCCACACTTTTACTGGAGAAAAGTATGAAAAGAAATGTTGAAGGACTGACAAACTTGCTTCCCTCCTGACTGATGAGGATAATCAGGCCAGTCTGTCACTGGGGTACTCCAGATTTGGCTTTGACTGTCTGAGTATCAGAACTCAGAAAACAAATCTGCAAAGCAGTACTACTTCATTGGAAAATTACAGCTTTCATTAGTGGCTGCTGAATGTTTACACTGTACCCTTTGTAAAGGTTTATTGAAGCTCTAAGTACAAAGGGACATCCTTTCCCTAGTTCCATAATATGCCAGTGGATTTTTGCTTTTCAGGTTTCTTTTTATTTTCAGCATTGGCAGTGAAAAATTGAAACTTTTTGAGGTCATGTAAAACTGATTGATGTTTTTGGTCATTTCAGGTCATATTTCTAAAGCTTTTCTATTATTTTAGATTGTTAGTGTTTGGGTCTGTTCATGGGGTAGTTAACCATCAACATGGCTAAATTAAAATTTATTACCCAGTTTTGACTCAAAGTCCTGTAGGAAAGCTGAATATTTTATTGTGAACCTATTTCCCCTGCTCCAGTATTTTAACATAGACTTGGATTCTACAAAAACTTTTATAGAAATTAATATTTTGCTCAAATTTGGCTGGGTGAGATTACTTTTTAAAATAATTAAATATATACAAATGATAAGTATAAATGAACATGAAAAATCTTGATTACTATATTCCTTGGGAGATGTACAGGTTACTTAGGCTGATCCTGGATGCCTGAACTTGGCCCTGATGTAACTCTGTTGGTTTTGTCTTCAAAAAGTGTCTTGCTGGTTCTTTGAGAGTTGTTTGGTGACTGTAAATCAGTGTCCTCTGCACATGATGCACATCTTTGAGCTTTGAAAAACTCCCCACATCTGCAAGGATTTAACTCAGCCTTCCATTTTTTTGTGCAAAACATCCAGTTAGCCACCTTAAGTCAGTGTTGTGTGATATTCTGTCTATATAATAGATTATTGGAGATACTCCGTGTTAATTAAAATGTCTGGAAAAAATGCTAACATTTTTTCTATTATAAATGGTAGGTAGAATTGTATATTAATTGACTAATTTAAAATGTCAGGATGCTTTTTCCAAGCCAACCTTGTATTAATAGCAAGAATCCTTTTGCTGATAAAATGGTCTCCAATTATCGCAGCTCAGGTTTTGTTGTACATTGAACAGAAGTCAACAAAACGAGTAAGAGAACCTGTCTAAATAAGGTACCCTACTCATTAAAACCACAAAATTAATCATCGGATCAATGAAGAAGGCAGTGCTACATCGAGTTTGTTTTTTTTTCTTCCCCTTTCTAATCATAGAACAAAATAATGTTCCCTGAAAGGATCGGAACTATTATGTGGCACTCAATTATAAGGAGGTGAATAGGTCCCCAAGAAGCTGTTTTATCAAAGGGGCAGGCTGGTGTTTACATGATGGCTGTTTGATTACAGACACCATCATTAATTCTGTGTGGCAGTGCTGCCCTGCAGCACAGACAGCAGGCAGGAGAGAGTCACCCTTCCAAACAAGGCAATGATTTTTGAGTCGTTATCAAGCTAAAGGGCAAGCAGGAAGGCAGAACTTGTATGGATATATTTGAAGGGACTCTTGGGAGATCTGAAAGTGGAAGGAGAGAATGCATTTTACCAACTGTTTAATTATGGTGTGTTTCTAAGTACACTTGAATAGAATGCTTTGTTTGCATTAGAAAAATGAGTTGTTGCAAGGTGCATCTGAGTATGTGGAAGGCCACATAAGGATGTTCAAGCATGTATACACACACATTGTATGCTCATATAGATCTTCATGGATACAGAATTCCCACTGCCATCTACTGGGCTGAGGCCAGTGATGTTCTGTGCTATGGATGTGCTATAAACATCCAGTTTCTGGACAGTGAACTGTTCTCTGAGGCTCTGCCTGTCAGTTCCTGCCACTTCCCTTCCCACCTTGTTTCTCCCCATGGACAGTGGCCTCAGGTAGCCTGGGATGTCAAAGCACAGCTGAGGTCTCTAAGCAGCCAGAGCTAAATGGGCAAATTGCTGAGGCTGGCAGGACTGAGACCCTTCCTGCCAGGTAAGGAGCAGCTCTGGGGGCTCTTGGTGGTACTGAAGTTTAGCTGAGTGGTGCCTCTGGCAATCCTACCCAAAATTCTGTTATTTAGCAGAAAGTTGTTCTGATCTTAGGAAGCTGGCTTTGTGGGCAGCCCAGACCTTTTCATCTGTCTCCCTCCCTCTGTCTTTTCCCTCTCTGAAAACCAGGAGTGAGCTTGTGTGGTGTTCAGAGCTTGCAGTCAAGTCATCACTGACAAAAGGATGCTGTGCTCAACACTATTTTAGGACTAGATTATGGTTAGAAACAAAACAGGCTGATCCCTGCTTCTCCTCCTTCTTCCTTTGGTGGCTTAGCATATTTCAGTCTTTGCACAGTTCAGTTTTACTGGGTAGCACTTGCCTGAGAAAGGATGTGTGGAATTCAGCCTCCTAGTGCAGAGAGCAGCAAACCCCTTCCAGCCCTCTTCCATCCTGCTCAGGGACTTGCAAAGCAGGAAGCTCAGGCAGGAGCAGAAAGGTACTTGAGAAACATCCTTGTTATTCCATGCAAGGTGAGCTCAGCCTGGCTCCCATCGTTAAAGCCTAAAGCTAAAGTGGGATGTGAAAGTGAGGCTGGAAAAGGGAAGCCTCAGAGAAAGAGCTTTGCCTTTATAATTGGGAAATGATGAGATAGGACATCTTGACGGTATTTAAAGACACGAGAATTGTTGTGAGGAGAGGGAGGTCCCCACATAAAGGAACCTTGGGACCTTGTTTTCCTGTGTTTCTCTTTCCTTTTTCATGAACAAATTCTTTCTCCTTTATTAACCATTATAATTCATTTATTACCAATTATAAATGGTAAATGGCTAGAAAACAATATGAATCCCTGACTTCTGGCTGCAATATTTAATATTGCAATTTAAGAGTATGCTTTGGGATTTTTAAAGCAAAAATCTAGGATGCTTTCAGCTCAAAGGGCAAGCAGTGGTGATTTTGTTCTTTGTGGCTATATTTTTGCATTTTAGAGGGCACTTGTTTTGTATGATGTTTAAAGTTTGAAAGCCAAAAAGACCATAGATGTATAGGGTGTTTTCTCCGTGGAAAGAAAAGTCTCTGCTATCAGACACAGCTCCAAAGCATTCCAGGTTTGCCTTTGGGGGACCCCTACAGCAGGCAGGGTTCTGGTCCTCTTTGGACACCAGGTTTGCAGTCTTTGTGTCCTGAGCCCTTTCAATTCTGATTTCAGGTATTCTTTTGATCTCTTTTCCACACATCTTCAGCAGATTCTCTACAAGTGCTGTCACTTGGACAGAATCTGCACACTATGGATTGCATTGCCAGAAGGGAGAGGACAGTCCTTAAGTAATGGGAAGCTCTCTCCAGTCTGTTTAAACATAGATCCTGCTCTTCCTCACACACTGAGGGAGAGCCTGGCCTGTGCTCTTTGATCTGGTCTTACAAGCCTCGTCCCCTGGCCTGCAGCTTCCCACCAGACCTGCTCAGCCAAACCACAGCAATTGTTTCTCGTGTGGCATTTGTGAGTTTATCGCCGCAGTATCTGATTGTCACATCGGCACAAACAGCTGCATTTATCTTCCTGGTCTCTCTTGGAGAATTGATTTAACTGCATCTTGACTGTACGGTGTCTGGCATATGCATGCCTTGTGACTCAGATGTTGCCTTTCTTGCTGTTCCTGTGGGTGCATCAAGGTTGGATTGATTGCCAGCTGTGTACAAGGAATTGTTGTCCCTTTTTTCAGCCAAGGTAGTAGTGCAGACCAGGCAGAGAGCTGGGAGGCGCCTTTGCTTCCCCACTGAGCGATGCAGTTTTATTGTCCATGGCTTGGGAAGGTGGTAGATGTATGTTAAACTGACAGTTTTACTGGGCTGCCTTTCAACCACGAGGTAAATTAACATCAAACCTCTGCTCCTGTATTTAAGGTGACTCCTGAATATTTAGAGGTATTTTCTCTTTTTTTTTTTTCAGCATAAAATCAAAATGTTATCTTTGCCCTTACAGCTTTTGCCATAATCCACATATAAATGAGGTGATAAAAAGTAAGGATTAAATAAATCTTTGCTAATACTTTCTGATTGGCTTAATCAATAATTAATCATCTCTTAGATGAGGCTGTAGCTTGTGGAGTAGATATAATTGGATTAACTGCTGAGCAGCCTTTGGAGCTTTGAAGAGATTAAAATGGCTGTAAATCCTGTAATTAAACTGCCACAAACAAAAGCAATAGTATTAGAATCAGTCAGCTTTTTTTAAATGAATCAGCAAGTCCTTAACACACCCCTAGTAGTGGTGTAGGCAGAGTCTGTTCTCTTAACTGATTTATTTCTTTCAACAAGATGAATATGTATCAAATCATTGTTTTAATTGCTTGGGCATATATTAGCCAAAATGGCAGGTGAAATTTTAGGAAGAACTGACTGTCAGAGAACTCTTAGAAGAAAAGCTAGTTTGTGTATCCAAAACAGTGAACCTGCTCCTTGTCTGGAGCCTGTTAAGCACTGACTTTTCATGGTGTCTTTAATTGGCTAAGTAGGTTTGGCCTACATGAATGAAGTCTTTATCTGTCCTGCTCTTCCCCTCCCACCTATTTGGGAAGGTTTTTTTGTGCCTTTTTCTTTAAAACAGAGGGCTTTAGCAGAAATAACTTCCTTTTAGAGGCTCATTATGTACTGAGGCATATACTGTATGTGACTGTATTATAGACATGTGAATTGATATGTGTGCACATGCTAATATGGATTCTCTTTTTAAATCTCTCACAGAGATGAGCTCATAAAGCCAATGGGAGTGCGGCCGGATGGGACAATGGCTCCTTTGGAGGAAGCAGTGAGCCAGTACCATACCAGCAAGCAAGAGAGCTCAGATTCAGACTAAGGCATCACCTGCTTCACTCTCAATTCTCCTCTAATCCACACTTCTCCTTAGAGCCACATCTTTTATCCTCACATTAGCCAGCATCACTTTAACTGTTCTATTATTGGCATATTTAAATGATGGGTCCTGTGCTGTAATGTCTGAATTTTTATTATGTCTCTTTAGAGAACATATCAATTTATTAGTTCATGATCTTTATTAATTTAAAATTAAACGTATTTCAAAGGGATAAAAAGTGAAAGCCTACAGTGTAAAATAAAGTCCACTTTCATTTTCCAGAATCCTGTTTTCTGAACTCTGTAGGTTTTCCCATTCTTGATAATCTTTTGTATTGTCTTGCCAGTCTTCCTCTTTATATAATTGTATTAATGAAGCGTGTTTACTTAATGGCATTAGGAGCAGAAGGTGTTTAGACTTAGAAGGCTGATTGACCTTGGAGGCTGCTGTAGCTGGTATTGAGCAGTGATTTCAAAACTCCCCTTTTTAAAGTGCCCTGGGGTTTCTTACTCTGCTACAAACTTCTCCAGTTAAACTGCTGCTTAAGATTTTAACAATGTGTCAGTGACAGACTGCTTCTAAAACTGCCTTTAAATTGGGAACAAGATGATGTATGTTGTATGTCTTCCCTCCCTCCCTCCCTGGTTAAGACCACACGAATATACCCCCTCCTCCCCTCTTTGGTTAAGTAAAAACATCCTTATTGAAAATGGTGTTCAAGTATTGCACTTAAATGTTGCCATGAATGGGAGAGGACTGGAGTGCATGTGCCAGTGTTTCACTGAATTGGGGCCTACTTTTGGAGATTAACTGCTATGCCTCACTTCAAGGGAAGTCAAACTAATCAACAAAGAAATATTTCCTGTCAGAGAGAACTTAGAAAGCAATGGGATAGAGAATGAGAAGGTGAAAAGGAGAAGAAAGTGTCGCTTTCAATTCTGTACTTTTAAAAACAAAGATTAAAGTTTTAGGCGTGCTGCACTGCTGTTGTTTCCTCTGCCTGCTTGGTTTCTTTCTGTGTGTTTCTTCCAGCATGAATTACATGCACAATAATCCATGCCCTAATTTCTAATTCTTATTTTGTGCAGAAGCTTACACATGCCAGTCACTGGGAATGTTTCAGAGGTTGGTGATGGTTCTCCAGTTTGTTTCTTATGACTTGACACTGGTTCTCTGAACTAAGGAAGTTGTTGTTCAAAAACCCTGTAAAGGGAGGATTTGGTATGAAATTGTGCTGTGGTTGGTCATGTGAGGAGCTTCTACAGATTATAGTAGTCTTCCAAAGAACTGAAAAGAAAACAAATAATGCACTGCTGTCCTCTCAGAAGTTCAGTTAGTGTTTCCAAAGGACACTGCTTGGCCACAGCAATGTCCCTCCTGATACATTTGTAATATGTCATAGCTGTTCTGTATGACTCCAGAAGAGGAAGGGAGCAGTTGTCCAAGAGAAGAAATGTGCTTGGGTGCATCTAAGCTGGGTCTCAAAAATGTAATTCTGGGTTTAACATCATCCACTGACTACTCTGAGCCCAGCACAGGCAAGTATTGTGTGCTCTACAGGTGCAAAGAATCTGTGATCCCTTCCCGAGGAGCAAAACTTCTCCGGCTCTGTTAGTGAGGACCTGTCTTGGTGTCAGCTGGGGCTGTTTTGTGGGGCTGGAGAAGGAGTTGTTTCAGTCATGAGCTTCTGTAGGGGCTTCTTGCTGTAGAGCACTACGTCCAGAGCCTGAAAAAGAGCAAAATCTCAATTGTTGTTTTACAAGCTGTAGAATATCTCCTACAATTAGCTGGCTAAAGAGATTAATAAAACAATAATGGCTCCAGGGACCTCGTTACAAGCAGTGGAGCACAAGGCTCTTGTGGTCTGCCTCTTGTCATTTGCCACAGGGCAGCAACATTTGCAATCAATAGTTCTGTTCAGTTTATCTTGGAAAACAGATGCTTGTAGAAGGTTCTACAGACATGGGATGCTGCTTCAGTTAAGAAGAAAAAAGTGAAGACCAAGCATAGGAGGTTCTGCTTGAATCCTTCAGCTCAAGAGTGGCTGTCACAACTGGATTGCCTGTAGTGCAGGTGAATGTAGATAAATGAGTAACTTGCACTAGTGCAGTGTCCCAGAGCATCCCTTGTTCCAAGGAGATAGTTTGGAAAAGCTGCTGCAGGCTTTTTGGCTTTGATATAACGTAAGTCCAACCTTAGCTGTGCTGAGTGGAGATCTGGGAATGTCTTGGGACAAAGGTCCCTCAAATCAGCAGTGCCTCTGCTTCCTTTTGTGCTGGCTGGTGTTTTCAGAGTAACTGTGCACAGGGTAGGATTTCTCTTGGATGGGAGTCTGGAGAAAAGGGAGGTTTTGGTGGTTAAAAAAAGGAACTCCCTGGAATTTTTTGTGTGCCATGAAATTAGGATTTGCTCCTGAATTTATTTTCAAAGTTGAACCTCCAAAACTGGAGGCTCGGGCAGCTGAGTCTTGCTTAAACCGGCAAACTGGGCAGTGTGGGAAAGGGTCTCTTTGTTCCCCAGCAGAGCAAAGAGGGGCTGCCTCTGGCTCTGAGTGAGTGTGGGACATTCCTGGCTGGCTGACTGACCATGGGAATCTGCTCCAACCTGCAATGTTGTAATACCTGGGAGTCCCAAGCCTGGACAGCAATGAAAGGTCTGCTGCCTCTGCTACCAGGATTTCATCCCACAGGGTATGAGCTATTCTGTATTATATGAAATATCAATATTTAATTATATAAATGCATACTTTTTCCTCCAAAACACTTGAGTAAGAAAATATTGTAATCAGGAGAAAGAACCCTTCTGAGTAAAATGTCAGTAGATTTTCTAGTGGTGACTGTAAAGGTGTTATCCTGTGGGTTTTGGGGACACATACCTTTTGTTCCCATAAAGTCTTCCATAGTCAGTCCCAAATCCAAATCTTGTGTTTCGGTCTTTACTTTGGCAGTCCAAAGGAGCACAGTTCTCATTAAAGCTCATCAATGATTTGGAAACTTTGCTTCTCTTTGTTTCCCATTAGAGTTATGAAACAAAAGATGATGGGAAATTGCTGAAATTTGTCAGAATACTTTGTTCTTTTGCAAAATAATACAGACATATTTGTTTAAATGTTCGTGAAAGCTTCCTGGCAGGTATTCCCAAATGGTAATTGAAACTTCATGTGCCCCAAAAGTGGTTTTTAGGAAAAAGGGTCGTTTACAATCTGTTAAAAATGTTGTGAGAAAATTACCAGAACTTTAAAGAAGGTTGCCAAAGGGGAAAACCACATTAGCTTTGATGTTTTGAATGTACAACATTGTTGTATGTTTGTGTGGCCAAAGTAGAATTTTTACCCTATATCTTGAGTTTTTCAAAGTACCTGAAGAAAAAAAAAAAAAAGAACAACCAGGCAAGAGCACATTTCTCTTACAGTTCTTCAAACTGTAACTTTCCTGTACCTGGGTGAAAAATCAGTTGTCAAAGGTGGCTTTAAGGAAGAGAACATTACAATAAAGCTGTAGCATTAGTGGGTTGCCAAGCACCCTAGTCTGAAAGAGGAAAGTAAACCCCAAAGCACACAAGATCCCAAATCTCCTGAAGGAGCATTCCACAACATTGTACTTCACCTTATTACCACAAAACAGCTAATAAAATCCTGTGCTTTAATAAGGCTGGCTGTAAAAAGACTCTTCCACTGTTCAAACAGTAGAGAGCCAGACTTTGCTGGTCTTTGAACAGCAAGTTAAACAGCTGCCCAGGTCAGATTCTTTTCTGGTCAAGCATGGATAAGCAGTGATTTAGTAGGAGTGCAAAGATGTGGCTCACTTTTAGACAAAAAAAAAAAAAGCAATTCAATCCTACAAATGAAAATCCTTCTTGCATTAACATCTTAGTTACTCACATGAGTAACTAAGTAACTCTGGCCCTTCTGGAAAGTGTCAGGGAACATTTCTTGTTCTCCATGCAAAAACTTTTGCTCATCCAGAAGCTGGTTCTCTCCAAAATACTCTGGTGATGCAATATTTATAGACCAGGAATTTTGGGGGAAATTGATGTACTTTTGGCATTTCCATGTATCCTCCAGCAGTGCCTGGGAAGCAGCTCCCTCAGCACTGGAGGAAGAGCAGGCAGAAGAGTCTGAGAGGGCATCCTAGAACTCCTTCCTGAGCTGTGGTGCCAGCCTGGGGTGAGCTGGGCCAGGGAGCAGAGGTGTCTTGGGAGCCCATCCGCCTTCCCCGGCTGCCTGAGGGAAGCAGGGCAGGCACAAGGCTGCAGGGGGCCCAGGTGGATATGAGGTGTGGAAAAAGGTGGTGGTTGACTACTTGCAGCAAAGCTGAGTGTTTTTCAGGTCTCCTCCCCTCACCACAGCAATGCAGGTGAGTCCTGTTAATCCTCTGCTTTTCCCTGCGGCTCGGCCCCGTGGAAGGCTGTGCCAGCCTCAGGTTATTGCCCTTGGCTGGGAGGGTCGGTCACGCTGTGGCTGTTGCAGGTCAGTCCCTCACGTGGGAGCTGCACTGTGCTGCTGTGCCCTGCTGTCCTCCTTGAGGGCAAGCCCCTCTTCCTTGCTCTGGATGAGTGAGGAGGAGGAGAGAGTCCCACAAGAAGAGACCAAACTAATTTCTTGGGAAGGAGGTGGGAGCAGCCCTGTCTCCTCTCTATGCAACGTTGGAGCCACTTTCAATTCCACCATGAGACAGCTCCGAGGACCAGGCTGACCTGCAGCTACTCCCACCTCAGCGGTCTCTAGCCAGGCTCAAGGACAGCAGATGCAGTCTGTGAAGCAGGGAAAAAACCCCCAAACCCAAATCTGCTCATTGCCACAAGCTATCTTACAGCATCATCTGGCAGCACGTGGGTCAGCTCAGTTCTCTGTCCTGGCTGGGAGCTACAGGGTCCAACAGGACCAGGTAAGTTCCTCGAGCTTTCTCCAGAGCAGGCGGGAGCGCAGATCACTGAGCTGCTGACGTGCCTGGGAATCGATCCCTCTGACAGCATGCCAATCTCGGTGGGGTACCTAGGCATGCTTTCAGAGGCTGGTGGGGAGGGAATTATTCAGACCACCCATCTTAGCTGGCTAAATTACCCTGGTAGTCTCTTCTAACTCCTTTTCCAGTCACGGATGAAAGAGAGGACAATTCAGAGTAAGGCTAATTTGGGTGCACTGAATGACCCTCTGCAGGAGCTTTGCTTTCCCTCCCTCGACTACACAGGGAACCTGGGGAGACCAGCTGGTTACATTTAACTGCTAAATTGGTTGCCAAAAGATGAGTGGTGAGAATTCCTTGCAGTTTTCCCCTTTGCTGTGGACCACACTCTTCCCACAGCAGGATGCTCGCTTGCTCTCTCCTGCAAATTTGGAGACCACTCAGTGCAGTGGGATACAGGCCCCCAGGAGCCACCCCAAGACAAAAGCTGCATCACACCCCTTGGCAGGTACTGTATAACACTGTGTGCAGGATTTCGTGGACTTCCTGCTTAAACAGGTTCTTTAAAGCAGCTTTGCTTATGGGAGCCTGTTTAACATCTTGCCTTGGTATAAGCCAAGTTTTAGATACGT
The DNA here is from genome assembly GCF_041296385.1 of Aphelocoma coerulescens. Classification (NCBI taxonomy): domain Eukaryota; kingdom Metazoa; phylum Chordata; class Aves; order Passeriformes; family Corvidae; genus Aphelocoma; species Aphelocoma coerulescens. The sequence continues at coordinate 57,060,867 of NC_091014.1, read as the reverse complement.
TCTGAAATTTGAAAAACAAAGTGAAACCTCCAGCAAAAATTGTAACTAGAGAGGGACAGATAAGAGAAAGACTTTTAAGTTTGCTCTGAATGTTACAAATGGAGAGGAAGGTAAGGCCATTCAGAATAAACCCTGCTGAGATTGCCCCTTCCTCTTTGCCTGATAAACCCATTAGAAATTAAAAGAAAAGCAGCCAAGATCATCAGGCTTCAGGATATCCATTAGCCCTCTTTTACATTTTAGAGCTCGTAACAGATGCAGACTGTGGGCTTTAGTCCTTGTCTAATCAAAAAGCCCAGTTCTTATTCTAGAAGCTTAAAATACAAGTTTCTGCTGTATAAAAGCCAACAAGTGTAAGAATTCAAACCTGAAACTAAACTACCAGGATTCTCAGGCTTCAGGATTATTTTATGCTCAAGAAGTGATCTTGCCTGGTAAATCACAGTGCTGTGGCACAAAAACCAGTAGTTTATTAGTGTTTTTTTCCTTTTTGAGAAGACACTAGTGGCTGTCTGGATTCCCTCCTGTTTTCTCAGTCCCCAAATGTTCATAACACCCTGTTGGGGAGGAATAATTCCCATCCAAGTTGTAAAACACACTTATAAGTAGATGGGAAAAGCATGAACAGAGCTGTAAAGAAAACAAAACCGCCAGGAACAAGATCTTATTTTGCATGCTTCTCACTGTTGTATTTTTGCCCCAATTAGCATATTTTAAAGACAAGCCTTTTTTAAAAAAAATTCTGCTATCTGCCTGAACTGTTCTCAAGCTTTGAACTTTTTCATCCTTTCTATTGATTATGGCCAAGTGACCCATATTTAAAAAGCATTTACAATAAAATTATAGCACTTTCTTTTGTGCTGCCGGCTTTCCCAGTGAAAAGCTAAAATGTTTTAAAATTGCCACTTTTTGACAGAGGTAATGGCTGTAATATATTTAGTCTCTTCCCCCTTGTTGTGCTTAAAATGGCTATGCTAATAAAGGGCACAGCTGTCGATACTTTATGGCCTGCTGGGGGAAAGAGGGGGAACGAAGGCAAAAAACAGATTGACTGTGTGTCAACAAATGCAGCTGGGAAAGAAAAAAAGAAGCCCCTTGAAGGCCCCTGCAACTTAAAGTCCAAGATAAATGATGTCCCTATGCTTAAAAAAAAAAAAAAAATGGAGGTTGGAATTCAATAAAGGGGAACTGAAAAGGAAACTGCTTAAAACTGAAAGCCTTTTCTCTGCCTCTAGACAGCTTACAAGAGAAATGAGCAAAACTGACCACAGAAAGAGGGTGAGCGGCCAAGAAAGAAAACAAAAGCCTATCCTGGAAAATATATTGCATCAAGGAATTATCTGAAGTGCACTGCGGCCGGCGGGCGGAGCGCGTACAGTTTAATGGAGATGCAACAGCTTTTACTCGCCGCCGCCTTTGGGGAGCAGGCAGCTTTGTGCCCAGGGAGGGAACAGGGCAGCTGGAATTATTCATATCAAAGCAGTAAAAGTGGGGCACAAGGGCAGTGGGGTGATGGTGGCTGTCCCTCCCTGGGGAGCCAGGCTGGGCTGTCCCCATGGCTCCTGCCCTGCCACTGAGACTGACGGCTTGGGGCTGCTCCTGAGGCACGGAGAGAGCAGCAGCAGGGCTGGGAGGGGTGCAGGGATGGGCAGCTGGAATTAATGCAGTGAGGAAATGGCAATATTGGGTGCAAACCCGCAAGAATCAGGCAGTATTCATTCCCCAGGTCATAAGGCAGCTGGTTTGCATGGAGGCAAGTTCCTAACAAAATAACAAGTGGCAGGGAGCCATTTGTTCATTGTCATTTCTTGGACAATTATGGAAGATGAGGGCAGATTTTCCCAGCCTAAGGCAGAACGCCTCTGTAAGTGTGGCTTGTGTTTCCCAGAGGTATCCTGAGAGTATGGGCTGGCTGCACCAGTGCCACCAGAGCTGCTGTATCCACCTGCTGAGAACCAGGGCCCAGGCACTCCCTCTGCCTGTTCTGGGCCTGGAAAGAGGCTTCCTGGAAAATAAACCCTTGGCAGCAGGCAAGGCCAGGAGAGCTGGTGAGCTTGCAAATAGCCTCTGCTTCTGCAGTGGGAGGGGATGTGGTCTGGGGTGGGATGTCCTGCTCTGAGGAACTGTCTGCTCTTCTCTTTTACTTTCCCGCTTCTGTCATTCTTTGCTCCCACCACTTTTTAAATTTATTTTTCATTCGAAGCCTTTTTTTCCTGGTGTGTTGATATTCAAGAACATCTGGAAAAGGTAGTCAAATGGAAAAAAAAGAGTTATCTGCTTTCTCAGTTTCTCAGTTTTTGCGTGTGTGTATGTATTCCCTTTAACCTCTGCAAATTCTGTAAAAATGGGAGGAAGGAAAAAATAAGTAACTGAAGACAAGGTAAAATCAAGAAATTGAAAAAAATCCTGAAATGAAATGAAACAGTCATGTCAAATTTTTTTACTAAAGCAGCAGGACATTGAAATGGCATAGTGAGTTCTCATTTCCTTCTGTAATTGTTTGAAAGAGTTTTAAAAGGCCATAATTTTTACTATTCTTGCTAGATTTCACTTGGTAAAGCTCTTGCACCATTAGAGGTCAATACCTCCCAGTGATTTTGGGATGAACAGTTTGGCTTTGCTTTTCTCCAGAGAGGAGTGGAATTTGGTATGGCTGATGTGCAAGAGGAAAACTGGAAGGTAGCTGTGCCCAAGGACAGAAGAGTTAAGAGATTCCCCTACCCACAACTGGGACTGACTTAGGGAAGCAAACCTCCTTGCCTGTGACAGTGACTCACTGTGTGAGTCCCACTGCTGCTTTGTAGTGGGCAGCTGGGAAAAAACTGAGAAAAAGAAAAGAAACATACCTGAACTCTTGAGTGTGTGATACAACTGATGTGTCCACGGGTGTGGGTTGGGGTGGTTCCACAGGCAAAGGTTCCCCTGCAGCTGGGCTGAAGGTGGGAACACATGAGCCTTGCTGGACAAAGAGGTCATGTTATGAGAAGAAGTAATGCTAAAGTTGGTGTGGCAACTTTACAGCACCTGTAGCACGGCTGTAAAGTAACTCAGCAGTACCTGACCTGGAGCTGCTTTTGGAGAACATTCTCCAAAGGAAAACTTCCAGCAGGTTTCTGGAAGACCCGTGGCCCTGGGGGACTCGATGTCCCACATAGCCATGATTTGGGAAACAGCCTGAAGAGGCTGGAGATACCACAGAGCTGGTGTGTGCTGGTCAAAGCCAACGCGTTACACAGAGGCTGCATAGTCCCTGCACAGGGAGTGTGTGAAAGTGCCACTTGCCACAGGGAGCTGATCCCTCTGTACAGCGCTGCAGAGACCATGGCTGTGGCCAGCTCCCTGCCCACAACCCACGGACCTGCAGAGGCCTGGAAAACCCAGGGCAATGATTTACGATGGTGCTGCTCAGCACGCCCAGGGGAAGGCTGAGAGGAGGCTGTGTGGGAGCCAGAGCAGATGGTTTTGGCAACTTTTCCTTTGCAGACCAGCACAATTTTCCAGGGGAGACACAAGCCCGGGATAGTGGCTGATGAGCTCACAGAGTTGCTTTGTTTAATTATCAATTGCAGACTGTTTGGTAGGGGCCTGGAGACCCCAAGAGCCACCAAGAGCCAGAGGCTGACAATCACCAAATATCTCTGTAGGAATGAGGTATGTAAAACTTTCATTTATCTAATGGAGCTGGAAAATACTCAAAATAGTATTTCATTACATAATTGGGCATTGAAGTGACAGACTCTGAGCTCTGGTGAGCTTTGCTGTCATCTGAAGCTCTTTGGTTGGTCAACTTGCTTTGGTTGGTCAACCTGTGCAGCCCTGCCTGCTGGTGCCATGGGTGTTCCATGTGCTGTGAGGGGTCTGGAGATCCTCAGAATGTCTGTGTTTTGGAGCAGTTACTTCTAATGCAGGTTTTCATGTTAAAGCCTTTCAGGTATGGTGTCTCCCATAGTCTTTCTAAACAAAAAAATCTCAGCCAGCAGCAGGTGAAACTCTACCTTTTGTTTTTAATATATATTTATAAATTCAGGCAATTTTGGATGTTGTCCTCATTTCTGGGTCTGTCAGTTTTAGGGGTGAAGGTTGTCAATACATTGTGTCTCAGCCAGGGCCTGACTTTGGGGCTGGCATTCTCTTATTTCCAACCCACGTGGTGTGTGGGTGCCTCTGCTTCCCTCCAGGCTCTGCTGCTCTCTGCTGGTCTCCTTCCACTGCACTTGGGTTTCTCAGAGGAGTCAAGTCACCTAAAATTTAAATAAAGGAGGCAGGGACAGGGGAGGAAAGGGTTCAAATGTGCCCTTTGCCTTTGTAAAATGGGGAAAAGTGTTTGGGGTCAAGCTGGTACCTTCTTATATCAGGACCTGGGCACGGATTTGTAGGAAATGGGTTTTGCTGGGTCTTGTGTGCAGGAACAGAGGGTCTTTTTTAACAGTTTCTTCAGTAATTGTTTCATCCTTCTAATAACACCAGCACTGTGTGGAGGCACTTGTGTGCTTCCATCCTTTCCCTGTGTGCCTTCTGGTGGTTTTAAACCTGCTGGCCCGCTTGAAATGCATCTATCAGCACAGTGAGGGTGTCAGAGATACATCAATGCCATGTTTAATGGAAGTCTGTGCCCTAGAAGAAAAGAGAGGTGCAAAATAGGCCCCCTCCGAGGGAAGGGCTCCAGTACATGCTTGCAGTTTGCTGCAGAATTTCCCATGCAAATACCCCAGCTCAGCCAGTCCCTGGGTCCCCATCAGACAAACATCTGCAGGAGGCCAGATGTTAACCCTTCCAAAACACCACAGCAGTTTTTCTCTACTTCCTTCCTGCTCCTTCTCTTCTCCCTCTCCCTTCTCTCCCACAGAGACAGCCTCTGGCTTTACCTTGCCGGATGATGCTTAGAGATGAGTTTAGGGATGCTCAGAGGACATCTGGGGGATGTGCTAGAGCTCAGGGCTGCACCTAAGGCAGGCATCTCCTGGCTTTTTTGCTCTAGAAAGGAGGTCAGCCCACCTGGGAGACCTGTCTTGGGAGGCATCACTCATCCTCCAGGGCTTCCCATCTCTACACTGACTCCAGAACAACCTGCAGCAGATCACACACCTGTTTTTCAATCAAATCCTAGAGTTTAATTTTAATACTGCTTCTAACTCTGGTAGTTAGATCCCGAGACCTGCTCCCAGCAGATGTTTCCCAGGTGAATGAGGAGGGCTGCTTTGCCCTGCTGCAACCCCTGAGCTGCCTGGTGAGGTGTGAGATGCTGCAGTCAAGGAGCCCAGAGTGACTGTGCCACCCTTGCCCACACTGTGACCATTGCCACCTCGTGTTTCCAGCTGGGAAAGGAGCTCCCACACACAGCAACCAGAGAAACACACACACACACACACCCCCTCCCACACGTGGGGGCCCGGGTGTATTTTTAGCTCTCCTGCCAACCCTTCAGAGTGAGTTATGAGATGGCTGAGAGGGATTTGGTCCAGACTTGTATCTCTGCCACCAAGCCAGGCTGTGGACCAGAATCAGGCAGGCTTTTCCACCCTCAGCTTGCCCTTAGATGGGGACAGAGCAGCTGCAGGAGCAATTTGTGGTGTGAGTAACTGCAGCATGCAGCTCTGAAATACCTTCTGCTTGCAGACCCTTGTACTGCCCCAAAGGAATCTGAGCAGATTGTCAAGGGAGGATGTTACAGTGCAGGATCCCAGAACTGTGAAAGGATTTAATCCAAACATTTGAAGGAGTCAGCCAGTTGGATCCTGACAGGAGGGACATTGGTGCAAAGCCCTTGCTGGGTCTCTGACGCTCAGAAATCTTCCTAACAATCCCTGTGTCATGAATGCTTTGGTGAGGAACCATATAAAAATACCAAAAGTACGTTATGCAGTAAGATGTTTGGGGTCACAGGGGAGACCTTGGAAATCTAGCCACGAGGAATTTGCATGCAAAAAATAACAAAATTAAAAAAAAAAAAAAAATTGTAGCTTATTTCAGCTGCAACCTAAACTTTGTGCTAAGTTAAATCTCCCCAGCCCTGGTCTGATCCCTGTAGCCCCTCCAGGGTTTTCAATGCATCCAACAATGAAAGTGAAATCCAATCCCATCCAATTAGGGGAAAATGAATGGCTCATCTACAATAAATGGGCTCTGAATAACAATAAGCCAACAAGAGAGCAATGAACTGGAGACAGAGTACAATCTTCCTGAATGTTAATCGACAACTAACTCCACAAGCTTCTTAGAGGTGGAAAGAATTGGAGGAAAATAGATTAGGGAAGCTTTAGAGCACATTGCCTTTTAACTGCTTAGGCCTCACATTTTTACCTAAATACAAGAATGTTTCTAATGCTGCCTTTTGCAGGGTGAAGGGGGTTTGTGTGTGTGTGTGTGTGTGTGTGTGTGTGTGTGTGATGGGGGTGTTTGTTCTCAGACTTAAATGTTTTCAATTTATTTATAATTTCATATGGTAAGTCCTACTGTATAGCCTCTAGTGTTATTTAATTGTTTCATTTATTCAGAAGGCCATTTTTAAAATTGCAAAGTAAAATGGCAGAAGCCTTGGAAAATGCTTTCTGTAGATCTGAGGAATGGGGCTGAATGAATCCAGGAGTTAGCCTGAGACTGACGAGAAGCTGGAGAGGTGAAAGAGAAAGGATAAGGAAAACTCTGCAGTTCAGTGGTTGAAGTGCTGTCTGTACCCACAGCTCCTCCAGTGCTGTTTGTTGGTCCCCCCTAGACACCTTTTCCCTGTGTCAAGGCCTGAAACACCTGCAGAGCAGCTCAGCTGCTGCTTTCCACTGCCCTCAGCCCCACAGGTAATTCTTGTAAAGACAGGGAAGATGCAAGGTGTCCTGACCCATCACTAAGAAGCTCCCACAGCCATGCAGTCTCCATACCCAAGGTAACAAGGTCTCACCCAGCTGAGCTGGGCTGCCCATCCTTTCTATTCAGCCTATTAATTCCCTAATAACCTCCAGACAGGCAGAGAGCTTATTCAGCTGGCCCAGCACAGCCATCCCCTCCTGCCTGCCTTCATCCTCAGGAGCCAACTCAAAGGCCATGGAGGCCAGGCAAGAGCAGGCTCACCTCACTGCAGGCTGGGCTCCCACCTTGGCTGTGGGGGTGGAGGGTTGACCCTTTGGAAAGAAAAGTTCCCCAGTGCTGGTGCTGCCACAAAAGATGGCGTGGAGAGGTCCAAGCAGAAAACAGAATGGAGTAACTTTTAAGGTAAATGACACTTTAAGTTGTATCTTTATAATTTATTCCATTAGCAGGGTTTTCATGTGTTGCATTCCTTATCACAGAGGTCTTCCCAGAAGCAGCTCCTAATTTGCTGTCTCGTGGCCTAAAAAGCTGGCAAACAGGTCAGTAGGAAACCAAAGTCTGTCCTTTCTCTGCAAGATGGGAATGAAGAGAGGAGCCATATCTACCTTTCCCTCTCCTGATCTGCTGTACAAGAAAAGGGTCACTTCTTGTATTCTTTCAGAGGAGCAAGAATTTGATAGGCATATAGATAAGCTATTAAGTAATATACATGCAGAGCTAAAGGGGATTTGGAAGGGAGAAATATTAATTTGTAAATTAAATAACAATTTTGTCTCAGTGGCATTAAAATGCATTTCCAAAGACCATTGTTTGCTTGAACAAAGAAAGGAAAGGAACTGTTAGAAGCAGTTTACACAGCTCAGATATGAGGGGTTGTGTGTCTAAATAAGACCAGTGTTGGTGTTCAGCATGCAGCACAGAGAACACTTTTCCTGCAGTGCGCTGGGCATGCACTTGGGAATAGCATCACACCCTGCCAAAACTTAGCATAGAGAGCCAAGGGGAATTTCAAATTTCACAAATGCATTTTCACTATAAACTGACTTTAACTGTGGGACGGGACAGGACAAGGCGGTGGCCAATAGGAACCTCTGGGTCTGGCATTTTGGGGACAAAATACTGTTCCTTTCCCTTTCACTGTCATCCTTCCCCCATCTTGCCTCACACCCTCAGCAGTAAACACAGAGCTTTTGCTGGAGTCTCCCATCTTGTTTTGTTTCTCAGCTTTGGCTGCCAGTAACTGCAAAAGTGATTCTTTGGTTAGTAGGGGATTTTCAATGCAAGAAGGTTCTTCTGCAAGTCCTGGGAAAAGTTAGGAGTGCTTTTCTCCCCAGATAAAAGGCAGTATAACATTTAGCCCAGGCCCAGGCACCTTAGGAAGCACTAAAAATCTTAGCACTCTAGCCTTATTGTGCAAAACTGCATGGCTTTATGCTCATTATATGACAAAAAGGGAATGGCACCAACAGGTTAAATTGTTGGTCTATAAAACCAGGTTCTGGTAACTCAGTTTACCCCAAAGAGCAGCATCTGTTCCTCAAGGTTATGCCTGTGGAGACAGGGATACTGCTTATGTAACAAGTGCTTCTCATCATGGGGAGTCATACTGAAGGTACGAGGTAGGGTAAGGACATATCTGATGACAAAAACAATATTCTGTGAGAGTTTCAGAGCAGTCATTACCATTTAGAAGAGCAATATCCTGTGAAAACAAATTCCCTTTTCATAGGTGCTCATCACATTTTCATTTTTTGGCAGAACCAGCTCCACTTGCTCCTGTGACTATAATACCTCCAAAGCACTGCGGTCCAAGGGCTGATGTCCATTTTCTTTTGGCACTGGACCGCCTCTCCCATGAGGACCTGCACCAGGAGCTCCTAGGAGGCTCCTGCCCCTGCTTCACACAGTGGGTAGCTGAGATGCCAAAAGGATGGATACCTTCTATCAGCCAGAAGTGCTTCCCCACTGGAGACTTCAACATCAGTCCTGGGGTAAGGTCAGCTGTGGTTTGGAGGCTTAGGGCTGTCCCCATATCCCCATCTCCCTGTGACCTGTGAGTGGCAGCCTGGCCTGCAGCAAGCTGGCTGTGACATTGGCAAAGAAGCACTTTGAGTCACTTTGAAGCAGCACAAAGGTTAGCCTCGCTGGGCAACAGAGAGGGCTCTCTGCTGAGATCTGTGCTCGTGGGATGGATGTTCCCTGTCATATTTTGTATTCCCAGCCTGCTGAAGTGGCTGATGCCCAGAGCAGAGAGCAAGGCCAGTGCTGCCCTGGCACACTCACAGGGCTGCTCCCCCTGGAACAAAGCACTGTTTGAGACCAGCTTGGGCAGCCCATGGCTCCCTATGGGGATCTCTTCCATTGCAGAGAAATATCTGGAAAATTTTTGCCTTTTCTGTCTTGACATTTGTGACTGTTCCCACGTCAGGAGGGGTAAGTCAGGGACAGAACAAGTCGGCTCCTGCAGCTCCCAGCACAGCGCTAAGACCAGACACCTTTCCCTTGACAAGCTTTATGGATGTTGCATAATTTGTGGGTTGATAATTAATAGCTAACTCCACCTATGTAAATCTGCTTTTGCTTTCCTCTCTGTTGTAGACTGTCTGGGAAACCAAGCTGGGTGAAAGAGCATTTTAAAAGGGGCAAAAATTGTGCCCAGGTAGTTCTTGGAGGAAATGAATGTCCAGATGATTTTTCTATATTACTGACATGAACATTTTACTGACACCGGGAATATCAGTAGTCTGAAAGGGAGTGCTTACTGAGAAGCATATTGTTTATTAAGTAATACTTTGAAAGAAAAGGATCTGTTTTAGAAAAACACTGGTCTGGGTGGAGGCTTCCTGTGCTGAACTGCGTTGTACACATGGGAACAAAAGTGGCCTTATGAGGATGGGAGATACTGCTCTACCATGGGAGCAGTTGTACCTAGTCATGTACCTAGTCATGGCACCTATGCCCAGGAGAAGGAGGGGTTTAACACTTCTCACTTCAATAATCCCTCAGAAAAAACAGAAGCAGATTTCTGATTTACAACTGGAGCCAAGGCTCAGGCCAGAGGTGGCCCTTTGGGCTGAGGTGTACAACAGTTATTGCAGTACCCATCTCCTTTTTCAACTTCAGGCACTCATCATCTCCCACATTTATCTTACAAACCCATGTTGTTTAGATTCAGATTTATTCCTGATACTGTCAAAGTCTGTTGGCAAACCTTTCTGCTCCCAGCTCGCTTTTATTCGAGTGACTGACTCTATCGACAGTGGCAGACGCTTTGCTCCCTTGGATCTTGTAGGGGAGCTCAGCATCTATATCCAGTGTGTCCATCCCCCTCCCAAAATTCAGGAACTACCATAACACTGTAACACTCCTGCAGCACCCCCATCAGCAGGAAGCTCAAACTCAGACCCAGCTTTCCTAACATGCAGCTCTCTGCTGCATCTTTATTAGCTGTAGCACTGCAGGAGGGAACATCTCAGATCTTCATGTGCACCTTTTTTCTGCTCAGCTCACCTGAAAAGAGAGGTTTTAGAATATCTTTGTCCTGGGCAGGCAGGATTTAGTCTGCAAGCTCCTTCTGCTCCCTCCACTTTCTGAGGTGTTACAGGCCTGCCACATCCTTAGAGGCTGCCAGAGCATAGCACAGTTCATTTGAATTTGAATAAAGTACTGAACTTTATTTTGAGCCCTAAAATTCAAATCAGAATGCAATGAGCACACGCCTGGAGGATGTGCATTTTAAAAAGAGCCGCTGAGCTCTTTTTTAGAGCTGTCCATGTTTCCCACCTCTCTGGTTTTATCATCTGGAGAGCAAACACTAAAAAAAGGAAAAGCCTCTGCATTAAAACATTTCCCAAAACACAGACCTCACTGAAAGAGTTTTTGCTGTCATTTTTCCATGACAGGGAAAAAGTGACCCCTTAGACAATATATCCTTGTTTCTTTTTCAGCAGAATAAAATTTTGGTTAACTCAGAGAGGCTACCCTAAATATCTTAAGGGAAAAAAAAGAAAAACAAAAAAGGGAAAAAAAAACCCCGAAACCAGTAAAGATTAATCCCAATTAAGATTTTGACAATTTGGGCAGAGCTATGTTGTTTTGGAAACACAGTCAAAACTGAAAATTATCTCAAAGTTTGCTACAGGAAAATGGCTGTCACATTTAGTGGGTGCAGCAAAAAACCCTCAATAGTTTATAAGAGAGAGAGAAAAATAAGCACCCTGTCCCTGGAGTTATCCAGGGCTCAAATTGGCGAGACTCAGCAGGTACTCTTTTTTCAGCAGAGGTTTGCAGAGAGACTATCAAGCCAATCCAAGAATAATAAAAACATTAATTATAGGCTTTGTCTCCCTGCAGAACACATGGACTTTAATGCCTCTTGTAGGGATTTATGACACGTGAGAATGTGGCATATTTTTTACTGCTCCTTCTTGCTCTTTTACTCATGAAATACTGGAATTTTCCAAACATGATGCTCTCAAAGACTAATTCCTTAGCTGGTAGAAAATGGGATCATGCAGCTAATTCCCTCTGCAGCTATCCTGATTTGCACTGGCTGCAGATCAGTCCTGTTACATTACCTAGGCACAGACTGGAGCTGCTTTAATTCTTTATTCTTGCTTGATTTCAATTTCAAAAATAAAACTGTCTTGCAAAGTACATGTTTACAAGTGAGTCAAAACCCATTACATGGAAACTATTTAATTGTAAGCAGGTTAGATCAGCTTTCCTATGATAACATCTTCTGATATTGGTGACTCTTTCTTGTTCAGGCTTAAAACTTTGCTCGCAAAATCTCCTTGTATTCCTTTGAACTCCCCTGGGAGATTAAAGAAAAAAAAACCCTCCAGTTAACACTCCCTCATTTCATTTTTAAAGGTCATGCTTAGAGCTGGCAGTTGTTATAGGAGCTGTCCTCTGTAAAGAAAAGTCTTAACTAGCCAGGCACAGACTTAACCTCAACATGGAAAAACTAACATTGTCACTAGGATATGGAGAAACCATGGTGAAGAACTAGCAACAGCCAGACCACGGCAGAATGAGCAGTCGGCATCTGCTCGGTGGGCCTTTATCATGCAGTGTTGTATGTACGATTCAAAATGCACAGGACGATTGTTGAAATGATGTAGACAAATTGACTCAAATTAGTTTAGCATGGGCCATGCAAAGTTTAAGCTTGTTGAGCCCAGACACATAGCAACAGCTCCACACGGCCCCGCGCTCGCGGCACAGGCACACAACGGGCACTGCAGCCCACGTTCGTGGCGTTTGCTTTTGTGCCTGCCTGCCTCTTTTCTTTCCATTTTGCCTGGCTCTAGACACTCTTGGCAGAAGCAAACCCTGCTGAAGACTACACTAGCACTGATAATTTTATAGAAGTACTTGTGAGCTTTAATGTCATTTTATACTTCCTTAATCTTTTGACTGTTACTTAATGACAAACAAATCCCCAAAGAACTGGGGAGGTGGGGGGAAGATTAAAAGGATTTTGAGATTGTATTCTCTGCTTTCAGTCAAACTGTCCCAAATCCTGCCAACACAATTCTCCAGTGCCCTATGACACTCCTCCCCAGACCACCAGGAGTGAGTTTCTTATTGTATTTACAGTAATCTAATTACAACAGTTCTCAATTCACAGCCAGCTTTGGTATACAGACTTTAGCAAGAACTCTTCTCTAGTGCAGATTGCAAACTTTAATCTTTTAAACTAACACAGAACACCCCCCTTCCCCCCCAAAAATTTCTGAAATGCCTGTGTAAGCTACAAAGATGTATTCCCCCTCCCACACCCGCCAACACTTCGCTCATCTTTTTGTTAAGTTTCTTTTGTGCCAATTTACTGCCTAAGGTAGTAAGAGAGTTCCTGAGAGGTAATATTCTGCAAGGTTATAAAATGATGGTAAAAACAAGTTGCCTGCCAGAAAATTTCTTCTAAAAAAGATATTTCTCTAAATATGTGTAGTTACCTTAGTTTTTTTTCAACTTCTCTCTGTTCTTTGTAGTCAAAGAAGCAGCTATGTAGAAAAAATATAGGCTGAGCATTTTACTTAAAAATTAAATAGTTTCTACTTAAAATTGTCATTACTCAAAGCCACTTGATGCAAACCTTAAAGTTAATCAGCTTTATTTAGATGAAACAGATGTCAAAAGTTGATGGAGTTTGTACATAATAAAAATGTCAAGAAAACAAAGACAGAGAAGATTGTTTTACATGAAGCAAAATACAAAACAAAAGTACATCCACGATCAATTAGCAAATCTGGACATTCTTAATGTGCCATTGCAGCCATCTAGCTCTGGACACAAGTATTGCACTGTTCACTTCCCATCACAGGTTTTCCACTCAGAGCTTTCACTGTAACATCGGGTTTACAAAGGCACATCTTCCAGCAAGTTCTTCAGCTTTTCTCTTCTTCCAGTCTGGCATTTGACTTTGTGAGTTGTGCTCACGAACAGTCTAATCTGGAACTCGCTAAAGTTAATGAAATCTTCACTCCCAAAAAAATTAGGAATAATTTAGGTCTTCCTCATTACTGTGTTCTTTTGAAGATACACAGAGGGCAGAAATAACTTATGCTCGTATTACATTTGCGAGTGTTTCAAATACTCAGTTTGCCCTTTGGAATCTTGTTGGTTGGTTTCTGTGAGACCCATCAATCATTTTGCTTTCTAGTACATTATCAGCAGTCCTTGTCATGTCAAAATTGTTTTAATATTTAATTCCTCTTGTTGAGATTCATTGCTATGCAAGTGGAAATGAGCTGGCCAGTCAAACCTCAGCTATTTCCTACTGTTTTCTGTGAATCCTGAAAAACTAGGAACACAATAGTATCTTTTCTGGTCTCACATTCCCTCTTGAAAAACTACTTCTAAAGCACCTTTGTGCTGTTTTCATCCAAGAACAATGTCCATGGCAATGCTTGATAAATGATGCAATTATTTAGCTTGTAAAATCTCTGGGTTTCTAGATGATCTCTATATTCTGCTTAATCCAAAGAACTCAGAATAATGAAATAGCTTTGAAAAGTTCATAAGAAAGAGCAGCTGCATGAAAACCTCCCAACTACCATCAAAGTGTCTTGCAAATGACAGATTTTATGTAGTGGTTAATTTCTGTGAGATCTAACTTCAGTTTTAATCTCCGAGATAATAGATCTAATCCTCACAGTCCAGTAACTTATCAGGTTGGGCAATGTACAGGAAATACTCCGACCCTTATAAAAACAAAGTTCTTTACCAGTTTGGGAGATATTCTCATGTGAGGGACTCGGGCTCCTCCAACGAAAGGAAAACGCTGCGTTGCTCCAAAGGGAAGTGTAGAGCAGGGATCCCGAAGTGTATGGATGCCATCTGCTGGCATTGAAGAATATGACCCTCTATCCACCTCGAAGATGGATGTGGAGGGTCAGATCTCATTTTTCACACTGGCATGAGCCACTCACGTTATTCCATGTCTCAACTCGCGTCATTAGAAGAAGAATTAAATTGAGATTATATAAGCCCTCCTTTAATGGGTATCTCTGTGCTTCAGCATTAGGTTTGTTTAATGTTTCATGTCATCAGGGCTTAGTTACTGAGGAATAAAAGGTATCTCTGCTTGCAGTTTTGCTGAATATCATGTTTAGATGTACTAATCCTCACACAAGTTTATATCCATTAGACCATTGTCTCACATGCAATGCTGCATGGAAAGGGTTCTGCCAGGAAAGCCAGGTTTAGCCCAAGGGATTTAATTGCTCTGGGTTTGTGCCCTTTATTGCAGCAGTGCAAGGCACAACCTTTCCAAATTTGACACAGACCTCCAAACTCACAGGACCTGAAAAATACCAAACATCAAATGGGTTTAGCTAGGCTTTGCATGCCCTCTGGCTCCTGAGCTGTTAAGATTTACATGCAACTCATTCTCTCTCTCCACAGCATTACTCCAGACACTGCAAGATGTCAGCGTGGATGGAACAGTTGGCACGGGAACCTTCCCAAAGAGGAAGGTGTGTGACCAGGGTGTGTAATTTAATCTGTATAGAAATGAGACTGATTTGGGTGGTTTTGCCTAGAAATGCTAGGGTGAATTTACAGAGTGTGGTTGTAGTTTATAATCAGAATTATCATATTGGCATTTCATAATCAAAAAGTAGTCAGAATATTCCTTTCCACATGTTTGATAATCGTCTTGGGACTATGCACGAAGAAAGGGCACCACCTCCATCATACTCCCCATAATGTACAGTGAATATGATACACTATATTTTTTCCAAATGATCCATTCTTGTGAGGCTTTCCCCATTTCACAGTTCTTCTTAGAAAGATGTTTTCTCTTTTTCTTTTTTACTCTAGGCACTTCATGTTGTTAGAAATGACCCAGAGCCAAGCAAGCTGAGAAGCCTGTCATTATTTAGTGCCTGAACTCTAAAACAGGGTCAGAGCCAACAGTGTAGCTAATGATGGGAAGAGGTTAATGAGGGATCAACGAAGGGATATGACTAATGAAGGGAAAAGGATTGCAGAACTGCAAAGTCACTGAGTGCGCTGCACGGCAGATAAAAACTCTCTAAGTCCTTATAACCCCAAACCCACAGCCATGTTTTGTCCCTCCTACTCCTCGTCCTTGTAGCACAGCAAGAATTTCCAAATCACCCATGGCAGGACCTGGCAAAGCTGCAGCTCCCGCTGCTGGAGATCAGGCTGACCACACACCACCTCTGCCACCCAGCCTCTCCCTGCTCCACAGGGAGCTCAACAGAGAGTTGTACTGGGAAGTCCCCTAAGCGAGGACGTCAATCCCACCAGTTCTTTCCCCCCCAAAAAGGTGTTCTGTGTCCTCTACAGACTGTTAACTGCATTACAGGAGTGACTCAGTGCTTTAAAATGTAAGTAAGTAATTATGCTGCCATCATCATCACTGTTATAATTTTTATCCTTTTCTTGAAGAGAGAAGAGAATTAAAGGAATTATAGGTTTGATTTGAAAACTTGGGAGAAGGAAGAAAACTGTACTCCACATAGAGAAGAAGGGTTCTAAACCATTGTGCAGAACTTAGATCTAGCTGTGTATGGGGTTGTATTTGACAAAGTTCAGAGGCTTGAGTCTGGGGTTTATGAAATCCTTTTTTTCCTTTACTTTTCAATGTTCCTTTCATCCACTCAGTATGCCAACTGTCAGTATGGAGTGGTCAGGCAGAGATCAGGCACAGCATTAGAAAGCTCTGTCATCAAGTATTTCCTG
The DNA here is from genome assembly GCF_041296385.1 of Aphelocoma coerulescens. Lineage (NCBI taxonomy): Eukaryota > Metazoa > Chordata > Aves > Passeriformes > Corvidae > Aphelocoma > Aphelocoma coerulescens. Next base: position 57,044,847 of record NC_091014.1, on the reverse strand, counting down.
CTTAGCAGTGTCAATAGGATCTTACTTTTTATTTGAAGTAGGTGACTTGTAGTTCAAAATAACCACGAAGGTACTTCTTGTGAGTGTTCCTACACCTATTTTACAAGTCTCTGTTTCGTATTTGTCTTTTCATTTGTAGGAATAAACACAGCAACAGCAAAAAGAGTCTCTGGTACATCACTGTGGCAATATGCACAACTTGAGAGCCAGTGGCAAGCTGTTGGCTCTCCTGATTAGGAGCTGGCAGTGATCAGACCATTTACTGGACCTTAAGACATCGGGGAGTGGTTTACTGTTATGCTGCCATCTCTGAAAGGTACCAAGAGGACCTGAAAGCTTTTGCTCATCTATAACCCAGTAATTAAATAGCTGCAACAAAGTCTGGAGGTCCCTCTGAATTTCCAAATGCTTGTGTGTTTCATCAGTCCCCTGGGAAGAACAAGGAAGCAGAGCAGGGAGCTGAATGTCTAATTAAATTGGTGGAAGGCATCTACTCAGCTCTGCAGAGACCTCTTGGGAGAGAAAAGCAAGGGAAGAGGTGTTCGGTGCCTTTACATGCCTGGGTTTTATCTTTGCTTTGTTTGTAACCTCAAAAACATGGAAGGACTTCTTGCTGTGTAGATCTGTAAATCCAATCATGTTAATGTTTTATTTCATAACAAAAATGGAGGCATGGTAGAGATAAACCTTAGGAGTGACTTCATGCTAAGCACACTGTGTTATTTTAAATGTCAACCTCTTGGGGAAGGTTCCCATGCCAACAATTTTCTTTGGAGGTTATGCTGTGAAAGTGGGTGAACACACACCCAACTCATAACTCACTCAACCTTCCACCTGCGTAAAACAGAGCAAAAAAGCTTATGAAATCACACCAGCAAGTAGAGCACACAGCTGGGAAACAGCAAGAAGGATATTTTACTTAAAATTGAGTAAAAAGCCAAAATGTCACAAGAGTTGCTGCACTTCTATGCAGCACACCACACCTAGGAGATTAAACAGCAGTATTGTCATTTGTACCTGTTTATTCAAGGCAGGGATCTGACCTTTCCAGGCTCATTTGTTTCAGCAAACTTTGCTCATGCTACTCGTGGCTGCTCATATTCATAAGGCTTGCAAGATTAGAACATCAAATAATTGCTGATAATATGAAGACAGTGTGATAGAAGGAACAATAGTGTTTCTTATTATGTGATTATCTTTCTTTTTGTTTTAAGGCTCTGAGAAACCACTTCAATTATTTTGATCATTTTCCTGTCAAAGGTAAAATTTTTAATTGGCTACTGTGTTTCTACAGATAGGAAGCTTTGCTGCGATCTTTGCAAATCTCAGTGAATACATTAAATCAGATATGATAGTTCTACTAAATAATATTACTGTAATTGTTTTGTTCTGGGTTTGCCAATGTCCACCCAATCATTTTCTCAGTCGTATGGAAGAAATGCCACCCTGCAGGTTGAGCAACAGATCCAGCCTGCTTCAAGGGATGGGTGGCTTCAGTCTCGTCCCTTGACCCCAAAATGACACTGTGGCCTGACCTATAAAATGAGGACAATTAAATCTATTCACTTTTGTAAACACTAGTGCAACCCATGGTTGAATAGCACTATGTAAATTTAAAATCTTAATTAAACTGAGGCAGAGCGCCAAGTAATCACAAAGCACACACTACTTGAAACCAGCTCATTAATAGCTCTGCTGCTGGAACCAGTTTCTTAATGGCTCAGTAATGAGCTAACTACAATCTGCAAAACCATGTTTCTTGATAATTTTTTTAAAGTATGTAATTATATTGTGATAATGTCTTGAACTTGTGTGTGCACAGGTAACAAAAAAGATACCTCCAAACACTTAACAGCCCAAGATCTAAAAAGTCTGTTATTTTTTATTCACGATTTGTATTAGTATAACCCTGTAACAAAAGGGAAGGAGGATACTCTGGCTTTTTTGTTGGCACTGCTGTGGTACTTCAGTAGAACATTCGATCTGTTACTGCCTGGCCCCTCAGCCAAAAATATTGTGCAAGCAACTCACTTCTCCAAGTTTCTTCCCTTGCATGCTGCAGTCACCCAGGACTAGCAGACAGTCAGTTTCCTTTTCTATGAGACGAGATGCATGTGCAGGTGAGGCATCACGCTTAACCAAGCATGTCTCTTCATATGCAATGAGGACATTATATATGTTTGAGTGGGGTATGCTGTTCTTTCATTCCTGCCTGGTTTTGTCAGCAGTAAATCAGCCAGCAGCCTCACTACCAACAAATGTTGGATATTAACCTCCCTCCCTCCTTCCTTCCAGCACACTATTAATCTAGGTTATCTACGCAGGGAACACATTTTAAGCCCCAAGGTAGATTTATATTTGGAATTTGCAGAAGTACAGTCCTTGCCTAATCCCTCTCCATTACACCACAGGCATGGATCTGCGATGGGGAGGTATTCATGGCATACAAGTCAGGAGATGGCATCCACTAAGGTCCATCTCTGGCCTTGGCTGCTCCACTTCAGAATCTTTAGAAATGGATCAAATGTAACAGCACATCTCAGCAAGCTTTCCTGTTGCCTTCCCTGTTCAGGTCTGCTGTTGAGCACCCAGTTCAGCTGGAGTTTGTTGTCAGTCATATGCCTGTAGACTTCACCAGACACCTACCAGACACAAACCCCACAGCTCTGACTTTTCACAACAGCTACCTACAACAGGAAAATGGAACTGCAAGGCCTAGGAATTCAGGAGACAGTAGTCCCATTTTAAATTAAGTTCTGCACTGAGAGAGATGGACTTCTTTTAGGGCTCTTTCCTAGGTCTACATTGAACCCAACGCAGTAAAACTCCAACTCTGGCTGTAATTCCCCACAGCTACTGCAGCAGAAGCAACCACAATCCTCACAATAGAATACAAAATGTATATATTTTGACCTTGCTTCAATTATTTTCTGCATCTATAATCATAGTGCATTCACAGACAAAATAAAAGCCTATAATCTAAATGAAGGAACCACTCCTCCACAGGGAAAGAGAGAATGTTGTCTTTTTTCCATTTTAAAATTGTTAAGAAGGTAATTACATGTTATTTCCAGTGAAAGCATGTTATTTATCTCTCAGAAAGATTCAATAATACTTAAGAAGTCTTTTCTGAATATACCAACAGCAGACCATCTTTGAGCCTATTTATAAAGGAAACGTTCAATGAATGAAAAATTAAATGAGACTAAAAATAGTCATGATGACAACACCTCTGCAACCAAAACCTCTCCCTCAGCTTCAGCGTTAGTTTAGCAAAGTAACAGGGACACTGCTCATTTTTCTGTTGTCTGCAGAGATGTCAGCCTGAAGTTATTTCAGTCATTACACCTGTCAGCGAGACTCTTCTCCCTGTAGCTGGGGCTTTACAAGGAAGTTGGCTCCTTCTGTTGGCTCAGCAAAACACTTAACCGACCCAAGTCCTGTGCTATCCTAAGTCTTTCAGTGTTTGAAAAGAAGAGATGTTAATCTCTGTGAGGCCTTTCATTTTCAGTCACTAGGAAGCAAAACATTCTTCAACACCTTGTGCTGTAAAGTTTATGAGTGATTACCGCTATTACAGCAAAAATACTCGAGCAGCAACTCATTCTGCTGCCATGAGGAGCTTCAGGCCTTGCACTTGAAGCATATATAGAAAGCATGTATAGAAAGCACTGTGTACAGCTGGGCCTTAGGGCCAGGGATGAATAGCAGCTAGAAGAAAATATCCTTATCTCAAAGACCAAAAAGATGTCAACAGTCGCAGGTGTCGTCTATTAGAACCAGGCAGGCAAACACTAAATAGTAAACGCAGTCTGCAAACACTGAGTGTTTGCAGAGTTGCAGCCTTCCAGACGGAAATCAAGGTCCCAGAGTAGAACTCCCGTGTGTCTGTGCAGTATTACTTCCAAAGAACATGACTAATTCATGCACTCTGTGTGTCTCCCATATCCTGACAGGTCCATGGTGTGCTCCCTACCAGACACCACCCTCAGTGTTTTGCTTGGATTCTCCCACATCGATGATTTCACTCATTCAGATCCAAACAAGAGAATATGGATGTTATTCGTTCAGCAGGTCAGGAACGCCAAGTCCCTGTTATCAGCAAGCTCCTCTGATCCCATGCAGCATTGCTCTGATAGATTACATTGACACACAAATGAAGGAGGAAGCAGAGGTGGTATTTTGTCTACATAACTTTTCTAAACTCGTGAAGCATTCAATAAAGTATTTAGTACTCCTGTGCTTCTGAGAGCAGTTCTGTTTCTAAACTCAAAGTACCTGTGCCTTTCTTCTCTCCTCCGGCCATCCAGCATTTCCTTATCTAACAAACTTGAAAGTCACTGTTCATCCCCAGGGATGCCTAGGGATGTACGTGGAGAAGTCCCAAAGAAGGGGGTGAGCATCATAAAACCTGTCTTTCCCCAACTATCCTCATTGGTGCAGTTACCTATCAAGCCGTGCCCTTAAACCATGACTACCACGAATTTGTTCTCTACAGGTGCCATGTGAGAAGCTCAGCTCACTCAAATAGCTGGGATAAAGGGCGCAATGTAAATATTGCTTAACGTAAACGCAGATCCTTGGGATTAGACGCCGCTGGCACTGGACTGGGTGCAGCTCCTTGTCGGAGTGCGCTGCAGGGAGTTTCTGCAGCCTCCCCGTTGTGCCAACAGCACGGGCAGGGTGCCCCCCCAAGGAACCATGTCTTCTCCAGGACCTCTCGGCCGAGATGCTTCCCAGCCCAACTGAGCGCAACAAGCCCCTCTCCTGGACCCCGAAGCATCCCGGTCAGCTACGGCAACGCCGGCACCCCTTCCCTGCTCTCCTCAGCCCTGCCACTACCCGGCATCTTCCTCCACCTCGGTGCCCGGCCCCGCAGGACCCGCGTCGTGCCTGGGAGACGAAGGTGGCCCCGGGCCCGCAGGGTCCGCGGGGGTCGGGCCGGGCCTGCGCAGGCCCCCGGGGGCGCGGCCCCTCGGAGGGAGCGGGCACGGGCGGCGGCGGCGCAGGAGGCGGGGGCCGGCGGGTCCCGGCACCCCCGGGGCGGGGAGGGGGCGGGAGCGGCGGCGCCCCCCGGCCGCCGAGGGGCCGCGCCGGGCGCTGGGGCGGGGTCTGCGGGCGCCGGCAGGGCGGGCAGCGGCGGGCGCCACGTCGGCAGCGGGGACGGGCGGAGGAGTAAAGTCTGAGCGGAGCCCGGGCGGGCCGAGTGAACTGCGAGCGCCGTGCGGTGAGTGAGGGAACGAGGGAGGGATGAGCGGCCGCTGCTCCCCGGCCCCGCCGCCAGCCGGGCGGCCCCCCGAGCGTCCTCCCTGCCTCCCCGCGGAGAAAGGGGAATTTGGAGGGGAGGAGGCGAGAGAGCGCCGGGCGCGCCCCGGTGGAGCCTGCGGAGCCGCCGCCACCTGCCCCCGGCGCGGGCACGGCGCGGGCACAGCCCGGCCGCCTTTGTGCTTCCTGCCGCGGCTCCGCGGGGAGCGAGGGCCGGGCCGGGAGTAGCGGCTCCGCCGCGGCCTTGGCTGCCACGTCAGTGCCGCCGCCCTGCGCAGGGATGCCGGCGGTGCCCACGCCGGCCCGGCGGGGCACACGAGCGGGGGTCGCTGCCAGGCCGCCTCCGCAGCTCCGCCGGGCGCGCAGGTAGCTGCGGCGGGAGGACGGGGAGGGGACTGCGGGGCTTGGGCCGCCCTGGGGCGGTGTGGAGCGGTTCCTCGGGTGCGGGGCCGCGGGCGGGGTGGGCTGCTCTGCCCTGCCGCTACCACCCTCCCTGGGCCGGGCGCCCGTGGAGGAGCGGACCCCGCCCACCTGGGAGGGAGGGCAGCGGAGGGAGCCTCGGCCTGGCTCCTGGATGGTCTTGTTCTGCCTCGTGAATTCTCTGACCTAGGAAAAGCTTTGTTTCGGGTTTTCTTCTTTTTAAACTTTGAAGTGTTCGGATGTTTGCTGTAGTAACATGCTCTTTGTTTCATCCATGTCTTTCAAGTCCAGCTTGACGGAGTAGCATACGAAGAGGGGTTTTTTTTGTGAACTGTTTGGGACCAGCTTAGCTTTCCACATTCACCTAGCCCAGGCGTTTATGTGATGTGGCCTGGAAACAGAGGCAAGTTATTTTAGCCATACACCTGGTTCTGGTCATTGTGTGAACCACAGAGACAGCCCCTGTGGATGCAATTAAATGCTTTCTTCTGCTCATAATTGGGCTGAAAATGAGAACTCTGAATCAGGATGTCACTCCATAAGGAAGATAAATACCAAGCTCATGTAGCTTGTTTCAGTGTGTCCACTGTGTTGCTTCAGGCAGCATGCCCCTGTATAACTGTTGGGGTACGTACAAGATTGCTTAATTTAGCATGTAAATACTGGTTTGTATGCACATCAGTTTTAAGACTGCTTAGTTAATGTTATCCAGCATATCATGTAAAGCTCTCTGTTAAACTGTGGCTAAATATGCAGAAAAGTTAGTGTTGCCTCCTCTGCGTAGAAATGGACAGCACTGCAAAAGCACAAACTGAAAAGGGGTCCTTGTCCAGCAAGTGACCAGGTCTAAATGTCAGGTAGGAGCCAACAAACAGGTGGTGGATGCTAGGGAAAAGATTCTTTATTTCATTAGCAGAGGTGGCAGGGAAGTTCAGAAGCTGCTTTATCGCTGGCTGTTAGGCACAGTCAGGTTTTGCCTTTGAGGGCCTTCTGGAAAAGGAAGTCTGAGACTGATCTGGAGCTCAGGTATTAGGAAAGTGTAAGAAGAAATGGGGAAGGCTCTTCTGAAAACTGAGCTAGCATGAAGTGGAGGATGACAGAACTGGTAAAATGGAGTTTTCATGGTCTTTCTGAAGCTGTACTGGAATTTACCACGTGCTTCTTAGGAACCAGTTTTGGAGAACTAGAAAAAGGGAATTCTGTTTCATGCCACCTTTGATTTTGTACCTTGTAAATCATTACATCAAAGAAAACTTGATTGCCAACATCAGGTGTTCCCTAGAGCCTCTTCTGGACCCTATCTATGTTTTAGTTGACAGTGATGGAAAAATAGTTGATTCTCCATCCATGGTAGATATGATATAGTAATGTCCTGGGCAGAGTTAAGGGCTTTTTTTGCAGGAGATATTATACCTCTCTTTTGCTTTTAATCATGGTGTGTGTGTTTGGTTTTTAATACTGATATGTTGCATTACCTTCCCAGCTGTGTTCAGTATCCTGCATGCTGTGAGCTTGTTATGTACATTACTTATGGCAATTTCTTTTGGAGGAAGTTGTCTGCCTGCTGTAGGCTTGGAAGTAAGTCATGGTTCACACCTGGAAGCTTCTGATCAACTTCTTGGGGTCTTTACTTGAATGCAGTCTTTTTTTCATTTGAAGTGGGCATACTTGCTTCCAATCCACTCTTGCTTTGTATATAAATCAGAATTTTGAAACTTGGGTTTTAAACAGAAGGTTTGTTGAAATACTTGCTATGCTCTTGGTTTTTAGCTACGTGCTTTCTACATGCCTGGATTTGTTTTTTTACTTTAGTGCTGTAAGCACTGACTCTTCTTGCAGAAGCTCAGTCAACTCTCTTCCCTGCAGTAACAAACTGAAGCACACATTTCCATGTTGGCTGCGCTCGGAGGGTAGTGTCTGAGAGAACTAAGAGCACTGAGCACACTTACCTGTGGCACGTTACAAGCCCTAATCCAAGGAGTAAGGCAGCGAAGCTGATAGTGAGGGCTCGCTTGTGCAGCTGAAGCAGTACCCTGAAGAGCAGCCATGGCTGGGATTACCTTTTTGGCTTCATGTTTATTTCCTTGTTTAATTTGGAGAGCAGAGCACTGTTGCTCTTCCAAAAATTTATTTCTTTAACTATCATACCTAAAAATATTTTTTTTCCATGTATGTAAAATACATTAGGTTCATTCAGAAATCTGCTGTAGCTGCTGAAAGAGGGGAATGCATGTGGCAAGGGTTGTTTGTTTTCCATCAGCTCTGTAGCCAGGCTTTCTAACTGCATAGCTGGTAGCCAGAAGGAAGATAACTTCTTTTGTGGTGGAACAAGACAGGGAGATGGGTTTGTTTGCAGCTCTGTCAGGTGAGTAGTTCCAGCACTGGTGGCTGCTGTCTGGAGCAGCATTAAGCTGCCAGCTGAAATTGGCCCCATCCTTGGGTCGTTTCATTGCTGCCCACAAATATCTGAGTAGTGGCATTGAAACAAGCCAGTTTTCACTGGCTGCTGCTTGGACCAGGTTTACTGTGCTGAGACAGAAGGGCTTTTTGTCTGTAAAGTTAGAAAGACACCGAGAACATCCGCTAAAACTCGGGAAGTTACACGTCTGCAATGGTTAGAGCCCACTTCTCAATGGAAGGCTAAAACTTTACACAAATTACTGTCCAAGAACTGCAGGCTCATTAAGAAGCATTTGTGTCTTAACATGGATTATTGTGCTTCATAGCAATCCTCATGGCAGTACACAGAGCAAGTAAAAATATCTCTGTTGCCAAGAAGGAATTGGTGCTTTGGTGACATAAATCTCTAAAAATGTGGTATCTTAAGGCCATACCAAGTGTGCTTCCTCCATACTGTGAGGATTTGTATTCCTGTTTCCCACTGTACACCCATGGCAGGTGTGTGACAGTTGCTGTTCCATAAAATGGCATTAACCTTCTGCCTTTCTCATAGGTGTATGCAGAATACTTTTGTGGAAACAACTAACTAGAAATCTTCACAAAGGAATATATTTGGTGAGTAAGTTTTATTTTAATCATCTTTGATGTGAATGTATGTGTAGCTCTGCCATTACCTCTAGAGCTTCTTGGTGCTTTCATTTAGGGTCTTACAACAGTGTTAATGTTACAAATAGCTCTTGAATTAAAAACCCTCTTCTAAACAATTTCTTCTTTATTTTTTTCCAACAGGGTAAAGCATTTCAGCTTTCTATGTATTTGTATTCTGTCAATATGGAAGTGTGTTTTCTTTCAAATCAGTTGAGTGACTTCCATTTTTATTTTTTAAATCTTTTTCATGTGAAGGCTATAATTTATTTTAATGTGTTGTTAAGAAAGATGAGAAGTTATCCCTTATCTCTTGAATGAATAGCATCTTCATGAGCATACGGGGAAAAAACCCCAAAAGGTAGTTTACATTTTTCCCTGTTTGAAATCTCTTTTAAGAGCTGAATTTGCTTCCACTTCTTGACATGAGAAAACACAGATGAAGAAGGAAACTGGAGTGTGCCAGTGATATGATTGGTTTCTGCTTCATGAATGTCCCTATGAGTTTTGCTGGGCCTCATGGAGATCCTGCCTCATTCCATGTCATCATTTAATGAAGATGTTAAATGAAGCTGGAGGCTTTTCTGCAGTGACACAAGTGTCAGTGAATTTGGCATCACAGGATGAAAATGCCAAAGAAAGATCTCTTTGCTTGCTTTATTCTTCCCTTTTTCTTTGGCCAGTCTTACTGTACTTTGAAGAAGATTCTGAAAAACCTATCAGAAGAGTTCCAAAGTTCGGGTTTCTGGTAGATCTTTGCCTTGTTGCATACGCCTTCAGTACTGGTAATCATTGTGACTAATGATTCAGTGCACAGTGGGGACTTTGAATCTGCAACTTCCAAGCTTCCAGAGTTCCTTAACCTATAGCATGTCTGAATGACTTAACTCTGTGCAAAAGTCTTACACTTGCATCTCCATGTCACTGCCTTCGATTTTAGCTGAGTTGTAATCTCTGTTGGGTCTCATGAATTTTGCTTTCTTCTTCTCTGTGGGGATGCATCTTCAGGAGAAATCTTGAACAGGATCATCCCTTAGGATACACTGCAGTCTCATGACCAGAGGATTCTGATGCAAAGCAGGACATACAGGCCTAGATCTTAGTAGTCAAAGGTGGCATTGAGTGCTTTCACCTTCATGGTATTATGTAAAATGTAGTGAGTGGCTTCTGTTTTTCTGTCTCCAGTTTTTGAAGATAAAAGTTATATTCCCACCCTCTTGCTCTGAGGACTGGATGAAGTAATCTGCCACCAAGCAATTATTCCAGGCCTTTGACCTCCAGTCAATAGAAATACTCATCTTAAATCTCTGGAGGGGAGCCAGGTTTAAAACATGTTCCTGTGCATATCCTGTTTACCAGATATGCTGCACCTTGTTTAGCACACAGAATTTTTGGATCACTTTTCAGAGTCTTTCAAGTTTCCCGATGTGTTAAATTGGATACAAGGATGCTTAATGCAGACTGGAATGTAGATATTTGAAAATTTTCTGTAGAAGTCCTTTATTGTATCTTGGTCTTGATTCTGTGATTCCCTGGAGAGCTTCTACGGAAAAACAAAAGGACCTGAATTGTGCTTTGTGAGGTCTTACGTGCCAAGCTGTGTTTTGGGTCAGGCTGTGAGCCTTTTCTGACAGTGATGTCATTCGGTTCTCGCTTGCACTGACATCATAGAACACTGAGTAAAACCTAGTACAGTCTGGTTGGGCACATCTCTTGCAGCATCATAGAATCATCAAGGTTGGAAGAGATTTTCAAGATCATCCGGTCCAGCCACCCACCTAACATCCCTGGTGTGCTTCTAGGATCTGTAGAACCACCCATCATACAGTAGTTTTCAACTTTCTGGTCTACAAACCCCTGAAGGCTCCCTTCTGTGTAGAACAAATTCAGTCCTACCAACAGTGACTTACTTGCCTTAGCTGCTGTTCTCAGGCATGTGTAGTTCTCTGTTGAATTCTGGGGTCTTATAGCAGCTGGTTGCCAGTGCCTGGGCTGCACAAGATAAGATAGGCCACTTTGTAGTTGTGAGTGAGTGAAATATTTCTGTTGCAATTGTGTTAAACCACTGCATGTGAATTGCACATATTGTGTAGTATTCCCGTCTAACTTTTAAGGAGAAGCTTGGGGTCAAGAATTATGTAGCTTTGAAGTTCTGCGGAAGGTAATGGGAAAGAATGCCTAATCTGAACCACTCTTTGTATATAGTGCTGTGATTTTACATGTGCTGCTATTTTTACACTAATATACTTTTTAACTAGACTAGAAACTCTGCTGTGAAATTCCCCTGCCAATACATTGCTTTGCTCATTTAGCTTTGCAGGAACTGAAACCAAATCTGACAGTCTAAGCTAGACTGTGGAGACTTATGAAAGCTTCCCTTGCCTGTCTTGTCTGCCAGTCTTACTCTAACTCTTTCTATTGGACAAGTCTTATCTTAATTAACTACTGATATTATGTCATGTACAACAGATTCTAGGGGCTTCATCTGGGCTGTATCTGCTGTTAGGGTTGCTGTATCCGGTACCTCCTTAACAGCAGAAAATACTAAACCTTGTGTGAAGTCTTGTGACGCTTTCTAGTGTTCTGCCTATGTCCAAAACTGGTACCTTATTCCAACTCCCCTCTAAACTTGTTGGTAATCCCTGACAGTGTTTTCTCTGTCCTCTGAAGATTCGATAACTTCTCTGAATCTCTTATATGGAATTGTTGACAGAAACATTTTGGAAGCAATTTTATCTGGTGTTCTTTTAGGAGTTACATGCTGTCTAGATACAAATAAATTGGTGGAGGTAGTTCGTTATAAAAAATAATTTACCTCTGTCTTTACTCATTTGTCTCCATTGAGTCTGCTTTAGAACTGCTTTGATCACTTTTTTATTCCTTTGTTTGAACTAAGACTTGCTAGGCTCTGACTTTTATTTTACTCTCTTTAGGACTTTCCCTAAGGCAGTGGTTAAACTCCTTCCACATTCCTGGTAATCATCTTTGTGACTGAAATGGCCACATGTTAATTAGGAACATAGTTGCTTCATCTTGATACAGATATTTTGATTGAATAATGTCAGGCCTGTCAGTTTCTTCTGTCTACTCTTTCTTACAGTGCTTTGTATTATTTCAAGTTGGAAAAAAGCAACAAACCTACCTGGGACTTCACGCAGTGAGGATGATAACCTTGTATTTCTTCCAGCTTGCATTAGATGAATGCAAAGAAGTCATGTAGTATCTGAATCAGGTCCTTTTCCAGAACCTGATTGCCTTCAGTTGCTTCCTGTGATTGGTCAGGTTCTTTTTAAAATTTTTTCCCCCCTTATTTGTGATTAAATAAAATAACAAGGAGTTCTATAATTGATACTTCTAAAAATTGTCTTTTAGCCCTCATGTGTTTTAGTCTCCCAGTTTGCTGTGTTGCTACTCTACAACTTGCTCACCAGTGGAAGCAGAGGGGCGGACACTGATCTCTCCTCTCTGGTGACCAGTGACAGGACCCAAGGGAATGGCATAAAGCTGTGTCAGGGGAAGTTTAGGGTGGATATTAGGAAAAGGCAGCCCCACAGGGTGGTTGGGCACTGGAAGAGGCTCCCCAGGGAAGTGGTCACAGCACCAGCCTGACAGACCTCAAAAAGTATTTGGACAACGCTCTCAGGTGCATGGTGTAATTCTTGGGGCTGTCCTGTGCAGGGCCAGGAGTTGGACTTCAATGATCCTTGTGGTTTCCTCTCAACTTGGGATATCATATGATATTTTCCTGTTTCTTAGCGATCATGTTCACATGTCTGGCTTTTGAGTGGTACTTGTTCAGCATTTCCATCAAATTGGCCATCCTGGTAGTAGGTATTTTTGCTTGCTTTCCTGTTCAGCTTCTTGTGTAAAGGTACTGTGTTTTCTGAGCCCTAAACTGATACCCTTAGTGCTGATTGGGAGGACTCTTAAATGTTCAATTTAGGCTTGCTTCTCATCCAAAGATCTGTGATTTAGCATGTGGGTGCCAGTTTTTACTGTGATGTTTTAACTTCATAATAATACTGTGAGGGTTTTAGCTCTTGTTTTCCAGATGAGTCTTCCCACCTGCTTCTGCCTCCGCATTCCTTCTTCAGATCCCAACCACTGCTTTCTCACCCAGAGGAGGTACAGAGAGATCTGGGCACAGCAAGAGAAGGAGGAATTATTTTTGTGGTGCTTGTTGACTCCTGGAAGAAATTAAATTATTTAAAGACTTGTGCAGAGGGAAGAGAACTAAGAGGTCACTGGCAGAAAGAGAGAAGGATGCTGATTGGTGTAACGCAACTTGTTTTTCCTTCTGACCTTGGTGCCTGCTCAGGAGGGAAAGCAAGATTAGCAGGAAGATTCAGGGGAGGAGGCAGGACTTAATATCAAAGCATGCTTTGGTGGGGGAGGAAAGCAGGAAGGAAACCTGGACTGGTTATTACTTTCTTCCCCTCCAGAGGAAAAATTCTGTAAGCAGAGCTGCTGATTTGAGCTTTCTCCTATGCTTCCCCTGTCAGGCACTGCTGCTCTAGAACTGCTCTAGTAAACTGCTTCTGGTGTAAAAAAATCTTTTCTGAAACATTTTCATTGGAAAGTTTGTGTAGAGTTAAAACAGCCTAGTTCTGCTGCTGTCACTGCACCATTTATGCAGTTCTGTGACAAGATAAATTGTGTGTTTCTGTTGCTGTTCTTCCATCTTGTTTTCATGGCATTTGTTCAAATTACGCTGCAAGGACTTGTTTTTTTAAAACAGCTTTCCAGGTATCAGCAGATCTCACAAGCATGCTGCTATTGTTTCTCTAGTGGCCACCACCTCTATGATCACTAGGCTTTTCTTTTTCAGTACTTAAACATAAGCTGTTGTATAGCAGTTGCTGTTTTGTTTTCCTGCTTGTTGTTTTCCTGATTGCTTTTTTCTTGAGATGCACTTGGTGGTGTGGCAGCTCTCACCAAGACTGCTGATGTGGTGGAGAGCACCTTTTTCAAGTACTGAGTCTGGTTTAAGAATGCAAAAGCACAGTCTGATGATAAAAATAGGAGCAGTTTGACAGGACCTGCTAGCTTATCTAATAATGAAAAAGAAGTTCTCTTTGTGGAACTTAAGCTACTTGAATTTTGGATTAATGGATTACATTTATGCTTTGCCAGAAAATATGTATAGCACATGTGAATTTCTTTTTTTAGGCAATAATGAATCAAATGGATAAAAGTCAACAGGAAGTCCCATCATACCTTCATGATGAACCACCAGAAGGTATGTATTAGTTTTCATGACATGAAGTAAATTATTCAGAAGTTCAGTTCTCTCTTAAAGAAATGGATCTGCAAGCTGAACACTTGAACTTTCTTTTATGTAACAGTAAACAAACCATCCCTGGGATGAGATAGGCCTGGATCACTTCTGCATTATCCTGATTACAAAAAGGCCAGTGAATATAACTGAGTAAACAACTGTACCTATAAATTATAGAGAAGATGGGCAGTTACTGAAGGACTTAATTTGCAGATTAGTTTCCAGAGATATGAATTGGTCTAATGGGTATTTATTTCTTCTATTCATTATGTGAGATGGAAAGAGCCCAGCTTCATTTTTGGACATGTTGCTGTGTTCATAATGCATGTGACTTTTATGCAAGATGTGTTTAAAAATATATAGAACTTCATTAGTGCTTCTGGAGACTGTTTTCCATCATACAATTAACCGTGGTTCTAACTGTTCACAATCTCACAGTTTCATAAAAACAAGCACGCACTTGACTTCATTAACGAAGTGACGTCATGGTCTCCTGAATCAACTGAATGTTAAGCTGGTTATTAGATCTGCAGAGGAAATGCAGTTGCAAATGGGCAGAGTTTCTTCCAAGCTGTGGACTGGCAGGATTGAGCAGAGTCCTGTTTACATAATGTGACTGGAAGCATACTAGATCAAAAACTGTTCTTGGCACATAGGTTGTCTGTGTTCTGTCTGCTCTTGCTTTAAAACCAAATGTGTTGGATGTAGAGGTCGGTGAGTTGTGATTCCTCTTGGTTCATTGCTCTTCAGTTTATAATGGCCCTTTAAAGTTCTGTTTGTTGGTCTGCCTTTTTTTTCACCTCATCTTTTATATGTTGTATAACCAAACAATTTACTTCATTTGAATGACAGTATTATCCATTAACTGTAGCAGAAAGGGTTGAAGGGGAATAACTCACTCTATTCTTGACAACTATTAGGCAGGAAACACTAGCGGAAGAAGATGAGAGGAAAGGGAGTAGATTTTCATGGCACAGTGGTTCTTCAGCTGTGTTATACTTGAACTTGTTATAGTAGCATGGTATGAGGACAGAAACTCTTGCTCTTTTGGTGTTAAGATCCCAGAAGCATTTCTGCTAGCAAATGCCAGACTGGAAACTATACCTTAATGTGTTACCTTCAAGTCTAATTTTTAAGGCTGTGTTTTGTTTGCTTAGTTCTTAGGGGGTTTTTTGCCTTAAAGATTCAGTTGTATTCTATACATGGTAAACATCATGTGTAGAAAGTCAACAGTGGTCTGAAAACTAGAACAATTTTTTTATTAAGGCAGTGAAACAAGTGGGTATTTTTTATCTTCCTAGAATATTCACGAGGTTTTCCAGATTCAGAGCATAACAGCAGAATTTGATCATCACTGGTTATTCCAAAGTTTTATTTCAAATTTGTGAGCAGCTAAGACATATTTTCTTCTGCACATTGTTTTCTTTCAGTATGACAATAACCAGTTTGAATATGAAGTCTAAATAGATGGGGAAAATTGGTGTAGTTAGAGGGAGTAGAATGAAGCACAGCTCATCTTAATGTAAACTCCATCCTTGAAGAGGCTTTTTCCTTTTGGTTCTGGTTCACATGCACTCTTCAAGCCTTATGAGTTTAGTTAAAATATTGGAATACCATTGAAAAACAACCCCATTTTGAATGTTGGGCAAGGCCTTATACGTGATACATTTACACCATCCTAGAAAGATGGCCAAAATGTGGATGGAAGGATACCAGTTCAATGCTGGCAAGATCATCTCTTGGAGTAGGCTGCCAAAATACTCCTTAGAGGAAAGGCTCAATTCCAAAACCAATTTGCAGTTTTTCCTAAAGATAGAAATAGTTGTAGTTTGTTCAAATCACACTCAACAAGCTTGGCGCCCAAAGGCTTTAAAGAATGTGTGGAAGAAGCTTTTGTGCTCCTGCTTTTTATGAGTAGTGCTATTCTAATGCTGTATTTTCTGCCTTGCAAGTGGCACCAACTGTTGCAACCTAATTTCATTCAAATTCTTGTTTGTTCTTGGATTCCTTTCAGCGGGAAGCTGGCTGCAAGATAGCCTGGTAGAGCCAACTCCTGGATAGGGAACTTGTGTCATTTTCTCAGTGCTCCATAAATCAGAGTATTCTCAGAGTAAATATTCTGAGGTGCAAAGCACCCACAAGGATCATTGAGCCCAACTCTTAAGTGGAGGGCCCATGTGGGGATCATCCCACAACCTTGGTGTTGTCAGCACCATGTCTAAGTGACTGAGACAATCTCCATAGATTTAGGCATGGTCTGGTACTCTTTGGAAACATACTCTTTAGAAAAAAGGAGACCAGGGATGTGTATCCTAGAACAGAAATCAACTGGCAATAAAACTTTGCAGCTCTGGGCATTTGCTAGACCTCATGGACTATGCAAACAGGACAGAAATTGAATGTGTCAGCCATTACCAGAAGTTAGTTATACACTGTCACATTCTGCATTTACACTTCTGAAATTGAGTAGATGTCAAAGGACTGGCTACCTGAACTAATGTAAAGAAAAACACATAAAGATTACTTTTGTTTGTATGTCTTACTATTTTTAAAGTTAGTTATGATGGATCATTTCTTCCTTACATCAATTCTGATTCATTGAAATCAGCTCTTAAAATTCTGTGGTGTGAAACTTTATGCCTATTTCACCCTGATTGTAGTGAACCAGTTAAGTGGAAGTGAAACAGTTTCTGACCAACTTTGTTACAAGTTTTATTAGTCTGGTCACAAAAGTCCTCTAGTGAATAATCCGTAGACATTGGATTTTATAGCAGACTCTGCACGCTTCCTTCCAAGTGTGATGCTTTAAAGGCCTTCTGTATGTAAATAGAAATTCTGCTCTCTGTGTGCTTGTGTTGGCAATGCATGTTTGCTGGAGACGTTCGTGTTGAAAGCTGCTGGCCTGGAATGAACCAGGAAGGGTATTACATGGCTTAAAGTACAAGGCTTCATTTATGTTTTCAGTTTCCATTACCCTTTCTATTATCAATATCAATTTCTTAAATAGGAGACTAGTGTAAGCTGGAAGGACTTTCAGTATTTTCTGCTGCTTTGGGCTTCACTATTCTGTATCCTTGTTTTCCTTTTTGTCAACTTTGTAGGAAATTCTCTCATCTAGGTGGCACCTTTTGTTTTGGAATTATTCCAGGCGTGCCCATAGGAACTCTGACCTTTAGAGTTTTTTAATGAATTCTGAGTCCTGGGTCAGTCCTGGCATTATCACAAACGCATTGGCAGTGCATGGGAAGTTGCTCACCCTGGTTTTCATCCTGTAGTAGACGAGTGCTGGGATGTGACTCTTGGAATCTGTGCTCTGGATGCAGGTTGTCAGCAGTGAGAGTGCTGGGGACAGACCTGTTCTGCTGCTTCTCCTAAGGCATGTTGCAGTGGCAAGTCAGTGTGTTGGCAGAGCTGGACAGAGGTCTCTGGTGCATCTAGAGCTGATTTTTCTTTCCTACTGCCTCCTAGACTCATTGTCCTCCTCCAAGCATGTTACTTCTGCTCCTGACTCCCTCACCTCTTTATTTCACGTTTGTTTCTTCCCTAGCTCTGTCCACTATGGTTCCACTTGCTCTTTTCTTGGTTTTCTTGTTGTTTGTTATTTGGGACTAGGTGGTGTATGAGCATCCAAGAAAAGCAGCCTGCAAGGTAAGTATAGGCTGTGCAATAGCTGTTGGGCTAGAAAAGGAAATACTTATAAGTAACACTTTTTTTGAAAATGCTTAAATCCTCGTGCTGAAATTGATTTGCTTGTTGTTTGTTCCCTTAGGGTCACTCAAAGACCACCCGCAGCAGCAGGCTGGCATGCTTTCTCGTGTGACTGGTGGCCTCTTCAGTGTCACAAAGGGAGCTGTTGGTGCCACAATTGGGGGTGTTGCTTGGATTGGAGGGAAGAGCTTGGAAATTACCAAAACAGCGGTCACATCTGTGCCTTCCGTGGGAGTGGGTCTAGTCAAAGGAAGTGTTTCTGCTGTAGCTGGAGGTGTTACGGCTGTAGGATCTGCTGTTGCAAGTAAAGTGCCTTTAACAGGAAAGAAAAAGGACAAGTCTGACTAAAACCAAAACTGAGACATACTCGATTCTCCAGAATGTTGTGTCAGTGGCATTAAAATCTGCTAAGATTGGGACCATGAGAAGCCATGTGTCTTAGACACTATCTTCTAACAAGTTGTGCAAGTAACTTGATTTCATCTGAAAAGGACAGAAGAAGCTTGGCTAGCACAGCGTATGAGGATTTATTAGAGCCTAGATTGAAGCTTTGTATCTGGTGAAATGTTACATTTGATAACTATAGAAGTGAGTGTATCTGAAGGAGTAATACATATTTGAATATTCATTTACTGTAAGTCTTCTGCAGTTTTGGACTAAAATGTGAATGTAGAGGCTCGGTAGTCTCTGCGATGCCATCGATACAACGAGATGCCAGTTACTGTTCTCAGTGGTTTCCACATCCTCTTTTTAAGGATCCTTCAGCTGTGTAAAAGCATTGTTGGATGTACCCAGTCTTGGTTATGAACCTGTATTTGCAGGCAGCCTGTAAACTATCCCTGACTGCATTCTGCCAGTGAAGACTGGAGCAAAGAGACTGGAGGTGTGCAGAAATTGGAAATGAGAATGGGAGATAGAAGTGAAAAAGTTTAACAACATGGTAGAAAGGATCATAAAGAGTAAACTAACTTAATGCCTTATTAGAAAAAAATCTTTTACCAGGTGAAGCTGTGTAAAGAACTTCCTGTTGTTTCAGTGCAGTTTACAAAATGAGCTTTAGGCTCTTTATAAATCCTGCTATCTGAAACTTTGTCAATTTTTACTGAAAACACGATCGCTCCATCTCAGGTGTATTTAATAACATGCATCTATCTCCTGCAAGTGAGAACTTGCTTCTAATAAACTTCTTATAGACACTAGAAAAAATGACAGCCTGTGGCAACTGGGCTGATGTTTGTGGTCGTCTAGCACAACTGTCTAACTTGCTAGAAATTCCTTTGTGTAGCTGGAAACCGCTGAAGAACTAGCAAAGCTGTTCTCTCAACTCCATGATGCACCAGGTTAGCTTTTTGCTCTTTTAAGCAAATGCAAGGAATTTTTCACTACGTCTCTTATACTTTTCATTTTGATTTTTGAGTAAAATGCAATACTTTTATTTAAAGCAAACCAAAAATGGTAGATGAGGCCTTAAAAAAAAAAAAAGATTCAAGTAATTTGTATACTGACAGATTCCAAATGTTGACACCTCAAATGGGAGCATGTGTACATCCTCTGCAGCGTGTGAGGCAAAATGCACTTGAAATGGCACAGCGTGAGATTGCCTTAAAATAGAAACCATTTGTGATCTTTTATTTGTGTACTGACTTTGCAAATAAGCAACCTCTTTGGAAGCCCATGGAAGGCATCTGTTCCTGTTGTATATGCAGTATTTTCTAAAATCTTGTGTTTCTATGGAGAACTTGTACGCTTACTTTTTCAGTGGCTGTGGTTGTACTAGAAGGATATATGGGGGGACTTCTTAAAAATGCAAAAAAATCGAAACATATGACTTGTCAAACCTAGTCCTCTGTTCATGGGTGTTGAAAGTACACCATGTCTGAATTATGGTACTGTAGTCACCCAGTCTCTCTGAGCCATTGGTACTTCAACTGCACTCTGTAACAACTTTATTTTATATCAGTAATTGTATATGTTGGAAACATGATACTTGTAAGCATGGGAACTTGGGGTGGTGGGGAGAGAAAAAACCCAAGAAATGGCATCTGCTCCTTCTATTAGATGCACCAGCTGCTTGGTTCTGATCTGCTGCAAGGGTGTAATGAGGTAAGTTTATGCAACAAATGGAAGCCTTTAACTTTTTTTTATAGTCAAAAGAAAACTGCATATAGTATAGTTTAGAGGTACCAGTTAGCTCTAGAAATGAGCTAGCCTGGGTATCAGAGGCAGGCAGTCTAGTTGCAGCATATAATTTAGTATGGTCTGCTCTGCTGCAATTTCCAATGTAGCCATGTCCCCCAAGTGCTGCCACTGAACTCTTTAAGAGTCACCTGTTTGGAGCACAGTGATAATTTGCGACACTCAACCAAACCCTTCCTAATAGTTTTTCTGAAAACCCATTTTTTTATTATATTTTTTAATTTTTAAACTATGAAACTTGCAGCAAAACAAGTGTGGTCTGAGATAAGCAATGTTGGGTATGTAAAGAGTTGCCAACACTTCATTTCGTTTTGTTCTTAACATATCCTGTAGCTATTATTTTGAGTCTTGTAACTGAAACTTTTACATGGCATATGGTTTTAGTTTTCAAAGAGCTTTTTCCTATATCCTGTGTGTTTTCCATTCACTTATAAAACTTGCTTCATCTTAAAAACTTGATCCATTTCTGTCCTGGCACCTGTGAAACATTAAATTGTTGCTGTTTCAGACATTTGAAAGCTTCCTTAGCTTTGTGGAAAAAGGCATACTTAGCTACCCATCTTCTCACACTACCATGCCTCCAGAGTGTCTTTTAATTGTATCTACTTAGCACCAACCAGCTCTTAACAAAAGCTGTAACTTCAGTGTGTAAGCTGTGCACAGACACAGCACAAAATCCTTTGCACTAATCTTCTTTTCCCCTGATCAATGATGCTTAGGAATACCCACTTTTAAGATCATAGTGAGCTGAATGGAATATGGAGCTGAAATTTTCAGGGGGAGTAGTGAGGTTGTTCTTATGTCTTGGGATTGTTTTTGTGGTAGCTTTATGTCACTTTCCTTTTCCCAGTCCCCGTTTCAAAAGGGGAAATGTTTATGAAGGCAACTTGTATGCCTGACTGCTTGCTATGTAATGAAAGGCTTACTCACAGGCTGGTCCACAGTCACTGTGAGTAACAAGAGATGAGGATTTCAGCAATACAGTGTTTTGGTGACTGGGAGCTTTCCTGAGGTTTTATTGTAAATAAATCCTGTGAAGAAGACAGAAACAGGTCCCAGGCATAGAGTTATGAATGAAGGATTGACTGAATTTTTATCTGGTAGTAGAGAAAAAGCATTTCTGCTCATGCTTTTATTTTGAAAGGGGAAGAGAAATTGAAACATTCAGAATGCAAAATGAGTTTGTGATAATTCAGGCTGTGACTCAGTTAAGGAAGTACATCCTTGTCCTGTTCTGTTGCCACTGGAGATAATGTGATGGGAATAAGCTGTTCCAAGAACTTTGTAAAACAGGCAACTGTAGAAATGCTAGAACTAAATATTCAGGGAAAGCACTGTTCTAATGTCTTGGTTTCCTTTTCCTCCTAAGCCACCAATCAGGTCTCTGGCTCAGTTACACATTGTGTTATGAAGAGCTTTGGAGAGCTGAAATGCCCCCTTGTGTCTGAGGGGAAGGAGGCTTTTGAATTCAGACAATATTGTGGTCTGTTTAACAGCTGAGCAGGGAAGGACAGTCAGAAAGTGACAAAGGCAAGTTCCTATGAATTTTTAATACGGCTGTCTTACCAGTTTCCTCTTAAAACAGTCACCTGTTTTGAAAGGGTCAGCATAGACACGGCCTAGTACCACAGCCTGATTTTCTTCATGCTGGTGATACGTCCCCTTCTTGAATTCCTGCCACTGTCGCACGCGCTCCTGCACGAGTGGCATTTACCCCAGGAGCTCCTGTCATGTCCACAGTCGCCTGCAGAGTGCTCAGTGTAAGACCTTCAGCTGTTGAGATCTTGGCACTGCTCCTACCAGGTGTTTGCTGCCCTTCCCCAGTGCACAGCCTGGGGAAGGGCAGGTGGCAGACTATATAAAATCATCATCTTTCAGCCCACCCTCTGTACCAGTAATTCAATACCAGCTTTCTTTAGCAATTCAAAACCGCATTTTAAGAAATGGAGGCCTGGACTTGCTGCCAAAATGGGTGTTAAAAATGACCTTGAATAATGCCTGGAGTGAGGGTGGTGTATAGCTGGTTTTTATTCTGCTGTCAAGAGGGAATGTGTGTGGAATAGCTAGGTAGGAAAGTGAGAAATAAAATCACTGATGATCCTAATTCTATTGAGATGATTGTCAGTGATACTACTATTTTATATTATCGTTCACAGCCCATAAATGAGAAGAAATCAAATCCCCTGAGAACTTAAATGCTGATAGTTACTATTTTGAAAGCCAGCACTTGTCGCCAATTGTCATATGGTGTTATCTGAGATGCAGTGCCACCCATATATTTAGAAACTTGCAGCTGTGTGCAAATCTGGTAGTCATTTTTAATCACCAGTGGTTTACAGACTAGAGTTTTGTTGCACCTAATACAAAGCATGACTTCCTCTTCTCCTACCGTCATTTGAGACTTGAGTCTCTCCCTAATTTTTCTTATCCCCGAGCCTTGCTAGAAGAGATTAAGAACTATACAATAGCAATAAATGTATTTCCTCGTGTCCCAAACCTTTTGAAAAGTAAGTAAATTTTGAAGTCTCAGAAAAGTGAAGGTTGTCATCTTGTAGTTTCTTTGCATTATGGTTTGTACACAAACATACTAGGGTCTCACCATAGCAGTCACTGAATTTAAAAATAAAATGTCCCGCCCCTGTGCGCAGGACAGGGCTTTCCTATCCAAGAAATCAAGTCTGTTGCAGGTCAGGATCCAGGAGCTAGAGCTACTTCAGCAATAAGGAATAAAACTCCAAGAGAGTTTCCTGAAGATATTGAAGCAGCAGACTGATGAACGCTGCTGGAAAAATAATCCTCCTCCTGTCTTCCTCAGATAAAAATTGTGCTAATCACTACCACAGGCTCGACTGCAGTGACAGAGCTGAAAACCTAAGGCAGTTAATGCCCCATCAGGTAAGCAAATGTCACATCTGAGGTACCCTTAGAAAAAAGCAACCTTTATCATAATTATTACTTCTATGATATTATTTGAAAGCATTAGAGTACTACAACTGTATAATGAAGCTGTACCTAAGACCCCTCCTGGACAAAGTACAGTATAAAACTACAGTCTGGTTAAGATTGCTTTTGTTCCATCTCTTCTCAAAGAACCAACTTCCCTTTTGTTTTTGCGTAACTTGAAGTACAGCATTCAAATTAATCTTCAATGTGTAGAGGAGCAACAGGATTAAAAATAGGTCTCTCCTTCTTTGATTGTATCTTACCATAAGTGACTTCAAAATCTTTTTTAGTACCATTCAAGCTTTCTAGACTTCCACTCTTTATATCATATCCTAATGCAGAGAGCTTTTTAATTCGGTACTGAACTATTTGTGTTGTCAACTCCAGC
The DNA here is from genome assembly GCF_041296385.1 of Aphelocoma coerulescens. NCBI lineage: Eukaryota > Metazoa > Chordata > Aves > Passeriformes > Corvidae > Aphelocoma > Aphelocoma coerulescens. Next base: position 57,021,604 of record NC_091014.1, on the reverse strand, counting down.
ACCATTGGTGTGTCTCTAATCTGCGCTATAGAAATTCCTTCCTTCAGTAGTCCTTCAAGTCTTTCTTCCAAAACTGGAACAGAATAGTAGAGAAGGGCTGGGCATTTCAGCACTAGTTGTTTTAGTTCTTGATCACTGCACTTAAAGACGTTTTTGGAGAAAAGCATACTCTTCTGCATAGTGGTAGAATTAAGTTGAAAAATGAAGCCTTTAAGTTTAGAGAGCAGCTGTAGAACTTCCTGGTCAGTGAAATCATTCTTCTGGAGAAATTCCAAGTTCTCCTGGATTGCAGTGGAGGTATTTAATAAAATAAATGGATTTTGGCTCAATAGCTTCAGTATCCAGATCTTCATATTTGCTTCAGAACCCCCTAAATTTAAATAATTTCTTTGTAATGTCTCTATCACGGTTTTGTTTTTCTCAACAGGATTATAGAAAATATTGGGTGCACTTGTCAAGAACCTGGTGATTATATTATTCTTAAGTCCCAGCTCTTGAAAAAACAGTATGTTTGCCTTCTGGTTCTGCTGACAGTCAGTAGTAAAAAAAGACTCTGGAAATTGCTCTATTAATTTAATCAGGTGTTTTTTATTCTGGCATACTAATTGCCATAAATCTCTTTGAGAGTTTATCTCTGCTGGGGTGTGGAGAATTGCCTCAGGGCAGCGTTCTATAATGTTGGCTACAGTGGTCTCATCTGCTCCCATTTCCTGTAATATACCAGCAATTTCTTTAACATAGGCCACATCCTGGAGAAGGACCCATTCCTTCAGTCTCCGTATCTTCGTGATGTCAACTGACAAACTGTAGAGACTCTCAAGGGTTTTTTTATTTTCCTCTCTTGACTTGGTATCAGTTGTGTAACTGGAATGTATTAGGAAGCTTCTGTTTGCTACGTCAGGCCATACTGATGAAAACTTCAGTCCCAGGTTACAGCTCTGAGATCTTGTCAACAGAAGAGTGAATGTGTCTTTTGCACAGTGAGCGACTCCTCTCAACATCATGGAAGTCAGTCCTATGGAGACAACAACTGTAAGAAAACACATTTAAGGAATGAGTTAATGGTCAGAATCATTGATGTTTAGACAGAGCTGGCATAAGAAATTACTCTCAAGAGTGGTTTTAGTTACTGGTGCAAAATCCAGCTTTCACATGAAAGCAGGGAGAAAAGACTATTTTTGAAAGGTTAATGTTCTGATGGACATGTCACTGGAACAGTAACATGGATGCAACAGACCTGACGTGGGGCAGTGCTCTGTTCATATAAATGCCTGCAGTCATACAAGCTCCAAACTGTCAGCCATTTCTTGCAGCTAACATTGTTATTGCATTACAGATCACTCACGCTGTATGAGAAAAATGATTCATGTGGTTTCATTTGACAGCAATCCCACTAAATTAACAAAAATGGCAGCTTAAATATCTTTCTTAGTTCTTATGAATGTATTTGCTTTAACTTCTCAAGCATTATTTGGAGTGTGAGTTGTTCTTTCGTGTGTCAGAGACCCATCACGCAGTGCTGCTTCAGCAGCAGTTTGTAGCGTAACTTCATTTTAAAATCATTCTTTATATAATTAAGGGAGAAAAAAACTCACATGAACCCTTATGTAAGCGTTTTTCACCAGCTGAGTGTGTTAATTGATGTTGAATAAGCACCCTGGTATTTTGGGGGAGGAAGCAAGTACACAGTAGCATTTCCATGCCTTCGCCTGCCTCTTCCAGCACGTATTTTGCTACAGCTGCCCCTTGCACCAATGCCTTTTTTTCTGCCTCCAGGTCTCTTCTGTAGGCAGAGTCCTTGTGGAATAGGTGTGTGGCTGTGCTGGAGTCCACAGGGCCAACCCCACACCTCACCTTTGCTCAAACTGGCTGCCCAGTTATCACCAATAGCACATGTGCTGTCACCTGCTCTGCAGGGGCAAAGGAGCCGCAGCAGTCAAACAAAGATATCATCGAGTGTATCTTTAACTTCCCGGGGGTGTTTTCGTAACAACCCTTTGGAAGTACTGAGTGTGAAAGGGAGAACTGCTGATCTCTGCAGTACTCCTGCAAATGGCTACTGCTGGTAACATGCTTAAAACTGCTTAAACTGAAAGTGAGAACATTTGGACAGTTGCTTTCACCTCTCCCTAAGTATAGCATGCTTCAAAAGGTACCTGCATGAGCACTGTTAAATAACTTTTGTTGGGTTTTTTGTTGTTGTTGTTCTATTTTTTTTGTTTTGTTAGGAGAGAAAATACTGTTATCATCATCTGTTATATATACTGTTATACTGCTATATCATCTCCTACATAACAGACCAACATACCTATTGCCCAGCTGTACAAGAGCCCTAGAATCTTCCTTATAGCCCATCTTCTAAGAAAGTACATGGTTTGTTTAAAGAACTTTAGTGATAGATCCTCTTTCTAGTTGCCAGGTAAGGTTAAATATTTTCTAGAGGTAAATCCTTTATCTCAAGAAAGTGTACCTTTGCTTTTAGGTTGCTTTTTTTCTGCTTCTAAGCCGGACTATTGTTATGTTACTACATCATAAACTAACAGTAAGACAATTTCCTATATGCACACTTATGTTATTAACAGAAGCTGTTTATTGATAACTTGTTCTTTAGTATTATTTCACACCTCTAAGGCAAAACCAATTTCCTAATGAGCTGCTTGTGTCAGAACCTCAAGGCGGATGGTTTTGTCTTCATACAGCTTGTGACTTCAGAAGTGCTGTCCCAAGCCCCAGCACAGAACAAGTGATTTTTTTCCAGTAACCCTGAAAGCACTGGAAGTATAGGTAAGTCACAGATGTTTTGTGTGCTGACCTTTCCATGTCCTGAAAAAGTGACTGCAAACTAAACCTCTCCTCTACAGGAGTGACACAACTGCCTGTGTCTGAGCACTCTGTGCAGTCCTACTGAGTTTAGTGGGTCCAGTCAGAATAAGCAAATCTCTGAAGAATCAGGGCTTTATTCATTAATGCTTCAGCTCAGCTAGAAGCTGCCAGCAAAGCGAAGCGTTGTAAAATTGTTTGGGATGTCAAATAATACTTCCAAAGTACAAACTGGAAAAATAACCATTACTTACTTTTACTTCAATGTGTAATCCTGCTGTTAAACAAAACTGCCTTGTGAGTAATGCAGTCCCTTAAAATACTGTAATTTTTACTATTACTTTTAAAAAATTCTGATATAGTAAATTGTGCTCTTCTAAAATCTGACATGGGAATGGTTGTTATATTCACTTAAAAGGGGCTTTACATTTCCTAAAAATGTCTGGCTTCATAGTTGATTTTTCCCTGTTGTTAGTAAGGATCATCAGAAACACAGAATAGTACTGTAAAAGACAGGAAAACTATTTGCCAGAACTCATTTGACTGGGGTACTCAGGAGCCCTTGTAAAAAAGCCCTATGCAAAATACAACATACAAAATAATATTAATGAATTTGAATGTCATGATGTTCTATAGAAACCAAGAATATCAGAGTTACTCGATGTATTTCCAAGTCCCCAGATGACAGTATCACATTTCCAGGGTATGGAACTGCTTTCATGAATTCAGAGTTCTCTTAAAGCTCTTGTTGGATCTAACGCATGTTCTAATGTGCAGAACCACACTGTAACTTTTTACATACTTAGATTGCTGTTGGGGTTGTAAACCAATTGAGAGATTTAGGAAAAAACCCAGCCAGCTCAGATAAGATATTTGCTCTCACTGCCAGTAGCACCCTTGCACCACCAAGTGTAAGAACAGCAATAAGGAAGTGGGCTAATGTCGAAGTTACCTGTGATCCTGCTTGCTAGCACACTTGCAGAGACCTGTATATACAGAGCAAAGGGGTGCTATAAGGTTCATTATCTAAGGAGACTTCTACGTAGATCTTCTATAGGAAATGGATACAACGATTAACTGGTTGATTTATCCCTCATTTGAATTTCTGAATGTGTGCTTTGAGACTTAACATCTCACTTTTTGAAAATTAGCAAACCCAAACTTTTACTCATGTTGGATTTTTCACAAACTCTTTTAGTAAAGAGGGCAACAGTATGACTGCCTGACCACTACCATTCTCATTACAGGAAACTTAGTAGGCTGTAAAGAATTAAATGAAACTACTGAATGCCTAGATTGACCTTTAACCAGGAAGATTAAGTATCTACCTAGAAGAGAGCAGTGTAGACAGAGTTTGAATAGTTTGTGAAGGAAACTGGGTAGCGATAGGTAGCAGTTTTGTACATTAATGCACAGTAAATATTCACACTTCTGCACTTACAAAAAAAATGAATCCCTGCTTTGCATTAATGGTGGAAATGAGGTAAAGGATTATAAAAGATACGCTAGACCAACATAAAGCTTTCTAGAAAAAAACATAGAGGATCCTAGGATAACCCAGGTTTGAAGGGATCTCAAGAGCTCGAAGCAGAGTCTGCAGGATCCAGGCTGCTTTGTCCAATCAAGTCTTTAAAGCCTCCATGGATGGAAGCCACCCAGCCTCTCTGTTCTACTGCTCAACTGTCCTTATGGGGAAAAAGCTTTTCCTTACATCCAGGAAAGGAAAGACATTTGAAAAGTGCTTAAGGACGCACCGCACTATTTAAACCACTGGTCATCAGGTGGTAGTGCTTTCAGCGCAGAGAAAACAAGGGTCTCCATCACAGCCTGCTCCCACAGCCCGGCCGCCTGGACCGTCCCTTCTCACCCTTTGGACTCCGCTTGGGGGCGGAGAGGCTGGGGACGGATGTTTTCCTGCAGCCAGCACGGGAGCAGAGGCTGCAGGCCCATCCCGCCCCGAGAGCCCTTCCCGCAGCCGCTTCGTGCCGCTCCTGCCGGAGTCACCCGCGGCCGACGCGGCGCCCCGCGCCCGGGGGTCCCTCCCCAGCCGCTTCTGCCCCTGCCCGCCGCCCGCCCCACCCTCAGCGCCGCGCCGGCGGTCGGCGCAGGCCAAGCGGAACGCCAGCCGGCCCCTCCGCCCCAGTGCCCCGGCGCCGGGCCGGCCGAAGAGCGGCCGCGCTCCCGTGGCCCCGGGCCCGCCGCCGCCGCCGCCCGCGCTCACCGGCCTCGCCGCCGCCGCCGGACCGCACCACCGCCGGCGCGCGGGGGGCGCCGGGCACGTACCATGTGCCGGGGAGGGGCGGGGCGGGCGCTGAGGCGCAGGGCCGGCGGACGTGGCTGTCCCGCAGCGTGGGCCGGCACGGGCTCGTCCCGTGCGAACGCGCCTGAGCCTCCGCCGCTTGCCAAAGCAGGCTCCACCGGCACTGGGAAAAGTAAAGGCCGTTGCGTTAAAACGGCTTGCAGAGAGAAGTAGTGGGGTAAATAGGAAAAAAAAATATATATTTGGAAAAGAAATAATTTCGAAGTAATGTAATAGCAAAGAATGGAACGTGTTAAAAGTTAGGATACTTGAGTGTGCTCTGACGGGAAGCAGATAATTCTTTTGATTCGGTAACACCGACATGATGGTGGGAGGCTTGTCTTACACCAGTATATTTTCTTCATATGATCACTGCCTTATTACATAATTAAGTTCACATATAGCCATTGGGCTTATAGTGTTTTGCTGGTGGCTTTTCAGAAGTTCATTGAGAACCATCTTCCTCTATCTTTTTTTTTTTCAGCTATATTTACTTCTATGTCTCTTCTAGAGTAACAAATCAGCAGTGACATAAATGATTTCTAGACTAGAAATATTTTACTAGGGCTGTTTGGATTTTTTAACTAACTCCAAGTCTGCACAATCACATCTTTCAGAGACTGAAAATCACTGCTGTTGTCTCTGTGAACCCTTCTTTTGTCAGCTCCATGTTCAATAGTCTGTATTGGATCTGTGCAAAAGATCTAATGGAGAAGAGCAATGCTACAGAAAGAAACCCTGCTCAAGGAACCTAGGTTGGGCTTGGTCTCCTAAATAAAAGCTGTTCCAAAACCAGTTAAGAAAATCTGTGAATATAATGCATAAAACGATGTTAAAAACATGCATCTAAAAAAATAGCTTCTAATTTGTAACACAAAATATACTGTATACTTGCTTCTTTATGTTTTTGTCACTTCGTGCCTTCATGTTATTTTTTCCCTTCTATCTCCTCCCCATTCTCTTCATTTTTACAATCACAGTCTGGTCTAAATTAGCAATATTGTTTAAAAAAGTTATTCACAAGAGAACACTGTAGTGAGGTTTACTTGTATGAGTTCCTTGATTAACCATCATTCTATTTTCTATTTCAACTAACTTGGAGTGACTCTTCCCTTGAGATCTGACATTTTAATTAATATATTCTGCATCTATTATATATTAATATATCCTATTACAATATTTATATATTAATATGTTCTTTCTCTGACTTCTTGAGTCAAGAACAAACTGTCTCACATAGAAGGCATGGCTAGAGCCAAGTAGTGTTTTGACATAATTATATGCTAATGATATACTGCAATTGTTATTTAGCCTGTAGCAACAAAGAGACTGACAGTTTTCATGGCTGCCATTTGCTTGTGAAGCCATAAGGTCTAGTGAGGAAGGGCTGCTTCCACCTCAGTACTCCCAAGAAGGCAGATTGGTTGATGCTGGACTTTATGCAGGGCTACCTTCAGTGTGGCAGCCTTGTGGGGAGCTAGCAGGACAAATAACGAGTGTGAAAAAGCAATTAAAAAGTTTGAAATAAAAACTGTGTTGTGAAGTGACTTTCCTTGAAAATAAGGAGTCTACTTGTTCAATGTGTTCAAAAATTATAGAATTCAAATGAGTTTGATGGACAGTGGTCATTAACTACTGAATTTTCTTTTTCTTTTTTATTTACTTGAAAATTATTTACCAAATATTTGGCATATAATAATAATAACCAACCAGGCAAATAAGAATGTACTTTGTATTAATTGAGAAAGCAATGCTCAACTTTACAATGACCCCACTGCCCCAGCTTTGAGTTGCAGCAAGGGTATATGACAGGATCCCATGTTCTTGGATCAGGATGATGAGCTGTGGAATATGTTGTACTACATACAACAAAGTAGTAATTGAAAAACTCATCATCATCAATTTATGCTATTGTTAAAGTCAGTGTTCAAGGACTGTTCAGTCTCCACACTCTACACCTTTTATACAAACTTTCTTTCTAAGACCAAACAGAAAGGGATTCTAATCATGGCTGGGTCATTTGCCCCTAGCATACCTTGATCATCGATGTCAGGTGGGACATCTCCCAGGCAAGCTGTGACAGGACAAGAGGACAGAGCCTCAAGCTGCACAAGGGGAGGTTCAGGTTGGACATCAGGAGGAATTTTTTCATAGAAAGGGTTGTTCAACATTGGAATGAGCTGCCCATGGAGGTGATGGAGTCCCCATCCCTGGAGGTGTTCAAGAAGATACTGGATGTGACAGTCAGTGCCATGGTCTAGCTGACATGGTGGTGATCAAAGGTTGGACTCAGAGGTCTTTTCCAACCTAAATGATTCTGTAATTCTGTTATTCTGTTTATTACATCATTCAATATGAGGAAAGAAAAGCATGAAGGGAAACATAAGATGCATGCCTCATCTTGTTGACTTGATGTTTACTCTCCGTGTATCTTAGCAGAAAAAATATTTTAGGAGAAAGAAAAATGACAGTTCTTAAAAGTACTGTCTAAAATTCTCGAAGTTAAGAAAGGTCAGTACTGCTGATTTGGGTCCTCTGCCTTTTACTTGAGACATTGAGACCACTTCTGCTGTTGCTACCCACTTATTTTCAGATCTGCATCTAGAGCTGCCCTGTGAAGACACAGAAGGGTTCTACCGAGTCGTGTCACTGCGATGCCTCGGTCGGTTGTTGGCCGTTCCCAGTGTAACCACGGAGCAGGTCCAGGGAAACCCGCTGTGGTGGCAGCACACAGACGGTGGTTTGAGCTCTGTAATTAACAGGCGTGAGAAATTCACCATTTAGTAATGACTTTACTAACGGTGCAAGAGGGACCATTTTAACTCGTTCTGCTGCCTGGAAGCGTATTTGGGTGCGGCAGCGCCGCACGGCCGAGCCGCTCTCTCTTGCTCGGGGGTTCTTGTCCAGCTCTTGTGACCAACACCTCCCGGCTGCAGCGGGCGGCTACGAGCCCTGGGCCCGCGTCACAGAATCGTCAGGGTTGGAAGGGACCTCTGGAGCTCCGCTAGTCCGACAGATGCTCCCTACGCACACGCTTACATAAGCGCCCCGCCTGTGTCCCGCGGGATGGGACCGGATGCGGTGGGACCGGTGGGCACAGTCCGGGGTGTGGCGGGGTGACCGGAGCGGCACGGGCACGCGCGGGGCGCGATACATAACAGGCCGGCGGGCGCGCGCGCGCCTGCGCCTCCCGGCGGAACCGGCGCCACCAAGAGCCGCCTCGCGGCCCCGTGCTCATCCGGGTCCCGCCGCACCGAATCGCGGGGGGGGGGGTGGGAGAGAGTCGGGCCCCGCCCCCCCGCCGGCCCGGCCCGCCGGCCCCGCGCCGCCTTGGCGGGTGGGATTCCCGTCGAGGTGGCGGGCCCCCGGCTGCCTCCCGCTCCGCCGCGGCCGCGGGGCCGCCCGGCCAGAGCTCCCTTCCCCCGCGCGCCGCCGGTACCGAACACACCTCAGAAACGTGAGGGGCCGCGGTCACGTGGGGGAGGCGCCGGCCAATGGGCGGCGGGGGGCGGGGCGGCCGGCGCAGCCCCGCGGCCGGCGCAGTCACAGGGCGAGCGGCGAGGAGGCGGCAGTGGGCACGTACGGCGCTTTCCGCGGGCAGGGCGCCCTCACCGCCCCGCAGACACCGCCGGAGCCAGCGCTCCCACCTTTCGTCCCTGCTCTCCCCGGCGCGGGGGCTCCGCGGGGTGATGCGTCCCCGCCGGGCGGCCGCTCCCGCCGTGTCCGCCGGGTCCTAGAGCCGTCCGCAGCGAGGCCCCGTGGGCCGCCCCGCCGCCCGTCCGTGCTCGCCCGGCGGCGCCGGGCCATGAGCGGCCCCGCGGGCGGCGGCGGTTCCCGCTGAGCGCCCGCGCCCGGCATGGGGGTGAACGCCGTACACTGGTTCCGCAAGGGGCTGCGGCTCCACGACAACCCGGCGCTGCGGGAATGCATCCAGGGCGCAGACACGGTGCGCTGCGTCTACATCCTGGACCCCTGGTTCGCTGGCTCCTCCAACGTGGGCATCAACAGGTGGCGGTGAGTGCGGGGCGCTGCGGGGGCCCTAATCCCCGCGTTATGTATTCGGTCACGCTGCCTCCCCGCCATCCCCTCCCCTCCGCGCACGATTGGGCCGCTGCCAGCTCCGGCTTCCCTCGGCCGCCCGCCCTCCGCGCGGGCCCGGCCGTGTTACATATCCAGCCCAGCGCCCGCCCGGGCTGCGGCTCCCGCGGCGCACGTGGGAGGGACGGGAAAGAAGGAACCGGGAAGCCCCTGGCAGAGTGCGGGGCGGGGGGCCGTGGCTTCCCGGGGAGGGGGACCCTTATTCTCGCTCCCGCGGGCGGCGGTTCAGTGCCCCAGCGCTGGAGCTCAGAGCGGGGCTGCTGTCGGGCGGAAAGCCCTGTGGGGAGTAGCCCGGAGGGATTGCACCATCTCAGGAACTCTGGGCAGTCGGGAACCCCAGGGTGACTCCGTCCTGGAAAAACTGTGAAGCTGCTCGCTTAGCTCAGAAGTACTTTCTCAGAGTAGCGTTCCTGCACGAAAGGTTATCACAGAATATCCTGAGTTAGGAGTGACCCACAAGGATCATGGAGTCCCAACTCCTGGCCCTGCACTGAAGAGCCTCAAGAAACCCACATTGTGCCCGAGAGCGTTGTCTAAATACTTCTTGAACTCTGGCTGGCTTGGTGTGCAGTGTCCCTTTCTGGAGTGTGGAGATTTGTTCATACACCTTCAAGCCAGTTGTAATTCTCCCCAGTTTAAAAATGAACTTTACTGTGGAGCTGTGGCTGATGATTGCATATTAAATGTGTGCCATAATAAGGCAGAGGTTAACAGGACTTCTGTGCGTGCTTGTCATGTGAGATTAGTTAAAACATCAGTAGGAATCTGAAAATTGTTACCCTTTAAAAGGGTTGACAATGCAGTAGAGTTTGTGTATTGTCTGTCCCTCCAATGTCAGGAACTTAAAATGCTCCTGAACTTAACCTGACCAGACTACAATGCTGAGAAGTTGCCTAATTATGGAACAAGTAAAATGAAACTTAGCTTAACCCTATGTCATAGAAGAATGACAAAGTTTAGATACTTCAGGTTTCAGTTGAGTTCACTTGAAGGATTATTCCTTTTGGATTTAATAATTTTTATCCTAGCTTATTAAATACTTTACCAACCAGGTAACTTACCTTTGGAGTTCTGGGTTTCTATTTTTTTTCAGATTTTGAGAGGTTTTCCTTATAATCATCTTGTTTTCAAGGGATAGAGATACTAAAGATGCTTTATGTGAACTTTACCTTGATGCTTATTTCATTTGCACTGACAAAAACAACTTAAGAATAATTGTTAGATACTTTCCTTATCTGAGATTCATGATGTACATTTCTTTTATAAGAGATTTTTTATTGTTTTTGTTTTGAATAAATTTGAATAACATTTTGACTTCATGAAGAAGCTCAGAGGTCTTAATTTTGTGGATCATACATGAATAGCTATTTAAGTTTTGAAAGAATGTGGACAATTGGCACAAGTCTAAGTGTTAAGGAAATCACTTGTCTAAGAGTACATGTCATAGGTTTCTAATGTGCCCTGCAACTGAAATGCTGAGCAGTTTTTGGTTGTATTCTCTGAGCTAGTGAATGATAGACGAGTGTGAACTTTGATTCTAGCAGCAGGAAGTTCATGTCTTCAGTGCTATTGCCCTGGTTCTTCAATGACTGTGTAATATGATCATTAGCTAATAGAATCCTTGACTACATTTGTGTGTGATATATTTGCTGATTGGTTTGCTTTAACAGTGTTTTCAGTGTTTAGAAGGCATCTAGTCCTTCCACTGCATTTTGCATTTGAAGAAAAATGCCTGGTTTTAGTTGCTGGTCAGAGGGACTGAGTTTGGGGTATATTACAACTTCCCTGTCCAAAGCACTTCAAGCAATCTCCTGGTACACAAATACCCTCAAAGCACATGCTGTGCATGGATTTGAGTAGGAAATCTTGCTGCCTGCATAGCCTGGTTTTGTGAGATCATCAGGTTTTTTTCAAGTTTAAAAGTACAATAACTTTATAGAATAACTGTCTGCTAAAGCTGTATGTTTATTATGGGTCTTCTCAATACATTTTTATTTAAATGGACAGTTACTAGTTTGGTATGAATCCATTTTAGATTCCAGTGGTTTTAATGAGATGCTTTTAACCAGTACAAACACATACATTCACAATAAGTATACACAAGATCTGTGATGCAGTTTTTTGGTTTGCCAGTCTCATTCGGGACTTGTAATTAATGATCAAACATTTTATGTTCTTGCTCACTTGATGACCATGAGCAGAATCATTGCTAACATGCCTGTTGAGTAGGGTGTTGAATTAGACAAAAACATTTTATTTGAGACTAGGAGCAGAAGCCCTTCAGCATTAGGAACATGAGTCAAATTTAACCTCCCGGTGTGAATTTACGGGGGTTCTTTCTTAATTTGAGTTGATTGACACCAAGTGTTTGTGTTCTGGTGAGTTTATGGTTCTAGTGCCCTGGGCAAAACTCTTCTCTATCAAACTATGACTAACACAATCTCTATGAGGAAAAATGGTGAAAGAATACAAGAAACCAGGAGGTTTAGTTTCTTGTTAGAGTGTTGTCACTACAGGGTCACCAGTTACGGTTTATATTAAAAAATGTGTGTTAAATCTGGTAAATAGCAACCTTTAATACATAGGTGCTTTCTAATTAACTTTAAACAGTCATGTAACAATCGGGAACTAATATTTTTGTGTAATTGCACTACCGAGCAAGTCTAATTACTAAGCAGTCACATGGTCTTACTGACCTCCTTTCTCCTGGCATTCAGCCTACCTGTTCTAAATTCGTGAATGCTACGTCACAAATGCCAGGACCTCCCTCAGCTCACTTCATTTTTTTCTGGTTCTGTTCTGTTTCTTCTTATTGTTCCTTTTTTTTCAACCTGTCAAATAAATCAAGATGTGCCTTCATTGCGACATGCTTTTTCCATGGGATGAGTTCACAGTGTTGTTCACAGATCAACACTTGAGAGAGAGAAGTTACTTGGTGCAGTAAAAGGTGGTGGAGAAATGGTGGAGGGAGATGCTAAATGCTAAAATCACACTAAGGCTCTCCTAAAATTTTGTCAGTTGCCCTTAAACGTTTGGCACCAGAATTAGCTTGCATCTAATTGTGTCAACAAAGCGGACAAGGAATGTAACTTGCATACTCCAACAAGTAACCATTACCTACTTCTGAAAAAATGTGTTCGTATGTGCTCAGACTTTTCCATATTAAGGAGAATGGGATCTTATGCTTAACACCATCACCTAGGGGAGAGTTTAATTTAGTCCTAGTTTTAGTGCAGTGGCAATTGATCACAATACCTGAAAAGAAATGCAAACATTCTGTTAGTTGCTGCATAAGGATTTAGTTTAGGTAATAATTTACTTCTTTTAGTTTATCTTTTTGAGTGTGTATGTCTTGTCTTTAATATGTTACCTAAAACACTGGTGTGAAACAGCTGATTTTATAAAGATGGATAGTCTAATCTTGCCAATCCTTGTATTTCTTTTTCTTAACCATTTTTGAAGAGAACATATTTCACTTTTAAAATAAGAGTAAGAATTTTTTTGTATATCTCTTAGATTTTGTGAGAATATTGGTGTGTTCAACATCCTTCAAAGTTAGCTGCTGCCATTATGGCAGATATTGGTACTGATTTTGGATAAAGAAAAGAGGTGATTTTTTTTTCCACACTCAAATTTCAAGCAAATTAAACATTAAAACCTGAGGGGAAAAAAAAGTTTAATTTCCAGGACAATCACTGCAATTCATGGAAATGGGAACTTGTTTTTAAAAATTAATACTTTAGGCATCTTTCTGTAGTATCTATTAAATTTTGCTATTCTGTGCATGTGGTTTTGAAACTATAGTTTCAGCTTATGTAGGTATGATTTGTCCAGTAGAGATATGTATGTTGGATGTGGGATTGGTAGAAAAAGTTTGTCAATAAAATTGATCTATGAGTGATTTGAGTTTCATATATATAATTCAGGCAGACATAATTTGTGTATTATACTTTGTTAGTTTTGGTGACATGATTAGTATGTAAATAGGAATACACCGAAACATTTATGACTTCCCTGATGAAAACATCCCTTTAAGTTTGTTTTTATTGTGTAGCACTTAGAATGAAAATCTATTTGATTTATGAAATATTTAACATGAAGCCCACCAAAGGCACTCTGTCATTCCCCTCAGTTAGACAGGGAATGGAAAATACAACAAAAAGCTTGTGGGTCAAGATAAGCGCAAGGAGAGGCCATTCAGCCATTACCATCATGGGGAAAATGAATTAATTTATTACCAATCAAATCAGAATAGGGTAACAAAAAATAAATTAAATTCTTAAAGCACCTTCCTCCCATCCCTCCCTTCTTTCTGGGCTCAACTTCACTCCCATTTTCTCTACCTCCTGTCCCCGAAGAACACAGAGGGATGGGGAATGGAGATTTTGGTCAGTTCATCAAACATTGTCTTGGCTGCTTTTTCCTCAGGGGAAGGACTCTTCACACTCCTATTTTCGCTGCCATGGTCCTTTATGGGCAGTAGGTGGACAGCCTTCCTCTCAGTGGTTTTCACCATGGTCTGCAGGGGAATCTCTGCTCTGGTGCCTGGAGTGCCCTCCTTCTTCCCTGACTTAGGAGTCTGCAGAGTTGTTTCTCTCACATAGTCTCATTCTCCTCCGGCTTCAATGGCTCCCAAGCAGTAGCGTTTTCTTCCTGTCAAATACATTATCCCGGAGGTGCTGCCTTGGCTAGTGGCAGGTCTGTGTTGGAGCCATCTGGCACTGGCCTGGAAAGACATGGAGGAAGCTTCCAGCAGCCTCTCACAGCAGCCACCCTTGTAGCCCCCCAATACCAAAACCTGGCCACGCAAACGCAATGCAACCCATCATGCCCTCTAATGAGTGGCTTCAGCTCTAGGGCAGTGTGTGCCACTTGGAGCACTTCTGTTCACCCAGCCCATTAAATTGAGGTTGATTAATCTGTAGAAAGTCTGTATGTAGCTTGTTTCCAGAAGGTGCATGTTCAGATGGGAGTTCTGTGGTACTAGCAGTTAGATTGGAGAAACCCCTCAGTGCCACACCCCTAGGCTGCTCACCTGTTCTCTTCCACAAAAACCATTTTTTACCCCAAAAGTGCCTGCAGTTCAGCAACTCCCTCTTTAATTTGTGTTATATGATCTAGCCCTATGATTTACAAAGTACGTCACTGAAGCACACTGACGTATGTTCTCATGGGTTTAATCCTGCACTGTTGATGAAAGGGTTGGCTCCACCCTTTTATGATAGCACACTGCCCTATGGTGAGCCAGTTTAGCTCATCAATCTGTCCAAAAGAGATTAATTACCAGTTTTGGTGGGATTAGCTCTGTGGTAGATTGTGCCAGCAAAAAGGTCACCGTAGTAGTAGTGAAGAGGCAAAGAATGGAAAGGGCAGGTACCATTTCTTTCAGTGGCAGTATGGATTTGAGTCAGATTACAATGGTCACGTAACTCTGGCCTGCATTGCTCAAGTCTGCAGTAACCACCAGGTGCTTTTTGGAAGGGCATTATTGGTTTCTTCAGTGGCTTGCCATTTGTTGACACCCTTTGGAATGATACTGCTGAAAATAAGTATTGGCCTTTTTACTGTGCAGGGAAAAGGTGCAATTTATTTTTTGTCAAACTGTCAAAATGTGAGAAATAAGCCTGCTAGCTGAGAAATTACACTGTGCTTGTTTCCTTATTTTGGTGAATGATCTTGTATCACTAGATTCTGTAATGTAACTATTATTCAACTGGACAAGAAGACTGCACTGGTTGGTCTGGAGGGAGCAAGCAGTACTGCAAATTGTGCTCAGTAAGTTGTTTTTTCAAAATAGCAGTTACTATAGGCCAGAAAAATTATAGTGAGCATCTATGCAATTTGGGTTTTGACTCCAAGGTTGATCTTGAAGTAATCTTAGTTCCTCGGGTTAAGAAATTTTGAGGTTTTAGACACCTGGTTTTACATCACTAATCTCCAGGTTTGAGGATGTCCAGAGAAGATCTGGGTCAAGTGTTCTTAATATGTGAGAGTAGTATGTGGACTTTGAGTATTAAGGGAGAAATGTGGTTTTGAAACAAGTCCATAGGGTTTTTTAAGTCTTCTCTTGGGACCAGTAATCTATTTTTGTTTTATTTTAAATAAGTATCAATAGATCACGTTGTAGGGGAAGGTAATCGGTCTGCATATCATGGTATTTCCTGCTCTGGTCACAAAGGGGGAGGGTGATAACCCCCAACAAACACCATCTGTGATGAATGTGAAAGCAGCTTTTTTTAGGCAGTTGAGAATGCAGCATTCTTTTTTTTCTCAACTGATGAGTATGTGGCCGTGTCAATGAATTCTGCATCAGTTCTCCAAGTTATTTTATATAGTATCATTCTCTTTTGGCCATTTTAATACAATGAAATATACTCTCCTCCGGTTTGGGAAAATGTCTTTATCCCAACCAATGGAAGCTACTCTTTAAATATATTATGCAAGTGTTGCAGAAAAGCCTGTTTATCGTTGTGCACTGCCTGAACTTTCTGGTTTCTAACAGTTTATCTACAGCATGGAAGCCTTTATTTTCAGAAGTGGTTCTTTTCCATACTCTGTCTCAGTGCCTGGCAGGTTTTCAGGTTAGTTATATAACCTGTGATAGGAGGAAGGTCAAGCTGCCAGCAAAGTCGGCCATTTTTTCAGTGTAGAAGTCACACTAAAGTCTGTGATATTATGAATTTGCATACTGGAAGAAACTCTTTGCTTTACAGAATTTTGTGACCTTCCCATAAGGACCTAAAAGGGCAAAAGTCAGCTTGAGCATGAGTGGGTTGTGTAAGCAGTGTGAGAGTATATGGCTTTGTGTGCCATGGGCTTAGGAATTTGCATAGCACGTTTTAGCAGGTTTAATAGCCATACCTTTGGCTACCCCTAGGAAAGGACTGGATTTGATTACCAGGGTAAGAACTTCATAGTATTTTGGTACAATACATTTCACTTAGATTTCTCAGAACTCTTAATTTAACATGGAGCAAGGTTAGTTTGTGTGCTTCTGTGTACTTCTGGCTTTCATGTTCTTTGCAATCTGGGTCAAGAGGTGAGCTATAATTGCAATGTTCTTCTAACCCTGAAGCCTCCATTTGTTTTTCAGGTCACCATAAAGCATTTGCTTTCACTGCTTTGGAGTTTCATGAGTGTAAATTATTTTTTGTAAGGGAATAAAGCTTCAGTGGAGGTGAAGGATAGACTGGAAAGGACAGGTCAATATTTCAGTGTTCAAGTGTGTAAGTGGAGATGACTGTGGCAAAAGTCTACATGTGCATCTGTATTTTTGGAACAGTTACAAATCGGAGTGCATTCCAATTACCAGTGAAGATAATAAAAACCAACACATGAGCTTTGTTTGCATTAGTTTAGACAGTAGCTGAGCTGCAGTGAACAGAGCTTCCTAAAATACGATTTTTTTTTTGCAAGTTCTGTACTTTTCTTTTTTTTTAAAATTATTATTTATTTTAAAATTGCATTAATATTTGAAAAGTCTAAAATTCAACATTGGTAAACCTGGCCAGGAAATAAGAATTTCATAATACTCAGGGCTTCAGAAGTAAATTCAGGTGTCAAACTGTTGCTTATAATCTCTTTGAAAAGTGCAACAACTTTCTTGCAATAAGTCAAAACCTGTTCAGTTTATCAGAGATGGAAGGGATTTCTTCCAGTTGAACATTGGTTAGGATGTGTCTTGCATATCTAATTTTTGTATTGACAGGTATGTGATGTACACCTGAGCTTTTGTGTTATGCATTGCTTCCTCCTACAATTAAACTAGAGAAATTTTATGGACCTGCTTCAGAAATGTACTTTATCTCAGTGTTTATTAATTTGTAGGAAATCTTTCCCTTCCTGTTCACTCTCATGCATTTCTTCTCTAACATCTGTATGGTTGAGGCTCTTTCACAGACATGAAAAGTTAAGGCTGTAAAATTCTTGCAATGAAGGTTTGTACCCTTTCATAACACAGACCCTTATCTCTTCAAAATTAAAACCAGAAACGTTGAAAAAATTCTGTTTAAGCTCAAATGGGGAAGTTGTGGAGTATGAACATGTGCTATGAATTCTTCAGTGATGGAGATGAAATATCTATAATACAGGTTACTTAGGAACAATTCCTGTAAGGAAAACTTGGATTTTTCTATCTGTTATCTATCCAAAGTATGAAATCCATGACGTAGGAAATGCTTTATTTTTTATAGTAGGAGCCTGTGGAGTTCAGTGCTTGCAGAATTTTGTTTGCCTGTTTCTCAATGCCAGTGTTCTACTGACCTTGTTGGTGAGGGGTAAACTGTGCTGCAATTGAGAGAGACAGAAAGTGGTTGAAAAAACAGAAATAGGAGTGTGATTTGCATCAGCCAGAGAAATAAATAGGTAACTTGTTCATGTAGGCTGCTTGCTACTTCATGCCTTGTATAGTTCATAAAACACGATCATGGTCTGAATGGTTGCAGTTTTGCTGTGCACTAAAGATACAGAACACCACGGCAAACTTTATCTCAATTTCACAATCTGTGCAGTTCTGAAGTACTGGGAAAGCGTACAGAGAATTGTGATACTGCATTTTATAGAGCCACTGGCATTGAAAATAGTGGTTTGATTTCTAATATATTGGATTAGTTGAAGAACGGACTAAATGTTGTCTTTGCTATGTTCTCTATAGAGTTTCCTCTGAGTTGAAATTTTCTGTCTGTAAATCCTGTGACATCAAGTGATTTTTTTTTTTATTCTTTCTCCTTTATATTTTATATTCTAGAGACTAAACAAGCACATTTTTTTTCTAGAAGTCTTAAAGTTGAAGAAAACATTGTGGCTTTTAGCAGAGATTACTTAATATTTTTTCCCTTTTTCCTGTCTGATGGGAGAAGCATGACTACATCTGTAAAATTGAGACATCCATTTAAAAGAAAACATTCTCCACAGTAATTTTTGCCATCCAGGTTTCAGAAGGGCCTTTGGGGAGGAGGTTGCATTTCAGTTTTGTTCTTTTTCAAGTCTTGGTATTAGTGAACTCATCCAAGTCTTAATGAGGGTGATCAAGCCAAGGATGGCATCTGAATTATTTGTTTTATTTGTGTTGCCTAGGGATAATTCCTGTGACTTTCCATCATTACTTTTCAGTAGATGACAGGCCTGGTATGGTCTAGTTTACAGTGCTTTATCCGTTTCTTTTTAGGCAGTGTAACTGCTGTTTACTGCTCTTGCACAGGATCCCCCAAACCCTGTGAATGCTTCCTTAAATGACTCTATGAGGGACTTCAATTTTTAATTTTTTTCTCTAGCATACTCTTTCACTTGGATGATCTAGAAACATCTACTAGTATGTAGTTTGTTCAGTTTATGTCAAAGGAAAAAAGTTGTAAATTGCTGTGATATTGACAGTTCTGCTTTAATTGCTGTGTATTTCCCCCTTTTATTTCAAGGCTTTTGTAACCTGAGGAGACCTGCGTAAAATTAATTTTCCTCATATAGTCATGGTGCTTTTCAGTGAGTAGGATTTTTTTACTTGGTTGAAATTTCCTTTCTGGAAGGTAGTTGCCAATAAATTTACTGTTGAGAAGTACTTTATTTCAGCAGTAGTGTGTTTTTCTTCTAAACCATGGAGAAAATCATGAGTTTGTGGGGGATAATGTGCATCTTTCTATTTTTACATTTTAGAACTTGGCTTTCTGCATTCTTTTGAATATAGTTCCACCAACCCCTCTTTTTCAGTGCCAACACTGAAACATTATGTTAGTTTGTCAAAGCAAAATTTTTCAATGCTGCATTTGCTTAAAGTTTTACTCCAATTTTTTACTGCTTCCATATGAGACAGCACAATGAAGCTTGCATTTTTGGCACTGGAAGTCACACTTTCAAACTGAAAACTGTTACTAGTAATTGTATGTTCCTCTTTCAGCAGCAGCCTTCCCTGGTTTTTTTTCATAATTCTGCACTTTTTTCCTCTATTAGTCTGTCTTTATTCCAGAATCTTACCTTAGAGTTGTTGCTCTATGGCTTGACAAGTGCAGTGGTAAAGTAAAAATAATTTTTAGGCTTTTAGGGTGTTTTTTTACTATTCTGTTTGAAGAGTATGTGATTTTCAGGAACAGTTATATCATTTTAAGTGGCTTGTTCCCAAATGAAAGTGTGGGGGAAATTCCAAAAACTTTTCCACTTGCAGTACCGTGTTGTCACTAGTTGCAGTATTTTTCCTGCTGAACTTAGAAATTTTAAGAATACTTAAGGTAAAGTAAGCTTTGGAGAGCTTTTTTTTCTGTGTTCTTTGTTTTTCTGCTTTCATATGAGCTGTATCTGTCAGAAGCTTTCTGTTGACTGGAGTTTTAATTACGGTGTACCATATGGTAATGCCTAGCTTGCCTTTTCTTGGAATGAGTTTTCTTTTGCTTGGAAATGTTTGTCTCTTGTGCTTGTCTGTTTAATTTTACCTTGAATGAAAGCTTTTGAACTTGGGATTGAATAAATTGATCAAAAAATACCTAAGTACAAGTCAGTGTGATTGATGTTTGAAGTCTTACAGTCTTGTTTCTACAGAGGTAATTATTTCCTTCATTAGTTTAAGAGGTGATACTTTTTTCCGTTGTCATAAGGAAAAATGCTGATTTTAACAGCAACAGTAAACAGGAAATTGTGTAATTGTCAGCGTTTCTCCCCGGATTTGTGTGGTGCCTTTGTATCTCCCCTGTCCAGCGCATGCAGGGTTAAATAGGGTTTAAAAACATGTGAGCTTTACCTGCCATTCACCAGGGCTTTTCTTTTACGCAGATTTAGTGTTATTTAGACCTGTAATGAAGGATGGTGCCCATGAGCTTGTGCTTGGTTGGTGGTACAGGAACAGCCTGTTTGTGCGGAAGTTTGGTGCCAGCTGTTGAGTCTGGCAGGGGACACGCTGTTCACGAGCGGCTGTTCCTTTTCACACCTTCCCCTTCCATTCTTTATCAGCTCCTCCGGCTCTGAGCGCTGCCCTGGGACTTTTTGAGCTCCGAGCGCATATTGGGTTTCACGTAACCTTTCGCCACCAACACTTCTGAATATGACACAGAGGAGCAGAACCGACCCGCTGCTTGTACCTGCTCAAATGAAGCCTATCTCTGTCCCTGTTGGGAGTAAAGCTCGGCTGTGGTACAGGAATCCTCTCGGAGCGGCTCCATAGGGGAGGAATATTCGGCTCTTACTACAGCGGTTACATATAAGTGGAAAAGTAGGTCATTGTGGCAGGGAGTAGTCCAAACAGCCGCCCGGTTGCTGCAGCAACGACCTACTTTGCGAAACTATTTTTGTTGATTCATATTGAAATGTTCTTCTTGAAAGCGCTATAAGGAAATGATCAGGTTAGGAGATATGTAACAATGAAAGCTGCAGGCTTTGTGGGCTCCTCCTGCCCTGCTCCTTCCCCTCCGCCCCCCGCCCCCTTGGTCTTGCCCCCTGATGTTGGATATAGGCGGATTAAAGCAAATAAAGTTTGTTTCTGTTCAGTTAGACCTCTAGTGGGGAACATCTTTTTTTTGCTTGAAGGTTCTGCATAACAATAATGCCTATCATTGATTATGTTTCCAGAGCCTACAAGTCTTCCCCTATAAATTTTGTCTATAGAAATAATTTTAGAGTTAAAACGAATAAACAAAAAACCCACCTTGTTCTAGGAAAAGATAAACTCTTTCTTTAGGGCTGGAACAGGCTCCCCAGGGAAGTGATCACAGCATCAAGCCTGACAGAGCTCAAGTGTTTGGACAATGCTCTCAGGCACATGATGCAATTCTTGGGGTTGCTCTGTGCAGGGCCAGGAGCTGGACTCTTTGGTCCTTGTGGGTCCCTTCCAACTCAGGATATTCTATAATTCAATGGGTATCACTTTTCTGGAATGTTAACAATTTCTCTTGATATTCAGCTGCTCTTATACTAATCACTTGTCTCCAACAAAGTTTATCCACATTCAGGAAGGTGGGCTTGGTGCCCGCCCTTTTTTTTTTTAATTGGCAGTGTTCTTGTCTGAGTCTTCTCTTTTGCAATTAATTCTAATCCTTACACAAGCAAACTGGAAAAAAGTGCAGTGATTCTGTATAGAAGGATGTTCTCCAGTTGTCTACCTTTATTCTTTCAACAGAGTAATAAAAAATGCTGTCACTGATGTTTAGGAAGTGAATTTTGGAAATCCATTCCTGTCTTCTAAAAGGAATGGATAGATGGGGAAAATGTACAAGTACAGTTGTTACAGTAAAGGTTTCATTCTTCGTAAAATAATTCTTTATCTAAACTACTATGACTTGGGCAGAGATGACTATCACTCCATAGTTATCAGAATCTTCTACTTAACTGTACTATGTAACTTTTTAACATCAATTTAGTTACTTCAAATGATGTACTTTCTGTTGGTCCTGGCCTTCAGTATTGCAGAGAGGTGCTGAAGTTGTGGCAGATGAAGATAGCACGTTTATCTAGAAGTTATTTGGATTTTTTCGTCTGTTGTGTCTTGAGCTATACTTCAGTTCCAGGACTCACGTTACTGAGCTCTGAGCATCTCCTGCATCAGCTCTGTAAGGTCTCTGCAGCATGAAGTGAACAGTCACCTCCATTGGTCTGCCCTCGTGCTGAGGTAGTTGAGGACAAAGTGGAGAGGTTTTTGGGATTTGTGCAGCTTGGTAAACAAATCTGTGTTTCAGTTACTTGTTTGGGGGGGGTTAAGTGGTTTTTTTTCTACATGATTATTACTCAAAACCGTGAATACATCTTGAGCAAGTTCACCTTGTATTCAGCTATAAATGACTAATTTCTGCTTTGAAAGACCAGTTCAGAAAACTTGGGCATTTTCATTCGTAAGAGTAGCAGTGGGAAGTTAAGACAGTGCTGAAAGTCTGACCACCATAAGGTGAGCACCAGTCAATTCTAATTAAGATTTCCAAGAATAGCTTCAGGATATTTTTTTTCAAATTTCCAAACTTTCTACCAATTTCTGTGCTTGCTAAAGGATTTCAGCTATATCCTTAATTCTCTTCTATTAGGTAAATAGATTTTTGGGATATGGGAAGCCAGAGATGATGGAATTGTACCTTAAGGACTTATTTAAGGCAATTTATCCAGTGTAGTTAAGAAAAATATTTATTTAAGCCAATGTTTTATTTCTAGGAAACATAAAACTGCAAAATTTTACTAGCACTAATTGTAACTTTTAAGAGGTCACTTTAATGTAAGGAGAGGAAGAGGGTTTTATTAAAGTAAATGAAGGGCAGTGTAAAATCTGTCCTTCAGAATCAGATTGCAAGACTGTCTTGTTGGAGTGCTCTTATCATGCTTGCTCTTTTAAAATGAGCCTTAGCTGTTACTTTCTCATGGACAGCTTAGATTGCTGAAAACAACATGGCTGAAATATTTTATAAAGCAGACCAGCTCTCTTTTAATTACATCAAGCCTTAAGAGCTGCTAATTTAAATAAGAGAGCTTGGATACATGAGAATAAGGTGATTTAAATTTATTTATGTATGAGCATGTCTGTACTCTCAAGTAACTAATTTTGTAATTTGCTTCTAGGTAATATTTCCCCAGTTGTCTCCAGTACAATTTGTTTGCTATTGGGTTTTCCTTTATGGATCCAACCAGTTTCTTTCTAGAGAGAGCAGGCATAAAGAATTAAAGTCAAATAATAAAGACTTTGATTTATCAGATTGGAATTAGAGGATTAGAAAAAAATAACCACAGAATATGTACATTAAAGAATGGAACACACTGGGAGAGAGAGGTTTAGGAAGCTGTGAGCTTCTTAGTCTCCTATCACCAGCAGGCTGACCTTTGTAACATGAGGTAATTTGAGATGTTAGTTTCGAGTTACATGGGAAAAATTTAGGTGAGTAATGGGTGCCCTTTGAATGTGAAGTTAAGATCCAGACTTCATAGAAGCTAAGTACGCTATTTGCTGTGATGTATGGCTCACAAAATAGGAACCAACTCCATAATGCTATTTCATGGAATCACAAAATGGTTGGGGTAGAAAGGGACTTCCATCAAGTCCAACCCCCCCCTAAGGCAGACTCACCCAGAGGAGGTTGCAGAGGATGTGTCCAGGTGGGTTTTCAGTATCTCCAGGGAAGGAGACCGCAACTTCTCTGGGGCCTGTTCCAGTGATCTGTCACTCCCACAGTAATGAAGTTTTTCTTTGTATTCAGATGGAGCTTCCTGTGTTTCGGTTTGTGCCCATTGCCCTTTATCCTGTCACTGGGCACAGCTGAAAAGAGTCTGACCCCATCCTCTTAACACTGCCCTTAAGATACTTGTATGTATGTATTGGTAAGATTCCCTCTTAGTCCTCTCCTCTCCAGACTACACAGGCCCAGCTCTCTCAGCCTTTTCTCATTAGAGAGATGGTCCAGTCTCCTCATCAACTTTGTAGTCCTCCCCTGGACCTTCTTCAGTGGTTCCTTGTCTTTCTTGAACTGGGCAGCCCAGCGTACCCGGCCACAACCCTGGACACATCACTCTGGATGTGGCCTCACCAGTGCAGAGTAGAGTGGGAAGATCATCTCTCTTGACATGCTAGCAATACTCTTCCTAATGCATCCCAGGGTACCACTGGTCTTCTTGATGAGAAAGGCACACTGCTGGCTCCTGGTTTAACCTGTTGTCCACCAGGAATCATGGGTCCTTCTCTGCAGAGCTGCTTTGCAGTAGGACAACATTTAACCTGTACTGGTACTTTCATGCACTTCTCCTGTTCTCCATGACCTTTCAGAGTGATAGAGAGTGGATGATGGTTTAGCAATAACATCTGCCAGCTCCCTCAACACTCATGAGTGCATCTCATTGGGGCCTATGGATTTCTGGATGTCAAGCTTGACTAAAGGATAGCTAATCTGATCCTCCTTGACCAAGGGAAGGTCTTCCTTTCCTCAGAATTTCGCTCTTGCCTCCATGCTCAGGGATTCCCATAGTCTGGCTTTAGCAATAAAGACTGAACAAAGAAAGCATTCCGTAACTGCCTTCTCTACATCCTTTGTCACCAGGGCACCCACTTGATTCAGCAGTGAGCCCATGTTTCCCTAGTCTTCCTTTTGCTACTTGTAGTGAAAGGTAGGAAGGTGTAGAAGAAGCCCTTCTTGTCATACATGACATCCCTTGCTAAATTCAATTCCAGATGGACCTTAGCATTCCTTATCATAGCCCTGCATATTCTGAAAACGCGCCTTTATCCCTCCCAAGTGGCCTGTCCCATTTTCCATATTCTGTAAATGTTCTTCTGTTTCAGTTTTGTCAGAAGCTCCTTGCTCATCCACACAGGTCTTCTGATCCTTTTAATTGATTTCTTACGAATAGGGATGCTCACTGGTCCTTAGCTTGGGAGAAATGATGCTTGAATATTAACCAGCTCCCTTGGACCACTCTGCCTTCTTGGGGTCTTAACCCTTGGGATTCCTCCAAGTAGGTCCTTGAAGAGGCTAAAGGTAGCTCTCCAAAAGTCCAGGGTTGTAGTCCTACCTATTACCCTGCTTCCTTCATCTTTGGGACATTATGAATGCCTTTTGAATAGGACAAAAAAACAGCGTGTTTCCTTCATTTGGGAAATGCTAACCTTGAAAAGATAGTTCAGTTGGAGAGAAATTAATGAGGGATGGTATGTAAGGAAATGCTAGCTTTGTGCCCAGTGTGAGCTAGGTTTGATTCAAATTAGTTTGTTGTTCCTAATAGAGCAATATTGCTTGCTGTAGTTGATATTCTATTCCCACTCCATATCTGAAATGGTCTTTATTCCTTAGTGTCAAAGAAGATGCACCCAAAAGGACTCAGCTTGGAGAGATTAAATTTTAAACATGTTTTTCTCTTGATTATTGTTCAAAGCCCTTTCTTTCATCTGTTTTCAAAGAATGGGTTGCTTTTATCCCCTGAGAACCTCTTTTACAGCTGTACATGGACTTGGATGTATCTTGCATTCTTCCTCCATCACAGCTCTGCTTTGGCTTAAAGATTATAACAGTAGTAAATATTAGGGGAAAAAAAGCCAAATGACGCACTTCATGGTCAGCGTTTGGTTTTGTTTTTGCAAGTGGATCAGCTCTACTAAGTTATGAAAGATGCTGTAGTCCTGAATTGCTCTCTAAAGGAGCTGGTTTTTCTTCACTGAGTGTAGAGCAACCCTGCAGGAGATTAGTTAGCTCCCACAGCTACTTCACTTAAGTATCTAGAGTTGAATAACATGAACTTTTTCCTGCTCTTGTGTATATGCTCAAAGGATAATACCTTTACGAAATGTATTATTGTATACCATTTTAGAATGTGGAAGTTGGATGTGGGATTCGTTGAAACAATGTGGTACAATAAGGGATGCCTCTGTGACCTTGATTTGGTAACAGGAAAATACTACTGTGGCTGGCTGCCAAAGGGTGCTGTGGAGTGTACATAACACTTAAATCCTGTCTGAGCTTAATCTTCTTACTGTTTCATAAGAATATACTGCTTGCAGTAAGACACATTGGTTGGTGGCAATCAAACCGGAAAATGCACTGGTAAAATACTAAATATTTGTATAAAGGGACATCAAATTTGAGATACTTCCCAGTGCCTCATACTCTGTTTTGGTATTAGATTTGGTATTCGCATTGTGATTCCTGTTGAAATTAGTATGAGGTGTATATTTACCTGATACTGAAATCTCCTAATAACCTAATCAAACATATGGCAAAGTATGTGTGAAAGAAAAGTGCACTCTCTCTCTCTCTCTGAAGAGAAAGAAATGGTATATGATTTGTGTGATTAATACATTAGGGTCTAATGCTGTAAATTATACTCCCTCTAATAAAATGTAGTCGGTATTATACAGTGTGTAATATTCTTGCTTTTTATTGAATCCAGCTCTACTAAACTCTGAAAGATGAAGGAGGAATATCTGATAACAGTGTTGGAAAAAACAATTGAACAGGGTAATAAAGCTACCAGATATTAGGCTGCCTAAGATAATTCTGATAGACAAAGTCTGGGTGGCAATCAAATATCCATGAGTCTCATGTTTGACATGACTTTTCTGTTGATGGAAATCAATGGCTTGGTGTGAGGACTAGTGGAGAGATAGAAGATGTTTAAAAAGACAGGTTAAACACAAGTTTGGATGGATTGCTGGAAGCTGACCAGTCGTGGGTAAAAAGCATTAATCAAATTAGGAGCGGAACAAGTTTTATTACTGTTCTTTTTCACTCAAGTTCTTAAATTTCCTCTCAGAGTGAGGAAGCCTAGCTAAATTCTTATATTTTGTGTGTCTGTGCAGTCTAACACTCCTATTAATGGTTAAATTCAGAATCTGGATTAGTTCAGAAAAATTATTCTTAATGGTTTAGCACTAGCATTTTCAAATGTGAATAGCATCTGCAAGAGAAGTCATTGCATTTTAAGTCCCCTCAATTCCCAGCAACTGCCCTCATTTCGTACTGGCAAGGATGGTTATCTGAGATTGTGGTTTCTGGGTGTTCATTACTCCTAAAAATAACCCCAAACAAGACTTAACGGTAGCCTTAAATAGTGTGTCTATAAGTATCCTCCTTGCTAGTCTCCTCCCTAAATAAAAGTGTTACCTTTTTAACAGACTGCTCCCGACTTCTTCCCTGGATAGTCTTTAGTCACGTTAATAGTGCAGAGCCAGGAACATTGCGTGATGTAGTGCTTGCTTTCGGTCATTTTGTTAATGGTTAACTGTGTTAGCAATTATTAATTGAAGTTTTTGAATAGCTACTTTGATGGTATCAGTTTATTTCAGTTGCAGGGTAGCTAAAATTATGACCCGTATTATGCAACTATTGCCAGTTTCTGGCAATTAGTTTATATTTTAGACCCCAAACATACCTTGTATGATTGGCAGCAGGGAAGGTTGTAGAGTTTCTAGGAGTCAACTACTAAGATTTTGTGTGCATGTCTTTCAAAGAATGAAGTCTTCAGCAGCTTTGATGACAGTTCTGAATATCAAAATTAGATGTCTCTGGCAAAATGTGTCTAATGCTTTCTAAGAATTTTGCTTGCAGACAGGTATGCTTTGCATCAGCATCTTCCTCATGTTAAAGTAAGTCTTTTCTGCCTCCCTCTATCATGCCAGTTGTACCTCACATTGTTTGCTACTGTGAAATTATTAGGGAACATTTCCTTCTGGTTTGCCCAAGGGATGTTATAGACCAGATATAGGAAACTGGGCTGATGCGTTAATCTGATAAAAATTATCTCGGCATCCTTTTTGTGTCTTTTAATGAAGTCGTACAGCTCATATAATTCATTCAAAGTGTAAAAGACAGTGCTTTCCCATTGACTGTTAGGTTGAGGGAAAAAAGTTAGTTTGGATTGTAGACTCAGAAACATGACCTGTTATTGTAGGGAGAGATTTAAATACCTTCTCATTGCCGCAGTCTGGTATAAAGTATGGTAGAGTTCAAGCCTAGTAGCTCTTACTTCATAGCTGCTATGAAGAAACTTTGCCTCTAGAGCTCATATACTGAAAAGAAATACTTTTTATGAGATGGAAATTTTGTATTCATTTTCAATTCGTAGACTAATTTACCATTCATTTTCAGTTTTGTTCTACTGTGAAAGGAACGTGTTTGTGAGCGTTTTGGTTTATCTTTTCAGAGAGAAAGGTCAAGTAATTTTGCATACAGTTAAAGATGCTGTGTTGCTTCTGCAGGTTTTAGGGGTACTCATGAGTGAAATAGGACATGAGAACTTGGGTTAAGACAAACGGTTGATTCGATTATTAAGTTTCTTGGTAAGGGATGTATTTAAAAGTGATTATTTAAGAAGGTTCATATTGAACAAGGCTCTTTGTGGGGGAGATTGGACTAGATGACCTTTAAAAGTCCCTTCCAACTCAAAGTATTTTGTGATTCTATAAATCTTTGTAAAGGCTTTTATGTTAGGCAACTTTTATTAGCACTTTAATGAGAAAATGCCTTTAGATGTGGTATAGCATAAACACTGTTGATGAAAACAGAATAGATGATTAATTATTTGCATCACACTTTGTTAAAACACATTTGGTTCAACTGAAAGATTAAAGTATGCTTAAAAAGTGGAATGCTTGTTCTGAGTAACTACTTGTAAACTGAGTCTGTGTTCTGGAAGCCAAAAGCCAGTATTCTTTTGCATTGCTGTTACTCTAGATATTGTAGGGTCACTAGGGCTTGATTTGGTCGATTATTTTTGAACATTGTGCTTTCCGTAAGTATTGCAACACAAGCTGTGGTTTGGCTGTTTTTAATTTCTTCTGGTTTTTGTTGAGGTAAGGGGGGGTGGTGTGTGTGTCCCCTGGCCACCCTCCTGCTCTCTTCCTACATATATTTAACAGTTTGAGTCTGTGCTGTTATTTTTGTTAAGTACCTAAAAGAGTTTTATGGAGATTGAAATGCTGGAGTGTGGTGAGAGATAAGAGAGATAATAGAGGGGATTTGGGGAACCAACAAATAGAGATTAAACAGTATTAAGGGCAAGTTTAGGGTTCTTGGATGTGAATTGGAGACTGGGTCGGTGCATGTTATCTTCTTGAATAGGATTTTGTGCCAAGTCCAGACTAGAAGTTATGTATTGTGGTCAGTCAGGTTAGGAAGAAAAGAGATTGAGAAAATAGAGGGAACTGAAATGTTAATAGGAAAAAAATCGAAAGTTTCCTGAAATACAGGAATAGTTATAAATATTTTATGTCACCAGTTCCTCTTCATAACCTTTCCCTATACTCCATGAGATGAATTCAGACAACAAACAAACCCGTGTAACAACAACAAAACTCCATAAAACCAAACCACAAAAAAAACCCCAAAAACCCTCTGGACTATTCCAAAGTTATCCAGGACGGTATTGCAGTTTGTCTTCCTAGTGATTTGTGAAGTGTATGTGAATGCACATGCTCCTTGAAAGTGAGATTCACATGGGTAAGACTAATGAATAATGTCTGTCATTCCAGGTTTAAAAAAATGAAGCTGTAATTTTCAGAGTCCAGATGGAATTGACTTTGTCCTGGGAACGTGGGGCTCAAGTTCTCTCTGATAGAAGCATATACAACTCTGATCTGATCCTTAAAATGACTCCTTCATGGTTTCTAACTAAAGGAGTATAGAGAAGTTTCTTTTTCTTTTCTGACTACCCCAGAGTTTTTTCAAAACAAAACTGAGCAAAGTGAGAAAATTAGGCATTTTTGGTTTGTTCTAGTCATTAAACATCTAACATAGTTTGCCAGCCAAGAAGTCATTGTATTCTTTTATGCTGGCTGCCAAGAGTCCTGTTCTTACTCTTTCAGGTCGAGTGAGCATTTTAGGCATTTAATAGCAGCCAAGGGAGGTTCCTCGCAGCCTTTTAGATAGTGTTTTTGATAAGTTTTTTCCCCCATGTAAAGTTGGAAGCAATGTGTGTTAGGTAGGCGTCACTTACATACTGCTAAATACTTAGAAAATGGATGTTAGCAGGTTTAGAGCAATCATGTATGCTGTATCCCTCCTAGAAGGTGTAGCATTTTCATTGCATCTGGTTAGCTTTTAGGATTCTTCTTAAAAATCTAGGTGCTAATGAGCTCCTGATTTTAGTACACCTGGTTGCTCAGTGTCTTTGTCTTCATAACACTTTGGGCACTTGCAGAGGTGCTCCTGCCCTTCCATGGTAGCTGTGCACCTTCTCACCAGGCACAGGCACCGTCTCCAGCTGTCGTGGCACTGCTTCCCCGGCCTTGGTCTGGGGCGGTTGCTCCGGAGGTGTTATCGCTGTGGCCTTGCACCTGCACAGTGTCATTACAGCAGGTTTCCTCAGGAGTAATGGACTGCAATGTGGGAATTGCCTCTTTCCCCCCCCCACTTTGGGTGTAGCTTGTGGTTTATGGCAGGGGATCCAATAATGTGTGAGCACAGAAGTTAATGACCACCAGGCATTGACTCAGCAGTTGCCCAGATCACCATGTGCTTTGCTGAGTGCCAACAGCACTGTAAGAAGGAATGGCTGAGAGGGCTTGAGCAGGTCCTGGTGAAATATATATTGTTAGTACAGAATCATAGAATGGTTGGGGTAGGAAGTGACCTCTGGAGATCACCTAGTCCAACTGTCCCTGCTAAAGCAGGTTCACCTGGAGCAGGTTGCACAGGATCATGTCCAGATGGGTTTTGAATATTTCCAGAGAAGGAGAATGCAGCCTCTCTGGGCAGCCTGTTCGAGTCTTCTGTTACCCTCAAAAAAGTTGTTCCTCATATTCAGATGCAGCTTCCTGTTTCAGTTTGTGCCTATTGCCCCTAGTCTTTTTGCTAAGCACCACTGAAAAGAGTGGCCCTGTCCTATTGACACTGCATTTAAGATATTTGTATGCA
The DNA here is from genome assembly GCF_041296385.1 of Aphelocoma coerulescens. Taxonomy (NCBI): domain Eukaryota; kingdom Metazoa; phylum Chordata; class Aves; order Passeriformes; family Corvidae; genus Aphelocoma; species Aphelocoma coerulescens. The sequence continues at coordinate 56,991,100 of NC_091014.1, read as the reverse complement.
TTAATAAGATCCCTCTCAGTCATCTCTTCTCCAGACTACCCAGGTCCAACTCTTAGCCCTTGCTCATAAGAGGGATGCTCCAGTCCCCTCATCATCTTTGTAGCCCTCCACCAGACCCTCCCCAGGAGTTCCTGGTCTTTCTTGGACTGGGGAGCCTAGAAGTGGACTCAGCATTCCAGATGTGGCCTCACCAGGGCAGAGTAAAGGGATAGAATCACCTGCCTCAACCTACTGACCACATGAGAAAAATATTATGAAGGAGCCACTTGCTAGACTGGAGAGAGTCCAGGGAAGGGCACTCATCTGGGGACCCCCAGAACTTCTCTTTTCAGCTGGCTGCAAAGTAAAGTTCTTTTTTTCCTCTTTCCTTTTGTTTTTATTTCTTCCCCAAACCACTTTCACCATTGGAGTTATTTTAGTTGTTATAGCTACTAATAAATCTTTGTGCATGTGAACCTGTTTCAACATTCTTTGTGCAACTACCTGTTTCCTTTGAACACTTGCAGATTTGCAGCACCCTATTCCCCCCCTTTTTTTTTTGTCTGATGTGGTAATTTGCTCATTAAATAATTCAGGGGAGGGTACAGTCAAGATGCATATGCTACATAGAGGGCTGTTTCTATAAATGAAGACCAGAGGGATAGTCATGACTGTGTACTCCTCTGGTATGCTGTTTTTAGTAACAGTTCAGTTTTGTAAGAAGGACTTGGATTAAGTTCAGTAGCAGTGTGCCAACAGCTGATTATCTGTGTTTGTTTGTTGAGGGTTTTTCTGTCTTTAGAATGGCAAGATACTTCTAGTTTAGTTAAGACTAGAGTATGTTTTAGTCCATTCCAGAGCTGAATAACATTGAGGGGAAAACTGTGAAATGACAGTGTGGTTTGGTTTTATGAATTATGTATTGTGGAAGATATTACATGGTGTTGTACCACTGTAAGCCAAGTGTAATTAGGATGTGAACATACATGCATCACCAAAAAGTGCACCAAGCACTCACGGTCTGATAATTGTTGTTGATTATTCCTCTTAGTTACCTTTTTCTATTGTAAAATTGTCTCGTTTGCCTCAGAAAATAAATGTTTCTTTACAATTCTTGCAGATTCCTGCTTCAATGTCTTGAGGATCTTGATGCCAATCTACGGAAACTGAATTCGCGTTTGTTTGTTATCCGTGGACAGCCAGCAGATGTTTTCCCCAGGCTTTTTAAGGTAAATGCCACCTTGCACTTGTTGTTTCTATCCACAAGTATGACCAACAAATTAATTTCAACTAGGAATCTTTCTTGTACTGATTCGTTCTGTGCAAGTTATTCATGCAAATACTGATCTATCCTTGCAGTTTCTCATTAACGTTGTTTGTTTTGAATTTTTCCTCTCTAATGTACATATCACCAGCTGAGCTGAGTTGCTTTTAGACTTTACTGGGTTTTGTTTCTTTCCTTCCAGAAACAGAATTGATTTCAAATGGTTTGCTAAGTGTAGGTACTGTATATTACTACATTTTCCTTTACAGGTTCCCTTTGTAATACTGACAAAAAATTTTGTGCATGTGAATCCATGTTCAAACCCTGACCTGTAAAAGCAGTGTTTTATTTAGGCCAAACATCTGCTGTGATTGCTTTTTGGCCATTAAAGGTGATTTAATAAGCTTTTTTCTAGTAGTAGTATTGATAAAAGCATAGTGTAACTAGAAAGCAATTTCTAGTCAAAGAAATTTAAGGCTTTTTTGGGAAAGGGTCTTACTAAAAATATTAAAGCTGTGAGTGATTGTTACTGATAGTAATACGTTGTCCATGGATAATAGTGTATTTAAGGTAATAATACTATAATAGTGTAGTAAAAATGAACACTTGGCAAATTGATTTGAAGAGCTTTTTCAGAATGACTGAATTGAGGTGACTGAAGCAAGCAAGACTGTGGGGGAAAAAGTAGATACCCATTTTTCCAGAGGTCATACATTCAAGATTTTTATTCCCAGGTTTTCAACACCAACCTGAAAACTCAACCAAAACTCCTATTTCCATCTTCATTATTGTGGTTTTGTTGTGAAGCACTAACTGGATGATACTTCTACTGGACTTTCCTTGATTTCCCCTCAGTGAAGAATTTCCTGGAGGAGTACTGTGGCATTAGCTGCTGCTTGCAACCTCTCAGATATTCAAGCTTGTTGTATTTATCTGCCAAATTTAGTTTGATTGCATTTAAATAGGAGCAAAAGTCTTGTTGTTGTGTGCATTACCTTCTGGATTTGAGCAACCTGTAATAAGTCTTCTTAAATACTTTAATGGCTACTTTGACAGCTCCTGTTGCAGATCTTGCTGCTAGGCTGATCTTTCAATACCTGGCAGCATTGGATTGCCATTTTTTTAGAATATAATTTTAGTGGTGAGAAGAAAATGAAAATAACTTGTAATATAGATAGCGTACAGCAATCAAAAATGAACATTCACATCTGTTTATGTCTTGTGGTTCCTCAAATTAAAGTGCCTTTATCATATAGTGGTTCACTGAGGGGCTTTGAGGACATCCTCTATGCTCAAACAAGTTACTGAAGCTCTTGAGGACTTCTTCACTTTTGGCTGAAGTCTACCTGGAATGTGTATTTATCTCTTAAAATTATATCTCACAACTACTTCTGCCAGAGCAGTAGCTGTACATCAGACACTTGCAGTGCAGTGAAGGGATTGTAACACTGAACAAAGCGTTCCAGATCATCCCTATTAAATGTTTCAAAGGTGAGCAGTGATCCTGACTCTGAAGAACGAACACATGGGGAAAAGATCAGTTAAGTTTGGAAAAATAACTTTAGCTAAGTGATGGTAGGAGACAGTGGAACTTCTGTATGGCCTGGTGTCAGTAGTCCTGTCACAGATGCCAGCATCTGTGGATTTTCTGGGAATGAATGTACCACAGCTGTTTCTTGGTAAGGCTTTCCTTTTCACAGACTGAAGAACAATTCCTTAAAAAGGCAGAACACTGACCTATCTTTATCCTTGCAGAAGGCTTCAAACACCTTTAGGGTCTTTCATTTCAGTTAAGTTTTGGTTTGTTCTTGCCTCATCCTCTTCAGTTTGTCCTGGTCTGCTTTCTGTCTTTAGCTCTTTGGGCTTGTCTCAGTAAAGAAAATAAAATTGAAACAATCACTGCTTTTTTTAATGCATCAGTGTTGCTAAAACCATTCTGCAGTATGAGTACGTGCAAAATGATCTGTGTCCATGATTCTTCTAATTGCCTGGCTCACGATGTGATCTGGGTGTATTCACATTACACAGCAGAGTTTTCTTGACTCCCTTAGGGACATGGCTCTGGGTCTTGGTCATGTTGTTTTTATGGCCATCTTTGCTATAAGCCAGAGGAAAGAAGGGTTTAGAAAAGTATCTGCTGCAACTTGTCAGACAGTGGTTTTACATTATGAAATGGGAAGTAAATGTTATGTGATGGTGTAGGAGGTTGCTTGAGGATTCAAGGCCTGCTGGGTTAGTCTTGGCAGACTTAAGGATGGCCGGAGCCCAGCCTTGTTTTGAAGAGCAAGCACTCCTTGGAATCATCTGTCCTCAGGGCTGGGAGAGAGCTGGAATTCAGAAGTGAAATAGCACCCCAGGTGATTAGCACTGAGTGCCCTTGTCTCTGGTGTAAATCCAATTCTCTGAAATACTATGATGTATTAAACCAAGTCATTAAGATTCTGAGGTATTAGAAAGGTATTTCTTTGAGTTTGATTGGCATGATGGCTTTCTAGGATCATCTTGTGCATACTTCATCTTTCCAATTTCCTACTGTTGCAGAAGCCTTAGCCATTATTGATCCCTTTGTTCGCTTCTTTTTCCTCACCTGTGACTGTGGCCTTGGTAACAGAATCTGTGACATAAAGGATATTAGACTTCAAGGCATAAGGTATTCTCTTTGTAGAAGACAGCCTTTTTTTCTTTTTTTTTAATTAAGTATTTGAAGATTGTCTGAGTGAGGAGTAGGGATTTGGAAAAGGTAAAGAAAGTGGTATGAGAGTGGCAGTATTTCCACCCCTCTCCCCTGAAACTTCAGTTCTGCTGCTAAAGCTCACAGGCATATGTAAAAAACTTTTCTGCAGAGCAAAGTACTGCTGCTGATCCATGTTCAGAAGACAGTCTTTGTCATCTTTCCCTTTCTGTTGAGTCTCTTAAGGTATGTGGATCCTAAAGCTAGAGATGAGTTTTCAAAATTTGCATGGAAGTTGTTCCATTACAGTGAACACCCACAGTAATAGGACAGATGGAGGCTTTTTTTATGCCTGATAGCTACTTAGATGCCGAAAAGTTGGACTTTTTTTTTGTTATTCTGGGTGCCTAATGTATTTTGGATCTTTCTGTATCTCTGATAACTATGCACAGGTAATAGCTGGTGTTCCGTTCTGCCCCTGTCCTTCCAGTTCTCCTTTCCCTCACCCTCCATCATGCAGCTGAGTTGCTAAAGGACCACACTTTTGTTTTGTGTTGTAGGAATGGAACATTGCAAAACTTTCTATTGAATATGATTCTGAACCATTTGGGAAGGAAAGAGATGCAGCTATCAAGAAGCTGGCTAGTGAAGCTGGAGTGGAGGTCATTGTTCGGATTTCCCACACATTGTATGACCTAGACAAGTAAGTTACTGTTTACCTTGGATTTTAAAAAAGGAGGAAAAAAGCCCCTTAAAATTTTGTGTAGTATTAATTTATATATTATGTGCTACTTTCCACACTGAACACTTCATGGTTAGGAAAACTACAGATTTGTTTCATGTTTTGTTTTTATCCATCCATCAATCCAAATTTTACTACATACTGAGTAGAACTTTGAAACTCTAAAAACTGATATATAACTGTATCTGAAATGCAGTTTTAATTTGGAGTTCTTTTGAAAATAATGTTCATTTTAATTAGCTGTCCTTTATAATTAAGTTACTCAAACATGCCTGTGACGTCTCCCAAGTAACATGTTTGTTTAGTTGTTTTGTTAAATTGTTTTGTCTTTATTTTACTTCTTGTACAGGAGTTATGAGAAAGTCCTTTGTTTTTTTAAGAACTGTTTCCTACCAATTTTCTATTCAATAAGTAATTGGAGATTGTTTGCTATCCCTGTGTTGCCTTAATTAATGTCTTGTTTATATTTTTCGACTGATCTATTTAATGGATTAGTGTTAATTCTCTATTACAGAAATATAATGCACAAACTAGTTAGAAGTATGACTTATCTTCTCTTAACATTGAGTGATTTCTTGTGGTAGCTGCCCATTGTACTCTGTTACAAGCCAATGTATAAGAGACAGACACATGGGAGGGCAGCGAAATTGGAAGTATTTACTTTTTGAAACTAATAGCTGACTTTTTTTTTTAATCCCAAATTGAAAATTCCTTTTTTCCCCCTCCCACCCAAACACCCCACTAAATAAGCATTTGGTTCCATCTATCACTTTGTAAATTTTTCTTTGAAGTTTTCCCTTTTTTCCAAGACTAATTTAGATATATGCAATACAGAACACGAAACTGTGTCTTTACAGCAGTCATTGTGTATAAGCTACTTGTTAATTTCCCCCCATATTAAGACAGTTTTAATATCAACTACTGTTCTCAGTACCAGAAGGGAAAGGTGGGGTTTTTTGAATGCAAATACCATAGTCTTGTAGGTGACTTGGATATTTCTGTATGTAGCTAGGATCTCTATCTGCTTTCCTGATCTGTTCTTTTCTTTGCCTTGAGGTGTCCATGTTCATTATATTCTTGTTCATGAGGGAATTCCTGTAACCCAGGAAATTGACTTGCTTATAAACAGTTAATTTATATGTCTCCATAGTGGGGAAAAAAGGATGGTATATTTAAAGTTCTGACTGTCTGGATTACCGTGTATATTGGGATTCTATGTAAGATGGAGGAAAGTAAGAAGATATTTCTGTGTATGTATAGCTGAGTATATTTAATAAGAAAAACTGTTAAATACTATTGTCTGACATGCTTCTTTTCTTTTTTTTGTTTAATATAGAATAATAGAATTAAATGGAGGACAGCCTCCTCTTACTTACAAGCGATTTCAGACCCTAATTAGTAGAATGGAACCGCTGGAGATGCCTGTGGAGACTATAACTCCAGAAGTAATGAAAAAATGTACTACTCCAGTTTCTGATGACCACGATGAGAAATATGGTGTGCCATCACTTGAGGAGCTGGGTATGTTCTGAGGTTGCTTTGACATTTTGAAACTAAGATATAATCTCCCACTGAAAGCACAATACTTAAAACAATGAATGAGGTCCTGCTAGTGGTTAATTGTTAACCTGATGCAATTATGGCATACAAAAGGAACAAAAAAAGATAATCAACTCTGTAAATTCTGGTTGTTTTCTGGTAAATGAGGTTTCAGGTCAAAATATACTAAGTACTCTTTGGCTTCTTGTAATACAGCATTGCCAGGGTACCAAATAATCATTAAGCTATTAATTAATAGTCTTTGATGCTTCATTTTGTATTAAATACGCTTTGTATCTTTGTGCTTCAGATCATTAATCTGTCATTTAACAAACTAGTTCTAAAAAAAAAACCTCTTTCCTTGATACACCAAAAAAAGATAGTAATAAGACAATTACTTCAGAAGGTTCTGGGGAGAAAAAAGTCTTATGTTTCTGTAAATGTATTTTAAGGAATAGTGTCAGCTATTGTCCTGTGACTCTCCTAGTCTCTTTCCTGTTTCTCCACACACCTCCCAAAATAGAAGCAAATGCGCTATGACCTCCAAATGGCTAACAAAAGGGTCTGGACAGATTTTGGTTAACCTGTGACTGCCCTGTCAAGTCCATTTGAACTCTCGCAAGACAGACCTTGGTTTTTAAAGCCTTTCTAAGAAGAGATGATCTCACTATGCTGTGGTTAAACTATAGACAGCCATGTTCTCTCATGCATCTGATGAACAATCTTGGGGCAGGTGGGAGGGTATGGAAAAAATCTTACTACCTTCCTTTTATCTTTCTTTTGTGGCTCAAGTACATGTTTATCATCAAATTAACAATCCCTGTTATTTAAGTTGAGGTCAGTGATACCTAGGAATGTTCTGAAGATGGCACTCACGCTTTTACCTTGGTGGAAAAAGTTTTTAGACATTCTGTAAATTACAATAGCAATTGTTGCTTCTTAGTAGTAATTAAAAAAAAAAAAAAAAAAAGTTGTGGTTTTAGGATATAGCCTGCATATTGCAGATTTGGGAAATGACAGAGAGGTCACTTTATGAAAAAAAACCCAAAGAAACCAAAACCGGAAGAAATGGGACTGAAGTAAGACCATTCAGCATGTAAAATTTGTAATGTATATTAATGTAAATGCAAAAGGAGAAACTTGAGTTTTGCTGCATGTTAAAGGTATTGGATGTGCTTTGAGAAGTCTTGGTCGCATACTGTTTTAAAACACACTTTTTCATGTATCCCAACTTAGGGTTTTTCTCAGGATGCAGTAGAATGTAGTCAAGTATCAATATGCTATAATTTTGTTGCCCTACAGTATAAACAAACAAGGAATTTCCTTGTTTCAATTTGTCTTTCAGGTTTTGACACAGATGGTCTGCCTTCTGCAGTGTGGCCAGGGGGAGAAACAGAAGCTCTCACGCGATTGGAAAGACATTTAGAACGAAAGGTATGTTTCAGATCACTGCAAGTCTGACATATCTGGGAAACATAGTTACTCTTTGCTATGAAACCTAAAGGGATTTGGGCACGTTGTGTTAAAAAAAATCAAACCCCGCAAACTTGAACTCAAGGCATTAATGATATAAATCAACAGTTTGTTTTTTAATGATGAAAGCAGATTATCTTTGCTATGAATTTTAGAGACAGTCTGTTTTACTCTTCTGTATTAAAAAAAAAGAAAATTTATTTTTGAAGTAATTTTATTCGAAGCATACATTTTATAACTTTGAAGGGGAATTCCTCTGACAGCTAATGTGTTGCTAGTTATATTTCCAATGTATTTAAAAGAAAATCACAGATAGTTCTGGAAGACAGTCCATGCCTTCTGTATTGAGCTGAACTACCTTCTAGAGGTTCTGCTGACTCAAAAGGAACGCCTGGGTATCGTAGGTGACCTGACCATCTGTCCACTGTTTGCATTCAGTTACAAACAGTGTGTGATTTCTCCCTTTATAAGTTGCTATGTAGCCTCTAGTCTGATTTTTCTGTGTGGGTTTTGTTTTGTTTTTTTTAAGGCTTGGGTAGCAAACTTTGAAAGACCACGAATGAATGCAAATTCCCTTCTGGCAAGCCCTACAGGGCTTAGTCCCTACCTCCGTTTTGGCTGTTTGTCCTGTCGGCTCTTTTATTTCAAGTTAACGGATCTGTACAAAAAGGTAGGATTTCTGTGTAGTCAGCTACGTATTGTTAGATGCCACAGTTTTCCCCTACTTCTCCTAATAAAATGTTTTTCTTTAATGATGATTTTCAGGTAAAAAAGAACAGCTCCCCTCCCCTCTCCCTCTATGGCCAGCTGTTATGGCGTGAATTTTTCTACACAGCAGCGACTAACAATCCACGGTTTGATAAAATGGAGGGGAATCCTATCTGTGTTCAAATTCCATGGGATAAGAATCCTGAGGCTTTGGCCAAATGGGCAGAAGGCAGGACAGGTTTTCCTTGGATTGATGCAATTATGACGCAACTTCGTCAGGAGGGTTGGATTCACCATTTAGCCCGGCATGCTGTAGCATGCTTTTTGACTCGAGGTGACCTCTGGATTAGCTGGGAAGAAGGAATGAAGGTATTGTTTATTATTCTTGAATTTAAGTCTTGGAGTGCCAATAAAGTCATTCTAGAATTGTTACTGTGTGCTGTCAGTTGAATTTTAAACCTTAAATTGTGGGCAAAACTAAATCGATTCTGAAAAACCAGGTGTGCTGAAATTTTGCCTCTCGAATGTTCTCTTTTTGGAATGTTAGAGTGTTTCTTGCAGTTGGAATAGGTCTGAAATTCTTTTAAATTTGAGATTTCTTTCTAAATCTGGGCAAATAAACATTCATAACTATTGTAATTGAGATTTTTTTTCCCCCAGTCATTCTGTGTGAACAATTCCTGTTCATATCTTGCATCTGCTTCCCTTCAAAGGGAAAGTACTATGGGAATTAAAGAGAGAAAACTAAAAACTGAGAACGTCCTTTCAGCAATTTCTGTCACTTTGCCCAGTGTTAGAAGTGTGAGCACAGGCAACATGATTTGGCTGAAGGCTCAGTGCAGTTAATTTTGTGGAAGTATGAGATGCTGAAGCTTGAATTTAAGATGTCAGGTTTTTGAAGACAACAATGGAATAATTTAATCTCACTAAATTAAACCTTTAAACAGTTTTACATTTACAAAGGTAGCATAACTTTTACTGAGCAATAATAATCTATGAACAATTGAGAATCAGACCATTTTATTTTTGAAATCTGAAAAAATTTGCTTGCCATCAGGATTATGACCCCATATTTCTATATGTATACAATCATAGGAAATTTCATTTCTTAAAAAATCAGTTGTAAGCAAACACCTCTCAGTTTAAAAAAATTGGTTACTTTTGCAGTTCATAAATACAAACATTGAAGATGCCCATGGGTAACTTAGATATATTACTCTGTATATTACAGAAAAATGGCAGCTTGTTCTTACTTTTGCAATAATACAGAAGGCCCCAGATTTGTGCAATGGAAAGATGTTCAAGTCACGTGTCCATAGCTAGCAAAAGTTAATCTGGCCTTCCACGTGGTGTTATTTCCAAAGTCTTACTACATGGCAGCATCTAGTGGGGCAATTGTATGCTAACACACTTAATGTCTAAAGATTTTGTTGCATTATGAGTCACCATCTGTTTTTTGAAAGTGTTTTAAGATAAACCCTATTTTTTCAAAACAAGCTTTTTTCCCAAGTAGCTGCAGATATTTAAACAAAGATACTTTTGTAACACTTAGTGTATACTGTGGAATGAATGCCTTGTTGAATATATGGTGAGAGAGATCAAGAGATCATTGTTTAATGGTATTACCTTATTTAGACCTTGTATAGGAATAATATTAGTTGAAGGTGGGTGGCAGTACTAAGATGTTGGGTTTTTTGTGCCTTAGCATGAAGAAAGATGGTAGTTGCTTTGGAACATTTGGAAATTATGCAAGTTTGAAAGGAAAATCAGAACGTGCAAAAATATGTATTAAATAAGTATCTGTTCTTAAAACTACTTGTAGGTGCACTCTTTTTATAAAAGGTCCTTGAGCACTGTCCTTCACAGAATGAGGCCTTTGCTCTGTTTTTTGTCAGCCTGCACTGCTAGTGATCTGACTGAACAGATAAACTTCTTTTTATACAAGTTAGTATTGTCTGTGTTGAAGATGAAAAAACAATCAGGGCTGGAAGCTTGAATGTTTCACAAGTACTGAGCTCCGGATTTAAAGTGAAACCCTCATAAATCTTCATCTTTCTCTCTCTTTTTTTTTTCTTTTTTTAATATATATAGTAGGGGTAGCAAATTGGAATTAAAGTTTTTGGGAGTTTTTTTGTCTTCACTCCAGACTTCGTTATCTGTCACACCATCCTTCAGTGTTCTTGGTGGTTCATAATACCTCCAGGAATTTGAGTGTGTTCTCAAAACTGTGACTTGCTAGATTAACTATTAGCCTTCAAGAACACAACTTCTGCATGTTTGTGCTACCCTGAAACTCTTGAGTTCTACTCTTGGGATTCCTCACATAGTGAAAAGTGCTGTGCAAGTGGAGGTATTCAGACCAACAGTTTGAGTTCAAAATGCACTTTGTATGTTCCCTGTTTTCTGGAAGTTTGCAAAGCTTACTCAACTGTGATGTGATGAAGCAATTCTTCTGAAAACAGCAATTGCCACTTGGAAGCCATCAGGCTCCAGCCATCCTTTGGGGATTTGTTTTTCAAGGATGTGTTTATGTAAGAATCCTAGCTTCCTGAGATGTTTACAAGTTTGTTTACAGGATAAAAGCCTGGTTTTGAATTTTTTCTTTCGTTCTTGAGTTTGGTGTTAAGGCATTTCAATTTCATACTGAGCATTCTGTGAATGCTGCCAGGTAAGAAAGAGCTTAAATCAGAAACTCAGGAACTAATCCTGAAAAAGTAGGTGCCTTGACGGTGTGCCATGTCCAGACTAACTTGTTGCACTAATTTCTTAAGGTCTTTGAAGAGCTCTTACTTGATGCAGATTGGAGTGTGAATGCTGGAAGCTGGATGTGGCTGTCCTGTAGTTCCTTCTTTCAGCAGTTTTTTCACTGCTACTGCCCAGTGGGTTTTGGCAGAAGAACTGACCCAAATGGGGATTATATCAGGTAACTCACAATCCAGAAATTGCAGTGATTGGTTCATGGGTGTTGCTTAAACTATTGAGCAGCTTTATATGTAACATGACCTTTTTACCTTTTTGTTATTTTTTTAAAGACGTTATTTGCCAGTACTTAGAGGTTTCCCTGCAAAATACATCTATGATCCTTGGAATGCCCCAGAGAGCATCCAGAAGGCTGCAAAATGTATTATAGGAGTTAATTATCCCAAACCAATGGTAAACCATGCAGAGGCAAGTCGTCTGAATATTGAGAGAATGAAACAGATCTACCAGCAGCTTTCACGATACAGAGGACTGGGTATGATTATAGATTATTTGCTTTATTTATTTATTGAAAACTTTTCTCATCTTCTAACAAATAATAGTTTAGTCCCATAGCGGGTGTAAGCTTAGGGTAGTGACCAGGGTTTATATCCAAGTAAATGAAAATAATACATGTACTGAGAAAGGAAAGAGTTTGAGGGGAGTGCCTCTCCAAATATTGCCTGGATTTTCTTTTCTATGAGTTTTTGGAAGTGTTTTTGTTAAACTGGGCCTTTTGTGCATTCTGATATTGTTGTACAGATAGGTTTGAGTACCAGTGATTAGAAATTTAATGTGGTTCATAACTTTAATGATAGTGTATTTGCATATGCAAATGCTGTTGCAGAAGTAGGCACCAGCCCAGCCCCTGGTAGCATTCTTCCCCTTTGCTCTGAGAGGTAAACCAGGTGCATTGTAGTGCTCAGGAAGGTGTGAGCAGTCAGTATGTTCAGATACTGGATATGGAATCAGGATATGTTGCACTTAAACCCAACATATTGGATACGTGTAACTTAAGGAATATTGGAAAAGTTATGCAGAATATTAAGTTAATATGAACTAAAATAGTTTGGCAAGAAACAGAAGTAGGCAAGACAGAGAGGTGTTCTGTTGTAAAAGTAAACTACTCAAGCTGAGGGTGGAGAATTGGCTATCACAAGGGAAACAGAATGCTGCACTTAATTTTTTTTTTTCTTGCTATCTTTCTTGATATATTTTATTTTGATTTTTAGGTCTTCTTGCAACAGTGCCTTCTAATCCAAATGGAAATGGAAATGGTGGCCTAATGGGCTATTCACCAGGAGAAAGCATTTCCGGTTGTGGTAGTACAGGAGGTCAGTCAAATTCTTACAGTACATAGAATTATTGGAACTGAACTACATGAACTTCTTTCATAATGCCCTTGCCATTTTGTATTATAAGAAAGAACTGCTTTTATAAGACAATTTTTAGTGCAAGTCACAAATATTTTCAAATTTATTCACTGTTTGATTAGTATTTGTATATAGACATATTGAAATTATAAATCTCTAATATGCAAATATTTTTAACCTGTGTTTTTTCCTCCCTCCAAAAATTAGTTACTAACTTGTATTGAACAGTTTGACTCAAAAGTATTTGAATATGATTTTCTCCTAGAAGTGTGTGAGCATCCTGATATTTATAATAAAGAGTGACTTGTGAACTTTCAAGTGAGAATTGTTAACTTGTAAAGTTTTCTAGTGCTGGCATTAGATTGCTAACTGGAATTTATTGCTACTAAGAAAAAATAAGAACAGTATTAAGATTGTATTAACCCATGGCGGGTCTTAAATACTTAAATACTATATACACACTATAGATACCTTAGACTCTTCAGTGTAAAAGGATACAGCAGAACTGGAAATCTACTGGTTTTATGTTCTTCATAGGCTTTAGTCAAGGTTAGAAGCAGATTGTGGAGGAAGATGGACCTGATTGTTCTTAGCCAGTACAGTTCTCTTAAGGATTAAAATGCAAACTCCTTAAAGCTGGGTGCTTGAGCTTTTATTTCTTACATTTCTTTATTAATTAGGACATTTATAAGACAAGAAGGTTTTATTTTTAAAAAATTAACATTATTTGCACTCTTTTCTCATTAAAATGTATTAATATATACATGTACTTACACTTTTCACATCAGAAATGTATTCCTTTTGTAGGAGGTTCAGTGAATTTGGAAAAACAACAATCAGAGCTTTGGACGTGTAATGAGGTGGTTTGAAAAAAAAAATTAAAAGCCACAATAAAAAGCTTATCTCTTGAAGAGGGGGTAAACCCCCCACACTTTAAATTCCAAAACTAGAACTGTACCTTCTGTTATGTTTAACTCTTCTCCCTGCCTCTCCAGGAGCTCAGTTGGGAACTGGTGATGGTCATACTGTTGTTCAGTCATGTGCCCTGGGAGACTCTCATACAGGAGCAAGTGGAATTCAGCAGCAAGGTATTATGGCAGTGCCTGTCTGTAGAGGATCTCCAAATCCTTGCAATTATGGAAAACCAGACAAAACATCAAAATAGCATGGCTAGATTTTGGGTGACAGCTGCTGTCTACAACATGAACTGACCTTGTTTCTGTTCTCAAAACATAGAAATTATTTCTTAGAGTGAACTTGCTTGTCTTGTCATTTTTATCTCTAAAATGCTCATCTAGAGCAATATTTGTATGTTTTGAGTGGGAGGGATCACAAGTGTGACTAAACAAAAATTAATAAACATTATCCTAGGCTACTTTAAATGAAACTGAAAACCAGAAGTTCACCTTGTGTGTTGGATAGGAAAATTTGTATGTTATCTTTTCCCTGATTTCCCTACCACTCTTTTCATATATAATTAATTTCCACAGTCTTGTGTGGATAGTCTCTTGTTGTGGAAGCAAATTTTTGTTACTTTAACTATACAGAACCTTAAGCTGTGGTTTGTGATAGATCCAAGTTGCCATCAAATTTAACCCAACTGTTTGTTTCTTTGCAGTCTTAACAGGTGTGTTTACTGATCATGAAGGGCTGTAATCTGTGTTTTGTTTAAGCACCCAGAACATAACCGGAACACCGCAACTGTTCAGAACAAGAAACCTTGCAACTGCTTCTGCTGATTGCACTATTCATGCAGAATACTCAGTTTCAAGGTTGCCAGTAGATAGTTCACATGAATCAGAAGAAAGTTTGCATCTTTCTTTTAAGTTACTTGCTTTATTTGTTTTTCCACAACTAAGTTGTGCTAGGGATTCATTAGCATTGCTGTAAGAATATAATAAAAAGGATGAGGAGACTTGGCAGAAATAATGTTAAAATTTATAACAACTTATAATTGAAGTGTTTGGCTGTATAAACATTCTGCTTGTTGCAAAGATAATGCATAAATATGTAGGCACTTAATGTTGTTCACTCTGCATATATAAGTGCATGTATGTTTAACTGCTGTAGACTACCATGAGGCTTATTTCTCTTTTGCATATGAACTCTTCTGCATTCAGGATAGTTTCTGGCAGGATTTTTCTTGATGATGGAAAATAAATCAATTGGCTCCTTTTTGTTGTTGTGAAGAACATAATTTTACGCTTGCTTGCAGCTCTAAATTTTATGTAGTATAATAAATATCTACTGTATCTGAACAGGTTACTGTCAAGCAAGTAGTATCTTACACTATGCTCATGGAGACAATCAGCAATCACATTTATTGCAAGCAGGTAATTTAAACAACAACAACAACAAACCCCAAACACTTTTCCTGAATATATAAGGGTGCAATAGAGTCTTAATGTAAATACTGATTTTAAATTATCAGGGAGAACGGCCCTTGGTACTGGCATTAGTACAGGGAAACGCCCAAATCCAGAAGAAGAAACTCAGAGCGTTGGACCAAAAGTCCAGCGACAGAGCACAAATTAAACTGGTAAGATCTGAGGCACCTTAAAGCTGTCAAATTTCTGTGCAAATTTTGTGTCTGTGATAACATTCATGTCACTGCAATGCAAGGATCCTAAGCCATTTCTGTAAATACTTGTTTTCCAGGGACTGTACAGACAGTACAAAATTCTGGCTCTAAGAGTTTGTGAAGTATGAGATAGGAAGTAGTTGCAAAAATAGAGCCAGACTGGAGATTATCAGACACAGATCCAGGTGTTAATGAAAGAGAGATGGATAAACTCTGGTTTTAGTACATTAGCAGAGCTGCTTAAGTAGCTTCAGTTACTCTCTGCTCCCACATCTCACCTTAAGTTGTGCCAGTAGCATTGTTTGTGTGAATGTATGGTGACTTGAATCAGGAGACTTAAGACAACTTAAGAGGAAAAGCTCAGGGCCTGGATTAGTTTAGACATATAAGTGGACTAAACAGAACATGTTTTAGAGAGATAACTACCAAAATCCTTCAAAATGCTGATGTAGTTATTGATTGTGAAGACGTAGGGACAAATAAGATTTGAAGACATGAGCTTTTGTCATTGGTCTGTAATTGAAGCAGGTTACTCAGACTGCCTAAGTTTGTCAGGCTGTGGTGAAAAAGACTTGAATTTGGAGAAGGAGGCACTGCAGATAGATACACACAAACAGGTGTGAAAATGTGTAGAGAGAAGCAGAAAATTGGAGAAGAAATTTTGTATGTGTGGAATCATCAACATAGAGATAAGTCGATTTTGATTTTCGGATGAAGTCGGGAACAGGATAGAGGAAGGAGAAGGTCGAAATTTTAACAACTCTTCCCCCAGTAAGCTTGATTTGAGAGGAACAAGGAAGATGACCTGAAAAGAATCAAGACTAAATTAAGGAGTAATTACTAAGGAGGAAAGCCAAATAATGGAGGACTGTCTGAAAAAAGAGAGGACAGAATTTCAAGACTGGGAGTGTGGCTGCAAAGATTAAAGGTGATTGAGATGTTTAAAAAAAACCCAAGTGGAGCACTGATCATTATGGAGTTTGAAGAATAAGTAAGAATAGCACAACAAGTGAGATAATAGCACATGAAGAGATTTTGTTGGAACTGAAAAACAGGGATTCCGTACAGCAAGTGTAGGAGATACATTCATCATCTCTAGAGATAAAAAGGGAAATTCAGTCTACTTCATTTGGATTTGACAGCAAGATGTAATTTTGCTTGCTATGCAGTGGCAGCACTTTGTCAAAGTTACTGCGGTGCATTATGAACAATTGTGTCGTAGTGATTTGATTCAGTGCAGAAGCACAGCATTGTTTCCATAATGCCGGCGATTGAGGAAGTGAGCTGAGACCTTAGTGAGTGATCCATCTGCTATTTTCTCACGTACTAGAAGCGCTGTAAGCTGCTTCTGTGTTCTCAAACTGCTTTCTGTTACTCGGATGGGCCTGAGTGGAACATAATTCCAAGGGAGTCTGTGTTTCAGTAGCTGTCTAATCCACAGTATGTGTAGATTCATTCAGCATCCATGTTTTGTATTGCAGAATTCCTTAGGTGCTCGTGTCTGTGTAGAAGAAGTACCTGCAGAGCGAACGTCTGGTTCCTGTCTAAGCTCTTTTTCAATTGAGAGACAGGTTGGAGGGGTTTCTAGTTTGGCAGAGAAGACTGATTTTGTTAGGGGTGTTCAAAGCATGCTGCAAAAGCATTATAGTCAATACAAACATCAGCCAAGATCATACTCAAAAACACTGCTGGCAAAAGGTTGTGCACTTCTGAATAGCACTGAAGTACAGAGTACAGAGGCTTTTGTTGGGTTTCTCTTACTTTTTTTCCTTTCCTGTTTAGCCTCTAAGCTGTGAAATAAGAATTCTGAGTATTTGGGCCAATACAGGTGGGGACAGGGCTTCCTGCACTGAGAAGGGGGGAAACAATACTGGTCCCTTGAAGTACCTCTGTCTTCAAAGACTTGCATCGAACTGCTTAAGAAAATTCTTTTTTCTTTTTTTCTTGCAGCTTGATTGGAAGAGAAGTTTGCCACTCAAAGAACACATGGGACAAAATTCCTGCTACTCTGTATTGGAACTAAAGTGTTGTGAGAGTTCATGTTCTAAAATTACATACTTTTTCATAAATTATTTTCAATTGTTCTCAGTTGTTGTAAACAAGTCCAATTTTTGGAATGCATTATTTCTAACTGGCATTTCTATGGTTTTTAACTTTTTAATGACTCTTTCACAAGGGCAAATTGAGTTTTGTATATAAAGTATTTGGTGAAGAATTTGCTAACTTATTGTAAATATAAATATTCATGATTAGTGATAGACCCATCAATATATTTTTGATAATCTTTCATGTATATGGTAGTAGGAAAAGCTATAGTGCTGTTCTGAAAAACAGATGAACATAGAAAGTTTGGAAGTTTTTAAATTGTTATTATTTTTAGATTCCATACTTGAGCTCTGTATGATCAACTTCATATTTTCATAACGTAGATGCTTAGGACTGTGTTTAATCAAATACAGTAGAGTTGTAACCGTAATTAATCACATCTGTATATAAAACATATGCCAATTTTAGTCGAGTTGTAAAATTTTCATGTTTATGTCCAGTCCTTGTATTTTCCAGTTGCCTTGTTCAGTAATGACACACCTTGTTAATAAAAGAAAATTGTATATATAGATACATATCTTTGTCTTTTGTGTACTCTATTGCTCCTGCATATATTTCCAAACAAAACTGTTTCAGGAAAGGAGAAATACTCTTTTTAGACTTAATCTGGAAGGCACAAACAATATTACCTTTCACTTACAAGTTTCATGATACTGAAGAAAAACAATATTCAAATTATCCAGGCCTTTTTCTTGAAACTGCATGTATGTATTCTGACCATTAAGTGTTTTTCACTGATGGATTTATTAAGTGTTTCTTCACAATTAGGTGTTTGAGTTGGTTATTTTTTCCTGCTATGATTACAATTTGCTTGACAGCTGGGAAGTCTTTCCTGCAATGCATTTAATTTGCTGCTTTTTGAGAATGTTGATTTCAGACTTGCTGAATGCTCAGTCAAATACTATCTCAAATGTTTATAGAAATTGTATGTAAATGTTTTCTCAGACCATTAAGATCTCTGGAGAAGCAGTATGAATTTGCATATGACTAGGTTAGTTCCCTACTTGAATGGGTACCCAAATTAGAATCCTAGAATATCCTGAGTTGGAAGGGACCCAGAAAGATCACCAAGTCCACCTTCTGGCCCTGCACAGCACCATCCCCAAGAATCTCAGGCACCATGTACCTGGGAGCATTGTCCAAACACTTCTTGAACTCTGTCTGGCTTGGTGCTGTGAGCACTTCCCTGGGGCACCTGTTCCAGCTCCCAGCCACCCTCTGGTGAAGAACCTTTTACTCATATCCAGCCTAAACCTCCCCTGACACATCTTTAGGCCATGCCCTGGGGTCCTGTCACTGGGCACCACAGAGAAGAGATCAGTGTCTGCCCCTCCTCTTCCCCTCATGAGGAAGTTACAGACTGCAGCGAGGTCTCCCCTCCAGTTTCTTCTTCTCCAGGCTGAAAAACCAAGTGCCCTCAGCCACTCCTCATACAGCTTCCCCTCCAGATCCTTCATCATCCTTGTCCTCCTTTGGACACTCTGAGAGCTTTAGATCCTTCCTATGTTGTGGCACCCAGACCTGCCCCCAGCGCTGAGGTGAGCCAGCCCAGTGCAGAGCAGAGCGGGACAATCCCCTCCCTTGCCTGGCTGGAGATGCTGTTCCTGATGTCCCACAGGACATGGGTGGCCCTCCTGGCTGCCAGGGCACTGCTGATTCATGTTCAACTTGCCACTGACCAGGACCCCCAGGTCCCTCTCCATGGCACTGCTTTCCAGCATCTCATTCCCCAGTCTGTCTGTACATCCAGGCCTGCCCCATCACAGGTGCAGAATCCAACACTTGTCTTTGTTAAACTTCATGCAGTTGGTATTAATTATTAATTAATTCTAAAGTGAGAGGAGTTAATTATCTTGTTCTTAGTATCACATTGGTGACTTCTAGACAGGGGGCACTTTTGTGTGTTGGTTTAAAATTCAGATTAGAATTTTGGGTTACCAACATATGCAGCAGGGCTCTTGTGGCAGAATGAATTACCATGGTACTAGATTTTAGATTATTATTGTTAATGTAAATATCTCTGCATACTGATTTGTATACAATGGCAAAATCAAAAGCACTACTAAGAAAATAGAGGCATGTCTACTGTATTGAGGCAGAGAATGTTTGAAATTTAAGAAAAAACTCAATGGTGAGAATAGAGAAGCAGATGCAAAATATTTTCCACAGGCGAGTCCAAGTAAAATGGAGGGGTTCCCTGGGGACATACGTAATAAGGAGAATAAACAATTATTTCTTCTGTTTAGGTAGTCTGAAAATAGAAAAAAAATAATATAGGACTAGCCTGCCTTAAGACGTTTTACTCTGTCAAGATCATGCTGAATTTTTCTGCTAACCTTCTATTAAAAAAACCATACCATCTAAATTAAATATTCCACCTAGATTTTCTGAATGATTAGGCTGTGAAACTCCCACAGAGAAACTTCATCAAGGTAAGAACACCTGCTTAAATATTACCTTCCCCCCAAGCAGTCTGGAAGTTCAGTAGGTGAAAGAAGAAATTTCCCAAGGAGTTTATTTTTATGGTAAGGTAATTCCCCCGTTCTTAAGTGCTGAAAGGTGTATTCCTCTTCTTGGTGGAGGCAGATCCTTGGATTTGCAAAGGAAAATCTGTGGAGATGCTGTTTCAGTTGTGAGCTGGCTTGAAGGAGTTCTGGTGTCAGGACTGTTGTGGAAGAGATGGTCTGTGATCAGTTTCGTGTGAGAGAGGGGAGAGGTTGTCTTCAGAGTAGCAACAGCCTCATAGAAGCCCTCTGCCTCATATTTTTCCCCTCCAACCTACTAAGTGCTGTGGCCACAAAAATAACTGAGAAAAGGTGAAGGCTTTGGTTGCACATTAAAAAATTACTAAAACCATTGTAACATAGGGTTTTTCTCCCCACACCCCCACTAATCCCTTGTGATTTTTCAAGGAGTTGGACATGTGCGATAAATCCTGTATGGAATAAGGGCCAGGATATTGTTGCTTACTAGATGTCTCCTCCAGAAATGGAGCTTAAAATATTCCTCAAAAAAGTTCTGTTCCCAAGGGATTTAGCTGGCCCTTCCCTGGGTTGGTAGGAGAAGGGAAGAGGAGAGTTGCAGACTTGTGGTCTTTGGAAACCAAAAAATGTACTCTGGAAGCATGCAGGAACAACTTTAGGGGATACCTGGGATGAAAAAAAATAGCTTTTAAGTGCCTTCAAGCGTTCAGAACCTGAGTATTTGCAAAGGAACTTTGTATGACCCATCTTGTACTGGCGCTACCTGCTTACAGCGGTTTTTGAAAGGAGGGGAACAAAAGGAGTTAAACCACAAACCCCTTGACGTCCCCGGTGTGTGTTCGTGCCGGTGCTGGCTGGGGCAGAGTGGATTTATCTTTTTTCAGAGTACCTGGCCCGGAGCTGTGTTGGATTCGTGCTGGAAGCAGTGCAAGTTTATTGTGGCCGAGCGACGCTGGCCCCGCTCCCGGCCTGCAGGGGGCGCTGCGAGCGCGGCCCTGAGGGAGAAGCTGGCGTAGGGAGGGAGCGAAACCAGCTCCTCGTCATCCCAAGTATTCGGGCAACAAAGTACTCCGGGGAAGGGTAAATACGGGGAAATTATAGAATGGCTGCGTAATAGCTACCCTGTGCTTCCCAGTCAGAAACCAAACCTCTTCTGTTACTCTGAAAGTTGCTTTTCAGGAACGCTGCCGTGTGTGCTTGCCTGCACAGACATACAGTCTCTTTTTCAAATGCACTTTGCCTAGAGATTGTTTCCAAAAGCCGGTTTTTAAGTACTGTCAAGTTTTTACCTTTGAAATGTTTACTGGGCTGTTGCTGTCCCCGGGGAGCCTTTCGGACCAGATCATGGAGCCAGGACGCCTGAGATCCAGGTTGTTGTCCCTGCTTCATCACAGAGCTGCTAAACAGCCTCCGGTAAAACTCTCCCCGTTCCCAAAGCCTTCCTGCACAGGCTCTTGCTGGCAGCCGTGTTGTTCTGCTTTAGATTGGATTAGATTAGATTAAGCAGGCTACAAAGAGAACCTCCTTTTTCTTCTTTGTGCTCCTTATTTCCAATAGAAAAGTGTTGTTTGGGCAAGAATTCCCATTCTTAAAGGAATAAGCAATTGAAATTCTCACACTTCACTCGATACCTCAGCTTTCAACTCGAATGCTTATTGCAATTTTTTTCCCCAGAAATTTAGAGTTTCAAAAGTGGTGAAAATTTCTGGGTAGGGGGGAAATTTGCATTGATCCAAAAAGCACAGGGAAATCTAAAGCAGACAAAGAGAAATAATTTTAATGTTGATTTCAAGGGATCTAAGCTCTTAGTTTTGAACAGTGTGCACTGCAAATGCAAAATTAATTCAATATTAAACTAAAGAATGCAATCTTCCCGATGCTGTTGGTTCGCTTGCTTGCAAGAGGTCTTAGTTCAAATTTCAAAATCCAAAACTCTTAAAGAAAAGCTGCAAAATGCCGAAGTGCAGCCAATGTGCAGGATTGCATTCAAGAATCTGTGGTTAGTGGAAGCTTGTGTACCTAATGCAAGGTAAATTATACTTTTCTCTGCTTTTCTTACCCCTGCTAATTACACAGAACACAAGAAGATAATCTTATTAACTATGATTATTCTGACTGGGAGTAACCAATAAGCACATTAGCTAATAATAAGAGCAGTTTATAAGCAGCAATTACAGAGAAGGGAGAATTTTCTTCAGGTCTGTTTGGCTTTCTAGAGCTTCAGACCATGTGGTCATCACAAGGTTTTAAATTATCTGGACCATACATTTTTCTGAAGTGCCTTTTACCTGGACCAAGCTAGGAATATTTTTAAGCAAAGTCATCTTTACTTGATAGTGGTGGAAACACGTCCCTGTTCTGAGGAATGGCTTACACCAACAAACATGAATAATGTTGCATTCAGACTTCAGGGTGGCTGCTACACACCCAAAAAACACAGGATTTCAAGAAAGCTTGGCAAAAGGTGGTGGAAGGAAGGATTTTTTGCAGAAGCCTTAGGGAGGGAAGAAGGAAAATTAAAGGGATGGTGCAAGGGAAGTAGCCAGCTGAAGGAAAGAAGAAAAAAAGCAGGTAAGAATTGGTAGATAAGGGTTTATGGATACATTTAGCATCCATTGTGTCTTGGCTAACTAGATAATTGTTCTGTTATAATATAAGCCTTTTTTAAAGAGGGTGAAGAAAGGGAGGAAATGATCCTTGCAGATATTTTAGGTGCTACACAGTGCTACAATTTTCTGAAATACTTGCATTGCATAGGGTTTGGTTTCCAAGTGCTTGTGGATTTTGATGGATTTGGTCCCAGTTCTGCTGCCAGCCCCTCCAGGGAAGAGTTCTGGGGTAGCACACCCGGCTTTTCTCCCTCCTGCAGGGCAGCTGCCTCGGGTGCTTCAGCATCCCTCTGGTGCGCTCAGCAAAGCACGGCTGGGACTTAAGGGACTGTCTTGCCTCATGTAAAATGTTTGCATGTGTGTATTTTTTTGCAATTAGCACAGCCAGGCCTTGATTTTATTTGTGACCTCAAATGCTACTAATTACAACACTTCCTGATGAGGGGTCCCCTCCTCTGCTGTGGTTCCTGTTGCTAGACTTCTGCCTGAGAAGCTAGAGCTCATCAGAGGCTTTTTCTCCATGTCACATGTGTGTTGAGGGTGAAAAAGATGGGATTTTAGATGTTTGTAGAGGCTGTGGTGTTGTGTGGTTTTGGCAGAGTTCAATATAAATACATTATCCAGCTCTGCTCCTGGGCAGCAAGAGGAGCACTGAGGTGGCTGTGCAACCATAGCCACTTGCAGGCAGAAACACCTAGCGGTCACTCAGAGTAACCCAGGCTGCCCCACTGTGGCCCAGGTCACCACAGGGAGAATTAAGAGCCATTCCTTAGTTTCTTAAGAGCTGCCTGCTCTTGAGCAAACAGCAGCTTGCCGGGAGACACCTTTTATTAACAACATTCTTAATGGGCTCCAGACAAGACCTAGAAGCTGTAAATGGTCCCACTTTGGAAAGCACTGGTTTAATCCTCCGGTTTAATGCCACAAGTATTGCATAAACATGCAAAAACCCTAAATCAACTCACAACTGGTAATGGCAAAATCACCTTGGTGCAAATTTTAAGGTACTACCTGAAATATTTATTACGGTTTTATGGTCCATACCATAAAGTATCACCCAAAGTAATGAAGCCTGAAGATAGAAGAAAAATTATTGAAATGTTATCTTTATGAATGAGTAGCATTTGTGCTGCAAGGCACTTTGTCATGTACTTACAGGCCTAATCAAACCTATGTTTGTGGATCCAGATAAAGAATAATGCAATTTTGAAACCCCTGAAAAACAGCATTGCTTGATGAGTTCTCCTTTAATTCACAGTTTACAAACGCCAAAGAAATCCTGGGCTGGTTCTCAGGCTACATGTGCATGTCCCTTGGAATTGGTGGGCTGGGAAAATGTGCACTGCTAAAAGAAGTCACTCTTCTCTTACTGCTGTTGTTATTATATATGGAAAATCCTGACAGAAATGAAGCCATGGGAGATGGGAATAAGCCAAGGCTTTCAAATTTGAATGCCTGACCTCAGGATCTAAATCAGATTTAGATGGTTTCTAAATAATTGATGACAGCCAAATGTAGTCAGAGTTTCGGTTTTGAGCTATTTCTCATCTGACACTGATAGGCAAGTAGCCTCTTTCACATAGGTGCCATGGGTGTGTAGCTCCTGCCCAAATTCAATCTTAGTACTCTTTACCTGTGTCTCTGCTGACACACTGAGCGCTAGCAATCTCCCCATAAGCAGGATAGCAATAAAATACACAGGAGTGTGAGTTTTCTGTGAAGTCTGTGTCCCAGGTTTGTCTTCCTCCCCATGATATGAGCAGAGCCTGGAGTCTCTCCTCTGGCTGCCCTAGCAAATGCTCCAAGTTTAGACACAGTTTTCTGCACGCAAAGCCAAGCCTCAATCTGTAGCCATTTTGCATTGTTTGGTGGGTGCTGTTATGAGTTAGTGTGATTTATGTTTTACTATCACTCTTGCAAGAGCTGGCATCATTGTATGGAGCATATTTACAATGGAAAGAGATTCCTGTGGCTTCACCGAGGTGGTGGTGGATTCCATTCCCCATGTAGCTATTTTTATCAGATGACCTGGGGTGGGTTTCTGTCTCTACAGCTATCATGACATACTGCATTTTAATTTGGTAAATATTATTATCTATAAGTTTCTTTCAGCATCCAGTGCCTCCGAAAGGAAACCTAGGCACACCCCCACCCAAGGAAATCTTTCTTGAATGCAAGAGCACTCATTTTCAAGCCAATCTCTTCTCTCGGGACAAGTATAAATGAATGGGTCCTTTTTTCTCCGATGCTAACTGCAGTCTGACAGTTGTGGCGTCTCCACTGGATGCTGGAGGCAGGCAGGGGTGGGATCTCTTCCCATTGGAATCCCTGCCATCCTGTGTCTTATGATGAGAACTCACTGGCTGAGTTTCCCTCCAATCTCCCTCTCTAATTTCAGTCTTGTGCCCATCTACACACAGCAGAGTAAACTGTGCTGCTTCTAATTAAGAAGATAATTTCAAAATATCTCTTGAACCCTTGACCTGCACAGTTCCCTCAGACGACATCCCTCTGATCTAGGGAGAGCTCTCTCATGGGTTGCCACTCTTCATGTAAAAATAGGTAGAGTGTAATCTGCAAATATTTATGAAGTTCTGGTCTGGATAATTGAAACTACTGTTAATTGCTCATGATTTCAATCCAGACAGCTGGTTTGTTTTTCTGCACTGCTCCCACAGGAGAAGTAGCATTTCTCCCTGCCTCAAACCCCCAAAGGCCTGATGGTTTGCATAACATATTTTCTCTCTGCTGTGTTCTCAGGAACACTTGACTGAATAGTAAAGGGGACCACGGCTTGTTCCAGGCATTGAGATGGAGAAGAGACAATATGTAAAGCTTTTCGGCTTTGAAACTTCGGGAGTGACTGCACTGGGAGCTGAGTGAGCATGAAGAGGTGAGAAAGCAGAGCTGTCTGCTGGGGCTCTGAACAACATGGTAGACCTTGTTAGGAGGGTAGATGTTATAAAGCCTCTTAAATGGTAATCTGAGGTTAGTAAGAATTCACCTTTGAATCAGACTAACTCTCCGAAGGTCAGAATGAGTATACTTCATTGCTGCAGAGCACATTTCACCAGAGAATTATGCATGAGTAGATAGATCCCACTGGACAGCTAGCAAGCAGGAATGGCACTGAAGGGGAATAACAGGAAAGGTGGTTAATACTTTTTGTGAGGGACATGTAAGAGAGAGTGTTAGGGGCAATAAATCAGTAGGGTAATCAAAGACCAGGTAATTACAAAAATGCTGCAAACAACTTAAACACAGCAAAGAACAAAAAGACAGAAGAAAAGAAATCTTCTCTATACACACACATATATGAGTGTGTGTGGTATGGCCTTGTGTATAAAAGGAATAGAGGATCAGTAAAAGCAGCAGTGCTCTTGAAAGGAAAGATTGATGAGCTGGATATTGCTGTGGAACTGAACGTCTCATTACAGATAGTGAATGAAAAATGGTCTCTGAAAATGGGAAAAAAATTAGAAGGAACTGAACTAAAATCCAGGCAGCAAGAGAGTCAAAGCACCTACATATAAGTGAAGAAACAACTCCAGCTGCATCTGTGGAACCACAACACTCAGCGTGGCCTCTTCCAGCTCCGTGACCTTCCCCAAGGGAGCAGCCTCTCCCACAGAGCTGAGGCTTGGGTCCTGGAGGAATGTCGGGACTGGGCTGCAACACAGGTGAATATGGGATGTGGCATTCAGCATGCAGGGTCTAGAAACCACAGAGCAGCTGCCTCTATTGCTTTCCGGGGGTTTCACTCCCAGACTTTGTTTTATCTTAAGATAGGCAGGATGCAGCTGGAGGCAGTGTGTGATGGAGTACTCCAAAGGGTAGTCAGTCACGCCTGGGTGACCTGATGGCTTCTTTATGCTAGCTTCTTTATGCTTGTCATTTTGCAAGCAGGGTGAACCAGGAGGGCTCAGTCTCCCCGCTTCACACCAGGGATTTACCAGCACCGCCTGGCCAGCAAGCCTGGCAGCTCCCAGCTCTCAGCTGTGTCTGGGGAAAGAGGGAATAATTGGGGCATGAGAAATAATTCAAACCAAACAAAAACTAGGTAGAATACAGCAGGAGCCAGCAGTGTGGTACCTTTCGGTCAATTCGTGAATGAAGGAATGTGCACATGTCAGACCCAAAGTCCCTGCAGCAAGAGGAGATGCCCAGTGGTTTGACCTTTTGGTTACACACTCATGGCTGCACAAACTTCAGTGCATTGTGGTGTCTTAGGCACATGCTAAGTGTGACATGCATGATTTAAGTTACTTTTTGTTTCTAAGAACTGCTCATATCAAGATAGATTTAGGAGAAACACAGTAGGTTAAACTAAAAAAAATAAGTCTGTCCCAGAAAGAGGGCTATGTCTAAAGGAAGCTGGGAAAAAATAGACAGATCAACAGTAATGTTGATAAATTTTAATTGTAACACACAGAAAAAAATGGAATTTAAATGCTTTAGATAGAAAGAGAGTTTATTTGGAGAGTTCTTACTAATATTTACCCTATGCCTGTTTATATTTGATATATTATAGAGGGTGAAATGTCCTCATTTAATTTTTAAAAAGTGGCTTCATGCACATGAGTTGTACCATCCACCCATTTTTTTTTTTTTTATAAAAAAGTCTTTTGTAGCTAGTATTAATTAGGGAAAGATGGTGGGAGTCAGGGGAAGAGGAAAATATGTTCATCTGCTCTGTATGAAAACCATGGTGTTGTCCATTCTCATTTATTGCCATCTTACTGTCTTTAATAGCAAAAGCTAATGACTGCACAACTACAGAAAATACCAAGGAGACAGAGTACACCCAGTAAGACCCTCCAGCCAAACTGAAACTCCCCATAAGATCTCCATTAATTAAAATCTCTACAGATGGGTTCCCTTAATTGTAGGAACTAGAATACAATCCCTATAATTAACTCTCGACTCAAAGGCTTTTCTCCCCCCCTCAGCATCTGGAAGGAGCAGCAGCGATTGTTTGGCACCTCGTTGCTGGAGGGTGTGGCTGACTCTCCAGAGCACCTCACTGCCCAGGGCCCCACACCAAAGCCAGTCTCATCTCTTCTCCCAGACTCCTCCACAACCCACCATACTGCACTGAGAGGTTTTTGCCTTTGCATGGGTCACAACACCAGTATCCACTAGCACAATGCTTATTTCTCCTCGCCTTGGAGGGAAATGTTGATACTTCTCCAAAGTCTTTTCTATAGACTGTGTGTATTTTCTACTGTGTGGTTCCAGCAGTACACAAGAAATGTCAGTCAATCCTGTGAGAATTTCTGCCTCTGTTTCCTGAGTTTATTGTTTCTCCCAGTGTAGCTCTTATGTGTTGCGTTTTCTCTCTGCTCTGTAATTAAAAGCCTTTGTCCAAATCTTCAGATCTCTGTCCTGGCTACTACCTCTTTCTCCTCTTCCATCCCACTATCCTCTAGTTATCACCCTCCTTTGCACACTCCATGTCCTATAATCATCTCAGTCTTCTTACTCAGAGAGATGTTTTCCCTCAATTAGCTGATCCACTATCCAGCACTGAATCCCATCTGCTGTTCTGCCTTTCTTCTTCCATCTCCTTGAGTCAGCGTGCCAAAGCAGGGCACAAAATGCCTTCTCCCTGTGGCAGCTGTAAAACTGTGTGTCTTGTTTTTGTCTTTTTCTTTCTGCTGCAGTGTGAGGCTCTGAAGAAAACTTTCCAAGAAGTGTAAGCTGGTGCCAGGCCAACTGAAAATCATGTGCTCTGGCTTCAGGCTGCCCAGCACCCCTGGTCTTCAGGGATACTTTGTGTGTACTGGTGCTGGTAACACAAACCAAGGCATTGGGGATGGACAGGCCCTGGTCCCTAAGGGAACAGTACTACCAGGAGCAGCTGCTGCAGAGAGCACTTGCCCACATGCCTTAGCTAAGGGTTGAATCATCATCGCTGGTGTTAAATGTCCTTGGGCTCTGCCATAGGTCAACCACATGTGTGGAAGAAGTGGTGGCACCTGGCATGTGGTGGTTTTCAGCACCAAAGAAATATATTTCTGGCCATGTACCAACTCACCTGAGGAAATGTTCCACTTTTGGAGAGAGCCAGGGGACACCAGGTGGAGACAGGCAACATGGTAGGAGGGTTCCAGGGGACCTGTGGGCCTGGAAGTAAAGCAAATACTTGGGGTCACTCTGCAGATTTCAGCCCTTTGTAATATCACTATGGAACCTGGGGGATCTACAGCTCTCCTGAATACAGAGCAGTTTTTTAGAGCTACTTTCTGCCTGCTATGACTAGCATGGATTCTGGTGCCTTGTCTTGGAGGAGCTGCCACAGAGATCCTTGTTCTTGGGGCTCCCAGGTATGTCAAAGCTGTTCTCCATGGAGCC
Source organism: Aphelocoma coerulescens (assembly GCF_041296385.1). Classification (NCBI taxonomy): domain Eukaryota; kingdom Metazoa; phylum Chordata; class Aves; order Passeriformes; family Corvidae; genus Aphelocoma; species Aphelocoma coerulescens. Next base: position 56,962,479 of record NC_091014.1, on the reverse strand, counting down.
ATGGGAGCGTGGCACCAGTTGCAAAGCTGATGTGCATGGTGGCTGCAAAGGCTTCCCCAGAAAGTTACAGCTCCTGCACAAGAGGAGTGTGGAGTGAAGAGGCCTCCTTCCTCTCTGCCAAAATTACCAAGATGAAGGCCTCTGCTGCAAGTTCAGAGCACATCTAGCTCACAGCTGTGGCAGACAAACAATCCAAGAGAAGACATGGTCACACATGAAACTGAGGTAGGTGCTGTGAAACAACCTGGTGTCTTGCCCATGGACTTGACATGGGAAATGTATGTCATGTAACATGGGCTCTCCAAGCCAGCCCTGACCAGGAACGGCACATCAAAAGGGAAGAACATGTACGCAGAAGAGGGGCAATATGAAAAAAGCCATTGGATTTCCCATTCTGCCACTCAGTATTTATTTTACTGCAGTGTGTGAGTACCCACACAGTACAAATCCCTGGACACTAGTACCAAAGGCATTTCCATGTTATGCAGAACAGCACTGTTTTGCTGCTGCTCCCTGTGCAAGAAAGCCAGTCACTGAAATACTGATGGTTTAATGCTCATATGCCTTTGCTTTGGTCTGCAACAGTGTTGTCAGAGTTTTCAATCTGTGGCACTTGGGTTTTTTCCTGATATTTGGGCTGAGTTACTTTTAGGAACTGAAGTCTGCTTTTAATCAGTGTTTTATAAACAGGGTTTTTTCCTTGGAAATAAGTCAAGCATTGGTATCACTGAAGTCGCTTGCTCCCTGAGATGAGCTGTCAGCTGCTGTGAAACGCTAGGGTCTGCTGACTACTCTGCAGACAGTTTCAGGCATTAAAGAATTACACATTTTGCTCTTTGTAGACAAGCTAGACATCCTTCAAACTGCAAAGGTTTGTCTTCGGGGTGGGCAGCACTTTTCTGAATTGAAGCAGGATCCCTATGCTTGTGCCCACATAAGGCACTAACCTGCATCTCAGGGGCCTTTGTCCAGTTCTCTACATATTCAAGAGCAATTCAGTTCACATAAAATTTTCAAAGATGCTGGAGTCCTCAGACTACATCCTCAAAAATTACATAGCTACTGTAAAAAGCTTTCACTGCAAGTCAATTTTGAAAATACATGCCTGAGAAAATAAGAAAAGGTAAGCATATATGTGCCTTGTAAAGCCATAGGACATTATGCAGTGCTGCCATACAGGGCCTTAAGACGTCCCTTTGTCACATTCCTTGAAGATGGTGTACCACCCCTTTGCTCTTGTGCACAGTATTTACTTTCTGCTATACTCTCATCTCCTCTGGGGTGGCTCCACCTGGTCCTCCTCTCTGAGAACCTATAGGAAGAGCAGTCCAGTCTAAACCATTGCTTCTGGATGCAGCGTTCTTAAAAAAATGAGTTCATTCACCTGGCAGAGGGATTTGTAGAAAAGTGCAGAACAGCATGTGGGGTGCAGCAGAACAGGTGTATGATTTACTGGAGACAAATCTAAGTATGTGTTTAAGGGCACTGCTGGGTTGCTGCTGTAACCCCTGAGTCACCAACACACATGCAGCTAGATAATTTAACACCAGTCTTAATTGTACATAATATAGGATAAACAAGACAGAAATCCCTTGTTTTTTGCTCTCTAGCACCGAGCTGGCTGTAAGCTGAGTCCCACGTTGTTTGCTGCAGTCTGCAGCAGCCCAAGGGTGCCAGAGTCTCCTCTACCCTGCATCGAGCCAGAAGTGGTGTAGAGGCACAGGTTACCTGTCTCCAGAGGGCAAGCCCTGCTGTCACTGGAGGGCCTGTTCTCTGAAAGGCTTGAACTGCTCAAAGGGCAGACTTGCTTCTCACTGACCTAAACAGTGCTTCTGCACATGCCTAAAGTTGGGGATGTGGCATGGGAGGACTTTTCTTCATTCACTACTTGCAAGAAGACTGATTCAAATTTTTTAAATGCTTCTCCTTCTACCAGGGGTATTTAATCTGCAGGGATATACCTAGCAAGTGATTTTTCTTTATAGAGTTTTGCTAGCCATTTCAAGAGACTGGTTCATGAAAATTGCTATCTCCGTGAATGTAGCTTGTAAACCTTTCTGATTAATTTTGCTAAAGTCTCTTTAGTAGAAGCATTTCCTACATAAAGGCAAGGTACCCACTGTCACTCAATGAATTTTTAAATGCCTCTGTTTTTTCTTCCATTTTTCTTTAATGGTCTTTGTTGTTGAACCATCAGATATCATGACTGGAATACAAACTTTTCTATCCACTGCATGTGTAAGAGTGTAAAACTGAAAGTACTGATTCAATTATACACTCAGCTTGTGAGAAGATGTCTAGTTGCTGCTGCTTTCCTACTTCTTACTGAGTGAAAAGCAATTCTGCTTAGCTTTTCCTGCAGAAGGTATCCTGCTGGCTTTTCACACCACGGGCTTGGTCGCAAGCCTCCAGAGTCATAGGGGTTTAATCACTGATTTAATTAGTTTTTTTAAACTCTTTATTTTGTAAGGTAGGTTATAGGCAGTAAGGTGATATAGAGTCTGATCCTGTCTGTACTAAAGTCAGTATGAAATTCTAATGGATTTTGATGTCACTGGATTAAGTCATTTATTGTAACTGTATTTGCAGGGTGGTGAGGACTGTGAAACACACCTGCCATACCTGCCCTGGCATAGGCATAGACACAGATTCTAGTCTGAAATCCTTATCCATAATCATGTGGGAAATCAGTAGATTTAATAGATTTACCAGCTCCACAAAACCAAAGCACAGACTGGCAGTTCTCCTATCAGTCATTTGAGGAGTGATCGGTGCACGCCCAGGCATCTCCCCCCAGAATAATTTCTTAGGTGTAAAATGACAGGCTGAAATCATCCAACATAAAAGAAAACATGGTGTGTCAAGATACAATAATCTCTGGACAGTTAACTTATCAGTTGTTGGGATGGATACCCGTCCTTTCCACGGATCCCTCCAGCAAATGGAAACTACTGCTTTTTTCCTCAGCTTTGTCCCATGCAATGCCATAGTCAAAGGTAAATATAAGTGAAATGTATTAATTTCTCATTTGAGCAATGTCAACTTTAACTGCTTTTCATATACCAAATTCATTTAATATATTTTAAATCTGCTTTCTGTTTTGCTTTCTACCATTGATGTGTTGTAGTAGGCATGAGCCTGACATAGAAACGCAAGGAAAAAGAGCCTCGAAGGGGCTGGTGCTTCTGGCGTGTTTGATTTGTTGATGTCATTCCTCATCTTGACTTGCTCTGCCTCTGACAGTACCTAATGTGTCTCATATGAGACTTCTTCCTTTTTGTAGTCCTGCTAGGGAAAATTGTGTGCAATGGCATTTTTTAGGAGGGCATTTTTATAAATGTTCGTGTACGCTAAATGAGCCATTCTCAACCACAAGCCATTTGGTCTGAGAGGGGAATTGAAACTTGGGAAGAAGCAATGGGACTAGAAACACTGGAGAACAGCAGTACTTGCCACTAGCTAAATGTAGCTGGAAAGATAAAATAATTTTGTGGAAATAACTCCACTCTACTTAACTTTTTTCAAAACTTCTGGGGCCAAATCTGACCCATTAATATTTTTAATTTCGTGAACTTCCAGTAGAAATATTGATGCACAGGAAGGCACAGACTGACAGTCAATGACTCATCAGTCTTATTTTATAGATTGCCTCTGTCTCTCAGCTCTTCTAATCAAATATTTATTGCTTGGAAATGCCCTCCCAGTGCATCCTTGCTGGTTAATTAGAATCCCCTCACTGTGACTCTGAAACCTCTCCCACAGATTGAATGGATCAGACTTCTGCTTCTTACCCAGGCAGATCTTCCAGCAGCTCCCTGGGGTTGTGCAGGGTGACGTTGAGCCCGAGGTGCTGCTGAGACTCCAGCTTCTGCTTGGAGAAACCCCTCTGTCTGCATCAGTGCTCAGAGTCCCAACCTGCAAACTCAGTGAAAGTTGTTGTTGAAATTGGAAGAGGACTAGTCTTCTGTTGGAGTGAACTGGAGCAATGGCAGTTAATTAGAAAACAAACAAGCAAACGCACGTCACCAAACCATAAACAAAAAACAACCCACGTCATCTCCAGCTCCACTGATAACTTTCCCTGTGGGTCTAAGACAAATGTAAGCAAAGTCCAAAGATTAGATCTACCACTTTTCTCTGATCAAGACAAGCACCTATCCAAACAAGTGTAGTCTAATGTGATGTGTCTTTCCTAAATCACATTGCCTTTTGGCCTCCTTTTGTTTCTGCATCTTGATTATTATTTTCTCCAGTATCTCTTGGAAAAAGCAGTACATGATAGAGGTCAGATTAATGAACTGTACTTTTTAAACTATTTCTTCTCCCAGCTCAAGATCTGACCCCAAATCTTTAAAATTGTTTCCGTCATTTGGGTGCCTGCACAATTTCCACTACTTCTTGTATGTTAATGCACATTGCAGTACCTATGGAAGATATGCATAACCTTGTCCTGTCTGTATACACAGGATTTCTGGCTGTTCAACATCAAATAAGATTTTCAAGAAGTTGAACCAGATGCCATTTAAAACTCTTTCTATTGCCATCCTTACGTTTGTACATATGACTGCCTCTGCTCAGTACTGCCATTTCATCAATACTTAACAAACATAGGCAAAAGTTTGAATCTGTTTCATTTGAGTCTTTCAGATCAATAGGAAGAGTGTCTTTGGGATTTTTTTCTTTCCTATGCAAAAATATCATCAATTATTTATCAAAGCAGACTAGATTTCATTGAAGATCTGACTTCCTGCAGCATGATACAGTATACTTAAAGGTGCATTCTTTCTTAAAATGCTGCATACTAGAGTAGCTTTTAATTGCAGTATGAAATGGATCCCCTGGTAAAGCCTAAATGAGCATAAGTGTGAAATGTGGGCTGCAATGTTTTCACATGCAAAGAGCTTTAGCATAAGTACTGAAACTGTGCAGAACAGGCTACACAAATGGTCCTGTGGGACTTCAGCAGAAAGCCTGTAGGATTGTCCTGCTTCTTTGGGGGTGGGGCACAGCAGGGATGTTCACCCCTGTACAAAGGGCAAATAGGCCCCAAATCCAGATTGGCTTTGGAAGAAGTGGGGGCATGACAAAAGCTGAATATCAAGGCTGGGTGTTTATTTCCTGTAGATATTTCTGATGACCCTCACCCTGGCTAACAAAGAATGCTCACCCTGCCAGGCCATGCCGGGACTGGGGTTACTGAGGGAAACAGGGATGTTTACTAGACTGAGACTCAGACCTTGCTTCAGTGTTGAGCAAGCAGCTTCCAGTATTTATTTTAAAGCTCTGTTGGCTCAGTTGAAGCCATGCTTGTCATGATAATTATGTTCCAATGCAAGCTAAAATGACTTAAAGACGTATTTAGAAGGACTGTGAACCCTGTCAGAATCGATAACCGAGGCCTCACTTTCGTTATTGTTTTCACATTCTCAGTTTAGTGAATGTGTATGGAGAATGAAGTGAAAACCAAGTGCTGTATTTATGAGACATTTAAATTATGTATTAGTAGCTCGAGACACTGTGGTTAGCCATTAAATAAGTAATCGTAAACAGACCAATTCAGAATGATCTATTTCTATGCTTATGTTTGTGGCCTAAGAGAGGAAATGGATGCTTTTCATGGAGAGGAAAAAATCCATCCATTATGGAGTCCTCCAAGTAAGGTATCCAGTGCTAGTAAAAATGGTATTTTAAAACATAGTATCAAATGGATTTCTAGCATCTCCTAGGAGTGGAAGGCAGCCAAGTTTCTTTGTATTACCTTTTTGTTTTCTATATGATGTATATAGTCATTTTGAGAGAACTGTAGGAACAGTTTGTTGTCTGGGCTTTCTTTTTTTTCTTTCTTTATTTAAGAAAATTGTTTTCTGTTAATTAAATTGGAATTCATCCCACTGAAACTCACCTGCCACAGAGCTCAGCAGGCAGGAAAAGGCAGCCCTGCTGGCCTTGGAAAACAGTAGCAATGCTCCAATTAATTGCAGTTGGACCAGAAAAAATGGCACTTCTCACAATGACCTCATGGTTTCAATGTGTGCACTCAATTGTTTGTGCATTTCTTTTTACAGCTGCAGCTCCTGGAGTCATGAGAGCCCTGCTACATTTCAGCTGTCCTTGTCAGAAAGAAAAGAGGGGAGAAGTTTCTCCCTCTACCTGTGGATGAGAATGAAAAAGGGGACCCTTAGGACTCAGGCATGACAAGGTATGTAAAGGCATCTCAGGTTTTCATAGTAAACTTACTCCACAAATGCTTTTTTTGAGTCCTTGCATCATAAATTTGAGAGACCAGAGGTTGGTTATGCTGCAGCAGAATCGGGCCCTGTTGTTCAGAGCTGTAAGTTCAGTTATGCAGGTGACTTTCACAGCTGATGAGAGGTTAAATGCATACCTGGAATGTATCATCCTTAAGCACGTGACTGACATGGGACCTAACTTTCTTAAAGTATCCTACCCCAGGGTCTGTTTGGGCAAAATATCCTGTCTATCAGAACACATTAATGTAAATTAAATGTAAGTTAGAAAAGATTAGGTGATTTTTTTGGATTCTGCTCTGCGTTTTGATAATTGTATTATTTATCTAATTTACATCTCAGCTTGGTTGAGAAAAGTAAATTTCAAGCGTTTTTTGGGTTTTCTTTCAGATCTTCTGGTTAATTTAAGGTTTCCATTCTCAATCCTTAGCTGTAATTATGGTGCTGCTGCTATTACAGTGCTGTAATAGCAGCAGTAAGTGCTCTAAGGGAGTCCTTGACTTTGGGGGTTACCTTTCTGGGGGAATATGTACGTAGAAGAAGCATTTTCATTGTTTAAAGAGAAGGATCTTAACCTGCTAACTTCCCTCCAATTTTATGTGCTGACCTCACTGGGTTACATCAGCAGAGATCTGAACCCATGTGGGAAACTGGAGAAGCTGTATCCAAGTGTCAGGAATAGGACCTCCTATATTAATACCTTGTAAATAGGGGAACAAGCTGTTCTTTGGAAGGAAGAAAAATTGCACAGCTCTGTATGTGAATGATGGATCTGTTACACTTGCACAATTTCTCTAAAAATTCTCCTGGCAAGAAAAATGCTCTGGGAAAGCATCCCTAAAAAATGCAACTCTGCCAGTAATGTCAGCCACACAAACACCACCTCGGTGTATGTCATCGTATGTAAATCCTGCATAAATGTTTAACTGAGATAAATGTTTAACTGAATATTTCTGCTATTTTCCTCTCACCCTGAGAGCTGTTTGCATTAGTAAACAAATTCTAATGTTTATGTACGCAGACACCCACTCTGTCTTGCTCCATCATTTAGCTTTTATTCTGCAGAACTATTTTCTCTGGTGGTGCAAGGCTGAAAGGCTGATGTAATAGCTTCACTGAGGGATCCTGCCTCCCAAAAGAGAGCTGTACCAGTGGGGTCAGATGATAAAAACTGGGTCAGTGTACTTTAATGGATGCCTAAAGTTCTTTTAATCAAAAGCAAAAGGCACTGCCATGGTCTGTCTATGACTGGAAGAGATACAGACAAGGATAGAAAGCAGGTGCCTCACTTTCTCTGAAAGTTAATCCAGGTAGAACAAGAATTACAAAAGAGGAAAAGTACTGCAATTAGGCATTTGGCATCCACACAGTCCTGGTGAGCAGAGGAGTCCACAGTGGTTCATGTAGGTGGGTACTGTGTTTATTCCCAGAGGCAAAGCCATGGCATGGAGATCAGAGGTTTCTTCGAGGCTGGAGAGACTTTGGAGTAGAAACAGGGAGAAAGAATATTTTGTGATGCCACACTTGCTGCTGTGTCCCCTGGAGCCCTGCACACGGAACAGAGGAAGCTGTGAGATGCTGACTGAAGCTTCAACAATTTTCTTCCCTCTCTGGCTGGTGAGTATTGTTGTTAAAATAAACTCTTTCCAGCCATCCTCCTCATTGCTCCTACAAACCACAATAATAAAACCTGGCAGGGATTGCCTTCCTCTGCCTGTGAGTTACTAGGAAACATTATCTGTTCCCTTAATTACTGTCCAGTCTTTTGTTGCCTATAAATGTTTTCCTCGACCCCAAAGGAGAACACTGCACTGGGCCTGCAGCATACACCATGTCCAGTCTTGTGCTCAGATGTTGTAGTGATGGGCTGTATTTTAAAACTCGGTGGAAAGAAGAAGCAGGCTACATAAATACCTTAGGAAACCTGCAGAGTGTGTTTGTTGTTTGTAGTTGAGTTAGGGCTGTTTGCAGGGTAGTGCTTCTGTGCTGTGGGATGTTGTACTCTGCGCTGAAGGACATGGAACATGGAGGGTGGGGGCTGGTGTTCATCAGATTTTGCTAGGAAAGACTCACCTTGGTGTGGTTGTGTGGACGAACCTGCCACAGAGACCTTCATGCAGCTGTCAGCAGGCAAGTTGTGAAGAGGAAAAAGCAGTCACTGCAGGATGCTGCCTGATGTTGGTATGTGTCCACTCAGCTTCAGCCCTGCTCCCTCCAGCTTGGTTTTGGGGGCTGACACAGGTGGTGAAAACCAGCCCAAAGGCAGCTCAGGCTGTGGCAAGAGCAGTCTCATCCCTAGACGAGAAAACCCACCAAGGCACAGTCCCTATGAGCACAAGCATAACTAATTTTACATGGCAGGGGCCCTGTGGGGTGGCAAGGTGCTGGGGGAGTCAGCAAGGTGGCCGTGTGTGCCTGGCAGTGGGAAGCAAACTCTCTTGGAGCAGTTTTGCCACTGATTTCAGCAGAGCTGGGATTTCGGCACTGGTGGTGCCACACAAAGGAGAACGCTCCCATCCTACACGAGGTCAGCTGCTCTGAGAGACGGGTGTCCTACCACAGTTTGGAGTAAAAACTTGGGCACTGGAGATAGCAGACAAAGCACAGAGCCATGGTAAAACAGAGCTCTGTTCTTCTGTCTTTACACAAACAAAAGTCCCATTGAAAGCTGTAAGACATTGAGTCCTCTGATTGAAATATATATATATAAATACATGTAAAAATTTGATGTATTACAGTTTCAGCTCTACATTTTCCCTTTATTTTAATTTTCTCTGTGGAGTCCCAATACAGAGTGTTCCTTCACAGCTTATTTTCAAAGCCTTTTTTTGACTTTCATATTTAAACTTATTTAAGGCCCTTAGATTTTTCTCCCAGCTGTGGAAGGCAAAGACAGGAAGAGATAGAAAAGTCAAAGACTCTTTTACAGTCCTGGAACCTTTAAAGAGCATCCTTGAAATATAGGAAAAAGCCCCACCATAAATAATGCCTCAATTTTTTTAAAAGGAAGTTATCTTTTTGAATATAGCCTTTTCCCATTTTAAGGGAATGAAATAATTAAAGTGTGTATATGCATAATTATGCTTTGTCTCTATACCTGCAAGTATTGTGGGGGGTTTTTTTCTCACTTTTGCTCCCGTTTTTTCTTTCTTATGTTACCAGTCAGGCCCTGCTTCCCAAGCAGGTGCCCTTGGAAAGGAGAAATGCCTGAATTTATGCCAGAATCATTGTCCTTGTTCTTTGGCAAAACCAGGTTTCTGACATCTGTCACATGCAGCACATGCCCTTCCTAGGCAGATTATTATCTCAGAGATTTTGTTCAGCAAGGATGGGTGTTGCTGCCTGAGGTTTTCTTCCCGTCCTTCCCTGTAGCTGATGTGACTGCTTCAAATTTTCTTTGCTTGTTGTGGGGAGAAAACCGCAAGGTTTGGCATTCAAGCAGATTTGTGCAGAAACAATCATGTGTGTCCAGGTGCCTCTCAGACACCTGAGCATCCCTGGGTGACTGAAGCCCTCATTAACAGGGCTGCAGTCTTGGTCTCACCCCTTTGCAGGTCTTAGGAGCCCAAGGTGCCTGGACCAGCTTGTCAAGTGCAGCTGGCAGAGGCAGCTGGCAGATACAGCAGCTTGTGCAGCAGTTTTTGGGCTCTAAATCTGAGGCTGGGCAGGGGGAGGCTCCTGGGAGCCCTTTGCAGACTGTGAGGTGAGGGGACCATGTCCACTAGCAAGCTCTGGCAGCCTAGAGTTCATCTGCCCTCTGCAACCTGTATTGCTGTAAGATGCTGATTCACTGACACACTTTGCAGACATTTGCCTGTTTTGGTAACCATTTGCTTGAGTGACCAGTGGTGAGACCATTCAGCCCTGACCTGTACTGTGCAGACTATGATTTCACCCTCCAAACCTATACTCAGGTAATGCTTTTGCTTGTCTGCCAAATACCTAAAGAATTTGGATGTGCCCACCCTCATCCTGGGCAGGGATTGGCAATGTCTGAAATGACATCTTTCTTTTTCCCTCTCAGACAGCAAAGTTTTATTTCTTTATCTGCCAAAAAATCTGAGAATCTTTGTATTGCAGAATTTGATTTATTGTATCACATTTCTCCTGTACTGTTCTTCCTCCTCCAAAAGCCTCTTTCTCTATAGTTCTTCAGTCAACTCATTATATCTGTCTGTATGACATTTAGAAGCTCAGTGGCTAGAGAAGAAGGCAGGGAAAGAGGCCACGTTCCCCCAGGAGAGACACAAAACAGTTTGGTGCTGGAGCCACTCAGCTTTATGGGGTGGGCTCTCTCCTGACTTGCTTTTCAAATGCTGGAAGCTTTGTGCTCTAGCAGGAGCAGTTGGGTTTTCTTTTTCAAGAGTAAAGTAAACTATTAACAACCCTAAGGGGTGTCTCTTAAATACTGAGGTGCAGGGATATCAATCAGACAACCTAGGGAGTGTGGAGGTCATCCTGGAGGGTTGCCACCAAGGCCAGTTTCTCATAGACCCTTCTCACCCTGGATAAGAGAGAGATTTTCTTCCCATGGAGGAAGGTCCTCTAACTGAATCTGAGCAGGACAGCTTTCCACTTAAAAAGCTTGGAGCAACACAAGGTGCTGCCTGATGCTTCCTGTCAGCAGCTGCGTAGCCTCCAGGTCATACACAGCTAACTTTATTGGGTGCCTCTCCTGAAGCTTGGGGGCATTTCCAGGGATGCTATGCTTGTAAAATACCCTGTTAATATACCTGGGAAGGATGATGAGTTCATTCCTTCCTCCTTTATTTTCTCTGGATGAAGCATTTATTTGTGCAGTGTAATTAGTAGGGGTTTGTGCAGGTGTCTGCCACCTGGAGCACACCCAGTTTAGTCAGGAGACTCAAAAATGGGCTGTGAGACTCACAGAGAACATGAGAGGGAAGGGCATACTGAGTGCGAATAGCACCTCAAGGAAGATTCCCACTGCCACCCTGCTCACAGCTTGCCCTGAGTCCTTCTTGCCTCCCAGAAACAGTTGTTGCAGTAGCAGTGTAACCCACTGAGTGAGGAGGGGTGGTAGAAGGAGGTGAGGGGGATGTGGGCACTGTGGAGGAGTGGAGGAGTTCGCCCCTCACTCACAGAATGGACACCTTTTCCAGCCTCCATTGTCAGGATAGTGACACTTAGCTGTTTGTCTCTACCATTAAAATTTGATCCCACTGGCAAAATCCATCAGAGTTTAAGAGAAATTTAGGAGTCTCAAAGCTAATTATATGTTCTCAGCAGATCTATGAAGAGGGTCATTAAATTAAGAAGTTGGGCTCAGCCAGGGATCCAATAAGGGGGTCCATGTTCATAGCTCAGTCTACCTGATGCTGATCCAGCATCTTGCCCATCCATGTCAGTGGAAGCAGAGGGTGGGAGCTGATTATTGGTCAGATGGTGAGGATTGTTGCAGAATAGAAAATGTAAATCTATGGAAGCACAGGCTCTATTAATTTCATTGCTTTTTAAATGGGGGGGGGGAGGAGGAAGAGCTATCATTACTAGGATGCTTGTGATTATTAGGATGAATCCATTAGAGCCATGAAATTAATATTCTTAAGTATGTTAAGTCCTCTGGATGTTCTTATGAATAAGTTCGTTTTCTTTTTTCTCTCAGATCTTTTGCTAGATTGTTAAAAAATAATTAGAAGCCCAGTTAGAGCTCAGAGTAGCCAACCACGTGAATAGGACTGTATGTGAGCAGAAGCTCATCAGATAAAAGCTGAAGAAGTAGAAGGAAAATCCCAGACAGGTCCAGAAAAATCCCAGGAAGGGCAGAGAAGCTGAATGTTCTGCCTGTATATGAAATACATCTCTCCAGTTCGATCTTTCAGAGGTTACCCTGAAGGGGCTGTTGTGATTTTATGTCTTAAATGTGTCAGAGAGACACTTCTAAGATAGTACGTGTATTTCAACTCCCTTTTGTGACAGTTGCAGATTCTCAGCAATGCTTGTTATGAAGTCTTGTTCTCAAGTGCCTTTTAAAAAAAGCTGTAGAGCCACACTTATCCTAATTTCTATGGGGACTTGATAGATTTTCTGCATGTTATACGACTCTCAGCACCTCATGAACAACTCAAGTATTTTCTATTTTAAAATGCCATAAACCCACTTCTCAAATCAGAGATTGAAACATGACATTGAAAATGTTTGTTCTTTGTATTTTAAAAACAATTAAATACATTCTGCTCCTGCAAATGCAGGTCACTGAGGTCTGCCTAGACTATTGGCTTCAGGACGGGACTCGGGTGTTAGGGTCTTTTTCTGCATCACTTTAAGTTGGGATCATTCATAATAGGCTGTGTAACAGCACATGGGGGCTCCATTTGAAATTGGGTTTCCTTGGAAGCAGTTAAGACAGCTTCATATTAAAGGCACTGTCTGACTTGAGGATCTTCTCCCATAGATACATAAAGTGAAGGGTGGTGGAGTTAAGGAAGTGCCCCCGGGCGCTGGTGAGCCTGGGTAGTGGAGGCAGGGACAACAGCAGGGATTTCCTCGGTCCCAGCCCGACATCTCTCCTAGAGCTTCCCTCCCGCAGAGGCCCCGTCTCGCTGTGTCACAGCTGGTGGTGGCAGGCACAGGAGCTCTTGCTCAGCCTCTTGCTAGTACAAAGTTGCTCTTTCTGCAGAGCTTTGGTGCTCAGGCAGAAGAGGCTGACTTGCTAATCGGGGAGCATTGCTTTTGCTAATGGACATGCCTTGGGAGCTGCTCAGCACTTGCTTCCCTCAGTCAGTCTGAAGCAACTGAAAACACTGTGCCAAACTCTGCCAAAACCCAGCACATCTGCCAGGCATTATAATTAGAAATAATCCGGCACTGGAGGGGTTGTGCTGCAGAAGGCACTGGTATCCATCCAGGCCAGCTCCACATTTGGGGTACTGCTTTGCTGGAGCTACAGCTGAAATTAACCCCTGAGCGTGATGTTGTCCAGGCAGCAACATTGCTGTGTGGCTGCACAGGCTGGGCAAGCAGGCAGTGAGTCCAATTGGTTGTGTAGGTGCTGCCCATGATGCACTAGATTTGATACCTTGCCATAATGTCCTTTTGGTGCGATTTGGTGGGTGAAAGTAATGGGTTTAGGAAGCATCACAGTCAATCCCAAAAGACTGAAAGCAGCAGCCCATGCAAGCCAGAACAAACCTGTCATGTTGACCAAAGCTGTTTTGATATAAGGCTCTTTGTTGCCTCTGGCTCCATATACAGCAAGCCTATGGCTGCTCTGGTCCCTTGTTTGCTGGATGAGCACGAGCTGGCTTTGTTACACGGCACCATTGTGACTGCTGGCAGAGCTCTCATTCACTTTGAGAAATGACGTACTGAAACATGACTGCCATTCTTCCATGTGCCTCCACAGCACAAAGGTGCTATCTTCAATTCTTGGGCGACTTTCTGTACCCACACAGGAAAAAAAATCAGGGAGCTCATTGTCCACAACTCGTGAAACAAATCAGAAGTCTTCCTTCTGTACAAAATCCCCACAGTAAAAGTGCTGTAAGACAGAATTCAGAATCCCTTGGCCCTTACTTGACGCATGGTATGCTAGAAAAATCCCTGAGCCATTTACTGCTTTTTGGAATAGGAAGAGGGATTTAAACAGGACTCATTAAATTGTTTCCTTTGCACTTTCAGTTTCAAGCTGGTGCTCCTTGTCTTGTCATCTCAACCTCCTTACTGATTTGTCTCTTCTTTCCTTCATATTCTTATCTCTGAAATTGTTCAGACGATTAGCTGTTTCTTGTCACCTTTGGTCCTCTTTGTTAAAATTGGGGATGTTAGATATCTGGCAGTACTCATGCATAGCTCCTTCTCATCTTTTCCTTGCTCTGACAGCATTTCTTAGGTCTGTCTCACACTCAGAACCATTGGCTTTGTAATACTGGAATACAGCTAATAAGCAGTATGATTTTTATCCAGATTAGTGTAAGTCATTATGATTTATTTTTACCACAAAGGTGGCATGATTTTGGGAGCAGGGATGCTGACCTTGCTGTGGCTAGGAAGGGAGAAGATCTCTGCTGTAAGCAGCACTAGAAGCACAGAGCAGTGGCCTTCTCTTCCCTGCTTTGTCTTTAGTGGCTGTGTGAACTCATTCAAATTGTTTTCCCAGTTAAACTGAGCACTAAGAATTAATAAGAATCTAGAAGAATTGTAATTACTTCTCCTGCTCTTCCTGGAAATTAGGAGTCCTGCTAGCCATGTTTACCTCAAAGCATTCAGATTTCTTTTTTGTTCCTCAGTAAAAGTGCACAGACAACCACGTCTCTGTTCTGGCATGACAATGCAATTAGAAAATTGTATCTTTAAATACCAACTTAATCTAATCTGGGACAAAAACAATAAAAGGCTTTAATCATAATTGCATGGTGCCTGCAGGCTGTCACCAGAGGGCAGAGACAAGGTTGTTCATTGCCACGTGTGGATAGTTTAGAAATTAAATCCCCTTTTCACAAAGGCAATAAATTCTGTTCTCACTTGTGTCCTTTCCAAATATTTCAGCTCTGTAACCAGATAGCTCATTTCATCAGCATCTGTCAGAGACTTTCTCTTGCTTCTGTCAACCTATGTATGAAGGGGCAAGGAGAAATGTCTTTATAAAATTACACACACTTGACTTTGTAACACCACAGCTTACATGAAATACTAGCGCTAAATATGAACAGGGTACTAACTTTTCCTTCATGGGGATTTTTCCACTGTTTTGTATTTATAGTGCACACACTCTGAGGATTCATCCACCCTGGATATCCACAGCAAGTATGGGGGGGATTTACTGGGAATGTATCTTTGATCAAGAGCTACTCTCACACAGTACATGTAGAAAACTGGTATGGTTTCAGCTGAGAAGAATAAGGGTTTTAAATCCCAAACCGGTAAGGTACAATTTGTACACTGCCTACCCTGCATAGGAAAGGCAGATTCTGAGAACTGCTCCATTTTCCATTACCTAAGTTGGAAAGACAGCGAGGGTTTTGAGAGCATCAGTGGCAGCCTATGAATTAATTTCTGTTCTAGTGAATACTATGAGGGTTTTGGCACCAGGAAACCAGCTCAGTCTTAGACACTGAAGCAAAGTACATCAAGGCACACCCCACCCCATCAAGGAGCACCCCACCTTGGCAAAATCCCTGGCAGAAATGGGTAGTCATTGACTCGAAATAGCTCTGTCAGTGTTCCCACTTGAGGACTGGCACGTGGAAAATCCTAGTACAGAGGGAATGGGCAAGAGTGCCACGGGCTGACTGTTTTAAAGAGAAATGCCTTCCATCAAGGAACAGGCACTCTCTGGAGTAAGAGGCAGAAGTAAGAGACTTGGAGTCCCTTGGTTTCCTGCAAATATCAGGGACCTGATGGCAGCATAGGTACCTGGTGGGAGGTAGATGTGCTCAGTGTTCTGCTTTTCCATGACTGCACGCCTCCTTGTAATTTATAAGCAACTTGGTTTTGCTTAGGAAGAGGCTTTTAAAAGTCCTTGCAATTCTCCCTGGTTGTTTCCTGGATAGCTAAACTGAAAATGAACATCTAAAGACTCTGCGCCTTGGGGAAGCTGAAGCTCCTGGATCCAATGATGCCAGGCAGGAAACATGCAAGAGACCAGGATTACATCCAGGACCTGAGTGCTGCTCATAGCCTTGGAAGGAACAAGGCAGGCTGACTCCTAAGGACAGCATGGGAGTAAAATGGAATTCATGAATCCTAGAGCACAGATTAAGTAAATATAATCTAATGTACTTTTTGTTTTAG
The DNA here is from genome assembly GCF_041296385.1 of Aphelocoma coerulescens. NCBI lineage: Eukaryota > Metazoa > Chordata > Aves > Passeriformes > Corvidae > Aphelocoma > Aphelocoma coerulescens. The sequence goes on along the minus strand of NC_091014.1, from coordinate 56,946,478 downwards.
CATATAACAAAACATTCAGCTCTCTGAAGAGTGAAAAAAGATCGGAAGAATCCATAGCTTGGAAAGATTTCTCCTATGTCTGAACTCCAGTGATGCAGAAAGATGCTGGGTGCTATTCACAGTATTCCCAGATCTTAAAATCCACCACTCTGCACAATGAAAACAAAGTTAAACTGAAATAGGGCAATGTCCTAAATGTGACACAGAGGTCTCATAGGAGGCTAAGTGGGTATGCAGCAAGCAGATTCAGCATCACCAGTATTGACCATATTGGTACAGATGTGATCGGCTTTTTTTGCCATCGAGTTCCCTCTTGCTCCCATCTCCTGCATGTTTGATGACGAGCAAAGGCATCAGCGTGTGCAGAAGCTCGGCACACATGGGAGTTTGGTAAAAAGGAAGAGCAGCAAAAAGAGAAAGGGAGCTGTGGTTCTTTCAGCATGTCTGGTTTTAAGGAACTACTGGTGCAGAGTGCACTTGAGAACTTGAGAAGCAACACTTGTAATTAACTTGCACTCTTGCAATTCAAGTAGTGATGTTTCCCTCTCCTTCCTCTCTCCACACTGCTGCTGGCCATGGCACTAGTGCCATCCCCAGGGGATGTGTTTTTCCATGGACATCTGTTTGCTACCAGACAACTCCATAGAGGGGAGTTGCTCCTCAAGTAAGAGGCAGAGGCTCAATCCTGCTCTCTCCTTTCCACCCATCCTATTGTTTAGATAGCTAATATGATGAGGGATCAGATACTTATGTATTTCTGAACTCATATTTGAGATCAAGAATAGAATAAAATATATAGGAGAGCAGACTTGCTCTTTCACCCATCCCCTTTTCCTGATCTCCTAAGGACTTATTCAGAATCCAATTTTTCCCCACCTTACACCAGTATATTTTATTGTTTAACTAGAAAAGTATTTGTATGCTAGCTCAGGCAATAGAACAAGGGAAGGGGGAAGAGCCTTGTCAAAGCATGTTACAAATATATTGTAGGGTAATACTGCTTTTTCCTGCCAGCTAATGTTCGGGGTCTGCATTTATTTTTTTTTTTTTTTACATCTTTAAACCTTAAATTTTTGTAAAATAATCAGACTATAACTCTGATCACACTTACCTGCCTAGAGTTTTAGTTTAGTTTGACGGTGGTCATATTGAACCGCCTTAAAACAGAGGCAAGATATTTTGATTGCAGTGACCATTTATTTCAGTGCTCAGCCAGGCTTGTGTTATTTCTCAGTGCATTTTTCATGCTGAATATCTAATACTTAGATTTTGGATCATTGCAGTGTCTGTAGCTTTTTACCCCACAATGCTATTATTTTGAATTGTCTCCCTTCAGCTATACTTTAGTGCAGCTTTGGTTTGGGAGAAGTTTTATTACACAGAGCAACACTGCCAGGCTACATGATGAACTGCAAGAAGACTGAAGAATGCTGCTTATTTTGTTTTTGCTTATTTTGGTAGAACTGAGCCCTGTTTTTCACCTCATGACTATGGAAACTGAATTTCTGACCTAGCTTCCTGCTCCCACACTCTTGGGACAACCAGTGCTTCCAGAAAATTGCTATCTGTCTTCTGAGGTGGATCCAGAGAGGTAGGCAGCAGATGGCTGCTGCTAGTGAAGTTGATTTGTGCCAAGTACCATTAAACAACCAGATTTGGAATCTAGAAATGATCTCTTGGGTCTGCTGTTCATCACTTCAGTGCAAGGGCTCAACTGGAGTTAAGCCTTCACTCAGCAAGTGTGGAAACACTTTTAATCAGAAGCAGGAATCATTGGACCAGCTTGCCAAATCAGATTAGGAGCAGTTTATATGACCATTGTAAGTATCATGAAGTGCCTGGACATGGGAAACATCAATATACAAACAAGATACCCCCAGATTTTTTTATTATTTTGGCCTGCAACAGTGAAAAGCATTTGAAAGGCCGGATCCTTTGTAGTGCTGAATATTCTCAACTCCAGCTGCACTCCTTGAAAGCCAATGTGCTCAGTGACTCCCCAGGAGACCCATCTAGTAACAGCCCCATGCTGCTCTCCCTGCCAGGGAGCAGCCTCTACCACCCCAAGAATGGAAATTAACAGAGCAACCTGACTCCGCTGAGAACCGCAAGACATTCTTTGTATCTGAAATTACTTCATATTCAAGGTTTCTGCATAGTTGTGCTGCCACTTACAGAAACATGTTTTCACAGCTTAAATGCATTCACCCCTACTGAACTTCAGATCTCTATTTAGGATTTGACATGTCTTCAGGAGATCTTCAGGACCGACACAGGAATATATGTGAACTAAGCAGTGACAGGAAGAAAAAAAAGCCACTCCTGGAAATTAAAAAATAACTGAATTTAGATCAAACACATGAAAAGTTTGGCTTTTGCCCTAGAAGGTTAATTGCTGTTTGGAATTTTTTGCTGTGGGAGATTCCTTGTGTAATTGTTGAAAGGCGAGATCAAAACCCAACATCATCTTTTGAATGCCAGTGTCATGCCTGGATAAAAACAAGCTGGATCAGCCCTAACAATATTTGCCCCCAGACATGCTGCTGAAGTTCTGACTGCATTTGGGATAGGAAGGAATTTCCTCATGTGGTGAATTGGCAAAACTTTGGGGTTTGTCTTGTTCTTGTGCATTGCTCAAGGACCATTTTTTGGAGTCTTGTTTCACATTCTTTGACTTTCTGCAACCTTGTGATCAGAGCTGAATATTTGGCTTTTCCCACCACTGAGCCCGGCTTTGTTTCTAAAGGTTTCTGCTGCTTTACCCAACAGGTATGGATGGATCTCATTTTTCTGCATTACAAAGATTACTCTAGCAATGGCAAAAATAATCTACATTATTGCTTACCTGGAAATAACATACAGGGAAAGGTAAAAGGGCAAAGGGAATAATAAGCTGCACAGTCAGCTACAACCTTCAACTTCATTCTCTGGAAAATGAATGAATTGCAGGATGCTCTAGTGTACAGAATGGTCAAAGTGCTTGTTGTGTTGGGGCAGTACTGCAGGTAAGGAGCAACCTCTCTGCTTTCATGTGTGACTAAATCATTGGCAGGCCTGGTAGGAAACAAAGGAAATACTTGCTAAACCTCACAGTTAATGACAAAATTCCTTTATTAGTCTCTTGCTCTTACATATATGAAAATGGTCTGCAGGTCTGATAGATACTTAACAGCACACTTGATTACTCCTGCTGCTTTAGGCACATTAGTTACAGATCTTTATGAGCAACCCTTTTGGTTTCTTTTGGTGTTCTTAACAACCTTTGTATACTTGAGCTTTGTTCGAAGCCAATGTGAGGCTTTGCACTGGACTTGCTGAGAGTGACCTGTGACTTAGGTCAAGTAGGGCCAACAGCTCGATCCAGCCACAGCTACTCAAGCCCATGTTTCTCTAGCTGTTTTTTTCTGTTCTGCAAAAATACTCTTGTTTTAAAAAGAAGTCCCTGGCTTGTTATATACCTCTCTCACAAAAACCTGTGGTTTGAAACCTACCAAAACCAGACAGCTATGTAAAACTTGTTTTGTGAGCACGTGAGCATGTGAGAAAAGTGAAAATCGGAGCACAAAGAAAAGAGTAAATTGAATCATTCCTCCCAAAGCAATATTAACTTCAGCATGTTGTAATAGTAAGCAATGTTTACATTAGTTCAGTACCTAATTCCATTAGCTACCAGTTACACTGGTCCATTCTGAGGGGTGCTGGGGGACTTTTCCCAGAGAGAGCACTGCTGTCATCCCTTCCCCCTATTGCCTTGGCAGCGCATGTTTGAGTTTAAGATCAACTCTGTTGTTCATGGGCTGCCCCATGGATCAGAGGCTGATGAGGATGCTGGTGCAGGACAGTAGCCCCCGCACACATCCAACAGGCATGACCACAACTGTGTGACCAACAAAGTGCTCATTGCTGCTGTCAGCTCCAGCATCACTCAGCACACAAAGCTTAAAGGGTTCTTTGACAGGCTTCAGATCATACTGAAATCCTTTCTCTTAGCTCTGCTTTGCCCCTGTCCTGCTGCTGCTGAAGTCCATAGCACAAGTGCTCTGCCCTCAGTTGTGCTGGAGTATGTGTCCAGCTTGGTCAAAAAAAGGAGTAAGCTGTGATGGTGCATAAAAGGCAAGTGGAAAGGTAGGAACTATGGCTCCTTTCATGGTTTTATTATTGTTCATCATTTATCATAATTGTTGTTTCACTGCTAATTGCTGTTCATCTGAGGAATGCACATGGAGCATGTTTCCTATTTGGAACTGACAGAGAGGGAGCATCTCACAAAACCCCTGAGGATTTTTGAGATCACAAACCTTAGAAAGATAACAAAATTAGCACACATAATTCACCTTCATTTTCTTTATGCCTGCAGACAAGGTTAGCAGCAAGCCTTGTTTCTGAGTTTGTTTTGTCTCCTCAACCAAAAAATCCAGAACACTAAGTGTTAGGTCTGATTTATTATTGTATATCTTGTTTTTCTTATGGAAAAGGTGGAAAAATTAGAAACAAATTACATGAAAACATCATAAATTACAAAAGCTGAATACTGAGAGAAATAATAAAAAACTTTTTTTTTGTTTCCTTCGTCATTATCTAAAAGTGAGACCTGAAGACTGTCCCTAACTGACTCCTTTTTAATACACCTTCCCTCTAACTTGAATTGGGGGGAGGGTTTAAGCAGCTCCCTTGTGAGGTGAACGATGAAGCCCAAGCTTGGTGAAACTGCACAGTGTGGTCTCTGAGTGTGGTCTGCAATAGAGCTGTCTGTTCTCAGATGAGTTCTTCTTGAGTTACAGTAACTCAAGCAATTCTGACTGTCTCCTAGATACTAGCTCTCATCTATTCCTGGAATTAAATCCTAGACTAGTAGCACACATTTTAATAGCAAAATATCTATTAAATCTCCATTTTTTTCATTCTCATAAAGAAATGTTAATTTCTCTAATTTCTGTTCATTTTCCCCATGCACCCCCTGCTTCTTCCACATGTTTCAACTTGTGACAGAGGCACTTCTGTGATGAAAGTAGGACCTACTCATGGGAAGAGGCAGGCATGATCTGGATGCTTCAGAAGATCATCTTGTAAGTGGCTTGTCTTTATTGTCTCATGGTATGAACATGAGTCCCTGTCCTTGTTAACCTGGTTGATTCAAGAGGTAGGAATGGGGTGCATTGGTATCAATGGGTTATCCCTAGGGCTGAAGAATGAGACTACCCATTACATACATTTGAAAATCTCAGTTACTTTTGTTCTCAGCAAAAGTTCCTAATTTTCTCAGCTCTTTCTGTATACTCAGCATAAAAGGATTGCATAATGGACACAGTGACTCCCACAACTATTGTTTACATCTGTCAGCTAATCCTTTCTGTAAATCAGGCGGTGCCTACTGGGTTGGGCACTTGATTGGGATTAGAAACTCATTATTATGATGATGCATAATGCAGTGCTGCCTGGAGGCCTCAGCAGGATTTTGGCCACACTGTGCTGGGCAACATGCAGACCTAGAGCTTGTAGCCTATTGTTAGAGCACCCTCACTCTAATTCTGGATTAGACCCCATTTCTTCTCATGGCCCTTGGGGTAAAACATCTAATCCTGTTCTGTTTCCATACCTTTTCAGGGGAGATGATAACTCTTTTCCTACCATCAGTCAATGTCTGTAACCACCTGCTTTTGGAGGAGAATGCCAGGATGATGTCACCCAAAGGCTGCAGGTAAATGCTGCAGCACAAGTGGAAACAGCGCTTTCCCTGTTTGAGTGCCTCTGCTATTCAGTGGAATGGGTTTTCAATGGGAATTTTAGCCTTTTCCAGCAGTGCTGCTGCACCCAGAGAATATGCAAGGAGAAAAGCACAGCAAGTCTTGAGTTTCACCAAGGCTGTTTGCAGCTGTGCATTACTTGCCGAGTCGAGGGCTCAGTAAGTGGTGTAAGAGTCTCCCTTCTCCCCTCTCAGGGCTGCACATGTCTCCATCCTAGTGAGTGGCCCTTGTAGGGTAGCAGGCAGTCTCTCCTCCTCCCTGTCCTTTCAGGCTCTAGTTGTTTCTGCTGCTGCTGTTACAGGTGCCAGCACACCCTGTTTGTACTCCATCTGTGCACTGCCGCAGCCACACACCTGTGACTGCAGCTAAGCCTGAGCCTGGCCTGTGCCTGCCCTTCACTCACTGGCACCTACTGCTCTACAGTGTTACTTAAGTGTGAGCCTTCACAGGGATACACTGTACTTATAGTTGCTGGCTGGCATTATAGTTTCAGGTCAGGGTGAACTTGACTGGATTTTATCACCCCATAGAAGCTGCTTCTTGTCTGTCCTGGGTGGTTTGCTGAGGTGGCCATACAAATAGCTTGGGAAAATGGAGATGAGCTGTGTACAGGTGAACTTTTTGAGTGTTGTCCGCTACCCCATTTCCCTTGCTGGGAATAGTGCTGGTCAGTGGGGCCACTCTGCAAAATGCTCCTAAGGAAGAACAAAGTTGTCTGAGACATCTTTCAAAGACAGGAGCAAGGCTGGTGCTTGCTGAGGAATTCTTGAACAGCTTCAGCTTCATCTCCCTCCTTTTTAAGCCTAGAGTTCTTCTCTACAGGCTATAACGATGTGCTGACATTGTTACAGCCATCACAGGCTGGAGATGGCACACACAAAGTTATCCTATTGTAAACTTTTTTGTCTTATGGGAAATTTGAGACTTAAACACTCACTTGGTCAGCACCTCTTTATTTGAGACTGACCCATCTGAATCACTTTCCATAAACTATCAGTAGTAGTCTCAACCTTAGTTAAGTTCCTATCAGCTTAATTAAAGATCACTGGAGAGAGAACCCCTGTGAAATGTTCCCATAGTGTAGAAAGCTACACTGTGAGTGCTCCCGTGAGTAATCACCAGAGGCTGCTATCAGCAATGTAATCAGAAATGACTAAAGAGCTTAAGTTGAAACTTAGACATCAACACATGGCAAAGAAAAGGTAAGACAACAGCAACTGAGAACTAATCATATCCATTGTATTGTGAGAGTAACAGAAAAGTAAATAAAGAAGGCACTGTAAGGTGGTCTGAGACATAGGTCTGTAGGAAACTGGGCTCCGTTCGTTTTTTTTTATACAATATGGTCAAGGTTTTTACATACTAATCCTATGCTATTACAGGCACAAGGTCAGTCAGTAAAAAGCTTGTTGAGCAAACCAAAGTTATATTTAAAGACTTTCTTTACCTATTGCATTCTAGCTCTTTCCTTCAGTAGCTTTTGAGGATGTGGTACCACGTGAATGAAGCTGGATATGAGAAGCTGGAAAAAGACAGCAGGGAGAAGAAAGCATGTAGGGTCAGCATGGAGTTTACTTCTTGCTTGTTCTTCACTTGTGAGTTAATGGTACTGTCCACAGTGGTATGGACTATACCAGGTCACCTTTGGGAACCAAAATGCATTTGATAGATACATCTTCTATAGTTTTTGTTTTGTCTTCACAAATTAGTGTTTACAGAAACTAACCAGAGATTTGATTAGTGCGTTGCTCCCATGGGATGCAGACTTCAGGGTTTAGGCGATGTTCTATGGCTGACAAGAGCCAACATGTTATACCTGAGTCATTCCCCTGGGTGAAACATGCCCTGGACTGACAATGACAGGAGCCAGCTGAACATCCTCACAGCAGATGACAAGTGTTGACATAAGGGCAGTCATCTCCCATTGTGTCTAACCAAGCAGAACTTGCAGTGGAAGAGCCACTGAGGTGACTGATCTTAACATTTATCCTAGTGGTGATATCAGGCTGCCAATGAGATTAGAAGGATGACACTTAATGTAGTCTTCTGGCAGTGGGGCAAGACTTATATTCTTAGCATAAGCTGCTTAGGAAAAGCTTATTTTACTTAGCATTTATCACTTGTTACTGATGATTTATTACATTGATAGCCATTCCCCAAAAATCTTTTAATGGCCTTACCTGTTTCATACATAAACATACTTCCTTCAACACCAAACGTATTTGGAGAGAACAAGACTGTAGACAAACTGAGTTAGACCTGTTTAGTTATTCTGGCTTCCTTTTTGACCAACAAAACAGGGCCTAATGTGCTTTCTGAGTCACTGTGTTTCTTCCTTGTGGAAGCCATATTCAGCATGTGGTGACCACAGATCTGTAGACCTTACTCAGGAGAAGCTGACATTGAGCCTAGCAGGATCTGTGGCTTGAGCAAGAAATGCCAGATTTGATCATGTATGGTAAAACACATTGCATTTCCTCAAGTATTTCTTTGGTCCACTCCTTTCCCTTCCAGATGAGCCAAGCCAGACACATTCCTTCTAGCTCAAATAGTCCTTTTTGCCTTTTTTTTTCCCCCCACAAGCTTCTCAGGTATACTAAAAGATAATGCAGTGTACAGCATTGTCACCTAACGGTGACTGTAATGTGCACTGTGCAGAAGAGTCTCAGGGAGTTGTACAATGAAATTCTACAATAATCTTAGTAACAAAGGGCAATTAAGAGCAGCAGTTAACCTATATTTTTCTACCCTACTTTAGGTGTCAACTTACACCCAGGATTTCAAATACTAGTTGGAAGTGCATCACATTGTCCAGAGGCATAATTACAGAGAGCTGTAGCTGTATCTATCACAAAGTTTTAATTAGCAGGACACATTAAATAACCAGCTGATACAGATCTTAATGAATCATTTATAGGCCTACATCTAAGACAATATGTAGCTGGTCATACATAATCATTCACGTACTTCTGGGTTTATGTGAAATGGAATATGCATCGCCCCCATGTGATGTAAAGGTGAAAGGGACAGGACAAAACTGGGGCAACAGCTAACTCTAACCAAACAGCTTACTTTAACCAAACAGCTTGTGCCTGCACCATTGTTGAAAAGACTAGGGAGGAAATATGAATAGTTGGCTTTAAAAGAAATCCGCCTTGAGGAAAAGCTGGAGCTCTGGGTTCCTGAATTGTTGACTGGTTTGGGTTTTATGTTTTAAATCGAAGTGGTTGTCCCACATGGACATTTTATGCAGTGCTGTTCAGGAATGAGGACAGATGCACACTAGGCTGAGAACAGGGTTTCTGGGGCAGAGCTGAGACTCTGGCGTCTGCAAGCCATGTCATGCCACTCTTGCTGTGGCTCCCTAACAGCCTAGCCTCCCCCAGATGTGTCCCTTTTTTCTCCAGCACTGCCTGCCCGGAAGCATGGAGAAGCTCCTCCAGAGCAACCACTGCAGACCCCCAGCAGCCAGATCTTTGCTCCACCAGGGTTGTTCCCAGCTCTCTGGTTCTACCAGCTTTCTTGCTGCTTAGTATGTCTAGATGAAAAAGTGGGAAACATGCCCAAACATCCAATTGCTCTGGAAATAATTTTTGCTCTGAGCACTGTTTCAGGGCCAGATTTTCATGGCATTTGTTTGTGACTGCTCCTTGATAATTAAAAAGAAGTGTATGTCATCTGTTTGGCCAAGTGAAGGGGGCATGGGAGCAGCTGGCTGTGAAAGTGCATTTATTGTCACTGCCGATTTCTGCAGAGCTCAGTCAGAGTATGCACACAGCATGATGGAAGACATGGAAACAAATCAGTTGTGGTGCAAAAGGTGTAACACGTGCCTCTTCCTCCCCTTCGCCTAGAAGATGCAGCTGGTCACAGGCAGGCTGCTCTCCTTAATCACTGCTGTTGGCAGGACGGTCCAACTGACATAGCGTCACTTGTGAAACTTGTTTTTAGGGGAAGCCTGCCAGGCTCCAGGATGCATACATTGGGCATGGTGCCAGTCCTGGATATTTCAGAAAGTTTATCCCTCCCATCTACTGTGCTGACCTCTATCATGTACTTGCTTCTGCCTCTCCCTGCCCCATGGGCTCTCTTGGTATCCACCTCAGGTCCTTGTACAATTTTGAGCTGCTTGTTTCTTCTCCTGTTTTTTTAACAGGTAGTAGTTTAATGACAGATTGGAGGTAATGCAACATGCCCAAAACCAGCCCCCAGAACCCCCCCAAACTCAGTGTATCAAGTAGATGTATTTGTCCATGGTCTTTCTTGCCATATCTGACTTGGCTTACTCTGCTTATTTGGAACTCCAGTTGGAGCAAAGCCTGTGTTTATCTGATTGCAAAGCAAAACCTAGCAATAAACAAACAATTGCAAATGAATACTTGAAAAGATTAAGAGAAAAGTATAACTAACCCATGCAATATTGTAATCCAAAGTACTTTAAAAGTATCATTGAATAATTTTCTCAGTTATCCATAGAGTCTGCTGTTAACAGGTTTCCCTGGTTCCCTAACATCAGAGGAACTCTGCTGATCTCTGCAAAACTTCTTTCAGCTTAAGTACAGAGTTCTCCTTAAAATTAGAGGGCTTTTAAGAGTTAATATGTTAATCTCTTGATGTACCACAGCAGGCGTCTGGAATAGATCTTACTAGACTGTTTACACTGTGCTTCCTTTCAGGGTGGTTGGAAGCAAGGGAGCACTTGTGGCAAGAACTGATGTGGTGCAGGGTTTGACAGCATCTTTCCACACCTAGTTGTTGCTTTTGTGGAGGAGGGAGGAGCAGAGGCTTTCAGTATTGCTCTCAGTATGGCTTCTCAGCTTCTTCCCGTCAGGGGAGGAGGCTGTCACAGAGCAGGGTGTGATCCCCATGCTCAGTTTTCCCCAGCAGGTCCAAGGTGGCAGAGGTTTCCTTTCCTGCCTTCTCCTGGAAGAAAATAAGAAACCTGATATAAGAGGTTTACTTTCTCTCTCTGAGGCATAATATAGTTAGTACGAGCTTCAACCCTCTGAGCCTAGGGGCACCTATACCAGAGAAGCATGACATGTGCTCCATCCAACAGGGCAGCCACTGGGAATGCTCTCGGCACCATGTCTGAGGGCAGCCCACGTGCTGAAGCTGATGGTCACTCTGGACTGATGGCTGTAATAACTTTGCACTTTGTGGCTGTTGCTGTTTTTATCCTCCCAGTTCCCCCGGGAGGTAGGGAAGTGCTGTTAGTCATTTTATAGGGAGAAATTGAGCCATGGTGTGATGAGACCACACGGAGTCAGCAGCAGAGACACTCTGCCATCAGACCCTCCTCTCCTTCCTTATCAGCTCTGCCTGATCCATGTGCACAAGTAAGATTTGTGGAAATGGCTCCTGAGTGACTGTGAAGAGTGGGAAGGAGCCAAGGAAATGCAAGAGTAATGCCTGCTCCTGACACCAAAACTAGGCTGCCTGAAAGCCCTCAGTACACTGAAAGATGACAGGTTTGCTCCAGTGCCATGTTTTCAGTAGAGCACATTTTTTGCCAGTTCTCGTTAGACTTTCAGTATTGGTTTTCCAGCCACCGCCAACTCTGTCTGGGCACAGGTCCATGTTTACTCGAGCTCCACAGCCAGAAATATGGTGAGCTCTGGTTCATGCTAGTGTGTGGTTGTGCTGAATGCATCAAAATGCGTCATCAAGAGTCACCAGCAACATAAAGTACGAGCCATGGCATGGAAATCAGAGAGTATATAACACAACACTGAGGAGAGTAACAGCTCTGGAAGCCAGAAACTCATTTAAAACACTCTGAATTTTAAAAACACTTTATCAGAAGGCCAGATCCTGAAGTAAAATGCTTTGCTTTCTTTTTTTTTTTTTTCTTTTTTTTTTTTAGTGTCATGTTTTGATTTCTGAGCTGGATCAGAAGCACAGTTTATTTTACAAGAGCCAGTGGTACCAATTACAGCCTGAGACTTTCAAAGCAGCACACAGGACTCAACTACACATCTTCCATTAATTATCTCTTGGCCAAGTTAACTCTGCACAAGTAATATGTCACAAGCTCATTTTCTGTCATTAAATTCAGCAGATGTGACCTTGATCCTTTCCGGGAGCACACCTTCTCAGTAAGAAGACGCTGTTTTATTGCAGGCATTTTTTGAAGAATGCCATTTTAATGTCAGGTTATGCTGAAGAAGAGTCCAGCTCCTGCTTTTTCAGACCTCCTGAAGCAGGAAGGAACTAACAGCCTGCACTAGACCTCTTACCAGTGCAGAGCCTGGACTAAATGTGTCTTTGTTGACCTTCTCCTCCTCTTGGTACAGCAAAGAAATTACCTCAGTTTCAAAAAAGCTGACATGTAGGTACAGCTGGTACATATTAGCACTTCAGTTGTATATTGCTGGAATACAAATAATTTGCCAGCTGTGATTTTACTTGCTTGACTCCTTGATGCATGTGCTTAAAAAGTTCTGGGAGCAAGTACTCTGGATTTCAAATCCAGCATTTTGGCCTCCATGGTGAGGCAGCTTTGCCCTGGGAAAGGGGGTCCTCTGCCCCTACAACCATGGCCTGGGATCAGACTATTGAACTAGGGCTTGCCACTGTTTTCCACCTTCACAAATTGTTTCAGGTTTTTATGTTCCCGTTCCCTCTCCCATTCTTCCATATAAACTTCAGGGGCCAAAAGGCACCTATTTCCAGTGCCCACCTCTATGCATTAAAACCCAGCAATGCATTAACTGTCATGACAATTTATGCAGCAGCTTGCTCTGCCACAGGTTTTTTCTGAGAAGGAAGAATAAAAAATGCTCAGTTTGGAATTAACCCATAACATCTGTGGGTATTTTTTAAACACACATTTTAAAAAGAAAAGGTGAAAGAAACCAACCACTGGTGTTTGCCATATCCTTGTCTTACCCTTCACCAAAAGCAGTGCTGACAGAAAACAGTGTCCAACAGGCGAGTACATCGCTCAGTCCATCTGGCTGTCCGGTGTCTCTGAAGACAACAGCTGGCCTGAAAATGGGAAGGAGGTAACATGCTGGGTGCAGGTGTCTAGATAATAAATTACCCCCCAAAAAACTGAGAACAATATAAGAAAGAAGTTACTGTCCAAAAATATAAGATAAAGGGCTGAGGATTATGGCATGTTAAGCAGCCTCTTCTGTGGGTAATTATCAGTAGGCATCAGCAGCAAGACAGCAGGTTTTCTACCAGCTCCTGGGAGGTCCTCCAGCAGGATGGACATAGAGACTGTGAGGCAGTGAGAAGCACCTGAGCCTCAGCATTTTGGAGGTCATTGTACCTGTGTGGGTCGGTCCTGACAGACACCAGCTGGAGAAGGCGCCACATGACTTAGATGAGGTCTGCAATCCTGTTGGGATGCTATGCTAATTTAGGCAGTATTAATGGAATGCTGCAGTTAGAATTTCTTTATGTGAATACCAGTGGGTTTATTTTTATTATTATTATTATTTATTTTATATAATAAAATATATTTTATTATTTTTTATTATTATTAAAATTGTCACTGCTTGTGGAGAGTCTGCTTTTTCTTTTATAGTAGCTATTTTGAGACTAGGAAAAAGTTGACTTGGAAGACTTGCTCCTCTTGCTGTGCAGGCACTGAGCCAAGAAGAGCTGGATGCAGACGGAGCCCAGCTGAAGCCAGAGCAGCTGTAAGTGTGGAGTTAGTTCCTCTCCTGGAGTCACAGTAAGATCAGAGGTGGGATTGTGTACCAATGCCTGCAACTTAATTTCAACTGCTTGGTTATAAATATGCCCTGGACTGTTGTGTGTATCTATGTGGCACAGGGGCTCTGAAGCACCCCTCTGAATTGCTCTGACAGCGTGGAGGATCTCTACCCCCACATTCAGCCACAGCTACAGGCACAGAAAAACAATCAATCTGTTGGACCGACAAAGCTGTGGAGGCTAAAATCTTCTGTTTCAAGGCTATCAAGGATACATATTGCACTTTGATTTCTCCACATCCTAGAGAGCCTTTCCTAGAAGGGCTCCGTGACGTGTTGCAACAGGTCTCTGGACCTGATTTCCCACAGGCATAAATGTCAGTGCAGATGAGCAAAGGCTGATAATGTCTTAACCAAACCCACGGGTGAAGAAATAGTTGCTTGACAGGAATGTCTTAAAGTGAAACACACTAAATATTCTGATGAGCTGAAACACTATAGCACTGGGAACTGCATACACTTGCAATGGACTGTATCCGGTGAAAATTAAAAGACAGTCAAGATTTTGGGAATAAGAGGAAACTGTTTTTAAGATGATTTCTAATAAAATAAGGCTTGCACAGTCATATCATCTCTCTCTCTCTGTGCTGGCTTATACTCTCCCCATTCTCCACGGTAACTTTTGCCTCTATTAGGGTCTCTGTTGACTATCAAAGACAGCAATGATCCTGTGAAGTCTGTAAATGCCAGCAGTGAATTTGGGGAGAGATTTGGGGAGATGCTGCCTGTGGACAGTCAGCATTCACACAGTTCCAAGTTCTGCTAGAGCCAGTGGCCATGGCCAACTGGCCTTCAGGTGCCCCAGCTGTTGGCTGATGTAAACCTCCAATGATGGTTTTTGACCTTTTCCCAGGGGAATAACCTCTGGTTTTCTCTGCTTCCTTGTGAATAAGAGAATAATCTTCAAAGTCTAAGACATAGGTTGGCTTCCACAGATGTCTTCCAGGCTTATCTTAGTGTCTGCTTTAAGCCAGGAGAAGTATTGGCAGAGTCTGAGGCTGGCATGGTTTTGCCTGACTCTCATGCTCTCGGGAAACCAGTTATCAGACAGAATTTTAATGCTCTTATGGGTCATATGACAGAGCAGGGATATCAGAGGGAATTCTTAAACAGACTTGTTTTGAGCTTTACACAATGTTTTTTGCCTGCAGTAGAAATGTAAGCCCTTGCAAGCTGCAAAACAATTTGGTTGATATACCCTGGGAAGATGGTGCTGGGAAAAGCTGTCTCTGTTGCTGGTTCTTTCCAAGGGTGGGTTTGCATTTTTTGCCTATGAAGACAACGTGGTTCAAGGGTTGTGCTCCTGTCCTGTGAAAGAAAGGGCTGCACATCGCACTACCCCTTGTCCTTCTGGATGGAGCCATCTCTGGATTTGTGGCTTAAAAGCTGAGTGCTGGCAAGGGGACAGAGGAAGGTCAATGATCATTGAAGGGATACGTAAGACAGTAGCTTAAGGTAAAGCTTCAGAGAGCTCACAGTTAGCATTAGGAGGGACAAGCAGTGATGTCTTATTGGCATATCTAATTAGAAATTGCTGGGAGCTACTGGACTGGACAGTCTCTTCAAATGCCAGCAACCCTGCAGGAGCTGGATGTAAATGTTGTAATTGATACAAAGATGGAAGCTGCTCCGCTACAAAGTGACATTTCAGATATTGTGGGAATGGATGATCTGAAACATCCTCAATGAGATCTGTTTCCCTCAACTCTTTTGACTCCTGTCAGAGGTGCATGTTCGAGCTTTTCTCTGGGCAGATGGCTTCTGCAAATAGAACTGGCTTTGAAATATAAAGTTTTGCTGAATTCATTATATGCCTTCTGACTTCAAAGCTTTGTACTTTCCTCTTTAGCTTTAAATAGAGTCACTTGGCTGCTTTCAGGCCTGTTACTTTGGAGGCAGGTACTGCAGTGGATGTCACTGGTGAGGCACAGCAGCGGTGCTTATTTTGGGTGCACTGAGCAGTTGTATGCCTGCCTCACCTCCACCCACATCCAGCCAGGAGGTACATTATTCCTACAGTTATATGGGTCTTAGAGAGCTCTCCCTGTCAGGGACTTTCCTGTTTTTCCCATTCCTCAAGGAGAGGGGTGGCTGCACTAGCCTGGCCCTGCACCTCCTGCTCTCCTAGGGTGCAGGGAGCTATGCAAGGAGGAGGATGAGATGGAGTGGGGATGGTGTATGCAACAGGAATTGTTCTGCCCATCTCGGTGTAAGTTCTCTTCATTGAGGACTTCACAAGGAACTTCATTCCAGGAAGGGAGGATTTTTATGAATTAATCTTTATAGAACCTTATATTGAACTGACCTGGAGCATGATGGTTTTCCACATCAGCTCAGCAAGTGGATACCAATAGTCAGAAATTACTGTCAGTATAAAGCAGTCATTGTGACTTCGCTTTCATTGTATGCACTTCAACGGAAGTGACGGGGTTTGGGTGTCACATCTCGCTCACACTTTTAAGGAGTATGGAGCAACTTAAAGAGACACAAGTGGGAGACCTTTCTCTTTGTATCTGCTTGCTACACAGAGAGAGGACATTTCAACTGCCAGAGGTTCTCTGGGGGAAAAAAAAGTTACTTTGGAGACTGAAATGTCAGCTTAGTCAAATTGTCCATATGCACAAAATGGGGGGAGAAACGAGCACCCAAACTTCAAAGCAGCTGAACCATTCCTTTCCTTTGCCACAACTTTATATCAAAATTATTCAGATTCAGTCTGAAAGTTTTAAATGCTCAAAGCCAAAATGTTTAGACAATACAAAAAGTTTGCTTCACCCACAAACTACTTTTTTCATAATTTTCTTTTTTTTTTTTAGAGCTAGCATCAAGCTGAAAGTCTATTCTTCACCCTGCTCTGGTTGCCTATAGCATCTGGGTAAGTTGGAGACAAAACTCTCTAAACAGAATAGTGTTTAAGCAGAAAAATTAGGTTCTTCACCAGAACCTCCTCTCTCAGCAGCTGGATCCTTTATGGATGATCTAAAAGAGCAGTATATTACAGCTTTCTGCATTCCTCCATATACTTTTGAACTGAGAAGCTTTTGTGGCATTTTTGTCTTATCGGCAGTACATTATAAAAAATGTCAACTCTTTCCAAACCTTTATTGTTCCATTGGAAGGATTATTCTTAATTTCAGCCCTGGAGCCAGTTTATGTATGGTTTGATCTTCCGTTCTTCCTTTCATACAGATGCTATCAGCATGGACAGCAGAGCAGCCCTGTCACAGAGGATTAATGGCAGAGTGTGGTGTTGCTTCTGGAACAGTAATGTCGTACCATATGAATAAACACCGAAATTGGGATAATTTTTCTAAATGTTTCAGCATTCTAAGTACAAGGTAATAACCCTGTCAGGAACAATATTCACTGCTGTCTCATCTGGCTGTGCTGGAATTAGTGGCAGTCTCTGGGGAAGAACACAGGTATGTCAGTGTTGGAAACACAGCATGTGGTTGTATTAGAGCAGAAAGCAAACAAATCTCTTGGTCACAGTACAGGGAGAGAAACTTAATACTGCTTGGAAAATCAGCACTGCTTTGAATATAGCATTTTTCTTGGTTTCCTCATGAGAAGGATAATGCAAAAATGGGGAATAGATGTACAGATGTATATTTATTAGTATATCAGAGAAAATGTGTTGTAGAATTCAGCAGAAGATGAAAACCAGAGTCTGTGAAATCAGGAATTAGGGCAGGAACGAACAGCGGACAGTGAGGAAAGTCTTACTGAGTATTCTCTGCCTTAATACAAAATCAAGTAGGAGCAAAGCCTTGATGAAGGATGAGACTTAAAAATATTCCAGTTCACCTCAAAAAAAAAAAAAAAAAGTAGAAATAATTCTGAGGCAGTACAGGGGTGAGGGGAGGCTGCTCACCCATTTTTCTGATTTATTAAACAATTTGCCCCTAGGTTTCCATGAGTGTTCATTTTTAGAGGTGCCAGCCAAAAGATATTTGATGCTGAAAAACTGTAAAAATCTAGCTCTTCCTAGCTGCCCCAAAGTCATTGCTTAGAGCATTTAAATTTTGGAAATGTCAGGTTGAGACACTTGCATAGAAAAAATAAATGCACAATTACACTGTTTATCCTATCTACTCAAAAACATGTTGAGCTCTAGTCATCTTTGAAATAAAATCTTCCTCCACAACATATTGCTGCCCACTAGCATGTGTTACAGAGCATATTTAAGACTTCTTTGGAAGAAGCCAAGATCAGACACTGCCAGAAATCAGATATTCAATTAAACCATCTCGTGCTTCAAGCCAGTATGACAGGGGTACCTCTTAATGAAAAAAAAAAAAAAAAATGCTGCTGTGGCAACAGATGAGAATAAATCATTATGGAGAGAATTTTTACATTAGCAATGTGGTCACTTGCATAGATGTAATGGTAGGATCTGAAAAGTACAGCCATGAATGTGGGCAATATTTTCCTTGAGCACTCTTCAGCCCCAAACATGGTCTAGCCTGACCTGGGAAAATCAGAGGAGAGACAAAAAGTGGCTGTATTGAGACGACAGCTTTGCAAAAAGAGGTTGTGTTCCAGCTATGGCTTTCCAAGAAACGGCTGTGCTGGGGCTTTGAGCATTGTTCTTGACAACAATGCAGGTTTGTGCCTTCATTCCTGCTGCCCCCTTCTCCTCATCTGGCTATATCCACCTAGAAGGCTGACCCAGCAGTGAGCTCTATCACAGAGTGGAGCTCATGCCCTCCTCTTCCCCTTTTGCTTTCTCCACACTACTTTTCCCACCAGTTCAGCTCTGCTGCCATTTGTGGTGCAACCAGTGTCCCCAGTGTGGCTGGGGATTACTGTGCTGGGGCAGGGACATACTGCAGGGAACAGAAGATTTTCTGTGCCTTCGGGGGGATGTGTGAAGCACTGGTTATTTTATTTGCCTTTGGATCTAACTTCCTTGGTTTAGCTATTGTCAAACAAATGAAAGGACTGACATTAGCTGCCTGGTTCCCATTAGCAAAGGCACTTTTAAATCCTGTCGCAATCACTTTGTTTTCTAACATGTAACTAAAGGCCTTTTTAACACTTCTTTACATGACCTTCTGCAATTGGAGCCATGCAAACAGAAATCAAGCATATGCATCTTGCTGATATCAGTATTTTGAAACCCTTTCCAAATACTTTTGCCAGTAACTGCAGAAAAGCTTTTATACCAGTAAGAATGGGTATATTGGGCTTTCTTCCAGAAGCTATGAGAGGGGCACAATATGTGCTGCTGGGATTATTTTACCAACTGAATAAATGTCATCTCTTTTCCAAATAAGAAACTTGGGCTAAGGCAGGAAAATTATTTCAGTGTTTAAATGCATTCTACACATCCTGAGCAGAAACTTGGTGCCTTCATGGGGCAGGGATGCTTAGATACGTGTAGACAAAACACCATCATATTTCTTAATGTCACAGATTTTAACTGTCCAATACTGTGCATGCTCTTTTAAACCGCAGCTGAGACCAAGGGGTATATGTGAGGCTTTTACAAAATCTCAGGCTGGACCTCTGATTTTAGGCCACATGATTGAAAATCTGAATCCGGGGCTTTTACCCCCACACCCCCTGTTGTTCTGGAGGATGATTGGGCTATACGCTGTTTTGTTTAACTTGATGGGTTGTTGCAACCAAAAGCCTCACTGAGACACATGGTCCTTCTATCTGCTGGTATGTCACTGGGGCATTTTTCATTCACAAAATGAGAATGTACCAGGAGCAACAAGTCTCTTCAAGAAATGTATCATGAGGCTTAAAGCATAGAGTATAAGGAAGGAATCACATTAAAATAAAGGCTTCTGCTTGTAATTAGGAGATTAGTTAAGTGCTGTGCTCTGCAGCTCTGGAAAAGCCATAGGTAGCAGCTGAACTGCCCTGGGAAGGACTAATAACCACCCTGGCACTTAGGAACCAGCCTGTATCAAGCTGTGAGTGTTCCCTGAAGTGCAATGTTGTGTGAATCCTGATGAGCTTGTCCTTCAAGACAACTACCATGCCTGCCTCGCTGTGCTTGGTGAGGGTACCACAGATGTGCTCCACAGATGGTGACCCCAGGGAGTCCAGCTCCTACATGCTGATCTGGATGCCCGAGCCAATGGGGCTGCGCAGTGTGTGCAGCTTCCTGTGACTGCAGAGGCTGTGCAGCAAGCATAGTTCTTTTTAGAAGAAAATATCCATATAAACCTATTCCTCTTCTTCCTCACTGTAGGACTTTGGAAAAGGCAGAATAGTGTCTACCATCCCTGCATTTCCATTCCTGGGCAGTGCAGGGTCATCACAGATGCTGATACTCCCAGCAGACACTGGTACCCACCACTTGAGGCAAGCCTGTGGCATGCAACTGCTCTCTGCTCACCAGTGGGTGAAGCACATCTGTCACACACCCTTGTTAAAAATGCAAGAGTTGGGGCATTATAGGAATGAAAGCAATGCACTTCTTTTTGAGTACGGTAAGTGTCTTTTGCTTTTGGGGGTAGCTCCTCTAAAACGTTAACGGGCATTGACTGGTGATGACTGGGATGTGTAGAGGGAGGGTCGGAAGCATACAGTTCCTCAACCACAAAGTAGCAAGGGGATTTGGAGTGGCTTTTAGCACAGCATAGAACTAAGCTGGTTTCTTCTGAAGCTTTCCTAGAAAAACCTTGAATTCATTCTCCAGTTTGCCTCTTTGCTTGATGGAGTACAGAAGATGTTCTTTTGAGCTTGCATGGAGTTTGGGATTTTTCTTTCCCAGTGTCAGCAAACAGGACAGTGCTTTTCTTCCCAGACAATTTTTAATTTTTAAAGCTGATGAGTGCCTCACTTTGACAGAGTGTTAAACATTTAAATGCATCTTTTTCATATCTAACTCAGATGGCTCATCTGCAAAAGTAATCCCCAAAACAAACTGAAAACAGCTCTCTTTATATGCAGAAAACTTGGCCAAAATAACTTTTTTCCTTCTGTGATCAGAGCAGAAACTATGTCGTTTGGTTAATGCAATGGGGTTAGATATTTTTTTCTCCCTGTAACATAGCTTCAGTCAGTTGTCAGCCAAGAGATATGTTTGGATTTTTCATCCCTCTGTGGATTTGTGGGAGCACACACTAGGAGACCAGATCAACACTGTAATAGTGAGTGCATTGATCTAACACAGTGTTTATGTGGACTCCAGCCATCATTCATTTCTTCTCCGGCATCCAGGGGCCATAATGGATTGTTTTGTACAATAATCAACTTAGCTGTTGTCTAGCATTTGCAAGGCATTTTAAGAAGAAGGTCAATATAATTATCTCCATTTTACAACTGGAAAGTACAGGCTCAGAGACATGAAGTGATTTGTCCAGGTCCATAAGCACCACGAGCTGTGAGGATTCAGGGACTTCCTAAGACTAAACTGAAATTAAGATGTGAGCCCAGATGTAGGCATTGGGCTGTCGCAATCACCACAGAGCTGTGCTTAGGGGTAACAAACTTCAGGCATTGCGAGTCTGTGGAGAGCTTATCTCACTGCCTTAAACTCAGCTGAAGAAAAACACAGGATTAGTCTTTAACAGGGCCTAAACCATCTGTGCTTACAAGCTGGGCCCCACCTAGCTTGTACAGTTTATGCTCAGCAGCTACTTATGGGCACTTTCCTGCACACAAGCCCTGCCCACAGGGGACAGGAGGGAGGGCAAAGTGAGTCATTAGCCTTTCCCTTCCACAGTCCTTGTAACTACAGGATAAAACTGTGTGTGTGCTTAACCCACACCTCCTCCCAGGCCCGGGGTAAACTCCTGTCCTTTATTTATAGTCTCCTTCAAGCATCCAGCAGCTGTCAAATGCGAGCTCTTGCCAGCCCATGTTTCAGGTACTGGAAATGTTATTTTACCTTTGCAACTGACATCAGCCTTGAGGTATTTCAAGATGTACAACAGGGAACTCTGAAAGGAGAAAAAGTTGCTTGTTTGGAAAGGTGTTTTGACAGGTTTCTAAATGAGATACAGGTCAGTTGAGAGCTTGTGATGTGAGGTAGAAACGGTTTCCAGCCCTTCTCACTGTTTCTGCAATGCTTGTTTCCCAGCCTTTAGGCATCTGCAAATGCAAGAAACACTTGAAATTACAACAATTGGAAGAGGCAGCTTGGTAGCTCATATTTGTTAAAGTACATTAAACTCCAGTAGGTAGCTGGTTGGATAAAGTGGATAAAGCATAATCCCTGTGTGTACCATAAATAGCTTGTCTATTCCCAGTAATGGGAAAGAAGGGGAGAGGATGGAGAAAAGTGAGGATTATGGGTTGATTAGAGGGAAAGATTTCCCACAAACATTTTATGATTTGCTTCTACCTCCACCATGTGTGAAAGCAGGAGTCTATAATAACTTTCTGATTCCTGAATACGCAGCTATTCAGAAGCTGCAGTGGGTTCACAGGAGATGTTTGCTCCCCTGTGGAGGCCACTGCCTTTGCAGGGTGAGTCCTCAGTTTTCCTAAACCAGTCATAACTTCGTGCAAGTGCATTCCCCGGAGCAGAGAGCTGGCCTTCCACTCCCCATCTTGCTGTGTCCTTAATTTCTGACTCAACAGGAGACCTGTGCTTGACCTCACTGCACTATGTCAGGGTCCCATGTGATGATGAAACACACCTCATGACAGAGTTCAGAAATGTCAGTTCTCATTGCCTAGTGCTCTCTGCTGTTAATCTTTAAAAATTACTATTAATCTTTAAAGAGAAAAAAAAAGAAGTTTGCATGATATGTTACTACATGTACCATTTAATTATTTTTTTTTTTAATGTAAGCTCCTGGCAAGAATGCTCCCTTGTCTCTCCCATGTATCAAGATACAGTCCGTTGTTGAACCTGGTAGACTGCAGTGATATTTCTGCAAGGAAAAGCATTCACAACAATATGAGTTTTTCTGGAGCTAGCTCTTACTCAATTTGAGGCGAGCTGGGTTGAGTTGGTTTTTTTCTAATTTATTTATGAGCATTTCAGCAATAGTTTTGGTCAGTCAAAGAATGAACAGAATGCTGTAATGTTTAAAAAAAATGGAGCTTTGATCAACTTTTGAAGGGAAAACATGCAAAAGAAGTTGTAAGCGCTAGGACAAAGGAAAGGTATTGACACAACATTGTACTGCCCAGTTCTTGAAATGTTATCTTATGCCAAAATCCCTAGGTTTTGTTTTATTTTTAGGAAAAAAAAACCAACCAAAAAACTTCATCTTAACATGGTTTCTTTTGTGATTTGCCTACAAATTGAAAGTTCTTACTTTATATCAGGGAGTTACTAGTCTCTTATCTTAATTATGCTTTGCAATAGCGTAGGCCTGCAGCTCACTAATGTCTTCCCCAGTTATTGCAGGGGGAAGGAGAAAAAATCTTTGCCTGCTTATGTAAAAAAAGAGTGATGTAGAGAACCTGTTTGCAAAAGCCCCTTTCCCTGGAACTGGCCTGGAGGGTGATGGTGTAAGAGCTGTTCCCTGCTGAGGTGGCTGGGGCTGCTTGTTTTGCTGCCCACCTACCCATGAGAGGATGTGGTACTGAGGCCATGGGCGGTGCTGGGAGCAGGACCCCAGCTGTGGCAGTGTTCACGGGGAAGATGGGAGCTTGTGGTGCAGAGGAGAGCTGTGTGGATGAAAAGGTTTTTGTCTGCCTGCAAAGGACCCCTTAAGAAAAAAAAGCATTAGATGGGAAAAGTGAGAAAGTCTTTACCTGGGAGTTTCCTTTGTCAAATAGTGCTGGCTGGGAATAAGACATCGTGTCTTTTTAAAAGCAGAAATGTAAGTAAGTCTGAAGTACTGGCAAGAAGCAGAGGTGTGAATGGATTTTAAGATAACCTTCTCTAGTAATTTTCCTCTGCTCTATTTTAAAAGAAGTCCCCATGAGTGGGGCAATGGAGAGCATGGCTTATGTCTTTCCTTTCCTTTTGCACATGTGCCAGAGGGAAATGTCATACTGTAGAACCTGTTCCTCCTAAAATTGCATGGACAACAGTACTGTGAAGAATAATATTTAAAACTTACAAAGTACTTAGTTTCTTCTAAAATCAGAACTGACTTTTAAATTGCAAACAAGAACAAATGACTACAGCCCCTTAGGGGTTGTATTCAGATGCACTGCATGACACACCATTGGCCGAGCAAGCCCAGAGCCACTTGTCCACCTCCTCACAGCATCAGGATGCAGCAAGCATGGGTACACTGTGAGGTTGAACCCTTGCAAACAGCCAGCAAGTCTGAGCACTCTGCACCTTGAGGAGATAAACTGTCATTCCTGAACTACCAAGTAGGAGAGGATTTCACTGGTGACAGACAGAGAGAAGCAATTACCTAAAACGACAGAGTAACTTGAAACAGTTTTACGCTGGACATTCCCCCAAGGGAAGACTAAAGGGCTGACTTACTCGACAGCCACTGCTGATCTCAAGCTCATTTGTCACTTTAGATTTCACCTCTAAATTGTTTTTCCATATACTCATACATTAATACCTTATTCAGGTTTGTTGTGCTTTGAGTGGGAATGAAAATTACCACTGGCTGAACAGTCTTTCCTTGTGTCTGTCCTCTTGGAAGCTTGCTATTCCTGTTTCTTTCAGTTCTGATCAAAACATAGTATGTATGTATAATCTTACTGCACATAAAGCATGCAAACACTGTTAGGCTTTTTGGAATGGCGTAGTGCACTGTGAGAAGAACCTATACCTGCTGGCTGGGGGCTAACTGCAGTCTGTAGTCTGCTTGGCTCTATATGCTTTTAATACTGCCTGAGAGTAAACAAGAGAGAGATGCTAGTCCAGACCACTAAAAGTTTTGGTAGCATCTTTTTATTCTTTCCATTTGTGGCAAAGTAAAGGTTAGGTCAGTGTTAGGAAGGCCGTTTCAAGCCGTAAGACTATTTGGACTTGGAAACAGAGCACCCAGGGAAGTTCTAGAGACTTTGCATTGGATCGTTCGAAGAAAAGTTTTCAAACCTTCCAGGATTCATGTAGAGGTTGCAGTTGATCCTGTCTTAGAACAAAGGACAAGATCCAATATCTTGTAAAGATAGCAAACACTTCTGTGTTGGCTGTGCAGAACCACGGTGCACTTTATGAACTGGTGGTAATGCTCTTGGCTGGTGTCGAAGTAAGTGTTTAAACCAAAGAACTGCCTTGGGGGCTCTGGCCCTGTCTCTGCAGTGCAGTCTCTCACCTTGAATAGCCATCATCAACAGACCCACTGAGTAACTGAGCGATTACAAAGTCCTCTGTCCCCTGGCATAACCTCCCCATTTCTGGCAAACAGCTGTTGAGAAACTTTCTGAGATGAAGATTGCACATGAACCATTGTGTTTAATAGTTACCAGTGTCTTTAGCCTCCAGGAGTTTGTCAGATCTCTTTCTGAAATAATTTGTGCTCTTGGCTTCCAAACTGTACCATGGCCATGGGCTCCACAGCCTTGTTATATGTGGTGAGATTTGGTTTAGTCTGGCAGTTTCTCAGAGCATCCTCAGCTTGTGTCTTTAGAGAAATCGCAAGTAATCTCTCCCTTCCATATCACGTACAAGTCTACACATCTCTTACAGAGCTCCACTCTCAGCACACGGGGGCATGGGGGCTGCAGGAAGAAAGTCAGGAAGGTTTTTGAGCTCAGTGGAAAGTCAGCGCTGCCGCTTTTGCACAGCAGAGAAGTACAGGCGGGTGGCTGCCCCTGGCTAGGCAATAGTCAGCTGAAATACAGGGGCAGCCCTATTCCTTAGTGTTTGCAAGAGGAGAAGCTGATCAGCTGAATCTTGCGTCTCCGTGGGGCAATAGTTTCTGCTGAGTCCTAGCCAGGGGTCCTAAATCAGCTTGTGGCTGAAATCAGCAGGATGGAGCTGATCGGGAAAAAGCGGGTGGTGTGGCATCCGCCTGCCACGTGTTCTTCCCTCCCACTCATGCTGGAGGCATCACCAGTGCTTCCCTTCCAGCTGGCAAGCCGGTGGCCTCATTGCATCACTCATTCCCATTGCTTTTGGAGTTGTATGTGTTTGAGGAGCAACACCAGAGTCATTTCCCTGGGCTTGCTTGTTGAAACAATTGGCAGCAATCTCCCAGTTGTCCTGCAGGGATAGTCATACCTGATGGCAGCACTCGGTTCTTTCTTTGACAGCTGTGTTCTTTGCAGCACACTGTACACATGCTGCAGCCCCAAAGGCTCCTCTGCCAGGGATGTGCATTTCACACCTGCTTTACTAGTACAGGATGACAGCCTTGCTTTGTAAATGAACTCCTGTTTCTGTGATTAGAAACATTAGCACTCCGACTTCCCTAGCAATATAAGCAAGGCTCTCATAAGGTTTGCTGCTTGTTCCTAGCAGCTGGAGATAGCACTGGGAGATCCTGCAAATTCTGCCTTTGATCAGAGCTGCTACTGCAGTGCAGCACATTGAATTTTGAATACAGAAATTACATGGAGTGGCCTGATCCTAGGTACATTCCTGTTCCGTCTGGCAGCCTGTTTGCTACCATGTTTTTCCCTACTGCTGTCAAAAAGATGCCTTTTGCAGGCAGCAGACAGGGTGGGGAAGGAAAGAATTGCAGCACTTGGTGCTCTCCCCATAAAAGTGCCAACTTCACATTCACTTAAATTTGCCCTAAGCACCTTTTAAAAATGTGGTTCAATTTCCCTCTTTCAGAGTTGGCACTTATCATCCTGGTATGGTACTTAATCAGTCCCTGTCTGAATTGTCTGTAAGGATAATTGATGTTCCTGTCTCCAACAAGCTGAAAATTGTTTCCACCCAGCCTTTGACATATAAAGGGACTTTGTTTTCTGCAGTGGGTGTTCTTGTCTCATAGGCAAATGACCCCGGCTGCAAGGCTTGCAGAATGGAGTGCAGCTGCAGATACCTGCCCTTCCTCCCAGGCCAGGAGAGGTGTGGTGCCCTTTCTGGATTAACGCTAAGCACTGTCTCCAGAGCTCATCCCATGCAGGCACCGTACATGTTGCAGGGGTGCCTTTTGCTCCAAACTGTTTGATCCTGTCTTTTCCGAGGGCGTTTTAAAGAACCCTGTCTGAGAAGCACTTTCCAAATAATGCTGAATCTCACTTGGGAATGCAGCAGCCAGCATATCCACACCTGGACAGGTGAAATTCTTTGGGTACCAAAAGATCATCGGAGATCCAGACTGGTCACACTGAACTGATTTGAACTTCCAGCCCTTTCAATCAATGAGAAGGTAATTAGTCTTCTGAAAAAGTGAGTCAGAAGTTCTTACTACCACTTTCGAAAGTTTAAACCCATGCTGCCATGCCTTTGGTGTGTCCAAGTATTGCAACATCTTCCAAGCTGGTAGTGTGACTGGGAATCAAACTGCTGTGTGCAAGATTGCAGCTACAAAATCTCTGGTAAGACCCAATATTTTGCTTTTTGAATTTAAAAAAAACCAAACCAACCTCTTTAGAAGTACAAACTGTTTCTGAGCCAACAATATAAATGCCTGAGTCTGCACAGTACCCGAGACAACTGTCCACTTCTCATTTATCCTATTCATCTCAAATGCAGTGTTGTAGCCTAAAAATGTTACAGCACCCAAGGTGGGTGTTGACCTCAGCAGCACCATTTTCTACAAAGGCTGGTGAACAAAACACCTGCTTCACTTGTTTCATCTTCCCTGGATGCCCACCTTGTATCTCTGTGAAACCCTACAAACCCAACCTCCCCAACTTGAACTTTCCCTGAGTTTGACCTGCTCTCGTATGCTCAGCGTGTGCAGTTGTGGCATTCTGTGAGAGCATAAGGACAGAGTCAGGTGAATGAAGTTACAAAAATTACTATCCTGAGGGGTTTAGTCGTGGTGGTGCCTTCCATCTCCTACCAAATGGAAAGGGGAATTTTGAGCAACCACTGCACTGAGGCGCTGAAGACAGCAGAGGGCTCTACTGCCAGATATACTGCTGGATCACTGCAAAGTCCACAGGATTTTACTCTCGAGGTATGCTCTCATTTTTGGTGAGCCAGCCCCAAGACTGGCTGTTGCCAGCCGCACAGGCCTCAGTGTCTTACTTCACTTGTGACAGTGGCTTAAGTTCAGGTTGCTCCTGTTCTCAGCTCTTCTACCTTTTATCAGGATATGGTGGTGTTTGGGAAATCTGTGGAAACCTATTGTGCATACTGCATCTTGTGAAAGGACCAAGACTATGCTGAGAAACCAGTTTTTGACACTTGGCACTTGACTTCATTTGGAGAGCAACCCCCTTTTGGTGTTTTTGGTGGCGTCATAGTTCTCCCTAACCTGACAAATGAGCCTCCTTGTAGCTGTGTTTGTGCCTTTCCTGTAGGAAGCTGATGCTGAAGGAGTGCCAGGCTTGCTTGGACAGGGAAATCTCTTACATGACTTGCCTTGTTTGCCCAAGAATTTTGGCTGCCTCTGTTGGCATGACAAAGAAATGTGTTTACTAGGCTTTTATCATTAAAGGGATAGAAATTTGCTGGTATTTTACGCTTTAAAGGTTATAAGATTTATTCAAAACCAGAGCACACAAACATATACATTCTCAGTCTGTTGCCTGGGATATTATTAGTCAGGCAACTCCTAATAAAGCTAAAGCCTAGCAATGTAAGATTAAAATACATTAGTTGAGAATAAATTGTATTGCACAAAAACCATCCCACTAAGCACAGGAAATGTGCCCTAAGCCCAGTGCAAATCTTACTTGTCAAAGTCTTCACGATACTTAATGGGTTAACGTCAAGAATGTCAAAGGGCTTTATTGTGCTTGTTTTAATTATTTGGAAATTGCTCTTCCTGACTCGAGTGATGGCTGGGATTCTTACGTGGCAGTTTCTGCTTGATTTCAAAATATCTTGATGAGATGCGTGTGAGTGCCTATGCTCCCTGTCATTTGTTTATAAGCAACATCAGGGAACTACTGGTGTGAAAACCCAGTGCGGGCTGGAGCGGGACTCTAATTCGTACGCCGGGGGAACGCTGTAGATGCACGTAGCAGAGCCGTGCTGTTCCCAGCCGCGAGGACAGAGGACGCGGCTGGCCGCACTCTCCCGGCTGCCAGCGGGGCCAGGGCCACATTAACACATCTTGGCTTTGCAGCGCAGAGTCCCAGCCCTCGGGGTGCCGCCTGCGCGCAGGTCTCAGCCCCGGCGGGCTCCGCGGGCGGCCCCGGGACACGGTGGGGCCGGCGGCGCCGGACGGGCCGCGCCCCCTCCCGGCCCGCGCTGCGCGGCGCGGTGCGGCCCCGCGGAGCGAAGGGAGGCGCGGCCGCCGCAGGGCGCCGTCCCATTGGCCGGCGGGCGCGCTGCTTTGCATGTCTCCGCCTCCTCACCGTCCCATTGGCTGCGGGCCGGCGGCGCTTTGCATGGCCGCGCCCCCCGCGCCCGCTGGCCGGCGCTGCGCTGCGGTGCGGTGTCGGGCCGGCGGCGCGGCGCAGTGCAGGAGCCGGAGCCGGGCCGGCAGCGGGGCTCGGCCGGCGGCAGCAGGAGCAGGGCGCAGGCAGCACCGCCGCTTCGCTGCCGTCTGGCGGAGCGGGGCGAAGCGAAGCGGCCGGCGCGTCACGCCGCGCCCCGTCGCTGCTCTCTCCCCCGCGTTCCTGTGAGCCGCTCCCCGCCCGGGTCCCGCGGGTGCAGCATGAAGTGCGGCGATGGCCCGGAGAGGTAAGACGGCGGTGAGGACGCTGGAAGACCTGACGCTGGACTCCGGGTATGGTGGTGCGGCGGACTCGGTGCGCTCCTCCAACTTGTCGCTGTGCTGCTCGGATTCGCACCCCGCGTACCCCTATGGAGGAAGCTGCTGGCCGCACCTAACTGACTCCATGCACAGTCGGCACAACAGCTTCGACACCGTCAACACCGTCCTAGCGGAAGACTCCGAGGTGCTGGACTGCGCGGGGCAGCAGTGCTCTCGGCTCCTGCCCGACCTTGAGGAGGTCCCCTGGAGCCTGGAGGAGGTGGAGGCACTGCTGCTGCCGCCGCCGCGCCGGGAGCCGCGGGCGCCGGGCGCCGCCAGCCCCGGGAGCCGGGATGCGGCGGCGCGGCTCTCGACGCTGGTGAGCCGGGCGCTGGTACGCATCGCCCGGGAGGCACAGCGGCTGAGCCTCCGCTTCGCCAAGTGCACCAAGCACGAGGTGCGGAGCGCCATGGAGATCGTCCTGGGCTGGACGCTGGCGGCCCGCTGCACGGCGGCCGCCCTCGGCGCCCTCTCCCTCTACAACATGAGCAGCAGCGGCGGCGACCGCTTCAGCCGCGGCAAGTCGGCCCGGTGCGGACTGGCCTTCTCCGTGGGCAAGTTCTACCGCTGGATGGTGGACAGCCGCGTGGCCCTGCGCATCCACGAGCACGCCGCCATCTACCTCACCGCGGGCACCGAGAGCCTTTTCCGCGACATCCACGCGCGGGTGCTGGCCGGCCCCGCCGCCCCGCTCCCGCCGCCCGGCCGCCCCCCGGCCGCCGCCGCTGCCGCCCCGGCCGAGAAGGAGAAGGAGGGCGGCGAGGCGCCCCGCTTCACCCTGGAGGCGCTGGAGCAGACGGTCAACAACGACCCCGAGCTCTGGGGCTTGCTGCAGCCCTACCAGCACCTCATCTGCGGAAAGAACGCCAGCGGTGAGTGCGGCCGCTGGGCGGGACCGGGCGCCACCGACCACCTGTTGCGCCGGGCGGGCCCCCGTCCGCCCCCCCGGGCGCTGGGCGAGCCGCCGCCGCACCTGCCGCCGGGGCCGGGGGAACGGGGAGGGAGGAGCGGCGCGGCTGCCCCTGCACCGTGGTGCCCGGCCCGGGGCGTGGGGAGGGCTGGAGGGCAGCTGCTGAGCATCCCCTGCACGGCTCTGCCGGGGCTGCCTGCCCGCCTGCCGCGGCGTGATTGGCGTGAATTTAGGGGCAGCTGGCTAAGTGTCGGCGAGTTCTGGGTGAGAGACAGTGGTTCAGAGCTTCAGTTTTCCACAGGAAATGGCAGAAGCGCAGCTGAGCGCTTGCAGGCGAGATCAAACTTTTGTTACATATGCAGTGGTTTGGCCAGCGATTGCGTGGTTGGCGCTGAAATGCAGTCTTTCTGGACAGATTTCATTCATGTTGCTGCATGTTTACCCAGAGCTTGACACAGATGCAACACCGTGATGCATCAACTTCCTGGGCATTTTTTTCCCTTCGTTTTTTAAACGATGAATCTAATATTTTTAATAAGTTGTCTTTCGGTAGAGTGGTGTTCCAAAGTTGATGTTCCTTATTTCAGCTCCCTCTGTTTTTCAGGGAAGGGAAAATGGAACGAGCTGTGTCTCGAGGAGGCAGAGTTAAAATAGGATGTTTTTTTCTTATCTTCTCCTAAGCGTGCACAGACACATGCAAACACTTTTATTAAGCTAAAATTCAAAATACCTGTCAAGCTAAGATGCAAATATTTTGGGGGGGAGGGGGAAGGGTTGGAAGAGGAAGGGAACTGGGAGAACAAGGATAACTGGAAGCCTAGATACGTTTACAGATAAGCCTTGTTAAGTTGTTATAGTCACAGAGGATGCATTACAGCTAATTATCTATTGTCTTAAGGCACCTTCTATCCCATAAGAGATCCAAAGGAGTATGCCAGGTGGGAGCAAAAGAAAGGGGCAGATACTGCTCCCTGCTGTAAATAGATGCTGTTTAGTTCTCTTCCTCTGGTGGTTTTACTCCAGCAGTGGATGTCCTCCCCAGAGGCTTCGCTGAACCTCCCCTCAAAATGCATCCGCTCTCGGGGGCTTGTGTTGCAGGACCCTGGTGCGTTATTCCAGTGCTGTTGCAGGCAGGCATGGCTTCCCCAGGAGTGCCACCGTTGTTTTTTCCCTGAGTCCTGCTATAGTGCCTGTAGGTTTCAGATGGCACTGTGTTGCGTTTCTGACATTGCAGCACTGGCTGTGCAGGCTCCTACTGAGCCCTTCATTTTGTTTTGCGGCTCTCTCTAACTCCCTCTGTATCAGCTCAGTGGATTTAAATGAACTTCATTCTGACCCTCATTTATCTCCCTTCTAGGGACATGAAACAGAGTTTTCATCTCCATTTTATTGTAGTTTTAGCTGGCACAAATCTCCTTGGTAGCTCAGTCTTGAGTTGAGAAAATAGCATTTTTCTGAGATGTTCGAATCAGACCCTAGCAAGTTGTCCATTTTGTTTGCCTCTCTCCCTATGTTTCCCTCCTTTCTATGCAAATGTCTGTAATGTTATTTTGCTTTTTAGCATCTTATAATACATAGTTTGGCGTCCTGTTAAATATATTTAGAGTTACAGGTGCAAGCAAGAGCCAGGCCTCCTCACAGTAAAAGCCATTTTTTACTGCTGTTAATGTTTATTTAGATTTAATCCAAGGGTGTGTTACCTGCTCTTAAGCACTTTCAAGGCAACTAAACCAGCCTTTATAAACTATTAAAACACATCAGCCTGCTTCTGCATCAGTGAAGTATGTATCTATTTATATAGTCCTCACCATTTTGGTGTCTTGAGTGTTCCATGTTTGGTTGCAAATGTTTCCTTCTCAGGC
The DNA here is from genome assembly GCF_041296385.1 of Aphelocoma coerulescens. Taxonomy (NCBI): domain Eukaryota; kingdom Metazoa; phylum Chordata; class Aves; order Passeriformes; family Corvidae; genus Aphelocoma; species Aphelocoma coerulescens. Next base: position 56,914,567 of record NC_091014.1, on the reverse strand, counting down.
ACTTAAAAAAAGGTGGGGAAGTATGATGTGAGAGATTATTTGACCAGCTGGAAACTGTTGGGGCAATATGTGGCAGGAGGCTTGGACTGTGGAAGCTGCATCTCTATTTAGTGGCCTAACCACAAGTTCATCCTTCCTCTGTCCTCAGTACTTGAAACACCATGATAGCACAGCTCAAGAGGTAGCAGACTTCTCACATCTCTTTGCACCTCTCCAGGAGAAGAGACAGGTCGTGTGCTCTTGAGGTTCAATAAGCTGGGGTGTCATTTCCCAGCTGGGTGGCACGTGAACACACAAGCACTGAAATCAGTGGATTTGGTCCATCAGGTGTGGACAAGAAGTGGTGGTGGGGTCCTTTTTGAAGGTACCATGGCTAGTGTGATTTGAGTGAAGGTGGGGCATGGAACGCAGTGCAAAAGCAGACTCTGTAGCAGTACCTTATCTGCAGGTAGGTTTTTGTGGGGAGAAGTGCCTCTCTCTGGGATGCAAATGTCAAACCTTTAAAAAATTTCCAGGCTAAATTCAACACCTTAAGGTTCATCCAGAGTGTGAAACAGCCAACCTGTGAATATCATGGGGTGCAAGTATATGAGGAACATGAGTTTGTGCATGATGCAGTCCGAGAATTGCTCTAACAGAGTTTGTGAACATGAGTGTTGGGGAAGATGGTCTGAGGATCTGCAAGACACAAACCAGCTTTTCAGGGCTTCCCTGTAAGTTGTGCAGAGTGTTTAGTGGTTTCAGCTGAGGTTTTCTAGCTTATGTCATATTCAGTCATCTTGGAAGCTGCTGAATAAGATCAGTATTGCAAGATAACCTTCTCCTTCCTATAAATGATGGTCATGTGCCTTCAGACAAAAATGTTTGAGCTGGTTCTTTCTGTGGGCCCTTGAGCCTGCTGGGCTTCTTTTGGGTATGTTTGGCCTGAGCTTGGACAGCTGCCTCAATGGGAGCCCCACTCTGCAACAGGAGCCTGCTCATCCCTCTTGCAGGGTCAAAAGTCTGTGGATGAAGGTATTGGCAGTTGTTCATGTGTTACAGGCAGCAGGCCATGTGTCCTTGATAAGCCTCTTGGTAACCTCTTGTGTGGGACAGGGGCAGGGATGGCAAAGGCAAAGCAGGCGATGCTGTCGGGAGCAAGCCACTGGAGTACGGCAGCAGCTGCTGGCATATTGACTGAGCTTATCTTTCTGATTACTGTATCAGAAAGAATAGACCTTAAAAGCACTCTGAGGTAGTAATTTCCACTCCCCCCCAGAATTTTAACATCATGACTGAATGAAAATTAAAAACTTTACGTTTGGGATTTCACTGACGCTTAAATGTTTCAATTACAAGCTCCATCTGAATAGCACAGTGCATGTTTTACATCCTATAACAGTTGCAGAGAGTGTTATTTCCCTTGGAACAGTGGGAGAAAAATACTGCATGCTCAATGAAAGGCAGTAAAAGCTGGCACCTCTGTAGTTTAAGCAATATTATTTTAGTTTCTTTATTGCTCATCAAACCCTTACTTTAGGCCAGATCTGAGAAATGCTTTGAGATGAATGGGATGTTTCCCCAGGTCTTGGATCCAGTGCAAATCATTGGAGTAAATCCATGTATGTTGTTTTAACAGGGGAGGCTTGGATGGCAGATCCAAGTAGCTCAAAGTCACCTACACTGTATTATGGAGGTCCTCTTTCACCGGGAGGAGGAATGGTATTAGACAAAACTTGGGTTAATACAGAGTTAAGAAAACTGGTTTTACCTGTTTCATTCTTGGGGGGGGGGGGGGGGTCTCCTTTTCTTTGTGGCAGGGCTTGTGGTGGGAAGGGCAGAGGCTGGGAGGGACACAGCCAGGGAGCTGGGGATCACGGGAAGGAGTTTTCTGTGGAGCAGTCGGCATGCACAACTCTGCCTTGTCTGTTTGTGTACAGCTTCTAAAAATAGTTATTTGGAACCCAACTGCATCCCTGTGGTTTCTTCCTCTTCTTAATATTATTTAGAGAAGAAGATCAAACTAGTTAGAAACCCAGGATTAGGTCAGGCTTGGCTGACACGTGTCAGCTAACCTCAGTTTAACCTCAGCCTCTTCTTCTAATTCAGGCTAACTAGGGGGACTCCAAGCAAATGAGCAGCACCAGTGTATCAGCACAGCTTAACCAAATCAATAAATGCTTTTAAATATTGATACATATGTATACACACGTGTGCATACAGAGACCATACCCTTTTCTTACTGGCAAGCATACTGTTATCTGTTACTTTTCTGGTTTCTGCTGTAATTGAACTATTCAGGATGCCATTATGGCCTTAGGGGCAACATAAAAATCAATCTAAAACTTATTTCAGCTAAGATGATAGGGGAATATTTGGGCACAAAATGGAATTTCATGCCATTTTCTTGGCCTTTTTAAAAACTGTGGTTTCAATAATATCCTTTTCTCCCCTTCTCCTCCCTCCCCTTTTGTTTCCATTCTATTTTTTGCTGGTAAAATAAAAAAAAAGGAATATGGTTGAAGTTTCTTATATGTGCCAGTTTGTTACACTTAGAGGTCTTTGCTGTTTTGTTTTTGCCATCTATTCCAGGGCACTGGAATCCCATGCCAAGAGGTTGACATGAGTGGTGGTGCAACAAATGATGTGTATTTCTGCTTGATTCTCTTACCTGACAACCTCCCAAGCAAACTTCCACAACCTCTTTGAACAAGTAGTGAATTTATCCCCTCTCCATAGGGGAGGGAGAGGGGGACAGATCCCCAAAGGGCAGAAGGTTTTGCCTGTTCGTGGTTTGTGGCCGCTGATGGTGGTGGGAGCTGGGATGGCAGTGGGGAAACTGTGCTCCATTCCGTATAGGGAGGTGGGTTGGTTTGACGCCTGATGTTGGCAGGAGTGGGACAGAAAGATGATCGGCATGTGTGTGCTTATTGAAGACCTCTGTTGCTTTGAGAGGACACCTTGAGAAGGGAGAAATGGTGGCATTAGGAAGTAGAGGCCCAACGGGAGATTGAGGTTTGACTGACTGGGTGATGAAGGTTTGTTTCCCCTCTGGATGTTTTGATTCATGTAATTTGTTTCAGTTATGAGTCTAACATAAAAAAAAATAAAAAAAATCCCAGAAATGGTTATACTAGAAGCACCCAGGATAATCATAAAGCTTATGTTTGCCAATATGATTATTCCTTTTGTCATGTTGGAAAGTACCTTAATAGCATTTATAGTCTTGGCCACGCTAGGGAGTTTTCAGGCTTCATCTACATTACTTAGTTTCTGATGTAAATGAGGCTTTAGAATGATGATTGGGAGTGATTGTGTATACAAGGAGCATGTTAGGGGAATAACAGTATAGTTTTAGCAGTATATTGGGTTCCTGGCTTTTTTGCTGAATGCTGACAGGCTTCATGTGGTCTTTCAGCCATCCTGTGAGCTGATGACATGAGGTACAGATGAACATTAGGGACAGCTTTGTGCCTTTTCCTAACGTTACTGTAAATGCTCTTTCTTCTGCTTCTCCAAGTTAATAAAAACGCAAAAGACACCACTCTTAATGTGTTGGTGTTTCTGCAGTGTGTGTCATACCAAGCAGTTGGTTGTCAGTCACAAACCTTCCACATTGTCCAGAGTAAATAGTGGTGCAGTGGCTGGGGACATCTACAGCCTGATCCCTTTCTCCCTTGTCCTGGTCAGGGGTTGAGTTCTCCTATCTCAGAAGTTAGAAAAAAAGCTTCATGGTCTTCCCCTCACCTTTCCCCTAATGAAGGTGTGAAAGGAGAAAGCCCTGCTCACTGAGATGGCACCAGAGGAGGAGAGAACTGTTTCCTGTAGCACATGGGTGTTGGGAATTAAATCCTCTGCCTGGAGTAATTTCCTCTAGCCAATATGTAGTGCAAAACGAGCAGGGTCTCCCTTCAGGTGGCTTGCTGAAAGTAGCAGTTTCCATGCAAAATATCTCTGTTGCTGGGCCAGCACAGGATGTACAGGAAAAGCAAGAAGGGGATGGATGAGGGAGTTCATCACCAGGTTGTGTTTTCTTGCAGTGAGGGTGATGAGCAGCAGCACTGCCACCATTTGTATCCCTGACCAGATGGGCATTCTGTGTACTAGTGGGGGCTGAAGTGGATGCTTGGTGAATGGTGGATCACATCAGTTGCCTGTTCACTTTCCCAGTCTCCTCCCAGTTTCAGGATTCCTGCTGCCTCAGTCTCCCAGCCTGGGCTGTCACGTCCAGCTCTGTCTGCAGTGCCACCCGGCCAGTCCCTTTGCTCTGTCTGCAGGCTGTTTACCTTTGCTCAGGATTTAGGAGGCTTTAGCAAGGCATAGGAAAGAAGCAGGGACTGTTTTCTTTCTTTGCTCTTGTCCTTGCTTACTTGCTGACCAAAAGGAACATACTGCACCATCTCTGTAGAAATCTGCAATTGCAATTGTTGTGTACCTGATAAGTATTTTAAAGGTTTCAAAAGACATAAAGTGAAAATTACCCCAGAGCTTGCATGGCCAGCTTAACCTCTGGTTACTTTGCCAGAGGTGTTCAATTGGACAACTTGAAAAAAACACCGATATTGTAAAGGACTGTGCCAGCCAAAGCCTCACATGTGGTTGGTTCTTGGTCTGTCCTTGCTTTCAGGGATTTCCTACAACAAAGAGTTTCTATCAGTGGCCACATTTGTCTGGCAGCGCGTAAGCTTCCCATTTTCCCAGAAGGTAATAATCTATCCTGCTGTTAAAGGATGTGAGGAGATATAATCTGATGTCTAGTCACTCCTTTTGCTTTCCATAGGGCTACACTTTTCTCTTGTAAAAACAGAAGAGAGGAGGGCACTAATCAGGTGAAATGAGTCAGTGAGAAGCTGTTGGCTCGTTTTGACAGCAGGAGTGAGGGGCATGTTCCTGGGAGCAGCTGAAGAAGAAGGAGCCGCATTGGTGTGGATCAGTTCGGCAGCATGGATGGGGCACAGGCACGCTGACACCTTGCCGAGGCTTGTCTCAGTTACTTGAATTAATTTAACCTGATGTGCTGATGCTTTTGAATCATCACACTTCCTTACTAGGGCAGTTTGTGGGTGAGGAGAAAGTTGTACAGCATGGCTTATGGGACATGACCATTTTCTTGGGCTCCATTGAAAGGGTGCCTGCCATCTTGATGATAGTTTATCCTCTTTCTTGATTCCTAGCCTGTGTTCATAGTAAGCAGTGCCCTTTTTTTGGTGTAGTTGTTCCTGAAAACAACCCAAGAGGTTTTCTAATATGGTAAGAGGGCATCCAGTAGTAAATATGTGGACCAGCTTGGAGACTGAAAAGGTGCTCAAGAGACTTGGAAGTTTCCTGCATTCTCTTGGCTCATCACTGATAAGGCAAAGAAATTGTCTTTGACTTGGTTTAAACAATACTGGCTTGGTAATAAGGAATAGGAAGAACATTAGACCCCCTGTACCAACAGACCTCAGGACAGGTGACTGTGTGCCTGATGAATCAAGCTGGCAGAGGTGGATAAGGGAGGAAGGACCAGTGGGTTCCAGGCCATTTAAAAGCACAGTGGTAGACCTGGTGTAAATCCCTGTGGGTGGTCGTGTGTGGCTGACTGATGTTGGTGCTTGGTGGGATGTTGATCTGCTTGATGGGAACTTGGCTGGCAGGACACTTGGGGACTGGGCTCTTCCTGCCATGGTGCTTCAGGAGATGATGGATGTTGATACTGGGATCTTTGAAAAGAAACATGGAAGCACGGGACACCAGTATAAGTTCTTTTTCTGCTGTTCTGAGGCAGCTGAAAGCGAAAGTGCAGGGAGGGATCAGTGCTGCAGGATGTGTGGGAGGCAGCGGGACACTTGCCAGGAGATAGGAGCACACGGAGGCGTTGCAGCTGAGCCGTGAGGGACTGATAATACTTCTGGGTCAGCAAATTCACAGCCTTACGTGGCTTTTCCAGAGCTCTTACATGGATAGACCTTGCTCATGTGAACAGCACGTAGGCTACTTTAGGTAGCCATAAAGGTTTTGGGACAGGCTGGGAGTGAGCAGGTGAACAGGAACCCCTGAAAAGATTAGAGAGGAGGCCTCTTCAAGGACCAGGTTTCTGTCCTCGAGTGCTGTGGAGTAGCACCTGGACCTACAAGAGTCTGAGGCTTTAAAATTAATAAAACCACCCTGTTTTTAAATGCGCTGCTATGAAATATTGCTCCCAGGTGGGGGAAGTGAGCAGGGCTGGGGTTGCAGCAGAGGTATGGTGAATGCATTTGCATTTTTGAGGCGGTCAAATAATTGAAGGAAACTTTGCATCCTGCAGTGTTTTGCAGTTTCTATGGCCCTGTGGTAGTTTTGGATAAACACTGTTGGGCTGTAGTGCCTTTGCTTATGTGTTGTGTTTGGCTGTGATCGAGTTGCTACAGTCAGGGAAGGTTGGCTTTTTCTTGCAAAGAGCTGAGCAAGTCTTGCAAGCCTCTCTCTGGGATGTTATCCAGAAGGGATTTGGAAAAATAGAGATTGTGGTGCTGTGGGCCATATGTACTCCCCAGACTACAAGTCCTTTGCCCCAGATGAAGCATCTTCACTTCTCTGTCACCTCTAAGCAGTGAATGTGGCTGGCAGCAAGGCAAGCTGCCACTGGGGAGTGGGCCAGATGCCTGGGGATGGATGCTGGACTCCCAGCCCTTCAGTGGGTGAAGTGCTGCCAGCAGAAATGAGAGAGATTTCAGAGGTCAGAGTCATTTTGGCTACCCACTGAGATGCTTTTTTTGTGGAAAATGCTAAGAAGATTTATTTTTTTTTTCTGCAATACAGGGGCATTTCTTTGCGTGCCAGCATATCGCAGAAATTAGTTTCACTGAATCATTCACTGTAAATCTGGGTAGGTAGATTATTTTGCTCTGGGTTGCCATATAACAAAGATAACTGCTAGGGATTAGATGCAGGTACCTCTGATGCTGTTACTTCCCTAGATGCTTATAAAATAAGTCAGTACTTCAGAAAAAGTATCCCTGTGCTACTTGTGTTATTTAACTTCTCTAGTGCACATCTTGTACGGGGTGCTGTATGGTACAAGCTGTTCCAAAGGTAGTGCTAAACCCAGTCCTGTAGTCCTTGTTTGGGCAACATTCCCACTGATTTTGGTAGTAAGGACAGCCTGTCAAATATCAGGATAAGGTCTTACATTTGGTAACAAATTAAAGAAACTCCTGAGTCAAAGCTGTAGGCCCAGATTTAGTTTTACTTAAGATAAGCTTTTCCAAAACTGAAGATGAGTATCAGTACCTCACTGCAGGTACTTATTCCTAATTTGAAAGGATTTTTTTCCCATTGTTTTACTGATTAATGGTGTTCAGTTTAAGGATTGTGCAGCACAGCCTGTGAGCCCTTGTGCTACCTGGCTCTAGCCTATTTCCGCTGGCCCACATAAGAAAAATTCTAAAAATAGTCCAGCAGTGTAGGTTTTCAAAAGTAAATTAGATTTTAAAAATAAGAGGTTCAGTTTAATTATCTGGCATGCTCTCAGGAGGAGGAAGAGTTTCAAAATGCGCAGTTCCTCTAACATGGAATAAATCCCAACCCCAAGCATAGCCATCCCTCAGTAGTTACGACCTGCTGTTGCTTTGCTGTTGTGCTTTACCTATTAACTAGTTCTTCATTATACCAGTGTGGTCACAAAAGAATTGCCTTGTGCATCAAATGTTTTTGGAGAATGAAAACAGTTTTGCAAGCTGGCTGAGTCCAGGGGCAGACACCAGCAACGTGCAGACTCTTTTTAATGAAAAATACCTGCCTGTGGGAATGCATATGATTCCTTGCTTCCATCTTAAAGAGCATGTTTGGTAAACGATGGGTAAGATGAGCAGTAATCTGAAATACTTCACAGGTTTAAATGTAGGAATGACATAAACACCTATGTAATGCAAAGGGTGCTGAACTTAGGCAGCAGCGTTCTTGCAGCAGGATGCTGGGAGCCAAGATAAGTGAGTCGGTGATGCTGTCTGACACACATCAGCAGTTAAACTGTGGTGGCTGAGTGCTTCTGAAGCAAGATTAAATACAACAAGAGAAAAACACCCTAGCCAAAACTCATTCCCCTTTAAGTGTACAGATAGTCTTACTGATCTTCAGGAAGGATATATGGGCTGTCACCTCTCTTCAGCACACAGAAACTGCCTATGCGTGGGATAATTGGCAGGTTTTATAAGGTGACTGGTGGTGATGAGAGCCCTCAAACCACCAGAGCAGATGGGGATGCTGATGTCTGCCTACTCTGCCTCCTCTGACCAGGGATGTCATGGTGAGAAAAAGTCACGAGACGGAGCTTGAGGTTGTGGAGGGACTTGAGTTATCAGATGGGTGGGAGAACACTGCCTTAACAGGGCTGGTGAAGTTCTAATTACAGACAGTGTGAGGTGTGAGGCAGGAGCTGGTGAGTCACAAAGTGTTTTCTAAGGTTTGGGGCTGGCCCTGGATGCTCAGGCATCAGCCACTATTGCAGGTGACTTCTTTCATTGGGAGCGAGGAGGCAAGGCAAGGTTTTCCTTTGGATGGGACCCTGTCACCCTTACTGCCACCTTTGTCAGCTTGAGATTAGATGGCTCTGATTTGCCCAATGTAGCGTTATGTTTTGGGACTGCCTGGAAGTTCACCTGGAACCAGGCTGCTGCCTGCTTAACAGGTGCTTCTCATGCAAACAGTGCAAACATACCCAAACTGCAAAACTGGCTACAAAGCTGGCTGCTGAGCAGATTTAGACCTGTACCATTGACTGCTTGTGCAATCTGTGTTGCATACTTCTGACAGTGCCGGTAAGACATTCCTGTCTGGAGTGAGGAGGTGGAGTGCACACGCTGGGGTCTGTAGGGTTGGAGTTTACACATTTTCTGGTCTGGTAAGGTCTGAGTTGGATGAGTCCCTCAGAAACATCCTTTTTGGGGGCAAGGACAGTACTTAGAGGGAAGAGGTGTTAAGAAAATGAGGACTTCTCAGTTTACTTCTCCCCTTGACTGTGATTTGAGAAGCATCATTGGGACGAGTTCTGATCTTTCTTCCTTTAGAGGTTTGCGATGCTGTTGGCATTGCACTGATACACAGAAAAAGTTGTTGGTATTTAAACACAAATGTTGGTCATGGCATAAGGAAAAATGAGAACAATTCAGCACCCCACATAAAACATCCTCTGAGCCTGGAGTAATTAGTTCAGTTTCATAGCCCGATTTCCAGAAAGAGAAAGAAGAGAACAAACAGCAGAAAAGATAATGAAATTTGGCGGGGGGGGCCCAAAGGAACTGTTTCAGTACAGTGATTGTCAACCAGAGTGGTGTTACTTGGTCCAGAAAGAAGGCACCTGGGGAAGCTGTGATTGCACCATGCAAGGGACCGAGTGCCAAAGTGGGAACTTGAGCAACTGCTGAATTTTTTGTAGAGAGCCAGGATGCAAGACTGAAAGTGTAAATTTAAAGTTACTCTAAAGAGCCCTCTCCTTTTCCCAGCACAGTGGGGGTTTGTGGAACTGTATAATTGCAAAGGAGTGGCTGGGAAACAACATGCTGGGGTTATGCACATGGAGACTGTTTCTAAAGATTACATTAATCGTATATTAATAATTGCAGAGGAAGTACTGGTTTGTGTTTTAGCCAGAGCTTTGCTTGGACAGCCTTTACAGGCATTGCACAAGATGTGGTGGGTGTTCCTGCCCTTTGTGCTGCAGAGCCATTCGCTGCTGTTGGGCACTGCAAAATGAGGCTGCTTCCTGCAGTATCACACCAGTAACCTTCGTTGCTTTCAGTCGTCCTGTGAATGAGTAAGAGCTGCAGGACGGAATGTTCTACTGTTCTGAGCGCCTTTCCTGTGAACTTCTCTAGGATTTCTTTTGCCATTTTGACATGGGCAACTCTTCCTTCCCTGAGTTTCATATGTGCTCTCTTCATTAGGAGTGGTGACCTTCTCGATACTGCTCCTTTTCTTTCCCCTTAAGTTCAAAGAAGTTCAGTATTTGCATAAGCAGCTTGCTTGCTATTTTACTGCTTTCTGGCATAATCTCTCTCGAATGCCCTTCTGAAAATAGTCTGTCCAAGTAAAAATATGAGGTAAAAATATTCACTAAAACAGAGTATTTAGAAATAGCTGTAATTTTGAGTTGTATCAAATAGAAACCCAAGCCTTTGCAGTTGATTAGGGACAGGTGTTTTAACTTCTTCTGCAGCTGTTTTTTAGGTTGTTAACTGGAATTTTTGACCTACTGGAAAAAAAAAAAACCAAAACAACCCTCACTAAATTTGGTATCTGGGCTATAGCACTGTTAACTTGGTGTAAAGCAAAAAGAAGGATGCAAAGTACCATTTCATTACACTGGATTGTTGCATCAATAATGTAGTAATGTAATTTCTTGGAGGGAAAATAATGGGCTCAAATGATGTAACCAGTGTGTTTACTGATACTGTAGCACAATTAATTGTGGCTTTCTTGCAAATAAGTGCTGCAAACAATTTCTGTTAAAAGTGGATGCAGGGCATTTGAGCTCTGCTTCTTCCATCCAAGGAGATTGTCCCCACTCTTTTGGGGTGATCTGCAGAAAAATAAAAAACCATGTTTCATTAATTGAAGAGGATGGGAATGGATTTCCCTGAGCATGCCAGGGGCTGGTGCTCTGCTTTCTTAGATCCATGTTTTGTGACAATCATGGGGACTGACCTGGGGGAAAAGCACCATGGAAGGGCTGTGGACTTCAAGGCTTTGCCCACATGTCTTTCCCTGTGGGATTGTGGATAACAGGACTGAGGTCTTGGTGGAGGTCTGTCATCTTTCTCACATCACTGGATTTGTCTGAGAGGCTGGTGGTGCTTGGCTGAGTGCTGTACCCTCAGGGAAAGGTTTGATCTCACTGAGAAAAGCAGCTGGTGCCCCCTTTTGTGGTATCCAGGCATGGTGTGGGGAGGAGGCCCTGGGGGAAGGCAGAGCAAGCCGTGAGGCAGGGTGGGCTGCTCAGAACACAAGTAGTCCCCATATTTTATTAAATTATGGCCAAAACCCGGGAGTGGAGGGTGGCTACATGTCTGGGTTGGGTTGATGAATGCTATTTCTATCTTTGTGTCATTCAACATGCTCCTGTGTTGCTTCTCCAATGCCTGACAAAAGTTCAGCTGGCTGCCAGCCTTCTCTTCTTTGGGGGAAAATGATGTAGTCTCTCCTAAATCTCTGGTTTCCATAACACTTGGAGTTGTCTGTGGCCATCCCTCATGCTGGAGTCGTTGTCCAGAGGGGGTGGAAATCTGCCCCTGAGCTAGAAGGTTGCTGAGGGATGGTGGAGGAACTGGCAGGCATGTGCAACCACGTAAAACTCATTTTCTTAGAAACTAGGTAAGAAATGCAACTTCCCATTTTGCAAGGATTTTGATAAATGGGTCTGCATGTGCTCATTCATTTCTTGTAAACTCCCTGAACAGTCACGCTTGTGTCATGTACAGAGGACAGAGGCTTACAGGAACTGCAGCTCTGGCTCCTGACATGGTGGGTTATAGGCACCACCTAAGGATCCTGATGTCTTTGGGAGGCAGAGCTCTTGCTGGTTCTATATTGGTGGATTCCAAGGTGTTTTCCTGCTTTCTTTGCTGTGTACTGTGGGTGAGAGGGGGGATAGAGAACAGAGGGAATACATTTCTTAAAGTACTTTGTAATGCACTTTTGTCCCCCACTTTGAAACTGAGTAGGATGTTTATGAAGAGATTTTAAGTGACAGTTTTCTGTTGGAAGATTCCTTTAGTGATGTGAAATGAAAGAATTCTTCAGTTCCATCTTTTAATTTGTTATAAAAGAGCCAAAATGATACATTTAATAATTTTCTAACCACACACTTTCAAAACTGTGTTTATCTGATCTTTTTACCGCAGAGGATAATTGGCTTATACAAAACCAAGTATTTTCTGGTAGCGGGTTACTTGCTTTTAAATATGTATGTAGCAGCTTTTCTTTAAAAAAGACTGTGCCAGGGAGAGGTCATACTTCAGTTCATACAAGTGACAGTGAGTGTTTAAAAAGTGGGACACTGCAAGTTGCAGAGAGAAACAGTTGTAGGTGTCTATGTGATGTGAGCTTGGGACTGGGACTTACTGGAAAGATTTCCCATTTCTTTACCTGAAAAGAGGAGCTCAGCCTTTTGCAGGGATTTGATTTGCAGGAGTTTTGCTGGTAGCACTTTCTGTTAATAAACACTTGCCTCTGCCTGGGGGGGCAGTGTACAGACAGACGGTCAGTGTACTGCAGACTACCTGTAGATATAAGTCCCCTCGGGAATGGCAAACTAATGGTGGTGGTGAAGCTTCCTCCCTGGGAACAAGGGGGAGCTTCTTATGTGCTTGGGCCATGGGCCAGGCTTATTTTTTCTTGGATTTACTACATGAATTTGGTGTCAGCTTTCTTCCAAAGAGTACAGAATCGTAATTTATTTTATTTATAGAGCTGTGTGGCTTATACCCTGAGATATGTCTCAGGGGTTTCAAATTACAGAGAATGATGGAAATACTGGCTGATTTTTCCCTTACCCTCTCTATAGACTTTGAGCAGCAGGTCCAAGCCTAAAACTCCACAGCTGGTAATGAAAGCACAATTTAGTTTCGTGGCCTCAAGTATTACTGTAAACCTTCCTGAAATTTCTGCTCCCAATATCTGATGGCATGCTACAATGATCTTTCTTAGTCTTATCATTACTGTGAGAGAAAGTGTCTTCAGTTTCATTTAGGTAAATATATCATCAGGCAGATCTAGTGGTTGAAGAGTGGGAAAGATCCATTGAAGTCAATATAACTGAGTTAAAAAAGAAAGAGAAAAGAAAAAACTCATGCACGAAATGAGTCTGTGACCTGGTATCTTCTCAAGTTATTGAGAGCTCGCCTAGATGTACGTGCTTGTGTTAATCACCGTGTTTTACTGTGGTTTCTATTCCTTGTTGGAGAAAAACATCTTATATTTGAACTTCTGTATAATACTTCCCTCCTTTGACAATTTTCAGTGATACCAGCCTTTGTGTGTGAAGCACTGCTGTTAATGGAAGCTGTTGGTAGAAGCTGTCGATGGAAGCTGTCTATAACACACACACTTGAAATGAATGGCTGGTGGGGACATGGGGGCATTAGCACGTAGCATGTCACTGCTTTGGCATGCCACCCATTTTTGAGGGCAGCTTAAGGATGGTATCCATATACAGCAAATACTCTACAGTCTGTTGCCATCAGGTTGCCCAATGCCTTCTCCCGGTGAGTGCAAGTGATTTTCTGACAGGGAGTCATTTGAGGCAGTCCTGCTGCCTCAGGGTGCTGGATAAGCTGTCAGCTAGTGCCAATTTGCCTTTGTTTTACATGTGTAAATGTAGTGTTGGGAAACACCACCTCCCTCGAGCATGTACAAACCAACCTTGTACTTGTGCAGCTATTCCAGTCTGGGGATGTTGGAACTTGCTGTCACCTCACTGTTCATGCAGGAGAGCACCAGTGGCAAGTGCAGCTGTAACTATCTATGGAGGGAGTTTGATGCCTCTCGCTGTGGTGCAGCATCAGCTACCTAACTGTGGGAGCTTTTTCCCTGGCTCTTGGGAAGCTGGAAGGGATGTAAAGTAGGGGTAGGTACTGCCTTTGCATATGGAAATAATACATCTCCTGACATGCCCAGCCTGGCTCACTGCCCTGCACCAGCCCTGGTCTCTGTCAGGTGGAAACCATGCAGAGATCCTGGAGAGCTGGGGTCTCTGTGCTTCTCTTTTCCTTAGCTGTGAGTCTGGGGATGCCGTTGGGCTGGTAAGGAGATGCTCTGTTGGTGTCTAGCTCTCTGTGAGCAGGATGCCTGGCTTTGATCTTTTCAAAGACAGTATCATGGAAGCCTAGTAGAAACCAAAAGCTTCAGTGCTTTGACTTCTTGATTTCCACTGCAGAACCAGACCCTTCCTTTCAGCCCTGTGCATTGTGTAGACAATTCTGAAGCCTAGTTGCTTGCAAAGACCTGGGGCCAAGAGGAGGGTCTTTGGAAGCCTCTCTGCTCAGAGGTGGCCCTTGCTGCCAGCACCATGTCCCCCAGCTTGGCAATGCTGGGAGGCTGGCACTGTCCCATGGGAGGTTCCCTCAGGGGGTCAGTGAACTCGGGATGTTTTCTGAGACTGTAGCAAAGCCTCTGTGCAGCAGCTGGTCACATTCGGAAACTCTGCACCTTTTTATGGCAGCAGAGGGAACCAGAAGGCTTAACAAGTCCTATTGGCTCCTCCAGAGAAGGAAGGAGGGATTTATGGTCTTTAAATAAAAGTAATAAAGAGCCAGATATGTTTTCTGACTTGTGCGAAGTGAATTCCTAAACTTGGAGGAAACTGAAGGGAGATTTATGCATTGTGTGTTGCCCTGCATGCCTGTGAGTGATTCCTTGGGAGAAAGTAAGAGTTAAGGGAAGTGGCAAAGAAGGGTGGATCCATGCAGGAATAGCAATTAGCATACTGTGGGAACATGGGACACTGCCCCTTCCGTTCTTGTACACATGCACTGAACCTCAAAAGACACCTGGAATCTGAGCAACATTTCAGGCCAAGACATCTATCCAGAAAAAACAATACATGGACAGGGGGGAATAACCTTGCTTTCCTGAATGGATGGCATTTGGGTGTCAGGATCAATACCTGAAGCAACACAGACAGACAGACTCTTCCCTTGCAATGTATCATTACTCCTCTCTGGAAAGCGCATGTACCTGGATGAAGGTACATATGTTTGCATTGCAAGGATCCAAATTTGACTGAAATTTAAATGTCCACAGTTGTATTTGATTGCTTGCTGTCTGCTAGCCAGCAGCACTGTGGAAATTAAGAGATCTGTTTGACCAACTAAATTGAATTTCAGTTTTGGTTGCTCAGGAACACTGCTGTGAGTGGCTTTCATACTGACTCAGCACCCCCCCAAAATGTGGGTAGCAGATGTCTTAGATCACTTCTTCAGCAGAGCCAGCTGTTGATACGCCTCAAAGGAAAATAGGCAGTTGTTAGTTGCCTAGGTTTGGCAAACGATAATGTGCTGCCCGCATTTGAAAGCCTGGCTCAGCATCCACCTCCATGGTTGGTTTGCAAGGTGTTGATGGTACCTGAGGCAGTGCTGCTCCACCCCCTTGCGGGGTATGAGCTGGTACAGAGTCAGGCCTGTAGCAAGTACGATTGTCAGCAAGCAGTGAGGGTGTATGTGAATTTGGAATAGTTCTGTCCTTGCAGTATTTCAGTGACGTGCCCATAATTGCTTCTTTAGTCGTTGTAGATGTTGGGTTTGTGATCTGTAACAAAAGACAAGGGAAGCAGGAAGGAATGAGTAATGTTCCTGTGACAAAAGCACTGGCTGAATTCCTGTGTGGAGTGAGTTCTGGAGGCTCCTTCCAGCCCTCCTCTTCTGTCACCCTGCACCAGCTGAACTCCATGGGAATTATTTTCCCTCTCTGTCTCGCTCTTCCTCAAGTAGTGGCTGTATCTTGAGTCAGATAATCCCATGTTTCTTGATAGGATGGTGCTGGGCTGCTACAAGTCTCCGCAGTTGCAGTGGGTGATACAACGTTAGGTGCTGCCCTCTGCCACATTCACTCTTCCCTTTCCTCGTCCATAAGTCAAGACTAGGTTGAATTTGAGATTGAAACACAGAATGGGGGCATAAAACCCTTCCCACCCTTATTTAATGTAGTATCTGTGGAGCAGTGTAGTCAAACCCCACAGTGTATCTGCTGCATGGCTCTCCTCCCACTCCTTTAAGGGTGCCTGGAGGGAAGGATCAGCTTTTCGTGGTACCCAGGAAGGTTGCAGCAGATCCATTCAGTGTTTGAGAGCTTCAACAGTTTTTGATGCCGTGTGCTTGTTTTTACCCGTGTGTGCTGCAGGAAGACTAAAAGGTTGGCTGCTGAACAGCAGGCGTTTCTACAGGCGAACTGCCTTCCCAGCACCCCTCTCTTGCTTCAATGTGTAAACAGTGGAGGCAAGAGCAGTGTCAAAAAGCTATCAGTGGGTGCAGCAAACATGTCGGAGTGCTCCCCGCTGTACTCGGCGGTAATGGCAGCTGCCGCGCATTTGACTGGAAGCGATAGCGGCAGCTGCCTCTCCCAATGCTCCCGTGGCCATGTCCCTTCTGCAGTCATTCCTCCGAGGCACACTGTGACATGGCCTTTTGCCTGCATCAGTGCTGTACATCTTCCTAGTGAAATCCAAGGCAGCACTCCCAGGGAGCGGCCTCTTCACAAGGCTTCCGCTTCACTTCTAATTCTGGATTGTGAGGTTGCATTTAAAATCCACAGGCCATGGAAAGTAGTGGGGCTGATTTGGGATTTTTGCCTGAGGTGTAACATCCAGCCTGGATGTTCCTCGGCTGTCACTGTGATTAATCCTTCAAATAAATTTCTTAAACTGAAACTTTTTGTTGTGTTGGGAAATCTAACCTTGTGCCTGTTTCACCAAGCGGGAGGTTGCTGGAGTAACAGTGTCACATACCATGTGTGGTGCAGCATGTTACTAATTATTGTACATGGTACATTCCATACATTCTGACTTGCATTTGTTACTAATTAGGAATTATCATACTGCTGGTGGTCTCTGGTGTTTTGTATTTATCATCCATAGGGTAAACATCTGCCAGAAGGTGATGTTTCCCCCAAAGCAGAGCTAAGCAGCTGTCTCACCCAATGTCCCTGCAATTCCCCCAAAGTTTCAGACTTTCCTGGCTTCAATGTGAAGTGTCTACAGGCATAGCTGTGAAGAGTTACAGGCAGCCAGTGTTGCTGTGAATCATGACCTATTGCAAAGTAAAGCTGGGAATGCCAGGCTGTGCGGTCCAATCCTATCAAGAATTAAAAAAGGTTTTGAAAATAGAAACCAAGCATGGGTTTAAATGGTGAATTCTTCAATGTGACCTGTAAAGTGCTGTAAAAATGGAGTTGTCCCTTTAACAATGTGCAAACAGCAACAGGAAAGGGAGCATTTAGCCATATACTTTATTTCTTTCTTTAAACCTCTGGGCCTCTTGGAAGCAGCAGCAGCGGGCTGTCCCCACTGTGCTGCGGTGTCCTGGGATGCCCTGATGTCCCTGGTACCCTGCTGGGTGATTGATCTACCCCATGTAGGTCCTGTGCGGTGGTGATTGTGTCTTAGGAGGTGGCACAGCTTAGCATGGGCTATGATAATTCTATTTCATATTCTTTTGAGGTAATATATATAGAAATGTTTTTAGAAATTGTGAGAAAGTGTTGCTCTTTCTAAGCAGTATTTTTCCATCCTTTCTAAATCCATCCTTTTTCCAGTGTGTGGAGAGGTGAACTGAGTGGAGATAATTGCTGTAGCCGTACGGGCCTGCAAACCAAGTGGATGCACTCCATGGTGTGGTATTTTAATTTCTGAATTTGTATCAGTGCTGCTGAAAATAGTTTTTTCTTTAGATACTCTTGCTTCTGCTGCTTTGGGATAACACAAATAGTCCATAGTGTTTAGTAACTTTTAACTTTTGCAGTTTAGCTTCTGATGGTTGAGTTGCCTTAATTTTTTCTTGATATTGCTTCTATCTCATCCTTCAGCTGGGGTAAAACTTGATGTGTGCAGGGACAGGGGGAGCCACAAAAGTTCATTCCTAACTGATTAGTTAGATCTACTGAGTATGGTCATGTGGGCTCGACATAAACTATTAACGTGTATAACATCTGATTAGGCTTGGGATGGGAAGGGAAAAAGCAGGTCACCACTACAGCAGCAATGGAGGGGGTGAAAATAGGATAAGTGGGTTTTGGCTCCACTTTTACTTACTTTGGTGTTTCATAAATGGTTGCTGAATATGTGTTGTGCACGAAGTTACTTCAAAACCTCATCCCACCATGTAGCTGGTTAAAAGATCACAATGACTGTCCTGAAAGTCCATGTACTGTCATTGAAAGATACATGCTGATACAGGCTCAAAGTTATTAAAACCATATTTCCAAATACTTTCCATCCCTCTTTGTGCTCTTTTTTCCCAGCCCTGTCACCTGCAAGAGCCCCTGGTGTTAACCAGGGCCATGGAAATTTGCAAAGATGTCGGATGTCAAGGCTGATGGGATGGGTACCCTCCTCCTGCAGCTCCTTTGGTGATATGACCGGTAGGACAGCCGGTGCTGAGGCTCCCTGCCACCAAAGGACCTGGATTTTGGCATCACAGTGCAGGGATTTCTTAACAGCATGTGGCCAGTGTCTCCCAGTGCATCTCCTGGCATTGTTTCTAGGCCTGTATTGCTCAGCATCCTTGGAAGAACCCTTGATGGTTGCTCTTGGAGAAGCAGGAGTCCCAGGGACTTCACTGAGAGTGGAGAAAATCAGCTAAAAGGAGTTGTAGGGAACAGCCCAGCTTTTGATAATCCCTGATTAAGCCACTTGGCACCAGGCTTATCCCCCGAGCTGCTGATACAACAGTTGGGAATAGCCTCTCGGGAAGGCCTGGAGCTTCCCGAGAAGTCACGTTAAGGGAAGACATGCTGCAAATACCCCCCTCAGCCGTCACTGTGGGAATGCCTGTCACCTCTGAGCAGGGGGGTGGGGGATGGAGGTATTTTCACAAGGACCATGAACTCTGTAAAGAATGGGAGAGCCTGAATAAACTTGTTTTCCTGATCCTGCCTTGGCAAGGTAAGGTACCTTTTAAAAACACAAAGTACACAACAGGCACTTGTAGTTACTTCTCCAAGAAACAGCAATGAGTGTGTGGTGGGGTGTTGTGGGCCCTTTGATCGGCTGCTGCTGCGGCAGCCCTGGCCTGGTTTTGAAATCCCCTGGAACTTGCCAGAGCTATTGAGCAGGTCACACATCAGCCCTGGGAAATGCCAGGCATTGGTCTTGCTGTCGGTGTGTCCCTTCGAAGCCAAGGGTGGGGTGGGGTGGAGAACCAGTCCCCTCTTCTGTGTGTGTAAAGTCCCACTTGTGAGGCAGAGGGATACACTGGACATGATGGGGAGTTTCCTGAAGTGAACAGTTCTTAATTATAGAGTTATAGGATGGTATGGGTTGGAAGGGACCTTAAAGAACATCTATTTTGACTGCCCTGCCATGGGCAGGGATAATAATAATAATGATGTTGCAGGGAGCTCTTGCTTGCTGGTGTGTTATTAGGGATGGTTTATTTACAAAGTACCTCTGCAGGCAGTGCATACAATGTCAAATAAAAAGCAATTTTGAGGTAGGGTGCCAACAGAGGAGCTGTTTGGTTAAGTGCCATGAAGTCTGCACCCTGGCAGCTTGGTCTCATACTATTTTACCATAACCTGTAGAAATCTTTATTTGAAGCTGCTTAGGACCTTTCATCTACTGTGTTTTATCCCCTCCTCCCCTCCTTGTTGCTGAATGTTGCTATTTTTCAATTATGCATGAATTGTCCCCACTTCCTCTTCGCTCCCTGAACTATAAACAAATTTCTTCAAAGCCCCCGTGCTTCCTGAACTTGCTGATCCTCTTGGTGGCATCTCCCCAGCTGTGCCTATCTTCCTACTCCCGTCCTCCCTATCCCCCTAAACCTGCAGCCTTTGACACAAAATTTTGCTTTTGGGGAGTGTACCTGTCAGTCTTGTCTTCCAGCTCCATGGAGCTAAATCCATGGAAGCAGGGGAATGTTACCCAGGTTTACGCTGGCGTAGTTGAGCATAGACTATGACTTAGGACTTCCCCATTCCCTCTGTTTTTGTGGGGTTATTGTTGAAATCTGTCTATGCTTCCATGCATGTTTCTAATCTCGTAAGAATAAGTAGTAAAGATTGCTTAATTAATCTAGGATTCACTCCCTCCAAGACATGTTCATATTTGGAAGACATTAATGTTTTTCTGGGCAGAATCTTTCTTCATTGAACTTTTCTTCTACTTATTGTGCTGGTTCATGTTGTGAATTTTATTTCTTCTAATAAAGCAGTCAGTTGGAGTTTCCTAACTCTGTGTCTTAGCCCATCCCTGTGTCATACCTCTTTTCTACAAACTGTTTATCTCTAGACTGCTCATATCTTGCTAGTTCCATATGACCTCCAAGACTGCTCAACAACAGGTTTATGGTCTTGGTGTATATTTGGTTTTTTTAGATCCCTTCTGTGCGTGTCATTTGGTCTTATTGAGTTGTAAAATGGCAGGCTAAATTTATCCCTTAAGTCCATTGACTTCAGTAGATGATTGCTATAGAAGGAATTTGGCACATTGATTAAATGGATATACTTCCAAATTTCTTCTTTTTTAAATTTTTTGCAGGCTTCTCTAAATCATGAATTTTCTCTTTTGTTAAATATGTTTATGTCCTTTGTAGAGAACACATAGGGAAGTAACTATTGAGTGCCTCATCCATCTGGATTCTTGTTATGTGATCCCCCTGCCTTGTTGAACAATAGACCCATTCTCTCCCCTATATTTTCTTTGGTTATATTTATAAAAACATATACCTGTTTCCCATTACTCTTTCAAGCTAAAAGCAAAACAAAAACCCTACTGTTTGTTCCATTAACATTATACCTTATAATGTTTTACCTCCAGCATATATTCAGACTTTTAACTTCCTTTCCTCTCTCATTTCTTTTCTCATTTGAGAAATGAGCTCGCTTCATGCCCAGAGCCAGGGAAGCCATTTATTTTGACCCACTTGTTTCTCTCTAGCAATGGAATTGCTTTCACATGCATTTCTTCAGGTTAGCCTTCAGGATATCCCATCCTCTACATTTTGAAATGCAGGTCACTGTTTTCTCAGTTTTTTTAGTTGAAGATAAATTTGTTTTCCCAAAGAGAGATTGTAAGTCCTTTCCTTAGTACTTGGTTCATGCGGAAGGGTCACCAAGATTTTTCTTTTAGGTTTTTGGTAAACACTTTCCTCCTAGAACCAAATTTAGCATTACCTCATGTCTCATTGCATTTCCCATTGAAATGTGTTATCGTTACCTTCACAGTTCACAAAGTCCTCTGACCTATATATTACTTAATGGCAGGTCTTTCCCAAGAGCTAGCTCAGCAATTAAAATTTCCCACTGGCACAGATGGTTATGATAACAGGACATCATATATTTATATATAGAGAAAGTGAGAGAGGAGAGAGAACACTCCTACATTTTTCAAAGCAGTGTACAAACATTAGCTAATTAACCCTAATAACAGCTCTGCAAGGAAATGGAAAGTGATTATTCCCACTTTATAGATGGATAAACTCAAGAAAGTAAACTAAGTGACATGCCAGAGGCCAGCACAAAACGTCATTATTGAGGGGTGGGATGAGATTTGATGACCAAGAACCGTCCTGGGAAAGTCAGTGTTCAGTAGAGCAGGCTGCTGAATGCCAGGTGAGATCTTTCCTGAAATCTATCTGCTTGATGCCTTTTGTATGGTTTCAAATAGTCCCTGGCATGCATGTTTATGAGTCAAAATCATTATTTTCAAAGCTTGTCCTTTGCATGGCTTGCATTTGTCATCACTCTGAAGCCAGAAGAGGTGCTTGGCCCTGGAAGTTTATTTTCTATCCACATTTTTTGGTGATGCAAACAAGCACATTTGCGTTGTGGCTGCACTGGAGACGTTCATCTGGTTTCAGTGCAGGGAGCTCCAACACCATTTTCTACGTGTGGCTGCTGATGGAGTTGAAATGCCATCACTGAGGTTGTTGTTGGACAACCTCCTGGAAAAAAGAGTAATAGAGTACTGACTTTTGTCATCGCGTCTACTTCACCTGTATGGAGGGGTGTGTGTCCCAGTCTCATAGATTTGGTCTGTATAATGAAATAAAATGTGTAATCCAGTATCACTTTCTTAATCTTTTCTTAACCTGCCTGTGAGTTTTTCTTTGTGAGAACTGAAGTGTTGCATCATGTTATCAGCTGCTATTTTTAACCTCTGCAGGCAGCCCCGTAGATAACCTGTACACTTGCAACCATTCCTGGAATGTCTGACTTTCAAATAACCTTCATCTCAAGAAGCATATGCAAAATCAGATGCAGAGATCACAAGCATTTTGGAAAAAGATGGTGGAGTTTTGAATGTTGGTTGCTTTTTCATTTCAGGTAAGCATCTGGCTGAACACCTAAAAGCAGGATAATACAGTGTTTACTCTCTTGTTATCAATCTCCGGCAACAGCGATAGTGAAACTTCTCCGTGGGGAGTTGTCCTGGTGAGGGCACAGCAGGATTGTTTGAATTGGAAATGGTTGTGCTAGCTGAATTTTTCTGTGCCTAATGGAAATTACAGCAGGGAGCTGGAGGAATAAAAAACAGCCCGCGTCTCTTTCTCTGCGATGCCACTGTCGTAACTTACAATGTAATACAGCCCAGTTAATCCCTTGTTGGCCTTCCACCCAGAAAACAGGGAAGTAGTGCTGGGTGATGAAGGGCTCTTCCTTACCGTCCCACCTTCTGCACAATAGAAATGTGTTCCCAGCAGCAGACGTCTGCAAAACCCCAAATCCCTCCTAAAGTGAGTGCTGCTCCTGTGCCCAGGAGCTGGACCTGTGTGTGGCCACCTATGCCTGGGATACATCCAAAGGCTTCCCTTGGTGCCTGTTGCTGGGGGAAACCTGTCTTGCCTTCTTGTCATTGCCCTGCAAGTGGGTAAAGCTTTGTTATTCCTGTGCTTTAGAAAGAGGGGAATGTTTCTGGGAGTCAGGGGGAGTAGAAGATAGGTGGATGCCCTGGGAGACCATGCTAGCTGTGAGCTTGGGAGAGGGCAAGGGGCTAAAACTGCTGCTTGGGAGACCTGCCTGGAGCCTTGCCCAGGCCCTGGGTGGCTGCAGCCAACAAGGGAGAAGGCAGAAAGCAGGGAGCTGGTGAATTTCAGGAATTTGTGCCACAGACCAAAGAAAGGAGATGTGAGGATGCGCTGCTGTCTGAGCAACCATAGCCTCATTGCCCCATGAGTGCTAGCAGGGAGGAGGACCCTGCTGGGGGTGCTGCCATCCTACAGCAGTGGTCTCTGCTTCCATTCACCCTGGGCTTACTGCCTTCGAGAGGAAATGTCATGTTATGTTAATTATCCTTGGTTTGTGCTCGGCTCTGTTGTTTGAATTGGGCATTTGGGGCATTTGGCACAGGTGTAGAATTGGACTTGGTAAGGCTAAACGTGGATTTGGTTCATGAAGGAGTGTAAATCCAACAGTGCTGCTTTTGGAGGACCCTCTTTTTGGAAAGATATTTCATTACATTTGACTATTTTAGTTTGTTTGGTTTATTATTTCCCAAAATTCAGCATCTGTGAAGTTATTTGCATACATTAAGGACTATGCTGTATGTCTGTTGGTTGGTGTCCAAGTCCAGCCAACGGTGTTTCCTCTCTAGGTGGACTGGACTTTTGAGATGGGTACATCACCTGAGCCAAGGTTTTCCATTGCTTTCTAAGAGCAGTATCATGTATTGCCCTAAATCCCAGCTTTACCCCTGGTTTTGGTATGTGCCCTAAAGCTTCCTATGTGCCTGACCCTGGGGGAGCTGAACATCTGGCTGGGATTGTTTCAGCATGCTGCAGCAAACAGATGAGCAAAGGCTGTGAAAGAGCAGCATGCTATGAAGCGGCATCACAAGAATACGTGGGATTTGAAATGGTCTCTGGAGTTGCTGCTTATATGCAGAGTTAAATTAAGGTTTCTGAAATTTGGAGTCAAGAGGGAAAGGGGTTTACTGGAAGGTGTAGCTCACAAGAGCTCATTACAAAAGCCTGGGTAAAAAGGCTCTTATGAATCTGGTGGAGTGGTTATATGAAATACTGAGGAAAACCAGACTCTATTCCCAGTTTTGCCCTTAAATATGCTCCTGTCTTCATTAAAGCCAGCAGCAACCTTGCATATACATCTGAGGTCAGGGTTTTGCATATTAAAAGAAGCAGGCTTAGGGTGTTTATTGTTGGTGTGTAGAATTGACTCTGCAGGGGATAAATGCAGTTTACTTTCCTCTGGTCTAACGTGAGAATGCTTCAAGGAATTGCATGTACCAGCAGGGGCTTAAAGCAAAATTGGAAAAAATACTCACGTACTTAAAAAATTAGAGTACAAATAATAATTTTATTTCAAGGTTAACATTATATTTTTCATTCTACAGAAAATTAAGATTAAAAAATTGCTTTTCATATGGCACTAATGGATTGGTTACATAATTTGAGCAGATCTGTGCTCAAGCTGTGAAAAATCTTGAGATGTGGCTGTATGGTGTGAAAGAATATTGACAGTGTCTCTATGGAGTTTTCTATGCATTAACAAGCAGCCTGGGTGAAGCAAGAGTAAGGTGTATAATACCCAGTTATCTGAAGATGGCAAAGTGGGCATGCTTTTCACATGACAGCAGCAGCTGTGAGATGGAAAGTGTAGGAGGACCAGGACAGCGAAGAAGAATGGGCAGCTGCTTGCAATGCTGGAATTAGCATAGGTGTGTGGAGATACTAATACACTTGGGGTGAAAATAACTATCAGACAGAAATTAAAAAGAGATTATTAAAATGTAGAGGAGCAGAGCAAGCCTGAGGATACCTCCCATAACTAGCTAATCAAATATGAGTATTCAGTTTGATGTGCTGCAGAAAGCAAATGTTATTTGCCTTCCAGGACTACAAGAGAATATGACCACGAGCAAATAATGCATTCTTAAGTGGACCTGCTTAGCATTCCTCTGCGCTGGTTTGTATTTGAGGTAGCGTGAGAAAGGACCTGGATTTCTTTCTTGATGGTGGTTATGCCAGTGGGAACAAGCTTTGGCTGGAAGTCACACTTAAGCTTATTGTAGGTTCTTCTGTCATGGAAGCAGCTTAAAACTGAAATCACTTTGGCAGTGGTATTTTTCTTAATTATCTGCCATTTTTCAAAGCACCTGGGAAAGCAGAAGAGGAAGTGATGTTCGATGTCTTGTTTCTTGGCTGAGGGGTCACCCTGCTGATCCATTGCTTGGGTGCGCTCCCAGCTTTTACAGACTCTTCTGAGCCCATTCCCACTGCTGTCCTGGATGGGTTAGTTCTTGCTGCCTGCATTTCATGAATTAACTGACAGGGGAAGCTTTGCTGCTTTTTGTTTTTTTCCTTGCCATATTCACAAGGCAAAAAAGGTAAAAGGTCCTCTTAGCTACTCACCCATGACATGGAGAGACAAGTGCTAAGCCCACAAGGTAGGGCTTTTGAGGGTTATGGCCAGGATGCCAGCAAAGACTTGCTCTTCTCTTTTCAAATGATCTTAAGAGTCAGGTGCGTTTGCTGATAATGTGTGCTTTATGGCCCCCCCAGTTATTCCTGTGTACTTGCATCCTGTAAAGGTCACATCTCCTGTTCCGGGGTGTTCAGAGCTGGTGAAGATTAAGTGATGAGTGAGTTCTTCTTGGAAAAGAGTTGTTGCAAGCCCAAGTAGTCATTTCCAACAGGGTAACTCAAGATAAGCATGGATTAACTGAGTTAGTAGGCTTCTGATTTGAATCTGGTTTACTGTGGTTTTATTCACCCTATACAGCAGCCCAGACCCTGGGTTTATGTCTTACCCTGGAAACTAAAAGCCAGTGGTGCTTCTAAGAGGCTCCTGTAAATACAGGTTGATAGTGTGGGATTTTTCTTTTATATTCATCTATGATGTTGCAAAATGATTTATATGAAATACCAGTGGAAGTATTAGTAAATACCTGTAACACTGTTGCTTTTTTGGTTTGCAGTTATCCAATTATTCCAGCAGACCGACTGACTATAAGGAGGTTTTTGACTCAAAAAGCAGTTTGATGAATGTGTGAGGGACTGAGATGTGATCAGCTAGTTGACTTGTGTCCTTCTCTGCTACCAGCCCGTTTTGCCAGAATTGCCTGCTGTGAGCACTGGCCAGCCTGTTGGCAGTGATGGCAGGGAATTTGCTGGTGCACAGGAGCAAGAGAGACCATTGCTTTCTCCCTGGTAGTACCACTAGGTAACCTTCAACTCTGCCAGGCAACCAGCTACTGTGAGACTGTCTTTTTGTTTAGTCTCTTTTAACAACCCCCCGAAAAACAAATAGACAAAGCTCCCCATCAACAGCAGCCGAAAGTTCTTAGAATCAGCTGTGGATTTTTCTGCTGCTGCAAGATGGACTTTCTTGCTGGGCAGCTTTCGTTAGGCACCTTGAGACTCTTTCAGGTTGACCTGGTGCTTGGGACTGGCTCCTTCAGCCAGTCTCCACACTACATTTCTTCCCACCATTTTCTGCAATTGACATGAATATTTCTGTTACCATCTTTCTAAGCTCCTTGATCTTTCCTTCAAGGAAAGCATAGGACTGCCGTCCCATTTAGGCTGAATGTTTTTGTAGGACAGCATGAAGACTTTCTTGGGATACCAAGGCCTGATTCAGCCACAGAGCACTCTTACTGTTTTGAGCCAGAGCAGGCTTGGGGACTACATCTTGCAGGACACCGCAGTGATGGAGCACCCACCTTAAGTTCCTCGGGGCTCAACCAGTGTCCATTGGAAATTACATTTTATTTTCCTTGTGGTGGAGTGCTCCTCTCCTTCCTCCTGAGTTTAAATCCTGCCCTTGGAGCCTACTGCAGTGGCAACAGCTGAAACATAATGAAAGAATATTTACTCATTCAGGGAGCCTTTCAGGGACACAGAAAAACATTTGAGGTGACTCCCTTCCTTTTCAGTAATTATGTGTGAGTGTTTTCATGTATATTGAGGAATGCTCTCTGCAAGAGGCTGAAACCACTGCTGACAGCTCTATCCTCTGTACTCTGATGCAGCGTTCAGATAACTCCCTCTACTTCGAACCAGATTGCATCCCAAGAGAAAATCTCTCTGGGAATGAAATTGGGCAGCTTGACTGTATCATTTTATATTGTCATTTGAAAGAATCATTTCTCTGCAGCTGGAACTGTTCCTCTGAAAGTAGTGAAGGTTATAATTTACTTAGCTCCAGCAGGGCAGGGGATGCTGCTCAGCCACACGCACAGTCTTATTGTTTTCACAGCACTGAGCAGCACCATCTTCTCAGACTCGGAGCCTAGGGTTTAATACAGCTTATGAGAAATGGCAGCTTTGGCAAGAAAATAGAATAAAAGTGTTAATATGCAATGCCTTTTTAATTCCCACATGAAGTGAAAATTAGCCTCCTTCCACTTCGCAGGAAAAGATTTACCAAGAAGGGATCTGAAGAAAAGATTGTTTTATTTTTACTTAATATGCTGTATTGCACTTACCTCTGTGTTACCAGTAATTGAAACTGAACCTCAGTTGTCAAAACAGGCAAAGCATGTTTTGGATACGTATGGAAGGCTGTCTCTGTGTGTTGAGTTAATGCTTGATCCTGGACGGTCATCACTGACCTACCAAATGTCCACCTACTCTTCCGGCCTCTAGGGACGGCATTCGTGATCACTTGTGGTCCGAGCCAGCTTGCAGGTATGCCAGTGGAAAAGCTCTTGCTGACTTAATTTGGAGCTGGCTTGGGCCCCACACTTCAGGATGCTGCAGGGTTACTTGCACGTGGGGAGGGATGAGACCTAATACTCCACTCTAAAATGAACTATTTTAGCTTGACATCTAATGCCGTGCTGCACGCTTCATTCTTGAGGGTGATGGGAAGCATTCTCTCACCGGCAGTGGACTGGGGCCAGGGAAACATTCCTGCCCTTCGTGCAACAACTGGCAGGGAAAGGCACCTGCTGGGGATCCCGTTGCCTGGTGTGCTGTTACTTGTGCTTTAGTCTGTCAGCTGTTGGGACAGAAGTTACACTTACTGGCTGTTGATGCTGTGGGATAGGATCAGATTGCTCCTTATGGGTTGGAAGACTTGAATGCATTGGTAGATGCTCCCATATATAGTGTGCTCTCTGCTTGATATGTAAGTGTCCCAGCAAGCTTACCAAAATAGTGTAGGAGCGGAAGGTACGCAACCAACTGCTCTCTCCATCCCAGTGTGGAATGTGATGGCTCTGGAGATGAACACAGCCATGCCTGGTTGGAAAAGTCAATTAGAGGTCAGGAGCGAAGGACCCAGGTATGGAGAGCTGAAAATGTATGCTGTGCTGCAGCTCTGAAGGCAAGGCCTCTGGGCCAGTGAAGTGGTTTTTGATGGACACATGGAGAGGATGTGGCTTGGCAAAAGTCAGGAAGTGAATCAGATGAACCCTAGAGGTCTAATCTCTGAGGAGCATTCTGTGGCCATTGGCAAACTCCTTTCAGAACCAAGGATAACTGATAGATCAAGAGCTACTGCAGGAGCCAGATAATACTTAGAGTTCCAAAAAATGGATTTTAAACAGGCTTGCATTCAACAGACTGATACGCTTGGAATTTGATTGCAAACAAATTTTTTTGCACTGAAAGATGAAATTGTTGTGATGTGATTTTCTTTTTTTTTTTTTTTTTTCTATTTGGCAGAAGTTGGCTTTTGTATGAAATGATTAGGGGCATTGCAAGGGTTCTGAAGATGCAGGTATGGTGGTCATAAACATCCCTAACGTTCTTACATAAAAATAGAGTAAATACATATGCATAAAAATGAGTATAGCAACACATGTATTTATGCCAATTCACTGTGACAGTACATTCTTTTCATTATTAAGAAGAAAAAAAGCACATGTTGTTTCCAGTTCCAGCTGGCTAAGCGCAGATTTATTTTTTTCTGGCTAGACTGCTCTGGAAACTTAAGTCCAATATTTACACACACTGCTCGTGCTAGAAGTGATATAATCCTATTTCAGAGCAGTTTAGTCATTTATACCAGTGTAGGTTCACAGAGGTTACATGATACAAACATAAATCTGCAGAAGCTGGGTTCCAGTGAGAGTTTAAGTTTTCAGAACCCTGGAAGGCACTGGCAGTCATCTTAATGTGGAAAACTAACACACAGACCATAAATATGCTGAGTGCAGTGCTTTTTGTGGCCATAAGCAAGCCATATATTTCTTTCATTTTAGAAAAGAGCTATTTGTATATGTTTGTGCAGCATTTTATGTTGTCACTGCCAATCTAACTTCCCTCTGTCCCCTTACTAAGCTGTAATACATCTACCTCTCTGTTCCCCCATCCTCCCACTTACTCTTTTTGGGGGATCCAAATACCACGGTACTGTGCATAGTGGATGTAAATACCTATTTCAAAACGAAGCAGCAGCTTAGGAGACATGTCATTCTGCTGCAGCTTGTACAGTGTGCTCACATGCTCTTCTGAGCATGGTTTTGTCCCACCTCTCCAGCTTGCTTTTCATGGAACCTTCCTGCCCTGCAGCAGATCAACACTCCTGCACAATTCAGGGTGTCTGTAAACTTAACCTTAGTGATAGCTCCGTGCTGCATGAACCATTGTCTCTGGTTCCACTTGCAGAGCCTCACATCTGTTATGCCAGGGCACGTGGGAAAGTGGGTTGGTCACAGAGGAGATACATCTGCGGTGCTGGGCAGGTACTTGGAGTTGCCCCCTATTCCTTAAGCCTCTGTGTCCAGGTGTTTGTCCTTGCCTTCTAGTGTTTCCTTTTTTCTATTGCAGAGGCTTCAGAATGGATCCTGACTGCTGCTCCTGTATGGGACCATGAGGGTCTGACTGTCTTGGTGCTCACCATGGTGCTTAATGTCCTATCTGTCCAATATCTTTAATTCAGGACTAAAATCATTGCATACCTCTGGCTTAGCATTTGACTACTGAAGCAGCAGATCCCTCTCTTAAAAAACTGAAAGAAGAAATACAGCTATGAAACTGTAATGCTGTGATGTACTTATACCGCATGGCACTCCAAAGAAATCAGTGTAAGAGCAGAGCAACTGGGGTCTGTGTCATAAATGTGTGTTTTGGAGACAGGCTTATAAGGTGGGCGAAATCATCCTTCTGTCTCTCTCTCCTGGTTTGATTTTTGGTTTGTTTTTTTTTTTTTTCCTCAAAAGCTGTTAAAGTAGCAGTGTGTTTGTAGGGCTCTTAAAATACCAGTACTTGTGAGCCAAGAGAAAACATGATGTGGTGTGCTTCAGTAATAAGTAGCTCCAACAGAAGGATGTAATTGTGCTGCCGCTGGTGATCTCATGAACCACGAGTGGGCTTGGGCTGGCTTCTCACTACATGCCTCAGATGGGAGGTGCTTTGATTGCACAGTTGTATTTGAACAGTATACCAACAGTACTTTGATTGCTTCAGCTCAATTTCTGTGCTTCTTACTTGCAGCTGTGTCAAACCCTCCCGTTCTTCCATACATGGGTGATTTGAAAGTGTGCTGTATTTCAGTATCAGTATGGTGTGGGTCTTCAGTTACTGTCTTTTCTATCATGATGGCTCCTCTTGGCTTCCTCCCCAAGCCCTCTGTCTGGTGTCCCTGTGCTTCCAGTTAAACATGTTCCCACTGCTCACCCCCTCTGGCAGCTCATGCCTGCCCTTTGGCCTTCCTTAACTGAAATGCTGATTTTTGTTCTGACTGGGCATTTGTGAATGCGCTTGTGCAAGATACGGTACTACCACTGTGTTCAGATCTGCAAATTGCAAATCTGTGTTCAGTGGTGACCTTACAAACTCCAGCATCTGGTGCAGCAGTACTTGTGCATTCATGGTCTTGTGTCACAGCACACAGGTATTGGGGATGTACAGCTCTTGGTGCTGTGCACAGAGGGGAGGGTGTGAGCAGAAGCTTCCTCTAAGGACACAGGGCTGTCACTGGATCCTGTTGCAGGGAGGTCCATTTATTTCAGAGTGCTTGCTGGGGTGCTGTTGCAGCTTAAAACAGGGTGACATCTCAGATGCAGGAAACAGCTGGAGAAGCATTACGGCTGAAACAGGGAGGTCTTCATCTTTACAAGTTTCAGGACGACAGTGGGGTTGGTTGGTGAGAGCCTGCAGCGGTTTGCTGCTTCGTGTCCCTTCCTTCAGTAGCCGTTCCCACCCACCTGTCCTCCTCCTCCCACCCCAAGACCTCATTTTCATCCCAAATTGCTGCAGAGAGGGCTAGACAGGAAAGAGCCCTCTTTGCCTGCTCAGGGCACTTGGCTCTCAGGCTGCTGCTCCTGGGAGCATTTCCACCACTGTGCACCCAAATTCCTCTGCCAGCAACCTTGACACTTTGATCTTGTGAGTGACAAGATTAGTTTTCTTCTTGGACTCTTGGGGGAGAGCCAATGAATGTCTGCCATTGAGAGAAAAAGATCATGGCACGAGCCTGCACAACAGCTCTGATCTGTAGGATCCCTTTCTTGGGCTGCCAGGTGCCAGAAATGTGAGTTTATGCTCTTCTTGTGTAGCAAGCCTCTGCTGTTACCTGCAGATGGGGTGGGCTGGGGTAGCAGTAGCTTGGCTGGATGTGGTCCCATACATGGGACTTCCCCAGGGCCAGGGTGGGGCTGGTGGACTTCTGTGAGATTTCCACCAAGGTCAGTGGGGTTGCTTGGGTGCCCAGGTGGGACCGGGTTCCTACCCCAGGTTACATCTGGTTAACCAAAAGTGTGACTGCAAACCAGTTAAATTGGTGTTTAAGTATTGCTGGGCTGACTGAGAGCTGCCTGGGCCAAGAGGTTTGCATCAGCTGAGCTAGGGTGGTTCCTTTTGCTGGTTTCCTTGAATTTGGACACAAATTATGTATAAACCTAGTGATGGGAATGCACGTGGGGGATTATGGTCCAGGGCGCCAGTTTCCATGGGACTTGCACAGAGTTCAGTTCACTGAACAGTGGGTTGGGCATGGCTTTTGTGTGGTCCTTAACAGAGCTGGTAGCATTGACTGCCTTCACTTTTTGGGAAAGAGTGCCTATTAAGAGGGAGGTGTAGCAACTGTGAGCTGGTACATATTGCTTGATGAGCAAATACTGGTCTGCATAAAATCTGTGCTTTGTTCCCTGGTTCAAAATTTCCGTTTTTTTTCTCGGGGGTCCACTGATTCGTAACGTGAGGTGTGACCCTTACTGTAAGCTGCCTCCCTGTCAGGAAAAAGCCCTGGTAAGCAGATGCCTGCCTATCTCAGCTCCACCAGCTGTTGTGCAGACTGACAGCTAAGGGTGTTTTGCATCTTCCATGGGGAGCACTTCATGTTAGGGAGTAATTAGCATTAATAATAATGAAAGTTGGATAAAGATAGTGTATACGTCTACAATGCATTTATTTTGAGAGTCTCAAAATGCATGTAGTTGTGGGCTAGCAACCTGGAATGAATCTTGATGCAGCTGGAGTTGATGGCTTTAACCCCATTATTCCCTAATAAAAGGTGTGTGAAAGCTGGAAATAAGAGCTTGCCAATTCTGCTTCTCAGCAACAGCAGCTTGTGAGTAGCACCCCTTCTACCCACAAAAGGCTGCTTGTTGTGGATCTTATTTGATACCTATTATAGTAGCTCTTGCATGGGTCAGCAGAGATCCATTGCACTTCCCACAGAGCACAGCTCAGGCTGGACGTGCTTGCTGCCCCAGGCAGCCCCGCTCCCCAGCTGAGGCTGCCCTGGTGTGCACCCCTGCCAGCAGCCAGCGCTGGCACCCGCCTGTCAGTGCCTGCTAGCTGCCTGCAGAACTTGGGTGCTCTTTGGTGGGGTGGCAGTGGAAGGGGTGGGAGCAAGTGGGAGGCATTGGTGGGGGCGCTCAGGAAGGGGGCAGTGGAGGTGGTGCCAAACTAGGGACAAAGCTGGTGTGCTCAGCCTCATTCCTGCCATGGGCTGTGGGTTGTGAGCTTGTGGAGAGTACCCAGAGCAGAGCTCTCACAGCCTCATTTTATTTAATGAGCAAAGCCTTGTGAAGGCAGAGATTCTTTTATTGGATCTGTTCCCTGTGTTTTTTTCCTAGCGCTTAGCTGTGCTGTACGTGTTACTTGGAAGGCTGAAAAGCAGGATCATGGCTATTTATTAATCTTTGCCTAATAAAGATGACTACCAGATATGTTCTTTGGCCTTAACAAAGAGGTATAATTAGTGATGAGATTAGACATGACCCGAGAGGAGGTGCTTTGCTTAGGAAAATATTCAGCGATGGCATATAATACAGTCTGTCTGAGGCACCACATCCTCCCTGGGGGCCTTGTCTCGAGCTGAGCAGTGACCCTTCCCAGCACTTTGGTGCCGTAGGAAACACAGGAAGAATATTAATGATAAGGGGATACACAAAGCAAGCTTTGCCTCAGTCAAACAACGCACTGCCAACCTAAAATTATTCAGCAGAAGTTTAGTTGGCAAAGTTAATAATTTATGGCTCTGGCTGATAGCACCCCATGCAATAGCAGTGTGTTCAGCAGCCCCAGACCTGATTAAATATGCATGGACTCATTGGATGCAATTTCAGTGCAATTAGTGTATGAAGGAAGAAGGAGCTCTATCATTTCTGGAATTGTACTAAAAGGCTCTGGTAGTTCTTTCATTGTAACATTTTACAGGATAGTAGTTGTTCCACATCAGCTGTATTTAAGTACAGTGGTTTAAGGAGCGGCTGCCTGCTGTGTTATGTGCCATATGAGAAGGCAAGTACTCTGCGTGTCACTAGGCACAGACTGGAAATACTAAACTAGTTCAGGACTAGAGAAAGCTTGTTGCAGCAGATCTTCGAGCTTCTTGTGTGCTGGATTTGTATGTGCCAGCGGTGAGGAGCACAGCCTGAGAAAAGGTTAGATGAGGAAAGATCATCCATCTAATTTCTTTTTCCTTTCTTTGCTGTAAAAGCTCATGTATTGTGCTCATCACAGGCTTCTGAATGCAGGAGCTTAAATACTTGCAGAAACTGTTTAAATAAGAAAGAGGAGAAAATGGCACTGGATGTTCCACAGTCAGCACTGTCAGCATCTGGGTGTGTGTGCTGGCAAAACAGCTGGTGCCCCAATAGCTTTCCTTTCTAGAGCCACATCACCAATAGTTGAGTTTGACCCATGCCCAGCACAGCCAGCTGTGCAGATGGAGACACGTCTGCACAGTTTGCACCAGTTGCCGATCTGTCTTATTCTGTTGAGTGACCAGGGAAAATCCTCGCTCTTCTCCACAGCTTCCTTCACTCCTTTCCCTCTTCTCTCCTTCTGTGTCATCGTTGTTTCCCCTTCTCAGCACTGGCTCCATTTGACTTCCTTCTATCTGAATGCTCTTCAGTTTGCTGCCTGCTTGTGAGCCATGTTGCCTGAAGCTATTCCAGCTTCCTGTGTTTGTGGCCCGTGTCTTATTGTTCTCCAAAATGTATCATTTTACTAGCTTTTCTCCTGGTGGTGGTTTAAGACAAACCTCAGAAGGGCTGGATTGCCTTCAGATGTGGTTCTCCCCCATGCAGAGTCACCTGCACGAGTGGTTCCCTGTAGTGGGTTAAAGGGGGCTCAAGACCAGAAAGGAGCCAGAAGGGAGATGTGGGCTATGGACATTTGCATGGTTTGTAGCATTGCACTCTGAGCCTTGCAAATCACCTGTGCCAAAAGTGCTCCAGTGCCATGGTGGAGAGAGCCAGAGAAGGACTGGAGCTTGAACAGACTGCTGGAGAGCATCTAGTCCAACACCTGGCTCGAGGCAAGACTAACTTCAAATTTAGGTCACTTTGCTCAAGGACTGTCCAGTCAAGTGTGTTAAATTGAAAGAACAAGAAAAAGAACCTGTGTTCCTGCTCTGCAAATAAATATGTAATTCAACTGTTTTGGCCAGCATAGGTGAATTGTTCAGGCCATGGGAAGAGCTTTCGTATTTTTGCTTTGGTTAAAATTCTGAACGTGTACAACCTGTATTTACTGGTATGAGTTCAGACAGGTGTCTGCTCACCTTGCTGTTTGATCTTGCTGCCTTGTTGTGTCTGTCCAGCAGAGGCCTGGGTTTGTGTTATTTTTTTGCAGCTTGGTGTTGTGGAGAGGGGACAGCTGTTTGGTCCTGAGGGGGGCTGCTCATTCAGAAGTGTGGTGCTTGCATCCCTGTGTCTACATATAGGTGCCTGGGAATTTGGGGTAGCCGAATGCCACCCCTAGCGCCTCTCAGTCTCCTTGAATATTCAAGCCTCCAGCTTCATCCCTTGGCTTCTCAGTCAGTAATTTGGGGATAACAGAGGTGTCTACTTCTCAGAAGTGCTGGCAGGATTAATGGGTGAGTGTTTGGGCAGTGCTTTGAAGAGGAATGCTTGTGTGTGCTGGTGGTGTTGCAGGGTGACAGCTGGTATTTGCTCTGCATGTGCAGAGGGGAGGATGACTTGAGCCACCTATGGCAAAACTGCAGTCCCACTAATGTTTATAGCATGTACAGAATAGTTTGTGCCACCTCAAAATAAGCACGTACCCTGTTACCGGCCATGCAGATGCAAACGCAGCTCTGCTCACACAAGTTGCTTCTCTGTCTGTGATGGCCTTCTAATGGGTTTCAGGCACCAAGAATGGGTTTAGGAATGGTGTGTGTGCTAAAATAGTGCTCAGTCTAATTTTGGAGCCCAGGAAAGGTAGTGCCTGTGCTGTAGTGCTGGAGTTTAATGTATGGTGTCTAAGTCGGCTGTTAACACCTGCAAGACCCCAAGAAGTCACTGTATTTCTTGTGCTTTGCAGAAAGGTTATGCAAATAGCTTGCTCACCATGGGCACAATGACATTGACCTTCATCAAGCATTTAGTGCTTTTCAGCACAGAAGGTGTTTCTCTCAGCTGCAAAACAACCCTTTGAAGGAGGGAGGTGTTGTTAGGAAGATGCAGAGTTCAGGCACTAGCCAGTCTATCAGGAATTGCATGGAAAAACCTGCAGGTGGGCAGTGCTTGAAGCTAATCCTCTGTGTCTGCCTGCTGGGCTCATCTTCTTTTCCCCCTTTGCCCCTGGGCTTTGTTGAGAGAAAGCTGAGTGATAACTTCGAGTCTGTCCTGTCTGCGTGTCCATTTTCAAGGTACGATGATGGAGTTATAGATGGCCAGTGGTACAGTGAGGACTTATCAAAGGAGAAGTCTGGAGCACAGGAAAGGGGGATGAGGAGGCAGGCAAGGGAAGGCAAAAAGGACAGGGAATGATGGTGCAGGCCGGAAAGCCTTTTTGCTCATTTATGTCAAAGAGTCACCTTTATAAATCCATGTGGCAGGATGTTGGCTGCCACTTGCACATTAGCTGTGTGAGGGGAGTCTTAAGCAGGAAGGTAGAAGGAAAAGCATGGCCTGATGAGGAGAAAGAGTAAGAGAATTTGTAAGCACGAAAAAAATAAAAAA
The DNA here is from genome assembly GCF_041296385.1 of Aphelocoma coerulescens. Taxonomy (NCBI): domain Eukaryota; kingdom Metazoa; phylum Chordata; class Aves; order Passeriformes; family Corvidae; genus Aphelocoma; species Aphelocoma coerulescens. Next base: position 56,878,593 of record NC_091014.1, on the reverse strand, counting down.
AGCACATATTAAAAGTTTGGGCTGGAACATTTGTAGCTTATAGAAATTTTCATTTATGCATCTAACTTTTAAAAAAGAATTCTAATAATTGGCTTTTGCTATCTTTAAAAATGTCATCTTAATTCAATCTACACTTTCTACTACGTGTGTATTTTGTTTACAATCTGAAAAATACTTTAAAACAGCACATTATGAAAAACAACAAGATTCAGCTTTGTATCTGTCTGTCATTTATTTATTTTTTCTCTTCCCCTAGGAAAGGGTTTCCCATACTTTATTTTTTCTTGCTGCTACTTCTAGAGGATCTGATCTTTTCAAAGAATTAGCTTTTGCACATCTGGCTGTCAGTAGTACTTTAGTGGTTGTTGGGTTCTTCCCCAACACAGGAATTTCCTTGAGTTGTAATCTAATGAAAACAATGTGCGTTTTGTGTGTAAAGCTGCATTAGTGATCCTGAGTAGTCTATTGGTTGTTTTTCCTTTAAAACAGTACTTTAGGTATTATATTTCCAGACACGTCCTTCCTTGAAGGAGAAATCATAAATAATAAGGTTTTCATGGATATTGAATGGATAGTATGGGGAAGCCCCTATAGAATTCTCTCCTTTTTCTCCTGTAGGAATAGGTTACTTTCTTTTGCAAGGATGTGGAGGTTACAGAAATAGATTGCCCAAAAGAGTGGGCAGGGAGTTGGCTGTTCCATTGCTTTACAAAGCATTTAATAGCAATTTGTAAAAGCTGAACAGTATTTCTTTTTGCAGCATTTTTATGTGGTAAAATCCTCTGGTTTAAAAATAGCCTGAGAGTTTTCCAGAACATTTTTATAAAAATTAATTATTGCGATTATTCATTAGGCAAGGCATGCAATAACAGAATGAAGTGTATTTGCAAGGAACAGATTATTGCCTTTAAGGTAAAGATACATTCACATTAAATTTTGCATAAACATAAATTGATATATAATCACATAGACCAGTTCTGTTGAGGTTCTGCATATTCAACAGCTCTGAAAGAGAGGCTGGTTGATATCTTCCATCAGCTTTCAACAATGGAAGCATGTAAATAATTTTCCAATGAAAATGAAAATTAGAGTTGCAGCATTATTAATCTGGTTACTTAAAACAACTTTTCTCAAAAGCAAGGATAAACCAGGGAGCTATGAGTTAGATAGTTGCCTTCAAAACCAAATCAAAACAAAAAGCAGAATTTTTTAGTGGAAAGCATTGGTTAGTTAGGACCATGGGAACTGTTTATTTAATTATGTAACTTTTAATATAGTGGTGGTTTAAAAGCATCATGTAGGAAGGATTTAAACACTTCTTTTGTTTCTAGAATATCAGCTGATAACTTGAGTGTAAACAGGAAAATCCAAGTTCTTCAGCCACCCAAAGCAGGGTGATACCATCATGTAACTAAAGTTGGGGTTAGTGCGGATTGCAAGCAGGAATGCTAGACTCCAAAAACAAAATCAGTTAGTGGTTTTTTTATCCCAAACCACAGGGTGTTTTTGATTAACCAGTTATTCCTGGCCTCTCAAGGGAGAACTTGGAAATTCAGATTAAGAAGAAATAGCTAAACAGATGGAAGAGATTGACATTGTTCTGTTTCACATCAGCTTGAATGCTGTTGGGGACAGAACTGGTGCAATTGAAAATGTGACCACAAAGGTCTGTCTTTGTGGATTTTAAACTTGCTTCCCTTTTTGGCAGAAGAAGCACTGAAAGCATGCTGCTGTCGGTATATAACCTACAGGGTTTTCTTTTTCAGTGGTGGTTGATGATGATGATTGTAGACCACCAGTTTACTGGGATAGTGCTTGTGACCATCTTGAATAGTGACACTATTGCCAGCTTCTGTGATTTTATTGCTAGTGTGTTGGGGGCTGTTTCCTTACTCCCTCTATAGTCCCAGCTACTGCCCTGAGATTTCAGAAGAATTCCTGTGTTCGTTTAATTTTCTTCCTTTTCTAAAAATCCACCCCCACCACACACATCAGTTTTTAACATGCTGTGGCTGTGCAAAAGATCTCAAAAATACGAAGCATGTGTGCTTCAGAGGCTCAGAAAGCTGACAGCAAATAAAAAGAATTATGGTTTGAAAATATATACAGTGGGCTTTTTCAGCCAGTCGCACATAAGGGGGGGAAGAGGGTGGCTGGCAGATGAAATAAAAAACTTTGTGGTTGGCTGATCTGAGCCCCTGACCCCATGTACTGGTTATGCATGTCAAAGAAGCTTTAGCCCAGCAAGCACAGCATGTTGGGAAAAGTGTTGGAGAACGTGTTAAACAGGAATGAACTTCACATTTTGTTATAAATGAAGTTTAAACAGTCTTTTATTTAAATAATTAACCTTAGCATCGTAATGCTGTTGCCACAGTTTCCTCCAAGTTTTGCCCAAAGAGCAACTGATCCAAGATGTACTGGAGTAGCTGAGTGGATTTTATGTTGGTCTCAGCCTGGAGAGGCTGTCAAGACCTGGCTGTCTTGGGTGCGCTCAGGACCAGGCCTGTGCAGAAGCCTTCTTCTACCACATCACCCAGAGATGTGGGTATCGATGGACCCATTTTTCCCCTATGTGTCAGTGCTAAATTCATGCTGGTGAAGACAGCTGAGAGAAGGATTCATGTGCTGTTTAAACTCTTATTTGGAATACCAAAACATACTTGATGTTCTGGATGTATATGGTTGCATTTGTTACTGACCTCTTTTTTTCTCCCAAATCCTTATTAAGTGAGAAGCAGCAGTAGCTGGCAATCAAAGACATGAAATACATTTATTATTTGAAGACTAACAACCTGCTGTACAAACCCATGTCTTGGTCCTCAGAGAGAGGACTGAGGCTTGAACCTCCATCTCCAGCTGTGAGAAGTCTGCTTAAAATAACCAGATGGGGTTTTTTTTTCTTGCTTTTATTTCAGAAGTGATCCTTGATACTGGGTACTTTTTTGATTAAAAAACACCCTGTGCTTCTGGGAGGTGAAAAATTGTGCTTTTTGAAAGCCTAACCTCTCCAAGTTCCCTTGGAATTGGCATCCAAAGTCTCCAGTCTCTAGTGAGAAGCAGGCATGTCGGATACAAAGCAGGGTAATTTATTATGCTTTGCTTCCAATGCTGCTTCCTGTGCTGTATTAACTTTTGGGTACCATTGTTAATCTAAATGGATATTCTAGAAAATAGTCAGAAGGGATCAACAAAAGAAACCATAAAAATATTTGGAAGCAGAAAACTTGTAATAAAAAAGGCTGAGGATGAGCTCTGTGCAAGGATTCGACTGAGGAGACACAGTATCTACAAGTACATAAAGAACAGTTTCAGAGCGGGCAGGGATCAATTATTTCCAGTCAGTTGGGATATAAATAGTGATGAATGAAGCAGCAGGGGGGAAAAAAATAGGTGGAATGCATGGGAAAAATATTAAGATTTCTTCAGGAAGGGCCACAGAGCCTCCACTGTAGGTGCCACAGACTTCTGGAGGCAGGGATTGCCTTTTGTGGGGCACCCAGTGGGTACCACCATGGGTGGCCCAGGGGCTAGAAATTATTTTAAACCCAGATCCTGGTGTTTAGGAAACACTCGAGCACCTGCTGGATTTGGGGTACATGCTGGAATCTTGCCAGTGGCAGCAGGAGCTCAGTACCTGCTTTCCTGAGTCATGGCCCAGGTGACATTTGCCCAGAAATGTAACTCTTCAATTTTTCTAAGTTGAGATAATTTCAAAGTGAGTTTTTAAATGGTAAAATGAACCCAGAGCACTGAAGGAGATGTTTCCAGTGGCAGCTGGAGCTTGAGGCATTAGTTCCAGGTCAGGAGCTGTGTATTCAAAGACCCTCAAGCTGGAATGACCTGGTAGTCAGCGGAGGAGTGTGAGTTGTTTGCAAGAGGTGGAAGTTATTTCTGATGTCTCTGGAATGAATTCTGGGGTGCCATGGATATAAATAGGTACTGAGATGTTAACTTGGTCGGTGGTGAGGAAAATGCTAGTGACAGAGAGAAATTAATGGTTCCATTTATACTTTCTTGAGCATTTCTTCTTCTGTAAGTGTAGCTCCACACACATGCCATCATCTGAACAAGCTGAAGGGGTCTCTTACGGGCCTGGGACCAGAGGTAGGAGCCATAGTCTGTGCAAGCATGAACAGAGGTGTTTTTTGTTGGTTTGTGGGTTTTTTGTGTTTTGTTTTTTTTTTTTTTTTTTTTTCTGGAAGCACAGTCTGCCTTCAGAAATGAATGTTGTTCCTTCAGAAGCCTGTCCACAGGGTTCTTGCCAGCAGAGTAGATGCTGACTTCACTTGAAGCTGGGTGTAGTAAGCTCTGGTAAGGATAGTTTTTGAGTAGACATTTGACTTGAAAGGGTGTTAGCTGTTATCCTTAATATGCATTTGCTTGTTGGGGTAGACTTTGTTTTGTTGGTACCTGCCATGCTAAAAGCTCAGTTTGGTTGTGGAAGAGTTGTCCAGTGCTGTGGGGTCAGTTTGGGGTTTCCTGAGGAACGTGTCTTTAGGGGTGTGTAGCCATGCATGTTTGAACAAACCAGCCCTGCTTACACAAAGGTGTATAATGCATTGCTGCATTCCTCTTCTGGGAAGAGAATGAGTGGGTGAGAGATGGCAGTAATTCAGCTTCAGCAAACATAAGAGGAGAGTGCCTTGTGTCAGAAACCGTATGGATTGGTGTGTTTATCACTATTGACCCCGTGTGCTCACAGCTGCACCCAGACTTCATACCTGTGGCAATTACCATCCATCTCGCCTTTCTCTTCGGTTTCATTGTAAGCTGCAAAGAACCAAGACTCAATTACCCGATCACTGCTCTTGGAGACAAGCTCTTAATCTTTAGCATTTCTCATCCAAATGCAGTTATTTTGATTGCTACATTTCAAGCCTTGCTACAGATGTTAACCCTCTCCTACCATCTTTTTATTCCTCTGCAGAGCTTTTAATTCCCAGTCAGGTGCTGTGGCTCATGGGCCTATGGTAGTTCTTCGATTTTGAATTTTTCCCATCAAAAGGAAGCCCTGGGCTGAGTGGAGGTCTTTCAGAGGCTGTTCAAACTTAAGTATGTGCCTTTGTCCCATTGACTTCAGTATAGCATAAAATCACATGTTTTGACACCCAGGAAGACCCAGTCCTTCCTTTTGTGAATCATAGCCTGGAGATGATGGAGCTCAGGAAAATGGAAATTACAGCACCCATGCTGCTTTCATTCCTTTTCTTCTGTATCTATTTTCCTTGGCACTAAAAATGTACAAAACTTCATTGTCTTGGAAACAAAAACAAAGCAATCTTTCTTTATTCATGAACTGATGTCTGTTTTGAAATCTCATCAGGATGGGAGGAGAAGAAAAAAAAAACCAGACCCATCAGTTTCTGTTTTTTTCTTGCGGGGTTGTTTTTCACCACTGGGTGCTGCTGGTAGAAATCCTGCAATAGGAATTGTAGGAGAAAACACATTTCGGGAGACTTCCCAATTTAGCACTGTGATTCAGCAGGATCCTAGAGAAGAAGCCTTGGTGCGTGGTGGAATTATGAGCTAAAATCAGGCAGAGGGGGGAAAAAAACCCAGCAGAGCCTCAGATAGAAAATGAGTAATTTGTGATTAGATGTTAAAAGCAGCTTTCTCAATGAATTTGTGCGTGCCTGTGTTACCCAAGCACAGGAATCCTAAATCTCTCCTTGACAAGCCCCCCGTGTCCCCTATTTGTCCCTGTGTCCCCAGGCTCCATCCAGCCCCCTCCCGTCTCCCGTGCTGCAGGCAGACGAGAGGCAGCGAGCCCGCTGGCTCCTTCTGACCCTGTCTCTCATTGTCAATTTTCATTCATTTTGGAGAGCCTCGACATTTTGGAAACCTTGTTCTCTCCCTCAGACAGGACCAAGGGTGGTCATGGGTTCAGAAGGGACCCCAGGGGAGCCAGGAGGTGTGAGACTGCCTGCCCTGGGATAGCAGACTGCTGTTGAGGGGCACACAGGGAAGAACATTTAGGGAAATTCCTGTGTGGATGGAGAGGCAATGATTGAGCTACTGCAGTCAGCTAACTCTATTATATTTGTGAGAAAAAAGTGGAAAATTAAAAATGGGAGCTTTTCTGGAGGAAATAATACATGGTGAAATGTGGTACACATTTATAAACAATAATGTTTCACGTTAAGTGGGAGATTTGGCTTATCAAATCTGTTAATTTTTTCATTTTCTATTCTCCTGAAACTATGTCTAATAACATTTTTAATTACCTTTTCAATATTGTACCTTATCATAATCGTTTTACTTTTTGAGACCATTCTGTATTTTCCAGTTAAAAATTAATCTTTTCCTTAAGTTTCCTCTCTCCTTTCATGTTTAGTAGGTGCTGTCGAGCCAAGCATCAAAGCTACTTATTTATTTATTTATGTATTTATAGAGATTATGTAATTTTATGTCAGATGCTCTGTTACTCATATGAAAATAGAACTAAACAAGTTTTATCCTTCGGGACATAACTGCTTGTCTGGGGGATGAGGAGAGACGGTTTGTGGCATTGCACAGTTTCCTGGGTGCCTTGGTCCTGCAAATGGCCAAGGAAGCTTGAACATCCTTGGGTGCCCTGTGAAGGCTGGGGGAAGTGGGAGCATCCAGCACCTTACAGGATTGTTGAGGACCTGGCAGCACAGGAGCCTGAGACTGTCCCCTCTTGCTGTAAGCATCAGGCATTGCTCGCTGCTGGAGGCAGAAATATCAACCCAGTGACCTGCTGTGTTAAAGTGAAGCACAACCTTCTCTTTATCCGCTAGACACTTCTTACATATTGTATAGTGGGGATCCTGTCTCTGCCTCTGTAATTTTAAAATGGAGTATGCAATGCAGGTAGCAAACTCTGCAAAGTCCTTTGACTGACTTCTTGCACTTTGGGACCTTATAATCTGTTTGTGGGTTTCCAGATCATACACCTCTGTGCTAAAATTTCTCAAGAAGGTTAGCTAAAGCGATGCTTTTGCTTATTTTATTTATTTTGGAATGGGAGGGAATTACATCCAAAATAGCTCAGGTATTTCCAAGCGTGAGATTAAGAGGAAATAAGTTGCCTGGCCCAGGTGAGATATTTGTGGGAGTAAAGATTTGGAGTCTGGCAGAGAAGCTGCCTGGTGTCAGGCATGCTTCCTTCCCATTCTCCCAAGGATCTGCACAAAGTAGATGAAGTGCAAAGCCTTGGGAAAATTGTCATGCTGGGAATAGACCAGATTTGGCTGCTAGCTTCTCCCTTTCCTCCATCCCGCTGGGCAGTGGCCATCCCTGCTGGGGCAGCCCTTGCTGCTGGACTCCTGGTGCCTGGGTCAGGCAGGTGCCCTTGCCTTGCTCCCTCAGCTCCCAATGTCCCTGTCACAGCATTGCCTGGGTGGTGTCACGGCTGTCCCTGATGGGATTACCAGGCTGCTGTGTAGTGATCCCATTCTCCCTGAACTCTCCTGAGTTTAACAGATGTATAAAGTAACGCACGGATCTCGCGTGCCTCTTTGAGACAAGTGAGTCCCTGCTTAGATAATCTGGGAAAGTCATAATTGATATCCAGAAGCCCTTCATGCATTTTCTGGCCTCAGTGCATTTCTCAGTTCAGAGCTTTTATTTGGTTTAGGTACCTGGGGTTCCCCCGTGGCTGTTACAGTCATGGCCAGCGGGTCTGGGAGCTTCTCATCCCATTCCTGAGCAGCTCGCTTTGCCCTTGGCTGGGCTCGCAATCAAACAGCACCTCTGCCTGCTAAGAAGGGATGTTTTCCATTTGCAGGCTCCTTGTGCAGCCTGCTCTCATACCTGCCCTATAGTTTCCGGGCAGAGTGTGATCAGCAAATTGCTCGACCACTTGCCAGAGCTGTGCTGTTTGCAGTTACTGCAGATCCCAACAGCGGTGGCTCTGCTGGATTAGCTTTCTTCCTTTAAGAGAGATTTTTGATAGGTGTCTGCCGCTATTTCACGGTCCTGTTCTCTTGTGCTTCAGTTCAGAAGTGCATTTATTTTGCTTCTGCACTTTTCCAATAACTGAGCAATAGTTTATGTTTGCTCTGCAATAAATTTAATTTTCAGTGTATTGGCCTAGTTACATAAGTGATCCGAATCCCTCTGGATCTCTCTTGTACTTGCTTTGTATTTACTACTCCCTTCAGTTTCATGTCATCAGCAATTGAGCGATTTTACAGCTGGTTTCTCCAAGTAATTTATAGACACTATCAAGGGTGGAATAGATAGTGAAAATTTGCTGCATAGATCCCACTCTAAGTGTACTACTTTTGCAGGAGCAAGAGTTGTTGGCTGGGAGGTGATGGCAAATACTCCCATCTCAGGCAACATGTACATGCTCATAATCGGGTGGTAGTCCAGCCATAAATTTCAGTGCCAGCATTGGGGAGTTTGCTATTGATGCCTCTGACTGTTTCCAGCTGGATACCTGTGCTGATATATAGAAGCTATTGCAGCTGCATTAACTGCAGACACTATTGTCAGCATCACCTTGTAGGATGCTTGCAGTGAGATACTCAGTTCAGTCCTTCCCTTGGGAGGTAGAGGCATTTTTTCTGCTGTTTCTTTGAGAGGAGTGCTTAAGGCAAGGATGCTATATCTCTGTGTTCTTCACAAAATAAGAAAAGGAGCAGAGATCCTGAGAACCACCACGTAGCTGAAAGTCTTCAGTTTGGCAGCATGAAGAGTTAAAAAAGAAGTAGAGAGAGATTTGTACCGAACTGCTTGGACATGTCTCCTGTAAGCACAGCTGTGGAGAGCAGAAACTGCAGAGGGCTGGGCTGTTCTTCCTTTCTACAGGGTGCCATAGCTGCTGCTCCCTTAGTGTGTATAAAAGGAGCAGGCTCAGTCCCCCAGGAAACTCCAACCCCAAGGTGTTTCGCGTCATTGTGTGTAAAACCCACGACATTGCTGACCTCAGGGCTGTGATGGCGGATGTGAAACTGGGGAGATGACTCACTCCAACTGGTAATTCAGGCTGAAAGATGGGGTTCCCCAACCTTTCTTTGGTATTTAAGAGGTGTCCCCCTTCCTCTCTGAAGAAAAGTTACACCCAGAGTGTCCCAGCCAGTCTCGCTATTGCTATATTGTGTCAAGGGCTTTCTTTATGACCGCAGGCACTGAGGGATGAGTTAAAACAGTAAAATTAAAGCTGATGGTGGAAAACAGCGGGGGGGGGGGGCAGGTCCCTGCCCAGCTGGCTCACCCTTCCTCTTTGTGCTGGGTAACCTGTGCTTAGAGAGATTTTACTGAAAACATTTATTCTGAAGGGCAGCAAAACATATCCGTTCTTGTGGGGAATATTAAATGTTGACATTAAGCAATAATTTAACAGATGCTAAAAGTTTTTAGTGAATAATACATGGGCTTCCCCCGTGAGCCTCAGATTATCTAGGGAAAATACTCTCTTACCTCTTCTCTAGGTGAGAGCAAGATGCATCGTGGGTGCGGCATGCATCAGTAGAAACCCACTGGGTACATGCTGATGGAGAGCAACCTGCCCTCTGTTTCCAGTGGGAAAGCATTAAGAGCATCACGAAAATTTGTTTTGAACGTTGGTAAAATTTGCCCTCATCCCAAAAGAAGAAAAAAAAAAATCAAACAAACCAGCCCTTTGAAAGTGGTGGGGGTATTAGATAGTTCTAATTGCTTTTCTCTGCAGTTTGAAAACAGTACCCTCCTTGCCAAACATACCTGTTATCACTGTTATTTTCTTTTTGCTTATCGGTGCGTAACTGTGCCATGTTTTCCTGGTGACATTTCATACCTGGTTTTGAGACTTTGTTTTGCTGCTTATGCTTTGCTTCTCAAAAGGGATGAGAAAATTCAACCTTCCAAGGTACAACTAAGCCTCTTAGCATCATAGTATCAAAAGAGTGATTAAAGGGGAATTTCAGGTCCTTTTTCTGGTTGATTTTCAGGTAATTTTTACAGTTTTCCATTTGCCTAAGTAATTCCTCGATCCCAGAGTTAACTTTCTTGATTTCTCAATTGATTGGCGCATTGCTGAAACAAAGAGCACGACTGGCAAAACGGATCTGTGAAAAAGCACCCCGGTAATTTAATAAATAGCACAGACTGGGTGTTACTGAAAACCCAGCACACATTCAGTTCCTCATAGGCTTCAGACAGCTGTACCAGTGGAGGTTTCTGCCGTTTAGTTAGGGAAATTCAGGCACATGTACAGCCAATGGTAGCAGTGAGGAAAATGTCTATAAATGTATAAAAACCCATTTATATACTGGTGCCAATACTTTTAAGCCAGCAAATGTCTAATTTCTGAGGCTTCCCTCCAAAGTGTGGGCTCAGTAGCCTACCTTGTCGGATGTGTGCAGATTTCTTTGTCCTATATTCATTACTGCATCCTGCCAGTCGTTAATGGGTCACCTTGGAGGTGCTGGTATGTCCTGCCTGAAGACCATTAGTGAGGAGCACAGATGCCTCTCAGCCCCCCCACGCACCTGCTTCTGCCCAAAGCCTGCCCTGCAGCAGCGCTACCCACACCCGTCAGACATCAAGCACCAGTGTGGGATTTGTTAGTGTAGAAACCCTGCACCTCTTGTAGGGTTCCCCCCCACCTCCCTGCTCCCCCCTTAGTTTTACATGACCTGGGGGAGGCTGAGTGCAAACAGGACCAGACCTGCCAAGGGTCAAAGAACCGAGGCAATCAAGAAGGCAGAGTTTTCCCAAGGGAGGCAGACTTGCTGGCTGACAGCCAGGATCATGAAACTGCTCGGGAGAAATGTCAGCTTAAATGAGAATGTGCAAAAAACCAGGTATTGCAGCAAGACTAGTGGGCCATGGCCCTGTGCAGGACAACACGCTGGTTCGGTCTCGCCAGTGGTTAGTTTGTAATGGTTACAAGGATGATTGCTTGCCAGTGTAAATAGTTGGATAAACAAACATATAGGAGAGTGACTGTGGATGTGAAAACCCCACTCTTTATTTAGAGGATGTGAGAAAATGTGTAGCTCTAATCACATTTGCCGGGGAAGTGACTGCGGGGGAGATTTGGGTGTGATGAGGAAATGGAAATGTTTGCTGGGAGGAGAAGAGCAGCTGAGCACTGTGGCACGGGAGCCTGAGACCCTGCCAGAGGGTAGTGCCTTGATCTGTGGGGCTGAAAGGCTTTGAGGCAATTGTAACCACGTCACTTACAGGGCTGAGGCAGTGGGGCAGAGTAGTGATTTTCATGGCTGCAGGCAGCCCTGGGGACCCAGCTGGTGAATGAGGGGAGGGGGTGGATTTTTTTCCTTTCCTTCCCCCAGCAGCCTGGCCAGCCTTTATACCAAGCCTCAGGGGTTGTGTGGAGCCTCCTACTATTGCCTTTCCCTCCGCTCGCCCAGAAGGGTGATGTGGGGTGAAGCATCCTTTCCCCTTCGGGTTGGGATGCTTCTCTGCAAGACTGGTTGAAAATCAAGGGCAGGCTGAAGCTCAGCCAAAAACTTAGCAGTTACGTGCTAAATTTGTAACCACCAGGAGTAAGGGTGCTTTAATTCAGTGAGTCACTGCTTGTTCTTATTAAAGAGTCTGTGGGGACAGCTTTTCTGGCACACGTGGCAGGGTTGAGGTGCAAAGGGGAGCTGCTGTGGTCTGTAGCCAAAGAAATGATCCCAAAGGCATTAAACTGGCTGGAGGTGCTTGTAAAGGAATTTTCTCTCATGAGAACATTGATAACCCAAGAGAAAACAGGGGAGAACTGGTCAGGAATGATGCTGTCATCTCAGGAAAGTCCCGTCCACAGGCTGGTCCAGGGAACAGAGCCATCCTGGCTGGGCTTCCCGTGGGGCGGGAGCTCGGGTGCCCCAGCTGTGGGATGTGGGAACACAGGCAGGATGGATGTGCTGATGGCTCTGTGTTTATCTCCTTCAATTTCCTGTGCTAAGACAGGAAAATACAGGTTTTCAAATCAGAGTGTGCTTTCAGTCATCTTTTTCTGCCCCCCACTGTGGCAAGCAGAAGCTGGTAATTTGCTTTCTAGAGTTGATCCCAAGTGTGTATAAATAGATGATGTCTGAAGGGAAGAGCTTTAGAGAATGGTGATATTAGGCTTTGCTTTTTGAGAATTTAGCTACTGTTGAAGTACCCGGCATTACCTTACTGCAGTTAAAGTTTTTGAGGATGGGTAATATTCTCCCAACTGCAGAATTACCAGTAAGATGTGCCATGGGTCATGTTACCAGTCTCTTGCTGGTAGTGGTTTAGTGTGTGACATTGCAGAGAAACCCTGTTAAAGTTGAGGTGCAATTTCATAACATTCAGTGCAAGTGCAATACTAAACAGACCTTCTCCAAGTTACTTACACTGTTGATTTAATAAATTGAAGTAATGATTCTCTTTTGGCCTGTTCTTAGCTTTGCAGCTTCTTAATGTAGGATCCATTGCATTGTTATGTTTTGTTAGGGTCTGAGCTCTTGTTGTCTGTGTTGGGTGGTATTTTCAGTTTTGAGAGAGTAGCCAAGAAAATCACTGAGAAAAGCCCATGAACAATTGGTGTCATCTGATTCTAGCCTGTACTGTAGTTGCTCTGCTTCAGGTCTATTGGTTTGGTAGGAGACATCTTCAAATGAACATTTAACATAAACAGTTGCGTTCAAATTAAGCAAATGCTTGCCTGAGCACTCAGTAAAGCTATGTTAGATGAGTGAAAAGCAAGGTGCAGCGCCCTGCGAGACAATCTGAAGGAGGCATTAATAAAGACTATCTTTTTATCCAGTAATATTTTTCAGGAAAATTAATTATATGTAAATACATAAAAAGCAAAATGGATACCTAATCTTCATTGCTAATTGGTACTCCACATAGCTGTATTATGTTTGATAACAGAGTGATTGAACTGAGCAAAGCTTGTGTATCTCTAGGATAGAGACAATTGAATTGTTATTCAGAAAAATGCCATGATGATTGTATCATGTCCTGTGGTTCAGAGATGCTTTCTTCAGTGTATTAACCTTTAGTTTTCTATAGGTAGCAGGGAGCTTAGTATTAATGTTGCCATAGTTGAAATACAACCTTCATGGGTATAGGAATAGGTTCGGGAGTCACCACATTCTTGTACTGCAGGTCAGACTTGAAGACCTGATCCATTACATCGGAGCGGATGATGAAAACTTAAACTAAATAAGCTGTCAGCATATTTTCTTTATTTAATGTTGGGTGGATGTCTAAACCAGCACATGTAACAGCAGCATCCTTAAGAAGATGAGCAAGAAAGATGGAAAACACAAACTTGTACATAAATTTCTTGGATTCAGTGTATGCTCGCAACTGAGAGGAAGCAAAAAGCCACAGGGCACAAAGTGCCACATCTTTGTAGGTGGTCCAGAGCTTCAGTATTCAGACAGGCACTTACGTGTTTTTTCGTTATTCATTTTCCTGTAAAAAGTTTTAAGATTTCAGGTACATGGAATAAGGAGCTCTGGAGATTCCTCAGCAAAGGCAGCAGCAAGAGGATAATAGAACTGAGTCTGATTGGAATATTTTTGGCACTTCTCTAAATAATTAACGATGCTTAAGCTGAGCCATTTTGCTGAGATGTTTTTGTCTCAGGAGCATTATATTAAATTCTGAGATTCAGGATGCCTCCCTCATCCTCTACCACCCCATCACTTCCAAGGAGGTGGTAAGAGGGGTATTGGGGTGAGGAAGGAAGGGAAAGGGGAGAGAAATAGAGAATCTGTTCTGTACAGTCTGTTGCGTCCCACGTTGTTTCCCTGCTGCTAGTTGTGCCTGTAAAGCTTCCAACTAACCAGGCACAGAGAGATCCCTAAGAGGTAAACTAAATTTAATTCTCAGCTTGAAAAAGCATTTTTCATGTGAAAAAAAAATTCTAATGAGCAGCTGCTCCTTCGTAGGCAGTTTGCAAACTTTGGGACCTGCACTGAAGGATAGTAATGGCATATCCATATTCAGTGGTTTGACAGGAAAATGTGTTTTATCTTGTGGGCAGGAGTGATCCCTTGGGTGAGGAGAAGAAGAAATCTAAGAGAAATCCATATTTTGTGGCTGTATCATACTAAATGCAGCACCTACTAAAATCTTACTAGATTGGAGGAGGTTTTAGATAAATATGCGGTCAGATAACTCCAGCAGCTAAAACAGGAAAATAACAGCTCTGTGAGCAGTCTAGAAATTGCAATGTATTGAAGATGTCCTCAGATGGCTAATCTGAAGATCTGATGGGCATGCTTATAAATAAAGACCTCAGAGGCTAAGCCTTCAGGGATTAAAAATGGGGCAGAAATCTGTCCTCATTTGAGAGCCTCCTGCTGAAAGGTGGTGCCAAGGAGTGAAATGCCAACCTGAAAGCTGGTTGCCCAGAAGGATGGTGGTCATGTTGTATGCAGGGACTTAGATGGATTGGCTGAATGAGAGTTTGTTGGTGGGTGGCAGGACCCCAAGCACTGGGATCCTGCCAAAATCCATGTTCAGCACCATAAAGGAAAGTGGTACCCAGTGTGAGCAAGAGATGTCTCCCAGGAAAAGCCCAGAGCTGAGCGTCATTGCACAAGGCATGCATTGCATGCTGCTGAGCCTTTCTCCCTTTGACAGACCTAATCCACTGGTTCAGTGTTTTTTCAGCACAGTGTACATAAAGCTTCTTGTGACAAGGCTCCTACCTTGGATCATCTGAAAAGTCCTCATAAGCAGGAATCCACATCTGGCAGTGAGTGTCCTTGGCTGCTTAGGATGATGGGCTTTCAAAAGGTCTTTTTGTAGGTGTTGCTAGTGTGCAAGGAGTAATTTTTTTCTTTTTAATCCAACCTATTTCATAAACTTGGAAATGAGACTCCAAGAATAAATTTCTTTTTGACCGCTGTCAAGGAGTGTCAATAGTTTGTTTATCATACCTGTACCAGCTCTTCAGGGAGCCTGAGAAATGATGGTTTGGGACACTATCTCCTTTCCCAAGCCTCCGTTTGCACTGAAGCAGTATTGTCCTGTTCCCTGGGGACAGCAGACAATGAGAGCAAGTGCTTGGAGCAGATGCTACTGCAGAGGTAACTCTGCTGTCGTTCCTTTCACCTGGAAGTGTACTTGTGATTTTAGGATTACATTTGGGTGGAAATGTTACTTGATGTTTATAAATACACCTACATGCCAAATTCTTTTTCTGGCTTCATTTTTTTTTTTTAAATAAATGTCCTCTAATATAAAACAGAGGGCAGACAGAGGTAGCTGAAAAATTGCTCATATTTCATGGTCAAGAAACAAATATCCTCAGTTCCAATGATCATCAGTGATGGCTTTCTAGTCTTCCAAACAACCATTTTTAGTGGAAAAAACTAAGACAGAGATGTACTGTAAGGATCTGTAAGCTAATGCAGTTCCAGAGCCTCCTGAGTTCCTGGCAGCCACCTCTGTTAGATAATTTCAGACCCAAGTTTTTCCCCACTGAGTTACTTTTCAATCCTCTGGAGTCCCTGCCGTTCTTCAGTTCAGGTAAGATGCTCTGTGACCTCAGGTAGTCATTAAGAAGTCAGTGGATTTATACCAGCTGGAAGTCTCATGGCACTTAAAATAGTGCTGGGAGGATGGGAAGATCGTGAACACTTTGTCTGGCGTGTCTGTACCTCCCATCACCATGACCTGACCGGAGATGGAAAAACAAGCTCTGTCTGCATTACCTCTCTGTGTAAAGTGGGGATGTCACTGCCCTGAGCGGGAGCCTGGTTGATGTGCTTTGAGCTCCTGAGGCAGAAGGATCTACATGGTGTCGTCGGTGTATTTGTTAAAACCTTGTCTGTATTCTTTCACCAATGATACGTCTGTGTTTAGCACTAAACAAGGGGTGCATATATGTTATGGCTTAACCATTTATGTGATAACAGAGTCAATAGTTTGCCATCTTGAGCCTAAGCAATACCAGCCAATGAGAGTTTTAAAGGCAAATTGTGTTCCTTCCAATCTTCTTCCTGTCCTTGCCCACAAACAGGAGGAACTCCTCTGTTCTTGATAATGGCATTTACCATTTCTCAGTCCAGGAATCTTTCATACACTCCTAAGAATAGCTCAGGGAATTATTTCAGGAGTCTACCTCCATACACCAGCTAGACTATCTTTGCCATGTTTGGAAGAATTTCCCTATTCAGTTTGTAAGAGTCCTTAACATGGGAAATTCCCCAGGCTCCCTCAGCAAACCTGCCCAGGGTTATCTTTACCATTGGAAGAAAGCCATCCCTAATGCCTAAATTAGATCTTCCTTGCTGCAGTTTGAGTCTGTAAGTTCCTGTTCTGCACACTGTCATTGTGGAGAACAAATCGGTTAGTTTCTATTTGTGGCAACCTTTGATGTGTTTGCTGACCTCAGAGCAAATCTGATCACTTCACTCATCTCTCACAGGTCTAGACCTTCGATTATTCTTGTGCTTGTTAAAGTGTTTCCTTTGATTAGCTGATTTTTTGTGCCAAGTGCAGATGGCACAGATTTGGGGTTTTTTTGGTAACACTAGTTTGTTAGATATGTATGAGTTCTACTTGGTGGACTGAAGTAGCTCATGAGTCTTGAAAACTGTCTTTTATAGACTTGGTACTATCAGTCAAGTTGCCATTCTATTAATGTCTTATGTCCTTATTTCACAGTCTTGCTACCCTAAGAAATTGAGCTCTTACTTTTGAAGGTCAAGAGTTCTAGGAATATTGTGATCACTTGTTTCCTTTTGAGATAAATGCTGTGTTTTCTTTCCAGCTACAGATGACAGCAGTTTATCAGCATGTTCATCACAGTATTCATGCGTAAAAATCATGGGCAAGTGGGGGGGGGAACAGTCTAAACAATAAAACATCATATGATCCAGTAAACTCTGGATTCTCCTTCAAAGTCTATGGTAGTCAGGTGTTACCTGACCTGTTTCCTGTAGTATTTACTTGAATGGTTGCTTTGCTTCCCAGCCCATTTGCACAGTCATTTCCAACCTCTGTTTGACACTGTATAGTGTATTACCTGTGAGGTCTCTGCAAATACTCGTTGTCATCAACTGAACTGTGAATCTGTGGTGCAGCTAGAAAGGTTTTAGGAAGTGAAGAGTATAAAACCACCCTTCTCATTGCTCCAAAAGCCCTTCCCTTTTCTACAGTAAATAAATGTGTTTGTATTCTGTAGCTCTAAGCCCCTTTCCTGGAGAAGCACTTCTCTTCATCTTCAGAGTTTAATCAGAAAAAAACTAGTATTAGATATTTTGATTGTGATATGTCAGTTGGGATGACTACTGTTACTTAAATTCTTGGATGTTCAAAACAGACAACATCTGATAACTTTATTGTTAGCTGTTCATTAAATGGGGTAGTAAAGCCCAGAGTATTTTGTGGGATGAGAATTTTTTTTCTAAAGTGAACGTAGCTGTAATTACAAAAAATTTTTTTCCTCCTGTATTTTTTTCTCTTTTGAAAGTGGAGGATGTTTAAACAATAAGCATACATTCAAAAATAATGCGACATGAAGAACACTGATATGTGTGTGGAGTTGCACTTAAATCACTTACCCAACTATGCAGGTTATAAATGACTCCCTGTCACTCTGAAAAGCTGCTTTTCTACATTCTACACAAAATTATTCACAAGGTCACAGAACACTTGCAAATACTCACCGGGTACCATTCATACAGAATGGCAGGTGAAGAAGGAGTAATAAATAATTACAGGGTCTTTTCTTTGCCTTGGTGAGTTTGGGATTGGGACACATCAGCTACCTGGCAAATATAAACTGAACTAAAAATATTTGCATAAACAATTTGTTTCATGGCCATGAGTGCTGAACACACTGGGAACATGTACAGCCTCTTTGAAGATCATTTGAAGCATATAAGGGTAAATATTTGGGTAAATAATGTGCAGCCAACAACTGGACAAGATTTAGGTTTGCTGGTCTAAGAGGCAAGTACTTAAGTGTCCTTGTAATGTGTGGATGAAAAATCATGACTTATTTATTGTACGAATTTTAAAAGAGTGAGAAAGTTTGCAGAGCCTTTAGGAAGTCTTGTAAATCTCCTGTAATAGGGGACTTACAAAAAGACAGCAGCGTGTCCAGGTGCATTTGTAGAGTGCTTTTCTAAGGAATGAGTTCTCACTTGGCAGAAATGAGAGGGAATTTACCTGGGCAGAGGAGGCACAGTGGTCTTCTTGTCTCCCTGTCAAGATGGAACTGATGTCAGAAGCAACAACAGAGTAAGCTTGGGGGCCAGTTGCATTCTCCGAATTTGATTGCCTAATTTGGCTACAGGTAGTGGTATTTTGGTGTTAAGCACAGGAGAGATGGGGCCTCCCAGAAAAGTGCAGGTTCCCACCCCATCCTTGGGGGTACAACTGAATTTTAAGCATGATGGAAGTCCCAGGGACTGGCTGTCCATGCATATGGGGTGGGGCTGAGTTGGAAAGAGCTCCACACACGTAGTGACACTCAAAACCAGAGGCTGCTGTTTGGCAGTCAGCATTTATTTGCAAACCCTGAAAAACTCTGTTGCTTATCCTGATTTTTTTTTTTTTTCTTCAAGTTTAAAATCCTGCTCTGGGAAGCTGATGGCTTTCAAGGGCAGTCAATAATAGTTAGATGCATTCGTTAGAGGGGTGTTTGATGTTCTTTAGGCATGATGGGGATAAATAGATGGATATGAAGAAAGTTGTCTGTAGATAAACTTCAAAGTTTTCCTTTGTCGGAAGCAAATCTGAAAGTTGGCACTGGAAATAACCAGTGGATTTTTTTTATTTTTAATTTCTTATAGTTCTCATAAGCAGACTGTCTCTGGCATGCAAGAATGGCTTGGGTATTCTTTTGGGATGCTATTTTTGTTGTTGTCTGGGAATTAAAGTTTCTGTACCTGTAACTCACTTCTAAATGTGTAATTTCAAAGAATACCATAAATTTCTTTGCCTGTTGGTATTGCAGGCTTGAAGAAGGATTGAACAGGAAGTTTTATTAACTGGAGCCCTAGCAATTTCAAAGATACCAGTTGTGCCAGAAGCTTTTCTGACAGGTCTTATTCATAATGGCCTGAATGTGTCCAAGACAGCGTGATCTATAGCTTTTAATCAGCTAATGGATTGAGCCTCACAGTGAAACTTGGCTATATTCAGACAGTTTAGAACAGAAAGGATTTTGCAATTTCCCAATTTTCAGTCTGGGACAGGTTTCTGAGGGAAGCAGCAGCATCATTGCTAGCCACTGGTGAATGACAAAGCAATGTTATAACACAGAATAAAAGGTGTGTTTAGCTCAGCTTCACCAAAGCATTTGTAATGGTCTTTGCCCTTGTCCTGGTTTAGGATTTTGGATCTTTATATGATTGTGTTTTGCTCCAGCTACGGGTAAGAGCAAGTAAGGCAGAGCAGAGGGAGATTACCACAATTAAGGGATAGATTTCCACTGTAAAGCTTTATAATCTGTGCTTTTCTTCTGAACTGAAAGTTCAAACAGGTAAAAAAGGCCGTGTGGAGAAATAGGCGATGATTGGGATTGCCACGTTTTGTCCTGGTGCTGCTGTGCCAGGGAAAATGTGCTGTCAGGGAAGTCCAGCTGTGGGAGATGAGGGAATGCAGGAGGCGTGGCCAGGAATGGCACCCTGGAGTTCAGGTGGAGCGTGGGCCCCTTGAGACCACTCAGGGAGATACACAGAGGATGTCTGAAGCATTATACTGGAGTCTGTACAAGTCCCCTTGTCAGAACTTCTTCATGTCTGAGAGCTCTTCATGTCATTAGCGAGGTTGCATGTTTCCATATTTAGTTCTTCTGTCAACTCTTTCCTTTTGTCTTTTCATTCAAACTTCTAAGACCAGGGAAAAGAAAAAGTTAAGAAAAAAAGAAAAATCAGACAGGTTGATTTAGGTCTTGAGGAGTAGGAGTTGCTAAGGGATAGAGAGGAGGAGTCATCTCACTTTGAGCAGAGTGAGACGATGAAAATTGTCCTGTAAATATGAATTCACTGACTTTAACTTGGGTGTGATGAAGGTCCCAAGCTCTGTGCCAGTAGTCACGAGGTAAGAGTAACCTTTCTCTTTTTCCCTCTGGTGCTCTCCCCTTTTTTCCAAAAAATAAGTGGGGTACTGACCTCAGCATTGGCCAGCACTGGTGCAGGTGATGCCCTGGGTGCAGGTGATGCTGTTTGCAGCAGCGCTTGGGTGTAGATTGAAGCTGGCTTACCCATCCTTCCAAATTCTCTGCCTGTAGGGTAAAGCCTTCCCTTTAAACAGTCTCAGGTTTTGTAAATGTTAAGTGTGATACTGAAACCTGTCATTGCACAGTATTTTGGGGGTTGGCTGGTTGGTTTGTTTGTTAAAAAAGCAAGAGAGAAAAAGTTCTATTTCTTGCTAATACCTTTTTTTTTAGACTGGGTGATTTTTGGGTTTTTTTTTGAGAAGTTCATTAGTCCCTGCAGAGTGGGGTGCTGAGATGACTGTTACAAGCACAAGCCTGTCAGGCACCCAGATATCCCGGGTCATGGGAATGGTGTAGTGTTGCTGGTGGTCCTGGGAGCATCCTGACTGCCTCCCTTTTCAGCCAGGAGCAAGGTGGCTCTGTGTAGGAGTCTTTTGTGGGGATGTCCCTCTCCCAACCCGTCACCATGTGCAAAGCAGGACTGAAGGTGCTGTAGAGCTGTGGCAGAGGTGAAAAAAGAGGAGAGGGTTCGTTCCCAGGGTCTTCCCTCTACTTGGGCAGCACATGACAGTCCCTGGGGTCAAACAGCTTTAGGGACAGGGCTGACCCACTCCCAGCTCTGCCCCCCACACCCTTCCGTTTTGGCACGGTGATGCAGGAGAAGGGCTTGGTGGGGAGCTGCAGTGGTGCAGAACCTCCTTGTCCCTGTCCCACTGCTGTGCCAGGATAGGTACGTGAGACGGTGTTATATGGGATACAAGCTGTGACTGTACAAGCTGGAACACGCTTGAGCCCTTAATTAAAATGCCCTAGTTAGGGGCTGTCTGCAGAGAAACAGCCCCGTTTTCCCACATAAGAAAGGCTCACACCTGAGTTTGCAGGGAACCACCCAGAAGGACGGATTTTAGAGTGTCGTGGAGAAACTCGTCTTCACAGAGCATCATCTGTGAGCCAAGGTAATCTGTGCTTCAGGACTGGCCCTGCCAGCAGCAGGGCTGTACTGAGCCTTGTGTACTGCATGGAGAGGCTTTTTGAAATGATGAGTGGAGAAGGAAAAAGAGCAGGAATGAAGTCTTGTTCCACACGGGGCAGGAGTGAGTCAAGGCCCACTTTTGTTACTGCTGTGACTGAGCATTTGCCTGGCCCAGGAGGTATGTGACAGTGAAGTCACTGCATATGAGCTTCAGATAAAATGGGAAGGGGAGTGGTGGGTGGCGGGGAGATGGTGCTATTTCATGGTGTTGCAAATGTGAGACCAGTGAGAGGACCAGTGTCACAGAGTCTGCAGAAGGTCTGACATGAACCCCCTCTGCCTTCTGCAAAATTTATCTGTGGAGGCGAAGCAGGGTTTGATGAAGTGGCTCTTTGATTTTTAAATGAGAGTGAGCAAGAGTCTGTTTTATGGAGAAATTAAAAAATTGTCTGATAGCAAATTCTCTTGAATGGAATGAGTGTATCTCATTTTAATGAGCTTTCATGGGAATAAGGTCCATTGCTGTTGGTGGAGTTAGTGATCAGTACTGATCTCCAACTCGGTATGGCACAGGGTGAACAACTACTACCTGGGCTGTCTAGCTTCTGTTTTCATAGTAAGCCATATGGGGAAAAAGTTCTGAATATGCTTTGACTTGAGCTTATTATTTCTTGTCTCAGAAAATTGTGCATCAGAAGCTCTACAGAGTTTGGTGGTGGTGGAATTAGGGTGGGCTTGGGGAACCTGTGCTGGGGGAAGGTAGTTGAGGACCAGCTCACACCTTGGGTCCAAGGAAGCCTGGTGTCCCCACAGTGAGGGGATGCCAGGGGTGGGGCCAAGCACTGTCACAGGCTGAGCCCAGCATGCACATGGTCCTTTGGGTTAGAACACAGCAGGTTTGGGTGGAGTGAGCCTAAAAATCCCACACTGTGGGCTGCTGGAGCTGCTGCACTCATACCACTTGAGTGTGAAGGCCTGTCTGGGCACACAGCTGCTCCCAGCATGCGAGCTCCAGCTCCTTGTTTATAATCAGAAGGTTTCCCAATACCCCCTTGCCGGATTCTTCCCATCTCTATGCACTTCTTGGTGAGGAAGTAGCTTTCCTAGAGAACTGAGGAAGAACCTTGTAGTGGAGCTGAGCGGGTTGGAGGGCTGCAAAAAGCTGCATGGGTGCAGGCTGAGCCCAGCAGATGTGCTCCTGGCTCTTTGGCAGTGTGGGGAAAAGCCTGGTCATCCATCAGGAGCAGGAGGGTGGGTGTCTTCTGCAGGCACTGAGGCTGCTGCATGTGGGGGTGTCTGTGCTGCCTGTGTGTCTGTCATCTCTGTGCTGCAGGCACAGTGAACCCTCATCCCTCAGGTGTAGCACAGGTTGTGTGCACCACCTGTGAGAGATTGCACTGGCAGGCAGATAAATCTTGAATATTTGGGCTTTGTGGGAGAGACTGGTCTGGAAAGTTTGTATCCACCCCAAGGTGTGTATCAAAGGGATTGCTCTTTTATAGGATGTTTCTGCAGGTGGAAATATCAGCAGACCCCTCTCATGGCTGGTCTCTGTTGGCTCCAGCTGTCCCCGTACCATAGTCTTCAAGGGATGGTGTGCTGGGGAGGTGACACAAAATCCACAACTGTGGGAAGTTAGCAGGGATGGGATTTGTGCCAGGGTCAAGGGATGACTGGACTTTTCTTTACTACACCTGGAAGTCATTTAACACCAGGTGCTTTCACTTGTCAGGATAAATGAGATCTAGATGTATCTTTCCTAGCTCTATTTTTTGCATATGGGGACCTCATTATTATCCTTCAGCAGCTGCAGGTCTGTGTTTGTGTGCATGTGGTTTGCTGGCCATCTGCCAGCACCGCTGGGTTCGGGGGCACTAGGGAGGGGTTTTAGGTAGGTTCTTCTGGTCAGTTCAGGTCCTGAACTGATACAGGTGTGTAACCCCCCAGCATTTTTAATGGGAAGATGGTGCCTGAAATATCTGGGTGGAAACTGAGCTGCGGGGTCAGGGAGTGCTGGGAGAACCTCCAGGCAGTCATAGGAAAGAACCATGGGTGATGAGCAGAGTTGGATGGCACATACCTTTGGATAAGGATAGGGTTGGGCTTGAGTAAATGGTTGTGGGATGATCTGAGGCTGCCTGTTCAATCTTGAGCACAAACACCAAGATTTGTCCCATTTAAGTTCAGGCACTTGATCACAGCTTTGGAAGGAGGAAATGAATTTTCTGTCATTAGCTCTTTGAGAAGCAGCAGGGTTAAAGCCTGTATCTGGAGATGGCTTTATCCAGCCTTTGTCCTGCCACAGGGAGAGTCTCTTCCTCAGAAGAAAGTGCTCTCCAGGGAAACTATAGCTAATAGTGGAGCAGGTGCCTTGGGGCTCTGCCCTGAAGATGGCAGAGGGACTGTGGTGGATGTGTTTTCAGGTTGCTCCCCTCCCTCAGAGCTTGGGAGGAAGACAGAAGCTTGAGCCTGGCAGAGGTAGGAGGAGCAATTATTGGAAGTACAGTTAATCTTTCTTTAATTAGAAGACATGCTAAATTAAAAGGCCCAGGAGTGATCTCACAGATGTCAGCTTACCGAGAGATATAATTGGTGTGAGAATCAAATGTTTTGCTAAGCTTTGGATCTGTGTTTGATAGCATTGTTATGCTTTTATATACTTAGTTTAAACTGAGAGAAATTTGACCCAAATAGAGAGCTCAAGCTTTGTGTTTGGTCTTCTTCAGGACTTACTGGATAGGTTTACTTAAACAGTAATGATAAAGATGATCGTAACAAGAAGAAGTATCATGATCATCTATTGTCTGTAAGCTTGGAGAAAATAGTAGCTAGCTTTAGAAACCTCTGGAGAGGAAATCTTTTTCTCATGGCAACTTTGGGCTTAAACTTTTGACAGCAGCATCTCTGGGTAAATTTCCAGCAGGATAAATCCAGGCTGTGAGAGGCAGGATGTTGTTTGTACTGAGCAGACAGCCCCTTGCTTTGGGCATCAGACAGCAGAGATGCTCCTGCTCCGCTCAGCAGCAGTCAGGAA
This sequence comes from Aphelocoma coerulescens, assembly GCF_041296385.1. Classification (NCBI taxonomy): domain Eukaryota; kingdom Metazoa; phylum Chordata; class Aves; order Passeriformes; family Corvidae; genus Aphelocoma; species Aphelocoma coerulescens. The sequence goes on along the minus strand of NC_091014.1, from coordinate 56,854,518 downwards.
AATCTGCCATCTCCTTTTCAAAGTACATCAAGAAGTTTTTTTCATTTTATTCTGGGGTAGTTTAGAATATTCCTCTGTTGCTTTAGAGGTGGGGACTGGCTGTTAAACCCAGGCTTTGTCAGTCCTGCAGGACAAGTCACTGTTGCAGTCCCTCTCTATGTCCCTTGCTGCAAGACCCCAGGGTAGCTCTGAGCTTATCAGAATGTGGTGTGGGGCATCACCTTGCATAAGCACACAGCAAAAGGCAAGCATTGGGTCCTGGCTGGGGACTTGCCTTTTATATATAAACTTTAAGCCACCAATTTTTTTTTTGATTGTGGCATTTGACCTGTACTTTCCTTACAGTTAGTAGGAAACATCTGCTCGTGCTTTATGCGATGCCCATGTTGGTGAGGCTGTGCCTTAATCAGAAAGAAATCCTGTTTCATGTACAGAAGAGTTTCTGTGGCTATCCTTAGAGAAAATAGGAGAAGCACTTCCATGTCTGTTGAGGGAGAAGCACAAAGGTGGAGATGATGATTGTGTTTGTGCTTGAGGATCGCTCAGGGTGCTGGATGTGCCTTCAGCCTGGGTGTTCTGCAGAAGTAGAACTTGGGGCACTTGAGAAGGAAGCTTGTGGATTTTTGAACTTTGACTTGAAAGTGCTTTCTATGACAGTCTGAATCTTAGCAATGGAGTTAGAACAAAGATAATAATGGAAATTTTATTGATGGTAGGCATAGTTGCAAGGAAATAAGGACTGTTCTTTTGAAATCAGCTTTTCCATATAGTAACACATTTAACCCAGTGCTTTTCTGACTTAAACCAGTTTTATGCTAATGTTTAAATCAACTGTGATGGAATTATTCCCAGTTTACTTTGGTAAGTGAGAGGAAAATCAATTGCAGTGCATCGACCTTGAAATGCACTAATTGCTTGCTGTCTCAAGCTGGATGTAGTGAGGAGCTGCTCTCTGTGTCCCACAGAACTCGCTTCTTTACCCCTCCTTGCAGCAGCCATGGACATCTGTAGTTTAACTGCTAAACCAAAGTTTTCCTACCCCTTCAGATGAAAGATCCTGATCCGGAGCTTTTCTTTTGGCAATCGGCACTGTGACAAAGGGCAGTTGCTGTTTTCACAGGCATTGGCATGGCCACGTCCCATGTCCCAGGGAAAAGTCTGGGAGATGCTGTTAGCATCTTTCATTTGCCGTGCAGCCCCCAAGGTGAGAGTCCTGGCAGAGCCTAGAGCCAGGGTAGGAGATTTGTGAGTGGGGCCTGACTGGTCCCACAGCTGCCACAAAGTGGACATGGGAAATGGTGAAGCTCCCAAAGCCTCATCGTGACCTCAGAAACACCACCCTATTGTTCTGCTCTGGCCAGCACATGCATATCCCTTGCTTTCTCCCCACATCACTTTTTGTTTGTTTGTTTGTTTCAGTTTTTCCCGGAGAGAGGGAAAATATCTGACAGCTTAGGTTTTATTTATTTTGGAGTTGCTCTTAATCTCACACAAGTGTGAAGTCAAACCTGAAGTTGTATCCAATGTTACATAAATTTAACCCTTCTCTCAACATGCCTGTTTTTGTGTGTGGTATATCTTCAGGTGACAGAAGGGTGTTTTTTCGCTCCGTGTTCAGGAGCTTATGGTCTGGCTCAGACATAGGATTAGATACAAGTAAAAAGAGATCAAAACATCAATCCAGTAAAGCACTTGCATTTAATCCTGTGCCTCCCCTTGACAATAACAACAGTTCTTGTGTTGTGACTGTAATCAGTGTTTACTATCTGAAATGTAAGCGGGTACTTCTGTGCTTGGCTGAATCAGTGCCCAATTTTATATGCATGTAGCGGGAGGGAAGAGGACTGCTGGCTGAACAGCAAATATTGCGGATGCTCTTTTATCTCATCTGTGTGCTCACACAGCTCTATATCCGTGCAGTCAGGTGGCTCTGACAGCAGCACAGGGCCCTGCTGAAGGTCGGGGTGGTTTGGGGATGCTCTTCTGGGTGATGGGAACCGTGCACCTCGCCAAGGCGGTTGCTTGCAAGAACTAGCCTGCGTTTACTTTTGCACTGGCCCATGCTGTGGTGATAGGTCTAAGGTGCCTCGTAAAGCTGTTCCAGTGCATAAATGGCAGTTTCTTTTAAAAAGCCTTCAAGAAAAACTGTTACAGGTAACAGTACAGCCTCTAGAACAAGAGACACATTCACCTTGTGTTTCCAGCAAAGGCTGCTTGGCTATCTGCAAAGTATGTTTTCCCTTTTCATCTCAAACACAAGGAAGTCCTTTTTGTGTGTCAATTGAGAAAGAAAACCACAGAAGTTTCCTCTTCTTTCAGTGTACTCTGCCCAAAACACGCTTTCAGGAAATGCTTGTTCCTGCCTGAGAGAGTGCTGGAAGCTCTGCAGTTTGTAGCGCAAAACACATGAGGCTAGATCATTTTGCAAGCTGTCTTAATGCAACCCTCAGTAGTCCTAAAATGAGGCTAAATAGTGCCAAGTAGCTGACAGTAGTAATTTAAAGAAGACATGCCAATAAGCAACTTTTTCATCAAAACTCATTAAGCTCATAAAATATTGTTAGTCCTGCAACTTTTAGGTATGCCAGCTTGCAACTTCTGGCTACTTGTGTAATTTGTACAGCCTTGTTGTATCCATTTAAAACATTTGTTACCTGCATTTGTGTTCACAGCTTTTGTTTTGCTCTTCCTTGGGAGGAGAGTGCAGGCTTTGAAGAAAAGAATTAGCTGGTAAATCAGTCTATTTTCTCTAGTGGTCAGAAACCATTTATCTGACTTTTGATTAGGGCACTGACTCTCCATCAGTTTTATTTAAAGTCTTTCAGCATTTCTCATTCAGTGAAAAGTCTTGTGTTAAGTAACATAAACCGGACATCTCCTTTTGCAGTCAGCCCTGGAATCCGATTGATTGTTTGTATAAGTTTTGTGCAAATGTCAACATTACGCTTTGCTTGTCCATGACTGATGATGATTGATGTGTTTTGGCACACTGTATTTGTTCATAATTCATGAACTTGCCTTTCTGCCTGGGTTCATAAGTGGCCAGAGTTTACAGCTGTGTAAATCAAGGTGGCACTTGAGCAGTCATGATCCCTGTTGACTGGAGACTCCTTTTGATAAAGACAACTTAATATTGTCTCATCTCATTTACAGGTGCGGCATTTGCATTGCTCTGGGGCAGGGAAAGGTGCTTGTGGTGGATATGTGGTTTGTGATTGCTCATCTCCTTGGGTTTGAATTTGTACCCAGCCCAAGTGGCAGAGCAGTTGAAGCTGGGGTCGAGTGTGGATGCACACAGGCAGTGTTCTGCCAGCCTCTGCTTTCCAGCAGATCTTCAGCATGTTTTATACACAGGCTATACACAGAGAGGCTCCGCAGTGAAAGAAAGAAATGTTTCTGCATTACAGAGTCTATTTCTCCACGTTTTCATTGCTAATGAAAATGATGATGGTAAGCTCTGGTTTTAGCAGAGTTTTCTTGCTTTTAACCCAGCTAGTGACCTTCAGAGTGCCCTAATCCACACAGTATGGTCTCTGGACAATATTCTGGCCAAATTACTCATCACAGCTGTACAGTCCCCAAAAGGCTTTAAATGATGCATTAAGCAGTGCAGTAGCATCTGCCACATGTGGTTCCTCCTCTCGGGGATGTTTGTGTATGAACAGCTCTGTGTTTTGCTCTCTGCTTTGGAGGGATGGAGATGAGTGTGTGCCTGGGAGTGAGAGAGAAGTTCACATCACCTGTGTGTGCGTGGCCGGTCATAAAGAGGTGCACTGGGTGTCAGAGCTGCAGCATTGACCTGGCAAAGACTTCAAACTCACACAGTGTGAGCAGCAACAGGGGGTTCAAGGAGGCACCTTAAGGATCTCTCTGGATGACAGCCTGATTACTCAGCACCTACTGGGTCTGAACCCCAGGAGCAGAGGTGGGGAGATTGTGGGTGCTGAAAGCAGCAGAGGTGAAGCAGTGTCTTGTGCAGCATCTGGCAAGCAGTATACATGACAAAGGGTCAGTGGACATTTGGAGTAAGGGCTCCATTCTGTAGAAGTTTAATGCTGTGGGCAGCCCTGTTGGGAGCCTGTTGGGCTGCTCGTTGGCTGGGACCAGAGCAAGAGGAATCATCTGCAGTGGACGGGGGAGCACAGCCCCTGTGCTCCCCATGCCTCCCCCCTTGCCTGTGCACCTGGCCATGCAGCACGAATCCCTCATCTGGTGTGTGACAGAGTTGGGAAGAAAAAAGCTGCTGAAACCATCCCAGCTTTTGCTCTGGTGACATGCAGGAATGTTGACGTGACAGTGACAGCATGCATTACCCTCCTGGTTCACCTCTGGGGGACCTCTCCGTGACATTGTGAAAGCTGCGCTGCCATTGCTATGACCACGCGAAGGGCTGCACAACGCCCGGGGGGATGCAAGCGCTGGTGCCGTGCAGTGGAACAGCTACACCTCTGTGTAGACAACCTGCTGTAAATATTTAATCTTGCCTGCAAACACCTCTTGAAGCACTGTTACCTTAATCAGCAAGGAGGTTAATAGCACTGAGGGTGCTTGGCCTGGAAGAAAAGGAAGGTGCAATCTTCTGTACATCAGTAAACTCATGCCAAGATTACTGCAGAATTTAAATATGTCTTTAGTGACAGAGAGGTATTTGTGAGGATTAACATTTGCCTTAGCAAATTCACACCCAAAGCACAGGTGGGTTTTAATTGAACCATACATGTTTTGGATGCTGGGTTAAATAGCTGGGGTTTTGACCCGTAACTGGGGAATCATGGAATGGTTTGAGTTGGAAGGACCTTAAAGATAGATAATCTAGTTCCAACACCCCTGCCATGGGCAGGGACACCTTCCACTAGACCAGGTTGCTCAGAGCCCCATCCAACTTGGCCTTGAACACATTCAGGGATGGGGCATCCACAGTTCTTCTGGGCAACCTGTTCCAGTGCCTCACCAATAACACTGAAAATAGCCTGTATACCAGCTGGGCCTTGGGGGTTGTGTGACCGTCACTGATTTTATTATTTTACCCAGAAGGTTCTGCTGCTGCTGGCTGCACTATGGTAGGCACATTTCTTGGATTCAGAAAGACTGTCTCCTTTCCTTGCAAGCCCAGTATTTTGTGGGCAGATGTGGGGTGGGAGAAGATTGGAGGTTGGACATTCTCACAGCTGCTTTGTCTCAGGCTCCTTGAGGAGTTGGTAGAAGTGGACCCCCAGTCTTTCCCATTTTGTGCTAGTGCCCGAATACTGATGTGACGTTTGTTAATGACAAAGCGAAATGTTGCACACCTTCTGGATGGCTCCCTTGGCGTCTGCTCAGGGAAAAGCATGACGTCTCTAATACTGCCAGATGCATTGTAGTAGTTGTTGGGATCCAGGGCTTGGTATTTCCTTCAGTATGAAGAGCCTGAGTGGATTCCTTGCTGAGATTAACACCTCTGAATCAAACCTGTGGACAGCAGGAAAAAATACAGATTGCCAATTATTTTTGCTGAGATTAACACCTCTGAATCAACTTGGTGTACAGCAGGAAAAAGATACAGATATCCAATTATTCTGGAATGGAGACAATATTTCAAATGCTATTTGGATTTGGAACAGTATCCAGATAATCAGCGGAGTGTTTCTGTGTCTCTGCAACCCTAGTGGAGAGCAAGGAACAGCAAAACAGCCCTGTGTCAAGGTTCAAGGTGGTACAAACCTCTGTGTCAGTGGGTTTGACTGGCAGAAGCCTCAGCTGCAGTAGCTGCAGTCCCAGCAGCAGTGGATATTGAGAGAGTCCCGTGGAAGATGCTGTGATGCAGAAATGTCCAGCAGAGAAGGGACAAAAAAGAGCTGTATTTTCTTGGAGGTTTTTTTAGCCAAGGGAGATGGAAATACTTTTACACGGTTATGCCATGCTCCCCTGTATTTGAGTTTCAGAAAATCATTAACTTCTTGAAAGGAAACTCAGGGTAGCTCCATGAAGAGCTGGGAGAGAAAAGACCAAAGAAAAAATTTAGCTCTATCTAGAAGTGCAGTTTTTTCTACAAGGGCCGTCAGGATGAGCTGTCTCTCTCCTTTATCTTGGTGGGGTGGCTTTTTTGCGTGCAGGTAGCATAACTGCTGAACTGCCTTCTCAGTATGTGTTCCTTTGTATTGTTATCATAATCTAGAAAAAAGTGGAGAAGACAAGGCAAAACATGCTGGCAAACCCAGACACAGTTAATGCAGTTCCGTGGAATTTGTGTCAACAAGCCTGAGTGATTCTGAGGTTACATTGTAGTCCATTGCGGAGATATTTAAAACCCTGTTGGTGGCAATGCTGGGAGAAAGAAAGGGTTTAGAAAACAGAATACAGCTTCATTTGGCAAAGAGTAGGTGTGAGCCATATGGAATCCAGATGTTCCTGATGCCTTCTGAAAAAGTAACAAATCCAGAGTCACTGGAGGAGGAATTTCAGACTAAACAAATGAGAAAAATATGCAGCCGAACACAACAGAGCTTTTGAGCACAGTGGTCTCTCCTGCCTCTCTCACCTCTTTGCCATCACCCCATTTCAGTGCCTTCTGTGGGAATTTTTTAATATAATGTAGAGAAAAGCACATCTTGATATGCAGAATAGTGCCTCAGCATCTGTCTGCAGTCTAAAGTTGGCAAACAAGGCAAGGTGCTCCATTTTGAGGTATAATAAAGGGAAAAATATTTAATAGGTGGATATAAAGAGAAAATGTCAAAGATCAAAAAAATTCTGTAGTTTTCTAACTCCTTTCAATACAGGCCTCAGTATTTTCATATGCTGGGTGCTGAACGGTAACTTTTTATCAATAACACACGATTTGCATTTGCAGCACTTAACCTCATTTGCATTTTACTTGTCAAGCAACTTGAATACAAAGAGGTAGAGGCCCCAGCTCTGCAAACATCTATGAATGTATGAATAACAGTTCAATTAAGCAAAGATATACATATGCATGTGTTTTCAGGGTGGAAGGCGCTGTGCTCTTCCTGAGGTTAATTTTGGAATTTCAGGGTTTATTCAAGTTGAGAATAGAGTCCATGTCTCTTGATAGTCAAAATACTCTGAAAGCCATTCTTTGGTAAATGAGTGAATCTGCCTTGTGTTTTGCATGGAAAACAGGTTTCCTGATAATGGAAGTTACTTTTCTGTACATGAAGAAGAAACAAAGGATGATGGAAATATGTGTGACAGGTAGTGTTTAGGAATTCTGGACCACATTCCTCAAAAGCTTGCACCTCTATTGCTTAGTCTTGCATCAGATTCATTTTTCTGCTAAAATTACCAGATCCTTAAACTTGCATTACCTCCAGCTGAGATACCTGTGCCAGTAGAAGACTAAGTGCAGACATAAAGGCAAATTATGTCTGTTGTCAGATTAATTATTTTGGCTTGGATATACACGAGGAAAAAAGAGAGGTTGAAATGTAAAATTGTTTTCTAGTTGATGGAAATTATATAAATGTTAGGAAAAGCGCATTTCTGTAAGCTATGTACTAGGAAGATGCTCCCTGTTGCATACCTACTCTAGGAGTGTGTCAGGTGTGGGATTGTGCTTTGTAGTATATCATGCCTTTCCCTGACCTCCTTCTGAGGGATGGATAAACCTAATCTGCTGGAAAACGAGTGAGGTCTACTGGAGTAGACTCCTTGTAAAAGTAGCAGCTCCAAGTTTGAAGCCATCAGCCTCCACCTGCCCTAAGCTTGTATGTACAACAGACTAAGTATAACTGCAGTATCTTCTTGTCAGGTTCACCTTGTCCAAATTAAGCTAGGAAATTGGTTTTCTTGGGGCATGCTCCCAGCATTTACTCTCATTAAGACTTCCTGCTAATGTGAGTGCTCAGCAGTATTTTGCCTTTGCAGTTTACAAAGCTAATGGGGGAAGGCTGCAGCTAATGAATGGCCTCCTCGGTATTCTGTGGGCTGAGAAAAGCACCACTCAACTTGGAGGATTTGGTGGCCTGACTTGTAACATTTTGCACTTCTGGATAGCTCATGAAGCACTGGTACCATGGGCCGGCTGCTCCCCTGGGGTCATGCTAGGTCCAATCAGGAGAAAATGACCTTGGACACTTGAATGCAAGTGGTCACAGCCGACGTGTTGGCTACCTGCTAGGAGGGTCAAGCCATGGGCAGAAGTCCTTTCCCTGTGCCAGCTGCCCTGCTACTTTCACAGCATCTTCCCAAAAATGCCAGCCCCTTGCAGAGCTGTCAATGGCCCAGCTGGCCTGCCTGCTCCCCAGCCCATGATGGTTCCAGAGCCTGGCTGTTTGCATGGATGGGAGACTCTCTCTCTATCCCCATCCAGGAGCCACCATGAGCAGATGGAGAAATTCTGGTTGGCTTATTGAGGACACAGGTGGAGCCGGGACAGGACATGGTCTGGGAGGGAGGGATGGAGAACATCTGGGATATTCACTCTTGCGCACTGCTGAGGTGAAAAAAGACAATTGATGTGGGTAGTTCTCTCCAAGTCTGAGCCACTCGTGTTCCTTTTGTTCTCTCTGAATGGAATAGAAAATAGCAAAACAAAGTAAGGTGGCATAAGACATGAGGGTCAAAGTACATGTTCTAGAAAACAAAGAGTTTTCAAAGGGGTGCTTTCTAAGGTTTAAAACATTTTGCTTTTACGTGTGTGTCTGTGCTGCTTTATTAAGATGCTTTGAATCTCAAGCTGGAGTTTTTAAGTTGTGCTTCCTTGTCTACTTAAGCAAGGTGTTGTTTTGTTCCTACTTTCAAAGCTATTGGTGTCAGGTTTGGCTTTTTTGATGTCCTGAAGCACGTGTGCTGGCACTGTAGCAGCATCCAGCTGCTGTTTCACTGGGAAACGGTGAACTCCAGGATCTCATCTTTATTTCAGGACTTACATCAACAGTTTTTCTGACATGTGGGGCTGTTTATTTACTACATGCATGATCTAAGTACATCCATAAAGGTCTATTGTGGTGTAAGCAGTCTTGAAACCTCCTTTTGGTCTGGAAGCATTTACCTTCTGAAGGTTATGAAGCCTTAAATGTTCACTTGGTCTGCTGTCAATATTAGCTGAGAGTTTCTGAGCTTGGAACTACACATGGAAATATGTGGAAGGTGATCAGAAGGGCACTTTAATGTCTGTTGCCTTTGGAACTACAAGTGGGGTCCTGTTTTCTGTGTTAGTGGCGCTCAGGAAGAGAAATGCCATTGGGACATTCTGTTTTCTTGTCTTGCACCTTCTCAGATTTTCTCGATTTGTTCAGTAGCTGTTTTAGCAAGGTGAAGTTCATGCAAGTGACCATGTGGGAAGGTCAGAGCGGATCATTAAATGACTGAAGAATTGTCATTGAGGACACAAAAATCAGTCTAGATTCAGTCACCTCTACTTCTGACCTCAAATAAACATGAGATTTGGGATGTATGGACCCACCGTGGCTCTTCAAGTGTTAAAAAAATGACTGCTGCACTGCTGTAATGCTCATCATCCTGGTCTGTTGGTGAACCTCACCCTTGAAACACGTGCTCTCTGTGCTATGTAAAGGTCTTAAATAACTTAGTAATACAAACATTTTAACCTGGAATTAGGAGTCAGCAAGCTCCTTTGGAGGATTTTAGCAGTAGAGCTGTGAGAGATGATTCAAGGAACCGAATTCATGGTCACCAGGAGGTGCTAATGATGATGATAGTGAAAGACAGTGCTTCCCCTTGGTGATTTAATGATGGAGAGAACAAACTGAAGGCTCCCAGCCTCTTGGCGTCAGGGTCCTTAGAGACGGCAGACAAATCTTTGCTCAGTGCAGCAAAGAAAAAGCTCTTGGACATCAGCAGTCCCTGAATTCTCCAGGGTTTTGTGCTGCCTGTTGGAGCAGAGAACCTGCACAATGACCCAGATGGGCTGTTTAATGAGATGGTTCTCTAATGAGGGGATATTGTTTTAAAGCTGAGCAAATAAAATATGAGATGTAGTTTCAGATGCTTCCTTTTTTGGGTTTTACTGTGTGTTTGACTGTCCTACAGTTGAACAGGAAAAAAAATAAGGTGAACAAAAACTCTGGCATTGCAAAGCAGTATTTCACAAAAGCAGATTTGTCCTATGTTTCCAGATTGCCTGGAATATTACCTATTACAGATGGAAAACCTGTTACAGTTTTTTATTTTTTGTCCCAGGGGAAGGTGCCACTCTGTAGCTGTTCAGCCAGTGAAAAGGTGGCTAAGTGTACATTGCAGATACATCGATGTGAAGCCATCTATCTCAGTGACAGGAGGACAAAGAGACACAGTGGGTGTTTTGGTTACTTTTTCTTTCTTTGTTATTGTTTTTCTCTAGAATGAGGGACTAATCACTGTAATCTCCTGTTATTTCTGCTTTTCTTCCAACTTTACAGTAGTTTTTGCAGGTCTCTCTCAGTTTTGTGGAAAAGCCCCAAAAACAACAAAACCAAAACCTGGCAGTGGAATAAAACCATGTGTGGCAGTATGCATGCACAAGAGAACACAATGATGATTGCAGTAGTAAATTTAATGTGGCAATTCCTAATTCTGAAATACATGACACTGTGACTTTACTTTTCCTTTAGTGCAGTTTGGGCATACAGTAACTAAGCTGTTTCTAAAAGTTACGTTTTCTGATTGAGCTGTGTATGGAATTTGCTGTAACTTTTGTGAGTTATCAACCCAGAAGTATTGGTTTGTTTCTTTGTTTTGTTACCTATATCTTAATGAGTACAATCCTTTTCCTGCATGTGTGTGGCTTTTCCCAAGTTTTTAGGATTCTTTGGTTTGTATTTAGTGCATATCTTAAAACGTGCAGTTTTTGTCAGCCATGTAATACTGGGCCGTGAAGTTTAATTTTAGGTCCAGGTCATGCTCACACTGGTCACTTAAACACTAGTGGATTGTTAGCAGTATATTATAAGGTATAGGCTGCTTTTGCCATTTAGGGGGAAGTACATTGCTTTAAAAAAATCACTCTTCTTTTTAAAATAAGCCTTTATATTTTACAGCCTTACAATAAAGTCAGATAGTATGTGTGTGTAAAGTATTTATAGAAACATAAAAATTGTAAGAACAGAAAAGAAGGAATCCCTTCACATCACATCTCATTTCTAGTTGGTAAGTGCCTCATCTCTTCTGCACCTCTATAAAACCTTTTTCTTTGAGTGACGATCAGTTACATGGGGGGACAGATTTATTGCCATTCCCCCATGTACTTGATTGTGGGCAGTTTTTTATGAGTATTGTTTCCAAGGGTTGTATTTTCACACGTGTGATGGTGCAGTGGCTGCCTGTGGTTGCTGGGGACGGGCATAGGGCAGGCTGGAGCTGTGCTGATGTTGCCAAATCCTGCTGGTGTGGCTGTCAGCTGGCAAAGCCTGACCAGCAAAAGCCCCAGGGGCAGCTTCCATTACACGAGCAAAATTGCAGCTTTTTGGTATTTCTGTATTGCTGTGGACAGGATCTAATGATGCAGCTTTTTCTGCTTATGTAGCTGAAGATTAGGAGGAACTACTCCAAAAAGCCACCTGTGCTTGCAGAACTTCCAGTGTAATTTCCACTTTTTCCAGGTTCCCACCCCACCTCCTTCTGCTTAATCCTCACTGCACTTGCCAAATGTTTCCACCTCTTTTCTGGGTAACCCTACAGATAAGAGATAGCCGTTGGAGTAAATTCTCGTATCTCTTTATCAATTCATTTTATGCTACCCAGGTTTTTCTGGTACCTTTGCTTCTAACAGCATTGGTCTGTCTGTACCATTCACGGATTTACAGCTTTCTTGTCTGTTTATCAAGGCAGGAATAACATTTTGAGTTGAAGACTTGTAGTCTTCAAAAGTTTGAGGCGTAGAGAATTTTTTTTTAATTAGTGAATCCCATTTAAGATGCTAAGCAGAAATATCCTCTTTACAGTTGGCGAAATTATCCCAGTTGACTGTGAATCACACGCAATTACTGTATAAACTGGATCACTTCTAAGGTGGAAGTTGTGTTCTAATTACACTTTTCCTGCAGCAGCCTGCTAACTTCACTATCCTCCAGTGCTGGACCCAGCTGTTGGCCTTTATCAGTCTTGTGTGTTGGGTGGGGTACACTTGGAGGACTTGGGGACAGCAGCAATGGCCAGATTTTTAAGAGGACTGTTGTTAAACCTTATATTGTTACATTTATGTTTGTTTTCCTAGTACAGTTAATTGCAGTGCCCAGCTACAGAAGTGAGTGATTTCTTGCTGATCTGACACCAGCCTTTGTGTTGAACCCTGTACTTAAATCTCCAAGTTTTCAAGCTGCAGCTTGGTATAAAGGCTTGATGATGTAATTATTTTTGTTGGCGAGCCTAACACTTCAAGATGTTCCAGAGTGAATAGTGATGGAGTCTGTCAAGTGCTTTTTTGCAATCTCTGAAGTTTATGATGAGTGAATTTTGCCATTCGGTGCTTTCCTCAGTGATTCGCCTTACAGTGCAAATCTGGTCAACACATGAGCTTTCAGGTCAAATTGTTCACTCCCTTCCTCTTTCAGATTTTCATGGGTATTTTTCTTTCATGTTTTTTGTTTAAATGAGTTCTTTGAGTTCCCTAAATAAAAGTTTAGGGAACTTGATGCAAAGTTTACATAAAATGACAGAGAAAAGTATTTCTGAAAAAATTACCAGCTAACTGTGTTAAATCTTGCCAGCCTTTTGTGAGTACCCATCACTGTGGCTGGGTATGGCTGCCAAATGTTGTTTCCAGCAAAGACTAACAAACCCCAGATGAATTTTAGGTTAAACTACTTGTAAATACTTGGCTTTCGCATGTGTTTTCAGCTGAGGTGGTTAAACAAAGGCTTTGCAGAGATAAGTGTGTTCTGCCTCTTGTTTGGACAGGTTGCACACCTTCTGGATGGCTCCCTTGGCATGTGCTTCTTCCTGTTGGGATTTTGGAAGTGAGTGATTAGCAAGCTACTGATGAGATCTAGTTATACCCAAAAAGAAAAGATATTCCCAAGTATTTTACTCAGTGGTCATCTCAGTGATTCTGATGGTGTTACTCCTCATTTTTCACTGTAGTGATGGAGAACTTGAATTGGTACATTATTTTTATGGTGGGATTTAAAAAAGCCAAAAAAGCAGGTGAGTTGACAAACAAAAATGTCCCATCGTCTCTAATCTTTATTGTGCTGACAATAACACCAGTATTTGTTTTGCCTTGTCTGAAAGCTGTTTCCTGAGGGCTTCATCTGGTTTCGAATATTCTGCTGAATCCATGGTCGTGTTAAAGTCATTTATCACTGTCTCTTGGCGTTTTTATTAAACTTCTCTTAAGAACAAGGGGGTGATGCATTTACATTTTTAGGAATAGCTGAAAGTAAGGAAACGCTGTGACATCCAAGCCAAAATTTTCAAATTGTATTAGATTTTAAATCACCATGTTTTACACAATTATTAATTTCTCTTAAGTCCTTTGTGGCACATTTGCATTCAAAGCATGATGTAGATGAGGGTTCTGCAAAGCACTTGGGCTCTCCAGTCCCACCAGGCAGCTCCAGCAGTGAGAGGCAGTGGGACCTTGCTCTGGCATTTGGCCCGCAGCTTCTGCCTCTGTCCCCAAACCTGCAGGTGTCTTGTCTGTTTTCATACTGCTGAAGCTCAAAGTGTTGGAGTGACTTAGGAGATAATGATAAGGTCACGAACAACTTGCAAAAAATGATCCCTTGTTTTGGGACTTCTGCATGAATTATATGTGTAGTACTCCATATTTTTATAAACTCTGTCAGTACGGATTCCTTTCTGTAGCGCTGAATTATATTCACTGTCTTCTCTTTCCCTAGCAGACAACACAAGCTTTTCTTTGGCATTCTTCTTTATCTTCCCCTCCCCCACCCCACAAAAAAGATGAAAGAAAATCAGAAGGCTTTGATAGATTTATTGCCTGTAAATCTATGAAAGGTGCTACTAAAAATCTCAGACTGAATGGCTGAGACACAGTGAGGATCCAGTTAAGAACCATGTCTGATGTGGTCAGTAAAGTCCTCTGCCTGTTTGACAGTTTTCCTAAAGCTCCAGCTTTCAGGTTCCTGGGTTTTCTTGAGAACTTTTGCTCTGACATGCAGGAGAATGTAATTTCTGTTTTTCTTCTTTGAAGAGATAAGTTTGACAACATGACTAGAGCAGAGTGTGCGCCAAAAGCTGTGGAAATAAAGCAGCAAATGAAAGAACTCCAGTTTTACTCATAAAAATATTACTTATTTTTAGGCCAATTTTGGCAGTTTTTGACATTTGGTTTTCCCAGTAATGTTTTAAAGTATCTTTGAGACTGTTAAGCAGTTCTACTAAGCTACTTCATAACATTTCGCTGCCCTTCAATATTTGCTCTGTACGATATGAAATGTCTGTACTTTGGTTCTGGGGTTTTTTCCCCCCTTTTCTTTGACTTTCCTGCATAGGCTGTACAGTTTGGTGACCTCTTTAATGAATATAAAGTGTGCTTTCGTCCTCGGATTTTTCTTTTGAGTTTTTTTTGGTTTTTTACAAGGCACAGTTTTAAGAATTGAAATATTAGCCATCTGGATTTATTAAAGTCACAGTGCTGGGTGAGGGGAGCATTTTATTTTAAGAGCACTTCATTTTCACCTCTGGATAGCCAAGTTATCTTTGAAATGCCCCCAAGGAGCAGAGCGTGTGCCCTTCTGCTACAGAGGCCGTGTCAACATGTTTAAATGAGCCATCATGAAGCTCCCATTTTCCATTTTCAGAGTTTCTTTTGAGAGTTGGTTTGTCGATAAAACCTACTGAGGGAGCTGCCTATGCGGCGTAGTGCTTCCCAAGGTGCTTTCTAAATGTGACTGAAACAAGCTGCTGTGGCATCACTAGTTTTACAGAGGGATAAACAGGAGTGTGCATTGGTGTTTTTGGAGGCCAGGCAGGGTTGGGCTCACGGATTAAGACCTCTGAGCTCTGGTTTTGTTGCAGGTACTGATACCTCAGCTCCTATTTAAGGCAGCAGATTTGAAGTAGTACACCTTAACTGTGTAAACTGAGAGGTCTAACCAAACCCACTGGAGTCATGGAGGCCTGAGGAAAAGGAATGCTCTAATATTAGTTAATTGCTTTGAAGATATATATTGAAAATAAGAGTTCTAAGTATCTTGGTAAATATTATTTCCTTTATTACAGCAATGTATCTCATTTTATGGGAGTCGTTTGCAGTAGCATTCAGTGTGTGGTGCTGAAGCAAACTCATCAATGTGCTTTACAAACTTGAGGGCTGGTTTGTGCTGGTGGCTCCCCTAAGCTGGAGGATGCTCCCCTGCACGTGCAGCTGCACGAGC
This sequence comes from Aphelocoma coerulescens, assembly GCF_041296385.1. Classification (NCBI taxonomy): domain Eukaryota; kingdom Metazoa; phylum Chordata; class Aves; order Passeriformes; family Corvidae; genus Aphelocoma; species Aphelocoma coerulescens. The sequence continues at coordinate 56,839,240 of NC_091014.1, read as the reverse complement.
TGAAAACCGAGCCCATTTCCGTGCCTTCCTGCAGCCGCAGCCCACAAACCACACGGTGCCTACAGATGTCACGTACGTCCCTTGGGGGGACAGAGCAGGTCGTTCTCACAGGCCAGGGTGGCTGCAGAGGCCTCCTGCAGCAATGAGGAGTCCGCCCAACTCAGGGCAGGGCTGGTTTCCCTGCTCTTGGACTGGCAGTGGAGTGGCTTGTGTCATCAGCCTCCATGCTGTTCCCTGGCCACCCTCACAGATTCCTGGCTGTAGGCTATGGCATGTGGAGATTTGGTCAGCAGCCAAAAATAACTAATGGAGGGAATTGAATAAAGAGTGGGTATTGGCACAGGCACAGATGCAGCAGTGGGGAGCTGTCGCTGGAACAGGAGTTCCACAGGCAGCCGGTTCACTGGTGTTTGTCACCAGCTGAGTTCCAGCACAGCAGGCAGCTTGCAGGCCTATGGGAGTCACCTTCCACATCTAAAACCCCCTGATCTGCCCCGCTTAGCGGCAGCTTTTCCAGCATGTCCCACATGAATCTGCATTCAATATCAAAACAGGGTATTAGCCAAACAATTTAATTGTTATTAGTCAAGTATCTTGCACCTGGACAGCAAGGTGGGACACTGTGGGGCTCTTAGTTCGGGGGAAGTGTGGTGGCTTAGGTACTTGCAGGGGTTTGTCTGGCTGACATATGGGCTGCACAGGTTGGGGCTTGGCAGGGCCTGAAGGCTTCATGGTCAGTAGATGAACTGCCATTATCCAGCTGAGAGTCGACAAAAACATGTTTCCACCCAGTCTAGGTTCATGGAATCATAGAATGGTTTGGGCTGGAAGGGACCTTTAAAGGCCATCTAGTCATACCCCCTGCAATGAGCAGAGACATCTCCAACTCAATCAGAATCCTTAGAGCCCCATCCAGTCTAACCCTGAATGTTTCCAGGGATGGGACATCCACCATCTCTCTGGGAAACTTGTGCCAGTGTTCTACCTCCCTCATTTTAAAAGAATTTTATCCTTCTATCTAACCTAAATCAACTCTCCCTGTCTCACCAGAGCCTTCTCTTTTGCAGGCTGTACAGCCCCAACTCACTGTTTTCTTAGGAGAAATGCTCCAGCCCTCTTATCATCTTTGTGACCTCCTCTGGACCTGTTTCTACAGGTCCATGTCTTTTGTGTGCTGAGGACCCCAGAGCTGGACGCAGTATATCTCTATTAATATATTTCTGGTCTTTGGATAAGACATTGTCTTAGTTGTTGTCCTGAATGTTGCCTTCGTGCAAAGAAGAGCTGCATGTTCTAGCTGTCCCCAGGATGTGTAATCTGTCTCTGCGGTAGTATTGCATATCTTGACTATCTCTCCTTGCTTGCTTCAGAGTGATTTCTTGCTCAATCTGCTTTTGAAGCACCTAAATTAAGGCTTGCTGTACAGTCAAAATGAAGTGCAAACTGGTGTTTGCTTGAACAGAGCTGTCTTTATATGTTCCTGCCACACACTCCAGTAAGTTGCTCTTGACTCATGAAAGGTAAGAGAATGGTAGATCACATGAATGTTATCAGCTGTCAGTTCATTCCCCAAAAGCATGCAGAGTGGCTTAGTGTAAGGATTATTTCCCATCATTTATGGTTTTATTGTTTTTCCTTTTCAACCGCTGCTTTTATTAATCTTGCATGTCCTATCAGTAAACCACAGTTCACGAGCTCCTTATCTCAGTTGTCTATATCATATTGGTCTGTGCTGACTTTTGAGTTATGTGCCTAAGGACATTTTAATCATACTTTTATGGCACATGAAAGCCATTGCTTCATCATGCATATTTCCCGTGATTCTGAAGTCATCACAAAAATATTTTACTCATTTTCTTCTGAGATTTTCAAGCACTGTCTGTAGCAGTCATATTTTACTTCACCCCCTGTCATGATGTGCTGACCCCAGAATGCATTGTTTGTTGTATGAACATTTCAGATTGTGAAGATCCTGAGAAGTGAGTTCAGGGCAGTTGGTGTCTACATCTGCGTCTTGTTTCGCTATCTCAGAGTGTGCTGGGAAAAGCCATGCTGCTGGACTTGCCCTTTCTGAGTCAAATCCCTTCTGAAACATTTTTTAGCTTAAGAACTCCAGCAGTGGAATTTCCAGGCGGCAACTTTGTAATCAATCCATAGCCAAAACCAAAGGACAGTTCCTCAGTTCCCCTTTCCAGCTATCTCTGAAGAAGAAAAACTTGTCTCAAAATTTCCAGTTGTTCCCATCGTGATCAGGACAAAGTCGAAGTTACTTGGGGATCCTTAAATGTGAACTGGTAGAATTTTTAATCTTTATGGGGTTCAGTGTAGTGTAAAACCTGTATTCCTAATGTTTATAATTTTGAGAACTGGTCTTGAAGGCTTTCAAACTGTCACGTTGTCCTGGCTTTTGCCATGATTGTTATACTCATTGCTTTAAATCATTTGAGTTGGAGATTTTTTTTCCTGTCTGTTGATGCTAAGGTTTGTTCTGAATTCAGAGTTTCAAGCAGTAGCTGCTTAAGCAGAGTGGGGAGAAAACCCATGGTCCTAAGTCAGTGCAGGTGGTGTGTACACAGAATTGGTTTCAGAAACCAAATAGAAATGTGTCAAATTACATAGCTAAGCTTAGTGGCCAAAGCATACCACCTGAGTGCTGAACAAGGATGAAACTGTCCAAGGAAGGAGCTTTAGATATATGAAGTGAAAAAGTTTCACTACTTTCCTGTGCTACGGAAATACCAAGAACAATTTCCATTGTGGAAAAAGAAAAGATGCTCACCTTTTTTGTCAAAATCCTCTGAATTAAATGTACTCTTTCAGTTCTCATACTGAAGGCTTTGCCCACAGCAGCCATGTTCATGGTGACCTGCATATTTTGGAATATTACTAATAAAGTACCATATCCTTCCACTGGCGGAACTGGGTTAGAAGCAACTTTCGTACACAATAAACCATTTTGAGTGTCCACTAAATCCACTGTTAGTCACTTAGAGACATGGTTACCATGAAGAATTTGGACAAAAGAACCGTCTTTCTTTGTATGCAAACCTCACATCAGAAAGGATGACCCATGTGCAGCATATCTTTCACACGTTGCGTCTGTGTAACTTATATCTATAATGGTGCAAGAGAAAATTATAGTTTCCCATTTAAAATGAACAGTTTAGCTTTGCCTGTGCATAGACTAGTTCGTAAATTTTTCTCTCTGAGTGCATTAAAACTTAGTTTAAAAGACCAGAGCAGAAAGAGAACTTGCACTGATTTACTTAATACGGTATTTTCTTGCTGATGGGTTGGTGCTCTGGGCACAGTGTTCAGAAGCTGTCAGATGCCTGTGCATCCTTAGCACTGTACTGTGACTTAGCCCTTGCTCAGAATGCTTTGAGGAGAAGAGTCAGATGCTATTGCCTGTAAACTTTTGAGATGGAATGGAAGCACAGATAAACAGGGGGCAAGGCATTGTAACTCGTTTGCATGCTGTCAGTTGGCTGCAGCAGGCACTCACCAAGAGGGGTGTATGTGGGCCTCCAAGCATCTCTGCACAGCCCAGTCTAACTCCTATTCCAGCTCTTAGCAGCAAGAATTAACTCCCGTGGTTACATATTTCTGGGCAAATGAGCTCAAAGTAAGTGACAATTTTTCAACAGAGGGTACTCTCTGGGAAGTCTGGTGTATGCAAATGCCTGCTTTTATTTCACATTGTATGTGCATATATATATATATGAACTCTATTTAAATCTCTTAATGAAGCTCATAGATCACTCTTGGCCTTGTGTAGCAGTCCCTGTGGCTAGGGTCAATGGTAGCGTGTTGTCCTCTCATGGCTGGAGACCACAAATCTGCAAGTGATTTAAATTGCAGAGTTCTGCCTTTTCACTAGAATAGAATTAAAATAATTAATTACAAATTTATTTTATTTTCAAACAGGAAATTTAGTCTATTTTTGTTCCTTTTCCTTCTGATGCGCAGCTGAGGCAATGAAAACTTGCTTGTAGGTCTTGCAGGGTTGTGCATTGCAATTAAATTTCATGGTGTGCTTTTATGCTGCAAGACAGTAGTTCTCATTGAATCCATGTCTTTTCCAAATAAAATGAACTTTGTAATTCTCTTGTAATTCCCTGTGCTTCATATAATTGTTAGTATTAAGAAATCTAACCCAGGGAGCATTTTGTTGTGTTTATCCACAGAGAATGTGATTGGAATAGGTACAACTTCAGTTAGTTTAGGAGCTGTAACCACCTGCATGATGCCATGAACACACATCTGTTTGGGGACTGTACCTCAGCGAAGGAAATGGAGTTTATTGTTACTGGTTTATTATTTGGGGGTCTTTCCTACCTTACCTTTTGACTTGAATCAATTTTGAAGAATTATATTCAGTTTCTGTGTCCGTCATCACATATAGTGCTGCTTAAGTCAACCAATCAGTTACCTAATGCTGACCCACTGAAACACTGCCTGGAAGTTCCCAAACACCAATTGGTTTTCTTTCAGTCTGCTTAAAAGAGAAAAGGCTAAATAAAATACAGAAAATGTGATGTAGCTGGTGAGGCAGTTACAGTTATCTACTATATCATTATAAGTCCCAGTTGCTTCTGATATGGTCCAGCAGTATGTAGCTTTTTCTAGGGCAGTCAGTTCCCCAAAAATGATTTTAAAATACTTCTTTTTTTTAGTGGGTTTTGTGTGTGTGTGTGTGTGTGTGTGTGTGTGTGTGTGGTTTTTTCTTTGTTGTTTTGTTTTTTTCTTTTTAGTTTCAGCAGAGTTGTCTCAGCTGTTTCTAAAACTAAAGCTGTGGGGGCAGAACTGCGCCGTGGTTTGTTCCTCAGTCTGGTTTTGGTGCTTGAGTATTTGGTGGGGCTGTGCTTGGAGGTGAAGCAGCTCCACAGGGCAGCCAAGGCACTGCTGAGGATTTGTCTCAGTCCCTGCAAGGGCACCAGTGGGAAGATGTGAGCCCACAGGGAATGGCATTTATTCAAAACAGAGGATGGATAAGATGCGGTCACGTCAAAGTCATGCTGGAAACCACACTGAACCACAAAGATAAAATAGCGAGCGTGTTTATTCATTAACTACTGTCTGTTCAGTGCTCTGGAGAAGGCTCTGACATAGAAATGGTCATATTCCTGTACTACAGGGGTTTTGGTGTTTGTTGGTCTGTGCTGATCTGTGAGTTAGTATGTGAAACAGAGGAGAAGATTAATAATGCAAAGGTTCAAATCCCTAGATTATGCATAAATGAAAACTGTTTGACCTTTAACCGCTCTGAAAATAAATGTGCAGCCATTTCTCTCTGGGAAAAGTAATAGAGGTCGTAATTTTTAAAAAATGTATGAGATATCTTAGGAATAAAAGTGTGTATCTTCATGTGAAATCCAGAATGTACAAGTGCATGGGTTAAAAAGAACTATTAGATGTCTGTAAAATAAACTTAAGTCTTTTTCAGATAAACTGGTAGCCATGTAATGAGCTCATGCACATGACCACAGTTTGTATTATAGCTGGGTAGGGCAGAGTGTGTCTATCAGTGCTATAAAACCTGAATTATTTGAAATGGGTTCAGCCAGGCAATCTGTAGGGCAAGCGATCATAAATGTGTGCTAGCAGCATAGTCTAACCTCTCTTCTTGTAAATTTTTTTCATTGTCTGTAATGATTTTGCCAGATATATATGTATATAGGTTAACCTTTACTGGTCAGAACTGATTTATTGTTGTAGGTGTCTATATATCAAAGGTCTGAATGGTGAAATATGTGCTATTAACAGGCAATTTCTATCTAGTAAGCCAAGTGGAATTTTGGAAGAATGTAAAGGTTACTTTTAGAAAGGACTGTCATCTGGCTGGCATCCAGGATTTCCAGTCAGTGAAAATTTAAGTTGAGTATTTGGCTTTAAATACATGGCAAAACCCCATTGAAGCACATGCTGAAGGTTTCTCCTTTACTGAGGGAGGATGGGTACCTTGGTCCCATGCAGGTTATGGCTATCAGTCCTTGAGCTCAGGTGTTTACAGATGGGGGCATCTCACCTGCTAGGGATACCCCAAGTGATGTACCAAACCACAGAGAGACTGTGGGGCACGTCCTGCTGAGGGCTTGCAGGCAGTTCAGGAGGTGGCCATAATCCTGTACCGTAAACTTCGTGGGTAGGTGGTTTTTATCCTGCTGTGATAATCCATTTGCTTAGTGTATCCTTAGCAGGGTGGGAGGGAGCATAGTAAATTCTTGGAGTGATGGAATACTGCCCTAAAGCTAGTAAATAGCAGCTTGTGTTTCTAAACTATCTTATCATTCTTTACTTTCATTAAGCATGGGCTTTCATGGTGAGGGTGGAGTGGCTGATCTGATAGTCATCTGTGCAAGCAGTTGAAAGGAAATCCTAATTACTTACCCTTTTCTGTGGGCTCCACACACTCCAGTTTACCCAAAACTTACTCCTTGGGGGTCTAACATCCTGACCCTAAGTCAGTGAGAGTTCTGCCAGAGCTGCCTGCATTTTCTTGCTGAAGTATGGCAACATGCAGCACCAGTGCAATTTTGTTCACATGTGTCCGGAGGCTCAGGGGTTTCATTGCAGCCCCTGCATGTCATGTGTTTTCAGGTTTGATGCCTTACCAACTGCAGACTTAACTAATTTTATTTACTTTATATTTATTTTATTAAAGCACATACCTAGTGCCTTCCCAGAAACCTTTGGGGCTGATGGCTTAGTTGTTCAAATTGAAGGATGGTGATGATTTTAGCAGCTTTGTGATACTAGGGTAGCATTGCCTGGGCCAGAGTCCAAGGTTTTGGCATTCATGGAAGGTGGCTTACAAAGCAAAGAGCAGGCACCCAGCTCTGCAGGAAGGGGTGTCATTCTCCCATCAACCACTCCCTCCACCCTTGTATGCTCAGGTGTTTTCACCAGTTTGAATTGAAAACCATCCTTATTCCTGTTGTACGTCAGGTTTGCATCAGCTTTTTGCATACTTGTATGCTCAGGTGTTTTCACCAGTTTGAATTGAAAACCATCCTTATTCCTGTTGTACGTCAGGTTTGCATCAGCTTTTTGCATACATAACTGGCTTCCAAGTGCAAGTGATTGCTCCATGGACCACAGGTGCTTTGCCACACTCCCCTCAATCCTGTTTCCAGCTCCTTCCACCTGGGATATGGGAAGGGTGCAGTTGGTACCTGCAGTGGGAATGCCCCACGCTCAGTCTCACACTGTGTGTCTGCTCTGCTGTGTGTTATTCATGGAGTTTTGTATAAGCTGATGGTGTTCCAAAGTGAAAGGAGGGGTTTTTGGCAAACAGCTCCTTCTCCTGTAAAAAGCATACGAATCTTTGCAAATATTGAAGCAAATGGAGGAGGTGTTTTTTAGGGTTTTCAAAATATTCTTGCCAAGTGCATTGTAGAGTTATTAGTGCAACTGCTCAGAAGTGGAAGCACATGGGTGTTTTGGAAATGGCGTGCCTGACCCTTGAAGGCATCTGATGCATGGTGCCTGTGCCAAAAGGATGGTGGCACACAGAGAAAGCAACAGAAAATATGTTCTTTTGGATCAGGCATTTTGTGCTGCTTTACTTGAACAGTAGCTACAGTACCTGGAACATGAGCCCGTTTGGATTGTAGGTCTTGCAAAAATGGAAGATTATGTACTTGCGTGGGGTTTACTCATTTGCAGTTTGATACTCAGTCTCTCTTCCCAAGAGGCCCAAACCAGCATTATTGCAAGAAGCTCACTGCTCACACATGATAGTGCCTGAAGAGCTGCTGGTGCCTTGTGTCACACACTGGAGGAGATTGGGCTGGGTCAGGAGAGGTGCCATATCAGCAGCGTGGGGCTCTCAGGCTGTGCCCACATCACGGTTCTGAAGGGGAAGGCTTCAGTCCAGGCTGGGCATTTCAGGGGGCCGATGGTAATGAATGAAGGAAATTACAGGCTCTGGGAAAGAGCATTAGAAGCTATGAATCACTGAACTCTCTCTCGTTCTGCTGTTATCAGCTGACAGGTCTTTTTCTGTAAAATAAAACCTATTAACGCATTCTTAGTCATTTTTGGTGACTCAAAGGCTTAAACCTTCTTTGAACTCTCAGTCTAAGAGAAACTTTTGCTTGTTTTTAGCCAAACCCATTTTTGCATGAGTTAGTACTCCTGTGCATGCCCACAGTCACATTTCTACCAGTGCACATCCTTTCCTCCTTGAGTATGTGTCTTACATCTTGCTGCAAGAGGCACTCTCATGGTTACACTGGGTGCCATCAAATCTGCATTTCTCCAAGCTTTCTCACTTGCTGGTACTGCCAACATATTCTTTGTGCTCTTTTCTTCCATCAGATTCCCTGCGACCTCTCAGCTTCTTCTTGGGTTCCCACACTGAGGGCTGCATGTGTTATTTTTATTTGCATGTAGCAGAGAAGAAATATGATGCTGGCATTTTTTTTTTCCTTTTTTTTTTTTTTTTTTGTATCTGGATGTCTCCTATCAAAGAGTGAGACAAAACCTTTGTCCACGTATTGCTAGTTCCAGGGCAGCATAGCTTACATCAGGGTAATCTCAAACTGATGGGTGCTCAACAATGAAATTAATGCTCTGTGTCAGCTCTAACATCTCCCTGCCAAAAAAATCACAACTCTCACTGAAACTTTTATGGTCACTGTGACAGTGGAACAGCGTGACTGAGCAGAGTGTGCTGTCATGCAATTTTCCTCTTGTGAAGTTGATAAAATGCCCCTTTGTGGCCAACAGGGAGAGGGCAGTGATGAAAATCACGGGAAGGTGAAGGCACAGGGTGCACATCAGTGCCCTCACTGGGGGACAGCACAGGGATAGAGCTATGGCATCAGCCACCTCTTGCTATGCTCTCAGCACACATGTTGGCTGTCCAGCCCTTGGATGCATGCTGGAAAGCAGCATCTTCGGCAGTACCACAAAGACCACTTTAGGAAACTGGGGAAAGACTTTGGGGATAAGCATGAGGAGAGGGATCTCCATTTCTTCTCTTGTGGACTGGCTTGCTCCCTGTTCACTGCTTTTTTGTAGTTTGTTTTGAAGGACTTTGAAGTCTAGCAATTCATTTTGGCAAGACTTAAGATTTTCTTTTCTCTATATCCTAATAAAAATAAATGTAAAGCTGTAGTTGGTGTTTTGGGAGCTCAGTTTCTATGTTTAGGGGGATTTAATTTTCTGATTCTTCTTTGTTTTGTAATATATAGCCTGAATAGTCAAATCCATCCCGTGTTCCACTTGGTTGTGCACCACTTAACTGCTTGGTGCTAGCAGAATATATCCTAATTTAGTTGAATTGTTGTTACTTGTAAGCCATTTTAAGCAGCAGTGATTGCCACTCATTATCATTAGGCGAAAACTATTGCCTTTAGAAGGATCCTAACAAGGAGGACATCCCAGTTAAGTAGAATGTGCTGTGCTAAAAAACTTAGTTACAAGAAAAGATGTCACAGTTGCATTTTGTAATATAATTCTATTATCTTGTCTTCCTGTAGCATCTGCTCTGCTATCTCAGAGTTGCTCTCTGCTTTGGATGATTTAGTCAGGTTCTGAGTTCTGTAATTTTTAAGCATTATTGATTTGCTCTTCTCCTGTTTTCTCCAGGAGAGAAAGGGTGATCTCCTGTGGTTAAAATGCATAACTTAGAGGCCTTATGCTCTTTTCCTGGTTTTCTCTGACACTTCTTATTTCACCATGAATCAGTTACTAAACTCTCCTATGTTTTACTTTCACCTTCCTCTGTGTAGTAGACATTAATATTACCTTACCTGTGTAATGCCAGCGTCTTGAGGTGAAGTATAGGGCTTTTTAATGCCTTTTCATGTCTTTGGGTACTGGGTGTTAAAGACACACAAAGGCAGTGTCCCTTTAGTCTCTTGATTCCTGTGCCTGCTCCACCCTTCCTCGTTTGGGCTGCTCTGCCTACTGTAAGATTCCAATTCTGGAAACTTGATCTCACCACCTAGCTTTCCCAAGCGCTTTGCATTTTCTCCATGCAAAGCCACTCCCTGTTATTTAACCGGGTTGGAATGTGTGGAAAGAAGACACTTTGCTCTTCTTGCCTTGAATGGTTTCCAGGTTGTCTGTTAGCTGAAAGCAGTGGCTGATATGATTAGCTTTAAAGTTTTCCCCATGGTCTCATTTCTGTAAGGAGAATGTTTTCCATCTGCCTTGCCCATCAGGTGGACAGGCTGAGCCTGGGAGTGATGGCACAGGTTATTTCAAACAGTGGAGACCATAGGCTTTCTTCCCAGGTGTGAGCTTCGGCTGTAGCAGTTTGTGTCACTTCACATTCACCAGCTCTTGCACTTTGGTGTCAGGATGCTGAGCTCAGGGTGCTGGTGATCCCGTATCGTCCCTGAAAATCTGCTGAGCACCTGGATGGTATCCTTCTCATGTACTCAGGGTTGTCATGACTGCAGAGTGTGGGGCCAGGAGAATTTTTCGGCATGTTGGAACACCAGCCATGTGGGGTTTGCACCTAGTCGAGTGTTCTGCTGTTCCAAAGGCAGCTGGCAATACTTTTGACCCTTTTATTTTTTCCCCATAGACCTTTATATTGTAGATCCCAAGAATGCTCTTTGATGCTGGTAAGTATTTTAGTACGTGAGCTTGTGGAATAAAAGGGTTTGTTGTGTGTTTTTTTTTTTTTGGGGGGTTTTTTTGTTTTTTTTTGTTTTTTTTTTTTTTTTGTTGGATGTTTTGTGAGCGCTTGAACTTCACATGATTATTTATGAGAGCAGGAGCCTGGACTCAAAGACTCTAGTCCTGTGTTCCCATGTAATAAAATTTACAAATTTTGATGACTGAGGGGATTTCCTACTACTAAAGGTAGCCCTCCTGGGTGAGGCTGGCATTTACTTGAGCAATGTAATATGCAACACCACGTATTGGGGACAGCTCAGGGTTAACTACCATTTTCAGGCTCATTTTATATAGTAATTTGCCTTATATCTATCCTGCACACTTAAATTCTATAAACTCTTAGTAGGATCCAGCTATTCCTTGCAGTGGGAGTATAAGCTCTTTTCCGGATATACACATTTGCTTAAGATGTAATAGATAAATAAAGAGGGAGGTCAAAGATTATTTGAATTATTTTCTCTTGAAAGTAGGAGCGCTTAAAGAAAAATAACAAGAGAGTAGCAAAGCATTCATGCTTCTGTTCAGACTCTATATTGATATGAAGAAGTCTGGCACTCTTTCCAAAGGAATGAATGGTGAAATGTGAAAAAAGTATTTTACGGTGTTCACAGCACTCATATTTTTAGTGAAAACAAACACATTTGTATTAGGTTTCCGCTAGATTCCTCAGCCATGGATCAGTTTGAATGACATTGTCCAGTGGGCATTTTTATTAATTTAATGTCATTGGAAATTTCATTTGTTTAGAGCATGGGATTTGAATGCTAAAGGAGAGGGAGGAGGCAAAGAATTTGAAATGTGGATGACATGGGTATTACAGACCCATGAGTATAGGCAGTGCAGACTTCTTACTTGCCTTGTTCTATCACTTTATATGCAGATATACATATATATATAAAAATTCAGCAGTAGTTGAGTTATGGGCATGAGGTATGAATATGGGCACCATAGGTGCCACCACTTCAGGAATCAAGTGTTTAGCAAGATCTGGTATGTAAGTGCAGGTATCTGTCTAAATTGAGAAACAGTGGAGAAAGCTTGAATTTTAAAAATATATTTTTTAGATGATACCTGTGTATTTAGGTGAAATTTGGGTACAAACCTCGTATTTCTCCTGCCCTGAAAAGCTCTAGGAGGTCACACAATGGCTGCTGTGTCTTGTGTTGGAGTTGCTCTTGACTCTCAGGTCCTTCAGGCTGTTTTGCTGGGGAGGCACTGAGGAGCTCTGCTGAGACTGCTGCTGGGCGCTGAGTTTGGGATATTTGTGTGATGCACACGCGCTTGTCGTGCTGCAAGGACAGCGTTGGTCAGCTCTGTGGCAAGCTCTGAAAGAAGTATGCAGGAAAGCATGTGGTTTTGTACCAAAATCTGCTTTGCAATGCAGAGTGGCACATCAGCTAAGCCCAAGAGGTGGGAATATGCTCAGTGAAACTGGAAGAGTTACCAGGTACCCCAGTCTCTGGATGAATTTGCATGAGGGTTTAAAATAACTGGTCCTTTTATAACTTTGGGCACCTTCACTTTGTCATTTTGTGCAATACTTCTTTGGGTTGGGATTTTTAAGTCCTCAGGGACTGATCTCTGGCTTGTGCTGTAGCTGAGCCCAGAAGGCAGGAAAGTGTGAAATGTATTAATTGTGCATCAGATTTTCTCTATGATGTTGCTTTTTCTCTAGAGGTTTGGCGGGGAGAGGTTGGGGGGGTACATTAGGAGCTTATCGCTGTGATTTTGTTTGGCATCCTGCTGATTTTAGAATGTATGCATTTCTCTTCTGTCTCTTACCTATAGATTGCAGGGTACTCTGAGGCCAAGGGCAGAGTGAGTAGAGCAATGTTGGGTGTGGCCCATTCTGAATGTGTCCATGCAATCAAGTCCTAGGCAGATCCATGCCCCAAGGAGTGTACAGAGACAAGGGGAAGCACCAGAAGAGGTGACAAAGTCCAAATACACTGGAGTGCTTTGGTTGTCCTGCCTTGCTCCAGCAGTTCCCAGCAGTTGGTGTGTGGCTGCTGCACACGCTGCTGGGTGGCACAGAGCAGACAGGGATGTACCAAGGGAGTCTGGCCCAGGATTCATCGGGCAACAGCTGACTGCTTAATTTCCACTCCACTGAATCGGAGGGAAGAAGAGGGATAAAATAACGGGCAAAGGAGTGCACAGGGTTGAGTAGCCATGCAGAAGGGAAGGACATTTAACAGTGCCAGTTGAGAGGAAAGACAGGTACCACTGTTCATTTCTGAACATACTGCACAGAAATCTTTAATGTGGAATGACAGATAAAATTGGTGGTGACAGCCAGAAAAGGAAGGGGGGAAAAGTCCTGGTTTTCAGGGCTTTGGAAACTTGAGGTCCTCACCTGTTTCTCACGTTCAACACAAGGAGGCTGAAAAAGCAAGTAAATAATACCAATTGCCAGAGAATTAAAATAAGGAAGTTGAACTGTAGCCAAATCAGTGAAAGATGATGGTGGCTTTTTAGATGTTTCTCTCTATTAAAAAGATATTTATAATCACAAAGTGTTTATCTTTTCCCCCTCCTCTTCAATTTGGTGTGCTCTCTTCTTCCCTGCTGTAGCCTTTCGTCAGAAAATTTGAGCTTTACATCAAACACTGATAAAAAGAGAGTGGGATTTTCTTCTAAAAAGCATTTTATTCGATTTAATATTTTTGGGGGAAACAGTTGAAGCTAGAAGATTGGCTGCGTTGCATGCCCAAGCCATAAAATTCCTTTTCTCCATGCTCGTGAAAACCAGATTTGATCCAGCAAAATTATGAGTTACAAACAAATTTTCCATCACCCCACTGGTCACTTGCTGTGGTCAATTATAGTTTTGAAGCTGATATAAGAATCAGATGTTTGGCTATTGTGTGTGTTTGCTAATCTCCAACCCAAGTGTAACCCTTTGGCATGACACATCCTATAATTTGTTACGTTTTCTAACAATGGCTCATTTTGCATTTAATTTGTGCTTTTCTCTCCAAGAGCCTAAGAATATGCTCTGCTCGCTAAAGACCAGAGTAGTTAATCATCAGGGCTGTTTGTAAGGAAAAGGCCTGGCTCTGGGAACAGAGTCATAGGCAGAGTAGAGAATAGAATGTCTATATCCCACTGCAGAAATCACTTGGAGAAATATCTTCTGTACATAATTCTAATTTAAATTTTATTAATTTGAATTTTATTTGTAAAGTTATCTTAAAACAGTATATTTTTTTCTCCAGACTTAAGGTGTGTTTTCACAGAAAAATAATTCATTTTTTAAAGTTGCCATAAAGCTGTTTGTGCCCTGTTTCTTGTTTTTAGAAATCTCTTACAATATTAGATCATTTTTACATCTGTTTTCTGCAGGGAAGACTCTTCCAATTTTGTCTTAATTTCTATCCATTAAAATTATAAAGAAGAATCTAAAAAAAAATGAGAGTACTTAATGAAATATGCAGGCAAGCCTGCATTTTAAATGCAGGTGTTGTACTTCCCGAGCTCTGTACATCCACAGAATATAAATGTTGATCAGTGCACCAAGTGTTTATGAGAGTCAGCCTCTGAGCGATGGCAGGAGAATTTGAAGAGCTTGTTTGATAAGCTGTTGTTGCTTTCCATTCCTTACCTCTCGGCTTTGAATTCTTTCCTCCCCGGTGCTGTGTCAGGTGTCCTGCCCTTTCTCTCCAGGACACTTCCTTGTGAATTGTGTTACTCTCTCATGACCTTCTACATGTTCATGGGGTTGTTACAAGCCTGGGACCAGAGCCAGGGCTGGGAATTACATCTGTTCCTGCTCCTCTTGTCTCCTGGATCCAAACAGGCTATTGGGGATTTTGTTCTGGTGCCGCTGCTGTGTGCAGAGGATAATCCTAGCTTAGGTTGCTGTCTCATGGCCATGGTGGACAAGACTTTTGGTCTTGGTTTTCCCACTGTATACCCCTGCTTTTTACTTTGGGCTGGGCTCATTGAACCTGTGTCAGCTGTCTCCTCCCAGGATGGATGTTTTTAGGTCTGTGCTACAAATATAAGTTGTAGACCAAATTGGTTGCAGGGAGGAGATGGATGTGAGGAGGGGAATCCAAGGCAGTTTAGTGAAGCTAACAAGATGTCTGAGAAGCATCTGCTTTGAGGTGCGTTTCCTGGTCTTACAGTGCTCCAAAGCAGTTGAGTTGACTGCAGTTCTCCAAAGCATTTGACAGTTCTGTCAATCTGTTGACAGAATTACTGGTCAGTAGAGTTAGATGTCATATTTCCTGAGCTGGGAAACTAAGCAAGTTCTTCCCTGGAGGAAGAACACTAAATATGTACCTCGTCCTTAATGCATTTTGCAAAGTCTGCTTGGCCTATAAGGGCAGAACCCACTCTCCGTGAGTAAAGGAAGGAGTAGTAAAAACTAATGGAAAAAATACATTTCCTGCTCTGGCTTCTTTTCAAAGGTAATATTTGGAGATAAGATGAAATTTAATCATCATAAAGAGGTACAATTCCACTGCCTCCAGTGGCTCTCCACCTGTGTATGTCCCAGAGAGATTGGGAAGGTGATGCTGTGAAAAGCATAGGCACCACTGACTGTACACAGAGCCTGGGAAGGGAGGAGAGCTTGCTCCCCAAGCTGGACCAATGAAGCTGTTACCCAAGGATGGCAATACAGTGTTTGCTCTTGTAATAAATAAGTTCTGGTTTTTAGCATGACAGTGATTTTGGTGAATAAATATATGCCCTCCATCTATTCCTGAGGGTTTACGTGTCATGGCAGAAAATGACTTTTGTGCCTGAATGAATGTGTATGTAAATCATTTTATGTCAGTAGCTTTACTTTTGCCCTGCACCATAAAAATTCACTGCTCTAGGGGCTTCTGCATAATGGGCTTTTGAAGCCCAAGCAGTTCAGTTGCTGGGAGCTGTATTTACAAAAGAAATTCAATCAGCCATCAATGACACTTACAACATCTTGATGCTGTCCCTTATTTTGGCAATTTGCAGTGAAATCCCCTTGCAGGAAGATCCTGTAAATGTGTTGTCTGTCTCATATATAATTTTAAAGCCAGTCTTTAGGAATTTTGAGATACCCTTTGATACCATTTTCTAATAATTTTGTATAGGTTTGGAGTAGTTTCTTGGCGGCTTCCTTGGAACCCTCTTGAACTCCTCCTTGAGCAATCCTCCTAGGTTTTTCTGTAAGATTTATCCTGAAGTGACATCGTAATCAGTTTGAAGATATTCAGAAGGGCTAACAAGGGCCACTTCTGCATGAGTCGTCTGTGACATTGTGTTACAGATGTTGGTTGTCTTTGAGCTCTGCACACGCAGGCTGTGCCTTGGAATGTCCCCAGAACAATGTGGTGGTGGCAGCAAAGTTACCATAATGGCTGAAGTTACATCGGACTTCTCCTTTCTTTTTATCCACTGTAGGTGTTCTCTGCCTGCCGGACAGCTTGAACCTTCACAAGGACCAGCAAAGGTCGAACAAGCCTGGGGAGGTGCAGATGTTCAGCCAGTCAGAGCTAAGGACCATCGAGCAGTCTCTACTTGCCACGCGCGTGGGGAGCATTGCTGAACTCAGTAAGTACGAGGCTGTTGATTTCTTTCCTCAAAAGCAAAGCTAAGTGCATTGCTTGGTTCTGCTGAGGAGAGGTGAGGGGGCTGTGTAATGTTGAAGGGGATGTTGGGCAGATCTAGCTGTGTTCATGCTCCATTGTTAGTTCAGAAGCTGAAGCTATAGGAGAAAAGAAGGGTTGTGTGGATTCGTAGCAGTACCTACAGCTTGTTTGCATACATTGCTCTCAGTTTTAAAGGCTAAAGATGCTTTATTTCATCTTCCCTATGTTGTATTTGAGAACACCTCTCAGCCTGGCCAGACTTGCACATGTCTGTTGTATTGGTGTCCTATCTCCTTTCAGTGGCATGTCTTTCATGATGGGCAGGCAGAAAGCTGAAGGCTGCAGTAAGTAAAGGAAATATTGTCACATGTTTAAGGCAGAGCTACTTCCACCTCTCTTAGAGAAGGTCCTTTACCTGCCTTGCCTTCTCCAGCCCTGCAACTCCAACCTGCACCAGAGGAATTGACTCCTGGAAGATAAATTATTTGCTATTAATCAAAGCACTTTTTGAGAAATATGGGAATCTGTGATATTTGTCAAAATCTAAAAACTTTGCTTTTGGCACAAATAAATGGTAGGAGGCAAGGGCCATATGCATCTTTATGTGACATGGAGATAAAGTTACCAGAAGCACTTTATTTAAACTTTTTTTCTTAAGAGAGAAGCATTCCAATCACATGTTTGTGGTCTAGTTAGATACAGGAAGCTATGTGTGGGAAAACAGAATCATTCAGACAAAAAGAAGTGGGTTTTTTTCTGAGGTTTGTGAGAAATACTGTCGAGTATTCTTTTTCTGAGGTCAGTTAGGAAATTTTGAGGAGAAATTAAAAATACTCAAATTCATGAAGATATAGGCTTGAATCCATAAAGATATAGGCTACCCAACCTACTGCTGTTGCCAGCATCATGAAGAACATGTATAGGGGTCTCTTGTTCATTTTTTGGCACTTTCTGTAGCAATGGGAGTCTCCTCTGTAGCTCCATGGTATCATCATGGTTCAATTTCCTCCGGTTCATGAGCTATGTGGATGCACCATGGATGTTTGTCTACAAGACACAAGATGAATTTCTGTTTTCAGCTTGCTAATTTTAATTTGCTCTGGTGCAGTGTCAACAAGCCAAGAGCCTTAGTGTGAAGTGTTGCTCCATCTCTGGAATCAGGTGTTCGGTGTTATTCAAATTAAGTAATTTATGCTCATTTATTTCACGTGCATGAAACACACAACAGTACTGTCTGTGTGCCAACTAAATTATGCATGATACAGCTCTCTTTCTTACAGTTCATATGGTTGGGATTTAATAAATAAGTAATTTCTGGGTATTTCAGGGTGGGTGGGGTTTTTATTCTGGATTTTTCTTGGACTTTTGTACTCAACCTGAACAGCCAGAGTCCTTAGATAGAGCACCCCATCCCATTTAACAGTTTGAACTCTGTCACCTCGAAATGCTTGGTTGGTGGGGTTTGCCTTCTGTACATCTGTTGACTGCAAACACAGGCAAAACACTCTTCAGGGTGGCCAGTTGGAAGAACAGAGCACGTCAGTGGGAGTTGGATGCAGCTGTCGGAGAGGCTGGCATATCCAGTAGGCTGGTAGCCCTCCAAAAAGCCCTGTGGCCAATTCGAGGGATCCTCCCTGGCTGCTGCAAGCAGTTGCATGTCAGGGAAGCAGCAGTGGGAGGAGCGGTAACTGGCAAAGCTTGCAAGGCTTGATATGTTCAGCTGGGTAGAAATCTGTGCTGTGGAGCAGTGCTGGTGCAGAGCTCAAAACCAAGCTGTGAAACGTGGCGGGAGTTACAGCATGTTGGTGGGCAAAAACCTCTGAGTTTGGAGGAAAAATCATGAAATGGGAGGAAAATGGAGCAGTGAGGGGATACAAGTAGGTTTGCTCTTTTTCAGTGCTTGTGTGTCTCTCTGGCATCAGCAGTGGCTGTGAGCCATAGGTTACAGCAAAACCTCTGCCATGGAGGGTGGGTGGGGAACCGCAGCGTGGGGCAGAAATGCAGAGCAGGGGGGAGAAGGTGGGGGGAACACCTGGGGATCATAAAGGCATGAAGGCAGAAGGCAAAGGAGGATTTATGGTTGCCCTGGTGGTGTGAGGGGGATGGACGTTGTGGAGGAGAAAGAGGATATGACAAGCATTGCCGTGGAGAGAGTGATAAATAAGGGAAGGATCAGATAGGGAAAAGTGCCTGCTTTTGAGGGGTGAATAAAAGTAATGAGGGAGACACTCTGGAGAAGAGGGAATTAAGAGGATAGCACTTGTGGAGAGGATCATGAGGAGGAGGTGGCAACCAGAAGTGATGACAAGGGCAGAAGCTTGGCCAGTGGACCAGCAGAACAGGCAGTCCCCAGGCATGTGTCTGCATTGTCCCATCAGCTTGCAATATCCCAGGAGCCAAGATTTCATTTTTGTTCTCTTCAAAAGAGCACAAAAAACAAGGGCACAGACTGATCTTGCAATAAAGCAATTTATTTTATCTCAGGAAAAAAATATTTTAAAAAGCAGTTCTATTTGAATGAGATTTCGTATAGTTTATTGACATGAATAATTAAAGTATTGTAAATACATGGAACAACTAGAACTAACAAGTGTCTTCGTGCAGAGGAAAGGCTTCCCCTGCTCTCAGTTCTGCCCGGCGTCCTTGCACGGAGCAGTGTGACCAGCTGCTGAGCTGCTGGAGGCTTTGACACCAGGGAATCAAATCTGTCCCCTGGAAGACAACAGCTTGCAAATGAGGCCTGTACAGCACCTGTACTTCAGCTCATGTCTTCTTAATTTCTTTACAGTCTGTCCTAGGTGAAGAAGAGATTCACAAGGTGAAAAGCCTTGTATTGTGTGGTACCTTCACCTTGCCCCATCCATGATGGCCCTTGTGTGTCTGCACCCTTTGTTTTTTTCATGTGTTCTGTCAGTGCATTAGAAAAGACCATTCGGGTAAGCTGCCATCTCCCTGGGTGTGACAGAAGGCAGGAGAAAATTGAGGAAAGGTGGCATGGCAGACAAGACCAGATGGGGGGGGCATCTGGCGATGCTGCCATTGAGGAGTCCTCCTGGTCAGACAGGTGCAGCTGGACTCATGGATGCTGCTCTGGTCCTGCCAAATGGTGCTTGCCTGGTGCTTCTGCTCTCATCTCCAGGCTTAGCAGGCAGCAGGCACTGGGCCTTGCTGGGACACTGCCTTGCTGGCAGTAGCCAGGTGAGGCAGTGCCACTGGCCCAGGGGTGCCCTCCAGAAAGTAGGAAGAAGAGATGATGTTGCCGACTTAGGGAAAAAAAATCAAAGGGAGGTTTCGTCTCCAGGACTTAGGAGGAGAATGTAAATAGACACCTAATTCTGCACCACAATTACAGCAGTAATGCGTGATTCCAAGGCAAAGGTTTAAAAAAATTAATGTGAAACCTTATTCATTAAAATATAATGAAGATGGCAGAAAGTTAAGGAACAACAATAAATCTGGCCTATGTTTAGTATTCAAGAGTTGTAATTGCCTACTACAGTGTGTTTTAAAATAATGTAATTTCATTTGAAATGCTTATTATATAGAGAACATTGGGAAGAACTGAAGCACAGCAAAAATAATAGGATTTTAAACAGTAGCCTGACAGTATTTCACTGTTGAGTCTTAGAGAAAATATTTCACAGGACTTTGGGTTTTTTTATTTTTTTTTCCCTCATTTTTTTTTCCTTGAAGTTTCCTGTATTTCTAGACCAGACCTAGAGGAGAAGGGGAATAGATCTCTTTGGGGTTTTGTCAGAAAGTTTTTGGGGTTTTCCTAGATTTCTAGTTCTTCTCTTTCATTTCTCCCCCTTTCAGATGGGAAAAAATAAGTAGACTGAATAGAAAAAGACAAGAACATTAGGGAGAGCTTTGGCTGTGGAGAGATCCCAAGATACTGCGTTTTGACCTTTGAATATTTTTCCTAACTTCTTTATATGCATGTTTGCAATCCACAAACATTTATGTTATATTTGACTGCATAATGCTCCAAGACACCTATTCATCATCCATCTAAAAATACTGCTGCTGGCTTGCAGACCAAATGCAGAAGGAATGAGGCTCATAACTGAAGGTCGTTGCTGTTTTTCTGGGTTAAGGAGGACCCTCTTTTGCTTGTGTGTGCACGTAGGTGATGAGAAGGCAGAGCAGAGACTTAAGGTGTACTGGGCACCAATCCTGGCACCAAGAAATACTTGTCCCTCACTGCCTTGGGGTAAAGACTGTAAGGT
Organism: Aphelocoma coerulescens; assembly: GCF_041296385.1. Taxonomy (NCBI): domain Eukaryota; kingdom Metazoa; phylum Chordata; class Aves; order Passeriformes; family Corvidae; genus Aphelocoma; species Aphelocoma coerulescens. The sequence goes on along the minus strand of NC_091014.1, from coordinate 56,818,794 downwards.
GTTAGTGTCTGACCTGGGACAACCACCCTGTGCTGAGGTGTGTTCGTAGGGCTGTGGAAGGCTGTGTGTCTCAAGCAGCACAGGGAGATAAACCATGGCTTAGGATGTCATCCAAAGCATGTCTTAGTGTACATCTTCAGGCTAGAGGAAAAAACTGTTTGGGGCTTGTTTTGGGTGCAGATATGGCCAGTCTCCTATGGCTTTCCTGGGTGAGAAGTTTGCCACCCAGACTTGTGCAAACCACAGTGACTGGTGGTGGTGTCACTCTGAATGTTAACCACAATGAATAATCATTTTTATTTTAAGGTGTGATAATCTGAAGATGTGACTTAACACTGCTGATATCAGAGGTTTTTTGCTTTTGAATGGTGTTTAACTTAGAGCAGTCTCCAGATGTGATGTTCCGGCTGGTATTTCCTCCCTGTCACTGCCCAGGTCTCAGCAAGGTTTTCCTTTTTGCCATTGGAAAAACACCACCCTTCATCCCCTTTTTATTACACATCATCGTCTCTTTGCATCCGCAGTGCTGAACGTATGTATTTCCAAAATAACAGCCTCCCAGTGGATCTTGGCACCCTTTTAGGGATGAAAGAAGGGTTACTGCTCAAGTGTAAGTAGGAATGTGATTGCACATACTGATACTGTTTTTCATTTCTCCTCATAGCCCCAGCTGAAGAGATGATGAAAGTTGGCATCCCCCCCCCCCTTGCCTTTTCATCTAGTCTCAATCCTCTGCAGCCAACAGGAAGGCGCGCTGCAGGAGCCGTACAAATTGATTCATGTGCTCTAAATAAGAGGTTAAACCTAGGCTTAGAAGCAAATGCCAGGGTGAAGGTGCTTGCTGGAGGGGTGGCATCTGAAGGAGTGTTTTCAAAAGTGCTGATTTACTGCCAGAACAAAAGCCCTGTTTGTCAGATGTATTTCTCAGACTAAGCAGCACCATAGAGTAAGACAGAGCTTATTCCCTGTGAACGGTTTGGTTCATGGAGCACAGTGCTGAGCTAAGCAGAGGTACTAGCCAAAACTTGCAATTCAGATGGTGGTGCTGATGCTTTAGGTTTTAACTTTTATATTTTTCAAATCCTGTGCTGCCTAGTGTGTAACTCTGAAGTTTCGTGCGGCCTGTTAGCTGCTGTTCTCTCATGCTGGTTAGACATAACAAAGCCTCTCTAGGTTTGCTCTCCAAGGACACTTTTGACTGTCCCAGGCCCCAGAATGTGTAAACTAAAAGCCTCTGAAGAGGAGGGGCAAACTTGTGGTAATTACACCATTAACTGAAGTTATAATTGGAGAATCAAGCCTGATATGCAAATGGACCAAACTTACAAAAGTGTGAAGAACCCGTTACCTGGAGTCCATCTTGGGTGTAGCCTTTTGACTGCCCAGGGTGTGCCTTTGAAGGCCCTTCAAATGAATACCCACTTTTATTCTCTTATTTTGTCTAGCCTCTGTTTTTAGGTAGCTGCTGCATGCATCAGTACTCCCTTCAGCATGGGGTTTGGCCATAGACTGACAGCCTGTGTGTCACCTCTCCAGATACGGTGATGCTTTTCCCAGTTCCAAGGGCCCTCCACTGGGTTATTGCACAAGATCTCTAGGTCCTCACTCACCCACTTTCTGGGTGTCTAGTTTGCAGTTCCTCCTTGCTGATATCCGCACGTCATCCAGTTTGTGTGTCAAAGTTAGAAGCTGTTGAGATGCTCCTCAACAGAGAAACCTGTCCAGTAGAGAACAGAAGAGAGATGAATGCAGTGCTTAAATGCTAGGTATTTTCTTGCCTCTGTTCAAGGCTGCCTGAGTTGCAGGCTTCCTATCTGCTACCCTGTTCTCCTTGCTGCCCTCTCTGAGTGATGGACCACAGCCTCCATTCACTGTCTGCATCTGTGCCCAGGAAGGGTTGTGGGTTACTTAATAGTCCCAAATATTTTGGGACTATTAAACCTGGTTTTCCTCTCTTCCCCCTGAGATACCCACTATCATAAGCCGTATAACAATACATTATTTATCAGTTGAGTAGAGAGACAATTTGAAAATACCAGGCTTTATCTTCCCTTTGACTGCGCTGTAGACCAAGGAGGTGGATTTCTGTCTTGGGTAACAGGGGCAGCTTGTCTTGTTGCTTGTCTGGGTCCTCAATGCTCCTTTGAGGGCTCCCTGGCTGCCTCCATGGGTGAGACTCAGCTACCTTTGCCTTTCTTGAGGACAAGCCCAGGGTGGTTTTGTTCCTCCAGGGCTTCTACCTCCTGTGTTTAAGCCCACTCAGGTTTGATGCTTAGAGGCAAAAAGCATCGCCATGGTGGGTGGGGAGTGCTGGAGCTCCAGCCTTCCACCAGCCTTCCACAATACACCATTGTGAACTCCCCCAGAACTCAGAACTCCCCATGTACACCACATTTTGAGGTACAGACTCCTGTTCTCTCTGAACCCCTGCATCACAACACACTTGGGATTCAAATGGCATTTGCTTTTCCTTGCAGTCCTGCTTGTCCCTGCTGTGCAGAGCACGGGCAGTTGGTCAGGTCAGAGTGAGCACTCCTAGCTGGCCTGCTCAGCCATGGGCACTCTTAAGTTCCATTTGAGGACATGGGTCTATGTCAAGCCAAATAAAATCTGGGAGTAGTGGTCCATAAGGCAGTAGTGTTCCGCAGAGGGAAGGCTCTGCATTAGGTTGGCACATGATTAGCTCATCCGAGTCAAAGCTTGTTTTGTTTGAAGTTGAAGTGGCTTAAGGGGAATCAGACACAAACATCACGCTTGCCACGGTGGATTGGAGATTCTAAACGTGTAAGTGTTGTTATAATAGGTATGTGAACTTGAGAGGGTTTAATTATTATTGTGGCTTTTTTATGGGATATATCCAATCCCTAATTTATCAGTCTTCAAAGGCTTTGCAAGCACTAAATTGCATGCAAACACTTACTCTGTAATATAAATAGAAGCTTCTTGTGATGGTGGGGTAAGTGAAGATAAAAAGATTGAATGATCTGTGGGAGGCCACGAGGAAGCCACTGCCAGGAAATGGGCTGCTTGCATCCTGGTCCTATCTTCTCAATTCTGAATCTGGGACCACAGTTCCTTCTTTTGCTCTCATGTAGAAAAGATGAATGGCTTTTAGGAGAAGAAGAGGTTGCCTGTGGTAGCAGATAGGGGCACAGCATTGGACAGCAGAAATGGCAGAGCTAGGGAGGTTACTGCAGGGTGAGCTCACCGATGCATTTGTTGCACATTGGATGCCCCACTGACTGTGGGTTATGGCACCCCAAGCATACCCACAGCCTGAGGCAGTTGGAATAAAATCTAGAATATACTGTGTGCCAAAAACAACTTAACTTTTATGTTTGAAGATACTTTGTGCTCAGTGCGTGCACATAGTGAAATACATTCTGCACACTTTCTAGTGTGCAGCCACCCTATCTCTGTGCACACTCCTTTCCTGGTATAGATGAGTAGTGTTGAGTTAACAATAGAAAACCTCACAATAAATCATTTGAGGACAGGTTTTGCTTGAGCAATTTTGGCTCAGCTGACTTTTGAAACATGGAGGTTGATGTAGCACCGGAGGCAGAGGAACGTGGTGGAACAGAGCAGCTGGAATCGAGAGTGTAGGGATGGCTCGGGTGGCTGAGGCTGACCTGGTACTGGAGACACAGCTCAACTGCTTGTATTCACCCACAGTGATGTGCTGGCAGGTGTGTACTGCGGTAAATTTGCACCAGTGTCTCACTTTGGTGCAGAAGCCAGAGGCAACAGGAGGTAGAAAGGAAAAGAGACTTAGCTACGCTTTAGGAAGGATGCAGAATGGCTGTGGCTACCAGCTAGCAGTCTGATTAAATAGACCATGGTTTATTGTCAGGGTTATAATTTCATGTTTTCAATACAGTCTGCCCAGAGCTGGTTGTGAGCAAAACCACAGATCCAAGACTTTTATACCGAAGTGTGAAATGAATCTAGGTCAAGAAAATGAGTTTTGCACCTGGCTCACATGCTTGTAAGGGGGGAATCTACTGACCATGACATGAAGTTGGCATCTAGAATGCAGCTCCCTGATGCATACTCCTTCTTTTCATGGTCTGGACAGGACAGAGGAGGTTGTTAAGGGCTCTGACAGACAGACACAACTCCTGTATATGGCTCTGGCCTGCTCTTTGCAGGAGGAAATATTCACCAGGTAGCACAGCAAAGCAGTAACCCTGCAGCTATCAACATGCCCCAGTGCAGGGCATGATTCCCAAGTGCAGACTACACACACAGGAGTTAAGGACAGCTGAAAGGATGACCAGACCAACATTATCAAACTGATGGGTGCTGCCTGCACAATGCTGTCATGCTAGAAACATGGTCTTCTGCTTCTTCACACAGTGCCCCCGTAGGGCACCAGATGGGAAGACAGCTGCGGTGGAAACAGATGCTCCTCTCTCTCCCCTGGGTTTTGAAGGAAAGACACGAGTCAAAGAACTGTGTGGCTCATTTTCAGTGTGCAAAGACATCATTGCTAAGTTTTTCTGGTAGTTTTGGAACATGCTTTTGGGACAAGAAAAACATGAGGTAGGTGTCGTAAGGAGTGGCTGTGTGAGGATCTGTCCATGTCATCCACCTCAGGCTTGTGGTTCTGCAGGCATACACGCAGCTGAATGGTTTTGGCTCTGGCAGTTTATCAGTCTGAAAGTAGTTAGCCTGCTCCTCGGCAGGCAGGATAGCATCATCAGGTCCATCATGGCAGATCAAAAAATCCCACAGGAAGCTTCTCAGACATGGGCATTGGGTATTTGTCATTTTCTTTCTCTTCCTTCTTTTTTGCCTTCCTCTGTCACGCCCCCCCCACTGCAAAATTGGAAACAGATGTGTTATTCTTTAAACATTGGCTCTAACCTGGTAAAAGCAGTGATAATAGCTTTTACTGAAGCCAAACACAGTTTTAAAGAAAAAGGCTTCGCTGGTCACTGCAGAGAGGGCTCAGGCTGAAGCTGCCCACTTGCATGCTGTGTGTTGTATTGCACCCCCATGCAGATGGGAGCAGCTTTACTTTCCCTGTCACATCATATCTTTGGCTTGAAGTCAGCGAAGCTGTTCCTTAAATATTCAGTACTGCCTTAAAGCAGGCCTGTGTCACAACAGGCGCATTACATAATATTTTCAGTCTTTAAATCAAATGTATGTGGACCTTGCGTTCACTGACCATGCTGCACTGACGGCAGCAGCAATGGGCGAGCCCTGCTTTAGTCATGGGAAGGATGAAATGCTGGCAGCTGCAGTGGCAGCTCTGCACACACTGCGGTGCAGAGGTGGTTTCATGGTTTTTGGTAGCTGGTGTGCAAAGCACGGCCTTTCTCCTCTGGGCTGACAAGCTCTGGTGTGGAGCTGCATTCCTGGAGCCCTTCCCCATCTGGAATCAGGGCTGCAAGGCCGTGCCAGCCTGGAGCTTGCCTCTGCCTTTGCTGCCCTCTGGGAGCCTGTCCTCTAGTTCTGGCTTTCCAGCTTTGGCAACAAAAGTGTCCTGAAATGTCCCCCCGCTTTGCTGTTCTGTTTCTTTTTCCTTGTGTTTACCCTGCACAATGTGGTGTTTTCATCTCCCTGGCTGTGCCTGCAAAGCAGTTTGTGCGTTGGCTCACTTGGCTTATGTTGCATAAATTATGGAAGTTTTCATTGAGCTTAATTTTAAAACAAAATAAAATTGGCAAGCTCTCTTGTCAGGCGGATCAGCTCCCCAGTCTGTTCTGCAGGTGGTGGTACAGGGTGAGAATTTGATCAGAGGACGGCAAAGCAGGGATCCCTGCCAAACCCCTTGGGTCATGATGCCACAGCCATCAGGAACCTCATTCATGGAGTTAGAAGGTCAATGCAGCTGCTGGGAATTTTGTTTTAGATGTATTCTTTTTGGAAATGATGCACTGAGGAATTTATCAGCTTTTCAGATGTGTTCAGCTGATACAGCCGAGACACATTTTCAGGGCCAAACAAGATGCAGAAAAGCCAGCAATGCTGTGAGCAGGTAACCTGCCCTTGCAGAGCCTTTCTGTGCTGAGCACAGCCCTGAAGAGCAGAGGTGACTGACACTGATGAAAGGATAGCACAGACTCGTGAAGGGGGCTTATCGCTCTGTGCTTGTCCATAAATTCAAGGTTGCCCTGGTTGTTCAGATGTAACACAGCTTTTACAGCTGGCAAGGAGAACATGAGTAGTTTGGGTTTCCCAGATGAGACTGGAGCTGGCTGTTTGCTGGAGAGCAGACCAGTGAGTCCCATCATTGAGCTGGTTTCATGTCTGTGGGGTTTGGGGTGCCTTGGAAGCAAAGACAGTCTCAGCTCTTGGTACATTCTTAGGAAGGAAATGGAGAAGCAAAAGTGTATTAGCAAGGAACAACAGAAGGAGCAAAACCTGGTAGGGGTTCAAGACGACACACACACCCCTAGAACCAGATGCTGCACTGTGCTGCATTGTACAGAGTTGGCCTAAGTGCTACCATGCAGTGTGTGCATGTGCCTGTCTGCTTCCCCGCGCCTTCTTGGCACTGATCCTGGAGCACAGATACACGGAGGCACGGTCTCTGCCCTGGAGAATTGTTGCTGTAACTGGATGCAGCTGAAGGAGGCAAAGGGCACTAGGGCATGTATCGGATTGTTCAAGGTTACGCTGTGGGATGAAACAGAGCAGTGGTTCCTGTCCTGCCTCCACAACTCTGCCTGTCAGGTACCAATATAGCGGGGCTTTTTATGCTTCCTTACTGTTCTCTGTGAAGCTCAGTGTTTTACAGGTATTGATTTTTTAAGCTTTGAGTTGACCCAAAGAAATAAGTTAACTTACTGATAAAGAAACATTACAATAATTTTTAATATAAAAATTATTTCAAATGTGACCAGAGATAGCATAGTAAAGGCAAAAGAAAGATCTAAGCAAATCAGTTCTTGGTATAATGTAATTAAATGAGGCTTAAACATAAAAAGCATTGATTCAGCTTTACTGAATTGGTATGAATTGTTTTGGGTTTTTTAGGAAGCAGTGGACGAAATACAGCATAAAAGGATGAACTCCTGGTCATATTGATAGGGATCAGAGCTTTGCCTTTCAGCAAGGTTTGCGTTCCTCCGGCCTTGCATCAGCAGTGATGCTTGGCTGCCTGTCCTGCCCACGTCATTCTTGCTGCTACGTTCCTTTCTTATTCACCGTGCAGCTTCCTCTGGTCCTGGGTGTGTCACTGAGGTCACATCACCCCAGTGCTCAGGGACGAGTGGGATGAAGTAATGGTGCTGCCAGAATCTGCGCCTAAATTGCATCTTAATTTTTATTCATCATTCATTACAGAAGTCAGAGGCATTCTCTAGTACCTGCTGTCTCAATCCACTGAAATAAGACTGGCTGTGTGCTTAACTTTACCCACATGCTTCAGTGCTGTAATAGTTTGGGTCTGAAAAGGCTGAATTTAGTGTGTGTCTCCCTTTTCTCTGCCTTTGCTATTACTGTTAAATCTGGATGTTGCAGCCAGCACTTCCATGCTTTTTTTTTTTTTTTCTTTCTGGAGAAAAAGAGATGAATTTACTATCAACGAGGCTCCTGGCAGTTAAATTGGCCTGTGCTAGACTTGGCAGTGTACATCTGCTGTGAGTAGAGTGGGCTGAGTGAAGGAGGTCCCAAACTTTCCTGCAGATAGCCTTGTGCTGGACTGGGGAGTCGTCTCAGAGGCACATCTGTTTCTTCTGCAGACCTGATCCGGCATACTTTCCACATGCATAGTTTCTCTTGGAAATTATGAGCATGCAAAGCTGCAAGATTGGTCCTATCATGGCAATTTTCTGGCAGAGGGAAAAGACAGAAGCTATTTTTAAATTAAGGCTTTGAATCAGAAGAATATTGCAGAGTGAAGCAAAAAATTGTGTCAAAACCCTGAAATCATGGACTCTGCAGTTTCCTCGTGCCAGCGGTTTTCTTCTCTTCATGGTTTTAAGGCTACGTTTTTGGAGGACTGGGCTGAGATTTTTAAGTGAGACATTTCTATTCTCCCTGGTACACATTATCACTGCAGCAGCAGCATTTTCTGTGTGAGTCAGGCTGGAGAGAGGTGATGTGCTGTGTTCAGAGGGGTGGGACTTTGCAAAAACCTGTAGTTCAGCCACGCGCACGGTCAGAGTGGTTCTCCTTGAAGTTTGCCCAGGAGTTCATTATTTATCCTCCCCCAGTTGGTTTTATGCTCCTACCTTGGTGTACATTTTAAACTTCTCTTTCCAAGTTTCAGTGCTCAGAGATCACTTGGGAAAAGCAAGTAAGAGAAAGTGTGTGACTTCTTCTTAATACTGGAAAATTATGTCCTTTTTTTCTCATTGCTTGCTTTTGTGTAGCTTAAGAATGACCCAAAGGGCTCTTGCTCAGATTTTCATTTAAAACAAACCAACTTATTTGATTCGAGATCATTATTTCCCCCCAAAGCACTCTCAGAGTGATTTGAACATGTGAAAAAAGGCAGTTTATAACCACAATTGTTTCCCTGCCTTTGATAGAGTGGTCACTAGTCAAGAAACATAAAATTCACTGCCTCAGAGAGAGATGCTTTAGTTAATTAGTTACAATCAGTGTTGTGCTAAGAGACTGCACTGCTGCTTGCCCATATATTTGCCTGCTAATTTCACTTGCTGGGTTTGCTGATCCCAGTCCACATGTTGTGGCTGGATTCCCATATCTGCCTTGTGAGGGAGCGCCCCAAACTGTGTTGGTGCAGGGGGGACAATGAGCATCTTCCTCTTTGGCTATTTTCTGTGCTCTGGAAACCTGGGGGGCTGGGCAAGCCTACTTCATAGGTTTTGGTTTTCTGCTAACGGGAAGTTTTCCAGGCCTAGCTTGGACTTAAAAACTAATTTTGGTTGCACATTTTTTATATTGTCTTTTAACAATATTTTTCCCCTTTTTTTCTTTACCCACATGCTCATTTGCATCCTCCTGCAGTGCTTTGTGCATTATCTGACTGCCTTCTTCCTCATTCCAAGGGGCTGGATTTCACTGCCCCTCTCTGACCAGCGGCATGCAGCTTTTGGTGCCACTCTGCATGGTCATTTTTTGGGGCTGTACGGTTTTGGCAGCCTCCAAAGGCTGCTAAGTAGGTAACTGTGATCCTGGCTCAGTGTGCCAGTTCTTGTGGTGGTGCTGAGATGGGCCAACCTGGTGCTGCCCACAACACCATCTTTGCAGAAACACATCTCCTGCAGGCCTTTGTGGGCTTGTCTGCAGCCTGGCTATGTCACACCACACCAGGTAAACCACCAGGAAAAGTTCAGCCTGGTGATGAGTAGCACCCAGGATCCTCTCCTACCCTCTACTGTTTGCATGTGTGAAGTCAAATGGAAGGGAAGACCAACCAATGTGCCTTTCAGTTTGCAAACTCAGGGAGAAACTCAGGCTGAAAAACCTGGCACTCACCTGGCTCTTGCTTTTTTGCAGGTGACCTGGTGTCTCGAGCGATGCATCACCTGCAGCCCCTCAATGCCAAGCAGCACGGGAACGGGACACCGATGCACCAGAAGCAGGGATCGTTCTACTGGGAGCCAGAGGCTCTCTACACCCTCTGCTACTTCATGCACTGTCCACAGATGGAGTGGGAAAACCCCAACGTGGAGCCGTCGAAAGTCACGCTGCAGACTGAGAGGTAAGAGCCTCTGCACGGTGCTTAGTGTCATGGTGAGGATGTTTTGTTAATAAATCAGCCCGGCTGGCTAATTGCTAATTACAGCCTGCGCACGAGAGGCTGCGGAGCAGTCTGGTTCGCTTTAGGATCACCTCCTTGAAATCCGCTTCTCTCCCCGAACTCCTGCGTGGCTGAACCAATATATATCAAAAGTGACACCCAGTGGCTACAGACAGCAAATTGGTTCCAGATGTGCACTTGGGAGAGATTTCCTTTTCTTTTCGTTGTTGCTCAGCTATTCTGTGTTTTGGAAAAGAAAATGAGAACTTCTATTTCTGGCCTAGCAGGTTTGGGTTTAAATGTGGGGTTTTTTTCCCTATGTGTTAATAGGGCTCAACAGCTGTGATTGGGGAAGTGGAAAATGAATAGAGTAGTGTGTAGAAAGGAGAAGTCATTAAAGATGCTGGGCTCCAGCTGCACTGAGTAACGGGGCACAGGAGTGACCTCGGGGCTGCCCTGGCCAGGGATGTGGCAAGTGCCAACTGTGCTGCTCTTGTCGCTGCTCCAGGGATGGGTGGGGGAGGCACACCTGTGGCCCTGTCCTGACTCAGGGTCTGATGTAAGGTGAGAAGGAGATGCCCCTGAAGCTGGCAGGCAGGGTGCCCAGCGCAGGGGACAGATTGCTGACCAAGAAAAGAAATCCATCTCCTGTCAAAAGCCCAGCAAACCCTCTAGTAAAACATGTCTGCAGCTGTGTGCTGGGGCACACTCTGCTGGTTCCGTGCCACACCCCGCCAGCTCTAAAGCAGGCATCCCCAGAGCAGAGATGAGAGGAGCGACTGGTGCTTAGAAAGTGCTGGATATGAATTTTTAGGATGGGTATTGTGGTGATGCAAATGCAAGCTGGTTTGTCAGGCTGGGCTCCACATTTACATCCTAGAGTATGTATTGCAGTGTATGTATGAGCCAAGCTCTGATCTGCACATGGGGCCTGGCTGTTGTTTCACTATGAGGTCTGCATCTCGAAAGCAGCATTTGAGGGTCTCATTGTGTGTGTAGTTGTAAATGGTATATAATATGATGTCTTAATTGAAATACTTCTGTATTAGTTGCAGAAGAGCAGAATATGAAATTCTGGCATAATGAATGTTATAATGATGTTACTGGGAATTTTGCCATTTGCCTTTGGATGGCATTTTGTTTCTTTTCAAGTTTGGGTCGCTCCGTGAGCATGTTTGTCACTTTTTGTTCTGTTATTTCCAAAGTATGAAAAAAACCAGAAGGGAAATGACAAGAATCCAGAATTTTCTTTTTTTTTTCCTAAATTATTTTTAATTTCAGGATTTGTCATCCAGCCTTCCTATTGTGGAAGGCCTAACTCATGTCTAAGAGTGGTTAGGATGCACAAAAAAAATTTTAAAAAATTAGAAAATACTCTCACCTGTAGTTCCTATCTGTGGGGATAATGCCACTGGAACCAGAGGAAATATAGGGGTGAATAAAGCTGAGCCTCTGGTTTTGTAAAATTTCTTCAGACTTCGCTGTGCAGAAGTGAAAAGGGCAGGGCTATTTGAAAGATCACTTTCAGCATTTGCTTTAATAGGTTTTCCTTTCTCTGAGGTCGCCTTAACACATGTACTCTTTGTTACAGCACTTGAAATACTGATTATTTAAAATGATTGCTCCTCGCTTGATTTTGAGTACTCCATCTGGCAGGACGCCTTCCCTTGGCAGGGCAGTGAACAACTGCGGCGTGCGGTGAGGGCCGGAGCAAGTACTCGGTGTTATTGCCAAGAGCCTGTGGTCACTTCTGGAAGGAGCAGACACATCTCCTGCTGCCTAATCAAACATGCATTAGTACTTAGTGCTGGAGTGGGAGCGGTGCAGGGCTGAGTATGAGCCCGGATATTTCCATGGAGCTGAGCTCTGGAGTTTCACCAGCTGGATGTAACCATCCTGTGCTGCTCAGAAAGGAGAGCAGTGAGGCTGACATCTCTGTAGTGCTCTGAGGAGCTACTACCCATTTCCCATATTTTGGTTTTTTACATGCAGTCATACTTTGTGGTCCACGACTTATCTCTGGTGCTTTCAGTTTCCATGCTGGGGGTTTGAGCGTTGCAGGGAGATGGGTTTGTTAAACATGACACATTTATATGCAAAATATTTGCAAGATTTGTACTGTATCTTTGTGCTGTATTTGCTCTCCAGCTGCGGCAATTGCTTCTATTTTGTAAGAAGCCCCGAAGGAAGCAAGAGGGTCCAGGCATCTTTCCCCATCCTTGGTCTCCCTGTGTCCCTGCTGGTGCAGAGAAGCCAGGACACTGTGGATCTGGCAGTAGGCAGTATTTTCACTAAATAGGACTTGTCCTTGGCTCTTTGTGAAGCCAACCTGGCTACTGTCTTGGCCCCTTCCTCCCTGACAGTGCAAGCCTAGGGTAGAGAGGGTTGTGGGATGCAAAGAATTCTCCCAGCACTTGCAGGGCTTGGTGGCACCATGAGACCATCCCATTCTTCCCACTCATCTCCAGCCCACCTGGATTTTGGTCTGAACCAGGCTGAGCTGCAAAGGCTGTACATGTCCTCCTGCAGAGGCTGGATATGGGAGGGGAATCCAGTACGGTGGCATTGCTGTCTGGCTTAACACTTTCCAGCTCAGAAAGCAGTACCTCCCTCAGAGTCTTGGGGGACAAATGAAAAGGGATTTTTACCTTTGAATAAATCCGGCACTTCGTTTCTAGGGAGCGTTTCTCTCTGTTTGCTCTTCATGGAGGTAAAGAAATGAGAATGCAGTGTTTTTAATAGTGTTTATCTTTACAGAAAATAAAAGGGAAAAAATGATTATATAGTGAAACTCTTGTTGCAGGGGGGGCTGCTTTCATGGGAGTGGGAGGAATGGAGAGTGGCCAGAATTGCTTAGAAAACCTGAAAAATGTTCCCTACTTCCTAAATGCCAACAAACCTAACCATGAGATGGATGTGTGATCCCTTCCCACCCCAAACTCATGCTCCTTCAATCTGGCCACTTTGGCAGAGGCTCTCTGAGTTTTTGGCACCAACACAAGCCAGTTCTGCTGACCCCGGATACCATGTAGATGGCTATTTTGGCAGGCATGGAGGTACAGGGAGAGGGTGGAGCTCTTCGTGGGGTCCCCTTTCCCTTTTGTACCCAGCTGGAATGTGCTGGAGCCATTTATCTTGTGCTGGGTGTTGCCTACAAAAGCAGTGCTCTTCTAATGCTTCCACCTGCAGGAGGCTGTGGATTATTTTGGTTTGTGATTCTTTTGCTTTCCTGGAAATGAAAAAAAAAGAGAAAGAACTGTAGATGATGGTACTGTTGTCAAGATTTCTTTCTTGCTTGCTCCTTGTAGCTTAATAAAAAGATCTGTCTTGTGGTTATGTTTGGCTTGTCAGCCCCTATAATGCTTCCAAAATTATTGCAAGTAATTTCTTAAGCACCGGAAAGTGCAGAATCTGTAGTTGCAGATTTGTGTGATGTTTTTTTTCCTTAAGTGGTTCCTTACCCACTTTTATCCACAGCTGTATTGACAAAGTCCTCATTACTTCCTGACTTGCCATGTTCCCCATTAACAACTCGTTGAGAAGCTGTGGCTCAGCAGCTCAGCCCGTCCAGAACCACCCATTAATTCTGCTCACAGGCAGCAAAGTCCCTTCTCCAGTGCTTCCTCTGCTGCTCCACCTTGGAGGAGCTTTAGCTCCTTTTACCACCTGGCAGCTGTTAGCTTTTCTCCTCCAGTCTTTGAGCTGATGGATATGTGTCTGCTTTTAACCTTCTTTTCACTTTTCCTTAACTATTATTCCCTGTATGTGGAGCAATCCCTTAGGAAATTCCTGTGGAATGTTATTGCTTGCTTTTCATCTTTCTGCCTGCCTTGCATGCTCACATGGACACACACACAAAAAGATACATGTTCCCTGCACGTGCATACACGTGCTAATTGTAGACTGTGGTCATTCATGATTAATGGAAAGAGTTTGGGTTATCATCTCAATTTTGTTTCATGCTTCAGATAGTTATTAGTATAGCTGGCTAATTAAAGGGATGCAGTCCCTCTAATGAGAGGAGTGTTCCACTGCTATAAAATAATTTGAACTCTTTCAGAGTATTTTCCTAACTGCTACAGCTATGTGTGTAGTACAGATTATACCTACAGAACAGTTTCAGTAAGAAGATAACTAGGGAAAAGTGTCCCTGATGTAAATTATTATGTGGTACAAACTCCATGGGTAGGGCAGTCTCCAGCAAAGACCAGAAGAGAGGGGAGAGAATGGTGAGGAATGCTAATGAAAAACAGGTAAAGCACTGGGAATACAGAAGTCCTGCAGTGAAACCTGAGTGAACCTGTATATGCAGAAGGGATTACACGTGCTTGATGTGCCAGTATGCCATAGGCCCATGTAACCCTATCTATTTTTATCCACTGTTTGTTTCGAAACTTCACATAGTAAAGCTATAGCCTTGCTGAAGTCAAAGTTGAAACCAGGGTTGATTTGACTTGGAACCATGAAAAGAAATCCCAGTGCATCCTTACCTAAATCCTCTAGATGTGCATCCTAAATATCAAACTTCCCACTTTCTAGAAATCCCTTCAGCAATGTTGCTGGAGCTGCCTGCAGTGTGTGAGATGGCACATTACGTGAAATAGTTCAGGCATTATTTGTAGCTTGGCTGTTACATAGCATATCCTTGCTGCACTGAGTCTGTATTTTACATCTAATTTACCAGCTGGACTTAGGCTGTCCATGGAATGGCTATAGCATTTTTTAGATAGAGAAAACTGCGTGCAGCCCTGTGAGAACAGCATGGTATCCAGGCCGTTCTGTGCTGCACTCTGAATGCCGTGTGTCCTCAGGGATTTATGCCATTGCCAGTCGTGTCAAATCTGATGTCAAAACTGCCAGTGAAATATTTCCCCGTTGTGGTTGCTGGCTGAGTCATCACTTTGACTCAGTTGTGTTTCAAGTCTTGGCCATTTATGTTTTTAATGGGGGAAAGGCAGCAGGGACAGCTCATTCCAGCCCTGGATGCGGGTTCAAAAACCATGATTAGCAGATACCCATTTGTGGACTCTGGAGCACCAATGTCTTGGTACACAAAAGCCTAAGGGTAAATCCTCCATCTGCCTAGGCAGGTCTCATGAGGTTTGTGTGAGAGCAAGGAGGTTTGATCCTTCAGCCTGAAAAAAATGCAGAGCTGGCTACTTGGGTCACTCTTAGCTGGGCTTCTGGCGGGGCAGAGCAGCTGCCTAGCATAGAGTGGCTGCATGAACTCACATAGAGCATCAGTCAGCACTGCTGAGTTTCTGGGAAGGATTGGGACTGGCAGCTTTTTGAAGGCATCGAGAAGTATTTGCTCCCGCTGGAGACAAGTAGCTTATGGTGTAAATATAAATGAGTTTTGCAGCCCAGAAACCCATCTGAAATGTGTGCTCTACATTGGAAAAAACCATGCTTTTCTATCTTTCAATAATGCTGAAAATGGACTAGCATTGCATATATATTTTCATCGTGTGTTCCAAGTGAAAACTTGTCAGAACTTAGGATGCTTTTCAATTCATATATTGGGATTTACTTTAAAAACCACCCATGAAAACATAAACAAACCAAACAAATATAAAGAGCTTTCTACAATGTTAAAGTTGCTGACTCATATCTGCCAAGAAAAAGCATCTCCCTACCTTTATCTAGATAGGCTTTTTTCTCATAGAAGTACAGCCTTATGCTTCTGAGGACCACCTTTAACTCTTGGTAGCTTTTGCAAATTTAAACAGCAGCAACATCTGTGTACCCATTTGCCTGTCATTGCCACAAAGGTTGGCAGTCAGCACTCCTTGGCTGGAGTGAGAGAAGAAACTCCACACCTACCCCACCACCCTCCCCTAGCAGCCAAAAGATTCTGCAAACAGACATCATCCAAAGCAATTGAACCAAGTTAAAGCAAAGTCAGGTCTATTCAGCTGTGTCCACTTCACAGCTGGTGAAGCTGAGGGAGGGACAACAGGAGGTAGCTGGGGGAATTCATATCTGAATAGGATTAGGCCTCAGGAATTTCTCTCTTCCCATTGTGACTATCAAGCCAGTCCTTTCCCTAAAGTTTGATTTAATATAATAGGCAGTGAATGAGTGCATGTGGTGGGACAAGGGCTCCATAGGTGTCTGGAGAAGAGCAATGTGAAGTGCCCCTGGAAATAAAGAGGCTCTTGTGCTGCACTTGAAATGATGATTTTTTTCCTTGGAGCACTGTGATTGTCTGGGAATCTCTAATGTGCACTGATGAGCCCTGGGACCTGGAGCATGCTGCAGGCTCTGCTGGGAAGAAGGGGCTGGTGGACCATCCAGGGTTTGTGAGCCTGTGTGAGGAGCATTCAAAGGTGATGAGTGTCCTTACTCTCTGTAGGGGAGAGGGGGCAGCTGGTGAGGGGAAGAACTCCTCCAGCTGCTGGAAATAAGGAGGGAGTGGTTGTGTGTAGTGGCCCTGCTCTGGGCAGAAGGTGGACTATGAAGCTGGTCAGCGGCCAGCAGGGATTCTGCACCCTACAAAAATGGTAGGAACTGTGACAAACCAGGGCCAAGAATTATTTGGAGCTGGAATTTGTCGGAGTGCTGCCCCTAGTGCTTTGCATTGCAGCAGGTGGTGTCCAGCCAGGAGCTTCATCCATCTTCTCACAGACCCATGCAAAAATAATGAAGCATCCTATTGCATTTTATGGTGCACATTTCTCATGGTCTTCCACCTGACAATTTCTCCTGTTTATATACAGGTATACTGCTACCATAACAACAATAACAATAATAGTACTACTACTACTGCTAATAGTAATGAAAAAGCCTGAATTATTGCATATGCATGACAGAAATTCTAATATCTCTGTGTGCCAGCAGGTGAGGGAGGGGGAGTGGTGGGCAGCCAAGGAAGGCTGCATGTGGCTCTGGAGGGAGTGCAGGCTTTAGGGAACCCCTCATGCAGTTACATTTACATTCCCCCCCATAACATCTGCTTTTCAGATGAGTCATTTTGTAATTCAGAGTGTCCTGGAGACATCAGCCTCACAAAACCAAGATAAGTTTGAGGTCTGATGGGGTAGGGAGGGGTCGTTTACCCACTCTAGAGGGAGGGTGCTGGCAGGGAGCTGTAGTGTGTGAAGGCAGCGGGGAGAAGGACCTCTGATAGCCAGGACAGGAGCGGATGGTGAGGATTTGTCCCCTGTGGGGAAGTGCCAGCAGGGTGTAACCTGCAGATGTCTTCAAGGCATAGGAGCTTATGGGCCCATGAGCTGTCCAAAAATGGATGCGAGAGGAGTGCTGGGTGGTAGGAGGGAACAGGGAAGGATGCTGCCTGGGAGGAGGAACCAGAGATTGAGAGGGTTGGTGGGGCACTCATAATTGCCTTCTCTGATGAAGTAGGAGAAGGCATATTACAAGAGGAGCTGGATACCCCCTTGCCAAGGACAGGGGGACAGGGCCCAGGGCCCAGAAGGGTCCAACCCTTTGGGGATCTGCTTTGTGTTGGCCTCCCCCAGCCCTCCCGCACCTCCCAGCTCTTGTGTGTGGGATGGGAATTGCTCTGTGCAGAGACCTCTCCCTGCATCCTGATCTGGCATGTTTTTCCATTTAGATGTCAGCTCAGGAAAATACAGGTTTGTGCCAAAAACCATCTTATTTTTTTTTTTAATTACTTAAGTCTGTACTTAACTTTAAACTGCAGGGAATTAGAGGATGGATGCATGCATTTCAAGTTAAGCACAGGTACAGAGCAGGGCTGGAGGAGGAGGTCAGAGCACGTACTCACCTGCAGCCCAGGTAAGGTGCTTGTGCAGCAGCTGAGCTGCTCCTGATTTCCCATATCCTTCAGGCAGAATCAAGCCCAGCATGTTCCCACCATGGTTAGATTCATTTAATTAAGGCATGTGCTTCCAAAACATGTAACTAGGTGACTTGTCTGCTCTGGAACACAAAATTACTGAATTCTCCTGGTTGGAAGCTGCCTTTGTACCAGAGATAAATCAGGGTATATGCCAGTGATGTGATGCATTTGTCTAACCCATTTTCACACAGTGCCATTTGAGAAGTGAAATATTTCTTGCTGATGTCACATTGTCTTGTGGATTATCACACCCTTATAACTCTGTGTTCCTCTTTGGCACACAAGCAGTATTTAAAAGAAAAAAAACAGCCCTTCACATGGTGCACAGACTCTTGAAGGGTATTTTTAACCTATTGCACTCAGCCATATTTGGTTCTCTTCTCAAAATACAAATTTCCTGACATGCTGAGATATGCAGTGATGATTTTTTTTTTCCCCCTTGGAAAAAGGAATGTAATATATTGTGAGCAAACTCCATATCCTCATCTAGGGACTGAAATTGGACTTTATAGAAAATTTCCCTGCTTCTGCAGAACACTGATTCTCTTTCCTCTTGGGATTTATTGCACCAAATAGCCGTGCTCATTTCTATTTCTCTGTTGAAATTTGCAAGACTGGGAAAGGGAAAAAAAAAGCAATTTTATAGTGCAATTATCTGAGTTCCTGTAAATATTTTTGTTTGCTCCTTACTGTGGTGGGGCAGATTTTATGCTGGGTGAGTTTCTGACCTGCACAAGAGGAGGAAAAATTGTGAACCCCTGGGCCCCCTGTTCAGCCACAACTCTCTGCTTTTCTGTTTGCCCAGCAGATGTTACAGGAAGGTCCTGTACAAGCCTGTCTTCATTTCTCTGATCCAAACTGTGTTTACTCATGCAAAACATAACCTCAAATTGAGTTTTCCTTTAGTTGTATTCCTAGAACCAAGTTACGTCTGTAACTACATGCAGTTTTACACTTCCAGTGTGATTTGCAGCCCCCTTTCTGCTGTTTGCTCAGCAAGTGATGAAAAAACTCCCACTGATCACTTGTTCCTAGCTACTTAGTGCTTCAAAACAGGATTCCTTCTGCTCTGAGGATGACCTGGGGAGCAGTCACCTTCCAGGAGCAGATACACCTCTCCTTCCCCCCTTTCCTTCCTCTGACTCCCACCACCCTCATGACAAATTAGCGGGGTTAGGAAATTGTTTCACGGGAGCTGTGGGAGATGATGTTCTGTCCTTATCTGCCTCCTTATGTGGTTGTGGCAGGTCTGGGGAGAGCAAAAGCCTCAGAAACAAATGCAGCCTGGTCTTGAGGTGACAGTGATGTGTTTGAATAGAAAAATGATGGAAGTGGCAACTCAGCCAAAGATGTCATATTTCAAAAAGAGGTTGTTCATTTCAGTGCCTGTGAGATTTGGGAACACAGTCCTAGTGTCCTAGGGAGAGTTTGTGGCCTCAGGGCTTCTCTGTCCTTTGGCGCTTCTGAAGTATCTCATCCCTCCTCAAGAATGTTAATATCAGAGCTATGTAAAGCCAAGTCCTGAAAAAGGGAAATAAATGCATAAAGAGCTAAAAATAGGAAAAGGATATTCCAGAATCAACATCTTCTTAAATAATTTTTCTCAGGGTAGATCCTTTTGAGGTAAAGTTGTATATTTAAAATGTAAAATATTTGCCTACTCTGCACCTAATACAGACTTTTTTTCCTTCCTCCATGAAAAGGGACCACAGAAGGAAAGGCAAGCAAGAGACTTGCTGTGACCTTCAAGGTGTTCAGCTGCAGTTATTTTATTAGTTTTGTCTCCAAAATAGGACTTGAAGCTATGGTTTTTACTTATGGTTTGGCATCTTTCTCTTGGTTCCCAAATAGTTCTTAGCATAGATGGAGTGAACTATGTGCATGCCTCATCTACAGCTTGGGCGGCTCTTGCTGGGACACGAGGCTGTCCAGGTATTGTGGAGTGAAGGACCATGTCTGTGATAGTGTGCAGACTCTGTGGGGATGTGGCCCAGAATCCCAGCATTCACTTTTGGGGGTAGTTTTGTATGTTTTTGCTCACTTGGCAGAACAGCTGGCACCCAAAGGTACAGAAGTTTGATAGTGCTAAAAGTGAGACTGAGCAGTCTGATTTCTGACCTCACTCACAGATAACCTTCACGTTGGCTGCAAAGTGCCCCACTTCCAGGGCTAAGCACAAGGTGCCCATTGCATCGGCAGGAGATGCTGGAGACTTCCTGGGGCATTGCCTTCCCTCTCCATCCTTGCATCTCAGTGCTGGGGCATCCCCTCTCTCTGCCCACGGCCGTTCTCCTGTCCCTATTGCAAAGAGACAGGGGAGTGAGCCCAGGCCAGCGTGTCAGCCAGAGCGGGACATGGTCCTGCCAGCCTCCTGCCCTCTTTTTGGGATTATGTGAAGGATGGGAGGAGGGCTTGCCAGTCAGGTGCACTGACCTCGCAGGAGACCCCATAAATGAGCATGGCTCATAAATCTCACTCTCCAGATAGTCCTGCTCTGGAGACAGGGTGAGACATCTTGATTCAGACCCATTTGAAAATTGCTGAGCTGGTTTGCTCTCCCATTCTTTCGTTATCCTTGCTCCCTTCTCTCTGTGTATTTTTATATTCTCACACACATAAGCACACACACGCACCCCCCTGCTCTCTGCTTCTCTCTACCTGTTCCTGTGATGCTAGTGTGCTGTGGCACTGATGTCTGTGTGCTCCCCCAGGCCGTTCATCGTGCTGCCTCCGCTGATGGAGTGGATTCGGGTGGCGGTGGCTCACGCGGGGCACCGGCGCAGTTTCTCGGTGGACAGCGATGACGTGCGGCAGGCGGCCCGGCTCCTGCTGCCGGGAGTTGACTGCGAGCCTCGGCAGTTAAAGTAAGTCCACGGAATGCAGATCGGCTGCTTTGTGCTAAACGTGTCTCTCTTTCCTGGTGAGCAGCGGGCGGGCAGAGGGCTCTGTTGTTGCCTGGGGAGGCGCAGGGATGCTCCGGCTCGTCACTGCGTGTGTTGCAAAATCAGCTCCTGGTATTTGCTCACATCCGTGGATGAGCTGGTTGCATGGTAATGGGTGCCTGACTATCTCACAGCTGGATCGAGCCCATAATCTGCTCATCAGAGCTTACATGGTGGTGGGTTTTTTTTTTTCCCCCCTCTTCCTATTAGGTTCTGCTTGCTAATGAAGGGCTGAAACCTTCTGCTAATTATCTGATTCACGTTGCTTTGCTATAAAATGCCAAAATGTAACTGGCAGGGCTGCAGATATTTTTCAGGGCTTTGTTTTCAGCATTAATGCTTAAAGGCTACATTTAAACTTAGAGGTAAGACTACTTCTTACAGTAAAATTGTATTTTTCATGCTAATGTCAGTTCAAATTACTTGTAAATGTCAGCCTAGATAATTTGACTTTTTCGTGTTTCAGATGTGACCTTTTAGTTTTCTAATGAAGTCTTAAAGTATTTATTGCCAGGATATGTTTTTATTGTCTGTTTTGCCTTATTATTATGTACTTGGATAAAAGTACATTCTAGGACTGTTCTGGAGTCAAGAATATGTTTGCTTTTGATGTTCATATGAAAAGGCATTCTGAATCTGCCAAAGCAGAAATGATTCACTGCTGTTGCTTCACAAATTTGTACTTAAACCCCAATTTTCAGCAGTCTGCCTCTTGATACAGCAGTAGATGCATCCTTTCCTGCAACACAGAAAGTAGAGGGCTGATTTATGTGATTAGCTGTGACAACCTGCATGGGAGCAGCTGCCTTCTGCTGAGTCTGGCCTTGACATGCTCTTTCACCAGAGTGTAATACTTTACTTCCAGATCTGCATAGGCTTTTTATAGTCACAGCTATTCAATATTTAATCGAAGGAATATATGGAATTTCAAAAGCCAAATCATGAGCGTTTCGGATTTCAAACCTTGGCTGTAATTGCTTCCCTTTGGTGTGACCACCTTGGCCCTCGTTTCCAGAAGTGCTGCATTCTGTGTCCCTACTGAAATGTCAGGACTTACAGATATAGGTGCTACACACTGTCTGAAGACTGGGCACTTGGTTCTGAAAAGGCACAATTAATTTAATACCTCTCCAAGTATTTAGGTAGGATTGCAAGTAAGACAGTAATGTTTCTATTCCGTATCCTTTGTCTTAAAAATTAAGGTAAATACAGTTAAATACTTGTGGATTAAAAAACCCCACAGTATACCACCCAAAGTTGTATTTTGACTCTGTGTGTGTGTGTATATATACATATATATATATATATAAAATCTCATCAACTGTTAGACAGTTTTACAGGAGTTTCAGAATAATTTGAACTTGTGGAGAGTTGTATTATACTGCAGAAGAATTTATTAATTATGAGGAACAAATCAGGATTTAGTTTAAAGTTGCCATCAAGAATTCATTTCATAAGAATACAAATGATTGTTTTTGTCCTGCTTGTCTTAAAAGTGGGACTGAGCCTGGAGAGCACAGCCTGAGATTAATCAGATGAGAAAAAAACCATTCCTGAGACAAACTCTGAATTTTAGAGAGACCAGCCTTTGCAGTGTGCCTGTATTTGACTGCAGGGGCTGGATTCATCCATTGATGTCCCAAAATGGCAATCTCTCTGCTGTGCTGGCAGATGAGTGTTCGTGTACCTTGGGTTTTGTTTTGAGGTCTGTGCCTACTGCTGGCGTAGTGCAGCAGGTTCTTTGCGTAGCTGCAAATAAGACCCTGGCTCCCTGTAATCCTGAGATCAAAGAGAAGACTGAGCTTTTCTGAAGAATAATGTGAGTCATCAGGATGCTAATTTGGAACTTTGCAGCCTGTAATTTTTTATTTGTATTCAGCAGACCCTCAGCACTCCTGATTTTCATAAGCCAAACATCACCACTTCACTCCTTCCCATTAGGGAGGGTGTCTTTCCAACTCTTAACTCCTCAAGGAGCATCAATTCCATAAATTCTAACACTGGAGGAGGGAATACAGCAACTTTGCAGGGGGTGGCTTTTCAAATAAGCTGTGTGACGGACAGAAGCTGGAGGATTTTAAGTGCAGTTAGCTTGATAAATATTGTGACTTCTATAGGAAGGGTTTCTTAAGTAGAACCTTGAAAAAGGTTCAATTTCTAGGCTTTTCATAGCTATCTTCTTTAGTCCCTAAAATATAGAGACCTGAACCCAAAAGTTCCCATGGGTCTCGGGTGATACTGCATCATTCCACAGTGTTGATTCACAACCTGTCATTGCAAGTGCATAAAGCAAAATCAGCTTCCAGACTGGCAAACATGCATATGGGGAAAGGGAGAGATTGGCAGGATCTCAAAGGCTGTGAAGTTTAGGATCAGTTCGGATAAAACTCAAATGTTCAGCTTCGTATCTGAACTACAGCATGGCGGTCTCCCCACAGATTCACTTCCCAGCGCAATCACATACTCCCGCAGTGAGGTTCCCATTCTGTGGCTTTGTAAATCATCCCTGCTTTTTTCCTGCCTTTCATTCCTCTCTTTTGCCTTTTTTCTGAGCCTTTTTAAAAAATCCATCGCCTTAATCTCTTGCAATGTTTTCCTTTCCTGAAAGAGGAGCTGCTCTTGCTCTGGGTAGAGGAGTGAGGGAAGCTGGAATCAGTCAGGAGCTGCCTGTCTCCTTCCTGATCTCTTTTCATTTTACAGCAGCAGCAGATCTGCTAGAAATTTTCTTGCCTTTTGCCAGCTTTGGGAGATGAGTAGGGACGTAAGTGTTCACCTTTCCCTAGGAGTGAAAGCTTTAGACAGACCAGTTGTTTCCACCTTTTGCAAGGACATAGGTTTCACAGATGGGTTGAGTGCTGGATGCACAACAGCTCACTGAGATGGCAACCCAGGTTGTGTCCAAGATATTGTCATAGTGGGACAGCACCCTTATATACAGCCTCACCTATACACAGGCCCTTTGGGCCTCCTGAGGCAGCTGGATGTTGTCAGTTGAGAACTGTGTGCAAGGTGGCTCTCTGCCGGCATGAATCGTGAACAGGGTGCTCTGCTCCCTATTCTAGACCTTAATGAAGGCATCAGGGATGAAGGTAATACGTTGTCAGAAAGGGGCATGGTGGTAAAAACTATGTTGACCTTCCTTTCTGTTGTAGTAAGAAGCCTGCACAGACACTGTCTGTCTGCAAACAGATGTTGGCTTCTCCTCATCATCACATCTGCAAGGGATACCTTTCCCCTTGTTCCAGCTAAACACAGGAAGCTCTTTGCACGCCTTTCCTTCCTCCATTCTGTGGGATGTTTGTTTGTTTAAAACAAAGCCCAGTGTGCTAGGCATGTGGTGGGGAGGATCACTGGTGCATGACTGCATCTGGGGACTGGAGGCTGATGGCAGAGAGACAGAGAGGAGCATCCTGTGTTGCTCAGCACGAAGGCTGCTGTGCCTTTTGTCACGGTCAGGGACTTCATTTCTGGTGGCAATATATTGTGACAATCCTAGAGGATGTGAAGATGGTGGAACACCTGTGAGAGGTCTGCATCAGTGCCAACAGAGGCCATCACCCAAGAACTTAAGTGAATACTTTGCCTCTAGTTTGGGAGAAGAAAATCCTGTTGGAAAAGGAAAAACAAGTAATAGCAACAACGTTATGAAAATGGAAAAACACTAATCAAAAGAAGATAAAATTATGCAGCTTGATGTACTCAAATCAGGATGACCAGATAACCCCTATCCCAACGATGAGAAAAAGCTGCCTCACATAATCAGGGGGTCAGAGGGAAATATTTTTAACAAAGCCTGCAGTGATGCCATAACTCTAAGGATTAATAATAGTAATGCCCAACATTTGAAAAGGATGAAAAATGATCCAAGGAAAATTCCAGGCTGTTAGTGCAAGGCCTTTGAATGTTTTTTTCAAGCAAAGACTGATTAAAGACATGTTGTTGAGGGAAAAATGAGATAAAATGTGACACAGATTTTCTAAAGATAGATCTTGCCAGGCTAATCTAATAACTTTTTTGATAAGATAACTGATTTTCTACCCCAAGGAAATCCAGTACAATTTCATCTCTTTGGACTTGACTGAAGATTTGATACAGTCCATGCAGGGAGCTATTAAGACAAGAAGACAGGGGTTAGTAAGGAAATTGGAAGGTGAGCAGGGGCTGGCTTCAAGAGAGGTGGCAAGGGCTAGGTTGGCTGAGATGGGGTTGCAGGGGGACGTTCAGCTCTCATTCTTAAAAACTGGTATTTTTTAATTTCCAGAAAGGGTTTTGGCACAAATCTTAGCAGTGTGCTCATGAAGTTAAAATTTCGCTGATGCCATGATGCTGAGAGGCATTGTCCTGACAGAGGAAGTTTGGGAAATCATCCAGGAAAACGTGGATGACCTTGAGGACTGGGACAAAATAAATGGGATGAAATGCAGTTTTGCACAAATGGAAGGCAAGCATATTTTTAAAATAAAAGTATACAGGGAATATGTAACATATACACTATATATGCAGCCCAATATATACTATATTGAGAGCAGAGTATTGGAAAGCTGGTGGTAAAGACTGTAGAGCAGTATTTAATCTCAGAATGATTGTAAACCACAAGAGTGGATTTTTCCTCAGCCATGAAAAAAGCAAATGCATTTTGAGACTGCACTGGGAGAGGTATTTCCAGCAGAAACAGAAAAGTGTTGGTGCCACGTGAAAGTGGTAGGAAGTGATGTGGAATCACAAATCCTGTGTCCTGGTCAAAAAAATATTCACTTTGGACCAGGTAGAAAGAACTGGGCTGGGGCGATTTGATTTTTTAACAAAATGTTCTCATGGAGGCAAACTTGAAGAAAGGGGCTCATTCAGCTGAGCAACGTGTGTGCTGAGGGAACCTGTGGCTTTTCTCCAGAAACACATCAGGAGTAAACACTATGGAAGGAAAAATACACTATTTAAAGGGCAGCATGGACACAGGAGTATATGAGTATTAGCTAGTCATGAGTAAGTTCACACTGGAAGTGTAGACGTATCGAAGTCTTGCTGCAGCATAGGACCAGGTTTATTAACCTCCAGTCCCTCAGCTGCTGCCCTTCGAAGGGTTCACCCAGTGCTCAGAATTGCATTTAGAACTGTGATTCAGAAAGGTCTCTGGGCAAATGCAGGCTCTGAGTGCCTTAGAAAATCTGTCTTCAATTGAAAATCAGTCCTGATTTCCAATTAGCCTTGTCCTGGGAATACCTAAGTCTGCTTTTCTGTCTGGGACCATCCGTCTTAGTGAAGGCTCTTTAGGAAAATTGGATTATCAATCTCAAAAGCAAATATTATTTGAGCATCCTTGGCTCATTCTAGAGCATTTTCTTAAAACTATGGAAAGGGGAAAATACAGTGATGTAAAGGGAAGATGTGTTATTTTGCTGTTTCAGAGCAGTCTGTACCATTTGCTGTGTCATCCTACTGCCGTACCGTACCGTACCATACCATACCATACCCATACCAATCTCTTACTTGAAAGTGAAAGCAGAAGAGTTGCATCTAATGTTTTATTTATGGAAATCCTGTGCTTGTACTAGAGCATAGAAATATAAATGGACTTTAATAAACAGAGATTAGAAAACAGCAAAAAATATTTTCACTGCTCTTCCATCTCTTAAAATGTGTTGGGTAAGGGGCTGACTTTCTGGAGAAAAGTATAAAGTATAAAATTGCCAAGAAATTCTGCTATTTAATTAGATACAGCTGCTTTAAAGTAGGAATGGTTGGTGTTTGCCTAACTTCTTGAATGTCCTTGCTCTTCCCACAAATTTTCACTAATCTTTTAACACCAGCCATGGCTATTGCTGTAATTAGATACAAAAATGTGAGCAGTAGCAAACAAGCTACTTGACAAAATCCAGCAGTCCCTTGGGGCAGATGGTGCCAGGAGATGAAGGAGATTTTATTACTTAGAGTTAGAGCATGGGTTTCTGAGGTGAATCTCAACCTGTCCTGCCAACTGTCTGCTTGAAGACAGCAGTAATAAAAAAAACTACTGAAGGGGAAGACCTGGGCCTTATGTTCTCCTTCACTTTTAGGGCAGAATACATTTGCATTTTTATGGGCTTTAGGATCCAGCCTTCTTTTTCCCATTGCATTCAGCATCATTACTGCTGTCTCGTATGCTCTGTCCCTTTTATTGCATCCCTGAATATATTACATGTCCCTATATTACATTCCTGAATACAATAATCAGGATACAGATAACACACCGTTTTCCATTCATTAGTGAAGACTTGTGCTATCTATTTATATGAAAGATGAATCTGTACTGAAACTTTCCTATGGCACTGTGGCCTTGTTCAAAATCTGAGCTCAGATTTAATTTTGAACATGGTTCCTGACCTATATACACAGAACTGGAGTATTAAGACTGTTTTGAAATATAGATTTGGGTCTTGATTTGATAGTCACATCACTTTTTTTAATGTATTTTCCAGTATTTGTAACCAGTTTATTCTCAGACCTTTGACAAGAATGAGAGGTTGGATAACAAAATTCAGCATATTTTTTTCCTTGTCTTAAATTAGCTCCTGATTAAAGTAAATGGAGATACTCTATTTCTGCAATAAAAAGTAGTGCTCTTCATCTTTGATCAACTTTGATCAGCATGTTTGTTCTTACATTTTCCTCTCCCCAAAACTGAAAATGCAAATAATTGTCTCAATATAGTATTTATATTGCAGTTCTATGAATATCAGCATTATAGTCCTTTTTAAAGCACCATGTTGGAAAAAAGAGTGCTCACAAATTTAAATCAAATTGTCTGCTGCTCCCACTCTCACTGTTTGTGTCTGTAGTCTCGCTGAAGAGCCCCAGGCAAGAAGCAAGACCCTTTTGTGCAGCCCAGATCAAAACAGTGATCCATGACCCCAAGAAATTCAGCATTGCAAATGCATGTATATTGCTGGCTAAAATATGACTCCTTCCAGGCTTCCAACCAGCTGAACTATAATTTCTGACTCAAGACCTCATTCATATTTAGGACAAACTGAATAAATTCTACAAAGCTGAAAAGATGGACTTAATTAGTAAATTATCATTCTTTCAGTTGAAAGGGCTGGTGATCAAGTCCCAGGTGGACAAACAAGGTTCTGATGCTTGGCTATCTGTTCATTTGAGCCAAGGGGAGCATTTGTCCTGCTGCTCATCACAGACTGCACTCCATTTCTTTTAAATCAACTGCATCTACCAGTTACGATGGAAACACTTTGCCTTTGAATCATCCATTTTCCCAAATGTATTCAACCCATGAGTAACTTATTAAAGATCTGCACAGACTCTCTCTTAGCCGGTCGGAGTGGAAATGAAAAAAACCCATCCCTTGTGTTTAAACCGCTGCTGTAGAAGTGCTGCATTATGTTTTTATAATGTGAGTTTGGGAAAAGAAAAACAATTTGCTGTACTGCTAGGACCCATTACAAATGAAGAAGGTTATCTTTGAGATTATCTTTGACTCCTTTCAGAGGTTCAGAGTATGATGGACTGTCATGGTCACCATGCAGTGTTTGACAGTGACCATTTGCAAATAATTAATGTTACCATGGCATTCCCCATATAAAGCCACAGTCCATTTAATTATGTGCAGTGACAGCACTGTAATGATCTTGAAGATAACAGCTGAAGAGGCAGTATCTGTCAGGAATTAAAAGAGGACTTGGAGAAAATTGTATTGCACTGTAAGTTTAAAAATGTGGTCACAGTTTTACTGCAAATAAAAGATTGAGATTATTTCACTTGTTTCTGATTTTCCTTTTATTTATAAAGGCAACTGTTGTCTTGATTCACACTAGGGAGGGAGAGAGTTGACAGGCTGTGTGGTTGAACCCCTGTATTAGAGGGGTGAATTTGCTGTTGAGCACAAGGACTATGATCAGTGTACATTATTAATTCAAGCACATTATTTCTCAATTCTGGGAGTGGGAGTATTGTGCAATGGTGGTGGTGGTGCCAAACAGCCAGCCCAGCCTCACAGGTTGCTAGATAGGGAAGATCAGAATGGACTCTGTCTTTAGAGAGACATTATCAGTCTCAGAGGATGTTGGTCAGTCCTCCCTTTGTCACTGTATCACCTCTGGGAGACCTCAAAGTTTGCCTGACCCAGCCAGCATCTGGTGTGATGATGTCCTGCCATCCTGAGATTGTCCCTAGGTAGAAGAGGAGGAGAAGAACATTGACCCCTCCATCACCTTCTGTTCCTCCCATCAGCCTTCCCAGCCCCTTTGATAAAAATGCACCTTTTCCTGCAGGATGAGGTCTTGGGGAAAAGATGACCTGTGTGATGCTGGTGGCTGGCAGACTCTGGCAACAAACCAGGGTGGCCTTGGAGGGGACATCCTGCTGTTGGGCTGGTGTCAGCCTCCTGTGCACTTGGAAAGATCACAAAGACTTCTTGGCAAAAGGGCCTCGAACTGACAGTGGAGCTGGGGAAGTTTCCAGCTCTGTTTTCATGTAATGCTCTCTTCCCTTGCTTAGCAGGCACAGTTTCACATCTCTAAAAAGTGACCCTATATATTTAGCTGACTTTACTGTTCCCTGTCAGCCTTACGTTTCAAGCTTTTTCCCATCCCTTTCCCACCTCTTCAGAGCTTGTCAGTGTGTTTGTTTTAGCCCAAAGTTAAAGAGTCTTGTGCGAGTCAAGCCTGGGAGTCTATTCCCTTCCTCTTTTTTTTATCCTTGCATTCTTTAATGTTTGTCATTCTGGATGGTGGACACAATGGAGCAGTGTTCCTTACACAGTGTGATATGGAGAAGACACCCTCTGCTTCTTTTTTGGAATCAGTATTATGCAGTGAATGGTAAGAAGGAGGACTTGGGAGAAAAGGCAGTGCTGTGTTTGCTTAGGTTTGATTTTTGATGGGTCTGGGTTTTTTTAAATTTTCCTGTTTTTCATTTTGAAATGCGACAGCTCGGTCTGTCTGTCGTGCCATCTTCCCAGCTGGCTTTCTCCACTGTTAAAAGTGATGCTGTGCTCTTCTATTTGTACTTGTAGTTCCTATCATTTTTTGATGTCTCTTCACTGCTTTTTATCAGTACATGTTAAATCTCTTTTTCCTTAACTCGTTCATCTCTCTGGCTTTTCGAGATACT
Organism: Aphelocoma coerulescens; assembly: GCF_041296385.1. Taxonomy (NCBI): domain Eukaryota; kingdom Metazoa; phylum Chordata; class Aves; order Passeriformes; family Corvidae; genus Aphelocoma; species Aphelocoma coerulescens. Next base: position 56,789,258 of record NC_091014.1, on the reverse strand, counting down.
GCTTTCTCTCCTGATGCTGTGCTCCCTTCCCTTGTGTCATGCTCTTGTTCTAATAAATTCACCGGTTTGATCACTGTCCCCTTTATTAGTCAACATATGACAATGGTGGCATAGGCAGTGGTCTGTATCAAATTTTGCTGTACAGTTTCCTTTGCTATGTCCCATAGATTGGGGCTGTAACTCACAATGGTCCTTTCTGGGGTATAAAAAGGCAGTGGGCCACTGGTAGTGGTACTAAGTTGTGGTTTCTTGTTTTGTGTTTCTTGTTGTGGTCTAGATCAAACTTTGTCCTACCTGCTGTGCAGCCCAGGCACTCCTCTGCATCCATGTTATTGTTGCACTGTTTTTACAGCTGTAGCATCCTGGAGCCCTTGGACCAAGGCACTTATCCCCCAGCCAATTGAGGAGTACTGATTTGCTGATGCTAAATATCAACAGGAATTTATGGCTCTCCTTCCTTGACTGTAGTTAGCAGGTGAACTGACATGCTTTCAGGAGACCAGAGCCAGTTCATGGAGGAGTTCTTGATGATTTTTGAACCCATGCCAGAGTAGAGATCTGGGGACCCCATACAGGATAGGTGAGATAGATCCTTGTTCCTCTTTCCTCCCTTCTGTGGGTGTGCAACCCAGGTCAAAGTCTGGCTTTTTTTTCAAGAGGAGATGATCAACTATAATTTTGCATGCACTGAGCTGGGCTGACGTCAGCGGAGCTCTGTCTGAGTTTGACCCATTTTATTCAGTGTATGTTACATACCTCAGTACAAGTGATGAAGCAGTGACTTAACACAGGCAGTGATTCATAGCAACAGACACCTCTGCAGAGGATGTCTAGATCTTTCCATAGCTGCACTTTGCTGTGAAACCACCTTGTTTTCAGCCCAAAACGATCTGGGAATGCCATCTGCAGCTGGGAGGTCCAGTCTCTCCTCCATGCACCAAAACCCCCACCACTTAACTTCTGAGCCTGTTTTATCTTTGCCATACCTTAAAGGAGGGCACAGATGATCTCCAGCACCTCATGCTATGGGGATAACAAGCACCAAATGTTGCTGGAGCTCTTGTGTCAGAAATATGCCATGTGGTGTGAATGTGTTTAGCCTGGATTGCTCCCATGGATCTCAGTGTCAGTGAGCTCAGCCCTGTGCTGGTTTGGCTTTTTCCTTAAACTCAGTCAGAAACTACTGCAGAAACCCCAGCCTTGCTGTGTGTTGCTTTCTCCTCTCTGCTATGGGCACGTTGCTGGTGCAGAATCTGTTATCGCTGTTGCAGTGTGTTTATTGTGACCGAGTGTTGTGCATTAATCTTGCAGCATCCTGTGGTGATGGAACGTCATCCTTGTTCCCCTGAGTGGTGATACTCCAAGCATACCTTTTTTGCATTCTTAGAACATGAACTTTTTTGTCAGTCATAACCCAAACTGAGCAGTAGAATGAACATCAACAAAATGTCTGTTGTCCTCCAGACTGGTTGTGGCCCAGCACAGCAGAGAGAAAGTCTGAGATCAGATGCCAGTTTCAAACCTGTAGAAGCTTTGATCAAAACACTTTGTATTTTGCATTTCACTTTCCTTCCTCTGTTGAAAGAGGAAGAGCAGCAGCTATTGCTACATACCACTGCTTCTATATAAACAGCATATTTGTTGTATAGTGCTGTTAAATATTAAGCAGTGTTATATATTTTATAAAGGTCTGATAAAGCACTTTGAAGAAGAAATTTAAATGATAGTGATGTGCTGTTTATATTTTTCTTTTGATTTACTGCGTTTTTTTACATATGAAGTCGGAAACATTTGATGTATGCTTGACTTTTTCACTTTTGTTCTCTATTTTGTTTTTCCTTCATAAGTAGCCCCTTGTTTTCTGACCTAGCATTTTTGCAGATTGAAAGTGGTGTTTCTCCGAACAGTCCTTTATCTGAGTTCACACCAAAAGCACTGTGGATTTGGACTCCACCCTCTGCCCCAGACGCTCCTCAGCATGAAAGAAAAGCAAATCTGTCTTTTAACAAGATGAAACCAAGTTGGATAAACATTAGATTTGAATTGCCTGGCTTTCTCTGGAGCTGTAAATTCACATCTTGACTAAATAACTCCTAGCGTTTCTTTCATTTGAAATGGATATCAGTTTACAGTTTGGAGATCTTTTGAGTAAGACCTTAAAAGAATGACATCTTGTCTGTTAGACACAGCCAGCAAGGATTTGTGGTGTTTTGCCATGACTACCTAGCAAGATTGCCTTCTCCCCTGTTGCATGGTGGTCTTACATACGTGTGTCCCTGCTTGGACCAGGTGAGCTCCAGAGGTTCCTCTCAACCTCAGCCAGCCTGGGATTCTGTGACTTGCACTTTCTGCTCCAAAAAGTCTTCCCTGTTACTGGGGCTATGCTGGTAAGATCCTTGAAGGTGTTTGGAGTGGCATTATTTTCTCTTTGGTGTATTATCAATGATTTATCAATCCATTTGATTTAACTTCAAAGCTTACTGAAGTCACTGAAAGTTTTCAGGGATCAGAGGAACTGGATAACCTTGCCATGCGGAGAGAAAACTCATGGTGAGAATGTACTGTGCATTGCTTAAACAGGGAAACAAAATCAAGTGAAAGCTGTGCTTTTTTCCCCCAGTTTTTGCTGAAATGTATAACTTGTCCCGTAAAAGATAGACCAAGGGCAATCTCCATTAGCTTGCATTATCATTTCCCATTCAGCATTTCCCTTGCACATGCAGGTCAAAGGAGAATGGATGCGTGCATGACCTAAATCCTTCAAAAACAGAGCACAGTATTATTTCCTCAGGAGGTCTGTCCTCTTGTTGTCCTCTGAGGGAGTTCATTTCTCACCCCTGCAGGATCGACGACTGTTTCTGTGCCTCTCGCAAGCTGGATGCGGTTGCCACCGAGGCCAAGTTCAAGCAAGACCTGGGTTTTCGGATGCTCAACTGCGGCCGGACGGATCTGGTTAAGCAGGCCATATCCTTGCTGGGGCCGGATGGGATCAACAGCATGAGTGAGCAGGTAACGGGACAGACACTGAAAGAAGCAGCTGTGAAATGGGAGAGTTTTGTCTGCTTGTCACAGGAAATGAGCCCCAGCTTTCAGCTTACATAGACAGGACCTTAATGCTTTCCCTGCATTACTTTGCATTGTGTTAAAGCACTGCCAGGTGAATGTCTGTGTTAAGTGAGGTCATTTTGAGTTGTATTGATTTGTCAGTACTGAGGTAACTCGGCAGGAGGGCGACTGCAGCCCCTGAAATCTTCTTAACAGTGAACTGAGTCTAGTGAAGCCAGAGGAAGATCCCAAGAGAGCTTGGTGTTGAGCTGAATACTTAAAACTGCTTCAGTGCCGTGCACAGTGGTGTGAGACAGGGCATTGTGAGGTGAGCAGCCTTCCACTGCACACAGCTCTGGGATCTGTCACCACTTCATGTGCACCGCCCAGCCCATCAGTAAATGGGTAATTGCTGGCGCTCTTTAATTGATTTCAGTCCAGTTCAAACTGGCCTTGCAGATGTGAAAGTATCTCTGCAGTTACCCCTCCTCTGGTGGTTGTGCCTGGGGATAAAGCTGCCCTCTGCAGCTACCTACTGGCAGCTGTCTGCTGGACTGTGATGCTCACCAAGGTGGTTCCCTCTTCCCAGAGGAAAATGATGGCTATGGATACTAACCTTTCCTTTTGAAATAGAGTCCCCTGACTTTTCTGGTGCCCCTGATGAAAGTTTGTCACTGCATATTCCCAGAGCTGTGGCATCACTTTTGACAGGAGCCAGGTGGCTGCCACCTCTGAGGTGGTCATGTGGGATAGGAGCTGGACTGTTCATGGGTTTAGGTCTTCTGAGATGAAAGCTGTTCCAGGAATGTGAGTTATGTTGCTGTTCAGTAGCTTCAGTCCGAGTCAATATTGTGGATTCATCTGAGAAAAGCTTTAGAAGAGGGCAATACTTCCTGCAGAAAAAATAGTATCAGACTGCTCATTCCAAGGTTCATGCATTATACTTTTTAAAATTACTGTTATTTTAAGTTAGTCTGAACCTGGAAACTTTTCACAGCGTATTTCCTCTGTCCTCCAGGCTGAAAACTGGGAACACTCTGGCTTGATTCATCGAAGTACCTAATCATATGCTTAACTCTGAACACATGCTTTTACATCCTATTTGAGTGAAAGTTAAGCCTGTGCTTAAATGCTTCGGTGGATCAAATGTCCCACATCTTGCAGGATCCCACATCTTGCAGGACTGAGCCCTAAGTCATACAAGGCTGAAAGAAAGACCGTAATTTTGTGTTTTGCCAAAAACCAAATGCCCTTTGTGTTGATTGTACACATTGTTACTGTGTTCCTGTGTGTGCTTCGAACACTAATGACGGGATCATTAAAAATCCATTCCTCCCACGTGCAGAGAGGGGGTGAGTGGTGCTGCAGCACAAGGCTGAGCTTCGGGGCAAGCCTGGGGGGACTGGCAGAGGCAAAAGCAACAGGGACAGCAGTGCAAGAGAAGGGGAGGTTAAAATACTCATTAACTCTTTAACCCTGACACTGCAGCATGACATTCTGGGCCCCTTTTAGTCAGTGTTAAATCCTCCTTCAGCTGCAGCAGGGTCAGAACATCTTGTGTGGTTCCCAGGCAGAGCCTTTGCTCCGGATGTTGCTGCAGGATTCCTCACTGTGGCTGCCCACGTGCTGTGTCTTGCAGCGGGGATCCCCGCACCGGGTTTTCTGTTCTACAGATCTGATTAGACCCCTTGTGCTAAATGAACAGTTGACTTAATTATCCAATGATGCCACTTACAGAAACTGAAAAATCAGTTGAAGGAACGTGTATTTTATTTTAAGCTGCTGCCCCATCCTCACGTTCCAAGGCCCAAGCACAATTTTTTTGTAATTCACATGGTCCTGTTTGTTCCCATAGTGTTTTTTGACTGCCAAAGGAAATGTTTTGCCACTGGCTGTGGCTGAAGTCCTTTCAAATTCTCTTTGCAAATAGCATCAAGTCACCCAAGAACTCTCCTTGTGTAGGGTGAACTTGTTTTGTCTTAGTAATGGCATGAGGCCCCAAGTGCCTATTCCGCAAGTACGCTGCAGATTGGATCCTGTGAAATGCTCAGTGTGTTTCAGGAGGATCTAAGGACCTAATTTATATTGTCTCTATGGGAGCCGCTCTTTCATACATAATCACCCACTACCTTTAGCCCTGCATAAAACCAGGAAAACTGGGGTAGTTCAGCAAAAACAATGGTGCTGGGCTCTTGCTAGGAAGAGCAGTGTCACAGCTCCATGTCTGGCCAGGACAGGTACCTCCAGTTTCTCTGAAAATAACTTCCCTTTATAGCAGCACTCAGGTTATACAGCAAATGGACTGTGGTCTGACAGCAGATTTACTGGGGGGCCTCGAGGTAGGCTGTAAGCATGCATCAGAGGTAGCTGCATGCTTCAGGAGATCTGCTGCAAAGCAACTGGTGGCTGTTGGTCAACACCCCCTACTGTATTTAATAAGTAGCTTTTGCTGTTAGAATTTACAGTAGATTTAATAATTTTGTTCATGGTTTCATCTGGACTCATTACCACAGCCACAGCAGTACTTCCCTCAAGGGAAATGGTGATCAGGCCTAGCAGGTATTTCAGATTAATACAAATTGTATTGTGGTGATTCTATAGGGAAGGGTCACTTAATCTACTTTTTCTCCAAGCAGGGCCACATTTTCCTAGAGCCAGCAACTTGCAACAAAGCTTTCTGTCATTTCATTTAAAATTAGGTCCGTGCTTGCTAGGGAGTGCTATACAAAGCCTAGACAGTTCCAGCCCCTTACAGTATCCATGTTGAAAAAGCTGTGCTGAAATCTGACTGATCTTAAAAGGAGCTTGAGATGTTTTAAAGGCTCTTTCAGTAATTGAAAAGTTAGATTTTAAGACACTCTGATTATAGAAAACGGAATAAAGTTCTTGTCTTTTTAAAATACTAGTGGAAATAATGGTTGCTTTGGTGAAAACATGTCTCTGCTGGGGCCCCAAAGACAAAGGTGCTCAGTTTAGTATACGATGGAGGTGAGGCTGGCAAGACTAGTTTCACTCACCATGCTGAAAACAACATGAAAAATACAAGCAGTAAGCACAAGTGACAACAAAAATGGAGATTTTTACAAAAATGGTTGACTTTTGCTACTCTGAGGGGCATGTTTGTAACAGAGGTAATAGCTTTCATTAAATACATGCTGTTAGTCTTGAATGATATATACTTAAATAATTGTTTTTAAAAATCAAAGAGAGTTCTGTGTTAAATTTGTCAATTCCTTTGTTTTTTAACTCCAAAAAATGACTAGGGCATGACTCCACTGATGTATGCTTGTGTCAGGGGTGATGAGGCTATGGTGCAGATGCTGCTAGATGCTGGAGCAGATCTGAATGCTGAGGTGAGGACTTTTTGTTGGTTGTATCTTTTTTCTGTTGTTTGTTTACATCTTAAACTACCCCCTGAAACTGTAGCAGAGCGAAAATCACAAGAATTAAAAAGAAAGCAAATCTGTCTTATCCTGGATGGGACCACTTGAACAGTGAAATCAAAGGATATTATTAACACTGGGATTCACTGCACAGAAGGGTTGGGGTCATCTGACTTAACCCACAGGTGACAGTGATTTAGTTGTGTTTGCACACTGCAAATGAATACAGGCATTAGCACCAGCCCCGAGCACAGCTCTAACGATACTAGAAGGACTCACTGACTTTAAATGAAGAAAGTAAAAGAAACACCCATCTGGTAACCTGCCAAAGCTCAGCATTTCTATGCATGTGGATGTTCCAAGTAAGCATCCCCAGCACACAAGTGGCATATAGGTTCCATTGTTTTGTTTTACAAAGTGCCTTGGGCTAAAAACTGTTGGATGAGGAGCTTGAAACTTCCAGAATGTAAATGTCTCATTGATGAATGCACATCACAAACTCGGACAATCTGTCCACCAAACAGATTGTGGTCCAACTCAGTGCAATGCAGGTATGTACTTTTTTAAAGAGCCGTTTGAAAATCCGCGGAAGAGTTATTTGTTAATGGTTCCAGTTTCAATTTGTTGAGGTCATGAGTAAATTAAGCTGTCTGCTTCACTTATCTGTGTTCCATCTGTTCTGTTTGGACTTGAGTGAGCTGATAAATTGGAGTCACTGCTTCAGACAGATGTTTTGCACTTTTAAAAAGTCTAATTTACAAAGTAGAAATGGATGTCACCCGTAGGAGACTGATAGTGTTACTACTATGTCGTGAAATCAGCCGGTGATTTCAGTTCCCCACAGTCGAGCACAGCACCCCCAAAGCTAGCAGTAACTGAACACTCGAGTTCCTAGTCAGACCAAAGACTGGATGGGCAGGGAGGCTGATCTCTGCCTTGTGGCTCAGATGTGAAGTGGCATTATTTGGTTCCTAGGACGAATTTTCATTAGGAGCAGTCCTCCCAATTGCTCCAGTAATCTTCCAGGCTTGAATCAAATGCAAATTTAAACAGTTTTGTCTTCCTGAAACTGCTGACATCTGAGAGAACAGCTCCAGTGAGGAATGTGAACCTCCCCAATTCATTGCTGTAGAGTGTTTGCTCTAAAATCAAATGAAAACACTTTTGGACAAGAACTGTGAATAATTATGGTGTGCAATTATATGATGATTTGTGCACACCACAACCAACTGTGCAAATTGGGCAATTATGGCAAAAAAAAAAAGGCAAATCAGCCATGAACAGAAATAAATACTCGTCAGGTGCCTGCATAATTTTCTCCCTTTCACTTTGTAAATATGTTTCCAAAAGTAGCTTCAAATGCTGGGCACCTCCCTTTTTGATTGCCTATCCTTAGTGAAAATGGACTCCTTTCCAGATGTGTTGAGAAGCTGCGGTTTGCTCTGTACTCAGTGGGACCTGTAGCCTGCTCAGCCAGTCTCATCCTTAAGAGCCTGTCCAGCCACAGGTCTTTTGCAAGCACTGTGTTGGAGAGAACTCTGACTTAAAAAAAAAACCAAAAAGGAGCAAAAGAGTTAAAATGACTTCATTTTCTTTGCCACTTTCCATGGACTGCCCCAAACAGTGGTGGGAACCATGCTTGAGAAGGAGCTGGATGCATTCACTGAGCTGTGGTCCTGCCCATCCTTACCCTCTGCTGCTCTTGCTCCACATCCCTAACCCCAAGGCTTGAGCTGCTCAATCCTCTTCCTTCTGACCAAACTCAGCCCCTAAAGAGCCCTGTGTCCTTGTTCACAGGCCAGCACACTCCCTGTGGCGCCCTTTGAGCTCTCCCTTTGGCAAATCTGGGTGGTAACAGCCAGGTGCTGGTGCAGATGTGGCAAGCTATGGGATCTGCATGGGCTCTTCAGATTTTGCCCTCATTCCTGTCCTTGGGACTGCGGGCCTGCTTCTAGCAAAACGCTGCATGTGGCGCTTGGAAATGCGAGCTGCTGATGGAACCGAATATTTAATGACTGACCCTGCTCCCCTGTATGGATAGAAGTACTTCACACAAGGTAGTGAAAGCAGAGCTGGCTGGTGAGAGAGAGAGATGGTGCATCTTTTACTCTGATTTTAGTCTTCCTCTGAAGATCAATAACAAGATTTGAGTTTTGGTGTCACACTCTTGAGTGTGCAGTCTTAGATTGCAAATGTTCATTAGATTTTACCAGCTCTGTGAACCTAATCAGTATTAATACCCGCATCTTTAAGACAGGGAAACTGAAGCAAGGAATGGTTATTCATCTTCCCCAATGTCTACATTAGTGGCACTAGGCACTAAGGCATAGAAAATGGAAGGAGCCCTCTGAAGAATAGCATTTTGTTTTCTAAGGATATAGTTTGCATCTCTTTTAACTGTCACCACCCATCATTTCTAGCTTAACTCAGACAGGACAAGGCAGTAAAAAGGAGTTTTCTTGAAACATTTCTGAAGTGACACTCTGCCCCATCACTTCTCAGACATTTTTTTTTTCCCCTCTGGTGAGAGAGGAGGAGCCTGGAAGAATGCCTGCAAACTCCAGGGTAGGGCTTGTGATGTGTCTTTCATGACAGCGGTGACAAAAGTCATACTGATTAAAGTGCAAAGAAATTTGGCTGGGCCTGGAGCAATCCCAAGACCCGGAGCTGTTGGTACATGGTCTGGTGAAGTCAGTGGGAGTGGTCCTTAGCTGTAAGTGTCCTGATCCATCCTTACTTCCCCAGTGTGTGCTGTTGTAACCAGCTGTGGATGTTTTGCCGTTGTGCAAAAGAATCTGGTGGCCAGTGGTTTAGATGGAGCTACAGTAGTTGGTAAAAGACTTCATTTGGTAAGAACTCAATTCAAGCTGTCAAATCAGCATGAACAGTTTTAATATTGAGGAAAATTTTGCAGGAAAAAAATGAAGCCAATCATTTTATAAAGCACCTTTCCCTGGTTTTCTATTTCACTTACTCCCTCACATGCCTGGCTTTCAGGCAAGCTGAATTTTGTTACATATAGCTCTTTAAAAAAATAACTTTAATTTGTTTATAGGTTGTCAGTACTGCTCATAAATACCCATCCGTCCACCCTGAGACCCGCCATTGGACAGCTCTGACATTTGCTGTGTTGCATGGACATATTCCTGTAGTTCAGGTATTATTGTATTTCCCTACCTGCATCTCATCCTTTTTTTTTCCTCCTCTTCAGTTCTAATTACATCCATCTCAAACCAGCATCCTCTTGTCATACTCATATTGGTTACTTCTGCTTCTTCAAGAGTGTACTGATATATGATAGACTTACAAAGTGAATATGGTGTTCAAACCTTAACCAATATGAGGCTTAAACAGGACAGTTTTAAAGCAAAGTTGCACCAAAGAAAGTCTGACAACTCCTTGTGCTCCTTCCTGACCACTTGTTTTATATGTTTGTTTATTCATTCATTGCACTTTCTTACACTAGAATATTCTAGCAAACACAAAGCCGCTGCCTTGGTGGGAGAGAGATGGACAACAGCCCTTGTGCTGCTCCAGAGGGAGAGAATCCCTCACTCTCCTTACCCCATCCAGGTGTCACATGGGATGTGCTGGTTCTGTGCTTTGGCATCTCAAAAGTTGAGAAGGTTTATTCTTCAAAACTGTTGTGTCTGTGACACACTCAAGCACCAAAACTTTGAAAGCCTTAAGACAGAAATGGCCAAGAGGGGGCTGGAGCACAGGCTCCATCCTGCTCTCCTTGGCCACTTTTGTTTTCAGCATTGTTGCTACTAATGTGGAAGTGTCCCCGATGGAGACCACAGCTTTTTGACTCATTGCTGCAGTTGGTTCTTAAGAATTGCCTTTCTTTTGGCCATGTCTTCATGTAAAAGATGGAGACAATTGAAATCTGATCCATTTTTGGATGGTGCTGGGCTTCTAGAAGACCATGAAGGAAGGATGCTTGTCGGGCTAATTTTCTTCCATCTCCAGTGCATTACTTCCTAACACTGACCTTACCCCATTTCCCATTCAAAAAATGCTGAGTTACACTTTTTTGGCTCTGAAGTTGGACACTGGTGCTTCTGGTGTTTGTCAGCATAAAATGAGCAAAAAAAGGAATGAATTTGCCTCTGTGAAATAATGGGCAGAATTTGCATGTCACGTGTCTCCATTGTATCTGGTTTGCAGATAACAAAAAGCATTAGATTCTCATTTGTCACTGTTCATGAACCCTGAAGACTGTGATACCCCCAGTTGCTCTAAATGGTGAATTTTCTTTCTAGCTATTGCTGGATGCTGGAGCAAAAGTAGAAGGTTCCTTAGAGCATGGAGAGGAGAATTACTCTGAAACTCCTTTACAGCTGGCAGCAGCTGCTGGTAAGGACTTTCTTTCTCCTCCCGCTGTAACAATTCCTCAGCTGGGATCTGTGGTTCAGGTGAGCAAATACTGGATTTGAAAAGGAGTAAAAATGCATGTCTTGCCTTACAGGAAATTTTGAACTGGTCAGTTTGCTGTTGGAGCGAGGAGCTGACCCCATGATAGGAACAATGTACAGGAACGGCATTTCCATGACTCCACAAGGTGACATGAACTCTTTCAGTCAGGCTGCTGCACATGGACACAGGTAGAGTGGGAACAAGTCTAGTGGCATCCTTCAAGTGCTGCTTTTTTGCCTGGGCATCCAGTTTGAGCAGATGGGTGAAATTTCTGCATGAACAATTGAACATGCCACCAACTGAGCAGAGATGTAAGGCTTTCTGCTAGCATGTGAATTAAACCAGTTGGTGGTACAAGCTGCTTTTTGATTTCTGATGTAAAAAAAAAAAAAAAGAAAAAAAAAGGAAGGGGACTCCTTGTGGTGTGTTCAATGCAGTGGTTGTTGAATGGCAGCTGATGTGGCAGCAGAAAGGAATGTCAAAGACACTCCTGAATTTCTTGACATATTTCTCAGGTTTGAGTGAATTGTGTTTGCACTGCTGCGGCCTTAATTTTTGTTGAATAGAGTTTCTGCATCTATGTTTACTGTAAAGTCCTGTGTGTCTTAATGTTGTTTGTATGGTGCACATTTAAAAAAAAAAAGAACTACTGAGATGAGCACCTGGCATGCATGACCTTGCAACGCTCAGGAGTTGACTGCAGTGTAATGAATTAGTATCATGGTCTTCACGTTCCTACTTTTCTGATTGTAGCCATCCAGAGGAACATAGATACAGGTTAGAGACAGTACCTACCGTGTGTTTGCTTAGAGATGAGCTGCCAGTCTAACACCACGCTCACGGCACGTCAGGGCGGGTTCAACAGCTCTGCCCATCTGGAGCCCACGAGGGATCACTGGGACAGACAGGACACTTTGGGCATTGAAGTCTCACATTCACCCAGTGTGAATGGGAGCCACAGGCCTAAGGAGAACCTGGGGCTCTCCTTGGCTTGGCTGCTGGCTGTCCATGTCACAGACTCTGACTCTAGTGTTCCTACCTAGCACTCACACACACCTTCTTCCTTCCCTCTCTGCCCTAAATTTGTTTGATGCACACCACGCTGCAGTCTAAGCGGGTGCAGGGGGACACTGGAATACAAGGAGGGTGGGCTGGGAGCCAGCCTGGTTTCTCTTCTCATCGCTGCAAAACCAAGGGAAATTCTATTGAGGTTGATGAAGTTATGCTGGTGCGAACCTGAGGGCACAAAGTCTCTGAGTTTGGGCTTTGTTGTTTGGTGGCCCAGCTGGATCAGAGGCTTTGTAGAGTAGTCCCAGCTGTGCTTGAACCTGCCCTGACTGGCCTTGTTGAATGTCTAGCTGCTCTAGCTTTTCCGGACTGCTTTGAGTGTGAATCGAGTGGTGGTGCTTTCAGTAGCTCCAGGCAGCTCCCTTCTCTGGTGGCTGCCATGGTGGGAGTCCCAAGAGCTTGTCCAGAGGCACCTTGGCCTTCCCTGATTGCTGAAGAAGTCTTGAGTCATGTTTAGCTCACAAATCTTTGTTCCCACGAGATGCTGCCACTCGTGTGACATCTGTGCAGTTCCTGTCACGACAGCAGTGACTTGCAGATGTGTCCCAGGCAGTGCAGGTGGGCTAGCAGGAGCTGTGCTTGCCTTGGGTCTGCTCTCAGCTGGTTCTGCCATTAGCTGGAGTAATTTCCTGGGCAGGTGTCCTAACTTGCCATGTCACAGCAAGTATGCCCAGTGCAGTGAAAGCCTGGCCACTGACTCTGCTCTCCCTTACCTCTCCTCTCCTGCCCTCTCTCCCTCGGTCTGTCATGCCGTGATTGACAGGAATGTCTTCCGCAAGCTGCTCGCTCAGCCGGAGAAGGAGAAGAGCGATATCCTGTCGCTGGAGGAGATCCTGGCTGAGGGGACGGACTTGCCCGACTCGGCAGCGGCTCCGCTCTGCGCCAGCCGCAACAGCAAGGCCAAGCTGAAGGCCCTGAAGGAGGCCATGTACCACAGCGCCGAGCACGGCTACGTGGATGTCACCATCGACATCCGCAGCATAGGTCAGTCCTGGGCTCCTTCCTCTTCTTCATCCAGGGAAGGGCCACTGTAAGAAACAGGTCCCTCTTGACGGGCTGTTGCTTAAACCAACCATGGTCACATCTTCCTCAACTCTTTTGGAATAGAAGGTGATGGGAGATCTGACAGGTTCCCAGCCTGTTCCAGCTCCACAGCAGACCCTGTTCAGGGACCAGTGGCTTTTTTCTGCAGGACCATAGTGGTTTCCACCGGGAGCTATCTGCACTGCTGCATGGCAGAGTGTAGGTAAGGCTCTGGGGCAGTGTTCAGCTGTCGTGGGCCACCTCCAGCTGCTTCTCTTTTGCACTCTACTGTAAAGCAGTCCATCATTAAAACAACTTTATTTTCTGAGACTCCAAAGGCAGGAGCAGGGAATTGGCTCCTTGGTATGCCAGCTCTGCCAGTGAGGGACTTGAACATCATGCCAGCCTGCTGGGAAGTTGCTTCTGCCTGTGGGGAGGGTGGTTGTGTGGCACAGAGGGAAATCGATCTCGACTGTGTATTTACCATCCCCATTCGTCTGTTCACAGAGAGAGACCCGAGTGTCTGGTGTGCCTCTGCCTGGGGCAGTGCTCCAGCCCTGGGGACATGGGGCGTGGGTCAGGGTGTGCAGTGGGCTGTGCAGGCAAAGATCTGGAGATGAACGAGAGGAGAGTGGCAGGGGTGCTCTCCAGACATTGAACATTTTCTGACAGGGAAGGAAAAACCTTCACTTGCCAAACACCAGGCTTGTATTTCCTTCCACTCCATTCTGTGAGAACAGAAAGTAGGTCACATCCAGCCTGATGCCTGCAGAGGTACGTTAGCTCCATGTGCTTTCTCACTCAGGGCATGGGAGCAGTTCCCTTTAACTTCCTGGAGAGTGGTTCTGCCACGACAATCTGCTTGAAAGGGCTGATCTGCTTAACTTGCCCAGTGCTCTTTAGGGAAAATATTAATGATCAGGAGAGGACATGGGGTATCACTTAAAGCAAGTTTTAATCTGAAGACCACCAATTTGAATCCAGGTAGGTAGTGACCAAAATCAGGGGTTTTTACCATTTAATGGCTCTCCAGGGCCACATTTAAACAAATGAGCTAGTGTAAATCTAGTTTCCAAAAGGCTTTTGCAACGCAGAACCCCACAGCAATTACCACAAATTGGCAGTCTCAGCAAAGAAGCTGAAGGCTAGATGAGCAGAGAGACCACAGTCTTCTCTTAGCATTTGGAGGAAAGCCTCTGTGCATTAGCTCTGGGATGTACTGATAACCATCAGCCTTCTCAATTAGGGATAAATAGGAATTTGATTTCTTGAATTATTTGGCAGCTCTTGCTTAAAATTCAATATAAGTAAAGATAAAAAAGCAGAGGGGCATGTCCTTCCCTGGAGCTGGGAATGAGCTGTGTCCTCTGTCTGCAGGGGTTCCCTGGACGCTGCACACGTGGCTGGAGTCTCTGCGCACGTCCTTCCAGCAGCACCGACGACCCCTCATCCAGTGCTTGCTCAAGGAGTTCAAGTCCATCCAGGAAGAAGAGTACACTGAGGAGCTTATCACACAAGGATTGCCTCTGATGTTTGAGATACTGAAGGCCAGCAAGGTAGGATAAATTACGTGTTTTAAAGGAAATCAGCCTTATTTCCATCCTGTAAGACATGAAAGCTTGCGATTATTTTTGAATAGCTCTCCCAAATGTTATTTAGACTGCCCAGGATTATTATTATCTGTATTGTGTATCTTGGGTTCTTTCACTGTGGAAGCATGGGTTATAAACACACAGGCTAATCACTTCTACTAGAACAGCCTAATAACAGGTGCTGACAATAAGCTCTGGAGAGACAACAGAAGCTGGTGCATAGTGGTGAAATTAAAGTCAAAAGAGTCACAGCAGCGTGGCAGAAGTTATTGATAACCAAACTAATCCAAAGAGTAACTTCATCCAGCGTGTTTCACAGGACCATACAACAAAGCTAATACTCATATTTACTTTGGATTTCTGTAGTCTGTCATGACTTTCTCTTCCCTTCATGTGGGATTTGGACTCTCAACCTTGTGAGAAGACCAGTTTCTGCAAGCACAGAACAGGATAATTTTTTATATCTTCTGTGTGAGTGCTTGTACTTGCAACTTCCCCAGATTTATTCTTTCAGCTGATGTTTTCTTAGCCAGGCAAATCAGACTAACAGAACCTTTCCAAGGAGGTACCATTGCAAGGGCATGCAAGTATAACAGCAAAAGGGGGGCTGGCAAGGAGAGGAAAATGTCTTACCTAGAGAAGAATTTAAAACTTGTTATAAAACTCTTCCCTACTGGTCCCCCTGACAGTCAGTCACTCCCAAGGAATGCCCAGTCAACTTCTTTTACTGTTACCAGAAAATCACTGTAGTGATGAAAAGCATCAAAATTATTTGGTTGCTGTTCTTTTCCCTCATGCACCACAGTACATGTTGGTATGGTCTTCTAATTGTTAAACTGAATGTAAGTAACTTTTATCACCCAACTCTATGTGTAACAGCAAGGAGCAAATAATTTTTAGCACTTGGAGTAATAGCCTAAAAAATATGGAAAGGGTAGAGGTTCTGGTATAGGCACTCAATACTGAAAGGTTCCAGACTTGGTATAGCTAGTGATGGCCTATGTGGATTTATTTCTTGTATCTTGCTGCAAAATCAGGCTTGGACTAGAGTCCTTAGCAGATCCTGCATAGTTGTTCCAGCATTGTTCTGATTTTTTGCTCCCATGAGCTTTGCCTATGCAATTAGTTTGTATTGGATGGATATTTATGGAGAATATTTTGAGATGGGTTTTAGGAAATTGTTCCAATTTCTAGGATTTGTAGATTCCTTGTTCTGTACTCATTTGGGTTAATGTATGTTCATCCAGAAACTACCAGCAAAGTGCTGTTTGGTTTGAAAATTGATAGGAAACTAATCGTATTGAAAACTTCACAGAGATTAGGTTTAGGCCTTGTAATCTAGGATGAGGGGTGACTTTAATTGCGTTTCTCCTGGGTGGCTGAAACCAAGACCAGCAATCATCATTAGAATAAATCATTTACATAGGATTATACCTTTGGTACATGTAGGTTTTCCACAGTCTATTGCTGGAGACCTGGAAAAAATAAGACTGCTACCTTCTGCTTTGGGTTCACTTAAAAACCTAAAATATGGAGGGGTAGAACAACTGAAGTATCACAAAAACCTCTCCATGACAAAGAAGAAATCTGTGCTGATCTTTATGCCCCTGGGCCTGGGGGAACTGCCTGTCTTCATCTATATCCACAAACACACACTCACACAGTGTTTCATAGTCTTAGAAAAAATAATTAATCATTCTGGGACGTTGTAAGGGTTTACAAATTGTCTGCGGATGCTATGAATTATTGTGGTGGTCTTGTCCAAATGGCCTCTTACAAAGCTCTCCCAGACAGAAATGAGGAAAGAGACTATGCAACCCTTTGGAAGGAATCTACATAAATTCATTTGTAGGAGAATAAGCCAATAAAAGTTCTCCCTGGTCACTCCATAGAAGGCAGCTGAGAAAAGCTGAGATTTAAAGGATCTTCTGTTCCCATTCTCTGGAATGGCTGAGAGCAGAGATTTCTATGTATACCCACAGAATGGAAATCTGCTTTAAGAGGTGCAGAAGGGCCGTAACTGGGGTTCACATCCCTCTCTCTTGACAGCAAACTGTAAAGCTCTGCATTTTGTAGAGCTGTGGAGAGAGGAGCTTGATTTGCCCACACGGACATCCTTTTCCCTGTGAGCTGGAAACTTAGAGAGAGAGATTATGACTCTTGCTAAACATCACGGTCTGGCCCAGTACATTTCCTTAATGAGTTTTTCAGGGCAAAAAGTGTAAAATAAGCAACTAGGAAGCAAAGAGCCACTTAGCAGTTCTTGGCTGATGTAAAACAAGATGTCCCATTTGCTACATATTGTGATGCTCGGTGTATTTTAGTTGCATGGCAACTTGCACCTAGTAGAAATGGCATTTTGCGTTCCTATAAATAGTTCCAGTTCTCCCATAATCTCAGAACAATTTACTAATATTAATGAGTTGAGACATGGAAGATCTTATCCTCCCTTCACCAAAAGGGAAACTGAGGTAATTAAAGAGGCAGATTTTCAGCGTCTCCTAGAGTGACAGTCCCAGTCTCGGAAGCTGTGATAACCTGGATAAGTCAGACAGCAATTTATAGTTTTGAGTAATTTGGCCAGAGAAACTCCCCAAAAATCACGTGGAAACATAAGGGTAGGTCTCAGGGTAGGAAGCAAGCTTTCTGTCCCCACCTTCTACTTTGCACTGTCATACGAAATGTTCTTGCAGGTTCCCAGGCCATGCAAAAAAAGGCCAAATGCTACAGATATGAAAAAATTAAAGAAAATGTAACCAGTACCTACAAGAACAGTGTCAGATATGAGGAATCCCTTTTGTCTTACAGATGGTTTATAAAATGCCTATTTCTAGGGGATACAGATGTGAGGGTTTGTGTGGAAGCTCTGCCAGCACCGATGCTGGTGTCCTATAGGGTGGCACTCCATTCCCATCTGTGTGCTGGGATGCTGACAGTAGAAATAAAAATAAAATTTGCAGAAGTCCTGATGTGGTAACACAGAACAGCAACAAAAATTGGAAAGTCAGGCAAAGCTGGCTGAGCTGAAGTCCCTGGGTTTATGGCCTTTCTTCAAGCTGTGAAGTAAGTGGGGGAGAACAGTGTATAGGTTGCACATGGGTTGTTCAGTGCTGCACTAAAGCCCTGGAGGAAGTCTTCCAAAAGCACAGACAAAGGCTTGGTACCCAGCTCCTGGTGGCTTCCAGTGGGATGGAGCTCTTTCATTTCCTTTCATCCCTTTAAATGTCTGTATCAGCTGCACCATTGAGAATTGCACAGGGAGGGGGGCAGTAGTGGCATTTCCATGCTGGTGAGGCAGAGCTGTGAGAAGAGACAGAGAATCGCTCTGCAGTCTCTCCCTGCGCGGTTCCTGCTGTCCTGCAGTGAGTTTGGGTCATTACCAAATTAAAGACCAGGGGCAAGGTACTCTGGAAAAAGCAGCATCTGTGGCAAAGACGTGGAGAGCTTGGTTTAAGGCACCTCTCCTAAGAGCAAGCAAAACTCAAACCAGGAAAACTCCAACACTAAAAATGTTGATGACACATGATGGTTTTGAGACACTGGATGGGTGGGAAAGGCGCTGCCATTTAGGGATGAATTGAATCTCTTTGGAAGATGAGCACACAAACCTAACCTGCTAGAAGTGGTTTGGACAGGGCTGTGTGAGGCAGAAGTCAGAGTCACTTCTGGGAGTGAGTAGCCCTGAGCTAAACTTTAGCTGCTGTGTAGAGCAGAGTCAAGTCCCTCAAGATTAAAGTGATGCTGGAGATCTTGTTATGGAAGAAAGAATGATAGGAAGATATAACTGAATTCCTGCCTGTTGGTATCTGTGTTGTGCTCTTCATGGCCTGGGAAGACTCTCCCAAACTCCTCACCGAAAGCTTTCCTTTGCCTCCAGCTGAGGTTTGATGTTTGCATTGCCTGGGCTTGATTCTGAGCTGGATTGCCCACCTGTCCTGTGTCAGAAGATCATATTTGCCTGAGGAGTGGATATGCCTGAGGAGTGCCCCCCCTCAAATAGAGGCTTTTAAAAGAGCTGTGTGGAGGCTGCACCTGGATATAGGGGCTTGTAGTGCCTGAGGTGAGGCTTGCAGGTCAGCTCTTCCGTGTTTGCAGAGATTCTCTTAAGGATAATATGCTGAATGTGCAGGGATGTTTCTTTGTCTTCTGTCTATGAAAATCCTGGAGCTGTTCAGTTTGATCTTGACATTTCCACAACTTGAAAAGAGAGACTCACACCCCCAACCTTGGAAGTTAAACACATCTGGCCTTTGGAGGAGGTTGGTTTTAGGTTTCCGCTCCAGGGCTTTGCATAAGACTGAATTGTCATTAAATCACCCAGCTCCATCTGTGTAGATGAGCCAGCACCATTGCCAGTTGTATGAGGTCATGAGCCAGTTTCATCCACTGCTTTCTCTGCCTACAGCCATTTACATCAGCTTGTCCTTGGCCTATTTTCTTGAGAAAATATACAGTCTTTTAATTCCAAATAATCTCTCTTACAGCTTTCTCCCTTTCCCCTGTAGGACAGGTAAGGAGCTCTCTGCCATTTCCTTGGATTCTGTGTGGCCATGCATTGCTGAAGTGCATGTGTGAGTTCACATGTGCATTGAGCACATGGGTTGAAGCGTTGTCTGAAGCTCCTAGAGGTGCTTCACACCAGGAAAATTTGGTTTAGGTTTATGAGTATTCCTGCTAGTTATTGTCTCAGACAGAATCAGCTTGAGAAGTCGTAGGAGCAGTCCTTCACTGCCATACCTTCATTGCATTCTGCAGCTTTCTCTTCATGCTTCCCATCCATTTCTGTCAGTGACGACATGTTTCTTTTATTTAGTTTAAAATTTAGCCTATTAGTGAGGTGTTGGGCAGCCAGGCTTGTTGAAAGATGCAGTAAACTACTTTGCAAAGATGTTTCCTCAGAATTTAAAATTCCTGCAGTTTTCCAACTTTGACAAATGCACCTATAGGCAGCTGAAGAAATGTGCAGGAGTGCACAGGTTCTTTTGGAAGGCTGAGCTGTTTGAATAACAGCCATCAGTCTGGTGTTGACAGTTATCGAGAACAAATAGCAATTCAGAACAATAACCAATTTCAAAATTCCAAAAGGATTCGGGCATGTGGGTATCTTGAGAAATCTAGCCTCTATGGCCTAAAAGCTAAAGTACTATTTCAGCAGTAACTTCTCCATTTGGAAACGGAAATCTCTTAAAAGGAAAGTTTTGGGGTGTTTTTTTAAAATATATCTTATCAGAAATAGCCTTTGTCATAGATGCATTAACTACTGAAAAAGTATTTTCATGTTTCCATCAAACAGAAAGCAGCAGGAAAGACTGAAACATCTGCTCGTTGTGTTCCAGGAAAACTTTCAGAAGCTGAAGCTTGAGATGAGCATTCTGTTTCTCTGTTGCTGGGGTTTTTTTGGATTTGATTCTTCTAAAACAAATGCTGGGAGAGGTTCCTCAGAGAATGTCAACAGACTCAGCTCATGCATCTGTTCTACTAAGTCCAGGCATGGTGGTAGCAAACATCAGTATTTCCTCAGGGTCTGCATGTGATCTAGGAAGTGGCACTGGAAGACAAAGGAGCTAGAAAATTCCGCTTTCTTCCGTTGCTTCGTGATCGGCTGAAATGAACGTTTCAGATGAGCTTGAGTGAAGCCGTGTTTTGCTGTGTGAAACCAGACTCCCCTGTTCTGCAGGAAGGGCTAAGGGTAGAGAGGAGAGGTGAGCCCTACACAGCACTGGGGCAGGCACTGTGTCGTAATTGTGTCCCAGGGGAAAGTCCCCCTTGGAAAGAATGCTGTGCATGCTTATGTTACCTGGAAATGATCAGGAAAGACTCCTTTTTGTCTTGTTGAACTGCTTTTCAAAAGAAAATTGAGGTTTTATTGTAATTAAAGGTTTCACTAGGATATTTGTTTCCCACATAATATTTTACCTTTCTTGAAAAAATTACGCCTGAAAATGGAATATTTTGGCTGACGACTGAAATACTTCAGCTGAAGAAAACTGTGGAGTTTCCATAGAGGAGACAGACACACCAAAACCTGCACTAAAAATAACCCTGAAGACATCCCAGGATGCTAAAGGGTTTGCTTATGGATTCTGTGGAGTGGCTATTGCCCTTCTGTGTGTCATCTAGTGCCCAGCCTGCACACGGTGATTGATCTATTGGCTGGGACTTGTCATGATTTTGTTAGTCAGGTTTCACTGTTCTCAAGCAACTGCAGTGATCTGTAGCATTGCCCATTGTCACTTGTAGCACTTCTGTGTCTGAACAGTTCCGAGTAAGCCGGACCCAGGTTATCCACACATGTACATCCTGCATCCTGCGTGTGAGATGCGAGCGCCAGGTACCGAGTGGCATGTTAATAACCACTGTTAACCCTGTCCTGTGCTTTCATAACACACATTCAGCTTGGTACTAACACAGGTTGGATTTTTTTCCTACCCTCTGCTGCCTTCTAAAATGTTCCCCTGCCAGAGGCAGGAGCCGTTTCTTCATGTACAAGAAATAAATGCCATGGATGTGACACCTGCCCTTTTCTGGGCTCTCACCCAGGGATTAGACTGTGCCCGTGGATCTGAGCTTTTTACATACAATGCACAGCTGTGCTATAAAGAGCCTTTTGAAAAGGAGGCTTGGCAGCTTTCCCAGAAGCAACGGAAGGGTCCATTTGTGCCTTACCTGTGATTAATTCTTTTCCGTTTGTGCTTGCAGTGGAAGGGCTTGAGCCCAGCACTAACAAAACCCATTTTGTTGCGCAGTTCACCGCCTCTAACTGTAGCTCCAACCTCTGGGGTTTCCCTCCCTTTCCAACTGTTGACTAATATTAATTATGTGTATGCTGCTTAACCATCTAGGAGTGACCATCTGAAGTGGCATTCAGTCAGTTTTGAGGCATTTGGTAAAAGTGAATTATGCAAGAGGACAGTAGCAGGAGCACCTGTGCAAGGATGGAGAAGGTTCTGAGATGACAAAGAAGGTCTGAGAGTTTGAATCTTCAGGGATGGGGGGAGCAGCATTTTTGCTGCCCTCCGTTACTTCACTCTTTATCATTTTTTTCTGGGAAAGAGGAGCATAAATAGAGGACTAATTCAGGGTTATCCCAGCATGTCAAGGATGAGTCCTCAATGGGCTCAGGGTATCCTCAGACCCTACCACTGCTGGAACTGGTGTTGGGGACTGCGTGTGAGGTGGGTGACTAGAAACACCACTTCTGTCACTTTGCATTTAGAAGAGAAATGGGTTCTCCCAGCATCCTCAGGACCAGAGAGAAAAGATACCTTTGCCAGTGCCCCTATTCTCTGAGCGGTGTGGTTTCTCAGCGTGCTGGGGAGATGTGTATTAACAGGCAGACACCGAGCCCAGAAGATTGTTACTTTTTCTGCCTTAATGTGGTGAGCTTTTGGTTTTTGGACTATGTGGTAGAGGAATTTGAGTGCCTGGCAGACTTAGGTTAACAAACAACATTAATGGAGCTGAGCTGGTAAGGGTAACATCAGTAGAAGAAAACCCCAAAATACTGCTCAGGATTTCAGAGGTAAAGAAAAGAAGCTTGACTTGTTACCACTGTAGAGGGCAGCCACGTGGAGGTGGTAGGGTATCTGTGGGCTGGTAAGGAGAACTAGGCAGTGGGGTTTGAGCAGTCTGCAACACACATTTTACCCTGCAGAGTTTGGGGCATAGACACATGTCTTGCACAGGCACTGGAGAATATTGGCTATGTATTTCCCAGTTGTGTCCAGTACCTTGTAGGAACACATCCCAGAATGGCTATGCTGCGTTGATCCGTGTAACCTGGAATGGAGGGAGCTCTCCCAGGGTATGTGCCGAAGCCTGGAGGAGACTTCCCTGCATCCTGCCGTAGACCTTTGTCAGATGGACACTCAGGAAAAAATATCCCTGCGCTCCCCACCCAGGTCTTCACCTCTTCTCAGATCAATCGACAAGGCATCTCTGGTCCAGCAACTTGAAAGCCTCCAGCTTTGCTTCAAAAGAATTTATGAATTCCCCTCACGGTTCAAGTGCATTCAGCAGGACTGGGGAATTCCTTTAGATCTCTGCTGAAGAATGCTTTTAAGTCAGGGGACCGCTTGCATCTACAAAGCAAAGTTGCTTGCTCACCAACCAGCTCTCTGCTGGAAGCACCATCTCCCTCAGAAGACTTGCTGTTGTTCCCTGTTCCCTCTTGCCTATCTGTAAACTACCCCATGGCTAGGTAAATATTTTTATATATCCTGTGCCAAGCTTTCTTCCCCCTCCCACAGAAGAAGATGTGCGTCGGCTCCCTTTGAGTGCAGATGAACGCCCATGTCTGAAGGGAAGCTGGCCTCGCTCCAAGTGTCAGCCTCACACATCCTGGCACAATGTTTTCCAACATCAAACTGTAGCAAGAAAACAAACTTTGGTTTGCTCCTCCAGTCTTCATATTGCCACCCACAACTGCTGCAGTGAGCTCCTACAGCTGGGCTTTCACAGTTACATTGATAGGATGAAAGGGTAAACAGGGAAGATTATCCATCTTGGTGCTTAAATGAGAGCTTCTGAGCACCTCAGTGTGGGCCCTGTGTGAAGGGGAAGGTTGAATAGGCTGAATATGTCCTCCTGTCTTCCAGAACAATGCTTGTGCTCCAGGTCATGAACTTCTGCAGTTGTTCTCAGTTACTTCA